>NC_053039.3:383199632-385599632 GCF_002575655.3 Aegilops tauschii subsp. strangulata | reverse complement strand
AGATGGCATCATTTCCACGCTTGGACTTGGGAAATCCAGTAACGAAATCCATCTCGATATGGTCAAACTTCCATTCTGGAATAGCAAGAGGTTGGAGGAGACCAGCTGGTCATTGATGTTCTGCTTTCACCCTTCTGCAGACATCACATTCATTCACGAATTGAGCAATTTCTCGCTTCATTCGAGTCCACCAATACGACTGCTTGAGGTCATGGTACATATTCGTACTTCCAGGATGAATGGATAGAAAGGAATTGTGTGCGTCGTTCATAATGACTTCTCTTAGATCGCCTTTAGGAACCACAATTCGATCCTCGAAGAAAAGAGTATCTTTGTCATCAATGTGGAAGCACTTGTATTTGGGGAGGCCCTTGGCAATACCATGTTTCACCTTCTTCACCATGGTGTCAAGGAGTTGTGCCTCACGAATTTGGTCTTCCAAAGTTGGAGTGACTTGAAGGTTGGCAAGAAAACCTTGAGGAACAACTTGGAGATTGAGTTTGCGGAAAGCTTCACAGAGATCCGGTTGAAATGGCTCGAGAATTAAGTTGTTGCAATAAGCCTTTCTGCTCAGAGCATCTGCAATCACATTGGCCTTGCCTGGAGTATATTCAATACTTGGATTGTACTCTTGAATCATTTCGACCCATCGAGTTTGCCTGAGGTTGAGGTTGGGTTGAGTGAAGATATACTTGAGACTCTTGTGATCGGTGAGGATGTCCACTTTCCTTCCCAACAAGAGATGTCTCCATGTTATTAATGCATGGACAACTGCCGCCAACTCAAGATCGTGAGTGGGGTAGTTCTTTTCGTTGGGCTTCAACTGACAAGAGGTATAGGCCACAACTTTTTTCTCTTGCATTAACACAGCACCGAGACCTTGAAGAGAAGCATCACAGAAAACTTTGAATGGCTTGGATTCGTCAGGAGGAGTTAAGACAAGAGCTGAGACAAGCTTCTCTTTGAGGGTGTTGAAAGCAACGTCACACTCAGGAGTCCAGACATACTTGACATGCTTCTGGAGGAGGTTGGAAAGAGGCTTTGCAATCTTAGAGAAGTTCTCAACGAATCTTCGGCAGTAGCTTGCAAGACCAAGGAAACTGCGGAGCGGCTTGACATTTTGAGGTGGTTCCCAATTCACAATTGCAGACACCTTCTCGGGATTAACAGCGATGCCCTTGGCGGAGATGATGTGACCAAGGTAAAGAACTTCATCAAGCCAAAACTCACATTTGGAAAACTTCGCATAGAATTGATACTCTCTGAGCTTGTCGAGCACCAATCGCAAATGTTAGGCATGATCCTTCTTATTCTTGGAGAAGACCAAGATATCATCGAGATACACCAGGATGAATTCATTGGTGTAGGGGTTGAAGATGAAGTTCATCATTCGAGAGAATGTTGGAGTAGCATTGACAAGGCCAATAGACATGACAGTATATTCATAAGAACCAACACTTGTTCTGAATGCTGTCTTGGGAATATCTTGTTCACGAATGCGAATCTGATGATAACCCATATGAAGGTCAAGATTGGAGAACACCTTTGCGTCTTTAAGTTGCTCGAATAGCTCATTGATGTTGGGAAGTGGATACTTGTTCTGGATTGTCTTCTTGTTTAATGGACGGTAGTCGACACAAAGTCAATCCGTGCCAACCTTCTTCTAGACAAAAAGAACTCCACAACCCCATGGAGATGAACTCGGTCTGATCAAACCCAGCCGCTCTTGTTCATCGAGCTGTTTCTTCAATTCCTTCAGCTCCTTGGGCCCAAGCTTGTATGGACGCTTGCAAACGGGTTCAGTACCAGGCTCAAGATCGATAACGAACTCAACTGGCCGGTGAGGAGGCATACCCGGAAGCTCTTCTGGAAAGACTTCTTGGTACTCACAAACGACTGGAATTTGAGAAATAGCATCCAACTCGCCCTTCTCATTGAGACAAAACAACCGAATGGTTTCGTCACGAGCGGCATAGATGATCACATCCTCAGAAGAGTGTGTCAATAGAATCTCCCTGGCAGCACAATCAAGTTGAGCTTTGTGCTTAGAAAGCCAGTCCATCCCAAGAATTAGATCAATATCTGAGTCGCCAAGAACCATTGGAGAGGACAGAAATTTATAGTTGCCCAACTTGATGGAAACATCCGGAGCCATCATTTTGGTGTTCATGAATAAACCCGGAGAGGAAACCGCTATCGGCTTAGGCAGATCAACATTATGCAAATCGTGCATGGATGCAAAAGGCTTTGATATGAATGAAATAGATGCACCCGTATCAAATAAAACTTTTGTAGGAATATCATTAACTGGAAGATTACCCATTATCACATCAGTAAGTTCCTCCGCTTGCACTGCATTCATCATGTTCACCTTAGCATGCTTGGGATTATGCTTGACCACTGCATTGCTTGAAGATCTCACAGGAGGAGGAGGCGGAAGGCGCCTTTGGTTGAAGCACTTGTTCGCATAGTGACCTTTCTGCTGACATTTGTTGCAAGTCACCTCTGAGAGCGGACGATGATAAAGAGCACTTGGCCTTGGAGCTTGATTCTGAGACTTGTTCTGATAGCCTGGGTTGGGTGGGTGGGAAGATCCATGGCCACCTTTGTTCTTCTGCTGGTAAGGCTGACGAAACGGAGGAGGAGGAAGCCAAAATTTCTGTTGCTTAGCTGCCACTTGAGAGGAAGAAGAAGATTGAACTGCATCCCTGATTCCCTTCTTAGAAGCCTCACACTTGAGCTGAGCACCTTCTTGCTTGAGGGCCATGTTATAGAATTTATCAAACTGAGTAGGCTCAACAAGAACGAGAGCTAACTATAGATCCTCTCTAAGACCACCTCTGAAGTGATAGATCATGCTCTTTTCATCAGGAACATCTTGTTTAGCGAAGCGAGCAAGTTTCTGAAACTGGATGTTGTATTGATACACGGACATGTTGTCTTGCTTGAGATTGCAGAACTCCTCACGCTTGCTCTCAACAACACTGGTGGGAATGTGGTGAGCTTTAAAGTCCCGACAGAAGTCAGTCCAAGTAATCACTCGACCTCCTCTGGAATCTTTGTATTGTTGATACCAATCAGCAGCTTGGTCCTTGAGTTGAAAGGAAGCGAACTTGACGTAGTCCTCAGGCCTGACATTGCTACATTCAAAATGCTTGTTGATGTCCACGAGCCAATCATCGGCGTCTGTGGCCTCGGCACAGTAGCTGAAAGACTTCGGCTGATCTGCAAGGAACTGGTTGAGGGTAGCGAACTGAGGCTGATGGTTGAACTGCCCTTGACCTTGATTCCCTTGGTTGCCTTGGCCTTGGTTGCGCTCTTGCATGAGCTGAATCAGCATCTGAGCGTTGGCGTTTGTGGCTGCCATCAAAGCTTGCCATGCCTCCGGAGGCGGAGGTGGAGGTGGAGGGTTCGCTTGACTCCCATCATTGCGTTTCGGATTCTGACGCGTTGGCGGAGCCATCCTGAAGAGGGTGACAACCGTTAGCATCTTGATAGATAGATAGACAAGTTGAATCAACGGATAGAAATTGCAACATATAGTCTTCACAACAAACATTCGAACAAGGATGAACGAATGAATTCCAAAGCTAACATCACACGTCCATTAAAGTGAGAAGCCACTTGATAAGAGATTGATGAGAAAAGAACGAAGGTACGACTAGAACAAATAAGTGGTAAGGATTACCCAATCACAAACCAAATATCTGCGGGAAGAAATGCTAAGAGCTAGTTGACTCCCACCTATAAACTCCCGAAACTTTCTGGTTATGCAATCTGGTGTCGGGGATACAGGGGACACAATATATCTCACCCAAACTAACAATCCCTAGATCCAGCTGTATCCATCCATCAACACATAACCAAGAAAACTTCGGGAATCGTGTACCTCAACCTTCGAAAAGCATCCGTTATACGAGTTATGGCAATACTCCCGAACTCCCGCCCCAGTACTGGTTGGCGTCGAGGTGATCTCACCAACAACTGCATAAAAGAGATTTTCGATGTCGGCGAAACTTAGGTAGTCCAGAACTGCAACGATAAAATTGTGACGACAACACCTCGGAGCTCAACTCCCCGGGAAACTGCCACAACCCCTAAATGTCAGGAGGCACCAAGAACAATGTTCTCATCACAAGACTATCGGAACGATCCCAAGATACCCGCATGATCCTAAATTTTTTTACTGAAATTTGAGGAGAGGAAAGTCAAAACATCTACGTCAGCAGACCTCACCAGAGTGACGAAGGGACTGAGAGTAAAAGGAATCCTACTCTCCGATATATATATAATCCTAAGACTCAAAACATTTTTGTTCTAGACTCAACAACGCCAGCGATTCGATCAAGCAGGGGGCTCCTAAGTCGGGGATGGCTCTGATTACCAACTTGTAACGCCCACGATGCGGCTATATCTCCCACCTGTCGAGGCAGGACTTAGAGGCATAACCGCATTGTAGGTATTGTTGCAAGAAGGGTCATCTTCACACAATCCCATGTAATGAACAAGAATGGGATAAAGAGAGTTGGCTTACAATCGCCACTTCACACAATACATAAATAAATTCATACATCATCCAAAATACACACATAGACCGACTACGGTCAAATCCAAATGAAAAGAAGATAACCCCAAAAGCTAGATCCCCGATCGTCCCAACTGGGCTCCACTACTGATCATCAAGAAACAAAACATAGTAACGACCAAGGTCCTCGTCGAACTCCCACTTGAGCTCGGTTGCGTCACCTGCACGGGTATCCTCGGCACCTGCAATTGTTTTGGTAGAATCTGTGAGTCACGAGGACTCAGCAATCTCACACCCGCGAGATCAAGACTATTTAAGCTTGTAGGTAGGGAAGATGTAATGTGGTGGAGCTGCGGCAAGTACTAAGCATATATGGTGGCTAACATACGCAAATGAGAGCGAGAAGAGAAGCAACGCATCGGTCGAGAAGCTAGAAGTGATCAAGAAGTGATCCTGAAACTACTTACGTTCATGCATAACCCAAACCGTGTTCACTTCCCGGACTCCGCCGAAAAGAGACCATCACGGCTACACACGCGGTTAATGTTTTTTTAATTAAGTCAAGTGTCAAGTTCTCTACAACCGGACATCAACAAATTCCCATCTGCCTCATAACCGCGGGCACGGCTTTCGAAAGATAATACCCTGCAGGGGTGTCCCAACTTAGCCCATCACAAGCTCTCATGGTCAATGAAGGATATTCCTTCTCCCGGGAAGACCCGATCAGTCTCGGAATCCCGGTTACAAGACATTTCGAAATGGTAAAACAAGACCACCAAAGCCGCCCGATGTGCCGACAAATCCCGATAGGAGTCGCACGTATCTCGTTCTCAGGGCACACCAGATGGGCAAGACGTCGGGTTGGCATAGACCCTGGTTGGGCGCCGGACATCGCCCAAGTTGGGCCAGCACTCGGAGGAGCACTGGCCAGGGGGTTAAAATAAAGATGACCCTCGGGCTCGCGAAAACCCAAGGGAAAAAGGCTTAGGTGGCAAATGGTAAAACCAAGGTTGGGCCTTGCTCGAGGAGTTTTATTCAAAGCGAACTATCAAGGGGGTCCCGTAAATCCCCAACCGCGTAAGGAACGCAAAATCAAGGAACATAACACCGGTATGACGGAAACTGGGGCGGCAAGAGTGGAACAAAACACCAGGCATAAGGCCGAGCCTTCCACCATTTACCAAGTATATAGATGCATTAATTAAATAAGAGATATTGTGATATCCCAAAATATACATGTTCCAACATGGAACCAACTCCATCTTCACCTGCAACTAGCAACACTATAAGAAGGGCTGAGCAAAAGCGGTAACTTAGCCAAACAACGGTTTGCTAGGAAAAGATGGTTAGAGGCTTGACATGGCAATATGGGAGGCATGATAGACAAGTGGTAGGTAGCGCAAGCATAGCGATAGAGCGAACAACTAGCAAAGCAAAGATAGAAGTGATATCGAGGGTATGGTCATCTTGCCTGCAATGTTCTCGGAGTTGTCGAAAGCTTGATCCTCGTTAGTATACTCAACAGGTTCCTCGTTCATGTACTCATCTCCCGGCTCTACCCAAAACAATAACACAAGCAATGGAACCACAATCAATCACGGTGCAATGCACAAGCAACATGATGCAATACATGGCATGATATGCGAGGTGTGTTATGCAATGCATATGCATGCTCCGGAAGGAAAATGATGAACAAGGCATCAACTTGGCAAACCAAGTATGCCTCTAGAAAGATGAGATGATTTCGGTTGAAATCGATATAAAGATCACCAGAAACGGACGCACGGTTTGCAAATGACAAGCAAAACAAGATGCAAACTGCTGAAAACAGCAGCATGGCCACTTAGAAGCAAGGTTTAAGTAATCTACAGCACCCAAACATGAGAACTAAAAACATGGCAGTCAAGTACATGTGAAGCTCTACAAAACATTAACACTGAGCTACTGCTATAACTCGCTAGAACAGGTTCAAACAAGCATGGCAAAAGTGCAAAAGATATCAGCTTCACAGACTTGGTGAAAATACTGAACATGGCTTAAACAGCATCAGGTAGCAATGTTTTGAGCAAGCAATCAACATGCTACAGGAACATATCATCGCACAAAAAGGCATGGCATGGATCTACTAAATTCAAAGAACAAAAGTCCCTTACTGATCATGAGCCAAAAAGGCACAGAAGATATAATAGCGCCCATGTAAACATAGCAAGATTTATTAACGGTTTCAGACTTGGCAGAAAAACAGATCATGGCATAAACAGAATTATGAAGGCATCTTTGCGAGCTCAAACCACTCATCACAAAGCATTGCATGACAAAACAAGCATACCAACAGCAAGATGACATGTTCATGAAGCTAACCATGACAAGAGCAAGTTCATAGCATGCATGGATCACTAGCAACATCCATGGCAAAATTGATTAACATGTTAACATTCTGCCAGGAACATTTTATAGCAAAAGTAGAGCAAGAACAAGACATGATAGAGCACTCCATAATTGCAAGAAGTGGCATGGATGGATAGAGCATGACCACATGTTCAAAACATCCTTACTGAAGTATCTCAAAAATAGCATGGATCTCACTGTAGCATCCAGTTTACATGGCATCAAAATAACAGCAGGTAAAGGACTTGGCAAAATCCTAAGTCCCTGAAAACAGCAACATTGTGGAGGCTACTATGCATGCTTGTGTTTGTTACCACATAGATCAAAAAATTACATGGCAAGCACCTCAGTAAAGATGGCATGACATAGTTCAAAACACATGTAGATCTCATGCTCATATGTTGCACACACAAAATGCAATGAAAAAGACAAATCACTAAGTTCTGTTAATAGACAGCAGTTTACATCATATAGCACTCTTGCAACGATTATTAAGGCATCAAGATGAACTCACACAAGAATGGCACAATGTAAGAAAATGAAGAGCATCGCAGGATGAACATTCTGATATATCACGCACGCAAAATGGAGCAGTGTGCAGAGAGATATGACATGATGAATAGGAGCACATGATGTGAGATTTCGGGACACAAGAAAACGGGGTCAACCTCAGATCTAGGGTTCTTCATGCACGCGAACCGAGGCGGGTCTGGGCTCGCTGGACATGATGCGGTGGTGGCTAGATCTTGAGGAGGAGGTCGCCGGCGGGGACGGGGGTGCCGGATCCGGGCGGCGCCGGCCCAGATCTGGTCGGAGCTTGAGCTGGCGGCGACGGGCGAGGCGCGGGGCGCCGGTGCGGGGCTACCGGCGGCGAGGTCGGCGAGGTGAGGCGGTGGCCGGAGCGATGGGCGGCGGGGCGGCCGGCGGCGGGGTCAACGAGGTGAGGCGGGCGGACGCGCGGGCCGGGGAGGCGGCGCGGGCGGCGGCGGACGGGCCCTCGGGGGGCCGGCCTCGGGCCCGGCGGGCTTTGGTGGCGGCGGGCGGCGAGGAGCCACGTGTCGCCCCCGGATTGGCGCGAGCGGTGGCGGCGATTTCGTTCGGTGGGGTCGGACGAGTCCGGCGGCGGAGAGGGGTGAGGCTAGGGTTTCGGGACCCGGGATTTCGGAGGAGTGCACATATTTATAGGTAGAGGTAGCTAGGAGACTCCAAATGAGGAGCGGTTTTCGCCCACACGATCGTGATCCAACGACGGAGAGCATGGAGGGGGTTTAGATGGGTTATTGGGCTGTTTTGGAGGGTGTTGGGCTGCAACACACAAGAGGCCTTTGCGGTTACCCGGTTAACCGTTGGAGCATCAAACGGCCTCCAAATGGAACAAAACTTGACAGGTGGTCTACCGGTGGTGTACCAAGGCCACTTGGCAAATCTCGGTTCATTCCAAGAACCTTTAACACCCGCTCACGAAAAGGTACAAGAGTGGTGCGCCGGTGCATGTGGGAGTGTCGGATTGCAAAATGGACAACGGGGAAAATGCTCGGATGCATGAGACGAACACGTATGCAAATGCGATGCACATGATGACATGGAATGAAATGCATGACATGAACGAAATGCAAAACGAAGACAAAAACCCAACCACGGAGGGAATATCATAACACATAGCCGAAAATGGCAAGATTTGGAGTTACAAATATGGCAAGTTACAGCCGGGGTGTTACACTTGCCCTCCCACTTGACTAAGTACTTGACCCAGCCACAGTCCGCAGAGCGGCTATCTGACTGGCAAGACGGCAACCATTGGAGGGCGGCAAAGGAAAAAGGCCAAAGAATGGAAAGCAAGAAAAGTCGGAACTCGGCAAAAGCACAACTTGTGCGAGCATTAATTTACATATCAAACAACCCTTGGCCAGCATTCAACAAAGTTTGAATACACCCCCAGTGGGTGGAACTATGCAAATTTAACAAGTTTTTGTTCGAAGAGACTACAAAGAAGGAAAAGTTAAGGTAAAATTGGCCGCCTAGGCCAAGGGAGCAGCAGGCGGGTCTGGTAGGCTAGTGGAGTTAGCAACGCCGGCTGGTGGAGTCGCCGGCTGGCGAGTCTCGGCTTGGTCGTCTTCAGCCGCACATGGCTCGTTGTTCGAGACACAGTCGAGCTGAGGCTGGCCGTCCGCTCCGTCCTCTGGCGCGTCTTCTTCACCATCCTCGCTCTCCTCGCCCTCACCTTCGTCGCTGGAGGCAATCTCCTCCATTGAGTCTTTGCCATTAGCCGGGTTTAGCCCAAACCAGTTGGGCGGCAGCTCGGCACCCTCCTCGTCCAGCTCACGGATGAAGTTGTCGGTGTTGGTGTACTCGGTGATCGTCGCTGCATGCTGAGTGAGCTTAGCTGCCACCACCGCCAACTGCTCGGGGGCCTCCTGCCGGAAGGTGGCCATCTAGTCGAGGTTTAGCCCGGGATACCAGGCCTTGACGAATTCCAAGGCCCGGCGTGCACCCGCCCGGGCCGAGGAGCCCTTCCACGCCTCAAGGCGGCGAACTGCCACTTCCAGCCAGTCGGCAGTCCGTCTGGGAGTGCGCGGACTGTTGGCTTCTGGCCAGAGGGCGGACAACACCTGGGCTCCGACGTGTTGTACGCGGCGCAACATTCGATGAGCCGGTTGAAGACGCACTTGGATGGCGAGAAGCTGCTCGTTGAGGGTCCGGGGCGCGTCAGGCGCGATTTCCGTGCCTTCACTCCTCCGCTCTTTGCGGCATGCCTGATGGCCTGACTGGCGGCAACGGAGTAGCCAGGGAAGAAATCTGCGCAAGAAGAAAGCGTTAGAAGCTAGAAGCCGACTCCCGCAGCAGTCGGCGGCTGATCAAAGGAAAAGACAACTCACCGTTGATCATGTCCTCGATCTAACTATAGCCGGTGGTCAGAGCTTTCTCTTTTTCGGCCTAGCTCGAGCGCTCAGTCTCGAACTCGGCCAAAAGGCTGGTCTCGTTTTCCTCCGCCTTCTTAAGGGACGTCTTCTGAAGGTCCGCCTGGTCAGCCAGCTCCTTGGCCAGGCGGTCGCGCTCCTCAGCCGCCTTGCTACACTCCGCCTCCTTGGCACGCAGCGCGGTTTGGGCTTCACCCAGTTGCTGCCGCAAGGCGGCGTTGGCTCGAATCAACAATCAACAAGAAGAAATGTAGATGCCGGGAGATCTAGCCCAACTGCTCAGCAGTCGGCCCGAATCTCGGGGACTACACCCAACGGGTGCGCTGGCTCGTCCCCGCTAGAGAAAGAAGACGGAGTGCTCACTCTGGCTGTCGGACAGGTCGGCGGTTCACTTGGTCAGCTCCCGGATTTGGGAGTTGAAGGCGGCCGCGCGGATGTTGTGGTAATTCTGCAACGAAGACAATAGAAGAAAAGGAAAAGTCAGCACTCAGAACTTACCTTTAAGTTCCAAGCCGCCTGCTCAGCAGCAGGCCCGGAACTCGGGGGCTACACCCAGTGGGTGCGCTGGCGTGCCCCCATGGAAGATTGCAACAATTAAAAACAAAGCAAAGGAGCGTACCCAGATGGCGGCTCGCGTCGACAAGAATGACTTTGTATATTGCTGGAGGGCGGTGAGGGAGTCCTAGACTAAGGGGTCCTCGGGTGTCTAGCCTGTTAGCCATGGGCCGGACTGATGTGCCATGTAGATGTGAAGACCGAAGACCCTCTACGTGTCCGGATGGGACTCTCCTTGGCGATCAATTATGTAGATTCCTTTGTATGTAACCGACTCCATGTAACCCTAGATCTCTCCGGTGTCTATTTAAACCGGAGAGAGTCCGGATAGGCGGACACACATTATCATAACCATAAGCTAGCTTCTAGGGTTTAGCCTCTACGATCTCGTGGTAGATCAACTCTTGTAATACTCATATTCATCAAGATCAATCAAGCAGGAAGTAGGGTATTACCTCCATAGAGAGGGCCCGAACCTGGGTAAACATCGTGTCCCCTGTCTCCTGTTACCATCGACCTTAGACGCACAGTTCGGGACCCCCTACCCAAGATCCGCCGGTTTTGACACCGACATTGGTGCTTTCATTGAGAGTTCCACTGTGCCGTCGATAAAGGGCTCGATGTCCCCTTCGATCGTCCATGATGACATTGTCCAAGGGGAAACTTTCCTCCCCGGAAAGATCTTCGTATTCGGCGGCTTCGTACTACGGGCCAATTCGCTTGGCCATCTGGAGCAGATCGATAGCTATGCCCCTCGGGAGCTTCAACTATGTCGCGGACATCCGTGGAGACTTGATCTTCGACGGATTTGAGACCACGGTGACCACTCCCCTTTACCCCGATGAGCACGGCTTAAACCTGCCACCAGGCCGCATCCAGGAGATAGCTCCTGAGACAACCCCGGCCCTAGATCCGGAACAGATCGAGCCCTCCGAAGATGGGAAGCTCAGCCCCGTCACGGAAGCTACCAATTCCGCGGTGTTGGAGCCGCACACAGATCCTACTTCGCATGATATATGTACCTCCGGAACCCCGGACTCGGCTCTGACGACGAGCTCCGAACCCTGCGAGCCTGCAGATACTGAGCTCGATCGGTTATCGATCCTTAAGTTCAGCGCCGCAGACGTTTTCCAACACTCGCCCATGGGCGACGTACTAAAATCACTAAAAAGCCTATCCCTGGCAGGCGATTCGCCGCCGAACTATGTACGGTTCGAATTCACGGTAGATGAAGGAGAATTTTGCTTCCCACCCGCCACCCACTTCATAGCCACTATCGAAGACCCAATCAACAGGATTGACCCCGGCTCCGAAGACATCAACGGTATGGACGACGATGAGGGGCAAGGCCAGAGCTCGCTATCCACTAGACGCGGGGCAGCCACTTCTTGGTATGACGTATGTATGGTAGACACACCCAACAAAAACAACACCAGCACCGGAGAAGATAACACCCCGGACACTAGAGACCCTGTTGAGGAAGGATCCGAACAGGAGGAACAGGAAGGCGGGTAAGATAGCCCTGACGAACATGCCATATATGGAGACTCGGATGATAGCAATTACCTCCCACTCTCCGAGGAGGAGGAGACCCTCTGCAACAAGGGTTTCATCGTGCCTGAGGAACCTCTCGAGCAGGAGCGCTTTAAACGCCGACTAATGGCCACCGCAAGGAGCCTAAGAAAAAAGTAGCTGCAGCTTCAAGCGAGCCAAGATTTGCTCAATGATAGATGGACCGAGGTCCTGGCCGCCGAAGAATATGGCCTTAACGGCCCAGACGAAAGCCACCCCAAGTGTAGTTGGCTCCCTCAATACGACGGCGAGGCGCTGGAGCCCACACCACCATCGCACAATGCGGCAGGCCGACCACAGTTCGGTCCGGATCAAGCAGCAGCCCAAGTAGAACACCATACCACCCCACTCGACCGTCAAGGCAAGAGCAAAATAGCTTGGGTGCACACTCGCGACACTCAACAAAACCTGGAGGGCAGAAAAGGACACGCAAGATCGATGTACAGATCACGAGGACATGCCCCGACCAACGACGACGGTCACCTATTCGGATGCCACAGACTTGACCGCGCCGGTCTGAAAGCCACATACGGACACCACCGGAGGTGCTCCATAGTGTGGCCCAACACAGAGGAGCCGCACACCCTCTCTGCTTCACCGATGAGGTAATGGAACATGAATTTCTAGACGGGTTTAAACCCATTAACATCGAATCATACGATGGAACAACAGACCCCGCGATATGGATTAAGGACTTCCTCCTCCATATTCACATGGCTCGAGGAACCTTCACGCCGTCAAATACCTACCTCTCAAGCTCAAAGGGCCAGCGTGGTACTGGCTAAACAGTTTGCCAGAAAATTCTATCGGCAGCTGGGAAGATTTGGAAGACGCCTTTCGAGACAACTTCCAAGGAACATATGTCCGGCCCCTAGACGCTGTTGACTTAAGTCATATCGTCCAGCAGCCCGGCGAGTCAGCCAGGGAGCTCTGGACTAGGTTCTTAGTCAAAAAGAACCAAATTGTCGACTGTCCGGACGCGGAGGCCCTCGTGGCCTTCAAACACAGCGTCCGCGATGAATGGCTAGCATGTCACCTCGGCCAGGGAGCACCCAAGTCCATGACATCCCTTACCGCTCTAATGACTCGCTTTTGTGCGGGAGAAGACAACTGGCTTGCTCATAAAAGCAATAACGCCAGCGACCCGGGCACTTCCGAAATCCGGGACGGCAATGGCAAGCCACGACGAACTGAACAAAATAGTCGCTATAACAATGAAAGTTCATGCGACACTGCGGTCAACGCAGGATTCAACAATCCAAAACCCGGTCAACGGAAGAAGCCACTAAAAGCAAATCAAGACGGACCATCCACCCTTGACAGGATATTGGACCGACCTTGCCAGATTCACAGTCATCCTGATAAGCCCGCTAATCATACCAACAGAAGCTGTTGGGTCTTCAAGCAGGCAGGCAAGCTCAACTCCGAACACAAGGGGAGGAGGCCGCCAGGCAATAAAGATGATGGAGCAGCTCACCAGCTGAACACCAGGGGCGAGAAACAATTCCCTTCCGACGTTCAACGACTCCTGGAACGGAAATAACAGTTCGGCTTCTGTCGCCCACCCCTTATACCAGCAAGGTTCACACCGCGCGTACATCACTACGCACTCAAGATACCATGGGCATCGACAGAAGCACAATAAGGACAACCCTAAAAGCACCCGCGTAACTTTTTTTAACCTATTTTTATGTATTTCTTTCTTTATTATCTTTTAAGAAATAGGTGACGAAAAGGACAGCAGCCACAACGGACTCTATCGGAGTTCGGATTCGTATACTCACCTAAGGGGCTACTCCCGTTAAGGATTCCCCCACCCCCGAGGACGGGCGATGCAGACGTGCGACAGGAGGTCCAAAATAACCTTTTGTAGACCGCACTTTTTGGGCCTGTATTATGCCCCTTTACCTCCGTCCCCTACCCTGTGCATGTCAAGTAGCCGGGTTTGCGGTTTTTTTATACATATAAATTTATCATTGGCATATTGCTCTGCTCCCAGTAAAACTTTATCCGAACTAATCTTTAATACCCTCTCAACAATGAGTACGGCCTTAACGGCCGCTCTACATACGCACCTCGGCATTATCTGCCAGGGGCTCAGTATGGGAACAAATGAGTTGCCAGCAAAAGTCCGAACAGCTCTATAGCGTACTTCGGCGTCACGAGTTTTGGCCTTATATGCATCAGCTCCGAATCATGTCTTGGGTCAATGGTTGGGTTGCCCGGCTCCTGTGCTTGCTACCCTACGTTCCACTCTATCGGCTAGGGTAGTAAAGGGAGAACTACTGCGATTGTGCCCTGGCTTAGACCGGATGAGCACCTCAGTAGAGAAAGCCGAAAACCGACTGTCATGATGCTGCGTGAGCTGGTCAACCACTCGATGACCTTTTGCAATCTGTCGTGATTCTTCCATGTAATACGAAGGACCTCCTTGTTAGGTCATATATGTAACGCACCACATCGGAATAAGTCGTACGCATACCAGGGGCTATGTCGTAGCCCCAACTATAAAACTCCTATGGCTAAGTGAAAGTGTTAATGCCCTATAGTCCGATTGCCTGGTTCGCCGCATTGTCACCTCCTTTATGGACCAAGACGTTGGGTCAAGAGTGATTACATGCATTTTCCGAACACCCCCGTACTTCCTACGAGGGGGCTGAAGCCGACGACTGGAAAACTTTCAGATTGTATTAAAACGGCCGCACAGGAGGAGCACACACTTTCGAGCAAAATATAAAAATATATTACTTATAAAATTGTCTTTTACAACTCTAATGCACCTCACTCGAACATTATGTTCTTTGAGCATTGACCCTCTATCTGATATGCGGCTTCCAGGACGTCTTCAAAATAATGCTCTGGCTAGTCCTGGCCCTTGGGCGGACTCTTCACCGCAACATCGATGGCCTTCATCTTCACGCAGAATGTCTTGACTCGGGCAAAAGCCATCCGTGCACCTTCAATGCACGCCGACCGCTTCACAGCGTTAATCCGCGGCACTACGTCAACAAGATGCCGCACCAAACCAAAGTAACTCTTTGGAATAGGCTCGTTCAGCCACAACCGGATTATGAGGTTCTTCATGGCGTCGCCGGATATCCTATGAAGTTTGGCCCATTGGAACATCTGCTCATTCAGCAGCAGGGTGCGCTTCGATGCGCCAAATTGTGACCAGAAAAGCTTCTCCGTTGCACACCCCTCTTGCGCTTGATAGAAATGTGTCGCATCAGAAGAACTCTTCGGCAAGTCTAAAAATTCAGCCGGAGAACTCCAGACCTGGTTCAGCTGAGCATAGTCCGGATCGCCAAATTTACTCTGAAGTAAAAAGGGCTTACCGGCCGCTATCTCCTTAGCCTGCCGAATCTCCTCACGAGCTGCTGGCTTAACAAGCTCAGCCGTTTTGGCTTCACTTTCCTTCTCAAGGTATTCACAGCGGTTGGCAGCATTCTTCAATTCAAGCGCTAGTGCGGATATTTGCTCCTCATTTCGGCGCCGAGCTACTTGTTCGGCTCTCAGATCAGCCGATGCCTTTTCGGCAGCCGCATCACTGCACCGGGCCAGCTCCTTGGCCCAGGCTAGCTCCGCCCGAAGAGCTTCAACGGCGGTAGCACCATCTGCATTCATGCACATTTTTCTATAAAACTCTCTTCTGTGCCAGGCCTCAATTACAACCAAATTGGTGTAAAGAATGCTCGAAGTACATCCCTTGCGAGTCGTCAAGACGCCTGATGATCAGTGCAATGTCATCCCCCGCAATATCCAGCTTTCGCTGCAGTTCGGCCACTTCCGCATTCCGGGTAGCCGCCGGGGAGGAGACAACATGTTTTAAAATTAAATCAAGGTTAGTACCTAAGGATATCATTTTTGATCCTCCGATCGCCTCCTTCGGCACGCAATCCGAGTCTTAGGGGCTACTGCATATACAATAGGTGCATTCTGTCAATAAAATTCAATTGGCAAAACTACATCACAAACCTCGAAGCCTCTTCGAAGGCTCGTAAAGGCCTCGTGCAATCCGCTTTTCATGGACAGAACCTTTTCGACCACCGTGGCCATCAAGGCACGGTGCTCCTGTGAAATGGATGCTTGTCGCAGCAAGCCCGTCAGCAGTTCCGGAGCCCCAGGGTCTTCGGACACCACCGCCGGAGTATGGCATTCCTTTGAAGGAATTCGCTTCCTCTCCTCCAGAATCGTTCTCGGCCGTAAACCGGATAGCGCGGGGCCGTCATTCTTGACTTCCGAACCCTGACGGACAGAGACACCACCCTCGGGTGATGCCTTCTTCGTCCCCCTGCACTGCTTGTCGATTGGGAGGAGCCCTCCGGGACGATACCTCAGGATCATCCGCCCTGTGAGGCGAGGAAGCCGGAGATGGCGAGCCGCTCTCCATCATCTCCGGAAGAAGGTCCCCCGAGGAGGAGGGCAGTTGAGAAACACCAGGCGTTAACCTGTGAGGATGTACATACATTGGTCGATTACTTCATTAATAGGAAAGGGATGAGGTACGTTTAAAGTGCCCCGCTTCACATACGGTTTGGCCAGAGGTTTGTCCTCATCATAAAGTTCTGTGGCAACATCACTTGCCCGACCCGAGCCACCCGTCGATGGCGTTTTTCCTCTCTTGGAAGGCTTCCCCTCCTGATCTTCGGAAGTGGCCCCCTTCTTGCCATGGGGGGTCTCCGCTGTATCTTTGCCCCCGGGCAAAGAGGTTTCAGTTTTCCCGAACACGGCGTCTAATTTATCCCCGGAGCCGAGAGTACCTCTGGTCTCCTTGTTCTCGCTCTCCCCTGTAGACACCTGGCACGGTGTCGGAGTCAGCATTCTCGTCAGCAGCACGGTCGCAGAGTCTTCGGGAAGGGGCGCCGGACACCAGATTAGCACCACTCTCTTTATCCAGTCCTAAAGTGAGACGGATTATTCAGTATCTGGTCAGAACAGGCTTGAATGGAAGATACGTGGAGAGCAAATACTTACCTCAGTATCTGAATGATTGCAGTCAAGGCCAACATCTTCGGTGGTGTCTGGCCATTCACTACAAAAAAAAGACACATCCGTGACATTATGGGTCGAACGAATTTTTTTCTGTCATACTTATGACACTTCTATGACGATAATTGTGACAAAACCCGATATCATCATAGATGTGGTGGGCTCCTACTTCTATGACAAAAAATCATGACAAAAAAGAGGCTTTTCATCCTGGGCGAGCCGGAGACGCAGCTGCATGACATTCTTTGGGCCGTCCTTGACGGAAAAAACCGTGGTAGAAGCGAGGGCGAGGAAAATTTCGGTGAGTTCCCGGTTACGGTGGGAGGTCGGGGGCCGAGCGATGCGTGTTTCCCTCATACACGTACGCGCGTGTGTGCGAGGCGTTGGCTCTAACTGAACCCGAGCAAGGCGTTGGGCTCTAACTGAACCCGAGCGATTGCACTGCAGGCTACGCGTTACGGAACCCGAGCGATCGATCGATGGCTGTTAACTGAACCCGATCGAGCGATTTCTTCGCTACTGCTGCCAACTGAAGCTAATCGATGCTGCCTCTCGATGAACAGTGAGCGTTGCGGGGGGGGGGGGGGGGTGGATGAACAGTGAGCGGTGGGGGTGGATGAACAGGACCCCGTGGCCTTGCCTCTGGATGAACAGGACCCCGATTGATCGAGCCGGTTGGGGCTGGATGAACAGGACCACGTGGAGGGCTGGATGAACAGGACGACCCCATTGAGGGCTGCATGAACAGTAGACGGTGGAGGGGTGGATGGACAGTAGCCCGTGGAGGGGTGGTTGAACAGGAGCCCGTGGAGAGGGGTGGTTGAACAGTAGCTGGCAGAGTAGCGCGCGGTGGAGGCTGGATGAACAGGAGCCCGTGGATGAACAGTCGCAAGTGGAGGCTGGAGGAGGTCGACGGTGGATGAACAGTAGCACGTGGAGGCTGGAGGAGGTCGATGGTGGAGATGAATAGTATCCCCTGGAGTCCCGTTTTGCGGTACGCCACACCCCTCCCGATGAACAGGACCCCCGTTTCGACCGTAGCGCTCCAACACAAGTCCGTTTCATCCGTTTTGCGGTACGCCACACCCCTCCCGATCAACAGGACCCCTATTTCGACCGTAGGAGGTTCGGTTCCTCCGTTTTGCGGTACGCCAGACCCCTCCCGATGAACAGGATCCCGTTTCGAACATGGCCGGTCGAACACAAGGCCGTTTCCTTCGTTCTATGGTACGCTAGGCCTCGTTTCCATCGCCTGTTCCGTCCAAGCCGGTTGGCTCCCACGCGTTCCATTGCCTCCCGATGAACACGACGCATTCCGTTGCCTCCTCTTGAACACGACGCATTTCGTTGCTTCCCCATGAAAACGACAACGACGCAGTTTCTCCGTTCTGACCCAGCCATGTACACGAGCCCTGGCCGTACGTATGCGCGCGTAGGCATTCGAGACCCCGCCCGTATGTACGTACGTGGCCGTATTTACTTTCTTGCACCCTGGCCGTTGTACGTACGTGTACACGCTACGTGCGCACCTCTACTACTACACGTGCACGCCTCTACATCGACCAGTATGTACGTACACGTTCGCGACCAGAATGACAACGCTACGTATGCTTCGACCAGGTGGGTCCCGACTGTCAGGCACTTCCTTGCGTGCGAAGATGTAGCTGGTGGGTCCCAGCAGTCAGGGGGGCGAATTGTTTTTTTGCCCGGACGCACTTCCTTGCGTGCGAAGATGTAGCTGGTGGGTCCCAGCAGTCAGGGGGCGAATCATTTTTTTGCCCGTAATATGGATGCACTTCCTTGCGTGCAAAGATGTAGCTGGTAGGTCCCAGCAGTCAGGGGGGGAACGTTTTTTTCGCTAAATACGGTGGCCCGTCCGGTGGGTCCCCACTGTTAGGTGGAGGAATAATTATTTTGCGCGTAATAAGGAGGCACTTCCTTGCGGCTGCCGTGGACCCAGCTGTCAGCCTCTCCACGTATAGTACTCTTCCAATGGAAGTCGGTCGTTGACCACGTTGACCACGCCACACTGACAGCAGCACGGGGGTGGACGACGGCGAGGCCTAGGAAGGGGACGACGCGGAGCCAGGGAAGACCCGGCAGTGGATGCCCACGCGGAGAGGAGTACGAGGGTCCACTGGTTCGGCTGCGGTGTGAGGCTGCCGTCGCCGCAGAATAACAGGCGGTGTGGGTGAGTAGAGGGATGGCCTGGCCAGCGGTGGGAGTAGTAGGAGGTGGTGAGGCCTCCGCGGCATCACAGCCGGCCACGGGAGGCAGGAGCATGCGGCACGACCGGCGCTGCTTTGGGCAGCTGGAGCAAGAAGACCAGAGGTTGAAGAAGCACTACGTCCGTTGGATGGACATCGTACGGTCACTGGAGCTAGAATCGTTCATATTGACTAAAGTTGACAAAGGCCTCCGTCCCAGTCAACTTAGTAGGCCCACAAGTCAGCCTCCCACCATGGTGGGTCCCAGCTAGCAGGGGGAGTATTCATTTTTTATGCGTAACAAGGAGGCACTTCCGGTGGGTCCGAGCTGACAACGGGGGGGATGTTTTTTTCATGAAATACGGTGGCCCGTCTGGTGGGTCCCAGCAGTCAGGGGGAAATGTTTTTTTCGCGAAATACCGTGGCCCGTCCGGTGGGTCCCAGCAATCAGGGGGGAAACATTTTTTCGCGAAATACTAGTGGCCCGTCCGGTGGGTCCCTGCTGTCAGGTGGAGGAATAATCATTTTCCGCGTAATAAGGGGGCACTTCCTTGCGGCTGCCGTGGACCCAGCTGTCAGCCTCTCCATGTATAGTACTCTTCCGATGGAATTCGGTCGTTGACCACATTGACCACGCCGCGCCGAGAGCACCACGGCGATGGACGACGGTGAGGCCAAGGAAGGGGACGACGCGGCAGTGGATGCCCACGCGGAGAGGAGTACGAGGGTTCACTGGTTCGGCTGCGCTGCCGTCGCCGCAGAATAACAGGGGGTGTGGGTGAGTGGAGTGGAGGGATGGCCTGGCCAGCGGTGGGAGTAGTATGGGGGCGGTCAGGCCTCTGCGACAGCACAGCCGGCCACGGGAGGCAGGAGCAGGCGGCACGACCGGCGCTGCTTTGGGCGGCTGGAGCAAGAAGACCTGAGGTTGAAGAAGCACTACTTCCGTTGGATGGACATCGTCCGGTCAGTCGAGCTAGAATCGTGTATATTGACTAAGTTGACAAAGCCCTCCGTCCCCGTCAACTTAGTAGGCCCACTATACTGGGTCCCAGCTAGCAGGGGAGTATTCATTTTTTTCTGCGTAATAAGGAGGCACTTCCTTGCGTGCGATGATATAGCTGGTGGGTCCGAGCTGTCAGCGGCAGTAACGTTTTTTTCACGAAATACAGAGGCCCTTTCGGTGGGTCCCAGATGTCAGGTGGAGGAATCATTATTTTGCGCGTAATAAGGAGGCATTTCCTTGCGTGCGGCCGTGGACCCAGCTGTCAGCCTCTCCACGTACAGTCCACTTCATATGCATGTCGGTCGTTGACCACGTTGACAACGCCACGCCGAGAACACCAGGGCGGTGGACGACGGCGAGGCCTAGGAAGGGAACGACACGGAGCCAGGGAAGACTCGGCAGTTGTTTCCCATGCGGAGGGGAGTACGACTGTACGAGGGTTTACTGATTCGTCTGCCGTCGCCAGAGAATAATAGCAGGTGTGGGTGAGTAGAGGGATGGCTAGGCTAGCGATGGGAGTACGGTGGGGCGGTGAGGCCTACGCGGCAGCACAGCCGGCCGCGGGGAGGAGGGAGCAGGCAGTCCCGCCGGCGCTTGTTTGAGCGGCTAGAGCAGGAAGAGCAGAGATTGAAGAAGCACGACGGCCGTTGGATGGACATCCAACAGTCACTGCTTGTGCGTCAACCTTTTTTTAGGAAAGCCTCAAATCTGTGGAAAACAGCATACAGGCCATCTGCCATTATTTCTAATAATTAACAGCTCATTTGCTAATTCTTACGTATTTTTGGAGCCCATATTCTTTTTGTTAGCATTACAGCCCATATTGTGGCCACGGTTAAAAAATTATATGAAATTTTGCATATGTCGGTGCGGTCTGAACTGTTTTTAATCCCGAAATTTCGACTCACATCCAGACTGATTTTAAAAATAAATGTATATCAATATAAAATCCAATAAATTGTGCACGCATAAAAATCAATGCAATTTAAAATCTCAAAATAAAAAAATATATTTGAAACTAATTGCCAGTTTGATGTGTTTTCAAAATGTACAGCCCATTTCTCATTACTGATAGGCCATTTTCTCGGCCAGCCAAATGATGCTCTCCTCCTCTTGAAAGATTTGCAGCCCAACAGGCCTCCTAAAGCGACTTACTTGACAAATCACAAAAAAACTGGGCTAGCCATTTTCAGAAAGAAAAAAAAACTACTGGGCTGGTCTGTGGTAAACATAAAAGAAAAGGCTGTCTAGACAGGCCAGAGTGTCCCGCATAGCCCAGTTGACACCCTGCTTCCGTCTGATTTTTTTTAGATAAATGCCACTCCAATTATGGCGATTCATAAAAATGCCACTACAATTTCCAAACTTTGAAAAATGCCAATGCAATTTTTGCAAACTTTGAAAAACACCACTGCAGTTTGCAAACTTTGAAATATGCCACTCTAGACTTCGAAAAATGCCACTAGAAATGGCATGAAATGGCATTTTTCAAAGTTAGGAAATTGCAGTGCCATTTCTCGGAAACACCAGATTTGGAGTGGCATTTATCAAATTAACCCAAAACAAAAATAACTGGGCGAGCTGCTGGGTCTCTGGTGTCAGCCGCTCGTTGTGCAATTCTCTCATTTATTGACTACATTGACAATGGCATGGGACCCAGATGTCAGAAATCCACTAGGAGGAGCCATTTTTTATTGGCTTGAAATAAGGAGCCACTTGCTTGCGTACTGCCATGACCTTGCCGGGTCCCTGCTGTCATCCTCTCCACGTACAATCATCTCCTGATTGTGTACGCGTCAACTTGGTAGGCCCACAAGTCAGCCTCTAAACCCGTGGAGGACAAATACAACCCATTTAAAAAAATAACAGCCCATTCCATACGTTCAAACGGAAAGTTCAACATTCAGAGCAAAGTAACAGGTCTGATCCATGTATAGAGTACTGAACTTCCACGTTGACAACCATCATAGCCAAGTTAACTATCTACTCCTACTAATACTCTAGTAGCGTACAAGTACTAACTTACTCTTAGCTAACTAGACGATGCCGGCCGCCATCTGCGGTACACGCTAAACGCCGGCACCGGCGTCCTGCGCCTCGCCTCGGACTTGCCAGAGGTGCGATAGGGCGCGTTGCTCGCGCGCGTTGGCCCTTTCCATGCCGTCGTGGTCCACCGAAGCTTCGGCTTCCAAGCGGGAAACCCACTTGACGAGCTGGTAGTTAAAATCGGCGTCGCGAACGTGTGCGTGCCCAACAGCCTCCAGGGCTATTTGCCGGGCGCCGGCCTCCACATAGTCGGCCTAGTTGCGGGTGGTCTGCTCATGACTCAGAGCGTCGGTGTGCTGCTGCTCCATGTCCCGCTGGCGGCGCAAATCAGCGATACGCTACTCCTCCGCCTGGCGGTCGCGCTCCAACAACTCCTGCTCCTCCGCCAGGAGGTCGCGCTCCACCAAGTCCTCGATCTCCGCATTGCCATCTAAAGACAGATAGAATGCCTCCTCCCTCCGTCTGCCTTCCGGTGAAAAACCGAACACTAGTTCCGGCGGTGACCACCTCCGGCATCGCCTACCGCAGACTGGCGGGGGTATGGCGGACGTGGCGAGCGACGTCTGGCCGGTGGGGGCTTATGAGGATATGGCGAGTTGGGTCACGGTGCCACCAGAGAAGGCCGGGAAACAGTACTTATAGGCAGAAGGTAGCGCGACGGTCATCGGAATTCAATGCATGGCGATCCCGTCCCGTCCCGTCTGGGTCACATGCCGGCATGGCGGTCAAACGAGTGCACTCGAATCATCTCCCTCCTTGTCAATAATAATTTCATGGATTTAAAAAGCCCACAACAATTAAAGTGCATCTTTTTGTGCATCAGTTAGCTGCCTTAATTATGGCCGGCTGCATGCAGGCACTCAGAATCGCTCGCAGCCAGTACGCGGAGCAGCATGCAACGAGTCGCAGCCGAGGGCACGCATGCAACCACTTAAATCGCTGGAATTAATTAGGCTTAAACTTCTGCGTGCCGTTAATTATTGCCATGCCTTGGTCTTGCTGCTTTGATCACGGGACTAATAAACCCGGACGGAGGGAGTACCTTGGTTGGTGAGAGGTTTGAATTAAGCCCTGCAAACCAGAAATGAGGTACTAGTACGTGCGTGATCCGCTATTTATTCGTGTAGGATCGAGTAGGTCGTTTCTTGAATTGAGCCCTGCAAACCGGAAAGGAGATAGTACGTGCGTGATCCGCTATTTATCCATGTAGGATCGAGTATGTAGGATAGTGTAGCTTGTCAGTTTCTTCAGAGGTAGGCATTTTTATTCAAAAAACTGCCACTTCGGATCTTGCGTCACAAATAAAACTGCCAGGAGCGCATTAGTAGGCTAGTTAGTGATCGATCAGTAACTTGTAAACACTGAGCGAGCAGAAATAAGTAACTATTAATGCACCTCAATGGTTCGCAGATCATATACAAATATGTAGCTCCAAAAGCAAAGATCAGCCACTTCGGATCTTGCGTCGCAACTAAAACTAACTAGTACGATTCCCATACATAAGATCAACACGTTAATGCATCTCAATGATTCACAGATCATATACAAATATGTAGCTCCAAAATCAAAGATCTAGAAAAAACATCTGTTCTTCCTACTAACATGGAGCTTCTCTTGGCCACGATTCAGTACAGACTGAAAGACAAATTTGTTTGTGAAGTCTACAATTCCTCTTGCAAACGTAAGTGGTTTCACCAACAGCTGGAACCATGAGAATGAACCACACATGATGGAGGAACATCCACTGCAATATGATTTGGTCTTCTCTCGATCACACCGCGAGACTATTTTCGGAATACAAACTTTAACTTAGGCAAAATGATGCCCATTGTATAATCAGACCAAAGCAATGAAGCACCTAGTGTTGGCCAATAAATAGTACAGTACTACTTTTCTACAGTCCATGAAGTGACTATCCAATCTTTCTGTGTCTATTTTCAAATGGCACTGCATGCAATGACTATACTATTCTCTTGTGCAGTTCAACCAAAATTGCGGACACTTTGTTTGTTTGCCAAATAGCAATGGGCAGACATCTCTGTCTGCACAAATATCAAGCAGCTAGTAAACATATACCACACCTTGTATTTTCGGTTTAAACATGTCTCTTCCGCTTAGCATCTGTCATGTTCTGCACTGGACAATCTGATACAGTTATGTTTTGCCCTGGACAATTTCATACTGAATTGATTTGCTGGTTCAGAGCAGAAATATAGCGCCTATTCTTCATCAGACCAAGGATATCCATGTTCGCAGTGATGGAAGAGGTGAAATTGATACAACCAAAATTGAGAATCCAATCATTGAATCCTGTCCTGCACCTCCAATGTAGGTCCACCCTGCCAATAAATTCACATGCAAACCACTAGTATTACTATCTAATGACAGTACAAAAAGAGTAGCAAGATAGTAGCAAACCATGTACCTTTGTAATGAACAACTCATAGTGCCACCAATTGGATATAAAGGTTTGGAAGAAAACATGCTCCTAATGTTGAACTAGTTGGAATTTTTGTGCAGTTCCACTAAAATCGAGCATCCCTGTTTGCATAGATATTGAAACTGTGATTACTGTAAAAACGACACTAGTTGAAGCATAGACTCACAAATATAAGAATTCCAATTTCTTAATGGAAAAGGTAGCAAGACTGTTTCTAACCACCTGTTTGAAGGAATAAATAAGGCAACAACGGCTGATGTCAGAAAGGCATATATAGTTATTTTTGAAAGAATGATCAACTCCTGACCTTTCCTCTTCTTTTAAGCATATTTTGTGCAGTTCAACTAAAATAAAATGCCATCACCGCCTTGACAATTTAGTGACACTGTACAAAAGGAAATGACTTAACATTACATCATGATGTCAGGTATGTAGTCGACAGGCATTAGAGACAAACATACAGACCTCCTCCGATAACATAATGAACATTAATTTTAACAAAGGTGTGACTAGCTTTACCGGGATAATGTGAGTGAACTCTACACCATCTGTTCCTTAATATAATACGTTTTCGTGGTTAAATTTAAAGTACCCAAACGTCTAGTATTTAGAAAAACAGGTAGTAGTTTTCTTGAGCACATATCTGGGAATGCTTGCCACACTTTATTTATGTCCATACGCTAATGCAACACCATTCGAATACTACAAATATACACTAATCCAGTGGCTAGTGCAACAGTAGAGTAGTTAGTTTATTACAGGGTACAGTACAATGGTTTTACTGAACAAATTTCAATAAACTCTAGCACTGGAAGATTTCTATAAGAATTAACAATACAAAATATAAAGGTAACAAGTTTCAGCATTGGTATACTAGCTGTGCATGAGCATTAAACCAAAAACAAAAGTCTGAAGGTAACTAGCATTATTAACTAATGACAGTATAAAAAAATTGCAAACCATGTACCTCCAAGGTAAATATCATTTCGAACTCGGGGGGACCTTAAAAATTGCTATCCCAATCTTGATAATCGATCAAACATAAAAACTTGATCGAACGAATCAAGAGAACAGCCGGAGGAGGAGGTACCCATTCTTGACCTTTCCTCTTGTCTTCATAATTTTTGTGCAGTTTAACCAAAATAAAATGACATAAGCGCCTTGGTATTTTGGTGACACTGTACAAAAAAATTAACTTATCTCATGAAAGTGAGGTATGTAATCTATAAGCATTAAAAGTGCAAAAATCTGAAGGTAGTAACAAGTTTCATCGTTGGTATACTGGCTGTGCAACAACATTAGAATGCCTTTGCTGAAAATCTTTAATGCATCCACAATCAACAGCTAAACCTGAAGTAATCCAGTGACATTAAATGGCATTGCTTAAATTTATCGGTGGCATTAGACTGGGAGCGGCATTAGTTAAATGTGGCATCACTTTAGCAGTAGCATTGCTTGACTTGACTGATGGCGTTATACTAACAGCAAAAAAGTGGCAATAAGAGCATGAGAGGCCCATTTGGACAGTGGGCGCGCCAGTACGATGTACCTCCACGGACGCAGAGTGGTGAGGGAGGTATGGTTGCCCATAGCAACAAATATCCAGGCAGCATATGTGTATTACGTCCCATTTTTGTTCTCTTTAGCCACCTTTTTCCTATGTGAGGACAACAAACCGATCGACCTGGTCATTCTCTATTGCGTTGTCATGCCTTCCTACCCTTCTTCAACCAACAAACACGAGACTCGTTCCTTAGCTACTGATTTTCGCCTTTTCAACCTAGATGCGGGTTCGATGCCTACTCTCTTGGACAGTACAGTCTCCCTTCCTTTCCTTATTCAACCCAGACATGGATTAGTCTGCATGAAGTAGGGTTTGCTTTAATAGTGCAAATTATGGTTTTCGTCTGCGTGGCCAGCAGAGCAGAGGATAGCAAATTGGGAAGATGGTGGAGTGGAAAAACATCCACATGCAACGACGTGGCAGATGGGGCAATAGAACAAGGGTATGGTTCGCAAAGAGGTAGCATACCTGAGGGTCGGCGGGAAGTGGCTTCGCTCGTGGTCGTTGTCCTCCGCACACACTACGGCAGCGAGCTTGGGGACGGAGGCCATCCCGCGCGGGCACTAGGTCTGAGAGGACAGCCTTGTCGTCAGTGCGTGACCTCGCTCGCCGACGACG
The DNA here is from genome assembly GCF_002575655.3 of Aegilops tauschii subsp. strangulata. Lineage (NCBI taxonomy): Eukaryota > Viridiplantae > Streptophyta > Magnoliopsida > Poales > Poaceae > Aegilops > Aegilops tauschii. The sequence goes on along the minus strand of NC_053039.3, from coordinate 385,572,807 downwards.
AGTGCGTCAACGCTGCACGTCCATTTCTTCCCCGGGGGATCTATGACCACCGGTGAGGAGAGAGAGAGGCCATCTTTTTTAGATCTGGAGAGAGGGTGATAGTGTGAGAAGCAAGTGGGCAGCCCTAGCAAGAAAGCGCTGAAGCTCCAGCCTATATATCTTTTTATACTACTAGTACTGGAGGTGGAGTAGTGGTAGAGTAGTTTATATTTTCTCTGTGTACAGTACCAGTTAGTCGTGCTTCAAAACTGAATGGCACGCCATTAAACAAATAAAGGTCGATAACTAATGGGGCACCTCGGGCCAACGCGGACAGATCGCATTTTGCACGAGAAATTACACACCATGTTTCGTTGACATGTGGTCCCATTCCAACATATCAGTGAGACGACGGCGAGTCCTTTTCTACTACCTCCGTCTGGGATTATACGTCCCATGGGCACCGCATGCGCGTACCAGATTTACAGGACCGGTTGTAATTAGTGTGCAGATTTCTCGCTGGTGTCAGTTGGTGCTACGTTTCCTTATTGGCCGAATTTAATTCGAGCCCCCTCAAAAAAAATTTAACTCGAGCATGGGGCCAGGCTGCATGCGAGCGCTCGGCGCGAGGCTGCATGCGGAAACGTTCTCTTAATCGACGCATAAGCCAGTGCATGCCTACTTTAAGTGGGCCTGGCTATATCTCTCATTGGTGCAGGCAGACAGCGTTGGTCGCGCAATTAACTTTTTTCTGTAACTGAACCCAATTCAAGTGCGTCTTGGTACATGCGCTTCGGTCGGGCGGACTAATATACCCGGACGGAGGTAGTACTAGTATTTCCGAACGGACGTGTAGGCCGGTTCGCCTCTTCGTGTACCGTGGCAAACTGGCAACCGTCCACCGACTCTTCGCCTTTCCCTCTAGATTTGGAACTGCTGTCGCACGCTCTTCCTCTCCCTCCTCCATTTTCCTTCAGCCCTTCACCCTTCCTTCTGCCATTGTTCGATCGTCTTCTCCATGGAGGGAACAGGCCGGAAACGACCCCGTTATTCTTGCCCCGATCTGAAAGATGACGTGGTGGAGGAACTCATTGATCGGTGCGACGTCATCACCTCGGCTAGCATGGAAGGTTCGTTCAAGACCATTCTCGACTCAACTAATAACATGGTTACAAGGAACCCAAGAGTCAAGGAGTGGTTTGATCTCCCCTATCTTCTTCGCCGTGACCCTGATGACTGGCGCGGGGACGACGGAGGCCTCGCCTTGTGCAAGTTGATGCCGCTTGATAATGATACGTTTGATGTTAAGATGCCATCGCTTGAGGGTAAGGCTTGGGCAGGTGCAAATGGAGATTGGGTTGTTTACATTGGGTCCAACTGCGAGTGGGAACTTGTGAATGTGTACACTCGTGACCGGGGTCCACTTCCAAAAATCTCAGCAGACTGCCCAGAGGTTGAGCACACCGGTATTGTACGCACGTTCAAATACGATCATGGTGACTGTCTTCTATGGAAGATAGCAATTTCTCGAGTTCCCAACCGCTCTTGGAATTACAAGAACTATGAAGTTGTTGCTATCTTCGACAAGCTTGTTGCCGTCTTTCGTGGTTCGACTAGATGGATATTGCTCAAAAATCAGTTTCTGTACACGGATGAGTACTGTGATGCAATTCAATACGAGGGCCTTGTGTTTGCTTCCACCACCCATGGCACTGTTTTTGCATGGGATCCTCGTAGTTTCGGTACGTTTGTCTTCCACCGTAATTATAATTGTTTCATCCACATGCATGTGGGTTAGCAAGTTTCCCTTGACTAATTAACCTTCTTCTTGTGTTTCCAAGGTCCTGTGAACATTCCACCACCTATACTTGAAAATTTTTATAACCAAGGGGGAGATGACGATGGTAATGATCACGAGCATGAGGATGAGCAGCGCCCATATACTCTGTGGCGCCTGGCAACTAATTCCGATGGATCACCTCTTCTTGTGTGTATACAGCCCACTGATGATGCTACTACTAAGGAAACAGGTGTAGTCTCCCATGGTCGCACTCTCCGGACCTATTCCAACACCCGTTGCATGGTATTCGGGATGGGTACTAGTGTGCTAGCGCCAACACCTTCTCCCTGGTACAGAATTGATAGTCTTGGAGAAAACTCGCTCTTCCTTGGACAAAACTATCGAATGATGGTGAAAGGCGATCCAATTGCTGTTGACATAACGTTACTACCATTTATGAGAAGCAATTGTGTCTATACCTCGGACATTTGAGTGGTTCCCTACCCTGGTACTGATATATTAGGCCACTTCAGCCTGGATGATCAGTCCTGCGTTGGTCTCGAGATCGACAATGGATGGCCCGTCCCAGAGAATCACTTGTGGTTCAAAGCAAGCGTTTCCAACGCTGAGGAATGGTTGAGTTGAAGTTCATTTCATTGCTTGTTATTTGTTGTGTGATGAAAACTTTAGTATTTATAATGTATCCTCATTGTCGATGTGGGTTGATGACCTGTTGTATGTAATAAAATGATATGCCTGTGACAAACTTACTAAATTTATGAATGGCTTTCGAGTCGCTTCTCTGAGTGAGTGGTGCGATGAGGCAAAAATATATTTTCCGAATACATAATTGTACGTGCATTGCAACAGGTTATCGGATGAGGCCAATCAACAATAGTAGTACACTATTTGTACTAGCTTCACATGCTTCACGCGTCGGGCGGGTGTTTTTACTGTAGCCATATGTTAATGTGTTCGCTGTACGTAACCAGCACCTCAAATCCTCGATACTAGTACTATATAAGTAGTAGGAGTAGTAGGGTGGCATGGGCCAGAACAACCATTCACATCCAGGAGTATGGCACACGCCACCACCACGATATCCATCTGACACCATATTTCTTGGAGTCCGTGCTAGAGGAACCTCTTCAACCTCGTCGTTTCTCTAAGTTCAGCCATCGCGCGGCGGGCAAGGTGGGGGTTTGCCGATAGTCGTTTTCCTCAACTGCGGTCCCACTTGTAAAGCCAACTCCAACGCACGACCCCAAATGGACCTCCGTTTTGCACGAACTCCAACGATAATTTTGACTAGAAAAGCAAGACCAAAGAAAACAAGAACCACAAGAATCCATTTTACTAGAAGATATCCAACTTCCATAACTGCTCCTGTAAGTTGGATTAGTGCCTTCTCGATGCATTCATTGTTGATCTGCGGAGGCTCGATCTTGCGTGCTTCTTTCTTCTTCGAGTGTAAGGAAGTAGACGTTGCTTCCTCGCATCTAGTCTCATGTCTAGCCTCTATTCTAGTAGGAGTATCAACAAGTGCACTAGTCTCATCTCTAGCCTCTATGCTAGCTAAAAGTGCTAGAACATCTACTAAATTGCGCTCTATCGATATATGGATGTACTCTTCTTCCCAATACCAAAACTTGCATCCATTCTAGTACACAATAAAAAATTCAAGTTAGCACAACTAGTCTAATCCGAGAGCACAACCAAAGATTTGGTCGGGTTCTTCCTCCTTTTGCCGACACGTGGGACATCCAGCATCCAAGTCGTGTCATGCAAGAAAATACAGTGATAGTTGAAGCCACGTGATGTGCATATTGGGTTAAACTATAAATAGAATCTTACTACTCTTGAGTAACTCCAAAATCAGACACCGAAGATCTTTATTGGATTTGTTTTTCATCACCAGCACGTCGAGGTGAAAGATTTGCAGGTTCAGTGGGTCCTCTTGCATTTTCACTGACATGTGGGACCGCATGTGAGCAAACAGACGATGGGCTCCGCGCGTCCGCTGGCTTGCTGAGAAGAGAGATAGAGGAGGGTTGAGCACGGACTCCAGGAAATTTGTTCTACGTACCTCGATATAGTGGGGTGGCATGGGCCATAACTAGCATTCACGTCTAGCAGTACGGCACACACCACCCACACGAGTCCCATCCGACACCAATTTTCTTGGAGTCCGTGCTACAGCCATCCCTTCTCCCTCTTGTTTTCTCAGCCATCGCGCGGTGGGCGGGGTGGGGGTTTGCCGATAGTCGGTTTGCTCAACTGCGGTCCCACTTGTAAGTGAAAATGCAACACCGCACGCATTCCCCCTTGAGCGGCGTGCCGGACCAACCGTGTGGGGTGCCACGCGAACACGGCAGGCTTTTCCTTTTGAACTCATAACTGGTAAAATTTAGTTCTGTTCCATGGCGCGACCGATAGATAGAAAATAACGATTTTGCCTAGAGTAATGAGAAGTTTGGTTCTGGCGCCGTTCATGCATGGAGTACGTACGAAAAATATGAAGTTCATGCGAAAGGTAAGATAATTACTAGTAGTACCATATACTACTACATGGATTTGACGGAAAGATAAAAATACATACGGATCCATCAACGACATCCTCACGCCCTAGTGCGCCGGGTCACCAACCGACGTGTGAGGAGCAGCGGCGTTGGCGGCGAGCTCAATGTGCTTCTGAACAATGCCGTCCAAGGTTGCCCTGCGGTCCAAGAAGGCCAACGTCCTATCGTCCTCCTCTTGCATGTAGTAGTCCTTGTGGACGATTTGCGCGTAGATGTGGGTGATTATGTCGATGGTGTCTTGCTGCGCCAGGCGCTGCGCGGCAAGCGCGACCTCGACGTGGACAGTCTCCGGCGCGACGGCGGGCAGTCGCAGGGCCACCAGTGCGTCGAAGAGGTTGTCACCATAGTGGCCGTTGAGGGTGGCGGGCATCGCAGAGCCTGGGCCCGTCGGCTGGAGGCATACGTCAAAGTCGTCCGCGAGCTTCTTGACGATGGTGAACTTGTCGAGGAAACCGACGAGGACCTCGTCGAACAAGGAGACGAAGCTGTCGTCCAAGCGGCCCCTTGCCCTGGCAGCCTCAAGCAATACCTGGAGACGTTCCTTGGTGCCGGGCCGCAGGCCGGCGTCATGGACCATCTGGCACAGCCGGCTGATGCTCGCGCTCATTGCCTCCATAGGTCTAGCTTAGCTTCTAGTCAACTGATCTTGCGATTCGAGTGATCACTCTTGCCCTTGGTTAGCGTGCGTAGGTGCGTAGGATTTCGTACTACTCCTCGGCCCTCTACTGCACCTGCCTTTGGCTGTAGGATAGGTGGACCAGCCACCCCTTGGGCCCACGTGTCATTCACCCAAATGCAGTTGCAGTAAGTCAATGAAGTTGCGTCCCCCTTCGTGCCAGTGCAGTATAGTCATCTCACCGGACCTCTAGTTGGGGCCAAATGAGAGAAGTTTGATGTTTACTAGTTTATTGGTCCCCTTTGCATTTTGCGCCAAGTTTTGACCTTTGATTCAACTAATAAAATGTTAATGCATGTAAACAAAAATGTTGTGTAAGTCACCTTACGAAAACCAAATAATCCCAAAACACTTAGGCACGGTGCATTAACTCCCTCCTCGTTTCTTATTTCGTGACATATCAACCAATGAGAGATGTGGGCCGTCCATGCTTTCAATGACTTAAGACTACCAAACATGACATGCAGTGTTTAGTTCATTGCATGTAATCCTATTAGTTAGCAAAAAGACATTAAGTTCTCTCGCCGATAGGAATAAAACAATACACCATGTATTTATTTACAGAGGGAGTAGTACATTTTTTGTGACATGCATTACTAGATATTGCTAGTCAAATACTAAAATCCAGATGGACGTGGTAGTACTCCTAAATCCAGACGGTGGTGCTACTAGTACTAGTAGTAGTACTACCAATGTAGTAGGAGTACTAGCACTGTACTACCCGTTGGTCAAATTATTACGTGCTGCTCCTCACAGTGAAGTGACAAGACCCAGCATCGGAGATGACACCTGAGTATAGGCGCCGTGTTCGGCATACCATAGTCAGCCTCACCGTCTGTAGTCACTATCATCATGGCTGTAGAGCTAGCCTGCTTACAACTAGCCCTGTTCGACATAATTTCCCGTGCGTAGATGCCCGTGCATTGCACGGAACACCAAGATTGGGGGTGGACGGCGCCGGCAGCGGCCATCGCGCCAGATTTTTCCACGGCCTTCTAGATGTGGTGGGGAGGAGATAAGGCTGATTGTGAGAGACAAGGCGTTTTTTGTAAATAGGGAACAAGTGCGGGCATCTTTTTGCAAAAATGGAGAAGTTTGGTTTGTATGCGTCAGATCTAGATCCGACGGCTATTGGTGAAAGATGGGAGGCACAACATCATCATCAACTCAGGACCTGTTTGATTCGCAGGATTTTGAAAACGCAGGAATAGGACACAGCAATATTACAAGTTTCAAACTGATATTACAAATGTTAGGAGTAATGCTGCACCTACGAAGAGGGAATTACTAGGAAGTTTACGTAAGAACTTTCGTTACTTTAGGTGGATGCAGCATTATCGTACAAACTAAAATCCACCGCCCTGACAAGTCACTAATGGGCAAATAAGTTTTCGAGTCTCTGGCCACTTGATGTTTCAAAAACAAGTTCAGCTTCTGTGGAGACTTTGTCATTTAGGCTTAGACGCTTGCGGTGATCAGCACGCCATTCATTGTTGCGCCAGAGAACGCCAAACCTCATTACCTTGAGCACACTTGCCTCCAGAACAAAGAACCTGGCCAATTTAATCTCAGATGTCCTGCCTCGGTAGTCGATCAAATCAATTTCTGTAAGATGGAGATCAAGGCATTCGATGAGATTGTTATAGTGCAGCACATTTTTCACTTTTGGGTCTTTTTTTATCTGCAAAAGAAGAGAACATATTAGAGCAGCTGGCTGTATAAGATTGTCGTGTCATAAGAGGTACCAATATCATTCGCTCATACGATAGGGTTGGCTGGCTAGTGATATTTTTTCACTCTCTCTCTCTCTCTCTGTTTCCTCTCATTTAACTAGGAGCACGTGAAGAGCTTGGGCATTTGTTGCCTTCCACTAGGTGGCCGATGCCATATTTCGCAAAAGTATGCCACATAATACGCATCGATGTCAAATCAAAAGATTTTGGCACCGCTCTCGCGATGTGAGAGAGTTGGCACCGCTGTGCACACAGACCCACATGGATAAACAAATCAATCGAACCAACTACACCAGCCTCTCACTCTCCCAAACAAGTGTTTTTTTATTGCCTCAGTCCTCTCTCCCTCCCACGCAGTGTTTTTTCATTGCGTGAGTTAATTTGGCACCAGAGCAAAGTAGGTGATCCGGGTTGGGGCACCAGGTGAGCAATGGAGGGGCATTGATGCCAAATGCATCACAAGTGAATTTGGCACGTGTTTTGGCCTACATAGCCCACTTTTGTACTCCCTCCGTCCCAAAATTCTTGTCTTAAATTTGTCTAAATACGGATGTATCTAGTTACATTTTAGTGTTAGATACATCTGTATCTAAACAAATGTAAGACAAGAATTTTGGGACGGAGGGAATACTACCTCGTATTTAGTATAAAATTTTGACCATAGATTTACCTAAGAAAATGCCAATGCATGTCACTAAAAATTACACCATTTGAAATTATGTTCAAATACGAATTGAACGATATACTCCCTCCTTTCCAGTTTATAGGGCTCAATTCAAAAATCTCACCAACCAAGGTAGATGGTGAGTGGTGGAATATTTTTGGTAGTTTGCAAAAGCACCTAATTAATGCTCTTGTTTTCCTCAAAAAATTATGTTTATCAATGCGTTAATTGCAATGCATGCATGCATAAAGTACATGCATTGGTCAATTTTCTCTTAATAATTGCATGCAATGATTTAATGCACCTTGGAATCTGAACATGTGATGGGGAATAACTAAATTGAGCCTTACAAAACGGAAAAACTAAAATTTTGAGATAAGCCCTATAAACCGGAAAGGAGGGAGTAGTTCTTAGTGACATGCATTAACATTTTGTCAGTTAAATCTATGGTCAAATTTTGATACTACAAAATTGGGAGAGTAAACCAGGACGGAGGTAGTACTTGCTCTTAGGGTAACCATAGAGTTACTGGAGTAGTCTAAGTTACTTTCCACTATGACTAGCCTAGGCTACTATAGTAGTACAGCATAAAAACGATGCAGGTGATCACGTGAGAAAAAAATACTAAAAACATTTCTTTCGGTGGAGTGCGTAGATGCAGTTTTGAACACTACACTTGTCATCGTAATTTGGGAAAATTATGAAAAAATTGAGCTACGTTGTGATTACCGTTTACTAATAGGAAAGAAGTTTCACCTCGATGAGTAGCTTCTCCGTGCACAGAAAGCATGTAAGGAATCCAACAACTTGATCCAGATTGGGGCCGATAGATTTTAGTGCCAATATCTTCACTGTGCGCATGGACTGGGTCAAGCTTGTGGGAATCATTTTCTGGAAGACGGTCGTAAATACATCAAGAAGAAATTTAAAGATGTGAATTTCAAGAAGACGGCGAAGAAGATGAGTGCTGTACCTGAACGATTACGGATCCAATAAAGAGTTCAGAGAATTTGGCAGACGAGTACACCAACGCTGTGAATTTTGGCGCGTCAATGACCCTAATTTTTGTTGGACCTTCTAGATCCGATACAAGCAATCTCTCAAGGAAAGGCGCATTCTCAATGACCATAACGTGGAACAGCTGGAGTGATCTCTTGCCAATTGATGTCTTGTGGCTGGGCCAGCAAGACACATAAATCCATCGGAGATTCGTCGAGGCGATGTGGAGGCTAATGAACCCGTGGATCTGCTCAAGACAAAGGTACTTGAGCGCAGTACAGCTGCGGAGCAGGTGCTCCATAGCCTTCTTCGAGATGACAACGTCGAAGAGGTGGAGCTGCTTGAGTTGAGGGATAAGAAGGGCGGGCGCGGCATTAATCTCGGGAAGATAGCAGGAGCTGAAGCTGGCGCCGCGCAGCGTTGGCATGTGGTGGAGCGCGGATGGCGGCAGAGAGCGACATCGTCCAGCTTCAAAGCTGAGCTCCTCGAGCTGATCTAGGGCGGGGGATAAGAACCACTCGTCGAACTAGGGTTGGGCCTTGCAGTTGGTACTGAACATGCGGATGTCAAGGCGTCTGGCTGGCCCAGGGTGCGATGAAAGGATCTTGGAGACTGTGGCCATGCGTTTGCAATCCCCGTCGCAGAGGCAGCTATCGACGGCGAGGTTGAGGGGGACGCAGCGCTAGAGGGGACGCCACCGCCGGGAGAGCAGGGCGGTCCGCCTGGCAGATTTGGTGGGGAGGAGGCCGATGATGACGAGCAGCATGTCGTCAGGGAGGCTGCTGATGAAGTCTAGGCTCGCCGGATGCGGTTTTGGCTCGAGCCGCCTCCGCTTGTTGGCTACCTCACCGTCCATCTCAATCGGCGGCGACGCCGGTGTACACGTGTGCTGGTGTGTGTTGTGTGCTGGATGTGCGCGAGTGTGTCCTTCTGTGCATGCCGCCGTGCAGTGGTGAATTGTGTGCGAGTGCGTCCTTCATGCGCAAGAAGTGTGTCCTCAATGCACCCTCAATTTACTAGCGTGCGGGGTGCTACCCCGAGTGGTTTCAACTTTGTTTACTTCACCGCTTGTCAGATGGGCCTCTAGTTTACTTATTTTCACCCACTGCCACATGGGCCAGCACACGAAGATACAGAACACGAGCTGACACGGCAGCATGTGGACTGGTTTACCGGTCAACTAAACAATATACGGAGCTATACGCTGACACAGTGAGCGTATAATCCGTCGGTATAGAGAGTTCGAGTGAGAGGGGAGGCCTGTGAGAGATAGTAGAGAGAGAAAGAGCTACTCCGTCCGTTCGATATTGTAGTTCCAACATTTCTTTAAGTCAAACTTTTGAAACTTTGACCAAGTTTATAAAGAAATTACTTATATCTACAATACCAAAGATAAATGATAGTATAAAGTAAGTACATGTTGTGATGAATCTAATGATCGTTCCAGATGTAAATGTTTTTCTCCACATATACCTGGTCAAACTTTTCTGAGGTTTGACTTTTCGAAACATCCATATGCTTATGGACGTGACAGAGTCCCTAACTAGAGAGAGAGAGAGAGAGAGAGAGAGAAATAGAAAGAGTGAGTGAAAAAAGTGTGTGTGCGTGTGTGAAAGAGACATGGACAACACACGACAAAAGTAGAGAAAAAGCATGCGTGTCTTATGCAAACATATCACACATGCATCTTTGACAACGGAGGCAAGGTGAGGAGATAGTGTGTGGTTGTTTGGAAGTGAGAGAGCGAGACCCCTAGGACGTGGCCAAGAGGGGTCTGACAAACAAGGGAGAGAGGTCGAGAGAGACGTACGGAGAAAATGCAGACATGGGGAGGACAGAGTGTATGTTTGTCATAGAGAGATCCCTTGGAGATCATGATGGGACTACATGGGTGGGAGATCGAGTGACAAGGTGTGTGCGCGATAGAAGATGCCCCGAGAGATATCGAGATAGACGTATGGATGGAAGGAGACAATACATGTGTTCCTCATGGCTAGTAAGAGATAATCATACTTAGGAGGGGGGGAGTGCTTGCGCCTATGATGGAGTGAGGGATTATGGTACTTAGGGGGGTGCGTGTCACATGGAGAGAGAACAAGGGCGGAGAGTGTTGGATGGGTCTATATGTATAGCGCGAGCGAGACATGTGTATGTGTGAACCAGGGAGATATAAGGTCATTTTGGCTTGCGTCCTGAGCATCTTTTGCCTGGCTTGGGGTTGTGGCTGGATTTCATGCACGCTTGTTTGGTTGCTACCCTGTGAAAAAGAAAGCCCGCCTGGCCTGGATTCCCTCGCACTTTAATTAGCCTGGCTGGACTCCAGATACTGCAAGTAGCCTGGCCCAGGCGACCGATTTCGAACGCCTGGTTGTGCCTGGTCGTGCGGCCACGAGGCTAACAGCAACCTGGATGGATATTAGCATTAAATAATTGCTGCATGGATTGATTGATGGGACGTTGATGCCTTGCCTGGCCCGGGCACGAACCAAACGCTTCAGCACCACAGAAGCCTGGCAGGCAGAAATATTTTACATCTCACGCCCACACCAGGCAGTACTGGCCATCAAGGCATGAGGGTCAGGTCACGAACCAAACTGACCAATGAAGTTTGAGAGAGATTGAGGAGCCCCGATAAGGCTGAGTGGTGCGTCAGATAGCTGAAAGGGGGAAAGAGATATTCCATCCACTTGATAATGCAGTGCATGTAAATTTTTTAGAAGTCAAACTTTGGAAACTTTGATCAGGTTTATGCAAATGTTATTTATATCTACAATACCAAAGATACATCATACAAAACTACATCTCATGGTGAATCTAATGGTATATGTTTGCCGTTCTAGATGTAATTTTTTTTCTCCACGTACATGGTCAAACTTTGTGATGTTTGAATTTTCAGTAAATCTATATGCTATGGACGCATGGGGAGGGAGAGAGGGTGTGTTTGTGATAGAGAGAACTCCTCGAGATCGTGAGGGGACTATATGGGTGGGAGATCGAGGGAGGTGCGTGCGCGATAGAAAGATGCCCCGAGAGAAATCGAGATAGACCATGCACATGTTTGTGATGGAGACTAAGATTAGCTAGTCATATACATATAGGGGGGACTGCACGTGCCTACAGTTGAGTGAGAGACCATCATATTTGGCTAGCTAGGCATGAGATTGTGTGTGTGTGCGTGTGAGATGGAGAGAGAACGAGGGAGAGAGATAGAGTTTTAGATGGGCCTATCGAGTGCGAGTGAGATATGCATGTGTATGTGTGACCCAGGTGGATGGAGAGTTTGAGAGAGGGGGGGAAGAGCTCCGAGATGACAGAGTGGTGCGTGAGAGAGTTACGGGCAACGAGCAAAGGAATTTGTGTGCGTACGATGAGTGCACCCAAGATATCTAGCTTGGACTAGCTAGAGTATCATACATAGTGTGCGAGAGAGACCTATAGATGGTGTATATATGCATGCGAACTAGAAAGACCCCCCCCCCACACACACACACAAAGAGAGAGAGAGATGGAGAGAAAGGGAGAGGGACCAACAAGGTTGTTGTGTCGGATGCGTGCGAAAGAATTGAAGATTGTCGGAGAGAGAGAGAGAGAGAGAGAGAGAGAGAACAGGAGTCCGGGAGAGGGGGAGGTCGCGTTTTATGCATCAAAGACTGATATAAACCATGTTTCGATATAAAGTTGCATTCAAATATTTAAATTGGAGAACATGTTGTCTGCAATCCACACGTGAACGGATATATGCGTATATCCAACAACTTCATTAATTTGACTTTCAACATGTTCATGGAGTACTATAATACTGTACAACATGCTACTCGATTGAGGTGTTCAATTTTGGATTTAGTTCACTATTTTGACCTAGTGAACGAGCTATGTCACTGAATCGAGATATTTCATTTTGGGTTTGATTCGTGTTTTTGAGTGGGTCAACTATTTGTCATATAGTAAATCACTAGCAACGAGCATCTAAAAACACATTACTCCCGAGCATCATCTCTCCATCTAAAAAAGAAGTGGCAAGCTAATATTTCAAAATTTTATTCGAATCGACTTGGTAAGGTAGACGTGGATGCCCGTTCTCCCAAAATTTGAACGAACCGTTAAACATCCTCTGCTCGGTGGAATTCGCCCGAGCAAATAAATGGGAGACGCGAAATTACCGTCCTATGTGGGACACGCATCAATTGGCCCGTTGTACATCAAGGGTAGGTTCGTAACTTCATCCAAGCGCGCCTTCTCCTCGGCCGAAATGACATGTACCGAATAATTCATAAACCATGGTCAGTAGAACATGCTCTCCTCGCCCGAAATAGCTCGCGCCCACTATTTCAAAACACGCTCTCCTCGCCCGAAATCGCTCGCGCCCACTATAGTTCAAAACACGCCCTCCTCGCCCGAAATCGCTCCCGCCCACTATTTGGGGAGAAGCAAAGTTACTCTACTATCCCCGACCCTCAGTACACAGACCCAAGCCGAGAAGCCTAAAGGCAGGGGTAGAACTGTAACTCCCCCTCACACTTCAGACAAATGCGTCTGTAAGACATGGTTCCACTCCCCTCCCAATTCCCCCCTCCCCCGCCCCCCCATTCATAACTCGTGGGCGCTAAATCACCTTCTCCCCGGGAAGCTCCCTTCTCCCGAGCTGCGAAACCTCAGCCCCTCCTCCATGGCGCCCCCACCGCACCAATTTCACAGCCGCCCTCCTCCCTAAGGCCGGAGACGCTGTCCATTTGCCGTCATGCACTGTGCCGTGTGCCTCTTACTCCGTGCTGCTGGACCTACCTCGACGACGGCCGCGTGAATCGTATCGGAGCCGATTCACCCCCGCCGTTGTTCACAGCACCGGAGCGGCTCCAACTTCGGATCCGTCCAGAGTCCCGGCGCTGCTTCCCTGTAGCCGTCGACCGTCGCGACATCGCTGTTTCCCTGCCGCCGATTGCCACCGCAACCGCGCCGGCCTCACCGACTGGGCAGCTAGACCTGCGTACTTCACCATGCATCAGTTGTCTGAATTTTTATTCTGGGCCAATCGATTCCCAATGGGAAGCAGCACCCCTCGAGGCGGCGGAGCTCCTAGGCCGCCGGTTGGCTGGTGTCTAACGTAAGGGTGCGGGGCCGCAAGTTCGCCGCAGAAACAGTGCTTAGATGGCTATCTTTTAGAGTTGCGTGGGTTGAAGGTACTGCCGCCGCCGGATCTGGATGACGGGGAGTCTTTGTGGATTGGCCCGGGGGCGGCGCAACCACGGCAGTGCGGTGGGGCGGGGAGCGGGGTTTTGGCCGGGGCCACGGACGACGGAGGCAGGCTGCTCTGCCGTTGGTCGCTGGCTCTTCGGGGAAGATTCCGAACAGTGTCATCCGGGAGGCACAAGACGGCCATCAAGCCATCCGGCGTAGATCGTACAGTACCAAAATAAAATAAAATCGTGTGACCCCAATTTAGTCTTCAGTCAAGAGATGTGTGACCACTCTCGTACCTTGTTGTTGATCTCTTAGTGTATTTCTTCAGCTCAAAGAGATATGTCGTTCTTAACATTATGCGTTATCTGCATCTTCAGACACACCGTCTTCCGACTCACCGCAGCTGCTCCAACAAGGGAAGCATACACCAGAAGGGAGCTATAGTCCCCACTCAACAATTCCCTGCATCGCCCGACATGGGCAGCCACAACAACTGCAGGGCCATCGACAAGTCAGCATATGATGCTCACTCCTATGGATGGCATCCAGATAGGTTGTACCCTCATCTTACTTGTGTGCAACATTTATGGCTTTGTTATTCATCTAAGCATGGAAAATAGATAATCGCATTTCACTGTATATTCATGCTGATCTCTTACGGGTCTTGTTCAGGAGATAACGTTGTTCCATAGTTCAGCTAAGATACTTGTTCTTTAGGTAACGCTGTTCCATAGTTATCATCCATCAGCCAATGCTATCCCACAGGCTGGTGATTATAGTATTATACCACTTCTAGTATTACCTATGTTGTTCTTTAATACTTTTGTGTGCCATCTAGTTAATCTCGAGTACAAACAATACATATTCTGTAGCTTTCATCTGTGTTCTCCCTTTAGTTTATGAGACCTATTGCTTCTAGTTAACCCCAATCCTACTATTTATGTCGTCTCCTACAGGCACTCATTACATAAATCTAACTACTAGTTGTCTTCCATGCATGTCAGATATAATTGCACACACTGATATATCCACAAGAACCTCACGGAGCAATGTAAAGGCCGATAAACTTGATGTCAATGATACCCAATATGATGGAACATGTAAAGGCAGTTCTTCAGAAGACTTGCAGAAAGATGATGAATCCTCTTCACCCCACAAGGTCCTTGCTCTAACTTGGCCTGTGATATGGGTACAACATGCATATAATGTCCTGGAGTCTATCTACTCTGTTGAATGCCATGTGCTTAGCATGCTGATCATGCATGTAAATATGTCATGCCTTCCTGTTTTTCAGTACCTATTCCATTCATGATAACATGTTTTCATATTCATGTACTGTCATTCTACTCTATCGCAATGCCATCTGCTTAATTTGGACATCATGCTTCTGAATATCTTATACATTGTTATTCATCAGTATGTACTTCATCTGTCTACCATACCATGTTTTTTTACATTGAAGTGTTGTTCTAGTGCTCTGTTGCAATGCCATCTTAGTTTCCCAGTCATACACGTGTATGTTGTCTTAGTTATTTCTGTACATATTCCGCTAGCATACAGTTTTACATTAAACTAGTGTTTTTTTGCTGTGTGGTCCTGTCATATCCCTAGCTCTTACACCATACTCCCACCGTCCGGATCACATGTTGCCGAAATGGATAAAAAAGGATGTATCTAGAACTGAAATACGCCTAGACCCATCCATATTTTTTCCGGATGGAGGGAATACATGTCAATATGTCATGCCTTTCTATTCTTCAGTACCTATTCCATCTCTCTGCTATAGCATGTTTTATAATTAAAGCACCATTCTTCTATACAAGGCATGCAAGGGGAAGATGACTATGTTAGAAACTGAAGGGTTACAAACAAGGCCTTTCCAAAAGATCCAAATGCCAGGAGATAATAAACCAACTCCAGTTTTTATAGATACTGCTCCAGCACAGAGAAACCCAACTCCTACTGATAATAAGCAGATTCCAGTGGCCAAAGAACTAGTCCGCTCCAGTCCAGCAAAAATATGTCAACTCCATTCTAAGAAGCGTGTGTGTATCCTTGCATCATGAAATTTTATAGCATGCTGATCATATTTTCTACATGTTTCTTACCCATCTCTCTTTTAGAAAATAAGCTTAACAGATAGAAGAATTTCTGCACTGGTATCATATGCGAGGAAAGATTCTTGGAGGAATTCTCTGTGCTCCAATGCAGATGTAAGTACCTGTTGTATATCACTATATTTTTACATCAGCATGTATTTTGTTAATCAGCGTGAATCCAACCTTTATCTGATCTAAATTTACTTGTAGCAAAACGTATGATTAAAGGCCACAATGTTGATTTTTGTAAGGAAAACTGCCTGGTAGTTTTGCATCCTGAGCTGCATGAGTGTACTATCTCATATCAGTGGGTTTGAATACTTTGGTTCTGCAGTGGGTTTTTAGTGTTTTTTTACTGTGTTGTCCTGTCGTATCCCTAGCTCTTACATCATACTCCCTCCGTCCGGATTACATGTCGCAGAAATGGATAAAACTGGATGTATCTAGAACTGAAATAAGCCTAGACCCATCCATTTATTTCCGGATGGAGGGAATACATGTCAATATGTCATGCCTTTCTATTCTTCGGTACCTACTCCATCTCTGTTGTAGCATGTTTTATAACTGAATCACCATTCTTCTATATAAGGCATGCAAGGGGAAGACGACTATGGTAGAATCTGAAGGGTTACAAACCAGGTCTTTGCAAAAGATCCAAACGGCAGGAGATAATAAACCAACTCCATTTTTCATAGATACTGCTCCAGCATAGAGAAACCCAACTCCCACTGATAATAAGCAGATTCCAGTGGCCAAAGAACTAGTCTGCTCTAGTCCAGCAAAAGAATGTCAACTCCATTCTAAGAAGCGTGTGCGTATCCTCGCATCATGAAATTTTATAGCATTCTGATCATATTTTCTACATGTTTGTTACCCATCTCTCTTTTAGAAAATAAGGTTAAACGATAGAAGACTTCCTCCATTGGGATCGTATTCGAGGAAAATATCTTGCGGGAATTCTCTGTGCTCCAATGCTGATGTAAGTACCTGTTATATATCACTATATTTTTAAATCATCATGTATTTTGTTAATCGGCGTGAATCTAACCTTTATCTGATCTAAAATTGCCTGGTAGTTTTGCATACTGAGCTACATGAGTGTACTATCTCATATCACGCACATTACTGAATTGTAGTGCTTCTCTGGTTGCCCGTTCATTCATTGTGTCAATGTTGCTTTCGTATTACCTTACCTGGCTGATGATAGTTGTGCCATATTTTGTTAATTTGGTGTAGGCTAGTTGCCCAAATGTTCGTTGTGTCAATGTTGCTTTCCTATTATCTGACTTGGCCAATGATACCAATGCTAGTGTGTTAATTTTGTGCACGCTGCTGAACATAAGAAGACAAACTCTGAAAACAGCAAGGCAACCCCATTGTTTCTTTCCAGTAAATCTAGGCCAGGTAATATGGCAATAACTCATGATTAATCTGTTTGGTTCCCGTCCTAATTATGTTATGATGCAGTGGTCGAGACACTCTCCACTATCAATAATACAAGCCTGCCAAAAGCACCATCTGAATCTGTTCAGTATCCTCTGTCTCGAATGTAACGGAATAAATGTATGTTTGTGAACTAATTAATGGCTGGAGCAATGATGGAAATGGTGGATGAATCAGAGGTGCAGAGTCGTGCGACACAACAACTGATCAATGTTTTCAGAGACTGTGTAGCAAAGCAGCAAGAACTTGCCCACATGCTTATGGGCGTCATCTGTGCTAAGGTTGCAGATTGTGATGTTGTAGACGGTTAGGTTCTACTCATTTATTTGCACTGGCATCAATCTTTGATTGCCCAGTGGATGTAATTTCCTGTAATATATGCTGGATGTGCAACGTTATTCCCTGTATGCCGTACCTTTGCTTGATCGGTTTTGGTCCTGTGCATAATTTCTCATCGTAATGGGCTCAAATTATCTAATTTGGCCTAAAGACATGTACGAACTTTAGTGGGCCCATTAAGTTAACGGACCGTTACTAGGCCGAATGTTAATGGTCGGCCCTCTTACCTCCCGGGTCGTTAACAGGCCGACATCGAAGCGGGCAACAGGTGGGCCCAATTTATTTCACGGGTCGTTAACAGGTCGTTACTAAGTTTGGGCTACATATGGCCCAACTATACTGTAGGCGTTTAGAAGGCCGAAAGAGACAGCGGGCTTGTACTGGACCATGAAGAGCATGGGCCGCTAAGAGGTCGAAAGTCAGGTCGTATTGTAAATGGCCCAACTGTGTTGTGGGCCTTTAGCAGGCCGAAAGAGAAACTGGGCTGGTATTGTACCATGCAGGGCATGGGCCGTTAAAAGGCTAAAACTAAGGTCCGACTACAAATGGCCAACTCATTTATGGTCCGTTAACAGGCCGAAAGGCACACAGGGCCGGGAATTGTCCCAACACTTAAATGGGTCGCTAAAAGGCCAAAATTCACGTCCGACTACAAATGGCCCAATTGATTTGTGGGCCGTCAACAGGCTGAAAGTGACACCGCGCTGGAAATTGGCCCAACACTTAAATGGGCCGCTAAAAGGCCGAAACACAGGTCCGACTACAAATGGCCCATCAGATTTATGGGCCGTCAACAGGCTGAAAGAGACACCGGGCCAGAAATTAGCCCAACATTTAAATGGGTCGCTAAAAGGCCAAAAGATATACATCCTGAAAATTGGCCCATCCATTGAATGGGCCGTTAATAGGCTGAAATCTCATCGGGCCGATATTGAGCCCAAATATATAGCAGGCTGTTAACGGGCTTGAACTAACGATGGCTGCAATGGTGTCAAATCTTTAACGGGCCGTTGACGGGCCGAATTGGCACATCTCGTATGGGCCGTGGGCTTAAATGGACCTGACACAAGTAGGCCTTATATGGGCCGGCCTGCTAATTTTTACTGGGCCGACCTTTTTCACCGGAATGGGCCACTGTTGGACCGTGCCACGTGTCGACCTATCATAGGCGCCTCCTGTCCAATGAGTGGATGACATCTCTCCCAACGGTGAGGCAACACGTGTTTCCTGCGGCCAATGATGATTTTACACGTGGAAAATCCCCATTGGTGCGGGCTGTTAACGGGTTATCGGATCCAAAACCGGACCCGATAGCTTAACGGCGTTCCATTACGGTGGATGCCACGTGTCGGTCACCCTTGACGAAAGCACTTCTGTGACGCGCGATTTATCGTCATGGAAGTGGACACTTCCATGATGATAATTTTGGTAATGTCATGGAACACTTCTACGACAGCACAGGTATGACTATCTTGATTCTGTCATAAAATCGTCATGGATGTACATGCATGACAAAAAAGCGACCTACTGTGACAAACACGTATCATCACGGAAGTGTATTTTTTCTAGTGATTGCCCTCGTTCCCCAAAGTATAACTTCCACATTCCTTCGTGCGTGGTGCCAAAGAAGTGCTGAAGAGTCCACCGCCCTTCTTGATTAAACTCCCACATACGGAGAGGCCGCCACTGACATGGCAAGGTCCGGAGGACTAACATTACTTGAACGACGTTCACAAGGTCGAGGCCCTTCTCGATAAGGCTTCGGAGGCGATTCTGCAGAGTCTGCACGTCATTAGCGGATCCCCAGTCCAATACCTTATTGATCCACGAAGCAAGCTGGATGGGTGGGCCGGGTCAGAACGCGGGCGTAGCCGCCCACCTGGAGCCACGTGGCTCGCTGATATAAAACCACCCCTGCTGCCATAGGTCAGAGGACTCGGCGAAAGACCCGTCAAACCATACCGCGCTGGCAAGCTTGCCTATTGTGGCGCTCCCGCATTCGGCCTGCTCCTCCTCTATCACCCGCGACCTCACGTCAAAGGTCTTGAGCCACAAACCAAAGTGCGGAGGAGTTCGGAGAAAGGCCTCACACATAACGATAAATGTCGAGACAAGAAGAATGGAGTCCGGGGCTAGATCGTGAAAATCAAGTCCATAGTAAAACATGAGCCCCCGGACGAAGGGGTGAAGCGCGAACCCTAACCCATGAAGGAAGTGGGCCACAAATACCACCCTCTCACCGGATCTAGGGGTAGGTATAACCTGTCCTACTGTTGGGAGCCGACGAAGAACCTCTGGGGTCAGATACCTCACCGCGCGGAGCTTCGTGACATCCTCCTCCGTGATGGAAGAAGCCACCCACCGGCCTGAACGGCTGGATCCGGACATGATTGGGGCTGGTGGTGATTGGAACCCGAGGGTTAGAAGTCGAGGTGGCTGGGGTTGAGGAAGAAGCAAGCGCAAAGGAAAAAGACGGGTTTGGGCCCCTATTTAAAGACCCTGAATATCGAGCGTCTCCCCCTGGGTCTCGAGACTTACCTATCTCCGAAGAGTTGTACCCGGGGGACGATTGGGTTACCCATGCTCGCGTTGATAAAAATCCCGTGAATAAGGGAGACACGATCTCTGCTTTGATAAGACGTGCCAGTAAAACCGCATCCTGAGACGTGGGGTGGCGAGCTAGCCCAACAATTCGGATCAATAACCGGGGTGGCGTGATGTCATAAACAATTGTCAGCAGGTTGGGATCGAGAAATATTATATTCTCTGCAATAGCATACATAGGTCCGGACATACTTACTACATCCGAAGACTATTCTGGAGTTCGGAGGAAGGGAACCCGCCTTGCAATGCCGAAGACAAATCTGCGCGTCGGACTCCACATCATTGAAGCCAGGAACAGGGGCTACTGAGGGAGTCCTGGACTAAGGGGTCCTCGGGTGTCCGGCCTGTTAGCTATGGGCCGGACTGATGGGCCATGAAGATGTGAAGACCGAAGACCCTCTACGTGTCCGGATGGGACTCTTGGCGTGGGAGGCAAGCTTGGCGATCAATTATGTTGATTCCTTTTTATGTAACCGACTCCATGTAACCCTAGATCTCTCCGGTGTCTATATAAATCGGAGAGAGTCTGGATAGGCGGACACACATTATCATAACCATAGGCTAGCTTCTAGGGTTTGGCCTCTATGACCTCGTGGTAGATCAACTCTTGTAATACTCATATTCATCAAGATCAATCAAGCAGGAAGTAGGGTATTACCTCCATAGAGAGGGCCCGAACCTGGGTAAACATCGTGTCCCCTGTCTCCTGTTACCATCGACCTTAGACGCACAGTTCGGGACCCCTACCCGAGATCCGCCGGTTTTGACACCGACAGGCGGTGCTTTGGGCCTGAAGCTGGGCCTGGACATCCTGCGCAGCCTTGTTCAGCACGCTCGTCCCGCCCCCAGGCATCCATTCTGGTAGGACAGCGCTGGTGGCTTCTGCATCTGGGGCCGACGAGCTTGTGGCCTCGATCTCCTACGGCCGTGGCGCTAAGGTCGCCCTTGCTGCTCACCGGTGCACAGGGGTATGGGCCACTGGAGTCGCCCCCACCACCAGCTCGCCACCGACTGGCGGCACTTGGGGCGCCTTAGACTGACTGGTCTGAGCGTCGGCAGTCGGCATGGGCGGAGTCGCTTCTGCCTCCATAATGACGGGGTCTCCCCCTCCCCTCTCCATGACCGGCTGGTCATTGCCGGCTCTTCCAGTCGGCGCCTGGGTGTCCGGTGCCGGCGGCGCGGAACGCCGTGGGATGACAAGTTGCGGGGCCCAGCCGCGTGCTGCTTCCTCCGCCTGTGCCTTGGCGGCTACGTCCACCTGGGCTTTTGTCGCGGTGTCCGCCTGGGCCTTAGCCACGGTGTCGGCTTCGGCCTTGGCCACCGCATCCACGTCCTCCTGCGTCGCCTTGGCCGCGTCCGCCTTCTCCTTCTCCTGCTCTTCGTGCACCTCCCGCGCATTCCGCTCTTTCGTCGCCTGGAGCTCGGCGCGCGGGTCTACGCGGTGGGTGTTGATGGAGCCCTCCGCCGTCCCGATCACGGACGCTGAGTCAGACCGCTCAAGAGAGAGCGGGGCCCTGTTCAAAGCAAGATAAGAAGAACTCAGAAAAAGTTTGCAAGAAAGACGAAAAAGCACAAAGGATAGCAAACACTTACGCAGATACCATCGGCGGTTGTTTCTGGGCCTTCTGGAACCGGGCCGCCTTTGCGGCGGCCTTCGCCTGCCAGGTCGCTGTGGCCGTGCTTTTGGCCTTCTTCGGCCGGCTGCCGAACAACAGCGCGCCGGCTCGGCCCTTTGGTGCGCCGCCTGGTGCAGACGGCGCAGCTGAGGAGCTCGCGCCCACCTTGTCAGCGACCGGCGGGCGGCATGGCTCGATCTCCTCCTCGTCGTCTGGCCATTCATCGAGGCCGCCTCCTACTCTGGAGCCGCCTGCTCCGCCACCGCCGCCTGTGGCGTCATCTTCTTCCAAGGCGGCCACCCCCATGTCGGGGTCGTCCGCATCGCTCACTGACCGGTCCGGCAGGTACTCATGGCCCTGCTCCAGGGCATCAGCCGCCGACTGGGTCGTAAAGATCTACATCATGGCCGACTGGTCAGACGGCAGAGCAGAATCCGGTGAGTAAAGAGAAAAAGAGGGGAGTTAGGCACTTACCGCAGGCGGCGGGCGCATGCAGGAATACGGCAGCTTGTCGAACTGCCACTCCTCCTCCGAGAGTTTGCAGTTCGAGATATGGTTCACCAGCCGGGCCACCTCCGTGCCCGGCATCTCTTTGGTGCTCATCCGGCACGGGTCTCCACGCCCGCTCATCTGGCTGATCATATGAGTCCGGCCTTGAAGAGGGAGCACCCGGCGCACCATGAAGGTGGTCAGCGGGTCCGACCCCTTGAGATCCTCCGACTCCGTCATCACCTTGAGCCGGGCGATGGCGGCAGTGGAGGCGGCCGATAGCATCTTCGGCTTGAAGGTCCAGTATGTGCGGGTTTCAGTTGGCGGGCCGGCTGTATAAGCCGGCAGGTTGACGAAGTCGGTCGTCGGGTGGACGTTCTTGACATAAAAGTAAGATTTCTGCCACAGCTTGACCGACTGCGTCAAGCTGATGGCCGGGAAGCAGTTGCCGGCACCCGGGCATCGCACCGCGATGAAGGCTTCGCACTAGGCCGCGTTCCCCTTGACGGCGGTGCCGAGCTTGGTGTAGAAGAACTCCCACTAGAGCTCGAGGGTGGGGAGAACGCCAAGATAACCCTTGCAGAGAGTGATGAAAGGCAGACAACAGCACCACCGTGTTCAGTGTGAGGTGGTGCGGCTAAAGGCGATAGAATTGGAGGAAGGAACGGAAGAAGCCGCTAGCCGGCTGGCCGAAGCCATGAAGGAAATGTGACCGGAAGACGACGCGTTCGCCGTCTTCCAGCGCCGGCGTGATCTCCTTGTTCGGCGGGACGCGCACCTCTACATAGCCCGCGCCGGGCAGCTGCCGCGTTTGGCGAAGGAAGGAGAGGTGGTCGTCGTGGACGTTTGAGCCATCCTAGTCGTCGGCCCGCTCGCGCGCCATGAGGGCTCGAGACGACGGAGGCGCGGCGCAGTGTTGAACGCGCAAGACCACAGCGGAGCGATGACGCTGCGGGGAAGACGGGCTCGGCGACGATGGGCTGCGGGAGCACTCCGGCAAGATGCGGGGGTGCGGCGGTAGCAGGAAAGGAAAGAAAGGAGGAGGGAGACGAGGGCGCGCGTGCGTCTGCCGCCCCCTCCTCCCCCTACTTATAGCCTAGGCGGCGAAGACGAGGGGGGCGAGAACGTGGGAGGTCGTGGGATTAACTGCGCCCGCATTTACCGTGCAGTAACGACGTGTAGTTACTACGCCACGGAATCCTAACCGACGCCTCGGCCGCAGCTTATCCGCGTGCTCACCGAGGCACAGTAGTGGCGGGTCCCAGCCTGGAGTGACGTCCCACCACGTGAGTGGGCTGGCCGGCTGGCCCGGTCGACTGGCGCCGCATGGCACGCGGGTAGTGAGCGGCAGGCCTGGTGCCCGGCAAGCACGACGCCTGCCTCCCGCCTCGATGTTTCAAAAATCACCAGGCGGCCCGCCTGGTCGCGGCCGACTCCTAGGTGTCAGCACTGCAGAAGACGGATGAATGACCACTCGGAGTAGGAAGCTGCTGAGGCTTCTCGCCCCTTCAGCCGCGGTGCCTCACCAACTTTGGGGACTACTGTCGGAGTAAATGACCACGGGTAGCCTCATCAGCTTCCCCTGGTATTTCAAGACATCGGGGCCAGCTGTGCCCCTCAAGCATCAAAGGCAATGGGCCGCCTTCTTGGGGCCGGCTGGTCCAACCGGCTGGCTGTTAGAAGGCGGCGAGATCTAGAGGACAGCCATGAAGCGGGTCGACTCCTAGCAGGCGGCCGCCAGAGCGGCCGACTCCTAGCAGGCGCCCCCCTCACACCCTCAAATTCTGCGCCCACATAAACACCACGAGACGGGGCATGGCTACAATGCAGCCTGCCACCCCCAAATCCGGGGCTGAGCGTGGCTACAGTGCAGCGTACCTGGCAGACATCCCTCGCCGGCGCGACACTATTGCCACGCTACCCGTGACATCATCCGTGGCAGGGGAAGCCATGCTCCCACGACGGCCTGTCTGTATGGCCCGTAGGCGGCGGGCCCCACCTGTCCGTGAGAAGCTAGAAGGCTGCGGGCCTTGACCAGTCGGCTCAGGGGGGCCGACTCCTAGCAGGCAGCCCTCCCCCTTCCTTGGAGTTTGCGCGCCATGAACCAGAAGAGACGGGGAATGGCTACAGTGAACGCCCACTTGGCGGCGGGACTGTAGCCACGTCCACCCCGACAAAGCATACATCATCACTGGCACGGCTACAGTGCTAAGCAACTAGCAAGACCCACTAGCGGCAGGCGCGGCCGGTCGGCCAAGTACAAGACAGCCGCCGGGACCCACCAGGCGGCGGGCCTCAGCTGCCGGCGGAGAAGCCGGCCACCAGAGACACTGACAGCCAGGACCTACACCCGGCCTGATTACCGTTGTACCCCTGGGGGGTAGTGCAAAGGGTTCAGCCCCTGAGAAATCACTCGCACCACGTAGAGAGAGGAGTAGAGCAAGCCTTGCCCTTCTTCCTCCTCTAGCAAAACAGCTCAAGGAGCAACTTGTAGCTACTTCTCGATCTAGTGATCATGCGGAGACCCCGCAGAGCAGGACTAGCGGTGTTATCTCCTAGGAGAGCCCTGAACCTGGGTAAAGTGCGTCGGCGTTCATATCTACGCCTCATCCCGTTTCCAGGCACCGGCGATGTCTTACTAGCTCCCACAATGATAAGCCATCCTTTGGCATATGTCGCACCAAACCCCCAGCATGGAGGCTGGAGGAGGTCGACGGGGATGAACAGTAGCCTGTGGAGGCTAGAGGAGGTCGACGGTGGATGAACAGTAGCCCGTGTAGGCAGTCAACGGTGGATATGAACAGTATCCCGTGGAGTCCCGTTTTGCGGTGCGCCACACCCGTCCCGATGAATAGGACCCCCGTTTCGACCGTCGCGCTCCAACACAAGTCTGTTTCCTCCATTTTGCGGTACGCCACACCCCTCCCGATCAACAAGACCCTGTTTCGACCGTAGGAGGTCCAAGAGAAGTCTGTTTCCTCCGCTTTGCGGTACGCCAGACCCCTCCCGATGAACATGATCCCATTTTGACCGTGGCTGGTCGAACGCAAGGCCGTTTCCTCCGTTCTGCGGTACGCTGATGACCCACAAGTGTAGGGGATCTATCATAGTCCTTTCGATAAGTAACAGTGTCGAACCCAACGAGGAGCAGAAGGAAATGACAAGCGGTTTTCAGTAAGGTATTCTCTGCAAGCACTGAAATTATCGATAACAGATAGTTTTGTGATAAGGTAATTGGTAACGAGCAACAAGTAACAAAAGTAAATAAGGTGTAGCAAGGTGGCCCAATCCTTTTTGTAGCAAAGGACAAGCCTGGACAATTTCTTATATGAAGGAAAACGCTCCCGAGGACACATGGGAATTATCGTCAAGCTAGCTTTCATCACGCTCATATGATTCGCGTTCGGTACTTTGATAATTTGATATGTGGGTGGACCGGTGCTTGGGTGCTGCCCTTACTTGGACAAGCATCCCACTTATGATTAACTCCTATTGCAAGCATCCGCAACTAGAAAAGAAGTATTAAGGTAAACCTAACCATAGCATGAAACATATGGATCCAAATCAGCCCCTTACGAAGCAACGCCTAAACTGGGGTTTAAGCTTCTGTCACTCTAGCAACCCATCATCTACTTATTACTTCCCAATGCCTTCCTCTAGGCCCAAACAATGGTGAAGTGTCATGTAGTTGACGTTCCCATAACACCACTAGAGGAGAGATAACATACATCTCATCAAAATATCGAACAAATACCAAATTCACATGGCTACTAATAACAAGACTTCTCCCATGTCCTCAGGAACAAACGTAGCTACTCACAAATCATATTCATGTTCATAATCAGAGGGGTATTAATATGCATTAAGGATCTGAACATATAATCTTCCACCGAATAAACCAATTAGCATCAACTACAAGGAGTAATCAACACTACTAGCAACCTACAGGTACGAATCTGAGGCTTTGGGACAAAGATTTGATACAAGAGATGAACTACGGTTTGAGAGGAGATGGTGCTGGTGAAGATGTTGATGGAGATTGCCCCCCTCCCGATGAGCGGATCAATGGTGATGACAATGGTGATGATTTCCCTCTCTCGGAGGGAAGTTTCCCCGGCAGAACAGCTCCGCCGGAGCCCTAGATTTGTTCCGCCAAGGTTCCGCCTCGTGGCGGCGGTGATTCGTCCCGCAAGCTTGCTTATGATTTTTTCCAGGGTAAAAGACTTCATATAGCAAAAGATGGACACCGGAGGCCTGCCAACGGGCCCACGAGGCAGGGGCGCACCTAGGGGGTAGGGCGCGCCCCCACCCTCGTGGGCAGGGTGTGGGCCCCCTCTGGTATTTTCTTTGCTCAGTATTTCTTATAAATTCCAAAAATAACTTCCGTGGAGTTTCAGGACTTTTGGAGTTGTGCAGAATAGGTCTCTAATATTTGCTCCTTTTCCAGTCCAGAATTCCAGCTGCCGGCATTCTCCCTCTTCGTGTAAACCTTGTAAAATAAGAGAGAAAAGGCATAAGTATTGTGACATACTGTGTAATAACAACCCATAATGCAATAAATATCAATATCAAAGCATGATGCAAAATGGACGTATCAACTCCCCCAAGCTTAGACCTCTCTTGTCCTCAAGCGAAAGCCCAAATTAAAAAATATGTCCACATGTTTAGAGATAGAGGTGTCGATAAAAATAAAATACGGACATGAGGGCATCATGATCATTCTTATAACAGCAACATATATGAATATTGTCATATGAATTCTTATGATAAAGTAACAATCTATTCACAATGCCAAGTATGAATCAGAAACATTATTGAAAACTGACAAACTATAATCTCGGTCATTGAAGCAATTGCAATTTATCATAACATCGGAAAGAGTCTGTATAAAAGCTTTTCAGCAAGTCCACATACTCAACTATCATTTAGTCTTAAACAATTGCTAACACTCACGCAATACTTGTGGTTACGGAATTTTAATCGGACACAGAGAAAGATAGGGGCTTATGGTGTTGCCTCCCAACTTCTTACCTCAAGGGTAATGTCAACTATAATAGCTCATTCTAACTTACATCCAATTGGATATATATATCATGATCGTTCCAACACAATGTGCTTGCCAAAGGATAAAATGTAAAAAGGAAAGCTGAAGATCACCATGACTCTTGCATAAGGTAGGAGATAAAAGTAAAAGATAGGCCCTTCGCAGAGGGAAGCAGAGGTTGTCATGTGCTTTTAAGGGTGGATGCACAAAATCTTAATGTAGAAGAACGTCACTTTATATTGCCACTTGTGATATAGACCTTTATTATGAAGTCCGTCGCTTTTATTGCTTCTACATCACAAGATCATATAAAGCTTATTTTCTCCCACACTAATAAATCATACATATTTCGAGAGCAATTTTTATTGCTTGCACAATGACAACTTACTTGAAGGATCTTACTCAATCCATAGGTAGATATGGTGGACTCTCATGGCAAAACTGGGTTTAAGGGTATTTGGAAGCACAAGTAGTATCTCTACTTGGTGCAAAGAATTGGCTAGCATGAGGGGGGAAGGCAAGCTCAACATGTTGGGTGATCCATGACAATATACTTTTTCTCAGATATAAGAAAACATAACCCATTACGTTGTCTTCCTTGTCCAACATCAACTCTTTAGCATGTCATATTTTAATGAGTGCTCACAATCATAAAAGATGTCCAAGATAGTACATTTATATGTGAAACCTCTCTTTCTTTATTACTTCCTATTAATTGCAACGATGACCAAAACTATGTTTGTCAACTCTCAACAACCTTTAGTCATCATACTCTTATATGTGAAGTCATTACTATCCATAAGATAAATATGATCTCTTTATTTCTTTTTATTTCTTTCTCTTTCTTATTATTCTCCCAAGATCATAGCAAGATAATCAAGCCCTTGACTCAACACTAATCTTTATTATATATAGCTCACGGACTCGATTACATAGAAGGATCATCAAGCAAAACTCAAAACTATATCATACTAAAACTTTATTCTACTAGACCAAGATATTACCAAAAGGATCGAACTAAGAAAAACGGTAAAGATAGGAGTGTGATGGTGATACGATACCAGGGCACCTCCCCCAAGCTTGGCAGTTGCCAAGGGGAGTGCCCATACCCATGTGATTATGTCTCTTTCTTCGGAGGTGGAGAAGATGGTGGTGATGATGGATAGTCGCACATCAAGCGTAAGAGATCCTCCAACTTGCGAATGATGCCCTTGAGTGCGACGATGTGCTCCTTCAACAAAATATTTTCACTTGTGAGATACTTGTTTTGTATACGAGCTAACTCAATCATCTTGAAAGCTTCAATCTCAGTCGGGGTAAAGAGAGGTGGAAGGATGTCTTCTTCTTGTGCTGCCGGAGCTTGATCCTCCATGGCCTTCTTGATCCCATCATCCTTGTTGATCTCCCCGGGTTGTTCTCTCTTCAGCTCTATCTTCATTAGCCAAGCATCATTGCCCTGATCGTCGGAGGAGGGGAACGACATGATGCCTGTCCTTCACGACTCTGACAGAAAACAGCTCGAAACGAAAACAGAGGATAATTGCGTGATACGGTGGTCAAAACCTTCGGGAGATTATATAATGAATTTTTACCGACCGAAAGAGGTATCGTGCAAGAAAATGGAGTCCAGAGAGCGCACGGGGTGCCCACAAGGCTTGGGCACACCCAGGGGGGTAGGGCGCGCCCTCCACCCTCGTGGAAGCCTCGTGTCCTTCCCGGACTGCTTCTTATTTTCCTATTTTCTTAAATATTCCAAAACGGAGAAAAATTGCCATTAGAACTGTTTTGGAGTCGGTTTACTTACCGTACCATATACCTATTCCTTTTCGGAGTCTGAAACGTTCTAGAAAGTGTCCCTTATGTATTCCACCGGGGTTACGGTTTCGATAACATTAGTTTCAACATTTATGGGATTACCTGAGATATAATGTTTAATTCTTTGACCGTTCACCACCTTCGGATTTGTGCCTTCGAAGTTATTGATTTTTATGGCACCGGAACGATAGACCTCCTCGATAACGTAAGGACCTTCCCATTTAGAGAGAAGTTTTCCTGCAAAAAATCTTAAACGAGAGTTGAATAGCAAAACATAATCTCCTACATTAAACTCACGCTTTTGTATCCTTTTGTCATGCCATCTTTTAACTTTTTCTTTAAACAGTTTGGCATTCTCATAAGCCTGGGTTCTCCATTCATCAAGTGAACTAATCTCAAATAACCTCTTCTCACCGGCAAGTTTGAAATCATAGTTGAGCTCTTTAATAGCGCAATATGCCTTACGTTCAAGTTCGAGAGGTAAGTGACATGCTTTTCCATAAACCATTTTATATGGAGACATACCCATAGGATTTTTATATGCAGTTCTATAAGCCCATAATGCATCATCAAGTTTCTTGGACCAATTCTTTCTAGATCTATATACAGTCTTTTGCAAAATTAATTTAAGCTCTCTATTACTCAATTCTACTTGACCACTAGACTGTGGATGGTAAGGAGATGCAATCCTATGATTAACGTCATACTTAGCAAGCATTTTACGGAAAGCACCATGAATAAAATGTGAACCACCATTAGTCATTAAGTATCCAGGGACTCCAAACCTCAGAAAAACAACTTCTTTAAGCATCTTAATAGAAGTGTCATGATCAGCACTACTAGTTGGAATAGCTTCTACCCACTTAGTAACGTAATCAACAGCAACTAAAATATGTGTATAGCCATTAGAGGCAGGAAACAGTCCCATATAATCAAAGCCCCAAACATCAAATGGTTCAATAACAAGTGAATAATTCATAGGCATTTCATGACATCTACTAATGTTACCAATTCTTTGACATTCATCACAAGACAGGACAAACTTACGAGCATCCTTGAAGAGAGTAGGCCAATAAAAACCGGATTGCAATACCTTGTGTGCAGTTCCATCTCCAGCGTGGTGTCCTCCATAAGCCTCGGAGTGATACTTGCGTAGGATCTGTTCCTGTTCATGCTCAAGTACACAACATCTAATAACACCATCTACTCCTTCTTTATAAAGGTGTGGGTCATCCCAGAAGTAATGTCTTAAATCATAGAAAAACTTTTTCTTTTGCTGGTATGTGAAACTAGGTGGTATAAATTTAGCAACAATGTAATTAGCGTAATCATCATACCATGGAGCAGTACGAGAAGCATTTATGACAGCTAATTGTTCATCAGGAAAGCTATCATCAATAGGTAGTGGGTCATCAAGAACATTCTCTAACCTAGAGAAGTTATCTGCAATGGGGTTCTCAGCTCCCTTTCTATTAATAATATGCAAATCAAATTCTTGTAGTAGGAGAACCCATCTAATTAATCTAGGTTTAGCATCTTTCTTTTCCATAAGATATTTAATAGCAGCATGGTCAGTGTGAATAGTTACTTTAGAATCGACAATATAAGGTCTGAACTTATCACAAGCAAATACAACTGCTAAAAATTCTTTTTCAGTAGTAGCATAATTTCTCTGGGCACTGTCTAGAGTTTTACTAGCATATTGAATAACATTTAATTTCTTATCAACTCTTTGCCCTAGAACAGCACCTAAAGCATAATCGGAAGCATCACACATAAATTCAAAGGGTAAATTCCAATCAGGTGGCTGAACGATAGGTGCAGAAATCAAAGCTTTCTTAAGTATTTCAAATGCTTCTACACAATCATCATCAAAGACAAAAGGTATATCTTTTTGAAATAGATTAGTCAGAGGCTGAGAAATTTTTGAGAAGTCCTTAATGAACCTCCTATAAAAATTGGCATGACCGAGGAAACTTCTTATACCTTTGATGTCCTTAGGGCACGACATCTTTTCAATAGCATCAACCTTAGCTTTATCAACTTCAATACCTCTTTCAGAAATTTTATGCCCCAAGACAATGCCTTGATTAACCATAAAGTGGCACTTCTCCCAATTCAAGACAAGATTTGTTTCTTCACATCTCTGCAAAACTCGATCGAGGTTGCTCAAGTAATCATCAAAAGAGGATCCATAAACGGAGAAATCATCCATGAAAACCTCACAAATCTTTTCACAAAAATAAGAGAATATAGCCATCATGCATCGTTGAAAGGTAGCAGGTGCATTACATAAACCAAAAGGCATACTTCTATAAGGAAAAGTACCGAAAGGGCAAGTAAAAGTGGTCTTTTCTTGATCATCGGCTAATACAGGTATTTGAGAAAAACCAGAATAGCCATCTAGAAAGCAAAAATGTGTATGTTTGGACAATCTTTCTAGCATTTGATCAATAAAAGGCAAGGGGTAATGATCTTTTTTAGTAGCTTTATTTAATTTGCGGAAATCAATTACCATCCTATAACCTATAATAATTCTTTGCGGGATCAATTCATCTTTATCATTAGGAACGACAGTAATGCCTCCCTTTTTAGGGACACAATGGACAGGACTTACCCACTGACTATTAGCTACGGGATAGATTATACCTGCCTCCAGAAGCTTTAGTATTTCTTTTCTTACCACTTCTTTCATCTTAGGATTCAGCCGTCGTTGGTGATCAATAAATGGTTTGGCGTCTTTCTCCAAATTTATTTTGTGTTGACATAGTGTGACTAATGCCCTTAAGATCATCAAGAGTATATCCAATAGCAGCACGGTGCTTCGTCAGAGTTTTCAATAATTTCTCTTCCTCCTTCTCTGAAAGGTTAGCACTAATAATAATAGGATATATTTTCTTTTCATCAAGATAAGCATATTTGAGAGTATTAGGTAATGGTTTAAGCTCAAACACGGGATCACCCTTGGGTGGAGGAGGATCCCCTAGGATTTCAACAGGTGAGTTGTGTTTCAGAATGGGTCCCTGTTTAAAGAATACTTCATCTATTTCCCTTCTTTCATTCATAAACATATCATGTTCATGGTCTAGCAAATATTGTTCTAAAGGATCATTAGGAGGCACAACAATAGAAGCAAGACCAATAATTTCATCTTTACTAGGCAATTCCTCGTCACGGGGTTGTCTACGAAATTTAGCAAAGTTAAACTCATGAGACATATCACCCAGACCAATACTAACAATATCCTTTTCGCAGTTTATCCTAGCATTAACAGTGTTCAAGAAGGGTCAACCGAATATATTGGACAAAATCTATCTTGTGGGGAACCAAGAACAAGAAAATCAGCAGGGTATTTAACCTTCCCACACAAGACTTCGACATCTCTAACAATCCCAATCGGTGATATAGTATCTCTATTGGCAAGCTTAATTCTAACATCAATATCTTCTATCTCAGCGGGTGCAATATCATGCATAATTTCTTCATATAAGGAATGAGGTATAGCACTAGCACTAGCACCCACATCACATAAGCCATGATAACAATGATCTCCTATTTTAACAGAAATAACAGGCTTGCCTACAACCGGTCGATGTTTATCTTTAGCACCAGGTTTAGCAATTCTAGCAGCTTCATCACAGAAGTAGATAACATGCCCATCAATATTATCAGCCAAGATATCTTTAACCATAGCAATATTAGGTTCAACTTTAATTTGCTCAGGGGGTTTGGGTGTCCTAATATTACGTTTGTTGACAACAGTTAAAGGTTTAGCATGATCCTTTATTCTAACAGGGAAAGGTGGTTTCTCAACATAAGTAGTAGGAACAATAGGATCATTATAAGTGATAGTATTTTCTTCAACTTTAATAGGTTCAACTACTTTTACTTCTATGGGAGGATGATATTTAAACCAATTATCCTTAGGGAGATCAACATGAGTAGCAAATGATTCACAGAAAGAAGCTACTATCTTAGAGTCAAGTCCATATTTAGTGCTAAACATACGGAAAACATCGGTATCCTTAAAAGATTTAACACAATCAAACTTAGGTGTTATACCTGACTCCTTACCTTCATCGAGATCCCAATCTTCGGAGTTGCGTTGAATTCTTTCCAATAAATCCCATTTGAATTCAATAGTCTTCATCATAAAAGAACCAGTACAGGAAGTATCGAGCATGGAGCGATTATTGTTAGAAAGCCGAGCATAAATTTTTTGAATAATCATTTCTCTTGAGAGCTCATGATTGGGGCATGAATATAACATTGACTTAAGCCTCCCCAAGCTTGAGCGATGCTTTCTCCTTCGCGAGGCCAAAAATTATATATATAATTACGATCACGATGAACAAGATGCATAGGATAAAACTTCTGATGAAATTCCAATTTCAATCATATGTACTTCCATGATCCCATATCATCGCATAGCCTATACCATGTCAATGCATCTCCCTTCAAAGATAAAGGTAAGACCTTCTTCTTGATAACATCATCGGGCATACCTGCAAGCTTAAATAATCCACAAACTTCATCCACATAGATTAGGTGCAAATCGGGATGTAATGTGCCATCTCCTGTAAAGGGATTAGCTAGAAGTTTCTCTACCATACCCGAAGGAATTTCAAAGTAAACATTTTCAGTAGGTTGAGTAGGTTGAGGAGCAACTCTTTGCTCTACTGGACGGGGTGAAGATGCCCCGAACAAGTCCCTCAAAGGATTACTTTCCATAGTAACAAGTGACAGTAAATTTCAGCACACTATATAAATTTTTCCTTACCAATTTCCACTTACCAAAGGCGCTTCACTCCCTGGCAACGGCGCCAGAAAAGAGTCTTGATGACCCACAAGTGTAGGGGATCTATCGTAGTCCTTTCGATAAGAGTGTCGAACCCAACGAGGAGCAGAAGGAAATGACAAGCAATTTTCAGTAAGGTATTCTCTGCAAGCACTGAAATTATCGATAACAGATAGTTTTGTGATAAGGTAATTGGTAAGGAGCAACAAATAACAAAAGTAAATAAGGTGCAGCAAGGTGGCCCAATCCTTTTTGTAGCAAAGGACAAGCCTGGACAATTTCTTATATGAAGGAAAACGCTCCCGAGGACACACGGGAATTATCGTCAAGCTAGCTTTCATCATGCTCATATGATTCGCGTTCGGTACTTTGATAATTTGATATGTGGGTGGACCGGTGCTTGGGTGCTGCCCTTACTTGTACAAGCATCCCACTTATGATTAACTCCTATTGCAAGCATCCGCAACTAGAAAAGAAGTATTAAGGTAAACCTAACCATAGCATGAAACATATGGATCCAAATCAGCCCCTTACGAAGCAACGCATAAACTGGGGTTTAAGCTTCTGTCACTCTAGCAACCCATCATCTACTTATTACTTCCCAATGCCTTCCTCTAGGCCCAAACAATGGTGAAGTGTCATGTAGTCGACGTTCACATAACACCACTAGAGGAGAGATAACATACATCTCATCAAAATATCGAACAAATACCAAATTCACATGGCTACTAATAACAAGACTTCTCCCATGTCCTCAGGAACAAACGTAGCTACTCAAAAATCATATTCATGTTCATAATCAGAGGGGTATTAATATGCATGAAGGATCTGAACATATAATCTTCCACCGAATAAACCAATTAGCATCAACTACAAGGAGTAATCAACACTACTAGCAACCTACAGGTACCAATCTGAGGCTTTGGGACAAAGATTTGATACAAGAGATGAACTACGGTTTGAGAGGAGATGGTGCTGGTGAAGATGTTGATGGAGATTGCCCCCCTCCCGATGAGAGGATCAATGGTGATGACGATGGTGATGATTTCCCCTCTCGGAGGGAAGTTTCCCCGGCAGAACAGCTCCGCCAGAGCCCTAGATTGGTTCCGCCAAGCTTCCGCCTCGTGGCGGTGGTGTTTCGTCCTGCAAGCTTGCTTATGATTTTTTCCAGGGTAAAAGACTTCATATAGCAAAAGATGGACACCGGAGGCCTGCCAACGGGCCCACGAGGCAGGGGGCGCACCTAGGGGGTAGGGCGCGCCCCCACCCTCGTGGCTAAGGTGTGGGCCCCCTCTGGTATTTTCTTCGCTCAGTATTTCTTATAAATTCCAAAAATAACTTCCGTGGAGTTTCAGGACTTTTGGAGTTGTGCAGAATAGGTCTCTAATATTTGCTCCTTTTCCAGTCCAGAATTCCAGCTGCCGGCATTCTCCCTCTTCATGTAAACCTTGTAAAATAAGAGAGAAAAGGCATAAGTATTGTGACATAATGTGTAATAACAGCCCATAATGCAATAAATATCAATATCAAAGCATGATGCAAAATGGACGTATCATACGCCAGGCCTCGTTTCAACCGGCTGTTCCGTCCAACCCGGTTGGCTCCCGATGAACACGACGTATTCCGTTGCCTCCTGATGAACACGACGCATTCCGTTGCCTCCCCATGAACACGATGACACAGTTTCTCCATTCCAACCCATCCATGTACGCGAGACCTAGCCGTACGTATGCACGAGTAGGCGTTCGAGATCCCGCCCGTATGTACGTACGTGGTCGTATTTACTTTCTTGCACCCTGGTCATTGTACGTATGTGTACACGATAATAACGGGACTGTGTGACATGCTACGTGCGCGCCTCTACTACAAGATGTGCCCTTCCTTACATGGTCACGGTTCATTGCTGCAACCTGCAGACAGATTGATCGACCAGTATGTACGTACACGTTCGCGACGAGAATGACAACGCTACGTACGCTTCGACCAGGTGGGTCCTGACTATCAGGCACTTCCTTGCATGCGAAGATGTAGCTGGTGGGTCCCAGCAGTCAGGGGGGAAACGTTTTTTTTGCAAAATACGGTGGCCCGTCCGGTGGGTCCCTGCTGTCAGGTGGAGGAATAATTATTTTGTGCGTAATAAGGAGGCACTTCCTTACTGCTGCCATGGACCCAGCTGTCAGCCTCTCCACGTACAGTACTCTTCCGATGGAAGTTGTTCCTTGACCATGTTGACCACGCCGTGCCGAGAGCACTAGGGCGGTGGACGATGGCAAGGCCTAGGAAGGGGACGACGCAGAGCCGGGGAAGACGTGGCAGTGGAAGCCCACGTGGAGAGGAGTACGAGGGTTCACTGGTTCGGCTGCGGTGTGAGGCTGCCGTCGCCGCAGAGCCTGACCAGCGGTGGGAGTAGTAGGGTGCGGTGAGGCCTCCGCGGCATCACAGCCGGCCACGGGAGGCAGGAGCACGCGGCACGACCGGCGCTGGTTTGGGCGGCTGGAGCAAGAAGGCCAGAGGTTGAAGAAGCACTACGGCCGTTGGATGGACACATCCTACAGTCATTGGAGCTGAAATCGTTCATATTAACTACGTTGACAAAGCCCTCTGTCACCATCAACTTAGTAGGCCCACAAGTCAGCCTCCCACTATGGTGGGTCCCAGCTAGTAGGGGGAGTATTCATGTTTTGGTGTCTAATAAGGAGGCACATCCTTGCGTGCGAAGATATAGCTGGTGGGTCCGAGCTGACAGCGGGGGGAATGTTTTTTACGAAATACAGGGGCCCTTCCTGTGGGTCCCAGCTGTCAGGTGGAGGAATCATTATTTTGTGTGTAATAAGGAGGCATTTCCTTGGGTGGGTCCCTACTGTCAACCTCTTCCGATGGCTGTTGTTTGTTGACCATGTTGACCTCGCCGCGCTGAGAGCACAAACACGATGGACGAGGGCGAGGCCCAGGAAGGGAATGACCCGGGGCCAGCGAAGCCACCACAGCGGATGCCCATGCTAAGGGGAGTACGAGCGCTGACTGGTCCGCTGCCGGGTGAGGCTGACGTCGCCAGAAAATAACAGGATGTGCGGGTGGGTAGAGGGATGGCCTGGCGGCAGCACAGCCAGCCACGGGAGGAGGGAGCAGGA
Organism: Aegilops tauschii subsp. strangulata; assembly: GCF_002575655.3. Lineage (NCBI taxonomy): Eukaryota > Viridiplantae > Streptophyta > Magnoliopsida > Poales > Poaceae > Aegilops > Aegilops tauschii. The sequence continues at coordinate 385,535,841 of NC_053039.3, read as the reverse complement.
AGTCCTGCCGGCGCTGGTTTGGGCTGCTGGAGCAGGAACATCAGAGATTGAAGAAGCACGGAGGCCGTTGGATGGACATCCAACAGTCACTGCTCTGTATTGACTAAATTGACATAGCCTTGCGTACGTGTAAAAAATATTTTAGGACAGCGTCATCGTCAACCTAGTAGGCCCAGAAGTCAGCCTCCAAATCTGTGGAAAACAGCATATAGTCCATTAGCCATTATTTTCAATATTTACAGCCCATTTGCTAATTCTTAAGGATATTTGAAGCCCATATTATTTTTATTAGCATTACAGACCATATATTCTGAGCACTGCTAAAAAATTCAACAAAATTTTGCATATTTCGGTGGGGTCCGAACTCTTTTAATCAAGAAATTTGGAGTCATGTTAAAAATAATTTTTAAAAAATTATATCAAAATAAAATTCAAAAAACAATTCTCCACAAAAAATGAATGAAATTTAAAATCTTAACTTGCAAGATGCCCGTGCGTTTCACGGAACATGAAGTGCATTTGTATGAGTAGTTTATCTTGTGGGAGAAAAGGATCAACGAGGGAAGGCCGTATCAGCAAATGTGGAGAGGAGTGCGGGTAAATTGTCATAGTTTCCTTCTTATCCGTTAGATATAGATCGGATGACCTATATTGCAGGATGGCAGGCACACCATCATCACCAACTCTGTTTTTTATAAGAGTGGAGAGTAGAGAAATCCGGAAAAATGATATTTTAATGTAATTGCCGGTTGGCTTTGGTTTAAAATTTTACAGCCCATTTCTTACAACATATAGCCCATTTTCAGGGGAAGCCCATTTCTTACTACTTACATCCCTCGTCGTCTTGAAAGATTTGCAGCCCAGCAGGGCTGAGAAAAGCAAGTAGGCCTCGGTTTTGGTATTCTCCAAAAAAACTGGGCTAGCTATTTTCAGAAAGAAAAAAGATATCAACTGGGCTCGTCATGTGCTTAAATAAAGCGTAAGCGTGGGCTAGACGGGCCACAGCCCCCACACAGCGCGTAGTTGAGCTCCGTCTCTGAAACAAAAAAACAACTGGGCGAGCTGCTGGGTCCCTGGTGTTATCCGCTCATTGTGTATTTTTCTCATTTATTGACTACACTGACAATGGCGTGGGACCTGGTTGTCAAACAATTAGGAGGAAGTATTTTTTGGCTTGTACTAATAATGAGGCACCTGCTTGCGTAATGCAATGACCCTGGTGGGCCCCTACTGTCAGCCTCTCCACGTACAGTCATCTCCTGATTCCTCTTGGTTGTTGACCATGTTGACAACGCCAGACGATGGCGGGCACAACGAGCGAACCAAGGCAGAGAACGACGGCGAGGCCTCGGACGGGAACGAATAGCAGCCGTGGAAGATGCGGCAGTGTAGTGGCAGGTGGAGGGGAGTACGAGGGCAACAACATGCAACTCAAGCTTACAAACGGTACAAAAAGCCCAAGGATTAATTGTTCATCAAATTTAGACAAAACCCAGATTGAACATGGCAGTAACATCTAACCCAACTACTCTTTTTCGCAGTCACAAACAAATGGATCGGTCGGATCCATAAAATCAACATCCTGTGCAAAAAAATAATTTAGGATGACTACAATTTGTTGAAATAGAAGCCGAGCACGTTTAGAAGCCCATTTGTCCACGTGAAACTTCTTTTTTGCTGTTCATCGTGTCTGTCCGTGAGAAATCTCTTGCTGTAAAACTTAAGCCTCATGGACAATAGTAACCTCGCATTCAACTGGAGGAATGTGACAAAGCTTCTGTTTGCCTGGTTGGATGCATATCCTTCCATCGTTATTGTCCTCAAACGAATGTCATGAGAACTGAAAAAATCCTGGTGCTTATTACGCCACCGATTGGTTATACATTTTTCTCCCTGTGGTTGCAGTGCCTAAGTAGACATGAAGATTTGAAAACAGTGAAGGTCTGAAAAAAGAGTATGTCGAAAGAGCAAAAGCTGAACGGTTAATTCTAGTACAATATATACGGTCTTTCAATGTGCATGAAATCATCACCTTTATATATAAATTCTCCAGAGACCGAAAGCATCGCAGCAAGCCAATAATTGTTGGTATTCTGGGAACAGGGGTCCCCAAACTTGCCTGCCTGTGGCCCATGGCGTGCCACAGTGAGCGGGCCCGTACGACCCATCTTCATCAACAAGGCATTCGAGACCCTCCCGAGGGGCCAAGCCTCGCGAGGCGGACGGCACAAGACCTCCTCGGGAGCGGCCTCACCTGGTTGGCTCGCGAGGGGGGGGAGAGATCAAAGCAAGGCGAACCTCGCGAGGTTCTCGTGACGTGAGCCATGATGATCGAGACGAGGCGGGCACCAGCGCGCACAGCGTACTCGTTTCCTCTTTGGTGCTAAGGCGGCAAGCGCAGGCGTGGAGTACCGAGGCATCAAGCAAAGGTTTCCATATCAGTGCAACAAGACCAAGACTGGAAGGACGGCAAGGCGGAGGTCACCATGGAGCCCGGGCGGCGTCACCACCAGAGCCTTTTGCAGGCGAAGACCGCTTTTGTCAGGATAAGCTGTACTACATGTTCCCCTTCAAACTTGGCCGTTGTGGGATCCCTTCCCGCTCATTATTTGGGAAGAGGACCAGGGCCCCTATAAATAGGACTAGCCACCACAGAGAGGAGGGGGGATCAAACCCTTCCACCAGTTCACCAAGCACAAGAACACCTCACCTCAGGAGGCTGTTCTTCCCCTTGTACTGTTCATGCATATCCCAAGAGGCAATCCACCACCACCACACTGGATTAGGGTATTACACCACAACGGTGGCCCGAACCAGTATAAATCTTGTGTCCCTTGTGTTGCGAGTTCGTTGAGTTAGCCCTTGAGATCGTAGCAAAACTAGGACACGGATCGGTAGGAGGGGAGATCTCCGCGCGCACCCCAGAGTTCGAACCTTGAGGGTTTTTCCGGAACCCGAGATCCGACATTTGGCGCGCCAGGTAGGGGTGCGCCGGAGCTCTTCTTCCACCAGCGGATCTACTCGTCGATCCTTCGGCGCTCCGCGGCTCCGATGTCCGGCGACTCGAGAGCCAATACCGACCGCTGGGCGGCCTAGCCGGCCCGGGCGGCACCATCCACCCAAGAAGACCTCAACCCCGCGCCTCAGGCAGCACGCGCACCGCCAAACACCGCGGGGCACGGGTGGCGTGGCCACTCACCTTCTGCTCTTACTCCACGACAAGTACGAGCGGCCACGAGGGCCGCAAGCCACGCTGCCGCCACGGCGCCGCACACCCGGCGAGAGCAGGCGAACATGAGGGCCGCGCTCACAGTGGCTCGAGGGCTGCTACAATGTCGGTTGATGGAGAGCAGTCGGGATGCTTTGCTGGAGCGCATCGCTACGCTCTTGGACGCCGCGGCTTCAGGAGCACCGCCCTTCTGCACTCCGCTCACACCACAAGCCGCGGCCGGGTCCCATGGCAGACCGCGCCGCGTTCGCGTACCCGTGGGTGCACCACCAGGCTTCGTCAACACTGGCGCCACCAACGGAGCTATATGGCCGCTCGCACCCGCGCCACCTCCGCTGGGCGTGGGCGCGAGCGCCGCCACCTACGGTCCGGATGGGATGTAGCCCTACTATCCTCGAGGCGGCACGCTAGGACGGGCGACATGGAGCGTGGGGCACTACGGCAAGGTCTTCGAGGCGGCGGCCCCGGAGGCCTACGTGCCCCACATGATGGACCAGGAGTACATGCTAGGGGATGACCCCGGCTCGTTCCTCGAGTCGGGCTGGGAGGAGGAGGCACTGGAAGCCGGCACCTTTCGGGATCCATCCGGAGGCCTCACTGTTGGTGTCAAAACCGGCGAATCTCGGGTAGGGGGTCCCGAACTGTGCGTCTAAGGCTAATGGTAATAGGAGGCGGGGGACACAATGTTTACCCAGGTTCGGGCCCTCTCGATGGAGGTAATACCCTACTTCCTGCTTGATTGATCTTGATGATATGAGTATTACAAGAGTTGATCTACCACGAGATCGTAGAGGCTAAACCCTAGAAGCTAGCCTATGATTATGATTGTTGTTGTCCTACAGACAAAACCCTCTGGTTTATATAGACACCGGAAGGGGGCTAGGGTTACACAGAGTCGGTTACAGAGAAGGAGATCTACATATCCGAGTTGCCAAGCTTACCTTCCACGGAAAGGAGAGTCCCATCCGGACACGGGACGAAGTCTTCAATGTTGTATCTTCATAGTCCAACAGTCCGGCCAAAGTATATAGTCCGGCTGTCCGAGGACCCCCTAATCCAGGACTCCCTTAGTAGCCCCTGAACCAGGCTTCAATGACGATGAGTCCGGCGCGCATATTGTCTTCGGCATTGCAAGGCGGGTTCTTCTCCAAATCCAGAGTACCTGTTGTAACGAGTAGTGTCCGGCTTCCCATTAATGTTGCACTCCTCGGCTTCTGTACCTTAATAATGGCAATCTCCACATGTCGAGCGAATGCGAGAAGTCAGGGCATTTTTACATTTGCCACCCTGACCATGTAAGTAAATCGTCTATTAAAGAGACGAGGATCCTCAGATCCAAATCACACCATCTTCCCCAAGCGAGGAATCACCAGAGCACGCCCGAAAAAACCATCCCATCATGGCGGGCCACCACAGCTCCTCCTCTCGCTCCCGCAACGTTAAGCCAGGTGGTTGGGTGAAGTGTACTATATCCCACGGCCGATTGGTGGAGTTGCAGACCCAGGGTTTCTTCCGCCTGCCTACCTTGTCCCCGTCCGAGCCGGACTAGCCACCTATGATGGCGGGGAGCAAGCAGAGAGTTTCACAACCCATCCAGGGGGGAGCGAGTATGCCTTGTCCCTGACTTGCTGAGGGGCCTCGGATTTCCAATCCATCCATTCCTCCGCGGGCTCCTAGAGTACTACGGCCTCCAGCTGCATAACTTTACCCCCGCCTCTATACTGCATATCGCAGGTTATGTCGCCCTGTGTGAGCTATTTCTGGGCTGCGAAGCTCATCTCGAGCTATGGAAGAGGCTATTCTGCCTCGTCCCTCACAATCAGGAGGGATCGATATATCAAGTGGCCGGAGCCGAAATATGGCGCATCGCCGGGACCGAATACCTGTCCGGCACTCCGAGAAGGCGTCCGAAGACTGGCCTTCGGAGTGGTTTTATCTAGAGGACGTCCCCCTTCCGGACCCTATCCGGATGTGTCTTCCTGAGTTTACCAATGATCCGTTGAAGAAACGCCGCAGCTGGCGCCCCCGGAGCCCCCAGGAGGAAGATAACAGAGAGGTCCTTTATCTGATGGGCAGGATAAAAACACTGGCCAAATCCGGATTGACAATAATTGAGGTTATGTCAATCTACATAATGCGGGGGGTGCAGCCACTTCAGTATCGGGGAAAACCCATGTGGCACTTCAATGGAGAAGACGACGCCACCCGCTGCGGTCGTAAAGGTCCGGACTCCGCCACCGCTCTGGCGAAAATATTATCCGATTCGTATAAAGGAGAAGAAGAGGAGTTTATCCGTATTAAGCCATAGGATGGATTTTCCATGTACAACCCCCAAGCTGGGTGAGCCGCTATCTTCTACTCAACTCCATTCATTCCCGCATTCTTCATCACAAATATTTATCTTGCTAATTCATAGCAGGAACTGCGAAAAGCTGCGAGGGAGGTCCATAGCCCGCCTTCACAGCCAGAGGACCCTAACCGGGCCCTTGACCCTGGACTCGAAGAAGATCCAGACGTATTTGTGGAGCTCGTCGACAGGACGTTTTATCAGTCAAGCTGCGATGGTGCCTTGGTGGCCATCATAGTCGATTATCCCGGCCTGCTCCCTGCATCGCATGTAAGTAAAACCGGAGTCCTAACTTCCGAGAAGGATCCCTTCTTTGCACTTTACCCACCGCACATGTATTGCGTTTCATAGGGAAGGCCATCGGGCACCGTGCCGAACCCGCGGTGACTCGTCAACAAGGGGCACCGAAGCCGGGTAGGCTTAAAAGGAAGGCGGTCAGGACCGAGACGCCGTCGCAAAGGTATGATTTAAAACCTGCTCCATAATTGTCGTCTTTTAAAATATAACAATGTCCCTTGTCCCCTGGCAGAAAGAATGCTCGAAGGACTGTGACCGGAGATCCTGCCAGCCATGCCTCCACCAGCCGGACTCAAGAACCGGACTCGAGGGCGGAGACCAACGTGGGGACAACGCCGGACTGTCCTCCTACAGAGGATGCGGATAGAATATCCGCTACAAATTCCGAGGTGGGGAGCGCCATGAATCACAGGCGTCATCGGGCCGTACTCCGCGACCCTAATTTCTTCGAAGAGGCGTTTAATGCCTTCAACTCGGGAGAAGCGTACATCCAGGCTGCTTGAGGTGGGCTTGCTAGAGCCACAGACCAGTATTTAAATGATATACGGGTAAGAAAAATCTGATAATTATGTATATCAGTAGCCCCTGAGACTTAAAACAGTTGGCACAACTGATTTAAGGATCATTGTATGCCTAGGTTCTTACAGAGAAGAATACCCATTTGTCTCAAGAGCTGGAGGAGTGCAAAGCCCAGCTAAGGGACACAGTTGCCGAAATGGAGGAATCCAAGAAGGCCTCTTCTGGTAATACTTGTCTTGATCAATAAGAATGTAATAACATGTACCAGTTAGTATTCGGCATGCTCGCAAATCTAATAATAGATTCTGCTGTCAATCCCAGAGTGAATCTGGAGATAGTACCAGGGGGTGAGCAACATGCTCAATGACAGTTAGAGGCTGGCGAGCGAGTGCTTACATGGGTTATTCGAGAGAAAAATGATCTCCAGGATGCCCATATCCGGCTAGGCGTTGAACTAAAAGATGTTCAGGCCCAGCTAGCTGACTCCGTGAAGGAGAATAAGAGGCTTCGACGCGGCATTTTTAGTAAGTGCTCGAACGAAACTTTATACATTTCGGCGAAGAAACGGGCTAACAGAGTTATGTCTGTAGGTATGCTGACAGGTCGCCCTGAAGAGGAGATGCCCGGATCCACAGGCGATCTGCTACAAGAGCTTTCACAGTTGCATGAACAAGTTCGGCAAGTGATGCGGGGTATTGCCCAAGCCTTGTGGCCATCCGCCTCCCTGCCAGGTGGCATGGGAGAGCTTGTAGAGATGCTCAAGGGAGCCTGGCGGCGCTTCCGGTTATGGAAGATATCGGCCTGCCGACAAGGTGCGAGGAAAGCCTGGGATATGGTGAAGACACGATACACCAAGGTTGATCTGAATCACATGGCGCAGGTCGGACCTGTAGGGTCAGATGGGAATGAAATTCCCGTAAGTCTGGTATATGACCAGGTAGGATTAGCCACAAAGTATTCCCAACAGGATTGTAGGCTAGATAGCCTGTTGGATGGTATAGAAGAAGAATTTAGCCAGCCTATAAGACTGTGTACTTCAATGGACATATTTTGTCCCTAGCCGGAATGTAAATCATTTGTCATGGCGGACCTTTTCTCTTCAACCTCCGGACCCGACAGTCCGAAGTGTATCCGAATACCCGCTCAGTCATGTAAACCGGGTTACGCGTGGAAACCAGGCGTATGGGTCATAAATGCTTGAACAGACAAGTACCCAACTAGTTATGTTATATTACATGGATAGTAAGAAACATCTTCCAGGGAGAATAGTTCTGTTAAGGGTTCCTTTCCCTGGGTACGCATGCGTGAATGTGCATGTCCGAACTGCGAACAAAGACGCAGGACATAAAACATCTGGGGGCTTATGTTGTAATAGGTAAGAAAACATCTTTTGTTCACCGACCGAATATTCCCTTAAGAACGCTAGCTTTCGGCTTCACCCAGTCTGAGGTACACATCCGGCTGACCCAGCAGTAACAATCGCAGAGGTGCTCCCCTTATGCCCTAGCCGAATTAACGGGAACGTAGGGCATAAACACAAGAGCCAGGCAACCCAGCTTGGCCAAAACTTAAGTCATATCGATGCATATAATGGCGAAGAAAAGGCACATATGGAAAAGTGCCACATACGTAGTGGGCATGAAGCCCGGAAGATAATTATATTAAGCTTCTGTATAAGAAGCCCCTAGGTATATTGAGTGCGAATAGCGCGGCAGGAGTGTGTAGTCGAAGCACACTTGAAGCTTTTCAGGCTATAAAAAAGGAAGAAAGAAAGAAAGAAAGGGAGAAAGAGAATATAACTTAAAAAAGAAAGACGGAGGTAAGGAGACGAACACAGAGTTCTGCACTAGGCGTAGAATCTTCGGAGTCTGGCCGCGTTCCATGGGTTCGGCTCAAGTCGATTATCTGATGCATCACGTAGACGGTACGCTCCTCCGGTGAGAACTTCATCAATGGTGAAGGGACCCTCCCACTTGGGCTTGAGCTTGTCCTTTTTCTTCTCCAGTAGGCGTAGTACGAGTTCGCCGACGTTATAAGTTTTGGCCCGTACTTCCCTGCTTTGATACCTTCGAGCCTGTTGCCGATAGGAATGGGCTTTTGCGACGTCGCGCTCCTCCTCTAGGGCATCTAAACTGTCCTGCCGATCCAGCTCGGCCTCTCTCTCTTCGTACATGCGCACTCGAGGTGAGTCATGAATGATGTCGCAGGGCAATACCGCCTCTGCGTCGTACACCATAAAAAATGGTGTGTATCCGGTAGTGCGGTTCGGCGTCGTCCGCAGCCCCCATAGTACGGAGTCGAGCTCCTCGACCCAGTGCGTATCTGATTCCTTCAAGGATCGCAATAGTCTGGGTTTGATGCCGCTCATAATAAGACCATTTTCTCGTTCGACTTGATCGTTTGTTTGGGGGTGATAGACGGAGGCATAATCGAGCTTAATGCCCATGTTGCCGCACCAAGTTTTCACCTTGTCGGCTGTGAAGTTGGAGCCGTTATCGGTGATGATGCTGTGGGGGACACCATAACGGTGTACGACCCCGGATATGAAGTCTATCACTAGTCCGGATTCGGCAGTTTTAACTGGTTTGGCTTCTATCCATTTGGTGAATTTATCCACCATGGCCAACAAGTATTTTTTCTTATGGCTTCCTCCTTTAAGGGGTCCGACCATATCAAGCCCCCAGACCGCAAAGGGCCAAGTTATGGGGATTGTTTGGGGAGCGGTAGGTGGCATATGGCTTTGATATGCAAAAAGCTGGCAACCGACGCAATGTTGGACGAGGTCCTGTGCGTCTGCTCGGGCTGTTGGCTAGTAGAAACCTGTACGGAAGGCTTTGCTTACAAGGGCCCGAGCTGCGGCATGGTGGCCGCCGAGTCCAGCATGAATTTCGGCCAACATCTGCCGCCCTTCCTCTTCGGAGATGCACCTTTGGAGCACTCCGGTCGCGCTTTTCTTATAAAGCTGTCCCTCATGAACCTTGTAGGCTTTGGAGCGCCGCACAATGCAGCATGCCTCATTTTGGTCCTCTGGGAGTTCTTGCCTATTTAGGTAGGCTACGTAGGGTTCTGTCCACGGGGCGATGACAGCCATGATCACATGGGCCGAAGGTGTTATTTCGGCGGCGGAGCCTCCGATTACGTCAGAGTGTTCGGGGTCAGGGGTAGTGTTCGGATCCGGACTGGTATTGTCGGTCTCTCCTTCCCACACCACGGATGGCTTAAACAGCCTTTCGAAAAAGATATTAGGTGGGACGGGGTCGCGCTTAGCGCTGTTGCGGGCGAGGATATCCGCCGCTTGATTGTTTTCTCGGACCACATGGTGGAATTCGAGCCCCTCGAACCGAGCTGACATTTTGAGGATGGCATTGCGGTAAGCCGCCATTTTTGGGTGCTTGGTGTCACAGCCCTAGAATTGCTTGTAGTTAGTTGCATGAAAGCATTCATGTCATCATGTCTAATTCAAATGAATTTGAATTGGGGATGACCAAACCCTAGCACCAAATGAATTCAACTAGGTTCAAAATAAAAATATTTTCATTAAACCCAAAATGCCCTTCAAAAATGTTCATTATTTATGGAAAAAGGTTAAAACCTTTACCAGAGGTCATGCACATTTTTCCAAGGCATTTATGGTCTTTGAAATTAATTCAAACATATTTGAATTGGAGCTATTTAAATGCTACATACATTTTAGGTGCTCCAAAAATGTTGGAAATTGTTATGGGTCACTGGAATAATTCAGACAGCACCCCTAATTATTTCCAGGATTTTATAAAATGGTTTAGTATTTTACTAAATCAAAACAAAACAAATTAAACTAGAAAACAGAAACAATTAAGTAAGAGAGAGAGAGAGAAGGCCACTGGGCCCCTCACTTGGACATACCTAGCGCCCCACCACGGCCCAGGAGCTGGCCCAGCCCACCAGAGCCGCCACCGTCTCCCACCTCGCGCCAGAAGGACGCCAGAGGGACGCCGGGCGTGTGGTCGCCGCGCGCGAGGCCACCTCCTGCTTCCGCCGCTTCTGGACGCCTCCACGAGTGCCACGGCACCTCCCCGACCCCCTCTCACTTCTCCCTCACTCGCTGCACTTCCTCCCCTCCCCTGTCTCTCTCCCCGCAGCACCACCGAACGGAGCCGTCGCCACTGTCGCCGTTGCCGTGGCCACCGGCCACCCCTCACCCCGCCGATGAGTCCACGAGCTCCGCCTCGACGCCTTGAAGCTCCCCCTCAACGCGAGCATCGCCGGACGCCCTGTCGCCTCGCCATCGACCCGTCGTCTCCGCGCACGGCCGTGCATCGCCGCCGCCAAATTCCGACGCCGTCCGTGCCTCCCCGAGCTCGCCGAGAACCTCTTCATGACCGCGGTGAGCACCCGGTCATTTCCCCCCTAACCCTGCTCCCCGTTTGGTTGCCGTAGCACCGTTCCCCACGAGCACCGTAGCACGCCGCCGCGCGAGCTCGACGCCAGCATCACTCCGGTGACCATTTGGTCACGCGCGGTGCCTAACACACTCACCGCACCTCATAGCGTCTCGCTAGTGCATCCATTCACCCACTAGCACGCTACAGCAGCAAAACCACCGACGCCCGAACTTCGGCCGCCGCATTCGTGCTCGCCGCCGTCGACTTAGACCACCCCAGCTCCTCCCGCTTGGCCTACTAGATGCGCGCGAGCCCCAGCTACGCGTAGGACCAAACCGCGGTCGATTTGATCGACCGTGGGCAAATCCCGAGCCCCTCCGCCGTCCCGGGTTTCACCGGCGACGAGCCGTGGACCAAGTCCGGCGGGTTTGACCCTGCTTGACCAGGGTTTGACTTCCCCCCTGACCCACTGACGTGTGGGGCCAGCCCCTGTTAAAAGTTAGTTTAGTTTAAAACCTAAACTTAATTAGGCACTGAGAGACTGACAGGCAGGTCCCACGGGTCAGGTTTGACCCTGGCCAGCCGTTGACTCGCTGACGCAGTGATGACGTCAGGCTGACGCAGTATTACATTTTCTGGATTTATTTTTAATCAGGAAATTCCAGGAAATAGTATAAACTTCTAAAAATCATATAAAATCAACCGTAGCTCAGAATGAAATAATTTATATATGAAAAATTATCAGAAAAATGCAATCTATCCATCTGTATCATTTTCATGCATGTCAAACTAAGTTATACCTGCTGTATAGGTGAAAACATGATAATGCACTATTTGAATTCATAGTTTGAATTTGAATTTGAACCTTGAGTTCAAATCAACCCAAACCTTTCTGTTGCTAGTTGCATTAGGCCAAATCACGTCATATTGCCATGTCATGATCATGCATCATATTGTGCATTGCATTGATTGTGTTCTTCCTTGTTTGCCGGTGATTGTCCCCTCTCGATAGCCGTGATTCCGATGATGAGTTCGATGACACCGATGAAGAACTATAATATCTTCAGAAGTGCCAGGCAAGCATAACCCCTTGTTCATTCCGATACAATCCCACTCTCTCGCTCCTGCTCTCTTTACTGCATTAGGACAGCAACGATTCAACTGTTACATGCTGCGGTAGTTGAACCCCTTATCCTCTGCATGACCTGTCATTGCCACAGTAAATAGATGAAACCCACTAGCATGAGTAGGAGTTGTTTGAGCCCTGATGTGCCTACTCATTCATGCCTGTTTGTCATGCCTGCTACTGCTTAGAGTTGAGTCGGGTCTGATTCATCGGGGATGAATTGGAATGGTGATGAACATGTCCTACTGTGTGTGAGCTAAGTGTGTGAACACGATTTGGTAAAGGTAGCGGTGAGAGGCCATGTAGGAGTACATGGCGGGTTGTCTCATTGAAGCCGTCCTCAGGAACTGAGTTCTGTGTTTGTGATCCATGATACAGTTACTACCACACATTGGGCCCGAAACCAATGGACCCTCTCGGCTTCTTAATCACCCTTGTCCTCTGTCCAGGAGTTGCAAGTAGTTTCTGGTGTTTGTAGTATGCTGGAGGCCGTGGACAGCGCTGACCGGAGGGGTGGGCTGTGATGCGGTAGGCACGTGGCACGGTGTACCGGGCGCCCGTTTGGTGTCTCGGGAACCCTGCACACATGGTTCGGGGCCGTATGTGGAAACCTCGGCCGGACTCCCTGCGGATGGAACCTGAATAGGCGATAAACCTGGACTAGAGACTTGAGTGTTTAGGTAGGCTGTGGCCGACTCCCTCGCCAGGCTTCCGCTTGAAGGTTGCCGAGGTACACGACGTGTACATGGTGGTAAGTGGCGAGAGCGTGTGTGACGAAGTACACCCCTGCAGGGTTAATATGATCTATTCGAATAGCCGTGTCCGCGGAAATGGACTTCTGGGTTGCCTATAACAGTTCATAGACAAGTGAAAGTGAATACTCTAAAATGCGCAAGATAAGCGTGAGTGCTATGGATGGCGTTCTCGTAGGGAGACGAGAGCGGGTCCATAGTGGAGTATTGATTTGGTGAATATGTGGACTCGTGTGCGCCACCTCAAAAGAGTTGCTTGCAGTCGTAGTTAGGATAGCCACCGAGTCAAAGATGGCTTGCTGCAGTTAAACTCCACCACCCCCTTTGTTGATACCGATGCATATGTAGATAGTTCTGATGTAAGTCTTGCTGAGTACATTTGTACTCACGTTTGCTTATTTTATGTTTTGCAGAGAGACGTCAGTCTTGCTAGTAGTTCCGTGTGGACTTCGACGTTTAGCTTGATACCTCAGCTACGATCTTGTGCCCTCGGCAGGATCTAGTAAATAGTCAGGCTTCTCAGCCTTTTCCATTTGTAGATGTCTGTACTCAGACATGTTGAGCTTCCGCATGTGCTTTGACTTGTATGCTCTGAATGTTGGGTCATGAGACCCATGTTTGTAATATCTGGCTCTTCGGAGCCTAATGAATAAATACTTTGAGTCGTAGAGTCTTGTTGTGATGCCATGTTGTACTTGCACATATCGAGCATATTGTGTGTATGATTGAAATGCTTGGTATGTGTGGGATCCGACAATCTAGTTGTCTATCCTTAGCAGCCTCTCTTATGGGGAGATGTAGTCTAGTGCCTCCTTGAGCCATAGTAGTCCGCTACAGCCCGGTTCACCGGAGTCCTGCTAGCCCAGCACTACTGCTCCGGAACACTTGACCGGCCGGCATGTGATTCACTTCATTCCTGTGTCTGTCCCTTCGGGGAAATGTCACGCGGTGACATCCGGAGTCCTGCCTAGCCTGCTACAGCCCGGGTTCCCGGAGTCCTGTTAGCCCAGTGCTACAGCCCGGATTCGCACGCTGCTGACCGACATGTTCGATGTTGATTCATGTATGCCTGTCCCCATACGTTAGTGCCGCTTTGGGTTCACGACTAGCCATGTCGCCCGGGTTCTCTGTCATATGGATGCTAGCGACATTGTCATATACGCGAGCCAAAAGGCGCAAACGGTCCCGGGCCATGGTAAGGCGACACCCATGGGAGTACCGTGCGTGAGGCCGCAAAGTGATATGAGGTGTTACAGGCTAGATCGGTGTGACTTGGAATCGGGGTCCCGACAGCGTTGGTATCAGAGCCTGACTGCCTGTAGGTTTACGAAGCCAAACTGGTCGAAGTTGAGTCTAGAAATGCTTTAGTTATATAAGGGAATTGATTGTGGAAGGGAACGTAAGGCTCTTTTTACTCCTTTACCTTATGCCCTTCTGATCTGAGTCACCCTCTTCTCTTCTACGGGGATTAAGAACTAGGCTTCTCATCTTTCTTCCAGGATCACGTGTTACTAATCCGTAGAATCTTAGGATTGATGGATTTAAGCCCCAGTTCAGTTTCTACTACTTCCGTGTGTTCATAGTTGGTCTCGGAACCTTGATATTGTGCTTCTAAGTGGTTATGCCACCATTTTTGCAGGATGTCTCAAATCCTTTGAGCATTTACAGCCGTTATGCTGTCCAAGTCATCCCAGGTTTCTAAATAGTCCGATGCATTTGCAATCCCTTCTTTCCGTTCTCGATGTTTCTTTGGGCCAGATTAACCACACTAATCGTTGAGTTGAGGTACTCTGTTGCCTTGACATATATGTTGGAGTTATTATTATGACCCTAGGTGTCTTGGAGGACCACTTAGTAATCTAGCAATGCTTGCATCCCCAGTGTGATGATTCTGGCCATTATTTTCGAAAGCATCCCGTGATGCCATTTAGTTAGTAGGCATTCTATTCCTGGGTTTAAACCCGAGATCCACTCCACTCACCTCCTGTTGATAGTATTTGCTAGCTCCTTTAGTATATTAGTAACCTTTGTGATAGTCTTCGAGGTCCGTGGTATATCGTTCTTCCAAATACCATGAACCATTCATGGCAGAAGTTCTTTTAACCAAAAGAACACAACCAGGGCGCTCTTGAGGAGTACTCCATTCATATTGTGACTCTGCCAGTCCTCCCTCCTCTGCATGGGTTATCCGGAAGAAATATGTTGAAATTGTTCGACATACTAATCCATGCATCCACAACATAGAAAACATATGTTCCTTTGGGTTGTCCCTCTCTAGTTATTTTTTGGCCCTCGTCTATCAATTGATAGTCAGGAGTAAACGTGCATTTGTGTTATCGATGCCTATTATTCTTGTGGTCTGTCAAGCC
Organism: Aegilops tauschii subsp. strangulata; assembly: GCF_002575655.3. NCBI lineage: Eukaryota > Viridiplantae > Streptophyta > Magnoliopsida > Poales > Poaceae > Aegilops > Aegilops tauschii. The sequence goes on along the minus strand of NC_053039.3, from coordinate 385,520,838 downwards.
ATTCTAATCCGGAATGACTAGGAGAAACAAACTCCAGTACCTCGTCCATCTCTGGGATTGGGTCAAAGTAGTTGTATTCCGCAGATCAAATGCCTAACCAGCTTTTGTTCTGTTCTACCTTCGAGTATTACCCCCTTTATGTCGAGAATATTGTAGGAATTGCACCATCTCTCACGAATTCTTAACGCAGTGATACTTCTCGCCATCATTGCTCATTCCTCAGTTCCGTGTCGTCACGACCGAAATGCCGACAGGTGAACTATGATGTGTGAAATCTATACTCCTAGCAACTCCGTTGCTTGGTAGTTAAAGGACAATAATTTCATCCTTAGCGTGTTGGTTACTGAATCACATCCTAAGGTTGATCGTGCTACCCAGTCCTTATTTCTGGTGCACTTTTCGATCAATGAGTTAGGATAGTGTCAGTCCTTGCTTATTCGGTCATATCGTCTTGCTCTGAAAAGCAAGATCGTTCTCGAGCTTAGTAACATATCAGTGGTTCGTGATGTTCCGAATATCTTCTCGGAAGTGTCACCAGGTTGCCACCTGACCGCTATGTTGAGTTCGTGATCAAGTGGGTCTCTTGTAAACCACCCCTTCTCCAAGAATCCGTGCTGGATACCCCTGAGCTAGTTGGTTAAGCAAAACAACAACTTGGAGAGTTGGAAGATAAAAGCTTATCTGACTTAGTTTATCACTAAGGGATGTCTTTTTGTGTGTGTTGAAGATAGATGATATCTTCATCGATTGGTCCATGTGATCAGTTGTTGGACCTATTCTCACATTAAGACTTTGATTTGAGTATGGGCTATCATCAAGTCAAATCAGAACCAACGATGTTCATAATGTTGTCTTACTCGTGGTTGATCCCTTGAGCATACACCATTATATCTTTTGGGTCTGACCAATGCTATCACTTGTTCACATAATTATGGAATTCCATCTCCATGGAAACCTGGATGAAATGTTGTTGAGCCCATCAGCAACACTGCTACCTTCTCCATGATTCGTGTTGAACATCCAGCTAGTATTGGAAACTTTATAAGCATTATCTTCGTGATCCGTTCATGAAGCATATGTTGGATGAAAGAAGTGACTTACCCTGATTCATGTGCATTAGATGCAAGTTGCCGCCGTGAATTCGAGAAAGTTGTTTTGCTTCCTCTGGAATCATCCCAAGTCAATTATGCATATGTGCGAAGTATACCGTGGTTTGGAGACTTGCAACCTTCATTCTATATGTATCCTTAGCACACCAAGCCACTAACTGACTTGTTTAAGGAAAAGGAGTTCCTTCATAAGAGCTAATCCGGACTTATGAAAGAACTTCGATATCCTCGTTGATGGTTCCCAACCAGAACTCGGTAGTGTTTCATTGTAAGACTACCATGTGGGCATGCTTGTCTGGGACAACGTGTTCACATGTTTGCAGCAGAACCAGCTCATGTTTTGGAGCTTACTACCGTAGTCCATCTCCCGAGAATCTTGCAACGTCTTCTCGTCGATTTGTGTTGCAAACCTTAATTTTCTTTCTAGACTTGATGAGTCTGGAATATACTGAAACCAACTAGATCTGAATCTCAGGCAGATATGATGGTTGGAACATTTCCCAAGAATTATAATATTGCCCTCTCGATAACCGGTAAAGTGGATGTCGTGGCCAACACATCCAGCCGGAAGGCCTATTATTGAAGTATCTTGATTGAGGAAGTTGGCCACCTCCCCATAAGGATTTCTTAGGATTATTCCGCTAGTTATTCCCTATGGATTCCTGCGCACCCGAAGTCCGACCTACTACTTGATGTTCAAGATACCAAACCACATCTAATGGGTTACGCTAGAACATCAAGGAGAACATTAGAAGCGGAGTTCTAAATGTCTCTCGGTCGATCATCCAGATTCTGGTCCCTTGGCTTCGCTAAGGTGAAATCTGAGAAAGTGTTGTCCTCCTTTGCACCTGCATCCTCCATCACCTTTCATCATGGTAGTATGATGTGTTGCCAGGATCCTCGACATGGATGTTGGTAAAACCTTGATGTATATGGAAATGCTCAAGTTCTTGAAAGCACGCTCAGTCACTCGGTTATATCCTTGGTATCAACTGGAATATGCCTTCCATTTGCCGAGTTGTTCTATAACCATAGTTTCCTTTCCAAATTGAGTGTGCCATTCTTTTGAATTCTTTCGAACGATCGATTGTGATTGCCTTAGGCTGGCATAAAGAGTTTCAATGATATTTATATCAAAAGTAATTCTTTTTCCCACTTCAGGGAATATTTCTACGAGCCACCTTCCCTAAGGTGCCTCGTTATGGAGTCATGGCAATTATCTCCTCGCTACTTTGAAACCATGCACCGTCTTATTCAGCGTGGAATTGTGTTTATCAACTTGAATCTTCGTTCTCTGTTTCACTTCATCCCTCTCTCGATGTATGTGTTGAGTCTCAGCTCAAGAGATACTCAACGTCGCATTCCGTGAGTTGATCGTGAGTTGCTCGATCTTTAAGGAGATCGATTTCTATAGAGTTTTTCCCTTGTCGTCATCGTGTTGGATGAAGATCTCGAAAGCAAAGACGTCAACATTAATTGAAGCAACGGATCAACATCTTCGCGAAGAGCAATTGGATCATGAAGATGGTGTTAGCTTGTGTCCCTCTGTCTTCTTACCTCACGTCTTGAATCTCGGGATGAGATTCTTGTTTAGTGGGGGTGAGTTGTCACAGCCCTAGAATTGCTTGTAGTTAGTTGCATGAAAGAATTCATGTCATCATGTCTAATTCAAATGAATTTGAATTGGGGATGACCAAACCCTAGCACCAAATGAATTCAACTAGGTTCAAAATAAAAATATTTTCATTAAACCCAAAATGCCCTTCAAAAATGTTCATTATTTATGGAAAAAGGTTAAAACCTTTACCAGAGGTCATGCACATTTTTCCAAGGCATTTATGGTCTTTGAAATTAATTCAAACAAATTTGAATTGGAGCTGTTTAAATGCTACATACATTTTAGGTGCTCCAAAAATGTTGGAAATTGTTATGGGTCACTGGAATAATTCAGACAGCACCCCTAATTATTTCCAGGATTTTATAAAATGGTTTAGTATTTTACTAAATCAAAACAAAACAAATTAAACTAGAAAACAGAAACAATTAAGTAAGAGAGAGAGAAGGCCACTGGGCCCCTCACCTGGACATACCTGGCGCCCCACCACGGCCCAGGAGCTGGCCCAGCCCACCAGAGCCGCCACCGTCTCCCACCTCGCGCCAGAAGGACGCCAGAGGGACGCCGGGCGTGTGGTCGTCGCGCGCGAGGCCACCTCCTGCTTCTGCCGCTTCTGGACGCCTCCACGAGTGCCAAGGCACCTCCCCGACCCCCTCTCACTTCTCCCTCACTCGCTGCACTTCCTCCCCTCCCCTGTCTCTCTCCCCGCAGCACCACCGAACGGAGCCGTCGCCACCGTCGCCGTTGCCGTGGCCACCGGCCACCCCTCGCCCCGCCGATGAGTCCACGAGCTCCGCCTCGACGCCTTGAAGCTCCCCCTCAACGCGAGCATCGCCGGACGCCCTGTCGCCTCGCCATCGACCCGTCGTCTCCGCGCACGGCCGTGCATCGCCGCCGCCAAATTCCGACGCCGTCCGTGCCTCCCCGAGCTCGTCGAGAACCTCTTCGTGACCGCGGTGAGCACCCGGTCATTTCCCCCTAACCCTGCTCCCCGTTTGGTTGCCGTAGCACCGTTCCCCACGAGCACCGTAGCACGCCACCGCGCGAGCTCGACGCCAGCATCACTCCGGTGACCATTTGGTCACGCGCGGTGCCTAACACACTCACCGCACCTCGTAGCATCTCGCTAGTGCATCCATTCACCCACTAGCACGCTACAGCAGCAAAACCACCGACGCCCGAACTCCGGCCGCCGCATTCGTGCTCGCCGCCGTCGACTTAGACCACCCCAGCTCCTCCCGCTTGGCCTACTAGATGCGCGCGAGCCCCAGCTACGCGTAGGACCAAACCGCGGTCGATTTGGTCGACCGTGGGCAAATCCCGAGCCCCTCCGCCGTCCCGGGTTTCACCGGCGACGAGCCGTGGACCAAGTCCGGCGGGTTTGACCCTGCTTGACCGGGGTTTGACTTCCCCCCTGACCCACTGACGTGTGGGGCCAGCCCCTGTTAAAAGTTAGTTTGGTTTAAAACCTAAACTTAATTAGGCACTGAGAGACTGACATGCAGGTCCCACGGGTCAGGTTTGACCCTGGCCAGCCGTTGACTCGCTGACGCAGTGATGACGTCAGGCTGACGCAGTATTACATTTTCTGGATTTATTTTTAATCAGGAAATTCCAGGAAATAGTATAAACTTCTAAAAATCATATAAAATCAACCGTAGCTCAGAATGAAATAATTTATATATGAAAAATTATCAGAAAAATGCAATCTATCCATCTGTATCATTTTCATGCATGTCAAACTAAGTTATACCTGCTGTATAGGTGAAAACATGATAATGCACTATTTGAATTCATAGTTTGAATTTGAATTTGAACCTTGAGTTCAAATCAACCCAAACCTTTCTGTTGCTAGTTGCATTAGGCCAAATCACGTCATATTGCCATGTCATGATCATGCATCATATTGTGCATTGCATTGATTGTGTTCTTCCTTGTTTGCCGGTGATTGTCCCCTCTCGATAGCCGTGATTCCGACGATGAGTTCGATGACACCGATGAAGAACTATAATATCTTCAGAAGTGCCAGGCAAGCATAACCCCTTGTTCATTCCGATACAATCCCACTCTCTCGATCCTGCTCTCTTTACTGCATTAGGACAGCAACGATTCAACTGTTACATGCTGCGGTAGTTGAACCCCTTATCCTCTGCATGACCTGTCATTGCCACAGTAAATAGATGAAACCCACTAGCATGAGTAGGAGTTGTTTGAGCCCTGATGTGCCTACTCATTCATGCCTGTTTGTCATGCCTGCTACTGCTTAGAGTTGAGTTGGGTCTGATTCATCGGGGATGAATTGGAATGGTGATGAACATGTCCTACTGTGTGTGAGCTAAGTGTGTGAACACGATTTGGTAAAGGTAGCGGTGAGAGGCCATGTAGGAGTACATGGTGGGTTGTCTCATTGAAGCCGTCCTCAGGAACTGAGTTCTGTGTTTGTGATCCATGATACAGTTACTACCACGCATTGGGCCCGAAACCAATGGACCCTCTCGGCTTCTTAATCACCCTTGTCCTCTGTCCAGGAGTTGCAAGTAGTTTCTGGTGTTTGTAGTATGCTGGAGGCCGTGGACAGCGCTGACCGGAGGGGTGGGCTGTGATGCGGTAGGCACGTGGCACGGTGTACCGGGCGCCCGTTTGGTGTCTCGGGAACCCTGCACACCTCGTTCAGGGCCGTATGTGGAAACCTCGGCCGGACTCCCTGCGGATGGAACCTGAATAGGCGATAAACCTGGACTAGAGACTTGAGTGTTTAGGTAGGCTGTGGCCGACTCCCTCGCCAGGCTTCCGCTTGAAGGTTGCCGAGGTACACGACGTGTACATGGTGGTAAGTGGCGAGAGCGTGTGTGACGAAGTACACCCCTGCAGGGTTAATATGATCTATTCGAATAGCCGTGTCCGCGGAAATGGACTTCTGGGTTGCCTATAACAGTTCATAGACAAGTGAAAGTGAATACTCTAAAATGCGCAAGATAAGCGTGAGTGCTATGGATGGCGTTCTCGTAGGGAGACGGGAGCGGGTCCATAGTGGAGTATTGATTTGGTGAATATGCGGACTCGTGTGCGCCACCTCAAAAGAGTTGCTTGCAGTCGTAGTTAGGATAGCCACCGAGTCAAAGCTGGCTTGCTGCAGTTAAACTCCACCACCCCCTTTGTTGATACCGATGCATATGTAGATAGTTCTGATGTAAGTCTTGCTGAGTACATTTGTACTCACGTTTGCTTATTTTATGTTTTGCAGAGAGACGTCAGTCTCGCTAGTAGTTCCGTGTGGACTTTGACGTTTAGCTTGATACCTCAGCTACGATCTTGTGCCCTCGGCAGGATCTAGTAAATAGTCAGGCTTCTCAGCCTTTTCCATTTGTAGATGTCTGTACTCAGACATGTTGAGCTTCCGCATGTGCTTTGACTTGTATGCTCTGAATGTTGGGTCATGAGACCCATGTTTGTAATATCTGGCTCTTCGGAGCCTAATGAATAAATACTTTGAGTCGTAGAGTCTTGTTGTGATGCCATGTTGTACTTGCACATATCGAGCATATTGTGTGTATGATTGAAATGCTTGGTATGTGTGGGATCCGACAATCTAGTTGTCTATCCTTAGCAGCCTCTCTTATGGGGAGATGTAGTCTAGTGCCTCCTTGAGCCATAGTAGTCCGCTACAGCCCGGTTCACCGGAGTCCTGCTAGCCCAGCACTACTGCTCCGGAACACTTGACCGGCCGGCATGTGATTCACTTCGTTCCTGTGTCTGTCCCTTCGGGGAAATGTCACGCGGTGACATCCGGAGTCCTGCCTAGCCTGCTACAGCCCGGGTTCCCGGAGTCCTGTTAGCCCAGTGCTACAGCCCGGATTCGCACGCTGCTGACCGACATGTTCGATGTTGATTCATGTATGCCTGTCCCCATACGTTAGTGCCGCTTTGGGTTCACGACTAGCCATGTCGGCCCGGGTTCTCTGTCATATGGATGCTAGCGACATTGTCATATACGCGAGCCAAAAGGCGCAAACGGTCCCGGGCCATGGTAAGGCGACACCCGTGGGAGTACCGTGCGTGAGGCCGCAAAGTGATATGAGGTGTTACAGGCTAGATCGGTGTGACTTGGAATCGGGGTCCCGACACTTGGCATCAAAGTCTCCATTTATTTGAGATATTGCGAGGTTCGAATCCCCACGCACTTCTAGGCGTTGAATGCCCACGGAGACTGCCATCCGAAGACCATGCAATAGAGCCTCGTATTCGGCTGCATTGTTGGAGTCTATGTATAATATTTGTAGTACGTATTGGACTGTATCCCCTGTGGGGGATGTTAGGACAACGCCTGCTCCCAGACCCGCCAGCATCCTAGAACCGTCAAACTGCATGATCCAATGGGAGTAGGCGCCGTACTCTTTAGGGAGTTCGGCTTCTGTCCATTCGGCGACGAAGTCAGACAGTACTTGCGACTTAATGGCTCGCCGTGGTTTGTATATGATGTCGAACGGGAGGAGCTCGATAGCCCACTTAGCAATCCGGCCCGTGGCATCACGGTTATTTATTATATCGTTGAGTGGTACTTCAGAGGCCACCGTGATTGAACACTCTTGAAAGTAGTGTTGTAGTTTCCGGGATGCCATGAAGACCGTGTATGCTATCTTTTGATAATGTGGGTACCGTGGTTTGCATGGTGTGAGGACGGTGGATACGTAGTATACCGGCTTTTGAAGCGGGAACTTATGTCCGTCCTCCTCTCGTTCGACGACGAGCAGTGCGCCAACAACTTGGTGCGTTGCAACTATATATAACAGCATGGGTTCGCCGATGTTTGGTGCGGATAGGATTGGGTTGCTGGCCAAGAGGGCCTTTATTTCTTCCAGTCCGGCCGTGGCCGCATCCGTCCACTCGAAGTGTTCGGTGCGTCGAAGAAGGCGATAGAGAGGTAGTGCCTTTTCTCCCAATGGGGCGATAAAGCGGCTTAAGACAGCCACGCATCCAGTTAATTTCTGGATTTGCTTGAGGTCCGTTGGGGTAGCCAACTGTGACAAGGCTCGAATTTTAGCCGGATTTGCTTCAATTCCTCTATTGGAAACGATGAAACCCAGGAGCTTTCCGGCAGGAACGCCGAAAACGCATTTTTCAGGATTGAGCTTGATGTCATATGTTCGGAGATGGTCGAACGTAAGCCTCAGGTCGTCTATTAAAGACTCGACGTGTCTGGTTTTGATGACTACGTCGTCGATGTATGCCTCCACTGTTTTGCCGATTTGTGTTTCCAGGCATGTCTGAATCATGCGTTGATAGGTTGCACCGGCATTTTTGAGCCTGAAAGGCATGGTGTTAAAACAGAAGGGACCGTATGGAGTTATGAATGCCATTGCTGCTTGATCGGACTCTGCCATCTTGATTTGATGGTATCCGGAGTATGCGTCGAGGAAGCACAATGAGTCGTATCCTCCAGTGGCATCGATTATTTGATCGATGCGAGGGAGAGGGAAGGGATCCTTTGGGCAAGCCTTATTGAGGTCCTTGAAGTCGACGCATAGGCGCCAGGATTTGTCCTTCTTTGGTACCATCACCAGGTTTGCTAGCCAGTCCGGGTGTTTTATTTCTCTGATGAATCCATCTTCGAGTAAGTTGGCTAGCTCCTCCCCCATGGCTTGTCGTTTAGGTTCTGAAAAGCGCCGTAGTGTCTGCTTGACCGGCTTGTATCCCTTTAGTATATTAAGGCTATGCTCGGCTAGCCTGCGTGGGATCCCTGGCATATCTGAGAAGTGCCAGGCAAAGATGTCCCAATTCTCGCGTAAGAACGCCCGTAGTGCAGCGTCGATTGTGGGGTCCAGTTGTGCCCCAATGGTTGCTATTTTTGTAGAGTCCGTTGGGTGGACTTGGAATTTGACGATTTCGTCCGCTGGCTTGAAAGAGGTGGATTTGGATCGTTTGTCGAGTATCACATCGTCCCTATCCACTGTGGAGCATAGTGCAGTTAATTCTTCGGCCGCTAGGGCTTCGCATAATGCCTCAAGGGCGACGGCGGCGGTTTTGTTTTCGGCGCGGAGTGCTATGTCCAGGTCGCTGGCTAGAGTGATGATTCCGTTGGGCCCGGGCATCTTGAGCTTCATGTACCCATAATGGGGTATGGCTTGGAAGCTCGCGAATGCATCCCGCCCTAAAAGGGCGTGGTATCCACTATTGAACGGGGCCACTTGGAATGTTATCTCCTCGGACCTGTAATTTTCCGGCGTGCCGAATACCACATCAAGGGTGATTTTTCCCGCACATCGCGCCTCCCGACTAGGGATAATCCCTTGGAAGGTAGTGCTGCTTTGCTCAGTGTGGCCTTTCTCTATTTCCATCTTGTCGAGAGTTTCCTCGTAAATGAGGTTTGATCCACTGCCGCCGTCCATGAGAACTTTAGTAAGCCAAAAGCCGTCCACAATTGGACTAAGGACCAAAGCGGCTGGAGCTCGGATTGTTCGGAATGGCGGTTCGTCACTGGCATTAAAGGTTATAGCCGTGTTGTTCCAGGGATTTGTTGCTGCAACGTGGCAGATTTCGGCGAGGCTGCGGAGCGCTCTCTTGCGCCCCTTATTTGAGGCGAAAGTCCCGAAGACTGTCAATACTGTATTGTTGCTTTCTACGGGATGATGCTCTGCGGTATCGTTGATGAGGAGATCCTCGCCGCTCTTGGCCACTTGCCGAAGTATCCAACATGCTCTAAGGCTGTGTGTTGGTATGGTATCCGGTGTGGTGTGAATTTTGCATGGCCCATTGAGCCATCCCTCCAATACAGTTCCGCGCCCTGTAGTGGGCTTTGATTTCTTTGTGATTGGATCGGGTGACTTGCGAGAGTGCACCCTTTTAGTTCGGACGAGGGGTTTATTGAGGGCCGGTGGATCCCAGAATTTTGCTTGGGTTTTCCAAGCGCTTTCCATCACACAGTACTTCTGTACTATGGCCGCCAAGTCAGCAAAGTGCACTATGTCACGGCGACTTATGGCGTTAAGGATTCCCTTGTCCATGCAATTTTTGCAAAATAACGAAATTGTGTCTTCCTCGCGACAGTCCTTCACCTTGTTCATTACAAGGAGGAATCTGGCCCAAAAGTGATGTACTGTCTCTTGGGACTCTTGTCTAATGTGGGAAAGATCGCTTGTATCTGGGAGGGTGGGTAGATTTAAGTCCGATCCCTGACCTGATCTAAGACTCAGGGGCTGAGGAGCTTCCGAACTTGGCAGTTCAGGCTTTGGGATGTTGCCCAATTTTTTTGGCCCGCTGTCTGATTCTAAGTTTGGAGCTTGGGTAATGTCCTCCCACAGACGGGTATCCGGCTCGGAGAGCTCGGGAATCGGGACATAGTTCGTCCTCAAAATAGAGGAAGAATCGCTGCATTGCTCCTCCACCACCGCTATCTGATGGGTGACCAGCGGAGAGTTAATCTCTCTTTGGTCGGGTTTAAGCCCGATCCGACCATAGTCTGTAGCGACTCCCAGGGCGGCGATGCGATCCAACAGCTCGTTCAAGGACGAAAGCTCCATTGGATCCATCCGCTCGGCATATTCCGAGCTGACGTGGAGGTTGTTTTCGATGACCCGAGAAGTCATCATCGGCGCGGTGGCCGAACGGGCGGTCATGACGAAGCCGCCTAGTCGAAGAGTTTGGCCTAAAGCCAGAGCTCCCCCAGAGGTGATGTTGTCCTTGATAACAAGGCGAGCCATCAAACCTTACCGTGACGACACAGTGGAACTCTCAATGAAAGCACCAATGTCGGTGTCAAAACCGGCGGATCTTGGGTAGGGGGTCCCGAACTGTGCGTATAAGGCTAATGGTAACAGGAGGCGGGGGACACAATGTTTACCCAGGTTCGGGCCCTCTCGATGGAGGTAATACCCTACTTCCTCCTTGATTGATCTTGATGATATGAGTATTACAAGAGTTGATCTAGCATTAGATTGTAGAGGCTAAACCCTAGAAGCTAGCCTATGATTATGATTATTGTTGTCCTACGGACTAAACCCTCCGGTTTATATAGACACCGGAGGGGGCTAGGGTTACACAGAGTCGGTTACAGAGAAGGAGATCTACATATACGAATTGCCAAGCTTGCCTTCCACGCAAAGGAGAGTCCCATCCGGACACGCGACGAAGTCTTCAATCTTGTATCTTCATAGTCCAATAGTCCGGCCAAAGTATATAGTCCGGCTGTCCGAGGACCCCCTAATCCAGGACTCCCTCACTCACCAACCGCGCTGACGACAACGACTACAGGGTACCACTACTTCCACAAGGACAGGCTTATGCTAACCATGGTGCGCAGGAGGATCAGGTCGCCACAGCGGACGGCGGCCCCAGCTCGACGGCCTTCCTTCCGTCAGGGGGAGCGCACTGGGGCTGCAGGAGAGGGGTCGGGAGCTGGACCCCTCCCCGCGCCGCACGAAGCAAGGCGTCCCCCGGAGGTAGGCCCTCTGCCGGTGACGTGCTAGAAAGCCTACCCCCGGCAGAGGACCAGTGGTCGCCGAGGACGCCGCTGGCGTCCCCTTTGCCCCTTTGGTGTCGTCCTGGTTGCCGGTCGCCCCCAATGGTGGTCGAGGGCGGTGCAAGGTGGGGCCCTCGTCTGGCAATATGAAGTAAGGCTCATGCCTGTGAAGATCGCTGCCCGTGACACTCTCACGTAATAATGAGTGGGGGTGTACATGCCCCGGAGTCTCCGGAGAGCTGCCGTCGGGCCTCGGGGGCTCCCTTCCATGCCTAGTGGCAGCACTTAGCTCCGCGCTGGTGAGAAGACTTGAAGACAAGAAGACTAGACTAGGTGCCGGACGCAGCCATTTGCTTTGGATCCCTTTTCTGTAGCCTTGCCTTCTGGATTTGGATTTAAGTTGAAGTTGAATTTTCGTTGATGCGCGCGGGGGGTGCCTTTTCTCGTTCGAGCGATTTCTTGCTATCTTGTTCTTGCCTTATTCCAAGACTCGCACTCGCTGCCTCCCCCTTGTAGGCCCCCCGCGAGCGGGGCTGGGCGCAGCATACGCACCACGCGCGGCGATACCACGATCGGCACCTGATTCTCGCGAGGCCCTCTCGGGCGAATCAGCAGACCCCTCAGGAGTTCCTCGGAAGCTCACGACCTCATGACCCAGTTCGGGGCTTACCCCGGCTAAGGTAAGCCGTAACCGCAAACTTGCCACCGGACTCATGGATTCATCAAGGCGCATACTTAGCTTGATATAAAAGGATAAAGGCAGCGGTTTGTTTACACGAGGGGCTCCCCCTCTCAAAATGCTCTTACAACCTCTAGGGCCATGCCCAAGTTTTTGCGTACAGGGTAAACAGCAGGGAACATGGGATCAGCCGGATATGTCGCTCGCCGCGTCCCCCAGGTCGTCTTCAGACGCGCCGCTAGCATCGCTGTCACTGTCAATGGCGTCGCCTCCACCTTCGCCGGCTCCGGCATCGCCGTCGTCAACCACGTCGCCTACATTTGCCGCGACTACCACCGCGTTGTCCTCAGAAGCAAAGGTCCTGACCAGCGCATCCACGTTGTCCTCCACCCACCGCGCTAGGTCGCCTCGGATGGCCGCGGGTATGGGGGCAATGGCGGCGTCGAAGTCGAAGTTGGGGAAGGTGTTCTGGAGATGGCTGAAGACGCGGGAGAATGCGCGCCCGAGCAATCCATGGCTCCTCTCTCCCACGAGCTGGCGAGCTCTATCGGATCGAGCTTCCAGGCACGTCACCACGTCGGAGAAGAAGCGAAGGTGACTGGCGTAGTCATCCGAGTGGGGATGCGGAGCATTCTCGTTGCAGACATGGCCCAGCACCGCGTTGGCCCTGGCCCTGAGGGTCTGAAGCATGGGGGCGTGCTCATGCTCCAGCGTCCGCTGCTGAAGCACCTCCTCCCTGTTCCGCCGCGCGACGGACTCGGCGTCAGCAACCCGCTTCTGGAGGGAGAGTAGCTCGGCGCGGGCAGAGGCCAATTCCACCTGCGCCATGACCAGGGCGGCTGCCATGGCCTCCTCGCGCCTCTCTACCTTAGCCAATCTGGACGCAAGGGCAGCGGCCCTACCCATCGCCTCTGTCTCCGCAAGCTTCAACTTCAGGTCATGCATACCCTCAAGGCCTGCATGAAGCTCGGCCACCCGGCAATCGACCTCCTCCTGGGCCTTGGCCTCGCGAGCACCGACGGCATCTTCCGCCTGGGCAACTTGGCACTCCCTCGTTTCCAGTCGCTCAAGCTCGAGGCTACGCTCCACGGCTTCCAGTGCCGACGCCTCCACGCACCTCCGGATCTCTTCTTCTTCGGCGGACGACCCCCTCAGCGACGCAAGGGAAGCTTTGCGCGCCTCCACCTGCTGCTCCACGAACGCGCTCCAGGCCTGGAGCTCCCACACGCGCTTCTCTGCAGCCTCACGATGGCGGTGAGCCTCGCGAGCCTCCTCCAAACTCAGGAGCAAGCCTCACAAGAGACCTCAAGAGACGCCTCGGCCTTCGCGTTGTCGAGATCGCGCTGATGGCGGCTAAGGTTGATAGCCACCTTCAGCTTGCGCTATTCCTCCACCAGCCGAAGACCCTCAGCCTTGAGGCGCGCGTCGACGTCCGCAAGTTCAACACCAAGCCGGTTCATCGCGCCCATCGCCTCCTGGAAGAGCTCGTGGAGAACGACGCTTTGTTCATGCTCAAGCTCAAGCGTACGGCCCAGCTCGTTTCAACCACGGGGGCCGCGGGCGGGGCCTGAAGCGGTGCCCCCTCTCTCAGTAGGGGGCTGGGGGCTGCCGCTTCCCCAGGAACCAGCCAGGCCTCGCGAGGGGCCCAGACCAATCGAGGCCCGCCGCTTGAAGAGGAGCCGAAGGCCGAAGCCAACCAGCCACCATCCATGATCAGAGGAGGGGTCCTGGGCACGCCCGCCAAGCTCCAAGCAAGGCCGCAGAGGAGGGGAGGCGAGGCCGCGGACACAAGGCGCCATAGAGGCAAGCGCGTCTCTCCAACCAACCCCGCACCAGGAGCGACATGCAGACTCGTGGTGCTCAAGGCCAGCGGGGGAGTCAAGTAGAGAGGAGGCCGCTCCTCAGGAGATGCAGGGGCTTTGGCAGAAGGGACCATGAAGGACCACAGTCAGGAAGGAAAGCAAAACTCAGAAAACCACAAAGATGCCGTACTTACTTGTTGACGGCGATGTACTTCCTCCGCTTCAACGGCCCGAAGATGCCACTGCTGCCGCTCGGAGACCTCTTCATCTTGTGGAGCTCCTCGAAGTCCACGTAGAGCCGACCAAAGCGTTGGACATGGCAGCCAGTACGAGGCGTAGCGGGAGAAGCGCTTGAAGGGATAACTTCGAGAGCGCCAAGCTGAGGAGGGCCACCGGACGCCGCCTCGCAGCTATCTCCCGAGGTCTCAGGAGCTTCGGCCTAGGGAGTCGAGCGCTGCATCGCCTCCGCAACCGCCGCCCCAGGGCAAGGGTCACGAGTTCCCAAGGACGACGCCTCGGGAACCACAGGTGGCATTGGCACCCTGGTGCCGGGGCCACCGGCCTCGGACAGCGCTCGCCCCCTGCATCCACATTCAAGGCGAGCTCGACGCCGGCAGCGAAGGGGGGAACCACGTAGACGGGGTTCTCGCAGGGCCCCACCAGGCCGTCTGGGCGCAGCCCCCACTTGTCAAAGGAAGACATGTGCTCCACGAATTTCTCCTTGTTTGAGCAACGGGTACAACAAGCAACTCTTCCCAAGCTTGTCATCCGGCAATGAAGTGCCCGCCAAGACCCCAATCACCGTCTGACGCGTCTCGAGAGGGAGCCCGGACTCCTGAAGCCTCATGTGGTCCTTGCTGTTGAACAAGGCCCACATCGGTCGAGAATGGCCCTGAAGCGGAGCGACTCGGCGCCTGACGAACTCCTTCACCACCATAGGCGCAGTCACACCAAGGTCTTTCAGCTTCTTCAGCCTGAGCCAGACGGGGACAAGGCAAGGGCTCGCGAGCTTCTCATGGCCCCAGCCGGAGTTGGGGACAACAGGAGACGATGGAGACGAGAGCAGAGGACTGAGCACCCCGACGTCAACAAATACCCACCTTGTCCGGAACCCGCTCGTGGACGGAGGAAGCTCGAAGTCAATCCCCGTGCCCACCTTCGCAGCCACAACATGGAAGCTCAGGCATCCCGAGCTCTGCCCGGGGTCAATCAGATGCAGCGAGAAGAAGTGGCGAAGAAGGGCCACAGAAGGGGCAATGCCCACCATGGCCTCACACACAAAGGCGAAGACAGCAAGAAGGTTCGCGGATTGGGGATCAAGATGCAGCATGTGGATCTGCTAATGTTCAAGCACCGTGTTGAAGAAAGCAGAGAAAGGGGGAACTAGGCCAGCCCAGAGAGCATCAATGAAGATTGGGACCTCGGTGGCAGCTCGGTCAGTGCGAGCACGGGACGCAGGTCAGGCCGCCGTCTTCCCCCACTCATTGAAGCTGGAGGCGAGTATGGGACGCACCTTGCCCATGGCCTCGTCGTTGAGTACCAACGATCTGCCAACTGCGGGCTCAACGGCCAGAGGCGCACTGCTCGAAGACAGAGGCTTCTTCCCCTTATCTGCTTGTTTTGGCGCCATGACAATGAAGTGAGCAAGGCTCAAGGCAGATCGGAAAGAGGAGGGGAGTTCAGGGGAAGCAGAGGAATTGGGGAAGTATGGCGCGGGCGATGGAAGAATAACCGTGTAGGCTGCGGTGGCCACCTAGCCAGGCGAATTCCAGGGCTGCGTGGGGAAGCAGAGACGCCCACGTCAAATCAACTGCCACACGTCGACCGAGGCCGCAGGCTATTGGGGCCTGCGGTGCTCCGCACTTGACCTTAGGCTTCGCCTCGAAGCCAAGAACGAGCGCGCCTTGGGCCCGGGGGCTACTGTCGGCGTTCTAGGAATGGGGGTCCCCAGACTTGCCTGCCTGCGACCCATGGCGTGGCACAGCGAGCAGGCCCGTATGGCCCATCTTCATCAACAAGGCATTCGAGACCCTCGCGAGGGGCCAAGCCTTGCGAGGCGGACGGCACAAGACCTCCTCGGGAGCGGCCTCACCAGGTTGGCTCGCGAGGGGCGGAGAGATCAAGGCAAGGCGAACCTCGCGAGATTCTCGTGACGTGAGCCATGACGATCGAGACCAGCACTACAAAAAAACGACACATCCTGACATTTTGGGCCAAACGAAACTTTTTTCTGTCATACTTATGACACTTCTATGATGATAATTGTGACAAAACCTGGTATCATCATAGATGTGGTTGGCTCCTACTTCTATGACAAAAAATCATGAAAGAAAATGGGCTTTTCGTCCTGGGCGGCCCGGAGACGTAGCTGCATGACATTCTTTGGGTCGTCCATGATGGAAAAAACCGTGGTAGAAGCGAGGGCGAGGAAAATTTCGGGGTGTTCCCGGTTACGGTGGGTGGTCGGGGGCCGAGCGATGCACGTTTCTCTCATACACGTACGCGCGTGTGTGCAAGGCGTTGGCCCTAACTGAACTCGAGCGATTGCACTGCAGGCTACGCGTTACTGAACCCGAGCGATCGATCGATGGCTGTTAACTGAACCCGATCGAGCGATTCCTTCGCTACTTCTACTAACTGAAGCCGATCGATGCTGCCTTTGGATGAACAGTGAGCGTTGCGGGGTGGGGGGGGGGGGTTGGATGAACAGTGAGCGGTGGGGGTGGACGAATAGGACCCCGTGGCGTTGCCCCTGGATGAACAGGACCCCGATCGATCGAGCCAGTTGGGGCTAGATGAACAGGACCCCGTGGAGGGCTGGATGAAGAGGACGACCCCGTGGAGGGCTGGATGAACAGTAGATGGTGGAGGGGTGGATGAACAGTTGCCCGTGGAGGGGTGGTTGAACAGGAGCCCGTGGAGAGGGGTGATTGAACAGTAGCCGGTGGAGTAGCGCACGGTGGAGGCTGGATGAACAGGAGCCCGTGGAGGTTGGAGGAGGTCGACGGTGGATGAACAGTAGCCCGTGGAGGCTGGAGGAGGTCGACGGTGGAAATGAACAGTATCCCGTGGAGTCTGTTTTGCGGTACGCCACACCCCTCCCGATGAACAGGACCCCCGTTTCGACCGTAGCGCTCCAACAAAAGTCCGTTTCGTCCGTTTTGCGGTACGCAACACCTCTCTCGATCAACAGGACCCCGCTTCGACCGTAGGAGGTCCGTTTCCTCCATTTTGCGGTACGCCAGACCCCTCCCGATGAACAGGATCCCGTTTCGAACGTGGCCGGTCGAACACAAGGCCGTTTCCTCCGTTCTGCGGTACGCCAGGCCTCGTTTCCATCGCCTGTCCCGTCCAAACCCTCCCGATGAACACGATGACGCATTCCGTTCCGACCCAGCCGGTTGGCTTCCCATGAACACGACGACGACGTTGTTTCTCCGTTCCGACCCAGCCATGTACACGAGCCCTGGCCGTACGTATGCGCGAGTAGGCGTTCGAGACCCCGCCCGTATGTACGTACGTGGCCGTATTTTCTTTCTTGCACACTGGCCGCTGTACGTACGTGTACATGCTACGTGCGCGCCTCTACTACGACACGTGCGCGTCTCTACTACGACATGTGCGCGCCTCTACATCCACCAGTATGTACGTACACGTTCGCGACCAGAATGGCAACGCTACGTACGCTTCGACCAGGTGGGTCCCGACTGTCAGGCACTTCCTTGCGTGCGAACATGTAGCTGGTGGGTCCCAGTAGTCAGGGGGCGAATTGTTTTTGTTTTTGCCCGGACGCACTTCCTTGCAACAACAATCATACCATAGGCTAGCGTCTAGGGTTTAGCCTCTGCGATCTCGTGGTAGATCAACTCTTGTAATACTCATATCATCAAGATCAATCAAGCAGGAAGTAGGGTATTACCTCCATCGAGAGGGCCCGAACCTAGGTAAACATCGTGTCCCCAGCCTCCTGTTACCATTAGCCTTAGACGCACAGTTCGGGACCCCCTACCCGAGATCCGCCGGTTTTGACACCGACATTGGTGCTTTCATTGAGGGTTCCACTGTGTCGTCGCGATAAGGCTTGATGGCTCCTTCAATCATCAGCAACGATACGATCCAGGGCGAGGTTTTCCTCCCCGGACAGATCTTTGTATTTGGCGACTTCGCACTGCAGGCCAACTCGCTTGGCTATCTGGAGCAGATCGATAGCTACGCCCCTGGCCATCAGGTCAGGTTTGGAAGCCTGAATTATACGGACGACATCCGCGGAGACTTGATCTTTGATGGATTCGAGCCCATGACAGGTGCGCCGAACAGTCACGATGAGTACGACTTAGATCTGCCATCGGACGGTATTTGGGAGATCACACCTACGGTTGTTCCGGCTATTAATCCAGAGCAGATCGTGCCATCCGAGGACGGGTGGATGGACCCTGCCACGGAGGCCGCACACTCATCGGCGGTAGAGCTGAACACATGCTTCGCCTCTAATGAGGCCTGCGTCATCAGACCCTCAGACTCGTCTCCGGCCATAGGCTCCGAACCGCGTGCATCTGTGCCCATAGAATCTGATTGGGCACCAATCATGGAGTTTGCCTCCGCGGATATCTTTCAGCAGTCACCGTTGGGCAACGTGCTAAATTCGTTAAAATCTCTCTCCCTGTCAGGAGATTTTGGGCCGAACTATGTCCGGCTTGAGTGGGCAGCGGACGACGAAGAAATTTGTTACCCACCCACCACCCACTTAATAGCCACTGTCGACGATTTAACTGACACGCTTGACTTTGATTCCGAGGACATCGACGGTATGGACGACGATGCTAGAGAGGAACAGGAACCACCACCCAAAGGGCGCTGGATAGCCACCTCATCGTATGATATATACATGGTGGATACACCCAAAGAAAGTGATGGCGAGGAACGGAAGGATGCAACGGAGGATGATCCCCTTGATAAGCAACCAAAGCAACGGCGTAGGCACCGCTCCAAATCCCGCCACAGTAAAAACAATGATAATAGCGCAAGAGGAAATAATACCCCAGACGACACCACGGACCCAGCGATGGAGCAGGATGAGCCAGGGGACGGCGAACATAGTCCGGGGCTGCCGTCCGATCACAATGACGGCGGAGATGAAACTTGTAAACCTGTCTCCGGAGAGGAGAACAGTCCGGTCGATGATGCATTCATCATCCCGGAAAAGCGCTTGGAACAAGAAGACCTCCATAAAAGGCTTATTGCCACCGCGAGGAGCTTGAAGAAGCAGAAGCAAAGGCTTAACGCCGCACAGGACACCCTCAACTGCAGATGGAACAAAGTGCTCGACACTGAAGAAAAATACGGCGGCGATCGCCACACCAAGAGCTACCCAAAGCGCAAGCTTCTGCCTGAATTCGGCGAAGAGGTTATAAAGCCCGTACCGCCGAAAAATAATACGGCCGATCGGCCGGGCCGACCACCACGTGGCCGAGACAAAGCAGCCAATAATGCCGCACACAAGTCAGCACACGATCTACGTGAGCACCTTGACAAAAAAGCCGGTATGGCCAGGTCCATCTATGGATCCAGAAAGCATGCTCCAGCACAAGATCAGGGCCGCCCGAACGGTCATACTGATCGAATAACAGCTCGGAAACAAAACTGAACACTACAACTGTCGGGAGCATGCCATAACACGTCAAAATACAGGGGTGCCGCGCACCCCCTGTGCTTCACCGACGAGGTGCTGAATCATGAATTCCCAGAAGGATTTAAACCCGTGAACATAGAGGCATACGACGGAACAATAGACCCTGGAGTCTGGATCGAGGACTTTATCCTTCACATCCACATGGCTCGTGGAGATGATCTCCACGCCATCAAATACTTACCCCTCAAGTTGAAAGGACCAGCTCGGCACTGGTTAAAGAGCCTCCCCGAAAACTCAATTAGAATTTGGTAAGAACTTGAGGATGCTTTCAGGGCTAATTTCCAAGGGACATATGTCCGACCTCCGGATGTAGACGACTTAAGTCACATAATTCAACAGCCCGGAGAGTCAGCCCGTAAGCTTTGGAACATGTTCCTCACTAAAAAGAACCAAATTGTTGATTGCCCGGATGCTGAAGCCTTAGCGGCTTTCAAACATAGTGTCCGGGATGAATGACGCGCTAGACACCTCGGCCAGGAAAAGCCAAGGACAATGGCAGCCCTCACAAGCCTTATGACCCGCTTTTGCGCAGGCGAGGATAGTTGGTTGGCCCGCAGTGGTACCAACGACCCAGGCACATCTGAAGTCAGGGACGGCAATGGGAAGCCACGACGCAAAAAAAACAGGGGTCAAAACAATGAGGACAGCCCAGACAACAGTCAGCGCCGGATTCAGGGGCTCTCGACCCGGTCAGCGGAAGAAGCCATTTAAAGGCACCAGAGACGGACCGTACAGCCTAAACAAGATTCTAGACAAATTATGTCAGATCCACGGCACCCCCGAAAAACCTGGAAATCACACCAACAGAGAATGTTGGGTCTTCAAGCAGGCCGGCAAACTAGAGGAGGCACAAATGCCACTCCGAGACGTATACGCTGTAGAGCCCGTCGCCCCCAAATTCAACTCACGGTCGGCCTGCCCGATCTCTTTCGATCGTAGGGACCATCTGACTAGTATCCGGCATGGAGGTTCGGCTGCCTTGGTGCCCGATCCAATAATTAACGGATACCATCTCACCCGAGTCCTTATGGACGGCGGCAGTAGTCTCAATCTAATATATCAGGACACTGTCTGCAAAATGGGGATAGACCTATCAAGAATTCGCCAAAGCAGTACTACCTTTAAAGGGGCAATACCAGGCGCAGAGGCCCATTGTACGGGCTCTCTAACATTAGCAGTTGTATTCAGTTCTCCCGACAACTTTCGAAGCTCATTTTCAACATCGCTCCATGCTGAAGCGGCTACCATGCACTACTCGGAAGAGCGGCCTTCGCTCGTTTCAATGCATTTCTGCATTATGCTTATCTTAAACGCAAGATGCCCGGTCCGCGTGGCGTCACCTCCATTAGCGGAAATACAGATCTTTCTCTGTGTGCGGAAGAAAACGTGGCGGCTCTAATAGCCGAACCACTAAACGGCCTCCCCAATCCGAATAAATGACCGGTCGTCATGACCACGGACGCGGCTAGACGTGTCTGGCGCACCACTAGTTGTAGCAGCCCAGATAAACCTGAGCTTGGTTGGCGGACACGCCCCCACATGTGGTGCTAGGGGCTGCCCGCATGTAAAAGGGTCCATAGTTCGGCTCGACCCTATTTCATTCACAATAGATTGAATTTTCATGGTTCATTAAGAGTAACCAACTTTTTGCACGAAGTCTTTCACCTGGGTTTTTCTTTTTTCCAGATGATCATCGCGCCACACCCCTCCAGGATACGGCACAACGGAGACAAAGGCGCAGACGTGTAGCAGGGCCCCGTCCAAAGGTTTCTTTTTAGATTAAGACCCTTTGTAAACCTTTTTTCATGTCTCTTGTTGATTCACACCCTCCGGATACATAATACAACCGAGAGGGATATTGGCGTTATTGACATTTTGTCATGCCAGATTAATGCATGTACCTGGAAATTTGGAGCTCATTATCGAGGGCGTTACTCAGCCCAGTATATGTTGTAAAGTCCGAATACCTTAGGGAGTGTTCGGCGTTGCAAGTTTGGCCTTATATGCATCAGCTCCAAATCATGTCTTTGGTCAAATGTTGGGTTTGCCCGGCTCCCATGTTTTGATACCTTACGTTTCGTTTTATCGCCTAAGGTGCCACCGAGAGAACTACTGCGATTGTGCCCTGGTTCATCTAGGTGAGCACCTCAGTAGAGAAAGCCGAAAACTGACTGTCATGATAAAGCGTGAGACTGGTCAACCACTCGATGACTCAGCGGAATCTTCGGGATTCCTCCGCATTAACGAAGGACCGTTTCCCGGTCATGTACGTACGTGCACCGTATTCTGATGAACGCGGAAGTACCAGGGGCTATATAGTAGCCCCACCTTCAAACTCCTATGGCTAAGTGAAAGTGTTAAAGCTATATAGTCCGATTGCCTTGTTCGCCGCGCTATCACCTCCTCAAACGGACCAAGACGTTGGGTCAAGTGTGATTATGCGCTTTACCAAACACCCCCGCATTTTATGCATGGGGGCTGAAGCCGACGACTGCAATCTTTCAGGTTATATACATATATACATAAACGGCCGCACAGGAGGCACCTAATACTTTACGGGCAAAAGTATAAATACAGCCTTTATAATTAAAATAGCATTGTTTTTATAATCAAGATACATGTCACTCGAATATGGTATTATTCGGGCACTGAGCCTCTGTTAAACGGGCGCCTTCTAGGACGTCTTCAAAATAGTGCTCGGGCGAGTCCTGGCCTCCGGTTGGACCCCTGGTTGCAATATTGGTGGCCTCCATCTGTGCCCAGTATGTTTTAACATGGGCAAGAGCCATCCGCGCACCCTCAATGCACGCCGACCTCTTTATAGCGTCGATATGCGGCACAGCACGAACAAATCGTTGCACTAACCCAAAATAACTTTCCTGACTCGGCTTCTTTGGACAAAGATGATCCACGACAGATCTCATGGCAAGCCCGGACAACCTATGGAGCTCGGCCCACTCGGCCATTTGTTCATTTAATAGCAGCGGACGCATTGGAGCAATGAACTGCGACCAGAACAACCTTTCCACCTCATGATCCTTCTGATCTTTGAAATACTCAGTCGCATCAGCAGCACTCTTTGCTAAGTCCAGGTATGTGTCTGCAGCGCTCCATAATTTATCTAGAGGGGCATACTTCGGATCGCCGAACTTCGTCCGCAACAGGAAGGGCTACCCGGCCGCGATATCTCCGGCCTGGTGAAGCTCCTCCCGCGCCGCTCTAATTCTAGAGCGCGCTTCCTTGGCTTCTTCTAAGGCCTTCTTCAAGTCAGCCGCTTTCATTTGGTTTTCCCTTTCGAGGAGCTCATAGCGGTCGGCGGCATTTTGCAGCTCAAGAGCCATGTTGGCTAATTTCTCTTCGCTCTGGCGATGAGCAGCCTTTTCGGCTTTTAACTCTTCAGCTGCCTTCAGGGCAGCCACATCACTTCTTCTGGCTTGTTCCTTGGCTCGGGCAAGTTCTGCCCGAAGGATCTCCACGGCGGCAGCTCCATCTGCAGTCAAAGCATATTATAGATACTAGCATCATGCTCCTCTAAATATTTTCTGACCACCCAAAAATACATACCCTGTGCCTTGTCAAGCCGCTTGTTCACAAGCACGATGTCGGCATCCGCCGCGTCAAGTTGCCGCTTTAGTTCGGCCAAATTAGCAGTCTGGTCAGTCGCCGGACCCTCAGCTGCCTGCACATGAAAGTAGTGCGATTACTCCCTGGGATTATGATCCTTTGTTTTCCGCCTCTGGTTGGCAACCAGAGTCTCAGGGGCTACTGTCTACACAGGGCACACCTAGCGTGTGCGGTACAGTCAAATATATATATATATTACTTTGCGTACCTCAAAGCCTTTTAGCAGCTCGTAAATGCTTCGTTTAATCCGCTTTTGGCGGATGAAATCCTCTCAACCACCGTACCCATTAAGGTACGATGTGCTTCTGAGATAGCCGCTTGCTCCAAAAGACCCATCAACGTGTCCGATTGCACGCCGGAGAGTCCCGGGCTCTTTCTGTTGCTCTCCTTAGGGGCCGGACACTCCGGGCTTCGGGCGGCCGAAGAGTTACCTTCTGGCCTTTGCGGATCAGGAGAAGCCCTCCGTGATGACACTTCGGGGTCGTCCGCCTCACGAGGCGGGGAGGCAGGAGAAGGCGTTTCGCTCTCCATCATCTCCGGAAGAAGATCCCCCGAAGACGAACTTTGTTGAGAAGGGCTATGAGCCGGACTGCAAAACATATGTCCCAGTTGTTATTCTTAGAGTGGAAAAAGATATATTTACCGAAGTACCTTTGGTTACTTACGGCTCGGTTGATGGCTGGCCCCCTTGCGGGCGCTGTGCGACAAGGACGCCCTCCGGGCCGGGGCCCCCTGACGAAGTTTTCTTCCCTCGTTTGGAAGCCCCTGTTGCCAAATCTTCAGGGGCACCCCTTTTCTTCCCGTGGGGAGAGGGGATTTTAGATTCACCTCCCAGGTCATCCTCCTTTATGGAGGCACTAATTCCCCCGATCTGGATGTGTAATGTTGGAAGCCCTCCCTCGGCTTCTCTATTCCTCCCTTCATCTTCTCCTGATGCCACTTGATAGGGTGCGCGCTCAAGCATCCTAGTTAGTACAGGATCCGGCAAGCCATCGGGGAGGGGGGCCGAACACCTGATCCTCTCCGCTTTTCTTATCCAATCCTGGCCGAGAGTGGTTTATCAGAATAATGTTGTGAAGAATATAAAGACAATGTGTTCGGTCGCGGAATTACTTACTTGGGTATCTGGACGATTGCAGTTGAGACCCGCATCCTCGATGGTGTCCGGACACTTTATTCGTGATCCGAAGAACAATCCATACATCTCTTTGTGCGTCATGCCGAAGAAGTGTTGAATGGTTCGCGGTCCTTCCGGGTTGAACTCCCACATACGGAGAGATCGACGTTGGCATGGCAGGACCCGACGAACCAGCATTACTTGCATTACTTTGACAAGACTGACGTCCCTCCCGAGGAGATCTCGGATGCGGCTTTGCAATGTCAGCATGTCACTCACCGGCCCCCCGTCCAGCCCTTTGTTGACCCATGACGCCAGTTGCGGCGGAGGGCCCGGGCGAAAGGCTGAGGCGGCCGTCCACTTTGTACCCCGGGGGGCAGTGATATAAAACTACTCCCGTTGCCATAAGTTGGACACCTCCGGGAAGGAAACCTTCGGCCATGGGGCGTTGGCACCCTTGCTTATTATAGCGCCTCCGCACTCCGCATGACGCCCGTCGATCATCTTCGGCTTCACATTGAAGGTCTTGAGCCATAAGCCGAAGTGTGGGGTAATGCCGAGGAAGGCTTCACACACGACGATAAACGACGAGATGTGAAGGATGGAATCTGGAGTTAGATCATGGAAGTCTAGCCCGTAATAGAACATGAGCCCTCTGACTAAGGGATCAAGACTAAAGCCGAGCCCTCGAAGAAAGTGGGAAACAAATACGACACTCTCGTTGGGTTCGGGAGTGGGGATGACCTGCCCTTGAGCAGGTAGCCTGTGGGGGATTTTGGCGGTCAGATACCTAGCCTCCCTAAGCTTTTTGATGTCCTCCTCTGTGACAGAAGAGGCCATCCACCAGCCTTGAAGGTTGGATCCGGACATGACTGAAGGTCCAAGGTGCTTAGCCTGAACCTTGGGTGTTGGAACTTGAGGTAGGGGAAGGGAAGGATTGGGCGTGGAAAGAAAAGGACGAGCCTGGGCCTCTTTATAATGAGGGTGAATATCAAGCGTCCTCCACGTGACCGTTTGGAACTTTCCTAAATCTGAGGAGTCATACTAATAACATGATTGGGTTACCTGCGCCTGTATTGATGAGAATCCCGTGATAAGGGGGACATGATCTCTGCTTCGACAAGACGTGCCAATAAAACCGCCTCGCGATACGTGTAGTGGCAGGCTGGGAAAAAATGGTTCATATAAAGACCGGGCCGCAGCGTGATGTCACGCTATGAAAAGTTGTCGGCAGATTAGATTTGTGGAATATTATTCTCTCTACGGTGGTATGTGGAATTTGTTTTGCAGAGCCAGACACGATCATCGTGTTCAAAATCTTCTACGGAGAAGGAACCCGCCTTGCAATGCCGAAGACAATCTGCGCGCCGGACTCATCGTCATTGAAGCCTGGTTCAGGGACTACTGAGGGAGTCCTGGATTAGGGGTTACTCGGACTGCCGAACTATGTACTTTGGTCGGACTATTGGACTATGAAGGTACAAGATTGAAGACTTCGTCCCGTGTCCGGATGGGACTCTCCTTGGCGTGGAAGGCAAGCTTGGCAATTCGGATATGTAGATCTCCTTCTCTGTAACCGACTCTGTGTAACCTTAGCCCCCTCCGATGTCTATATAAACCGGAGGGTTTAGTCCGTAGGACCAACAACAATCATACCATAGGCTAGCGTCTAGGGTTTAGCCTCTTCGATCTCGTGGTAGATCAACTCTTGTAATACTCATATCATCAAGATCAATCAAGCAGGAAGTAGGGTATTACCTCCATCGAGAGGGCCCGAACTTGGATACCATAGGCTAGCGTCTAGGGTTTAGACGCACAGTTCGGGACCCCCTACCCGAGATCCGCCGGTTTTGACACCGACAACACCGAGACCATCAGGGCGGTGGACGACGGCGAGGCCTAAGAAGGGGACGACGCGGAGCCGGGGAAGACGCGGCAGTGGATGCCCACGCGTAGAGGAGTATGAGGTTTCACTGGTTCGGCTGCGGTGTGAGGCTGCCGTCGCCGCAGAATAACAGGGGGTGTGGGTGAGTAGAGGGATGGCCTGGCTAGCGGTGGGAGTAGTAGGGGGCCGTGAGGCCTCCGCGGCATCACAGCCGGCCACAGGAGGTAGGAGCATGCGGCATGACCGGCGCTGCTTTGGGCGGCTGGAGCAAGAAGACCAGAGGTTGAAGAAGCACTACGGCCGTTGGATGAACATCGTACGGTCACTGGAGCTAGAATCATTCATATTGACTAAAGTTGACAAAGCCCTCTGTCCCCGTCAACTTAGTAGGCCCACAAGTCAGCCTCCCACCAAGGTGGGCCCCAGCTAGCAGGGGGGTATTCATTTTTTTGTGCGTCATAAGGAGGCACTTCCGGTGGGTCCGAGCTGACAGCGGGGGGAACACTTTTTTGTGAAATACGGTGGCCCATCCGGTGGGTCCCAGCAGTCAGGGGGAAACATTTTTTCGCGAAATACTGGTGGCCCGTCCGATGGGTCCCTGCTGTCAGGTGGAGGAATAATTATTTTCCGTGTAATAAGGAGGCACTTCCTTGCGGCTGCCGTGGACCCAGCTGTCAGCCTCTCCACGTACAGTACTCTTCCGATGGAAGTCGGTCATTGACCACATTGACCACGCTGCGCTGAGAGCACCAGGCGGTGGATGACGGCGAGGCCTAGGAAGGGGACGACGCGGAAGTGGGGAAGACGCGGCAGTGGATGCCCACGGGGAGAGGACTATGAGGGTTCACTGGTTCGGCTGCGGTGTGAGGCTGCCATCGCCGTAGAATAACAGGGGGTGTGGGTGAGTGGAGGGATGGCCTGGCCAGTGGTGGAAGTAGTATGGGGGCGGTGAGGCCTCCGCGGTAGCACAGCCGGCCACGGGAGGCAGGAGCAGGCGGCACGACCGGCGCTGCTTTGGGCGGGTGGAGCAAGAAGACCAGAGGTTGAAGAAGCACTATGGCCGTTGGATGGACATCATACGGTCACTGGAGTATTGACTAAGTTGACAAAGCCCTCTGTCCCCGTCAACTTAGTAGGCCCACAAGTCAGCCCAACAATATGGTGGGTCCCGGCTAGCAGGGGGTATTCATTTTTTTGGGCGTAATAAGGAGGCACTTCCTTGGGTGCGAAGATATAGCTGGTGGGTCCGACCTGTCAGCGGGGGAATGTTTTTTTCACGAAATACAGAGGCCCTTCCTGTGGGTCCTAGCTGTCAGGTGGAGGAATCATTATTTTGCGCGTAATAAGGAGGCATTTCCTTGCGTGCGGCCGTGGACCCAGTTGTCAGCCTCTCCACATACAGTCCACTTCCGATGGATGTCGTTCATTGACCATGTTGACCAGGCCGCGCCGATATCACCAGGGCGGTGGACGACGGCGAGGCCTAGGAAGGGAACGACATGGTGCCAGGGAATACTCGGCAGTTGTTTCCCACATGGAGGAGTACGAGGATTTACTGGTTCGTCTGCCATCCCCAGAGAATAACAGTAGGTGTGGGTGAGTAGAGGGATGGCTAGGCAAGCGATGGGAGTACGGTGGGGCCGTGAGGCCTGCGCGGCAGCATAGCCGGCCGCAGAAGGAGGGAGCAGGCAGTCCCGCCGGCGCTTGTTTGAGCGGCTGGAGCATGAAGAGCAGAGATTGAAGAAGCACGACAACCGTTGGATGGACATCCAACAGTCACTGCTCTCGTGTGTTGACTAAGTTGACAGGGCGTTGCATGTGCATCAACCTTTTTTTTATGAAAGCATACGCGTCAACCTCAAATCTGTGGAAAACAGCATACAACCCATCTGCCATTATTTCTAATAATGTACAGCCCATTTGCTAATTCTTAAGAATTTTTTTGGAGCCCATCTTTTTTTTGTTAGCATTACACCCCATATTGTGGCCACGATTAAAAAGTATACGAAATTTTGCATATTTCGGTGCGGCCAACTGTTTTTAATCCAGAAATATCGATTCACGTTCAAACTATTTTGAAAAAATAATTTATATAAATATAAAATCCAAATAATTGTCCACGCATAAAAATCAATGGAATTTAAAATCTTGTAATGAAAAAAAATTGAAACTAATTCCCGGTTTGATGTGTTTTAAAAATGTACAGCTCATTTCTGGGCAAACCGAATGAAACTCTCCTCGTCTTGAAAGATTTGCAGCCTAGCAGGGCTGATAAAGCAAGTAGGCCTTGTTTGGGTATTTCTTTAAAAAAAATAGAACTGGGCTAGCCATTTTCAGCAAGAAAAAAACACAACTGGGCTCATGATGTGGTAAACATAAATAAAACCCTGGCTAGACGGGCCACAGCCCCTGCACAGCCCCGTTGTTACCCAGATCCGTCGCTAAAACTAGTATAAATAACAACAGCTTGTTCCTCAAAAAAAACATGCGCGACCTGCTGGGTCCCTGGTGTCAACCGCTCGTAGTGTAATTCTCTCGTTTATTGACTATGTTGACAATGGCGTGAGCCCCAGATGTCCAACCATTAGGAGGAACCATATTTTTGGGCTTGTAATATAGAGGCACTTGCTTGCGTACTGCCATGACACTAGTGGGTTCCTACTATCATCCTCTCCATGTACAGTCATCTCCTTGTTCCTCTCGGTTGTTGACGACGTTGACAATGCAAGAGGGCGGCGCACCGCGCACGGCGAGTGAACCAAGGCCGCAAGGCGGAGGACAACGGCGAGGCCTCGGACGGAACAAACAAGAGCCATGGAAGATGTGCCGATCCAGTCACAGGCGGAGGGGAGTACGAGGGTTGACTGGTTCGGGCGCGGGTGCGTGCTGGGGCTGACGTCGCCAGAGAATAACAGGACGTGTGGGGGAATAGAGGGAGGGACTGGCCAACGTTGGAGGGTACGTACGGTAGGGCGGCAGAGGCGCAGCCAGCCATGGGAGGCGGGAACAGGCGGAGCCGACGGGGTGGTTTGGTTTGAGCGGCTGGAGGAAGAAGAAGACAACAGATAGAAGATACACGACAGATGTTGGATGTCAATCCAACGGCTGGTAGGCAGAATCGTTTGTTGACTGGCTAGTAAATCGACACCACCTTGGATAGGCTATTTCCTCGCGGGTCCCAAATGTCAGAATCCAAATCTGTCACGGTCATCTAGCCTTTCCTATGAAAATTTACAGCCCATTTGATGTGCTAGTTCGAAATAAGTTTGTGGGTGCTGGTGGGGGCTAATCACTTGGCTTCTGTAATGCACAGTGAGCTCAAGCAGCCAGCGAGAGTGATGTTATTTCCCTTGGTTGAGATTTGTTACAATATTTCACTCTAAATTAAACAAATGGCAAGCCATTTGCCTTGTTTCAAAGAAAATATGACAGTCACAGCCGAGTTGAAAAGGGCAGGAACATCTAACTCCAGCTTACAAACTATACAAAAGCACGAGGGTTAATTGTTCATCAGGTTTACAAAAAAACCCAGGTTGAAAAGGGCAACAACATCTAACGCCAGCACTATTTTCGGCAGTCACAGTCAAATGGATCGGTCAGGTCCATACAATGAACATCCTGGGTCGTAAAATTTACTGGATTATGACCACAAAATATTGTGAATAGAAGCCCGGCACGTTTAGAAGCTTTTTTGCCCACCTGAAACTCCTTTTTTTGCTCTTCGACATACCCATCCGTCAAAACCATGCTGCTGATAAACCTAAGCCTGATGGACAATAGTAACCTCGCATTCAGCAGGAAGAATGTGACATATCTAGTGTTTGCACGGTTGGCTACATATCGTTCTAGCGTTATTGTCTTCAATCGAATCTCATGAGAAGTGAGAAAATCCTGATGCTTACGAATCCACTGATTGGTTATAACTTTCTTACCCCGTCCTGTTGCCTAAATAGACATGAAGATTGAAAACAGTTAAGGTCTAAAAAAGAGTGTCGAAAGAGCAACAGCTGAACGGTTAATTCTAGTACACTATATCCGGGCTTCCAATGTGCGTGAAATTATCACCTTCATATACAACTTCTCCAGACATGGAAAGCATTGCAGCAAGCCAATAATCTTGTTCAGATCAAAACTATTCATTTGGATATATAATATCTTGACAGAATCCAGCACCATTGATAGGCCATCCATGGAGAAACTCTTCATTGAGCATAGAACATAATATTAGTACAAAATGTGTACTCCAAGATGATATATAACTTATGCGCAGAAATTTAAAATGCAGCTTATGGTTACAAGTGTAGATGATAATATAAAGTACCTGAAGAACTGTGGAGCCAAACACCATATTGAAACGAGCACAGAGATCATGTATTACACCCAAGGTCTCCAGTTCAGGCGCAGAGAGGATGGTTATTTGCAACGGTGAATAACTAGAATCAATGATCAACCTTTGAAGTGAAGGGGCATCTTGGATGATGAGCTGCCTTCCGTCAAAAGAAATTCCAATTCTTACAAGGTTAGGCGACTTTATTTGGAGACAACCGATTCTAACTGTGAAAACAAGCACCAAGCACTCCAGGGCAGGGCAACTGGAGTGGATGATGCTGTGGAATGAGGCCTCCGATATACGAACCCGCACAAGTGAAAGTTTCTTGAGAAATGGGAGTCAAAGGTTTAGTACCAGATTATCTGGTAGGTAGCACAGCGCAAAGGTGGCGGTGTGGAGAGAGGAGGAAAACCGCGAGATGGACATAAGTGTTGAGGGCACAAGTTCATGGCGTTCGGTATGTGGTATGTGATTTCCATGGGAATAGTAGAACTCAAGCAGCTGTAGTTCTGTGAATTCAGGGGATTTCAGCCAGGCGTCCACCATGCAGGGCATGGTATGCTTGCTGAGGTAGCATGACGGGATGCAGAGGCTTTGAACGGAGCCCTAGTGGGAGGAGATGATGGCTCTGGGGATTTCAAAATCATTGAAGACAGATAGCTTACGACAGTCGAGATTAAGGGGCACGGCGCACCATAGAGGGCGCCACCGAATTGAGAGGACTTGGGTGCGGCAGCAATCCTTGGTGGGGAGAAGCGAGATGATCTCCCCAAGGACGGCGTCCGGGAGATCCCTGATGCGGTCCACCCGAGATTCTACGGGTTCCTGGGATCCGGTGGGGGCGGGGTCGCCACTTCTCCCCGCGCTGCCGGGTGCGGGATCTACAACAGGCGTCGCCGCTGGCGGGAGCCTCATCTTCTTGGCACTGGGGTCAGCCGACTCCATTTTCCTCGAGGGCGTCGCGTCGCGCTCATGGATTTGAGCAGAGTAACGAATGACGAGCCAAGTTGTAGTGCGAGTGAAGAAGAAGGGGAGCTGGGAGTTTTCTGTAGGAGTGAGGAAGAAGGGGAGCTGGGGTTTTCTGTAGGAGTGAGGTGAGGAATTTGGGGGTACGAGTGGAGCGAGCTGACGTGAGGTTGGTGGGAGCGAGGAGGAAGAAGAGCACCCAGGTTTTTTTGGGGGGGGGGGCGGTGTGCTGGGTGTGGGTAGCGCCTCTCATTCAATAAATATATGGGCTTTTAAATTGAATTTTCTATTTACTAGTGTGAATGGGCTGTTTTGTCTTGGGCCCGGAGAAGCAATTACTACTAGTACAGTGGAGACACTCTACAGCTACCTAGAAAAACAATTACTACTAGTACAGTGGAGACACTCTACCGCTTCTGGCTCCTCCTAGGTCATTGAAACCTCTCCCTCTACTGAATGCCGTTATACTTCTGTTCAACGACATGCGGGCCATGCAGCGCACGGGCCCAAATGCCATCCATTAAATTAGAAGGCAGTAATGCAGGCGGAGAGTCACCCCGGTCGTAGCGCGGCAGTAACGAGCCGTCGTATCACAAAACCCCACCACCCCTCCCCGCAGTCTAAGTTTGACGGACGAAGCAACCATCATTTCACTCTTCGCTGTATCCCCTTCTCCCTCACCGTCTTCAAGAAAGGCAACACTCGCATCTGCCACTGTTCTTCTCTCCCAACGAAGGGAAGGTAAGCAGATCCGTGATGTTGGTATATTTTCGTTCAGATAAAAAAAGAACTTTTGAAAAGCAGTAACCGATCCTCACTCTCTTTTTTGTTTCATTGTCATTGCGATTGTGTTTTCCTTTCAGTGGTCTCCTAGTATTCGTCAGTTTCATGATGGACCAAGAAGAACCAGACAAAGATCTGCCGATATTGGAGCAGACGCGGGAGGCTGATCCCCACGAGACAGAGAGCTCCAAGAAGATGGAGGCAGCCACCGAGCCGACCCCAGATACATTCACGGCCACTACTGAGATGGTCAACGCCCCGTTTGAGGTTACATCCCCCGTGGCACTGCAGGAGCAGTTTTCCCCCTTCGAGGATGTGTCCCCCCCCCCCCCGCTAAGCTGCCCAAGGTGATTTTTCTTCTTTGCCGATCTCGATTGTGGTTTTTCATCTAAGTATGTGGTGATTAATAATGCAAAATTTTATTAGCTTCAACGCCATTCTATACATAGTGGTTTAAATAACTTGTGTTTCTTATACTGACAAGTAATTCATATCTATTTCAATTAGAGCCCTGATGCAGACAAGGATTGTGTGGTTGTACATGTCACTCGCTATGAGGCGGATGACCTAAATATACGCACTGGGAAAACAGAGTTCTTAGGCTGTTGGATCCTGGAAGCCATTTGCGGTTATACCAATGAAGAGTTGTATTCCAGCCACACTGTTGTCAGGCGTGTTGTCCAGGGTGTACTGAAGCACAAGAAGTTCAAAGCTACTCCTTCATTTGTGAGGCATACTGTTCTTGTGAAGCTTACGCAGGAAGATGACGTGGCATGCCTCCACAAACAAGTTTATCAGTGGCAAGGCCACAAGGTTGTCTTCATGAAGGTTCACAGGATTGAGCTGTTGCAGGACGTCCTAGATGATGTTCATGGCAAGGTCCGTCTTGTGTCCAGCCCAAATTAGATCGAGGCATGAAATAGTTGCCCCAGCTAGTGTTTAATACTCCCTCCGTTCAGAATTACTTATCGCAGGTATGGATGTATCTAGATGTATTTTAGTTCTAGATACATCCATTTCTGCGATGAGTAATTTGGAACGGAGGGGGTAGTACTCTATTTGAATCCGTCTATGGGAACTGCTGCTACTTTTGTGTGCCCGTGAATCATGTGAGAACCATCGTAATTGTTGCCGAAACAGATGCGTCCTCGCTAGTTTTTTCATGAATATGGCATGGTAAGACATAAGTTGTCACGGATTATCATACGAGCAGTGTGTTTTTTGATGAAATAGAGCACTCGTTCAAGAACTGTGCGCTGACGTATACATTAGTACTTGTAAACACTGTTGGTGCTACCCCACTTGTAAGAAGTTGTGCAAACCACGGCACATTGGCTCAGCTCACTTCAACACTAGGCTATCGACCAGCTAACAATCAACAATCTGTTGTCTGACATATAAGCAACTATGTATCTTGTTACAGTGGTTCATGCAGTTAACTGAGGCCACAATGTAAATTCCAAACGTTCACACGCTAGTCCAGTGCTCATGTGGAACACTCACATTAAACTCGTCTTAAAAAAAAACATGAAAAGCATAAGTTAGGAAATTTTATACATCTCAATGATTCATAGAACATAACAAACATATACTAGTTCACAGCAAAAGACAAAGTTGTGAGAAGGTTTACAAATCAGGAAAAAACAAGCAAGGCTTCTCTGAGCAAAGGGCCTCCCGGAAGGCTTAAATTTTCTAGAGTTCACTCTGGTTTTTTCTTGTTGCCACCATCCAGGGTTAGGTTCTCTCATTCCAGAATAACCAATTATAATTGTGGTCTCAGCTGGAATGCTGAACTGAACCATGCAGTGTACTGACCAGGTGAAATTCTTATGCATTCCACTAAATTTAAGCACCGCTATTTGCAGAAATAAGCAGACCACAATGCCTCTTGTCCGCGCACCTGTCCAAAAAACCGCCATGCAGCCGTGCTAGCTAGTCCTCGGTCCATGGATGAACTGGTAGAAAGTGCATTCCGGACTAGGATGCAGTTGTTTTCGCTCGTCCCTGCACTGCAATCAGGAAGTAAAACATACGAATCAGCTTCTTTTAGATTGCGTTGGTCATTCTACCTTAGTTACTAACAATGTAGGAATACCTTGAAGACTGGAGGTTAGACGACAGCAACGAGGGATAGCCATCTCATTTTGCGCAATCGTACTAAAACTGAGGTGTGTGCTTTTGATTGCGCGGATAGAAACGATACGGAGACAGACATCCCGAAACGATATGTAGACAGACATCCCTGTTTGCGCAAATACAAAATACGGTTATTTAAACAGTGACAGATATTTGCAGTGGCGTATGATTAACAGCAGCATCTATTGTCTTATAATTGGCACTAGGTTGACAGTATGAAGAGTCCTTAAGTAAGTAGCATCACATCACATCAACAATGCCACTAGATTAACATGTAGAACAATAGCATTAGTATTACTATCATGAGAGTAGCACATGGTCAGTAAATGTGCAATCAAATTTGTGTAGTTCCACTGGGATGAAGCAATGTTAGCGGTGTGAGATTTAAGTGTAACTGCAAAAACACAATTCATGGGAAATAAAGCAAGACGGAAGCACTTCATAAAATGGTGGTGGCATTGCTTCAATTTATCGACGGCACTAGACCATTACTTATAGTGACATTAGGTGGCATTGCTTAATGCTTCATGTGATTTTACATTAACAGTAGTGATATGGGCATAGGGACAGCAGGGGCATAAAGTGGTGAGGCAGATGTGGCTGCCGAGAGCGGCAAACACTCAGACAACATGTCTGCATTTGTCCCATTTTTTATCTCCTCGGCGACATTTTCCTATGTGAGCACAGGAAATCTAGACCTGCTCATTCTCATTTGCGTTGTCCCCCAACACCCGTCACTTTCTTTCCTTTCTCAACGAAGAGATAGGTCCACTTCCCCCCACCCTTCGCCATCCACCATGCTTTCTTCATCTTTTCAACCAAGAGACCGGTTGGGTAGCCAGTATCTACTACTTTCCCCCGTTTCCTCTTAGAACCAAGTCCTAGATTCATGCTACAGCTTTCCCACTTTCTTCCCTGTTTGAACCAACTCTTAGAGTCGACTGTATGAACTAGCTTTACCTCTAATAATAGTAAAAGTCTAGGTGGCTTTGGAATAGCGGACGGAAGTAGAAAAAGATCCACATGAAGAGAGCTGGGGCAGTAGAGCAAGGCAGGTGTTCCGTTTCGAAGGAATATATACCTGAGGGTCATCGGCATGTGGCAAAGACGGCGTCGGGAGGCCGCATCTTGGCCACAACACCACAGGGAGGAAGAAGGGGTCGGAGGCCCTCCCGAGCCGGCGCTCTCTCGGAGAGAACGACACGGCCGCCGATCGGGACGCGTGGGCGGCCGTTGGTCTCCTCCCTCGCCGCCGACGACAGCGTGAGCGATGCACCTACACCCCTGCCCCGGTCGAGGTTGTCCGACCGGATTTGTGACCAGCCGTGAGCTGAGAGAGAGTGTCGCCACCTATGTCTTGCTTAGATTTGGAGAGCATGAGAGAGTGAACAAGAGGAACCCTAGTACAGCAAGCGCTAAAGGCTCCTGCTTATATATATAGTGGAGTGATTTTGTTGTACCAGCTTCAAAAAAATGCGCTCCTACTTGTACTCGCGAGTGGGTGTGAGAGAACTAGTGCATGCGTGCACCGCTTCTCTTCGTGAGAGTACAATATACTATGCCCAAAGAACGTTCGCCGCAAGAGTAATAGTATATAAGTGTGTGACGTGTGAGCTAAAATAAAATGTGCGCGACATCTTTTGTTTTTTAGAAGTTCTGAGGGTAGGGTGTGAAGAGCACATATGTGCATGACGTCTACCTGTAGATAGACGGTGGGTGCGACGTGCGAGTCTGCGAGAGGACTCGGGAGAGTCGTGACTCGTGAGGGTGCGTGTGCGTGAGAGAGGGGGGGCACGTATCAATGCAATGCATGTGTCCGTAAATCATTATCCGACAAACGTTCGCCACAAGCCTTTTCCTGACGAATGCCGTAAGAACCGTTAGATCGGCATTCGACAGTGTCAGTTTTGCCATGTCATTTAATAGAACAGCCACTCCTCCTACACACAAATCTTCCACGTGAGTGTTAGCAACTGTCGTATGCTCCCTCCGTTCCGAAATGCAGTGCATATAGCTTTATTGAAAATTCGAACCTCGCAAACTTTTACCGAGTTTTCGTGTACCAAATTGCACATGTAGAATACCCTGTATATATCATTTCATTCATCTTCGAGAGGTAACTATAAAGATGGGGGAGGAGTCTACAAAGAAAGACCATCGTATTACCCGCAGCAATTTCAACCATCCTTTGGTGTCGAGGAATATCATAGGAACTCTATATGATATGATTTTTATAGGATTTTTTCCTTTAGAGCCAATTGGTTCATAGGAATAGATTCATATACTCCACATTTCAAAGGAAATAAACATGATATCATTTCTATAGCTTTAGAGCCACTTGGTTCATATGAATGGATTCCTATACTCCCTTCATTTCAAAGGAAAATAAACATTAGCGTATATTCAATAGAAAACTTCCTATGATATGAACCAAATTACATCTCTTTTCTAATCCCTCCTCATAGGAATTGAGATACATGTCATCTCTAGATTCAATAGAAAAGTACCTATGATGTGAACCAAATGACATATCTTTTCCAATCCCTACTCATAGGAATTGAGATGCTCCATGTCATCTCTTTCCCTACAACTTCCATGTATACATCTTCTATTCCTAAATAGATAGTACAACCCACTAGTAGCTTTTTTCCAAAACATGCAACTATGGCACAAGAACTATATAGTGTGCCAATAACTTTGAAAGATGGTAGCTGGATGAAGCTAATCCGATAGTGTAGAGATGGCAAATCCGAGCACTACTGGCCGTTGGATATCATCAACATTCCACCAGATCTGCCACATGTACAATTTAGAAGACTCCATGGTTGAACTTAAGCATAATGCACAAACCTCAAAACACAAGCACTTCTCCTTTGTTCTAGAATCTTCTGTATCATAATTGATTTTTTTCTCAATGAATTGCCATTATTTGTTTTTTACTTTATGCATTACAATGCACAACCCCATGAATCTTAACATTTTTATAAAACTAATTGATTTTGAATGAGATGAACTATATGAACTAAACGAACATCTACATCATGCATATATGACTCAAAGCTTTACATGCTATAGTGTGTATTTATTCATAATTTAGTTTCAAAATCTCATGCGTTCAATGCATGTGTACCTTACTAGTTTTGAGTAGAGTAGCAAATTTCACGCGGCCCCGGGTATATCAAAATGCAGGGCCCATGCATCATTGCCTTTCGGTCGAACCTACGTCCACAATTTTTTGTACGTACTATATCTCCACTGGTCCCCGAACCCAAAATGCTGCCTCGTTCCCGTAAAACCAAGTGGCCCACACATATTTAAGGCGTCGACTCGAACTCGTTTACTACGACGTGGCCCCGCACGCCATAGTACTCCTACAAACCCTACCGCCGCACTCATCATCGGTTTTCTTCAAGAGGACGAGGGAGAAGCCGATTTTTAGTGGAGGCGCTTTCAAGAAAAAAGAGGATCTGTAGTGGAGACCCCTACCCTAGGGTGCCCTAGGTAGCTGCCGCACACATCATTGTTTTCCCTTTTCCTTATGCTCTTGCGCCCTAGAGTGAAATGATGGTTGCTTCGTCCGTCCAGCTTAATGCAGGAAAGGTGGGGCTTTGTGATTTGACCCCTCATCGTTCATTTCTACTACTGCGGCACTACGACAGGGGTGCCTCCAATTCCAACCGCTGCTCCGAATTGTAATTTGGTGCATCGCACGTGGAACAA
Organism: Aegilops tauschii subsp. strangulata; assembly: GCF_002575655.3. Taxonomy (NCBI): domain Eukaryota; kingdom Viridiplantae; phylum Streptophyta; class Magnoliopsida; order Poales; family Poaceae; genus Aegilops; species Aegilops tauschii. The sequence goes on along the minus strand of NC_053039.3, from coordinate 385,482,928 downwards.
GACGGTGGATGAGCCACATGTCGGCCAAAGGGGTCATGTTAAGTGTGTCGCCATTTCATGTGCGAACTGACCCTGCTTGAGTTGCTACGCCAACACGACATGAGCAGCCTACCACTTGGTTTTGCTCCTTGGTGAATCCCGACTATATTGATCTAAAAAGATATGTGCTGAACTACCCTCTCCGGCTTGGTTTTTTATTGTTAGGCGTCTCGTTTTATAGGGCGTGCACATAGTTCTAGGTCATCCATTTGACTAACTAAATATGACTTACTATGTCACAAAAAGTATATCATTGGATTCTTAAGCGGATGTAGTTGTATTTAAAAGTCGAGGGCGGGGCTTTTCCAACACGGTAGGCAGGGCAGTTCCCCCTAGGTTCGACGGAGACGCGAGAAGATGAGGGAGTAGGCTGCTGCAAACGTAGGGTTGTGTGATTTGACAGCGAGTTACTGCTGGACAGGTGGGGCCCCATGATTTGACTTGCCATTATCATTTTAACTGCGGCGCTACGACCGGCGTGAGTCTCCCGAATGCGGACCACCTCCATACAGGTGCCTCTCCTAATGCTCCACCATGTAGTAGAGGCTGGCTCTTGCATGAGAGCCCACTTCTCCACTTTTGCCTTGCCTCTCTTTCCTCCACATATGCAAAAATGCCATGTAAAGCGCAGTATTGTACTTACTTGCTCCTACAGGTGCTAAACTTGCCACATAGGCATAAAGTCTGATGTGGCAAGTTAATCAAGAAGAGAGGGACTAGTTTGGTGACCCAAGGAAGAAACGGTGCTAAGCGCGTGTACCTAGGTGAAACGACAATTTTGAGTCTATAGCTAATTAAATGAAGCAAACTTTGCAAAAAAAAACTAATAAGCACACCATTTCATTGGAAGAGGTCACTCCTTGGCAAATGCAATAAATACTACTCCCTGTGTCCCATAATATAAGAACATTTTTGGCACTACACTAGTGTCAAAAATGTTCTTATATATTGGGATGGAGGGAGTACGAAGAAAGAGATAGAGAGAAGTAAAAAAATACACTTATAGCCAACCTTATAGCTAACCTTGTTGTAGTATGAGTGACTAAGTGATGACTATGTATGACATGCCAACATCAGATAGCCTAATGCACCGTGTTAAATCTCCAAGGGCGCGACCACGCGAGCGACGCGATGGTCGTGGTAGGCGCGACCATGATACGAGCTGCTGGCAGCCCTTCGATCTGAGATCAAACGGTCACATGCCAAGTTGCTGAAAATTTGTAGAATAACCCTCCAGGATAGGATATTCACCCATAGGTCTAGAATCACGCCATGCAACCGTTCGATCTCAGATCCAAGGGCTCTCGGAAGCCCGTATTATGGGAGAATGGAAAGCCACTACCCTGCCGTTCGCGCGCTGGCAATTCGCTCCTACTCGTCCCCGCACGTCCTTTAATACTACGACTGTTCGCTCCTAGTCGTCCCATCCTTTCACATTACAGTAGTTCCACTAATCCTAACCCTCCTCCCAAAACCATGGCGTCCCAGATCTCCATGATCGGCGGTGAGTACAAGGTTAGAACCATCACCGGCGATAAGTTCGACGTCATCTACACCCGTTCTTCCGCGACGGTGAAAGGATGCCTTTCTCGCTTCACACGCATGTTCGAAAACTCAGATGATGAGTGGGTCGCTGGGCTAGATGTTGAGTACACCACAGTCCTGGGACGAGAGAAGGATCTAAAGGACGAAGAGAGGAAGAAGCCCGTCGTGATCCAGGTTTGCGTGCATGACTTATGCTTGGTCTACCACACATGCCATGCCGACGTTGAATGCCTGGATTTTAAGAACTTCCTCGAGAGCAACCTAGTCAAATTCGTTACTGTAGACTTTACGAACGACAAAGAAGTCCTGGGTCGGATAGGCCTCATTGTAGGCAACCCCTTCGACCTCCAGAAGAATTGGCTGCTGCCCTCTCGTCAGCCTTCAATGCTGACCCTGGCAGGAGCCATGGTTCATCCTTCGTACCGTAAACTGGAAAAACCTCATTACACGTTTCATCATCATGCATGGCAGTGGAATGTACTAGATATAGACCACATCCACTACGCTGCAATGGATGGCTACCTTTGTTTCAATATCTACAAGGGTTGGATGAAGAGCAAGAGCCAGGTGTGCGGTTCAAGCAAAGAAGTATCGGCCAAGAGGAAGAGGGACAAGGACGAAGTCAAGGACGTGGACGAGGACTCCGAGTGAGTAAGGTGTCAGTATCGTTGCTCATGCTGGTTCTAATGCAGTGTCTACCGGATTAGTTGCATAGTTTAATTTCAGGTGTGCTTAGTTTAATTTGAGGGGTGTGTTGTGCTGAGCCCCCAGCAGAACTTTGTTATGTTTCTTCTCGTTACTTTAACTCTTCAGTGTGTACTACATACTACTAGTATATCTTTAATAGAATTTAGCACCCCAATTAAGCACGTACTAGCTTTTTTAATAGTACTATATGCATAATTTGGCGACGAGCGCTCTCTATATGTACCACCTTTTTTTTAATTTCAATTTTTGCTCCATGGCGCAATCCATCGATACTACTACTGTACAAAAGTACACATTTTTTAAAATGGTAGAGTACTATTCATCACATATATAGCCAGTTCAATTCTCAACCTAGAACAACGTGCATGCCATGTAGTAAACCGATACGGAGGAAGTATAGTAAAAATGAGGTGATTTTACCGAGCGATCGGCGGCGGAGCATGGCCTGTCATGCGGTCCCACGTGTCATGATGTACCAAGGCGATGCGCGTGTCCCTCTTGAGGCAGAAGCAATACTACGTGGTTTGAGATGATGGTGAACCGAAGTGTGAAATAATGGTTGCTTCGTCCGTCTGGGAAGGTGCGGCATTGTGATTTGACATCTCATTGCTCATTACTAATACTGGGCCGATACGAGTGGGCTGCGTCCCCCCTGCTGTTCTGCACTGTTATTTGGTGCTTGACACGTCGACCCGGTTGCTATATGTCCCACATGTCGGTGACAGGAAGTACAGAATTCATGAAAGGGAGCGTCGACGGAGGAGTATACTACAGAATTCATGAAAGGAAGCGACTTAGTTTTGGAAAAATCTGTTTTTACAGAGTACGTACCCACTAGGGTTTATAGGGCCCATCTAAAAAACATTCATTTTTCTGTTTGATAAGTCTCAATTCTACGACTAGTAGTAGTACCATTACATATTGGATTTTGAGGTGCGTTAGATCACCCGATGCAAGCAGTGTTAAGAGGAAACTAACCAATGCATGTAGAAGTTCATGGAAATTTAGTGGTCATTCATGCATTCGTTCTAATTAATGCCTCGGTAAACATAACTTCTTGAGAAAAACGAGCGTACTAATTACTTGTGCAAACTACGAAATTAATTCGACCACTCACCGTCTACCTTGGTTGGAGAGATTTTGAAATTGAGCCATAAATTGGAAAGGAGGGAGTAGTAACTTTTGTCTCAATTACTATTTGTGGCCTTGTATAGATGCAAAATGTATTTTTTTATAGTGGCCTTGTATAAGTAAATGGAGGGTGTACTAAGGACATATATATTCCAAACAATATGATAATCTCTCTAACCAAGGTACGTAGTAGGGACGAGGAGTAAATGCAGGGAGTAGTAAAATTTTCTCCTCGTGCTGCAAGCCACCGCGCGCGTGGGCGTGGGAGCGGGCGTAAGGCGTACAATACTACTACTACTACTACTACTACTACTCGTAAGCAAGCTTCACCTCATCCTGTGAGCCACCGCGCCCGTGGGCGGGGGAGACGGCGTACTAAGCAAGCTTCTCCTCGTTCTGCGAGTTGACGGGACACATCAAAAGTACTCTAGTGTATAGAGCCTTGCCTCTAAGGTAGGCCCCACATGGTTTCCCTCTTTTTAACATAACACGTCAAGTCGCAATTTGTTTGTTCACCCGTGGTAGACGATCCTCCCTCCACCAAGTGGACAACCAGTACACATGTCAAATTACCACGTGGGCTGCCTTTTCATACAGAAATGAGCTCCACCGTGTACCCGTGCGGGTGTGGTTGGGAAAGAGACGGGAGTACGTGCGCCGTGCGTGAACCTCTTCTCTTTGTGCAAGCCCCCCACCTACGTGTGTGTGTGTGAGAGAGATACAAACCTAGACATAATGCGGTGTCCATCCCCATGCCTCCGCCCAGTCCGACCACCAGTCACCACCATGCCCCACTCCTCCTCACCTTATCTCTCATCTTTCTCCCTCCGTTTTTATATACAAGGGGCCACTATCAAAATTACAATTTGCAGATATACAAGGCCACTAACACTAATCGATGCAATATTAATGGTGTTTGCCTCGTGGTACTAGCAAAGGAGGACATTAATTATCCCTTGCATGCATGCGGGAGTTTGTAAAAAAAATGCATCTAGATGTTCCGTGCAATGCACGGGCATCTTGCTAGTCCATGAAAACAACATATGGCAAAATTCCACGGCAAATGAGGGATTTGAATCTGTTGGGAGGGGCTGTTTGGATCTTGCCCGGGGTAGCCAAAATATTGGCGACCCTTTTGTCCACCAGTGCCTTTGCCACCGATGAACGAGGAATGGCTCGGGTGCTCATGCTGTCATGCACGCGCACGTTGGAGACAAGCTCGCACGAGCTGTATTTTTGTTGTCCCACAACGCCGCCCGAGCCGCCCGCAGACCGACCGGCGACCCGCAAATTACGCCATCCAACCGTAGTCGCACACATTATGACAGCAACTCAACCAACCGGACGAAATTCACGCAAACACGTAGACAAGTTGATATTTCATATAAACAACGACGGAAATCATATAAAATACCGGATTTTCATACAAACATGATGGATTTCATTACATTCAAATGAACTACGCGGTGCTAGTTCTGGACAGCACAGGTATATAATACCTGGCCTAAATGGTCGCCCGCCGATCGATTTGTGTTCCTCTTGTCCGGCAGCATGATCACCGGACTATCGGGAGCCCCGGAGGTATATGCTTCAGCGCAAAGGACGGCTCGCTTCCCCACTGCCCAACTGATATCATTGGCTGATGCCGAAGATGATGGTGGCCGTCACCGGTTCGAGTTCATCACCGGCCACTACTTCGCCATGGCCGGCACCGGCTCGAGTTCATCCAAACATTCCCCTCTTCCGTGGAGCCCATGCGGGGTCGACGAAGGTCCTCTCAACAAATGGATCCGGCAAGACACCTGCTGTGTACGCCGGCGTCGCCTCCGCGGTGGCCTTCATGGGACCCAAGCATCGGCGGCCTCCCATGTTCTACTTTTCCTTGATGATGGTGGCGGACGCGGAGGCGCTGGCCACCGACTCGTCGCTCTCCGCGCACCCGACTTCTGTCGCTGCTTGCATGGCGCGGCCGCCGGCATGGGAGTCTCGGCCACAGAAACGGGAGACGCGGTATGAGGCGGCGGCATGGATGGCAGCAACGACGCATGTGCGCCGCTCCTCGTCGAGCTGGCCTGGAGCGGCGAGTTGCTGAACTGCGCCCCGGCTTGGGGTGGCAACTGGCTCCGTCGGGCGAGGGGAGGGAGGTGGATCAGCGAGCTGCATAGCTCGTATCCGGCGGGCTACCCAGCCGGCTTGGATGCGGAATAACTACTCTTCGCAAGCCATTGTAAGAGTGGACAAAATGGTGAAGGAGGAGATAGGGGAGCGGCGGAGGTGTGCGATTCTTGGCCGGCGTTTGGCCTCGTTTAAATAGGAGTCTAAATAGATAGCGGACGGGGGAGCTCGGCCGGCGTTGCGTTTAATGCCGGCCCGGTCATGAACGGACGTGTGTCCAGAGTGGGTTTCTCGGCTTCCACATGGGCGGGTTTCATGGAGGCGTTTGAATGCGGCAAGGAGGCGTGTTCAGCCGGGCATGCAGCGAGTGGCGCCCTCGACTCTGACCTAGGACATCGTACCGTTTTTCCACTGACGTGTGGGCTCTTTGGGTACATGGCCTGCATGTCAGTGACCCAACGCAGGCAGCGCACAGCAGAGGAACCTTTGGTGGGCCAGGGCGGTCAGAAGCGGGCATTTCATAAACCGATGATTGTTCATTGAGTGTGATGTCATCTTTTTTCATGTAGATAAGCCTACTATGTTGATAGCCCGTTCGATACGTTGTGATTCATAAAGACCGCTGCAAACATCAATGTTCTGCTTATCACAGATAAGATTGATTAATACCCGTAACAATCCATGTCCCAAAGGGTGCATGCACGTATAGGTTGAGTGTGTCTCTTGCGTCATGTGCTGTGTGCATGCAGGCGGGCGAGTGTTGCGTGCGTGCAAGGGTACGTTTCAGTGTTGCATGCATGGGTGCGTACGTGCGTGTGTTCATGAGTGCATGTGTACGTGTCAGTGTTGCACGCTAGCATGCGTGCGTGTGTACGTTATGTGTACGTGTCAGTGTTGCACGCCTGCATTCGTGCGTGTCTTGCGTGCGTGCATGTGTACGTGCGGGATGAGGCTACACGTCAGTCGACTGACTTTTTCATCTCTGGTCATTAGATTTTCCAGCCATTGGATACGAAATCAAGGGCCTCCAGTTTATCATCAAACTCCACCCCCCTGAGCCGCCAGCCACCACCGGCCGAACCGCCAGCCCCCGCCGCCCGCGGCCGGCCCGCGCTGTAGGGGAACGCGACAGAAAACGAAAATTTTCGGTATAGCGAGCACGCCCAGGACCACTATGGAGACTGCATACAAGGTTTGATCTGATCCGTGCCGACTCGAAGCGCAGCGGAAGAAGAATCGGTGTAGATCGTCAGTGCAGATCCCCGCAGCTAGGATTTACAACCTCCCAACCGCGAGGATGTACTCCCTCTCCGGACAGCCCTTCAGGAGGCGGTCGGACAGTCCCCCGGACAATGTCGCGGACAGCCCTTCGGGAGGACCCTCGAAACTCGGACGGAGACTCAGACAGCCCTTCGGGAGGACACTCGAAACAGCCCCTCGGGCAAAAGATCAAAACTACAATCTCTCTACGGGGTTGTACACATACGGTGTCAGCTATCCGGCAGGGCTTCGCCGTCCAGAACTAGTTCCTGCCGGAACCCAGACAGCCTTACGGCTCTACGAAACTCTTTTCGTGGGAGGGAGAGAAGAAGCCAGATAATGCATGGCATGTGTATGAGAGCAAGGGATGAAGAGATGGCAGCCCTCACCTCCTCTATTTATAGGAAAACCAAGGGGTAGTGTGCCTCCACAAATTACCAAAAAACCCCATGCATTAGGTCACACATGAGGGTGTTAAGGACAAAATGGGATGCCATGTGGAGCTCCAAGGAGCTCCACCACCCATGGCCGGCCACCCCTACGGGGCCCCCCCAAATGGGGTTCCTTCCCTTGTAAGCCACTTCCTTCTAGAACTTTGACCAAGTTAAAAAGGTGGCTCTCCAAAATTATCCCAAAAAGCACTTTCACTATTCACGACGACATTTTTCAGCGTCCGTTCGAACTAAAAATATTTATGTGGGCTTAGAACATTTCCAGTACCCACTAAAATGATTTTCAATGCGTTCCGAAACAATTCCGGTTTTAGTGATTTTCATCTGCGAAACGCATCTGAAGTGGCTCCGGCAGCTCCGGAACATTTCCGGTTTTTATCTCAGAAAATTCCAAAAAGCTTCCAGAATGATTCTGTCACCCTCCAAGAATTATCAGGCATTTGCCGAAACCAATCTGACTTAATGGTATATCCCGAAACAACTTTTCGGTACCATCAAAACTTATCCGATGACCTCTCTCTGCGGTACGATTCCGCTGTCCGAAACCTTTCCGGTGTCCGAAACTTTTCCGGTGATTTTCTCTCATACTCCCTGTCTAGTATTCAGTAGATAGATGACCCTTAAGCGTGTGACCCTATAGGTTCGGTGAAGTATAGACATGACCCGGAACCCCTTCCGATCAATGATCAACATCGGAGCCGTGGACACCCATATTGACCCCTATACCCACACGAATAAATATTCGAGTGAACCTCCAGTTGCAGTGAGCTATTCCTTTTGCTTCGCGATATGTCACAAACACCCGAGGTGAGATTTATTGCATTCCTGTGGATCAACGGTTTGTCCAGCATGCAAGCTACCTCGTTACCAGTTTTGTTCTCTTTTCTCGTTTCCGTGTTCCGGCATCCCAGTGATCAAATCACAATGTGTCTGGCCAGACGATGATGGATACCGTTACACCGAGAGGGCCCGAGTATATCTCTCCATCGTCGGAGGAGCAAATCCCAATCTTGAGCTATCTTGTTACTTCCTATACTTTTCCGTGAACCCGAAAGCTGCCGTAATAGCCACCCAGTTACGGATGACGTTTAAGAAACCCCAAAGTTCACGAAGCAAGCACGAAGGAACTTGATACTCTCATGGTCTAAGGAATTATGCAAACATTAACTATCTCAATGATATTAACAATAAACTTGTGACGAAGGTATCTCATAGCATAACATCAATCCGGGTTGATTCAACACAAGCGTTCTACCAACATTGTGCCCTCAAAATTGCCGGCATAGTCATGCCCATGATCAGGAAAACAGGATCATCATGCAATACTTGAGCTAGTCTTAGAGGCAAGACTAGGAATATATTTTACCGTTTATTATACCACACATGCATATGAGTTCCCTCCGAGCCTCATGGATATTGTAGACTCGAGAATCATTGCAGTTATAGCATGGATCATAAACATTCATTACAAACTTGGAGATACAAAATAACTGTTATTACTGCCTCTAGGGCATATCTCCTACAGACTCCCACTTGCACTAGAGTCATAATCCAGTTACATGGCTTCCCTAACACCAATGGCTATCCGGTGCTGCTCATGTTTTGCTCGTGGTAGAGGCTTTGTCATCGGGTCTGACACGTTCAGATCCGTGTGAACTTTGCGTACTTTCACTAAACCCTCTTCGACATGATGTCGAATGAGTTTATATTTGCGTTGAATATGTCTTGTCTTATGGTGCGAACTTGGCTCCCTTGCCTGAGCCACGGCGCCACTATTATCACAATAGATCTCCACCGGGTCCTGGGCAATAGGAACCACACCAAGGTCTTCAAGAAATTGCTTGATCCATACCGCCTCCTTGGAGGCTTCTGAAGCAGCAACATGTTCCGCCTCCGTCGTAGAATCCGCCACAGTCTTTTGTTTGGAACTTTTCCAATCAACTGCGCCGTCGTTCAATATGAAAACGTAGCCTGATTGAGATTTGAAGTCATCTGGGTCAGTCATGAAGCCTGCATCAGTGTAACCACTTACAATGAGCTCTTCATCACCTCCGTACACAAGGAGTAAATCCTTGGTCCTTCTGAGGTACTTAAGAATACCCTTGACTGCGGCCCAGTGTTCCAACCCTGGATCACTTTGGTTCCGACTGCTAACACTTAGCGCATAGGAAACATCTGGTCTTGTACATAGCATGGCATACACAATAGAACCAACTGCCGAGGCATATGGAACATCATTCATTTGTACTCGCTCATCCAGAGTCCGAGGACTCTGATTCTTGCAAAGCACTCTGCCAGGTGACATGGGGAGTAGGCCTTTCTTGGAGTTCTCCATGTTGAACCTTTTCAACACCTTGTCAATGTACGTGCTTTGGCTAAGCGCTATCAGGCATTTTGATCTATCTCTATAGATTCTGATGCCTAATACATATGCCGCTTCGCCTAAGTCTTTCATTGAAAAACTTTTCTTCAATGAGTCTTTTATTTCGCTAAGAAAATTCACGTCATTTCCAATCAACAATATGTCATCCACATACAAGATTAGAAATGCTTTTGCGCTCCCACTAAACTTCTTGTAAACACAAGATTCTTCGTCATTCCTGATGAAGCCAAACTCTTTGACCACTTCATCAAAACGAATGTTCCAGCTCCTTGATGCTTGCTTCAGACCATAAATGGCTTTCTGAAGTTTGCATACCTTTCCAGCATCCTCATGAATGACAAAACCTTCTGGCTGTATCATGTATACATCCTCTTTGAGGTTTCCATTTAGGAAAGCCGTTTTGACATCCATCTGCCATATTTCATAGTCGAAATAAGCAGCAATTGCTAGCAATATCCGAACAGACCTAAGCATAGCTACTGGCGAGAAAGTCTCGTCGTAGTCCACTCCTGGAACTTGTGTGAACCCTTTCGCGACAAGTCTAGCTTTGTGGATAGTAATGTTACCATCCGCGTCTGTCTTTCTTTTGAAACTCCATTTACAACCAATGGGCTTTACGCCTTCTGGAAGTTCTTCCAAGTCCCAAACTTGGTTTTCGTACATGGATTCCATTTCGGATCTCATGGCTTTGTGCCATTCTTTTGAGCTGGGCCCCGCCATCGCTTCCTTGTAGTGCGCAGGTTCATCGTCTTAAAGAATGAAGATTTCGTTATGAAACCACTCAGGTGGCTGGATAGCCCTACCTGATCTACGTGGTTCAGTTACAACATTGTCTGAAGTCTCCGCATCACATGCGATAACTTCCGGCTCGGTTGTAGGGATAATTAGCGGAATTTCTTCCGGTTCCTTAGCCATATCAACGGTTGCCGAAGATTCACTAATCTCATTAAGCTGTACTGTCCTCCCACTCAATTCTTTAGTGAGAAACTCTTTCTCAAGAAAGACTCCATGTTTTGCAACAAACACTTTGTTCTCGGAGGCGTGGTAGAAAGAATACCCAACTGTCTCCTTCGGATAACCTACAAAGTAACATTTGTCTGATCTGGGATCAAGTTTGCTTGGCTGTAAACGCTTTACATAAGCTTCACAACCCCAAATTTTGAAAAACGACAGGTCGGGTTTCTTCCCGTGCCACATCTCATGTGGCGTCGTCTCAACAGATTTAGACGGTGCTTTGTTTAGTGTGTGAGCAGCAGTAAGTAGTGCGTGACCCCAAAAAGATATTGGAAGATTTGTAAGAGACATCATTGACCTTACCATGTCCAACAAGGTCCGGTTACGTCGTTCCGATACTCCATTTCTCTGTGGAGTTCCGGGAGGCGTAAGCTGTGAAACGATTCCACGATCACTCAGATGTTGGCCAAACTCATGACTAAGATATTCGCCTCCACGATCAGACCGCAGAAACTTAATCTTTTTGTTACGATGATTTTCTACCTCATTCTGAAATTCTTTGAACTTTTCAAAGGTTTCCGATTTATGCTTCATTAAGTAGATATAGCCACACCTACTCAAATCATCAGTAAAAGTCACGAAGTAAAAATATCCACCCCGTGCACCTGTGTTCATTGGACCACATACATCACTATGTATTATTTCCAATAATTCACCTGCCCGTTCAGGATGACCCGTGAATGGCGTCTTGGTCATTTTCCCCATCAGGCAAGCTTCACATGTGTCAAATGATTCAAAATGAAGGGACGGTAAAACTCCATCTTTATGGAGTCTTTGCATGCGTTTCTTACCGATGTGGCCAAGGCGACAGTGCCATATGAAAGTGGTGGTGGTATCAGCCTTCTTAAGGCATTTAGCATTCACGTTAAAGACATCATTTCCACATTCAAGATTTAGTATGAAAAGCCCCCCAACAATGGGTGCAAATCCATAAAACATATCCTTACAATAAAGTGAACAACCATTGTTCTCAGACTTGTACGAATACCCATCGTGTACCAAACATGATCCGGAGATAATGTTTCTACACAACAGTGGAACAAAATAACAGTTACTTAGTTCTAAGATAAATCCTGAAGGGAGACGTAGAGGCATAATGCCGACGGCTTGAGGGGCGATCCCAGCGCCATTCCCGACGCGCATCACGACTTCATTCTTTGCTAGCTTGCACACCTTCTGAAGTCCCTGTATCGAGTTGCAAATGTGAGCAACCGATCCGGTATCAAATACCCAAGACTTAGAGTTTTTGCTAGCAAGCAAAACGTCAATGACATTAACTTGTATAACAATTATACCTTTTCCGGTTTTCCCGGTCTTCTTATCTTCCAGATACTTCTTGCAGTTTCTCTTCCAGTGTCATGTGCCCTTGCAGTAGAAGCACTCAGTTTCATTCTTGGCTCCGCCCTTAGAGTTGCTTTGGGAGCCGGTCTTACCGGTGCCCTTGCCCTTCTTTGGCTTGCCTTTCTTCTTTTTGAAACTGGTGGTTTTATTCACAAGCAACACTTGCTTGCGATTTTTCCGCAGTCCTCCTTCTGTAGTTTTCAGCATGGCGAGCACCTCTTCCGGTGACTTCTCCATCCCTGACATGTTGTAGTTCATGACAAAACCGTCGTAAGACAGGGGGAGTGAAGAAAGCAACATGTCCATCATATGGCCAGGTGGAAGTGGAAATTCTAGGGCTTTAAGCCTTTCAGAATAGCCAATCATTTTGACCACGTGTTCGCCAACTGAACTACCCTCAGCCATCTTGCAATCCATCAAAGCCTTCATGATATCATATTGTTCAGACTTTGCGGTTTCCTTGTACAGAGCATCCAATACCCGGATCATATCACGGGCTTTATGGAATTCAAAACGTTTTTGAAGCCCTGGACTCATGCAAGCTAGCATGAGGCACTGCACTAAGTTGTGATCATCATCCTTAGTGGCCCAGACATTTTGTTCATCTTCCGGTGGCCGGTTTAGCTGGAAGAGCAGTTTCAAGCACGTACAATTTCTTAGCGCTCCTGAGGACAATCCTCAGGTTACGGACCCAGTCCGCATAGTTGTTTCCAGTCGTAGCTAACTTCTCTTTCTCTAACATCGGGCCTAAGTTGAACGCGGTGTTGTGAGCCATTTGATCTACAACGAAAACACAAGTTTCACTTAGACTTTGATTATAATGAAATTTGCACTAGTGAATAAACATTTTATTCTAAAATGCACTCCCACTCAAATCAATATCTCTCAAAATTGATTATGAGTGATTCAAGATCCGTGTCTTGATTGTTCGCCATTGGTGTAACACCACTGATGACGAAAATCTTAACCGGTAGGCCAACTTGCCAATTACATCACTATGTGACTCTAGTTCATCTTTCGATGCGTGTGTTCCAAGCTCATGACGGTCATGCCTGAACGTCAAGACAACCAAGTGATCTCGCTGCGAGGTCTCAACTCACCCGCCTCACACTTCTCTAATCGTTCGTACCCGTGTGACACGGCGCACCCCGAAAAGATAGGTGCCGTGACGGTGCTACACTTGGGAGAACACTATCTACTTGATATCTTTAAGTGAGAGATCACCCTAATAAAAGCGACTACCGCGCAATCAAGAAGGGTGCATCATAGGGGATAAACATCTCAGGCAATTCATAATTAGCATGATATGGTATAGCCCTTTCTGACGGAGAAGTCTTTCAATTCTTCGTGTTCGGCATTTGCGTCGGTGTTCACCTTCGCGAAGATTGCCACCACCTTGTCGATGCACTAGATAATATTGCTATCTCTATAGCTAATAAAATAAGTGCATTACTTAAGGTTGATACGCAGGTCATTAAAGTGCAATCATATGGCTCCAGCCATCATGCAGAATCATGACACGCAGGTCATGTTAGTTACATCATATAGTCATCTCATACATAATAAAAATGAATATGAGCATTGCTATACCACATCACATGCACATCCTGCAAAACCAAGTTAGACGCCTCTAATCGGTTTATGCAAAATTTTATTTTACGTGGCTTCTAAGGTTTTGACTTAAACCGCAGCTACCAACGTTTTATCATCAAGTATGATTATTCAAGTTGCTAGATTAACATCTCGAGGTGTATGAAACATGAGATAATTAAATCTCAAGCCCCATACTAAACTTCGTCATACGCATGACCCCCGTACAGATCATATCTGCAATGCCCTTTCATCTGCGAATTTCATCTTTCTTTTGACTATGGCAGAACCAAAAGAACTGATAGCACTTCCATGATCAATCAGGATCACGGATTGCCAGAACTTTGTCAAATTCCACCATGCTGTCTCGAGATTGAGCAAACGCAAATTCTAGGGAAGCAACAAGAACGTCGGGTAACAGATTTCATATGTCACCCGCATAAATAATTTTCAGCAATAGATCTCATCTACTCCAAAATTATATTATGCAATACCCATACATCTCCATGTATTCTAGATTGTAACCTGCATCTACGCATAGCCTAGCTCTTGATGCCACTGTAGGGGAACGCGACAGAAAACGAAATTTTTCGGTATAGCGAGCACGCCCAGGACCACTATGGAGACTGCATACAAGGTTTGATCTGATCCGTACCGACTCGAAGCGCAGCGGAAGAAGAGTCGGTGTAGATCGTCGGTGCAGATCCACGCAGCTAGGATTTACAACCTCCCAACCGCGAGGATGTACTCCCTCTCCGGACAGCCCTTCGGGAGGCGGTCGGACAGTCCCCCGGACAATGTCGCGGACAGCCCTTCGGGAGGACCCTCGAAACTCGGACGGAGACTCGGACAGCCCTTCGGGAGGACACTCGAAACAGCCCCTCGGGCAAAAGATCGAAACTACAATCTCTCTACGGGGTTGCACACATACGGTGTCAGCTATCCGGCAGGGCTTCGCCGTCCAGAACTAGTTCCTGCCGGAACCCAGACAGCCTTACGGCTCTACGAAACTCTTTTCGTGGGAGGGAGAGAAGAAGCCATATAATGCATGGCATGTGTATGAGAGCAAGGGATGAAGAGATGGCAGCCCTCACCTCCTCTATTTATAGGAAAACCAAGGGGTAGTGTGCCTCCACAAATTACCAAAAAAACCCATGCATTAGGTCACACATGAGGGTGTTAAGGACAAAATGGGATGCCATGTGGAGCTCGAAGGAGCTCCACCACCCATGGCCGGCCACCCCTAGGGGGCCCCCCAAATGGGGTTCCTTCCCTTGTAAGCCACTTCCTTCTAGAACTTTGACCAAGTCAAAAAGGTGGCTCTCCAAAATTATCCCAAAAAGCACTTTCACTATTCACGACGACATTTTTCAGCGTTCGTTCGAACTGAAAATATTTATGTGGGCTTAGAACATTTCCAGTACCCACTAAAATGATTTTCAACGCGTTCCGAAACAATTCCGGTTTTAGTGATTTTCATCTGCGAAACGCATCTGAAGTGGCTCCGGCAGCTCCGGAACATTTCCGGTTTTTATCTTAGAAAATTCCAAAAAGCTTCCAGAATGATTCTGTCACCCTCCAAGAATTATCAGGCATTTGCCGAAACCAATCTTACTTAGTGGTATATCCCGAAACAACTTTTCGGTACCATCGAAACTTATCCGATGACCTCTCTCTGCGGTACGATTCCGCTGTCCGAAACCTTTCCGGTGTCCGAAACTTTTCCGGTGATTTTCTCTCATACTCCCTGTCTAGTATTCAGCAGATAGATGACCCTTAAGCGTGTGAACCTATAGGGTCGGTGAAGTATAGACATGACCCGGAACCCCTTCCGATCAATGATCAACATCGGAGCCGTGGACACCCATATTGACCCCTATACCCACACGAATAAATATTCGAGTGAACCTCCAGTTGCAGTGAGCTATTCCTTTTGCTTCGCGATATGTCACAAACACCTGAGGTGAGATTTATTGCATTCCTGTGGATCAACAATTTGTCCAGCATGCAAGTTACCTCGTTACCGGTTTTGTTCTCTTTTCTCGTTTCCGTGTTCCGGCATCCCAGTGATCAAATCACAATGTGTCTGGCCAGACGATGATGGATACCGTTACACCGAGAGGGTCCGAGTATATCTCTCCATCGTCGGAGGAGCAAATCCCAATCTTGAGCTATCTTGTTACTTCCTATACTTTTCCGTGAACCCGAAAGCTGCCGTAATAGCCACCCAGTTACGGATGACGTTTAACAAACCCCAAAGTTCACGAAGCAAGCACGAAGGAACTTGATACTCTCATGGTCTAAGGAATTATGCAAACATTAACTATCTCAATGATATTAACCATAAACTTGTGACGAAGGTATCTCATAGCATAACATCAATCCAGGTTGATTCAACACAAGAGTTCTACCAACATTGTGCCCTCAAAATTGCCGGCATAGTCATGCCCATGATCAGGAAAACAGGATCATCATGCAATACTTGAGCTAGTCTTAGAGGCAAGACTAGGAATATATTTTACCGTTTATTATACCACACGTGCATATGAGTTCCCTCCGAGCCTCGTGGATATTGTAGACTCGAGAATCATTGCAGTTATAGCATGGATCATAAACATTCATTACAAACTTGGAGATACAAAATAACTGTTATTACTGCCTCTAGGGCATATCTCCTACACGCGCCGCCACGCCGCCCCGCCCTCCCTGAAACCACTCCCCACCGCCGGTCTGCCGCCGCACCGGCCATCCCTCTAGGCCCCCCCGCGCCGAGCTTTTTCCCCGGCGATCCCCACCCCACCGCCCAATCAACGGCCCCCCAACCGCCGGTGACTGCCAACCAGAGGTCTCACGACTTTGAATACCCATCGACCACTAATTTATTACCATTTCTGTCCTTCATATACGCGCTGACGGGTGGGCCCTATGGTAATGTGCGTTGCTGAATGTGGAACGTTTCACTGGTCAATTGATCGTGTTATCAACAAATTACGGAGCTGTATGGTGAGCCAGTGACCGTATGATCACCCTAAAATGTACTCCTATTTTATTAACACAGTACAGACTCAAACTACCATTTCTTTCTTTCATATACGGGCTGACAGGTGGGCCCCACGGTTACGCGCCCCGATGGTGCAACACTAGTTGCGCCGCGTGGAACGTTTAACTGGTCCATTGATTGCGTCATCAACAAAATATGGAATTGTACGGGTGAGCCAGTGACCGTATAATCATGACATGTATTTGTTTAACACGGTACAGACGCAAGGGCTCATATATACACGCAAGCACTCACCGCTATAAGTGCACACACGCGAACCCTACCCCTATGAGCACCTTCGAGAGAGTGGGCCAACATATATGATCTTGAGATTTTACGAAGTCACCATAGGTGCCTCGTAGTCGAGTGGAACGTCTCCTCCCACTGAACACACATCGCGGGAAAATACTGAAATTAACACAAGATAAATGCGAGCACCGGGACTTTAACCTTGGTGGGCTCGAGAAACCACTGTCCTCCTAACCATCCAACCACATGTTGGTTAGCACGACAGAATGTATGTGGTGACCATGATGAGCTTATTCTGAAGTCCAGTGACCATATCGTGCTTTCGCTATACAATGACCGTAAGTGTCGTCAACAAAATACGGAGCACGCATCAAATACAAAGTCCGTCAGTGTCATCAACAAAATATGGAGACGTATCGTGAGCTAGATACCGTTGTACTATTGTATATGCTTATTTTCTTAGTGGCCGATTGCGTGTGTGGTGTGGTGGGCACATCATTTCTAGTTGTGGTGGGTCAACATGAAGACTCATGGGTCGGTTCCATCCTGCGCCACATATAGGTTGGACCGAGACGCGTTATATGAAGACCCATGTGGAGGACTCGGCGTACAACACGAAGCTACCAGAGTCGCGGAGGACTCTATCCCCACTATTGATAAGCCAACTATATATGATTTGTAACCCTAGGGCCCCAGTATGTTATAGAAGCTTGGGGGCTAGCTAGTTCGTCGATAGTATACACACACGCAGAATGCCTGGTATTCACCTGTACTTTGTACACACCCCTATCACTAATATACAGTACCAGGAGTAGGCTCTTTCTTCAACTGCAAGGGTCCGAACTAGGGTAAAACTTTGCCTCGTATTACCATCCAGCCTAACAGCCAGGGATATCCTACCGAATGATATGATTCTGCCAACTACTAAGAGAGAGGTGTGTCTAGGGGGGGCAATGTGTGCGAGAGAGGCCTAAAGATAATGTGCGTGCGGGAGACACATAGGCACATATATGTCCGTATAGAGGGCTAGTAGAGACCGTGCGTGTGTATATATGCATGTGAGAGAAATAGTGTTTTCCAACTGAGATTAGTGAAAAGAGTGGTACATAGTAGTCAGAAAGAGAGAGAGAAACAGAGAGAGGATGTGCGTGAGACACCCCGACACCCTGAGAGAGATTGTGAGCATGTGTGAAAGAGAAATGCCGATGCATATAAAGTGTGTGCACTTATGCGTTAGATAGAGAGAGATATAACGCATTTGTGAGAATGGGCCGAGGCATAGTGCATCTACGTGTAAAAGGCGGTTCTACGCATTAAATTAAAATATAAATGGCATTATTATTTTTGGATGAGATCATGAATTTTGCAAATTGCGTATGGACGAAAATCGGTCTATCAGACACCCATACTCTATTGAATTCTAGCATGTGCATGTGTTTATCATATTATCGATCCATAGAGTGAGAGCGGTTTGAAATACAGGTAATGGATTCTTTTGCAATTCATATATAAACATTAATTAGTGCACTCCATGTTGTTAGTGTGAAGCACTTTATACATTTGTCACTTGCATGGATACATTCCAAATTGCTAGCTACGAAATAGAATACATGTCGAATTCAACATAAAGGGGGTTTCGAAGATTCGAATTCATAGGAAGTGCACTCATCTATTTGAACCCGAGATAATGGCATTTGTAAATCAGATGTAAAAGGGGGCATCAACCTATGTTGTGAGTTTGAACATGCTATATATATTCATACGCATATCCAACTTTTTTTGCAACCAAGGAGATTATATCTGGAACCATGCATGAACTGAGGTAAGTTGCATATTTTTTAATATATACTCCTGTACAATGTATATTCAAGTGTACCCCCTCCATTCCAAAATAATCGTAGCTTTAGGATTTTCAAGAGTAAAGATTTGTGAAGTTTGACAAATCATGAAAGTTAAATTCAAGAGAACTGAAAACGTTAATGCTTCTGCTCCCAAATATTGAATGAAGTGCCAAATAGGCCTCTGGTCACCCAAAACCGCGCGAGACTAATGTTTGGTGGTAGAAAATTACTGTCCTGACTCTGGCCCGTGTAGCCTATCGGCCTGATGTCCAAAGGTCTAAACCAGGGTAGGTTTGTAACTTCACCAAGACGCCAGTCTCAACCGCCTCCGAGAAGCATTCATACGCCATGGGCGCCTAAACACCCTACGCTCGGCCGAAATCTATCCCGCCCACATTTGGGACACCTGACATGACTGTCCTACCCTCAACCCGCAATATGTCAAAAATTTTAGATGGGGGCAAAGTTTGTAACTTTCCCCAAATTTGAAACAAGCGCGTCTCAAACCGAAACATTGTCCCCCCTTAGTTCCCCGCCTCCCTCTGTTTCCCCATTCATACTCCGTGGGCGCGAAAACACCCTCTCCATCAGCCGCGAAACCCCAGCCTCCTCCATCCTCCACCCCATAGCGGCCAATCCACCGCCGCCCTCCTCCATCACACCGGAGCCGGTACCCCGACGTCATCGTCCAACGCAACCGCAACCACAACGCCCTCAAGGACTTAGTAGCTGAAGCCAAGGCAGAGCTGCCTCCACGACGCCGACGCTGACGTGCGCCATACCAGAACCACTCCGACCATGCCGTCCTGCGCCTCACTGTTGCCGCTCCACTGTCGCAACCGTCCACCGCATCGGAGCTGTTCCCGCTACGCCGTCGTTCGCCGCCACGGATCTGGTTCCCCGCCGCCGACAGACGGCCACCGCACCACACTCAACAACTTGGCCATGGGTTTGTCCAAGGCTCCACCGTCCTCCACAACTTCTCGTTTCCAGTGAACCACAAGAAGATCGTTAGAAAAACAGAAGGAGGACATAGCACTGCCAGCAGAAAGAGGTACTCCTCTTCCCTTATTCGTGCAAATCTTACGTCTCTGCTCACACCGTATTCATCCCACGAAAGAAACTAGTTGAGCACTTCTAACTGCATCTTCTTCGTGATACTAAATGCATAAGGTTTCCTCCCTTTACTATTTCACCTTTGCTAGAGGTCAGTAGCCCGCCTGGATTTCAATTCAGGGTCAGTCGAACCACAATTAAAAGAAGCAGCAGCCGCTTAGGCGCGCGGAGCACCTAGTCCGCCTGTTCCGCGAGGAAGCGGCGCATCGGTGTCTATCATAGGGGTGTGGGGCGCAGGAGCTGCTTGCGCCCGATCTGGAGGTCGGCGGGGCTTGAATGGATGGCCGGGGGGCAGTGCCAAGCACGGCGGTGCTGTGAGGTCGAGGGGAGGGTGCAGGCAGGGGAGGAATACTGGGCCGGTGGTCGCAGGCGTTTCGAGGAAGATCGTCAACACTGACTGGCTGGAGGTAGATGATGGCGATTTGCCCGTTCTTTGTACATCGGACGGTGCAGAAAAAATGGACTGACCTATTTGTTTTCAGTCGACTGTTATTTTCATAGAATCCTGTAGTAATTTAGTGTGCCATGCATGTTGTAGAGCTATCATATCTCTCCCGTCATTTATTTCTCACCGACCTGCTATCTGCTACCTTTACACTTTACTAATTGTGCACACACTTCACCCATACTCACACTATTGTTTTTTTATGCATGGGTATTTCAGACTCTGACGCAGTGTTGATGAATGCAGAAAAGAAAAGACAGAAGGCGCTCCAGTGTAATTCGAAGATAAGCACTAAGTGTTTCAGCGCTCTAATGGGTGCAGTGTCAGCAGTTGGAGACAGTAAACGTAGCTCTGCAGTTGATGATCTCAATTGCCACACACAACCATCCCAGGTGCTTGCTTTAACTTCGCGCTGTCAAATGTGGTTGCATGTTGCATATGGTGTCTAGCTTGTATTGCTTCCAATTTGGTTAAATTGCATCTGCTTACTTTACAAATTATACCTTTGATAATGACATGCCTTCCTGTTTTTGATACATACTACATATGTCTATTAACCATGTTCGTACATCAAACTAATGCTCTTTTGTATCCCTCGTCAATCACTTATGATGAGACAGTCACCCGAGTGGGTTACTGTGAGACGCCCTACTCATTTAAAGAGTGTAGTGTCATCCTCCCCACATGATTCTCAAGAAACAGCAAGGCTAAATGAAGATAGTCAACGTAGCTCTCTAGTTGATCACCGCAATTCCCCCACACCACCATCGCAGGTGCTTGCTCTTACTTGGCAGTGTGATATGTGGTTGCATGTTGCATATGGTATCTACCTTGTAATGCTTCTAATTAGGGTAAATTGCATCTGCTTAGTTAACACATTATACCTGTGAATATGACATGCCTTCCTTTTTTTGGGTACATACTACGTCTTTCTATTAACCATGTTCTTACATCAAACTACTTTTCTTGTGTATCCCTCATCAATCACTTCTGACGATACACCTTCAAGTTGACAGTGTAATATTGGTTGCATCTTGCATATCATTTCAAACATGTATTGCCTCTAATTTGTTGAAGTGCCACTTATAATGAGACACATCTAACTTGGTAGAGTGATTTTGGTTGGATCTTTCATATGGTGTCTAGATTGCATTGCTTCCAATTTGCTGAACTGCCTTCTGCTTAGCATTTTTCATACATATTCCATCATCCTACAATGTGGTTGCCATACATAAAAGTGGTGTTCGTCAGTATCATGCATCAACGAATTTGGAAGTGCGAATTTCATTCCTTTTTCTTGTGTGTTTACTTGACAAGGCAAAATTTGAAAGGACGAAGGCACGGAATGATGGTGGTCCTCTGGAGCAACCGAAACAGATGATCTCTGCAGATTCTGCTACTACTCATACTGCAGTGCTAGTTCCAAATCTCATCTCCCCTACTCCACAACCCAAGGTGCTTGCTCTAACATGGCAGTGTGATATCTGGTTGGACGTTACATATGGTGCCTAGCTTGTATTGCTCCTAATTTGTTAAATTGCATCTCCTTAGCTTACACATTATACATGTGCATATGACACGCCTTCCTATTTTTGGTACATACTACATCTGCCTATCACACCATGTTCTTACATCAAACTACTGTTATTGTGTATCCTGCATCTATCGCTTATGATGAGACAGTCACGCCCGTGGGTTAATATGAGACGCAATACTCTTATAAAGAATGCAATTTCATCCTCTCCACATGATTCTCAAGAAACAGCAAGCCTAAATGAAGATATTGAATGTAGCTCTGTACTTGAAGACCGCAGTTCCCCTACACCACCATCACAGGTGCTTGCTCTAACTTCGCAATGTGATATGTGGTTGCATGTTGCATACGGTGTCTAGCTTGTAATGCCTCTAATTAGGGTAAATTGCATCTGCTTAGTTTACACACTATACCTGTGCATATGACATGCCTTCCTATTTTTGGTACACACTACATCTATGTGTTAACCTTGTTCTTACATGAAACTACCTCTCTTCTGTATCCTGCATCAATCACTTACAACGAGTCACCTTTATTCGTTGCATATTGCATATTATTTCTAGCCTGTTGCCATGTATTGCTTCTAATTTGCTCAAATACATTTGTTAGGGCACCCTTTTAATTTGGCAGAGTGATATTGGTTTCATCTTTCATATGGTTTCTAGCCTGCATTGATTCTAACAAGTTCAAGCACCTTGTGCTTAGTTTACACTTTATACATCATACATGTTAATATGTCACGCCGTCCTATTTTTCATACATATTCCATCATCCTATCATGCAGCTGCCTTACATGAAAGTAGTGTTCGTCAGTATCATGCATCAATGAGTTCTGAAGAGCAAATTTTATTCCTTTTTCTTGTGGGTTTGACTTGACAAGGCAAAATCAAGAAAGAGGAAGGAAAAGAGTAAGGAAGGCGATGATGGTGGTCCTCTGCAGCAACGTAAACGGGGCATCTGTACCGATTCTCCTTGTACTGATAGTGCATTACAAGGTCCAAGTCTCCGCTCCCCTACTCCACCATCCAAGGTGCTTGCTCTAACTTGGCAGTGTTATATCTGGTTGCATGTTGCATATGGTGTCTAGCTCGTATTGCTCCTAATTAGTGTAAACTGCATCTGCTTAGCTTACACGTGATACATGTGAATATGACACGCTTTCCTGTTTTTGGTACATACTATATCTGTCTATCATACCATGTTCTTACATGAAACTACTCTTCTTGTGTATCCTGCATCAGTCACTTATGATGGGACACCTTTAAGTTGGCACTGTGATATTGGTTTGCGTCTTGAATATGATTTCTAGCATGTATTGCTTCTAGTTTGATGAACGCCACCTATGACGAGACCGTTTTAACTTGGCAGAGTGATATTGATTGCACCTTCCATATGGTGTCTAGTTTGCAGTGCTTCTAATTTGTTGAAGTGCCTTCTGCTTAGTTACCACATCATAGGTGTGAATATGTCAAGCCGTCCATTTTATCGTGCATATTCCATCCTCGTATCATGACTTTGCCTTTCATCAGAGTAGTGTTCGTCAGTATCATGCATGAATGAGTTCTGAAGAGCGAATTATATTCCTTTTTCTTGTCGGTATGACCTCACAATGCAAAATCAATAAAGCTGAAGGAAATTGGCAAGGCATTGGATGATGGTGGTCCTTCCGGACAACTAAAACGGAGGTTCTCTACAGATTCTACTCCGCCATCCTCCCAACAAGATTCGCAAGAGAACGCAAGGCTAGACAGTCAACGTAGCTGTGTAGATGATGAGCACATCTCCCCTACTCCACCATCACACGTGCTTGCTCTAACGTAGCACTATTATATGTGGTTGCATGTTGCTTATGATGTCTAGCTTGTATTGCTTCTAACTTTGTTGAATTGCATCTGCTTACTTTACACATAATGCGTGTGAATATGACATGTGTTCCTGTTTCTACATCAGACTACTGTTCTTGCATATCCCGCATCAGTCACTTATGATAAGGCACCTTTAAGTCACCACTGTGATATTGGTTGTGTCTTGCATATGATTTCTAGCATGTACTGCTTCTAATTTGTTGAAACGCCATACATTTTGAACTTGGCAGAGTGATATTGGTTGCATCTTTCATATGGTGTCTAGCTTGCAGTGCTTCTAATTTGTTGAAATGCCTTCTGCTTAGTTACCACATCATAGGTGTGAATATGTCACGCCATCCTGTTTTTCATACATATTCCATCCTTGCATCATGTGTTTGCCTTTCATCCGAGTAGTGTTCGTCAGTATCATGCATGAATGAGTTCTGAAGAGCGAATTTTATTCCTTTTTCTTATCGGTTTGACTTCACAATGCAAAATCATTACAGCTGAAAGAAATTAGTCCGGCAGTGGATGATGGTGGTCCTTCGCAGCAACTCAAACAGGGGGTCTCTACAGATTCTACTCCGCCATCGTCCCAACAAGATTCACAAGACAACACAAGGCTGTACAGTCAACGTAGCTATGTAGATGATGAGCACATCTCCCCTACTCCACCATCACAGGTGCTTGCTCTAACTTGGCACTATTATATGTGGTTGCATGTTGCGTATGATATCTAGCTTGTATTGCTTCTAACTTGAGTTGCATCTGCTTACTTTACACATAATGCCTATGAATATGACACGTGTTCCTGTTTCTAGAACATATGTGTACATGATGAGCACATCTCCCCTACTCCACCATCACAGGTGCTTGCTCTTACTTGGAACTGTTATATGTGGTTGCGTTTTCCGTATGATGTCTAGTTTGTATTGCTTCTGATTATGTTGAATTGCATCTGCGTAGCTTACAACTTATACCTGCAACGATCACTTACCCATAAGACACATTTAACTTGGGACTGTGATGTAGGTTCCATCTTGCATTGTCTTCTAGCTTGTACTGCTTCTAATTTCTTGAAATGGCACTTACGACGAGACACTTTTTACCTGATAGAGTGATATTGGTTGCATGTTCATATGGTGCCTAGCTTTCATTTCTTCTAATTTTGGTGAAATGCCTTCCGCTTACTGTTTTTTCATACATATTCCATCCTCCTATCGTACGTGTGAATATGAAACGCTGTCTTTTTTGTATATATTCCATCCTCCTATCCTGTGCTTGCCTTACATCAAAGTAGTGTTCGTCTGTATCATGCATCAACCAGTTATGCAGAGCTAATTTTATTCATCTTCCTGTGGTTTTGACTTCATAAGGCAATATCAGAAAATAGGAAGGAAAAGAGTAAGTTAGGGGATGTTGGTGGTCCTTCGCACTGACGCAAACAGAGACTCTCTAGATTTGCCACTACTACTGCTAATGAAGTTGAAGTCCCAAGTCTACATGATGAGTTCATCTCCCGTACTACACCATCGCAGGTGCTTGCTCTAAGTTGACAGTGTGATAATTGGTTTCATGTTGCATATGTTGTCTAGCCTGTATTTCTTCTATTTTGATTAAATTGCACCTGCTGAGTTTATACGTTATACATGTGCACATGACATGGCTTTCTGTGTCTAGAATACACTGCATCTATCTATCATACCATGTTCTTACATCAAAGTACTGCTGTTGTGTATCCCGCATCAGTCACTCATGATAGGACGCTTTTAACATGGCAGTTTGATAGTGGTTGCATCTTGCATTGATTTCTACGTTGTACTGCTTCTAATTTTTTGAATTGCCACTTATGACAAGACACTTTTAACTTGGCAGAGTAATATTGGTTGCATCTTTCATATGGTGTCTAGCTTGCATTACTTCTATTTTCTTGAAAATCCTTCTTCTTAGTTTGCACATCGTAGCTGTGAATATGTCATGTCGTCTTGTTTTTCTTACATATACCATCCTCATACGGTTGTCTTACATCAAAGTATTGCTTGTCTGTATCATGCATCAATGAGTTCTAAAGAGCGATTTAATTCTTTTGTGTTGTGGGTACGGCTTGACATGGCAAAGTCAAAAAAGAGCAAGGAAAATAATATAGTAGGGAGTGCTGTTACTCGTCGGGTGAAACGGAAAAGGATATGTCGTCGAGATTCTGCTGGTACTTATAGTGCAGTAGAACGTCCAAGTCCACCGGCTAAATCTACAAACACAGTATCACCTGCTCCACCAGCTGCAGTATCCGCTTCAACTATACCAGCATCTCAACAAGTTACTCCTTCGTTTGCTCCGGAACTAGCCAGTTCCCAAGTTGCCTTCACACCTAACACTACTTCCGAAGCACTGCTGACACAACAGGACTTGGCAAGATCAGATGAACCTCATGAGCATCAACACTAAGACGGTACGTGACCGAGTCAAGTTGCAGTTGCATGCTCCTTTATATGTACTCTCACAGTTTGATGTACACTAACACTTTCCATATTCGTTGTTGAACTAGCACCACGGCGCAAGCGGAAACACACATCAGGGATAATGCTTGACAGATTAACAAAATCTAAAGGAGGAAGAATGGAGATCCATTTTGAGGCAGGTTTAAAAAGCCCACGTGATGCTACAGAGTCAGCCAAGTTAGTATCAAAGGCAGCCGTTGCCGTTAGGTGTCATGCACGTATCCTCCCAACGTGGATCCAGTACAGGAATGAGAAAGACAATACCCAGTTTAACACCTTCCTTGACCATTTATCCGTAAGTAATGTTATTCATCGCAATTAGTAATATTGTCTTGCTCTGTCCCATACTTTCTAGCTTCCTCCTAATAAGACTCACATTCTTTTTTCAACATATGAGGTTCAAGTTGGATCCGAAAGATGATGCAACTAAACAAGCATGCACTCATGTTTTTCAGTCTGCTCTGAGACAGTATCGGTACCACCTTAGAAAATCTCACTTTGAAGGCAAGGCTAACAATGAAATCACCCAAACATCTCCAGTGGAATATATTACAGATGAAGACTGGACAAGCCTCGTTAAACACTGGTCTGATCCAAAGTATCAGATAGGCTATATATATTTGATCAGACCACATATTGAACTTGTATTTATGTATGTTCCTTACAAGTGTATCTTTTTCTTCTAGGCTAACTGTTTGAGGAACAAAACCAACCGTTCTAAAGTGAAATTCCAAGAGACAACAGGATCTCGTAGCTATATTGCACACTGCGAGGCTCTTGTAAATAGCTGCTACTTCCTTCTTCTTTTTGTGCCATATTATCGTATCTATATTGACTTGTTCCAAATACAGAGGAAAGCCCGTGGGACCAAAAAGAACCTAAACCAAATGCAATGCAAATCTTCAAGGATTGCCAGACCAGCAAGATGAAGGGCATGAGCACACCAGTTCAAGCCGCTGTTGTAAGTCCTTACTCCTCCTGCCTTTGAACTTATTGGTACTGTGATGTGTTCATTTAACTACTTGGTTTGCAGCCAATGTCAGTTACTCTGTTCACTTTTATACACAGTTGTTTTAACGTATCATTTCACCTTACATGGTTTAAAAGAGATGAAGGATATTCTTTTGGTCTTGATCTGTAATCTAGTTGTTATGTTCACGTGCGCACACAATGATAAAATAGTTTGTTTGTTTTATATCTGTTTGCCCATGACATGAATGATGTCATACTATGTTCATCCTACTTTAAACCATGTCTCTTTATCCTTAGATGTCAACGAATGTGAGGAAATAGACAATACAGTAGGCATTCTACATGGGCATATGTTCTGAAAGTGATTTTATTATGTAGTTGGCACTACAATACATGCTAATGTATTACAGTAGTTCACCAAAATAAGTTATGTATAAATGTTTAACCTACTTTGTTTGTTTTTGTCTCATTAGTAACTTATCTGGTACACTAATCTACAAGTTCAAACTTTCAGGAAGCTATGGAACAAATGATTGAACAGCCACAACCACCTGAAGGTGATGAGGCTACCACAGGCACAATGACACCTCTTGCTGCAGTGCGTCAGTATCTCTCCACTAACAGTGCAAAAAGCACCTTCTCCGTAATTCTGGGTTGGTTGTCAAGGTAACCTCGTCCAAATCATCTACTGAACAAAATCTTCTTGCTAGACAGAGTGATATATCTGTGCTCCAGACACAAGTCCAATCCCTAATGGACGTCGTTTTGGAAACAAGAATATTGGTTGACAAATGTCGTCAAGATATGAATGGTTTTGAAACCAGACTATCAGACATTCACTTCGTTGTTCAAGAGCAATGGCGGAAAAAAGGTGAAGATCGTGCTGCTCCATCAGGTTCTACAGCCTGAAACATTAGCACTCAGGTCAAATGATCTGTGCTTCTATACATCTGATGGTGCTTTTATCTGGAAGGACTGTAAACTTTATGCCAACAGGCTTTTTGTTGTATGGTTGGAATTTATTTTGTTGTGATACAACATTTATGATGCTGCCGCAGGCTGCAGTAATTACGACGCTATTTTTGTATAGCGTAGGTTTATCTTAGTAATGCATTCGGCCAAAAGCTTCGTAGGAGCCCAACATGCCAACATTCATCGGGCCCATTCCAATTGGGCTAAAAATGATTACGGGCCAAAATTGGCATGTAGCCCACTAAAAATATCTGGGCCTAAATTAGCATAAGCTTTCATATTTTTCTGGTAGGCCTGTGCCCATAGTGGGCCTTTAGGCCTAAACATAATTTGGGCCCTCAGTAAAAGTAGGCCGTTCACATGTGCAAATATCTCGAGCCCATAAAAACATGGGCCTTTAATAGACCGAAAGTGAGATTGGGCCCTGATTGTGCCAAATAACCCACTGGTCTTAGCAGGCCGAAATGGTGGCCCAGTTATGATGCGGATCTTTGACAGGCTGAAATTCGGACGGGCCGTAAATGCGCCGACCTAATACACGGGCCTTTAACAGGCCGGAACTTCGGTCGGGCTAGATTATCGTCATTTTATATATGGGCTGTTAATGGGCCCGATATGACGTTGGGCCACATATGGCCCATGGTTTTCGTCCGGCGTTAACAGGCCGAAAGTGGCCCAAATCTATAGTGGGCCTCTAACAGGCAGAATGTCAGACATGGCCGAATATGACCCAAATCCTTCACGGTCGTTGATGGGCTGAAAGTTTTGATGGCCTGTAAATGGGCCCAAATGAAGCAGGACCTTTAACAGGCCGGAAATACACCGGGCCGTAATTCGGCCCAATTACTTAGCGGACTGTTAACGGGCCAGAAGTGACCATGGGCCGCGTTGATGACAAGTTTAGGACAGGCCGTTGACGGGCCGATTTGACAGAGAATGTTGGGCCTTTAGCTGGGCCGGCCCATTATGGTCTGCAAAATCTTGTGGGCCTTTAGCTGGGCCGACCCATTGTGGTCCGCTAAATCTTGTGGGCCTTTAGCTGGGCCGGCCCATTATGCTCTGTAAAATCTTGCGGGCCTTTAGCTGGGCCGGCCCATTATGGTCCGCCAAATCTTATGGGCCTTCGGTTGGGCCGGCCCATTTATACTTTATGGGCCAGTTTTAGGCCGGTCCACGTGTCAACATATCATAGGCCCATCTCGACCGTTGGATGAGTGACACCTGTGCCAACACGGAGCTGACGCGTGGATCCGTCAGTCAATGATGATTTTACACATGGAAAATCCCCATTGGTCCGGGCTGTTAACGGGTTATCGGATCCAAAACCCGACGCGATAGCTTAACGGCGTTCCGTTACGGTGGATGCCATGTGTCGGTCACCCTTGACGAAAGCACTTCATATCGTCATGGAAGTGGACACTTCCGTGATGATAATTTTGGTAATGTCATGGAACACTTCTACGACAGCACAGGTATGACTATCTTGATTCTGTCATAAAATCGTCATGGATGTACATGCATGACAAAAAACGCGACCTACTGTGACAAACACGTATCATCACGGAAGTGTATTTTTTTTGTATTGCAGGCAGGCGCCAGCGCGCACAGCGTACTCGTTTCCTCTTTGGTCCTAAGGCAGCAAGCGCAGGCGTGGAGTACCGAGGCATCAAGCAAAGCTTCCATATCAGTGCAACGAGACCAGGACTGGAAGGACGGCAAGGCGGAGGTCACCATGGAGCCCAGGCGGCGTCACCACTAGAGCCTTTTGCAGGCGAAGACCGCTTTTGTCAAGATAAGTTGTACTAGATGTTCCCCTTCAAACTTGGCCGTTGTGGGATCCCTTCCCGCTCATTATTTGGGAAGAGGACCAGGGCCCCTATAAATAGGACTAGCCACCACAGAGAGGAGGGGGGATCAAACCCTTCCACCAGTTCACCAAGCACAAGAACACCTCACCTCAGGAGGCTGTTCTTCCCCTTGTACTGTTCATCCATAGCCCAAGAGGCAATCCACCACCACCACCACACTGGATTAGGGTATTACACCACAACGGTGGCCCGAACCAGTGTAAATCTTGTGTCCCTTGTGTTGCGAGTTCGTCGAGTTAGCCCTTGAGATCGTAGCAAAACAAGGACGCGGATCGGTAGGAGGGGAGATCTCCGCGCGCACCCCAGAGTTCGAACCTTGAGGGTTTTGCCGGAACCCGAGATCCGACAATAATTATGTTCAGATCATAACTAAACATTCCGATATATAAGATCTTGACAGAATCCAGCAATATTGATAGGCTATCCATGGACGAACTCTTCATTGAGCATATAACATAATATTAGTACCCAAAGTGTACTCCAAGATGATATAAAACTTATACGCACAAATGAAAATGCAGATTATGATTACAAATGTGTAGATGATAATATACGGTACCTGAAAAAGTGAGGAGCCAAACACCAACTTCTTGTGATCATTAAACGGATCATGAATTACACCCAAGGTCTCCAGTTTGGGCGCAGAGACGACAGTTATTTGCCAAGGTTTATAACAATAATGAAGGAGCAACCTTTGAAGTGAAGGGGCATCTTCGATGATGAGCTGCTATCCTACAAAAGCAATTCTGATGCTTTTAAGGTGAGGCGACTTTATTTGGAGACAACTAATACGGATTTCTACTCCCAAAACAATCAACAAGCGCTCCAGGGCAGGGCAACTGGAGTGGATGATGTTGTGCAGTTAGGCCTCCAACAGATAAACCAATACAAGCGAAAGTTTTTTTAGCAATGGGAGTCGAAGCATTTGTACCAGATCATCTGGTAGATGGCACTGGGCGAAGGTGGCGGTGTGGAGAGAGGAGGAAAAGCACGAGATGGACAACGATGGTGTGGGCACAAATTCTTGGTGTTCGGTTTCGTGGTAATCGTATAACTCAAACTGCTGGAGTTTTTCGAGTTCAGGGGAAGTCAGCCAAGCGTTCACCGTGCCGGGTATGGACAGCAGGTAGCGTGTCGGGATGCAGAGGCATTGAATAGGGCCCTACTGGTGAGAGGAGACGATGGCTCTGAGGAGATCAAATTCAGGAAGGACAGATATCTGACCACAGTCGAGATTGAGGGGCGCGGTGCGCCATAGAGGGCACCACCGAGTTGAGAGGACTTGTGTGCGGCAGCAATCCTTGGTGGGGAGAAGCGAGATGATCTCCTCAAGGATAACGTCCGGGAGATCGCTGATGCGGTCCATGGGAGATTCTACCGGTTCCTCAGTTCCGGGTGGGGGGGTCGCCGCTTCTCCCTGCGCTGCCGGGTGCAGGATCTACAACCGGCGTCGCCGCTGGCGGGAGCCTCATCTTCTTGGCGCTGGGGCCAGCCGACTCCATTTTCCTTGCGGCCGTCGCGCCGACCTCATGGGTTTGAGCAAAGTAGCCAGAGACGAGCCTAGTGGCAGTGCGAGTGGGCCGGGGAAGAAGGAGGGCTGGGGTTTTCTGTAGGTGTGGAAGAAGAGGAGCATGCGTTTTCTGTACGAGTGAGGAAGAAGGTGAGTGGGGTTTTCGGGACGAGTGAGGAAGATGGGGAGCAAGGGGAATTGGGGGGTGATGGAAGCGGGAGAGTCCAGCGAGCTGCAGTATAAGGAAGCGAGGAGGAAGGAGGGTTTTTCTGGGATCGCCCCCTCTTCAGGAAATATAGGCTTCTCCTCACAACAAACAAAAACAAATGGGCTTTAAGATGGATAGGCTTTTGTATCGGCCCAGTCGACTGCCTGTGTTTCATACTGGAGGGCCTTAACACTAGAGGCAGCCCATTAGAGACACTCTCCAGCTCTCCAGCTTATTGCCCATTCGAAAGAAAATAAGAGACGCCTCCAGCTTAATTGTGGCTTGGGCCGGCTTGGCATCCACCAAATTAGAGGATGGTATAAACACTCACACTGGTCGTAGCGCGGCAAAATGAGGGGTCAAATAACATGCCCACAATATACATAGATTAACAGGGATTGTGGGGGATTAAATCATGTACAAGCCAAATTTCCCTCCATTCCTCTCCAAACCCCTTGGGAGGAGGTTGAACCGAACAAGGCCAAAGACTAACCATAGTGGGAGTAACTTTAGGCCTCTCCCAGTGCTCCACCATGTATACTACTATAGGTGCTAAGCCTGCCACGTAGGCATAAAATATGATGTGGAAAGTTAATTAATAAGAGAGAGACTAGTTTGGTGACCCCAGGAAGAAACAGTGCTAAGCGCGTGTACCTAGGTGGAAAGACAATTTTGAGTCTATAGCTAATTAAATGAAGCAAACTTAGCAACAACAAACTAAGCACCTATGCATTGGAGACTTGAGTTGCTAAGCCATTTAATGCACTTAGCATCTCATCTAAGCACATTTGCATTGGAAAAGGTCTTAATTCCATACAGTATCATAATATGATACTCAACCCTCTCTTTCTTCATCTAATTCTATGCCACCTCATCAAATTTGCCTACTACTCCCTCCATTCCTAAATATAAGTCTTTTTAGATATTTCAAATGGAATACAACATACACTACTGCAGGTTGCTGCTAACGCGACACTACAATCAGAGAACCTTCGACGAAACTGTGTGCGATTCAATAATCGCAAACGGTGGTGTAAAAAACCGTCCAAAAGGTGCAAAACGTTTGCGATGGCGGAGCCATCAAACATGGTTCAGATTTTAGTTGCGTGTGCGATGCAGGGTATGGTTGATCCAGACGAACTGTTTGTGATTAGACAGAACAACAGAAATGGGCAGCCATATCAATGTGTGTGAGATATATGGCATACAGTTCGCTCCGATGAACTGTTTGCTATTAGGGAAAGCAACATAAACGGTCCACCAGATCAAGGTGTGTGTGATATATTACATACGGTTCAGTCGAATGAAATGTTTTCAATTAGGGAAGAGAACATAAACGGTTCAACTTAACAAGATGTGTGTGATACACTGCAAAAAGGCCCGGAGGTTAATTCGAGAACAAGTACACAGAGGTTAATTTGACATACATGACTTATAAGTTTCATAGAAATCATATCACTTTTTTAAAGAATTTAATTGCGTTGAATGTGTATAGGGCACGAGCGCTGGCGGTGGCATGTACACGAGCTCGCACGGGTCCGCAGAGACCTCGCTGACGCCCGCGGCTTC
The DNA here is from genome assembly GCF_002575655.3 of Aegilops tauschii subsp. strangulata. Taxonomy (NCBI): domain Eukaryota; kingdom Viridiplantae; phylum Streptophyta; class Magnoliopsida; order Poales; family Poaceae; genus Aegilops; species Aegilops tauschii. The sequence continues at coordinate 385,449,681 of NC_053039.3, read as the reverse complement.
CAGCTCTGCGATAGTGCTCGGCGACCAGCCCGTCAATGCTACGGGGATGGTTGCTGGCGCGGGCGCGGGGATGGGAGCTGGGACGGGAGCGGGGGCAGCAACCGCCGCGGCCAGCTCGTTCTGGGCCATGTCCGTGAGGCCCCATTACTCCTTATTTTTTATCTCCTTCGGCTCGGAGTCGACTTCACCAAACTTGAAGAGTAGTGGCAGATGATCATTCTGCGCCATGGTGTTGGTGGAGGTCTGCGGGAGGGAGGGGAATGGGAGGCGAACAGTAAGGCCGTCCGTATTAAACAGTGTCTCGGGCGCCATTAATGGAGAGGAAGGCGGGCAGCCATGGAAGTCAAAGGGCTCGCTTCCCAGTGAGCCTGCGCAGCGTACACCTCGCACGCTTCCCGATGAGCCTGCACATTGGAGGACAACTTGCACGCCTCTCAGTCAGACTGCGCACCGGACTCCGATCGCACGCCTCCCGTTCAGTCAAGGTCAAGTAGTTGTCCACACGGCACCTCCTATAGCCATTAAAATGAAGACACGTGGCGTCACGTGAATGGTTAACAGAACGCACACGATTTGAATTATACAAACGTTTGAGATATTAAATTGGCAACTATTTTTTCAAAATGCCTTTGTTGGATGTCATTCGAGTGCGCCTTCTCTCAAAATGGACTTGAAAAATACCACAGCATGTCGGGTGCCATTCCATGATAGCATGCCAAGTTTCATGAATTTCAGACGAGTTTTGGATTTACTAGAATTTAAAAACAAAGTATCTCAACGTTTTGCCGGCAATCAACGGTGCCCTGGTGTTTGAAATTCATTCCCATTTCTTGCATGGGACCTAAGCATGCACCCAAGGACAAAGATTTCATTTTTCAACCAATTTATATGCATTAGAGCATGTGCATGTAGTTCAAATTTGAATTATGCACATAAATGCATTGAAAACTCAATTAATGCATAAAAACGTCCAAACGAACCCCGAAAAATCCCAAAAATTGACACAACACTCCTGTTGTTCTATGTTGACACGAGAAAAAAATTGAAAGCAATAAGAGGCAATGGATATCGTTTCGTCCCCAAAGGTGGGACGTTCCCTACCGAAACCATCAGGCTTGTTGTGAGAAGCTCTGGTTTGTGAGAAGCATATCCCCAAACCTACCCCAAATGGGACAAAAAATTTACCACGACATGTTCATGCCGCTCCATGATAGCATGCCAAGTTTCATGAATTTGAGACGAGCTTTGTATTTACTAGAATTTAAAAACTAGGTATCTCAATGTTTGCGGCCGAGTGACCGTGGCAGGGTGTTTGACATTCGTTCCCATTTCTTGCATGGGACCTAAGCATGCAACCAAGCACACATATTTGAATGTTCAACCAATTTATATGCATTAGAGCATGTGCATGTAGTTCAAATTTGAATTATGCAAATAAATGCATTGAAAACTCAATTAATGCATAAAATGTCCAAACGAACCCCGAAAAATCCCAAAAATTGACACAACACTCCTGTTGTTCTATGTTGACACGAGAATTTTTTAAAGCAATAAGAGGCAATGAATATCGTTTCGTCTCCAAAGCTGGGACATTCCCTACCAAAACCATCAGGCTTGTTGTGAGAAGCTCTAGTTTGTGAGAAGCATATCCCCAAACCTGCCCCAAATGGGACAAAAAATTTACCAAGTCATGTTGATGCCACTCCATGATAGCATGCCAAGTTTCATGAATTTCAGACGAGCTTTGTATTTACTGGAATTTAAAAACTAGGTATCTCAATGTTTGCGGCCGAGTGACCGTGGCAGGGTTTTTGACATTCGTTTCCATTTCTTGCATGGGACATAAGCATGCAACCAAGGACACATATTTGAATTTATAACCAATTTATATGCATTAGAGCATGTGTATGTAGATCGAATTTGAATTATGCACATAAATGCATTGAAAACTCAATTAATGCATAAAAATGTCCAAACGAACCCAAAAAAATCCCAAAAATTGACACAACACTCCTGTTGTTCTATGTTGACACGAGAATTTTTTTGAAAGCAATAAGAGGCAATGGATATCGTTTCGTCCCCAAAGGTGGGACGTTCCCTACCGAAACCATCAGGCTTGTTGTGAGAAGCTCTGGTTTGTAAGAAGCATATCCCCAAACCTGCCCCAAATGGGACAAAAAATTTACAACGGCATGTTGATGCCGCTCCATGATAGCATGCCAAGTTTCATGAATTTCAGACGAGCTTTGTATTTACTAGAATTTAAAAACAAGGTATCTCATTGTTTGTGGCTAAGTGACCGTGGCAGGGTGTTTGACATTCGTTCCCATTTCTTGCATGGGACCAAAGCATCCAACCAAGGACACATATTTGAATTTTCAACCAATTTATATGTATTAGAGCATCTGCATGTAGTTCGAATTTAAATTATGCACATAAATTTATTGAAAACTCAATTAATGCATAAAAATGTCCAAACAAACCCCGAAAAATCCCAAAAATTGACAAAACACTCCTGTTGTTCTATGTTGACACGAGAATTTTTTTGAAAGCAATAAGAGGCAATGGATATCGTTTCGTCCCCAAAGGTGGGACGTTCCCTACCGAAACCATCAGGCTTGTTGTGAGAAGCTCTGGTTTGTGAGAAGCATATCTCCAAACCTGCCCTAAATGGGACAAAAAATTTACCACGACATGTTGATGCCGCTCCATGATAGCATGCCAAGTTTCATGAATTTCAGACGAGCTTTGTATTTACTAGAATTTAAAAACAAGGTATCTCAATGTTTGCGGCCGAGTGACCGTGGCAGGGTGTTTGACATTCGTTCCCATTTCTTGCATGGGACCTAAGCATGCAACCAAGGACACAGATTTGAATTTTCAACCCGTTTATATGCATTGCAGCATGTGCATGTAGTTTGAATTTGAATTATGCACATAAATGCATTGAAAACTCAATTAATGCATAAAATGTCCAAACGAACCCCGAAAAATCCCAAAAATTGACACAACACTCCTGTTGTGCTATGTTGACATGAGAAATTTTTTGAAAGCAATAAGAGGTAATGGATATCGTTTCTTCCCCAAAGGTGGGACGTTCCCTACCCAAACCATCAGGCTTGTTCTCAGAAGCTCTGGTTTGTGCGAAGTATATCCCCAAACCTGACCCAAATGGGACAAAAAAAATTTACCACGGCATGTTGATGCCGCTCCATGATAGCATGCCAAGTTTCATGAATTTCAGACAAGCTTTGGATTTACTAGAGTATAAAAACCAGGTATCTCAATGTTTGCGGCCGAGTGACCGTGGTAGGGTGTTTGACATTCGTTTTCATTTCTTGCATGGGACCTAAGCATGCAACCAAGGACAAACATTTGATTTTGCAACCCGTTTTTATGGACGGAGCATGTGCATGTAGTTCAATTTTTAATTATGCACATAAATGTATAAAAATGTTCAAACGATCCCCGAAAAAATCCGAAATTTAACACGACACTCCTGTTGTTCTATGTTGACACCAGGAAAAAATTGAAATGAAGAAGAGGCGACGAATATCATTATGTCCACAAAGGTGACATGTTTCCCTAACGGAACCATGAGGCTTTCTTGTGAGAAGCTCTGGTCTGTGAGAAGCTTATACCACAACCTACCCCAAATGGTACAATATTTTTTACCCCAGCATGTTGATGCCATTCCATGATAGCATGCCAAGGTTCATGAATTTCAGACGGGTTTTGGATTTACTAGAATTACAAAAGCAAGTACCTCAACATTTGCTGGAGAGCCACGGTGCCGTGGTGTTCAAAATTCATCCTCATTCTCTTGCATCGGACATAAGCATAAACCCATGGACACATATATTATTTTACAACCCATGTTGGTGCACCGGACCATGTGCATGTGCTTTAATTTTGAATTGTGCACGTGAAATGGCTAGAAAACCAATTTAATGTATGAAATTTCCAAACTAACCCTGAATAATTCCAATTTTTTTTACGACACACATATAGTTGTATGTTAACTGCAGATAAAAGGTCTAGCAATTGAAACACCGTCCATTGCCGCTGTGACCCCATTATGTAATACAAATCAAGACAAAAAATCGAGTAGATCCCACACAGTTTATTATCACCAACCGTGTGAGATGCAGCACAAAATATCTTGGAGCACCGTCGGATTATAGTACGCATACGGCTTACGGGAGAAGGTGCGACGGCTACAGTCCCCAGCCCGCTCTGAATAAGGGACCGTGTCTGATGACACTTTGTGCGCCATTTTTTTGGCTGAAGCGATTCCAAATTCTCGGCTTCCGCGGAAATATCTACCTCCCCGCCCCCTCCCCCTTACCAAAAGCCACATTTCCCCTGTTTCCGCCTTCCCTTCCAATTTGAAACCTTCACTCCTTGCTTGCAGCGCCGCCTCCTCGCCGGCGACTCTCCTTCATGCTGCTCGGCCTCGCCTATCCAGGTAGGTAATCCACACCCGACCACCATCCTCTTCCACCTTTCTCATCCCACATGCCCCGACCGCCGGCGCGAGCACGACACCTTCCACCCAAATCACCGACACCTCCACCAAATAAGCGCGGCCCTAAGCCATGGTGCACGCAGTATAGCCAGGATCTCAAGGAGCATTTGGCAGCGGATAAGCAAATCGCGGCCGCACGCGCGGATGAGGTCGCGATGGCTGCCATTCATGCCGACCCCCAGATCTTGGAGGAGCACCTTGCCGTTGAGGCCACCATCGACACCTCGCGCACCGACGCCGCGAAGCGGTTGGCTGCTTTAAATGATAGTTCGTGGCGTTTTCTCGAGGCCACCGTCGGTACCTTCAACAAAGAGTACGATGTGTTTTCTCAGCGTGCACGTGCTTACACTGGTATGCGTCGGTGCTATACAAACGGTTTTTAACCCCTTTCCGCGATGGCATTTGGAACCGTCGCTAAGTGAGTGTGGGCGATAGGGGGGTCCTTCCCACACGACCCAGAAACCGTCGGGGATATGCCCTCCTGGCACACACGCTCGGCAAAATGAGGTCGTGTGCGACCGGCGAGCGCTCAAATACGGAAATACGTACAGTAGAGCTAAAAAATACAATTATACATGCGAAATTGTTTCCGGTCGCAAGTACATCCCACACAGTCAGTCCCCCCTAAATGTTTCTGTTCATATGTACATTCCACACAGTCGCTCCAAGGAAAACTTTTCCATTCACAGGTACATCACACACAATTTTTCCTGTTAAATCGTTTGTGATAGCGTTGCCATTGCACACGATATTAATAATTTTATCGTTTGCGTTATTGAATGCATCACACACGGTGCGTAGAAGAAACTGTGTGGCAAAGGCTGTCCATCACACACAGTTTTTATGTTGTAAACGTTTGCGCAAGGTAGCCTAACGCAAACAGTTTTCAAGAGAAAGTCGTGTGTGAAGTGGAGATTGATCGCACACGTAGTGAATCCTAGAAATGTTTCTGATCTCCACGTATATCGCAGATGTTTCGCTTTCACAAACCGTGTGCAATGTAATCCCTAATTAATCCCTAATTTAAAAATCACATGTTTTGAATTTGAAAGTAGGAAATCGCTTATTTCGTATCCAACCATGTTTATTACAAATATAGGTTCAACCACGAATGCATAATTCGATGCATAGGTACATATACTGAAGAACTACAGAAGCACCAAGTAAAGAATGATGAACCACAGTTGTACTAAAGACTGTAAAGAGAGAGGCAAAAGACATTCTGGTTGCTGGAGAAGGTGAAGCGGAATGCCCATATTGTGCCCTCCTCCATGCGTAATGCGCGCACGACTCTAGGCCAACCCCTTGTGATGGCTGCCCGTCCATCCTTCACTGTCTTTATTGGGACTTCTCGATGCTCATTGTAGTCTGGATGAAATACTTTAACCTTCATTGCGTGTCCACCAATCATGTACTTTGCGAGGTAATCTTGAGTGAACTGCTTCGGGAACCACTGGGAACGAAAAACATTCAGACATTGTTGTCTAACAAGTCATTATGGGCAGTAAAAAGAGAAGGCTGCAGAGTTTGTAGTTACCATCCTACAGGTCACTATTGTGTTGGATAGAGCATAAACAAATAATTTGCTTGCCACCATTCATATCTTTTTGCTAATAATCCTTATCAGTTTCCTCACATGATGCTTGTTCATCAATATCTCATTGCCCCATACGCAAAAAGGGTCGATGCATGGATCCTTGCCAAGGGCATATGTACCTACAAGCAACAAGTCAATATTAGAAGCTAACTAGTGTCCAGGCCTGGATCTATATGCACTACATTATGGAACGACAGGGGGAGTACAAGCTGAGGGATGAAGCTAAGCTCGGTGGAAAATGGTGGCCACTCCCGTTATTGTCCTGCATAAGTAGTGGAAAGGCATGATAAGTACAACAACCTTAACATCAAACAAATATAGCAAAGGTAAACAACATCATCTCCAAATGATAGCTTGAATGTGTTGGTTTCAGCATGCTGTTAAAGCATATATAAAATGGAAGGCAATGTTACGGACAGCAGGCTTAACAGCCATCAAATATTGCAATTCAAACTGGTATTTTTAAAATGAATAGAATGTAGGTAATGCTTAAACATCACACTGGATAAATGTGTAAAAATGAAATAAAGGGCATGTGTTAACTACACCAGGAATAACTGGAACCAAATATAGCCGTTAAAACTGGTATTGATGTAGTCGAGCGGCACAGTTCCGACTTGCACATAATGAACAACACATTGTGAATGACTGAAATATACAAGGCATAAATGACCAGTATAATAACCAGATATAGCCATTGACAACTGGACAGAGTCTCACTGCAACCAACCTAACAAGCAAATACAGATAAACAGGGCATATGCTTGAAAACTGGACAAATGCTCACTGCAACCAACCTAACAAGCAGATAAAGATAAACAAGGCATCTGCTTGATAACTGGACAAATGCTAAAAAAAAGCAACCTAACAATCAAATACAGATAAACAAGGCATCTGCTTGATAACTGGACAAATGCTAAAAAAAGCAACCTAACAACCAAATACAGATAAACAAGGCATCTGCTTGATAACTGGACAAATGCTCACTTCAACCAAACTAAGAACCAAATACAGATAAACAAGGCATCTGCTTGATAACTGAAAAAATGCTCACTCCAACCAACCTAACAACCAAATATACATAAACAAGGCATCTACTCACTATAAAGAACCAAATATAGCCATTCGTGAAACTGAAGTGGACAATTCATACTTAAACATCACATAGACCTACTGAACTATACACTTTTGCATAACTGAAATAATTAAACACGGCACTACTACAACAAAGGGTACGGGTTGGCAAGCTAGAAAAGGTAAGATTTGCTGATAGAATGTTGCCTCACATTTCATGGATGGGATCCTTCCAGTTGGAAGAGCACATACCCATGGTGCACTCTCTGATGTCACAGATGGGCTGTTTTGCCTTGGAAGAACCTTCGTGGGTGCCCTCCTCGTGGTCGTGGTCGATGAGATCTGACTTGGCAATTGAGGATCCCAAGCCGCCGCCGTAGAACGTGTCCTTCAGAAATGACAAAATGGGCTTGATGGCGTATAAAGCTCGCAAATCCTTGACCGCTTGGCGGAGGAGATCAGCGGCAGGGCCGTCGAATAGATCGACGGCGGTTGAACCAGAGGGGTTGGGGATGGACCACTTAACCTGTGACATGGCCCGCGTGAAGCCGTCGGTGTGGACGAGCTTGATGTCATAGCCAGCTTTCCTGAGATATAGTAATACGCTAGCCCGCTGACATGAAGCCTTCGGCATGGCAACGTAGTCAACTTCTTCTCCGGCTTCCGCGGCGACGTGTTGCTCCGAGATCGACAGGTCGGGGGGAACGGCGGCCACCTCGCCAACGTCCGCCGGAGAGGCCATGAGAAACCTCTTCTTGGCCGAACGCTCATCGGGCTCCCCGGGATACGTGGTCGAGCTTAGGTTGCGACATTCTGGAGCAGGGGATGTGGATCTGGTGGGGAGGGACACCGCAGTCCTCATCTAAAAACTCAGGGGAGTGGGGCGACGGTATGGGAATCACTGGGTAACCTGAACTTTATTATCTAAGCTAGGAGGAACGGGCAGACCGGCAGGGGTTGGCGGCGGGGCCGGCGGCGGTCGCGAGCTAGGGTTCGAGGGGGGGAGGGGGTGGGTGGGGGACTATGGAGGGGGGTTGGTGTTTGAGGATATGCTACGGCTACTGAAAATTTTAGTAATGGTGTGTTGAGATGGTGGTGGACGAGGGAGGGCGACGGTTCAAATGCCTCGGCTACTACAATTTTACTATAAGGTCGGTGCTGGAGGAGTGTGGGCGACGGTTGAAGTACGGCGGCTACTAAAATTTGGGTAAAGGAATTGATGCGGGGCGGGAGTGCCCAAGATTGCGCACGGTCCATTAACAATATGCGTGTATGACAATAAGGAAAAGTGGCGCGGATCCGCCGAGTTTTGCAACGCTCAAGGTGGGTAGTTTGTTTTTTATATTTCTAGCTAGCTGGTCTATCGCACACTGTTCGTCCTAATTTCCAAATGAACTTACCCACCTTTAGCTTGCACAGGTAGTGGTTTTACAGTGCACTTGCATCGCACACGGTTAAGCCAGTACCTCCACCCTTTGCTCGCGCTTGCACGGTCGTGGTGATTTCAGTGCACTTGCATCGCACACGGTTGAGCCAGTACCTCCACCTTAATTTGCTCGCGCTTTTGCGGTTGTGGTGATTTCAGCGCACTTGCATCGCACATGGTTGAGCCAGTACCTCCACCTTAATTTGCTCGCGCTTGCGCAGGCGTGGTGATTCACATCGCACTTGTATCGCACACGGTTAAGATATTATACCCCGTGTCCGTTGAGCGTCATCAGAGTCTTTGTAGCAAAAAATAACGTTAGAGAGGGTCAAAAGACAGCCATACCAGCATGTGGCCCAAATATATATGAGTGAAAATGGTGGTCTGTGATGTTCAAAATTCCAATGCACAACTTTGACCGCGTGGGCCCACGGTTGGGCGCGTCGTTGAAGATCGATGAGAGGGACCAGAAGTCAAGAAGCACCTGGAAGTGGCCAAATATATGTACAAATATTAGGGATGTTTAAAACTTTAAATACACAATGCCTAACTTTGGTGGCACCTGCCTTGCGAACCTGAAAGCACCCTAACAACCACCTAGCTAGGATATATATAATGACATAATGTCGTACCTAGCTAGGATGCTTGGCCCACCACCTCCCACTTCGTGTCAGTGGGACGGATGCAAGTAATGATCGACACTTTGGTCATACATGCATGTCTCCATGACCTACCATAAGACGGACCAATGAATCTATCATTTGGTCAAATGATAGTTGTTGTTGTCGATAAACCTCTTGGGCCAATAGATTGAACCATCTTAAAAATCGCACGAGAGGGACCACAAAATCAGCACCTCCTGCATGCGGGTCAAAATGATGTACGTTGGGAAGGGGTGATGTGTGTTTTCAATATAGAATAATGTACAATTTAGATGTGGTGCCTACCTCTCGATACAGACAACAACCATGAAGGCAAGGTAGTTAAGGACGAGATACGCAGGGTTTGAGGTAGGTCGAACCCAGCAATCCAAGCATGTGGGAGGGAATCCCGACAACGTATGAGCTCGAGCTTTGGTTGAGCGACATGTGACGGTGACCGGCCCTAACACGAACTAGGAGGAATCCATTCATGGCCAACACATAATACCCCTCATTATCGGTCAAAGGGATGATATATATACACTTGGGGAGCCCACAAATATGCGTGTCATCACAAAAAAACGCACAAGGGAGACGTGGTCGATCAGAAGACCCCGTATACACTGCATGCGGCCTGAAAATATGTATGGGTACGGTGGTGTGTGATGTGTTTAAATCCCAAATGCACAGCTTTGATGGGCCACCAACTAGATTATAAACCGAACACCGTACCCGACTCCAAGCTTGGTTCAACACGTACGATGTCAGCTTGGGGGGGGGGGGGTCGTCCCACGCATGCGCTCAAACTTTATTTGGTCTAGCATGGGACACATCTACACACACACACACACACACACACACATCTATACACCTATATAGTGTGCGAATAAATTTGAAAGTTGGTCGTTGGATGAAGCCAATCCGACGGTACAGAGATGGCAAATCCGATCACTACTGGCCGTTGGATATCATCTACATTCCACCAGATTCTGCCACATGCATGTACAATCTAGAAGACTCCATGGTTGAACTTAAGCATAATGCACAAACCTCATAACACAAGCACTTCTTCTTTGTTCTCTAGAATCTTCCATATCTTAATTGCCCAAACCTTTTTTTTCTAAATGAATTGTCACTTTTTGTTTTTACCTTTACAATGCACAATTCCATGAATCTTAAAATAGATTTTTTTTATAAAACTAATTGAGTTTGGATGAGATGAACTATAAGAATTAAACGAACATCTACATCATGCATATATGACTAATTACAACCACATGCATTTAAGTTTTATATGCATTTAATTTAGTCCATAATTCAAATTTGAACTACAACCACATGCTCCAGTGAAGCAAAATGGGTAGTAAATCGTACATGTGTCATTGGGTGCATGTTTAGGTCTCAATTAAGGAATGGGAATGAATTACAAACTTGCCGTCGTCCTGAAACATTGAGAATCTCTGTTTTTAAATCCCAGTAAATGAAAAAATGTCACCCAAAAAACATGAAACTTGCCATGGTTCATGACATGGCACATATATGCCGTGGTAAAAAAAATCGTCCAGTTTGAGAAGAGGTGCACACATTAGTAGCCAACGAAGTCCTTTTCGAAACAAAAAGCTGACACGTTAATATCGCAAACGGTTGTATTATATTAAAAGTGTCGAAATTTAACCATACTCGGTGGCGTGCGGGCAGCTGTTTGATTAGACGGGATGAGAGCGAGAAGTCCGCCGTGGAGGCTCGACAGGACGCATGCGAGCAGTCCGCCGCGCAGGCTCGACGGGACACGTGCGAGCAGCAAGGCCAACCATGCTCACCGGGAAGCAAGCTCTTTGACCTCCATGCACCAGCCGCCGCCCGCCTCGCTCACAACTTTTCCATTAATGGGTTAATTAAAGCACCTGGACGGAGGGTGTTTTCTTGTGATCCCATGGAAGCATTTTCTCTATTCGTGTTTTCAACTCGTATTCCGCCCTAATTTAAATTGCCACATAGGGCAACGGATAATACGACCACAAATAAAATGGCAACGGATAATACGACGAAAAATTTACAATGGCGCAATAATAATTGTCTTACATATTCCGGATAATTTAAAATGCCACATGCGGCAAAGCCCGGAAGACATGGGGCAAGAGAAGAAGAAAATTGCAGACAACGATCTGGGTCGCTACTGTCTCTACTCGTCGATGGATCGCCGGGCGGCGAAATCCTCCAGATCCTTCTTCAATTCCTCATGACTTTGCTTGAAAGCAGCCAGGGATTCCTCCACCTTCTGCTCGCGCTCAATCCGGAGCTTTCTCAAGCCACCCATCAGTTCCTCGACGACCGCTTTCAGCGTCATCTCCGAGGCACTGCTCTGCTCATGCAGCATCTTCCATCCGGCGTCCTCCTCCTCCTTCTCGGCGGCCAACTTAAGGAGCTTTGCATTGTCACCCATGAGCTGCTCGACGAGGCCGGCCGCCTTGTCAACCAAGGCATCGCTGATTTTGAGCAGCTTCATCAAGCCATCGACCAGCTCCTGCTGCGTAGTGACGCCAGCGAGAATGTCGTCGTCGCCGGCGAAGGACTTCAGGAACACTGGCTCGTTGCCATGGCCGACGCCGCGAATGCGCTTGTGAGAGCCCTCGCGTGCCCGTGAGAGCTCGTTCGAGGGCTCCGTGGCGCGCCGGGACATCTCTGCTGCGGCTGCGGCTTCGCGGCAGGACCTCTCTAGTGCTTCCATGGCCTTGGTCTTTGCTACCTGGTTATATGTCCACCCTAAACTCCTCCTACCGGTCATGGCAGAACGACTTGACAGAAAAAACCAGTTTTGTGGGTGATGAGGAGAGGAACTATGAAGTAATTTTTGAGTGGGTAGTTTTTATAGCCCGGTGCTAAGTGTGAACACATATTAGTTTGATAGGTGTGAAAAGATTTGAAATTACTTATTGCGTTGTAATCAGCAATGTGACGAGAAACAAGGTCAAAATTTATTGATGGCAGAAGGTTGACCACATGGTTGCTCGCCGTTGAGGCGGCCGCGGCGCGCTCCGCTCTAGCGTCCCTGCGCGCGCTCTGCTCGCTATTGAGGCAAAGTTACAATGGCAATGGTTAATAATTCTTAATAATTGTCTTACATATTCAAGATGATTTAAAATGCCAAATGCGGCAAGGCCCAGAACACTCACGACCTACATATGCATACAATTATAACATAATATAAGCTAAAAGGCTGACCTGGCGGCCTTTCGACGATGGTCTTCTCGGACTCCATGATCAGCATAGCGCCCTTGCGGCCGTTCACTCTAAGAGTCCCGACCCGCCTCCGCCTACGGAGCTGCTAGCGCTGGGAGGCTCTTGGGGGTGCTGGGCCTCTTCCAGAAGAGCTTGACAGCGTGCAATCGCGCGCATGACAACTCCGCGGAACCGCTCCATTTCCATGTCTCTGGCCTGGTTGCAAATTCCATCGATCACCTGCATCCTCAAGACATCACGTTGGCGATGTTCTACTTCATTGGGGACGTCAACTCCGCCAAGGATGCGCTCGAGCCTTGCCACCACATCATCAGGATCAAGATTGACACGGCCGCTGCGGGCAATGATGAAGCCGCAGGCTGCCTTTGTCTTGACTGAATCGCATAGGTCCTCTGCCCATTCCTTGTGGGGCATCAGGCTCTCGATGAGCACTGGTGATGGCAGCTCTTCGGGTGGGTCGTCGATCATGCCGCTGAGCAGCTCTGGATCTTCTGCACGGTGGATGGCAAACTGCTCCTCACACCTCCTCTGCAGTATGTCGATTGTGCTCCCAAGGACTGTGACAGCAATATCGCTGCCGATGGGCCATGGTGCCTGCACCGGCCGATAAAGCTCTTGCTCCCCGACCTGCTCCGGCTCGTTCTCCTCGTCGAAGATGTAACGTAGGTAGGCGTCAACGTCGAAGCTTTGATCATTGCCTGGCATGCTTGGAATAACTAATGGTAGATGGATGAGTACTAGATCTTTGCAGAGTGTCGCGACGGTGCGTTGCCGCCTGGGTTATATGCAGCAAGCCATTAGCTGGTGGTGGGAAACCGGTGAGGGAATAGGCGTGGATTTTACAATTCACCCATGTGGAGCGCGGGATGGATTGGCTGGAGTGCGGGAAGCATTCGCTGGAGCGCGGGAAGACTAAGTGGAGCACACACACAACCCGAATACCGTATCCGGTGCCACGTGTTATTTATCACACAAGTGCTAAAATAAGGAAACATATGTGTAACTTACTAATCATTGCACATGAGTACTCGCAGACGCATCGTGTGCGATACTCCTAGCCACCGCAAGCAACTAGTTTGCATTTTTCAAAGTGTTTTGTACACACAGAATCGCACACGAACTAACTGTATTAACCATCCGTGTTTTAATTTCTCATCGCAAACAACTCATCTGAGTCGGCTGTTTGCCACGTATCACACACATCTTGTTAAGTTGAACCGTTTCTGTTGCGTTCGCTAATCGAAAACAGTTTATCCGAGTGAACCGTTTGCCCTGTATCACACACACCTTGATCTGGCTAACCGTTTATGTTGCACTCCCTAATAGCAAAAGGTTCATCGGAGCGAACTGTATGTCGTATATTGCACACACATTGATATGGCTGCCCGTTTCTGTTGTTCTGCCTCATCGCAAACAGTTCGAATGGGTTAACCGTGTGCCCTGAATCGCACACACAACTAAAATCTGAACCGTGTTTGATGGCTCCGCCATCGCAAACATTTTGCACCCTTTTTGATGGGTTTTTTACATCCCTGTTTGTGATTAATGCATCACACACAGTTTCGTCAAAGGGTCTCTGATCGTAGTGTCTCGTTAGCAGCATCCTTCAGTAGTGTTACCTCATCTCGAGAGCCAGTAGGTTGGTACCCGGAGCGGCTCAGGCAACTCACCACTACGACGAGGGCACCCACGAAGCGGAGGCCTCTCCCTCTTCCATGTCCAAGGAGCCAATCGTCATCGATATCTCCAACAATGAGGAGTAGCTTGTATTATTAGCTCACTATAAGGACCCATGTTCAGTTTGCTAGCTATTGCACTTCCTTAACAAATTCTAGTGAATTGTGCTATCTACTTTTACCATGCAATCTTCTACTCTAGAGTATATGTTCTATATGTCGTGCAATGTGGTGTTCAGTTAACTGTTTGCTCAATTCTGCAAATGTGATGTTCAATTCTTCACGGTGCAATTTTCCAAGTTGTCAAGCATGCTTGGTTTGGTTAACTATCTATTAGGAGTATGTTATATTGTGCAATGTGGTGCTTAGTTAACGTTTGGTTCATTTGTTGTGGTGTTTAGTTAACTGTTTGGTTCAATTCTGCAATGCGATGTTCAATTGTTGTGGGTGCATTCTGTTATTGTATACCATGTGAGAAATAAATCGAATTTGGCTCTACTAAATACATGAGAAACAAATACAATTGCTATATTTCCAAGTTGTTAAGCATGCTTGGTTTGGTTAACTGTCTGATCTTCTATTAGGAGTATTTTATATTTTGCAATGTGGTGCTCAGTTAACGTTTGGTTCATTTGTTGTGGTGTTTAGTTAACTGCACGTGCATTGTCCGTTGTCTAATAGCACATTATTGTGCAATTGCAGGAACCATTCTAATATTTAGGTTTTTAACAATTTGGTCTTGCACATGTAGGTCCTGCTGTCAGAGGTTTTGACCCACTGTTCGACCCTTTTTGCATATGGGGAAATGAGTTGTCCATGAATATCAATCAAGTCAAGAAACTCAGAAAGATTGTTAGGATAAAGAAATTAGCGACAAAACACAACAAGATCTTTGTCTGCAAAATGAAGAAGACATCAGTTCACTACAAGATGGTACTAACTATTATACCTTGCCTTTTTTATTCCTTTGCCCCATTTACAATATAGAGAAGATATTTATGCACATCCTTGTTTTCAAGCCTTTCCAAAGCAGTTCACTAATGATTACCTCTCAAACCACCTCTATGGTCAGGAGGCGGGGAAGGTTTTCATACAACACCCTCGGTTCAATATTGAAGTGTTCCTGAAGAGTACGAAGGACGGACGGTCAATCATCCACAGGCACTGGCCTAAAGTTGCAAAGACCCTCAACATGAATGAAGGCTCAATATTCGCCTTCCGCTTCCGCAATTTTCCAGATGAGATGCATCTGTCTATATACCGTCTATGATGCTAATTTCGAAACGTTTTACATGTTACATGTGAAACTTGGTGCTAGTGTAGTTGTGTAATGGGGTAGCTGAGTGCTAAAGCTATATCATGTTGTACTCGGATGTATTTAAATTATGAAAATCTGCTTCCTTAATATGGAAATGAAATATATTATGTGCTTAATATGAATGTCAATTAGATTAATAAATGGATTATTAATAATAGGGCAATTAGCCAACTAATTGGGTTTTGCTATTGTGAACGGTTATTGAAAAAATACCGTGGGCGATGACCTCAGGCAACGCACACAGTTTCTAGGAATAAACCGTGTTGGATCAATGAACAATCACACACGACTTTCTCTTGAATACTGTTTGCGTTAGGCCACCTCACGCAAATGTTTACCACATAAAAACTATGTGTGATGGACAGCCTTTGCCACACAGCTTCTTCTACAGACCGTGTGTGATACATTCAATAACGGAAATGATTTAACAAGAAGAATTGTGTGTGATGTACCTGTGAACGGAAACATTTTCCTTGGAGCGACTGTGTGGGATGTACATACGAACGGAAACGTTTACCGGGGACTGACCGTGTGGGATGTACTTGCGACCGGAAACAATTTCGCCTGTATAATTGTATTTTTTAGCTCTACTGTACGTATTTCCGTATTTGAGCGCTCGCCGGTCGCACATGACCTCATTTTGCCGAGCGTGTGTGCCAGGAGGGCATATCCCCGACGGTTTCTGGGTCGTGTGGGAAGGACCCCCCCTATTGCCCACACTCACTAGGCGATGGTTCCAAATGCCATCGCGGAAAGGGGTTAAAAACCGTTTGTATAGCACCGACGTGTACTAGTGATACAGATGTATATGTAGACATATTTTAGAGTGTAGATTCACTCATTTTGCTCCGTATGTAGTTTGCATGCTACTACTTATAATACTCCCATTACAACCAGCCTGCTAGAATTAAAATACCTAATCTAAATGGTTGCCGCCCGATCTCTTTGTCCTCCTCCAGCATCCGGCAGAAGAAGAATCGTGCAAGACACCGGCTGTATTCGTCGGCGTCGCCTCGACGGTGGCGTTCATGGGATACAATCGGCGGCTTCCTCCCATGTTCTACTTCTCCTCGATGATGGCGACGGGCGGGGACGTGTTGCCGCGTCACCTCATCGACATTCGCGCTGGCTTCTTTCTCTGCCTGCATGTCGCGGCTACGCGCGCGTCGATGGCGGATGGCGCAGTTGCAGACACTGGAGGCAATGTATGACGCGGCAGCGTCGAGGGCAGCGACGATGCCCGTGCTGCCGTGCTCCCCGACAAGCCGGCATGGAGCAATTCAGCACTCTTCCTCGAGTTGTATTGGAGAGGCCAGCTGCGGAACCACGCGCTAGCTTAGTGCGTCAACTGCCTCGGACGGGCTAGGCGAGGTAGGTAGAGAAGCGAGCTACCTCGCTCGTAACTGTCGGGCTCAGCGAGCCACCCAGACGGCTCTTATGCCGGAGAACTGCTCTTCCTTCTCATCGGATGCCACCGAAAGAGTGGACAAAATGGTGGAAGGAGGAGCTTGTCCGGCGTCCTGCTCCTGAGGGCATTTCCAATAGTTTGTATGTTAGCTTGTTGGTAAAATATGCCATGTCATCAACCAACACCTTAACATACAACAACTCCAATGGATTGCATCTAGTTTTCCCAATAGGATGTGAGATAATAAATAAGGTGCACTCTCATTCTACATTGGAGCTTGTGCAAGAGGTGTTGGTTCATGTACATACAACCTTCCTCTCTTCCCTTATTTATTGTATGACACATCATCAAAAATCCTATGTGGCAAAGTCTACCAACAACTATCTTACAACCATTGGAGATGCCCTGAACGGACGTGTGTGGCCGGAGTTGGTTTCTCTCATTCCACGTGGGTTTAAATGTAGGTTTTTGAATGCGGCGAGGAGGCGGGTACAGCTGGGAGTGCAGGGGGCGGCGCCCTGGGCCGGTGCGCCGCTTCAAATGGCGGACACAGTGAGAGGTCGCGTACGCCCTGACCCCCTTGACCGTGGACCTTGACGGTGTATGTCATCTTGTGTCCAGATCTGAGATGCCACATGTACCAGATGAATGACTCCAAGTTCGACCACTGTGATGCTAGGTGCAAGCCGAGGAACACTGTTGGAGACACCCCCCTCATAATATTCCTAGAGACTAGCAAGATGGCCGTCCATTGCACGAAACATCGAGATCTTGTGGGAGCAAAGGATGAACGAGGGAAGGCTTTATCTGCAAATGTGGAGAGGAGTGCGGGTAAATTGTCATAGTTTCCTTCCTATCCGTTAGATATAGATCGGACGGCCTATATTGCAAGTTGGCAGGCACACCATCATCACCAACTCCGCTATAAGATCAGAGATAAGAATAGAGATAAATACACTGATGGTCACTGAAGTTGAGGTCGAAGCACGATACGGTCATTGGACTTCAGAATAAGCTCAATACATCATTGAATACGAGTTACAGTAATTATACGGTCACTAGCTTGTCGTAGAGCTCCGTATTTTGTCCAGTTGACTGGTCAAATTTGTATATGTGGGAACTACTATTGCATTATCGTTACTATGTCCTACTTGTCTCATGGGTCCCACCTATCAACTGATGAAATAAATAAACATGTAAAAAAACAAGGACTATGCGCGTAGAATCCGGAATCTCCGGTTTGCTGATCACGTAGTAGGCTAATGTACAGATCTTTCCCTTTTAAATAATGCCCATGTGAAAGCACAAGTGCTCCCTGGGAGATTTTGGTAATTAATGTCAACATATCTCTTGTTGGACTAATGCTTTTACCTAGTATGTTTCAGATAAGTTCAACAATGGAGTGGCATGGACTAGAGGATGTGGAACCCCTTCAAGATGATAAGGACAAAGGATTGGCTCAGGCTCAAAGCTCGGGACTCTACATTTTCTATTTTAGTGATCCAAGATCACATTGAGTCCATAGGAAATCCAATACTATTAAGAGGGGATGAGGTGTTGCTTAATGGCTTGCTTGCTCAAAGTGCTTAGTGATATGCTCCAAAGCCCTCAACCACTTTCTCACATCCACATATGTCCCAAACCGAAAGTCAAACACGGCCCCACCGAAACTTTCTATCCGGCGCCAGCGAGTTCTCTTGACATAGCCACTGCCAGAAACCCTAATCAATTCGGTCTCACCGATGGGATCTCGGTCTCACCGAGATGGGCTTGCAAACTCTCTGTTGCATATTGCAATAATTTAGGTCCCACCAAGGTATGCAATGGGTCCCACCGAGTTTGCCTGGCCAACTCTCTGTTTCGCTTATTACCCAAATCGGTCCCACCGAGTTTGTGTAATCGGTCAAACCGAGTTGAGGCTTTACCCTAACCCTAGCACATCGGTCCTACCGAGTTGATCATATCGGTCCCACCTAAATGCCTATCGGTCACATTATGAACTAAATCAGTCTGACCGAGTTCTCTGAATCGGTCCCACCGAGTTTGGTGATTTGTGTGTAATGGTTAGATTTTGTGTGGAGGCTATATATACCCCTCCACCCATTCTTCATTTGTGGAGAAAGCCATCGGAACATGCCTACACTTCCAACATACATTTTCTGAGGGAGAACCACCTACACTTGTGTTGAGGTCAAGATATTCCATTCCAACCACATAAATCTTGATCTCTAGCCTTCCCCAAGTTGCTTTCCACTCAAATCATCTTTCCACCAAATCCAATCCTGTGAGAGAGAGAGTTGAGTGTTGGGGAGACTATCATTTGAAGCAGAAGTGCAAGGAGTTCATCATCAACACACCATTTGTTACCTCTTGGAGAGTGGTGTCTCCTAGATTGGTTAGGTGTCACTTGGGAGCCTCCGTCAAGATTGTGGAGTTGAATCAAGGAGTTTGTATGGGCAAGGAGATCGCCTACTTCGTGAAGATCTAACCTAGTGAGGCAAGTCCTTCGTGGTCGACGGCCATGGTGGGATAGACAAGGTTGTTGGGTAACGTAGCAGAAATTCAAAATTTTCTACGCATCACCAAGATCAATCTATGGAGTAATCTATCAACAAGGGGAAGGGGAGTGCATCTACATACCATTGTAGATCGCGATGCGGAAGCGTTGCAAGAACGCGGATGAAGGAGTCGTACTCTTAGCGATTCAGATCGCGGTTGATTTCGATCTAAGCACCGAAGAACGGTGCCTCCGCGTTCAACACACGTGCAGCCCGGTGACGTCTCCCACGCCTTGATCCAGCAAGGAGAGAGGGAGAGGTTGGGGAAGACTCCATCCAGCAGCAACACGACGGCGTGGTGGTGATGGAGGAGCGTGGCAATCCCGCAGGGCTTCGCCAAGCACCGCGGGAGAGGAGGAGGAGGGAGAGGGGTAGGGCTGCGCCCAAAGAGAGATGTTCTCGTGTGTTGGGCAGCCCCAAAACCCCAATATATATAGGGGAGGGGGAGGGCTGCGCCCCCCATCTAGGGTTTCCCCCTCAAGGGGTGCGGCCAGCCCTAGATGGGGCTTGGGGGGCGGCCAAAGGGGGGAGGAGTGCCTCCCAAGTCAAGTGGAGGCCCTCCCCCTTAGGGTTTCCCCTCTCCCATGCGCATGGGCCTTGGGGGGGCTGGTGCCCCTGGCCCATTAAGGCTAGGGCGCCCCTTACAGCCCATGCTGCTGTATTGGACGTGGTGGAACATTTTCCGGACCTCCGGATCCCTCCGGAATCCTCCGAAACCTTCTGGAAGCTTCCCGGTACAATACCGAAAAAACCCGAACTTTTCCCGGAACCCGAACAACAACTTTCCATATATAAATCTTTACCTCCGGACCATTCCGGAACTCCTCGTGACGTCCGGGATCTCATCCGGGACTCCTAACAACATTCGGTAACCATGTACATACTTTCCCTATAACCCTTGCGTCATCGAACCTTAAGTGTGTAGACCCTACGGGCTCGGGAACCATGCAGACATGACCGAGACGTTCTCCGGTCAATAACCAACAGCGGGATCTGGATACCCATGTTGGCTCCCACATGTTCCACGATGATCTCATCGGATGAACCACGATGTCGGGGATTCAATCAATCCCGTATGCAATTCCCTTTGTCCATCGGTATGTTACTTGCCCGAGATTCGATCGTCGGTATCCCGATACCTTGTTCAATCTCGTTACCGGCAAGTCTCTTTACTCGTTCCGTAACTCACATCATCCCGTGATCAACTCCTTGGTCACATTGTGCACATTATGATGAAGTCCTACCGAGTGGGCCCAGAGATACCTCTCCGTTTACACGGAGTGACAAATCCAAGTCTCGATTCGTGCCAACCCAACAGACACTTTCGGAGATACCTGTAGTGCACCTTTATAGCCACCCAGTTACGTTGTGACGTTTGGTGCACCCAAAGCATTCCTACGGTATCCGGGAGTTGCACAATCTCATGGTCCAAGGAAGTGATACTTGACATTAGAAAAGCTCTGAGCAAACGAACTACACGATCTTGTGCTAGGCTTAGGATTGGGTCTTGTCCATCACATCAGTCTCCTAATGATGTGATCCCGTTATCAACGACATCCAATGTCCATGGTCAGGAAACCGTAACCATCTATTGATCAACGAGCTAGTCTCCTAGAGGCTTACCAGGGACATGGTGTTGTCTATGTATCCACACATGCATCTGAGTTTCCTATCAATACAATTCTAGCATGGATAATAAACGATTATCATGAACAAGGAAATATAATAATAACCTATTTATTATTGCCTCTAGGGCATATTTCCAATAGTCTCCCACTTGCACTAGAGTCAATAATCTAGTTCACATCACCATGTGATTAACACTGACAGGTCACATCACCATGCGACCAACATCCAAAGAGTTTACTAGAGTCAACAATCTAGTTCACATCACTATGTGATTAACACTCAATGAGTTCTGGTTTGATCATGTTATGCTTGTGAGAGAGGTTATTAGTCAACGGGTCTGAACCTTTCAGATCCGTGTGTGCGTTACGAATATCTATGTCATCTTGTGGATGCTACCACGCGCCATTTGGAGCCATTTCAAATAATTGCTCTACTATACGAATCCGGTTTACTACTCAGAGTCATCCGGATTAGTGTCAAAGTTCGCATCGACGTAACCCTTTACGACGAACTCCTTTTTACCTCCATAATCGAGAAAATTCCTTAGTCCACTAGATACTAAGGATAAGTTCGACCGCTGTCATGTGATCCATTCCCGGATCACTATTGTACTCCTTGACCAACTCATGGCAAGGCACACTTCATGTGTGGTACACAACACAACATACTGTAGAGCCTACGTCTGAAGCATAGGGGACGACCTTCGTCCTTTCTCTCTCTTCTGCTGTGGTCAGGTCTTGAGTCTTACTCAATAATCACACCTTGTAACACAGCCAAGAACTCCTTCTTTGCCGATCTATTTTGAACTCTTTCAAAATCATGTCAAGGTGTGCGTTCTTTGAAAGTATCATCGGGCGTCTTGATCTATCTCTATAGATCTTGATGCCCAATATGTAAGCAGCTTTATCCAGGTCTTCCTTTGAAAAATTCCTTTCAAACAACCCTTTATGCTTTCCAGAAATTTTACATCATTTCGGATCAACAATATGTCATTCACGTATACTTATCAGAAATGTTGTAGCGCTCCCACTCACTTCATTGTAAATACAAGTTTCTAACAAACTTTGTATAAACCCAAAAACTTTGATCACTCCATCAAAGC
Source organism: Aegilops tauschii subsp. strangulata (assembly GCF_002575655.3). Taxonomy (NCBI): domain Eukaryota; kingdom Viridiplantae; phylum Streptophyta; class Magnoliopsida; order Poales; family Poaceae; genus Aegilops; species Aegilops tauschii. The sequence goes on along the minus strand of NC_053039.3, from coordinate 385,427,484 downwards.
GTATATTCTGACTCCGAGATGCTTGCTCTAGTCCATGGAAGGATCCCTGGAGCTAGCATACCTTTTAGCATCCTTAGGATCGACAAAACCTTTCTGATCGTATCACATACAACCTTTCCTTACGAAAACTGGTAAGGAAACTTGTTTTGACATCCATCTGCCAGATTTCATAAATGCAGCTAATGCTAACATGATTTCGACGGACTTAAGCATCGCTACGGATGAGAAAATCTCATCGTAGTCAACTCCTTGAACTTGTGGAAATACTCTTTGCCACAAGTTGAGCTTCATAGACGGTAACATTACCGTCCACGTCTGTCTTCTTCTTAAAGATCCATTTATCTCGGATTTCATGGCTTCTAACCATTTGTCGGAATATGGGCCCACCATCGCTTCTCCATAGCTCGTAGGTTCATTGTTGTCTAACAACATGACTTTTAAGACAGGATCACGTACCACTCTGAAGTAGCACGCATCCTCGTCGTCCTACGAGGTTTGGTAGTGACTTGATCCGAAGTGTCATGATCACTATCATAAGCTTCCACTTCAATTGGTGTAGGTGCCACAGGAACAACTTCCTGTGCCCTGCTACACACTAGTTGAAGTGACGGTTCAATAACCTTATCAAGTCTCCACCATCCTCCCACTCAACTCTTTCGAGAGAAACTTTTCCTCGAGAAAGGACCTATTTCTAGAAGCAATTACTTTTGCTTCCAGATCTGGAATAGGAGGTATACCCAACTGTTTTGGGTATTCTATGAAGACGCATTTATCCGGTTTGGGTTCGAGTTTATCAGCCTAAAACTTTTTCACATAAGCATCGCAGCCCCAAACTTTGGAGAAACGACAACTTGGGTTTCTCTAAACGGTGTCGTCTCAACGGAATTGCGTGGTGCCCTATTTAAAGTGAATGTGGTTGTCTCTAATGCCTAACCCATAAACGAAAGTGGTAATTCGATAAGAGACATCATGGTATGCACCATATCCAATAGGGTGCAGTTATGATGTTCGGACACACCATCACACTATGGTGTTCCAGGCGGTATTAATTGTGAAACACTTTCCACAATGTCTTAATTGTGTGCCAAACTCGTAACTCAGATACTCATCTCTATGATCATATCACAGATATTTTATCCTCTTGTCACGACGATCTTCAACTTCACTCTGAAATTACTTGAACCTTTCAATAATTCAGAGTTGTGTTTCATCAAGTAAATACACTCAGCATCTACTCAAATCATCTGTGAGGTAAGAACATAACGATATCCACTGCATGCCTCAGCACTCATTGGACTGCACACATCAAAATGTATTACTTCCAACAAGTTTCTCTCTTGTTCCATCTTACTGAAAACGAGGACTTTCAGTCATCTTGCCCATGTGGTATGATTTGCATGTCTCAAGTGATTCGAAATCAAGTGAGTCCAAACGATCCATCTACATGGAGTTTCTTCATGCATATATACCAATAGACATGGTTCGCATGTCTCAATCTTTTCAAAAACGACTGAGTCCAAAGATCCATCTACATGGAGCTTCTTCATGCGTTCTATACCAATATGACTCAAATTGCAGTGCCACAAGTATGTGGTACTATCATTACTATTTTATATCTTTTGGCACGAACATGTGTATCACTACGATCGAGATTCATTTTAGGTGCAAGACAATTGAAGGTATTATTCAAATAAACAGAGTAACCATTATTCTCCTTAAATGAATAACTGTATTGCGATAAACATAATCCAATCATGCTCAACGCAAACACCAAATCTCGATGGTAGAGGGAGCATGCGATGCTTTATCACATCAACCTTGGAAACATTTCCAACACATATCGTCATCTCACCTTTAGCTAGTCTCCGTTTATTCCACAGCTTTTATTTCGAGTTACTAACACTTAGCAACCGAACCGGTATCTAATACCCTGGTGCTGCTAGGAGTACTAGTAAAGTACACATTCATATAATGTATATCCAATATACTTCTGTCGACCTTGCCTGCCTTCTCATCTACCAAGTGTCTAGGGTAGTTCCGCTTCAGTGACCGTTCCCCTCATTACAGAAGCACATAGTCTCGGGTTTGGGTTCAACCTTGGGATTCTTCACTAGAGCAGCAAACGATTTGCTGTTTCATGAAGTATCCCTTTTGCCCTTGCCCTTCTTAAACTAGTGGTTTTACTAACCATCAACAATTGATGCTCCTTCTTGATTTCTACTTTCGCGGTGTCAAACATCGCGAATAGCTCAAGGATCATCATAACTATCCCTGATATGTTATAGTTCATCACGAAGCTCTACTAGCTTGGTGGCAGTGACTATGGAGAACCATCACTATCTCATCTGGGAGATTAACTCCCACTCGATTCAAGCGATTGTGATACTCAGACAATCTGAGGACATGCTCAACGATTGAGCTTTTCTCCCTTAGTTTGCAGGCTTAAGAAACTTGTCAGAGGTCTCATACCTCTTGACGTGGGCACTAGTCTGAAATCCCAATTTCAGTCTTCGGAACATCTCATATGTTCTGCGACGTTTCAAAACCGTCTTTCGTGCCACAATTCTAAACCGTTAGCAATATGCACTGAACTATCACGTAGTCATCAAAACATGTATGTCAGATGTTTCGTAACATCTACAGACGACGCTGAGGTTCAGCACACCGAGCGGTGCATTAAGGACATAAGCCTTCTGTGCAGCAATGAGGACACTCCTCAGTTTACGGACCCAGTCCGCATAATTGCTACTATTAACTTTCAACTAAATTTTCTCTAGGAACATACCTTAAACAACAGAACTAAAGCGTAAGCTATGACATAATTTGCAAAGACCTTTGACTATGTTCATGATAATGAAGTTCATCTGATTAATGAACTCCCACTCAGATAGACATCCCTCTAGTCATCTAAGTGATACATGACCAGAGTCAAACTAGGCCGTGTCCGATCATCACATGAGACGGACTAGTCATCATCGGTGAACATCTCCATGTTGATCGTATCTACTATACGACTCATGTTTGACCTTTCGGTCTCTTGTGTTCCGAGGCCATGTCTGTACATGCTAGGCTCGTCAAGTCAACCTAAGTGTTTTGCATGTGTTCCGAGGCCATGTCTGTACATGCTAGGCTCGTCAACACCCGTTGTATTCGAACGTTAGAATCTATCACACCCGATCATCACGTGGTGCTTCGAAACAACGAACCTTCGCAATGGTGCACAGTTAGGGGGAACACTTCTCTTGAAATTTTAGTGAGGGATCATCTTACTTACTACCGTCGTTCTAACCAAATAAGATGCAAAACATGATAAACATCACATGCAATCAAATAGTGACATGATATGGCCAATATCATTTTGCTCCTTTGATCTCCATCTTCGGGGCACCATGATCATCTTTGTCACCGGCATGACACCATGATCTCCATCATCATGATCTCCATCATTGTGTCTTCATGAAGTTGTCACGCCAATGATTACTTCTACTTCTATGGCTAACGTGCTTAGCAATAAAGTAAAGTAATTTACATGGCGTTATTCAATGACACGCAGGTCATACAAAACATAAAGACAACTCCTATGGCTCCTGCCGGTTGTCATACTCATCGACATGCAAGTCGTGATTCCTATTACAAGAATATGATCAATCTCATACATCACATATATCATTCATCACATCTTCTGGCCATATCACATCACATAGCACATGCTGCAAAAACAAGTTAGACGTCCTCTAATTGTTGTTGCAAGTTTTTACGTGGCTTGTATAGGTTTCTAGCAAGAACGTTTCTTACCTACGTAAAACCACAACGTGATATGCCAATTTCTATTTACCCTTCATAAGGACCCTTTTCATCGAATCCGTTCCGACTAAAGTGGGAGAGACAGACACCCGCTAGCCACCTTATGCAACTAGTGCATGTCAGTCGGTGGAACCTGTCTCACGTAAGCGTACGTGTAAGGTCGGTCCGGGCCGCTTCATCCCACAATACGGCCGAAACAAGATAAGACTAATAACGGCAAGAACAATTGGCAACATCTATGCCCACAACTACTTTGTGTTCTACTCATGCATAGAAACTACGCATAGACCTAGCTCATGATGCCACTGTTGGGTAACGTAGCAGAAATTCAAAATTTTCTACGCAACACCAAGATCAATCTATGGAGTAATCTATCAACGAGGGGAAGGGGAGTGCATCTACATACCATTGTAGATCGCGATGCGGAAGCGTTGCAAGAACGCGGATGAAGGAGTCATACTCGTAGCGATTCAGATCGCGGTTGATTTCGATCTAAGCACCGAAGAACGGTGCCTCTGCGTTCAACACACGTGCAGCCCGGTGACATCTCCCACGCCTTGATCCAGCAAGGAGAGAGGGAGAGGTTGGGAAAGACTCCATCCAGCAGCAACACGACGTCGTGGTGGTGATGGAGGAGCGTGGCAATCCCGCAGGGCTTCGCCAAGCACCGCGGGAGAGGAGGAGGAGGGAGAGGGGTAGGGCTGCGCCGAAAGAGAGATGTTCTCGTGTGTTGGGCAGCCCCAAAACCCCAATATATATAGGGGAGGGGGAGGGCTGCGCCCCCCATCTAGGGTTTCCCCCTCAAGGGGTGCGGCCAGCCCTAGATGGAGCTTGGGGGGTGGCCAAAGGGGGAAGGAGTGCCTCCCAAGTCAAGTGGAGGCCCTCCCCCTTAGGGTTTCCCCTCTCCCATGCGCATGGGCCTTGGGGGGGCTGGTGCCCCTGGCCCATAAGGCTAGGGCGCCCCCTTACAGCCCATGCTGCTGTATTGGACGTGGTGGAACATTTTCCGAACCTCCGGATCCCTTCGGAATCCTCCGGAACCTTCTGGAAGCTTCCCGGTACAATACCGAAAAAACCCGAACTTTTTCCGGAACCCGAACAACAACTTTCCATATATAAATCTTTACCTCCGGACCATTCCGGAACTCCTCGTGACATCCGGGATCTCATCCGGGACTCCGAACAACATTCGGTAACCACGTACATACTTTCCCTATAACCCTAGCGTCATCGAACCTTAAGTGTGTAGACCCTACGGGCTCGGGAACCATGCAGACATGACCGAGACGTTCTCCGGTCAATAACCAACAGCGGGATATGGATACCCATGTTGGCCCCCACATGTTCCACGATGATCTCATCGGATGAACCACGATGTCGGGGATTCAATCAATCCCGTATGCAATTCCCTTTGTCCATCGGTATGTTACTTGCCCGAGATTCGATCGTCGGTATCCCGATACCTTGTTCAATCTCGTTACCGGCAAGTCTCTTTACTCGTTCCGTAACTCACATCATCCCGTGATCAACTCCTTGGTCACATTGTGCACATTATGATGATGTCCTACCGAGTGGGCCCAGAGATACCTCTCCGTTTACACGGAGTGACAAATCCAAGTCTCGATTCGTGCCAACCCAACAGACACTTTCGGAGATACCTGTAGTGCACCTTTATAGCCACCCAGTTACGTTGTGACGTTTGGTGCACCCAAAGCATTCCTACGGTATCCGGGAGTTGCACAATCTCATGGTCTAAGGAAGTGATACTTGACATTAGAAAAGCTCTGAGCAAACGAACTACACGATCTTGTGCTAGGCTTAGGATTGGGTCTTGTCCATCACATCATTCTCCTAATGATGTGATCCCGTTATCAACGACATCCAATGTCCATGGTCAGGAAACCGTAACCATCTATTGATCAACGAGCTAGTCTCCTAGAGGCTTACCAAGGACATGGTGTTGTCTATGTCTCCACACATGCATCTGAGTTTCCTATCAATACAATTCTAGCATGGATAATAAACGATTATCATGAACAAGGAAATATAATAATAACCTATTTATTATTGCCTCTAGGGCATATTTCCAATAAAGGTTGCTTCTTCGTGGACCCTTCATGGGTGGAGCCCTCCGTGGACTCGCGCAACCGTTACCCTTCGTGGGTTGTAGTCTCTATCAACGTGGATGTACGATAGCACCACCTATCAGAACCATGGATAAAAAAAATCTCTGTGTCTCCAAATTGCGTTTGCACACTCCAATCCGATCCCTTTACATTTTTGCAATTTGCATGCTTTACTTTTCGCTGCTCATATACTCTTATCATGCTTGCTTGATATGTATTGTGAATGTGTGAACTTGTGCTAAAACTCCACTTAAACTTAAAAAAATTAAAAACTGCAATTTTTCTTACTAAGAGTCTATTCACCCCCCCCCCCCGCCTCTAGACACCTCTTCTCGATCCTTTCAATTGCTATCAGAGCTTTGGTCTCCATTGCTTTGGTTTAATCACCATTGGAGGAAGATGGATGAGTCTACGTTGGGGAGTCTTAGACGTAGAGTGCCTATTCTTGATGGAGAGTTCTTTCATGAGTGAAAAAATGAGATGCTTGAGATTTTCAATGAATATCATTTGAACAAGTACATTACTAGCCCTTGTGCACCTCATGTTGATTCTTTGCATCCTACCCTTGATGAGTCTATTGACATGATCCGCAACCTTAGAACTGTTAATCTTATCACTAGAGGCTTGCCTAGAAACTTGATTAGATGTTTGCCTACTCTTGACTGTGCCTACACTATATGGAGATTTCTTGAGGAAAGATTTCCAAACTATTCCTTGCAAAACTTACATGAAATTCTTCATAAGTCTATTGCCTTGAGTAAGATGAATTCTAGCGATCCTAAGTTTGGTGATTGTCTATTTGAATCTCATGCGTGCCAAAGGATATGTTGGAATCATTAGCAATATCATATCCGAAGCTATTAGAATTCCTAAAGGTGACCATTGTGATGATCATTTATCTAACGAATTATCCTCTCTAGGAAATGATCAAATACAAGACGATGTTGAACATGGATACTATGATGAGGATGATGATAGTGACTATGATCTTGATGATGCGATGAGACACTTTGGTCTTATGGCTAATCTTCGCGGCTACATGGCTGGAGGAAAGGAATGGGTCCTTGATAGTGGATGTACTGATCATATGACCGGAGACAAGGATATGTTTCGTGAGCTTGCTGAAAACGACAGCCCTCGAAAGTATGTCACTTTTGGTGATAACTCAAACGGTAAGGTGGTTGGCCTGGGTAAGGTGGCCATCTCACATGATAGCTCCATACAAAATGTCATGCTCGTTGAATCTCTTGGGTACAATTTACTTTCAGTATCTAGACTTGTTGATTTCGGTTTCAATGCCCTATTTACTGAAGTAGATTGCCAAGTGTTTCGAAGAGACAATCATAAAATGGTCTTTACCGGTATACATAGAGGTGATCTTTACATTGTCGATTTCACTAAAAAGGGTGAGCCTAGAACTTGCTTAATTGCTAAATCTTCTAAAGGCTGGTTGTGGCATAGAAGGTTAGGTCATGTGGGCATGCGAAATCTTGATAAGCTTATTAAAGGTGATCATATCCTCGGAGTAAAAGATGTTATATTTGACAAGGATAGACTTTGTAGTGCTTGTCAAGAACATTATGACCATGAGAAGACCGCTCGAGCTACTTCACATGGATCTCTTTGGTCTCAATGCCTACAAGAGTCTCGGTGGTAACTCATTTGGTCTAGTCATAGTCGATGATTTTTCAAGATTTACGTGGGTGTTCTTTCTTGATGATAAATCGCAGGTCCAAAAGATCTTCACAATCTTCGCTAGGAAGGCCCAAAATCAATTTGAAGTGAAGATCGAGAAGGTTCGGAGCGACAACGGAACGGAGTTCAAGAATGCAAATGCAGATACCTGTCTTGACGAAGAGGGGATTTCACATGAGTTCTCGGCTACGTACAATCCTCAACAAAATGGAGTTGTTGAGAGGAAGAACCGGACTCTTATTGAGATGGCAAGAACGATGCTTGATGAGTACAAGACTCCAAAACACTTTTGGGCGGAAGTGGTTGAGATAGCTTGTCATGCAACAAATCGATTGTATCTTCCCAAGCTACTCGGCAAGACGGCATACGAGCTCCTCACCAGTAACAAACCCCAAGTTGGATACTTTCGAGTATTCGGCTCAAAGTGCTACATTCTTGATAAGCATCGGCGTTCTATATTTGCTCCTAAATCTCATGAAGGTTTCCTACTTGGTTATGGCTCAAACTCTCACACTTACCGTGTCTACAACAATTTCACCCGAAAGGTTGAAGAGACGGTAGATGTGAAGTTTGATGAATCTAACGGCTCACAAGTAGAGCAACTGCCAATTGATGTAGGAGACAAAGACCCTTCGGAAGCAATCCAAGACTTGTCTATTGGCAAGATTCGTCCAACGGAGGTGAAGGAGAGTACCTCGTCCGTCCAAGTGGAAGCTTCCACCTCACGACAAGGTGAGCCAAGAGTTGACATGGAAGCATCCACGAGTGGGACACACCAAGACGAAGAAAACAAGGAAGTACACCAACATGAACCTCATCAACCTCCTTCTCCACCACGACAAGAGAACGACAACGTCAACAATGAAGAAGGCCAAGAAGAAGAACAAGATGAAGAAGATGTTCCACCCCCAGCCAAGCAAAAGCTCCCACGAGTTCGAGCAAGAATCGCCAAAGACCATCCCATCGAGTAAATCTACAATGATATCCAAACCGGGAGAATCACTCGCTCTAAAACTCGTTTGGCTAATTTTTGTGAACATTATTCATTCATCTCTAGAATTGAACCTATGAAGGTTGAAGAAGCATTGGAAGATCCGGATTGGATAAACGCCATGCATGAAGAGCTACACAACTTTGAGAGAAACCAAGTGTGGACATTGGTCGAGAAGCCCGACAATAACCACAACATCATTGGTACCAAATGGGTGTTTTGCAACAAGCAAGATGAAGATGGACAAGTAGTTCGCAACAAAGCACGTCTCGTCGCCCAAGGCTACACTCAAGTCGAAGGTATGGACTATGGTGAGACATATGCCCCCGTTGCTAGACTTGAGTCCATTCGCATCTTACTTGCTTATGCTAATCACCATGATAACACCTTGTACCAAATGGACATTAAAAGTGTTTTTCTAAATGGTGAAATAGAGGAGGAAGTTTATGTTAAGCAACCTCCCGGCTTTGTCAATCCTAAGAAACCTAATCATGTTTACAAACTTCACAAAGCTCTTTATGGTCTTAAACAAGCTCCTAGAGCGTGGTATAAATGCTTGACCAAGTTCCTTATTAAAAAGGTTTTGAAATTGGAAAAATAGATTATACTCTTTTCACTAAAAGGGTTAATGGAGAACTATTTGTGTGCCAAATTTATGTTGATGATATTATATTTGGTTCGACTAACCCTCATTTTAGTGAGAAGTTTGGAAAGCTAATGTCGGAGAAGTTTGAGATGTCTATGATGAGTGAACTCAAATTCTTTCTTGGTTTGCAAATCAAGCAAACTAAGGAAGGTACCTTTGTTTCTCAAACAAAGTACACCAAGGACTAATTCAAGAAGTTTAATATGCAAGAATGCAAAAGTATGACTACACCCATGTCTACTAGTGGACATCTTGATTTGACCAAAGATGGTGAACCAGTTGATCAAAAAGTTTACCGCTCTATGATTGGTTCATTGTTATATCTATGTGCCTCTCGTACCGATATTATGCTAAGTGTGTGCATGTGTGCACGATATCAAGCGGCCCCTAAACAGTGTCATCTTAAGGCTCTAAAAAGGATAGTGAGATACTTAATACATACACCAAATTTTGGCATTTGGTATCCAAAGAGGTCTTCTTTTGATCTTGTCGGCTACTCCGATTCGGACTATGCCGGAGACAAGGTTGGTAGAAAGTCCACTTCGGGTACTTGTCAATTTCTTGGAATATCTCTTGTGTCTTGGTCCTCCAAGAAACAAAACTCGGTATCCTTATCCACTGCCGAAGCGGAATACATTGTTGCTGGTTCATGCTGTGCTCAATTACTTTGGATGACCCAAACTCTTAAGGATTATGGGATATATGTGAAACATGTTCCATTGCTTTGTGACAATGAGAGTGCTATTAAGATATCTCATAATCCTGTGCAACATTCTCGAACTAAGCATATTGAAGTTCGTCATCATTTCATTCGAGATCATGTGGCTAAAGGGGACATTGATCTTAAACATGTTCGCACCGATAAGCAATTGGCGGATATATCCACCAAACCGCTTGATGAGAAAGTCTTTTGCCATTTGAGAGGAGAATTGAACATCATTGATGCTTCAAACTTGGAGTAGTAACTCCATTTGGATACATGCAAGGCATGAGCCTTTGACTAATCCTTGATATTTCTCTTATGATGATAATCATATGTCTTGGATATACTTGCACCCTTGCATGCTATCTAACCCTTGTAGGTATTTGGATGAATCTAAATCTATGAGATTGCAACTCACTCACATCATGAGCAACCTCTACATCACCTAGTCTCTACACAATGGTGGTTGAAGACAATGAAGCACGAAAACCTTTCAAACATATCCTTTGTCAAATTCTATATTAGGTTTTATGATTGTCATTTTGGATACACAAGTGCTCTTCCTTGCAAGACTAACCCATGTAGGTAGATGAACTCAAATTCCAAGTGGTGCTCCCAACTCTTGATGAGCTACATCAACCTTGAGCAACCCACACAAGTTCAACTACATGATCAAGATCAACACCACCACCCAAGGTATGTTTTTCCATCTTAGAGAAGCTTTACTCCAAGTCATGGGTCAAAGCAACTCAACAAGATGTGAATACATCAAGATGCTTAAACGAAAAATGGTAACCCCATTTTAAGCTTAAAAAATGAGTATGACCTATGATCAAGTGATCTCACTTGACTCCTAAGTCAACATACTCTAACATAGGTGACTTTGTCGCCGACCAATTCTAGATGAAGTTCTCTTGTGTTTCTCCGTGCTCTTGCATTTGTCTCATGCATATTTGTTTCCCCTTTCAAAAAAACTTCATCTAGATTTATTTTTTGTTTATTTTTGTTCTGCATTCCTGGCATCCAATTCATTGCAAATCTTTCAGCTAATTCCTTGCAAATCCTTGTGAGATCTTACTTGCCTAGTGAGCTGACGTGACAAGTGTTTTCACTGTGATGAACTCGATCAGACCGATTTGTTTCTTTCGGTCCAACCGAATCCTTTCGGTGCAACCGAAGCACACAACTCGGTGCTACCGATTTCCCTGCAGAAAAGACAACTTGCCACCTGATTCCTGCTTTCTTTTTGCTCCAGCTCCACTCAATGATTCTTGTCCTCTACCAGCATCACATTCAACATGCTGCTTTGTTTTGTGACTCAAGGACCAAACCCATCTGTAACAAAAATCCAGAAGAGCCCTTCTTGGAAATTGATGTCAAAGGGGGAGAGAGAGAGATCACATCAAAGCTTAATCATTTCTATAGGGGGAGAGAATACTCAGGGGAGAGAGTTCTTCTTCAAGGAGAAAGAGATGTCACAGGCCCCAGATGCTTGGTGTTCAAGAGGAGAGAAGTTACATGTCTTTAAGAGGGGAAAGACATGTTCATATTTGGTTGTTTGCATTTGCTCTGATTTTCTGTTCCCTATCTTCTCCCAGTATCCCATGCAAGATTCAGGGGGAGCAAGACATCTAAGGGAAGGAAATCCTTGAATTCATTGCATATCTTTACCTTTGGGGACATGTCTATATCCAATAGAGTACTCAGTACTCATTCTCTACATGTCATCCCAATCTTGGTACTCTTGTGGTTTCTTTTGTTTGCTCTCGCTAGTAGGTGTATCTGTGTTATCTAACCTTGTTTACTCAGGTTCATTCCTTCCTAAGCCAACTCAAGACCACAAGGTAAGTATATGCATCACAGTCATGTGTATGAGGATTTCTTGCTGATGTACATACTGTTTGCAAGAAGGACTCATGAGCATGAAGGTACATTTCCTATATTCACATCATTTGCTCTGATGCATATAGCCAAGATACATGTAACACATTGCTTACTCTGTCATGCTTATGCATTCACATTCTCCTATATTCCATATTTATATGATTGCATACATGTAGGGGAGCCTATGCATGTTACATGTCTTTCCAAAGCTTTACTTGTTATTCTCTATATCTTTATCTAAAGCTTTTATGTATGTTGTCATCAATTACCAAAAATGGGGAGATTGAAAGCACAAGTGCTCCCTGGGTGATTTTGGTAATTAATGTCAACATATCTCTTGTTGGACTAATGCTTTTACCTAGTATGTTTCAGATAAGTTCAACAATGGAGTGGCATGGACTAGAGGATGTGGAACCCCTTCAAGATGATAAGGACAAAGGATTGGCTCAGGCTCAAAGCTCAGGACTCTACATTTTCTATTTTAGTGATCCAAGATCACATTGAGTCCATAGGAAAGCCAATACTATTAAGAGGGGATGAGGTGTTGCTTAATGGCTTGCTTGCTCAAAGTGCTTAGTGATATGCTCCAAAGCCCTCAACCACTTTCTCACATCCACATATGTCCCAAACCAAAAGTCAAACTCGGCCCACCAAAATTTTCTATCTGGCGCCACTGAGTTCTCTTGACATAGCCACTGCCAGGAACCCTAATCAATTCGGTCTCACCGACGGGATCTCGGTCTCACCGAGATGGGCTTGCAAACTCTCTGTTTCCTATTGCAATAATTTCGGTCCCACCAACGTATGCAATCGGTCCCACCGAGTTTGCCTGGCCAACTCTGTGTTTTGCTTGTTACCCAAATCGGTCCCACCGAGTTTCTGTATTCGGCCAAACCAAGTTGAGGCTTTACCCTAACCCTAGCACATCGGTCCTACCGAGTTGATCATATCGGTCCCATCGAAATGCCTAACGGTCACATTATGAACTAAATCGGTCTGACCGAGTTCTCTGAATCGGTCCCACCTAGTTTGTGATTTGTGTGTAACGGTTAGATTTTGTGTGGAGGCTATATATACCCCTCCACCCACTCTTCATTCGTGGAGACAGCCATCAGAACATGCCTACACTTCCAACAAACATTTTCTGAGAGAGAACCACCTACACTTGTGTTGAGGTCAAGATATTCCATTCCAACCACATAAATCTTGATCTCTAGCCTTCCCCAAGTTGCTTTCCACCCAAATCATCTTTCCACCAAATCCAATCCTGTGAGAGAGAGTTGAGTGTTGGGGAGACTATCATTTGAAGCACAAGAGCAAGGAGTTCATCATCAACACACCATTCGTTACCTCTTGGAGAGTGGTGTGTCCTAGATTGGTTAGGTGTCACTTGGGAGCCTCCGTCAAGATTGTGGAGTTGAACCAAGGAGTTTGTACGGGCAAGGAGATCGCCTACTTCTTTAAGATCTACCCTAGTGAGGCAAGTCCTTCGTGGGCGACGGCCATGGTGGGATAGACAAGGTTGCTTCTTCGTGGACGCTTCGTGAGTGGAGCCCTCCGTGGACTCACGCAACCATTACCCTTCGTGGGTTGAAGTCTCCATCAACGTGGATGTACGATAGCACCACCTATCGGAACCACGGATAAAAAAAATTCCGTGTCTCCAAATTGCGTTTGTACACTCCAATCCCATCCCTTTACATTCTTGCAATTTGCATGCTTTACTTTCCGCTGCTCATATACTCTTATCATGCTTGCTTGATATGTATTGTGAATGTGTGAACTGGTGCTAAAACTCCACTTCAACTTAAAGAAATTAAAAACTGCAACTTTTCTTACTAAGAGTCTATTCACCCCCCTCTAGACACCTCTTCTCGATCCTTTCACCATGCATGCACACACGACGCACACCACGTCCGCATACAACACATGGGTACCCGTGCCTGCCTTTGTGTGCGGCATATACGGCTAGGTGGAAGGGGGCTGCGTATGCATGCGAGACGGCCGCACCACATAGCCGGTCGCGTGCTCTGCTCTGCTTGATCCATCATGCAGCACCACCACGGCCACCACACACAGCAAGAGTAGCCAGCAAGAGAGGAGACCTCTCCACGCGCCGCTGCAGCAGCAGCTGATCGCACGAGAAGGCAGGCACCCACCATCATGGCCTTCATTGTCCGGTTCATCGTGCTACAGGCAAGCTTGTCCGAAATAGCACCTTGCTGTGCCATCTCTTGCAGCACCTCTTTGTCGTTGTTGCTCGATGACCAAATGGATATGAAGGCAAGGCGGCGACGGCTTCGGCCTTAGAGCACCGGCGGAATGCACGCGCACACACAAGGACATACGGACATTGGAGAACTAGGCAACCCCTTCATCGCCCTTGACATGCTCATGTTTTTCTTGTGCTCGTTGTCTGCTACGGCCGACGTGCTCCTGCATGACATGCTTGGCGTCAATGCACTCCTGCATGGAGTCCTGCTCTCCCGTGAACCACTCTAGATCACTGTTGAGTATCATTGTTAGATTAGGAATATAGGATAGACTAGGAAATATTCTGACTTGTCGTATATTCCAAGATGACCATGTACTCCTATATATATGCCCACGAGGCTCAAGCAATACAATCAACTATTCCATCAAATCCCTCTCTACCTTCTAACAATCACCATGCCGGACCAGCCCCCCGGAGAACCACATCGCCTTGCCACCATGGGTCCACGGCCCTAGCTCCTACTCTGCATCTTGTGCCTCATGCCATCAGCCGTCTAGTCTGTATCGTTATCATCTGAGTCCTAGAAGATCTCACCCACATCATCATTAGGCATGCAGCCGCCTTCATAGACAACATGCGTAGAAGGAGTAGAGGTGGCTGGGGACGCACCACGTCGTGGGCACTCCGTACGTGCTCGCGTGCGTGCTTTTCCATTGGTGCTAGCTCTAAGGTCGAGCAACGACGACAAAGAGGTGTTGCAAGAGATGCGTAGGCGCTGTTGTGTGCGAGCTTCACCATAGCACAACGAATCGGACGTTGCCGCAGATGGCGCACGCCTCCATGCAGCCGAGTGTGTGCGCATGCATGTGTTATTCACGTGCATTCTGCGGCCGAGTGTGTGTGCATGCATGTGTTGTGTACGTGCGTTGTGTGCTCAATGCTGTGCGCGTATGTGCATGAGTTAGTGCGTTGGCGTGTGTACATGCGTGTCTGCATGCGTCCTGTACATGCGTGGCTTCTTGCGTGGTTATCAATATAAAATATAAAATATCTTCAACTTAGCATCCTAATGTATCGTCTCTAGTGGCTAGTGAACAGTTCATGTTCTTTTATTTCTTTATAGGCGGGCAGGCGGCAAAAAACAGGGGAAAACGCGCAAGGTTCCTTGCAGATGCTCCACCGCGAGGTTCCTTGCTCCTTCTCGATCGTCGGGAATCTATGTTCTTCCACTCTTTTTTTTACGTGAGCTTTGTTTATTCTTTTGCCAACACGAGAGACATCTAGCATCAAGGTGCACGTGTGATGCAAGAAAATGGAGATAATCAGATAAGCAGTGCGTAAGTGAGTCGTGCACTTCGATGGCACCTACTACGCAATATTTATTCTCCTCAATGGCACGTGAATAGTGCATGTACTCAATGACGGAGCACGGGATGGTAGCCATGACATGGTCAGCCTTTTTTGGAGAGAGTACGTACTAAATAACTTTGATGTGTCCCGTCAACTCACAGAACGACGAGAAGATTGCTTACTACGCCTTCTCCCTCGCCAATGCGTGCGCGGTGGCTCGCAGCATGAGGAGAAACTTTTGCTTACAAGCTGTAGACATGCATCAGTTCATTTGGTGTCAGATTGCCAGACTATAGTACCATCATTATTGTTCGACTTCTGGAAGAGGCGAAGAGCCAAGCGCAAGGTCACCTACTAACCTTACGCTAGCCATGGTGGTAGTAACATAAGTAGGAGTACCTCCTTTTTTATTCTAGAAACAACCACACACGAATATTGGACGGTAGCACCACAACAACTGAATAAAAAATCGAAACCAGCCAATGAACTACTACTACTGGTGAGCATTTTCTAGTATCATGTACTCCGTCTGTCCATGTATATAGGGCTTAACGCGTTTTCCGATTCTAACTTTGGCCCTGTTTGGATCCATGGGTTAGAGTTAGTTTGAGCAAGTTGGGGCTCAAATAGCCCTAAAGTATCCAAAGATGAGGGTTAAATTGGAGCAAGTTGCCCCAAACCCACCAAAAAAACTATCCCACCCAAGAGTCGCTAACATGTGATGAGTTAACTGACCTCAATAGACGGCAAAAACGCCAGCCCGCCGCATTTTAAGATAGATGAGGAGCGAGAAGCGATATGCGCTGGTGGATTACTAGAGCTAGGTGTCGCACGGAGGCCAAGAAATATGGTGATAGTGTAGGTTAGCCATGTAGTATGATGTAACTGCACTGGGCTGCCGTGTTTCGTACTCTTCCGGTCTACTGTGGAGATGATTGGTTGATTTCATATCGCTGAATAATATAAAATATTATGAGGCACCACGAGGTTCCTTGCTCCTTCTCGGTCGTTGGGAATCTATGTTCTACCACTATCAAAGTTAATACGTATTTAGTACTCTCTCCAAAAAGGGCCGACCATGTCCATGGCTACCATTCCGTGCTCTGTCATTGAGTACGTGCACTATTCACGTGCCATCGAGGAGAAAAAATATCGCATAGTACTAGGTGCCATTGAAGTGCACGACTCACTTACGCACTGCTTATCTCCATTTTCTTGCATGACACGTGCACCTTGATGCTAGATGTCCCGCGTGTTGGCAAAAGGATGAACAAAGCTCACGTAAAAACAGAGTGGAAGAACATAGGGCATGTTTGGTTCCCAGCCTAAGGTTGCCACGTCTAACCTTAGTCATGCCACAACATCTTATACATGTGTTTGGTTCATTGCCACACTTGTGGCTTGCCACACTTCTCTAGTTATATGGTCCACATGTCATAGGCTCAATTTTTTGCCAAATCTTGCCACACTTTTTGTGGCAGCCACACTTTGCCTAAGGTTAGTTGTGGCAAAGGGGCTGTTTGGTTCTAGGCCTAGCATTGCCACACTTTGTCACACATTTTTGCCAAGCTTGCCTAAGGTTAGTTCATCAAAATGAGAGCCACAAGTTGGCAAGCCTAAGGGAATCTTGCCTTATTTTTTGTGTGTATGCCATGTGGGGTCCAAGTGTGGCTTGACTAAGGTGTGGCTTGAACCAAACACTCACCTCATAGATTCTACATGGTGTGGCCATGAACCAAACATCCTCATAGATCCCCGACGACCGAGAAGGAGCAAGGAACCTCGCGGTAGAGCGTCTGCACTCATAATATTTTATATTACTCCCTCCGTCCAGGTGAATAAGTCATATTTGGTTGTGCACCGTGACCAAGAAGGAGGAAAAACAAGAAAACTTTTATTTGCTAATTAATAGCATTGCATGCAATGAACTAACCACAGCATGTCGTGTTTGGTAGTCTCGAGTCATTGAAAACATGCATGCCCACATCTCTTATTGCACTACTGCAGGATGCTGCGAACGCGACACTACGATCAGAGACCCTTCGAGAAACTATGTGCGATGCAATAATCGCAAACGGTGCTGTATGAAAACCGTCAGAAATGATGCAAAACATTTGCGATGGAGGATGCATCAAACACGGTTCAGATTTTAGTTGCGTGTGCGATGCAGGGCATATGGTTCAGCTCAATTAACCATTTGCGATGATGAGGAACAAAAGAAACGGGCAGCCAGATGAAGGTGTGTGCGATGTACAGCATACGGCTCACTCGGATGAACTGTTTGTGATTAGGCAACACAAAAGAAACTGTCAGCAAGATTCAAGGTGTGTGCGATATACGGCATGCGGTTCACTCGGATGAACTGTTTGTGTTGAGACATGAGAACAGAAACGGTTCAAATGAACAAGATGTGTGTGATACGAGGCAAACAGGTCTGTAATCAGAAATGTGTGCGAAGACCGATAAGAACACAAACAATTACTACTAACAAGCCGTGTGTGTTGTGAGCAAACGATTGCTGGTATACAATTGTGAGTGATTGATGAAAACATCACCGACGGGTTCCATTGTTTAGTCCGTGTGTGATGTGATTTTCTTTGACCGCACACCATCTACGCTCTGTCTACAGAGCATCAACATATATACTTAAAAAGACAGCATTGCATAACCAAATTAAGCATACAATTACACAAGTGACTACACATATAACATTTGCACACACCAAAGTAAGCAATTACATGCATACTAAAGTAGGAGAAACAAGGATCTAATCATCTACTTATTGTTGCGACGACGCTTGCCATTGCTCTGCTTCCGGCTGGATCCCTGGCCGTTTTGGGGAAGGAGGGACTTCCTCATGTCAATGATCCGCCGGTACATGTCGTAGCTCGTGTACGCCTCCTTAGCCGCGTACACGACGTGAGCTTTGTCAAGTTTCTCCATTCAGGCCGAGTGCCAGGCACGCTTGTCCTTGTTGCACGAATCCTTCATGTCTCTGTAGTAGAGGTCGATGATGCCCTCGGCGAGGTGAACTAGTGAGTCCTTCTCATGCTCCTTGCTGCCACAGATCTTGTATTGGCCCTGGATGTCGACAAGATTCTGGCAGGCGATGCCCGAACTCTTGAGCGCCTTTACATCGTTGGTGATGTCCACCGTAGCGAACATGTAGTGGGGGTTGTTGAAAAACCTGGCGAAACGCTCGCAAGGCCTTGTGGCCAGGCAGTAGTGGTAGACGAGGACGTGGTGGCGCACACACATGGGCGACGGCGACCTTGGGATGAGACCCGGCACGAACGCGGGTGTACTCGAGGTCGAACCCGACCACCTTGTACTTCTCCTCAGCAAGCAACAGCTCCATGATGTGGATGGAGTGCTCCACCCAGACCGGGTCATTGGTGTACACCACCGAGAGGTCCATGAACCTTCTGTGGGTGTCCACCACGGCACGCCTGGTGAACTGCTGCTCGTCGTCGGCAGCCGCTCGGAGTGCCATTGGAGCCGCGCAGGATACCCTCTAAGAATTTCTCGTGGTGGGTGTGCTTCTTGCAATGGTGGGGCGCGATCGAAAGGTTGAAGAGACACAAGGGTAGGTTAAATGGTCGCTGTAATAAATGGGGGCCGACAGGCCTGTAATCATCACGTCTTGTCACGGCGTTCATAGCAGAGGATTACAGTGCACGCTTGACAACACCGCGCCGCACGCGTGGGCTCGAAGAGGCACCAAATGTATCGTTGGTGAGCCTGTTCCCACGCTACTGCGCTATTTACCGCGCAAGCTTCCCGCCCGGCTAGTTTGGCCACGCGTCGGCTAGAAGAGGGACAAATCGTGGGCGTTTATTGGCAAAAAGCTACACAGAAGGGTGATGATGGACACTCGAGTGCGATAATTAATTGTATGCTCTACAGTGCACACGGTGGAAGAAACCACCTGTGTGCAATAATGTCGAAGATCACAGTCGAGTTAGCTATACAGATCGTGTGCTGTGAGATCGACAAGGTAAACTGATTCGAGAATGGTTAATAAAATCTAAGACCATTGCATATTAAGGTCAAAATAGTGCTAGCAATATACGAGTCTCATACGATGCCATTTGAACGATTGTACCACAAAAGCTCGAAATGTTACAAGGTTCAAATTCCAGAGTTATATGGCTCAAATTCGAAGATTACAAGGTTCAATCTGATATTAGAAATGAAATTCAGCTCATCAGCTGCAAACGCTCGCGCTGATGCGCTGAACATGGATATAAGAGAGGTTCAAACTAATATCACCGCTTCTAAGTCTTGCTTCGAAACCTCACAATTTTGGCAAAGGCGTCAGCCACTGAGAAGTCATGTATGGGGTTGACCCGATGACTTTCGATTACTCTGTCATCTGAAGTTCCAAAATGAAATTCAGCATTTTTGGAGCCTACTCCATTCTGCCGCAGGTGCCGGCGCTGATCAACAGACTATTCATTTTTGCGAAATAAATGTAGGGCAAACCTCATTTCCTTCAGCACCTTTGCTCTGAGAACAAAGAACCTGGCAAATATAATCTCCGGTAAGGTCCCTCGGTAGGAGTTCAAAGTAATTTCTGAGAGATGCAGATCTAGGCATTCGACATGATTGTTGTATTGTATCACATTATCCACCACTGGGCCTAATCTTATCTGCAAAAGAAGAAAACGTGTTAGTGCCTACATGCAGTTTTGAACATTACTACAGGACTAGCTATTTGGTTTGTAGGATTTGTAAAATGCACTAACATGCCATCTTCGATCTGACATGATTAACATGGGGATTTGATTACATTCTAGAAAAATGTAGCCTTCTTCACAAGAGGTTGGAGTGGATGAAAAGTTCCCTAAGAAAACTAGTACAGATGAATCCAAAGGAGAAATGCTTATTGATTGTAACCAGATGGATCAAGCAACTAGTATGGGGGGGCATGTATGTACTGAAATCCTCCAAAAGAACCTTCAAAAATCGTAGTACATTGTCATTGTAAACTTGGAAAAAGGTGTCACAAACTGAACTCCCTTATGGTTAACATTTAACAGGAAAGGAACATCACCTTGATATATAGCTTCTCCATGCACGGAAAGCATCTCTGGAAACTGACAACTTGCTCCAGGTCGGGCCCGATAGATTCTAGTGCCAAGACCTTCATTGTGCGCAGTTTTGGGGTCAAGCTTGTCGGAATCATTTTCTGAATGACAGACGAACAAACATCTTCAAAATTAGAAATAATGTTAATTTGTAGAAGGAGGTTGTTGTACCTGAACGGGTGTGGATCCAATAACAAGTTCAGAGTATTTGTCAGACGAGTAGCCCATCACTGTCAATTTTGGCGCAGAAATGACATTGATTCTTGTTGGACCTTCTTGATCAACTACAAGTAATCTCTCAAGTGCAGGTGTGTCCTGGATGACCATACCGTGGTCCACCTTTTGTGATGTCTTCCTGCCGCACCAGCAACACACATAAATAGTCCAGAGAGTCATGGAGGTGATGTGGAAGGTACTCAACCCATTGATCGCCTGAAGACGAAGGTACTCGAGTGCAGTACAGCCACGGAGCAGGCGCTCCATGTCACCCTTTGAGAGGCAGACGACGACAAGCTCGAGGAGCTTCAGTCATGGTAGAATGAGAGCGGGCGCACAATTAAGGGGTGGGAAATGGCAGTTCCTGAACTTGGCAACACGCAGCGTGGGCGCGAGGCGGAGTGCGGCCGTTGGTAGCGACCGCATATGCCCATCATCAAAAGTGAGCTCCTCGAGCTGAACTAGGGTGGGGGATCAGAACCAGTCGTCCAGCTTGGCTCGGTCCTTGCCGTTGGAACGGAACTTGCCCATTCTAAGGCCTTTGGTTGGGCCAAGGTGACTGCTAAAGATCTTGGAGAACGCATCCAAGCTTTTACGATAGCCATGGCAGAGCTCGTGGGCGTCAATGAGGTCGAGAGGGCTGGAGTTCCATAGGGGGCGCCACCGCCGAGAAAGGAGGGTTGTCCGCGCCCCATATTTGATTGGGAGGAGGGAGATGATGACTCTCAACATATCTTCGGGGAGGCTGCTGAAAGTCTAGGCCTGCTGGAGTCGCTTGCGGTTCTAGCTCACCCCGCCTCCGCTTGTTGGCAGCCCTGTTCTCCACCTCCGGAGTCTCCTTGTCAGCGGCACTTTCTTATAGAAATGGGAGTACAGGGAATATTTAGTTAAAACAGGGCAATAGAAAAGTGTATTGGTAACTAGAAGTTATTAGGTAGGAATATAGTAAGATAAGGGAATAACAATTGGTTGCTTAAATACTACACAATTCATTTGACATTGCTGGGTAAGTTAACATATGCAGATAGTTGAAAAGAAAACTTACTTCGAACAAAGTATGCACGGATGATTTTGTCGGGGAAGTTAGCATATATCTCATGACCAGGCCCTTCTATGTGGAGTGCAATTTTAGTGCCAGATTTCAGTAAATAAAACTTTGCAATTTCATTCCAAAAGCCAGTGCCAAAATAGGACCCACCACGTTCATCAAGTCTTACAGTAGCAACGATTGTAAATCCATGGTTTGTGCGCAGTATGACATTCGTGGAGCCTTGATGTATGTAAAGGGAAAAATTGTGCACTACATAATCTGTTGCATAGCGAGGGATGTCCTGCAAAAAATGGTAGGATTGTTAAAGAAAATATGGTAACATGCAAATATGGGCCCAAATTGAAAGAACTGTATAGCAGTTGAAATCAAAGGACAAAAGTCTATAATTAAACAGATAGGGCAAACATGATGTCATGGAACATGAGAGTAATCAAAAGAACAATACATCATTAATTTGCCTAATATAGAAAGAAGAGGGAAAAAATCCCCTTTGACGTATATGGTGCGTGTGGCACCTTTTATCCAAATGTAGCAATATTTAGAATATGTTCAGGAAAGTAGGCCATGCCAACCGATTTAGGGTGAGATTGAACATACCGCACGCGTCCCCAAGTTATCTGGTATGATGACATGGAATCTCTGGCAGCGGTCGCCAAGTCCTGAAGTATCGGCGCACTGTACATTCTATGAATGAAAGAAAACCATCAAATCAGCTCGAATAAAAATGAATTCACGGCGATTTCCGTCGGGTGATTAAAGGAGGCAGATGAACTGGGATAAGAGATGAGATAATATCTCGTTAAATTAGTTACCTTGTCGTCCATGAGAAAGAACCCTCAGTACGGTAGATTCCCCAACCGAGCGGAGCTGGGTTGACTGCGAGCAGCGTCGAGAAAGTCGATGGTGATAGGCGGTGGCAAGCGGAAGTGGTGAAATGCGGTGGGCTTTGCCGGCAGCCTGGCGGCGGCAGGCATCGAGCTAAGTGTTTACCGCCGCGATAGGTGGTGCCATGGCATAGACGCGAAGGAGCTTGTGCAGGTGTGAATGGGGAACATACCGGAGGGGCCGAGGGGGTGGCGGTCAGGGTGAGGGTTTTTGTGATCTAGGGATGGTGAGGGTTTTCTTTTTTCTTTTTTGAATTGGGTGGTGAGGGTTTCTGTCCAAAGAATTTTGGGGGCGACGGTTTGCTGGAATGAACCGTGTGTGATTGACGTAGCAAGCAAAATGATAGTCATTGCACACGGTTCCAATTTTGGGAACCGTGTGTGATTGACGTGCTACCTCCGCCCTGGTTTATTGGTCCCCCGTTGTAATTTTTACTAAAATTTGGCGAAATATTTAACATACTCAGACATAGATAATAAGCGTACACGTACATAAGCATAGTTCAACCATAAGTACATAGTTCAACCGTCATTAAGCATACTCAAGCGTACATAGTTTGATCCATCCCACATCTCTTCTCACATGCAGCCGACACGATCCTGAAGCTTCTCCAAGTACTCGGCGTACGCACCGTGCGCCACCCTGCGAGAATACTTCTACTTGAAGGAGCCAATGGCCCGTCCTCTTGCATGCGCCAGAACACTTAGATACGCGTCATGAATCTTGTGGTTGCAGAATGGGCATCCATAGCCGTCGTTCTAGGTCCTAATACACCTGTTATGCCTTCCCGCATAAAGCTCCCTCAGGATTCGCCTCTTGTACCTCCTCTAGGCATCTTCATCCTCGTTGTCCACATCGTCAGACAACACCTATACAAATAGTAAAACAAATTTGGCATCAAATCTCTGATTACATGCCGTGAAGTAGGATTAGGAATTTATGGCTATTTATTTATACATATCCAGAGATTATGGTTTGATTTTTAAGCACAATCATCTATGTACAGACCAATCTTGAAGAAAATAATGGCCCAAACATATGTAGGTCATTCAAAATCAATTGTCAAGTCCTGGCTAGGAATTATTAGCACGAACACTAACCCTAGACGGATTACTAGCAGAAATCATTTGCACAGATGAAACAACTAGCACTTATCACCTGTACCATTCAAACAATCAATACACTACACGGATCTAACGAAACTTACTCAGATTTCATGGATTGGGAGAACATAACCACAGGATTTCTATTCCAAAAAGGGGGAGGCAGGAGTAATCAGAGAAACCCTATGATATATTTGACACATAAATGGGTATAGATGACTAACCAGCTGTCCGTCGGAGTCGGAGTCGTCGCCGGAGTGGTCGTTGGAGTCGTCGCCAAAGTGGTCGTCGGAGTCGGTGTGTAACTCTGCCTCCGGCTGTGGAAGCTCGACGCCGTCGACGACGTCATGGTGCAGCGATAACTGACGGCTTTGAGGACTGAGAGCGGCGTCGAGGATGCAAGCGGAGAGAGAGGATTGTGTGTGCGTAGCGAGGATGGGGGGTGTGGCCGCTCGGGCGCACCATTAATATGGAGTAGTGGGAGTTGTGGGAGAGAGGCGGGCGGCGGTCAAACCGATGGCTCACCTCCCGGTGAGCCTGAGCACCGGACTACTGGCATGCCTACCAAAGTTTCACATAGCTACTCGCACGCCTCCCGATGACACTGCGCAGCGAGCACGCCTCCGTCAAGTCACACACCTGCACGCACGCCTCCCCGTCTGCCTGCGCGGCGGACTGCTCGCATGCGTCCCGTCAACTCACGCATGCTCGCACGCCACACGGGTCGCGCGGCGGCACGTATATTGTTTTCTATTTGGATGATTAACGCACGCCTCCCGAAGCACGGCACGTATCTATTGTTGGTCTAACGCTCACAGTTCGAATAAATAATTCGTTTGGGATATTGGTTCCCAATTATTAATAATCTCGTGTCTGTAATTAGATAAAGATTACATCAAAACTGGTCTCAAGTTTGACAAAAAAGGTACAATGCCACTTTGTATTGGTGTCCATGTGACAACACGATAAGTTTCATGAACTTCAAATAAGTTTTGGATGTACTAGAATTTAAAAATCAAGATTCTCAATGTTTGAAATTTGTTGCACGGGGAGTAAACATGCACCCAGTGAGACACATGTGTTTTTGCAATACATTTAGGTGCACTGTCACGTGTGCATGTAGCTCAAATTTGATTTTTGCACATTATACCCATAGAAAATCAATCAATCAACGTACCAAAACGTCTTAATGATCTCTGTGATTTTTTTGAAATTAAAACGTCCCTCCTTTGGTAACATGTATGTTCATCGGGGGATAATTAATTTAACATGCATCATAGTTGCGCTGGATTCGCGATGTGTGTGTGGGTGTGTGCGTCTGGGGGTGGCAGGTGGCTCGCAATACACTACGAGTTATGAGCCATCGTGTGGGTTGGCCGTTTTGTTAGGCAGGCTAGTGCCACATCAGAGTCGTGAAATCGTTATTTAAAACATTACACAACCCTTTCATACATAAATGTTTTGGCCACCTGTAGTCGATGGTTGTCCTTCACGACGCTCGAAACTCGCGTGTGACGCTTTCTGTGGGCCCGCGAGGTCGTCGTCCATCACTTTGACGAACAGCCGACAGTGAGGTTAATTTGACCAGCAAGGTAGAATCTTTTTTGTTTGTGTTATGGTGGTATATAGTACGCGTCGAAGAGGTGGGAGGGGACTAGCATATATACTATACGTATGCGTCCTTGAACAAGTACACCTCACTCAGTGTCGGGACTTTTTGGTTACCGAGGCATGTGCCACATCAAAATTGTGAAATTGGTTATTCAAACATCACACAACACCTTTTTGGGCCACATGCATATATATATCCTAGCTAGGACACTCACGTGTGACGCTTCCATCTATGGGCCAACGAGGCCATCGTCGATGCATGCATGCATGCATCACTTTGACCTACATCGGGAGAGGTTAATTAATTTCACCATCGATGAGGATTCTTTTGGGTTGTACATATAATACGGCAGGAGCATATAGTATGCGGTGAAGAGGGGGGAAGTGGACCATGATATGTAGTACGCTTGATATGAACCTCGCTCTGTGTGGGTGCATGGTTTATGGTTTTTGAGGCATGTGGCACATCAAAGTTGTGCATTTTGGGTATTCAACATATATATGTTTGGCCCGCATGCAAAGCGGTGGTGGTTGTCCTCTCGCACCCACTTAAGCGGTTATCAGCGATATCGATGCTTTCCATCTGTGGGCCCGCTTGGTCCATCACTTCTTTTTGCCTGACAACAAGAGAGGTTAATTTGACTTAGGAGGGGATTATTATTTTTGCTATGGGATGACATGCATGATACACTTTGAGCACACACACATGCATGTGTTCGCATGAATCCCTACCATCGAGTCGAAGTGGCTAGTACAACGACACCATGAAGAACCGATCTCGCTCTGTGTGGGGAGCTAGTGTACGATTTTTGACACACGCGCCAGATCAATGTTGTGTATTCAAACATGCATGCACGCATCACCTCCATACATATGCATGTAGTGGTTGCCTTCGAACGATACACTCCCTCGCGTGGTTATCGGCGACAAGCCTATATATTCGTGGGCCCGCGTGGACATCCATGATCACCTTGACCAACAACAAGATAGGTTACCATGGCGGATTCTTCATTTGGTTCGTTTTACCCTAGTATAGGTCATGGTGAGATTCAGACCTAATTAAGTTTGAGCGCATATACTATGCACGCATGCATGCATATATGAATCCTCGTCGTTGGCTTGAAGTGTGGTGTAACATACATATGCATCGTCAACCTAACCCTCACTCAATGTGGGGATTTCTAGTTCGAAATCACGATGCCACATCAAAGTTGTTCATTGTTACTCAAAAACACACCTCTCCATACATATGTTTGGGCCACACGCATGCAGTGGTTGTCTTCAGGGACTAGCTACTTGCGTGATTATTGGCGAGCTAGCCCATCTCCGGGGTCGCATGGACGGCCATCACTTTGACCAACAACAAGAGAGAGGTTGTACGACCAAGGTGGATTATTCTTGGTCCGTTTTATGATCCATCTTGGTGAGATATATGCCTCTCTGGCCCGCCGACTAAAAGTGTGTGTGTGGGGGGGGGGTTGCTACATCGCACTTTGCTAGGTGAACCTCGGTTGGGGGGGCATGCATTCATAGCTTAATTAGGATTTCCTTCGTGGCAACACGAGGGGGTGGGGGATTCTAGCTACTTCGCACTTTGCTAGGTGAACCCCGGTTGGGGGGGAGGGGGCATGCTCATAGCTTAGGATTCCCTTCGTGCCGACATGGGGGGGGGGGCTGCTAGCTACTTCGCACTTTGCTAGGTGAACCTCGGTTGGGGGGGGGGCATGTGCATTCATAGCTTAGGTTTCCCTTCGTGCCGACACGAGGGAGGGGTGGCTTCTAGCTACTTTGCACTTTGCTAGGGTGAACCTCGGTTGGGGGGAGGGCATGCATTCATAGCTTAGCTAGGATTCCCTTCGTGCCGACACAAGGGAGGGGGGCTGCTAGCTACTTTGCACTTTGCTAGGTGAACCTCGGTTGGGGGGGGCATGCATTCATAGCTTAGGAATCCGGAATCCCTTCGTGTTACTTCACACTTTGCTAGGTGAACCTCGGTTGGGGGGCATGCATTCATAGCTTAGGATTCCCTTCGTGCCGACACGAGGGAGGGGGGCTGCTAGCTACTTCGCACTTTGCTATGGTGAACCTCGGTTGGGGGGGCATGCATTCATATATAGCTTAGGATTCCCTTTGTGCCGACATGAGGGAGGAGGGGGCTGCTAGCTACTTCGCACTTTGCTAGGTGAACCTCAAGGAGGGGGCATGCATTCATAGCTTAGGATTCCCTTCGTGCCGACACGAGAGGGTGGGAGCAAGCAATACCGTGCGCTTTGCGAGAGAGGTGCCACATTGAAGTTGCATTTCGTATTTGAAAATCAAACCACCCTTTTGATACATAAATTTGGTGCACATGCAAGCGTGTTCGTGTTCTGACCCTCTCCCGCGTCATTTTTTGCCAAATTTATGAACATTAGACAAGTCGGATGACGCAACAGACACGGTTCACTCAAACTAACCGTGTGCCACGCCGGTGCACCTGTCACGCACACATCCGCACAGTACATTGGGCTCCACGAGGCTCCCCCTCTCAAAAATATCTGCCCGCTTCGAGTGTTTTCTCTGTTTCATAGCACACGGTTGTTATCTCCGGACCGTGTGCGATGTTTCTTGTTCCCAATCTCGCCTGCATCGAACATATCTGCCCGCCTCAAAGGTTTTTCTTTTTCATAACACACGGTTGTTATCTCCGGACCGTGTGCGATGCACTATCATCAAAATATTCAATAGCCCGGCATTTCACTCACGCATTTGACTCCCGCGTAGTAAAATTTTCAGTACCCGCGTCATTTCCTCAAATAACCCACGGCCCCCTCCACACACACACACACACACCAAAACCTCCTCAGGCATGCGCGCACACACACACACACACCCTCCCTCGCTCAAAACCCTAGCAAAGTCCCCACCGCCGCTGCCGCCACCACCACCGCAAGGCCTCCATTGTCAACATCTGCCGGTTTGCCCGTGCAGCTTACCCACCGATCTCCATACCCAGGCCGCCCTGCGTTTCTTAGATGACGCCTGCCAAATGCCCCCTTTCCCACAGATCCCCATCCCCATCCCCCACTCCAGAGTGTCGCAACCTAAGGCCGGCTACTCTTCCCGTGGAGCTCGAGGAGCGACTAGCCCAAAAGAGGTGTATAGCGGTCTCTTCGCCCGACGTCGCCGAGGAACCTGACGACCATTACTGGCGGCAGACACTCAAGCAGCGGGCTAGAGTATGCGGGTATGTCTCGTCCACCGGCTACGACATCGAGGTCATCAACAGCGATGCCCTGAGGCGGGTTGTGTCACAGGTTAAGTGGCCCACCCCCAACCCCTTGGGTTCAACCGCCGTCAATCTCATCCATGGCCCCACCGCTGATCTTCTCTGGCTCGCTGTCAACAATTTGCCATTCTACATCGCCATCGAGCCTCTTTTGTCATTTCTGAAAGACACGTTCTGCGACACTGGCTTGGGATCCACAGCTTCCAAGTCAGACCTCATCGACGGTGACCACGAGGAGGGCACCCTCTCCAGCTCTTCCAAGGGGAAAGAGCCCATCTGCTCTTCCAAGGGTAAAGCGCCCGCTTACGACATCAGGGAGGGCACCCTACAGCCGTGCTCTTCCAAGGGGAAGGAGCCCATCTGCGACAACATGGAGCGCATCCAGGGTCCGTGCTCTTCCCACGGGAACTAACCCATCTGTGACAAGTGAGGAAACCCATGATTTATTTATTTCAGTTGTTCACAATGTGATGCTCTATATGTGCAATTATTTACTGTGCAGTACATTTCATCAATCCAGTTTTAAACATACCGATAGGAATGCATATGTTTGCTTGTTGTTAAGCCTGTTATAGCTAGCATATGCCTCTTTTAAAGTTTTTTGATTGTTCGGTTGTTTGTAGTTAGCATATGTTCAGTTTCAAATGCTATCTTTGGTTGTTCGTAGTATGCCTTATTTATTCCAGTTGTTCACAACGTGATGTTCTATATATGCAAGTATGAAATGTGCAGTTCAATTTCATCAGTACCAGTTTCAACAATACCACTATGAATGACTACATTTGGTTGCCGCATCTTGTAGTTAACATGCCTTTCCATTTTTATTTAACCATAACCAGTGTACTTAGACCGGCACAATACCAGTTTGAATGACCATGTTTGCTTGTTGTTAAATGTTAGGCCTGTTGCAGTTAGCACACCTTTCCACTTGTTTTGCTTTACTAGCGTGCTTACACCTGCACACTGAAGCTATCTTTTGGAGATTATTTTGTCTGCCATGTGTAATTCTGGTTGATGTTTAGCCTGTTGTGCTTAACATGCTTCTTGACATACCTACATAAGACAATTTTGGGAACCACTGCTGTTTTCCATCGAGGTTAGTTTCATCCCATGGCTTATGTCGGCTCCCTGTTCATGATATCCGTAGCTGGTACCATATAGGCCGGCGGCTGATAAGGGACTAATCGGTGAATCGGACTTTTAACTGAATATATCTGCAACCCATTTTTCCTTAGGTTAACTAGGGCCATATGTAATATATCTGAGGCTACATAGCAACATGCACTGTACTTAATGTCTAAATATGCAATCCTAGGCTACATAGCAACAAGGAAGAGTGTTACATTAATATTCTAATGATGTCTAGATATACGTAGAAGAGCAGCAGCAGCAACAGCAACAACATAGCCCTGTTTGGATACTCAACTTAGCTAGAGGTTAGAGTTAGTTTCTAGCTCATTACTAACCCTGAACTAAATCCATCCAAAGAGTTGTTTGGATGGCAAGGTTAGATTGACAATAAATGCACTAGGAGAACTAGCTCCAATTAGCACCTCTTGGGTTGGATACTAGTTTTTTTGGGTGGGTTATAGATGCAACTAGCTCAAACTAGCACTCATGTTTAGATATACTTTAGGGCTATTTGAGCCCGAACTAGCTCAAACTAACTGTAACCCGTGGATACAGCAGCAGATAATTTTTAAGAATGAACTAAACTCCTTCCGGCCCATAATATAAGATGTTAATTCATCTAATATGTGAGTAATTGGATGTTATAAGATACTCCCTCCGTTCCAATATTTTTCTTTTTAGAGATTTCAAATGGACTACCACATACGAATGTATATAGACATATTATAAAAGAGTGTTGTACTACATCATTGTGCAATTGTTGTTTAGCTTCTAATATTAACTTGGTGCTTTTAGGTACATATGTCATTGGTAAAGATCCACGTTTCGACCCTTTCTGCGTATGGGGCAATGAGATATCGATGAACCAGCATCAAGTCAGGAAGCTGATAAAGATTGTTAGTAAAATGGGTCCAAAGATGGCAATTAAACTATTTGTTTACAATTTATCCAAGACAACAGCGAACTGCAGGATGGTAAGTAAGAACTCTGCAACCTTCTTTTTACAGCCCATAATGAGTTGTGTTAGATGGCAATGTCTAAAATCTTATTCCTTTGCAGTGGCTGCCAAAGCAGTTTACTCAAGATTACCTCTCAAACTACATGATTGGTGGGCATGCAAAGGTTAAAGTATTTCTACCAGAACACGATGATTATCTAGATGTTTTCATGAAGACCGTGAAGGATGGGCGGTCGGCCATCACAAGGGGTTGGACTAGAGTCGTGCGTGCCTTCTGCATGGAGGAGGGCACAATATGGGCATTCCGCTTCACCTTGTTCAGCAACCAGAATATATTTCGCCTCTTTCTTTACCGTCTTTAATAGTACAAGTATACAACTGTGGTTCATCATTCATTATTTGGTTCTTGTGTAATTCTTGGACATATGTACCTATGAATTGAATAATGCATTGGTTGTTTGAACCTGATGGATATGAATAAAGTTGTAGCATACATTCAAATTCAAATCCAAATCCGGTACAATTTGGAAAAGCAGCAATTAAATTACGGTGAAATTACGCTCTCCAGGTTGTTACGGCACACACGGTTGGTAAAACACATACGTTGCGATATGCACCATAATCCGAGACGGTTCACAGAGAGGAAACGTGTGCAAGCATGCACACAGTTGCCGTTTGCAAAGCGTGTGCGATGTCAGACAATATCACAAATAGTGCGGGCAAACTAAATGTTTGTGTTAGTTGCCTTATCGTACATGATTCGCAACCATGAACTATTTCTGATGAAGTATGCATCATAAACGTTGCACCACAGAATAGCGTGTGCGATAGTTGTCGCGTACGATGATGTTACAACGGTTTGACGTTTCGTAATCCTGTCCGGCACTCGTACGACGATTAGCTAATCTTCTTAACGGTGAACCGTTTGTGATGGGCCGCGCATCATACACGTTCTATAATAGTGAACCATTTGTGATTGGCCGCGCATCATAAACGTAGCACCACAGAATACCGACTGCGATGGCAATGCGAGCAGAAACGAGTAGGAGTACTATAGGGGCCCTATCCCCGACGGTTTATGGGTCGTGTTGGAAGGACCCCCCCTATCGCCCACACTCACTTGGCGACGGTTTCAAATGCCGTCACGGAAAGGGGTTTTAAACCGTTTGTTTAGGACCGACCCGCACCAGTGTTGGTTGATATGTCAAGAAACAAGAAACAAGGTGGGAGTTAATGCACTACGCCTAAGTGTTTTGGGATTATTTGTTTTTCATAAAGTGACTTATACACCTAGACAGAGGGAGTACCTTGCTCATGCAAATATTAAGTGCTTAGAGCCAACCTAATAGCCATTCTAAGAGCCAACCTATTATATGAGTATTTTTTATGATGACTCTAAGTGAGGTGGCATCTCCTAATAGCCAACAGCCGGCTACATTGGAGCACTCCGGCAAGGCCTAGAGGTTAATTTGAGAACAAGTACCTCAAGGTTAATTTGACAGACATGACTTATAAGCTAACAAAGGTCATATGACCTTTTTTGGAAACATGTCGTAAAGTAACGCGATAGACCTTCTTTCAAGTCAATTATCATGTTCAAAAAATAAAAATTATTAAAAAGTAACACAATAGACCTTCGATTAACATGTGTTCAAAAAACAAAAAATGTCAAAAATTACAAAACATAGACCTCGATATTAACTAGACAGATGGGTCACTGCAAAGGTTTATAATAAACCTTTGCAGTGACCCATCAGTCTAGTTAATATCGAGTACACTTCCCATCCGGTCACCCATCTCATGACTACTCCAGCCTCAGCACAGTTAACTTGGGAGTTCTGCTAGATGAGCTATCGGTAGGGAAGTTGGTCCTTGGTGATATAGGATGCCTCTTTGTATCATTTATGGTGTACCTGGATGACTGCCTAGTGCCGCCCAATAACCAATGCCACGTCCCCTGCGAATGTAGAAGCTTCCATCCCTCGTCTAGCTGGTTCGCGCGTTTTCCCCTGTTTTTTGCCACCTGCCCACCTATAGAACCGCCTCACGCTGGCCAATTCCTGTCCAAACACCTAGGGAGGCAGTTGAACCAAACAAGTGTAACTTGTTTCTAGTGGGTACATTGACGTGGCATCAAAAGGGTGTGATAGCTGACTATGGAAAAATAATTAACTACCACGTTGGCATCGTAAAGCAAAAGCTTCTCCTCGTCCTGCGAGCCACCGCGCGCGCGTGAGCGACAGAAGGGGTCGTACTACTAGTAGTAAGCAAAGCTTCTCCTCATTTGCGAGTAGACCAGACACATCAAAAGTAGTGCATTAGTCTCCAAAAAGGGTTGACCATGTCCATGGCTACTATCCCGTGCTCCGTCATTCAGTGTGTGCTTCTCGTCGTTCTGCGAGTTGACGGGACACTTCAAAGTTAATATGTATTTAGTACTCTCTCCAAAAAGGGCCGACCTTGTCTATGGCTACCATCCCGTGCTCCGTCATTGAGTACGTGCACTATTCACGTTCCATCGAGGAGGAAAAATATTGCGTAGTACTAGGTGCCATTGTAGTGCACGACTCACTTACGCACCTTATCTCCATTTTCTTGCATGAAACGTGCACCTTGATGCTAGATGTCTAGTACGTCTCCAACGTACCTATAATTTTTGATTGTTCCATGCTATTATATTACCCGTTTTGGATGTTTATGGGCTTTACTTTACACTTTTATATCATTTTTGGGACTAACCTACTAATCGTAGGCCCAGTCCGAATTGCTGTTTTTTTGCCTATTTCAGTGTTTCGAAGAAAAGGAATATCAAACGGACTCCAAACGGAATGAAACCTTCGGGAGCGATCTTTTTGGAACAAACGTGATCCAAAGGACTTGGAGTGGAAGTCAAGAAACAAGGGAGGCAGCCACGAGAGTGCCCGGCGCACCCCCTACAGGTGGGCATGCCCCCCACCCTCGTGGGCCCCTCGAGCGTCCACCGACCTACTTCTTCCTCCTATATATACCCACGTACCCCGAAAACATCAGAAGCGACCACGAAAACATAATTCCACCGCCATAACCTTCTGTATCCGCGAGATCCCATCTTGGAGCCTTCGCCGGCGCTCCGCCGGAGTGGGAATCCACCATGGAGGGCCGCTACATCATCTCCAAGGCCTCTCCGATGAGTTGTGAGTAGTTTAACACAGACCTTCGGGTCCATAGTTATTAGCTAGATGGCTTCTTCTCTCTTTGAATCTTAATACAAAGTTCTCCTCGATCTTCTTGAAGATCTATTCGATGTAACTCTTTTTGCGGTGTGTTTGTCGAGATCTGATGAATTGTGGGTTCATGATCAAGTTTATCTATGAGAAATACTTGAATCTCCTCTGAATTCTTTTATGTGTGATTAAGTTATCTTTTCAAGTCTCTTCGAATTATCAGTTTGGTTTGGCCTACTAGATTGATCTTTCTTGCAATGGGGGAAGTACTTAGCTTTGGGTTCAATCTTGCGGTGTCCTTTCCCAGTGACAGCAGGGGCAGCAAGGCACGTATTGTATTGTTGCCATCGAGGATAAAAAGATGGGGTTTATATCATATTGCATGAGTTTATCCCTCTACATCATGTCATCTTTCTTAATGCGTTACTCTGTTCTTTATGAACTTAATACTCTAGATGCATGCTAGATAGCGGTTGATGTGTGGAGTAATAGTAGTAGATGCAGGCAGGAGTCGATCTACTTGTCACGGACGTGATGCCTATATACATGATCATGCCTAGATAATCTCATAATTATTCGCTTTTCTATCAATTGCTCGACAGTAATTTGTTCACCCACCGTAATACTTATGCTATCTTGAGAGAAGCCACTAGTGAAACCTATGGCCCCCGGGTATATCTCTTATCATATTAAGCTTTCAATCTACTTTTATTTGCATCTTTACTTTTCCAATCTATATTATAAAACACCAAAAATATATTTATCTTATCATATTATCTCTATCAGATCTCACTTTCGCAAGTGGCCGTGAAGGGATTGACAACCCCTTTATTGCGTTGGTTGCGAGTTCTTGTTTGTTTGTGTAGGTGCGTGGGACTTCTGAGGAGCCTCCTACTGGATTGATACCTTGTTTCTCAAAAACTGAGGGAAATACTTACACTACTATTGCTGCATCACCCTTTCCTCTTCAAGGAAAAACAATGCAAGCTCAAGACGTAGCAAGAAGGATTTCTGGCGCCGTTGCCGGGGAGGTCTTTGCTCAAGTCAAGACATACCAAGTACCCATCACAAACTCATCTCCCTCGCATTACATTATTTGCCATTTGCCTCTCGTTTTCCTCTCCCCCACTTCACCCTTACCGTTTTATTCGCCCTCTCTTTCCCAATCTCCTCTCTCTTTCGCTTGTCTTCTTGTCTGCCTGTTTGCCCTTATGGCTTTGCCTAACAACACCGACCTTCATCTTAGAAGGTTGGAAGAGATTGAATCAAACATTAGAAGTTTTATGACTTTACAATCTAAGCATAATAATTTCTTCAGAAAGGAGCTTAAAGAACAAAAAAGTTTTATGGGGTATATGAACAAAGAGCTTGATGATATGTCTAAATAATTTTATGGTTTGAACTCTCAAATTACTCGGCTTGAAAAATTTATAGCCCAAATTTCTGATAAGCAAGCTACCTTAGTCAATAAGATGGCTGCCAAACCAGAAAAGTTAGATGAAAATAATGATGAAGATCTAAAAGTTATTGATGTGTCCCCTATTAAATCTTTGTTTTGCAATATGAATCTTAATAATGATGGGACTGGAGATGAATCAACTTTAGTTAAAAGGCGTCCCAATGATTCGCAGTTTTTAGATCTTGACGCTAAATTTGGTAAAAGTGGGATTGGAGAGGTCAAGACTTTAAATAGCATTGAAGCCACTATCTTGGATTTCAAGGAATTTAATTATGATAATTGTTCTTTAGTAGATTGTATTTCCTTGTTGCAATCCGTTTTGAATTCTCCTCATGCTCATAGTCAAAATAAAGCTTTTACCAAACATATTGTTGATGCCTTAATGCAATCTTATGATGAAAAACTTAATTTGGAAGTTTCTATACCTAGAAAACTTTATGATGAGTGGGAACCTACTATAAAGATTAAAATTAAAGATCATGAGTGCTATGCTTTATGTGATTTGGGTGCTAGTGTTTCCACGATTCCGAAAACTTTATGTGATATTTTAGGTTTCCATGATCTTGATGATTGCTCTTTAAATTTGCACCTTGCGGATTCCACCATTAAAAAGCCTATGGGAAGGATCAATGATGTTCTTATTGTTGCAAATAGGAACTATGTGCCCGCAGATTTTATCGTTCTTGACATAGATTGTAATCTTTCTTGTCCTATTATTCTTGGTAGACCTTTCCTTAGAACGATTGGTGCGATTATTGATATGAAGGAAGGGAATATTAGATTCCAATTTCCATTAAGGAAAGGCATGGAGCACTTTCCAAGAAAGAAAGTTAAATTACCTTATTAATCTATCATGCGAGCTACTTATGAATTGAGTGCCAAAGATGGCACTACTTAGATCTATCCTCGCTTTTATGCCTAGCTAGGGGCGTTAAACGATAGCGCTAGTTGGGAGGCAACCCAGTTTTATTTTATTTTTTTGTTTTTGCTTCTGTTTAGTAATAAATATTTCATCTACCTTCTGGTTATATGTGTTTTTATGTTTTAATTAGTGTTTGTGCCAAGTGAAACCTATAGGATCTTCTTGGATGATGGTTATTTGATCTTGCTGAAAATTCCAGAAACTTTCTGTTCACGAAAACAATTGTTTAAAATCACCAGAACGTGATAAAATACTGATTCCAATTGCAATATATCAATAAACAAATTATCTAGGACGTCCTATTTTGGTAGAATTTTTTTAGTTCCAGAAGTTTGCGTTAGTTACAGATTACTACAGACTGTTCTGTTTTTGACAGATTCTGTTTTTCGTGTGTTGTTTGCTTATTTTGATGCATCTATGGCTAGTAAAATAGTTTATAAACCATAGAGAAGTTGGAATACATTAGGTTTAACACCAATATAAATAAAGAATGAGTTCATTACAGTACCTTGAAGTGGTGTTTTGTTTTCTTTCGCTAATGGAGCCCACGAGATTTTCTGTTAAGTTTTGTGTTGTGAAGTTTTCAAGTTTTGGGTAAACATTTGATGGACTATGGAATAAGGAGTGGCAAGAGACTAAGCTTGGGGATTCCCTTGGCACCCCAAGATATTCAAGGATAACCAAAAGCCTAAGCTTGGGGACGCACCGGAAGGCATCCCCTCTTTTGTCTTCGTCTATCGGTAACTTTACTTGGAGCTATATTTTTATTCACCACATGATATGTGTTTTGCTTGGAGCGTCTTGTATGATATTAGTCTTTGCTTTTTAGTTTACCACAATCATCCTTTCTGTACACACCTTTTGGGAGAAACCCACTTGATTGGAATTTATTATAATACTCTATATGCTTCACTTATATCTTTTGAGCTAGATAGTTTTGCTCTGGTGCTTCACCTAAATCTTTTAGAGTACGGCGGTGGCTTAATTTTGTAGAAATTGTTAATCTCACATGCTTCACTTATATTATTTTGAGAGTCTCTTAGAACAGCATGGTATTTGCTATGGTTATAAAATTGGTCCTAGAATGATGGGCATCCAAGTTGGGTATAATAAAAACTATCATAAGAAGTGAATTGGATTGTAACATCCCAAATTTTCAATTTGGTATGTTATACATAGATCATCATTGCATATCATGTTTTATTGCATTTTGACAAATCCTCAATAAATCCTAAGAAACTCAAGGACCCTCGGAGAGAGTTGGGGATTTTCTTAAATTTTCATATTTGATTTTCATCAAATAATAAGACGAGGATTTTGGTTTTAATTATTTTCCTCTCCGGAAAAATATTTCATTTTAAATAAACGAGAGGAGAAAATATGACTTCTTCAAAACAATTGAAATACTGGAGGAAAAATGTTAAAATCATTTATTGGAATTTATTTGGATTTTATTTGCAATTTTATTGCATTAAAAATATTGCATGTTTTCAAAATATTTATTTTGATTTAAAAAAATGTTCACCCTATTCTAGATTTTCTAACTAGACGGGGAAAATTTATTTCATATTTTTATGATTTTTATTTATTTTTGTACGAATTATTTTCCGCGGAACCTTTAAAAAAACGAGCGACGCCCGCTGGGCCGAAGCCCAGCCGAGCGCCGGCCCGCCCGCGCCTCTCTCCCTCTTCCGCACGGCGCCGAGCCGCCGCCGGAGTCCGCCATGGCCACGGCACCGAGCCGCCCCGGCCGCCCCCTTCCCCAAGCCTCGGACCCCCCTCCCTCCTATATATATAGCCCCCCCTCTCTCTTTCCTCTCACCGCCGCCGCCCGCATCTCGCCGCGCCGCCGCCGCCGCCCGCATCTCGCCGCGCCGCCGCCGCCGCCCGCATCTCGCCGCGCCGCCGCCGCCGCCCGCATCTCGCCGCGCCGCCGCCGCCGTAGCCCGCGCCGCCGCCGGGAGCCGCCGCCCTCGCCTCGCCGCAACCCCCCCCCCCGAGCACCGAGCCCCGCGCCCGAGCCCGGAGCCCCGCCCGAGCCCTCGCCGGAGTAGCCCCGACGAGGTACTGCCGCTGCCCCGTTGACTTTGCCGGTTTTCGTTTAAAAAAAACCCTTCGTTTAAAAAAAAACCCTAGATCGGTTTTTTTTGGTTTTATAATTTTACGAGCGTTCACCGAACCGTTCGTTTTAACGAACGCGTTTGTCGGTTTTTCTCTGTTAACGAACGTCCGTCCTTTAACCGTTCGTCCGTTTTTCTTTTTCGTCGGATTTTTCTCGTTATTCTCTCAGATTCGATTTCTGATCGAATCTTCGATTATGTTTAACTTCTCGCTCGTTTATCGGAATCAGGCGATTCAAGCGCCTAGAGTTTCGTCTCGAAATTCTCTTTCCGTTTAACCTACTCAAACAAGTTTTTGCAACAGTAAAATTTGACCTAGATCCAGATTAGCAAACGAAGTTTCTTTCTTTCGTCGTTTGACTTTCGTTGCTTCTTTCGAGTTGATTCTTTTGCAAACCGGAGTTCTTAAGTTGAACCTTCTGGTTGGATCTTTCCTTCGAGTTTTACCTGTGCATAGATGAGTACTGATTGTATGCTTGTTTGTTTGCGATAGAGTACCCGGAGTGTGCCGCTTGTTACTTCGACTCGCTAGGTTTTGCGGATCATCAGCAAGGCAAGTAACACTTTGATCATATCCCGTTCATACCCAGTTTTACTGCATTAGATCTGTTTTCCTCAAACACTTGCATGATTAGGATTTAAATAAACTGTGGGTATTGGGAAGTAGTTGAGGTAGTACCTATACCTGTTTTCTATTCAAACCCTTGGGAGTTACTTCTACGTTGCTATATTGCCATGCTATGCTCGTAGACGTGTATTTGGGTTTGAGAGATATTCATGACAGATGTGAGATTGTTAATAATGGTTTACTTAAGGTGGCAACTAAACCTCACATCTGGGTGGATTGCGGCACCTGGAGAACCCAGTGTTGTCTGTATGTATAAGGTCCGCCACCCAGGCTCAAAGGGATCATAAGATTATTCATGCTAGAAACTTCCGTGTGCGGCCACAAGCTATTATGGGCTCTAGCATAGCTGAGTAGGTCACAGGATCTCTTGAAGAGGTGGACTAGCAGATGTAGGGGAAAGTAGGTGTACCGGTCCATCCAGAGTAAAGAGTGATTGTTTCTGAAAGACTGTGTCTCGGTCATCCGTTTCTCAAACATCATGCAGTGCGAGAATCAAGCGGAGGCGGTCGAGTCTTGTGGGGAAAAGTGCACAAACCTCTGCAGAGTGTACAAACTGATGATGATTAGCCGTGTCCCCGGTTATGGACAACCTGAGTATCTAGTACTTGGATTATCATTTGAATCTCATCACCGTGATACTATTAATTAATTTTGTTGGGTTAATGATGACACTTAATTGGGATTGAGTTGGAGGTACCTTCTCAATGTTTCACAACCACCATGATAGTTAAATAAAATTTATTCCTTTGAAGTAGGATAAAATTGGCTTTTCGCAAAACTGTAACCATAGAGCTTTCCACCAGCCATATATGCATATAGTATAGCATCACTATTGTTCATTGCTCTCTATGTGTTACTTTGCCAGCCTATTCTATGTGCTGACCCGTTTTCGGGCTGCAACGTTTCATGCTGCAGACTTTTCAGATGACGAGTAAGGTGCCTTAGGTCGTGGTCTTATACTCAGTGATGCCGCTGGAGTTGATGGACTCACTTATCTTCCAAGTTTTCCGCTGTTATCGTTATTAGATGGCCTTAAGCCATGTTATCATACTTAATCTCTTCGGAGATATTCGATGTAATAAGTGTGTGATTGCTACTCTATTATAAATCCTCCATTTGTACTGTGCGTGTCAGCATTACTGATCCAGGGATGACACTGGTGCACAGCAGCACAGGCCATTTGAGGTCTGGTCGCTACAAAGTTGGTATCAGAGCACACGCTGACTATAGGACACGACCACTAAGCTTAAGCCCTAGAAAGCTTCTCTCTTCTCATTTCTGACCCCTCTCCTTTTTCTACTCCTTTAGGAATGGCGAATGCAAGGAGCAAGTTCATGCAACCAGATGAAGACACGCCGTTTGGTCGACACTTGAAGGAAGTCACCAAGTACTTGAACATAGGAATACCAAGCATCACCGGAACCTACAACGCCACATTACCTGAAGAGGAGAGCTGGAAGATTCAAGTTATTATTCCAGGAAGGACGTTTGTGCCAATTACTGAACCCATGAGATTGGTTTTTGAAGCACCAACTTGGAGTTTAGGGAAGAGCATGGCCGCACACATCGCCATGGGACGCATTGGAGAAGTCTACCACCAGGAGCTTAAGGATACAGTTTATCAGATTTGTGGACGTCGAGACGCGCAATGGGAGATGATCAAGACCAAGAAGGATGGATCAATTGCAACTTTCATCCAGGAACAGAACCAACATATTCGTCGCCAGGAGAACCAGATGTGCACGGACAAGGAAGAACTGAAGAAGGCATTAACGAAGATCAAGGAGCTCCAAGAAGAACTCACGGTTAAACGCGAAGATTATTTGGAGGAAATCAACGCACTAGTAGGGAAGATTGACGACCTGGAGAAGAAGATTGGAGTATTCATGGGAAATCCAGTGCCAAAAGCAGAAGTCGACAAATGCACTTGTCCGGATAACTACATCATCATCCACGACACCGACTCGGAACCAAGTGAAGACTGGGTTGATGAAGCTGGAGTAGACATCATGGGGTCTTCGACGGATCAGAATTTCTAGTAGACCACCATATCGGTAGTAGTTTTCCCCCATTAAATAGTATAGTTCAAGCACTTTGTAACGCTAGTTAGATCGATTGTTTTGCCTTGTTTGAATTGATTGAGTGATATTGATTGATTTGTCTCATGAGCATATGGGTAGTGTTTTCTCTCTAGACCTCATTCTTTTCTTAAATCTCATCTTTTCTAAACCTATCAAATGCCTCCGAGACGCGAGACCGGATTTGTTTTCCCGCCAGAGATCACCCAGTTGATTCAGCAACAGAATGCCCTGATGCAAGTGTTAGTGCAGAACCAAGGCAACAACAACAACAACAACCCACCGCCACCACCACCTGTTGATCACCTAGCCCGTTTCTTAAGGCTAAACCCGCCGGTGTTTTCCAGTATTACCGAGCCGATTGTAGCAGATGATTGGCTTCGCAAAGTTCGAAGGGAGTTGACCACTGCAGGATGCACAGATGCGGAAAGAGTGCGTTTTGCCGCACATTAGCTTGATGGACCCGCAGCATCATGGTGGGAGAATTATACAGCCACGCACCCTATTGA
This sequence comes from Aegilops tauschii subsp. strangulata, assembly GCF_002575655.3. Classification (NCBI taxonomy): domain Eukaryota; kingdom Viridiplantae; phylum Streptophyta; class Magnoliopsida; order Poales; family Poaceae; genus Aegilops; species Aegilops tauschii. The sequence goes on along the minus strand of NC_053039.3, from coordinate 385,385,838 downwards.
CACTTTCACATGGGACCAGTTTCAGCAAGCTTTCCGTACAGCTCATGTTTCAGCAGGAGCTATGGCTATGAAAAAGCGTGAGTTTCGTAACCTACGCCAAGGAGGACGCACCGTAGGCCAGTATGTGGAGGATTTCAGTAAGTTAGCACGTTATGCACCAGATGACGTTGCTACAGACGCTGCCAAGCAGGAGAAGTTTTTGGAAGGACTGAATGATGAACTGAGTATGCAGTTGATGGTAGCAACTTTCAACAACTACCAGGAGCTGGTAGATAGAGCTCTCATGATTGAAGGGAAGCATCAGCAGATTGAAAACCGTAAGAGGAAGTATGGACAAGGGAAGTACAATTCTGGAGCCCAGCAGAAGCCACGATTTACCCCGAAGCCGGGAGGACAGTTTCAGCATACCCATGGAGGAGGTAGTTCGCACAACCATAATGGCTCCAAGAATGGTAATGGGAATGGAGGAGGAAACGGACAGAACCGCACCAACCCATCTACCCCAACCAAGAGAGATCTAAGTCACATTACTTGTTTCAAGTGCCAGAAGACGGGACATTATGCTACTGATTGTCCCGAAGCCCAAAATGGAAATGGCAATGGAAGCTCTGGGAAGAAGCCGAACCCGTTCAACAAAGGACATGTGAACCACGTGAGCGTGGAGGAGGTTGAAGCTCAGCCTGATGCAGTAATAGGTAAGTTTTGGTTAAGTCATTTACTGCAACCGTTCTTTTCGATACTGGTGCATCGCATTCATACATATCAAGGGGATTCGTGAATAAGTTTAAGATGTCCACCCAAGTTCTCAAAACCCCTATGTTAGTAACCTCGCCAGGAGCAGAGTATATGGCCACCCAAGGATGTTTTCAGATACCACTGGCCATTGGTAGGCATGTTTTCCCCTCAGACCTCATTATTTTGGAATCGCAAGGTTTGGATGTGATTCTGGGAATGGATTGGCTATCGTTGTATGGAGGAAACATCGATTGTGCCAGCAAGACGATTTTGCTTACCACCCCGGAAGGAAAAAGGATCAAGTATGTATCCTGGCATATGCCGAAGAGGACTCAAGTGAATTCCTTATCAGGAGTTGTACAGGAGGAAGTACCAGTGGTGAAGGATTATCCGGATGTATTTCTAGAAGAGTTGCCAGGCATGCCACCAGATAGAGACATTGAGTTCTTGATTGAACTTTTGCCAGGCACAGGGCCAATATCTAAGAGACCGTACAGGATGCCCGCAAAAGATTTGGAGGAAAGTAAGAAGCAGATCAAGGAGTTACTGGATAAAGGCTATATTCGCCCAAGTTCGTCACCTTGGGAATCACCGGTACTTCTAGTGGAGAAGAAAGATGGATCGCTGAGGATGGTTGTGGATTACCGTGGATTGAATGAAGTGACCATCAAAAACAAGTACCCACTGCCGATGATCAATGATTTGTTTGACCGCTTGCAAGGAGCTAAAGTATTTTCCAAGATCGATCTACGATCAGGATACCATCAGTTAAAAATTCGAGAGCAGGATATACCCAAGACGGCATTTACCACCAGATATGGATTGTATGAGTATACCGTTATGTCATTTGGTCTGACTAACGCACCTGCCTATTTCATGAACCTGATGAACAAAGTGTTTATGGATTTTTTGGATAAGTTCGTCGTGGTGTTCATTGATGATATTTTAATCTTTTCCAAGGATGAAGGAGAGCATGAGGAGCATTTACGATTGGTACTTGAGAATCTCAGAGAACATCAGTTATATGCCAAGTTCAGCAAATGTGAGTTTTGGTTGAAGGAAGTTGGATTCCTTGGACATGTTATTTCCAGAGAAGGAATAGCAGTAGACCCTGCCAAGGTTGACACAGTGACAAGGGAATCACCCACGACAGTTGGAGAAATCCGGAGTTTTCTTGGACTTGCAGGATACTACCGGAGATTCATCGAGAATTTCTCGAAGATTGCTAAGCCCATGACAGAGCTATTGAAGAAGGACACCAAATTCAATTGGACTGAGGAATGTGAAGCTAGTTTCCAAGAGTTGAAGAAACGATTGGTTACCTCACGAGTGTTGATTCTGCCCGATCAACGCAAGGATTATGAAGTTTACTGCGACGCTTCTCGTCGAGGACTTGGAGCAGTGCTTATGCAGGAAGGAAGAGTTGTGTCATATGCTTCACGACAACTTAAACCCCATGAGAAGAATTATGCCACGCACGATTTGGAATTAGCAGCCGTGGTGCATGCATTGAAGACATGGAGACATTTTCTTATCGGAAACCATTGTGAGGTGTACACGGATCACAAGAGCTTGAAGTACATTTTCACGCAGAAGGAGTTAAATCTCAGACAGAGGAGATGGTTGGAGCTCATTAAAGATTATGATATGAGATTGCATTATCACCCAGGAAAGGCTAACGTAGTAGCAGACGCGTTGAGCCGCAAGAGTCATGTCAACACCCTCATGACAGGAGAGTTACCTCAGGAGTTAGCCGAGGACCTTCGCGAGCTATGCTTGGAGATAGTCCCTAGAGGCTATTTAGCGACATTGGAGATTCAATCTACCTTGATGGAAAGGATCAGAGAAGCTCAGAAGACAGACAAGGAGATTGAAGAGATAAAGGAGAAGATGAGCAAAGGAAAAGCCAAGGGATTTCGTGAGGATGAGCACGATACCTTATGGTTCGAGGACCGTGTATATGTGCCAAATGATCCGGAGATCAGGAAGTTGATTTTGCAAGAAGCCCATGATTCACCGTACTCGATTCACCCAGGGAATACCAAGATGTATTTGGATTTGAAGAATACTTTCTGGTGGACCGGAATGAAGAAGGATATTGCGGAGTATGTAGCAGTTTGTGATGTATGTCAGAGAGTGAAGGCAGAGCATCAGAAGCCAGCAGGATTGCTGCAACCATTGCCGATACCCGAATGGAAGTGGGATAAAATAGGCATGGATTTTATCACAGGATTACCCAGGACTCGTTCAGGCTATGACTTGATATGGGTTGTAGTCGACCGTTTGACGAAAGTGGCTCATTTCATTCCAGTGAAGACCACTTACTCCAGTGCTAAGTTGGCAAAGATATACATGACCAGGATCGTATGTTTGCATGGAGTTCCGAGGACCATTGTATCAGACAGAGGAACCCAATTTACCTCGAAGTTTTGGAAGCAGTTACATGAAACTTTGGGAACCAGGCTGGAATTTAGTACATCATTTCACCCACAGACAGATGGACAGACCGAGAGAGTCAACCAGATTTTGGAGGACATGTTGAGAGCATGTGCACTAGATTATGGATCTAGTTGGGACGACAATTTGCCATATGCGGAGTTCTCATATAACAACAGTTACCAAACCAGTTTGAAGATGGCCCCTTTCGAAGCTTTGTATGGAAGGAGGTGTAGAACACCGTTGTTATGGGACGAAGTTGGAGACCGTCAGTTGTTTGGACCAGATTTGATTAAGGAGTCTGAACAGAAAGTGAGGTTGATTCGCGATAGGCTCAAGGTAGCCCAGTCCAGGCAGAAGAGTTATGCTGATTCTAAACGAAAGGAGATAGTTCATGAAGTCGGAGACAGAGTGTACCTTCGAGTATCACCACTTCAAGGAGTGAAGCGCTTTGGAGTTAAGGGAAAGTTAGCGCCCCGTTTTATCGGACCATACAGAGTGTTGGAACGTATGGGAGAAGTTGCCTACAAGTTGGAATTGCCCGAAGGATTGTCTGGAGTACATGATGTATTTCACGTTTCGCAGTTGAAGAAGTGCCACGCAGAGATGGCTGAGATACCACTGAGAGATAATGTGCCTCTGGAAGCGATTCAGCTGGAAAGTGATTTGACTTATGAGGAGAAGCCAGTTAAGATTCTCGAGTATGCCAGCCGAGTTACCCGCAGCAAGGTTATCAAGTTTTGCAAAGTCCAGTGGAGTCACCACACAGAAGATGAAGCCACCTGGGAGTGAGAGGAAGATCTACGGAAAGACCACTCCCGCCTGTTTTCTAGCCAACCCGAATCTCGAGGGCGAGATTCATCTTAAGGGGGGTAGGTTTGTAACATCCCAAATTTTCAATTTGGTATGTTATACATAGATCATCATTGCATATCATGTTTTATTGCATTTTGTCAAATCCTCAATAAATCCTAAGCAACTCAAGGACCCTCGGAGAGAGTTGGGGATTTTCTTAAATTTTCATATTTGATTTTCATCAAATAATAAGACGAGGATTTTGGTTTTAATTATTTTTCTCTCCGGAAAAATATTTCATTTTAAATAAACGAGAGGAGAAAATATGACTTCTTCAAAACAATTGAAATACTGGAGGAAAAATGTTAAAATCATTTATTGGAATTTATTTGGAATTTATTTGCAATTTTATTGCATTAAAAATATTGCATGTTTTCAAAATATTTATTTTGATTTAAAACAATGTTCACCCTATTCTAGATTTTCTAACTAGACGGGGAAATTTTATTTCATATTTTTTTGATTTTTATTTATTTTTCTACGAATTATTTTCCGCGGAACCTTTTAAAAAAAACGAGCGACGCCCGCTGGGCCGAAGCCCAGCCGAGCGCCGGCCCGCCCGCGCCTCTCTCCCTCTTCCGCACGGCGCCGAGCCGCCGCCGGAGTCCGCCATGGCCACGGCACCGAGCCGCCCCGGCCGCCCCCTTCCCCAAGCCTCGGACCCCCCTCCCTCCTATATATATAGCCCCCCCTCTCTCTTTCCTCTCACCGTCGCCGCCCGCATCTCGCCGCGCCACCGCCGCCGTAGCCCGCGCCGCCGCCGCCGGGAGCCGCCGCCCTCGCCTCGCCGCACCCCCCCGAGCCCCGAGCCCCGCGCCCGAGCCCGGAGCCCCGCCGGAGCCCTCGCCGGAGTAGCCCCGACGAGGTATTGCCGCTGCCCCGTTGACTTTGCCGGTTTTCGTTTAAAAAAAACCCTTCGTTTTAAAAAAAACCTTAGATCGGTTTTTTTCGGTTTTATTATTTTACGAGCGTTCACCGAACCGTTCGTTTTAACGAACGCGTTCGTCGGTTTTTCTCTGTTAACGAACGTCCGTTCTTTAACCGTTCGTCCGTTTTTATTTTTCGTCGGAGTTTTCTCGTTATTTTCTCAGATTCGATTTCTGATCGAATCTTCGATTTTGTTTAACTTCTCGCTCGTTTATCGGAATCAGGCGATTCAAGCGCCTAGAGTTTCGTCTTGAAATTCTCTTTCCGTTTAACCTACTCAAACAAGTTTTTGCAACAGTAAAATTTGACCTAGATCCAGATTAGCAAACGAAGTTTCTTTCTTTCGTCGTTTGACTTTCGTTGCTTCTTTCGAGTTGATTCTTTTGCAAACCGGAGTTCTTAAGTTGAACCTTCTGGTTGGATCTTTCCTTCGAGTTTTACCTGTGCATTAGATGAGTACTGATTGTATGCTTGTTTGTTTGCGATAGAGTACCCGGAGTGTGCCGCTTGTTACTTCGACTCGCTAGGTTTTGCGGATCATCAGCAAGGCAAGTAACACTTTGATCATATCCCGTTCATACCCAGTTTTACTGCATTAGATCTGTTTTCCTCAAACACTTGCATGATTAGGATTTAAATAAATTGTGGGTATTGGGAAGTAGTTGAGGCAGTACCTTTTACCTGTTTTCTATTCAAACCCTTGGGAGTTACTTCTACGTTGCTATTCTTGCCATGCTATGCTCGTAGACGTGGATTTGGGTTTGAGAGATATTCATGACAGATGTGAGATTGTTAATAATGGTTTACTTAAGGTGGCAACTAAAACTCACATCTGGGTGGATTGAGGCACCTGGAGAACCCAGTGTTGTCTGTATGTATAAGGTCCGCCACCCAGGCTCAAAGGGATCATAAGATTATTCATGCTAGAAACTTCCGTGTGCAGCCACAAGCTATTATGGGCTCTAGCATAGCTGAGTAGGTCACAGGATCTCTTGAAGAGGTGGACTAGCAGATGTAGGGGAAAGTAGGTGTACCGGTCCATCCAGAGTAAAGAGTGATTATTTCGGAAAGACTGTGTCTCGGTCATCCGTTTCTCAAACATCATGCAGTGCGAGAATCAAGCGGAGGCGGTCGAGTCTTGTGGGGAAAAGTGCACAAACCTCTGCAGAGTGTACAAACTGATCATGATTAGCTGTGTCCCCGGTTATGGACAACCTGAGTATCTAGTACTTGGATTATCATTTGAATCTCATCATCGTGATACTATTAATTAATTTTGTTGGGTTAATGATGACACTTAATTGGGATTGAGTTGGAGGTACCTTCTCAATGTTTCACAACCACCATGATAGTTAAATAAAATTTATTCCTTTGAAGTAGGATAAAATTGGCTTTTCGCAAAACTGTAACCATAGAGCTTTCCACCAGCCATATATGCATATAGTATAGCATCACTATTGTTCATTGCTCTCTATGTGTTACTTTGCCAGCATATTCTATGTGCTGACCCGTTTTCGGGCTGCAACGTTTCATGTTGCAGACTTTTCAGACGACGAGTAAGGTGCCTTAGGTCGTGGTCTTATACTCAGTGATGCCGCTGGAGTTGATGGACTCACTTATCTTCCATGTTTTCCGCTGTTATCGTTATTAGATGGCCTTAAGCCATGTTATCATACTTAATCTCTTCGGAGATATTCGATGTAATAAGTGTGTGATTGCTACTCTGTTATAAATCCTCCATTTGTACTGTGCGTGTCAGCATTACTGATCCAGGGATGACACTGGTGCACAGCAGCACAGGCCATTTGAGGTCTGGTCGCTACAAAGTTGGTATCAGAGCACACGCTGACTATAGGACACGACCACTAAGCTTAAGCCCTAGAAAGCTTCTCTCTTCTCATTTCTGACCCCTCTCCTTTTTCTACTCCTTTAGGAATGGCGAATGCAAGGAGCAAGTTCATGCAACCAGATGAAGACACGCCGTTTGGTCGACACTTGAAGGAAGTCACCAAGTACTTGAACATAGGAATACCAAGCATCACCGGAACCTACAACGCCACATTACCTGAAGAGGAGAGCTGGAAGATTCAAGTTATTATTCCAGGAAGGACGTTTGTGCCAATTACTGAACCCATGAGATTGGTTTTCGAAGCACCAACTTGGAGTTTAGGGAAGAGCATGGCCGCACACATCGCCATGGGACGCATTGGAGAAGTCTACCACCAGGAGCTTAAGGATACAGTTTATCAGATTTGTGGACGTCGAGACGCGCAATGGGAGATGATCAAGACCAAGAAGGATGGATCAATTGCAACTTTCATCCAGGAACAGAACCAACATATTCGTCGCCAGGAGAACCAGATGTGCACGGACAAGGAAGAACTGAAGAAGGCATTAACGAAGATCAAGGAGCTCCAAGAAGAACTCAAGGTTACACGCGAAGATTATTTGGAGGAAATCAACGCACTAGTAGGGAAGATTAACGACCTGGAGAAGAAGATTGGAGTATTCATGGGAAATCCTGTGCCAAAAGCAGAAGTCGACGAATGCACTTGTCCGGATAACTACATCATCATCGACGACACCGACTCAGAACCAAGTGAAGACTGGGTTGATGAAGCTGGAGCAGACATCATGGGGTCTTCAACGGATCAGAATTTCTAGTAGACCACCATATCAGTAGTAGTTTTCCCCCATTAAATAGTGTAGTTCAAGCACTTTGTAACGCTAGTTAGATCGATTGTTTTGCCTTGTTTGAATTGATTGAGTGATATTGATTGATTTGTCTCATGAGCATATGGGTAGTGTTTTCTCTCTAGACCTCATTCTTTTCTTAAATCTCATCTTTTCTGAACCTATCAGATGCCTCCGAGACGCGACACCGGATTTGTTTTCCCGCCAGAGATCACCCAGTTGATTCAGCAATAGAATGCCCTGATGCAAGTGTTAGTGTAGAACCAAGGCAACAACAACAGAATGCTATGATCAATTTGATACTTGATAATTGTTTTGAGATATGGAGGTAGTCATATTAGAGTCATGCTAGTTGGGTGATTTTGAATTTAAAGAATGCTTGTGTTGAAGTTGGAAAGTCCCGTAGCATGCACGTATGGTAAAAGTTGTGTAATAAATTTGAAACATGAGGTGTTCTTAAATTGTGCATCCTTATGAGTGGCAGTCGGGGAGGAGCGATGGTCTTTTCCTACCAATCTATCCCCCTAGGAGCATGTGCGTAGTGCTTGGTTTTTGACGACTTATAGATTTTCGCAATAAGTATATGAGTTCTTTTTGACTAATGTTGAGTCCATGGATTATACGCACCTTTACCTTTCCATCATTGCTAGCCTCTTCGGTACCGTGCATTGCCCTTTCTCACCTTGAGACTTGGTGCAAACTTCGCCGGTGCATCCAAACCCCGTGATATGATACGCTCTATCACACATAAACCTCCTTATATCTTCCTCAAAACAGCCACCATACCTACCTATTATGGCATTTCCATAGCCATTCCGAGATATATTGCCATGCAACTTTCCACCGTTCCGTTCATCATCATGACATACATCATCATTGTCATATTGCCTTGCATGATCATGTAGTTGACATCGTATTTGTGGCAAAGCCACCATGCATAATTTTTCATACATGTCACTCTTGATTCATCGCCATCCTGGTACACCGCCGGAGGCATTCATATAGAGTCATACCTTGTTCTAGTATTGAGTTGTAATTCATGAGTTGTAAATAAATAGAAGTGTGATGATCGTCATTATTAGAGCATTGTCCCCAAATAAAAAAGAGAGAGAGAAAGGCCAAAAAAAGAAAGGCCCAAAAAAGGGGGCAATGTTACTATCTTTTTCCACACTTGTGCTTCAAAGTAGCACCATGTTCTTCATATAGAGAGTCACATATGTTGTCACTTTCATATACTAGTGGGAATTTTTTTTTCATTATAGAACTTGGCTTGTATATTCCTACGACGGGCTTCCTCAAAATGCCCTAGGTCTTCGTGAGCAAGCAAGTTGGATGCACACCCACTAGTTTCTTTTGTTGAGCTTTCATACATTTATAGCTCTAGTGCATCCGTTGCATGGCAATCCCTACTCCTCATGTTGACATCAATTGATGGGAATCTCCATAGCTCGTTGATTATCCTCGTCAATGTGAGACTTTCTCCTTTTTTGTCTTCTCCACAAAATCTCCCTTATCATATTCTATTCCACCCATAGTGCTATATCCATGGCTCACGCTCATGTATTGCGTGAAAGTTGAAAAAGTTTGAGATTATTTAAGTACGAAACAATTGCTTGGCTTGTCATCGGGGGTGTGCAAGATGGGAGCATTTTTGTGTGAAGAAAATGAAGCATGACCTAACTATATGATTTTGTAGGGATGAACTTTCTTTAGCCATGTTATTTTGAGAAGACATGATTGCTTTGATTAGTATGCTTGAAGTATTACTATTTCTTATATCAATATGAACTTTAATTTTGAATCATTTGGATCTGAACATTCATGCCACAATAAATAAAATTACATTGAGAATTATGCTAGGTAGCATTCCACATCAAAAATTCTGTTTTTATCATTTACCTACTCGAGGACGAGCAGGAATTAAGCTTGGGGATGCTTGATACGTCTCCAACGTATCTATAATTTTTGATTGTTCCATGCTATTATATTGCCCGTTTTGGATGTTTATGGACTTTACTTTACAATTTTATATCATTTTTGGGACTAACCTACTAACCGGAGGCCCAGCCCGAATTGCTATTTTTTTTGCCTATTTCAGTGTTTCGAAGAAAAGGAATATCAAACAGAGTCCAAACGGAATGAAACCTTCGGGAGCGATCTTTTTGGAACAAACGTGATCCAGTGGACTTGGAGTGGAAGTCAAGAAACAAGGGAGGCGGCCACGAGGGTTGCCGGCGTGCCCCCTACAGGTGGGCGCGCCCCCACCCTCATGGGCCCCTCGAGCGTCCACCGACCTACTTCTTCCTCCTATATATACCCACATACCGCGAAAACATCAGAAGCGACCACGAAAACCTAATTCCACCGCCGTAACCTTCTGTATCCGCGAGATCCCATCTTGGAGCCTTCGCCGGCGCTCTGCCGGAGGGGGAATCCACCACTGAGGGCCTCTACATCATCTCCAAGGCCTCTCTGATGAGTTTTAAGTAGTTTACCACAGACCTTTGGGTCCATAGTTATTAGCTAGATGGCTTCTTCTCTCTCTTTGAATCTCAATACAAAGTTCTCCTCGATCTTCTTGGAGATCTATTCGATGTAGCTCTTTTTGTGGTGTGTTTGTCAAGATCCGATGAATTGTGCGTTTATGATCAAGTTTATCAATGAGAAATATTTGAATCTCCTCTAAATTCTTTTATGTGTGATTAAGTTATCTTTGCAAGTCTCTTCGAATTATCAGTTTGGTTTGGCCTACTAGATTGATCTTTCTTGCACTGGGAGAAGTGCTTAGCTTTGGGTTCAATCTTGCGGTGTCCTTTCCCAGTGACAGCAGGGGCAGCAAGGCACGTATTGTATTGTTGCCATTGAGGATAAAAAGATGGGGTTTATATCATATTGCATGAGTTTATCCCTCTACATCATGTCATCTTTCTTAATGCGTTACTCTGTTCTTTATGAACTTAATACTCTAGATGCATGCTGGATAGCGGTCGATGTGTGGAGTAATAGTAGTAGATGCAGGCAGGAGTCGGTCTACTTGTCACGGACGTGATGCCTATATACATGATCATGCCTATATAATCTCATAATTATTCGCTTTTCTATCAATTGCTCGACAGTAATTTGTTCACCCACCGTAATACTTATGCTATCTTTAGAGAAGCCACTCGTGAAACCTATGGCCCCCGGGTCTATCTCTTACCATATTAAGCTTTCAATCTACTTTTATTTGCATCTTTACTTTTCCAATCTATATTATAAAATACCAAAAATATATTTATCTTATCATATTATCTCTATCAGATCTCACTTTCGCAAGTGGCCGTGAAGGGATTGACAACCTCTTTATTGCGTTGGTTGCGAGTTCTTGTTTGTTTATGTAGGTGCGTGGGAGTTCTGAGGAGCCTCCTACTAGATTGATACCTTGGTTCTCAAAAACTGAGGGAAATACTTACGCTACTATTGCTGCATCACCCTTTCCTCTTCAAGGAAAACCAACGCATGCTCAAGACGTAGCAATGTCCCGCGTGTTGGCAAAAGGATGAACAAAGCTCTCGTAAAAAAGAGTGGAAGAACATAGATTGCTGACGACCGAGAAGGAGCAAGGAACCTCGTGGTGGAGCGTCTGCACTCATAATATTTTATAATATTCAGCGATATAATATTCTACCAATCATCTCCACAGTAGATCGGAAGAGTACGAAACATGGCAGCCCAGTGTAGTTACATCATACTATACATGGCCAACCTACGCTATCACCATATTTCTTGGCCTCCGTGTGACATCTAGCTCTAGTAATCCACCAGCCCATTTTGCTTCTCGCTCCTCATCTCTCTCAAAGTGCGGCGGGCTGGCGTTTTTGCCGTCTATTGAGGTCGGCTAACTCATCACATGTTAGCGACATGCCAAGAGCATTCTAAAAAATTTACTATACTCTATTGTTATGCCAAACAAGATAGGCGTGTCATGCCGTGAGTGGGTCCAGTTTCTCGTTTTGAACTTGTTTGGTGTAGTAGTAACACTTGGTTTCGATTTTTGACTCAGTTGATGTGCTGCTACCGTCCATTATTCGCGTGTGGTTCTTTCTAGAATAAAAAAAGGAGGTACTCCGTCCTTTCCGGTTTATAGGGCTCATCTCAAAAAGTCTATTTTTCCGTTTTATAACTCTCAATTCTACTACTTACCATCACATGTTCGGATTTCAAGGTGTATTAAATCACTGCATGCAAGGATGAAGAAAAAACTAACCAATGCATGTAGAAGTTCTTGGTCATTAAGTGGTCATGCATGCATGTGGTCTAATTAATGCATCAGTTTACACAAATTTTTGAGAAAAACGAGAGTAGTACTTTTGCAAACTATGGAATAATTTCCACCATTGATCATCTACCTTGGTTGAAGATATTTTCAAATTAAGCCCTATAAACCGGAAAGGAGGGAGTAGTACTTACTGTGGGAAAGGTGAAGTGATGGTTGCTTCGCCCGAGGAACTTATTACTCTGGGAATATGGGAGTACTAGCGGATTGAACGAACAGAAAAATGATGGTTGCTTCATCGGAGCAACTTACTGTGGCGAAGGTGGGGCTCTATGATTTGACTGCTCACTAGTCATTACTACTGTGGCGCAACGACCGGGGTGAATCTTTCCCTGTAGTTGTGCACTCAATATTGCTGCATGGCAGGTGGAGCCGGATGAAGGATGTCCCACATGTCAGCAAAACAAAGTTGAATTGTTTCTGGCATTGCTATCAATCCTTTAGGATTTCTTTATATGTACGCATAGTTTTAATGAAATTGTACTGTGATGCTATGAAGGTTTCAACTTTGGTTCCCGCAGGAAAAAAAGGTTTCAACTTAGGATTCATGTGTCCTCTTATCTCAAGATTATCTCGTGACAACATTCCATCAAATACAAATGAAACTACCATGGCTGCTAATGCATCTCAATGGTTCGCATATCAACGCCAATATTCGCATCACAACTGAACACAAAGTTGTGAGAAGGTGCACAAATAAAGAAAAATATATAATTGATCGATGCTGTTCGTAGGCATGGCTCCATTTCCAGGGCACAATGTTCATTGGTTGGCAGCTAGTTTCACCCAGCTCTGTAGCCAAAAAAGAGGTGTATGGAGGACACCACAATCTGATCATTTGGTGCAGCTCCACTAAAGTCGAGCTGACCATCCCTGTTTGCAAAGATATCCAATCAGTGTGATTACAATAATAGTGGAACTAGATGATGAAACATAACACACACAAATAGAAGTCGATCACCTCTGCGATCTCTCTTTAGAACTAACTACTAGTTGGAGAAGATTAGGCACGGAGTTGGATGAGGAGGATAGCAAAACCAATCTCCCTTTCTGCAGTCCCACGGAAATGTAAAAACATTGCCCGTGTGACATTTTGGCGGAACTACACAAAACACTCTTAAGAAAAAAGTGATTTGTGCAGTTCGCCAAAAGGTCGCAATAGCAACGAGGTGAAATGGACAGCCCTGTTTGCAAAAGGAGGTAGAAAGGAAACAATTACTGCCCAATAACATGAGTTGAAGACACATGCGCCGATAAAAAAGAGGCATATTCCATGTAATAAGGGAAAGATAGCAGCATGGTGGTTTATCAAAAAAGGTTTGAGGACGAGATTGCAAAATGGAAAGTACGCTGGCCGAGAGACGTTTTAAGCAAACAACTAAAGAAGATCCACACGCAGGATTTTCCACATGCAGCAATGTGGGAAGATGGGCAGTGGAGCAAGGCTGGAGGAAGCTGTACCTGAGGGTCGTCAGGATGAAACTAGGAGGGTGCCGGCGGCCGGGATCTGCCCATACTGCAGCAGCGAGCAAGTGGCGAAGGCCCTGCATCGCTGGAGCTTGGTCAGAGAGAACGAAGGGTACGGCAGATCGGCACGTGCTGCCTCAACGCCGTCGAACGGAGAAACGATGCACATCCTTCCTTTCCGCCGGTGGACGGGATGCGTCCGGATCACTGACCAATGGTGAGAGAGAGAGGCCACCGCCACCTTGTGTGAGATGGTGTGACGAGAGACAAACCCCGGCAGGCACGCTCCGTTGTATATAGTGGAGCGAATTTTTCCATTTTCCCCACGACAATCGTTTTATATTCTGTACGTGCCATTGAGGAATATATAACTTTATTTAATACTAATGCATCAAGTCAAACTTTGTTCCGTCTACGTGTGGTACATGACCCTCCTTCAAGTAAACAACCGCTACACGCGTCAAATTATCACGTGGGCTACCTTTTCGTACCGAAACGAACTCCGCCGTGTACCCGCGCGGGTGTGGCCGGGAACGAGACGTGAGTACATGCGCCCTGCATGCACCTCTTCTTTAGGTGCAGGTACGTACGTGGGTGGGAGTGAGAGAGATGGTTTGTGTAAAATAGAGGCAATGTGTCGATGATATCTCAAACAAAAAAACGTAACATATGCAATGTGTGTGAAACAGAGTCATGGATATATCATATATAGAGGGAGCGATCCACGAGAAGAGAGTGGAGGGATCATCGGCGTCAGATGTCGATAGAATCGAAAACAGGGATGAAGTGTGTGGCTGTGCGATCGATAAAGAGTTCCATCGAATTTGTGCTTTCCCACGTCAAAGATACAGGGCGGCTGGCCTACTTGAATTTGAGAGGGCAGAGGTGCGGTTTTTCACTGTGGCATGGATTCCTACCTACAATGTTCGAACATCAGTGTGTGGGGGGGGGAGGGGGCAGAGACCTAACTACAGAGAGGTAGATCGACTAGTATATGTGTGGAGAAGGAGAGACACCTAGCTATGTATTGAGGGAGATCAATCGGCATCCATGCATATGTGTAGCAGAGGAATAAGGTTGGGAGAAAGACAAAGGTAGAGTGTCGGAGGGTTGGTGGTCAAGTGGCGTCTCACAAATGGTGGGAGAGGCCTACTAGACAAACGGAGGGTACGAGTGCAATATCAATAAGAGAGGGCCGGTGATGTCTGTCTGTCTATGCACGTGCGTGTGAGAGACGGGTCGGGAGGTATGCAAGGATGATGAGGGGAGACGATATGGTTGTTGTTAGCATACGTAACTACATAGGAAGATCAACTGTCGTGTGTCCGAGAAAGGGAGAGACATAACTAGTGAGGTAAGTCTATCGGTGCGTGGGGAAAAAGAATTATAGTCGACCTAGCTATATGTAGTGAGATCGGTACGTGTACATGCATGCATGTGTTAGAAGCAAATAAGGTCCGGAGAGACACACAGGGGGAGAGGGGTGCGGCTAGGAGGTGGTGCGAGAGGCCTACTATGTCGAGGGGGGAGGAGTGTGGGAATATGAGACTGATGAAAAGAGGGGCAGGAGTGTGCACCTGCGTGGAACCGTATTGGACATAGGGGGCATGGACGGTGAGAAGAGAAGAGGGGAAGTATGTGTTTGTGGTAGGCACACTTGGCTGGAGAGGTATATCGACCGGTGTGTGCCAGAAAGAAGGAGCCGGGGAGCCTACACACACCGCGGGTGAACAACCTAAAGAGAAATAACGAACGTGCGCGATGGAGGGGACGCTGAGGGAGGGTGATAGGGGGGCGAGCGAGTGCATCCACGATAGAAAGTTAGGACTAGCTAGCAACAAAGAGAAGAGGATCGTGAAGGTGTAAAAGACAAATAGAGATCATAATTCATTATAAAAAAGTGGATACGGATACTTGAAGAAGAGATCATAATGTAGAACATTGATTATAATTTGGGCTAATGTGTGGCTTTTGCAGCTCAGGGCTAAATACTTGTCATAATGTAGGGGGCGGGGCACTATACTTTGTGTGATGAACACGGTATACGTATGGAACATGGTTTAGATTATGAATATCTAGTTAGTACATCAAATGTACTATTATTTGGAATCAACATCAAGTGTATTCAAAAAATTGAATTCGAGTTCATATAGTACACATAGTTCGTATCTATCTCTATAGTAATCATGTGGTGTGTTGTTAAGGTAATACACGAATGATGGTTGAAGTTGGCAACAATCATGATTGTAGATTCTTATTGAAATAGAGAAACAAATTTAAATTCAGTTTGAATTGCAGTGGTAGTATAGACATTGAATGCACTAAAATGTTGGTATGAGTAGGTTACATGCATTATACAGCTAGCAAAAAAATTTAATTGGACATAACATGGATTCATAGCTTTGAATAGCATTTGTATAGTAAAACGGAACAAGACTCTCTTGGTGTGAATAGTTTTATTTATTTTTTGTTGAGGGAAGTGCGAATTGATTTGGTACGTACAAGTACAATATTACACGTTAGGCTTGTCCCTAAAATTCAACCCGCGCCTTGTTATATCCTGAAAATTCAGATATCGTGCTCCCAAAACTGGCGTCTTCACAACCCGCACCCTGCTAATCCCGAAATTACAATGCGCGCGAAAACTCCTCCAGCTGCCAAATCCCGACATGCAAAATCCCCCTTCTAACCTTGAGCCGAAAGGGCCGCCAGTTCAAATCAGTGCGGGTACTTTTGTAACACACCCTACATTTTGGACAAGCGCGTCCCTAAGTCATGGTTCCCCCCTCCCATCGCCTCCTTTTCGCCATTCAAAATCCCAGGCCGCCATAACCTCTCCGCTCCAGCCGCGAAACCCCACCCTCCTCCATCCGCCACCTCACCGCTGCCCAGCTGGAGCCTCTTCACCGACGACGTCGTCCACCGCAATAGCTCGACGTCCCTCATCCACCTCCTCGGATGAGGATCCGTCGTCCATCTCGTCGTCCCGCCAGTTCAGCCGCCTCGTCCTCCACCTCCAAGGAGCTGCTCCGACGATCGCCTCGTCTATCGCGGATGCTCCATCCCCATAGCGCCGCCTTAACCTGCTCCACCGGAGCCGCAGCATCCTCACTGACTCCTCGGATGAAGCCGAGGCCTACTCGGCACCACCAAAGAGGTTGTACACTCATCACATCGCGCACCTTCTCCTTAACTCAACCTCTCGGCACCAACGGTGCTCCATCCCGCACCCCCATGGAGTGGCTACCTCGAAGCCGGCACCGCGGGCGACATCTCCACGGCGGCTCTCCCCCAGTGCGAGGCCCCTTCGGCGTCGGCGTCCATACCAGCGGGATCTGCTGCTGCTGCTCCGGCTCTCGCTCACTTGCTCGCGCTGCTGCTGCTGCTGCTCTCATCCTCGCTCGTGCTGCTGCTCTGCTCTGATTTAGCTACACTTCAGTCGACTGAATCGACTTTTGGGTCAGTCGATTTTTAGAGGGTGGGGGGCTCGCCGGATTTAAGGAAGAACCACCTGCAGTGGGGAGGGGGGCTCGCCGAAGAGGTACCCCACTATAAATCTTAGGGTTCAGGGTGGGGGCGGTGGGGGGCGCGGTGGTGGGGCGGTGGCGTGGGGATCACCGGAGAAAAAGCTCGGCGCGCGGGGGGGGGGGGGGCTAGAGGGCTGGCCGGGGCGGCGACGGACCGGCGGTGGGGAGTTGTTTCGGGGCGGCGAGGCGGCGCAAGGGCCGGCGGTTCGGCCGGTGGTGGCTGGCGGCTCAGGGGGGGTGCATGTTGAAGATGAACTGCAGGCCCTCCCTAAACTACATGTGAAGTGCCTCTCTGCTACCATTGCGTTCAGTTTCGATAGTAACATTCAGACTCCATAGTAAATTTCAGTTTCGACAGTTAAGGTCAGAGTCAACAGTTTTTACCTCATCTGTTGTAGTCAGGTGGTTTTTGGTGATGTAAATTTTACATCTATCACTTTTTGGTAATGTATTTTACATCATCTATAGGCGATGCTATTAGAATCCCACTTGAGATTAACGATGTCTGTCTTGTGCTGCTTCAGCCTCGATGTCTTACGGCTCACCGGAGCTACTCCAACAACGGAACGACACATCACAACAGAGCTGTGCCCTGGACGCCGTCTACAGATTCCTCAGATCTTCCTCCACACCTCCGACAGCCACCTCTGCCTCAACTTCTTTAGCGACCAACCCAATGATGCTGAGGTCGACACGGCTACGGCAAAGAGGTGGTACACTTGTCGCATCACTTATTACTCTACATTCATGTCAATCCATTAGGGCAATTTTGGTTCAACGGAAAAACATAGCAATAGGAAATTTTCCAATGGCACTCTACTATTCAATTATTCATGCATTTTGTTGAAAGGAATGGAGCAAAACATCCACCTGGACCTACTTTTCAAGATCCTATGCATGAAAACAAGACCAAGTACATTAGTGGCAGAATAACATTCTAACTGTACACGCTTTCATATGGTTTCACTTTATCTTGGCCATGTTTCTTTGCATTCCTCTGCTCCTCCAATTCATGTGAACCAAACACCCAAGTTGGCAGAAATCCTGTGTTCACAAATGCTCTGTTTCCCATGTGCATTCCTAACCTATTCCGGTGTTTTTCCTCCTATCCCTGCATTTTTAGAATCATGCAAGCCAAATGAGCCCTTACAGAATTACTTCCGTTACAGGTAGGTGTCGAAGAAAACTTTGTGTGGTTTGTCCTGCTCCTGCCGTGACGTTGTCCACCTCACCTGAGCTGCTCCATCGATAGAAGCATCCACCAAACCAGACATCATGACTCCTGACCGTCTTTCGCCGCCTCAGATCTCCTTCCCTGCCGCCGGCACCCACCGCAAGGGCATCACCATCATCGACTCAGCAGATGAACTTTAGGAGTACATGGGTCCACAAGAGAGGTCACACTCTTTTGTTTCTGCTTATGTTATGCATTGCATAATATTACCTGCTACTTTATTGTCCTGTTCACCTCTTAGACTCCAAGCAGGTCCAAATTGATGTTCAAACTTGAGTTCTAAATTAGTTGTGGGGCACATATTGAGGCAACAATGAATAGTATCTCTGTCTAATATCTGGTTCACCTAGGGTATGCCTATGTTGTTCATCTTGGGTGGAAACAAATAGTAAAGCAATCATCGTCTATTTTTTACTAAATTAAAGCAACCATCAGCCTGCTATCATTATTTTTGGATCCATCCACTGGTTGTTACCATTACTCTAGATTTCTGCATGCTCTCCTTACATAATCTCACTATATATTTTTTGTATGCATGTCAGATATTGTACACAGTCATGCTGAACATGTAGAGATAAAGAGAAGAGTTTTGCGCGGCAATACAATGTCATGCAGACATCGCTCTATGGTGGGTTCAATGGCAAACCCTCCCCACCTCTCCAGAATTTAATCCAGAGGAAGATATATGTTTTGAGGCGGATTCAGACGCAGCTGGCCACTCCTATTTACCCCCAAGGTGTTTGCTCTAACTTGGCATGATGATGTTAGTCATATCATGCATATGTTGCCTTGCAGTGCCTACTTTCGACATCATATATGTCATCTGCTTAGTTTAGACATGTTCTGTAATGCCGCCAGTTTAGTTTCAATATCATATATGGGAATTATGCAGTCTCATGACTTTTAGCCAGCCATAATATATGTGAAATGTGCAATGCCATCCTGTTTAACCAGGCATCATATCTTTGAATGATATCTTTCCCATCCTTTTCTTCATTACATTTCCATTCATCGATAATGTTTGTACATTAAACTACTCTTCCTGTGAATCAACCATTTTGAGTGGGTGATGGAAAATCTAGAGTGAAAACAAGGCCTTCAGAGCAGACAATGCTACCTGTCGAAGCAGATCTCGTGCTAGGTCCCGATAGCTCCTTAGAGATGGATTCAGAGAAAGATGACCAGTCCTATTCCCCCACCGAGGTATATGCTCTAACTTGGCACGGTTATACTGCTCATATCATGCATATGGTGTCTTGCATTGCATAGTTTAGACATCATATACACAATATTCAACAGCATGTTCTTAGTTCAGACATCATATATGCGAATGCCCTCTGCTTAGCATATAAATCACATATGTGAATTAAATCATGCGATCCTGATTACTTAGTTAACATGTATGTGAATTTTGTCATGCGATCCTGTTTAGTTAGTCATCATATCTTTGAATTATGTTATGCTATGCTATCCAGTTTAGATAGACATCATATATGTGAAATTATGTCATACTATCCATTTTAGTTAAACAATATACATGTCAACTATTTCATGGCCTCTTTTTTCCACACTATCTATTGCATATGTCTCTCATACAATGTCTGTACATTCAACTATGTTTCCTGTTTATCAACCATTTGAATTGGAGCGGGTGATGGCAGTATCTAGCGGAGTAAAACACGGTCTTCAAATAAAACAGTGCTACCTCTTTGTGGAGATAGCACCCCGGTTGTACATGCACGAGAACCAGCCCTACCACACATAACCCAGAACCTCGTAGATTTTACACCTACTGTGATGGACAGAGAACCAGCTTCACCCAATCTAACCCCAACCCCAGCAGATAGTAACCCAGTTCCTGTTGACGCAGCACCATCTCCACCACAGAGCTCCCAAACAAGAGCAGTTAGTAAGGCAGCTCCAGTGCCCAAAGCGCCAGTACTACCACGACGAACCCCAAATCCACCAGTTAGTACACCTATTCCTGTGGGGGAAGCACAACCAGCCATTCATATTTTAGCATCTATCTCATTTGATGTTGTTAAATCCTATGTGCGTATATTCCCATAATGGAAATATTATACTGAAGATGAAGGAAAATGCCAGTTGCTGGTTTTGTCCAGGAGTTATGTGTAAATAATGTTATTCACGGCAATTACTTTGCTTTGTCCCATACATTCTACCTCCATGATGGTTATAATATAGCAAATTTTCCCATTTTTCTCTATAGAGAAGGAACGATTTGGAAACTCAGGATGAGGTAACCTGTGCTAATACCTCTGCTATCTTCAAGAATGCTTGCTGGCAGTATCGGAATTACCTGAAGAAAACGTACGTCTCTGGCAAAGAAACTCATCAAATTCCCTTACGTTCTCCTGAGACACATTTACTGGACGATGACTGGGAACGCCTTGTTCTATACTGGTCCCGAACCCAGAATGTGGTAAGGTCTATGAGCTCATTTTATTTTAAGTACTATATGCTTGCGTCCTACTGTACTCTGTTCATGTAGAACAAGTGCTTAAACTTGAAGAACAACTGCTCTCATTTAAGATTCCATTGCTATCGTGCATACTGCTTTGCTCTTGTATCACTGTATTTACTCATACAAACTTATTTTTAAATTGAACGGTCCAATGGAAACTCCAATGGCACAACAGGTATGTTTACGCATGTTTCTTTAATAGGTTTGCTCTTATAAATAGCTCTGTTGATTTCAATTTCAATTTCAATTGTGTATACAGTTGACTTCTCATATCATGCACATTACTAGCATCACAACAGGGCCAATAGTGTTGTTGTACATGTAGACCCGTGGTGCCCATATGAAATCTTGTTGTGCCGTGTAGTTTCCCACGCTTTGTATTCTTTCAGTGCTGCTTTCTCTTGAACTGATATGATTTGAACCGTGTCTCTATTTTGATTTGGCAAGACAATGCAGTGACCATAGGAAATAGATATATGTTTGTTTGATGCTTTTATAATGTACTACTTGGCAATAGTAGACTTGGTAGTTTAATCTTGTCCACCTTACTAATGAACTGGTTCACCGAAATGAGTTTCATATACTAGTACATGCTAAACCTGTTATGTGTCTGCTTGTTTCTTCTTTTAGAATGCTGACAGAATATTGGGGAAGAGTGCCTTATTAAGCAATGGTAAAGGAAGTAATGCAGATAAGGTTCAGGATCGTGACACATCCTTGTTGGTCTCCAACAAAGCTGATAAAATAGCTAAGGAAAACTATCTTGAAGACAGTGAGACAACCCCAAAGTCCTGTCTTGGTTTACTGTTCGAGTTACTGGCCACTACCGCTTGCACATGCTATTCAAACTCACTGCCTGAATCAGTTTGGTTTCTTGAGTCTCAACTACAAGATAAAAGACATCGATCAGCTATGCTGCGGCAAGAAGCGGAAGGACTGCAGAAGTCCCTGGAGCATTCAGATGCATACTTTCTGGTGCAACAGCAAGCGTTGGAGGATTTTAGCGCCAAATAGGACAAAGCTAATAAGCTTGCTAAGCTTATTGCCAGCGTGGTGGATACCCAGGATAATGTTTCTTGAGCTCTTCTGAAGTTGTTTCAGTTGTGGACTTGTTTTGCTGCCGCGTTTATTTGCACTGGTGGCCAATTTTGATGGCCAGTGTATGTAATATGCTGCTTTGTTCCCTATATTTGCACTGGTGGCGAACTTTGATGCCAAGTGGATGTAATATGTGTAATAGCTGTAATAGGCTAGTGTTAGTTGCTTGCTTATTTATTTCCTTATTGTCTAGTTTAGTTGTCTGCTTGTAGTCACTGCAGTTCTTTTTCCGCGTTTTTCTAGTGGCCACAATAACCTATTTTTGGTAACTAGGCCACAATAATCATGGCAACACACGGACTGTTGTAACCATGGGCCTCCAGCGGGCCGTAGGATCCATGGGCCTTCTACGGGCCGTAGGATCCATCGGCCTTCTACGGGCCGTAGGATCCATGGACTTTCTACGGGCCGTATGATCCATGGGCCTTCTACGGGCCGTAGGATCCATTGGTCTTCTACGAGTAGTAGGATCCATGGGCCTTCTACAGGGCATATAATCATTTCGCCAAACATGGGCCGTACTATTCGTGGACCATAACAGGCCGTTAATAGGCCGTATTTGATAACGTTATGAAAATAGCCCAACGGGTTAACGGGCCACAAACGGGCCGAATGTAACCACAGGCTGAATTTGGCCCGCAAACGGAACATACCAGTAATGAACCGTAACTAACCGAATTCTAGAAATGAGCCCAAGAATAAATGGGCCCTTAGAAGGCCGAAAGTTAACACGGGCTCGAAACGGCTGACGGAATAAGGGGCCGTTAATGGGTATAAAGCGATACACTGTTCATTATGGGCCAGTTTCATCTCAGGCCTTTAATGGGCCCAGAGTTACAAAGGGCCTCATATGGGCCGAAAAACATCATGGGCCATACATGGGCCGGAAGTTACAATGGGCTGGAATCATATTGGACGGCCCAGATGAAGCTATTGGGCTTAATCCCGATAGGCCGTAACGAGCCGGGAGTTCGCGGGCCGTAAATGGGCTATATACGAACAGGCCGTTAACAGGATTTCCATGGGCCGGCCCATTACCTTTTGATCAAGTCAAACAGGCCGGCCTTTTCACAAGAATGGGCCTCTGTTGGGCCGTGCCACGTGTCGACATATCATAGGCGCCTCCTGTCCAATGAGTGGATGACATCTGTCCCAACGGTGAGCCAACACGTGTTTCCTCTGGCCAATGAGAATTTTACATGTGGAAAATCCCCATTGGTCCGGGCTGTTAACGGGTTATCGGATCCAAAACCGGACCCGGTAGCTTAACGTCATGGAACACTTCTACGACAGCACAGGTATGACTATCTTGATTCTGTCATAAAATCGTGATGAATGTACATGCATGACAGGAAACGTGACCTACTGTGACAAACACGTATCACCACGGAAGTGTATTTTTTTTGCAGTGCCGGCACCCTGCCGGAGGGGGATTCGACCACGGAGGGTTTCTACATCAACTCTATTGCCCTTCTGATGAAGCGTGAGTAGTTCAACTCGGACCTATGGGTCCATAGCTAGTATCTAGATTGCTTCTTCTCTCTCTTTGATTCACAATACCATGTTCTCCTCGATATTCTTAGAGATATATCCGATGTAATCTTCTTTTGCGGTGTGTTTGTTGAGATCCGATGAATTGTGGATTTAAGATCAGCTTATCTATGAATATTATTTGAATCTTCTCTGAATTCTTTTATGCATGATTTGGTATGTTTGTAATTCTCTTCGAACATCGTTTTGGTTTGGCCAACTAGATTGGTTTTTCTTGCAATGGGAGAAGTGCTTAGCTTTGGGTTCAATCTTGCGGTGTCCTTCCCCAGTGACAGTAGGGGCAGCAAGGCACGTATTGTATTGTTGCCATCGAGGATAAAAAGATGGGGTTTACATCATATTGCTTGAGTTTATTCCTCTACATCATGTCATCTTACTTAATGTGTTACTATGTTCTTCATGAACTTAATAATCTAGATGCAGGCAGGAGTCGGTCGATGTGTGGAGTAATAGTAGTAGATGTAGAATTGTTTCGGCCTACTTGACACGGACATGATGCCTATATTCATGATCATTGCCTTAGATATCATCTTAACTTTGCGCTTTTCTATCAATTGGTCGACAGTAATTTGTTCACCCATCGTATTATTTGCTATCATGAGAGAAGCCTCTAGTGAAACCTATGCCCCCGGGTCTATTTTCCATCATATAAGTTTCCGATCTACTATTTTCCATCTTATTAATTTCCGATCTACTATTTTGCAATCTTTTACTTTCCGATCTAAAAACCAATAATACCAAAAATACTTACTTTACCTTTTATTTAGTTTCATCTATCTCTATCAGATCTCACTTTTGCAAGTAACCATGAAGGGATTGACAACCCCTTTATCACGTTGGGTGCAATTTGTTAGTTTTTTTGTGCAGGTATTAGGCGATTTGTGTGTTGTCTCCTACTGGATTGATACCTTGGTTCTCAAACCGAGGGAAATACTTATCTCTACTTCGCTGCATAGCCCTTTCCTCTTCAAGGGAAAAACCAATGCAAGCTCAAGAAGTAGCAGGAAGAATTTCTGGCGCCGTTGCCGGGAGATCTACGCGTATTAGGCGATTTGTGTGTTGTCTCCTACTGGATTGATACCTTGGTTCTCAAACTGAGGGAAATACTTATCTCTACTTTGCTGCATAACCCTTTCCTCTTCAAGGGAAAAACCAATGCAAGCTCAAGAAGTAGCAGGAAGAATTTCTGGCGCCGTTGCCGGGGAGATCTACGCCAAGTCCAGACATACCAAGTACCCATCATAAACTCTCATCTCTTGCATTACATTATTCGCCATTCCCCTCTCGTTTTCCTCTCCCCCACTTCTAAAACAATTTTCAAAAATGATTTTATTAGTACTCCGATTGCTCCCGCCACTAGTGTGGAATCTTATGAAATTAATGTCGCTTTGCTGAATCTTGTTATGAAAGATCAATTTTCCGGCCTTCCTAGTGAAGATGCCGCATCCCATCTTAATAATTTTGTTGAATTTTGTGATATGCGAAAGAAAAAAGATGTGGATAATGATATTGTTAAATTGAAGCTATTTTCGTTCTCACTTCGAGATCGTGCTAAAACTTGGTTTTCATCTTTGGCTTAAAATAGTATTGATTCATGGAATAAGTGTAAAGATGCTTTTCTTTCCAAGTATTTTCGTCCCGCTAAGATCATCTCCCTTAGGAACGATATTATGAATTTTAAGCAACTTGATCATGAACATGTTGCACAATCTTGGCAGTGTATGAAATTGATCATACGAAATTACCCTACTCATGGATTGAATTTGTGGATGATTATACAAAAAATTTATGCCGGATTGAATTTTGCTTCTAGAAATCTTTTAGATTCGGCCACGTGAGGTACTTTTATGGAAATTACACTAGGAGAAGCCTAAACTCCTATATAATATTATGGTTAATTATTCTCAATGGCATACCGAAGGATCTTCCACTAGTAAAAAAGTCCATGCGATTGAAGAGATTAATGTTTTGAGTGGAAAGATGGATGAACTTATGAAATTATTTGCTAGCAAGAGTGCTTCTATTGATCCTAATTATATGCCTTTGTCTACCTTGATTGAAAATAATAATGAATCTATGGATGTGAATTTTGTTGGTAGGAACAATTTTGGTAATAACGCGTATAAAGGTAATTTTAATCCTAGGTCGTTTCCTAGTAATTCCTCTAATAATTATGGTAATTCCTACAACAATCTAATGGAAATTATAATAAGATGCTCTCTGATTTTGAGAATAGTATTAAAGAATTTATGAGTTCGCAAAAGAATTTTAATACTTTTGTTGAAGAAAAATTGCTTAAGATTGATGATTTGGCTAGGAGCGTGGATAGAATTTCTCTTGATGTTGATTCTTTGAAACTTAGATCTATTCCACCCAAGCATGATATCAATGAATCTCTAAAGGCTATGATAATCTCCATTGATGAGTGCAAAGAAAGAACCACTAAGATGCGTGCTAAACGAGATTGGTTTGTAAAAACATGTTCTTCTAGTTTCTGCGAAAATAATGATGAAGATCTTAAAGTGATTGGTGTGACTCCTGTTGAATCTTTGTTTTCCAATATAAATCTTGATAAAGATGGTACTGGAGATGAGTCAACTTTAGTTAAAAGGCGTTCCAATGATTCAGAGTTTTTAGATCTTGATGCAAAAAATGATAAAAGTGGGATTGGAGAGGTCAAAACTTTAAGTAGCAATGAACCCACTCTTTTGGATTTCAATAAATTTAATTATGATAATTGTTCTTTGATAGATTCTATTTCCTTGTTGCAATCCATGTTGAATTCTCCTCATGCTTATAATCAAAACAAGCTTTTACTAAACATATCGTTGATGCTATGATGCAATCTTTTGAAGAAAAGCTTGAATTGGAAGTTTCTATCCCTAGAAAACTTTATGATGAGTGGGAACCTACTATTAAGATTAAGATTAAACATTGTGAGTGACATGCTTTGTGTGATTTCGGTGCTAGCGTTTCCATGATTCTAAAAACTTTATGTGATGTGTTGGGTTTCCGTGAATTTGATGATTGTTGTTTAAATTTGCATCTTGCGGATTCCACTATTAAGAAACCTATGGGAAGGATTAATGATGTTCTTATTGTTGCAAATAGGAATTATGTGCCCGTAGATTTCATTGTTCTTGATATATATTGCAATCATGCATGTCCTATTATTCTTGGTAGACCTTTCGAAAGTTTACTACTGAAGCAAAGTTTTTTGATTCGGTATAGTTGTTCGAAGAAATTGACTGCAGCGATGGAAGTCGAAGACAAAGTGAAGACGTAGTATTCATTTCGTTATTCTTCTTTCATTCATTTGAGTCATAGGACCACCATACTATTAAGAGGGGTATAGGTTCTCGATGCTTAGATCCGCTATGATGCTTAGCCAAAACCTATGAAAGTTGTGAGAGAAATCTCTTTGTGTTCCGAGAAAATACTTGTCGGCAAGAGACTGTGATCTTCTTCGCTGCGAGAGATTTGTCTCTGACCGAGGAGTTAGCGTTACTTGCCCCACAAGCAATGTTACCGTTGTGCTCAAATCCGACCATTGGACTCGTGTCATTCGACCATTGGTTGATCCCGATGTCTAATTTGGTCAATTCCCATCTAGGAAGGCTGCGGCTATAAATAGTCACCCCGCTCCGACATTGTCTGTTGGCTGCTCCACATGAGATTTCTGAGAAGATTGATTTGAGCAACCCCTCTCCGAGTGATTTGAGTTTAAGATCCACCGAGAGAAAATCAATAGCCTAAACTTAGACAGTGGTTTAGCATCACAGTAGATTTGAGTGAGAGTTCTTGTACCTATCACTCTTGAGAGCTGCGCACTCTCTAGACGGATAGGTTTTGGCTCGAGTGTTGAAGAGTCGTTATCTTCACCGAGCCAGATCTTCAGCAGGCAAGAGTGATTGTGGTTCGCAAAGGTTGACCGAAGGTTTGGAGATCGCTGACAAGAATCTAGCATGAGTGAAATCAACCTGATTCTGATCAACTCTGCATTGAAGGAGAATAGGGTGAAGAGAGTTTATCTTCTGTGTTAAGTCACAGCCCCTCTAACCAGACATATCCCTTTGGCAGAAGGGTGAACTGGTCTACCAAATCTTTCTATCGCCATCGAGCACCATTGGTTCTATTTTCTTCACTACATTACTTTCAACAGTCTTTATGGGTGCTCTGTGATGATAGACATCTGATCTGTTACCCTCTCCTGCTTATCTTTCAACTTATCTCTCGCAAAGTTCATTGTCATTCTTAGCATGTATTGTTGTCCTTCATAATTATCCATCACAGCTATGCTCAAGTTCTTTTCATGATCTTCATTCTGGTGGCATGTTGTATTACCATTGTCATTCTTAAGCCTATTGTAGCCTATGCTCGAATCATTATTGCATCTTACCTTGAAGGTTTTGTTCCTCAGTAGTGAGATTGACTGCACCCTTATCTACCGATCTTTAGTTCTGTTGTTGTGTTTGGGATCAGTTCAAAACATTCAAAAGAAATTTTTAATCTCCCATTCACCCCCCTCCTCTGGTCGATATACTCTCGGTCCTAACACTTATTCCTAGTGACAGAAGGGGACATGACACGTATTGGTATTGTTCCTATTAAGGATAAAAAGATGGGGTTTATTTCATATTGCTTGGATCTATCCCTCTACATCATGTCATCTTGCTTAAGGCGTTACTCCGTTTTATTAACTTAATACACTAGAAGCATGCTTGATAGCGATCGATGTGTGGAGTAATAGTGTCGATGCAGGTAGGAGTCGGTCTACTTGTGACAAACATGATGCCTATATTCATGATTAGTGCGTTAGATATCACCATAACTATGTGTTTTTCTATCAACTGCTCAATAGTAATTTGTTTACCCACCGTATGCGTTATTTCAAGAGAGGAGCCTCTAGTGAAAACTATGGCCCCGGGTCTATCTTTTATCATATTATTTTCAGATCTATTAAACCAAAAACCCAAAAATACCTTGCTGCAATTTATTTACCTTTACTTTAGTTTGCACTTCTACTTATCTTTTATACCTATCTCTATCAGATCTCATCCTTGCAAGTAACTGTGAAGGGATTGACAACCCCTTTATCGCGTTGGGTGCAAGTATTTGTTTGTTTGTGTAGGTGCAACCATTGGTGACTTGTGTGTTTCTCCTACAGGATTGATACCTTGGTTCTTAACTGAGGGAAATACTTATCTCTACTTTGCTTCATCACCCTTTCCTATTCAAGGGAAAAACCAACGCATGCTCAAGAAGTAGCAGGTTGCAAGTATTTGTTGTTTGTGTGCAAGTGTTGTTTACATAGTGTTGATTGGTTCTCCTACTGGATTGATAACCTTGGTTTCATAACTGAGGGAAATACGTATCTCTACTGTACTGCATCATCCCGTGCTCTTCGGGGAAATCCCAACGCACCTCACAAGTAGCACACCTCATCGGGAAACTTCTTTTGGCCTCCATTATTGGGCCGTCGAGGTTCACCCTCATCTTCGTTGCGGTTTTGGGTTTTACTTTAACCCTCTGTCGTTGTTTGAAGACCCAACAATTGCTGTTAGTGTGGGTTGCTGGTTTGTCCTGAGTGTCGTGGATTCCGCATGGGTGGTCTAGGAGTCTATCAAGCTGGCTAGGTCCATCGTTGTTCTCTTTAAAGGTTTCTTCTTATTTCCAGATTTAGGTCTGGTGAAGCCTGCATTTACCGCGGAGTCTTCTGTATCGCTTCCGCCATTTTTATACTTGCGCTTATTTTTATTGCGCTTCAGTTTTTCATTGGTGTCGCGTGCTTCCGAGGTGCCTGCGGTGTAGTAGTCCACCTGTCAGTGTCTGCCACGGGCGGGGTGTGTTTCGTGGGGCCATTGGCATCTTCATACATGTTTGCGGCCTCATCGTAATCTAACACCTCAGTTAAATCATTGACCATGGCGACTAGGTGGGTGGTGGGTGGGATGTAAATTTCCCAATCGTCGGCTTTAAGTCCGATCTAATCATTGACCAAAATCTTGCTGTCCAAGATGGACATGTTCTGGATACGACCGAGCATCTCATTGAGGTGAGACAACTCTTTGGGATTTATTATTGGGTTATAGGCTGGGCTAACTCGAAGTATGCCCGGAGTGTAATTTGACGTGTCTTCGGCGCAAAGAGGATCTGAGAGTGACTCTGGGTTCTGCGCCGAGGTCAGCTCTGATCCTAACGTAATCTCTAAAGTGGGAGCCGAATCTATATCCGGACAGGAATTCGGGAGGGGATCGTCCAGGGTAGTTCAATCGAGGGCCTCTAGCGACGCCGCGACAGAGATCGGTCCCAGAGTAAGGCCTCCGGAGCCAGATGAGTTCTCAATTTGACCGGGGCCCATCCCGATAAGACGAGCTCACCACGGGAATCCGTAGTGTATTCAAGGCTACCAAAGGTCATGATCCGGCCTCGGGCAAAGTTCTCGATGGAGGCCAGATGACCTGTTGAATCGGCGCAAAAGACCATGATGCTTGACACAAAGACCTGGACGGGGAAGAAAAGGCCCCAAGACCGTTAGAGCAGTTGATCTAAAGATGAGCCATCAATCCTCACTACAAAAATATACACTTCCATGATGATACATGTTTGTCACAGTAGCTCACGTTTTTTGTCATGCACGTACATCCATGACGATTTTATGACAGAATGAAGATAGTCATACATGTGCTGTCGTAGAAGTGTTCCATGACATTACCAAAATTATCATCACGGAAGTGTCCACTTCCATGACGATAAATGGCGCGTCATGGAAGTGTTTTCGTCAAGGGTAGCCGACACGTGGCATCCACCGTAAAAGGTCGTCGTTAAGCTATTCGGTCCGGTTTGGATCCGATAACCTGTTAACAGCCCGGACCAATGGGGATTTTCCACGTGTAAAATTCTCATTGGCCAGAGGAAACACGCGTTGGCTCACCGTTGGGACAGATGTCATCCACTCATTGGACAGGAGGCGCCTATGATACGTCGACACGTGGTATGGCCCAATAGAGGCCCATTCCGGTGAAAAGGCCGGCCCATTTGACTTGTCAAAAGGTATCGGGCCAACCCACGAAAAGCCTGTAACGGCCTGTTCGTATATAGCCCATTTACGGCCCGCTAACTCCTGGCCCATTACGGCCTATCGGAATTAAGCCCAGTAGTTTCATCTGGGCCGTCCAATATGATTCCAGCCCGTTGTAACTTACGGCCCATGTATGGCCCATGATGTTTTTCGGCCCATATGAGGCCCTTTGTAATTCTGGGACCATTAAGGGCCCGAGATGAAACTGGCCCATAATGAACAGTGTATCACTTTATACCCAATAACGGCCCATTATTCCGTCGGCCGTTTCCAGCCCGTGTTAACTTTCGGCCTTCTAAGGGCCCATTTATTCTTGGGTTAATTTCTAGAATTCGGTTAGTTACGACCCGTTACTAGCCTGTTCCATTTGTGGGCCAAATTCAGCCTGTGGTTACGTTCGGCCCGTTTATGGCCCGTTAACCCGTTGGGTTGTTTTCATAGCGTTATCAAATACGGCCTATTAACGGTCCGTTATGGTCCACGAATAGTACGGCCCATGTTTGGCGAAATGATTATACGCCCCGTAGAAGGCCCATGGATCCTACGGCCCATAGAAGGCCCATGGATCCAACGGCCCATAGAAGGCCCATGGATCATACGGCCCATAGAAGGCCCATGGATCCTATGGCCCGTAGAAGGCCCATGGATCATACGGCCCGCAGGAGGCCCAAGGTTACAACAGTTTGTGTGTTGCCATGATTATTGTGGCCTAGTTACGAAAAATAGGTTATTGTGGCCACTAGAAAAACGCGGAAAAAGAATTGCAGTGACTACAAGCAAACAACTAAATAAGGAAATAAGGAAATAAATAAGCAAGCAACTAACGCTAGCCTATTATAGCTATTACACATATTACATCCACTGGGCATCAAATTCGCCACCAGTGCAAATATAGGGAACAAAGCAGCATATTACATACACTGGCCGTCAAAACTAGCCACCAGTGCAAATAAACGCGGCAACAAAACAAGTCCACAACTGAAACAACTTCAGAAGATCTCAAGAAACGTTATCCTGGGTATCCACCATGCTGGCAATAAGCTTAGGAAGCTTATTAGCTTTGTCCTGTTTCGCGCTAAAATCCTCCAACGCTTGCTATTGCACCACAAAGTATGCATCTGAATGCTCCAGGGACTTCCACAGTCCTTCCGCTTCTTGTCACAGCACAGCTGATCGATGTCTTTCAGCTTGTAGTTGAGACTCAAGAAACTGAACTGATTCAGACAGTGAGTTTGAATAGCTTGTGCAAGTGGTACTGGCCAGTAACTCGAACAGTAAACCAAGACAGGACTTTGGGTTGTCTCACTGTCTTCAAGATAGTCTTCCTTAGCTGTTTTATCAGCTTTGGTGGAGACCAACAAGGATGTCCCACGATCCTGAACCTTATCTGCATTCCTTCCTTTACCATTGCTTAATAAGGCACTCTTCCCCAATATTCTGTCAGGATTCTAAAAGAAGAAACAAGCAGACACATAACATGTTTAGCATGTACTAGTATATGAAACTCATTTCGGTGAACCAGTTCATTAGTAAGGTGGACAAGATTAAACTACCAAGTCTTCTATTGCCAAGTAGTACATTATAAAAGCATCAAACAAAGATATATCAATGTCCTATGGTAACTGCATTGTCTTGCCAAATTAAAATAGAGACACGGTTCAAATCATATCAGTTCAAGAGAAAGCAACACTAAAAGAATACAAAGTGTGGGAAACTACACGGCACAACAAGATTTCAGATGGGTACCACAGGTCTACATGTACAACAACACTATTGGCCCTGTTGTGATGCTAGTAATGTGCATGATATGAGAGGTCAACTGTATACACAATTTAAATTGAAATCAACAGAGCTATTTATAAGAGATAACCTGTTAAAGAAACATGCGTAAACATACCTGTTGTGCCATTGGAGTTTCCATTGGATCGTTCAACTTAAAAATAAGTTTGTATGAGTAAATACAGTGATACAAGAGCAAAGCAGTATGCATGATAGCAATGGAATCTTAAATGAGACCAGTTGTTCTTCAGGTTTAAGCACTTGTTCTACATGAACAGAGTACAGTAAGACGCAAGCATATAGTACTTAAAATAAAATGAGCTCATGGACCTTACCACATTCTTGGTTCGGGACCAGTACAGAACAAGGCGTTCCCAGTCATCGTCCAGTAAATGTGTCTCAGGAGAACATAAGGGAATTTGATGAGTTTCTTTGCCAGTGAAGTACGTTTTCTTTAGGTAATTCCGATACTGCCACCAAGCATTCTTGATGATAGCAGAGGTGTTAGGACAGGTTACCTCATCCTGAGTTTCCAAATCGGTCCTTCTCTATAGAGAAAAATGGGAAAATTTGCTAAATTATAACCATCATGGAGTTAGAATGTATGGGACAAAGCAAAGTAATTGCCATGAATAACATTACTTACACATAACTCCTAGACAAACACCTGCAACTGGCATTTTCCTTCATCTTCAGTATAATATTTCCATGATGGGAAGATACGCACATAGGATTTAACAACATCAAATGCGATAGATGCTAAACTATGAATGGCTGGTTGTGCATCCTCCACAGGAATAGGTGTACTAACAGGTGGAGTTGGGGTTCGCCGTGGTAGTACTGGCGCTTTGGGCACTGGAGTTGCCTTACTAACTGCTCTTGTTTGGGAGCTCTGTGGTGGAGAAGGTGCTGTGTCAACAGGAACTGGGTTAATATCTGCTGGTGTTGGGGTTAGATTGGGTGAAGCTGGTTCTCTGTCCATCGCAGTAGGGGTAAAATCTACGAGAGTCTGGGTTATGTGTGGTAGGGCTGGTTCTCAGGCATGTACAACCGGGGTGCTATCTCCACCAAGAGGTAGCACTATTTTATTTGAAGACCGTGTTTTTACTCTGCTAGATACTGCCATCACCCGCTCCAATTCAAATGGCTGATAAACAGGAAACATAGTTGAATGTACAGGCATTGTATGAGAGACAGATGCAATAGATAGTGTGGAAAAAAGAGGGCATGAAATAGTTGACATGTATATTGTTTAACTAAAATGGATAGTAGACATAATTTCACATATATGATGTCTATCTAAACTGGATAGCATAACATAACATAATTCAAAGATATGATGACTAACTAAACAGTATCGCATGACATAATTCACATACATGTTATCTAAGTAATTAGGATCACATGATTTAATTCACATATGTGATTTATATGCTAAGCAGAGGGCATTCGCATATATGATGTCTGAACTAAGAACATGGTGCTGAATATTGTGTCTATGATGTCTATCTATGCAATGTAAGACACCATATGCATGATATGAGTAGTATAACCGTGCCAAGTTAGAGCATACACCTCGGGGGGTGAATAGGACTGGTCATCTGTCTCTGAATCCATCTCTGAGGAGCTATCGGGACCCAGCAAGAGATCTGCTTCGACGGGTAGCACTGTCTACTCTGAAGGCCTTGTTTTCACTCCAGATTTTTCCATCACCCACTCAAATGGCTGATTCACAGGAAGAGTAGTTTAATGTACAAACATTGTCGACAAATGGAAATGTAATGAAGAAAAGGATGGGCAAGATATCATTCAAATATATGATGCCTGGTTAAACAGGATGGCATTGAACATTTCACATATATTATGGCTGGCTCAAAGACATGAGACTGCATAATTCCCATATATGATATTGAAACTAAACAGGTGGCATTACAGAACATGTCTAAACTAAGCAGATGACATATATGATGTCGAAAGTAGGCACTGCAAGGCAACATATGCATGATATGACTAACATCATCATGCCAAGTTAGAGCAAACATCTTGGGGGGTAAATAGGAGTGGTCAGCTACGTCTTAATCCGCCTCAGAACAAATATCTTCCTCTGGATTACAATCTGGAGAGGGGGGAGGGTTTGCCATTGAACCCACTATGGAGCAATGTCTTCATGACAGTGTATTGTCGCGCAAAACTCTTCTCTTTTTCTCTACATGTTCAGCATGACTGTGTACATTATCTGACATGCATACAAAAAAATATAGTGAGATTATGTAAGGAGAGCATGCAGAAATCTACAACCAGTGGATGGATCCAAAAATAATGATAGCAGGCTGATGATTGCTTTAATTTAATAAAAAAGTATGTGATGATTGCTTTACTATTTGTTTCCAACCCAAGATGAACAACATAGGCATACCCTAGGTGAACCAGATATTAGACAAAGATACTATTCATTGCTGCCTCGATATGTGCCCCACAACTAATTTAGAACTCAAGTTTGAACATCAATTTGGACCTGACTTGGAGTCTAAGAGGTGAACAGGACAATAAAGTAGCAGGTAATATTAAGCAATGCATAACATAAGCAGAAACAAAAGAGTGCGACCTCTCTTGTGGACCCATGTACTCCTCATGTTCATCTGCTGAGTCGATGATGGTGATGCCGTTGTGGTGGGTGCCGGCGAAGTCGGTCAGAAGTCGTGATGTCTGGTTTGGTGGATGCTTCTGTCGATGGAGCAGCTCAGGTAAGGTGGACGACGTCGCGACAGGAGCAGGACAAACCACACAAAGTTTTCTTCGACACCTACCAGTGGATGATTCTAAAAACGCAGGGATAGGAAAAACACCGGAATATGATAGGAATGCACATGGGAAAGAGAGCATTTGTGAACACATGATTTCTGCCAACTTGGGTGTTTGGTTTACAGGAATTGGAGGAGCAGAGGGATGCAAAGAAACATGGCCAAAATAAAGTGAAACCATATGAAAGCGTGTACAGTTAGAATGTTATTCTGCCACTAATGCACTTCGTCTTGTTTTCTTGCATAGGATTTTGAAAAGTAGGTCCAGGTGGAAGTTTTGCTCCATTCCTTTCAACAAAATGCATGAATTATTGAATAGTAGAGTGCCATAGGAAAATTTCCTATTGCTATGTTTTTCCATTGAACCAAAATAGCCCTAATGGATCGACATGAATGTAGAGTAATAAGTGATGCGACAAGTCTACAACCTCTTTGCCGTAGCCGTGTCGATCTCAGCATCATTGGGTTGGTCGCTGAAGAAGTTGAGGCAGAGGTGGTTGTCGGAGGTGTGGAGGAAGATCTGGGAAATCTGTAGACGGCGTCCAGGGCACTGCTCTGTTGTGATGGATCGTTCCGTCGTTGGAGCAGCTCCGGTGAGCCGTAAGACGTCGAGGCTGAAGTAGCACAAGACAGACACCGTTAATCTCAAGTGGGATTCTAATAGCATATCCTATAGATGATGTAAAATACATTACCAAAAAGTGATAGATGTAAAATTTACATCACCAAAAACCACTTGACTACAACACATGAGGTAAAAACTGTTGACTCTGAACTTAACTGTCGAAACTGAAAGTTACTATAGAATCTGAATGTTATTGTCGAAACTGAACGCAATGGTAGCAGAGAGGCACTTCACATGTAGTTTACGGAGGGCCTACAGTTCATGTTCAACCTGCACCCCCCTGAGCCGCCAGCCAACACCGGCCGAACCACTGGCCCCCGCGCCGCCTCGCCGCCCCGAAACAACTCCCAACCGCCGATCCGCCGCCGCCTCGCTGCCCCGAAACAACTCCCCACCGCCGGTCCGCCGCGGCCCCGACCTGCCCTCTAGGCCCCCCTCCCCCGCGCCGAGCTTTTTCTCCGGTGATCCCCATGCCACCGCCCCACCACCACACCCCCCACCGCTCCACCCCGAACCCTAAGATAGATAGTGGGGTACCTCTCCGGCGAGCCCCCCTCCCCGCTGCGGGTGGTTCTTCCTTAACTCCGGCGAGCCCCCACCCCCTGAAAATCGACTGACCCAAAAGTTGATTCAGTTGACTGAATTGTACCTAAATCGGAGCAGAGCAGCAGCACGAGCGAGGGGGAGAGCAGCAGCAGCAGCTCGAGCGAGCGAGCGAGAGCCGGAGCAGCAGCAGCAGCGTGAGCGAGCAAGCAAGAGCTAGAGCAGCAACAGCAGATCCGGCTGGTATGGACGCCGCCGCCGAAGGGGCCTCGCACTGGGGGAGAGCCGCCATGGAGATGTCGCCCGCGATGCCGGCTTCGAGGTAGCCGCTCCATGTGGGTGCGGGATGGAGCACCGTCGGCGCTAGGAGGTCGAGTTAAGGAGAAGGTGTGATGCGATGAATGTACAACCTCTTTGATGGCGCCGAGTAGGCCTCGGCTTCGTCCGAGGAGTCGGTGAGGATGTTGCGGTTCCGGTGGAGCAGGATAAGGAGGCGCTGTGGGGATGGAGCAGCCACGATAGATGAGGCGATCATTGGAGCAGCTCCTTGGAGGTGGAGGACGGGGTGGCTGAACCGGCGGGACGTCGAGATGGACGATGGATCCTCATCCAGGGAGGTGGATGAGGGCCGTCGAGCTATTGCGGTGGAAGAGGCTCCGGCTGGGCAGCGATGATGTGGCGGACGGAGGAGGGTGGGGTTTCGCGGCTGGAGCGGAGAGGTTGTGGCAGCCTGGGATTTCGAATGGCGACAAGGAGGCGATGGGAGGGGGGAACCATGACTTAGGGACGCGCTTGTCCAAAATGTAGGGTGTGTTACAAAAGTACCCCCACCGATTTGAACTAGCGGCTCTTTCGGCTCAGGGTTAGAAGGGGGATTTCGCGTGTTGGAATGTGGCAGCTGGAGGGAGTTTTCGCGCACGTTGTAATTTCGGGATAGCAAGGAGCGGGTTGTGAAGGCGCCAGTTTTGGGAGCACGATATCTGAATTTTCGGGGTATAACAAGGTGCGGTTTGAATTTTAGGGATGAGCCTAACGTGTAATATTGTACTTGTATATACCAAATCAATTCGCACTTCCCTCAACGAAAAAAACGAAAAAAATAAAACTATTCACACCACACAAAGAGAGAGTCTTGTCCCGTTTTACTATACAAATGCTATTCAAAGCTATGAATCCATGTTATGTCCAATTATTTTTTTTCGCTGGCTGTATAAGGCTACTCATAGTGGGGAGTATCATATAATAGTATCATGCATATGATACTACCTCCATAGTGCATACTATCATAAAGTAGTATCATCGATGATCATATTTATTGCCATGCATGACACAAAGTAGCATAGCATTTAACATGATACGGTATCTACCTTTGTTACTCTAATCCTGTCTCTTATCTTCAATTACGTGCCACATAAGCATGTATGCTAGTCCCAAGTGCATGTTACCGGTTATGTTACTCCCACTATGGCCAGCCTAATGCATGTAACCTACTCATACCAACATTTTAGTGCATTCCAAATGTCTATAGTACTGCTGCAATTCGAACTAAATTTGAATTCATTTCTCTATTTCAATAAGAATCTACAATCATGATTGTTGCCAACTTCAACCATCATTCGTGTATTACCTTAACAACACACCACACGATTACTATGGAGATAGAAATGAACTATGTGTACTATATGAACTCCAATTCAATTTTTTGAATACACTTGATGTTGATTCCAAATAATAGTACATTTGATGTACTAACTAGATATTCATAATCTAAACCATGTTCCATACGTACACCGTGTTTATCACACAAAGTATAGTGCCCCACCCCCTACATTATGACAAGTATTTTAGCCCTGAGCTACAAAAGCCACACATTAGCCCAAATTATAATCAATGTTCTGCATTATGATATCTTCTTCAAGTATCCGTATCCACTTTTTTATAATGAATTATGATATTTGTTTGTCTTTTACACCTTCACGATCCTCTTCTCTTTGTAGCTAGCTAGCGCTAACTTTCTATCGTGCATGCACACGCCCGCCCCCTCTCACCCTCCCACAGCGTTCCCTCCATTGCGCACGTTCGTTATTTCTCTTTAGGTCATTCCCCCGCGCTGTGTGTAGGCCCCTCGGCTCCTTCTTTCCGGCACACACCGGTCGATATACCTCTCTAGCCAAGTGTGCCTACCACAAACACATACTTCCCCTCTTCTCTTCCCACCGTCCATGCCCCCTATGTCCAATACGGTTCCACGCAAGTGCACACTCCCGCACCTCTTTTCATCGATCTCATACTCGCACACTCCTCCCCCCTCGACATAGTAGGCCTCTCGCACCACCTCCTAGCCGCACCCCTCTCCCCCTGTCTATCTCTCCGGACCTTATTTGCTTCCAACACATGCATGCATGTATACATACCGATCTCCCTACATATAGCTAGGTCGACTATAATTCTTTTTCCCCACGCACCCATAGACTTACCTCACTAGTTATGTCTCTCCCTTTCTCGGACACACGACGGTTGATCTTCCTATGCAGTTACGTATGCTTACCACAACCATATCGTCTCCCCTCATCATCCTTGCATACCTCCCGACCCGTCTCTCACATGCACGTGCATAGACAGACAGACATCCCCGGCGCTCTCTTATTGATATTGCACTCGTACCCTCTGTTTGTCTAGCAGGCCTCTCCCACCATTTGTGAGATGCCACTCCACCACCAACCCTCCGACACTCTAGCTTTGTCTTTCTCCCAACCTTATTCCTCTGCTACACATATGCATGGATGCCGATTGATCTCTCTCAATACATAGCTAGGTCTCTCTCCTTCTCCACACGTATACTAGTCGATCTACCTCTCTATAGTTAGGTCTCTGCCCCCTCCCCCCCACACACCGATATTCGAACGTTGTAGGTAGGTATCCATGCCACAGAGAAAAATTGCACCTCTGCCCTCTCAAATTCCAGTAGGCCAGCCGCCCTGTATCTTTGACGTGGGCAAGCACAAATTCGATGGCACTCTTTATCGATCGCGCAGCCACACACTTCATCCCTGTTTTCGATTCTATCGATATCTCACGCTGATGATCCCTCCACTCTCTTCTCGTGGATCGCTCCCTCTATATATGATATATCCATGACTCTGTTTCACACACATTGCATATGTTACGTTTTTTTGTTTGAGAGATCATCAACACATTGCCTCTGTTTCGCACAAACCATCTCTCTCACACCCACCCACGTACGTACCTGCACCTAAAGAAGAGGTGCACACATGACGCACGTACTCACGTCTCGTTCCCGGCCACACCCGCGCAGGTACACAGTGGAGTTCGTTTCTGTACGAAAAGGCAGCCCATGTGATAATTTGACGCGTGTAGTGGTTGTTTACTCGAAGGAGGGTCGTGTACCACGCGTAGACGGAACAAAGTTCGACTTGACGCATTAGTATTAAATAAAGTTATATATTCCTCAATGGCACGTACAGAATATAGAACGATTGTCGTGGGGAATATGGAAAAATCTGCTCCACTATATACAATGGAGTGTGCCTGCCGGGGTTTGTCTCTCGTCACACCATCTCACACAAGGCGGCGGTAGCCTCTCTCTCTCACCGTCGGTCAGTGATCCGGCCGCATCCCGTCCACCGGCGGAAAGGGAGGATGTGCATCGTTTCTCCATTCGACAGTGTTGAGGCAGCACGTCCTGATCTGCCGGACCCGCCGTTCTCTCTGACCAAGCTCCGGCGACGCAGGGCCTTCGCCACTTGCTCGCTGCCGCAGTATGGGCAGATCCCGGCCGCCGGCGCCCTCCTAGTTTCATCCCGACGACCCTCAGGTACAACTTCCTCCGGCCTTGCTCCACTGCCCATCTTCCCACGTTGTTGCATGTGGAAAATCCTGGATGTGGATCTTCTTTAGTTGTTTGCTTAAAACGCATCTCGGTCGGCGTACTTTCCATCTTGCAATCTCGTCCTCAAACCATTTTTGATAAACCACCATGCTGCTATCTTTCCCTTATTACATGGAATATGTTTCTTTTTTGTCGGCGTATGTGTCTTCAACTCAAGTTATAGGGCAGTAATTGTTTCCTTTCTACCTCCTTTTGCAAACAGGGTTGGCCATTTCACCTCGTTGCTATTGTGACCTTTTGGTGAATTGCACAAATCACTTTTATCTTATGAGTGTTTTGTGCAGTTCCGCCAAACTGTCACACCGGCAATGTTTTTACATTTCTGTGGGACTGCAGAAAGGGAGATTGGTTTTGCTATTCTCCTCATCCAACTCCGTGCCTAATCTTCTCCAACAAGTAGTTAGTTCTAAAGAGAGATTGCGGAGGTGATCGGCTTCTATTTGTCTGTGTTATGTTTCATCATCTAGTTCCACTATTATTGTAATCACAGTGACTGGATATCTTTGCAAACAAGGATGGTCAGCTCGATTTTAGTGGAGCTGCACAAAATGATCGGATTGTGGTGTCCTCCATACACCTCTTTTTTGGCTAC
Source organism: Aegilops tauschii subsp. strangulata (assembly GCF_002575655.3). Lineage (NCBI taxonomy): Eukaryota > Viridiplantae > Streptophyta > Magnoliopsida > Poales > Poaceae > Aegilops > Aegilops tauschii. The sequence continues at coordinate 385,345,183 of NC_053039.3, read as the reverse complement.
AGCGCTGGGTGAAACTAGCTGCCAACCAATGAACACTGTGCCCAGGAAATGGAGCCATGCCTACGAACAACATCGATCAATTATATATTTTTCTTTATTTGTACACCTTCTCACAACTTTGTCTTTAGTTGTGATGTGAATATTGGTGCTGATCTGCGAACCATTGAGATGCATTAGCAGCCATGGTAGTTTCATTTGTATTTGATGGAATGTTGCAACGAGATAATCTTGAGACAAGAGGACACATGAATCCTAAGTTGCAAACAAAAATCCTGCAAGAACCAAAGTTGAAACCTTCATAGCATCACAGTACCATTTCATTAAAATTATGCGTACATATAAACAAATCCTGAAGGATTGATAGCAATGCCAGAAACAATTCAACTTCCTTTCGCCGACATGTGGGACATCCTTCATCCGGCTCCACCTGCCATGTAGCAATATTGAGTGCACAACTGCAGGGAAAGACTCACCCCGGTCGTTGCGTCGCAGTAGTAATGACTAGTGAGCAGTCAAATCACAGAGCCGCACCTTCGCCACAGTAAGTTGCTCGGACGAAGCAACCATCATTTCTCTGTTCGTTGAATCTGCCGGTACTCCCATATTCCCAGAGTAATAAGTTGCTCGGGCGAAGCAACCACCACTTCACCTTTCCCAAAGTAAGTACTAGTACCTCCTTTTTTACTCTAGAAACGACCACATGCGAATATTGGACTGTAGCAGCACAACAGCTGAATCAAAAATCGAAACCAACCAATGAACTACTACTAATGGTGAGCGTTTGCTAGTATCATGTACTCCGTCTGTCCATGTACTTCCTCCATTTTTATATACAAGGCCACAAACTTATATTGTAGGTACCAAGGTAAAATTAAATGCATACTTTGCAAGTCAAACTTTTTCTCCATTCACTAGGATCATTAATACGCAACATGCATGCAAGGAAACTGAGTGGAGGAAGTAGCTAGTGTCATTATGATGGCATGCATACACGTATTAAACATGTTGCTAGTACGAGGAAATATCATTAATTCTTTCCTCGATTACTGTTGGTGGCCTTGTATAGATGCAAAACGTATATCCCATAGTGGCCTTGTATAAGTAAATGGAGGGAGTATATAGGGCTTAATGTGTTTTCTGAGATTAACTTTGGCCCTATTTGGATCCATGGGTTAGAGTTAGTTTGAGCTAGTTGGGGCTCATATAGCCCTAAAGTATCCAAGCATGAGGGTTAAATATGAGCAAGTTGCACCGAACCCACCAAAAAAAACTATACCACCCAAGAGGTGCTAATCGGAGATAGTTCTTGTGACACCCCCAAAATTTTGGCCTTGTTTTTATTTATTAAAATGTTGCCAGGAAATAAAACTTTTCCAATTGTCAAGTTTTACCTTTTGTGATTTTGGATTTGTGCCTCTTGTGGGAAAAAACCTTCAAAGGTATTGTTGGACTTGATTTCTCTCTATAATAAAACAATTATTTATCAGTGGATTCAAATGTTGCAAGATTTACTTTCTCAAAACTTTGTTCTTATAAAATGATTTTCTTTTGCATTTGGAGCCTATTTGCACTACAAACATTTGGCAAATGCATTCAAAAAATTTCACCAAAATTTGGGGATGTCATGTGAGTTTTCCCCATCACTTTTATGCAAAAACATTTTTTTGGTCATTGGAGATTTTGAGCTCCACATCAATTTTTCAAATCTGGTCCAGTAGGTATTTTACACTACAACCCATTTAAACATTTCTTTAAAATTTCTTCCAAGGGTTTGAAGATGTCAATGGATGCATACAATTCATCTTCAAGCAAAACCCCAGTAATGTTCTTTGAAAAATTTAAGTGAATCATCTTCATTTCCATTCTGGTCCAGATTGGTGATTTGTACTGCAACCCATTTTTATTTTGCTCTAATACCTTTGAGCTTTTTCCTACCTATAGTCCTCCCTACCAAACTCTTAAGTCCAGGAGATTGGACCCTTTGGCATATTTTTGGTGCATGCAATGTCAGCCTTTAGTTTCTCCCCAAAACTGGTTTTCTAAAATTCTTGCACTATCAACTTTCTGTTTTTGCCAAACTAATCTTACCACCATCTTCTGCATCGAAAGAGACACTGATCTGGAGGTTTTGGCCACTCCAAGAGTTGCCTAAGTGCATCTGGCATTCTGTCGAACACCTGGTGTGCACAGTCCTTTTTGGCAAGCTCTCTGTTTTGCATTATGGGCTTGAACCCCTGACCTACCCACCTTGTCCACTGAGTGCCTTGTTACCCCTGCCTCCATCCTGTGCAGTGCCAGCTCCACCCTCGAGCTCTAGAGCGCGTTGGCATTTCGTCGAACAGGTGCCGTGCGTGCTCTGGGCGCGCCCAGAGCGCACGTTTTGCACGCGCGCACACTACGCCGACACACCGCACTGCCGCCCTCGTCGCGTCCCATCTCTGACCCCTGCTCGCCTGCCGAACCCCGCCACGCACTCGCCCTCTCTCCAGTACACTCCAAGCTCCCCCTGGCACCCTGCAGCGCCGCCTTGGCAGCACGCCGGCGTCGGCAGCAGATTCCGCCGCTGACAGCGCCGCCCAAACCGCCAGCGCACGCTAGCTGCCCCAGAGCACAGGCCGTTCTTATCCTCCTGCTCGTCGGCACGCGTTCGTCGCCGCCACGATACCCTGCAACTACAGGAAAGTGGTCGCCGGCGATCTTATCTTCTGCCGCCGCGGAGCCAGCCTCGTCACGTTATAAAAGGGAACCCCGAGCTCGTTCAAGGCTTCAGGCGACATCAGACACTCCCCGTAGAGCTTCCCACGCAGTAGATCGACCCGTAGTGGCCATCTTCCTCAACTCCGGCCAGCTCGGCCGCCGCCAAGCCCCGGTGCGATTCGTCGCAACCAGGCGCCCTTTCGCCCAACCAGCGCCACCAAGAACTTCCCCGTAGTCGTGCGGAGCTGCCCAGCTACTCAACTTCGATCGAGGATCACCGGAACCCAAATGTCACTTCACCACCGTAGCTTTTCTCCGCCGCGGAGCTCGCCGCCGCCGATTCCTACCACCTCCGTCGACCCAACCACCACCTAGAGGACCGCCTCGGTCTAGCCGTTCCATCCCCGCCCTTGGATGCCCGTGAGGCGCTGCCGTTCGTCAACGGCGATCGCCGGAGCCCCGCTCCCGTCGGGCAGAAGAGAGGAGAAGGAGGGAAGAAACGGTCAAACCTGACCAGTGGGCCCTCTGGACCCACTGTCAGTGACCCGCGCGACCGCTCCCTCTGTTTAAGTGAAGGCGCAAACTCCCGAGTGCGTCTCCTCTACTGCGAAAGCGTATTTTCTTCTGAATCGTTTTCTTTTCTGGTTTTATTTAAAAACAGAGATTTGACCAAACTTTGACTGGCTATAACTTTTAAAATAAAACTCCAAATGAGTTGATTCTTTTTCCTACCTCTCTCAATTTTCATCTAGTTTATTTTAAGATTTATTTCAAAAATATTTGAGACAACTTTTGGTACTGTGTTTGAAATATTTGTTATTTGTGTATTTGGCAAAATAGGATTTTTGGAGGAAAAGGAAAGCTTCCAATAAGTGCATCCTTTGCATACTCTTGAAGGCAAGCATTTCTGAACTCTGGCATAATATTTTTGTTGTGGTGTTTTGATACGATCACAACACCTTTGGACTTGGAGTATGTGATAGCTTTATGTATCGATATGGTCTCGTGCATGAGTGCACTTTGGAGTTGTTTTGTGGTCAGCAATGGATACACTAGTGATTTGGGTCATCCTCGTGAGCTTCTCTTGCACACCGGTAGGAAGCCGGGAAAGTCGTGGTCTTGGGTAGACACGATCTTGTCCCTAATCCCTCGTCGAGACGAGTATGCCCGGCATGGCATGGTGAGGCTCGAGGAGTGGTGATTTATCTCACTAGTAGTAATGTTGTTGGTGGATACTTGGACCACCTGAGTCGGTTGTAGACCGAGTCTTGATCAATATCTTCCTTCTTTGTCGGTACCACCACTTGTCCCTGCAGGGGACAGGGTATGGTTCAGTAGGTTGTCAACCCCTTTCCAAAGCACACACCGTACAGAGAGGCCGTGATGAGGGTCCCATGGCCATGGATTAAAGCCAGTCATCCGGTCCGGGGGCATGGGTGTTTCGGTTGTAGCCGAAGGGGGTAGCTCCCCCAGTTTGCGCGCGGTATAAATTTTGTGATCCCATGCTACGTCGAGGTTGTAGCCTCCCCACTTAGAGTTTTGCTTGGCAGGTGTCGTGGGTGATTCCAGACACTGGTGAGTTAAGCTGGTGTGTGCAGGTCAGGTGTGTTTTCAATTAAAAGACCGTAGACGGAATTAGTCCCGAGGGACTAAGTAAACCCGTTACTCGTGGAAAATGGTACTCCCTCTGTAGAGGATATATCCTGTTGGATAGTCTTGTCCTTGAGTAAAAACCACAGTCTGAGTTGAGTCTCAGTAACGGTATTCGGATGGAGAACGATTTAGCTGGAACGTAGTAACGGTATTCGGATGGAGATACGGCTTGACTAAATTATCGGTTTTCGGATGGAGAAACGACTGTACTAAATATTGTTTATGAGTATGGCACATATGGATTGTGATCTTTATTATTTTGGACTAACCATTTATATTACGTATATTATTGGGTATCCCTGGGATGGTTCTACCTCCTGGATATTCACTGTGATTACTCTCTTATAAGCCCTTTATGAGACGTCGCGCAGACGTCCGACTGTGGCGTGTTCTTATTTCTTACTTTATATATAAGCCGTTTATGTGGTGTCGCCCCGACGCCCGACTGCGGCATTATTATTTCTGCATTTTCCGCTCGAGGAGTCATTCAGACACTCGTTTGGCACCAGTATTACTATTCTGCATTTTCCGCTCGAGGAGTCATTCAGACACTCGTTTGGCACCAGTATTACTATTCTACATTTTCCGCTCGAGGAGTCATTCAGACACTCGTTTGGCACCAGTATTACTATTCTGCATTTTCCGCTCGAGGGGTCATTCAGACACTCGTTTGGCACCCAGTATTTTGTTTTGGTATATTTTTAACCATATGTGTGCATCTTGGTCTTTCGTATATTTCGTGACAGACGTGTGATCATCTAATTAACCCGGAGCATGTTTGATATATTATACCCGTGTTCTTAATGTTTGCGAGTACATTCAAACGTACTCACTGGCTTGTCCCTGGCTATTGTCTTGGCCAGATTCCTCACTTGGAGATGAGCACCGTGGTGACAACCTCGGAACCTACGTGTTGACATTTGCAGCCTCGCGAAGATAGGAGTTATCCTGGTCAGCTGTTCTTGTGGGAAATGGAGTCCCATAGACGCAGATGTATCCAACCGCTTCCGCCCTCAACCACTAGTAACCAAGTGTTGTACTCCTAAGCCTAAATGGTCTTGTACTACATATTTTTGTACTTGCTTGGAATTCTTGTATCAAGTTGGTGCCTCATCAGCTAACAGTAATCCTGGGGCTGGTGAGCACACAGGCCGTTATTCTGGGAATTTATATCCCAAAATCCGGTTGTGACAGTTCTCATTGGGCCCACTGAAAAATCACTTTTCTCTCTCCATCAAGTGCATTTATTTTCAATCTAACCATGTCACCCAAACACCTCTTTGGCTACAGTTAGTTCAGGGTTAGTCATGAGTTAGTCTAACCACTAGCTAAGTTAGAGTATCCAAACAAGAGCAGTATAGGACATGCAAGTTGCTCAAAGCATACAGTCAAATCCGTATGTGTAAGGATCTTTTTTTAAATAGAACGTGAAAGGATCTTCGAATGATATAATTTTCAAATTATATAAAATCTTATCAATAGTCAAAGGCATCCCCGAAGAATACATTAGGCCCTATATAAAATCTTATCAATAGTCAAAACCAAGTGTTACTACTACACCAAACAAGTTCAAAATGAGAAATTGGACCCACTCACGGCAAGGCACGCCTGTCTCGTTTGGTCCGTCGGTCAAAGCGCTTCCTCTTCTTGGCATTACAATAGAGTACAGTAATTTTTTTAGAATGCACTTGGCATGTCGCTAACATGTGATGAGTTAACCGACCTCAATAGATGGCAAAAACGCCAGCCCGCCGCACTTTGAGAGAAACGAGGAGCGAGAAGCGATACGGGCTGCTGGATTACTAGAGCTCGGTGTCGCACGGAGGCCAAGAAATATGGTGATAGCGTGGGTTGGCCATGTACAGTATGATGTAACTACACTGGGCTGCCGTGTTTCGTACTCTTCCGGTCTACTGTGGAGATGATTGGTTGATTTTATATCGCTGAATAATATAAAATATTATGAGTGCAGACGCTCCCCCATGAGGTTCCTTGCTCCTTCTCGGTCGTCGGGTGTGCATGTAATGCTATTAATTAGCAAATGAACAATCTTGTTTCTTGACATATCAACCAATAAGAGATGTGGGCGTGCATGTTTTCAATGACTCGAGACTACCAAACACGACATGCAGTGGTTAGTTCATTGCATGCAATGCTATTAATTAGCAAATAAACATTAAGTTCTCTTGTTTTTCCCTCCTTGGTCATGGTGCACAACCAAAGATGACTTATTCACCTGACGGAGGGAGTAATATAAAATATTATGAGTGCAGACGCTCTACCGCAAGGTTCCTTGCTCCTTCTCGGTCGTCGGGAATCTATGAGGATAGAATCTATGAGGTGAGTGTTTGGTTCAATCCACACCTTAGTCAAGCCACACTTGGACCCCACATGGCATACACACAAAAATAAGGCAGGATTCCCATAGGCTTGCCAACTTATGGCTCTCATTTTGATGAACTAACCTTAGGCAAGCTTGGCAAAAATGTGTGGCAAAGTGTGGCAATGCTAGGCCTAGAACCAAACAGCCCCTTTGCCACAACTAACCTTAGGCAAAGTGTGGCAGCCACAAAAAGTGTGGCTATGGCCACCACAAGTTTGGCAAGATTTGGCAAAAAATTGAGCCTATGACATGTGGACCATATGACTAGAGAAGTGTGGCAAGCCACAAGTGTGGCAATGAACCAAACACATGTCTAAGATGTTGTGGCATGACTAAGGTTAGACGTGGCAACCTTAGGCTGGGAACCAAACATTCCCTATGTTCTTCCACTTTTTTTACGTGGCAACCTTAGATTGCCAGAAGTACTACTGTAGTACCATCATTATTGTATGACTTCCGGAAGAGGATAAGAGTCAAGCACAAGGTCACCTACTAACCTAGTACTACTAAATGAACTGCTGCACAGTTAATTAATATAGGCGGCTCTTGCAGCGGCACATCATTAACACAGTGTTGTTGCAGTAGCAAGTACTCTCTTCGTAAAGAAAAATAAAGGATTGGAGTGGCATGTCCACTTGAATCCCATAGCATTAACACATTGTTCCCCTAAAAAACCAAAGTGTTTGACACAGGAAAAACAAAGGAAGTGAAAAAAAAGTTGGGTGGATGCTAGATTGCGAACTAACACATGATTACATGGGAAAAAAATCTTATAGCATTCTATCCTATGAATCAAACGACCAATGAAGGTAGCACGGTGCTGCCTCTCATCGACCTCCTCTGCAGGAGTTTTCTTCTAGTAGTGGCGGAGCTTAGGCCAAGGACACAATTGATTTTCATGTAGAGCTCGATTAACTCAACTATGTCTCCTAGCTAGCAGTGCCCACCTGCAAATGAGCGCTACTATGAGCTGCGCGACAATGATAGAGGCTCTGTGAGGACCAGAGGTAGGCGAGCGACAAGTCGATGAGGTAGACCGACGACCCCTTGAGCTTGAAAGGCACCCGCATGATCTCCTCTCCTTGTAGGGAAGGTCGGGGTCCATTGGGCACATCTCCGATGACATCCGCGGCTTCCGACAACGTCGTTGCCATTTCATTAGTGTAAATAATTAGTCAATTCCTAGTCAACAATCAAAACCGCCTAAACTCTAACATGTGAACACTAAAACTGCTCAAGGGGTGATATACCCGGTTTTAGAGATTTGAGGGTAAAAATCATACCAAAATTGACTTTGGGGTGTTATTTGTCCATCGACTTACATTTGAGGGTGAAAAATATACTTCTTTCAATGGTCCGCTGGTCAGAGTATTCTTTTTAGATTTATAACATGTGGGACCGAGTGTGAACGAACCGACCTCAATCGACGGCAAAATCGCCTGCCGGACGCACTTTGAGAGAGACGAGGAGCAAGAAGCGATACGGGCTAGTCGTGTCACGCAAGAAAATGGTTGGTCTCATGTTTAAAACTTGTTGTACTATAGTAGAGGTAGATGTAGTGTAGACGTAGATGCAGATGTAGATGTACATGTTGATATGTAGAGATAAGTGAGACTCACCAACGGTCACCAACGTAGGCCGAGTACATGCACGAATCACCCACAAAAAAGGAGTACGTGCACGAAGAGAAAAATTGCACGCACGGACGCACGTACTCTATGTCTCATTCCCTAACACACCCGCGTGGGTACACGGTGGAGCTCATTTCTGGATGAAGAGGAAGCTCACATGATAATTTGACGCGTTTGGTAGTTGTTCACTTAGTGGAGGGTCGGGAACCACGCGTGGACGAATCAAAGTTCGACCATGAAGCGGTGGCGTGTTTGTTTTTAATTTTTACTTCAATGGAACGTACACAGTTTTTTTCTTAAATGGCATGTGAATCGTGCACATACTCAATGACGGAGCACGGGATGGGATGGTAGCCATGGACATGATCGGCCCTTTTTGGAGACTACTACACTGGTACTTTGATGTACATTTTGAAAAAAAACTACTACTTTGATGTGTCATGTCAACTCGCAGAACAATGAGAAGCTTGCTTACTATGCCCTCTACATAGCCCACACTTTGTACGGCTAGTTATAATGGGAGTAACTTAGCGCACTCCAAGAAAATTTTTCTTATGTGGAAAGTAGTTAATGAGAAGTGGTAACATAATATGTTCCTGTAACATAGTGTTTCCCAAGACAAGATGAGTCTACAAGCTAATAAATGAAGCTATCATAACATTAGTATGTTAGTCCCTCCTTTCCGGTTTATAGGGCTTATCTCAAAATCTTAGTTTTTCCATTTTATAAGGATCAATTTGGTTGTTCCCCATCACAAGTTTAGATTTCAAGGTGCATTAAATAATTGCATGCAAGTATTAAGAGAAAATTGACCAATGCATGTACTTTATGCATGCATGCATTGCAATTAATACAATGGTGAACATAAATTTTTGAGGAAAACAAGAGAATTAATTTGGTGCTTTTGCAAATTACAAAAAGTATTCCACCACTCATCATCTACCTTGGTTGGTGAGATTTTCGAATTGAGCCCTATAAACCGGAAAGGAGGGAGTAGTAACATAGACTAGTGTCATATGCATGAAACTAGTGAGTATGGGAGCACATGATATTTCCCCGTCCGGACCGATCCCAAGTTGGCTTGTCACCTTCTTGGCCCACCAAAAACCCCTCCCTCCTCCCGCGCGCGCTTCCCGCCCGGCGCCAGCTAAGCCCACCGCTCCACATTGATGGCAAGTCAGGGCGACGCGACCTCTCACTGCTTCCGTCGTTGAAGCGGCGCGCCGACCGAGGGCACCGCCCGCTGCATGCCTGGGATTCAGACTACAAAGTGGAGAGTAACTTTTGAGCAAGTACTACAATTAGATGACATAAGCAGGATATAATGATTTAAATATAGTATTTGTGCTTAGTTGAAGGAGAGAGAAGAGAAGCGGGTTGTAAACTTGTAGACGGTTGTAGCAGGAGCTCCAACATACTTTGTGAGACAAAAGGTGGGGCCATTATTAATGATATAGTATTATACTAAAGGGACTAACTATTGTACTAGCATGCTATTTGGTTGGTTCTAGATGATGTGTCAACTTCATATAGCCGGATGTTGGCTATACTATTACCAATGCTCTAAGTGTGGTGTGAGTGGGACTAAAGTTGAGTCCCATACTGCTAGGTGAGTGTGAGTTGCACCACTTTATAATGTGATCTATTCTAGCATTTGCATGAGCATGATAATAGGAAACCTACACGCGAGCTCTTCGGGAATGAGCCTGTCCAAGGACAAAAGCTATGCACGTGGTCTATATTTTTGTTGGTCGGAAAATTTATTAAGTCATTAATTAATAATTAACAGACGCCTTAATTACTCACCCGTTTCTGATTCTTTTGGATAGCGGGGCTATTATTGACTTGGACGTGGGGTTTGGGCCAAAGGGCTACTATTATACTTGGTCTTACTCACACGACCGACCCCTAGCCGCCGCTGTATCATATGGTTTCGCACCGTTCCAGATCTTAGCGCCGCCATGCAATTCTTCTCTAGCCCTCCTTCGGGCGTGCACCGCGAGAAGGGACAACAGTCCTCAGAACCCCGCCTTTCGTAATCCTGTACGGGAGAGGGGCGATCAGGTTTTTGGGGAGCACACTCCTGTGAGTGCTGCCAGCGACGACTTCCTCACAATAGCCTTCTTCCCCGACCTCGGTAACCTCTTCATCAACGACATGACTGACAACATCAACCACAGCGGTTCTTCTCCCGCCGTATAGTATGTGATTCTGTCCTCCTGGTTTAGTCCGCATCATTACTTTGATCTTTGCAATTGTCATCATGATCTATTTACTGTTGATTCGGATTAAATCTCATAGTAAATTTCTCATATATTCAACAATCCAATCCAAAAACCTGATTATAGGAAATTTACTCCGAGTGGTTTTGCTGTGCTTTTGAATCCGCCTACTTTGAAGGGGTTGCAATATAAAAGGTGGCGCACAAGAGAAGTATATTGGTTTCAGATCATGTACTGCTATGACGCCACTAAGGGTAAGCCTGAGGGCGATCTTCATCCTACACAGCAGGAAGCTTTTGACAACATGGATACCCACTTCAAAGCCGCAATGCTGAGTGTTCTTGACGACTCCATTGTGGATTCATATATGTCATTTGACAACGGCAAAGACATGTGGGTTGTGCTCGAGGCCACGTTTGGGGCCTCGAGCGCTGGCAACAAGTTGTACGTCATGGAGCAATTCTGTGACTACAAGATGACTGATGAGCGCTCTGTTGTTCAGCAGACTAATGAGATACAGTCACTCGCTAAGGAACTTGAGTACTTTAAGTGTGTATTGCCGGACAAATTTGTTGCTGGAACCATCATTGCCAAGCTTCCACCTTCGTGGAACAATTTTGCTACTTCTCTGAAAAACAAGAGACATGAGTTTTCCATTTTGGATCTCATTAGCACTCTTGATTTTGAAGAGAAGGCGAGAGCAAAAGACAAACGTGCTCGGGTCGCTGAGGGAGCTTCTAGTGCCCACATGGTACATGAGAAGAACTTCCAGCCCAACCAACTCCAAAACAACAAGAACAAATCTCAGGGGAACGGCAAGTTTGATGCAAAGAACAAGCCGTCACATTCTACCAACTTAAAGAAGAATTCTCATAACGGGAAGGGAGACAAACCTCAATTTTGGTAGCACCACACAAAATTATATGGCTGCATCTACCTGCTGTCAGCTAACCTCATGGTGCTCCAGGTATTCCTACATTCGTAACTAGGTACAATGACCACCGCAAGATGAAATAAGCTTATTCGTACGTTGACTTGCTGATTGCAGTGCGGAACGATCCTGTCATGTGTGGAGGAGCAAACAAGCAGTGCAGCCGAAGGTGGAAATCAACTAAGGACTTATGAAATTATATATAATCTTCCTCAGGCAGGTCGGTATCCCCTTCGTCCAGATGATCATGTTTTTTCATGCCGAGCTATTGATATGTGCTACTGTTTTGCAACACCGTTTAAGCATAGCTATTGTTTTCCTATCTTTTTAGATTCAAGAAAAAGAAGACAATTTCAGGCGAACTACACAATATGGACGCATGTTGAGTCATCTCTATTGCCTTATGTGTTTGCTACAAATGTGTCAGCATCAATTGCAAGATGAGGCAGCTAGCTAGCTGTGGAGTTGCCAACGTGCTCAAAGTGCTTGCAACATTGAGAAGAAACAAGCATGCCCAGGAAATTAATGCGTGCGCAGGGAGGCCCTTTGCTCAGAGAAGCATCGACCGATTTTCTTTATTTCCACACCTTCTCACAGCTTTGTATTGGTTATAGTATGGTGAATCATTGAGATGCATAAACATGATGAACTTTTGTTCTTCTGAATGTTAGTATGCATACCATATCTTCTGATGCTTAGTTTAATGTGAATGTTGACTAGCCTGTGAACCTTCACAATCTAGTAACTATATTGTAGGCCTGTTATTTGACACCTCACTTTGCCGCGCTATGCGACCAGTGTGAGTGTTTGCATCCAGTACCGCATCCTCTAATTTGGTGGATGCCAAGTTGAAAAAGGTTACCGATGAGTAGCCATAAGCTGGAGGCGTCTCTTTTTCTTTTCTTTTGAATGGGATAAGCTGGAGAGTGTCTCGGCCTGCCTCTAGCACAAGGCCCTCCAGTACGAAACATGGGCAGCCAACTCGGCTGATACAAAAGCCTATCCATCTTAAAGCCCATTTTTTTTTGTTTTTCGCGAGGAGAAGCCCATATTTCTTGAAGAGGGGGAGATCCCAGAAAAACCCTCCTTCCTCCTCGCTTCCACTTATACTGCAGCTCGCTCCCCCGCTTCCGTCTCCCCCAAATTCCCCCGCTCCCCATCTTCCTCACTCGTCCAGCAAATCCCCGCTCACCTTCTTCCTCACTCGTATAGAGAACACCTGCTCCTCTTCTTCCACTCGTACGTAAAATCCTAGCCCTCCTTCTTCCTCACTCGCACTGCCACTAGGCTCATCTCTGGCTACTCTACTCAACCTCGTGAGCTCGGTGCAACGCCCGCAAGGAAAATGGAGTCGGCTGGCCCCAGCGCCAAGAAGATGAGGCTCCCGCCAGCGGCGACGCCGGTTGTAGATCCCGCACCCAGCAGCGCGGGGAGAAGCTGCGAGCCCCCCCACCCGGATCTGAGGAACCGGTAGAATCTCCGGTGGACCACATCAACGATCTCCCGGACGTCATCCTCGAGGAGATCATCTCAATTCTCCCCAGCAAGGATTGCTGCCGCACACAAGTCCTCTCAACTCGGTGGCGCCCGACATGGTGCACCGCGCCCCTCAATCTCGACTGCCGTCAGATTTCTGTCCTTCCTGAATTTGATCTCCTCAGACCAATCGTCTCCTCTCACCAGCAGGGCCCTGTTCAACGCCTCTGCAGCTTGACATGCTACCTGCTGTCCATACCCTGCACGGTGGACGCTTGGCTGACATCCCCTGAATTTGGAAAACTCCAGCTGTTTGAGTTCTACCATTACCACGAAAGTTTCATACCACGAACACACCAAGAATTTGTGCCCACACCACCATTGTCCATCTCGCAGTTTTCCTCCTCTCTCCACACCGCCACCTTCGCCCGGTGCCATCTACCACACGATCTAGTACAAATGCTTCGACTCCCACTGCTAAAAAAACTTTCGCTTATGGTGGTTTATCTGTCTGAGGCCTCACTGCAGCATCATCCACTCCAGTTGCCCTGCCCTGGAGCGCTCGTTGATTGTTTTGGGAATAGAAATCCCTATTAGTTATCTCCAAATAAAGTTGCCTCACCTTAAAAGCATTGGAATTTGTTTTGAAGGACAACAGCTCATCATCGAAGATGCCCCTTCACTTCAAAGGTTGCTCCTTGATGATTGTTATATACCTTCGCAAATAACTGTCGCCTCTGCGCCCAAACTGGAGACCTTGGGTGTAATTCGTGATCCGTTTAATGATCACAGGAAGTTGGTGTTTGGCTCCTCACTTTTTCAGGTACCGTATATTATCATCTACACATTTGTAATCATAAGCTGCATTTTTCATTTGTGCGCATAAGTTTTATCATCTTGGAGTAAACTTTGGGTACTAATATTATGTTATATGCTCAAGGAAGAGTTCGTCCATGGATAGCCTATCAATACTACTAGATTCTGTAATGATCTTATATATCAGAATGTTTAATTTTGATCTGAACATAATTATTGGCTTGCTGCAATGCTTTCGATCTCTGGAGAATTTATATATAAAGGTGATGATGGCATGCACATTGAAAGCCCGTATATATTGTACTAGAATTAACCGTTCAATTGTCGCTCTTTCGACATACTCTTTTTTCAGACCTTAACTGTTTTCAATCTTCATGTCTACTTAGGCACTGCTACCAAATGGAGAAAAACGTATAACCAATCGGTGGCATAATAAGCACCAGGATTTTCTCAGTTCTCATGACATTCATTTGAGGAAAATAATGATGGATGGATATGCATCCAACCAGGCAAACAGAAGCTTTGTCACATTCTTCCTGTTGAATGCGAGGTTACTATCGGCGTCCTGGGAACGGGGGTCCACAGACTTGCCTGCCTGCGGCCCGTGACGTGGCTCTACCAAGCGGCCTGGTACGGCCCATCTTCATCAGCAACCACTCAAGACCCTCGCGAGGCGGACGACACAAGACCTCCTCAGGGGCAGCCATGCTAGGCTGGCTCGCGAGGAGCGGAGACATCAAGGCGGGAGGCACCTCGTGAGGTTTCCGTGACGTGAGCTGTGACGACCAAGGCCAGGCAGGCACCAGCGGGCACAGTGTACTAGTTTCCTCTTTGGTGCTAAAGAGGCAGGCGCGGGCGAGGAGTCCCGAGGCATCACGCAAAGGTTTCCATATCGGTGCAACAAGACCAAGACCAGCAGGACGGTAGGACGGAGGTCACCGTGGAGCCCACGACTGCGTCACCACCAGAGCCTTTGGCAGGCGAAGACCACCTTTAGTCAGGATAACTTGTACTAGTTGTCTCCCTTCAAAATTGGCTGTTGTGGGATCCCTTCCCGCCTACATTTGGGAAGAGGGCCAGGGCCTCTATAAATAGGACTAGCCACCACCGTAGAGAGGCAACTCATCTGATCTTGGGTCAGAGCCACTCCATCCTAAGCCACCACACCAGCTCCTCGAGCTCAAGAACACCTCTCCTCAGGAGGTTGTTCATACCTTGTACTTGTTCATGCTCAGCCTACAAGGCAATCCACCACACCACACTGGAGTAGGGTATTACACCGCAACGGTGGCCCGAAATAGTATAAACTCTTGTGGCTCTTGTTCCTTGGGTTCGAAGAGCTAGGCCTATAGATCGTTGCGCGAGCGGGCTAGAGGGAGAGAGTTCTTCGTGCGCACCCCAGAGTTCGAACCTTAAGGGTTTGTCGGAACCCTGATCCGACAGTTACTATTGTCCATGAGGCTTAAGTTTTTCGTAAAGAGATTTCTCATGGACGGACATGTTGAACAGCAAAAAAATATGTTTCAGGTGGACAAATGGGCTTCTGAACGTGCTCGGCTTCTATTTACAACAACTTGTAGTCATCCTCCAATAATTTTTTTTGCACAGGATGTTGATTTTATGGATCAGACCGATCCATTTGTTTGTGACTGCAAAAAAGAGTGGTTGGTTAGATGTTATTGCCATGTTCAATCTGGGTCTTGTCTAAATTTGATGAACAATTAAACCTTGGGATTTTTGTACTGTTTGTAAGCTTCAGTTACATGTTGTTACCCTCGTACTACCCTCCGCCCGCCGCTACACTGCCGCACCTTCCATGCTCCGGTTTGTTCCTGTCCGAGGCCTCGCCGTTGTTCTCCGCCTTGGTTCGCTCGCTGTGCCCGCCGCCGTCTGGCGTTGTCAACATGGTCAACAACCGAGAGGAATCAGGAGATGACTGGACGTGGAGAGGCTGACAGTAGGGACCCACCAGGGTCATTGCATTACACAAGCACCCCCTATTACTCCTACAAGCCAAAAAATACTTCCTCCTAATTGTTTGACAACTACAGTAGGTCCCATGCCATTGTCAATGTAATTAATAAACGAGAAAATTACACAACGAGCGGACAACACCAGGGACGCAGCAGCTCTCCCAGTTGTTTTTTAGTTTTAGAGACGGAGCTCAACCGCGCGTTGGGCGGGGGCTGTGGCCCGTCTAGTCCATGCTTACGCTTTTATTTAAGCACATGACGAGCCAGTTGATATCTTTTTTCTTTATGAAAATGGCTAGCCCGGTTCTTTTTTATTGGAGAATACCCAACCGAGGCCTACTTGCTTTTCTCAGCCCTGCTGGGCCACAAATCTTTCAAGACGAGGAGGGATATGTAAGTTGTAAGAAATGGGCTTCCCCAGAAAATGGTCTATAAGTTGTAAGAAATGGGCTGTAAATTTTTAAACCGAAGCCAACCGGCAATTACATTAAAATATCATTTTTCTGGATTTCTCTACTCTTATAAAAAGCAGAGTTGGTGATGATGGTGTGCCTGCCATCCTGTAATATAGGCCGTCCGATCTATATCTAACGGATAGGAAGGAAACTATGACAATTTACCCGCACTCCTCTCCACATTTGTATATAAGGCCTTCCCTCGTTCATCCTTTTCTCCCACGAGATAAACTACTCATACAAATGCATCTTCATGTTCCGTGCAACGCACAGGCATCTTGCTAGTAAATATTTTAATTTTCATTCATTTTTTGGCGGAGAATTTTTTTTGAATTTTATTTTGATATAGTTTTTTAAATTTTTTTAGCATGACACGAAATTTCATGAATAAAAGAGTTCGGACCCCACCGAATGAAAATTCTCGTTGAATTTTTTAGCAGTGTCCAGAATATATGGTCTGTAATGCTAATAAAAAGAATATGAGCTTCAAAATATCCTTAAGAATTAGCAAACGGGCTGTAAATTATTGAAAATAATGGCTAATGGGTTGTATGCTGTTTTCCACAGATTTGGAGGCTGACTTCTGGGCCTACTAGGTTCATGATGACGCTGTCCTAAAAAAATTTTGATGCGTACGCAAGGCTTTGTCAACTTAGTCAACACACAGCAATGACTGTTGGATGTCCATCCAACGGCCGTCGTGCTTCTTAAATCTCTGATCTTCCTGCTCCAGCCGCCCAAACCAGCGCTGGTGGGACTGCCTGCTCCTTCCTCCCGTGGCCGGCTGTGCTGTCGCCAGGCCATCCCTCTACCCACCCGCACATCCTGTTATTTTCCGGCGATGTCGGCCTCACCCCGCAGCTGACCAGTCAGCGCTCGTACTCCCCTCAGCGTGGGCATCCACTGCCGCGTCTTCCCTGGCTTCGTGTCGTTCCCTTCCTAGGCCTCACCGTCGTCCACTGCCCTGGTGCTCTCGGCGCGGTGTCGTCAACGTGGTCAACAAACGACATCCATCGGAAGTGGACGGAACATGGAGAGGCCGACAGCTGGGTCCACGGCCGCAAACTAGGAAATGCCTCCTTATTACGCGCAAAATAATGATGCCTCCACCTGACAGCTCGGACCCACCGGAAGGGCCTCTGTATTTCGCAAAAAAAAACGTTCCCCCCACTGACAGCTCGGGCCAGCCAGTGATACGTCCATTTTGCATCATGCTTTGATATTGATATTTATTGCATTATGGGCTATTATTACACATTATGTCACAATACTTATGCCTTTTCTCTCTTATTTACAACGTTTACATGAAGAGGGAGAATGCCGGCAGCTTGAATTTTGGGCTGGAAAAGGAGCAAATATTAGAGACCTATTCTGCACAACTCCAAAAGTCCTAAAACTCCATGGAAGTCATTTTTGGAATTTATAAAAAATACTGAGCGAAGAAAGCACTGGAGGGGGCCACCCACCATCCACGAGGGTGGGGGGCGCGCCCCTGCCTCGTGGGCCCCCTGTCAGGCCTCCGATGCCCATCTATGGCTATATGGTGTCTTTCACCCTGGAAAAAATCATAAGCAAGCTTTCGGGAAGAAACACCGCCGCCACGAGGCGGAACCTTGGCGGAACCAATCTAGGGCTCCGGCGGAGCTGTTCTGCCGGGGAAACATCCCTCCGGGAGGGGGAAATCGTCACCATCGTCATCACCATCGATCCTCTCAGCGGGAGGGGGTCAATATCCATCAACATCTTCACCAGCACCATCTCCTCTCAAACCCTAGTTCATCTATTGTATCCGATCTTTGTCTCCAAACCTCAGATTGGTACCTGTGGGTTGCTAGTAGTGTTGATTACTCCTTGTAGTTGATGCTAGTTGGTTTATTCGGTGGAAGATCATATGTTTAGATCCTTAATGCATATTTATACCCCTCTAATTATGAACATGAATATGATTTGTGAGTAGTTATGTTTGTTCCTGAGGACATGGGAGAAGTCTTGCTATAAGTAGTCATGTGAATTTGGTATTCGTTCGATATTTTGATGAGATGTATGTTGTCTTTCCTCTAGTGGTGTTATGTGAACGTCGACTACATGACACTTCACCATTATTTGGGCCTAGAGGAAGGCATTGGGAAGTAATAAGTAGATGATGGGTTGCTAGAGTGACAGAAGCTTAAACCCTAGTTTATGTGTTGCTTCGTAAGGGGCTGATTTGGATCCATATGTTTCATGCTATGGTTAGGTTTACCTTAATACTTCTTTTGTAGTTGCAGATGCTTCCAATAGGGGTTAATCATAAGTGGGATGCTTGTCCAAGAAAGGGCAGC
The DNA here is from genome assembly GCF_002575655.3 of Aegilops tauschii subsp. strangulata. Lineage (NCBI taxonomy): Eukaryota > Viridiplantae > Streptophyta > Magnoliopsida > Poales > Poaceae > Aegilops > Aegilops tauschii. The sequence goes on along the minus strand of NC_053039.3, from coordinate 385,326,625 downwards.
ACCCAAGCGCCGGTCCACCCACATACCAAATTATCAAAGTAACGAACGCGAATCATATGAGCGTGATGAAAACTAGCTTGACGATAATTCCCATGCGTTCTCGGGAGCATTTTCCTTCATATAAGAATTTTTCCAGGCTTGTCCTTTGCTACGAAAAGGATTGGGCCACCTTGCTGCATCTTATTTACTTTTATTGCTTGTTACCCGTTACGAATTATCTTATCACAAAACTATCTACTACCGATAATTTCAGTGCTTGCAGAGAAAACCTTATTGAAAACCGCTTGTCATTTCCTTCAGCTCCTCGTTGGGTTCGACACTCTTACTTATCGAAAGGACTACGATAGATCCCCTACACTTGTAGGTCATCAAGACTCTTTTCTGGCGCCGTTGCCGGGGAGTGAAGCGCATTTGGTAAGTGGAAATTGGTAAGGAAAAATTTATATAGTGTGCTGAAATTTACTGTCACTTGCTACTATGGAAAGTAATCTTTTGAGGGGCTTGTTCGGGGTATCTTCACCCCGACCAGTAGAGCAAAGAGTTTCTCCTCAACGTACTGAACCTACTGAAAATGTTTACTTTGAAATTCCTTCGGGTATGATAGAGAAACTGCTAGCTAATCCCTTTACAGGAGATGGAACATTGCACCCTGATTTGCACCTAATCTATGTGGATGAAGTTTGTGGATTATTTCAGCTTGCAGGTATGCCCGAGGATGTTATCAAGAAGAAGGTCTTCCCTTTATCTTTGAAGGGAGAGGCATTGACATGGTATAGGCTGTGTGATGATATGGGATCATGGAACTACAAACGATTGAAATTGGAATTTCATCAGAAGTTTTATCCTATGCATCTTGTTCATCGTGATCGTAATTATATATATAATTTTTGGCCTTGCGAAGGAGAAAGCATCGCTCAAGCTTGGGGGAGGCTTAAGTCAATGTTATATTCATGCCCCAATCATGAGCTCTCAAGAGAAATAATTATTCAAAAAATTTATGCTCGGCTTTTTGACAACAATCGCTCCATGCTCGATACTTCTTGTACTAGTTCTTTTATGATGAAGACTATTGAATTCAGATGGGATTTATTGGAAAGAATTAAACGCAAATCTGAATATTAGGATCTCGACGAAGGTAAGGAGTCAGGTATAACACCTAAGTTTGATTGTGTTAAATCTTTTATGGATACCGATGTTTTCCGCAAGTTTAGCACTAAATATGGACTTGACTCCGAGATAGTAGCTTCTTTTTGTGCATCATTTACTACTCATGTTGATCTCCCTAAGGAGAAGTGGTTTAAATATCATCCTCCCATAGAAGTAAAAGTAGTTGAACCTATCAAAGTTGAAGAAAATACTATCACTTATAATGATCCTATTGTTCTGACTACTTATATTGAGAAACCACCTTCCCTTGTTAGAATAAAGGATTATGCTAGAGCTTCCACTTTGGTTAACAAAAGTAATATTAAGACACCCAAACCCCCTAAGCAAATTAAACTTGAACCTAGTATTGCTATGGTTAAGGATCTCTTGGCTGATAATATTGATGGGCATGTTATTTATTTCTGTGATGAAGCTGCTAGAATTGCTAGACCCGATAATAAAAATAAACATAGACCTGTTGTTGGCATGCCTGTTATTTCCGTTAAAATAGGAGATCATTGTTATCATGGCTTGTGTGATATGGGTGCTAGTGCGAGTGCAATACCTCATTCCTTATACAAAGAAATTATGCATGATGTTGCACCTGCTGAGATAGAAGAAATTGATGTTACTATTAAACTTGCAAATAGAGATACTATTTCACCAATTGGGATTGTTAGAGATGTTGAAGTCTTGTGTGGGAAAGTTAAATATCCTGCTGATTTTCTTGTTCTTGGCTCCCCACAAGATGACTTTTGTCCTATTATATTTGGTAGACCCTTCTTGAATACTGTTAATGCTAGGATAGATTGCAAAAAGGATGTTGTTACTATCGGTTTAGGGGATATGTATCATGATTTTAATTTTGCTAAATTTCGTAGACAACCCCATGATAAAGAAATGCCTAGTAAAGATGAAATAATTGGTCTTGCTTCTATTGCCGTGCCTCCTAATGATCCTCTAGAACAATATTTGCTAGACCATGAAAATGATATGTTTATGAATGAAAGAAGGGAAATAGATGAAGTATTATTTAATCAGGGGCCTATTTTGAAACACAACTTGCCTGTTGAAATCCTAGGGGATCCTCCTCCACCCAAGGGTGATCCCGTGTTTGAGCTTAAACCAATACCTGATACTCTTAAATATGCTTATCTGGATGAAAAAAAGATATATCCTGTTATTATTAGTGCTAACCTTTCAGAGCATGAAGAAAATAAATTATTGAAAACTCTAAAGAAGCACCGTGATGCTATTGGATATACTCTTGATGATCTTAAGGGCATTAGTCCCACTCTATGCCAGCACAAAATAAAATTGGAGAAAGACGCTAAACCGGTTGTTGATCATGAACGACGGTTGAATCCTAAGATGAAATAAGTGGTAAGAAAAGAAATACTAAAGCTTCTGGAGGCAGGTATAATTTATCCCGTTGCTGATAGTCAGTGGGTAAGTCCTGTCCATTGTGTCCCTAAGAAGGGATGTATTACTGTTGTTCCTAATGATAAAGATGAGTTGATCCCACAAAGAATTGTTACAGGTTATAGGATGGTAATTGATTTCCGTAAGTTAAATAAAGCTACTAAAAAGGATCATTACCCTTTACCTTTTATTGATCAAATGCTAGAAAGACTATCCAAACATACACATTTTTGCTTTCTAGATGGTTACTCCGGTTTCTCTCAAACACCTGTGTCAAAATAGGATCACGAAAACACCACTTTTACTTGCCCTTTCGGTACCTTTGCTTATAGACGTATGCCTTTTGGTTTATGTAATGCACCTGCTACCTTTCAAAGATGCATGATGGCTATATTCTCTGACTTTTGTGAAAATATTGTTGAGGTTTTCATGGATGATTTCTCCGTTTATGGATCTTCTTTTGATGATTGCTTGAGCAATCTTGATCGAGTTTTGCAGAGATGTGAAGAAACTAATATTGTCTTGAATTGGGAGAAGTGCCACTTTATGGTTAATGAAGGTATTGTTTTGGGGCATAAAATTTCTGAAAGAGGTATTGAAGTTGATAAAGCTAAAGTTGATGCTATTGAAAAGATGTCGTGTCCCAAGGACATTAAAGGTATAAGAAGTTTCCTTGGTCGTGCCGATTTTTATAGGAGGTTCATTAAGGACTTCTCAAAAATTTCTAGGCCTCTGACTAATCTCTTACAAAAAGATATTCCTTTTGTCTTTGATGATGATTGTGTAGAAGCATTTGAAATACTTAAGAAAGCTTTGATTTCTGCACTTATAGTTCAGCCACCTGATTGGAATTTACCCTTTGAAATTATGTGTGATGCTAGTGATTATGCTGTAGGTGTTGTTCTAGGACAAAGAGTTGATATGAAATTAAATGTTATCCAATATGCTAGTAAAACTCTAGACAGTGCCCAGAGAAATTATGCTACTACTGAAAAGGAATTTTTAGCAGTTGTATTTGCTTGCGATAAGTTCAGACCGTATATTATTGATTCCAAAGTAACTGTTCACACCGATCATGCTGCTATTAAATATCTAATGGAAAAGAAAGATGCTAAACCTAGACTTATTAGATGGGTTCTCCTACTACAAGAATTTGATTTGCATATTATTGATAGAAAGGGAGCTGAGAACCCCGTTGCAGACAACTTGTCTAGGTTAGGGAATGTTCTTGATGACCCACTACCTATTGATGATAGCTTTCCTGATGAACAATTAGCTATCATAAATGCTTCTCGTACTGCTCCATGGTATGCTGATTATGCTAATTACATTGTTGCTAAATTTATACCACCTAGTTTCACATACCAGTAAAAGAAAAAGTTTTCTATGATTTAAGACATTACTTCTAGGATGACCCACACCTTTATAAAGAAGGAGTAGATGGTGTTATTAGACGTTGTGTACCAGAGCATGAACAGGAACAGATCCTACGCAAGTGTCACTCCGAGGCTTATGGAGGACACCACGCTGGAGATAGAACTGCACATAACGTATTGCAATCCAGTTTTTATTGGCCTACTCTCTTCAAAGATGCCCGTAAGTTTGTCTTGTCTTGTGATGAATTTCAAAGAATTGGTAATATTAGTAGACGTCAAGAAATGCCTATGAATGATTCACTTGTTATTGAACCATTTGATGTTTGGGGCTTTGATTATATGGGACCATTTCCTTCCTCTAATGGGTATACACATATTTTAGTTGTTGTTGATTACGTTACTAAGTGGGTAGAAGCTATTCCAACTAGTAGTGCTGATCACAACACTTCTATTAAGATGCTTAAAGAAGTTATTTTTCCGAGGTTTGGAGTCCCTAGATATTTAATGACTGATGGTGGTTCACATTTTATTCATGGTGCTTTTCGTAAAATGCTTGCTAAGTATGATGTTAACCATAGAATTGCATCTCCATACCACCGACAATCTAGTGGTCAAGTAGAACTGAGGAATAAAGTGCTTAAATTAATTTTGCAAAAGACTGTTAATAGATCTAGAAAGAATTGGTCCAAGAAACTTGATGATGCTTTATGGGCCTATAGAACTGCATATAAAAATCCTATGGGTATGTCTCGGTATAAAATGGTTTATGGAAAAGCATGTCACTTACCTCTCGAACTGGGACATAAGGCATATTGGGCCATTAAAGAGCTCAATTATGATTTCCAACTTGCCAGTGAGAAGAGGTTATTTGACATAAGCTCACTTGGTGAATGGAGAACTCAAGCCTATGAGAATGCCAAACTGTTTAAAGAAAAGGTTAAAAGATGGCATGACAAAAGGATACAAAAGCGTGAGTTTAATGTAGGTGATTATGTTTTGCTATTCAACTCTCGTTTAAGATTTTTTGAAGGAAAACTTCTCTCTAAATGGGAAGGGCCTTACGTTATCGAGGAGGTCTATCGTTCCGGTGCCATAAAAATCAACAATTTCGAAGGCACAAATCCGAAGGTGGTGAACGGTCAAAGAATCAAACATTATATCTCAGGTAATCCCATAAATGTTGAAATTAATGTTATTGAAACTGTAACCCCGAAGGAATACATAAGGGACACTTTCCAGAACGTTTCAGACTCCGGAAAGGAATAGGTATGTGGTATGTGTTGGGGAACGTAGTAATTTCAAAAATTTCCTACGCACACGCAAGATCATGGTGATGCATAGCAACGAGAGGGGAGAGTGTTGTCCACGTACCCTCGTAGACAGAAAGCGGAAGCGTTAACACAATGCGGTTGATGTAGTCGTACGTCTTCACGATCCGACCGATCAAGTACCGAACGCACGGCACCTCCGAGTTCAGCACACGTTTAGCTCGATGACGTCCCTCGAACTCCGATCCAGCCGAGTGTTGAAGGAGAGTTTCGTCAGCATGACGGGGTGGTGACAATGATGATGTTCTACCGACGCAGGGCTTCGCCTAAGCACCGCTACGATATTATCGAGGTGTAATATGGTGGAGGGGGGCACCGCACACGGCTAAGAGATCAATAGATCAATTGTTGTGTCTATGGGGTGCCCCCTGCCCCCGTATATAAAGGAGCAAGGGGGAAGGCGGCTGGCCTAGTAGGAGGGCGCGCAAGGGGGGAGTCCTACTCCCACCGGGAGTAGGACTCCTCCTTTCCTTGTTGGAGTAGGAGAAGGGAAGGGAGAAGGAGAAAGAAGGAAGGGGGCGCCCCCCTCCCTACTCCAATTCGGACTAGTCCATGGGGAGGGGTGCGGCCACCCTTTGGGGCCTTTCTCTCCTATCCCGTATGGCCCATTAAGGCCCAATATGAATTCCCGTAACTCTCCGGTACTCCAAAAATACCCGAATCACGCGGAACCTTTCCGATGTCCAAATATACTCGTCCAATATATCAATCTTTACGTCTCGACCATTTCGAGACTTCTCGTCATGTCCCCGATCTCATCCGGGACTCCGAACTCCTTCGGTACATCAAAACTCATAAACTCGTAATAAAACTGTCATCGTAACGTTAAGCGTGCGGAACCTACGGGTTCGAGAACTATGTAGACATGACCGAGACACGTCTCCGGTCAATAACCAATAGCGGGACCTGGATGCCCATATTGGCTCCCACATATTGTACGAAGATCTTTATCGGTCAAACCGCATAACAACATACGTTGTTCCCTTTGTCATCGGTATGTTACTTGCCCGAGATTCGATCGTCGGTATCTGAATACCTAGTTCAATCTCATTACCGGCAAGTCTCTTTACTCGTTCCATAATACATCATCCCGCAACTAGCTCATTAGTTGCAATGCTTGCAAGGCTTATAGTGATGTGCATTACCGAGTGGGCCCAGAGATACCTCTCCGACAATCGGAGTGACAAATCCTAATCTCGAAATACGCCAGCCCAACAAGTACCTTCGGAGACACCTGTAGAGCACCTTTATAATCACCCAGTTACGTTGTGACGTTTGGTAGCACACAAAGTGTTCCTCCGGTAAACGGGAGTTGCATAATCTCATAGTCATAGGAACATGTATAAGTCATGAAGAAAGCAATAGCAACATACTAAACGATCGAGTGCTAAGCTAACGGAATGGGTCAAGTCAATCACATCATTCTCCTAATGATGTGATCCCGTTAATCAAATGACAACTCATGTCTATGTCTAAGAAACATAACCATATTTGATCAACGAGCTAGTCAAGTCGAGGCATACTAGTGACACTCTGTTTGTCTATGTATTCACACATGTATCAAGTTTCCGGTTAATACAATTCTAGCATGAATAATAAAAATTTATCATGATATAAGGAAATAAATAATAACTTTATTATTGTCTCTAGGGCATATTTCCTTCAGTCTCCCACTTGCACTAGAGTCAATAATCTAGTTCACATCGCCATGTGATTTAACACCAATAGTTCACATCACCATGTGATTAACACGCATAGTTCACATTGTCATGTGACCAACACCCAAAGGGTTTACTAGATTCATAATCTAGTTCACATCGCTATTTTATTAACACCCAAAGAGTACTAAGGTGTGATCATGTTTTGCTTGTGAGATAATTTTATTCAACGGGTCTGTCACATTCAGATCTGTAAGTATTTTGCAAATTTCTATGTCTACAATGCTCTGCACGGAGCTACTCTAGCTAATTGCTCCCACTTTCAATATGTATCTAGACCGAGACTTAGAGTCATCTAGATTAGTGTCAAAACTTGCATTGACGTAACCCTTTACGACGAACCTTTTGTCACTTCCATAATCGAGAAACATATCCTTATTCCACTAAGGATAATTTTGACCGCTGTCCAGTGATCTACTCCTAGATCACTATTATACTCCCTTGCCAAAATCATTTTAGGGTATACAATAGATCTGGTACACAGCATGGCATACTTTATAGAACCTATGGCCGAGGCATAGGGAATGACTTTCATTCTTTTTCTATCTTCTGCCGTGGTCGGGCTTTGAGTCTTACTCAATTTCAGACCTTGTAACACAGGCAAGAAACTCTTTCTTTGACTGTTCCATTTTGAACCACTTCAAAATCTTGTTAAGGTATGTACTCATTGAAAAAACTTATCAAGCGTCTTGATCTATATCTATAGATCTTGATGCTCAATATGTAAGTAGCTTCACCGAGGTCTTTCTTTGAAAAACTCCTTTCAAACACTCCTTTATGCTTTGCAGAATAATTCTACATTATTTCCGATCAACAATATTTCATTCACATATACTTATCAGAAATGTTGTAGTGCTCCCACTCACTTTCTTGTAAATACAGGCTTCACCGCAAGTCTGTATAAAACTATATCCTTTGATCAACTTATCAAAGTGTATATTCCAACTCGGAGACACTTGCACCAGTCCATAGATGGATCGCTGGAGCTTGCATATTTTGTTAGCACCTTTAGGATTGAAAAAATCTTCTAGTTGCATCATATACAAATCTTCTTTAATAAATCCATTAAGGAATGCATTTTTGTTTATCCATTTGCCAGATTTCATAAAATGCGGCAATTGCTAACATGATTCGGATAGACTTAAGCATAGATACGAGGGAGAAACTCTCATCGTAGTCAACACCTTAAACTTGTCGAAAACCTTTTGCGACAATTCTAGCTTTGTAGATAGTAACACTACTATCAGTGTCCGTCTTCCTCTTGAAGATCCATTTAATCTCAATGGCTCGCCGATCATTGGGCAAGTCAATCAAAGTCCATACTTTGTTCTCATACATGGATCTCATCTCAGATTTCATGGCCTCAAGCCATTTTGCGGAATCTAGGCTCGTCATCGCTTCCTCATAGTTCGTAGGTTCGTCATGGTCAAGTAACATGACCTCCAGAACTGAATTACCGTACCACTCTTGGTGCGGATCTCACTCTGGTTGACCTACGAGGTTCGGTAGTAAATTGATCCGAAGCTTCATGATCATCATCATTAACTTCCTCACTAATTGGTGTAAGCATCATTGGAACTGATTTCAGTGATGAACTACTTTCCAATAAGGGAGCAGGTACAATTACCTCATCAAGCTCTACTTTCCTCCCACTAACTTCTTTCGAGAGAAACTCCTTCTCTAGAAAGGATCCATACTTAGCAACGAATGTCTTGCCTTCGGATCTGTGATAGAAGGTGTATCCAACTGTCTCCTTTGGGTATCCAATGAAGACACATTTCTCCGATTTGGGTTTAGCCTATCAGGATGAAACTTTTTCACATAGGCATCACAACCCCAAACTTTAAGAAACGACAACTTTGGTTTCTTGCCAAACCACAGTTCATAAGATGTCATCTCAACGGATTTAGATGGTGCCCTATTTAATGTGAATGTAGCTGTCTCTAATGCATAACCCCAAAACGATAGTGGTAGATTGGTAAGAGACATCATATATTGCACCATATCTAATAAAGTACGGTTATGATTTTCGGACACACCATTACACTGTGGTGTTCCTGGTGGCGTGAGTAGTGAAACTATTTCACATTGTTTTTACTGAAGGCCAAACTCGTAACTCAAATACTCTTCTCCACGATCAGATCATAGAAACTTTATTTTCTTGTTACGATGATTTTCCACTTCACTCTGAAATTATATGAACTTTTCAAATGTTTCAGACTTCTGTTTCATTAAGTAGATATACCCATATCTGCTCAAATCATCTGTGAAGGTCAGAAATTAATGATACCTGCTACGAGCCTCAATATTGATCGGACCACATACATCTGTATGTATGATTTCCAACAAATCTGTTGCTCTCTCCATAGTTCCGGAGAACAGCGTATTAGTCATCTTGCCCATGAGGCACGGTTCGCAAGCATCAAGTGATTCCAAAATCCCATCAGTATGGAGTTTCTTCATGCGCTTTACACCAATATGATCTAAACGGCAGTGCCACAAATAAGTTGCACTATCATTATTAACTTTGCATCTTTTGGCTTCATTATTATGAATATGTGTATCACTACGATCGAGATCCAACAAACCATTTTATTGGCTGTATGACCATAGAAGGTTTTATTCATGTAAACAGAACAACAATTATTCTCTAATTTAAATGAATAACTGTATTGCAACAAACATGATCAAATCATATTCATGCTCAACGCAAACACCAAATAACACTTATTTAGGTTCAACACTAATCCCGAAAGTATAAGGAGTGTGCGATGATGATCATATCAATCTTGGAACCACTTCCAATACACATCGTCACTTCATCCTTAACTAGTTTATGTTCATTATGCAACTCCCGTTTCGAGTTACTACTCTTTAGCAACAGAGCCAGTATCAAATACCGAGGGGTTGCTATAAACACTAGTAAGTACACATCAATAACATGTATATCCAATATACCTTTGTTCACTTTGCCATCCTTCTTATCCACCAAATACTTGGGGCAGTTCCGCTTCCAGTGACCAGTCACTTTGCAGTAGAAGCACTTAGTATCAGGCTTAGGTACAGACTTGGGTTTCTTCACTTGAGCAGCAACTTGCTTGCCGTTCTTCTTGAAGTTCCCCTTCTTCCCTTTGCCATTTTCTTGAAACTAGTGGTCTCGTCAACCATCAACACTTGATGTTTTTCTTGATTTCTAGCTTCGTCGATTTCAGCATCACGAAGAGCTCGGGAATTACTTTCGTCATCCCTTGCATACTATAGTTCATCACGAAGTTCTACTAACTTGGTGATGGTGACTAGAGAATTCTGTCAATCACTATTTTATCTGGAAGATTAACTCCCACTTGATTCAAGCGATTGTAGTACCCAGACAATCTGAGCACATGCTCACTGCTTGAGCTATTCTCCTCCATCTTTTAGCTATAGAACTTGTTGGAGACTTCATATCTCTCAACTCGGGTATTTTCTTGAAATATTAACTTCAACTCCTGGAACATCTCATATGGTCCATGACGTTCAAAACGTCTTTGAAGTCCCGATTCTAAGTCGTTAAGCATGGTGCACTAAACTATCAAGTAGTCATCATATTGAGCTAGCCAAACGTTCATAACGTCTGCATCTGCTCCTGTAATAGGTCTGTCACCTAGCGGTGCATCAAGGACATAATTCTTCTGTGCAGCAATGAGGATAATCCTCAGATCACGGATCCAATCCGCATCTTTGCTACTAACATCTTTCAACATAATTTTCTCTAGGAACATATCAAAAATAAACACAGGGAAGCAACAACGCGAGCTATTGATCTACAACATAATTTGCAAAAATACTATCAGGACTAAGTTCATGATAAATTTAAGTTCAATTAATCATATTACTTAAGAACTCCCACTTAGATAGACATCCCTCTAATCCTCTAAGTGATCACGTGATCCATATCAACTAAACCATGTCCGATCATCACGTGAAATGGAGTAGTTTTCAATGGTGAACATCACTATGTTGATCATATCTACTATATGATTCATGCTCGACCTTTCGGTCTCAGTGTTCCGAGGCCATATCTGCATATGCTAGGCTCGTCAAGTTTAACCTGAGTATTATGCGTGTGCAAAACTGGCTTGCACCCGTTGTAGATGGACGTAGAGCTTATCACACCCGATCATCACATGGTGTCTGGGCACGACGAACTTTGGCAACGGTGCATACTCAGGGAGAACACTTTTATCTTGAAATTTAGTGAGAGATCATCTTATAATGCTACCGTCAATCAAAGCAAGATAAGATGCATAAAAGATAAACATCACATGCAATCAATATAAGTGATATGATATGGCCATCATCATCTTGTGCTTGTGATCTCCATCTCCGAAGCACCGTCATGATCACCATCGTCACCGGCACGACACCTTGATCTCCATCGTAGCATCATTGTCGTCTCGCCAACTATTGCTTCTACGACTATCGCTACCGCTCAGTTATAAAGTAAAACAATTACATGGCGATTGTATTGCATACAATAAAGCGACAACCATATGGCTCCTGCCAGTTGCCGATAACTCGGTTACAAAACATGATCATCTCATACAATAAAATTCAGCATCATGTCTTGACCATATCACATCACAACATGCCCTGCAAAAACAAGTTAGACGTCCTCTACTTTGTTGTTGCAAGTTTTACGTGGCTGCTACGGGCTTAGCAAGAACCGTTCTTACCTACGCATCAAAACCACAACGATAGTTTGTCAAGTTGGTGCTGTTTTAACCTTCGCAAGGACCGGGCGTAGCCACACTCGGTTCAACTAAAGTGAGAGAGACAGACACCCGCCATTCACCTTTAAGCAACGAGTGCTCGCAACGGTGAAACCAGTCTCGTGTAAGCGTACGCGTAATGTCGGTCCGGGCCGCTTCATCTCACAATACCGCTGAACCAAAATATGACATGTTGGTAAGCAGTATGACTTATATCGCCCACAACTCACTTGTGTTCTACTCGTGCATACAACATCAACGCATAAAACCAGGCTCGGATGCCACTGTTGGGGAACGTAGTAATTTCAAAAAATTCCTACGCACACGCAAGATCATGGTGATGCATAGCAACGAGAGGGGAGAGTGTTGTCCACATACCCTCGTAGACCGAAAGCGGAAGCGTTAACACAACGCGGTTGATGTAGTCGTACGTCTTCAAGATCCGACCGATCAAGTACCGAATGCATGGCACCTCCGAGTTCAGCACACGTTCAGCTCGATGACGCCCTCGAACTCCGATCCAGCCGAGTGTTGAGGGAGAGTTTTCTCAGCTCGACGGCGTGGTGACAATGATGATGTTCTACCGACGCAGGGCTTCGCCTAAGCACCGCTACGATATTATCGAGGTGTAATATGGTGGAGGGGGGCACCGCACACGGCTAAGAGATCAATAGATCAATTGTTGTGTCTACCCCTGCCCCCGTATATAAAGGAGCAAGGGGGGAGGCGGCCGGCCTAGGAGGAGGGCGCGCCAAGGGGGTAGTCCTACTCCCACCGGGAGTAGGACTCCTCCTTTCCTTGTTGGATTAGGAGAAGGGAAGGGAGAAGGAGAAAGAAGGAAGGGGGCGCCCCCCCTCCCTAGTCCAATTCGGACTAGTCCATGGGGAGGGGTGCGGCCACCCTTTGGGGCCTTTCTCTCCTTTCCCGTATGGCCCATTAAGGCCCAATACGAATTCCCGTAACTCTCCGGTACTCCGAAAAATACCCGAATCACTCGGAACCTTTACGATGTCCAAATATAGTCGTCCAATATATCGATCTTTATGTCTCGACCATTTCGAGACTCCTCGTCATGTCCCCGATCTCATCCGGGACTCCGAACTCCTTCGGTACATCAAAACTCATAAACTCATAATAAAACTGTCATCATAACGTTAAGCATGCGGACCCTACGGGTTCGAGAACTATGTAGACATGACCGAGACACGTCTCCTGTCAATAACCAATAGCGGGACCTGGATGCCCATATTGGCTCCCACATATTCTATGAAGATCTTTATCGGTCAAACCGCATAACAACATACGTTGTTCCCGTTGTCATCGGTATGTTACTTGCCCGAGATTCGATCGTCGGTATCTCAATACCTAGTTCAATCTCGTTACCGGCAAGTCTCTTTACTCGTTCCGTAATACATCATCCCGCAACTAGCGCATTAGTTGCAATGCTTGCAAGGCTTATAGTGATGTGCATTACAGAGGGGGCCAAGAGATACCTCTCCGACAATCGGAGTGACAAATCCTAATCTCGAAATACGCCAACCCAACAAGTACCTTCGGAGACACCTGTAGAGCACCTTTATAATCACCCAGTTACGTTGTGACGTTTGGTAGCACACAAAGTGTTCCTCCGGTAAACGGAGTTGCATAATCTCATAGTCATAGGAACATGTATAAGTCATGAAGAAAGCAATAGCAACATACTAAACGATCGAGTGCTAAGCTAACGGAATGGGTCAAGTCAATCACATCATTCTCCTAATGATGTGATCCCGTTAATCAAATGACAACTCATGTCTATGGCTAGGAAACATAACCATCTTTGATCAACGAGCTAGTCAAGTAGATGCATACTAGTGACACTCTGTTTGTCTATGTATTCACACATGTATCAAGTTTCCGGTTAATACAATTCTAGCATGAATAATAAACATTTATCATGATATAAGGAAATAAATAATAACTTTATTATTGCCTCTAGGGCATATTTCCTTCTGTATGGTAAGTAAACCGACTCCAAAACAGTTCTAATAGCAATTTTTCTCCATTTTGGAATATTTAAGAAAATAGGAAAATAAGAAGCAGTCCGGGAAGGACACGAGGCGTCTAGGGGGTGGAGGGCACGCCCTACCCCCTGGGCGCGCCCCCTGCCTCGTGGGCACCTCGTGTGCTCTCTGGACTCCGTTTTCTTGCACGATACTTCTTTTGGTCGGTAAAATCTCATTATATAATCTCCCAAAGGTTTTGACCAGAGTATCATGCAAATATTCTCTGTTTTTGTTTCAAGCTATTTTCTGTCCGAGTTGTCAAGGCCAGGCATCATGTCGTCACCCTCCTCCAACAATGAAGGCAACGATGCTTGGCTAATGAAGATAGAGCTGAAGAGAGAAGAACCCAGGGAGATCAACAAGGATGATAGCATCAAGAAGGTCTGGAGGATCAAGCTCGGCAGCAGAAGAAGAAGACATCCTTCAACCCCATCACAACCTTCTTACCCCAACTGAGATTGAAGCTTTCAAGATGATTGAGTTAGCTCACATACAAAACAAGTATCTCACACGTGAAAATATTTTGTTGAAGGAGCATATCACCGCACTCAAGGGCATTATCCGCAAACTGGAGGAGCTCCTACGCTCGATGTGCGACTATCCATCATCATCGCCACCACCTTCTTCACCAGCAAAAGAGACATAAGCACATGGGTATGGGCACTCCCCTTGGCAACTGCCAAGCTTGGGGGAGGTGCCCCGGTATTGTATCACCATCACACTCCTATCTTTACCGTTTTTCTTAGTTCGATCCTTTTGATAATATCTTGATCTAGTAGAATAAAGTTTTAGCATGATTTAGTTTTGAGTTTTGCTTTCTGATCTCTCTATGTAATCGAGTCCGTAAGCTGTATATAATAAAGATTAGTGTTGAGTCAAGGGCTTTGGTTATCTTTCTATGATCTTGAGGGAATAATAAGATAAAGAATAAAAAGAAATAAAGAGATCATATGGATCTTATGGAGAGTAATGACTTCACATATAACAAGTATGATGAATAAAAGTTGTTGAGAGTTGACAAGCATAGTTTTGGTCATCGTTGCAATTAATAGGAAGTAATAAAGAAAGAGAGGTTCTCACATATAAATATACTATCTTGGACATTTTTTATGATTGTGAGCACTCATTAAAATATGACATGCTAAAGAGTTGATGTTGGACAAGGAAGACAACGTAATGGGTTATGTTTTCTTATATCCGAAATAAAGTATATTGTCATGGATCATCCAACATGTTGAGCTTGCCTTTCCCCCTCATGCTAGCCAATTCTTTGCACCAAGTAGAGATACTACTTGTGCTTCCGAATATCCTTCAACCCAGTTTTGCCATGAGAGTCCACCATATCTACCTATGGATTGAGTAAGATCCTTCGAGTAAGTTGTCATTGTGCAAGCAATAAAAATTGCTCCTTAAATATGTATGATTTATTAGTGTGGAGAAAATAAGCTTTATACGATCTTGTGATATGGAAGCAATAAAAGCGACGGACTGCATAATAAAGGTCCATATCACAAGTGGAAATATAAAGTGACGTTCTTTCGCATTAAGATTTTGTGCATCCAACCATAAAGGCACATGATAACCTCTGCCTCCCTCTGCGAAGGATCTATCTTTTATTCTTGTCTTACCTTGTACAAGAGTCATGGTGATCTTCACCTTTCCTTTTTACATTTTATCCTTTGGCAAGAACATTGTGTTGGAAAGATCCTGATATATATATATATATATATATATATATATATATATATATATATATATATATATAAAATTGGATGTAGGTCATCATGAACTATTATTTTTGACATTACCCTTGAGGTAAAAGGTTGGGAGGCAACACTATAAGCCCCTATCTTTCTCTGTGTCCGATTAAAACTCCATACCCATAAGTATCGCGTGAGTGTTAGCAATTGTGAAAGACTAAATGATAGTTGAGTATGTGGACTTGCTGAAAAGCTCTTACATAGACTCTTTCCGATGTTATGATAAATTGCAATTACCTCAATGACTGAGATTATAGTTTGTTAGTTTTCAATGAAGTTTCTGATTCATACTTGACATTGTGAATAGATTGTTACTTGAGCACAAGAAATCATATGACAATATATATACATATATATACATATATATATATATATATATATATATATGTTATTGTTATAAGAACGATCATGATGCCCTCATGTCCGTATTTTATTTTATCGACACCTCTATCTCTAAACATGTGGACATACTTATCGTTATCGGGTTCCGCTTGAGGACAAGCGAGGTCTAAGCTTGGGGGAGTTGATACGTCCATTTTGCATCATGCTTTGATATTGATATTTATTGCATTATGGGCTGTTATTACACATTATGTCACAATACTTATGCCTTTTCTCTCTTATTTTACAAGGTTTACATGAAGAGGGAGAATGCCGGCAGCTGGAATTCTATGGTAGAAAAGGAGCAAATATTAGAGACCTATTCTGCACAACTCCAAAAGTCCTGAAACTCCACGGAAGTCATTTTTGGAATTTGTAAAAAATACTGAGCGAAGAAAGCACCGGAGGGGGGCCAGCCACCATCCACGAGGGTGGCGGGC
Source organism: Aegilops tauschii subsp. strangulata (assembly GCF_002575655.3). Classification (NCBI taxonomy): domain Eukaryota; kingdom Viridiplantae; phylum Streptophyta; class Magnoliopsida; order Poales; family Poaceae; genus Aegilops; species Aegilops tauschii. The sequence goes on along the minus strand of NC_053039.3, from coordinate 385,310,258 downwards.
GCGCCCTCCCCCCTGGGCGCGCCCCCCTACTTCGTGGGCCCCCTGTCAGGCCTCCGATGCCCATCTTTGGCTATATGGTGTTTTTCACCCTCGAAAAAATCATAAGCAAGCTTTTGGGAAGAAACACCGCCGCCACGAGGCGGAACCTTGGCGGAACTAATCTAGGGCTCCGGCGGAGCTGTTCTGCCGGGGAAACATCCCTTCGGGAGGGCGAACTCGTCACCATCATCATCACCATCGATCCTCTCAGCTTGAGGGGGTCAATATCCATCAACATCTTCACCAGCACCATCTCCTCTCAAACCCTAGTTCATCTCTGGTATCCGATCTTTGTCTCAAAACCTCAGATTGGTACCTGGGGGTTGCTAGTAGTGTCGATTACTCCTTGTAGTTGATGCTAGTTGGTTTATTCGGTGGAAGATCATATGTTCAGATCCTTAATGCATACTAATACCCCTCTGATTAGGAACATGAATATGATTTGTGAGTAGTTACGTTTGTTCCTGAGGACATGGGAGAAGTCTTGCTATAAGTAGTCATGTGAATTTGGTATTCGTTCGGTATTTTGATGAGATGTATGTTGTCTTTCCTCTAGTGGTGTTATGTGAACGTCGACTACATGACACTTCACCATTATTTGGTCCTAGAGGAAGGCATTGGAAATTAATAAGTAGATGATGGGTTGCTAGAGTGACAGAAGCTTAAACCCTAGTTTATGTGTTGCTTCGTAAGGGGCTGATTTGGATCCATATGTTTCATGCTTTGGTTAGGTTTACCTTAATACTTCTTTTGTAGTTGCGGATGCTTGCAATAGGGGTTAATCATAAGTGGGATGCTTGTCCAAGAAAGGGCAGCACACAAGCACCGGTCCACCCACATACCAAATTATCAAAGTAACGAACGCGAATCATATGAGCGTGATGAAAACTAGCTTGACGATAATTCCCATGCGTCCTCGGGAGCGTTTTCCTTCATATAAAAATTTGTCCAGGCTTGTCCTTTGCTACAAAAAGGATTGGGCCACCTTGCTGCATCTTATTTACTTTTATTGCTTGTTACCCGTTACGAATTATCTTATCACAAAACTATCTGTTACCGATAATTTCAGTCCTTGCAGAGAAAACCTTACTGAAAATCGCTTGTCATTTCCTTCTGCTCCTCGGTGGGTTCGACACTCTTACTTATCGAAAGGACTATGATAGATCCCCTACACTTGTGGGTCATCAGCCAGCTATATCTTCGCACAGAAGGAAGTGCCTCCTTATTACGCACGACCCACCGTAGTGTGAGGCTGACTTGTGGGCCTACTAACTTGACGGGGACGGAGGGCTTTGTCAACTTAGTCAATATGAACGATTCTCGCTCCAGTGACCGTACGATGTCCATCCAATGGCCCTAGTGCTTCTTCAACCTCTGGTCTTCTTGCTCCAGCCGCCCAAACCAGCGCCGGTCGTGCCGCATGCTCCTGCCTCCCTTGGCCGGCTGTGCTGCTGCGGAGGCCTCACCGCCCCCTACTATTCCCACCGCTGGCCAGGCCCGAACCAGTGAACCTTCGTACTCCTCTCCGTGTGGGCATCCACTGCCATGTCTTCCCCGGCTCTGCGTCGTCCCCTTCATAGGCCTCGCCGTCGTCCACCGCCCTGGTGCTCTCGGTGCGGTGCGGTCAACGTGGTTCCATCAGAAGAGTACTGTATGTGGAGAGGCTGACAGCTGGGTCCACGGCCGCAGCAAGGAAGTGCCTCCTTATTATGCGGAAAATAATGATTCCTCCACCTGACAGCAGGGACCCACCAGAAGGGCAACCGTATTTCATGAAAAAACATTTCCTCCCTGACTGCTGGGACCCACCAGTTACATCTTCGCACGCAAGGAAGTGCGTCCATATTACGGTCAAAAAAACTGATTTTCCCCCTGACTGTTGGGACCGACCAGCTACATCTTCGCACGCAAGGAAGTGCCTGACAGTCGGGACCCACCTGGTCGAAGCGTACGTAGCGTTGTCATTCTGGTCACGAATGTGTATGTACATACTGGTTGATCGGTCTGTCTACAGGCTGCAGCGATGAACCGTGGCCGTGTAAGGAAGGGCACGTGTCGTAGTAGAGGCGCGCACATGTCGTAGTAGAGGCGCAAACGTAGCGTGTCAAGCAGTCCCGTTAATATCGTGTACACATACGTACAACGGCCAGGGTGCAAGAAAGTAAATACGGCCACGTACGTACATATGGGCGGGGTCTCGAACGCCTACTCGCGCATACGTACGGCTAGGGCTCGTGTACATGGTTGGGTCGGAATGGAGAAACTACGTCGTCTTCATGTTCATCGGGAGCCAACCGGCTTGGACGGAACAGCCGATCGAAACGAGGACTGGTGTACCGCAGAACGGAGGAAACGACCTTGTGTTCGACTGGCCACGGTCAAAACGGGATCCTGTTCATCGGGAGGGGTCTGGCGTACCGTAAAACGGAGGAAATGGACTTCTCTTGGACCTCCTACGGTTGAAACGGGGTCCTATTGATCTGGAGGGGTGTGTCGTATCGCAAAATAGAGGAAACAGACTTGTGTTGGAGCGCTACGGTCGAAACGGGGGTCCTGTTCATCGGGAGGGGTGTGGCGTAGCGCAAAACGGGACTCCACGGGATACTGTTCATCTCCACCGTCGACTGCCTCCACGGGCTACTGTTCATCCACTGTCGACCTCCTCCAGCCTCCACCGCTCCTCCACGGCTACTGTTCAACCAGCCCTCTCCACGGGGTCCTGTTCATCCACCCCTCCACGGGCTACTATTCATCCAGCCCTCCACCGGCTACTGTTCAACCAGTCCTCCACGGGGTCCTTTTCATCCAGCCCTCCATGGGGTCCTGTTTATCCACCCCCAGCCGGCTCGATCGGGGTCTTGTTCATCCAGCGGCAACAGCCTCTACTACCACGGGGTCCTCTTCATCCAACCCCCACCGGGAACTTTTCATCCAACCCCCCCCCTAACAACACTCACTGTTCATCAAGAGGCAGCATCGATTGGCTTCAGTTAGCAGCAGTAGCGAAGGAATCACTTAGGTTCAGTTAACAGCAAGGGATCGATCGGGGTTCTGTAACGTAGCTAGTGCAATTGCTCGGGTTCAGTTAGAGCCCAACGCCTCGCTCGGGTTCAGTTAGAGTGCAACGCCTCGCACGCACGCGCGTACGTGTATGAGAGAAATGCACAAACCTCGGTGCATCTCTCGGCCCCGACCACACACCGTAACCGGGAACTCCCCAATATTTTCCTCGCCCTCGCTTCTACCATGGTATTTTCCGTCATGGACGGCCCAAAGAATGTCATGCAGCTGCGTCTCCAGCCCGCCCAGGACGAAAAGCCCATTTTCTGTCTGTTGGGGAACATAGTAATAATTCAAAAATTTCCTACGTGTCACCAAGATCAATCTAGGAGATGCTAGCAATGAGAGAGAGGGAGTGCATCTTCATACCCTTGAAGATCGCTAAGCAGAAGCGTTACAGGAACGCGGTTGATGGAGTCGTACTCACGGCGATTCAAAGCACGGTAGATCCGATCCAAGCGCCGAACGGACGGTGTCTCCGTGTTCAACACACGTACAGCCCGGGGACGTCTCCTCCTTCTTGATCCAGCAAGGGGAGAGGAGAAGTTGAGGGAGACCTACGGCAGCACGACGGCGTGGTGGTGGAGCTTGTGGTTCTCCTGCAGGGCTTCGCCAAGCGCTGCGGAGGAGGAGCAGGAGTTGGAGGAGGGAGGGGCTGCGCTAGGAGAAGGGGTTTTGCTGCCCTCTCTCTCCCTCACTATATATAGGGGAAGGGGGGATAGGAGGCACCCTAGGGTTTCCCCAGGGGAGGGGCGGCGGCCACAGGGGAAACCCTAGATGGGTTTGGACGCCCCCACCCCTAGGAAACATGCCCCCTAAGCCGGGAGGGGCGGCTGCCCTAGGGGAGGCGCCCCCGCCTCTCCAGGTTACGTGAGATGGGGTGGGAGGGGCACACAGCCCCTTAGTGGGCTGGTGTGCCCCCTTCCCTTGGCCCATAAGGCCCCCAACGCTTGTCGGGGCCTCCGAAACTCCTTTCGGTCACGCTAGTCGTCACCCGGTACCCCGGGAACAATTCCGGACTCCAATATATCGATCTTCACCTCCGGACCATTTCGAAGTTCCTCGTCACGTACGGGATCTCATCCGGGACTCCGAACAACCTTCGGTAACCACATACTATTTCCCATAACAACTCTAGCGTCATCGAACCTTAAGTGTGTAGACCCTACGGGTTCGGGAACCATGCACACATGACCGAGAGACGTCTCTGGCCAATAACCAATAGCGGGATATGGATACCCATATTGGCTCCCACATGTTGCAAGATGATCTCATCGGATGAACCACGATGTTGGGGATTCAATTAGTCATGTATACAATTCCCTTTGTCCATCAGTATGTTACTTGCCCGAGATTCGATCGTCGGTATCCCTATACCTTGTTCAATCTTGTTATCAGCAAGTCTCTTTACTCGTTCCGTAACGCATGATCCCGTGACTAACACCTTAGTCACACTGAGCTCATTATGATGATGCATTACCGAGTGGGCCCAGAGATACCTCTCCGTCATACGGAGTGACAAATCCCAATCTCGATTCGTGCCAACTCAACAGATACTTTCGGAACTACCTGTAGTGCACCTTTATAGTCACCTAGTTACATTGTGATGTTTGATACACCCAAAGCACTCCTATGGTATCCGGGAGTTGCACAATCTCATGGTCTAAGGAAATGATACTTGACATTAGAAAAGCTCTAGCGAACGAACTACACGATCTTGTGCTATGCTTAGGATTGGGTCTTGTCCATCACATCATTCTCCTAATGATGTGATCCCGTTATCAACAACATCCAATGTCCATGGTCAGGAAACCGTAACCATCTATTGATCAACGAGCTAGTCAACTAGAGGCTTACTAGGGACATGTTGTGGTCTATGTATTCACACATGTATTACGGTTTCCGGTTAATACAATTATAGCATGAACAATAGAGAATTATCATGAACAAGGAAATATAATAATAACCATTTTATTATTGCCTCTTGGGCATATTTCCAACAGTCCCCCACTTGCACTAGAGTCAATAATCTAGTTCACATTGCCATGTGATTAACACTCATAGTTCACATTGCAATGTGACTAACACCCAAGAGTTTACTAGAGTCAATAATCTAATTCACATCACCATGTGATTAAGACTTAATGAGATCTGGGGTTTGATCATGTTATGCTTGTGAGAGAGGGTTTTAGTCAACGGGTCTGCAACATTCAGATCTGTATGTACTTCGCAAATCTCTATGTCATATCGTAGATGTTGCTTCCACGCTCCACTTGGAGCTATCCCAAATGGTTGCTCCACTATACGTATTCGGTTTGCTACTCAGAGTCATCTGGATAGGTGTTAAAGCTTGCATCGACGTAACCCTTTACGTCGAACTCTTTATCACCTCCATAACCGAGAAACATTTCCTTATTCCTAAGGACAATTTTGACCGCTATCCAATGATCCACTCCTGCATCACTCTTGTAGCCCCTTGCCAGACACGTGGCAAGGCACATATCAGGTGCGGTATATAGCATGGCATATCGTATAGAGCCTATGGCTAAGGCATAGGGGACGACCTTCGTCCTTTCTCTTTCTTCTGCCATGGTCGAGCTTTAAGTCTTAACTTCACACCTTACAACTCAGGCAAGAACTCCTTCTTTGACTGATCCATTTTGAACTCTTTCAAAATCACGTCAAGGTATGTGCTCTGTGAAAGTCTTATCAGGCGTCTTGATCTATCTCTATAGATCTTGATACCCAATATGTAAGCAGTTTTATCCAGGTCTTACTTTGAAAAACTTCATTCAAACAACCCTTTATGCTTTCCAGAAATTCTACATCATTTCCGATCAACAATATGTCATCCACATATGCTTATCAAAAATGTTGTAGTGCTCCCACTCACTTTCTTGCAAATACAAGTTTCTTACAAACTTTGTATAAACCCAAAATCTTTGATCACCTCATCAAAGCGTATGTTCCAACTCCGAGATGCTTGCTCCAGTCCATAGAAGGATCATTGGAGTTTGCATACCTTTTAGCATCATTAGGATCGACAAAACCTTCTGGTTGTATCACATACAACCTTTCCTCACAGAAACCATCAAGGAAACTTTGTTTTGACATCCATCTGCCACATTTCATAAACGAAAATCCAGCAACTGCTAACATAATTCTAACAGACTTTAGCATCGCTATGATTGAGAAAGTCTCATCACAGGCAACTCCTCGAACTTGTCGGAAACTTCTTTGAGACAAGTCGAGCTTTATAAATGGTGACATTACCATCATCGTCTGACTTCTTCTTAAAGATCCATTTATTCTCAATGGCTTGCCGATCATCGGGCAAGTCCACAAAAGTCCATACTTTGTTCTCATACATGGATAATATCTCAGATTTCATGGCTCCTAGCCATTTATTGGAATTCGGGCCCATCATCGCTTCTCCATAGCTCGTAGGTTCACCGTTGTCCAACAACATGACCTTTAAGACAGGGTTACCACTCAGAAGTTGTATACACCCTTGTCGACCTACGAGGTTCGATAGTAACTTGATTAGAAGCTTCATGATCATCATCATTAGCTTTCTCTTCTACTGAAGTAGGTGCCACAGAAACATCTTCCTATGCTGCGCTACTCTCTGGTTGAAGTAAAGGTTCAACAAGCTCATCAAGTTCTATCTTCCTCCCACTCAATTCTTTCGAGAGAAACTCTTTCTTGAGAAAGGACCTGTTCTTAGTGACAAACAGTTTGCCCTCAGATCTGAGATAGAAGGTATACCCAATCATATTTTTTGGGTATTCTATGAAGACACAATTGTCCGCTTTGGGTTCGAGCTTTTCTGGCTGAAGCCTTTCGACATAAGCATCGTAGCCCCAAACCTTAAGAAACGACAACTTAGGTTTCTTGCCACACCATAGTTCATACAGTGTCGTCTCCACGGACTTAGATGGTGCCCTATTTGAAGTGAATGTAGTTGTCTCTAATGCATAACCCCAAAACGATAGCGGTAGATCGGTAAGAGACATCATAGATTGCACCATATCCAATAGAGTGTGATTACTATGTCCGGACACACCATTACGCTATGGTGTTCCAGGTGGCATCAGTTGTGAAACGATTCCACCTTGTCTTTAGTGATTGCCAAACTCATAACTCAGATACTCTCCCCTTGATCAGATCGTAGGAACTTGATCTTCTTGTTATGATGATTCTCAACTTCACTTTGAAATTGCTTGAACTTTTGAAACGTTTCAGACTTATGCTTCGTTAAGTAAATATACCCATATCTACTCAATTCATCGATGAAGGTGAGAAAATAACGATATCCACTGCGTGCGTCAACACTCATTGGACCGCACACATCAGCATGTGTGATCTCCAACAAGTCACTTGCCCGTTCCATTGTTCCAGAAAACGGGGTTTTAGTCATCTTGCCTATGAGGCATGGTTCGCATGTGTCATGTGATTCAAAAGCAAGTGACTCCAAAAGTCCATTAGCATGGAGGTTCTTCATGCGCTTTACACCAATATGACCTAAGCGGCAGTGCCACAAGAAAGTGGTACTATCATTATCAACTCTACATCTTTTGGCATCAATGTTATGAACATGTGTATCACTATGACCGAGATTCAATAAACCACTCACATTTGGTGCATGACCATAGACGATATTATTCATGTAAATAGAATAACCATTACTCTCTGACTTAAATGAATCATCGTATTGCAATAAACATGATCTGATCATGTTCATGCTCAACACAGACACCAATGCAAACAACATTTATCTAGGTTCAGTACTAATCTCGAAGGTAGAGGGAGCATGCGATGGTGATCACATCAACCTTGGAAACACTTCCAACACACATCGTCACCCCGCCCTTAGCTAGTCTCCGTTTATTCCGTAGCTTTTGTTTCGAGTTACCAATATTAGCAATTGAACCGGTATCTACAACCCAGGTGCTACTAGGAGTACTAGTAAGGTACACATCAATAACACATATATCAAATATACTTTTGTTGAAGTTGGAAGCCTTCTTATCTACCAAGTATTTGAGGTAGTTCAGCTACCAGTGACCGTTCCCCTAATAGAAGCACTTTATCTCGGGTTTGGGTTCATGGGTTTCTTCACTGGAGCGGCAACTGGCTTGCCATTCATGAAGCTTCCCTTCTTGCCCTTGCCCTTCTTGAAACCAGTGGTCTTGTTAACCATCAACTCTTGATGCTCCTTCTTGATTTCTACCTTCATGGCCTTAAGCACGACGAACAGTTTCGGGATCATCTTCCCTTGCATGTTATAGTTCATCACGAAACTCTAGTAGCTTGGTGACAGTGACTGGAGAACTTTATCAATCACTCTCTTATCTGGAAGATTTACTCCCACTCGATTCAAGAGATTGAAGTACCCAGACATTCTGAGCACATGCTCACTGGCTGAGCTATTCTCCTCCATCTTGTAGGCAAAGGTCTTGTCAGAGGCCTCAACCTCTCAACATGGGCATGAGCCTGAAATACCAATTTCAGCTCTTGGAACATCTCATATATTCCATGGCGTTTAAAACGATTTTGGAGCCCCGACACTAAGCCGTAAAGCATGGCGCACTAAACTATTAGGTAGTCATCAGAACGTGTTTGCCAGATGTTCACAACATCCACAGACGATGCCAGAGGGGTTGGCACACCGAGCGGTGCATCAAGGACAGAAGCCTTCTGTGTAGCAATGAGGACAATCCTCAGACTACGGCCCTATTCCGCACAATTGCTTACAATATCTTTCAACTTATTCTTTCTCTAGGAACATATTAAAACAGGAAGCTAAAGAGCGAGCCATTAATCTACAACATAATTTGCAAAGACAATTTAGACTATGTTCATGATAATGAGTTCAATTAATCAAATTATTTAATGAACTCCCACTCAGATAGACATCCCTCTAGTCATCTAAGTGATACATGATCCGAATCGACTAGGCTGTGTCCGATCATCACGTGAGACGGACTAGTCATCAACGGTGAAAATCACCATGTTGATCGTATCTACTATACGACTCATGTTCGACCTTTTGGTCTCTCGTGTTCCGAGGCCATGTATGTACATGCTAGGCTCGTCAAGTCAACCTAAGTGTTTTGCATGTGTAAATCTGGCTTACACCCGTTGTATGCGAATGTTAGAATCTATCACACCCGATCATCACATGGTGCTTCGAAACAATGAACCTTCGCAACGGTGCACAGTTAGGGGTTACACTTTTCTTGAAATTTTAGTGAGGAATCATCTTATTTATTCTACCGTCGTTCTAAGAAAATAAGATGTAAACATGACAAACATCACATGCAAATCATAAAATGACATGATATGGCCAATATCATCTTACGCGTTTGATCTCCATCTTCGAGGCACGGCATGATCACCTTCGTCACTGGCATGACACCATGATCTCCATCATCATGATCTCCATCATCGTGTCTTCATGAAGTTGTCTCGCCAACTATTACTTCTACTACTATGGCTAACGGTTAGCAATGAAGTAAAGTAATTACATGGCGTTTTCATTGACTCATAGGTCATACAATAAATTAAGACAACTCCTATGGCTCCTGCCGGTTGTCATACTCATCGACATGCAAGTCGTGATTCCTATTACAAGAACATGATCAATCTCATACATCACATATATCATTCATCACATCCTTTTGGCCATATCACATCACATAGCATACCCTCCAAAATCAAGTTAGACGTCCTCTAATTGTTGTTGCATGTTTTACGTGGTGGCTAGGGGTTTCTAGCAAGAACGTTTCTTACCTACGCAAAAACCAAAACGGTGATATACCAATTGCTATTTCATAAGGACCCTTTTCATCGAATCCAATCCGACTAAAGTGGGAGAGACAGACACCCGCTAGCCACCTTATGCACCGAGTGCATGTCAGTCGGTGGAACCAGTCTCACGTAAGAGTACGTGTAAGGTCGGTCCGGGCCGCTTCATCCCACAATGCCGCCAAATCAAGATAAGAGTAGTAACGGTAAGCAAATTGAACCAATCATTGCCCACAACTACTTTGTGTTCTACTCGTGCATAGAATCTACGCATAGACCTAGCTCATGATGCCACTACTGGGGGACGTAGTAATAATTCAAAATTTTCCTACGTGTCACCAAGATCAATCTAGGAGATGCTAGCAACGAGAGAGAGGGAGTCCATCTTCATACCCTTGAAGATCGCTAGGCGGAAGCGTTACAAGAACGCGGTTGATGGAGTCGTACTCGCGGCGATTCAAATCGCGGTAGATCCGATCCAAGCGCCGAACGGACGGTGCCTCTGCGTTCAACACACGTACAGCCCAGGGACGTCTCCTCCTACTTGATCCAGCAAGGGGAGAGGAGAAGTTGAGGGAGAACTCCGGCAGCACGACGACGTGGTGGTGGAGCTTGTGGTTCTCCTGCAGGGCTTCGCCAAGCGCTACGGAGGAGGATGAGGAGTTGGAGGAGGGAGGGGCTGTGCCAGGGGAAGGGGTTTTGCTGCCCTCTCTCTCCCTCACTATATATAGGGGAAGGGGGGAGGAGGTGGCGCCATAGGGTTTCCCTAGGGGAGGGGCAGCAGCCACAGGGGAAACCCTAGATGGGTTTGGGCGCCCCCCACCCCTAGGAAACTTGCCCCCCAAGCCGGGAGGGGCGGCTGCCCTAGGGGATGCGCCCCCACCTCTCCAAGTAACGTGAGATGGGGTGGGAGGGGCGCACAGCCCCTTAGTGGGCTGGTGTGCCCCCTCCCCTTGGCCCATAAGGCCCCCCAACGCTTGTCGGGGCCTCCGAAACTCCTTTCGGTCACGCTAGTCGTCACCCGGTACCTCCGGAACAATTCCTGACTCCAATACCCTTCATCCAATATATCAATCTTCACCTCCGGACCATTCCGGAGTTCCTCGTCATGTCCGGGATCTCATCCGGGACTCCGAACAACCTTCGGTAACCACATACTATTTCCCATAACAACTCTAGCGTCACCGAACCTTAAGTGTGTAGACCCTACGGGTTCGGGAACCATGCACACATGACCGAGACACCTCTCCAGCCAATAACCAATAGCGGGATCTGGATACCCATATTGGCTCCCACATGTACCATGATGATCTCAGCAGATGAAACACGACGTCAGGGATTCAATGAATCCCGTATACAATTCCCTTTGTCCATCGGTATATTACTTGCCCGAGATTCGATTGTTGTTATCCCTATACCTTGTTCAATCTTGTTACCGGCAAGTCTCTTTACTCGTTCTGTAATGCATGATCCCGTGACTAACTCCTTAGTCACACTGAGCTCATTATGATGATGCATTACTGAGTGGGCCCAGAGATACCTCTCCATCATACGGAGTGACAAATCCCTGTCTCGATTCGTGCCAACTCAACAGATACTTTTGGAGCTACCTGTAGTGCACCTTTATAGTCACCCAGTTACGTTGTGATGTTTGATACACCCAAAGCACTCCTACGGTATCCGGGAGTTGCACAATCTCATGGTCTAAGGAAATGATACTTGACATTAGAAAAGCTCTAGTGAACGAACTACACGATCTTGTGCTATGCTTAGGATTGGGTCTTGTCCATCACATCATTCTCCAAATGATGTGATCCCGTTATCAATGACATCCAATGTCCATGGTCAGGAAACCATAACCATCTATTGATCAACGAGCTAGTCAACTAGAGGCTTACTAGGGACATGTTGTGGTCTATGTATTCACACATGTATTACGGTTTCTGGTTAATACAATTATAGCATGAACAATAGACAATTATCATGAACAGGGAAATATAATAATAACCATTTTATTATTGCCTCTAGGGCATATTTTCAACACTGTCATGATTTTTTGTCATAGAAGTAGGAGCCCACCACATCTATGATTATACCGGGTTTTGTCACAATTATCGTCATAGAAGTGTCATAAGCATGACAGGAAAAAATTCGTTCAGCCCAAAATGTCACGGATGTGTCTTTTTTTTCTAGTCCCTTTTCGTGATCGCACAACGGAAGTCTCAATGAAAGCACCAGTGTTAGTGTCAAAACTGGCAGACCTCGGGCTAGGGGGTCCCGAGCTATGGATCTCGGATCGAGGGTAACAGTACAGGAATCAGGCACTTTGCCGTCTGCCATGGCTGACAGCAAAGGCATGCCTGGCAGACGGCAAAGGCCTTTGCCATCCGAAAGCAGACGGCAACAGGTCCGGCTGAATAAGCTACGGCAAAGTGTTCTTTGCTGTCTGCTGGCAGACGGCAAAGAGTTCTTTGCTGTCTGCGGGCAGACGGCAAAGATGAAATGGTCTTTGCCGTCTGCCAGCAGACATCAAAGAGCCTGGATGACACACTTGGCAGGTTAGGTCCGTTAGAGGGTTAACATCGTGCTTTGCCGTCTGCTGGCAGACGGCAAAGTGCCCATATAGGCCAGCCTAGGTTGCTGCCATGTGGCATGCTATGCCATCTTCTGGTAGATGGCAAAGATGTAAAGGTCTTTGTTGTCTGCCAGCAGACGGCAAAGACAGCCCCCATGTTGCACAGGTAGCTTCCATGTGGTGGCTTTGCCGTCTGCTGGCTGATGGCAAAGCTCTTTGCCGTCTGCCTGCAGACGGCAAAGAGCCTGTACAGCCCCTGTTTTTTTTCTGTTTTTTCTTAGATTCATTCAATTTCATAGAATTTCACATATATATATATATATATATATATAACAAGTTTCCAACAACATATATATAACAAGTTTCCAACAACAAGTTATCCAACAACATATCCAACTTAAAATGGTTTTATCCAGACATACATATCCAAAAAAAAGTTTGCAACAAGTTTCCAAAAACATAAAAGAAGCGCAAGGAGAAGAGTAGACTCCATGAACACAAGCTCCTCATCTGAAGCAAATCTGCAAATTAGGAAAGATGAAAGTTAGAAGAAGAAGAAGACTAGCTAGAAGAAGAAGAAGAAGAAGAAGGAGGAGGAGGAGGAATTTATCTTCTCTTTCTTTTTCTCCTCTCCTCTTCTTTATTTTCTTCTTCTTCTAACTAAGGTAGGAAAAATGCCATTTTTTTGCTAATCTATGTAAAAATGCTAAGTGTGTAGGTCATTTTAGAGCTAAGCTAGGCAAAATAGGTCATTTTGGAGCTAACCTAGGTAAAATGGATGATATTGGAGCTAACCTAGGTAAACTTGGTCATTTTGGAGCTAACCTAGCTAATTATGCCATTTTTGAGTTAACTAAGCATATTATGCCATTTTTGACATAAGTAAGCTAATTATAGGTCTTTATTAAGCTAACCCAGGTAACTAAGCATATTAGAGCTAATTTAGCATTTTAGAGATAACTTAGGTCATTTTGGAGCTAACTTGGGTAAAATTGATCATTTTGGAGCTAATTAGGCTTATTATGTCATTTACGAGGAAAATAAGCTAACAATATGACATATATGATGTTGCCAAGATTGTTATGCCATTTTAAACCTAAGTAAGCTAATTATGCCATTTTTTACATATGTAAGCTAAGTGTATGTCATTATTGAGCAAACCTAGGTAACTAAGCATATTAGAGATAACTTAGCATATTAGAGCTAACTTAGGTCATTTTGGAGGAAACACAGCTAAGTATAGATCATTTTGGAGCTAAGTAAGCTAATTATGTCATTTTGGAGGAAGATTAGCTAAGTCTAGGTCATTATGGTAAGAATTTTGGATGAATAAAGCTAAGAATAGGTCTTTATGCATCTCGTAAGCAAAACACTAGAGAAAACTTACCGTCATCACGGAGGTGAAGGACCGGTCGGGTTTGCGGCAATGCCAGACGGAGAAGGACCGGCCGGGGTCGGGGTTGCGCCAGTGCGAGACGGAGAAGGATCGGTCGATGCTTGTCGGGAGGCATGCTGCACCAAAGATCATTTGCAATGTCTCGTTAGCATGATGCAACTGAAATGTGAATACTAGTAACTAATGACCATTCAAACGAAACTCACCGTGTCCGCTATACCAATCTAGGGCATCGGCGGAGGGGTCTGACCGTTTTTCTCACACACGGACTACACATTTTGTTTTCACGGGTCAGTCATATTAATTAGTAATGAGACGAACATTACATGCATGATTTGGCTAATATGCAGGAGAAACTTACCACGAGGAGCTCATATAGGGCCCGGTGAGACGCGTCATTCCGGTTCCTCTCCGCCTCCAACAGACTAGCCGTCTGATGACCCACTGGTATAGGGATCTATCGTAGTCCTTTGGATAAGTAAGAGTGTCGAACCCAACGAGGAGCAGAAGGAAATGACAAGTGGTTTTCAGTAAGTATTCTCTGCAAGCACCGAAATTATCGGTAACAGATAGTTTTGTGATAACGTAATTCGTAACGGGTAACGAGTAACAAAAGTAAACAAGGTGCAGCAAGGTGGCCCAATCCTTTTTGTAGCAAACGACAATCCTAGACAAACTCTTATACAAAGGAAAACCCTCCCGAGGACACATGGGAATTATCGTCAAGCTATTTTTCATCACGCTCATATGATTCGCGTTCGTTACTTTGATAATTTGATATGTGGGTGGACCGGTGCTTGGGTACTGCCCTTCCTTGGACAAGCATCCCACTTATGACTAACCCCTCTCGCAAGCATCCGCAACTACGAAAGAAGAATTAAGGTAAACCTAACCATAGCATGAAACATATGGATCCAAATCAGCCCCTTATGAAGAAACGCATAAACTAGGGTTAAAGCTTCTGTAACTCTAGCAACCCATCATCTACTTATTACTTCCCAATTCCTTCCCCTAGGCCCAAACAATGGTGAAGTGTCATGTAGTCGACGTTCACATAACACCACTAGAGGAAAGAAAACATACATCTCATCAAAATATCGAACGAATACCAAATTCACATGACTACTTATAGCAAGACTTCTCCCATGTCCTCAGAAACAAACGTAACTACTCACGAATCATATTCATGTTCATAATCAGAGGGGTATTAATATGCATAAAGGATCTGAACATATGATCTTCCACCGAATAAACCAACTAGCATCAACTTCAAGGAGTAATCAACACTACTAGCAACCCACAGGTACCAATCTGAGGTTTTGAGGCAAAGATTGGATACAAGAGATGAACTAGGGTTTGAGATGAGATCGTGCTGGTGAAGATGTTGATGGATATTGACCCCCTCCCGATGAGTGGATTGATGGTGATGACGATGGTGATGATTTCCCCCTCCCGGAGGGATGTTTCCCTTGCAGAACAGCTCCACCGGAGCCCTAGATTGATTCCGCCAAGGTTTCGCCTCGAGACGGCGCCGCTTCATCCCGAAAGCTTCCTTCTGATTTTTTCCAGGGCGAAAGACTTCATATAGCAAAATATGGGCACCGGAGACCTGCCAGGGGGCCCACGAGGCAGGGGGTGCGCCCAGGGGGTAGGGCGCGCCCCCCACCCTCGTGGCCAGGGTGTGGGCCCCCTTCAGTTGATTCTTTCTCCAGTATTTTTTATTAATTCCGAAAAGTGCCTCCGTGAAGTTTCAGGACTTTTGGATTTGTGCAGAATAGGTCTCTAATATTTGCTCCTTTTCCAGCCAAGATTCCAGCTGCCGGCATTCTCCCTCTTCATGTAAACCTTGTAAAATAAGAGAGAAAAGGCATAAGTATTGTGACATAATGTGTAGTAACAGCCCATAATCCAATAAATATTGATATAAAAGCATGATGCAAAATGGACGTATCAACTCCCCCAAGCTTAGACCTCGCTTGTCCTCAAGCGGAAGCCGATAACGAAAAATATGTCCACATGTTTAGAGATAGAGGTGTCGCTAAAATAAAATACGGACATGAGGGCATCATGATCATTCTTATAACAGCAACATATATATATATATATATACATACACACAGCCTGTCTATTCTGCTAATATTAGCAGAATAGTTATTCTGATAACACTTCCGCACTGCATGCTCAACAGATGCGAACTGCATCTTCTTTACGTTGGGCACTTAAATGCTTCACAAGAGAACTACTTCATTTTCTGGTGTTCCGCCCGCGTTTTCTGTGTGGAATCGGGTGTTGCGGGATGATTCAGTTTGTCTCTGCATCTCATTTTATCTTTATTATTTCTAATTTATAGGAAAATCTACTAGAGTGCTTGCAAATTGAGGGATTTGGTGGACGAGCTTTCTCTGTTCGTTCGTGTTCGCGTCAGATGCGATTTTTTGTGTGCTCGGATGTTGTTTTTTAGGAGGAATTCTTTGATTATGTTAATTTTAATCGGTCTGTTCACTCTATAATTTGTTAATTTTTTAGGAGTTAGTTTTCAATTCTTGTTAATTTGATTGTGGGGGGGGGGGGGTGAGCTTCGTCCGCTCCTCTGTTCTTGTTGTTTTTTTGGATTTTGCCCGTGCATGCGTGTTTGAATATTGTAATTACTGTTGCTATAGGTTTGAATTCATTGTATTGCAGGTATAATTGTCATTTTTTGAATCGCATTTTTTAAATGAAAGCTGCTGTTGTTCGTCCAGTTGCCGTTTCTTCCATGTAATTTTTTGCGGGGGTATTTCTCGATAGTTTAGTGGTTGTACAATTTTTAGGCGAGTTATGGAAGTGTGAGTGAAATTGACACCTCTGTTAGTCTATCACATGTCTGTAGTTTTACTACTTTAATTTTATTTGTTGTAGTCATGGCATACGTTGTAGTGCACTGCATTTTTGTTAGTAGTGTACTTCATTGTAGCTGCATTATAGTGGTTATGGCTGCTTATGAGATTTCCCTTTTCTTAAACTGCATTCTGTGTTCTAGATGACTGCATAATTTGCACTTCCGTACTGCATTAGCAGTGTTGTTAATGTTCTATTCTGCTATTAGAATGGATGGTCCATTATATGCTTGTGTTAGCTGAATAGTTATTATAAGAAATTTTTTGAACTGCATACTATGAGAATTGTTTTTGAACATCGTATGTTAACTGCAAAGTTTTGACCATTTGCATTTCCTTGTTACTGTTCAGAGGACTGCTTTTTTATTACTATTAGTAACACACTATGTGTTTGAGAGAACTGCATTGCTGCCAACAGCAACTTTGTCTAAAAAGGATGATAAAATGACGTAGTTAAGGTTGCATACTTTAAATAGGCATCGTTCAAAGTGTCTGATGGACATAATTTTAAAAGCATACAGCATAAGCAAAGCATTAGAAATATTGGTTGCTTCATATTAGACAGCCTAGAGTGGAAATATTGTAAACTTGATGGAGTCTTCTTCTTTGTAGAAAAACACCATGGCCACTTCTCCGACCTCAAAGCCATTCTGGGAGACAAAATATTTCCAACTAGTAGTTATGTTGATGTAGTCTTCAGAGTCGATGTGGTAGTCAGCTTGCGTGTCTGCATACCCATTCTTATGTTCTGTCTCCAAAGTAACCTTCCCTGAACTCGGAGCAGGAAATTTTATTGTGGATGGCAGTTTCTGCATATTGGAATGGGTGGAAAAAGAATTTTATAAGTAAACAGCAAATGTTTTTCTTTTATACTTAATATGATCTGTTTATGTTGACTTAAATAGTTACATATATATGACTGCTATTTTCTAAAGTAGTTGCAATGTATGACCAAACTTATATACGGAATTGACCCCTAGTTTTACTAGGATATGTATTATACTGCAACATGCTTATACTACAATGTCAGAAATAGTGTACTTCGCCAGCATGCTAAGAGAACTGCAACGGTTATCTACTGACCCTTTTTTTGTTCGTGTGTTGGGATTCTAATCTAACTAGTGTCGATACCTGGTGTGGTACTGAAGAGAGATAGGTGGAAGCATCTATTCTTAATAGCTATGAAATCTGAACAACAATACAAATTCTGTTTTTTATTTTGTTGACACTGCTGAACAAATTGATTGAACTATATATTCAGATGTGGATTTGCAGGCTAGATTATGTCCAAAATTGTGAGGGGAAAAACATACCCAACTTTCCTGCAGATCTGGGGTTGTGAGGCGATGAAGAAATGGTGCACGAAACCCCCTGTTGGGTATCATCAGGCACCCGAGCATGCTGCGCCACTCGATGTTGGTGAGCTCTAGACCTTCTGCGTACACGCATGTGTCTGCTACCGACGCAATCCTTGCCAAACACCCGCACTTACAGTCCATGGCGTGTTCAGTGGAATTCCAGAGAAGAGCTGGGGATGGGATGAACCCTTGATCTACGATTTGAAGAAAATGAGGAACGGGGGGAGGAGTTGTGTTTGTCTAGAGCACAAATGATACGTTTTTATGCAACCAATTGAGAAACGGAAGTAATAAATGTTGTGGTTGGTGTTAGGTGGTGGAATGGTTCTGATTCAGTGTACGCGGATGCATTTGAGAAGCAACAGGACTGCTTACTTGAAAATAGCAAACTGCATTGTCATATCACGATGAACTGCGGAACGCGTGGTTGGGCCTGTGTTTGTGTATGGTATGTGGGATTTTTTTTAATTTTCAGTGGCCTCTCTTTTGTGTGTTGGCCCTATGTTCGGGTAGTGAAGACGCATTGGGCCCAAGTCGGCCTGTGAGCACGGCTGGTTCCCTGTGCGTTGTGTGCGGCCTAATTTTTAGTCCCACCTCGCCCACGGAAGGCGCGCCCGACCTGTTTATAAGCGCTGGCGAGGCCGCCGTATCGAACTCCTCTGGTTACTTATTTGGGCGCTTATACACGGCGCTCGCTGCTCTATGCTCTCTGATCTGTGGGCCCATCTGTGGGCGGCCCCATGCATTGTGACTCAGAACAACTCGCCTTCTGTGGGCGCAGACCTATTACGAGACTGGCTGGGGCCAGTAGCACCTGGGTGGTCAATTTATTTTTCTTTGTATTTTTCGGTCTTAAGTATTTTTTTCAATGTCGGGGCGTGCATTGCTTTTAGTAAATCATGTGTGCACTGCATTGATCAGGGTTCTGTACTGCATGTACAGTTCTCATTTTTGTTTCCGTGTTTTTGCCATTATGTAATCTTTTTTCCAATGTATGGGAGTGCACTGCTTAGTAAATCATACGTGTACTGCATTGATTATGGTTCTGTACTGCACGTTCATATATTTCTGCACTGCATTGATTATTTCCGTGTTCGCATTTTTCTTCATCGATGTGTTCTATGCCGTGTATTTATTCATCTAGTTAATGCGGAACTGGATTACTATAACGTACTCCATCGCGTAACGAAATGCACTGCATTTTTCTAGTGCTGCGTACTGCATTTGTTTTTTGCCTGTACTTACTGCAGTCCCTGGTACGGGAGGTGTAGGGGAAGGGGGGTTGCCCCCCCCCCCCACTTTTTTTTGTGTGGCACGTATTTGAAGGTAGACTTTTTTCGGATGTGTTTTGTTAAGATGCGTGTTGTTTTTTATTTTAACTTTTTTTACGAACTGTATGTATTTTATTTTGTTTTACCGTCTGAACTTCATTATTCTTCACAGAGAACTGCATCATGTGCGTTTTGATGTAGTCTGCCTTATTTTATCCAGGCCGTTTTTGGGTCGGCCCGTTTTTTGTGACCCTTTGCGACACACGGGCCTCCTATGTGTCCCTTCCAGGCGATCCCACCGCTCCGCTAACAGGGAGAGAGACCGAGAACAATCCCCTCCCCTCTCTTGCCGTTTCTCTCGAGGCATCTCTCACTCGAGCAAAACCGCCGTCGCCCGCAGCAACCGCAGTCGCCCGAGGAACCGCCACCCTTAAGAGGTCCTTATTCCTACATTCCGCGTCGCCGTCCTCTCCGCGAGCCGTTGCCGCTGCGCTCCCGCAGCCCTTTCCTGTCTGTTCCCGTCGCTGCCCCCTTCCCCGCCGCCGTCGCCGCACCTTTTTTTGTGGTACGTTCCGCTTGGCCTCGTTCTTGATTGTCCTCTCATCTTGTTTTGTGATTATCGTAGTTGCTGTTGTTGTTTTTGCCTGTGTAATTTTTCCGTAGGCAGTCGATTTTATCTTGTTTTGAAGTCGATAGTCGTGTGTAGCAATGTGGATCTAGGGTTTCGTGAGATTTTTGCCGATTTTGTTGCTTATATATGTCACTTCGTCCTTGTGCTGCAGGCAAACGCCATGTCTTCGCCGAGCAGAGTGGGAGGAGGAGTTCAGGGTATGTGGAGTGCTTATTTTAGGCTTTGTTTATTTTGTTTGATGTTTATCTAGTTTCCTAATTCATCCTGCATATTGGTTTATGCTCTGTTAGTTGTCAGCGTTCGTTTGCATTACTTTGTCAAGTGATGTTTTGTAATTTCTGTTTTCTGGTTCTTTTTGAATCCAGTAGGTGATTGCAGTGCTCATAATGATACACCAATTGACTCTCGTTGTCCTGGTGGTAAGGATCATGGTGTCGAGGGAGGACATCAAGTGAATTCGCCGATTGAATCTTCTCCCATAAGTGTGGACCCTCCTTCTGGTATGTGATTGATTTGTTTATTTTTGTGTATGCTGGTTGCTTGATGTTGTACAAATTGGTGTTTCCTTGTTGTATCTAGTCTGGTATTTTGTTGGGAACAAACGTGAAGTTAGTGTATGCAGCACTTCATTTATTTGTATATGTGAACTCCACTATATGTATGTGTGAACTTCATTGTTGTTTTATTCAAGTTTTTTGTACAATGCATTATTTTTTATTTTGAGCTTATGGTTGGAGCACTGCATTTATATGTCTAAGTGTACAGCATTTGTTCTTTTTCTGCACTTTTCAACGAGCATAGTCAAACTTCATTTTGACGCAGTGTCTGTTTTCCATGCTGGGGCGCCTGGGTTTGAGGAGGTTACTCAATTGATTGACCATTATTTTGCAGAGGGTAATGTTGGTGTGAGCTTTGACCAGAGACATCCCGTCTTGTCTGAAACACAATCGCAGTCTGTTGATGGTGCAGAGGAAGTTACATAGGATTGGATGGTCTCGAAACAGCTTCGTCAATATGAGTTGAAGCAAAGCAAGAAGAAGTTGAGGTTTGAAATTGAGTCAAAAGAGTTTGCGGAGAAGGAGAAGCAGAGGGGAGCTGCAGATGGTGCCAAGGGTGGCAAATTTGACAAGGTGAAGCAGCCTTCTTTGCAGAAGAAGAGGCTGAGTATTGTTGCTGAGGAAGGTGGTACACCTCGGCGGAGTCCACGTGTTGCTGGAATGAAGAAGAATCTTGGCAAGAGAACTGCTGAAGCTGGTGGAAATGATGATCCTCAGCGCAAGCGACTACATGTCACTGAAGGTCCCAACTCTGATGATGACGACTTTGTGCTTGCTGATTATGTGAAGGGTGTTCATCCTTGTAGACGCAAAGACTGTGGTTCATCTAAGGGTCTACCCAAGCGTGCCCGTGATGATGTCGATGAAGATGTTGGTGGTGACTCTGGCGAGGAGGTGGATGCTGCTCCAAAGGTTTGTCGAAGTGCACTGCATTTGTTTCCTTCATTGTTATCCTATCTGTGTTTTCTATGTCTCTTTTTTTATGGCTAGTCTTCTAATGTGGACTGCATTTCCCTTTACACAGAGGAAGAAGTCTAGTAAGAGCAATGCAACTGAAGATGATGCTGAGGGAGATGATTCTCGATTTAACAAGACCGTACGGTTGTCGCTTCCCACTGTTTGCAAGGCTGCTTCTTTGTTGAAAGAGGCACATTGTAGTCGTGTTCGGGATGCTGGATTCGGTGTTGTCTTTGAACTGACAGTAAAGAAAAATGTGTCGCGCATTCTTATGTGCTATCTGATGGGAGTGATTGACCCTGCCACCATGGTAATGGACTTTGGGAATGGCAGGGTTCTTCGAATCAATCGTGATGTAGTTCATCACATTTTGGATTTACCTATGGGACGTCACACTGCACCCATGCCTGCTTCCTGCGGCCATGATGAATCGTTGACTGCCCTCAAGGATGAGCTTGGCTTTGGCCATTCAAAAAGTATAGGTGTCAAGGACTTGCTTGAGAAGTTGAAGGTATTGGTGGAGGAAGATGGTCATGTGACTGTTGACCTTGCTGTGAAGGTGTTCTTCCTGATACTTTGCCAGAATTTGCTGTGCCCAGGGCCTGCAGTTCGTTTGGGTAGAGTTGATGCAATGGTAGAGAACATGGATTATGCGGCTATGGCTCAGATGGACTTTTGCCAGCTTGTTGTTGATGAGTTGCAGGCAGCTGTGGTGAGGTGGCAAACAGAAGGCAGCAAGCAGAATTGTGCAGAGGGTTGTGCCATTGTCCCCCTGATTATGTATCTTGACTGCTTGAAGCTTCGCAAATTTTCAGTCATGCACACGTTGACGCCACGTGCGTCATTCCTGGCGGCCAAGGACCTGATGAAGTTGTACAAGGAGGATGTGCTTGTGAAGGGAAAGATTTACTTGGAAACATACAAATTTGGGAAGCTGCCGGTTAGTGCATCTGATTTTTTAATATCAGATTTTTTTTTAAAATGTGCAGCCATTATCAATCTGAACTTTTCTAGTACTCACATGTGTACTTCTCTTTGCCTGTTGTCTTTTTTTGCAGTGGAAGGCGTCAGGTGATCTTGTGTACAACCGTCCTGTTGCAGTTGTACACGGCAGCTCTGATGCGGGGCCTAGCACTCATGCTAGGTTTTATGAGCCTGTCTGTAGCCAGCTTCCTGCTGTGATGATGAGGTGCTGCATACTCGTGGTTTCATGGCTCGACAGATGTTTGATAATAGAAGCTCTTCTAAACAGACATTTGTTGGCAGCAAAAAATAGGAGGAGATTGATGAGTTTCTTCTGAAGGTTTTGAAGTTGACTGAAGATTTGCCAACCTCTGGTGACAGGTTGAGGACAATTGCTAGTTTTTTTTCTTGTTGGCCATGGCCCACGAGATGAAGATATTATTGCTGCTCACAATTTTGATTGTGGCATGATTGAAAGCTTGAAGATTGCAGTGACGAATGTTCGGTCTTCGTATGCTCAATTGAGACATTCACAGGAGGAAAAATGCGGTCGGTATGAGAAGGATGTTGGTCATATTTTGGATGAAATGAACCGTCAGGACGCTGGCGTTGGCGCTGATAATATATGTTCTAGGTTTTTTGTGGCTTTGAACCTCTTTTGTGTATTATGTTGACTGCTCCTCACTATTTTTGTTTTTTGTTATAGGCTGGACTGGAATCTTCTGGTGTCGATGGAACTAGGGACGATGGAGTTGGTCAGGTACAAGTACTTCTGCCATGTATGTTCTGCCATGCGTCCCTCTTCTTGAACTTGCATTTGTTTGCTTCCCATTTTATTGTTTTTTTGTGTACTTCATGGTTGTAAAGTGCGTACTGCTTGTGCATAGTTGAAGTTTTTTCTTTTTTGGTTGTTACCATCTTATTTTTCGTTTTTGGTTTGTTCTATGCCCGTAGACTGGTGTTGCTGCTTGTGATGAGCACAAAGAGTCCTACGATGGCTCTGGAAAGGATGAGGTCTTGGCTGATGCATAGTCCCCTCTGGATGTTGTAGCTGATAAGGTATAGTTGTATTACTTGTTCTGTTGGTGGGTTGTAATCTAATTTTTTCTTGTTTGTTATAAACTTGATGTACGCTGTTATGTTCACTCATATGCATTTTCTTTTACATATGTTAGCTGCAATAGTTTTACATGTGTGAGCTTCAGTCTTTGACAGAAGTGAACTGCGGTTCTTTTCACATGCGCGGTCCATATTGTTTTACATACGTAAGCTTCAGTATTTAACATAACTGAACTGCAGCGTTTGACAAAGTGAACTGCAGTTCTTTTTTTCGTATTTGTGGGTTGCAGTTGTAGTTGTTTTGACACACGTGTGTTGCGGTTGTTTTGCATATGTGGACTGCAGTTGTTCTGTGTATGTTGTCAGAAGTCTTTGACATAAGTGTCCTGTGTGTTGTTGTGTTAATTATCCCCACGCTCATTTTTGTGTTATTGTGTGTTTTTTAAACTTTCCACAGCTTGGAGAAGAAAACGTGGAAGTTCACGTTGATCTGAATCAGGGCGGTTGTGCTGTTGATGGTGGTGGCAGTGTTGATGCTTCTGCATCGGTTGCCGTTGACTGTGCATATCCTTCTGTAGCTCAAGGATCCCATGATGCTGTTCCCCCTAGTCGGCATGAAGATTCTGATGTTGGCATGGAAAAGCCGCTGGAGAATGTCGCCCCTGCTGTTAGTGTTGTTGCTTCCCCTGTTTGTCTGGCGTCCAACGATGTTCCGGAAGTATCGAGAGTGGAGCCTCATGTAGCTGAAGTATCTAAGGACATTGTCGTTGACCAGACTATTGTAAATCCAGAGAATGTTGATGTTGCTGCAGAAGGGCAGTCTAGTGAGGTTGTGGTGGATTCGTCGCAACCTAGCAAAGAAAATATTTGCGTCAGCTCTAAAGAACAACAGCCTGAAGACTCTGACGCTAAAGGCAAGAGTTTTGTTTCGAACAGTGCAGTTGAAGTTTTTCTCATTCATTTTGTTTAATTACTATGGTATCTGTATTAGATGTTTAATGATAAGTGAAACTTGATCTTTTGTCTATGATTTTCAAAATAGCTAGCAGAATTTCCTTATCTTAATATTTAAACTTCATTCTTTGGATAAGTGAACTTCATCTTTTTATTACACATGACGAATTTCCTGTTGTGACACCGTCAAGCATTGATCCAACTCTTCTGAAAAGATACAATGAGTTGTACGCTGCTGTTACGAGGGTTCGGAAGGACAAGAAGAAAAGGTATGGTTTTTTAGAAATTGTTTTGTTCATATGTATTTTCTAATTTTGGTATTTACCCCTTTTTCTTTGTTGTTATTTTTTTAGTATCTTATGTTTCAGTTTTTCATGAAAAATTGAGGGACATGATTGCTTTTAAAGCTGAAATGGCTGATATTACCATTGGCGAAGTTGGTCAATCCTTTTGGGATAAAGGGATGCTCACTACAAGACTTGTAGATCTTAGGGTTTCTTTGCTCGTAGATAAGTTTAAGGGATCTTCGACAATGGTTGCCCCGTACCATATTTGTGTAAGAATGCAGAAATTTTTGTTTTTTTATTTTCTTTTCTGATTTCGTGCGACGACCTATTTGCTTGAGCACTATTTGATTTTTGGTTTTGTTTCGGCAGACAATTATTTGGAATGGTGGTACTGTAGGCAGGAGTGTTAAAATGATGTTCTCTTCAAAAGCCGAGGAGCGTGTTGATAAAAAGGATATGGTGAGTAACGTTTTTATGTGTCGAAAACTAAATTTTGTGTGTTTTTTTTAGTGTTCTGTTTCTTCTTCTTATAATAATTTTATTTATTTTTTCGTGCTTCCAACAGGTCCTTTTTGCAACTTTTGATCCGCCAGAGACGAGGGATGGCGTTGGTCATTATTGCGTAGTTGCGTTAAATGTGAAAGAAAGGCGGTTTGAATTTCTTGACTCGCTCAATAAACCTAGCAGCCCTGATGTGATCAGGGTTTTTAGGAGGATGGTGAAAAATATCAAGCGTGCATGGAAAGAAGGAAGCTCAAGTTCTGATGAGCCGCTAAATCCTCCTACACTTGATGGATTTGTGTTGAAACATGTCATTGTCCCATTGCAGCCAAATGGGTGTGTTCTGTGCAGCCCCTCTCCAGCTTACTGCTGAAGTTTTTTTTACTTCATTTTGTGAAACTGATGTTTTTTATTCTTTTATTGCAGGCTTGATTGTGGATTCTATATGTTTCAATTCTTGCAGACCTGGGATGGTGTTCGAGTTGCTAAGTTTGGGGTGGAGCACATTGGCTACATCAGAAAGGCCATGCTCTATAGCTGGCTCACATCGAGGAAGTGTTGCCTTGATTTGACATTACTTCTAATTTTTGCAGATAAAGGTTGTTTTAGTGAACTTCTTTATCCTCCCTTTATTTATTTTTTGTCTACTGCTTGGTTCCGCTTCTTATGGTCAAGTGAGCAGCATTGTTCTTTATATGTGGGCTGCATTATTGTATACAAGTGGGTTGTATTGTTGTAGAGAAGTGTGGGCTGCGTTGCTGTAGACAAGTGTGCTGCATTTGATGTAGACTAGTGTGCTGCATTGCTGTAGACTAGTGGGCTGCATTGCTGTATACAAGTGGACTGCATTGATGTACAGAAATGGGCTGCAATGCTGTAGACAAGTGGGATGCATTGTTGTATACAAGTGGACTGCATTCTATTTTTCTGTATACATGTTTTTTGGTTTTGTATTTTGTGATGAGTGTTTCCATGTTTTTTCTACACGTTTTTAGGTTTTGATGGGGGGCTTCATGAAGGCCGTACGTCACTGTTTGAGTCCCAGGGTTATGAGGTGGTTATGGAGGATTGTGTCATTGAAATCTCTCCAGATAATTCTGTTTCTTTGGCTGGAGATGGTTTGAACACAGATGTGGCGTCTGGACCTGATGGTGGAAGTGTCTCTCGACCTAGCTCTCCACACGATGTATTTGATGTTGATGATGATGATTTTGTTACGCCGTGTCCACGCGTCACTAGGACTAGGAGTGCAGCAATTAATCGTCCTCCTGTGGATGAGGTTGAAGTATTTTCGAACAAGAGGGCAGGTGAGAGGGCTTTTAAGTTGAGATGCTCTATAGAGAAATTGAAGCCTCCGAGGTTCAAATATATTGATGAGGCGAGGAAAATAAAGGATCTTGTTCTCAGCAAACATTTTGTAACCAAATACCACGAGTAAGTTTTATGTGTGTGCCCTTCATCCGTTTTGTGTGTTTTGTTTTTAATTTTAATTTTATTGATCGAATCTGTGTATGTTTACTGCAGGAACGCGTTCTTTATGGTGAATAGTCCTTTTGGTGATGTCGATACTTACACTGTTGACTATATCTATGATACATTTGGCAAAGGAGCTTTAATGGATTCGTATCTCATGGATTTTGTCATCAAGTACTGGAAGCAAGACCCTGAATTGGGTTTAGCTTATCATTCCGGTGAACGTGTGCTACTTTCACCTTTATTCATGAGGGTAAATGTTTGCTGTCATTTTTTCCTATTGTACTGGCTTTTTCATTTCCATGCCTGCTTGCATTGTTTATTCTTTTTTTCATGTCCTTTTTTTGTTCTTTTTTCTGTGCAGTACGTTCTTCAAATGGAAACCTTTGTGGAGAGAGATAATGACGGAAACCCTGTGTTGCTAGTTGTGCATAGCTCGTTTGTTTTAGAAGATGCAGTTAAGCAGTTCAAGGTTTTTCTGAGCGACGACACAAACCTGTTGGATGCAAAACTGGTAAGTTCATTGTTTTCCGTCATTTATTTTCCTGGTTTGTTGCATTTCTTTTTATAGTTATTTTTGGAACAGTGGTCCTGGTGCTACATGTCGAAAGAACTTTTCATATCATTTTTGTTTTTTTGATGTGAACAGATTATGATGTCGCGCTCCAAGGATGGTCATTATTCCTTATACACGATGAACCAGCATCGCCAGACGCTTGATATCCATGACAGTAGGAAGTACACTGGCCATCCTGATGTCCCGACAAAGTGGCGCAGGTCTGACTACCACGCAGATTGCACTGAAGTGGTATGTCATTTTTTCTTGCCATGTGCAAAGCTTTTTTGTGTTTCTCCTACAACATTTTTTTATAAACTGCACATGCAATGTTAGCACACATAGAACCACACTTGTTTATGTAGTGCATTTCAACATATGCGTGACAGAACTGCATTTTCACACCCCCCCCATAATGTGTGTAAAAAAGGGTAAAAGGAAATGACCTCGCGTGCATTTAAAAGAGGGACAGTCTAGACGTTTGAGAACAACTTTTGTATTTTTTTGGTTCGTCTGAATAGCAACATGATCTGTGATGTGTGTTATTTTTACCTTGTGCTTCCTTTTTTTTGCCAGATGAGGAGGATGCTCAGCTGTTGAAGGCGATTTATGGCGAAAAAATGTATAAATCAAAGAACCACCCTGACTGGGTTAAATTGGCAGAGAAGCCCTCTTACCTGGTCGTGCCAGCGCAGGGAGCAAATGAGTGCGGAAGCTATGTTCTGAGGATGACGCAGTTGTATGACGGCCAACGTCTAGTTGAGAGAATTATGAAATCCGACGTAACACCTTCTCTGTTTTCTTCTTTTTCTTGTTACTTTTTTTATTATTTTAATTTTTTCACTTTTTTGTTCTTTATGACAACCTTTTTTTTTAATCACTGGTCTGCATTTTTTTTAATTTTCTTTTTTCAGCCTGCTGTTGAAGATTGGAAGGCGGAGTACATGTTCCAGCTGCTGTTCAATCCTTCGAACATGTTGTGTCATGAAGACATGCCGCTTGAGCTACGTGATCTGATTGCGGACCTCGGGCTCACTTCCCTGTCGCAATCGCAGACGCATTCGCAGACGCAGTAACAGTCATTTTGGCACTGTTTCTACTGGGGTAAAAGCCTGTCCGTGGACAAGAACTAGGGTTCATGTTGTGTATTGTGTGCTGACTAAGGTAGATAATGTATGAAAAAGACTTTTTTTTCTGTTGTTGTCTTTTTTCTTGTTCTTTTTGCAGCAGTGTATATGGACGAATTTGTATGTGTATGTGTCATACAGTATATATATATGTGTTTTTATTTTGTCGACAACCACGTTCTGTGTGAACTGGCATTTGTCACACTTATATGTATCGTATGTGTTCCATAAACTGCATAGAATTTGATGCCGAACTTCTTTGTCCAACAAAAGGCACGCATTTTTGTCTACAAGTTTAGTGCTGCACCTGTGTGTATCCCGAAAATGCATTGCTTTATGATACTGCACTGCTTTTTTGCCTAACCAAACACACTGCTTTTGCCTAAAGTTGCGTCCTGCAGTTGGTTTTTTTTGTTTGTACGGTAAGGTAGATGGTGGGGTTGGGGGCCCCCCAATTGTTTTAGTTGTCTATAAATTTGTATTGCTCCTGTACGCATTGCGTGCATTAGCGCGAGGCCGAGTAGGGGGTGGGGAGGGGGGGTCATGACCCCCCTCCCCAACCCCCTGCGAGGCCGAGCCTGGAACGAGCCGGAGCAGGCGGCGACGCGGCGTGCCGCGGCACCGCATGCGTAGGCGAGTCCGTCACACCCCGTCGCCTCCCTGTCTATCTTAGGGGTGTGGCTCTAGGGTTGCGTGCATCCTATTTGTTGGAAAAATAGAATGTCCGCACTGCGCCTGTCAACCAAGCGCACTGCATTCCTTAGCGCGAGGCCGAGCAGGGGGTGGGGAGGGGGGTCGTGAAGCCCCCTCCCCAACCCCCTGTGAGGCCGAGCCTGGAACGAGCCGGAGCGGGCGGCGACGCAGCGTGCTGCGGTGCCGCATGTGTAGGCGAGTCTGTCACACCCCGTCGCCTCCCTGTCTATCTTAGGGGTGTGGCTATGGGGTTGCGTGCGTCCTATTTGTTGGAAAAACAGAATGTCCGCACTGTGCCTGTCAACCAAGCGCACTGCGTGCGTTAGCGCGAGGCCGAGCAGGGGGTGGGGAGGGGGGTCGTGACCCCCTCCCCAACCCCCTGCAAGGCCGAGCCTGGAACGAGCCGGAGCAGGCGGCGACGCGGCGTGCCGCGGCGCCGCATGCGTAGGCGAGTCTGTCACACCCCGTCGCCTCCCTGTCTATCTTAGGGGTGTGGCTCTGGGGTTGCGTGCGTCCTATTTGTTGGAAAAACAGAATGTCCGCACTGCGCCTGTCAACAGAGTGCACTGCATGCGTTAGCGCGAGGCCTCGCAGGCGGTGGGGAGGGGGGGTCGTGACCCCCCTCCCCAACCCCCTGCGAGGCCGAGCCTGGAACGAGCTGGAGCAGGCGGCAATGCGGCGTGCCGCGGCGCCGCCTGCGTAGGCGAGTCCGCCACCCCCCGTTACCTCCCTCTCTATCTTAGGGGTGTGGCTCTGGGGTTGCGTGCATCCTATTGTTGGAAAAACAGAATGTCCGCACTATGCCTGTCAACCAAACGCACTGCATTCGTTAGCGCGAGGCCGAGCAGGGGGTCGGGAGGGGGGGTCGTGACCCCCCCCCCTCCCCAACCGCCTGCGAGGCCGAGCCTGGAACGAGCGGGAGCAGGCGGCGACGCGGCGTGCGCGGCGCCGCATGCGTAGGCGAGTCCGTCAGACCCAGTCGCCTCCCTGTCAATCTTAGGGGTGTTGCTCTGGGGTTGCGTGCGTCCTATTGTTCGAAAAACAGAATGTCCGCACCGCGCCTCTCTACCAAGCGCACTTCATGCGTTAGTGAGAGGCCGAGTAGGGGGTGGGGAGGGGGGTCGTGACCCCCCTCTCCAACCCCCTGCGAGGCTGAGCCTGGAATGAGCCGGAGCAGGCGGCGACGCGGCATGCCGCGGTGTGACACCCAAATTTTTATTTGGATTTTTCAAAAGATTTTATTTGACTTGAGGGAGGTGGCTTAAATTTTTTTTTTCTTCAAAAGAACTCTCCCTTTCAAATATTTTTTTTATGGAAAGAGTTTTATTTGGATTCACCCAAGATCTGTTTTGGTCATGGAGGTTCTTGCTTTTTATTTGGACTTCAAACCAAATTGCTTTTCACTTGAGAAGAATGCCTTTTGATAATCTCTTTGGAAATACACTATGGCTTTTGGAATAATCCTTTGCCACTTTCAACATTTCTCTCTTGCCATGGCCTTAGTGCAAATCCACTCTCCTAACCCTCCCCTCATCTTTGGATCATGTTTTGCATCAAATCCAGCAAGTTGAACCTCCCCCTATGATTATTTTCCATTTAAATCTCATCAAATAAATTTCTGTCTTCTACCCTAGCCCTTGGAGATTTACAAAGGAGCTACCATCTCTGCTTTGATTTTTGGCCCCAAACCAATTCCCCTTCCTAGTCCTTTGAACCCTCAACCAAGATCCATGAAGATCCACTGGTCTTCAGTTCAAATTTTTTTCAAACTACACTTGCTGCAAGTTTTGACCAGATTTGTCAAATTTGGTGAAATTCATTCAAATCCTTCTCCAAAAATTCGAAGTAAAATCAGGCAGCCTCTGGGTGCATTGAGTGGTCACCTCACCAAGTACCAGCTCCAGAAAAAAAATTCTCATTGCCAAATCTTTCTGTCGAACACCTGCTGTGCATTGTCAAATTCAGGTTCAGTAAAGTTCAGAGATCATTTCAGTGCACTGTCATTTTCTTCATAACCCGTCGATCTCGCCAGTGTCGCCGTGTGGCCTGTCCCCTCCCCCTTGTCCTCTGCACCGCACGAACATCTGGCACCTTGCGGACGTCGGCGACGAGCAGCAGAAGGTGCGCCGCCAGAGAGAGGCGCGGCGCCGACGGCGCCACCCAGCGCCGCCCAAGCCACCGGAGCTCGCCGCGTGGCCTTCCACTCCCCAGAACGCGCTGCCACTCTCGTCGTGAACCGCAGGGCGCGGAGCGCGCTCTCTGCCGCCGACGTGCCCGTGCGGCCACTCCACCGTGGACCGACGCCGTTACGCCAAGACCAGCCGGGATTAGCAGAGGAACGGCACCAGTAACCTCCACTGATGCTGCCCGGCCACTCAAACCTCCTGCCAATCCACTGCATCGCCGTAATTGCTCACCGGAGATTCTCCGTTCACGGCCACCCCGTCGATCCGCCTATAAATAGAGGCCCCGAGCCTCAACTCGAACCCACACCATCCCTGCACTCCACCTAGAGCACGCCTAGCCACTGGAAGAGCCCCGAGGAGGTCTCTTTCCTCGACTCCGGCCGCCGCGGCCCGCCACGAGGTCCAGCTCGATTCGCTCCCATGCGTGCGCCTCTGCCTCCCATCTCTTGCCAGTAGCTTCACTATGCATCCCTCCTACTGACCCGCGCTTCAATTCAAAGTTTGCAGCCCTTCACCGGAGTTCTCCACCATCACCCGAGCCGCCGCCCGCCGGAGAAAGTGTCGCCGTCGACGTGGTGCTCTCCGACGGTCGAGTCCACCACCCACCGACGCGGAAGAACACGCTGAAGCTCTTGGTACCCTCCGATCTTCCTGACTCGCCGTGGTTCGACGCCGGCATCCACCGCAGTCTTCGGGCGCCGGCGAGCCATTTAAACCTGACATGTGGGACCCCCCTGTCAGCCTCTCTTCTGTTTCCCCACGCGAAACGTTTTCTGTTGGCGCCTTCGGGCAAATACGCTTTCCCTCTTGAGCTTGCGCATTTCCAATCGAACCGTTTTCTGGTTTCTCAGTTTAAACCGTGGAACTTTTCTGTTTCATTACAGATGGGTCCATGGACAGAAACCTTTATAACTTTTTAATAAAAAGGAATTTTTGAGTGATTCTGTTTCTAACCTTCTTAAAATTTTGTCTAGTTTTTTATGGGATTTAGTTGGAAAATTTTTGGAGAAGTTTCTGTGCACGCGTTGGTTTTCACGTTAGTGCCCGTTTTCGTTATTGCCGTAGGTTCCGGAAGAGCTGACGGAGCCGCGAACTTCGCCGAGCTAGACTCCGACTTCTCCGAACCAGGCAAGCATGTTTGGACCTTTGATATGATAGGTGTTTTGCATGTTTGCGTGAAGGTTTGTGCGTGGCATATGAGTATCGGTGAGTTCCCCGTTGCTTGCGAGGCAACCACCCGTATGTTCCAAAGTTGCGATGATCTCTGGTGAGAGATGGCCTAATCATGTGGTGACATGAAGGGCAGCAAGGTGGTACTGTTGTAGCATACCAGCCTTGCGTCGTCCGACTACTTCTGACGTTAACGTGGACGGAGTCACGTTATCGTTCTTTTCCCCTTCCGTGCTACCACGTGTTTCTTTGCCAAGATGCGGTTTAGTAAGTTGGTAACCTCTTTCCGTGTACACACCAAACAGAGGGGCCGGGATGATGGTACCTTGGCCCAGGATTAAAGTCAGTCATCCGGTCAGGGGGCATGGGTGTTTCCGGTTGGGACCGAGAGGGGGGCACCCCCTTAGAGCGCGCGTATAGAAATTTGATCCCATGCTACGCGAGGTTGTAGCCTCCCCGTCTCAAGGTTTTTCTTGAACGTTGCTGAGGGTGATCCCTGGCTCCGGAATGTTGAATTGGGTGTGTACTGGTTAGACGTGTTTCTTCCAAAACGCCGTAAGCGGAACTAGTCCCCGTGACTACTGAAATCCGTTGGCTGTGGTTAAGTACAAACTCTGCAGAGTCAAATCCTTCCAAGTCATCGTATCCATGATCAAGAAGTGTAATCAGTATGTCCATATCTATCCGCGTGGAAAGCTTGTCCCCGGTGAATAAGCTCAAGTGGTAAACCCAGTTTAAATTATTATTACTGTGGATGGTCTAATCTTATATTTGTCTCGTACTTGTAATAATTTATAATCTCGAGCTACTGAATTATTGAGCTACAATATAAGCCCTTTATGCGACGTCGCGCAGACGTCCGACTGTGGCATGATTTTGTTTTCTTACTTTAAATATAAGCCCTTTATGTGATGTCGCTCAGACGTCCGACTGTGGCATGTTCGTCTTTCATTTTCTGTTATAAGCCCTTTATGTGATGTCGCTCAGACGTCCGACTGTGGCATTATTATTATTCTTGCAGTTTCCTCTCGAGGAGTCATTCAAACACTCACTTGGCACCAGTATTATTATTCTTGCAGTTTCCTCTCGAGGGGTCATTCAGACACTCGTTTGGCACCAGTATTATTATTCTGCAGTTTCCTCTCGAGGAGTCATTCAGACACTCGTTTGGCACCAGTATTATTATTCTGCAGTTTCCTCTCGAGGAGTCATTCAGACACTCGTTTGGCACCAGTACTACTATTTCTTGCAGTTTCCGCTCGAGGAGTCATTCAGACCCTCATTTGGCACCCAGCATTTATTATCTCTATGTCTGAACGCGCTGGTTAACTTGTTTATATGCTTCATGTTTACATCTGTTATATCTTATGTCCGAACTGTCTTGCGAGTACTTTCATAGTACTCACCTGGCTTGTTGTTTTGGCCAGATGTTGACGAAGGCGATCTTTTGGATGAAGAGTTTGATAGCGCGTCCGACGCCTAGAGGAGTCCCAGTCAGTCCTGTGCGATCCCGGATATTGGTCACTTGTATTATATATGCTTCCGCCACCCGCAATAAGTCTCCTCGAGCCTCGCTTCGACGCTCGAAGAGCTGTAGTCTTCAGGAGTCATATCACTCGCTTCGCGGTGATATTTCCACCACCGTTATTATCGTGAGTTAGTAGTTATGCCACCCTATCCGCCGTCTTGTTTTTTTGGCGTGCATGTAATAGATTGTTGGGCAGTCTCCGCTCAACCTTGTATTATATTCAGTACTCCTGGTATTTTTCTTCTGTGACCAAGATATTGTCTACCAGTGGGAAGGGATTCTTCCTTCTGGTCCGTAAAAGGGATTGGTCTCTCAATAATTATTTTATTGAAAAACCGGTCGTGACAAGCTTGGTATCAGAGCCAGGTTGACTGTAGGAAGCCACTAGGTGCGATCGCTAATCGGTTATTAGCGTCTTTTGTGCCTTTTCAGCATTTTGCAAATTGTAGCTATTTTCTGTTGGTCATCATAAATTTATGACATGACTACTCAGAATTTTTGCCTACTTTTGTAGATGGCTGGCAGTAGCTGTGAGAATCGAGTGTTCACGAACGTGCCCGAGGGGTTTGTCAAGCACCTCGTCTCCATCACCAAGCTCGCGATCGGGCCAGCAGCCCGCCCGGAGTTCACGCTCTATCAGCACAAGCTCAGCGATGACGTGTCTATGCACCAAGCTGTGGTGCAATTCAAGGGAGGACGTTCTGCAGCTCGCCACTTCCGTTTTGTGGGAAGGGCCATGCCTACGGAGAGGCATGCCATGCAGATGGCTGCCCGTGAGGCGATAGCTCGTCTTCGGGACATCCGTCCTACGATGAAGACTCGTCGCTACCGCTACCTCCCATGCCATGTGCCATACACCAGTCACTATGCATTCGCCTGTCATCGGGGAGAGCGAGATGAAGCCATCGAGATGGTTGTGGAGTATCTCAAGGCTCTGGAGGAGTCTTTCGATAACCTCGTGGACGATCTTGTGGCTGCCCGCATGGACTTAGTCCGGGGCGGTCCTGCCAGCAGGAAGGAGCTTCTCCACATGGCACCGCCTCTGACATTCGTCTCGTCTTCAGCCTCTTATGCACCGGCCGTTTTGGCCACTGCACGCCGTCTGCCCACCACTGAGGAGTTCGACCGAGTCATCGCTCCTACTCCAGTCAAAGCTGCACCGCCTGCCGCACCCGCTCTACCACCCGTCGCTCCCGCGCCATCACCGCAGCGCAGCGTTACGCGCCAGGAGCCAGCTAGAGAGGAGGTGGAGGTTGATTCTCCTGGACCGCTGAGTCTTGCCATCGGCAAGGGAAAGGAAATCTTCACCATCTCCGACTGAGAGCGCCGAGTAGCCACGCGTTATGTCTGCTTGTATGATGTGTTTTATCTGTGCGCTAGTTTGTATTGGTGTGTTTGCTGCCTTCCGGAGGTGTACGCGCATCCTGAGTGCTGTATCGTGTGTTTGCTTTTCGCATGTAAGATATATGCTAAGCAGTTCCTCTCCGTGCAAAACCGCTTATGTTTTCCTTGAAAACCTTGAGATCTTTTAAATTGTTGCCTTTGCAAGATTTTCCTTGTGCTACACAGTTCTTCTCATGGGTTTTACAAAATAATACCCCAGACTGGAAAAATGTCTCGTCCGTGGACTCGCTCCATGCCCAATCAGCCAGAAGAGGTTTATGGGACACAGACTAGCAACAATTTCACTCAGGGTTAGTCCAGTCAACAAGACAGCGAAGCAGCCCTGTCTCAAGTCTGCCGTCTCTTCGAGCAAAGCCAGCAACAGCACCAAGAGATGATGAATCATGTCATCAATATGGGAAACCACCGTGAGCCCTATCAGCCACATTCCAAATTATTTGAGTTACAGAAGACTCGCCCCTCAACTTTTGCTCACACCGATAGGCCGCTGGACGCCGATGATTGGCTTCGTGACATTGAAAGGAAACTGATTATTGCTCAGTGTTCAGATCATGAGAAGGTGCTTTATGCACCACACTACCTTACTGGAGCAGCTGCAGCATGGTGGGAAAACTTCCTACACATGCATCCCAGCGAACACAACATCACCTAGGAAGAGTTCAAGGAAGGCTTCCGTGGGGCACACATCCCCAGGAGCATCATAAAAATCAAGAAGAGAGAGTTTGATGACCTGAATCAGAGAGGCATGTCAGTGACAGAATACAATGGTCAGTTTACTCAGCTATCTCGTTATGCCTACGACGAGCACATGACAGAAAACAAGAAGATGGAAAAATTCCTGGACGGCCTGGCACCAGCACTAAAATGCCAACTGGTTGTACACAAGACTGGGGTTCCAAGGACAGTAGCAAGGAGATCCACGACTACTGATCCAAGGCCCGTCGGACAGTTTCATGCCAGGGACAAGGAGTACACATACCGTCCAGGGGTCACCTGCTATGCTTGTGGTCAAGAAGGGCACTATGCTAAGCAATGCCCAAAGCCAAGGAACGCGGCCCCCAAGCCAAACAATGGTGGAAACAATCCAGCCCCCAAGCGCAACAATTTCAACCCCAACAACAACCACAGGAAGGGTCACCTGAACCATGTGACCAGGGAAGAAGCGCGGAATGCCCCAGACATCGTGCTCGGTACGTTCCCTGTCAACACAGTACCTGCCACGGTTTTGTTTGATTCTGGAGCTTCCCATTCGTTCGTTTCGAAGAGTTTTGTTTTACAACATGGTTTTCCGATACTTCCCTTGGAAAAAGCTATGATCATCAAGTCCCCCGGAAATAAGCAAGTCGCTCAGGGTTACTGCCAAGGAGTGGTCATTGAGTTCGAAGGACTACAATTCCAAGCAAATCTTATCGTGTTGGAGAGTAAAGGACTGGATGTCATTTTAGGGATGGACTGGTTGACCACCAACAAAGGATTCATCGACTGTTTCAATCGAACAGTGATTCTCACTCACCATCACGGCAAGACAATAAGGGTTTCCGCTCAAGAAAGGCCACGACCACAGCAACCAAAACTGAACAAAATGGACATTGCAGAATTGAGAAAAGTTCCAGTGGTATGCGAGTTTCCTGATGTGTTCCCTGAAGAACTGCCAGGCATGCCACCAGACCGAGAGATAGAATTCAGCATCGAACTAGCACCCGGCACCGCTCCCATCTATAAGAAGCCTTATAGAATGGCACCCTCAGAATTGGTGGAGTTGAAGAAGCAGATAAAGGAATTATTGGACAAAGGATTTATTCGGGCCAGCTCCTCACCTTGGGGTTCGCCAGTGTTGTTCGCCAAGAAAAAGGATGGGACACTGAGACTGTGTATAGACTATCGAGCCCTCAACATGGTCACCATCAAAAACAAATATCCGATGCCACGGATAAATGATTTGTTTGACCAGCTCGCACAAGCCAAGGTATTCTCAAAAATTGATTTGAGATCGGGATATCATCAACTGAAAGTACGGACAGAAGATATTCCCAAGACATCATTCACTTCCAGATACGGATTATATGAGTTCACCGTGATACCTTTTGGTCTAACGAACGCCCCCGCATATTTCGTCCACCTCATGAACAAAGTGTTCATGAAATTCATGGACAAATTCGTTGTGGTATTTATTGACGATATCCTGGTTTACTCAAAGACACCAGAAGAGCATGCTGAGCACCTCAGAATTGTTTTGGGAGAACTAAGGAAACATCAGTTGTACGCCAAATTTAGCAAGTGAGAATTTTGGCTAAGACAAGTTGGTTTCTTAGGCCATATATTGAACCAAGAAGGCGTGGCCGTAGACCCAGAAAAGGTTAAAGCCATACTTGACTGGAAGCCGCCCGCCAATGTTACAGATGTGCGGAGTTTCCTAGGAATGGCCGGATATTACAGAAGATTTATTGAAGGATTCTCCACTGTGGCAAAACCAATAACACAGTTTCTCAAGAAGGACAAGAAATTTGTATGGACGGAAGCATGCGAGAAAAGCTTCCAAGAACTCAAGAAGAAGCTGACAACCGCACCGGTCTTAACTGTGCCAGACATACACAAGAGTTTTGAAGTATATTGTGCCGCGTCCCAAAAAGGTCTCGGATGTGTACTAATGCAAGATGGCAAAGTTGTCGCATATGCCTCCAGGCAGCTGCGAAAACATGAGGAAAATTACCCAACACATGACTTGGAGCTAGCAGCAGTTATTCATGCACTCAAGGAGTGGAGGCACTTCCTGTTGGGAAATCGCTGTGAAATATATACAGACCATAAGAGCCTCAAATATATTTTCACACAGCCAGAGCTAAATTTACGCCAATGACGCTGGTTAGAACTGGTCAAGGACTATGATGTCGGTATTCACTACCATCCAGGGAAAGCAAACGTAGTGGCCGATGCCCTTAGTCGAAACCCCAGCCCGGACAATGACGGTCCGCAAAACTTGAGGCCTGAGTTTCAGCAAGAGTTCGCTAGGCTCAATATGATGTTAGTCTCTGAGGGCACCGTATCAAATCTGGAGATACAACCCACCCTGGTGGAACAAATTAAGAAGGCTCAACAGGGACATCCCAGTATCGAAGGCATAAAGAAGAAAATGGACCTTGGTAAGGCTTCAGAGTTCATCACAGACAGTGAAGGAACATTATGGTATGGAGACAGACTTTGCGTACCTAACATTGAGGAACTCAAGCAACAAATCTTAACCGAAAGCCACACCGCTCCATACTCTATCCACCCTGGAGGAACCAAAATGTACAAGGACATTCAGGAAAGACTTTGGTGGCATGGTATGAAAAGAGATATAGCCACATTTATTGCTTGTTGCGATTCATGTCAGCGCATCAAGGCCGAGCATCAAAAGCCAGCAGGGCTACTCCAGCCAAACAGGATACCGGAGTGGAAATGGGATGAAATAGGAATGGACTTCATTGTCGGATTACCCCGATCACAACGCGGAAATGACGCCATATGGGTCATCACAGACCGACTAACCAAGGTTGCTCATTTCATTCCCGTGAAGACTACCTACTCCACACAAAGGCTGGCCAAACTTTATCTCTCCCGTATAGTTTGTTTGCATGGAGTCCCAAAGACTATAATATCCGACCGAGGTACACAATTCGTCTCCAAATTTTGGGATCACCTACAACAAGCTCTGGGCACGCAACTAACTTTCAGTACAGCGTACCATCCTCAGACTGATGGACAAACGGAACATGTAAACCAAATCCTAGAGGATATGCTAAGAGCCTGTGTGCTCACCTATGGATCCAGTTGGGAAGAGAGTTTGCCGTATGCCGAATTTGCTTACAACAACAGTTACCAAGCCAGCTTGCAAATGGCACCCTTTGAAGCATTGTACGGACGAAGGTGTCGTACCCCACTAAATTGGTCAGAAACAGGTGACAGCCGTATCTTCGGCCCAGACATGCTTAAAGAGGCCGAGGAGAAAGTTAAACAGATCAGGGAAAGACTCAAGACAGCACAGAGCCGCAAAAGAGCTACTATGATCAAAAACAACGTGAGGTCAGCTTTGAACCCGGTGATTCCGTATACCTCCGAGTATCTCCTATGAGGGGTCTACAACGATTCAAAATTAAGGGGAAGCTAGCCCCAAGATTTATTGGACCATTTTGTGTAAATGCACGAAGAGGCACGGTTTCCTACCAACTAGACTTGCCCAAGGAACTGTCAGACGTCCATGACGTATTCCACGTCTCACAATTGAGAAAATGTGTGAGTAACCCAGAGAAGCAGGTATCCCATGAGAGCATTGATGTGCAACCAGACCTCACCTATAGAGAGAGGCCAGTAAAGATTTTAGAAGAGTCTGAACGGAGGACCCGTCAGAAAACGACAAAGTTTTTCAGAGTTCAGTGGAGAAACCACACTGAGGATGAAGCCACATGGGAAAGGGAAGATTTTCTTCAGGCAGAATATCCATATTTGTTTGAGGATCAGCAGAAATCTCGAGGACGAGATTTTTCCTAAGGGGGTAGGTGTTGTGACACCCAAATTTTTATTTGGATTTTTCAAAAGATTTTATTTGACTTGAGGGAGGTGGCTTAAATTTTTTTTTTCTTCAAAAGAACTCTCCCTTTCAAATATTTTTTTAAGGCAAGAGTTTTATTTGGATTCACCCAAGATCTGTTTTGGTCTTGGAGGTTCTTGCTTTTTATTTGGACTCAAACCAAATTGCTTTTCACTTGAGAAGAATGCCTTTTGATAATCTCTTTGGAAATACACTATGGCTTTTGGAATAATCCTTTGCCACTTTCAACATTTCTCTCTTGCCATGGCCTTAGTGCAAATCCACTCTCCTAACCCTCCCCTCATCTTTGGATCATGTTTTGCATCAAATCCAGCAAGTTGAACCTCCCCCTATGATTATTTTCCATTTAAATCTCATCAAATAAATTTCTGTCTTCTACCCTAGCCCTTGGAGATTTACAAAGGAGCTACCATCTCTGCTTTGATTTTTGGCCCCAAACCAATTCCCCTTCCTAGTCCTTTGAACCCTCAACCAAGATCCATGAAGATCCACTGGTCTTCAGTTCAAATTTTTCAAACTACACTTGCTGCAAGTTTGGACCAGATTTGTCAAATTTGGTGAAATTCATTCAAATCCTTCTCCAAAAATTCCAAGTAAAATCAGGCAGCCTCTGGGTGCATTGAGTGGTCACCTCACCAAGTACCAGCTCCAGAAAAAAATTTCTCATTGCCAAATCTTTCTGTCGAACACCTACTGTGCATTGTCAAATTCAGGTTCAGTAAAGTTCAGAGATCATTTCAGTGCACTGTCGTTTTCTTCATAACCCGTCGATCTCGCCAGTGCCGCCGTGTGCCCTGTCCCCTCCCCCTTGTCCTCTGCACCGCACGAACATCTGGCACCTTGCGGACGTCGGCGACGAGCAGCAGAAGGTGCGCCGCCCCGTGACCGACGCCAGCGGCGGCTTTGCGGCCGCCAGAGAGAGGCGCGGCGCCGACGGCGCCACCCAGCGCCGCCCAAGCCACCGGAGCTCGCCGCGTGGCCTTCTACTCCCCAGAACGCGCTGCCACTCTCGTCGTGAACCGCAGGGCACGGAGCGCGCTCTCTGCTGCCGACGTGCCCGTGCGGCCACTCCACCGTGGACCGACGCCGTTACGCCAAGACCAGCCGGGATTAGCGCAGGAACGGCACCAGTAACCTCCACTGATGCTGCCTGGCCACTCAAACCTCCTGCCAATCCACTGCATCGCCGTAATTGCTGGCCGGAGATTCTCCGTTCATGGCCACCCCGTCGATCCGCCTATAAATAGAGGCCCCGAGCCTCAACTCGAACCCACACCATCCCTGCACTCCACCTAGAGCACGCCTAGCCACTGGAAGAGCCCCGAGGAGGTCTGTTTCCTCGACTCCGGCCGCCGCGGCCCGCCACGGGGTCCAGCTCGATTTGCTCCCGTGCGTGCGCCTCTGCCTCCCATCTCTTGCCAGTAGCTTCACTATGCATCCCTCCTTCTGACCCACGCTTCAATTCGAAGTTTGCAGCCCTTCACCGGAGTTCTCCACCATCACCCAAGCCGCTGCCCGCCGGAGAAAGTGTCGCCGTCGACGTGGTGCTCTCCGACGGTCGAGTCCACCACCCACCGACGCGGAAGAACACGCTGAAGCTCTTGGTACCCTCCGATCTTCCTGACTCGCCGTGGTTTGACGCCGGCGTCCACCGCAGTCTTCGGGCGCCGGCGAGCCTTTTAAACCTGACATGTGGGACCCCCCTGTCAGCCTCTCTTCTGTTTCCCCACGCGAAACGTTTTTTGTTGGCGCCTTCGGGCAAATACGCTTTCCCTCTTGAGCTTGCGCATTTCCAATCGAACCGTTTTCTGGTTTCTCAGTTTAAACCCTGGAACTTTTCTGTTTCATTACAGATGGGTCCCTGGACAGAAACCTTTTTAACTTTTTAATAAAAAGGAATTTTTGAGTGATTCTTTTTCTGACCTTCTTAAAATTTTGTCTAGTTTTTTATGGGATTTAGTTGGAAAATTTTTGGAGAAGTTTCTGTGCACGCGTTGGTTTTCACGTTAGTGCCCGTTTTCGTTATTGCCGTAGGTTCCGGAAGAGGTGACGGAGCCGCGAACTTCGCCGAGCTAGACTCCGACTTCTCCGAACCAGGCAAGCATGTTTGAACCTTTGATATGATAGGTGTTTTGCATGTTTGCGTGAAGGTTTGTGCGTGGCATATGAGTATCGGTGAGTTCCCCGTTGCTTGCGAGGCAACCACCCGTATGTTCCAAAGTTGCGATGATCTCTGGTGAGAGATGGCCTAATCATGTGGTGACATGAAGGGCAGCAAGGTGGTACTGTTGTAGCATACCAGCCTTGCGTCGTCCGACTACTTCCGACGTTAACGTGGACGGAGTCACGTTATCGTTCTTTTCCCCTTCCGTGCTCCCACGTGTTTCTTTGCCAAGATGCGGTTTAGTAAGTTGGTAACCTCTTTCCGTGTACACACCAAACAAAGGGGCCGGGATGATGGTACCTTGGCCCAGGATTAAAGCCAGTCATCCGGTCAGGGGGCATGGGTGTTTCCGGTTGGGACCGAGAGGGGGGGCACCCCCTTAGAGCGCGCGTATAGAAATTTGATCCCATGCTACGCGAGGTTGTAGCCTCCCCGTCTCAAGGTTTTTCTTGAACGTTGCTGAGGGTGATCCCTGGCTCCGGAATGTTGAATTGGGTGTGTACTGGTTAGACGTGTTTCTTCCAAAACGCCATAAGCGGAACTAGTCCCCGTGACTACTGAAATCCATTGGCTGTGGTTAAGTACAAACTCTGCAGAGTCAAATCCTTCCAAGTCATCGTATCCATGATCAAGCAGTGTAATTAGTATGTCCATATCTATCCGCGTGGAAAGCTTGTCCCCGGTGAATAAGCTCAAGTGGTAAACCCAGTTTAAATTATTATTACTGTGGATGGTCTAATCTTATATTTGTCTCGTACTTGTAATAATTTATAATCTCGAGCTACTGAATTATTGAGCTACAATATAAGCCCTTTATGCGACGTCGCGCAGACGTCCGACTGTGGCATGATTTTGTTTTCTTACTTTAAATATAAGCCCTTTATGTGATGTCGCTCAGTCGTCCGACTGTGGCATGTTCGTCTTTCATTTTCTGTTATAAGCCCTTTATGTGATGTCGCTCAGACGTCCGACTGTGGCATTATTATTATTCTTGCAGTTTCCTCTCGAGGAGTCATTCAGACACTCGCTTGGCACCAGTATTATTATTCTTGCAGTTTCCTCTCGAGGGGTCATTCAGACACTCGTTTGGCACCAGTATTATTATTCTGCAGTTTCCTCTCGAGGAGTCATTCAGACACTCGTTTGGCACCAGTATTATTATTCTGCAGTTTCCTCTCGAGGAGTCATTCAGACACTCGTTTGGCACCAGTACTACTATTTCTTGCAGTTTCCGCTCGAGGAGTCATTCAGACCCTCGTTTGGCACCCAGCATTTATTATCTCTATGTCTGAACGCGCTGGTTAACTTGTTTATATGCTTCATGTTTACATCTGTAATATCTTATGTCCGAACTGTCTTGCGAGTACTTTCATAGTACTCACCTGGCTTGTTGTTTTGGCCAGATGTTGACGAAGGCGATCTTTTGGGTGAAGAGTTTGATAGCGCGTCCGACGCCTAGAGG
Source organism: Aegilops tauschii subsp. strangulata (assembly GCF_002575655.3). Lineage (NCBI taxonomy): Eukaryota > Viridiplantae > Streptophyta > Magnoliopsida > Poales > Poaceae > Aegilops > Aegilops tauschii. Next base: position 385,266,613 of record NC_053039.3, on the reverse strand, counting down.
AGTCCCAGTCAGTCCTGTGCGATCCCGGATATTGGTCACTTGTATTATATATGCTTCCGCCACCCGCAATAAGTCTCCTCGAGCCTCGCTTCGATGCTCGAAGAGCTGTAGTCTTCAGGAGTCATACCACTCGCTTCGCGGTGATATTTCCACCACCGTTATTATCGTGAGTTAGTAGTTATGCCACCCTATCCGCCGTCTTGTTTTTTTGGCGTGCATGTAATAGATTGTTGGGCAGTCTCCGCTCAACCTTGTATTATATTCAGTACTCCTGGTATTTTTCTTCTGTGACCAAGATATTGTCTACCAGTGGGAAGGGATTCTTCCTTCTGGTCCGTAAAAGGGATTGGTCTCTCAATAATTATTTTATTGAAAAACCGGTCGTGACACGCGGCACCGCATGCGTAGGCGAGTCCGTCACACCCCGTCGCCTCCCTGTCTATCTTAGGGGTGTGCCTCTGGGGTTGTGTGCGTCCTATTTGTTGGAAAAACAGAATATCCGCACTGCACCTGTCAACCAAGCGCACTGCATGCGTTAGCGCGAGGCCGAGCAGTGGGTGGGAGGGGGGTCGTGACCCCCCTCCCCAACCCCCTGCGAGGCCGGGCCTGGAATGAGCCGGAGCAGGCGGCGACGCGGCGTGCCGCGACACCGCATGCGTAGGCAAGTCCGTCACACCCCGTCGCTTCCCTGTCTGTCTTAGGGGTGTGGCTCTGGGGGTGCGTGCGTCCTATTGTTCGAAAAATTGAATGTCCGCACTGCGCCTGTCAATCAAGCGCACTGCATGCGTTAGCGCGAGGCTGAGCAGGGGGTGGGGAGGGGGGTCGTGACCCCCCTCCCCAACCCCCTGCGAGGCCGAGCCTGGAACGAGCCGGAGCAGGCGGCGACGCGGCGTGCCGCGGCGCCGCATGCGTAGGCGAGTCCATCACACCCCGTCGCCTCCCTGTCTATCTTAGGGGTGTGGCTCTGGGGTTGCGTGCGTCCTATTTGTTGGAAAAACAGAATGTCCGCACTGCGCTTGTCAACCAAGCGCACTGCATGCGTTAGCGAGAGGCCGAGCAGGGGGTGGGAGGGGGGTCGTGACCCCCCCTCCCCAACCCCCTGCGAGGCCGAGCCTAGAATGAGCGGGAGTAGGCGGCGACGCGGCGTGCCGCGACACGGCATCCGTCGGCGAGTCCGTCACACCCCGTCGCCTCCCTGTCTATCTTAGGGGTGTAGCTCTGGGGTTCCGTGCGTCCTATTGTTCGAAAACAGAATGTCCGCACTGCGCCTGTCAACCAAGCGTACTGCATGCGTTAGCGTGAGGCCGAGCAGGGGGTGGGGAAGGGGGGTCGTGACCCCCTCCCCAACCCCCTGCGAGGCCGAGCCTGGAACGAGCCGGAGCAGGCGGCGACGCGGCGTGCCGCGACACCGCATGCGTAGGCGAGTCCGTCATACCCCGTCGCCTCCCTGTCTATCTTAGGGGTGTGGCTCTAGGGTTGCGTGCGTCCTATTTGTTGGAAAAATAGAATGTCCGCACTGCGCCTGTCAACCAAGCGCACTGCACCCGTTAGCGCGAGGCCGAGCAGGGGGTGGGACGGGGGTCGTGACCCCCCCTCCCCAACCCCCTGCGAGGCCGGGCCTGGAATGAGCCGGAGCAGGCGGCGACGCGGCGTGCCGCGACACCGCATGCATAGGCGAGTCCGTCACACCCCGTCGCATCCCTGTCTATCTTAGGGGTGTGGCTCTGGGGTTGCGTGTGTCCTATTGTTCGAAAAACAGAATGTCCGCACTGCGCCTGTCAACCAAGCGCACTGCATGCGTTAGCGCGAGGCCGAGCAGGGAGTGGGGAGGGGGGGTCGTGACCTCCCCTACCCAACCCCCTGCAAGGCCGAGCCTGGAATGAGCCGGAGCAGGCGGCGACGCGGCATGCCGCGGTGCCGCATGCGTAGGCGAGTCCGTCACACCCCGTCGCCTCCCTGTCTATCTTAGGGGTGTGGCTCTAGGGTTGCGTGTGTCCTATTTGTTGGAAAAACAGAATGTCCGCACTGCGCTTGTCAACCAAGCGCACTGCATGCGTTAGCGCGAGGCCTCGCAGGGGGTGGGGAGGGGGGTCGTGAACCCCCATCCCCAACCCCCTGCAAGGCCGAGCCTGGAATGAGCCGGAGCTGGCGGCGACGTGGCGTACCGCGGGGCCGCATGCGTAGGCGAGTCCGTCACACCCCGTCGCCTCCTTGTCTATCTTAGGGGTGTGGCTCTGGGGTTGCGTGCGACCTATTTTTTGGAAAAACAGAATGTTTGCACTGCGCCTGTCAACCAAGCGCACTGCATGCGTTAGCGCGAGGCCGGGCAGGGGGTGGGGAGGCGGGTCGTGACCTCCTCCCAACCCCCTGCGAGGCCGAGCCTGGAACGAGCCGGAGCAGGCGGCGACGCGGCGCCGCATGCGTAGGCGAGTGCATCACACCCCGTCCCCTCCTAGTCTATCTTAGTTGTGTGGCTCTGGGGTTGCGTGTGTCCTATTGTTGGAAAAACAGAATGTCCGCACTGGGCCTGTCAACCAAGCGCACTGCATGCGTTAGCGCGAGGCCGAGCAGGGGGTGGGGAGGGGGGGTCGTGACCCCCCTCCCCAACCCCCTGCGAAGCCGAGCCTGGAACGAGCCGTAACAGGCGGCGACGCGGCGTGCCGCGGTGCCGCATGCGTAGGCAAGTCCGTCACACCCCGTCGCCCCCTGTCTATCTTAGGGGTGTGGCTCTGGGGTTGCGTGCGTCCTATTTGTTGGAAAAACAGAATGTCCGCACTGCGCCTGTCAACCAAGCACACTGCGTGCGTTAGGGCGAGGCCGAGCAGGGGGTGGGGAGGGGGGTCGTGACCCCCCTCCCCAGCCCCCTGCGAGGCAAAGCCTGGAACGAGCCAGAGCAGGCGGCAACGCGGCGTGCTGCGGTGCCGCATGCGTAGGCGAGTCTGTCACACCCTGTCGCCTCCGTGTCTATCTTAGGGGTGTGGCTCTGGGGTTGCGTGCGTCGTATTTGTTGGAAAAACAGAATGTCCGCACTGCTCCTGTCAACCAAGCACACTGCGTGCGTTAGGGCGAGGCCGAGCAGGGGGTGGGGAGGGGGGTCGTGACCTCCCCTCCCCAACCCCCTGCAAGGCCGAGCCTGGAATGAGCCGGAGCAGGCCGCGACGTGGCATGCCGCGGCGCCGCATGCGTAGGCGAGTCCATCACACCCCGTCGCCTCCCTGTCTATCTTAGGGGTGTGGCTCTGGGGTTGCGTGTGTCCTATTTGTTGGAAAAACATAATGTCCGCACTGCGCCTGTCAACCAAGCTCACTGCATGCGTTAGCGCGAGGCCCCGCAGGGGGTGGGGAGGGGGGTCGTGACCCCCCTCCCCAACCCCCTGCGAGGCCGAGCCTGGAATGAGCCGGAGCAGGCGGAGACGTGGCGTGCCGCGGCGCCGCATGCGTAGGCGAGTCCGTCACACCCCGTCGCCTCCTTGTCTATCTTAGGGGTGTGGCTCTGGGGTTGCGTGCGACCTATTTGTTGGAAAAACAGAATGTTTGCACTGCGCCTGTCAACCAAGCTCACTACATGCGTTAGCGCGAGGCCGGGCAGGGGTGGGGAGGGGGGTCGTGACCCCCTCCCAACCCCCTGCGAGGCCGAGCCTGGAACGAGCCGGAGCAGGCGGCGACGCGGTGCCGCATGCGTAGGCGAGTGCATCACAGCCTGTCTCCTCTCTGTCTATCTTAGGGGTGTGGCTCTGGGGTTGCATGCGTCCTATTTGTTGGAAAAACAGAATGTCCGCACTGCGCCTGTCAACCAAGCACACTGCGTGCGTTAGGGCGAGGCCGAGCAGGGGGGTGGCGAGGGGGGGTCGTGACCTCCCCTACCCAACCCCCTGCAAGGCCGAGCCTGGAATCAGCCGGAGCAGGCGGCGACGCGGCATGCCGCGGCGCCGCATGCGTAGGCGAGTCCGTCACACCCCGTCGCCTCCCTGTCTATCTTAGGGGTGTGGCTCTGGGGTTGTGTTTGTCCTATTTGTTGGAAAAACAGAATGTCCGCACTGCGCCTGTCAACCAAGCGCACTGCATGCGTTAGCGCGAGGTCTCGCAGGGGGTGGGGAGGGGGGTCGTGACCCCCCTCCCCAACCCCCTGCGAGGCCGAGCCTGGAACGAGCCGGTGCAGGCGGCGACGTGGCGTGCCGCGGCGCCGCATGCGTAGGCGAGTCCGTCACACCCTGTCGCCTCCTTGTCTATCTTAGGGGTGTGGCTCGGGGATTGCGTGCGAACTATTTGTTGGAAAAACAGAATGTTTGCACTGCGCCTCCAACCAAGCGCACTCCATGCGTTAGCGCGAGGCCGGGCAGGGGGTGGGGAGGGGGGTCGTGACCCCCTCCCAACCCCCTGCGAGGCCGATCCTGGAATGAGCCGGAGCAGGCGGCGACGCGGCGCCGCATGCGTAGGCGAGTGCATCACACCCCGTCGCCTCCCTGTCTATCTTAGTGGTGTGGCTCTGGGGTTGCGTGCGTCCTATTGTTGGAAAAACAGAATGTCCGCACTGGGCCTGTCAACCAAGTGCACTGCATTCGTTAGCGCGAGGCCGAGCAGGGGGTGGGGAGGGGGGGTCGTGACCCCCCTCCCCAACCCCCTACGAAGCTGAGCCTGGAACGAGCCGTAGCAGGCGGCGACGCGGCGTGCCGCGGTGCCGCATGCGTAGGTGAGTCCGTCACACCCCGTCGCCTCCTTGTCTATCTTAGGCGTGTGGCTCTGGGGTTGCGTGCGTCCTATTTGTTGGAAAAACAGAATGTTTGCACTACGCCTGTCAACCAAGCGCATTGCGTGCGTTAGCGCGAGGCCGAGCAAGGGGTGGGGAGGGGGGTCGTGACCCCCCTCCCCAACCCCCTGTGAGGCCGAGCCTGGAACGAGCCGGAGCAGGCAGTGACGCGGCGTGCCGCGGCGCCGCATGCATAGGCGAGTCCATCACACCCCCTCGCCTCCTTGTCTATCTTAGGGGTGTGGCTCTAGGGTTGCGTGCGTCCTATTTGTTGGAAAAACAGAATGTCCGCACTGCGCCTGTCAACCAAGCGCACTGCGTGCGTTAGCGCGAGTCCGAGCAGGGGGTGGGGGGTCCTGACCCCCCCCTCCCCAACCCCCTGCGAGGCCGAGCCTGGAACGAGCCGGAGCAGGCAGCGACACGGCGTGCCACGGCGCCGCATGCGTAGGTGAGTCCATCACACCCCGTCGCCTCCCTGTCTATCTTAGGGTGTGGCTCTGGGGTAGCATGCGTCCTATTTTTGGAAAACAGAATGTCCGCACTGCGCCTGTCAGCCAAGCGCACTGCGTGCGTTAGCGCGAGGCCGAGCAGGGGGTGGGGAGGGGGGTCGTGACCCCCCTCCCCAACCCCCTACAAGGCCGAGCATGGAACGAGCCGGAGCAGGCGGCGACGCGGGGTGCCGCGGCGCCTCATGTGTAGGAGAGTCCGTCACACCCCGTCGACTCCCTGTCTATATTAGGGGTGTGGCTCTGGGGTTGTGTGCGTCCTATTGTTGGAAAAACAGAATGTCCGCACTGCGCCAGTAACCCAATCGCACTGCGTGCGTTAGCGCGAGGCCGAGCAGGGGGTAGGGAGGGGGGTCGTGACCCCCCCTCCACAACCCCCTGCGAGGCCGAGCCTGGAACGAGCCGGGGCAGGCAGCGACGCGGCATGCCGCGGCGCCGCATGCGTAGGCGAGTCCGCACACCCCGTCGCCTCGCTGTCTATCTTAGGGGTGTGGCTCTGGGGTTGCGTGCGTCCTATTTGTTGGAAAAATAGAATGTCCGCACAATGCCTGTCAACCAAGCGCACTGCGTGCGTTAGCGCGAGGCCGAGCAGGGGGTGTGGAGGGGGGTCGTGACCCCCCTCCCCAACCCCCAGGTGGTGACGCGTCGTGTCGTGGTGCCGCATGCATAGGCGAGTCCGTCACACCTCGTCGCCTCCCTGTCTATCTTAGGGGTGTGGCTCTGGGGTTGCGTGTGTCCTATTTGTTGGAAAATAGAATGTCCGCACTGCGCCTGTCAACCAAGCGCACTGCATGTGTTAGCGCGAGGCCGAGCGCGGGTGGGGAGGGGGGTTGTGGCCACCCCTCCCCAAGCCCCTGCGAGGCCGAGCCTGGAATGAGCCGGAGCAGGCGGCGACGCGGCGTGCCGCGGTGCCGCATGCGTAGGTAAGTCCGTCACACCCCGTCGCCTCCTTGTCTATCTCAGGCGTGTGGCTCTGGGGTTGCGTGCGTCCTATTTGTTGGAAAAACAGAATGTTTGCACTGTGCCTGTCAACCAGGCGCACTGCATGCGTTAGCGCGAGGCCGAGCAGGGGGTGGGGAGGGGGGTCGTGACCCCCCTCCCCAACCCCCTATGAGGCCGAGCCTGGAACGAGCCGGAGCAGGCGGTGACGCGGCGTGCCGCGGCGCCGCATGCGTAGGCGAGTCCATCACACCCCCGCGCCTCCCTTTCTATCTTAGGGGTGTGGCTCTAGGGTTTTGTGCGTCCTATTTGTTGGAAAAACAGAATGTCCGCACTGCGCCAGTCAACCAAGCGCACTGTGTGCGTTAGCGTGAGTCCGAGCAGGGGGTGGGGGGGTCCTGACCCCCCTCCCCAACCCCCTGCGAGGCCGAGCCTGGAACGAGCCGGAGCAGGCGGCGACGCGGCGTGCCGCGGCGCCGCATGCGTAGGCGAGTCCATCACACCCCGTCGCCTCCCTGTCTATCTTAGGGGTGTGGCTCTGGGGTTGCGTGCGTCCTATTTGTTGGAAAAACAGAATGTCCGCACTGCGCCTGTCAACCAAGCGCACTGCGTGCGTTAGCGCGAGGCCGAGCAAGGGGTGGGGAGGGGGGTCGTGACCCCCCTCCCCAACCCCCTGTGAGGCCGAGCCTGGAACGAGCCGCAGCAGGCAGCGACGCGGCGTGCCGCGACGCCGCATGCGTAGGCGAGTCCATCACACCCCGTCGCCTCCCTGTCTATCTTAGGGGTGTGGCTCTGGGTTTGCATGCGTCCTATTTTTGGAAAACAGAATGTCCGCACTGCGCCTGTCAACCAAGCGCACTGCGTGCGTTAGTGCGAGGCCGAGCAGGGGGTGGGGAGGGGGGTCGTGACCCCCCTCCCTAACCCCCTACAAGGCCGAGCCTGGAATGAGCCGGAGCAGGCGCCACGGCGCCTCATGCGTAGGAGAGTCCGTCACACTCCGTCGACTCCCTGTCTATATTAGGGGTGTGGCTCTGGGGTTGCGTGCGTCCTATTGTTGGAAAAACATAATGTCCGCACTGCGCCTGTCAACCAATCGCACTGCGTGCGTTAGCGCGAGGCCGAGCAGGGGGTGGGGAGGGGGGTCGTTACCCCCCTCCACAACCCCCTGCGAGGCCGAGCCTGGAACGAGTCGGGGCAGGCGGCGACACGGCGTGCCGCGGCGCCGCATGCGTAGGCGAGTCCGCACACCCCGTCGCCTCGCTGTCTATCTTAGGGGTGTGGCTCTGGGGTTGCGTGCGTCCTATTTGTTGGAAAAATAGAATGTCCGAACAGCGCTTGTCAAGCAAGCGCACTGCGTGCGTTAGCGCGAGGCCGAGCAGGGGGTGGGGAGGGGGGTCGTGACCCCCCACCCCAACCCCCTGCGAGGTCAGGCCTGGAACGAGCCGGAGCAGGCGGTGACGCATCGTATCGCGGTGCCGCATGCGTAGGCGAGGCCGTCACACCTCGTCGCCTCCCTGTCTATCTTAGGGGTGTGGCTCTGGGGTTGCGTGCGTCATATTTGTTGGAAAAACAGAATGACCGCACTGCGCCTGTCAACAAAGCGCACTGCATGCGTTAGCGCGAGGCCGAGCGCGGGTGGGGAGGGGGGTTGTGGCCACCCCTCCCCAAGCCCCTGCAAGGCCGAGCCTGGAATGAGCCGGAGTAGGCGGCGACGCGGCGTGCCGCGGTGGCGCATGCGTAGGTAAGTCCGTCACACCCCGTCGCCTCCTTGTCTATCTCAGGCGTGTGGCTCTGGGGTTGCGTGCGTCCTATTTGTTGGAAAACAGAATGTTTGCACTGTGCCTGTCAACCAAGCGCACTGCGTGCCTTAGCGCGAGGCCGAGCAGGCCCTCCCCAACCCCCTATGAGGCCGAGCCTGGAACGAGCCGGAGCAGGCGGTGACGCGGCGTGCCGCGGCGCCGCATGCGTAGGCGAGTCCATCACACCCCCGCGCCTCCCTGTCTATCTTAGGGGTGTGGCTCTAGGGTTTTGCGCGTCCTATTTGTTGGAAAAGCAGAATGTCCGCACTGCGCCAATCAACCAAGTGCACTGCGTGCGTTAGCGCGAGTCCGGGCAGGGGGTGGGGGGTCCTGACCCCCCTCCCCAACCCCCTGCGAGGCCGAGCCTGGAACGAGCCGGAGCAGGCGGCGACGCGGCGTGCCGTGGCGCCGCATGCGTAGGCGAGTCCATCACACCCCGTCGCCTCCCTGTCTATGTTAGGGGTGTGGCTCTAGGGTTGCATGCGTCCTATTTTTGGAAAACAGAATGTCCGCACTGCGCCTGTCAACCAAGCGCACTACGTGCGTTAGTGCGAGGCCGAGCAGGGGGTGGGGAGGGGGGTCGTGACCCCCCTCCCTAACCCCCTACAAGGCCGAGCCTGGAATGAGCCGGAGCAGGCGCCGCGGCGCCTCATGCGTAGGAGAGTCCGTCACACTCCGTCGACTCCCTGTCTATATTAGGGGTGTGGCTCTGGGGTTGCGTGCGTCCTATTGTTGGAAAAACATAATGTCCGCACTGCGCCTGTCAACCAATCGCACTGCGTGCGTTAGCGCGAGGCCGAGAAAGGGGTGGGGAGGGGGGTCGTGACCCCCCTCCACAACCCCGTGCGAGGCTGAGCCTGGAACGAGCCGGGGCAGGCGGCGGCGCGGCGTACCGCGCCGCCGCATGCGTAGGCGAGTCCGCACACCCCGTCGCCTCGCTGTCTATCTTAGGGGTGTGGCTCTGGGGTTGCGTGCGTCCTGTTTGTTGGAAAAATAGAATGTCCCAACAGCGCTTGTCAACCAAGCGCACGGCGTGCGTTAGCGCGAGGCCGAGCAGGGGGTGGGGAGGGGGGTCGTGACCCCCCACCCCAACCCCCTGCGAGGTCGAGCCTGGAACAAGCCGGAGCAGGCGGTGACGCATCGTATCGCGGTGCCGCATGCGTAGGCGAGCCCGTCACACCTCGTCGCCTCCCTGTCTATCTTAGGGGTGTGGCTCTAGGGTTGCGTGCGTCATATTTGTTGGAAAAACAGAATGACCGCACTGCGCCTGTCAACCAAGCGCACTGCATGCGTTAGCGCGAGGCCGAGCAGGCGGTGGGGAGGGGGGTCGTGACCCCCCTCCCCAACCCCCTGCGAGGACGAGCCTGGAACGAGTCGAAGCAGGCGGTGACGCGGCGTGCCGCGGTGCCGCATGCGTAGGCGAGTCTGTTACACCCCGTCGCCTCCCTTTCTATCTTAGGGGTGTGGCTCTGGGGTTGCGTGCTTCCTATTTGTTGGAAAAACAGAATGTCTGCACTGCGCCTGCGAACCAAGTGCACTACGTGCGTTAGCGCGAGCCGAGTAGGGGGTGGGGAGGGGGGTCGTGACCCCCCTCCCCAACCCCCTGCGAGGCCGAGCCTGGAACGTGCCAGAGAAGGCGGCGACGCGGCGTGCCGCGGTGCCGCATGCGTAGGCGAGTCTGTCACACCCCGTCGCCTCCCTGTCTATCTTAGGGGTGTGGCTCTAGGGTTGCGTGCGTCCTATTGTTGGAAAAATAGAATGTCCGCACTGTGCCTGTCAACCAAGCGCACTGCGTGCATTAGTGCGAGGCCGAGCAGGGGGTGGGGAGGGGGGTCGTGACCCCCCTCCCCAACCCCCTGCGAGGCCGAGCCTGGAACGAGCCGGAGCAGGCGGCGACGCGGCGTGCCGCGGCGCCGCATGCGTAGGCGAGGCCGTCACACCCCGTCGCCTTCCTGTCTATCTTAGGGGTGTGGCTCAGGGGTTGCGTGTGTCCTATTGTTGGAAAAACAGAATGTCCGCACTGCGCCTATCAACCAAGCGCACTATGTGCGTTAGCGTGAGGCCGAGGGGTCGTGACCCCCCGCCCCAAGCCCCTCCGAGGCCGAGCCTGGAACGAGCCGGAGCAGGCGGCGACGCGGTGTGCCGCAGCACCGCATGCGTAGGCGAGTCCGCTACACCCCGTCGCCTCCCTGTAACACCCCATGCGCCTGTTAATCAAGCGAGGGTGTGACGTCGGATTGTCCCGTTGTAGCCATGTAAAAAGATTCGCCAAGTGGAGCAGGCTGTTTGGCTCGGGCTAGCCGTTGTAGTGTTCTTGATTGGCTGGAAGAAATAATTGTCTAAGCGAACTGCAATGCTTTATTGACAGCACATCTTCCGTCCCATACCGGACTGCACAGTGGACTGCATTTTTTTAGGTGAGGGGGTACTGGAGTTACTTGCTAGTTGTGCGTTGTTGGGCTTTTGTTTGTTTGGGGCTGTGAGAATTTGTTGGGTCCAACGCGTTGGTGTGTAAGATGCATTGGGCTCAAGTCGGCCTGTGAGCACGGCTAGTTACCGGTGTGTGTGCGCTCTAATATTTAGTCCCACCTCGCTCACGGACACCGCGCTCAACCTGTTTATAAGCGTTGGCGAGGCATATCGGTCGAACTCCTCTGGTTACTTATGTGGGCGCTTATACACGGCGCTCGCTGCTCTACGCTCTCTGGCCTGTGGGCTCAGGTGTGACCGGCCCGATGCATTGGGGCTCAGAACGGCTCGCCTACTGTGGGTGCAGACCTATTACGAGACTGGCTGGGGCCTGGTTGCAGTTGGGTGGTCAATTTTTTTCCTTATCTGAAGCATTTTTTTCTTTTTGGAGGATATATATTTTCGTGGTAGTACAAAAGATGTCATTTGTACTGCTTGCACCAACGTTGAGTACTGCACTGCGTGTAGCAAGTCTTTGTGTTGTGCACCGCACGGAAGTTGCTGCTGCCCTTGTCGTTCTACATTTATGCATGTACTGCACTTCATGTATACACTTTGTGAACTGCCTTATATTTGTTCTGTGAACTATATTCACGTTTGTTTGGAATGGTCTGCGGATTATATGTTTTAGAAATATTAATATTAATGTTCTTTTTCTATAATTACTATTTGTAGACTGCATGTGGACACATGTGTATTGCTTTTTTTACCATTGTGAACTTCATTAATCTTTTGTTTTTTAGGTATGAGTTGTAGTCAGATTACCTAATTTTTTTGTTTAAAGTTGTTTTTGAATATGTTTTGTATGTGAATAGTATGTTTTGGTATCACACATTAAATTTTTCAAAGTTGTCTAGATACTTGTTCTAATACAAACTAAGTTCTGCGAAAGCAATTGATCACAAGCAAACTGACATTGTTTTTACAAAAGAAATGTTCGATATGAAGCAACGGACATCATCAAAAGCTTGCATACATGAAACAGAGAACAACACAACGACTAAAGTAAAGTGAAACTAAACATAGCCCTGGTTATTTCTAGTTGCTGTATTGGATTACAGCCTTGTTCTTCTTCTTCTTTGCTTCTTTGTCTCTTTTTGCCCTGTCTAGTCCCATTATGACATCGTAGATGATTCTCCATGACACATATGTTGCGAATGCATCTATTGCTGCATACTTGATAAGCTTTTCTGGCAGCGGGCAAAATTCCCACAGAGTATGGTCCTCCTGGCGGTTAATTTTTTTCTCCATGTCATGGTAGTGAATGTCTATCATCCTGCCGGCAACATCAGCCAAAGAGTCAAACTTCTTTTTATTGTATGGGTCTCTCCATTCCACCTGAATATCAATGTAGTTGTCGAAGTTGATCTCCAAACCACATACCTTCAGCTTGCTTTTGTCTCCTTCAATGGCGAATCCGACGAAGGTGTACTCACCATTCATGAGGAATTTGTCTAGTTCCACTGGCCTGCAATATGTTTGTATAGAGTGAATATAGTTTATTTCTTAGAACTACCAACGTTTTTTTGTTTTTTATGAAACTGAACTGCAATATGAATATCTGAATCTGTTGCATTGAGTAGTTGCTAATACTTTTTTCAACATAACTAGTAAATCTGATAATAGATTGCATAAACAATGTATGTTTTGTGCATGCTTGTATTCTTGAACTGAATTTCATACATGTTTTGTTTTGTATAGTAATGTTGTAGTTTTTTATTGTTCAGCCAAATAATTTGTATTTGGTAAAACAAAATAAAACTGCGTGTATTGCTAGATCATATAATTCAAGAATTGAACACATGATTGACATACATGGAGCCAGATGAAAACTGTCAATGAATTCATATGCCATGCTTTTCAAAAATGAGAACAAAAGTTTAAATATTTGGCAATTGCAGTGAAGAAAATTTAAAATCAATATTGACAAGCAATAGTACAGATTGATAGTTATTCTGACCTGTTTGTAGCTGCAGAGATGTGATAGACAAGGCATTCTTTTTCTACGCATAGCTGGAGCACTGTTGCCCACTGTGGCTTCACGTAGTGCGTGTACTCGACATCAACGCCGACTAGTTTGACGGGCATTCCGCCGAGCTTTCTCCTGAACGTGGACAGCATCTTGTCCACGTCTTTACCCTTGCTTGTGCAAACGACGTGGAGCTTGTGGTTGCTGTGGAGGTGGACGTCGTGGAGCTCCCTAGTGTACGCGCAGCGCTGCTTGTACAGAGGTGCATCCGCCATGACTCTCCTATGCTCTCTCGTGTTTGTTCTGGAGAGAGGTTAGTGAAAGGAAGTGTGGAGAACAAGATGCAATGGGGTTTTTGGGGGGACGAAGCAGTTGTGTTTTCTCCTCTGCTCTCCTTGACAGGACGTGGGAGAGGTGGAGCGGGGTGGTAGCGTGGTGGGGCTCTGTTTTAAGTTACGTGGCAACTGCAGAGAGGTTCTGCTATGAGGAGGCTCTGTTAGTGCGTTGGAAATCCGGAACGTCGTCGCCTCTTTTTTTGTGACTAGTTCAAGGTATTTACGCAACTGTCAGAAAATGTGATGATTGTGTTTTCGGTGAATTTTCCAAGTCAGTGGACTTCTTTGCTATCAGAACAGAACTGCGTATGTCCACATAGTGTACTGCTTTGAAGTGAAATTTATTCTTCGTACACTAGATTATATCGGATTAGGATTCACACAGATGTACGCACATTTAGTTTTTTGATGGAGTTCTTTCTTTTCTTCTCTTTTTTGTGGTAATACAGCTTTTGTGTGGATGGATGGTAGTGTGGGTAGGGGTGTCGGACTGCTTTGCTTATAGCAGGGCTGCATTCTTCATTTTAGCCATACTGCATTGCAGAGTGAAGAGAACTGCAATTCAGAAAAAAAGAATACTTCGTGCTTCCACGTGGAGAACTGCATTGTTGTACGTCGCGGACTGCATTTGTACGTTGACTTCGGGCTTCCTGCGTTTTATTTATTAATAATTTCTGGCAGTGCCGACGCACATATTTTTTTGTTTGTTGTTATTCATTTAAAAAATGTTTCTCATTTTTCTTTTTGATGTTTTATTTTTGAACTTATTGTTTTTTCTTAGTGGGCCTTGTTGGCCCTGTGTTCGGGTAGTGAAGACGCATTGGGCCCAAGTCGGCCTGTGAGCACGGCTGGTTCTCGGTGCGTTGTGTGCAGCCTAACGTTAGTCCTACCTCGCCCGCCGAAGACGCGCCCGACCTGTTTATAAGCGGTGGCGAGGCCGCTGTATCGAACTCCTCTGGTTACTTATTTGGGCGCTTATACACGGCGTTCGCTGCTCTATGCTCTCTGACCTATGGGCCCATGTGCGGCCGGCCCCATGCATTGTGACTCAGAATGACTCGCCTTCTCTTGGCGCAGACCTACTACGAGACTGGCTGGGGCCGGTAGCACCTGGGTGGTCAATTTTTTTTTCTTTGTATTTTTCTGTCTTAAGTATTTTTTCAATGTCGGGGCGTGCACTGCTTTTAGTAAATCATGCGTGCACTGCATTGATCAGGGTTCTGTACTGCATGTGCATGCATTCCGTACTGCATGTACAGTTCTCATTTTCGTTTCCGTGTTTTTGCTATTATGTAATCTTTTTTTCCAATGTATGGGAGTGCACTGCTTAGTAAAGCATACATGTACTACATTGATTATGGTTCTGTACTGCACGTTCATATATTTCCGCACTACATATACAGGTCGCATTTTTCTTTTTGTGTTTTTGCTCTTATGTATTCTTTTTTCAAATTTAGGTTCGTGCACTGCTTTGTTGGGTATGTGTAAACTTCATTCGACACAGTCTGTACTGCATTCGTGCACAATTTGCACTGCGTGCGTCCTGTTTGCACATTGCATCTTATTTTCGTTTTGTACACTGCTCAAATCTAATGATACATGAGCAAACAACAGAAAAAAAATTATCCCAAGCATTCTGTACGACAAGTTCATCATCAGCAAACTAAGTTGAACAGAAAGCAATCTAACATAATCAAAGTTCATCATTACAAGCGATTCTGCATGGCAAGCAAACTAAGTTCAGCACACAAGCAAACTAACGATACATAAGCAAACAACATAAAGCAAATTTGATGATAATTCTAAAACGACGCTGGCATTGTTGGCTCTAAGCCGGCACCATCTTCTTGTTCACCAGTTAGGCTCTCCCCATCCCCAGCTGCTCCTGGTGCGCTTCTTGGGTGGCTCCTCCTTCTCTAGCTTTGCACGGCGAAGCCCGTCCCGGGTGAGGGTGATGCGGTTCCATATCTCGTACGCTGCGTAGGCGTCCTTTGCCGCGTACTCGATGTGCCTCATGAACAGAGGTAGGGTGGCCCAGCACTTGTGTTCGTCGTCGGTGATCTTCTTCTTCATGTTGTTGTAGTAGTCGTCGATGAGCATGTCGGAGACGTCTCCAAGGGAGTCCAACTCCTTGGTTGCCTCGGGCACCCTCCACTCCTTCTGGATGTCGACGAAGTTGGCGACCTCCAGATTGACGCACTCTAGCCTGGTTTTGTCGCCATCGACGGAGAAGCCTGCAAAGGTGTACCTGGGGTCGGCGAGGAAGTTGTCGAAGACGGTGCACCTTTTAGCGGCGCTCATTTGGAAGAGCAGCACCGGGTGATTCTTGCCGATGGAGAGCTGGCAGAGGGCGGGTTTCTGCGTTGCTTCAGGCTCGTTGTTGTACTCGAGATCAATGTCGACGATCTTGTGGCGCTGGAGGCTGAGGTGGCGCTCATACTGCGCGAGGGAGATCGCCATCTGCTTCTTGTCGTTGGTGTGGATGACGTGCAACTTGGTGTTGCCGTGGGCCTCCACGGCCCTGTCGCCCTTGTACTCGTCGGTGAACGCCATCGCCGGTAGTAGGGCTTGGTGCTTTTGCGTGGATATGGAGCGATTTGGTGGCAGCGCAATGGATACTTGTGTTGTTGTGGATGAGAAGGCCTTTGGCAGGGGTCTGAATTTAAGGTGAGGGCGCAGGGTGGGATGGCCGCGTCGGATGAACTGCACGATCTCACTCACAATGCGGTTGTGCAGATCGTGGGTTGGTGTTGCATCTGTGATCGTGGGCTTGTGGCGATGGAACCGCTCCAATTGGGTGGTTGTATGCAAACGTCGTTTTTTTGACCACCACTTTCTGTGCGAATGGGCATTTTGTTATGTTTATATATGTATCCTGCGTGATAATGAACTGCATTTGTTATAGTTCTGCACTGCATCGTCTACAATACAGAACTGCACTTTGTCTACACGTGCGTACTTCACCGTTTTTTGCGTGTCCTTGTTGCAGCCCCTGAAAAAAGTACAATGTATTCCGAAATTTTATGAGTTTTTTGCTGTGTTCTATGCCGTGTATTATTCATGTAGGTAATCCGGAATTGGATTGCTATATCGTACTGCATCGTGTAAGAAAATGCACTGCATTTTTCTAGTGCTGCGTACTGCATCTGGTTTTTGCCTGTACTTATTGCAGTCCCTGGTACGGGAGGGGTAGGGGAAGGGGCGGGGGGGTTGGGGGCGGCCCCCACTTTTTTTGAACTTATTGTTATTTCTTAGTCGGCCTTGTTGGGCCTGTGTTCGGGTAGTGAAGACGCATTTTGACCCAAGTCGGCGTGTGAGCACGGCTGGTTCCCTGTGCGTTGTGTGCGTCCTAATGTTTAGTCCCACCTCGCCCGCGGAACGCGCGCCCGACCTGTTTATGAGCGCTGGCGAGGCCGCCGTATTGAACTCCTCTGTTTACTTATTTGGGCGCTTATACACAGCGCTCGCTGCTCTATGCTCTCTGACCTGTGGTCCCATGTGTGGCCGGCCCCATGCATTGTGACTCAGAACAACTCGCCTTCTGTGGGCAAAGACCTACTACGAGACTGGCTGGGGCCGGTTCCACCTGGGTGGACAATTTTTTTTCTTTGTATTTTTTTCTCTTAAGTATTTTTTTCAATGTCGGGGCGTGCACTATTTTAGTAAATCATCCGTGCACTGCATTGATCAGGGCTCTGTACTACATGTGCACGCATTCCGTACTACACATGTTTTGCGCTACATTTTTGTGCACTGCATGGGTAGCATTTTTCTTACTGTTTTTCCTCTTACGTATCCTTTTTTCTTAGTGTACGGGTGTGCACTGCTTTGGTGCGTCTATGCGCACTGCATTTGTCATAGTCCTGCGCTTCAGGTGTACACATTTTGCACTGCGTGCATCCTTCTTTGTGCCAAAGTTGTGACTGGTTATGCCAACGCTACGGACTGCATGACTTACATTTAAGGACTACATCAGGTGCAGTAATTTCTGCTTTGTGCACTGCGCGAAAGTGCTTCTCTTTTGCTTCATTTTGAGCATGTACTGCACTTCATGCACACATATAGTGAACTTCCTGGTAGGACTTTGGAGAACTACACACATAAAATGGTCTGTGGATTATAATTTTTTAGAGAATTATTATTTAATGATCTGCGGTTAGTTCGTGGGAATTGCTGCAGTTAAAGTACACCTTCTTTTTCTGGTTCTTTTTTCTTTGGTAACATAAGCCTTTATTGATTGTCCTTTATTCTTGGTAACATAATTTTCATTAACTCCCCTTTAATTTTCAGTTTTGACCTTTTTGCATTCCTCTTCTATAAATGTAGGCTAACTTCTACCCTTCCTTTGCAGTTCATTTCTCATCTAGCCGCAAGTTCTCTCCTTTCTCCAGCCTCTCTTTATTTTTTTCCTTTTCTAGGTTTTTGTTGCGATGGCTCCAGGCCCCTGCGCGAATCTCTTCTGCTGCGGCCATGGTTGTGGTGTGCCGACGCACTGCGATTGTTCAGCTTGCTCGCAGGCCCGTCATGCTCGTCGTGGGGGGAAGGTATTGTGCCGAACTGGGCGAGCGGAGTAGCTTGCATATGGAACAGTATTCACGGAAGGATTGGATATGGGCCAAATCAACGTTTCTGCGTTCTATTCTGCCCTGCTTCGCCGTGGCCTTGGCCGCACAAGTCCTTTTGTCCATCAGCTTACGCCAACAGATGTGGAGACTCACTACAAGATGGTATGTTTCGTTAGATATGATTTTTTCTTTGTGTTTTCTACTTTTTTTGAATAATTCCATTCTATTCTGAACTTTTAGTATTTTAGGAACGCACTTTTTTTTTGAAATGTACTGCACTGTGTTCTTATTTCTTGTTTTTATTTTTTTGCTTGTGTGCATGCAGCTTGTGTTTTAGTTTGCATGGTTACAATATGTCAACTGCTTATATATTAGCTGAGCACTACATGTTTTGACATTTTTTCCCAATTTGTATGGTGTCTACTACATGCAGCTAGTCCCGAGTACTGCATGATAGTTCAAAGCATACTGCATATTTGCAAGTTCCGTACTACATATTAAATTGTGTTTTATCTGTACTGCTTGTTGGACTATTGTGCACTTCATCTAGCTCGTGTTTGTAGTGTGTGTAGGTTTTTACCGCACTATGCACAGTCTGAGAATTGTACTTCTAGTATCGCTCTCAAACAGTTTTATTATTTTTTTGCAGAAAATTCCTCAACGAGCTGTTAGGTATCTCCGGCTCAAGAAGAAGGGAATTCTCCAAGTTGTTCTTGGTAATGGATACCTTAAACCAGCCAAATACCGTGTAGGCGTTGACGGGCGGCTGTGTCTGCAGAAAGGGTGGAAGGAATTTGTCATTGAAAGTGGCCTGAAGTCTGAGCAAGTTGTTGTCCTCAACTTCCTTGAACTCGAGGATCGCACGGTTAGAATCACGTTTGACGTGATTGGTTAAGGTTATGAGGTTGATTTGTAATAAGTACTTTTGCGTGTCGAACGCTTCATCTTTTTGATGTGTTTTGTAATAAGCACTTTTGTGATCTGAACCACTTCAATTATTATTCTGAACTTCGTGCTGCCAGTGAGCTAACAGCATTTTTTACATGGTTTTTTAATCAAAATGTGTCAATGTTTTACTCTAGACTGCTATATATATGGTATACTCTATATACCATTTTCTCTTTACATGGTTTAGTTGAATAACTCATAGTCCACGGGAAATTTGTGTTTACACAAAATTTAAACTAATACATAAGTCATAGAGATAAGCAAACTGCTATGCATATGATTAATTTATTGAAGTTCATATATTTTGTCGTTAACCTGCTGCTTCTGCGCGGTGACTGGAGCGTGTATAATGTCGCACTTTCTTTTGTTTTCCGTGGCGGTGTTGCTGGTTCTTCTCTCTGCACCGTTGTGTTTGTAGCCCCTCGCGTGCTGGTTGATGGCTGCTTTGGTTTTTCAGCGCTGCGAACTGCATCCTTCTTTGCTCCCCTCGTGCTGGTTGTTGGCTGCTCTCGTTTTCCAGTGTTGTGAACTGCATCCTTCTTTGCTCCCCGCGTGCTGGTTGATGGTGGCTTTCATTTTCCAGCGCTGTGAACTGCATCCTTCTTTGCTCCCCGCGTGCTGGTTGATGGTGGCTTTCATTTTCCAGCGCTGTGAACTGCATCCTTCTTTGCTCCTACCTTGTTTTTTGAAAGTGGTGTCGTTCTCGGTTTTTTCTGTACAGCAGCATTCCCTTGGGGTGGTCTTATTGGCATTGTTTCTTCATGTTCTTCGTCCTCTTCACTCTCTTCACTCTCTTCTTCCTCTTCCTCATCTTCATCATCTATTTCTTCATAAGCCACTATTTCTTCAGTTTCTTCACGTTCTTCGTCCTCTTCACTCTCTTCTTCTTCCTCCTCTCCTCCATCTGCTTCTTCATAAGCCATTTCTTCTTCAGTTGTGTCACCATCTTCTTCTTTCATTTCATCTTCTTCGTCTTCCTCATTTTCTGATCTTGTTCTTTTGGGGCAGGTTCTTGAATTGTGTCTCTTCCTCTTTTTGCAGATGCTACAACGTCTCGGTTTCGTCCATTTCTTAGTGTTGTGAGTGGAATTTCTGTTTGGTTGTGCATCGCCATGTCCTTGTTTTTCTTGTTCATTTCTTTTTGTACAGGTCCTGGAATTGTGGCCGCTGATTTCATTACATGTTTTGCACCTTCTTATTCCCAGTGGGTGACCATTACTGTCCAGCTCAGGCTGTGGCTTACTGTTTTTGTCATCATTTTTCTCCTTGCATGCAACCTTTTTCTGGGTTGCGTCACCCCCTTTCTTCCTTCCTCTTGTGTTTCAAACAGGAGGTGGAAGAATTGTTTGTTTTTTGATAGCACTAGTTCTGCTATGTTCAGTATTTTCTACTTGCTCGGCATTCTTGTCATGCTGGGATTTCTCTGCTTGCTTTAGTTTTGCTGCTTCTTCTTCTTCTTCTTCTTCTTCTTCTTCGTTGAGCACGTCAACTTCCTCGATCAGTGCCCTCATACCAGACAACGCTCTGTGGCACCCAGCGTTGGACCTTGTCGCTCTGTTTGCAAGGTCCATTGCTGTTTCTGTTAGCAATTTTCTACGGCAAAAAAGCGAGGTTCCATCTGGTGTTGTTTGTTCGTAGTCTCTTCTGTCAAAGGTTGCATCTGATCTTGCGTTACGGGTGTATCTTTTCATGATGTACACCTCAGGAATCTTGAGTACTCTCAAATGAGAAAGCATGCATAACACATGGACGCAAAAGAGCCATGCAGACAAACACATGATTTTTTTGTTTTGTAAGTGAACTGCATGAAATTAATAAACACATATTTTTTTCGTTATTTGTTCATTTTTAAAGAAGTGAACTTCATTTGGTTGTGTGAATTACTCATGCATGTGGACTTTTAAAGTTCAGTAAGTGAGCTTTCGTGCATGACTATGAGAAACTAGATTTTTTTTGCTAGGAGTCTCACCTATGTGTGTCCAGAGTTTGCACTCACATTCGTAGACACCTTTCTTTTCATCGGCGACCACATGGAAATTATGCCTTGCCCAGTCAAATGCATCCGATCTGTTGTAGTGGTGTACGAGATACTTTGTCGGGTTCTCAGGGCACCGTTCTGCTCTAAATGCAGTGCTACAGTGGAGTGTTTCTTTGAAATCTGCAAACACTGCCCTTGTATACACTTTTGATAGCTGAACTTCAAACCCAAACTTGGTTGTTGTTTTTACCTCTGACTGCATGATCACAAATGCACTGTTACGAACCAGCGAAATGAAAAAATTGTTTGTTTTTGTAGTCATATTTTAGCAGTTTTTGATTGACATTTTGTTTACCTCATTTGCTACTGTCTCTGCGTGCTCGACGGCCTTCCTGGTCTGAATGCACTTGTCCACCTGCTGAGCAAACAGATGGAGATCATGCTTCTCCTTGACAAAAATTTTCTTCAGTATGCGGTTCATGCTCTCACTTCTCTGTGTGGAAGTCATCCGAGCACAGAAAATTTCCTTGTAGTAAGCCGAGATCCACTCGTGCCTGTCATCCCACAGCGAATTCATCACTTCGTCGTCTTGCAAGTTGTATCTCTGAATGAGGTTCTTCCATGCTCGTTCAAATTCTGACGGCATTAGTGGGTGGTTCAGCACCGCATTGAGTTCAACCTTGAGTTTCTCGTGCGCCTTATACAGCAAGGCGAGGTGGTCTTTGTACTTCTTCATGATATGCCACCGGCACAGCTTATGCAGAGTATGTGGGAGGATAGTTTTTAATGCTGCCTTCATCAAAGAACACTGGTCTAAGAAGTCACAAATAGTGTTTTTTATTAAGTTGTTTGTGTGTGTGTAAGATAGATGGAAGAAATATAAGTGCACCAAACAAACGTAAGTATGTAGGTGTTGTTGTTTTTTTGTACCTATGAGCATGCAGATTGGCGGCTTGTTGTTCATACACCTCAGAAAGGTTTTGAAAATCCACTCGAATGATGGTATTGCTTCATCTCGCACGAGGGCAACAGCAAATATGGTGCTCTGTAGATGCTGGTTCACTCCCACGAAGACTCCCAGCGGCATGTGGAATTTATTAGTTTTATACGTCGTGTCAAATGTAACGCAGTCTCCAAAATCTTCATACGATCCTTTGCAACTTGCGTTCGCCCAAAAGACGTTTCTTACACGGTTATCTGCATCAATGTCATAATCATAGAAGAACTCTGGGTTTATCTTCTGCATTTTCTTGAAGAAATCCAGAAGTTTCTTGACATCATCTTCGGACTCTTCTCTGGCAAACTTCTGTTTCCTTCATTTTCAGACACAATGCAAACTCATCTCATCAAACAGGGAATAATTACCGGCAGAGTGCTCATGAGATATGCTCTGTGACGTGCTTACTTGTTTACCAGTCACGGCTAGTATGTCCCATGTACTGCAGACCACCGGACATACGCGACAGCGTCGACATCATCTGAGCATGTGTGTGGTTGTCCAGTTGCATGTCTTTCACTAATTGGTCTATCAAAGGATCGTCTTTTTTGTGCGATCGCATGTGCAAAAGCAACCCGGGGCTTTCCAGCATCTTGTGATTGTGGTTGAGTTGAACCATTTCTATCACAAATTTGCCATCCTTCCTCTTTTTGACTCTAATCTTTGCCTTGCAGCCAATCCTTTTTTATGTCTTCTGACGTATCCGGTTATAATCTGACACAGTCTGCTTGTGCGTCCCTTCTCTTGAGAAGACAATGTAGGCGTTTGTCCTATGTTTTGCCCTCTTGCGTATGCCAAACCCTGCACATCTTGCATAATTGTTGTAAAAGTCCCATGCCTTGTCGTACGTTGTGAACTTCATTCCAGCAGCAGGTACGAGGTTCAGCGGCATGTTTTTATCCTGCATTAATTGGAATGCTCTATGAGATAATTTGTTTTGTTCTATTTTTTAAATACGAGGAGTGCATACGAGTTTAATAAAGCATTGCAATGTTCCAAAGTTTTCAGAAGAATCCAATGTATTAGATGCTAGGTCAAACCTCACAAGAAATATCAGTGTGCACTGCAATGTTATCTGAATGGACTACAACTATTTTTTTCAGAACATAAACTTACATGTGTGTAGAGTCGTTCACCCGATGGTGTTTGCAGCTCGCCCGGTTGTATTGGACATGGCGGGGTTATAGCAGATCTGTGTAGTTGAGGGTCTCGCGGCGGCAATAGTGAGGAGGATTTGTACCTGCTGTTGACTTTTGACCGAGGCACCGTTGGTGGTCACAGCGTCGAAGTTGATGCAGCAGGTCTGCTTGGAGCTCTGTTTTTTCGATGCAGCAGGTGGACGCTGAGCTCTGTTTTGGGGTGCAACAGGTGGACGTGGTGGTAATCAGTGTTGTGATGATGTCTCAGTGGATTGGTTTGAAAATTTTGGACCAGTGGCACATCATCATAGTCATAATCATCATCTGCTGCAACATCGTGTTCAACTACATCATCATTGTTTGTTCGGACATTTTGTCCAAACGTAGTGAACTCGTGCTTATACTCTGGGTTGAGAACTGTTATTGGCTCATCTTCATCGTCATCATCTTCATCATCCCGTTGGTGAGTGCCTTCCCAGACGAATGTGACATCATCGTCATCTTCAACTACATCTTCTTCCAGGAAAAAATCTTCTTCCGGAGAGTACTGCACCCTGTTTGTTGTCGTGAAGAATCCTCGAGGATTCTCAGGGGTAACCCAGCCAGTATCTCTTTCAGAAGAAGCTCCACTCTTCTGAAAGTTGTTGTTCTCCGTGTTGTCAATTATGCGCGGCATTTTCTATCTACTGAACGTCATTTCCTGCACACAAAATGACCGAGCTGCATTGTCAGGTTAAATGAACTGAATCATGCGAATTGCAATGTGTTCGAAATGGTACTGCCGAAGTATTGCACGCTGACTGCATCACCCCACAAGGTGAACTGAAGCAACCGCACTGCATCGTTATCCGTAATGAACCTATACAAGTGTACTGCATAACCGATCAAGTGCACTGCATTTTCCTCCACAACGAACAGAAGCAACCGCACTGCATAGTTTTTGTAGGCGTACTGTACTGTTTGTACTGCTTTGTCTAGAATAACTACATTGAGATGGTTGAGGAAGTGTACTGCTTACCTCGTGTTGCAGTGATTTCTTGCGTTTGTAGGAGGAAGTTCCCTTCTCATCCGTCTGCACAACTTTCACATTCGCCCGTGCAGTCCACTTGCCCTTCAGAAGTTCATGAGCGGTCTGGACGCTGCTCAAGGTGAACGGGGACGGAGGATTTGCCCTGAAGGTCGTTGCAGACTTATTCCAAGAAGCTGCTGTGGATGAAGGAACCTTGCGCACAGTCCTCCTTGCTCGAATTGGTTTGATGTCGAGGCAGCACCAATCCACATCTGATGAAGTACAGCTAATTGCAGGCCCGGAGGAGTTCGGTGGCGGCGCTACCGAGCTGCCGCCGTGGAAGAAGGCCCATATGTTGCTCGATGCGTGCCGCGGAAGAAGGCCGAGAGGTGACGGGAGGCGTCGCTGCCTGGACGCCGCCGTGGAAGAAGGCCGGGAGGGGAGGGGCAGCATCGCTGCCGGCCGCCACCACAGAAGAAGGCCGGGAGGGGAGGGGCGGTGGCGCTCCTGGGCCGCCGCCACGGAAGAAAGCAGGTAGGGGAGGGGCGGCATCGCTCCCAGGCCGCCGCCGCGGAAGAATGCCTGGAGGGGAGGGGCGGCGGTGCTCCCAAGCCGCCGCCGTGGAAGAAGGCCGGGAGGGGAGGGGCGGCGGCGCTCCCAAACCGCTGCCGCGGAAGAAGGCCGGGAGGGGAGAGGCGGCGGCGCTCCCAGACCGCTGCCGCGAAAGAAGGTCGGGAGGGGCGGCGGCGCTCCCAGGCCGCTGCCGCGGAAGAAGGTCAGGAGGGGAGGGGCGGCGGCGCTCCCAGGCCGCTGCCGCGGTAGAAGGCCAGGAGGGGAGAGGCGGCGGCGATCTGTTGGTGGTGTGCAGAATAAGGCTGGTGTTATTAGAATAAGAGTCTTAAGGGGTGTTATCATAATAGACCCACCCTATATATATATATTGTCATATGATTTCTTATGCTAAAGTAACAATCTATTCACAACGTCAAGTATGAATCAGAAACTTCATTGAAAACTAACAAACTATAGTCTCAGTCATTGAAGCAATTGCAATTTATCATAACATCGGAAAGAGTCAATATAAGAGCTTTTCAGCAAGTCCACATACTCAACTATCATTTAGTCTTTCACAATTGCTAACACTCACGCAATACTTATGGGTATGGAGTTTTAATCGGACACGGAGAAAAGATAGGGGCTTATAGTTTTGCCTCCCAACCTTTTACCTCAAGGGTAACGTCAACAATAATAGTTTATGATAACTTACATCAAATTGGATATATATATATATATATATATGTATATATCAGGATCTTTCCAACACAATGTGCTTGCCAAAGGATAAAGTGTAAAAAGGAAAGGTGAAGATCACCATGACTCTTGCATAAGGCATAAGACAAAAATAAAAGATAGGCCCTTCGCAGAGGGAAGCAGAGGTCATCATGTGCTTTTATGGTTGGATGCACAAAATCTTAATGCAAAAGAACGTCACTTTATATTGCCACTTGTGATAAGGACCTTTATTATGCAGTCCATCGCTTTTATTACTTCCATATCACAAGATCGTATAAAGCTTATTTTCTCCACACTAATAGATCATACATATTTAAAGAGCAATTTCCATTGCTTGCAACAATGACAACTTACTTGAAGGATCTTACTCAATCCATAGGTAGATATGGTGGACTCTCATGGCAAAACAGGGTTTAAGGATGATAGGAAGCACAAGTAGTATCTCTACTTGGTGCAAAGAATTTGGCTAGCATGAGGGGGGAAGGCAAGCTCAACATGTTGGATGATCCATGACAATATGCTTTATTTTGGATATAAGAAAACATAACACATTACGTTGTCTTCCTTGTCCAACATCAACTTTTTAGCATGTCATATTTTAATGAGTGCTCACAATCATAAAAGATGTCCAAGATAGTATATTTATATGTGAAAACCTCTCTTTCTTTATTACTTCCTATTAATTGCAACGATGACCAAAACTATGTTTGTCAACTCTCAACAACTTTTATTCATCATACTCTCTATATGTGAAGTCATTACTCTTCATAAGATCAATATGATCCCTTTGTTTCTTTTTATTCTTTCTTTTTCTTATTATTCCCTCAAGATCATAGCAAGATAGCAAAGCCCTCGACTCAAAACTAATCTTTATTATATATAGCTCACGGACTCGATTACATAGAGGAATCATAAAGAAAAACTCAAAACTAGATCATACTAAAACTTTATTCTACTAAATTAAGATATTACCAAAAGGATCGGACTAAGAAAAAGGTAAAGATAGGAGTGTGATGGTGATACGATACCGGGGCACCACCCCCAAGCTTGGCAGTTGCCAAGGGGAGTGCCCATACCCATGTGATTATGCCTCTTTCTTCGGGGGTGGTGATGATGGAGTTGTTGATGATGTAGGCTTGTCGTCCATCTTCCAAGGCATAGGCTCACCATCATAGAATGATGATCGAGTCTCCGGGATCCTCAAATTTGCAGCCAAACTCATCCTCTTGAATCTATATTCATACTCACAGTTTTGGTTTTGCAGGTCATAGATTTGGGCTTGGAGGTGCTCGATTTTCTCGTGAAGCTTGAAGATGGTCTCCCCAATGTTCTTGGCATCTAGCTTGTGGTTGTTGGTGAACTCCGTGATCATTATGTGATTGGCGTCGAGTCCATGTTCCACCATCTCCTGACACTTGAAAACTTGTTCCTCCATTGCTTCGAGCCTTGTCTCCGCGCTTCCGGTCCTCCTTGGTCCCTCAACATCGCTAATGTGCAGCAACCCCTCACGCATCTCAATGGTTTGAGGATGTTGCAGCACTTTCGCGAGTTAGGGGTTGATGACCTTCTCGAAGAACTTGTCCTTGGGGGCGTTTGAATACGTCAAGGTGATCTAAATCTGTTAGAAAAACAGCTCGAAAGAAAAACAGAGGATATTTGTGTGGTACGGTGGTCAAAACCTTCGGGATATTATATAATGAATTTTTACCGACCAAAAGAAGTATCGTGCAAGAAAACGGAGTCCGGAGAGCACACGAGGTGCCCACGAGGCAGGGGGCGCACCCAGGGGGTAGGGCGCGCCCTCCACCCTCGTGGATGCCTCGTGTCCTTTCCGGACTACTTTTTATTTTCCTATTTTCTTAAATATTCCAAAACGGAGAAAAATTGCTATTAGAACTGTTTTGGAGTCGGTTTACTTACCGTACCACATACCTATTCTTTTTCGGAGTCTGAAACGTTCCGGAAAGTATCCTTTATGTACTCCTCCGGTGTTACGGTTTCAATAACATTAGTTTCAACATTTATGAGATTACCTGAGATATAATGTTTGATTCTTTGACCATTCACCACCTTCGGATTTGTGCCTTCGAAGTTGTTGATTTTTATGGCACCGGAATGATAGACCTCCTCGATAACGTAAGGACCTTCCCATTTAGAGAGGAGTTTACCTGCAAAAAATCTTAAACGAGAGTTGTATAGCAAAACATAATCACCTACACTAAACTCACGCTTTTGTATCCTTTTTTCATGCCATCTTTTAACTTTTTCTTTAAACAGTTTGGCATTCTCATAGGCCTGGGTTCTCCATTCATCAAGTGAGCTAATGTCAAATAGTCTCTTCTCACCGGCAAGTTTGAAATCATAATTGAGCTCTTTAATGGCCCAATATGCCTTGTGTTCTAGTTTGAGAGGTAAGTGACATGCTTTTCCATAAACCATTTTATACGGAGACATAGCCATAGGATTTTTATATGCAGTTCTATAGGCCCACAATGCATCATCAAGTTCATTGGACCAATTCTTTCTAGATCTATTAACAGTCTTTTGCAAAATTAATTTAACCTCTGTATTACTCAGTTCTACTTGACCACTAGACTGTGGGTGATATGGAGATGCAATTCTATGATTAACGTCATACTTAGCAAGCATTTTACGAAAAGCACCATGAATAAAATGTGAACCACCATCAGTCATTAAGTATCTAGGGACTCCAAACATTAGAAAAAAACTTCTTTAAGCATCTTAATAGAGGTGTTATGATCAGCACTACTAGTTGGAATATCTTCTACCCACTTAGTAACATAATCAACAGCAAGTAAAATATGTGTATACCCATTAGAGGAAGGAAACGGTCCCATAAAATCAAAGCCCCAAACATCAAATGGTTCAATAACGAGTGAATAATTCATAGGCATTTCTTGACATCTACTAATATTACCAATTCTTTGACATTCATCACAAGACAAGACAAACTTACGGGCATCTTTGAAGAGAGTAGGCCAATAAAAGCCAGATTGCAATACCTTATGTGCAGTTCTATCTCCAGCGTGGTGTCCCCCATAAGCTTCGGAGTGACACTTGCGTAGGATCTGTTCCTGTTCATGCTTAGGTACACAACGTCTAATAACACCATCTATTCCTTCTTTATAAAGGTGTTGGTCATCCCAGAAGTAATGTCTTAAATCATAGTAAAACTTTTTCTTTTGCTGGTATGTGAAACTAGGTGGTATAAATTTAGCAACAATGTAATTAGCATAATTAGGATACCATGGAGCAGTACGAGAAGCATTTATGATAGCTAATTGTTCATTAGGAAAGCTAATATCAATAGGTAGTGGGTCATCAAGAACATTCTCTAACCTAGACAAGTTGTCTGCAACGGGGTTCTCAGCTCCCTTTCTATCAATAATATGCAAATCAAATTCTAGTAGCAAGAGAACCCATCTGATAAGTCTAGGTTTAGCATCTTTCTTTTCCATAAGATATTTACTAGCAGCATGATCGGTGTGAACAGTTACTTTAGAATCAACAATATAAGGTATGAACTTATCACAAGCAAATACAACTGCTAAAAATTATTTTTCAGTAGTAGCATAATTTCTCTGGGCACTGTCTAGAGTTTTACTAGCATATTGGATAACATTAAATTTCTTATCAACTTTTTGTCCTAGAACAGCACCTATAGCATAATCACTAGCATCACACATAATTTCAAAGGGTAAATTCCAATCAGGTGGCTGAACAATAGGTGCAGAAATCAAGCCTTTCTTATGTATTTCAAATGCTTCTACACAATCATCATCAAAGACAAAAGGAACATCTTTTTGTAGGAGATTAGTCAAAGGCCTAGAAATTTTTAAGAAGTCTTTAATGAACCTCCTATAAAAACCGGCATGACCAAGGAAACTTCTTATACCTTTAATGTCCTTGGGGCACAGCATCTTTTCAATAGCATCAACTTTAGCTTTATCAACTTCAATACCTCTTTTAGAAATTTTATGCCCCAAGACAATACCTTCATTAACCATAAAGTGGCACTTCTCCCAATTGAAGACAAGATTAGTCTCTTCACATCTCTACAAAACTCAATCAAGGTTCCTCAAGCAATCATCAAAGGAAGTTCCATATACGGAAAAATCATCCATGAAAACCTCAACAATCTTTTCACAAAAGTCAGAGAATATAGCAGTCACACATCTTTGAAAGGTAGCAGGTGCATTACATAAACCAAAAGGCATACGTCTATAAGCAAAGGTACCGAAAGGGCAAGTAAAAGTGGTCTTATCCTGATCCTCTTTAGACACAGGTATTTGAGAGAAACCGGAATAACCATCTAGAAAGCAAAAATGTGTATGTTTAGATAATATTTCTAGCATTTGATCAATAAAAGTTAAAGGGTAATGATCCTTTCTGGTAACTTTGTTTAATTTTCGGAAATCAATTACCATTCTATAACCTGTAACAATTCTTCGTGGGACCAATTCATCTTTATCATTAGGAACGACAGTAATACCTCCCTTCTTAGGGACATAATGGACAAGAATTACCCACTGACTATCAGCAACGGGATAAATTATACCTGCCTCCAGAAGCTTTAGTATTTCTTTTCTTACCACTTCTTTTCTTAGGATTTAACCGTCGTTGGTGATCAACAACCGGTTTAGCGTCTTTCTCCAATTTTATTTTGTGTTGGGATAGAGTGGGACTAATGCCCTTAAGATCATCAAGAGTATATCCAATAGAAGCATGGTGCTTCTTCAGAGTTTTCAATAATTTTCCTCTTCCTGCTCTGAAAGGTTAGCACTAATAATAACAGGATATATCTTCTTTTCATCAAGATAAGCATATTTAAGAGTATCAGGTGATGGTTTAAGCTCAAACACGGGATCACCCTTGGGTGGAGGAGGATCCCCTAGAATTTCAACAGGCAAGTTGTGTTTCAAAATAGGCCCCTGTTTAAAGAATACTTCATCTATTTCCCTTCTTTCATTAATAAACATATCCTTTTCATGGTCTAGCAAATATTGTTCTAAAGGATAATTAGGAGGCACGGCAATAAAAGCAAGACTAATAATTTCATCTTTACTAGGCAATTCTTTATCATGGGGTTGTCTACGAAATTTAGCAAAATTAAAATCATGAGACATATCCCCCAAACCAATGGTAACAACATCCTTTTTGCAATCTATCTTAGCATTAACAGTATTCAAGAAGGGTCTGCCAAATATAATGGGACAAAAGTCATCTTGTGGGGATCCAAGAACAAGAAAATCAGTAGGATATTTAACTTTCCCACACAAGACTTCAACATCTCTAACAATCCCAACTGGTGAAATAGTATCTCTATTGGCAAGCTTAATTGTAACATCAATACCTTGTAACTCAGCAGGTGCAATATCATGCATAATTTCTTCGTATAAAGAATGAGGTATTGCACTCGCACTAGCACCCATATCACATAAGCCATGATAGCAATGATCTCCTATTTTAACAGAAATAACAGGCATGCCTACAACAGGTCTATGTTTATTTTTAGTATCGGGTCTAGCAATTCTAGTAGCTTCATCACAGAAGTAAATAACATGTTCATAAATATTATTGGCCAAGAGATCTTTAACCATAGAAATACTAGGTTCAAATTTAATTTGCTCAGGGGGTGTAGGTGTCCTAGTATTACTCGTACGAACCACAGTTGAAGCTTTAGCATGATCCTTTATTCTAGCAGGGAAAGGTGGTTTCTCAATATAAGCGGTAGGAACAATAGGATCAACATTATAAGTGATAGTATTTTCTTCAAATTTAATAGGTTCAACTACTTTTACTTCAATGGGAGGATGATATTTATATCACTTCTCCTTCGGGAGATCAACATAAGTAGCAAATGATTCGCAGAAAGAAGCTACTATCTCAGAGTCAAGTCCATATTTAGTGCTAAATTCACGAAAAACATCGGTATCCATAAAAGATTTAACACAATCAAACTTAGGTGTTATACCTGACTCCTTACCTTCCTCGAGATCCCAATCTTCAGAGTTGCGTTTAATTATTTCCAATAAATCCCATCTGAATTCAAAAGTCTTCATCATAAAAGAACCAGTACAAGAAGTATCGAGCATGGAGCGATTATTGAGAGAAAGCCGAGCATCAAAATTTTGAATAATAATTTCTCTTGAGAGCTCATGACTGGGGCATGAATATAACATTGAATTAAGCCTCCCCCAAGCTTGAGTGATGATTTCTCCTTCGTGAGGCCAAAAATTATATATATAATTATTATCACGATGAACCTGATGCATAGGATAAAACTTCTGATGAAATTCCAATTTCAATCTGTTGTAGTTCCATGATCCAATATCATCACATAGCCTAAACCATGTCACTACCTTTCCCTTCAAAGATAAAGGGAATACCTTCTTCTTGATAACATCCTCGGGCATACCTGCAAGATTAAATAATCCACAAACTTCATCCACATATATTAGGTGCAAATCGGGATGCAATGTTCCATCTCCTGTAAAAGGATTAGCTAGCAGTTTCTCTATCATACCCGGAGGAATTTTGAAGTAAACATTTTCAATAGGTTCAGTAGGTTGAGGAGCAACTCTTTGCTCTACTGGTCGGGGTGAAGATACCCCGAACAAGCCCCTCAAAGGATTACTTTCCATAGTAACAAGTGACAGTAAATTTCAGCACACTATATAAATTTTTCCTTACCAAATTCCACTTACCAAAGGCGCTTCACTCCCCGGCAACGGCGCCAGAAAAGAGTCTTGATGAGCCACAAGTATAGGGGATCTATCATAGTCCTTTCGATAAGTAAGAGTGTCAAACCCAACAAGGAGCAGAAGGAAATGACAAGCGGTTTTCAGTAAGGTATTCTCTGCAAGCACTGAAATTATCGGTAACAAATAGTTTTGTGATAAGGTAATTCGTAACGAGTAACAAGTAACAGAAGTAAACAAGGTGCAGCAAGGTGGCCCAATCCTTTTTGTAGCAAAGGACAAGCCTGGACAAACTCTTATATAAAGGAAAACGCTCCCGAGGACACATGGGAATTATCGTCAAGCTAGTTTTCATCACGCTCGTATGATTCGCGTTCGTTACTTTGATAATTTGATATGTGGGTGGACCGGTGCTTGGGTGCTGATGTCTACTACACAACCTTCTTCTTGTAGAAGTTGTTGGGCCTCCAAGTTCAGAGGTTTGTAGGACAGTAGAAAATTTCCCTCGAGTGGATGACCTAAGGTTTATCAATCCGTGGGAGCCGTAGGATGAAGATGGTCTCTCTCAAACAACCCTGCAACCAAATAACAAAGAGTCTCTTGTGTCCCCAACACACCCAATACAATGGTAAATTGTATAGTTGCACTAGTTCGGCGAAGAGATGGTGATACAAGTGCAATATGGATGGTAGATATAGGTTTTTGTAATCCAAAAATATAAAAACAGCAAGGTAACTAATGATAAAAGTGAGCGTAAACGGTATTGCAATGCGTTGAAATAAGGCCTAGGGTTCATACTTTCACTAGCGCAAGTTCTCTCAACAATAATAACATAACTGGATCATATAACTATCCCTCAACATGCAACAAAGAGTCACTCCAAAGCCACTAATAGCGGAGAACAAACAAAGAGATTATGGTAGGGTACGAAACCACCTCAAAGTTATTCTTTCTGCTCGATCTATTCAAGAGTCCGTAGTAAAATAACACGAAGCTATTCTTTCCATTAAATCTATCATAGAGTTCGTACTAGAATAACACCTTAAGACACAAATCAACCAAAACCCTAATGTCACCTAGATACTCCAATGTCACCTCAAGTATCCATGGGTATGATTATACGATATGCATCACACAATCTCAGATTCATCTATTCAACCAACACAAAGAACTTCAAAGAGTGCCCCAAAGTTTCTACCGGAGAGTCAAGACAAAAACGTGTGCCAACCCCTATGCATAGGTTCATGGGCGGAACCCGCAAGTTATCACCAAAACATACATCAAGTGAATCAACAGAATACCCCATTGTCACCACGGGTATCCCACGCAAGACATACATCAAGTGTTCTAAAATCCTTAAAGACTCAATCCGATAAGATAACTTCAAAGGGAAAACTCAATCCATTAAAAGAGAGTAGAGGGGGAGAAACATCATAAGATCCAACTATAATAGCAAAGCTCGCGATACATCAAGATCGTGCCAAATCAAGAACATGAGAGAGAGAGATCAAACACATAGCTACTGGTACATACCCTCAGCCCCGAGGGTGAACTACTCCCTCCTCATCATGGAGAGCGCCAGGATGATGAAGATGGCCACCGGTGAGGGGTCCCCCCTCCGGTAGGGTGCCGGAACAGGGTCGCGATTGGTTTTTGGTGGCTCTGGAGGTTTGCGGCGGCGGAACTCCCGATCTATTGTGCTCCTCGATGTTTTTAGGGTATATGGACATATATAGGCGAAAGAAGTCGGTCAGGGGAGCCACGAGGAGCCCACGAGGGTGGGGGCGCGCCCAGGGGGGCAGGCGCGCCTCCCTGCCTCATGGCCACCTTGAAGCTTCCTTGACTTCAACTCCAAGTCTCCTGGATCACGTGCGTTCCAAAAATCACGGTCCCGAAGGTTTCATTCCATTAGGACTCCGTTTAATATTCCTTTTTTGCGAAACACTGAAACAAGGGAAAAAATAGAAACTGGCACTGGGCTCTGGGTTAATAGGTTAGTCACAAAAATAATATAAAAGTGTTTAATAAATCCCATAAACATCCAAAACAGATAATATAATAGCATGAATACTTCATAAATTATAGATACGTTGGAGACGTATCAGCATCCCCAAGCTTAATTCCTGCTCGTCCTCGAGTAGGTAAATGATAAAAGAAATAATTTATGAAGTGTGAATGCTAGCATGTGCACAAGTTTGATCAATGATAATTTCAATCACCTTTTCTAGCATCATTATATGTCATAACAGTAGCTCATCTCATAAAACTTTTCATGATCAAGTAATAAACTATTCACATGTTAAAGCATAGACCATAAACTTCTTGAAAACTAACAAACTATGTTCTCTGTCATCAAAATATTGCAATTCATCTTATTTTCAGGAAGGGTCTATGTAAGAGCTTTGATTTAGAAAATCCCACATACTCAACTATCATATAGTCTTCCATGATTGCTACCACTCAAAGCATATTTTTAGAACATATAGCATCCATCGAACACAGATAAAGATAGGGGCTTAATGTTTCGCCTCCCAACTTATTTATCATATAGATAATTGTCAACAATCATAATACATGATCAAATATATTTGAATGGCCATATATGCTTGGATCTTCCGTCACATGATGCTTGCCAACTAAAGAGTAGGTTGGAATGAGAAGGAATACTACTGACTCTTGCATAAAAGTAAAAGATAGGCCCTTAGCAGAGGGAAGCAGGGATTTGCAGATGTGCCAGAGCTCGAAGCTTTTAAAACAGAGATGAAAATAATTTTGAGAGGTATGCTTTCATTGTCAACATAATGACCAAGAGTTCCCAATATCTTCCATACTACATACATAAAAGGCGGTTCCCAAACAGAATGGTAAAGTTTATACCCCCCCACCACCAACAATCATCAATCCATGGCTTGCCCGAAACAACGGGTGCCTCCAACTAACATCAATCCTGGGGGAGCTTTGTTTGCAATTATTTTGATTTGGTTTTTTGATCTTTTGATCATAGGACTGGGCAACCCAGTTACCAGCCATTTTCTCCTGAATGATGAGCGGAGTCCACTCATCGTGAGAATAACCCACCTAGCATGGAAGATACTGACAGCCCCTAGTCGCTACATGAGCGATTCGGGCATACAAAACAGATTATTATTTGAAGGTTTAGAGTTTGGCACATGCAAATTTACTTGGAACGGCAGGTAAATACCGCATATAGGTAGATATGGTGGACACTCATGGAAGAAACTTGGTTCAAGGATTTTGGATGCACAAGCAGTATTCCCGCTTAGTACAGAAATTTAGGCTAGCAAAAGATTCTAAATAGCAAGCACCACATGTTGAAGGATCCATAACAATATAACTTCTATACAAATATACCCAAGCATAACTCATTATGTTGTCTTCCTTGTCCAACTTCAACTAATTTTCTCATGTTTGAAAATAATTAATGGGGCTCACAATCATAGAAGATGTCCAAGATAGTATTATATGTGAAATCTCTCTTCCTTCAATATTCTTTCATGAATTGTTCAAGTGACCAATACAATGTTTGCTAACCTTCAATAAATTTACCACCTCTACTTCTTATATGTGAAGTCATTGCTCCCCATGGGATAGGCATATGAAACATATATAATTTCAGATTTATGACATTCAAATCACTCAACCATTTACTCATAGGATACAAGTGAAGCACACGAGTAAATGACAAACTACTCCAAAAAGATATAAGTGAAGATCAATGAGTAGTTAAATAATTATGTAGCTATGTGAAGACTCTCTCTCTCATTTAAGAATTTCAGATCTTGGGATATTATTCAAACAGCAAGCAAAACAAAATAAAACAACATTTCAAGGATAGCACTCATCATGTGAAGAAGCAAACACTTAGGCTCAACCGATACTAACCGATAATTGTTGATGAAGAAAGGTGGGATGCCAACGGGGGCATCCCCAAGCTTAGATGCTTGAGACTTCTTGAAATATTATCTTGGGATGCCTTAGGCATCCCCAAGCTTGAGCTTCTGTGTCTCCTTAATTCCTTTTATATCTCGATTTCCCTAAATCTCAAATACTTCATCCACACAAAACTAACAAGAACTCGTGAGATAAGTTAGTATAAACCAATGCAAAAACCTTATCATTCTCTACTGTAGAAAATCACAAAAATTATTATTCAACATTGCATACTAAATGTCTCTGCATATTTAATACTCCTGTCCTCAAATAGAATCATTAAACAAGCAAACATATGCAAACAATGCAAACATAACAGCAATCTGCCAAAACAGTACAGTCTGTAAAGAATGCAAGAGTATCAATACTTCCCCAGCTCCAAAAATTATGAAAGAAAATTACCACTATAGTAAATTTATCAGAGCTTATTATGCAAAAGGTTTCAACATTTTATCACATTCTGACTTTTCTAGGGAATTTTTGCAACAGCGGTAAACTTTCTGTTTTCAAACAGCAACATGTAGACTTGTAAAATAAGCATGGTAAAGGCTATCCTTGACATTTTTATTGAAAATAGAGATGCAAAACATTATTCTAAATAACATCAAGCAAATACTAACAAAATAAAATGATACTCCAAGCAAAACACATATCATGTGGTGAATAAAAATATAGCTCCAAGTAAAGTTACCGATGAACGAAGAAGAAAGAGGGGATGCCATCCGGGGCATCCCCAAGCTTAGGCTATTGGTTGTCCTTGAATATTACCTTGGGGTGCTTTGGGCATCCCCAATCTTAGGCTCTTTCCACTCCTTATTCCATAGTCCATCGAATCTTTACCCAAAACTTGAAAACTTCACAACACAAAACTCAACAGAAAATCTTATGAGCTCCATTAGTATAAGAAAATAAATCACCAATTTTGGTACTGTTGTGAACTCATTCTAAATTCATATTGGTGTAATATCTACTGTATTCCAACTTCTCTATGGTTCATACCCTCCGATACTACTCATAGATTCATCAAAATAAGCAAATAACACATAGAAAACAGAATCTGTCAAAAAACGAATAGTCTGTAGTAATCTGTAACTCTCGAATCCAAATTGGGAAAACCTGAGCAATTTGTGTAACAATACATAGCAAAAATAATCAGATCAAACTCACATTTATGTGAATTATGAAATCTAATTTACTGAGTCCAAAAGTGATTTTCAGCAGGATCAAATTAACTATCACCGTAGGTTATCCTAAAGGTCTTACTTGGCACATTATTGAAACAAAAGCTATAAAACATGATTACTACAGTATCATAATCATGTGGACAGACAAAAACAGTAGGGGTAAATATTGGGTTGTCTCCCAACAAGCGCTTTTCTTGAATGCCTTTGTAGCTAGGCATGATGTGATAATGATGCTCACATAAAAGATAAGAATTGAGACATAACGGGAGCATCATGAAGCATATGACTAGCACATTTAAGTCTAACCCACTTCCTATGCATAGGGATTTTGTGAGCAAACACTTATGGGAACAAGAATCAACTAGCATAGGAAGGTAAAACAAGCATAGCTTCAAGATTTTCAACACATAGAGAGGAAACTTGATATTATTGCAATTCCTACAAGCATATGTTCCTCCCTCATTGTAATTTTCAGTAGCATCATGAATGAATTCAACAATATAACTATCACATAAAGCATTATTTTCATGATGCACAATCATAGAAATTTTACTACTCTCCACATAAGCAAACTTCTTCTCATGAATAGTAGTGGGAGCAAACTCAACAAAATAATTATCATGTGAGGCATAATCCAATTGAAAATTAAAATCATGATGACAAGTTTCATGGTTATGTTTATTCTTTATGGCATACGTGTCACCACAATAATCATCATAAATAGGAGGCATGCTTTCATCATAATAAATTTGCTCATCAAAACTTGGGGGACAGAAAATATCATCTTCATCAAACATAGCATCCCCAAGCTTGTGGCTTTGCATATCATTAGCATCATAGGTATTCAAAGAATTCATACTAACAACATTGCAATCATGCTCATCGTTCAAAGATTTAGTGCCAAACATTTTAATGCATTCTTCCTCTAGCAATTGAGCACAATTATCAGAATCTTTATTTTCATGAAAGATCTTAAAAAGATGAAGCATAGGAGGCACCCTCAATTCCATATTTTGTAGTTTTCTTTTATAAACTAAACTAGTGATAAAACAAGAAACTAAAAGATTCGATTGCAAGATCTAAAGATATACCTTCAAGCACTCACCTCTCCGGCAACGGCGCCAGAAAAGAGCTTGATGTCTACTACGCAACCTTCTTCTTGTAGACGTTGTTGGGCCTCCAAGTGCAGAGGTTTGTAGGACAGTAGCAAATTTCCCTAAAGTGGATGACCTAAGGTTTACCAATCCATGGGAGGCGTAGGATGAAGATGGTCTCTCTCAAACAACCCTGCAACCAAATAACAAAGAGTCTCTTATGTCCCCAACACACCCAATACAATGGTAAATTGTATAGGTGCACTAGTTCGGCGAAGAGATGGTGATACAAGTGCAATATGGATGGTAGATATAGGTTTTTGTAATCTGAAAATATAAAAACAGCAAGGTAACTAATGATAAAAGTGAACGTAAACGGTATTGCAATGCGTTGAAACAAGGCCTAGGGTTTATACTTTCACTAGTGCAAGTTCTCTCAACAACAATAACATAACTGGATCATATAACTATCCCTCAACATGCAACAAAGAGTCACTCCAAAGTCACTAATAGCGGAGAACAAACGAAGAGATTATGGTAGGGTACGAAACCACCTCAAAGTTATTCTTTCTGCTCGATCTATTCAAGAGTCCGTAGTAAAATAACATGAAGCTATTCTTTCCATTCAATCTATCATAGAGTTTGTACTAGAATAACACCTTAAGACACAAATCAACCAAAACCCTAATGTCACCTAGATACTCCAATGTCACCTCATGTATCCGTGGGTATGATTATTTGATATGCATCACACAATCTCAGATTCATCTATTCAACCAACACAAAGAACATCAAAGAGTGCCCCAAAGTTTCTACCGGAGAGTCAAGACGAAAACGTGTGCCAACCCCTATGCATAGGTTCATGGGCGGAACCCGCAAGTTGATCACCAAAACATACATCAAGTGAATCAATAGAATACCCCATTGTCACCACGGGTATCCCACGCAAGACATACATCAAGTGTTCTAAAATCCTTAAAGACTCAATCCGATAAGATAACTTCAAAGGGAAAACTCAATCCATTACAAGAGAGTAGAGGGGGAGAAACATCATAAGATCCAACTATAATAGCAAAGCTCGTGATACGTCAAGATCGTGCCAAATCAAGAACACGAGACAGGGAGATCAAACACATAGCTACTGGTACATACCCCCAGCCCCGAGGGTGAACTACTCCCTCCTCGTCATGGAGAGCACCGGGATGATGAAGATGGCCACCGGTGAGGGATCCCCCCCCCCCCCGGCAGGGTGCCAGAACAGGGTCCCGATTAGTTTTTGGTGGCTCTGGAGGTTTGCGGCGGCGGAACTCCCGATCTATTGTGCTCCTCGATGTTTTTAGGGTATATGGACATATATAGGCGAAAGAAGTCGGTCAGGGGAGCCACGAGGGGCCCATGAGGGTGGGGGCGCGCCCAGGGGGGCAGGCGCGCCTCCCTGCCTCGTGGCCACCTTGAAGCTTCGTTGACTTCAACTCCAAGTCTTCTGGATCACGTTCGTTCCAAAAATCACGCTCCCAAAGGTTTCATTCCGTTTGGACTCTGTTTGATATTCCTTTTCTGTGAAACACTGAAACAAGGGAAAAAACAGAAACTGGCACTAGGCTCTGGGTTAATAGGTTAGTCACAAAAATAATATAAAAGTGTTTAATAAAGCCCATAAACATCCAAAACAGATAATATAATAGCATGAATACTTCATAAATTATAGATACGTTGGAGACGTATCAGGTACTGCCCTTCCTTGGACAAGCATCCCACTTATGATTAACCCCTCTCGCAAGCATCCGCAACTACAAAAGAAGAATTAAGGTAAACCTAACCATAGCATGAAACATATGGATCCAAATCAGCCCCTTATGAAGCAACGCATAAACTAGGGTTTAAGCTTCTGTCACTCTAGCAACCCATCATCTACTTATTACTTCCCAATGCCTTCCCCTAGGCCCAAACAATGGTGAAGTGTCATGTAGTCGACGTTCACATAACACCACTAGAGGATGGACAACATACATCTCATCAAAATATCGAACGAATACCAAATTCACATGACTACTTATCGCAAGACTTCTCCCATGTCCTCAGGAACAAACGTAACTACTCACAAATCATATTCATGTTCATAATCAGAGGGGTATTAATATGCACAAAGGATCTGAACATATGATCTTCCACCGAACCAACCAACTAGCATCAACTAGAAGGAGTAATCAACACTACTAGCAACCCACAGGTACCAATCTGAGGTTTTGAGGCAAAGATTGGATACAAGAGATGAACTAGGGTTTGAGATGAGATGGTGCTGGTGAAGATGTTGATGGAGATTGACCCCCTCCCGATGAGAGGATCGATGGTGATGACGATGGTGATGATTTCCCCCTCCCGAAGGGATGTTTCCCCGGCAGAACAGCTCCGCCGGAGCCCTAGATTGATTCCGCCAAGGTTCTGCCTTGAGACGGTGGCGCTTCATCCCGAAAGCTTCCTTCTAATTTTTTTCCAGGGCGAAAGACTTCATATAGCAAAAGATGGGCACCGGAGGCCTGCCAGGGGGCCCACGAGGCAGGGGGCGCGCCCAGGGGGTAGGGCGCGCCCCCACCCTCGTGGCTAGGGTGTGGGCCCCCTTCGGTTGATTCTTTCTCCAGTATTTTTTTATTAATTCCAAAAAGTGCCTCCGTGAAGTTTCAGGGCTTTTGGAGTTGTGCAGAATAGGTCTCTAATATTTGCTCCTTTTCCAGCCCAGAATTCCAGCTGCCGGCATTCTCCCTCTTCATGTAAACCTTGTAAAATAAGAGAGAAAAGGCATAAGTATTGTGACATAATGTGTAGTAACAGCCCATAATGCAATAAATATCGATATAAAAGCATGATGCAAAATGGACGTATCACAGTCCTCTCCTCCAACTCCCTCTCCCTCTGCTTAGCCTTCCTGTTTGCCTCCGCCAGAAGCTCCTTGGCCCTAGCCTCGATGGCGATCTCCATTGGCCGTGGATGAGACGGTATCTCAGGATCGGAGCTCGTCTGGCGCTTCTTGATCTCCCGGAGTGTTCTAGGACAACGTATGAGTCCATCCCCAATGGCTACCGAGCCATGTTACCTCCCATCACCAGATAGCATCACGATCTCTGGATCAAAAGGACTCTGACTCGGGTGAAGTCCTCCCCTTTCTTCTTCTTCCCAACGTCTCTGTACCTCACGAGCTTGTTGTGGGAGGAGATGTTGGTGAAGCTCTCTGGATGATCGAGGTCATCCTCAGAGAATGCATTGGACTTCTTGTATGGGGAAGTATGGGACATGGCATAGAGGTCGTACAGCGGTGGCACGTCCTTCTTGTTGTGTTTCGCCTAAAAGAGAGGAACAACATATTAGTTAAGGGCTCAAGCTAGCATGAAGAATGAAATTGCATGAATCGTTAAGGGCTCAAACCACGTACCCAGTGATCCACGTACTCAAACAGGTTGGAGCTCCCTTGATGGTGTGGCACACCTTGCATTTGGGCATGCTTAGCCTTGGCATTGTTGTGGACAGCTAGCAATTATGGAGAGCACCACTCATCCATCATCGCCTCCCAACAGTCCAACCTATCCGCACACCATCTCGGGGGCACCTAAGTTAGGCAAAGAGAAATTTCAGCGCTACGCCTACGAATGAAATCAAGGAAACTAAGTACAGGTCCTTAAGAATATGTAATTACCTTCATGTACTTCTCCTTACTCAGATACTTTCCACGGCACTTCTTCTTGGCCCTCCTAATGTTAGTAGAGGCGTAGTAGTCTTGAACAACCTGCACCCTAGCCTCGTGCAGTAAGTTCTAAAGTAGGCGCTTGCACTCGGCTTCGAGAACCCTAGCCGCCTCCGCCTCGTGTTCCTCAGAACACCTGTAGAAGGTCTACAATCTAACAAGACAACACTAATTACTACAATCACTAGGTAATGTTGATTTTTAATTCTGCAAAGGAGAAATTACCCAAAACCGCCACCTCACAATGTCGGCCACCGTCTCGCACAAGACACGTCGACCCTCTCCTCCGGTGGGGCCGGGGCAGCCACGTACAGCTCCCAACTCAGTGCTAGCTGTGGAACCTGACCCTCACCAGGCAACGTTGATACGTCTCCAACGTATCTATAATTTATGAAGTATTCATGCTAGTATATTATCCATCTTAGATGTTTTATATGCATTTATATGCTATTTTATATGATTTTTGGGACTAACCTACTAACCTAGAGCCCAGTGCTAGTTTCTCTTTTTTCCTTGTTTTTGAGTTTTACAAAAAAGGAATACCAAACGGAGTCCAATTGACGTGCCCATTTTTGACGATTTTTTATGGACCAGAAGAAGCCCACGGAGCATCGAAGATGGACCAGAAGAGTCCTGAGCCGTCCACGAGGGTGGAGGGCGCGCCCTACCCCCTGGGCGCGCCCCCTATCTTGTGGACGACTCGGAGACCCCCTAGGTGTGAAACCAACGCCAAAAATTCCTATAAATACAGAAACCCCCAGAAAGAAACCTAGATCGGAAGTTCCGCCACCGCAAGCCTCAGTAGACACGAGAAATCAATCTAGGCCCTCTCTGGCACCCTGCCGGAGGGGGCCATCATCACCGGAGGCCATGGAGGAGGATCTCGGAGGGGCCATCATCGCCATGAAGGCCAAGGACCAGAAGGAGAACCTCTCCCCATCTAGGGGGCATGGAGGAGGAAGCACAAGGGGGAGAACCTCTCCTCCTCTCTCTCGGTGGTGCCATAGAGCCATCGGGAGGGGAATCATCGCCGCGGTAATCGCCTTCATCAACATCACCATCATCATCACCATACTCATCTCTTTTACGCGGTCCACTCTCCCGCACCACGATGTAATCCCTACTTGAACATGGTGCTTTATGCCACATATTATGATCCAATGATGTGTTGCCATCCTATGATGTTTTGAGTAGATATCCTTTGTCTTTGGGTTGATTGATGATCTAGATTGGTATGAGTTGTATGTTTTATTTTGGTGCTGTCCTATTGTGCCCTCCGTGTCGCGCAAGCGTGAGGGATTCCCGTTGTAGGGTGTTGCAATACGTTCATGATTCGCTTATAGTGGGTTGCTTGAGTGACAGAAGCATAAACCCAAGTAAGGGGGTTGTTGCGTATGGGATAAAGGGGACTTGATGCTTTAATGCTATGGTTGGGTTTTAACTTAATGATCTTTACTAGTTGCGGATGCTTGCTAGAGTTCCAATCATAAGTACATATGATCCAAGAAGAGAAAGTATGTTAGCTTATGCATCTCCCTCATATGAAATTGCAATGACGACTACCGGTCTTGTTAACAATTGCCTAGGACAATTCCGCACACCGATCCATCATTATTCCACACTCGCTATTTATAATATTTAGTAATATATTCTAAATTTATGATAACAGCACCTACTTTTATGTTTTAGCTCTCCAATATCATGCAAAGTTATCCTCTTCATACCCACAACATAGTTTTATTTCTCGTTCTAGTTGGAAGCAAACGTTCGGTGTACGTAGAGCGTATTAGTGGCAGATAGGACTTGAGAGAATATTGATCTTACCTTTAGCTCCTTGTGGGTTCGACACTCCATACTTATCACTTCCACCATTGGGAATTGCTACGATGATTCCCTGCACTTGGTGATTATCAAGCTCTTTTCTGGCGCCGTTGCCGGGGAGCAATAGCGTGGGGTTGATATTCTCATGTGTGCTTGTTTGCTTTCTTCACTAAGTAGATTTTGTTTTTCCTTTTTGTTTCTGTTTAGTTGTGGGTGAAACATACAAAAAAATTTAAATGAATGAAAATATAAAAAAAATTACTTGCCTCTCATGCCTAAAAAGTTTTTTCAATAAGAGAAGTGATTGGAAGGTTATGCATTGGAGAAGTGAGGGTCGACCTTGAACACTTGTGTTCATGCTCATGGAAACAATGTAAAAAAATTCATGTAAGTTTCTCTGGAAATAATTATCCCCTTGTATATATCCATTGTATTATAAAAATAATGTGCCAAGCTTTGGTTTTAGAATGATTAGATTGCTTGTTTACTTTGTGCAGTACAAAAACAGAAACTTTGGCTGTAGCGCGTGAATTTAAATTTTTTACTGGAAAGTCAAATGGGTCTTAAACTTTTTTCAAATTACTTCTGTACAAATTTTTTTAGTTTTCATATTTTTTTACAATTTTTTGGAGTTACAGAAGTTTACTAAACTTCCATATTACTACAGACTGTCCTGTTTTTGACAGATTCTGTTTTTCGTGTGTTGTTTGCTTATTTTGATGAATCTATGGGTAGTATCGGGGGGTATGAACCATGGTGAAGTTGGAATTCAGTAGATATAGTTCTAATACGAATTTTTTATAAGTTTGCAACAGTACCTAAAGGTAGTGATTTGCTTTATTATACTAACGGATCTCACAAAGTTTTTGTTAAAGTTTTGTGTGGATGAAGTGTTCGAAGATCGAGGAGCTATCAATATGAGAAGAATAAAGAGAGGCAAGAGTTCAAGATTGGGGATGCCCAAGGCACTCTAAGTAAATATTTCAAGGATACTCAAGCATCTAAGCTTGGGGATGCCCCGGTTGGTATCCCATCTTTCTTCTTCAACAATTATTGGTATACCTCGGTTTTTGTTTTGTTCACATGATTTGTGTCCTTTGTGT
Organism: Aegilops tauschii subsp. strangulata; assembly: GCF_002575655.3. Lineage (NCBI taxonomy): Eukaryota > Viridiplantae > Streptophyta > Magnoliopsida > Poales > Poaceae > Aegilops > Aegilops tauschii. Next base: position 385,222,310 of record NC_053039.3, on the reverse strand, counting down.
TTTTGTTTTTCCTTTAAGAACCATACTAGTATGACATAGACCTTAATTTATTTATATAATACTTCATGTGCTTCACTTAAATCTTTTAAGTATGATCTTATAGAATTGCTCTTTGTGCTTCACTTAAATCTTTTTGAGTATGGTTTTATAGAATGCTTCGTGTGCTTCACTTATATATTTTGAGCTTGGATATTGGTTAGTCTATATTAATTATAGAATTCTCCATGAACTTCACTTATATATTTTGGAGTATGAATAATACTATAATCTAAAGTGGGGTTGGAAGAGTGTCAACTTTAGGAATTAGTGATCCCACTATTCCAAATGAGAAGAATTTTGCTTATGAGGAGAGTAGTAAAATTTCTATGCTTGTAGATCATGAAAAGAATGCTTTATGTGATGGTTACATTGTTGAACTCATTCATGATTCTACTGAAAATTATTATGAGGGAGGAATACATGTTTGTAGGAGTTGCAATAAAATCAAGTTTCCTCTCTATGTGCTTAAAGTTTTGAAGTTATACTTGTTTTGCCTTCCTATGCTAGTTGATTCTTGTTCCTATAAATTATGTGCTCAAAAAATCCCTAGGCATAGGAAGTGGGTTATATTCAAATGTGCTAGTCATATTCTTCATGATGCTCTCTTTATGTTTCAATTCTTATCTTCTATGTGAGCATCATTGAAATCATCATGCCTAGCTAAAAGGCATTAAAGAAAAGCGCTTGTTGGGAGACAACCCAATATTTAACCTTACTGTTTTTGTGTGTTTACATGATTAAACTACTGTATTAATCATGTTTTATAGCTTTTGTTTCAATAAAGTGCCAAGTAAAACCTTTGGGAAGACTTGGGTGAAAGTTAATGTGATCTTGCTGTAAAAGCAGAAACTTCGCGCTCACGAGATTAGCTGTCATATTTTACAGAAGAGTGATTTTGAGTTGATTCTTTTTGCAGAAGATTAATAGACAAATTCCTCACGTCCACCAATTTATTTCATAATTTTTGGAGTAGCACAAGTATGGTTGCTGTTCAGATCATTACAGACTGTTACGTTTCTGACAGATTCTGTTTTCATTGCATAGTTTGCTTGTTTTCTAGTTTCTATGGCTTATATTTTTCAATATAAATTTTATAAATGATATGGTACAGTAGGCATTGTTTGAGAACAATTATGAACCTTGTCTTTGACAGTACCAAAGTGAATGGTTTACTCTTTATCATACTAACCTATCTCACGAAGTTCCGTTAAGTTTTGTGTGATTGAAGCTTTCAAGCTTTGGGTGAGATATCGATATGGGGAGAATAAGGAGTGGAAAGACCCTAAGCATGGGGATGCCCAAGGCACCCCAAGGTAATATTCAAGCGCCTAAGCTTGGGGATGCCCCGGAAGGCATCCCCTCTTTCGTCTTCAAAACTATCGGTATACCTTGGTCGGAGCTATATTTTTATTCGTCACATGATATGTGTTTAGCTTGGAGCGTATTTTCATTTTACTTGCTGTTTGAATAAAATCATTGGATCTGAAATCTTGAATGAAAAAGAATCCTCCCATGGCTAGTTAATTATTTTACTACGCAGTGTTCTTCACTTATGTCTTTTTGGAGTAGTTTGTCATTTACTCACGTGCTTCACATATATCCTATGAGTAAATGATTGAATGAATTGAATATCATAAATCTGAATTTATATATGTTTCACATGCTTATACCATGGGGAGTAATGACTTCACACATAATAAGTATAAGTGGTAAATTTATTGAAAGTTATCAAACACAGAATTGCTCACTTGAACAATTCATGAAAGAATATTAAAGGAAGAGAGATTTCACATATAAATACACTATCTTGGACATCTTTTGTAATTATGAGCACTCATTAAAATATGACATGCTAAAAGGTTGATGTTTTACAAGGAAGACAACTTAATGGGTTATGTTTTCCTATATCCGAAATGTTATATTGTCTTGGATCATACAACATGTTGAGCTTGCCTTTCCCTCTCATGCTAGCCAAATTCTTTGCACCAAGTAGAAATACTACTTGTGCTTCCAAACATCCCTTAAACCAGTTTTGCCATGAGAGTCCACCATACCTACCTATGGATTGAGTAAGATCCTTCAAGTAAGTTGTCATCGGTGCATGCAATAAAAATTGCTCTCTAAATATGTATGATCTCTTTATACGAAGCGACAGACTGCATAATAAAGGTCTTTATAACAAGCGGCAATATAAAGTGATGTTCTTTTGCATTAAGATTTTGTGCATCCAACCATAAAAGCGCATGACAACCTCTGCTTCCCTCTGCGAAGGGCCTATCTTTTACTTTTATCTTCTACCCTTATACAAGAGTCATGGTGATCATCACCTTTCCTTTTTACACTTTTTCCTTTGGCAAGCACTTTGTGTTGGAGCGATCCGGATATATATATCCACTTGGATGTAGGTTTTCATAAATTATTATTGTTGACATTACCCTTGAGGTAAAAGGTTGGGAGGCGAAACTATAAGCCCCTATCTTTCTCTGTGTCCAATTAAAACTTTGAACCCATAAATATCACATGAGTGTTAGCAATTGTGAAAGATTAAATGATAGTTGAGTATGTGGAGTTTGCTGAATCAAAGCTCTTACATAGACCCTTCCCGAAAATAAGATGAATTGCAATTGTTTGATGACTAAGAGCACGGTTTGTTAGTTTTCAAGAAAGTTTATGATCTATACTTTAACATGTCAATAGCTTGTTACTTGATCATGAAATTTTTGATGAGATGAGCTACTCTTATGACATATAATGATGCTAGAAAAGGTGATTGAAATTATCATTGATCAAACTTGTGACCCTGCTAGCATTCACACTTCATAAATTATTTCTTTTATCATTTACCTACTCAAGGAAGAGCAGGAATTAAGCTTGGGGATGCTGATACATCTCCAACGTATCTATAATTTATGAAGTATTCATGCTATTATATTATCCATCTTAGATGTTTTATATGCATTTATATGCTACTTTATATGATTTTTGGGACTCAAACAGGTTGGAGCTCCCTTGATGGTGTGGAACACCTTGCATTTGGGCATGCTTAGCCCTGGCATTGTTGTGGACGGCTAGCCATTAGGCAGAGCACCACTCATCCATCATCGCCTCCCAACAGTCCATCCTATCCGCACACCATCTCGGGGGCACCTAAGTTAGGCAAAGAGAAATTTCAGCGCTATGCCTACGAATGAAATCAAGGAAACTAAGTGCAGGGCCTTAAGAATATGTAATTACCTTCATGTACTTCTCCTTACTCAGATACTTTCCGCGGCACTTCTTCTTGGCCCTCCTAATGTTAGTAGAGGCATAGTAGTCTCGAACAGCCTGCACCCTAGCCTCGTGCCGTAAGTTCTGAAGTAGGCGCTTGCACTCGGCTTCGAGAACCCTAGCCGCCTCCGCCTCGTGTTCCTCAGAACACCTGTAGAAGGTCTGCAATCCAACAAGACAACACTAATTAGTACAATCACTAGGTAATGTTGATTCTTAATTCTGTAAAGGAGAAATTACCCAAAACCGCCACCTCACAATGTCGGCCAACGTCTCGCACAACACACCATCGACTCTCTCCTCCGGTGGGGCCGGGGCAGCCACGTACAGGTCCCAGCTCAGTGCTAGCTATGGAACCTGACACTCACCGGGCAACGTTGATACGTCGCCAACGTATCTATAATTTATGAAGTAATCATGCTACTATATTATCCATCTTAGATGTTTTATATGCATTTATATGCTATTTTATATGATTTTTGGGACTAACCTACTAACCTAGAGCCCAGTGCCAGTTTCGTTTTTTCCTTGTTTTTGAGTTCTACAGAAAAGGAATACCAAACTAAGTCCAATTGACGTGCCAATTTTGACGATTTTTTATGGACCAGAAGAAGCCCACGGAGCATCGGAGATGGACCAGAAGTGTCCCGAGCCGTCCACGAGGGTGGAGGGCGCGTCCTACCCCCTGGGCGCGCCCCCCTATCTCGTGGACAACTTGGAGACCCCCCTGACGTGAAACCAACACCAAAAATTCCTATAAATACAGAAACCCCCATAAAGAAACCTAGATCGGAAGTTCCGCCGCCGCAAGCCTCTGTAGCCACGAGAAATCAATCTAGGCCCTCTCTGGCACCCTGCCGGAGGGGGCCATTATCACCGGAGACCATGCAGGAGGATCTCGGAGGGGCCATCATTGCCATGAAGGCCAAGGACCAGAGGGAGAACCTCCCCCATCTAGGGGGGGCCATGGAGGAGGAAGCACAAGGGGGAGAATCTCTCCTCCTCTCTCTCGGTGGCGCCAGAGAGCCATCGGGAGGGGAATCATCGCCGCGGTGATCGTCTTCATCATTATCACCATCATCATCACCATCCTCATCTCTTTTACGCGGTCCACTCTCCCGCACCCCGCTTTAATCCCTACTTGAACATGGTGCTTTATGCCACATATTATGATCCAATGATGTGTTGCCATCCTATGATGTTTTGAGTAGATATCCTTTGTCTTTGGGTTGATTGATGATCTAGATTGGTATGAGTTGTATGTTTTATTTTGGTGCTGTCCTATTGTGCCCTCCGTGTCGCGCAAGCGTGAGCGATTCCCACTGTAGGGTGTTGCAATACATTCATGATTCGCTTATAGTGGGTTGCTTGAGTGACAGAAGCATAAACCCGAGTAAGGGGGTTGTTGCGTATGGGATAAAGGGGACTTGATGCTTTAATGCTATAGTTGGGTTTTAACTTAATGATCTTTAGTAGTTGCGGATGCTTGCTAGAGTTCCAATCATAAGTACATATGATCCAAGAAGAGAAAGTATGTTAGCTTATGCCTCTCCCTCATATGAAATTGCAATGACGACTACCGGTCTTGTTAACAATTTCCTAGGACAATTCCGCACATCGATCCATCATTATTCCACACTCGCTATTTATAATATTTAGTAATATATTCTAACTTGATGATAACAGCACCTAATTTTATGTTTTAGCTCTCCGATATCATGCAAAGTTATCCTCTTCATACCCACAACGTAGTTTTATTTCTCATTTCTAGTTGGAAGCAAATGTTCGGTGTACGTAGAGTCGTATCAGTGGCAGATAGGACTTGAGAGAATATTGATCTTACCTTTAGCTCCTTGTGGGTTCGACACTCCATACTTATCACTTCCACCATTGGGAATTGCTATGATGATTCCCTGCACTTGGGGATTATCAAACGTGACCCACCCCGGTAAGTGGTGCCAGCAAAGCACACCAAGGACCTGGTTGGGATTGCGGACACCATCGGCGTGTATCCAACCCCTGCAGTATGACAAGGCCAACACATTAGATATTAATTTGAAGACACATGAAGGACAAAGATTAAAAAACAGTAAATGCTCTTACTTCTCCTCGTTAGGCTCAATCAACCACCTCTGATCGCGGGTCGCTGGCACGGCCGGGAGCTTCGTACCACCACGCTGGTAGACCTTCTTGCCCCCCTCAACCAGCTCGCCCTCGCTATAACTATCGTCAGACCAGGTGTCCTCACCATCAGCATGGCCACTATTCTCCGGAGTCATGCGGGGCGAAGACTCTGGGCCCCGAGTCTCGTGGGATGAAGGCTCGGCGACCCGAGGCTCGTGGACCAGAGTCTCGTGGGACAAAGACTCTGGGGCCCGAGTCTCATGGGATGAAGGCTCGGCGACCCGAGGCTCGTCGGCCCGAGGCTCGTGGACCGGAGTCCGAGACGGGTCCAAGTCTACGGGTCCACCTGAGACGGAGCACTCCGGTGGTCCGGAGACTCAGCTGGGGGTGGCGGCGAGGAAGGCGCAATAGCCTTCCCACCTCTCCCGCCGCCACGTCCACCTCTAGCTGCACCCCTCTCCGTCTTCCCCTGACCTCTCCTGGCCGAAGAAGAAGCTCCCGCCGGTATCGTCATGCTGTCTACCAGCGCTCTCCAAAGGTGTTGGGGCGGAATATAGGCACCCCTCCCAGCACGCGCCGAGGAAGGAGGCTCGGTGCGCTCTCGACCCGCGCCCACCGTCTGTCAACACCTGCGATGACAAAGAGTAAACGAAATTAGTACAACATAAACATAATAAAATATTTAACTGTGTACCATCATCATGAACATAATAAAAAATTGAATACCTAATAACATGAACTAATTAATAATATATATGTACATAATAATAATACATGTGTCGGGGGTCGGGGTGTCGGGGGTGTCGTGTCGGGGTGCTGTGTCGGGGTCGGGGGTGCCGTGTCGGGGTCGGGGTGCTGTGTCGGGGTCGCGCTGTCGGGGTGTCGAGGCGGGATCGGGGTGTCGTGCCGGGGTGTCGAGGCGGGGTCGGGGTGTCGTGTCGGAGTGTCGAGGCGGGGTCGAGGTATCGTGTCGGGGGGTCGGGGTGTCGTGTTGGGGGTCGGGGTGTCGATGGTGTCGTGTCGGGGTGTCGAGGCGGTCTTGGGTTGTTGTGTCGGGGGTCGGGGGTGTCTTGTCGGGGTGTTGTGTCGGGGTCGGGGGGTGCCTGACTGCTAGCTGCTGGAGTAGCACCATGTGTGATCAGGGCTGATAGGAGGAGTGGGAATCATTGGTACACCATTGGCATCATTGATTGGCTCTTCATCTCCCTGTGGCATGTTGTTCTCATGGAAATCAGCATCTTCCCGAATGCCACCAAAAGGTGCAAACTGATGGTTTCTCCACTTGATGCTCTGAAGAAACTGGAAGGACAAACAGTGATTCCTGCTAGATGCCCGATGATGGAAGTTATGATGAATTTGGCAATATAAAAAAATGTCTATTCACAGACTGTACTGAAGAAACACCTCCTCCATTCGTCAGCAACTGCACCACCACTGAACTTTTTGACCAACCTGATGTTATGAAATCTGCTTATGTAACCCAGTCCAATCTCATTCAACCTCTAGAAGCAGTTCCTACTATCCCATTACATACTGATGTAGCTCCAATTGGCAAGCGAAAGAAAGCTCAAGTCCCACTTGACATTCAAGATGTTAGAAGAAGTAGAAGACTTGGTGGTGTGAGTGTTGGGTTTAAGAACAAAGAGGCAGCCACAAATGCCTTAAGCAAGAAGAATGGGCCAGCTATCAAGAGGAACTTAGCTTCTGCATTTGATCATGAAGTTCTTAATGCTGATGCCCCTCCCCCACCTGAGCTTCCAGTCAAGATCATCCAAACCATTACCACAACACTCTATCAAGTGCCTCCTAGTGAGTTTACTGAAGACAAGCTGAACTCCACTGTTTTTTAATGAATAAATTCTCCTCATGTGGTGTGGCATTGTGTAATAATTTTATGGCCATTCATAGCCTCTTTGTTTTCTTCTTCTCCCCCCTCCTCTTCTTCTTATTCTTCTTCTTTTCTTCTCCTAATAATTTTTTTCAAGAACTAACCTAACTAACCTAGTCTAAAGATAACTAACCTAACTAACATAGAAAATCAAACTAACCTAGAAAATCAAACTAACCTAACTAACAGTACTAACTAACCAAATTACTAGCAGTAGAGAAAAAGAAACTAACAGTACTAACTAACCTAATTACTAGCAGTAGAAAAAAAGAAAAAAAATAGGGGGCAGCTCACTAGAGTGGGTCGGCGGGGTGTCGGGGCGGCTAGGGTGGCAGGACGGCGGGGCGCCTGGTTGTCGAGGCGGCGGCGCGCCGGGCCGGCGGGGGCGGCGGGGCGGCGAGGGCATCGGGGCGGCGGCAGGGACGTCGGGGCACCTGGTTGTTGGGGCGGCGAGGGCGTCGGGGCGGTGGAGTGAGAGACAGCAGGGTGGCGACAGCGGGGCGGTGAGGGCGTCGGGGCGGTGGTTGCAGGGGCTGTGGGGGCGCAGCAGACCGCGGGGTGGCGGGTGGTGGACCGGCGCGGCGGGGCGGCAGGGGGGTCAGGGGCGGCCGGGCGGTGGGGGTCGGGAGCGGTAGTGGCGGTTGGGGTCAGGGTCGGCACGGCGGAGTGAGAGAGAGATGAAGAGTGGTAGGTGGGGTGGGCCGTACGTAGCCGTTAGCTGCCGTTCTCTTAAGAATCTTTGTCGTCCGCTAGCATACGACAAAGAATCTTTGCCATCCGCTAGCAGACGGCAAAGAAAGTGGCCGTTAGGTGGTACTCGTTAGTGGGCCACCCTCCCTCTTTGCCATCTTCTAGCAAACGGCAAAGCTTATATGTCGTCCGCTAGCGGACGTCAAAGAGCTGGCTGGCGGCAAACATGATCTTTGCCGTCAGCTCTTTTTTTGCCGTCAGTTTTCTGTAAGCTGATGGCAAACATCTTCTTTGCCGTCAGCTGGCTGACGGCAAAGAGCTGGCTGACGGCAAAGATCTTGATTCCATTAGTGTAACATGAATGAAGGAGACGATATTTACCTAGGTTCGAGCCCTCTTGATGGAGGTAAAACCCTATGCACTGCTCTTGTTTATATTGATCAAGATGTATCGAGTAGATAGTTGATCCACCTCGAGATCGTAATGTGTGGTCTAACTCTAGGGCTAGGTGAATGATTTTGCGTTGATGTCCCCTCTACGGGCTAAACCATATTGCTTATATACACACCAGGGAGCGTATCTAGGGTTAAAATGTCATGACCCGATCCTAGGTCACACCGATCTAGCATGTAACACATCATATCACTTTGCGGCCTCACGCACGGTATTCCCACGGGTGCCACCTTACCTGGCCCGGGACCGTTTGTGCCTTTTGGCTCACGTATATGATAGTGCCGCTAGCATCCATATGACAAAGAACCCAGGCCGACATGTCTAGTCGTAAACCCAAGGTGGCACTAACTTACAGGGACAGGCATACATGACCCAGCAACGAACGTGTTGTTCATCAACGTATGAACCCAAGTTGTAGCAAGCTACAAGGACTTAAAGGAACAACGCGTGACATTTTCCTTAAGGGACAGACACGGGAACGAACAAGGACACATGCCGGCTAGCCTAAGTGTTCCAAAGCAGTAGCAAGCTACCATGGCTCAGTGGAAGCACTAGGAGACATTTCCCGGAAAGACGGGCTACTAAGAATAAACAACTAGGTTGCCGGATCCCACACATACCAAGCATTTCATTAACATACACACAATATGCTCGATATGTGCAAATACAACATGGCATCACAACAAAACTCTACGGCTCAAAGTATTTATTCATTAGGCTCCGAGGAGCCAGATATTACAAACATGGCTCTGATGACCCAGCATTCAAGTCATACAAGCAATAAGCACATGCAGAAGCTTAACTTGTCTGAGTACAGACAACTACAAATGAAAAAGGCTGAGAAGCCTGACTATCTACAAGACCCTGCCGAGGGCACAAGATCGTAGCTGAGGTAACAAGCTAAACGTCGAAGTCCATGCGGAACTACTAGTGAGACTGAAGTCTCTCTGCAAAAACATAAATTAAACAAACGTGAGTACAAATGTACCAAACAAGACTTACATCAGAACTAGCTACATATGCATCCGTATCAACAAAGGGGTGATGGAGTTTAACTACAACAAGCCATCTTTGACTCAGTGGCTATCCTGAACTACGTCTGCAAGTAACTCTTTTGAGGTGGCGCACACGAGTCCACATATTCACCAATCAATACACCACTATGGATCCGCTCACATCTCCCTACGAAAACGCCATCCATAGCACTCACGCTTATCTTGCGCATTTTAGAGTATCCACTTTCACTTGTCTATGAACTGCATAAGCAACCAAGTAGTCCATTACCGCGGACGCAGCTATTCGAATAGTTTGATAACCCTGCAATGGTGTACTTCTTCACACACGCTCTCACCACTTACCGCTGTTTACATGACATGTACTCGGCAACCTTCAAGCAGAAGCCCAGCGAGGGTGTCGGCCACGACCTGACTAACCACACAAGTCTCTAGTCCAGGTTTATCGCCTATTCAGGTTCCATCCGCAGGGAGTCCGGCCAAGGTTTGCACTACGGCCCCGAATGATGTGTGCAGGGTTCCCGGGTCACCAAACGGGCGACTCAGTACACTGGGCCACGCGCCAACTGCATCACAGCCCACCCCTCGGGTCAGCGCTGCGCACGGCCTCCAGCATACTACAAACACCATAAACTACTTGCAACTCCTGGACAGAGGACAGGGGCGGTTAATAAGTCAAGAGAGTCAATTAAGGATCCCAATGTGTGGTAGTAGCTGATCTTAAATCACACATTCAGATCTCAGTTCCTGAGGACGGTTCAATGAAACAACCCACCATGTACTCCTACATGGCCTCTCATCGACACCTTTACCAAATCGTGTTCACACACTTAGTTCTCAACAGTAGGACATGTTCACACACCTCCAATTAATCCCCGATGAATCGGACCAGACTCAACTCTAAGCAGTAGCAGGCATGACAAACAAGCATGAATGAGTAGGCACATCAGGGCTCAAACAACTCCTACTCATGCTAGTGGGTTTCATCTATTTACTGTGGCAATGACAGGTCATGCAGAGGAAAGGGGTTCAATTACCGCATCATTTAACAGATGAATCGTTGTTTTCCTAATGCAGTAAAAGAGAGCACGAGGGAGAGAGTGGGATTGTATCGGAATGAACAAGGGGGGTTTTGCTTGCCTGGCACTTCAGAAGATAGTATAGTTCTTCGTCGGTTTCATCGATCTCATCTCGGAACCACATCTACTGAGAGGGGACAAATACCGGCAACAGAGAAGGAACACAATCAATGCAATGCAACAATATGATGCATGATCATGACATGGAAATATGATGTGGCTTGAGCTAATGCAACTAGCAACAATTTAAATGAAGTTGATTTGAATCCAAGATTCAAATTCAAACTCCATATGTGGATATGCAAATGCCATTTATTTGATTTGTCCTAAACAGAAGCCATAAGTTGTTCTAACATGCATGGAAATGGTACATATGGGTAGATTGGATTTTTCTGATCATTTTTCATATATAAATCTTTTCAATATGAGCAATAGATTATTTTCTATGAATTTTAGAAGTTTTGGTCATTTTCTGAAATAAACAAATCATTTCTGATTTACTTAAAATCCTAGAAAATATTTACTGCGTCAGCATGACGTCTGTGTGACGCCAGCAGGTCAATGGGTCGGTCCAGGTCAAACCTGACCAGTGGGACCCATAGTTCAGTGACTAAGCTAATTAACATAGTTAATTAGCCTTAAGTTAAACCTAACTAAAATGTCGATGGGGCCGGGGCCCACATGTCAGTGTCTTGGTGGGTTAACTAAAATTAGTTTAGCAACTAAACTAATTTGGCATGGCCCTGGGCCCACCTGTCATTGACCCAAGGGGGGCATTAGCACTAATTGAACGGCGTTCTCGCCGGAGTTAGGCCGCCGGCGAGGTGCCGCGGCGGCAGGGTGCTTCGAAAAAGCTCCACAGGGCACCATTCGATGCGCGGTTTGCTCCTGCGTGTTCCTGGGAGCGAGGCGCATCGGCTGGTCGTGGTGGTCTGAGCTGCGGTGGCCGTATCTCGCCGAAAGAAGCTCACGGCGGTGGCCGGAGTTCGGACCTCGGCGAAGATGGCATTGTGGAGCGCGAGCGAGCAAAGTGAAGTGCTAGGCAGGCTCCCGGGGTCACCAGGAGCTCGGTGTGGCGCACGGGCGCGACCCATTCGAGCTTGGGCCATGGCGACGACAAGGGCGGGCAGCGGTGAGCTTCGGTCACGGAGGGGAAAGATGCTACGGAATGGGGGCGAGCAAAAGGAGAGAGGGGAAATGCAATGGAGCTCACAGCAAGGACGATGAGGTGGTCAGCGAGCTCGGGGGCGTCCTCGTTGCTGCGAATCGAGCAGCGGCGATCGCCAGCCGTGGCGATGAAGACGGTGGTGATGGCGTGGCATCGAGGCACCTGGCATCGAGTACGTTGGCATAGAGCTTCACGGATCCGAGACGGACCTCGTGGGCTATCTGGCTGGGCGTGGGGATGCTGGTGGCCGCGGTGGCAGCGGACGGCAGCGACGATCATGCTCGGTGGCAGCACGCAAGAGAAACAGAGGAGGGGAGAGCGCGAGAGAGAGTGAGAGGGGTCCGGGTGGGTGCGTGTCGACGTCCAGGGCATCGAGGCACAGGCAGGCTGCCTGGAGGTGGCCGGGCGCGTGGCCGCGCGCGTCGGGCGCGTGCCCTGTCCTCCTGAAGCGAGGAAGGGGATGACTGGCAGGGGCCAGGTGGGCTGGGCCAGCACAGGTGAGGCCCAGGTGAGCATCCCGCTCTCTCTCTCTCTCTCTCTATTTTTAATTGTTTCTGTTTTCTATTTTCTTTCTTTGTTTTAGATTTAGTAAGAATACTAAACCTTGTTGTAAAATCCTAGAAATAATTTTGTCACTATTTGAATTATTTCCAATAGCCCTCATTTAGTTTCGGAATTATTTGAGCATTTAAAAATAGTTATAGCATTTAAATGCCCAAATTCAAATACTTTATGATTTAATTGAAAAATCCAAGATGACCTAGAAAATGTAAACCATTTTTGGCAGAGGTTTGCATCCAACCCAAAAATGATGAACTTTTGTGAAGGGCATTTTGGGTTCATTGAAACAATTTTCAGTTGAACCTGGTATTTTCAGGGGGGTGCTGGGGTTTGCAGATCCCCATTTCAAGTTAAATTTAAACATGATGCATGGATGCTGATGCAACTAATTACAAACAATTCTGGGGCTGTGACAACTCACCCCCACTAAACAAAACTCTCGCCCCGAGATTCAGGACGTGAGGTAAGAAGACAGAGGGGACACAAAGCTAGCACAATCTTCACGATCCAGGTTGCACTTCATCAGAACGTTGATTCGATCATCATCTTTGTCTTGGCGTTTGGCTCTGAGAACTCCATCCAACATGACAACGAGAGGAAAGGGAAACTCTAGAAGAATCGATCTTCTCAAATACCGAGCAACTCGGGATCAACTAATGGAGTGAGACATTGAAACATCTCTTGAGATGACACCCAAAACACACATCAAGAGGGGTGGAAGGAAACAGATGGCGATGGCTCAATTTGGTAGGGAACAATTCCATGCTCGGTCACGACGTAGCGAGGAGTTAACTGCCATGATTCCATAACAGGGCTCCTTAGGGAAGGTGACTCATAGAATTCTTCTCTTAAGCGGCAAAAATAATTACTTTTGATTCAAATATCATTGAAGCTCTCAATACCAGCCTGAGGAAATTCACCAACAATCGTTTGGCGGAGTTCGAAGGAATGGCATACCCGGTCTAGAATGGATGATGTGGACTACCTTGTTGAAGACAACGCAATGGATGATTTTTTCTTATCATCAAAAATGGATGGGACCCATGGTAAGTCCACTTTTGAAGATGATCCTGGACAGTAATTGCTGAGAAGGGCAGCCCATGCAAAATTGGCACAATGGGGGTGCGAGCTGGGAACAAAATGCAAATGTTGGGAACGTTCCAACCATCATATCTGCCTGAGATTCAGATCTGGTTGGGACCGGGATATTTCAGACAACATGTCTGGAAAAGAAGTTTGTAACACAAACCGACGAGATGACGTTGCGAGATTCTCGGGAAATGAACTACGATATCAAGCTCCAAAACATGAGCTGGTTCTGCTACATACATGTGAACACGTTGTCCCAGACAAGCATGACCACATAGTAATCTTACAACGAAACGCTACCGAGTTCAGGTGAGGAACCATCATCGAGGATATCGAAGTCCTTACATAAGTCTGGATTAGCTCTTAGGAAGGAACTTCTTCTCCTTGAACAAATCAATCAGTGGCTTGGTGTGCTAGGAAATACATATGGAATGGAGGTAGCGAGCCTATCAGACCATAGAATACTTCGCACATGCATGACTGACTTGGGACGATTCCAAAGGAAGCAAAACAACTTTCTCAAATCCATGGCGACAACTTGCATCTGATGCACATGAATTAGAGGAAGTCACTTCTTTCGTTCAAACATATGCTTCATGAACGGGACATGAAGAAAATGCTTACACAAGTTTCCAATACTAGCTTAATGTTCAACATGAATCATGGAGGAGATAAAATGCTGCTGATGGCTCAGCAACATGTCATCAGGATTTCCATGTAAACGGAATTCCATAACTATGTGAACAAGGCGATAGCATTGGTCAGACCAAAAGATATAATGGTGTATGCTCGAGGAAACAACCACGAGTAAGACAACATTACGAACATCATTGGTTCTAATTTGATTTGACGATAGCCCATACTCAAATCGAGGATTGGATAAGACAATAACGCCGACAACTGATCACGAGGGTCAATCGATGAATATATCATCTTTCTTCAACACACGCACACAAGGATATCCCTTCGGAATGAACTAAGTCAGATAAAGCTTTGGAATATATCATCTTTCTTCCAACTCTCCGAGTTATTGTTTAGCTTATCCAACTAGTTCAGGAGTATCCAACACAGATTCTTGGAGAATGGCTGGTTTAGAGGAAAACCAACATGATCACGAGCTCAACATAGCGGCCAGGGAACAACCTGGTAATACTTCCAAGAAGATATTCAGAAAATCACGAACCACCGATATGTTACTAAGCTCAAGAGCAATCTTGCTTTTCAGGGCAAGACGATATGATCGAAAGAGCAAGGAATTAACATAATCCAAACTCATTGTTCGAAGAGTGCACCAGGAAAATGGATTAGGTAGCACAATCTATCTTAGAATGATGATTCAATAACAAACATGCTAAGAATGAAATTATTGTCCTTTAACTACTAAGTAACACAGTTGCTAGGAGTATTGATTTCACACATCATAGTTCACTTGTCAGCATTCCGGTTGCAACATCACGGGACCGAGGAATGAATAATGATGGCGAGAAGTATCACTGCAACAAGAATTCACAAGAGTTGGTGCAATTCTCATGACATTCCTGACATGAAGAGGGCAACACTCCAAGGTAGAACAGAACAAAAGCTGCATTAGCATTTTGATCTGCGGAGTACGACTACTCTGACTCAATCCTGGATATGGATGAGGTGTTGGAGTTTGTTTCTCCTAGTCATTCCGGAATAGAATGGCTTGACGGACCTCAAGAGTAAAAGGCAACGATGAACATGAATGCACACCTACTCCTGACTATTAGTTGATAGACAGAGGTCAGAAAACAACTAAAGAGGGACACTCAAAGGAACGTATGATTTTCTGAGTTGTGGATGCATAGATTAGTATGTCGAACCAAGTTCAACAGGTTTCTTCCGGATAATCCATGCGGAGAGGTAGAATTGGCAGAGTCACAATATAGAATGGAGAACTCATCAAGAGCACTCTAGTTGTGATCTTTTGGTTCAAAAGAACTTCTGCCATATTGGTTCATGGTATTGAAAGAACGATATACCACGAACCTCGAGGACTATCACAAAGGTTACTAGTATCCTAAAGGAACGAGCAAGACTATCAACAGGAAGTAGTAGAGTGAATATTGGGTTCAAGGACCCGGAAAATAGAATACCTACTAACTAAATAACATCACGAGATGCTTTCGAGAATGATGGCCAGAATCATCACACTAGGAATACAAAACATGGCTAGATTACTAGGTGATTCTCTAAGACACGTAGGGCCATAATAATAGCTACAACATATATGTCGAGGCAATGGAGTACTTCAACTCAGCAATTGGTGTGGTTAATCTGGCCTAAAAGGACATCGGGGACAGGAGGAAAAGATTTGCAAATGCATCAGATTATTTAGAAACCTGGGATGACTCGGACAACATAACGGTTGTAAATACTCAAAAAGATTTGAGAAATCCTGCAAAATGGTGGCATAACCACTTAACATCACAATATCAAGGTTCTGAGATCAACTGTCAACACACAGGAGTAGTAGGAACTGAACTGGGGCTTGAAACCATCAATCATATAAGTCTACGGATTAGTAACACGTGATCCTGATAGAAAGATGAGAAGCCTAGTTCTTAATCCCCGTACAAAAGAAGAGGTTGACTCAGATCAGAAGGGCATAAGGTAAAGGAGTAAAAAGAGCCTTACGTTCCCTTCCATAATCAATTCCCTTATATAACTAAAGCATTTCTAGACTCAACTTCAACCAGTTTAGCTCGGTAATCCTACAGGCAGTCAGGCTCTGATACCAAAGCTGTCAGGACCCCGACCCTAGGTCACACCAATCTAGCATGTAACACATCATATCACTTTGCGGACTCATGCACGGTATTCCCACAGGTGCCACCTTACCTGGCTCGGGACCGTTTGTGCCTTTTGGCTCACGTATATGATAGTACCGCTAGCATCCATATGACAAAGAACCCGGGCCAACATGTCTAGTCGTAAACCCAAGGTGGCACTAACTTACAGAGACAGGCATACATGACCAAGCAACGAATGTGTCAATCATCAACGTATGAACCCAAGTCGTAGCAAGCTACAAGGACTTAAAGGAACAACGCGTGACATTTCCCCGAAGGGACAGACACAGGAACGAAGAAGGACACATGCCGGCCAGCCTAAGTGTGCCGGAGCAGTAGCAAGCAACCATGGCTCAGTGGAAGCACTAGGAGACATTTCCCGGTAAGAGAGGCTACCAAGAATAAACAACTAGGTTGCCGGATCCCACACATACCAAGCATTTCATTAACATACTGATACGTCTCCAACGTAACTATAATTTTTTATTGTTCCATGCTATATTATATTCTGTTTTGGATGTTTAATGGGCTTTATCATACACTTTTATATTATTTTTGGGACTAACCTATTAACCGGAGGCCCAGCCCAGATTGCTATTTTTTTTTACCTATTTCAGTGTTTCTAAGGAAAAGGATATCAAACGGAGTCCAAACGGAATGAAACCTTCGGGAACGTGATTTTCGGAACAAACGTGATCCAGAGGACTTGGAGTCTACGTAAAGCAATCAACGAGGAAGGCACGAGGTAGGGGGAGCGCCTACCCCCCTGGGCGCGCCCTCCACCCTCGTGGGCCCCTTGTTGCTCCACTGACGTACTTCTTCCTCCTATATATACCCATACACCCTGGAAACACCAGAGACGGAGGCGAAACCCTATTTCCACCGCCGCAACCTTCTGTACCCATGAGATCCCATCTTGGGGCCTTTTCCGGCGCTCCGCCGGAGGGGGCATCGATCATGGAGGGCTTCTACATCAACACCATAGCCTCTCCGATGATGTGTGAGTAGTTTACTTCAGACCTTCGGGTCCATAGTTATTAGCTAGATGGCTTCTTCTCTCTCTTTGGATCTCAATACAAAGTTCTCCTCGATCTTCTTGCAGATCTATTCGATGTAATCTTCTTTGCGGTGTGTTTGTCGAGATCCGATGAATTGTGGGTTTATGATCAAGCTTATCTATGAACAATATTTGAATCTTCTCTGAATTCTTTTATGTATGATTGGTTATATTTGCAAGTCTCTTCGAATTATCAGTTTGGTTTGGCCTACTAGATTGATCTTTCTTGCAATAGGAGAAGTGCTTAGCTTTGGGTTCAATCTTGCGGTGCTCGATCCCAGTGACAGAAGGGGAAACGACATGTATTGTATTGTTGCCATCGAGGATAAAAAGATGGGGTTTATATCATATTGCATGAGTTTATCCCTCTACATCATGTCATCTTACTTAATGCGTTACTCTGTTCTTCATGAACTTAATACTCTAGATGCAGGCAGTTGTCGGTCGATGTGTGGAGTAATAGTAGTAGATGCAGGCAGGAGTCGGTCTACTTGTCGCGGACGTGATGCCTATATACATGATCATACCTAGATATTCTCATAACTATGCTCAATTCTATCAATTGCTCGACAGTGATTTGTTCACCCGCCGTAATACTTATGCTATCTTGAGAGAAGCCACTAGTGAAACCTATGGCCCTCGGGTCTATTTTCCATCATATTAATCTCCTTTCAACAAGCTATTTCTATTGCCGTTTATTTTACTTTGCATCTTTATCATAAAAATACCAAAAATATTATCTTATCATCTCTATCAGATCTCACTCTCGTAAGTGACCGTGAAGCGATTGACAACCCCTTTATCGTGTTGGTTGCGAGGTTCTTGTTTGTTTGTGTAGGTGCGTGGGACTCGCGCGTGGTCTCCTACTGGATTGATATCTTGGTTCTCAAAAACTGAGGGAAATACTTACGCTACTTTATTGCATCACCCTTTCCTCTTCAAGGGAAAACCAACGCAGTGCTCAAGAGGTAGCACATACACACAATATGCTCGATATGTGCAAATACAACATGGCATCACAACAAAACTCTACGAATTAAAGTATTTATTCATTAGGCTTCGAGGAGCCAGATATTACAAACATGGGTCTGATGACCCAGCATTCAAGTCATCCAAGCAATAAGCACATGCGGAAGCTTAACTTGTCTGAGTACAGACAACTACAAATGAAAAAGGCTGAGAAGCCTGACAATCTACAAGACCCAGCCGAGGGCACAAGATCGTAGCTGAGGTAACAAGCTAAACGTCGAAGTCCATGCGGAACTACTAGTGAGACTGAAGTCTCTCTGCAAAAACATAAATTAACCAAACGTGAGTACAAATGTACCCAACAAGACTTACATCAGAACTAGCTACATATGCATCATTATCAACAAAGGGGTGGTGGAGTTTAACTGCAGCAAGCCAGCTTTGACTCAGTGGCTATCCTGAACTACGTCTGCAAGTAACTCTTTTGAGGTGGCGCACACGAGTCCACATATTCACCAATCAATACACCACTATGGTGAAGGAAATATGCCCTAGAGGCAATAATAAAGTTATTATTTAATTCCTTATATCATGATAAATGTTTATTATTCATGCTAGAATTGTATTAACTGGAAACTTGATACATGTGTGAATACATAGACAAACAGAGTGTCACTAGTATGCCTCTACTTGACTAGCTCGTTGATCAAAGATGGTTATGTTTCCTAGCCATAGACATGAGTTGTCATTTGATTAACGGGATCACATCATTAGGAGAATGATGTGATTGACTTGACCCATTTCGTTAGCTTAGCACTAGATCGTTTAGTATGTTGCTATTGCTTTCTTCATGACTTATACATGTTCCTATGACTATGAGATTATGCAACTCCCGTTTACCGGAGGAACACTTTGTGTGCTACCAAACGTCACAACATAACTGGGTGATTATAAAGGTGCTCTACAGGTGCTTCCAAAGGTACTTGTTGGGTTGGCGTATTTTGAGATTAGGATTTGTCACTCCGATTGTCGGAGAGGTATCTCCGGGCCCACTCAGTAATGCACATCACTATAAGCCTTGCAAGCATTGTAACTAATGAGTTAGTTGCGGGATGATGTATTACGGAACGAGTAAAGAGACTTGCCGGTAACGATATTGAACTAGGTATTAAGATACCGACGATCGAATCTCGGGCAAGTAACATACCGATGACAAAGGGAACAACGTATGTTGTTATGCGGTCTGACCGATAAAGATCTTCGTAGAATATGTGGGAGCCAATATGAGCATCCAGGTTCCGCTATTGGTTATTGACCGGAGACGTGTCTCGGTCATGTCTACATAGTTCTCGAACCCGTAGGGTCCGCACGCTTAAACTTAGATGACCGTTATATTATGAGTTTATGTGTTTTGATGTACCGAAGGAGTTCGGAGTCCCGGATGAGATCAGGGACTTGACGAGGAGTCTCGAAATGGTCGAGACGTAAAGATTGATATATTGGACGACTATATTCGGACATCAGAAAGGTTCCGAGTGATTCGGATATTTTTCGGAGTACCGGAGAGTTACGGGAATTCGTATTGGGCCTTAATGGGCCATACGGGAAAGGAGAGAAAGGCCCCAAAGGGTGGCCGCACCCCTCCCCATGGACTAGTCCGAATTGGACTAGGGAGGGGGGGCGCCCCCTTCCTTCTTTCTCCTTCTCCCTTCCCTTTTCCTACTCCAACAAGGAAAGGAGGAGTCCTACTCCCGGTGGGAGTAGGACTCCCCCCTTGGCGCGCCCTCCTCCTAGGCCGACCGCCTCCCCCTTGCTCCTTTATATACGGGGGCAGGGGGGCACCCCATAGACACAACAATTGATCATTGATCTCTTAGCCGTGTGCGGTGCCCCCCTCCACCATATTACACCTCGATAAGATCGTAGCGGTGCTTAGGCGAAGCCGTGCGTCGGTAGAACATCATCATCGTCACCACGCCGTCGTGCTGACGAAACTCTCCCTCAACACTCGGCTAGATCGGAGTTCGAGGGACGTCATCGAGCTGAACGTGTGCTAAACTCGGTGGTGCCGTGCGTTTGGTACTTGATCGGTCGAATCGTGAAGACGTATGACTACATCAACCGCGTTGTGTTAATGCTTTCGCTTTCGGTCTACGAGGGTACGTGGACAACACTCTCCCCTCTCGTTGCTATGCATCACCATGATCTTGCGTGTGCGTAGGAATTTTTTTGAAATTACTACGTTCCCCAACAGTGGCATCCGAGCCTGGTTTTATGCGTTGATGTTATATGCACGAGTAGAACACAAGTGAGTTGTGGGCGATATAAGTCATACTGCTTACCAGCATGTCATACTTTGGTTCGGCGGTATTCTGAGATGAAGCGGCCCGGACCGACATTACACGTACGCTTACGCGAGACTGGTTTCACCGTTGCGAGAACTCGTTGCTTAAAGGTGACTGGCGGGTGTCTGTCTCTCTCACTTTAGTTGAACCGAGTGTGGCTACGCCCGGTCCTTGCGAAGGTTAAAACAGCACCAACTTGACAAACTATCGTTGTGGTTTTGATGCGTAGGTAAGAACGGTTCTTGCTAAGCCAGTAGCAGCCACGTAAAACTTGGAACAACAAAGTAGAGAACGTCTAACTTGTTTTTGCAGGGCATGTTGTGATGTGATATGGTCAAGACATGATGCTGAATTTTATTGTATGAGATGATCATGTTTTGTAACCGAGTTATCGGCAACTGGCAGGAGCCATATGGTTGTCGCTTTATTGTATGCAATGCAATCGCCATGTAATTGTTTTACTTTATCACTAAGCGGTAGCGATAGTCGTAGAAGCAATAGTTGGCGAGACGATAACAATGCTACGATGGAGATCAAGGTGTCGCGCCGGTGACGATGGTGATCATGACGGTGCTTCGGAGATGGAGATCACAAGCACAAGATGATGATGGCCATATCATATCACTTATATTTGATTGCATGTGACACTACAGGAAACAGCTATTTTGCCGTCTGCCACGGCGGACGGCAAAGGCTCGAACGGCGGACGGCAAAGGCCTTTGCCGTCAGCCGCGGATGGCAAAAGGCTCCGGCAAAGTAGGCTACGGTAAACAGGTCCTTTGCCGTCTGCTTTTTATGGCGGACGGCAAAGAGTCCTTTGCCTACAGCGGCGGACGGCAAAGAGGAGGGACGGCAAAAATACTGGACGTCCGCCAGTGTTAGTCCGTTAGGCGGCTAACGGCGGCCTTTGCCGTCCGCCAGCGGACGGCAAATTTGAGCGCCTCTTTGCCGTCCGCCTGTTGACGTCAGCAATGCGTCAGCGCCCGCAGGCGGTCAAGCGGTGGCGTGCACAGGCGGGCGTCGGGCGGTGGCGTGTGAATCGGCGCCGGCGCAGTGAGATGTCCCGTCAGCGGCGGCTGTCCGCCCGCGCACACCGACGCCTGGCCTCCTGCGCCCTTGACAGCTCGGCATTAATCGCCGGCGCCCATTCGCACGCCGCCGCCTGGCCTTCTGCGCCCTTGACCGCTCGGCTGGCCCGGCATTAATCGCCGGCGCCGATTCGCACGCCGCCGCCTGGCCTTCTGTGCCGGCTGGCCCGGCATTGATCACCGGCACCCACCCCGCCCACCACGCCTATAAAAAGCGCCTCGCCCCGCCGTGGCTCTCACACCGCCCCTCGCCTTCGCTCTCCTTCTCCCCCTGCCGCCGGCATCGCCCCTCTTGCGCCCTACCTCTCCCTCTCGCCGGCGATGGCCCGCTCCACCTTGACCCTCGAGGAGGCGGAGGAGCTCGCCCACTTCGTCATCCCCGCCGCTCCCGACGTGCGCCTCCCGGCGAGGTGGCGCCTGAGCGTCGACGGCGTGCCGGTGGCGCCGGTGCCCGAGGTCGGCACCCACCTCTTCGCCCGCGCCGTCGGCCTGTACAGGGCGCGCCTCTCGCCGGAGGAACTCGCCGACCCCCAGTACGCCCCCAACAACCCCGGCTGCGCGGACCGCCTCGCCGACGACCACCTGCGCCGCCTCCACGCGTACGCCGGCCCGCGCCCGCCGACGAAACACAACCGCGCGCGGCGGCATCAGCTCTGGGACGGGCGCACCTTCGAGGAGGTCGTCGAGCCGTACCGCGTGCAGGCGGCCGCCGGCGCCGTGCCCGCTCCGCCGGCGTCGCGCCGTACCGCGTGCAGGCGGCCGCCGGCGCCGCGCTGGCCCCTCGACGGTGACCGCGGCGTTGACCGCCTCGGCAGCGGCGACCGTCGCACACGCGCGCGGGACGGCGCCGGGTCGTCCAGCTGCGCCCCTCCGCCAGAGCCGGCGCCGCAACCTGAGCCGGCGTTGCTGGCCGAGTACAGGCGGCTGGCGGCGGAGGCCGGCGACCCGGAGGACATGCCGGGCTACCTGACGTCGATCCGGGAGTCGGAGAACGCGCCGATGCCGCCACCCCTCGTGCAGGAGTACATGCAGCTCGCCCCGGTTGCCGTCCACCCAGAGGACCCGCCGGACTTCCCCGGCTACCACGCCGCTGTGGCCGACTCGATGGCTGCGTTGGTGGTGGACCTGGACGATAGCAGCAGCGACAACGGCGACGACAGCGACGGGCTCTACGACGAGATGGACTTTGGCGGCGTCGAGGACGAGTAGTTTAGTTTAGGTTATTTTCGAAATAACGTTTAGTAATGTTTAATTATTTTCCTAATGTTGTTTAGTTTAGTCAAGTTTAATTTCTAGTATTATGTAAAATATTTATGAAAACTATGATGAAATATCGAGTGTGTTTGCGTGGTTTTAAATTATTGTTTGCAAATTGAATTTTCGAATTAATACTATTATGTTTGCAAAAAAAGTTTGAAAATTAGGATAGAAAATAAAAAATAAAAAAAGAGGACAGCTAAATAATATTAGCAAAATAGAATGAAAATAAATTTTAAAAACAGAAATGAGTTAAACTTAGAAATAAAAAAATTCTAAAAATTAGGAAAGGAAATAAAAAACGAAACAAAGGTGGACAATAAATAATAGTATCAAAAACAATGAAATTGTTCTCTTAAAAAAATGAAACAAAATAAATAAAAATGAAGCATTAAAATATTAAATAATATTAGGAAAATAGATAGAATGAAAATAAACTCATTTTCGAACGGGGCCTTTGCTCCTACCCGAACGGTGTCCGGAGAACGAGGTCAATTTTTTGACATCTTCAGAATGGCCAGAATGGGCTTCAGGCTCGGGGTCTCGGGGTCGGGGTGTCGGGTCGGGGTGCCGTCTCGGGGTCGGGGTGTCGGGTCGGGGTCGAGGTGCCGTGTCGGTGTCGGGGTCGGGGTCTCGGGGTCGGGGTGTCGGGTCGGGGTGCCGGGTCGGGGTGTCGGGTCGGGGTGCCGTCTCGGGGTCGGGGTGTCGGGTCGGGGTGCCGGGTCGGGGTCGGGGTGTCGGGGTCGGGGTTGGGGTCGGGGTGTCGGGGTCGGGGTCTAGGGGTCAGGGTGTCGTGTAGGGGTGCCGGGTCGGGGTCGGGGTGCCGTGTCGGGTCGGGGTTTTTTCCTCTTTTTTCCTTTTCTTCTTCTTACTTTTCTTCCTCTTCTTCTTTTTTCTTCTCCTCCTCCTCTTCTTCTTCTTCCTTTCCTTTTTCCTCTTCTTCTTCTCCTCCTCTCCTCTTTTTTCTTCTTCTTCTTCCTCTTCTTCTTTTTTCTTCTCCTCCTCCTCTTCTTCTTCTTCCTTTCCTTTTTCCTCTTCTTATTCTCCTCCTCTCCTCTTTTTTCTTCTTCTTCTTCTTTCCTCAAACTAAACTAAACCTAAAACTAAACCTAAAACTAAAACTAAACCTAAAACTACAACTAAAACTAAATCTAAACTAAAACTAAAACTAAAAAGGAAAAAAACAGAAAAAAAAACAGAAAAAGGGGGGCTCGCCTGGGGGGTGGAGGAGGCCGGTGAAGGAGGGGGGCGGGGCGGTGGAGGAGGCGGCCTGGGGCGGGGGGGCGACGGGGCGGTGGGGGCGACGGGGCCCGGGGCAGCGGGGGCGACGGGGCAGTGGGGCGCGGGGCGGCGGGGGGCCGGGGCGGGGGGGCGACGGGGCGGCGGCGGCGGCGGGGTGGGAGGAGAGAAACGGCGAGGGAGAGAAGAAGTGAGTAACGGGCGGGGGGTACGGGCCATTAGGTAGTGAGCTCTTTGCCGTCCGCTTTTTTGCCTCTTTGCCGTCTGCTAGTGGACGGCAAAGAGGTGGCCGTTAAGTTTTTCCCAAACGGGCGGGGGGTGGGGGCCACCTCACTCTTTGCCGTCCGCCAGCGGACGGCAAAGATTCTTTGCCGTCTGCTGGCGGACGGCAAAGAGCTGGCAGATGGCAAAGAGCTTCTTTGCCGTCTGCCCTTTCTTTGCCGTCTGCTTTTGGGTAGCTGATGGCAAAGAGCTTCTTTGCCGTCAGCTAGCAGACGGCAAAGAGCTGGCAGATGGCAAATTAGCTGATTCCAGTAGTGTGATGTTTATCTTTTATGCATCTTATCTTGCTTTGATTGACGGTAGCATTATAAGATGATCTCTCACTAAATTTCAAGATAAAAGTGTTCTCCCTGAGTATGCACCGTTGCCAAAGTTCGTCGTGCCCAGACACCACGTGATGATCGGGTGTGATAAGCTCTACGTCCATCTACAACGGGTGCAAGCCAGTTTTGCACACGCAGAATACTCAGGTTAAACTTGACGAGCCTGGCATATGCAGATATGGCCTCGGAACACTGAGACCGAAAGGTCGAGCGTGAATCATATAGTAGATATGATCAACATAGTGATGTTCACCATTGAAAGCTACTCCATTTCACGTGATGATCGGTTATGGTTTAGTTCATATGGATCACGTGATCACTTAGAGGATTAGAGGGATGTCTATCTAAGTGGGAGTTCTTAAGTAATAGGATTAATTGAACTTAAATTTATCATGAACTTAGTCCTGATAGTATTTTGCAAATTATGTTGTAGATCAATAGCTCGCGTTGTTGCTTCCCTGTGTTTATTTTTGATATCTTCCTAGAGAAAAATTATGTTGAAAGATGTTAGTAGCAAAGATGCGGATTGGATCCGTGATCTGAGGATTATCCTCATTGCTGCACAGAAGAATTATGTCCTTGATGCACCGCTAGGTGACAGACCTATTACAGGAGCAGATGCAGACGTTATGAACGTTTGGCTAGCTCAATATGATGACTACTTGATAGTTTAGTGCACCATGCTTAACGGCTTAGAATCGGGACTTCAAAGACGTTTTGAACGTCATGGACCATATGAGATGTTCCAGGAGTTGAAGTTAATATTTCAAGAAAATACCCGAGTTGAGAGATATGAAGTTTCCAACAAGTTCTATAGCTAAAAGATGGAGGAGAATAGCTCAAGCAGTGAGCACGTGCTCAGATTGTCTGGGTACTACAATCGCTTGAATCAAGTGGGAGTTAATCTTCCAGATAAAATAGTGATTGACAGAATTCTCTAGTCACCATCACCAAGTTAGTAGAACTTCGTGATGAACTATAGTATGCAAGGGATGACGAAAGTAATTCCCGAGCTCTTCGTGATGCTGAAATCGACGAAGGTAGAAATCGAGAAAAACATCAAGTGTTGATGGTTGACGAGACCACTAGTTTCAAGAAAAGGGCAAAGGGAAGAAGGGGAACTTCAAGAAGAACGGCAAGCAAGTTTCTGCTCAAGTGAAGAAGCCTAAGTCTGGTCCTAAGCCTGAGACTAAGTGCTTCTACTGCAAAGGGACTGGTCACTGGAAGCGGAACTACCCCAACTATTTGGTGGATAAGAAGGATGGCAAAGTGAACAAAGGTATATTGGATATACATGTTATTGATGTGTACTTTACTAGTGTTTATAGCAACCCCTCGATATTTGATACTGGTTCAGTTCCTAAGAGTAGTAACTCGAAACGGGAGTTGCAGAATAAACAGAGACTAGTACAAGGCGAGGTGACGATGTGTGTTGGAAGTAGTTCCAAGATTGATATGATCATTATCGCACACTCCCTATACTTTCGGGATTAGTGTTGAAACTAAATAACTGTTATTTGGTGGTTGCGTTGAGCATGAATATGATTTGATCATGTTTTTTGCAATACGGTTATTCATTTAAATTAGAGAATAATTGTTGTTCTGTTTACATGAATAGAACCTTCTATGGTCATACACCCAATAAAATGGTTTGTTGGATCTCGACCGTAGTGATACACATATTCATAATAATGAAGCCAAAAGATGCAAAGTTAATAATGATAGTGCAACTTATTTGTGGCACTGCCGTTTAGGTCATATTGGTGTAAAGCGCATGAAGAAACTCCATACTGATGGGATTTTGGAATCACTTGATTATGAATCACTTGATGCTTGCGAACCGTGCCTCATGGGCAAGATGACTAAAACGCCGTTCTCCGGAACTATGGAGAGAGCAACAGATTTGTTGGAAATCATACATACAGATGTATGTGGTCCGATGAATATTGAGGCTCGTAGCAGGTATCATTATTTTCCGACCTTCACAGATGATTTGAGCAGATATGGGTATATCTACTTAATGAAACAGAAGTCTGAAACATTTGAAAAGTTCATATAATTTCAGAGTGAAGCGGAAAATCATCGTAACAAAAAAATAAAGTTTCTACGATCTGATCGTGGAGAAGAGTATTTGAGTTACGAGTTTGGCCTTTAGTTAAAACAATGTGAAATAGTTTCACTACTCACGCCACCTGGAACACCACGGTGTAATGGTGTGTCCGAACATCGTAACCGTACTTTATTAGATATGGTGCAGTATATGATGTCTCTTACCGATCTACCACTATTGTTTTGGGGTTATGCATTAGAGACAGTTGCATTCACGTTAAATAGGGTATCATCTAAATCCGTTGAGACGACATCTTATGAACTGTGGTTTGGCAAGAAACCAAAGTTGTCGTTTCTTAAAGTTTGGGGTTGCGATGCTTATGTGAAAAGGTTTCATCCTGATAAGCTCAAACCCAAATCGGAGAAATGTGTCTTCATAGGATACCCAAAGGAGACAGTTGGGTATACCTTCTATCACAGATCCGAAGGCAAGACATTCGTTGCTAAGAATGGATCCTTTCTAGAGAAGGAGTTTCTCTCGAAAGAAGTGAGTGGGAGGAAAGTAGAACTTGATGAGGTAACTGTACCTCATCGCTTATTGGAAAGTAGTTCATCACAGAAACCGGTTCCTGTGACACCTACACCAATTAGTGAGGAAGTTAATGATGATGATCATGAAACTTCAGATCAAGTTGTTACTGAACCTCGTAGGTCAACCAGATTAAGATCCGCACCGGAGTGGTACGGTAATCCTGTTCTGGAGGTTATGTTACTAGGCCATGACGAACCTACGAACTATGAAGAAGCGATGGTGAGCCCAGATTCCGCAAAATGGCTTGAGGCCATGAAATCTGAGATGGGATCCATGTATGAGAACAAAGTATGGACTTTGATTGACTTGCCCAATGATCGGCGAGCCATAAAAAATAAATGGATCTTCAAGAGGAAGACGGACGCTGATAGTAGTGTTACTATCTAAAAGCTAGACTTGTCGGAAAAAGGTTTTTGACAAAGTTCAAAGTGTTGAATACGATGAGATTTTCTCACTCGCAGCGATGCTTAAGTCTGTCCGAATCATGTTAGCAATTGCCGCATTTTATGAAATCTGGCAAATGGATAAACAAAACTGCATTCCTTAATGGATTCATTATAGAAGAGTTGTATATGATGCAACCAGAAGGTTTTGTCAATCCTAAAGGTGCTAACAAAATATGCAAACTCCAGCGATCCATCTATGGACTAGTGCAAGCATCTCGGAGTTGGAATATACGCTTTGATAAGTTGATCAAAGCATATAGTTTTATACAGACTTGCGGTGAAGCATGTATTTACAAGAAAGTGAGTGGGAGCACTACAGCATTTCTGATAAGTATATGTGAATGACATATTGTTGATCGAAAATAATGTAGAATTATTCTACAAAGCATAAAGGAGTGTTTGAAAGGAGTTTTTTAAAGAAAGACCTCGGTGAAGCTGCTTACATATTGAGCATCAAGATCTATAGAGATAGATCAAGACGCTTGATAAGTTTTTTCAATGAGTACATACCTTAACAAGATTTTGAAGTAGTTCAAAATGGAACAGTCAAAGAAAGAGTTTCTTGCCTGTGTTACAAGGTGTGAAATTGAGTAAGACTCAAAGCCCGACCACGACAGAAGATAGAAAAAGAATGAAAGTCATTCCCTATGCCTCGGCCATAGGTTCTATAAAGTATGCCATGCTGTGTACCAGATCTATTGTATACCCTACACTGATTTTGGCAAGGGAGTACAATAGTGATCTAGGAGTAGATCACTGGACAGCGGTCAAAATTATCCTTACTGGAATAAGGATATGTTTCTCGATTATGGAAGTGACAAAAGGTTCGTCGTAAAGGGTTACGTCGATGCAAGTTTTGACACTAATCTAGATGACTCTAAGTCTCGGTCTAGATACATATTGAAAGAGGGAGCAATTAGCTAGAGTAGCTCCGTGCAGAGCATTGTAGACATAGAAATTTGCAAAATACTTACGGATCTGAATGTGACAGACCCGTTGACTAAAATTATCTCACAAGCAAAACATGATCACACCTTAGTACTCTTTGGGTGTTAATCACATAAGCGATGTGAACTAGATTACTGATTCTAGTAAACCCTGTGGGTGCTGGTCACATGACGATGTGAACTATGGGTGTTAATCACATGGTGATGTGAACTATTGATGTTAAATCACATGGCGATGTGAACTAGATTATTGACTATAGTGCAAGTGGGAGACTAAAGGAAATATGCCCTAGAGGCAATAATAAAGTTATTATTTATTTCCTTATATCATGATAAATGTTTATTATTCATTTTAGAATTGTATTAACCGGAAACATAATACTTGTGTGAATACATAGACAAACAGAGTGTCACTAGTATGCCTCTACTTGACTAGCTCGTTGATCAAAGATGGTTATGTTTCCTAGCCATAGACATGAGTTGTCATTTGATTAACGGGATCACATCATTAGGAGAATGATGTGATTGACTTGACCCATTCCGTTAGCTTAGCACTCGATCATTTAGTATGTTGCTATTGCTTTCTTCATGACTTATACATGTTCCTATGACTATGAGATTATGCAACTCCCGTTTACCGGAGGAACACTTTGTGTGCTACCAAACGTCACAACGTAACTGGGTGATTATAAAGGTGCTCTACAGGTGCTTCCAAAGGTACTTGTTGGGTTGGCGTATTTTGAGATTAGGATTTGTCACTCCGATTGTCGGAGAGGTATCTCTGGGCCCACTCAGTAATGCACATCACTATAAGCGTTGCAAGCATTGTAACTAATGAGTTAGTTGCGGGATGATGTATTACGGAACAAGTAAAGAGACTTGCCGGTAACGAGATTGAACTAGGTATTAAGATACCGACGATCGAATCTCGGGCAAGTAACATACCGATGACAAAGGGAACAACGTATGTTGTTATGCGGTCTGACCGATAAAGATCTTCGTAGAATATGTGGGAGCCAATATGAGCATCCAGGTTCCGCTATTGGTTATTGACCGGAGACGTGTCTCGGTCATGTCTACATAGTTCTCGAACCCGTAGGGTCCGCACGCTTAAAGTTAGATGACGGTTATATTATGAGTTTATGTGTTTTTGTGTACCGAAGGAGTTCGGAGTCCCGGATGAGATCAGGTACTTGACGAGGAGTCTCGAAATGGTCGAGACGTAAAGATCGATATATTGGACGACTATATTCGGACATCGGAAAGGTTCCGAGTGATTCGGATATTTTTCGAAGTACCGGAGAGTTACGGGAATTCGTATTGGGCCTTAATGGGCCATACGGGATAGGAGAGAAAGGCCCCAAAGGGTGGCCGCACCCCTGCCCATGGACTAGTCCGAATTGGACTAGGGAGGGGGGCGCCCCCTTCCTTCTTTCTCCTTCTCCCTTCCCTTTTCCTACTCCAACAAGGAAAGGAGGAGTCCTACTCCCGGTGGGAGTAGGACTCCCCCCTTGGCGCGCCCTCCTCCTAGGCCGGCCGCCTCCCCCCTTGCTCCTTTATATACGGGGGCAGGGGGCACCCCATAGACACAACAATTGATCATTGATCTCTTAGCCGTGTGCGGTGCCCCCCTCCACCATATTACACCTCGATAATATTGTAGCGGTGCTTAGGCGAAGCCCTGCATTGGTAGAACATCATCATCGTCACCACGCCGTCGTGCTGACGAAACTCTCCCTCAACACTCGGCTGGATCGGAGTTCGAGGGACGTCATCGAGCTGAACGTGTGCTGAACTCGGAGGTGCCGTGCGTTCGGTACTTGATCGGTCGAATCGTGAAGACGTATGACTACATCAACCGCGTTGTGTTAACGCTTTCGCTTTCGGTCTACGAGGGTACATGGACAACACTCTCCCCTCTCGTTGCTATGCATCACCATGATCTTACGTGTGCGTAGGAATTTTTTTGAAATTACTACGTTCCCCAACATATGGATCTGCTCCCATCTTCCTACGAGAACGCCATCCATAGAACTCACGCATCTTGCGCATTTCAGAGTATCCACTTTCACTTGTCTATGAACTGCATAAGCAACCAAGTAGTCCATTACCGCGGACGTGGCTATTCGAATAGTTTGATAACCCTGCAGGGGTGTACTTCTTCAGACACGCTCTTTACACGACATGTACTCGAACGATGTTTACACGACATGTACTCGGCAACCTTCAAGCAGAAGCCCAACGAGGGTGTCAGCCATGACCTGACTAACCACATAAGTCTCTAGTCCAGGTTTATCGCCTATTCAAGTTCCATCCGCAGGGAGTCCGGCCGAGGTTTCCACTACTGCCCCGAACGATGTGTGCAGGGTTCACACACCTCCAATTCATCCCCCGTGAATCAGACCTGACTCAACCCTAAGAAGTAGCAGGCATGACAAACAAGAATGAATGAGTAGCCACATCAGGGCTCAAACAACTCCTACTCATGCTAGTGGGTTTCATCTATTTACTGTGGCAACGACAGGTCATGCAGAGGAAAGGGGTTCAACTACCGCATCATGTAATAGATGAATCGTTGTTTTCCTAATGCAGTAAAAGAGAGCAGGAGCGAGAGAGTGGGATTGTATCGGAATGAACAAGGGTTTTTTTGCTTGCCTGGCACTTCTGAAGATAGTATAGTTCTTCATCGGTGTCATCGATCTCATCGTCGGAACCACGTCTACTGAGAGGGGACAAATACCAGCAACAGAGAAGGAACACAATCAATGCAATGCAACAATATGATGCATGATCATGACATGGGAATATGCTGTGGTTTGAGCTAATGCAACTAGCAACAATTTAAATGAAGTTGGTTTGAATCCAAGATTCAAATTCAAACTCCATATGTGGATATGCAAATGCCATTTATTTGATTTGTCCTAAACAGAAGCCATAAGTTGTTCTAACATGCATGGAAATGGTACAGATGGGTAGATTGGATTTTTCTGATCATTTTCATATATAAATCTTTTCAATCTGAGTTATAGATTATTTTCTATGAATTTTAGAAGTTTTGCTCATTTTTTGAAATAAATAAATCATTTCTGATTTACTTAAAATACCAGAAAATATTTACTACGTCAGCATGACGTCTGTGTGATGCCAGCAGGTCAATGGGCCTGTCCAGGTGAAACCTGACCAGTGGGACCCATATGTCAGTGAGTAAGCTAATTAACATAGTTAATTAGCCTTAAGTTAAACCTAACTAAAATGTTGGTGGGGCCGGGGCCCACATGTCAGTGTCTTGGTTGGTTAACTAAAATTAGTTTAGCAACTAAACTAATTTGGCATGGCCCCGGGCCCACCTGTCATTGACCCAAGGGCTCAATAGCACTAACTGGACGGCGTTCTCGCCGGAGTTAGGCCGCCGGCGAGGTGCCGCGGTGGCAGGGTGCTTCGGAAAAGCTCCACAGGGCACCATTCAATGCGCGGTTTGCTCCTACGTGTTCCTGGGAGCGAGGCGCATCGGCTGGTGGTGGTGGTGGTCGGAGCTGCGGTGGTCGTATCTCGCCGGAAAGGAGCTCACGGCGGTGGCCGGAGTTCGGACCTCGGCGAAGACGGCGTTGTGGAGCGCGAGCGAGCAAAGTGAACCGCTGGGCAGCCTCCTGGGGTCACCAGGAGCTCGGTGTGGTGCACGGGCGCGACCTGTTCGTGCTCAGGCCATGGCGGCGACAAGGGCGGGCGGCGGTGAGCTTCGGTCACTGCGGGGAAAGATGCTACGGCATGGGGGCGAGCAAAAGGAGAGAGGGGAAACGCAATGGAGCTCACAGCGAGGACGATGAGGTGGCCAGCGAGCTCGGGGGCGTCCTCGTTGCTGCGAATCGAGCAGCGGCGATCGCCGGCCGTGGCGATGAAGACAGTGGTGATGGCGTGGCATCGGGGCACCTGGCGTCGCGTGCGTCGGCGTAGAACTTCACGGATCTGAGACGGAGCTCGTGGGCTATCTGGCTGGGCGTGGGGATGCTGGTGGCCGCGGTGGCAGCGGACGGCGGCGACGGTCATGCTCGGTGGCTCCATTGCGTCGATGCCCAGTGTCGTCCGGCGGCGACGGTCGCGCATGAGAGAAACAGAGGCGGGGAGAGCGCGAGAGAGAGTGAGAGGGGTCCAGGGGTGTGTGTCGACGTCCAGGGTGTCGAGGCACAGGCAGGCTGCCTGGAGGTGGCCGCGCGCGTCGGGCGCGTGCCCCTGTCCTCCTGGCGCGAGGAAAGGGAGTTGTAAAATCCTGGAAATAATTGTGGGCACTATTTGAATTTCCAATAGCCCTCATTTAGTTTCAGAATTATTTGAGCATTTAAAAATAGTTATAGCATTTAAATGCCCAAATTCAAATACTTTATGATTTAATTCAAAAATCCAAGATGACCTAGAAAAATGTAAACCATTTTTGGCAGAGGTTTGCATCCAACCCAAAAATGATGAATTTTTGTGAAGGGCATTTTGGGTTCATTGAAACAATTTTCAGTTGAACCTGGTATTTTCTGGGGGGGTGCTGGGTTTGCAGATCCCCATTTCAAGTTTAAGAAAAATTTAAACATGATGCATGGATGCTGATGCAACTAATTACAAACAATTCTGGGGCTGTGACATAAAAGGTCGGTGGCCAGGAGCTAGGCAACGGCAGAGATCTTAGAGTATACGCTAAGTCTTCGGGGGAGGCAGCCTTCATCGCGACTCCTACAGACGGCCTCCGGAGTCCACCTTGATCACGAACGAGGGCGTGTCGGCCCATCCCGAGGTGAGTGGGCCGACTAGGTTAGTACCCCCTAATTCAGGACACCGTCAACCATGTCGACTCCCACCAGCGGCAAATGGAAGTGGCCGAGAAGAGGAAAACTGCAGCGGCGGGCTTGGTCACCGGCCGAGTCACGAGGGAGGCGACACGATGTCCCAACATGTTTCTTTTTCTTCTGACATGCAGCTAATAGTGGCCTCAGGGTTGATAGAAGCTGGGTGTGGCAAACTAGAGATTATGACGAGAAAGCCATACAACAGGAGAATTTTTTTATTTTTTGTTACAGATGTCTTTTGATAAGTTTAGACCTTGTCGTGAGGTTTGTAATGAAATAACTTTCCTTTCTGCGGGAGCAAATCTTTACATCTCCGACTTGCGTGTGTGGAAGGTGTGTTAGTTTGTCTATGAAGCCCCTACGTGGTGTTGTCAGTATTTCTTTTCTTGTTTAGGTTTTCTTTGGTTTGCAAGATTTTTGTAGGAATTTTATATGATAGGATTTTTAAAGAAAGAAATTCTTTGTAGCTCTTTGATGTAGGAATAGATTTCTATTTCTATGTAAGATCGGTATCAATCGTTGAGAGTTTAAAGGAAAAAATATTAACATAGACTCAATGAAAAAATCCTATGCATCAAATGACACGTCGTCCATTATAGGAATCTTCTCCCAGTTTATGATTGGCGAGTAGGGAGAGCAATGAGGCCATCTGCCGTTCGATGTCTCTGACCTATGGGCCAACGCACAGGTTGTTGCGTGCTTGCCGAAGCATCTGAATATTGTGTTTCTCTGGTACGTGGGTCTACACGATCTTTTGATGGTGACGGCATTGAAGCTAGGCACGACACGTCAGGCACAACTGGCCCCACCACTACTCTACTCAGTTCTTTTCTTCATCACTTGCGTTGCGTAGTCTTCTCTAGAGAGTTCACTTGCCTTGAAAAAAGACTTCCTCTGTTTCATCCTCTCAAAATGGAGGAATTCTCTCAAAATGGTACCTAGGGCCCCACTGCACTGTCTCTATGCCTCACGTAGACACGTCGCCGGCGCATCGTCCTCTCTAGCGCTGCATCTTTGCTGCGATGTTCAGGGTGCCCCCGCTCTGCCCTGCACCGGCGCGCGTTCTCTGGCCATCAGTTGTGCTCCAGCCGGCTGCACCATCAGCAGCCCCACACCAAACGCATGATCAAGGTCCTATCCCTGCTTACCTGGTCCAATTATACTCATCTGCCTTCATCTCCATCAATCAGTACTAGTTGTTGTAGGATGGATATTGCCTCTAATTGTCTATTTGAGTGACACTTTCAGTCATTTGATAAACATTAATTCTTCAAAAATCATGTACGATAGAAAAGGCATATTTCCTTTAAAATATGTGTCTCAAATGGTACAATGAAGA
Source organism: Aegilops tauschii subsp. strangulata (assembly GCF_002575655.3). Lineage (NCBI taxonomy): Eukaryota > Viridiplantae > Streptophyta > Magnoliopsida > Poales > Poaceae > Aegilops > Aegilops tauschii. The sequence goes on along the minus strand of NC_053039.3, from coordinate 385,187,364 downwards.
TGACTATCACTGACACATAATGCAAAAGGATCAATATGTAAAGTCTAAACTAACAATCAACACTGAATAAACATTGATTGGACGGGCGCAGTGGAGCGCGCCGCTCCACCTAGTTTGATTCGAACTCAAACAAACAGGACGATATTCATTTAAACTAGAATAATTTTTACATACACCGGACAAACTAAAAACCTAACCCTATACTTGACGGTGACTTCGTAGGCCATGTCGGGCTGGCCGGTGGCTCCTCCATAATCGTCGCCGGAGCCGTTGTCGGAGTCATCGTCGTTGGGCCTCGGGCGGCGGAAGGGCGCGGCGTCGCGGCAGGGCTTCCCGGCAGCAGACTGACGCTCGCGGATGATCCTCTCTGCTTCCTCCTGCGTAGTGCGACTGCGGCCACCGACGACGTGGGTGGCGGGAGAGGAGCGACGTGGGTGGTGGGAGAGGGCGGAGGAGGTGGCGCTGGCGGCGATCTAGCTGAGTGACCACTCTTTGCCATACTTGGTCATCTCCCCGTCGAGGCGGCGGACACGGTGCTTGCTCGTTTTGGCCGTCGTCATGAAGTGGTCCAAGGCCCAGGCGTACGCCGGATCCGGATCTACCGTGATGTCTGGTGGTGGGACGTCGGAGTCCGCGAACTTCGACCGGCGCGCCGGGTTGTGCTTGTCCCGCCGACGCCTATCCCTGTCGGCATACTTCGCCACCGTTAGGACACTCCGGGAGGACGAGCTGCTATTGTCGCCTAGGTACCGGCAAATGCGACCACGCGCCTTCACGGCGATCGCATGGGGCAGTGTGATGGCGAACGCCGCTCCTCCTTGATGTCACGGGGCGACGGAGAGCGCCACTCGTCCTTCACGCGCCGAGGCGGCAGAGAGAGCCACTCCACCTTGACACGTCGGGGCGGTGACAAGAGGGGCTCCCCCTTGACGCGGCGTCGGGTTTAAATGTCGCGGTTGCGTCGGGAAGAGCGTGGAGGGGACACGGGCTCCCGCTTCACGCGGAGGAGCATCTCCGGTGGTGCTGTCGGGCGTTGACGTGGAGGACGGAGCATGACCTCCATCTGCTCATGTACTCCTCGTTTGTCACGGTGTAGACCGCGCCCTGCATCGCCGGTTTTTGCTGCGGTGGCTAGTCCTCCTCGTCGCTGGAGGAGATGATGATCTCCTCCTTCGCAGAGGAGCCGAACACCGATGAGGACGACAGCCCCGGAGTTCCTGGGCGGCGTCGCCACGAACCTCTGGAGCCCGCTCCGGAGCCACCTCTTGCCGACGCCGATGCCCACGACTTGCCCATCGCCTGAGTTGTGGACGAAGAGGAGAGGTGAGGACAAGGACGTGCTGAGCAATGCGGTGAGTGCGATGTGAACGGCGTCAGAGCACGACTTATAAAACCTCGGCCAGACCATGCGAACGGACGGTTAGCCGCTGCAATGCGGCGCAACGGTCGGAGTTGGTTCCTCGAGAAGGTACGTCTGCATTGAAGCGATGGCTCCCGAGAGATCGCGTCTGTCAGCGACGCCACCCCCCCCCCCCCCCCACCACCACACCCGGTCACATCATGTGGCATTAATGTCGGCTGCTGCATGCTCTGGGCCGACATTGTTGCGGCGCGGGAAGCAACGTGTGCATCGAAAGGAAAAGCATGGGAGAGGCGAGTAGGGTTGTTTGATGGGGCAGGGTGGCCAGACATGGATGTGGCAACGGTCCGATAAGACACATGATCGTGTTGGATGATAAGACACGCCCGAACCGCACCGTCCGGACTTATGCGGCCATTTGAGGTCGGTGTTGGAGCTGCCCATAAAACACCAAATTCGAGTACTTATCTTGAATTAAATATATGTGGCAGACAAGAAAAGTCATGATAGTGAAAAGATGTTGATTTATTACCCATCACCGAGCAGCTACATTTTCTAGTGCAATCCGACCGACGATGATACCGAGATTGCGGTGAAGCCTCGTCACGGTGGAGCGGAGGTCCTCTGCTCGATTTGGATGGGTAGGCCACGCAGCGGCGACGGCATGGGGTCCCTCACGAAGGTGTTCTCCTTGCAGCATAGCTTCCATCTGAAGTGCCTCACAAGGTGGTGCATCGTCACCAGCGTCTCGATCCGAGAGAACTCTATGCCGGGGCATATCCTCGGGCCGCCCCCGAAGGCGACGAAGGAGCACGGCGCCGCCGCCGACGCGGCCTGGTTCTCGAACCGGGACGGGTCGAACTTGGCCGGCTCGTGGAAGATGCTCGCGTCCATGTGCGTCACGTTCGCCGTCCAGAACACCTGAAAGCTTTCAGGTCAGGTAATTTCTCCGCCTCCGACGACTGTGGTAGCTAAGCAGCAACTGACCTGCCATCCTTTTGGGATTAGGTAGCCGTCGAACTCGACGTCCTCCAGCGCTCTTCTGAAGTTGCCGAAGATCGGAGGGACGATGCGAAGGATCTCCTGCGCGACTCGCCATGTGAACTTCATCTTCGTCAGATCTTCCCAGGTGAGAGCCTCTCCCTCGGCTTTGTTCATGGCGATCTCTTCATGCTCTGTTTCACCAAACACACGTCATGGCCATGGAATACACGGACGCACCTGCACATTGAGTAATTGATTCACTGGCCACTTGCCTTGGACCATGGCAGCGAGCGTGGCATCATCGTTGGCGAGGTGGCGGACCATGAACGTCATGAGGATGGACGACGTGTCGTGGCCGGCGATGAGGGCGACCATGGCGTTGTCCACGATCTCCTCGTCGCTCAGCAGCCGCTCGCCATGGCTGTCCGTCAGGCCGAGCAGGCAGGTTATGAGGTCGTTGCTCCGGGGCGCCTTGCCGTGCTCCGGCTGGCGCCGGCCGGCCTTCTTCTCCCGCGTGATCCCCGCCAGCACCCGACGGGCTCTGCCGCTGGCCTTGAGGCTCCGGCTGAACGCCGTGAACGGCAGGTTCGCCGGGATAGCCCACATGCCCTTCATCATGTGCGCGAAGTCGCCGGCCAGCGCGTCCCGCACAGCGCCCCTCTGCAGGCCGAAGAGCAGCGCGGAGATGATGTCGAACGTCAGCCGCTTCATCAGCGGCAGCACCGTCACCGTCCCGCGGCCGGCCCAGTTCTCCTCGACATGGCGCCGCACCTCGGCGTCGATCCTGCCCACGTACATCTTGAGCATGTCCGGCCTGAGGAACTCGAGCAGAGCGCCGCGGACGCGCCGGTGGTCGGCGCCGTGGAGGTCCAGGATGCTGTTCTCGCCGAGTATCCGCTGCACGGACCGTGGCTGCCGTGTCGAAAGCGCGCTGCTGAAGAACAGGAACTTGTTCGCCGCTGGTCCGGCCAGGAGCACCGTCGGCGTGCCGAACAGCGACAGCTTCGACACGGGCCCGTACCTATCGATCCGGTCTTGTACCCACCGGCTGCCGCCGTCGCCTCCACGCATGGCCTGAAGGAGGCCGAAGCTCTGGCCGATCACCGGCAGGCCCAGGGAGCCCGGGGGCAGGTTGTCCGGCCATGTGTTTCTTGGCCCTGATGAGGAGGTGGATGGCAATGGACGAGGCGGCAACAACGAGTGCGACGACTATGGCCAAATGATCCATTGGGATTGGAGAGTGATGGCTGTCAAGACGATGACGATACTACTACTTGAAGCAGAGGATCCCGGTTAGATAACAGGGGATCCGTAATCATTAGTACTCCCTCCGTTTCTAAATATAAGTTTTTTTTTAGAGATTTCAACAAATGACTACATACGGAGCAAAATGAATGAATCTACACCCTAAGATATGTCTACATACATCCGTATGTTGTAGTCCATTTAAAACGTCTAAAAACCTTATATTTAAAAATGAAGAGAGTACTAATAAGCAAATAATCATTAACATCGGGGGAGTAATAGAGATCTCTTAGTAATAAGCAATTAAGATCACGCGCCCGATATTTCAAAAGAAGAAAGAAGAATCTTGCATTGCACACGAGCTTTAAAGTGTTGAGATGCCCCCTCGGTACAAGACAAAAGGAATACTACTATTGATTTAAGTTCTTTTTTGAGCTGTTGATTTAGTTGTAGGATGACAATTTTTGCATTGACGATTTTTTCTTGCGTAGTTTTTGCATTGATAATTGTATTGCTCATATGCCATAGCATATAGAGTACATGGGCTGCGGGATCTCAATCGTATCCGCTATACAAGGAAAGGATCGGGAGATATTGCTAAGCTAGGAAGTAAATACAAAAGATCATATCTGCCAGATATACATGCAATAAAAACCATGCTCAACCAGCCTTGCAATTAAGCATGCTAGCGCGCTCGAGTAGCTCATGCACGTACTTTTGTTGATGAAGGAAAAAGCTGAAGGAAATATGCCCTAGAGGCAATAGTAAAGTTATTATTTATTTCCTTATATCATGATAAATGTTTATTATTCATGCTAGAATTGTATTAACCGAAAACATAATACTTGTGTGAATACATAGACAAACAGAGTGTCACTAGTATGCCTCTACTTGACTAGCTCGTTGATCAAAGATGGTTATGTTTCCTAGCCATAGACATGAGTTGTCATTTGATTAACGGGATCACATCATTAGGAGAATGATGTGATTGACTTGACCCATTCCGTTAGCTTAGCACTCGATCGTTTAGTATGTTGCTATTGCTTTCTTCATGACTTATACATGTTCCTATGACTATGAGATTATGCAACTCCCGTTTACCGGAGGAACACTTTGTGTGCTACCAAACGTCACAACGTAACTGGGTGATTATAAAGGTGCTCTACAGGTGTCTCCAAAGGTACTTGTTGGGTTGGCGTATTTCAAGATTAGGATTTGTCACTCCGATTGTCGGAGAGGTATCTCTGGGCCCACTCAGTAATACACATCACTATAAGCCTTGCAAGCATTGTAACTAATGAGTTAGTTGCGGGATGATGTATTACGGAACGAGTAAAGAGACTTGCCGGTAACGAGATTGAACTAGGTATCGAGATACCGACGATCGAATCTCGGGCAAGTAACATACCGATGACAAGGGGAACAACGTATGTTGTTATGCGGTCTGACCGATAAAGATCTTCGTAGAATATGTGGGAGCCAATATGAGCATCCAGGTTCCGCTATTGGTTATTGACCGGAGAGGTGTCTCGGTCATGTCTACATAGTTCTCGAACCCGTAGGGTCCGCACGCTTAACGTTACGATGACAGTTATATTATGAGTTTATATGTTTTGATGTACCGAAGGTTGTTCGGAGTCCCGGATGTGATCACGGACATAACGAGGAGTCTCGAAATGGTCGAGACATAAAGATTGATATATTGGAAGCCTATGTTTGGATATCGGAAGTGTTCCGGGTGAAATCGGGATTTTTCTGGAGTACCGGGAGGTTACCGGAACCCCCCGGTAACTTAATTGGCCTTAGTGGGCCTAGGTGGAAGAGAGGAGAGGAGGCCAGGGCAGGGCCACACGCCCCTCCCCCCCGAGTCCGAATAGGACAAGGAGAGGGGGGCGGCGCCCCCCCTTTCCTTCCTCCCCTCCACCTCTTCCCCTCTCTCTCCTAGTCCAACATGGAAAAGGGGGGGAGTCCTACTCCCGGTAGGAGTAGGACTCCTCCTGGCGCGCCTCTCCCCTTTGGCCGGCCGAACCCCCCCTTGCTCGTTTATATACGGGGGCAGGGGGGCACCTCTAGACACACAATTGATCATTGATCTCTTAGCCGTGTGCGGTGCCCTCCTCCACCATATTACACCTCGATAATATCGTAGCGGTGCTTAGGCGAAGCCCTGCGTCGGTAGAACATCATCATTGTCACCACGCCATCGTGCTGACGAAACTCTCCCTCAACACTCGGCTGGATCGGAGTTCGAGGGACGTCATCGAGCTGAACGTGTGCTGAATTCGGAGGTGCCGTGCGCTCGGTACTTGATCGGTCGGATCGTGAAGACGTACGACCACATCAACCGCGTTGTGTTAAACGCTTCCGCTTTCGGTCTACGAGGGTACGTGGACAACACTCTCCCCTCTCGTTGCTATGCATCACCATGATCTTGCGTGTGCGTAGGAATTTTTTTGAAATTACTACGTTCCCTAACAGTGGTATCAGAGCCTGGTTTTATGCGTTGATGTTATATGCACGAGTAGAACACAAGTAAGTTGTGGGCGATATAAGTCATACTGCTTACCAGCATGTCATATTTTGGTTCAGCGGTATTGTGAGATGAAGCGGCCCGGACCGACATTACGCGTACGCTTACGCGAGACTGGTTTCACCGTTGCGAGATCTCGTTGCTTAAAGGTGACTGGCGGGTGTCTGTCTCTCTCACTTTAGTTGAACCAAGTGTGGCTACGCCCGGTCCTTGCGAAGGTTAAACCAGCACCAACTTGACAAACTATCGTTGTGGTTTTGATGCGTAGGTAAGAACGGTTCTTGCTAAGCCCGTAGCAGCCACGTAAAACTTGCAACAACAAAGTAGAGGACGTCTAACTTGTTTTTGCAGGGCATGTTGTGATGTGATATGGTCAAGACATGATGCTGAATTTTATTGTATGAGATGATCATGTTTTGTAACCGAGTTATCGGCAACTGGCAGGAGCCATATGGTTGTCGCTTTATTGTATGCAATGCAATCGCCATGTAATTGTTTTACTTTATCACTAAGCGGTAGCGATAGTCGTAGAAGCAATAGTTGGCGAGACAACAACGATGCTACGATGGAGATCAAGGTGTCGCACTGGTGACGATGGTGATCATGACGGTGCTTCGGAGATGGAGAGCACAAGCACAAGATGATGATGGCCATATCATATCACTTATATTGATTGCATGTGATGTTTATCTTTTATGCATCTTATCTTGCTATGATTGACGGTAGCATTATAAGATGATCTCTCACTAAATTTCAAGATAAAAGTGTTCTCCCTGAGTATGCACCATTGCCAAAGTTCGTCGTGCCCAGACACCACGTGATGATCGGGTGTGACAAGCTCTACGTCCATCTACAACGGGTGCAAGCCAGTTTTGCACACGCAGAATACTCAGGTTAAACTTGACGAGCCTGGCATATGCAGATATGGCCTCGGAACACTGAGACCGAAAGGTCGAGCGTGAATCATATAGTAGATATGATCAATATAGTGATGTTCACCATTGAAAACTACTTCATTTCACGTGATGATCGTTTATGGTTTAGTTGATTTGGATCACGTAATCACTTAGATGATTAGAGGGATGTCTATCTAAGTGGGAGTTCTTAAGTAATATGATTAATAGAACTTAAATTTATCATGAACTTAGTACTTGATAGTATCTTGCTTGTCTATGTTAATTGTAGATAGATGGCCCGTGCTGTTGTTTTGTTGAATTTTAATGCGTTCCTTGAGAAAGCAAAGTTGAAAGATGATGGTAGCAATTACACGGACTGGGTCCATAACTTAAGGATTATCCTCATTGCTGCACAGAAGAATTACGTCCTGGAAGCACCGCTGGGTGCCAGGCCTGCTGCAAGAGCAACACCAGAGGTTATGAACGTCTGGCAGAGCAAAGCTGATGACTACTCGATAGTTCAGTGTGCCATGCTTTACGGCTTAGAACCGGGTCTTCAACGAGGTTTTGAACGTCATGGAGCATATGAGATGTTCCAGGAGTTGAAGTTAATATTTCAAGCAAATGCCCAGATTGAGAGATATGAAGTCTCCAATAAGTTCTACAGCTGCAAGATGGAAGAGAATAGTTCTGTCAGTGAGCATATACTCAAAAAGTCTGGGTATAACAATCACTTGATTCAACTGGGAGTTAATCTTCCGGATGATAGCGTCATTGACAGAATTCTTCAATCACTACCACCAAGCTACAAGAGCTTCGTGATGAACTATAACATGCAAGGGATGAATAAGACAATTCCCGAGCTCTTCGCAATGCTAAAGGCAGCGGAGGTAGAAATCAAAAAGGAGCATCAAGTGCTGATGGTCAATAAGACCACTAGTTTCAAGAAAAAGGGCAAAGGGAAGAAGAAGGGGAACTTCAAGAAGAACAGCAAGCAAGTTGTTGTTCAGGAGAAGAAACCCAAATTTGGACCTAAGCCTGAGACTCAGTGCTTCTACTACAAGCAGACTGGTCACTGGAAGCGGAACTGCCCCAAGTATTTGGCGGATAAGAAGGATGGCAAGGTGAACAAAGGTATATGTGATATACATGTTATTGATGTGTACCTTACCAGAGCTCGCAGTAGCACCTGGGTATTTGATACTGGTTCTGTTGCTAATATTTGCAACTCGAAACAGGGACTACGGATTAAGCGAACACTGGCCAAGGACGAGGTGACGATGCGCGTGGGAAACGGTTCCAAAGTCGATGTGATCGCCGTCGGCACGCTACCTCTACATCTACCTTCGGGATTAGTATTAGACCTAAGTAATTGTTATTTGGTGCCAGCGTTGAGCATGAACATTATATCTGGATCTTGTTTGATGCGAGACGGTTATTAATTTCAATCAAAGAATAATGGTTGTTCTATTTATATGAGTAATATCTTTTATGGTCATGCACCCTTGAAGAGTGGTCTATTTTTAATGAATCTCGGTAGTAGTGACACACATATTCATAATGTCGAAGCCAAAAGATGCAGAGTTGATAATGATAGTGCAACTTATTTGTGGCACTGCCGTTTAGGTCATATCGGTGTAAAGCGCATGAAGAAACTCCATAATGATGGACTTTTGGAATCACTTGATTATGAATCACTTGGTACTTGCGAACCGTGTCTCATGGGCAAGATGACTAAAACACCGTTCTCCGGAACTATGGAGAGAGCAACTAATTTGTTGGAACTCATACATACAGATGTATGTGGTCCGATGAATATTGAGGCTCGTGGCGGATATCGTTATTTTCTCACCTTCACAGATGATTTGAGCAGATATGGGTATATCTACTTAATGAAATATAAGTCTGAAACATTTGAAAAGTTCAAAGAATTTCAGAGCGAAGTTGAAAATCATCGTAACAAGAAAAAAAAGTTTCTACGATCAGATCGTGGAGGAGAATATTTGAGTTACGAGTTTGGCCTACATTTGAAACAATGCGGAATAGTTTCGCAACTCACGCCACCCGAAACACCACAACGTAATGTTGTGTACGAACGTCGTAATCGTACTTTACTAGATATGGTGCGATCTATGATGTCTCTTACTGATTTACCGCTATCGTTTTGGGGTTATGCTTTAGAGACGGCTGCATTCATTCTAAATAGGGCACCATCGAAATCCGTTGAGACGACGCCTTATGAACTATGGTTTGGCCAGAAACCAAAGTTGTCGTTTCTTAAAGTTTGGGGTTGCGATGCTTATGTGAAGAAACTTCAACCTGATAAGCTCGAACCTAAATCAGAGAAATGTGTCTTCATAGGATACCCAAAGGAGACTGTTGGGTACACCTTCTATCACAGATCCGAAGGCAAGACATTCGTTGCTAAGAATGGATCCTTTCTAGAGAAGGAGTTTCTCTCGAAAGAAGTGAGTGGGAGGAAAGTAGAACTTGATGAGGTAACTGTACCTGCTCCCTTATTGGAAAGTAGATCATCACAGAAACCAGTTTCTGCGACACCTACACCAATTAGTGAGGAAGTTAATGATAATGATCATGAAACTTCAGATCAAGTTATTACTGAACCTCGTAGGTCAACCAGATTAAGATCCGCACCAGAGTGGTACGGTAATCCTGTTCTGGAGGTTATGGTACTAGACCATGACGAACCTACGAACCATGAAGAAGCAATGGTGAGCCCAGATTCCGCAAAATGGCTTGAGGCCATGAAATCCGAGATGGGATCGATGTATGAGAACAAAGTATGGACTTTGGTTGACTTGCCCGATGATCGGCAAGCCATTGAAAATAAATGGATCTTCAAGAAGAAGACTGACGCTGACGGTAATGTTACTGTTTATAAAGCTCGACTTGTTGCGAAAGGTTTTCGACAAGTTCAAGGGATTGACTACGATGAGACCTTCTCACCCGTAGCGATGCTCAAGTCTGTCCGAATCATGTTAGCAATTGCCGCATTTTATGATTATGAAATTTGGCAAATGGATGTCAAAACTGCATTCCTGAATGGATTTCTGGAAGAAGAGTTGTATATGATGCAACCGGAAGGTTTTGTCGATCCAAAGGGAGCTAACAAAGTGTGCAAGCTCTAGCGATCCATTTATGGACTGGTGCAAGCCTCTCGGAGTTGGAATAAACGCTTTGATAGTGTGATCAAAGCATTTGGTTTTATATAGACTTTTGGAGAAGCCTGTATTTACAAGAAAGTGAGTGGGAGCTCAGTAGAATTTCTGATATTATATGTGGATGACATATTGCTAATTGGAAATGATATAGAATTTCTGGATAGCATAAAGGGATACTTGAATAAGAGTTTTTCAATGAAAGACCTCGGTGAAGCTGCATATATATTGGGCATCAAGATCTATAGAGATAGATCAAGACGCTTAATTGGACTTTCACAAAGCACATACCTTGACAAAGTTTTGAAGAAGTTCAAAATGGATCAAGCAAAGAAAGGGTTCTTGCCTGTATTACAAGTTGTGAGATTGAGTAAGACTCAATGCCCGACCACTGCAGAAGATAGAGAGAAGATGAAAGATGTTCCCTATGCTTCAGCCATAGGCTCTATCATGTATGCAATGCTGTGTACCAGACCTGATGTGTGCCTTGCTATAAGTTTAGCAGGGAGGTACCAAAGTAATCCAGGAGTGGATCACTGGACAACGGTCAAGAACATCCTGAAATACCTGAAAAGGACTAAGGATATGTTTCTCGTTTATGGAGGTGACAAAGAGCTCATCGTAAATGGTTACGTTGATGCAAGCTTTGACACTGATCCGGACGATTCTAAATCGCAAACCGGATACGTGTTTACATTGAACGGTGGAGCTGTCAGTTGGTGCAGTTCTAAGCAAAGTGTCATGGCGGGATCTACGTGTGAAGCGGAGTACATAGCTGCTTCGGAAGCAGCAAATGAAGGAGTCTGGATGAAGGAGTTCATATCCGATCTAGGTGTCATACCTAGTGCATCGGGTCCAATGAAAATCTTTTGTGACAATACTGGTGCAATTGCCTTAGCAAAGGAATCCAGATTTCACAAGAGAACCAAGCACATCAAAAGACGCTTCAATTCCATCCGGGATTTAGTCCAGGTGGGAGACATAGAAATTTGCAGGATACATACGGATCTGAATGTTGCAGACCCGTTGACTAAGCCTCTTCCACGAGCAAAACATGATCAGCACCAAGACTCCATGGGTGTAATAATCATTACTGTGTAATCTAGATTATTGACTCTAGTGCAAGTGGGAGACTGAAGGAAATATGCCCTAGAGGCAATAATAAAGTTATTATTTATTTCCTTATATCATGATAAATGTTTATTATTCATGCTAGAATTGTATTAACCGGAAACATAATACTTGTGTGAATACATAGACAAACAGAGTGTCACTAGTATGCCTCTACTTGACTAGCTCGTTGATCAAAGATGGTTATGTTTCCTAGCCATAGACATGAGTTGTCATTTGATTAACGGGATCACATCATTAGGAGAATGATGTGATTGACTTGACCCATTCCGTTAGCTTAGCACTCGATCGTTTAGTATGTTGCTATTGCTTTCTTCATGACTTATACATGTTCCTATGACTATGAGATTATGCAACTCCCGTTTACCGGAGGAACACTTTGTGTGCTACCAAACGTCACAACGTAACTGGGTGATTATAAAGGTGCTCTACAGGTGTCTCCAAAGGTACTTGTTGGGTTGGCGTATTTCAAGATTAGGATTTGTCACTCCGATTGTCGGAGAGGTATCTCTGGGCCCACTCAGTAATACACATCACTATAAGCCTTGCAAGCATTGTAACTAATGAGTTAGTTGCGGGATGATGTATTACGGAACGAGTAAAGAGACTTGCCGGTAACGAGATTGAACTAGGTATCGAGATACCGACGATCGAATCTCGGGCAAGTAACATACCGATGACAAGGGGAACAACGTATGTTGTTATGCGGTCTGACCGATAAAGATCTTCGTAGAATATGTGGGAGCCAATATGAGCATCCAGGTTCCGCTATTGGTTATTGACCGGAGAGGTGTCTCGGTCATGTCTACATAGTTCTCGAACCCGTAGGGTCCGCACGCTTAACGTTACGATGACAGTTATATTATGAGTTTATATGTTTTGATGTACCGAAGGTTGTTCGGAGTCCCGGATGTGATCACGGACATAACGAGGAGTCTCGAAATGGTCGAGACATAAAGATTGATATATTGGAAGCCTATGTTTGGATATCGGAAGTGTTCCGGGTGAAATCGGGATTTTTCCGGAGTACCGGGAGGTTATCGGAACCCCCTGGTAACTTAATGGGCCTTAGTGGGCCTAGGTGGAAGAGAGGAGAGGAGGCCAGGGCAGGGCCGCATGCCCCTCCTCCCCAGTCCGAATAGGACAAGGAGAGGGGGGCGGCGCCCGCCTTTCCTTCCTCCCCTCCACCTCTTCCCCTCTCTCTCCTAGTCCAACATGAAAAAGGGGGGGAGTCCTACTCCCGGTAGGAGTAGGACTCCTCCTGGCGCGCCTCTCCCCTTTGGCCGGCCGAACCCCCCCTTGCTCCTTTATATACGGGGGCAGGGAGGCACCTCTAGACACACAATTGATCATTGATCTCTCTTAGCCGTGTGCGGTGCCCTCCTCCACCATATTACACCTCGATAATATCGTAGCGGTGCCTAGGCGAAGCCCTGCGTCGGTAGAACATCATCATTGTCACCACGCCGTCGTGCTGATGAAACTCTCCCTCAACACTCGGTTGGATCGGAGTTCGAGGGACGTCATCGAGCTGAAGGTGTGCTGAACTCGGAGGTGCCGTGCGTTCGGTACTTGATCGGTCGGATCGTGAAGACGTACGACCACATCAACCGCGTTGTGTTAAACACTTCCGCTTTCGGTCTACGAGGGTACGTGGACAACACTCTCCCCTCTCGTTGCTATGCATCACCATGATCTTGCGTGTGCGTAGGATTTTTTTTGAAATTACTACGTTCCCTGACAAAAGCCGTCAGAGTGTCGAACCACCTCGATGCCGAGGAAGTAGTGGAGCGGCCCCAAGTCCTTCAGGGCGAACTCGGCACTTAGAAGAGCTGTAAGCTGTCCAAGAAGCTAAGCCGAGGAGGCCATGAAGATGATGTCATCGACGTAGAGGAGGAGGTATGCAGTCGCATCACCGTGATGGTACACGAAAAGTGAGGCATCCGAGTAGCTCGAAACCCCATCTACTGAAAAAAGCGGCGCATGCGCTGGTACCATGCCCTCGGCGCCTCCTTCAACCCATACAGAGAACAGGAAAGCATCACACATGATCGGGATGAGTGGCCTCGATGGATCTGGTGGGCTACTCGTAGTAGACCTGTTCGACGAGATGGCCATGGAGGAAGGCGTTGGAGACGTCCAACTGATGCACCTGCCAAGCATAGGAAACAACAAGCTATGGGACAGTATGTATCGTGCCCGGCTTGACAACCGGGGCGAAGGTGTCGGTGAAGTCCATTCCGGTGTGTTGCCGGAAACCACGAACTACCCAACGAGCCTTGTGCCACTAAAGGGTCTCATCAGGACGCGTCTTGTGGTGAAAGACCCACTTCCCGCTAATGATATTAGCATGACGGGGACGCGGGACAAGGTGCCATGTGTGATTGCACTGCAGCGTGTCAAACTCCTCCTGCATAGCGGCGAGCCGGTTAGGGTTGCGAAGGGTAGCGCGGGCAGACGACGAAACTGATGATGGAGAGGACGTTGAAACTGCGCACAGGTACTGCTCGAAAGGGTACCGGCTGCTCGGACGAAGGACCCTGAGGCGGGCCCGAGTTGTGACCCTGAGCAGAGGTGCCGGGGTGGGCGACTGCTTGGTAGGCACGACGGTTGGTGAAGACGTGCCCGGACCCGACGAGACTAATTAGGGCGGGTCCGGTGTGGAGGTGCGGGAGGCCGCACCCGAGGCGACCGAGGCTGGGACCGCATCGAAGGCCTTGTCCAAGGCTGCCAAAGCTACGTCCGAGGCGGGCGAGCTCGACGTGGCAGCCGTGACAGTGGGGGAGGCGGCCGCGTGGCAATCGAGCTCGAAGACGACGCCGGGGAGCCGTGAGCGGGCCACGAGCGCCCTCCATGGGGATGTTGCGGAGTCGGTAAAGACCCGCCAAGGGGAGGCGGTGATGACGATGTCGGTCCGTCAGCGGATGGTACCTGCTGAAAAGGGAACACTTTCTCGTCAAAGTACACGTGTCTCTAGGTGATCACACGATGAGAGACAGGATCATAGCATCGGTAGCCCTTGGTATTGGTGAAGGAAATATGCCCTAGATGCAATAATAAAGTTGTTATTTATATTTCCTTATATCATGATAAAAGTTTATTATTCATGCTAGAATTGTATGAACCGGAAACTTGATACATGTGTGAATACATAGACAAAACGTTGTGTATCTAGTATGCCTCTACTAGACTAGCTCGTTAATCAAAGATGGTTAAGTTTCCTAACCATAGACATGTGTTGTCATTTGATGAACGGGACCACATCATTAAGAGAATGATGTGAGGGATAAGACCCATCCGTTAGCTTAGGATAATGATCGTTAAGTTTTATAACTATTGCTTTATTCATGACTTATACATACTCCTTTGACTATGAGATTATGCAACTCCCGAATACCGGAGGAACACCTTGTGTGCTATCAAACGTCACAATGCAACTGGGTGATTATGAAGATGCTCTACAGGTGTGTCCGAAGGTGTTTGTTGGGTTGGCATAGATCGAGATTAGGATTTGTCACTCCGAGTATCGGAGAGGTATCTCTGGGCCCTCTCGGTAATGCACACATAGTGGCGAAGCCATGCATGAGCTGTGTAGTCAAATTACTAAACAGCTGTTTGGCAAAAACATCATACAATAAGTATATATCATTCAGAAAAAATCATAAATACATACATATGACTACACAAGTTTGAATTGACTACACATGAATGAATTCTTGGCACCGCCACTGGCACATCATGATAAGCCTTGCAAGCAATGTGACTAAAGAGTTAGTTGTGGGATGATGCATTATGGAACGAGTAAAGAGACTTACCGGTAACGAGATTGAACTAGGTATGAAGATACCGACGATCGAATCTCGGGCAAGTAACATACCGATGACAAATGGAATAACGTATGTTGTCATTGCGGTTTGACCGATAAAGATCTTCATAGAATATGTAGGAACCAATATGAGCATCCAGGTTCCGCTGTTGGTTATTGATCGGAGATGTGTCTCGGTCATGTCTACATAGTTCTCGAACCCGTAGGGTCCGCACGCTTAACGTTCGATGACGATTTGTATTATGAGTTATGTGTTTTGGTGACCGAAGATTGTTCGGAGTCCCGGATGAGATCACGGACATGGTGAGGAGTCTCGAAATAGTCGAGAGGTAAAGATTGATATATTGGACGATAGTATTCGGACACCGGAATAGTTCCAGAGTGTTTCGGGTATTTATCGGAGTACCGGGAGGTTACCGGAACCCCCCGGGGAAAGTTATGGGCCACATGGGCCTTGGGAGGGAGGCACACCAGCCCACAAGGGGCTGGCGTGCCCCCCACTTGGAAGGGGTCCGAATTGGAGTGGGGAAGGGGCGCTGTCGGTGTCAAAACCGGCGGATCTCGGGTAGGGGGTCCCGAACTGTGCGTCTAAGGTCGATGGTAACAGGAGACGGGGGACACGATGTTTACCCAGGATCGGGTCCTCTCTATGGAGGTAATACCCTACTTCCTGCTTGATTGATCTTGATGAATATGAGTGTTACAAGAGTTGATCTACCACGAGATCGTAATGGCTAAAACCTTAGAAGTCTAGCCTGTTTGACTATGGTAATGAGTATATCCTTTCTGGACTAAACCCTCCGGTTTATATAGACACTGGGAGGATCTAGGGTTACATGGAGTTGGTTACATAGGAAGGAATCTTCATAATTGGTCGCCAAGCTTGCCTTCCACGCCAAGGAGAGTCCAATCCGGACACGGGTACAGTCTTCGGCCTTCATGTCTTCACAGCCCATCAGTCCGGCCCATGGATAACAGGTCGGACGCCCGAGGACCCCTTAGTACAGGACTCCCTCAGTAGCCCCCGAACCAGTCTTCAATAGCGAGGTGTTTGGCACAAATTGTCTTCGGCATTGCAAGGCGGGTTCCTCTTTTAATGATCTCCAAGTAATGTATTCGGCTATTGATCCAATGCCACTCCCCTGGGCTTCTGCGCGTTAAATAACTTCGTCCTCCACGTGTCGGGCGAATGTGGAAGGTCAGGGTATTTTTGCGAATAACACCTCATCCATGCAAGGAAGAGCGCCCATTTAAAGAGATTAGATCCTAGATCCATTCGGCACCACGCAGAGAAAATCCCCAGAGACTGCTAGGAGAAACCACCCCAGCATGGCTAGCGTTCCTAGCTCCTCTTCCCATTCCGGCCAAAGAGAAAGGCGGGTGGGAGAGGTGTTCTGTGTCCCACAGTCAATTGACGAAGCTGCAGACGCAGGGATTTCTTCCCCCTGCAGATCTAGTCCCTGTTCGAGCGGGGCTAGCTTCCTTCAATGGTGAGACTCAGGCAGAGGGCTTCCCCAATCCATCCGGGGGAGAGCGGGTGTGTTCCGTCCCCTACCTGATAAGAGGCGTCGGATTTCCAATCCACTCCGTTCCTCCGAGGGCTTCTGGAATATTATGGCCTCCAGCTGCACAACTTCACCCCTGCCTCCATTCTACACATTGCAGGTTATGTCGCTTTATGCGAATCATTTCTGGGCATCGAGGCCCATTTTGAGCTGTGGAGGAAGTTGTTCTGTTTTGTCCCGCGCAGTCATGAGGGGTCAATATTTGAAGTGGGCGGAGCCGAAGTATGGCGCATCGCCGATACCGGACATCTGTCCGGCACACCAAGGAAGGCATCTGAAGAATGGCCTTCTGAATGGTTCTATATTGAGGACGTCGTGCTTCCTGACCCAGTTCGAAAGGGTCTCCCTGAATTTGCGAGCGTTCCGCTGAAGAAACGCCACATTTGGCATCCCCGGAGTCTTGAAGAGGATTACAACGCAGAAGTTCGTTAGCTCATGAGCAAGATAAAGATGCTCGCTCAGTCCGGACTCACAATAATCGAGGTAATGGCGACCTCCATAGTGCGAGGGGTTCAGCCGCTACAATACAGAGGGCTGCCAATGTGGCACTATAATGGAGAGGATGACGCCTCCCGCTGTGGCCGGAAGGGTCCGGATACCCCCGCCGCTCTGGCCAAAATATTGGCCGAGCTGTTTAAAGGGGAGGAAGAGGAATTTCTTCGCATTAAGCGCAGAGATGGGTATTCTATGTATGATCCTCCCAGTTGGGTAGGCCTCAACCCCTCTGTTTCACTCATTCCACTTCTGGACTACTTTTGATAAATTTCAGATATGTTTGTTATGACAGCACTGGCGGAAGGTCACCGAAGGACTTCATAGTCCCGCCCCACAGCCGGAGAACCACAACCAGGAGCTTGACCCCGGGTTTGAAGAGGATCCGGATATATATATGTGGTGCTCGCGGAGGGAGTGTTTTACCAGACGAGCTATGATGGCACAGAAGTGGACATCACCGCCGACTACCCTGACCTTCTTCCCGTTTCACGCGTAAGTAAGCAAGAGACACCTCCTCTAAAAGAGTGTTCTTATTCTGCCTCACCCACCGCACTGTCTTGTGTTCCAAAGAGGAGGTTCGGCGATTCCTAGGAGGTCGGCTCCCACACCGGGCGAGACTTCGAAGAGGAAGGCCGGTGTAGACACAACCAGGCTTTCATCGAAGAGGTACGTATTCGTAAATATGTTCTTCAGCGGCCGCATCCAATTTTGAGTTGTGCGTTTGTCTCGTTCCAGGAAGAAGATTCGCCGGACTGTGTGCGGGGGCCCGGTCAGTCATGCTCCCGACAACCGGGATTTAGATCCAACCGGAGAGATGGGGGCCGGTATGGGAACAATGCCGGATTGTCCTTCGGCCGAGGATTCGGAAGATATGTCCGTCACCAATTCGGAGGTAGAAAGCGCCATGAATCAATGGTGCTGCAGGGCTGTCTTACGAGACCCCACGTTCATGGAAGAGGCATTCAATGCCTTCAGCTCGGGCGACGCATACATCCGAGCTGCTCGAGATGGGCTTAGAAAAGCCACGAGGCAATATTTGACAGATGTGCAGGTAAGTTTTTCTTTGTCCAAAAAAGGATAACCATGTGCCCATAGCCCCCGAGACTGAAAGCAGTTGGTACAACTGATTTAAGGATCGTTGTATAACCAGGTCCTTACAGAGAAGAATGGCCTGCTAGCCCAGGAGCTGGAGCGGTGTCGGGTGCAGCTAAATGCTGCTACCACCGAACTGGAGAACTTCAAGAAGGCGTCTTCTGGTAACGTTCCCCTCCATCGAGGAACAATAATTGTATATCAACTGTGCTAATGCTGTTGCTGATCGCATAATAGGGTCGCCTGATCAAGTTGAAGAGAAGTTGAAAATCACCCAAGAGGGAGAAAAAGAGGCGAAAAGGCAACACGCCGCAGGTGAGCGTGTGTTGACCCGCGTCAAAGTTGAGAAAAACAAGCTACATGATTCCAACACTACATTGGGTGAATAATTGAAAGATGTTCGAGCCCAGCTAGCCGATTCCGTGAAGGAGAACAAGAAGCTGCGGGGCGGCATATTCAGTATGGGTCTGAACTATTTTTAAAGTAGTTCGGAGATAAATGGAACTGATATAGTTATGATTGCAGGCATATCGACGGGCCGTCCTGAAGAGGAGGTATCCGGATCATCAAGTGATCTGCTGCAAAGGCTGTCGCAAGTGCACGAGCATGCTCGGCTGGCCATGCGGAGTGTTGCCAAGGCTTTATGGCCATCCGCCTCCGCTCCAGGAAGTATGGAGAAGCTTGTAGAGCTGTTCAAGGGAGCGCGGCGGCGTATCTGACTATGGAAGATATCGGCCTGCCGAGAGGGTGTGCGAGAGGCCTGGGCCATGGTGAAAATGCAATGTACCAAGCTGGATCCTAATCACATGGCCCTGGTTGGACCGCTAGGGTCAAATGGGGAAGAAATTCCCGTTAGTTTAGTATATGACCAAGTAGACGTGGCCGCCAAATATTCCCAACAGGATTGTAAGTTGGACTGCCTGTTGGACGGTGTAGAGGAGGAAGTCTTTGAGTCCAACTGACTATGTACTTTCCTCGACATGTGGAACTCTAGCTAAATTGTATATCATTTGTCATGGCAGATCTTTTTGCTTCGACCTCCGGACCCGAAGGTGCGGAGTGTTTCCGAATACCGTCGCGGCTGAATAGGCCGGGGTATGCATGGAAAACTAGGCGTAGGGGTCATGGTTGCTTGAACAGACAAGTTGTATCTGGCTAGTTATGTTATATTACATAGAGGTTGTAAGAAACATCTTCCAGGAAGAATAGTTCCGTTAAGGGTTCCTTTCTGTGGGTGTGCATGCTTTAATGTACATGTCCGAATTGTGATGGGAAAATCACAGTGTGTGTAACTTCTGGGGGGGTTCGCAATGGAGTGCATACAAAAACGTCTTTAATTCACCGACCGAATATTCCCTTAAGAACGCTAGCTTTCGGCTTCACCCAGTCTGAGGTACACATCCGGATGACCCGGCAGTAACAATCGCAGAGATGCTCCCTTTATGCCCTAGCCGAACTAACGGGAACGTAGGACATAAGCACAGGAGCTAGCCAGGCAACCTAGCTTGGCAAAAACTTAAGTCATATCGATGCATATAATGGCGAAAAAAGGTTCATATGGAAGAAAACACATATGTAAGGAGCTTGATGCTCGAGGAATAATGAAAAAGCTTCTATCCAAGAAGCCCCCAGGTATAGTGGACGTACAAATTTCAAGATGTGTATGTCAGCGGTGTACGGCCGAGCCGTATGAGAGCTTAAGAGCGAAAAAATAAAAGAGGAAAAGAGAGAAAAAATAATTGAAACTACAGGGGAGAGGGAGTCGAAAAAAGAATCCGGCGCTAGGCATAGAATCTTCGGAGTCTGGCCGCGTTCCAGGGGTTCAGCTCTAGGCGATTGTCGGTGTCAAAACCGGCGGATCTCCGGTAGGGGGTCCCAAACTGTGCGTCTAAGGCGGATGGTAACAGGAGGCGGGGTACACAATGTTTACCCAGGTTCGGGCCCTCTCGATGGAGGTAATACCCTACTTCCTGCTTGATTGATCTTGATGATATGAGCATTACAAGAGTTGATCTACCACGAGATCGTAGAGGCTAAACCCTAGAAGCTAGCCTATGGTATGATTGTTGTTGTCCTACGGACAAAAACCTCCGGTTTATATAGACACCGGAGGGGGCTAGGGTTACACAGAGTCGATTACAAGGGAGGAGATCTACATATCCGTATTGCCAAGCTTGTCTTCCACGCCAAGGAGAGTCCCATCCGGACACGGGTCGAAGTCTTCAATCTTGTATCTTCATAGTCCAACAGTCCGGCCAAAGGATATAGTCCGGCTGTCCGAGGACCCCCTAATCCAGGACTCCCTCAGTAGCCCCTGAACCAGGCTTCAATGACGATGAGTCCGGCGCACAGATTGTCTTCGGCATTGCAAGGCGGGTTCTTCTCCAAATTCTGAATACTTGTTTGAGTAATGTCCAGCTTCCATAAATGTTGCGCTCCTTGGCTTCCGCGCCTAATAATGGATATCCTCCACGCGTTGAGCGAATGCGAGAAGTTGGGGCATTCTTACATTTGCCACCCTAGCCATGTGGGTAAATCGCCTATTAAAGAGACGGGGATTCTCAGATCCAGATCACACCATCCTCCCACAGCGAGTATCCATCGGAGCGCGCTCGGAAAAAATCCATTCCAACATGGCCGGCCATCGCAGCTCCTCCTCTCGCTCCCGTAGCCCTAAGCCCAGCAATTGGAAGAAGTGTTCCGTCCCGCACAACCAATTAGTAGAGTTACAGACCCAGGGATTTCTCCCTCCAGCGTATATGGTCCCCGTTTGAGCCGGGCTCGCACCTATAATGGCGGGGAGCAAGCGGATAGCTTTCCCAACCCATCCATGGGGGAGCGAGTATGCCTTGTCCCTTACTTATTAAGAGGGCTTGGATTTCCAATTCATCCGTTCCTCCGCGGGCTCCTGGAGTTCTATGGCCTCCAGCTGCATAATTTCACTCCCGCCTCCATATTACACATTGCTGGCTATGTCGCCCTTTGCGAGTTGTTTCTGGGCTGCGAAGCTCATTTCGAGCTATGGAAGAGGCTATTCTGCCTCGTACCACGTACACAGGAGGGGTCGATATATCAAGTGGGCGGAGCCGAGATATGGCGCATCGCCGGGACCGGATATATGTCCGGTACTCTGAAGAAGATGTCCGAAGATTGGCCTGCGGAGTGGTTTTATATGGAGGACGTCCCCCTTCCGGACCCTATTCGGATGGGTCTTCCTAAGTTCGACAATGCTCCCGTGAAGAAACGCCGCAGCTGGCGCCCTCGGAGCCCCCAGGAGGAAGATAACGGAGAAGTCCTTTACCTGATGGGCCGGATAAAAATGCTGGCTCAATCAGGACTGACAATAATCGAGGTTATGTCAATATGTATAATGCGGGGGGTACAGCCACTTCAATATCGGGGGCATCCCATGTGGCACTTTAACAGAGAAGATGATGCCACCCGCTGCGGTCGTAAGGGACCAGACTCAGTCGCTGCTCTAGCAAAAATCCTGTCCAATTTGTACAAGGGAGAGGAAGAGGAGTTCATCTGCATTAAGCCACGCGATGGATTCTCCATGTACAACCCTCCAAGCTGGGTGAGCTGTCACTTTTTACTCCTAACCTTCCCGCATTCTTTGTCATAAGTATTTACCTTGCCGTTTCATGGCAGGAACTGCAAAAAGCTGTAAGGGAGGTCCACTGCCCGCCTCCACAACCGGAGGACCCTGACCGGGCCCTCGATCCCGGACTCGTAGAGGATCCGGACATGTTTGTGGAGCTGATCGACAGGACATTCTATCAATTGAGCTGCGATGATGCCATGGTGGCCATCATAGCCGACTATCCTAGACTACTCCCTGCATCGCATGTAAGTAAAACCGGAGTCCCAACTTCCGAGAAGGATCCCCTTTTCTGCACTTCACCTACCGTACACATATGGTGTCTTACAGGGAAGGCCCTCGGGACGCCATGCCGAACCCGCAGTGACTCGCCAACAAGGGGCACCGAAGCCGGGTAGGCTAAAAAGGAAGGCGGTCAGGACTGAGACGCCGTCGCAGAGGTATGATACAGAACCTCGCTCCGTGGTTGTTGTCTTTTAAAATATAATAACGTCCATGTTTCCTAGTAGGAAAAACGCTCGCCGGACTATATCCGGAGAGGTTGCCGATCACGCCTCCACCAGTCGGGCTCCAGGGCCGGACATAGAGGCGGAAGCTAACATGGGGCGAACGCCGGATGTTCCTCCTACAGAGGATGCGGATAGGCTATCCGCTACAAATTCCGAGGTGGAGAGCGCTATGAATCACAGGTGTCGCCGGGCCGTACTCCGTGACGCTTGTTTCTCCTAAGAGGCGTTTGATCCCTTCAACTCAGGAATTTTCAAAAAAAAAACTCAGGAGACGCGTACATCCGTGCTGCTCAAAATGGTCTTGCCAGAGCCACGGACCAGTATGTAAAGGATATACGGGTAAGAAAATCTGATAATTATATATATATATCAGTAGCCCCTAAGACTTGAAACAGTTGACACAACTGATTTAAGGATCATTATTTGTGCAGGTTCTTACAGAGAAGAATACCCAATTGTCTCAAGAGCTGGAAGAGTGCGAAGCCCAGCTACGGGCCGCAGTTGCCACGCTGAAGGAGTCCGAGAAGGCCCCCTCTGGTAACACTTGTCTCTATTGCAAAGAATGACAGGTACCAGATAGTATGCAGCATGCATGCAAATCTAACAATAGATTCTGCAGATGACTCCGGAGTGAATCCGGAGGTCTTGATAGGGAACGAGCCGCATGCCCAACGACAGCTAAAGGCTGGTGAGCGCGTGCTTAAAAAGGTTAGGCAGGAGAAAAACAATCTCCAAGATGCCAATATCCAGCTGGGCGTTGAACTAAAGGATGTTCGGGCCCAACTTGCTGACTCCGTAAAGGAGAATAAGAGGCTTCGACGCGGCATTTTCAGTAAGTGCTTGAACGAACTTTTAAAGAGTTCGGCGAAGAAACTGGCTAACAGACTTATATCTGCAGGTATGCTGACGGTTCGTCCCGAGGAGGAGATGCCCGGGTCCGCGGGTGATCTTCTGCCAGAGCTCTCACAACTGCACGAACAAGTTCGGCAGGTGATGCAGGGCATTGCCCAAGCCTTGTGGCCATCCGTCTCCCTGCCAGGAGGCATGGGGGAGCTTGTAGAGAAGCTCAAGGGAGCGTGGCGGCGGTTCCGAGTATGGAAGATATCAGCCTGCCGACAAGGTGCGAGGGAAGCCTGGGCCATGGTGAAGGCGCGGTATACCAAGGCTGACCCTAACCACATGGCCGAGGTCGGACCTGTGGGGCCTGACGTGAAGGAGATCCCCGTCAGTTTGGTGTATGACCAAGTAGAATTAGCCGCAAAGTATTCCCAACAGGATTGTAGGCTAGACAGCCTGTTGGATGGTATAGAAGAAGAATGTAGTCAGTCTAAGTGACTGTGTACTTCAAGTGACATATATTGTCCCTAGCCGGATTGTAAATCATTTGTCATGGCGGACCTTTTTTGCTTCGACCTCTGGACCCGATAGTCCGGAGTGTATCCGAATACCCGCTCAGTTATGTAAAAACCGGGGTACGCGTGGAAACCAGGCGTAGGGGTCATAAGTGCTTGAACAGACAAGTACCCAACTAGCTATGTTATATTACATGGATAGTAAGAAACATCATCCAGGGAGAATAGTTCCGTTAAGGGTTCCTTTCCCTGGGTACGCATGCCCTAATGTGCATGTCCGGACTGCGAAAAGAGA
Source organism: Aegilops tauschii subsp. strangulata (assembly GCF_002575655.3). NCBI lineage: Eukaryota > Viridiplantae > Streptophyta > Magnoliopsida > Poales > Poaceae > Aegilops > Aegilops tauschii. The sequence goes on along the minus strand of NC_053039.3, from coordinate 385,163,304 downwards.
CGCAGGCTATAAACATCTGGGGGCATGTATTAATATAAATAAAAGTCATCTTTTGTTCACCTACCGAGTATTCCCTTAAGAATGCTAGCTTTCAGCTTCACCCAGTCTGAGGGACACATCCGGCTGACCCGGCAGTAACAATCGCAGAGGTGCTCCCCTTATGCCCTAGCCGAATTAACGGGAACGTAGGGCATAAACACAAGAGCCAGGCAACCCAGCTTGGCCAAAAATTAAGTCATATCGATGCATATAATGGCGAAAAAAGGTACATGTGGAAGAATAACACGTGTGTGGGGCATAGAGTCCGGAAAATAGTTATATTAAGCTTCTGTATAAGAAGCCCCCAGGTATGATGAGCGCGGTTAGCGCGTCAAGATTGTGTAGTCAAGACACAATTTAGCCTTTTAAGGCCTTGAAGAAAAGGAAAAAAGAAAGAGATAAAAGACAGATAACGGATATTTAAAAAATTGACGGAGGTAAGGAGACGAACATAGAGTCCGGCACTAGGCGTAGAACCTTCGGAGTCTGGCTGTGTTCCATGGGTTTGGCTCGAGTCGTTTGTCCGATGCATCCCGCAGACGGTACGCTCCACCGGTCAGAACTTGGTCAATAATGAAGGGACCTTCCCATTTGGGCTTGAGCTTGTTCTTTTTCTTCTCCGGTAGGCGTAGAACGAGTTCGCCAACGTTATAGGTTTTGGCCCGTACTTCTCTGCTTTGACACCTTCGAGCCTGTTGCTGATAGAATGCGGAACGGGCTTTTGCCACGTTACGCTCCTCCTCCAGGGCGTCCAAACTGTCCTGCCGATCAAGCTCGGCTTCTTTCTCTTCATACATGGGCACTCGAGGTGAGTCATGAATTATGTCGCAGGGCAGTACCGCCTCTGCGCCGTACACCATAAAAACGGTGTGTATCCGGTAGTGCGATTCGGCGTGGTCCGCAGCCCCCATAGTACGGAGTCGAGCTCCTCTACCCAGTGCGTGTTTGATTCCTTTAAGGACCGCACTAATCTGGGTTTAATGCCGCTCATGATAAGACCATTTGCTCGCTCGACTTGACCGTTGTTTGCGGGTGATAGACAGAAGCATAATCGAGCTTGATGCCCATGTTGCTGCACCAAAGTTTTACCTCGTCGGCTGTAAAGTTCGAGCCGTTATCGGTGATGATGCTGTGGGGAACGCCATAACGGTGTACAACCCCGGATATGAAGTCTATCATTGGTCCGGATTCGGCCGTTTTAACTGGTTTGGCTTCTATCCATTTGGTGAATTTGTCCACCATGACCAATAGGTATTTTTTCTTATGGCTTCCCCCTTTAAGGGGTCCGACCATATCAAGCCCCCAGACCGCAAAGGGCCAAGTGATGGGGATTGTTTTGAGAGCGGTAGGTGGCATATGGCATTGGTTTGCGAAAAGCTGGCAACCGACGCAACGTTGAACGAGGTCCTGTGCGTCTGCCCGGGCTATCGGCCAATAAAAAGCTGTACGGAAGGCCTTGCTTACAAGGGCCCGAGCTGCGGCATGGTGGCCGCCAAGTCCAGCATGAATTTCTGCCAAAAGTTTCCGCCCTTCCTCTTCGGAGATGCACCTTTGAAGGACTCCGGTGGCGCTTTTCTTATAAAGCTCTCCCTCGTGGACCTTGTAGTCTTTAGATCGCCGCACAATGCAACGTGCCTCGTTTGGGTCCTCCGGTAGTTCCTGCCTAGTTAGGTAGGCCAGGAAGGGTTCTGTCCACGGGGCGATGACATCCATAATCATGTGGGCGGAAGGTGTTATTTTGGTGGCGGAGCCTCCGATTACGTCAGAGTGTTCAGCATCTGGTGTTGTGGCCAAGTCCGGACTGTTGTTGCCGGTCTCTCCTTCCCATACCATGGATGGCTTAAACAGCCTTTCCAAGAAGATATTGGGTGGGACAAGGTCGCGCTTAGAGCCGATGCGGGCGAGGATGTCCGCCGCTTGATTGTTTTCTCGGACCACATGGTGGAATTCGAGCCCCTTGAACCGAGCTGACATTTTGAGGACGGCGTTGCGGTAAGCCGCCATTTTTGGATCCTTGGCGTCAAAGTCTCCATTTATCTGAGATATTGCGAGGTTCGAGTCCCCATGCACCTCCAGGCGTTGAATGCCCATGGAGAATGCCATCCGGAGACCGTGTAACAGGGCCTCATATTCTGCCGCATTGTTGGAGTCTGTGTATAGTATTTGGAGTACGTACTGGACTGTGTCTCTGGTGGGGGATGTCAGGACAACACCAGCCCCCAGACCCGCCAGCATTTTAGAGCCGTCGAAGTGCATGATCCAATTGGAGTACGCGCCGTATTCTTTAGGGAGTTCGGCTTCTGTCCATTCGGCGACAAAATCAGCCAGTACTTGTGACTTAATGGCTCGCCGTGGTTTGTATGTTATGTACGGGAGGAGCTCGATAGCCCATTTAGCAATCCGGCCCGTGGCATCGCGGTTGTTTATTATGTCGTTGAGTGGTACTTCCGAGGCCATCGCAATTGAACACTCTTGAAAGTAGTTTCGTAATTTCCGGGATGCCATGAATACCGCGTATGCTATCTTTTGATAATGTGGGTACCGTGATTTGCATGGAGTGAGGACAGTGGATACATAGTATACCGGCTTTTGAAGTGGGAATTTATGTCCGTCCGTCTCTCGTTCGACGACGAGCACTGCGCTTACAACTTGGTGAGTTGCCGCTATATATAACAGCATTGGTTCACCAACATTTGGCGCGGCCAAGGTTGGGTTGGTGGCCAGGATGGCTTTTATTTCTTCCAATCCGGCCGTGGCCGCATCCGTCCACTTGAAGTGTTCGGTGCGCCGAAGAAGGCGATAAAGGGGTAGTGCCTTTTCTCCTAATCGGGAGATAAAGCGGCTTAAGGCCGCCACGCATCCAGTTAGTTTCTAAATTTTCTTGAGGTCTGTTGGGATAGCCAACTGTGACAGAGCTCGGATTTTAGCCGGATTTGCTTCGATTCCTCTACTGGAGATGATGAAGCCTAGGAGCTTTCCGGCGGGCACGACGAAAACGCATTTTTCCGGATTGAGCTTGATGTTGTCTGTACGTGAGCCTCAAGTCGTCTATTAAGGATTCGACGTGTCTGGTTTTAACGACCACATCATCTACGTATGCCTCCACTGTTTTGCCGATCTGTTTTTCCAGGCATGTCTGAATCATGCATTGATACGTTGCACCGGCGTTCTTAAGCCGGAAAGGCATGGTGTTAAAACAGAAGGGGCCGTATGGGGTGATAAATGCCGTTGCGGCTTGGTCGGACTCCGCCATCTTGATTTGATGGTATCCGGAGTAGAAACACAATGAGTCGTGCCCTGCGGTAGCGTCGATAATTTGATCGATGCGGGGGAGGGGGAAGGGATCCTTGGGGCAAGCCTTGTTGAGGTCCTTGAAATCGACGCATAAGTGCCAGGATTTATCCTTCTTTGGTACCATCACCAGGTTTGCTAGCCAGTCTGGGTGTTTTATTTTTCTAATGAATCCGGCCTCCAGTAACTTGGCTAGCTCCTCTCCCATGGCTTGTCGCTTAGGTTCAGAGAAACGCCGAAGAGTCTGCTTGACCGGCTTGAATCCCTTTAGAATGTTAAGGCTATGCTCGGCCAGCCTGGGTGGGATTCCTGGCATGTCTGAAGGATGCCAGGCGAATATGTCCCAATTCTCGCGCAGGAACTCCCGTAGTGCGGCGTCTACAGCGGGGTTTAACTATGCCCTGATGGATGCTGTTTTTGTAGGGTCCGTTGCGTGGACTTGGAATTTGACTATTTCATCCGCTGGTTTAAAAGAGGTGGACTTGGATCTTTTGTCAAGTATCACGTCGTCCCTGTCCACTGTGGAGCGCAGCGCAATTAATTCCTCGGCCGCGAGGGCTTCGGATAACGCCTCGAGGGCCAGTGCGGCTGTTTTGTTTTCGGCGCGGAGTGCTATGTCCGGATCACTAGCTAGAGTGATGATTCCATTGGGCCCGGGCATCTTGAGCTTCATGTACCCGTAATGGGGTATGGCTTGGAGGATCGTTAATGCCTCCCGCCCTAGAAGGGCGTGGTATCCGCTATTGAACGGGGCCACTTGGAATGTGATTTCTTCGGACCTATAGTTCTCCGGCGTGCCAAATACCACATCTAGTGTGATTTTCCTAGCACATCATGCCTCCCGATATGAATTCTATCACCGGGCCGGACTCGGCCGTTTTGACCGGTTTAGCCTGTATCCACTTAGTGAATTTGTCCACCATGACCAGCAAATATTTTTTCTTATGGCTTCCCCCTTTAAGGGGTCCGACCATATCCAGTCCCCAGACCGCGAAAGGCCAAGTAATGGGGATAGTTTGTAAGGCAGTTGGGGGCATGTGACTTTGGTTGGCGAAGAGCTGGCATCCGACGCAGCGTTGGACGAGGTCCTGCGCGTCTGCTCGGGTTGTCGGCCAATAAAACCCAGTACGGAAGGCCTTGCTAACAAGGGCCCGAGCTGCGGCGTGGTGTCCGCCGAGACCAGCGTGAATTTCCGCTAAAATCTGCCGCCCCTCTTCCTCGGAGATACATCGTTGAAGTACTCCGGTAGTACTTTTCTTGTAGAGCTCTCCGTCATGAACCTTGTAGGCCTTCGAACGCCGGACAATGCGGCGAGCCTCATTCTGGTCTTCGGGAAGCTCCTTCCTATTTACGTAGGCCAAGAAGGGTTCGGTCCACGGGGCAATGACTGCCATAATGAGATGGGCCAACGGTGTTATTTCGGTGGCTGAGCCCCCGATACTATCGGTGTGTTCGGGGTTCGGGGTTGTATTTGGATCTGGACTGTTGTTGCCGCCCTCCCCTTGCCACACCACGGATGGCTTGAAAAGCCTTTCCAGGAAGATGTTAGGTGGGACGGGGTCGCGCTTAGCGCCAATGCGAGCAAGGACGTCCGCCGCCTGGTTACTTTCCCAACATTTTTAAGACGACATTACGATAAGCTGCCATCTTTGGATCTTTGGCATCAAAGTCTCTGTTTATTTGAGTTATTGCAAGGTTTGAGTCCCCGCGCACCTCCAGGCATTGTATGCGCATGGATACGGCCATCCGAAGACCATGCAATAAGGCCTCGTATTCGGCTGCGTTGTTGGAGTCTGTGTATAATATCTGGAGTATGTACTAGACGACATCTCCAGTGGGGGACGTTAACACGACGCCCGCTCCCATCCCCGCCAACATTTTGGAGCCGTCAAAGTACATGACCCAATTGGAATATGCGCCATACTCTTTAGGTTGTTTGGCCTCTGTCCATTAGGAGACGAAGTCAGCCAGTACTTGGGATTTCATGGCTCGGCGTGGCTTGTATGTTATGTCAAATGGAAGTAGCTCTATGGCGCATTTGGCGATCCGTCCCGTGGCATGGCGGTTGTTTATTATGTCAATGAGTGGGACTTCAGAAGCCACCGTGATTGAACACTCCTGGAAGTAGTGTCGTAGCTTGCGGGATGCCATGAAGACCGCGTATGCTATCTTTTGGTAGTGGGGGTACTGGGATTTGCATGGTGTGAGGACAGTAGATACGTAGTATACTGGTTTTTGAAGTGGGAATTTGTGTCCGTCCTGTTCTCGTTCGACGACGAGCACGGCGCTCACCACCTGATGTGTTGCCGATATGTATAGCAACATGGGTTCACCAGCGTTTGGTGCGGCTGGGATTGGGTTGCTCGCTAGGAGGGCCTTTATTTCCTCCAGTCCGGCAGTCGTCGCGTCTGTCCATTCGAAGTTATCGGTGCGCCGTAAGAGGCGATAGAGCGGTAGTGCCTTTTCTCCTAGTCTGGAGATAAAGCGACTTAACGCTGCCATGCAACCAGCTAATTTTTGGACTTGTTTGAGGTCTGTTGGGGTAGCCAACTGTGATAGAGCTCGGATTTTAGCTGGGTTTGCTTCTATTCCTTTATTGGAAACGATGAAGCCCAGCAGCTTTCCGGCGGGGACGCCGAAGACGCACTTTTCCGGGTTGAGTTTAATGTCATACGCACGGAGGTTGTCGAATGTAAGACGTAAGTCGTCTATTAGTGTTTCGACGTGCCTAGTTTTGATGACGACGTCATCGACGTAAGCTTCTACTGTCTTGCCGATCTGTTTCTCCAGGCATGTTTGAATCATGCGTTGGTATGTGGCGCCGGCGTTCTTGAGCCCGAAGGGCATGGTGTTGAAGCAGAATGGCCCATATGGGGTAATAAATGCTGTTGCAGCCTGATCGGATTCCTTCATTTTGATTTGATGGTATCCGGAATATGCATCAAGGAAGCACAGTGAATCATGTCCTGCGGTGGCGTCAATGATTTGATCAATGCGGGGAGGGGGAAGGGATCCTTAGGGCAAGCCTTGTTGAGGTCTTTGAAATCGACACACAGGCGCCAGGATTTGTCCTTCTTCGGTACCATCACCAGGTTTGCCAGCCAGTCCGGATGTTTGATTTCTCTGATGAATCCGTCTTCGATAAGCTTGGCCAGCTCCTCCCCCATGGCTTGTCGCTTGGGTTCGGAAAAGCGCCGCAGTGTTTGCTTGACCGGTTTAAATCCCTTTAATATATTGAGGCTATGTTCGGCGAGCTTGCATGGGATCCCTGGCATATCCGAAGGGTGCCAGGCAAATATGTCCCAGTTTTCGCACAGGAATTCTCGTAGTGCGGCGTCAACTATTGGTTTCAGTTGCGCTCCTATAGATGCTGTCTTCTTGGGGTCCGTTGGGTGGACCTGGAATTTGACTATTTCTTCTGCTGGTTTGAAGGAGGTGGATTTGGGGCATTTGTCGAGGATTACATCGTCCCTGTCCACCGTGGAGTGCAGTGCAGTTAATTCTTCGGCCGCGAGAGCTTCGGATAGCGCTTCAAGGGCCAGGGATGCGGTTTTATTTTCAGCACGGAGTGCTATGTCTGGATCACTGACAAGAGTGATTATACCGTTTGGTCCGGGCATTTTGAGCTTCATATACCCGTAATGAGGTATAGCTTGGAAGCGTGTAAAAGCATCCCGCCCCAACAGGGCGTGGTATGCGCTGCTGAAAGGGGCCACTTGGAAAGTGATTTCTTTGGACCGATAATTCTCTGGCGTGCCGAATACCACGTCAAGTGTGATTTTTCCCGTGCATCGCGCCTCTCGACTGGGAATGATTGCTCGGAAGGTTGTGCTACTTTGCTTGATGCGGCTCCTGTCTATTTCCATTTTGTGGAGTGTGTCCTCGTAAATGAGGTTTAGTTCGCCGCCGCCATCCATGAGGACCTTGGTAAGTCTAAACCCGTCCACGATGGGACTAAGGACTAACGCTGCTGGCACTCGGACTGTTCTGTACTTCGGTTCGTCATCGGCATTAACTGTTATAGCCGTGTCATTCCAAGGGTTTATTGCAGCAATTTGGCAGACTTCGGCGAGGTCGCGAAGTGCCCTTCTGCGCTTGTTGTTTGAAGCGAATGTCTCGGAGACCGTCAATACTCTTGTGTCATTGTTTTCTGGGGGATGCTGTTCTGGGGCGGCTTTGATAAGGATGTCCTCGCCGCTCTTGGCTACCTGTCGTAGTATCCAACATGATCTAAGGCTGTGGGTTGCCACAGTATCTGGTGTTGTGTGTATTTTGCATGGGCCCTCGAGCCATCCCTCCAGAATGCTGCCGTGCCGCATGGTGGGTTTATGTTTCTTGACTGTTGGATCGGGCGTGCCACGGGAGTGACCCCTCTTCGCTTGTAGGAGGAGTTGAGTTGGGACCGACGGTTCCCAGCGAGCTGCCTGAGTTTTCCAGGCGCTTTCCATCGCGTTGTACTTCTGTATGATAGTTGCTAAGTCAGCGAACTTCTGTATGCGGCAACAATTGATGGCGTTGAGGATTCCTTCGTCCGTGCAATTGTTGCGGAACGCTGATATTGCGTCCTCGTCACGACAATCTTTTACCTTGTCTTTGACAAGGAGGAATCCGGCCCAGAAGTGGTGGACCGTTTCCTGAGACTGTTGTTTTATTCTCATGAGAGCGTTTATGTCCGGGTGGGTGGGTGGAATTAAATCCGAACCCTGTCCTGACCGATTATCCGGAATCTGAAGACCTTCCAGACTCAACAGTCCGGGCTCCAGAGTATCTTCTGATTGTTTAGGACTGCCGTCCGATTCTATGTTCGGAGGGGTGGTCGCATCCTTTCGCTGGTGGGTATCCGGTTCTTCCTGATCGGCGGTCCGGACATAGTCCGTCTTTGATATAGAAGAAGACTCGCCGTCCTGCTCCTCGACCACCGCTATCTGGTGGGTGACCGGTGGAGTTTCGGTTTCTCCTTGATCAGTTTTAGGCCCGATCTGATCATAATCTGTGGCGATTCCCAAAGCGGCGATGCGATCTAGGAGCTCATTTAAGGACGAAAACTTTGCCGGATCCATTTGCTTGGAGTGTTCGGAGTTGATGCGAAGGGGGTTTTCGATGGCCTGAGAGGTCATCGTCGGCTTAACAGCCGAACGGGCGATCATGGTAAAGCCGCCCAGCTGGAGGGTTTGGCCTGGGGCCAGGACTCTCCCGAAGATGATGTTGTCTTTAAGGACATGGCGAGTCATCGAACCTTTCATCGACGTCACAGTGGAACTCTCAGTGAAAGCACCAATGTCGGTGTCAAAACCGGCGGATCTCGGGTAGGGGGTCCCGAACTGTGCGTCTAAGGTCGATGGTAACAGGAGACGGGGGACACGATGTTTACCCAGGTTCGGGCCCTCTCTATGGAGGTAATACCCTACTTCCTGCTTGATTGATCTTGATGAATATGAGTGTTACAAGAGTTGATCTACCACGAGATCGTAATGGCTAAAACCCTAGAAGTCTAGCCTGTTTGACTATGGTAATGAGTATATCCTTTCCGGACTAAACCCTCCGGTTTATATAAACACCGGGAGGATCTAGGGTTACATGGAGTCGGTAACATAGGAAGGAATCTTCATGGTTGGTCGCCAAGCTTGCCTTCCATGCCAAGGAGAGTCCAATCCGGACACGGGTACAGTCTTCGGCCTTCATGTCTTCACAGCCCATCAGTCCGGCCCATGGATAACAGGCCGGACGCCCGAGGACCCCTTAGTCCAGGACTCCCTCAGGTGTCGCCCCCCTTTCCTTCTCCTTCTCCCTCTCCATCCCTCTTTCCCTCTTTGGTAAAAGGAAGGGGGGGTCCGAATTGGACTTGGAGTCCTAGTAGGACTCCTCCCCACTTGTTGGCACGCCTAGGCCGACCTCCTCCCCTCCCCTCCTTTATATACGGGGGTGGGAGCACCTCTAAGCACATCAATTGTTTCTTAGCCGTGTGCGGTACCCCCCCTCCACCGTTTACTCCTCCGGTCATATTGTCGTAGTGCTTAGGCAGAGCCCTGCGCGGATCACTTCACCATCACCATCATCACGCCGTCGTGCTGACGAAACTCTCCCTCGACACTTTGCTGGATCGAGAGTTCGAGGTACGTCATCGAGCTGAACGTGTGCTGAACTCAGGGGTGTCGTACGTTCAGTACTTGATCAGTTGGATCGCGAAGACGTTCGACTACATCATCCGCGTTTAACTAACGCTTCCGCTTTCGGTCTACGAGGGTACGTGGACACACTCTCCCCCTCTCGTTGCTATGCATCTCGTAGATAGATCTTGCGTGATCGTAGGTGCTACGTTCCCCAATAGTGGCATCCAAGAAAGGTCTATGCTTAGATGATATGCATGAGTAGGACACAAAGAGTTGTGGGCGATGATAGTCATACTGCTTACCACCAACGTCTTATTTTGATTTGCGGTATTGTTGGATGAAGCGGCCCGCACCAACCTTATATGACCACGTTCATGAGACCGGTTCCACCGACAGACATGCAACTTGTTTTGCATAAAGGTGGCTGGCGGGTGTCTGTTTCTCCAACTTTAGTTGAATCGAATTTGACTACGGCCGGTCCTTGTTGAAGGTTGAAACAGCAAACTTGACGAAACATCGTTGTGGTTTTGATGCATAGGTAAGAACGATTCTTACTAGAAGCCCGTAGCAGCCACGTAAAACTTGCAACAACAAAGTAGAGGACGTCTAACTTGTTTTTGCAGGGCATGTTGTGATGTGATATGGTCAAGACATGATGTGATATACGTTATTGTATGAGATGATCATGTTTTGTAAAAGTTATCGGCAACTGGCAGGAGCCTTATGGTTTTCGCTTTATTGTATGAAATGCAATCGCCATGTAATTGCTTTACTCTATCACTATGCGTTAGCGATAGTTGTAGAAGCAATAGTTGGCGAGACGACAACGACGCTACGATGGAGATCAAGGTATCAAGCCGGTGATGATGGAGATCATGACGGTGCTTTGGAGATGGAGATCAAAGGCACAAGATGATGATGGCCATATCATGTCACATATTTTGATTGCATGTGATGTTTATATCTTGCAGCTATAGAATTTGTTGGAGATTTCATATCGCTCAACTCGGGCATTTGCTTGAAATATTAACTTCAACTCCTGGAACATCTCATATGGTCCATGACGTTCAAAACGTCTTTGAAGTCCCGATTCTAAGCCGTAAAGCATGGCACACTGAACTATCGAGTAGTCATCATCTTGAGCTTGCTAGACGTTCATAACATCAGCATCTGCTCCTGCAGCAGGTGATGCAGTCCTGGATTAAGGGGTCCTCGGGCGTCCGGCCTATGTGACATGGGCCGGACTGATGGGCCGTGAAGATACAAGACAGAAGACTCTCTCCCGTGTCCAGATAGGACTCTCCTTTCCGTGGATGGCAAGCTTGGCGTTCGGATGTGAAGATTCCTTTCTCTGTAACCGACTTTGTACAACCCTAGTCCCCTCCGGTGTCTATATAAACCGGAGGGGTTAGTCCGTAGGGCCAATCATAATCATACATGCTAGAAATCTAGGGTTTAGCCATTACGATCTCGTGGTAGATCAACTCTTGTAATCCTCATCAAGATCAATCAAGCAGGAAGTAGGGTATTACCTCCATCAAAAGGGCCCGAACCTGGGTAAACATCATGTCCCCTGTCTCCTGTTACCATCTACCTTAGACGCACAGTTCGGGACCCCCTACCCGAGATCCACCGGTTTTGACACCGACATTGGTGCTTTCATTGAGAGTTTCGTTGTGTCGTCACCAGGATGTTCGATGGCTCCATCCATCATCTACAACAACGCAGCCCTGGAGGAGGCCTTCCTCCCCGGCCAGATTTTTGTATTCGATGGCTTTGCATTGCGGGCCAACTCGCTTGGCCATCTAGAGCCGATCGACAGCTACGCCCCAGGTCACCAGATTAGTTTTGGAAATCTGGACTATGTCGCTGATATCCGAGGAGACTTGATCTTCCAAGGGTTCACGACCCCAACCTCCGCTCTGTCCTTAGATCCAGAGCGCATCGCCAGGTCCGAAGACAGGATTACTGAGCCCGCCGGACAGTCTACGGCCATTAAGCTCGGCACGGGAGAGCCAGAGGGAGTAGTGTTGCTGGCACCCATCATGAAGGCGGATCCCTCCCCGGACACCGGCTCCGGACCCTCGGAGTCAGCATCGTGTGAGTTCGGCCAAGGAGTTCCCTCCCCGCCGTACTCCACGAACTTTCTTCTCCCTGCCCAAACCTCGCCTTTAAGCGAGGCTCTGGACTTGATGCGGTCCCTCGTCATTACACAGGAGCGATGGCCGAACTATGCCCAGCCCAGACTAGGGGCAAAGAGCAGGGAATTTTACGTCCCACCCACCACCCACTTCATAGCCACTGTCGAGGACTTAACTGACATGCTCAATTACGGCTCGGAAGAAATCGACGGTATGGACGATGATGCCAGAGAAGAGCAGGCCCAAAACCCACCATTTACCGGACGCTGGATGGCCACATCCTCATATGATGTGTACATGGTGGACACACCCAAAGAGAATAACAGCGATGGCAAGGAAAACCAAGTCGAGGATAAACCTCCTAAGATACAGCCAAAGCGCCGACGATAGCGGTGCCGCGCTAAGTCACGCCATGGAAAAGACAGCAATATCGGCACAGGAGGAAACAATACTCTAGACGATGCCGAAGACAATGAAGACCCTGTTGAGCCAACCTCCGAGCAGGACGACTGGGAAGATGGGCGTGCTAGCCCTGATGAACAGGCCGTAAACGAAGACTCGGAGGACAGTAATTATGTTCCGCTCTCTGAGGACGAGGTGAGCCTCGGCGACGAAGAATTTATCTTGCGTGAGGAACCTCTCGAGCAGGAGCGCTTCAGGCGCCGGCTAATTGCTACTGCAAGGAGCCTGAAAAAGAAGCAGCAGCAACTCCAGGCTGATCAAGATCTGCTCAACGATAGATGGACTAATGTCCTGGCAGCCGAGGAATACGGCCTTGAGCGCCCAACTAAAAGTTACCTGAAGCGCACATTGCTACCTCAATTCGATGACGAGGCACTTGAGCCCGTACCATCAGCACGTAATGCGGCTAACCAACCACCTCGTGGCCGGGACAAAACGGCAACTCAAGCCGAATACCAGCCCGTACTACCTCGCCGTAAGGGCAGAGATACAACAGCTCGGAGATATACATATGACCTGCGGTAGGACCTGGACAATAGAGCAGGTCAGACCAGATCAATCTACGGATCGCGGGGGCATGCCCCGACACACAACGACGGCTATCTAGCCAGACGTGACAAACATAATCACACCCGGGCCGAAAACCACAGACGGACTCCATCCGAGCTACTCGCGACTTGGCCCGATATAGAGGCGCCGCACACCCCCTTTGCTTCACGGATGAAGTAATGGAACAAGAATTCCTGGAAGGGTTTAAACCCGTGAACATCGAATCATATGATGGAACAACAGACCCCGCGGTATGGATTGAAGATTTTCTTCTCCATATTCATATGGCCCGCGGTGACGATCTTCATGCCATCAAATACCTCCCGCTAAAACTCGAGGGACCAGCTCGGCACTGGTTGAACAGTCTGCCCGAAAACTCCATTGGTAGTTGGGAGGACTTGGAAGACGCCTTCCGCGATAACTTCCAAGGTACATATGTCCGACCTCCGGATGCCGACGACTTAAGTTACATAGTTCAACAACCCGGAGAGTCAGCCAGGAAGCTCTGGACTAGGTTCTTAATTAAAAAGAACCAAATTGTTGATTGTCCAGACACCGAAGCCCTGGCGGCCTTTAAGCATAGCGCCCGAGATGAGTGGCTCGCCCGCCACCTTCGCCAGGAAAAACCAAAATCCATGGCAGCCCTCACCGCGCTAATGACCCGCTTTTGTGCAGGAGAAGATAGCTGGCTGCCTCGTCGAAGCAATAGCACCAGCGATCCGGGCACTTCCGAAGCCCGAGATGGCAATGACAAGCCTCGATGCAATAAAAACAAGCGTCAAAATAATAATGTAGGAACCCAAGACACGGCGGGCAACGCCGGATTCAGTGGTTCCAAATCTGGCCAACAGAAGAAGACATTCAAGGCACGCAAAGATGGCCCATCCAGTTTGGACATGATATTGGATCGGCCCTGTCAAATTCATGGCAGCCCTGACAAACCCGCCAACCATACCAACAGAAATCGTTGGGTCTTCAAACAAGCAGGCAAGCTCAACGCCGAACACAAGGGGAAGGGGCCGCCCAGTGACAGCGATGATGAGGAGACTCGCCAACCGAACACCAGGTGACAGAAGCAATTTCCCCCCGAAGTAAAAACAGTAAACATGATATATGTGACACACATCCCTAAAAGGGAGCGCAAGCGCGCACTGCGGGACGTCTATGCCATAGAGCCGGTCGCCCCAAAATTTAACCCATGGGTGGCCTACCCGATCACTTTTGATCGAGGGGACCACCCAAACAGTATCCGTCACGGAGGTTCGGCAGCTCTGGTCCTCGACCCAATTATCGATGGGTTCCATCTTACGAGAGTCCTCCTGGAAGGTTGCAGTAGCCTTATTCTACTCTACCAAGACACTGTCCTCAAGATGGGCATTGATCCTTCGCGAATCAAGCCCACCACAACTACCTTCAAGGGAGTAATACCTAGCGTAGAGCCCCACTGCACAGGCTCAATTACATTGGAAGTTGTCTTCGGCTCGCCGAACAACTTTCAAAGCAAAGACTTGATCTTAGATATTGTCCCATTCGCAGTGGCTATCATGCACTGCTCGGACGGGCCGCTTTTGCTTATTTTAATGCGGTCCCACACTACGCCTATCTAAAGCTTAAGATGCCCGGTCCACGAGGCCTCATCATGATAGACGGAAATATGGAACTCTCCCTCCGTACTGAGGAGCATACTGCGGCTATTACAGCTGAAGTACAAAGCGGCCCCATTAAGCCGCGTATCTCATCGGCCATTAAGCCGCCGACCTCTACTACACAGGACCGGTCAATTTCAGAGCTAGATTAGCAGTTCGGCCTCCGTTGTTTGCCTCATATACTCGTGAAGTTTGTACCGCGCATACATCATTATGCACTTAAAATAACTTGGTCATCGGCGGAGGCACAATACGGACAGGCTTACAATACGGTTCGCATTCCTCTAGCCTTCTTCTTTTTTCTAACTATTTTTATCTTTTACTACAGGTGAATCAAAACCTGTTCATCCTACGGACTCACAATGACTCTTTCTGAGTTCGGCTTCGTATAAATAACCAATGGCTATTCCTGTCAAGGAAGCTTTTAGCTATGGCAAAGGCAGCGCAGACGTGCGACAGGAGGTCCAAATATTTTTTTGTAGACCGCACACTTTATTTCAAACCTGTAAGGTGCCTTTTTCCCCAGCCTTCGACCCCTGGCATGTCAAATAGCCTGGGTAGGGGTGGTGTAATCTGTATAATTGTGTTTGACGTATAAATCAGATTCCAGTGAACATAAATCCGTATTCAGTATTTGCTTTTTCCAAAACTGAATTTTGCTTCTCCGGTTGTTTCACACGCGCACCTCGGCTCAAATCGGCAGGGGCTCGATACGGCAACATATGTGTCGCCGAAAAGTCCGAATAGCTTTATAGCATAATTCGGCGTCACGAGTTTGGCCTTATATGCATCAGCTCCGAATCATGTCTTTGGTCAATAGTTGGGTTGCCCGGCTCCTGTGCTCACTACCTTACGTTCCGTCCTATCGGCTAGGGTAGTAAAGGGAGAACTACTGCGATTGTGTTTCCGGTTCACCTGGTCAAGCACCTCAGTAGAGAAACCCGAAAACTGACTGTCATGATGCCACGAGAGCTGGTCAACCACTCGTTGACTTATCAAAATCTTTTGCGATTTCTTCCGTATTACACGAAGGACTATTTTTCCAGTCACCTATGTAGCGCAGCCGTATTCGGATAACCGCATACATACAAGGGGCTATATCGTAGACCCACCGTCAAACTCCTATGGCTAAGTGAAGGTGTTAAAGCCCTATAGTCCGATTGCCTAGTTCGCCGCACTGACACCTCCTTAACGGACCAAGACGTTGGGTCAAGCATGGTCAGTTGCTATTCTGAACACCCCCGAATTATATGCGAGGGGGTGAAGCCGACGACTGGCAAACTTTCAGATTATAAAAAAACAAAATGGCCGCACAGGAGAAAATGCCTTTCAGGCAACAGGCATAAATATAACACAACCTTAATATATCATAATATTTTTATCACACTTCTGATACATTTACTCGAACATAATATCTTTCGAGCATTGACCCTCTATCAAGCGGGCGCCCTCTAGGACATCCTCAAAATATTGCTCCGGCGTGCGATGGTCCTTGCCCTCGGGTGGACTGTTTGCTGCAATATCGGTGGCCTTCATTTTTGCCCAGTATGTCTTGACACGGGCAAAGGCCATCCGTGCACCTTCAATGCACGCCGACCGCTTAACAGCGTCGATACGCGGCACTGCGTCAACAAGCCACTGCATGAAACCGAAATAACTGTTCAGAATTGGCTCAGTTGGCCACAGCCGGACCACGACTTCCTCCATGGCAGCTCCGGACACCTTGTGGAGCTCGGCCCACTGGGCCATTTGTTCGTTTAGCAACGCCGGACGCTTTGGCCCGTCGAACTGTCACCAGAAAAGCTTCTCCACTGCATGTCCGTCTTGCGCTTGGTAAAACTGTGCCGCAAGTACAAGAACGAGTCTGGAGAACTCCACACTTGATTCAGCAGGGCATACTTCAGATCGCCGAATTTAGTCTGTAAAAGAAAGGGCTTACCAGCCACTATCTCCCCAGCTTGCCGAATCTCTTCCCGGGCCGCTCTCGACTCGGATCGTGCCCCTCGCGCCTCTTGTAAGGCCTTGTCGAGATAGGCCATCTTGGCTTTCTTATCCTTTTCGAGTGATTTGCATTGGGCAGTGGCCTCCTTTAGCTCTCGCGCCATGGTAGATATTCTCTCCTCGCACTGGCGCCGAGTGGCCTGTTCGGCCTTTAAATCAGCAGCTGCCTTTTTGACAGCCGCATTGCTCACTCTGGCTTGCTCCTTGGCCCGGGCAAGTTCAGCCCGAAGGGTCTGAACCGCAGCAGCACCATCTGCAATTATGCATGTCCCAGTTAAAAATTCTCAGCTTCGTGCTTATATTATTATACGTGCATAAGCTGACTGCCCCAAAACATACCTTGTGCCTCGTCGAGCCGCCTGTTAATAAGAGTAATGTCCTCATCCGCTGACTCAAGTTTTTTGCTTTGAATTTGCAACTTCTGCAACGGGGGCAGTCGTCATTGATGTAACAGCCTGTTTTTAAATTATTCATGTTATTTCCTGAGCATATCTTTGGACCCTCTGATCGCCTCCCTGGGGAAGCCGACCAGAGTCTCAGGGGCTACTATCTATACACAGGCACATTTTGCATGTAAAGAGTAGTCAAGATATTACATTGCATACCTCAAAGCCTCTTAGTAGGCCCGTGAAGGCTTCATTCTGTCAGCTTCTCACGGATAGAATCCTCTCAACTACCATACCCATTAAGGTACGATGTTCCTCTGAGATGGACGCATTCTGCAACATGCCCATTAAGGTATCCGGCGCTTCCGGATTCCTGGAAGCGGCTGCCGGAGTATGAACTCCCTTTGAAGGGATATATTTACTCGATCCTAGAGTCGTCTTCGGCTGTAAACCGGGTAGTCCAGGGCCTTTACTATTGGTCTCCGTAGGGGCTGCATACCCCGGACCATTGGCAACCGAAGTATCACCTTTGGGCGCTGTCTTCATTGCCCCCCGCGCCATTTGGTGATCGGGGGCGACCCTCCAGGATGACACCTCGAAGTCGTCTGCCTTAAGGGGCGAGGAAACATGTGGAGGCATCTTGCTTTCCATCATCTCCGGAAGCAGGTCACCCAAGGAGGAGGACTGTTGAGGAGGACTGCAGGCCGGACTACAAACATATATTTAAGATGTTACCCTTGTAACCTGAAAAGAAAGGGATATGTCTAAAACACCCTTGTTCACTTACGATTCGGCTAAGGGCCTGTCCTTACGGAGGAACTGTGCAGCATCATCTTCCGAACCGGCTGATAGGGACACCTCCCCTCTCTTGGGATCCTCCACCTCCAGATCTTCAGAGGCAGTCCTTTTCTTCCCATGGGGAGAAGTGATATCAGCTTCTTCTTCCCCTTCATCTTCATAAGAGGGAGTTCCAGTCTCCCCGGACATAGCGTCCGGTGTACCTTTCGAGTGGACACCACCTTTGGCCTTTCTGCTCTCCTCCTGGGCCTCCTTCAGCGGCACTTAATACGGTGCCGGGGCCAGCATCCTTGTCAACACAGGATCAACTGTCATTGGGGAGTGGAGCCAAACACCTAATTCGTTCTGCCTTCTTTATTGAGCCCTGATCGGAGACAGGTTTCTCAGTATATTGATACGGGATAATTAACTAAGCTGTGTTCAGGAGTCGAGTGCTTACCGAGGTATCCGGATGGTTGCAGTCGAGGCCGATGTCCTCGGTTGTGTCCGGCCGCTGTTTTGGGTCCCGAAGAATAACTTCCACATCCCTCTGTGAGTTGTGCCGAAGAAGTGCTGAAGGGTCCGTGGTCCTTCCGGATTGAACTTCCACAGGCGGAGAGGCCGTCGCTGGCATGGTAGGACCCGGCGGACTAGCATTACCTGGATCACATTGATGAGGCGAGTGTCCTTTTCAAGAAGACTCCGGATACGGCTTTCTAGCGTCTGCACTTCATCAATTGGTCCCCAGTCCAGCCCCTTGTTAATCCATGATGCGACTCATAACAGAGGGCCAGATCGGAACGCAGGTGTAGCTGCCCACTTGGTATCGCGGGGTTTAGTGATGTAAAACCACTCCTGCTGCCATAGGTTGGAAGTTTATGTGAAGGAGCCCTTTGGCAGTATTGGCGAGCTTGCTCACCATAGCACTGTCACACTCCGCTTGCTCCCCATCGACTACCTTTGGTTTCAAATTAAAGGTCTTGAGCCATAAGCCGAAGTGTGGGGGAATGCGGAGAAAGGCCTCGCACATGACGATGAACGCCGAGATGTGAAGAAAGGAGTCCGGAGCTCGATCGTTAAAATATAGCCCATAATAAAACATGAGGCCACGAACGAAGGGGTGGAGAGAAAACCCTGGCCCCCGAAGGAAGTGGGAGATGAATACGACCCTCTCGCCGGATCTGGGTGTAGGAATAACCTGCCCCTTAGAAGGAAGCCTGTGAAGGATTTCAGCGGTCAGGTACCTTGCCGCTCGGAGCTTCGCGATATCCTCCTCTGTGACTGAGGAGGCCACCCACCGGCCTTGGAGGCTGGGTCCAGACATGAATGGGAGGCTTGGATCGATTAAGTTGAAACCTAGGTGCTGGAGCTCGGGGTTTGGAAAGTTGAGGAAGAAAAAGACGGGTCTGTGCCCCTTTATAAAGGCGGTGAATATCGAACGCCCCCTCATAAGCCTTGAAACTTGCCTATTCCCAAGGAATCATGCCAACGGAGCGGTTGGATTACCCACCCGTATTGATGAAAATCCCGTAATAAGGGGACACGATCTCTGCTTCGACAAGACGTGCCGATAAAACCGCATCTTGAAACATGGAGCGGAAGGCTAAAAAACAGTTTGAAATAATGACCGGGCGGTGACGTGATGTCATGCTACAAAAGTTGTCAGTGGATTGGACTCGTGAAATATTTATACTCTCTACGCGTGGGTGTGGTGTTTGTTTTGCAGAGCTGGACACGTTCTCTGTGTTCAAGAGCTGCTTTGGAGTATTTAGAGGAGGAACCCGGCTTGCAATGCCGAAGACAATCTGCATGCCGGACACGTCGTCATTGAAGCCTGGTTCAGGGGCTACTGAGGGAGTCCTGGATTAAGGGGTCCTCGGGCGTCCGGCCTGTGTGACGTGGGCCGGACTGATGGGCCGTGAAGATACAAGACAGAAGACTCTCTCGCGTGTCCGGATAGGACTCTCCTTTGCGTGGATGGCAAGCTTGGCGTTCGGATGTGAAGATTCCTTTCTCTGTAACCGACTTTGTACACCCATAGTCCCCTCCGGTGTCTATATAAACCGGAGGGGTTAGTCCGTAGGGCCAATCATAATCATACAGGCTAGACATCTAGGGTTTAGCCATTACGATCTCGTGGTAGATCAACTCTTGTAATCCTCATATTCATCAAGATCAATCAAGCAGGAAGTAGGGTATTACCTCCATCAAGAGGGCCCGAACCTGGGTAAACATCGTGTCCCCTGTCTCCTGTTATCATCGACCTTAGACACACAGTTCGGGACCCCCTACCCGAGATCCACCGGTTTTGACACCGACAGCAGGCCTTTCACCTAGCAGTGCATCAAGGACATAATTCTTCTGTGCAGCAATGAGGATAATCCTCAAGTTACGGACCCAGTCCGTGTACTTGCTACCATCATCTTTCAACTTAGCTTTCTCTAGGAATGCATTAAAATTCAAGGGAACGGTAGCACGGGCCATTGATCTACAACATAGATATCAGGACTAAGTTCATGATAAATTAAGTTCAATTTAATCATATTACTTAAGAACTCGCACTTAGATAGACATCCCTTGAGTCATCTAAATGGTCACGTGATCCATATCAACTAAACCATGTCCGATCATCACGTGAGATGGAGTAGTTTTCAATGGTGAACATCTTATGTTGATCATATCTACTATATGATTCACGTTCGACCTTTCGGTCTCAGTGTTCCGAGGCCATCTCTGTACATGATAGGCTCGTCAAGTTTAATCTGAGTATTCTGCACGTGCAAAACTGTCTTGCACCCATTGTATGTGAACGTAGAGCTTATCACATCCGATCATCACGTGGTGTCTCAGCACGACGAATTGTCAGGGTATTTGATACTGGTTCTGTTGCTCATATTTGCAACTCGAAACAGGGGCTACGGATTAAATGAAGATTGGCTAAAGACGAGGTCGATGCGCGTCGGCAATGGTTCCAAGGTCGATGTGATCGCCGTCGGCACGCTACCTCTACATCTACCTTCGGGATTAGTTTTAGACCTGAATAATTGTTATTTGGTGCCAGCGTCGAGCATGAACATTATATCTGGATCTTGCTTGATGCGAGACGGTTATTCATTTAAATCAGAGAATAATGGTTGTTCTATTTATATGAGTAATTATCTTTTATAGTCATGCACCCTTGAAGAGTGGTCTATTTTTGTTGAATCTCGATCATGGTGATACACATATTCATAATATTGATGCCAAAAGATGCAAAGTTGATAATGATAGTGCAACATATTTGTGGCACTGCCGTTTAGGTCATATTGGTTTAAAGCGCATGAAGAAACTCCATGCAGATGGACTTTTGGAACACTTGATGCTTGCGAACCATGCCTCATGGGCAAGATGACTAAGACTCCGTTCTCCGGAATAATGGAGCGAGCTACTGACTTATTGAAAATAATACATACCGATGTATCCGGTCCGATGAGTGTTGAGGCTCGCAACGAGTATCATTATTTTCTAACCTTCACAGATGATTTGAGCAGATATGGGTATATCTACTTAATGAAACACAAGTCTGAAACATTTGAAAAGTTTAAAGAATTTCAGAGTGAAGTGGAAAATCATCGTAACAAGAAAATAAAGTTTCTACGATCTGACCGCGGAGGCGAATATTTGAGTTACGAGTTTGGTCTTCATTTAAAACAATGTGGAATAGTTTCACAACTCACGCCACCTGGAACAACACAGCATAATGGTGTGTCCGAACGTCATAACCATACTTTATTAGACATGGTCTGATCTATAATATCTCTTACTGATTTACCACTATTGTTTTGGGGTTATTCATTAGAGACAGCTGCATTCACGTTAAATAGGGCACCATCTAAATCCATTGAGACGACACCGTATGAACTATGGTTTGGCAAGAAACCTAAGCTATCATTTCTTAAAGTTTGGGGTTGTGATGCTTATGTGAAAAAGCTTCAGCCTGATAAGCTTGAACCCAAATCGGAGAAGTGCGTCTTCATAGGATACCCAAAAGAAACTATTGGGTACACCTTCTATCACAGATCCTAAGGCAAGATATTTGTTGCTAAGAATGGATCCTCTCTAGAGAAGAGTTTCTCTCGAAAGAAGTCAGTGGGAGGAAAGTAGAACTTGATGAGGTAATAGTTCATCACAGAAATCAGTTCCGGTGATGCCTACACCAATTAGTGAGGAAGCTAATGATGATGATCATGAAACTTCAAATCAAGTTACTACCGAACCTTGTAGGTCAACCAGAGTACGTTCCGCACCAGAGTGGTACGGTAATCCTGTTCTAGAAGTCATGTTACTAGACCTTGACAAACCTACGAACTATGAGGAAGCGATAATGAGACCAGATTCCGCAAAATGGCTTGAGACCATGAAATCTGAGATGTGATCCATGTATGAGAACAATGTATGGACTTTGGTTGACTTGCCCAATGATCAGCAAGCCATTGAGAATAAATGGATCTTCAAGAAGAAGACTGACGCTGATGGTAATGTTACTGTATACAAAGCTCGATTTGTTGCGAAAGGTATTCGACAAGTTCGAGGAGTTGACTACGATGAGACCTTATCACCCGTAGTGATGCTTAAGTCTGTCTGAATCATGTTGGAGATGGAATCTAGCAAATGGACGTCAAAACTGCATTCCTTAATGGATTTCTTGAAGAAGAGTTGTATATGATGCAACCAGAAGGTTTTGTCGATCCTAAAGGTGCTAAAAAAGTGTGCAAGCTCCAGCGATCCATTTATGGACTGGTGCAAGCATCTCGGAGATGGAATATACACTTTGATAGTGTGATCAAAGCATATGGTTTTATACGAACTTTTGGAGAAGCATGTATTTACATGAAAGTGAGTGGGAGCTCTGTAGCATTTCTAATGTTATATGTGGATGACATATTGTTGATTGGAAATGATATAGAATTTCTGGATAGCATAAAAGGATACTTGAAGAAGATTTTTTCAATGAAATACCTCGGTGAAGCTGCTTATATATTGGGCATCAAGATATATAGAGATAGATAAAGAAGCTTAATTGGACTTTCACAAAGCACATACCTTGATAAAGTTCTGAAGAAGTTCAAAATGGATCAGTCAAAGAAAGGGTTCTTTGCCTGTGTTATGATACGTCTCCAACGTATCTATAATTTTTGATTGTTCCATGCTATTTTATTATCAATCTTGGATGTTTTATAATCATTTTGTAGTCATTTTATATCATTTTTTGGTACTAACCTATTGACATAGTGCCAAGTAACAGTTGCTATTTTTTCCATGTTTTTACATTGCAGGAAATCAATATCAAACGGAGTCCGAATGCCACGAAACTCCACGATGATTTTTTATGGGCCAAAAGGAAGGCAATGGACCCTGGTTGCACCTGGGGAGTGCCACGAGGGGGGCACAACCCACCAGGGCGCGCCAGGAGGCCCAGGCGCGCCCTGGTGGGTTGTGCCCACCTCGGGTGCCCCCCGGACCACCACTTTGCTCTATAAATACCACAATATTCCAGAAACCCTGGAAGAGGCGTCGAAATATTCATCCAGCTACCGCAGAGTCCAGAACCACCAGATCCAATCTAGACACCATCACGGATGGGTTCACCACTTCCATTGTTTCCTCTCCGATGATGCGTGAGTAGTTCTTTGTAGACCTTCGGGTCCGTAGTTAGTAGCTAGATGGCTTTCTCTCTCTCTCTCTCTCTCTCGTTGAATTCTCAATACAATGGTCTCTTGGAGATCCATATGATGTAACTCTTTTGCTGTGTGTTTGTTGGGATCTGATGAACTTTGAGTTTATTATCAGTCATATCTTTTTATATCCATGAAAGTTATTTGAGTTTCTTTGATCTCTGATATGCATGATCTCTTATAGCCTCATATTTCTTCTCCAATATTTGGGTTTTGTTTGGCCAACTTGATCTATTTGTCTTGCAATGGGAAGAGGTGCGCGGTAGTGGGTTCAATCTTAGGGTGCTCGATCCCAGTGATAGAAGGGGAAATGACACGTATGTATCATTGCTACTAAGGATAAAAAGATGGGGTCTATATCTACCGCCATATAGATAAACGGATCTTGTCTACATCATGTCATCGTTCTTATTGCATTACTCCGTTTTTCCATGAACTTAATACACTAGATGCATGCTGGATAGCGGTCGATGTGTGGAGTAATAGTAGTAGATGCAGGCAGGAGTTGGTCTACTAATCTTGGACGTGATGCCTATGTAATGATCATTGCCTGGATATCTCTATAATTATTTGAAGTTCTATCAATTTCCCAACAGTAATTTGTTTACCCACCGTTGCTGTTTTTCTCGAGAGAAGCCACTAGTGAAACCTACGGCCCCCGGGTCTTTCTTCTCATATATTTGCCTTGCGATCTACTTTTCCTTTGCATTTTTATTCAGATCTATTAAACCAAAAATACAAAAATACCTTGCTGCGTTTTATCTTTATTTATTTTATTTGGTGTTCGATCTATCAATCTATTACAACTTTCTCCTGTCAACTTGCCAATTTCTGGTGTCGTTACCCGAAAGGGATTGACAACCCCTTTAACACGTCGGGTTGCGAGGTGTTGTTATTTGTGTGCAGGTGTTGTTTACGTTGTGTTGCTTGGTTCTCCTACTGGTTTGATACCTTGGTTTCATAACTGAGGGAAATTCTCTACCGTCGCTGTGCTACATCATCCCTCCCTCTCCGAAGAAATACCGACGTAGTTCCAGCTACCATCAGGAAGAATTTCTGGCGCCATTATCGAGGAGGATCTTCAACATAACCAGGTTCCTAATCACAAATCTCATCTCCTTGCAATTTACATTATTTTCCATTTGCCTCTCGTTTTCCTCTCCCCCACTTCACAAAAATTTGCCATTTTATTCCCCTCTCTTTTTCCGTTCGCCGTTTTCTTGTCGGATCTGTTTTTGAGTGCAATCTTGTTGTGTGGTCATCATGACTCAAGAGAACACCAAATTATGTGATTTCTCAAATACCAACAACAATGATTTTATTGGCACTCCGCTTGCTCCTCCCGCCAATAGTGCGGAGACTTGTGATATTAATACTGCTTTGCTGAATCTTGTTATGAAAGACCAATTTTCCGGTACTCCTAATGAGGATGCCGCGTCCCATCTTAATACCTTCGTGGAATTATGCGATATGCAAAAGAAAAAATATGTGGACAATGATGTGGTCAAGATGAAATTAT
The DNA here is from genome assembly GCF_002575655.3 of Aegilops tauschii subsp. strangulata. Taxonomy (NCBI): domain Eukaryota; kingdom Viridiplantae; phylum Streptophyta; class Magnoliopsida; order Poales; family Poaceae; genus Aegilops; species Aegilops tauschii. Next base: position 385,138,669 of record NC_053039.3, on the reverse strand, counting down.
TTTCGTTTTCTTTGCGTGATTCTGCAAAAATTTGGTTCCTTTCTTTGCCTCGCAACAGTATCGATTCTTGGAATAAGTGCAAAGATGCTTTTATCACTAAGTATTTTCCTCCCGCAAAAATTATTTCCCTTAGAACCCAGATCATTAATTTCAAGCAACTTGAACATGAGCATGTTGCACAATCTTGGGAAAGGATGAAAATGATGCTAAGGAATTGCCCAACTCATGGGTTAAATCTTTGGATGATCATACAAAATTTTTATGAGGGGTTGAATTTTGTTTCTCGTAATCTTTTAGATTCCACCGCGGGTGGAACTTTTATGGAAATTACTTTGGGTGAAGCCACCAAATTGCTTCATAATATCATGGCAAATTATTGACAATGGCATACCGAAAGAGCTCTTACTAGTAAAAAAGTTAATTCGGTTGAAGAAATTTCTTCTTTGAGTGATAAAGTTGATGCTCTTGTGAAATTGGTTGCTAGTAAAAGTGCTCCTATTGATATTAATGATATGCCTTTATCTACTTTGATTGAGCAAAATAGTGATGCCATTGATGTGAATTTTATTTCTCGCAATAATTTCAACAACAATGCTTATAGAGGAAATTTTAATCCTAGGCCTTTTCCTAGTAATTCCTCTAACAATTGTGGTAATTCCTATGGAAATCAATCTTATAATAATAATAGGAATACCTCTGGTCTTGAGAATAATATTAAAGAATTTATCAACACACAAAAAGTTTTCAACACTTCCATAGAAGAAAAGTTGAATAAGATTGATGATTTGTCGAGAAGTGTTGATAGAATTGCTCATGATGTGGAAAATCTCAAGATGAAAAGTTGTGTGCCTAAAGTAGATGAATCAATTAAAGCTCTTTATGTTTCTATGGATGAAAGTAAGAAAAGAACTGCTATGCTTAGAGCAAAAAGAGAATTTTTAGAAAAAGCTTTTTCTAGTGATTATTCTTGCACAGATGATAAAGATCTTAAAATGATTGGTGTTTCTTCTATTGATTCCTTGTTTAGTAAAGTTAAGAATGATGAAAAAGGGACTGGAGAAGAGTCAACTTTAGGTATACGGCGTCCAATATTTCGGAGGGTGAAAATCTTGTTGAGAAAATTGATAAAAGTGGGTTTGGAGAGGTCAAAACTTTTGTTAGTGATGCACCCACTCTTTTGGATTACAAAGACTTTAATTATGATAGTTGTTCTTTGATTGATTGTATTTCTTTGTTGCAATCCATGATAAATTCACCCCATGCTGATGAACAAAACAAAGCTTTCACTAAACATATTGTTGATGCTATGATGAAAGCTTTGGAAGAAAAGTTGGAAATAGAAGTTTCAATTCCTAGAAAATTGTATGATGAATGGGAACCTACTATCAAATTCAAGATTAAAAATTATGAGTGTTTTGCTTTGTGTGACTTGGGTGCTAGTGTTTCTACAATTCCGAAATCTTTATGTGATGTGCTTGGTCTTACCAATCTTGAAGAATGTTCTTTGAATTTGCACTTGGCGGATTCTACTATTAAAAAACCTATGGGAAGAATTAATGATGTTCTTATTCTTGCAAATAGGAATTATGTGCCCATAGATTTTATTGTTCTTGATATTGATTGCAATCCGTCTTGTCCAATTATTCTTGGTAGACCACTTTTACGCACTATCGGTGTCGTGATTGATATGAAAGAAGGCAATATTAAGTTCCAATTTCCTTTGAGGAAAGAGATGGAACACTTCCCTAGAACAAAAATCAGGCCACCTTATGAATCAATCATGAGGGCACCTTATGGATCTAGAACCAAGGATGACAAAACTTAGATCCTTGCTTTATGCCTAGCTAAGGGCGTAAAACTATAGCGCTTCTTCGGAGGCAACCCAATGAATAAATTTTATTTTTACTTTTTGCTCTCTGTTATTGTGCGTTAGCACAATTATTCTACTGTTATGATTGTGTTTTTTGTGTTTTAATTAGTGTTTGTGCCAAGTAAAACCTTTAGGATCTTCTTGGGTGATAGTTGTTTGATCTTGGTGAAAAAGACAGAAACTTTGCGCTCACGAAAATAATTTTCATAAATCACAGAAAAGAGCTTTTGCTCTGATTCTTTTTGCAGAAGATTAATATACAAATTTCCCTGGTCTTCCTAATTTGGTAGAAGTTTTGGAGTTCCAGAAGTATTCGCAAATGTCAGATTGCTACAGACTGTTCTGTTTTGACAGATTCTGTTTTCTTTGTGTTGTGTGCTTATTTTGATGGCTCTGTGGTTTTCTTTGATGAGTTTTTTCCATAGAAAAGTTGGAATACAGTAGATATAATACAAAAAAAATATGAATTGGTTTGATACAGCACTTATAGTAGTGTTTTATTTTTCTTACACTAACGGATCTCACGAAGGTTTTGTTGAGTTTTGTGTGATTGAAGTTTTCAAGTTTTGGGTTATCTTACGATGGATGAAGGAAGGATGTAAGAGCCTAAGCTTGGGGATGCCCCGGCATCCTAAGCTATTATCCAAGAATGAGCAACCAACTAAGCTTGGGGATGCCCCCGAGTGGCATCCCCACTTTCTTCCAACAACTATCAGTATTTTACTCGAGGTTATATTTTGATTCGTCACATGATATGTGTTTTGCTTGGAGCGTCTTGTATGATATGTGTCTTTGCTTGTTTTATTTTGTGTTTTAAGTCATCAATCCTTGCTGGACACACCTATTTGAGAGAGCCAAAATTATATCATGACTTGTTAAAATTGCTCTCTATGCTTCACTTAAATCTTCTATGAGCTAGGACTTGCTCTAGTGCTTCACTTATATCTTTTTGAGCACGGTGTGCTTTGTTATTTTTGAAGAAATACTCTCTTGCTTCACTTAGATTTATTTGAGAGTTAGTAAAATTTTGAATAAATTCTCTCTTGCTTCACTTAAATTATTTTGAGAGAAAGAAAATTTGTTATGCTCATGATCTTCACTTATATTTGTTTGAGCTTATAAAAAGCAACACATGAAAATTAGTGCCAAAGTGATAGATATCCAAGAAGGATAAAGAAAAAATGTCATGAAGATCATTTTACAAAATAAACTTGATTCTTAGTAATAGTTTTGAGATATGATGATGTGATATGTGAGTTATGTTGATGAGTAATTGTGCTCTAGTAAGAATATCGGTGTTAAGGTTTGTGATTCCCTATGCATGCACGAAAGTCAATAATCATGCAATGAAAATTATATCCTACTTGTGGTGCATTATTCGGTGTTAATTATGCTTAATGCTTGCTTATGAGATTATTCGTTTCTTGGTTGGTCGCTTCCCAATCTTTTGCTAGCCTTCATTTTGCACTAAGTATGACCTCTACTTGTGCATCCAAAATCCTTTAAACCAGTTTTGCCACACGAGTCCACTATATCTACCTATATGTGGTATTATTTTGCCGTTTTAAGCAAATTTGCATGTGCCATCTCTAATTTTCAAAATAAACTTCTCTTTTGTGTGTTTGTTTCGCTCACGGAACGGTAACGGGTGGCTAATTTTTTCCATGCTAGATGTGTTATTCTCAAGATAAGTGTTTATTCACTTGTCATTGCACGAGAGTAAGGCAAAGGTCTTAGGGATGCCTAGTCCCGAAATGCAAAAACAAATGTTTACGTTATGTTGTCAAATAATAAATTCCTTGGAAGGTGTTGGTATGGAGGGCACCCGTGGATACGGCTAGCCATGGAAAGTGAAAGAATGGTGGAAAAAGGAATAACCTTTATTTTATGTTTGGGAACCGCCTATGGCATATCTAGCATGGAAAGTGTTCGTAGCTCTAAGTCGTTTTCGTTGGTGGGATGGATACACCTCCCAAAATGTTTTTATCTCAATTTTTTTGCTTTGAGCTCTGGCACCTCTACAAATCTCTACTTCCCTCTGCGAAAGGCCTTTCTTTTACTTTATGCAATTTTTAATTTTTATTTTGAGTCTCCATCTTCTCTTACAAAAAGCACCAACTAGGAGGCAATATGATCGTGCTTAAGTATTGGGTGTAGTTAATATTCGAGTGTGTTTCATGAATGGATCAATGTTTGAGCATGATGGGCTAGGGATAACTTATTTTAGCATTGATATTTTGAAAGACATAGTTGCTTGTTGATATGCTTGAGTATCTAAATTATTATGTCAAAACTAGACTATTGCTTTGAATCACATAAAAGTCCAATTGTCCATTCTATAAAGAAAAGAATATGATTTGACTTGATGAACAACACTCCACATCAAAAATTCTGTTTTTATCACTTACCTACTCGAGGACGAGTTGGAGTTAAGCTTGGGGATGCTGATACGTCTCCAACATATCTCTTATAGCCTCGTATTTCTTCTCCGATATTTGGGTTTTGTTTGGCCAACTTGATCTATTTGTCCTGCAATGGGAAGAGGTGCCCGGTAGTGGGTTCAATCTTAGGGTGCTCGATCCCAGTGATAGAAGGGGAAACGACACGTATGTATCATTGCTACTAAGGATAAAAAGATGGGGTCTATATCTACCGCCATATAGATAAACGGATCTTGTCTACATCATGTCATCGTTCTTATTGCATTACTCCGTTTTTCCATGAACTTAATACACTAGATGCATGCTGGATAGAGGTCGATGTGTGGAGTAATAGTAGTAGATGCAGGCAGGAGTCGGTCTACTAATCTTGGACGTGATGCCTATGTAATGATCATTGCGTGGATATCGTCATAATTATTTGAAGTTCTATCAATTGCCCAACAGTAATTTGTTTACCCACCGTTGCTATTTTTCTCGAGAGAAGCCACTAGTGAAACCTACGGCCCCCGGGTCTTTCTTCTCATATATTTGCCTTGCTATCTACTTTTCCTTTGCATTTTTATTCAGATCTATTAAACCAAAAATACAAAAATACCTTGCTGCATTTTATCTTTATTTATTTTATTTGGCGTTCGATCTATCAATCTATGACAACTTTCTCCCGTCAACTTGCCAATTTCTGGCGCCGTTACCCGAAAGGGATTGACAACCCCTTTAACATGTCGGGTTGCGAGGTGTTGTTATTTGTGTGTAGGTGCTGTTCATGTTGTGTTGCTTGGTTCTCCTACTGGTTCGATACCTTGGTTTCATAACAGAGGGAAATACTCTAGCGTCGCTGTGCTACATCATCCCTCCCTCTCCGGGGAAATACCGACATAGTTCCAGCTACCATCATGTTACAAGGTGTGAAATTGAGTCAGACTCAATGCCCGACCACTGCAGAAGATAGGGAGAAAATGAAAGTCATTCCCTATGCCTCAGCCATAGGTTCTATCATGTATGCAATGCTGTGTACCAAACCTGATGTGTGCCTTGCTATAAGTTTAGCATGGAGGTACCAAAGTAATCCAGGAGTGGCTCACTGGACAGCGGTCAACAACATCCTGAAGTACCTGAAAAGGACTAAGGATATGTTTCTCAATTATGGAGGTGACAAAAAGCTTGTCGTAAATGGTTACGTCAATGCTAGCTTTGAGACTGATCCGGACGACTCTAACTCGCAGACCGGATACATATTTATATTGTTTAGTGGAGCTATCAGTTGGCGCAGTTCCAAGCAAAGCGTCGTGGACGGATCTACGTGTGAAGCGGAGTACATAGCTGCTTCGGAAGCAGCAAATGAAGGAGTCTGGATGAAGGAGTTCATATCTGATCTAGGTGTAATACCTAGTGCATTGGGTCCAATGAGAATCTTTTGTGACAATACTGGAGCAATTGCCTTAACGAAGGAATCCGGATTTCACAAGAGAACCAAACACATCAAGAGACGCTTCAACTCCATCCGTGATCAAGCCAAGGAGGGAGACATAGAGATTTGCAAAATACATACGGATCTGAATGTTCCAGACCCGTTGACTAAGCCTCTTCCACGAGCAAAACATGATCAACACCAAGACTCCATGGGTGTTAGAATCATTACAATGTAATCTAGATTATTGATTCTAGTGCAAGTGGGAGACTGAAGGAAATATGCACTAGAGGCAATAATAAAGTTGTTATTTATATTTCCTTATATCATGATAAATGTTTATTATTCATGCTAGAATTGTATTAACCAGAAACTTGATACATGTGTGAATACATAGACAAAACATTGTGTCCCTAGTATGCCTCTACTAGACTAGCTCGTTAATCAAAGATGGTTAAGTTTCCTAACCATAGACATGTGTTGTCATTTGATGAACGGGATCACATCATTAGGAGAATGATGTGATGGACAAGACCCATCCATTAGCCTAGCATAATGATTGTTTAGTTTTATTGCTATTGCTTTCTTCATGACTTATACATATTCCTTTGACTATGAGATTATGCAACTCCCGAATATCAGAGGAACACCTTGTGTGCTATCAAACGTCACAACGTTGTGATTGATTATAAAGATGCTCTACAGGTGTCTCAGAAGGTGTTTGTTTGGTTGGCATAGATCGAGATTAGGATTTGTCACTCCGAGTATCGGAGAGGTATCTCTGGGCCCTCTCGGTAATGCACATCATGATAAGCCTTGCATGCAATGTGACTAAAGAGTTAGTTGCGGGATGATGCATTACGGAACGAGTAAAGAGACTTACCGGTAACTTGATTGAACTAGGTATGAAGATACCGACGATCGAATCTCGGGCAAGTAACATACCGATGACAAAGGGAATAACGTATGTTGTCATTGCAGTTTGACCGATAAAGATCTTCGTAGAATATGTAGGAACCAATATGAGTATCCAGGTTCCGATGTTGGTTATTGATCGGAGATGTGTCTCGGTCATGTCTACATAGTTCTCGAACCTGTAGGGTCCGCACGCTTAACATTCGATGACGATTGTATTATGAGTTATGTGTTTTGGTGACCGAAGATTGTTCGGAGTCCCGGATGAGATCACGGACATGACGAGGAGTCTCTAAATAGTCGAGAGGTAAAGATTGATATATTGGACGATAGTATTCGGACACCGGAATGGTCCCGGAGTGTTTCGGGTATTTATCGGAGTACCGGGAGGTTACCGGAACCCCCTGGGGAAAGTTATGGGCCACACGGGCCTTGGGAGGGAGGCACACCAGCCCACAAGGGGCTGGCACGCCCCCCACTTGGAAGGGGTCCGAATTGGAGTGGGGAAGGGGGCGGCGGCCCCCTTTCCTTCTCCTTCCCCCTTTCCCTCTCCGGTAAAAGGAACGGGGCAGAATTGGACTTGGAGTCCTAGTAGGACTCCTCCCCACTTGGGGGTGCGCCTTGGCCGGCCTCCTCCCCTATCCTCCTTTATATACGGGGCGGGGCACCTCTAAGCACATCAATTGTTTCTTAGCTGTGTGCGGTGCCCCCCTCCACCGTTTACTCATTCGGTCATATTGTCGTAGTGCTTAGGCGAAGCCCTGCGCAGATCACTTCACCATCGTCGTCATCACGCCATCGTGCTGACGAAACTCTCCCTCGAAACTTTGCTGGATCAAGAGTTCGAGGGACGTCATCAAGCTGAACGTGTGCTGAACTCGGAGGTGCCGTACATTTGGTACTTGATCGGTTGGATCGCGAAGACGTTCGACTACATCAAGCGTGTTTAACTAACGCTTCCGCTTTTGTTCTATGAGGGTACGTGGACACACTCTCCCCCTCTTGTTGCTATGCATCTCCTAGATAGATCTTGCGTGATCGTAGGAACTTTTTTGAAATTCCATGCTATGTTCCGCAACAATTGGATGGGTAACCGAGGAAGATGCATGAGAGCTACCGTGCAGCGAGCTTGTGCGGGGCGGTGGATGCGATGCTAGGATAGCAGGGACACCCAAAGACTCAAAGTCCATCGTAGGATGGAGGAGTGCCGAAGAGCAAATGGTGCGGTGCATAATTCCAGTGAGTGCGACATGGCCGGATTTTGATCAAGAGAGATGTCGTGGCAAGTGCATTTGACCAGAAACGGGGTGGTACGTTAGCATGAAATAAGAGGGTGTGAACGCAATTTTTGAGAGTGCGAAGGACCTGTTCAGCCCACCTGTTTTGTTGCGAGGTGTATGGACATGTTAGACGAAATATGGTACCATGTGTGGTGAGTAACTTTTGAACAACAAGATTATCAAACTCTTTCCCATTGTCTGTTTGAAACACAAGAATGGGACGCCCAAAGTACGTGGTGACATATGAGTAAAAAGTTGAAAGAGTGAACATAACATCAGATTTCTGCCGAAGAGGAAAAGTCCACACATAATGAGAAAAGTTGTCTAAAATGACAAGGTAATAAAGATAGCCTAAATTACTCGCAACAGGTGAAGTCCAAACATTGCTATGAATTAACTGAAAAGGTTATGAAGCAACTGTGGAAGATTTGCTAAAGGGAAGACGAATATGTTTGACGACACGACAAGCATGACAAGTGTGTTCGGCGACCTTATTACAAGTGAAAGAAAAACTCCTAAGAATATGAAGAAATGTGGTGGGATTGGGGTGACCAAACGAGCATGCGAGAGGTCCACACCGGCGGAGAGGGCGACGGGAGCGGTGGTGGTTCAGGATGGAGGGTGAACTGGGTAGAGCTCGTTAGGGCTGTCACATCGGTGAAGTACCATCCGGGTACGGGCGTCCTTCACAGAAAAACCACACTTATCAAATTCAACGGTAATAGGGTTTTCACGAGTAAGACAGCGAACAGAAATAAGGTTTTTGAATATTTCAGGAGAAACTAGTTTGGATACATGTCATCTCAATTTCTATGATTTTCCTATTATATTGTATTCCTATCATATCATCATATGAACCAAAGGAGGCCATATTTTCTTGTCTCTTTTTCTTAGTTTTGTTCTGGTCCTCTTAGTTTCTTACCAAGACATTGGTTTCGTTAATGAAATCGGGGAGGCAGCTCTCTTCCCGAAAAAGGTCCTCTATTGATTCAACAGTCGCTTGAAGAAAAATTGTGTTAGTCGAATGATCAAAGTTGTTGGATGGGAAATAAAGGCAGGATCCCAAGGGAAACTTTTGGTCTATGGGTGTGTAAAAATATGTTAGTAACTAAATAAAAAGTCAAAAAAATTGGAAATATTTTAAAATAAACTTGACCTTCCATTAAACTGGTAAAAAAATCCACAAAAAGAAAAAATCTCGTTGACTTCTTTAAAAAAAGACAAAAATTTCGATGAAAATATTGTGAATAGTGACTTATAATAGCAAATAAAAAATTGCGTCAGAGTTAACACTGGTTTTCTATTCGTGAAAATGTATGTACTCGTGCAAAAGAAAGTTAAGTTTGTTGCAATAATAACTTCCAATTTGTTTGACTGTTTAAAAATTATTTTTCCCATATATGGTGTATAGACACCCAGGAACCAAGGGTATTTTCCCATATCTCATCGTGAACAACTATCGCCCATCAACCCATGCCTAACAGCTTGTGACCCTAGCCCTGCGGGCCTGCGGTGTGTCTGTGACCCTCCCCCCCCCATCCAACCCTCGCCACAAGCCACCACCACCTAAGGCCACCCCCCCGTTCCATCCCTCACCACAAGCCAGCAGCACTCAAGGCCATCCAGCTAAGACCCCCTCCCCCCTCCTAATCTATAGGGGAAAGTTTCAGGTGATACCAAGACTTAGATCATACCATGATACGGGCTCGTGGACTGTTGGATCTAAGATCCAACGGCATCTAAGGAGCTATTACACCTTCGCGCAATTTCAAGACTCGGATGATTTTTATGCAAAATATTCAAGAGCTCTTAGGAGTCGTCGGATCTGAGATCCAACGGCTCACAGGAGCCCACGTCATGGTATCACCTAAGCCTGAGTATCTCCTCAGGCCTCTCCCAATGTTTCACCTTATACATGTGCTAAGCTTGCGAACTAAGCAAAAATATGATGTGACATGTCAATTAAGAAGAGAGAGAGAGAGAGAGCAGCATGATGACCCAGAAAAAAACAATGTTAAGCGTGTGTATCTAGGTGGAAACACAAATATGAGTCTATACCTAATTAAATGAAGAGAGCTTAGCAACCAAAAACTAAGCATCTATGCATTATGGAGTTTAGTTGCTAAGCTTTAATGTCCTTAGCACCTCATCTAAGCAATCAAATTTAGGACTCACTCTGCCGTCAAGACTGCGGCGTGCCGCAGAGTCGCCGACTCCCGCTCGTTCACGGCTCACACTGCCGTGGAATCTACGTCCGTCCACAACCTTCACGTCTCGACCTTAGGGTGAAGCAGTGACCACGACACAATGAAAAATTCGGGTACCTAATGTTTAGCAAAACTGAAAGAAAAGCTTCACAAAACCATCAAATGAAAATTTCGGGTACCTAATGTTTAGCAAAACTGAAAGAAAAGCTTCACAAAACCACCAAATGAACTGCCTGATCTTTAAGTAATAATCATGACTACTCGCTACCCTCTTTCCCTTCTTCCTGGTTATATCTGGAACTATTGTATTTCCGTTTAATGCAAATGAAAAAGGGTACGCCCGGTTCAAAAAAAATGACTGCCACTGTAAATACGCAATCACACTTAGATAGCCTAATGCCATTCCGCATTAGTAGTCCTCGTTTCGAATGGAGAAAAAAAACACTAGCACTCACTTAACGATGCCTGGCTCATGCTCTGCAGCATACACTCGTAACCGTACAAGCACAAGCAAAATCGGTCACGTAGCTCTGGCCAGCTCCCTGTCCACCGCCACCTTGAGAAAGCTCCCTTCCTCCACGACCATCTGCACCGGCAGGAACTCGAGCCCGTTGGCCACGGCGAGCATGACCTCCTTCATCTCCGCCCGGAACTCCTCGCGGTCCACTGTGCCGTTGCCGTCGTGGTCGAAGCGTGCGAACAGGCCGCGGTAGAGCTTCGCGAGCTCGTCAGGACCAACGCCGCCGGCCTCGTCCACACCGAAGTGCTTCTCAAGGACACGGAGGCTCATGAGCCCCCCGGCCATTTCGGTGTAGCAGAGCAGGCCGTCGTGCTTGGCGTCGAGGGCCGCGAGGCGTTGAAGGCGCCCTTTGTTAGGTTGATCTCTCTCCCGTTCGATGGGCCCTTGCATCGCGCCCTGATCGGGGGCGCCCAACCAAACCATGGTTGGTGGGCCCCTGTGACCCGCGCTATATAAACAGAGGTGGGGGCCGGGGCACGTGTCACGAAGTTCATCGCTGGCACAATCCCCACCAACAATCCCCTACCGATCTAGGGTTAGCGCGGTGCTCACGAGAAGCACACCACCGCCGCCATCCCACTGCCATCACAGGCACCACAACATCACCATGGCTGCTGGTTCAAGCTCGCAAGGCAAGGCAGAAGATAGGTTACCGGATTGATCTAACCTATCCGATCCAAAGTGCATCTATCAATGGTATCAGCCAGATCGGGTTAGATTTTTTCAGTTGAAAAGAAATCACAGAAAGAAATCCCCTTTCCCCAAGAACCCTAGACAGGGCAAAGAAATCTCAAAGAAAAGTTGCGCCGCCGCACATGGCCGCGCTGTTCCTCTCGATCCCGAATCGCATCGGCAAGCCGAGGATTCGGGAAGAAGAACCACCCCATGGGGCAAAGGGCACCGCGACCAAACCGCTCGACGGCGGCGCGCTCACCGCAAGGTGGACGCACAGCTGGTGAGGGAGAATACCACGGCGCCGCAGCCGCTCCGCCGCCCTCGGGCGCGAAGGGGAGCAGAGGAGGTCTTGACCGCTCGTCCCTTTCTCTCTCTGTTGCTGGAATCGGAGGGAGAGATGGACGGAGGAAAGAAGAAAGGAAAAGTGACGGAGCTCACGCGGTGTGGTGTCTTTTGCCGCCGTCGCTGGCTGCCGGCCGCGCCCTAGCTCCGCTGCCACAGGACAGAGATGAACAGGGAGAGGCGCGACACTGCAGACCGGAGAAAAGAAAGGGAAAAGGGGGAAGGGAGAGCAGGCGTGCGCGGCGTGGTGGCTTCCGTCGCCGGCCGAGGTGAACCCCTCTCTTCCTGCTGTCTCAGGCGAGGAGACCAACAGCAAGAGGGAGGGAGCGGCGCGCTAGGGGGGAAATGAGGCTAGGGTTCCCTCGCCTGGCCGGGAACGCGTTTTTGTTCGAGCGAAACGCGCGCAGACATCGGATCTACGCGGACGGCCAGGATTGAATACCTAACCGTAACAGTGGGCTATTGGGCCGAAAGCTGAGGAGGCCACGGGCGCAGCAGCGCGAGCTGGGCCGACGCCACAGCCACGGGCGGCCCAGGCCGAGTCCAGGCCGGCTGCTGCTGTTTTTTCATTTTAAGTTTTTTTGGCAGATTTCAAATTGTGTTTTCTAGTCAAAAAAATTTCAACGATTTTTTTTAGAAGATAGAAAAGTAAACTGAAAATGTTTCTGAAAATGAAAACAAGAAATTTTCAGAAAAATAAATGTTCATGAATTTTATAAAGAAAACAATAAAGTTCATGAATTTTTATTTTAGTCGAAGAAAAGTTTCTGTAAAAATTAAGAAGTCCGTGAATTTTTATTCATGTTTTTCCGCTGCTAAATAATTAATAGTGCTCTTTTACAAAGAAAATAAAAGTTTAGATAGTATTAATGTTTTAAAGAGCATATTAAAGTGATTATTAAAAATGAATATGATTATGTTATTTTTATGACCAACATTGTTAATAACATGATCATGTTTTATTATTGAAATTTAAAGGTGCATTTATTTATAATATTTTGCCCAACGGTAATATAGATTTAATTGCATAGACAATTTTATGTTTAATTTGACCAACGTTAGATTAATGCATATGATTGTTATACTGATGTCACTTAAATTGTGATTTCAGGAGGCTTTCACTTGATGTGTTGCCTAAAAGATGTTCCGACACTCAGAGGTGACAATTACACTGAGTGGAGGAACAAAGTAGAACTGGCATTTGTCTGTGCTGAGCTGGACTGGGTTGTGGACATTCCACAGCCGGTCAGACCTACAGATCCAGTAAGAGAGGCCACCGATGATGATGCTGCGTGGGATAAAAAGAGGTGGGATTATGCTCCTTTGGAGATGTAATACTCCATAGAAAATCAAAAGTGGGTCAATGCAAACAAAAAGTGCATGGCATTTATAAAAAATACAATTGAGAGCACCATTGTGGGCTCCATTGCAGAGTGCACTTCCGCAGGGGAGTTGCTAACAAAGATAAAGAGCCAGTTCACTGGCTCTTCAAAGATATATGCCACCCAGGTGTTAAAACAACTGGTGACAGAACACTACACAGGTGGTAGTCATGGAATAAGAGAGCACATCCTCAGGATGAGCAATATGGCAGCAAAGCTAAAGCCCATGGATGAGGACCTGGAGATCAAACCAAAGCTCCTGGTCCACCTGGTCATGGCTTCACTGCCAAAGGAGTTTGAAACTTTTGTTGTAAACTACAATATGTCACCTGGAACATGGGACATTGAAAAGACAATAGCAATGTGTGTCCAAGAAGAGGACAGACTTAAAGCCTCACATGGTGGTTCACTCAACTATGTGAAGGATCACAAGAAAAAGAATTACAATCAAAACAACAAAAGTTCTCCTTCAAAGCCACAAGGAAAAGCTCCCTATCAGCATCAGCGTCAGCAACAGCCTTTCCCAGTGGACAAAGACACTTGTCTCCACTGTAAGAAGACCGGGCATTACAAGAAAGACTGCCCTGATTGGCTAAAGTCAATCATGGCAAAAAGAGGTAACAGTATAGTTTCATCTGTAAATGAATCCCTGTATACACAGTTTTCAAAATCCACTTGGTGGATTGACTCAGAAGCAACTGTTCATGTTGCAAATTCTTTACAGGGATTCCATTCGACGCGGACTACGCTAAGAAGCGAAAGACGCATTGAAGTGGCAAATGGAGTTGAAGCAGAAGTTCAAGCTGTCGGTGACATCTCCTTGGAGTTAGCTGATGGATTCAATCTTCTACTTAGAGATGTTTTATTTGTTCCATCATGTCATACAAACTTAACTAGTGTTTCTTGTTTGGACAAAGATAATTATGAATGTTGTTTTGGACATGGCAAGTGTGCCATATGGTTAAATAATGCTTATGTGGGTGATGCTTTACTACACAATGAGCTTTATTTGTTGTCACTTCGTGAAAAAGTTTATTATGTACGCAATGTGAAAGAACATGTTTCCGCGTCGAATAAAGAACAAAAGAAAAGAAAGAGAACATTCGACTCATCAAAATTATGGCACTGTCGCTTGGGCAATATTTCCAAGGGGAGAATAGAAAGATTAGTCAAAAGTGGAATTCTTCCTCCGTTAGAATTCTCAGACTTAGAACAATGCATAGATTACATTAAAGGAAAGTATATAAAACAAATCAAAAAAGGTGCAATCCATAGCACAGGCACACTAGAAATCATCCACACTGACATTTGTGGACCATTTCCGGTGAAAAGTGTGGATGGATATGACTCGTTCATAACATTCACAGATGATTACTCTCACTATGGTTATATTTATCCAATCAAAGAAAGATCGGAAGCGTTGGATAAATTTAAAATATTCAAAGCTGAAGTTGAAAATCAGCATGATAAAAGAATAAAGATAGTAAAGTCCGACCGTGGGGGAGAGTACTACGGTCGGCACACTCCGTATGGCCAAGTCCCTGGACATTTTGCGAAGTTCTTGTAGGAGACTGGCATAGTAGCCCAATATTCAATGCCGGTCGAGCCTCAGCAAAATGGAGTAGCTGAAAGGCGCAATCGTACACTTATGGATATGGTGCGCAACATGATGATTTATTCCAACTTGCCATTGGGATTATGGATGGAGGCGCTTAAAACCGCCATTCACATTCTCAATAGAATACCAAGCAAGTCGGTGCCCAAAACACCGTACAAGCTATGGACAGGAAAGGTGCCCTCCCTACAACACTTCAGGGTGTGGGGGTGCCCTGCTGAGGCCAAAATGTTTAATCCAAACATTGCAAAGTTAGATCCAAAAACAGTGAGTTGCCACTTCATTGGCTATCTAGACAGATCAAAGGGTTTTTGTTTCTACTGCCCAGACAGATATACAAAGTTTGTAGAAACAAGACATGCAGTCTTCTTAGAGGACGAGATGACGAGGTGGAGCTTGGTAGCTCAAAAAATTGATCTTGAGGAGAAGAGGGTGCATGCACCTAATCTGATGATCCGGGAGCCATTTTTCTCACTACCAGTTGCAACTCCACCCATGACAACTATGGGGGTAGACCCGGAACCTGTCCGTCAGGAGCCGACTGAACCCGTGTTGTTGAGCATGAAAGGGAGGTGCAACAACAAATTTTAGAAGAAGTGCCAGAAGTTGAGGCACAGAATGTGCCAGAAACTGAGGCCCTTAGAAGGTCTACAAGACACAAAAAGTCAGCTATTTCTACTGATTATAAAGTTTATAACACGGAAGTAGTTCATACAGAAAAAGATCCCACCTCATATGAAGAAGCCATGAGAAGCCCTCATTCATCGAAGTGGATGAAGGCAATGGAAGATGAGATGAAATCGATGAGTTCCAAAGATGTTTGGGACTTAGAAGAAATTCCTAAAGGAGCCAAAACAGTAGGCTGCAAATGGGTCTACAAAATTAAGTATGACTCTAAAGGGAATGTAGAAAAGTATAAAGCATGACTCGTGGCAAAAGGATTTACATAAAGAGAAGGGATAGATTACAATGAGACATTTTCTCCAGACTCATGTAAGGATTCCTTCAGAATCTTAATGACATTAGTTGCTCATTTTAATTTAGAGTTACATCAAATGGATGTAAAGACAACATTTCTCAACGGGGATTGAAAAGAAAATGTCTACATGAAACAACCCAAGGGTTTTATCATGGAAGGCAAGGAAAATATGGGATGTCGCCTGAAAAAATCCATTTATAGATTAAAAGCAAGCCTCTAGACAGTGGTATCTAAAGTTTAATCAAACGATTAAAAGTTTTGGATTTAAAGAAAATATTGAGGATAACTGCATTTATGCAAAGTTTAGAAATGGGAAATATATTTTCCTAATCTTGTATGTGGATGATATTCTGCTTGCTAGCAGTGATGTTAGTCTACTACAAGAAACAAAGAAATTCTTATCCTCAAATTTTGACATAACAGATCTTGGTGAAGCATCATATGTTTTGGGCATAGAAATTCACCGAGATAGGAACAGTGGAGTCTTAGGACTATCGCAGAAAGCATATTTAGAAAAGGTTCTTAAAAAGTATAATATGCATGCGAGTAAAGCCACAACTGCTCCAATAGTCAAGGGCGATAGTTTTGGGAAATTCCAATGTCCCAAGAACCAGTACGAGATCGATCAAATGAAAGCAGTACCATATGCTTCAGCAGTTGGCAGCTTACAATATGCACAAGTGTGCACTCGCCCTGACTTAGCCTTTATCACCGGGGTACTCAGTAGATATCAAGAGAATCCAGGCATAGAGCACTGGAAGATGGTAAAGAAAGCATTGCGTTATGCACAAGGCACGAAGGACTACATGCTAATATACAGGAGAAGTGATTACCTAGAGATAAAAGGGTATTCAGACACAGATTTTGCGGGGGACAAAGATGATAGAAAATCCACGTCAGGATACGTATTCACCCTCGCTGGGGGAGCTATTTTGTGGAAAAGCTCCAAGCAGTCAATAGTTGCATCATCCATGATGTATGCAGAATTTATAGCATGCTTCGAGGCCACGGGCAGGTGTCGGTGTCAAAACTGCGGATCTCGGGTAGGGGGTCCCGAACTGTGCGTCAAAGGTCGATGGTAACAGGAGGCAGGGGACACAATTTTTACCCAGGTTCGGGCCCTCTCTATGGAGGTAATACCCTACTTCCTGCTTGATTGATCTTGATGAATATGAGTATTACAAGATTTGATCTACCACGAGATCGTAATGGCTAAACCCTAAAAGCCTAGCCTGTATGACTACCGTAATGAGTATCTCCCCCTCCGGACTAAGTCCTCCAGTTTATATAGACATCGGGAGGATCTAGGGTTACACAAGGTCGGTTACAAAGAAGGAATCTACATATTTGGTCGCCAAGCTTGCCTTCCATGCCAAGGAGAGTCCTATCCGGACACGGGTGCAGTCTTCGGTCTTCGTATCTTCACAGCCCATCAGTCCGGCCCATGGCTAATAGGCCGGACGCTCGAGGACCCCTTAGTCCAGGACTCCCTTAGTAGCCCCTGAACCTGACTTCAATGACGAGGAGTCCGGCGCGCAGATTTGTCTTCAGCATTGCAAGGCGGGTCCCCCCCTTTCCGAATACTTCACAATGGTCTTCAGATGATCGAGTTCAGCTCCGCAACACAAGTAGCATATACTCCCACAGAGGGCATAGTAATTTATAAGTCCAATCCTCTGGCAACTTTTTACAACATGACATCACGTCCGTCCGATCATTATTTCAAACCATTTTTTGGCCTGCAGCCCCACGTTCCGAGACGCGGTTGTCATTGGCACGTCTTATCCAAGCAGAGATTGTGTCCCCTTATTAAGGGATTCTTTATCGACACGGACGTG
Organism: Aegilops tauschii subsp. strangulata; assembly: GCF_002575655.3. NCBI lineage: Eukaryota > Viridiplantae > Streptophyta > Magnoliopsida > Poales > Poaceae > Aegilops > Aegilops tauschii. The sequence continues at coordinate 385,121,197 of NC_053039.3, read as the reverse complement.
GCTAACCCAACTGTCTTTGGGGTACAATTCCTTGGGAATAGGCAAGCTTTAAGGCCCGGGAGGAGGCGTTCGATATTCACGGCCTTTATAAAGGGGTACAGACCCGTCTTTCTTCTCCACGCTTGCTTCTTCCTCAACCCTTACTACCTCAAGTTCCAACACCCAGGTTTCAATCGCCGCAAGCCTCAGTCATGTCCGGATCCAGCCGTCGAGGCCGGTGGGTGGCTTCTTCTGTCACAGAGGAGGATATCGCGAAGCTTCGGGCGGCAAGATATCTGACCGCAGAAATCCTCCATCGGCTTCCCACGGAAGGGCAGGTTATCCCCACCCCAGATCCAGCGAGAGGGTCGTGTTCGTTTCCCACTTCCTTTGAGGATTAGGGTTTGCCCTTAATCCCTTCGTCCGGGGGCTCATGTTCTATTATGGACTAGATTTTCACGATCTCGCCCCGAACTCTGTTCTTCTCATCTCGGCGTTTATCGTCACGTGCGAAGCCTTGCTCCGAACTCCTCCACACTTCGGCTTGTGGCTCAAGACCTTCAATGTGGAGCCGCGAGTGATAGAGGGGGAGGAGGCGGAGTGCGGTGGAGCCTCAGTGAGCAAGCTTACCAGTGTTGTTTGGCGAAAAGGATCCTTCACAGAATCTTCCAACTTATGGCAGCAGGAGTGGTTCTATATCACCGAGCCCCGTGGCTCCAAGTGGGAAGCTGCGCTTGCGTTCCGATCCAGCCCCCCAATCAGCTTGCATCATGGACTAATAAGGGGTTGGACTGGGGATCAGTTGACGAAGTGCGGACTCTGCAGAGCCGCATCCGAAGCCTCATTGAGAAGGATATCGATCTTGTCAACGTTATCCAGGTAATGCTGGTCCGTCGGACCCTGCCGTGCCAGCGACGGCCTCTCCGCATGTGGGAGTTTAACCTAGAAGGGCCACGGACTCTTCAGCACTTCTTCAGTACTACGCACGAACGAATGTGGAAATTATTTTTCGGGAAACGAAAACAATGGCCAGATACCACTGAAGACATCGGCCTTGACTGTAACCATTCGGACACCCCGGTAAGTATCCATCCGCCGAACACCTCCTAATCAGGTATCCTGTGGTAAGACACTAAGCACACATCTTTTTCCAGGGCCGGATAAAGAAAGCGGAACGGATTAGATGTCCGGCCCCTCTTCCCGAAGACTCAGCGGACCCCGTGTTAACAAGGATGCTGGTACCGGCACCGTACCAGGCGCCGGTAGAGGAGGGTAAGGTGGAAAGTGGGAAGATCCGGGATGACCTTCATTCCGGAGGTAAATCAGATACCGCGTCCGGAGAAATCGACATTTCTTCGACCGAAGAAAAAGGCGAAGGAGAAGCGAGTATCCCTTCTCCATTCAGGAAGAAAAGGGCCGCCTCCGAAGGTTGGGAGGGGCGGTCTCCCAAGAGGGGCAAGATGCCACCGTCGGGCGGCTCGTGATTGGAAGGTGACGCCGTTGAACAGCTCCGTCATGAGGACAAGCCCTCGACCAAATCATAAGTGAATCCAGGGTGCTTTGATCGCATCCCATTCCTTTCTTGTTACCGAAGAGACATGTAACGTACCTGTGTATGTTTACAGTTCGGCACAGAGTTTTCCTGGGCAATCCTCTTCTTCGAGAGATCTCCTCCCAGAGATGATGGAAAGCGAGACGCCTCCCCCGACCTCCTCTCCCAATAAGGCGGACGACTTCGAAGTGTCATCTCGGATGGTTTTTCTTGATCAACAAGCGGCACGGGGGATGAAAGAGGCAGTACCCGAAGGTGGACCTCCGGTCGTCCAGGACTCGGGAGCCAACAATGAAGGCCCCGGACTATCAGGTTTTCAGCCAACGATGATTCAGGAGACGTGTGAACGGGTTCCTTCAAAGGATGATCGTGCTCCTACAGCGGCTTCCGGAGACCCGGCGGCGCCGAATATGTTGAGGGATATGCTGCGAAAAGCATCTGTCTCGGAGGAACAGCATACCTTGATGGGTACGGTGGTTGAGAAGATTCTTTCCGCGAAGAGCGGATTGAATGAAGCCTTCATGAGCCTGCTAAGAGGCTTCGAGGTTTGTGATGTAATATTTTCAACTATATTTTATTTGCAAAAATGCACCTGTGACGAATCTGGTTAAGTGGAACACATGCTGCTTCTCCCATGGCAACTTCCCGGACTACGAATATTGCCAAGCTGCAGCGGAAGCTTGATGTGGCAGGGGATGACATTGCGTTAATCAATATGCGTCTTGACGAGTCGCAAGGTATGTATTCGGAGCAGTCCGTACACATAGATGTTTGTAATATAAGCATGACGCTGAAAGTTGCATACTAGGATATGCATGGCTGCAGATGGTGCCGCCGCCGTTGAGTTTCTTCGGGCGGAGCTGGCCCGGGCCAAGGAGCAGGCCTGGTTTAGTAATGCGGCTACCGAAAAGGCATCGGCTGAGTTAAAGGCCGAACAAGCTGCTCGGTGCCAAGACGAGGAGAAAATATCCACGATGGTGCTCGAACTAAAAAATGGTACTAGCCGCTGTGAATTCCTTGAGAAGGAGAATGAAGCCAAAACGGCTGAACTTGATAAGGCCTTACGAGAGGCGAGAGAAGCGCGGTCTGAATCCAGAGCAGCCCGTGAGGAGATCCGGCAAGCTGGGGAGATTGCGGCCGGTAAGCCCTTTTTGCTACAGACTAAGTTCGGCGATCCGAACTATGCTCAGCTTAACCAAGTGTGGAGTTCTCCGGACGAGTTTTTAGACTTGCCAAAGAGTTCTTCCGATGCGACGCAGTTTTACCAAGCGCGAGAGGGGTATGCAACGGAGAAGCTTTTCTGCTCACAATTTGGCACGTCAAAGCGCCCTCTGTTGCTGAATGAACAGATGTCCCAATGGGCCGAGCTTCATAAGATATCCGGCGCTGCCATGAAGAACATCATAATCTGGCTGTGGCCGACTGAGCCTGTTCCGAATAGCTACTTCGGCTTGGTGCAGCGGCTTGTTGATGCGGTGCCACGTATCAACGCTGTGAAGCGGTCGGCATGCATTGAGGGTGTATGGATGTCCTTTGCCCGTGTCAAGACATACTGGGGGAAGATGAAGGCCATCGATGTTGCGGCGAAGAGTCCACCCAAGGGCAAGGTCCATCACGCACCGGAGCATTATTTTGAAGACGTCTTAGAGGCTGCATGCTTGATAGAGGGCCGCTCGAAAGACATAGTATTCGAGTGAGGTGTAAGGGAATTGTAAAAGACAATTTTATATTTAATCTATTTTTATGTTTTGCTCGAAAGCTTTTGTTCCTCCTGTGCGGTCGTTTTTATATAATCTGAAAGTTTTCCTGTCGTCGGCTTCAGCCCCCTCGTAGGAAGTACGGGGGTATTCGGAAAAGCATTTGATCACTCTTGACCCAACGTCTTGGTCCATGAAGGAGGTGACAATGCGGCGAACCAGGCAATCAGACTATAGGGCGTTAACACTTTCACTTAGCCATAGGAGTTTTATGGTGGGTCTACGATATAGCCCCTGGTATGTACGCGGCTTATTTTTAATACGATGCATTGTACAGATGATCTGAAAAAGATCCTTCGTATAACACGGAGAGAATCGCTAAAGATTCCGATAAGTCGTCGAGTGGTTGACCAGCTCTCGCCGCAGCATGACAGTCAGTTTTCGGCTTTCTCTACTGAGGTGCTTGACCAGATGAACTAGAAGCACAATCGCAGTAGTTCTCCCTTTACTACCCTAGCCGATAGAGCGGAACGTAGGGTAGCACGCACAGGAGCCGGGCAACCCAACTATTGACCCAAGACATGATTCGGAGCTGATGCATATAAGGCCAAACTCACGACGCCGAAGTACGCTATAAAGCTGTTCGGACTTGCCGGCAACTCATTTGTTCCCATACCGAGCCCCTGGCGAGTTATGCCGAGGTGTGTGTGTAAAACAACCACAGGAGAAAAAATTCGGATCAACTAGGAAAAAGTCAATACTGGACACTAGTTATGTTTACTGGGAGCTGAGTGATATGCCAATTATTATATAGATAACAAAGCGGCAACCCTGGCTATTTGACATGCCAGGGGTCGAAGGCTGAGGAAAAAGGCACTTTACAGGCTCGGAATAGAGAGCTCGGTCTACAAAAAGTTATTTTGGACCTCCTGTCGCACGTCTGCGCCGCCTGTCCTCGGTTAAGGGATTCCTTGATAGGAATAACCCTTGGATGATAGTACGAACCCGAACTCTGGTAGAGTCCTCGGGGTGACCGGCCCTTGAGCTACCTGTGGAGGGGATAATAAAAAGGAAAAAAGGGCAGTTAGAAAAGTAGGGGGGTTGCAGGCACACCCGTATTGTGTTTCCACCGGTGCCCAGGGTATTTCAAGTGCATAATTATGTATGCACGGTACCCACTTCGAAGGCATATTAGCCGAACGGCGGAAGCCGAATTGCTAGTCCAATATGGAGATTGATCGGTCGTGTTGAATGGAGACCGGCGGCGTGATGAACGACGTGGTATGCAGCGTGATAAGGCCGCTGTGTAGTTCGGCTGAGGTAGCCATAGTATGATCTCCTGTATGGAGAGAGTGTTTTGTGCGCTCACCTCTAGGGGTGTGTGTCACGTATACCATGTTTACTGTTTTTGCTTCGGGGGGAAATTTCTTCTGACCCCCGGTATTTGGTTGGTGAATCTCTTCATCGTCCCTATCGCCGGGCGGCCTCCTCCCCTTGTGTTCGGCGTTGAGCTTGCCGGCCTGCTTGAAGACCCTACAGCTTCTGTTGGTATGATTAGCTGGTTTATCGGGGTGGCCGTGAATCTGGCAGGGTCGATCCAATATCCTGTCTAGATTGGATGGTCCGTCTCTGTTCGCCTTGAATGGCTTTTTCCATTGACCGGATGTGGGACTGCTGAATCCGGCGTTGACCGCTGTGTCACGTGATCTTTCATTATCATTGCAACTTTGGTGTTTGCTGCGTCGTGGCTTGCCATTGCCGTCTCGGATTTCGGAAGTGCCCGGGTCGCTGACGCTGTTGCTTCTACGAGCTAGCCAGCTGTCTTCTCCCATGCAAAAGCGGGTCATTAGAGCGGTAAGGGCTGTCATGGATTTAGGTCTTTCTTGACCGAGGTGGCGGGCAAGCCATTCATCCCAGACGCTGTGTTTGAAGGCCGCAAGGGCTTCTGCGTCCGGACAATCGACGATTTGGTTCTTTTTAACTAAGAACCTAGTCCAGAGCTTCCTAGCTGACTCTCCGGGCTGCTGGACAATGTGGCTTAAGTCATCGGCATCCGGTGGCCGGACATATGTTCCTTGGAAGTTGTCGCGAAAGGCATCTTCCAAATCTTCCCAGCTGCCAATAGAATTTTCCGGCAGACTGTTTAACCAGTACCGAGCTGGTCCTTTGAGTTCTAGTGGTAGGTATTTGATGGCCTGAAGGTCATCTCCGCGGGCCATGTGGATATGGAGGAGGAAGTCCTCGATCCATACCGCGGGATCCGTTGTTTCGTCGTACGATTCGTTATTCATGGGTTTGAACCCGTCTGGGAATTCATGCTCCATTACTTCGTCTGTGAAGCAAAGAGGGTGTGCGGCGCCTCTACATTGGGCCACACGGCGACGTACCTCCGATGGAGTCCGCTTGCCGTTTTCGGCCCGGGCGTGGCTAGGTTTGTCACGTCCGAATAGGTAGCCGTCGTCGCGTATCAAGGCACGTCCTCGCGATCCGTAGATCGATCTTGTGTGTCCTGCTTTACTGTCCAAGTCCTGCCGAAGGTCGTATGTACAACCCCGAGTTGTTTCATTCTTGCCTTTACGGCGAGGTGGGGCAGTTTGGTGTTCGGCTTGAGTTGCCGCTTTATCCTGACCGTGTGGCGGTCAATCGGCCGCGTTGTGCGATGATGGTACGGGCTCCAGCGCCTCGTCATCGAACTGAGGTAGCAATTTGCGCTTTGGGTAATTTTTGGCTGGGCAACTAAGGCCGTATTCTTCGGCGGCCAGGACTTCGGTCCATCTATCATTGAGCAAATCTTGGTCAGCTTGAAGCTGCAGCTGCTTCTTTTTCAGGCTCCTTGCAGTGGCTATTAGCCGGCGTTTAAAGCGCTCCTACTCGAGAGGTTCCTCACGCATGATGAAATCCTCGTTGCTGAGGCTCTCCTCTTCCTCGGAGGGCGGAACATAATTACTGTCCTCTGAGTCTTCGTGTATGGCCTGTTCATCAGGGCTAACTTGCCCATCTTCCCGTTCATCCTGTTCGGAGATTGTCCCAACAGGGTCTTCATTGTTTTCGGCATCGTCCGGAGTATTATTTTCTCCAGTGCCAGTATTGCTGTCTTTGGAACGATGTGACTTAGAGCGGTGCCGAGGACGCCGGCGTTTTTGCTATGTCTCAGGAGGTTTATTCTCAACTGGATTGTCCTTGTCATCGTCGTTGGTTGTCTTGGGTGTACCCACCATGTACACATCGTGCGAAGGAGTGGCCGTCCAGCGTCCGGTAAGCGGCGGGTTTTGGCCCTGTTCCTCATCGGCATCGTCGTCCGTACAGACGATGTCTTCGGGGCCGTAATCAAGCATGTCGGTTAAGTCCTCGACAGTGGCTATGAATTGGGTGGCGGGTGGGAATCAAGATTCTCCATCGTCAGCCCCTAGTTCGAACCGGACATAATTCGGCTGCGAGTCCCCCGCTAGGGACAGGTTCTTTAATGAGTTTAGCACATCACCGAAGGGTGAGTGTTGGAAGATGTCTGCGACGCTAAACTCAAAGATCGATAAGCGATCAAGTTTGGCGTCCGCGGATGCACATGGCTCGGAATTTATAACCAGAGACGAGTCCGGAGTTCCGGTGACAAAAACGTTCTGTGACTTTAGGTCTATATTCGGCTCCAACACCGTGGAATCTGAGGCCTCCGTGGTGGGGTTGAGCCTCCCGTCCTTGGATGGCGCGATCTACTCTGGATCTAAGGCCAGAGTGGTTACCGGAGCTGTCTCCTGGATGCGACCCGATGACAGATTTAGGTCATGTTCATCGGGGTGATCAGGAGTGGTTGCCGCGGTCTCGAATCCAGCGAAGATCAAATCTCCGCGGATGTTTGCAACGTAGTTCAAGCTCCCAAATCTGACCTGGTGGCCAGGGGCGTAGCTATCGATCTGCTCCAGATGGCTAAGCGAGTTGGCCCGCAGTGCAAAGCCGCCGAACACAAAGATCTGTCCGGGGAGGAAGGTCTCGCCTTGGACAGCATCGTTGTTGATGATTGAAGGGGCCATCGAACTTTTTGGAGACGGCACAGTGGAACTCTCAATGAAAGACCAATGTCGGTGTCAAAACCGGCGGATCTCGGGTAGGGGCTCCCGAACTGTGCGTCAAAGGTCGATGGTAACAGGAGGCAGGGGACACAATGTTTACCCAGGTTCGGGCCCTCTCTATGGAGGTAATACCCTACTTCCTGCTTGATTGATCTTGATGAATATGAGTATTACCAGAGTTGATCTACCACGAGATCATAATGGCTAAACCCTGAAAGCCTAGCCTGTATGACTACCGTAATGAGTATCTCCCCCTCCGGACTAAGTCCTCCGGTTTATATAGACACCGGGAGGATCTAGGGTTACACAAGGTCGGTTACAAAGAAGGAATCTACATATTCGGTTGCCAAGCTTGCCTTCCACGCCAAGGAGAGTCCTATCCGGACACGGGTGCAGTCTTCGGTCTTCGTATCTTCACAGCCCATCAGTCCGGCCCATGGCTAACAGGCCGGACGCCCGAGGACCCCTTAGTCCAGGACTCCCTCAGCAGGCGATATGGCTAAAGAAATTTGTACACGACTTGAAAGTGGTAGATTGTCTTCACAAACCACTAAAGATGTACTGTGACAACCAGCCCGCAGTATTCTATGCTCACAACAACAAGTCGAGTAATGCTGCCAAAACAATAGAGATAAGGTATTATGTTGTGAAAGATAAAATCCAGGATCAAACTATAAGTCTTGAGAATATAAGGACAAAAGATATGCTTGCGGATCCCTAATGAAAGGCTTACCACCCAATGTGTTCAAGGAACACTTAGCTGGCATGGGTTTAAGGGAAAGCCTTATGATTCCTGGATAGGCCCAAAAGGAACAGAATTTGTTTCTGAACAAAACGTATGTTGTAGCTGTATGATTCTATCGGCAATTAAGCTGTGACGATGAAACATGCTCTATGTACCAATATGTGATGAAACAAGTAAACTACAAAGTGTAAGTTTAAAAGTAAAGTTGAGATCAAGGGGGAGAATGTTAGGTCGATCTCTCTCCCATTCGAGCCCAATGGGTCGAACGGGCCCTTGCATCGTGCCCTGATCGGGGGCGCTCAACCAAACCATGGTTGGTGGGCCCCTGTGACCCGCGCTATATAAACAGAGGTGGGGGCCGGGGCACGTATGACGAAGTTCATCGCTGCCACAATCCCCCCCCCAACAATCCCCTGCCGATATAGGGTTAGCGCGGGGCTCACGGGAAGCACACCACCGCCGCCATCTCACTGCCATCACAGCCGCCACAACATCACCATGGCTGCTGGTTCAAGCTCGCAAGGCAAGGCAGAAGGTAGGTTACCGGATTGATCTAACCTATCCGATCCAAAGTGAATCTATCACCCTGGTCTTCCACGAAGCTCTGCACGGTCTTCCCATCCAGAATCTCCATGCTTATCTTGAAAGGTGTCTCTCTAGTGTTCTTGCGCTAGTTTCAGGAGTTTTTGTGCTGTGTGTTGTGATCCCGGCTGGTTTGTTGACATGGGAAAGAGGTGTTGGCCAGTATTTATAGGTGGCACTTCTTCAGTTGGTTTTTTGGACGTTACGATGGTGGGCAGAATCGCTCTGGTATGTGCTGAAGTTGACGAGACTGATTTTTTGTCCAACCGAACGCTATTGCCAAAAAGGATTACTTGCGGATGAAATTGTCAAAAAGGACCCCCTCACTAGTGGCGGCAGGCGCGGCAGGCGACACGTGGCTCCTGCCGCAACGCCTGGAGGCGGCGGGCCCTGCCGCCATGGCAGGAGGCGGCCGCGCGGATGTAACGTGTTTTGTACAATACATGGAGCCAGGACGGAACGGGCGAGACGAGGTTGGCCAGGCCGCCACCGCGTGAGGCGGCCTCTACTGCTGCTGCCGCTCCCAGGCCGACATGTACAGTTGCACGGAAAGCGAGGCGTGGGCCATGCCGCCATCGCGGGAGGCGGCATCTCTGTTGCTGTTGCACGCGCGGCAGCGTCCCTGTTGCAGACGATGCTGATTCCCACGCACACTGTGTCAAACTGCGATGATTTCCACACGCACAGACGACGGTGTTTGCTTTGGCCGGAATCTGTACCTTTCTTTTCTTATGCCCACTGATTCGTATGCCCCGAGAATCACTCACTCCGCTGGCTTTTGCTTCAGCAGACGCGACCGCATCAGTCACTCAACACTGCTTTTGCTTCAGAGGATGCGACGGCATCAGTCACTCAGCGCTCCTTTTGCTTCAGTCTATTGCTGCAACCAATGCGACAGGACTCAGCCATGCACTGGTTGCACTGTTTTGGATCACGCGTATTTCCCGCCTAAAATTTCGTCTATTCGCGCCTATTTTCAGGATTTACTAAAGAAAAACAGGGAAGAGGCTCGTCGTATGGAGGAGTAGGAACGACAGCGAAAGGAGGCTCTTGAGGCAGAGAGATAGAGAAAAAAAGAAAGGGCTCGTCAGGCCAAGGATGTATCTAATTTCAGTTGTACCGTGTTGTAATGAAAAAAATATAGTTTAAAATGTGGCATTTTCTTGCCCGCCATAAATTATTTCCGTCATTTTCTTTCCCACCAATTTTTCCTTCTTTCCTTCTCACCCCACGGGAAAATCTTTAATAATACAAACTAATTATTGAACGTCATGCAACAATTACAACATTAAATTAAGATAGAACATAATGCCCTATAATAAGACAGTACAAACTAATAATGCAAGTACATCTGAATTAAACGGCAGAACTGGGCTTGAAAACTAAAAATACAGCTTAAAAACTACATGAAGACGTCATCGTCATCCTGCGTCGATGCAGAACTCTTGCCCTTCGAGGATGCAGAACTCTTACCCTTGGACGGTGCAGAACTCTTGCCCTTCGAGGATGCAGAACTCTTGCCCTTCGACAATGCAGAACCCGAAAGCGGCGGCATGAAGATATCATCTTCGTCCTCGCTGTCGTCAGTCCATAAATATGGATTCTTTGCTGCAGTCCTTCTGAAAGTTTCACTCTTCGGCTCCACTACCTTCTTCCACCTTTCATGCAACCTAAGAAGTTCTTTACTTACCTCCTCATAGGTCCTTTCAGGCCACCCAGACCTACGTAATTCGTGAGCCAAGTCATTCATTATGGTGTCACTACCAGTGAGTTCGTCCCATGGAACTATCCTATTGTCCATCTTGAAATCGGTGGCTAGCCTCAGAAGACATCTGCTCATCCCAGGGTGAAAACTACGATCGAAAGGATAATCGGACATCTCGAATACACTACACTGGACTGCTTATCCACGTCCGTGTGAAGGGGGTTTTATAGGTAGAGAGGAGAAAATGGCGGGAAAGAACGACTGCAGTATGGCGGGAAAGGGTTGGCGGGAACATATGGCGGGAAGGGGTTGGCGGGAAACGGGTGGCGGGAACATATGAACGGAAAGAGTTGGCGGGAGATATAGGCGGGAAACATTGTTGCCGACTGGTGCATTTTTATTTCAGCATACACAGATGTTTAAATCCGGAAGTCTGATATTGACATATGTAGATACAATGGGACGCACACATGGATAGATGAATCACCCTAGTCGACGACGACCACCTGGTCTTTCCTTAGGACCGAAAAGCGACAAGCGATTAGGTGGTCGAGTTACATGAAGACCTCAGCCGTACTCCACTTCGGCTTCCTGTGTCTGCGACTCCTGCGTAGGTGGTGGAGTCTTGAATCCTTGTTGCGAACTTGATGGGTAATTGTAGGTGTATGGTTGTGACTCCTCGGGGATAAAAGATGGGCCAATAACGCCCCCTTTGAAGAACTTTGTAACTAATGATGTAACCGTGTCGCCATGATCATGTGATGCTCCCCGGATGCGTGTGTTGAGGCCACGTTGGGTGTCCTCATCGTCCCAATTAACATCAGGTATGTCATGCACATAGAAACATTGTAAATAAACTGTTAGAGGATAATATATGATATCATTGTAAATGCGTCAAAACATAAACATGACGACCTGATCAGATCACTCGCCTGTACTGTCTGGCCATTGTACGTGGTACTGGTTTAAATCTAGGACACGAGCCTCCTCGGGCATGGAGATCCCTCACGTGGAGGGATACGACTGAGATCCCTCACCTTGGGTGTATGCGTCATATCCTGTGTACGCATATGGGTTCGAGGAAGAAAGAGTCTGCTCGGGCATCGAATACAAGCCCGTGCCATGGTCCTAAGATGTCTACCCCTGACGAAGCTGCACCGAAGAAGAGTGATGCAGTGGCAGAGATGAGTCAAGTCATGGCAATGTCGTTGTAGTACTCGGATCCCCCCCCCACTGAGCATGGCTCGTACGCGCCTCGCTCGGTCTGGACGACGGCGCCGCACTCGGTCTGGCTGACCTCGCTACCGACATGTTGTATGCTCAAGTGACAACGTCGTCGCCTCTACCGCATCTAAACTTTGTTGCCACGTAGTCTTGAAGACGTTTGTGCAATGACTTGCGAGCTGGGCCCCGGGCATGCATGCATTCCGTCGCCATCTGCCCTACTTCGTTGCAAGTTTCAAGCTGAATAATATTTGGTTGAAATGATTATGAAATGATGCACCTGAAAAAGTAACTAGTGATTACCAGCTGGTCACGATAGAAAGCTGCACGCAGCTCAACCTGTCTCTGCATCTGCTCCTCCTGTGTGAGATGTGTTGGTATCGTAGCTGGTTGACTGGCCAGGCTAGTATGCGTGCTGATGCAGTACAACTACTTGTACGCTTGAGTGTACTTCCATCGTACGGTATGCAAAATTAAATAATTACATCAACCATTGTGATGAAAAGCAAAGCATCTTCACGCATCATATGGTCATCGTAATAAAATAATGTAAATAAAATGTACCTAAGTTGATGCACTATATCTGCTAGCGCTTCATTTTCCCACTTGTGTACCCATTCAATGTTGTGTTCCCTCCAATCGTAACAACTCCAACCCCTGCCCATATTGGTTAGCCTGCAAATTATGTAGCAAAGTGTGAGTTTAGTAAATAAAAAAAGACACTAACTATTTAGGGAGGTCACATCTTACTTATGGGTTTCCTCGTCAGTACATCTTGGAAAAGGTGGTGGAATCTCTTGATAGAGACCGAACTGTCTCATGACACGCTCTGGGTTGTAAGGCTCAACACACCACAGGAACAATAAGTTGCAGCGAGTCAGCCAGAATGCACTATATATCGCTCAAGAAGCCTACTGTGATAGGTCGTATATCAAAGACCATCTGTATCTGCTCCTGAGTCCACGGGTTCCATGTGACTACTGACTCATCAAGTATCTCAAACTGCTGGTGGTATATAGGGTAACAATTTTTTGCAGTATTTGGAGACCATTGTTTCCGTGCCTTTGTCCACCTGCTGGCCATAGTTACACTGTTGCCCTCGCTATAGTCGTATGGGTGTATAGGATTTAGTATACGAGGTCATCCTATAGGGAGGTATTCCCAGGACCACAACTGTAGAAACTCGTAGGCGACACAAAGTAAAGGAGCTCTTTGTGCGAAAGAAGTTTTTTGTTTGGCATCACACAAGCCTCTATATGTATGACATAGCATGGCAGAACCGAAGTGTCGGTGGAAATGGCACCTATGGAATCACTGGGATCCCTTCTACGGTTGGCGGGCGCGGGGTTGTGCAAAGAGCAGGTCTGGTAGTCGGCACAAGGATCGTTTACCCAGGTTCGGGTCGCGAGGATGCGTAATACCCTAGTCCTACTTTGGTGTATATTTGAGTGTTCTTGAGCTCTCGAACTAGCTACGGTGCGTCTGTAGTCCAAAAGATCTGAATCCTTCTCCTGGACGCCTCGGGCCTCCTTTTATAGATAAAAGGGGTCGCCACAGTGGCACACGGGAGGTGGAAAGGTATACAGTGTACAAGCTTATCGCCTGTCATTACGGGACAAGACGCATTAAATGCGCTCCTTAGGTGTCCCGTTACTTCATTGGGGACGGCAACGAGGCCTGTCCCATCCGTCGCCGCTCTGCCTCGCTCCGACACGCGCCCAGGCCAACGAGGCATGCAGCGCCATGTAGGCTGGCAGGCTGCTGAGATGGCGTGGTGGTAGGGTCTTCACGAAGATCTGCATGCCACCACGCAGGTACTTGCTGAGTTGGCCTGGAAGCCGCACGTTGCCACACAGGTGCCTGCCCAGCTAGTTGGGCTGGCAGCAGTATGGGAACGGCGGTGGAGTCTTGGCAGACGTGGGCCTAACCGTGGCCATGTAGGCGTCCTCGGCAAGGGTCTTGCCGGGGACTCGGCAAGGGTCTTGCCGCGGCACCTCGGTCGTCCCCGGCAAGGATCTTGCCGGGGGTCTTCATGGATCTCCTCGGCAAGGATCTCGCCGAGGGTCGTCGTCTTTTGGTCCTCATCTGATCTTGTGTGTTTACGATTTGACAAAGATCTGCATGCCACCACAGAGGTGCCTCCCGAGCCTTGGTTCCAATGTGGTTGACGGTGTTGGAACCCTTGGGCTCAAGGGTGGCGCGCCCTGCTGGTGTTTGGGCAAGTTGCCCCGGCAAGGCTCTTGCCGGGGCTGCGGAGGCCGCCCCGGCAAGGGTCTCGCCGAGGGAGTCCACCTTGCCCTCTTGCTCTTCGTGCCTCCGGTCTTGGAGTTGCTTTGCCCGTCTTGTGCTTTTGCTTCCTCCCTTTGCCCTGCTAAGTGTGGCCGCAGGTGCGGCTCTGACTGCCCGTGCACAAGTAGAGGGGTCAAAAGGAGAGCACCTACTTTTGTACAGCGACAGGAGCCCCGGGCCTGGGCCACACATAAGCGCAATGCATTGTTGGGCTAGGCCCAAAAACGGTGCACGGGCAGGTGGGGCGGATTTTTAGCGCAATAATTCCCTCACCCATCGCGCTTCCCCACGACCCGTGTTGAATCACGCGACGTGGGGGTCGTGCGTGACGTGGGGGTCATGCGTGGGGTGGTTGCTGCCCTCACGCGTCAAGTCGCAGTAAATGGTAGCGAAGCGGCCCGCGCCTTCCCCATAAAAAAGGAGAAACCGCTGGCACGATGCCCATTTACCCTTCGTGCCTTTTCCAATCTCAGAACCGGCATCCCTCCCTTCTTCTCCTCAAGCTCTTGCTTTCGCTCGCCGCCGCCACCCCCATTGCTCTTGATTCTTCGCCCCCCCTCTAGCTGCCATGGCGCCCAAAACCAGCAGGGGCAAGGGAGTGGCCAAGGATGCCGGGGAGAGGGAGGCGCCGGAGAGTGAGTTGGCGGCACGGCGGACGCAGCTCGCCTACTTTCCGTCGACGGTCGACGCGATCCATCTCCGGGATTACTTCAAGCCCCTGTGGGGGTGTAAGACGAAGGGGCACCCTGCCACGCGCATCATCCCCGTCGGTTTCACCGAGGCCGGCCCGAATCGGTACCCATTCTTCGTCGATTACTTTTCCTGCGGGCTCTGCCCCCCTTTCTCTGATTTCTTCGATGATGTCATGCACACCTATGGCTTCCACCTTCTGGATTTCACTCCAAATGCCGTGGCGTGCATGGCCCTTTTTGCCCATCTTTGCGAGGGCTTCGCCGGAGTGCATCCTAGCACGGCGCTTTTCCGGCACTACTTCTATCCTCGTATCCAAAAGGGAGTTGCCATCTCCGGTTGTGTCGCCTGGATCCTAAGGAGCCAGGAGAAGGGGACATATCCGGAGGGCGCTCAGAAGGAGAGGTGGGAGGAGTGGCGGGGCCGGTGGTGCTGGATTGAGGAGGAGGACCCGCAGGAATTTTGCCGGGTTCGCTAGGCGCCGCCGGTTCGCACAGACGATTGGAGCAACGTCGACGCTGATGATGGGAAGCTCACGGTCGCCACCACCAAGATTCATCGCCTCACCGTGGCCGGGCTCACCCTTGAGATGATTGGGGCGGATTTCATCCGTCGCCGAATCGCTCCACAGCACAACAAGGGGAGGCCGCCTTGGCTCTTCAGGAACGTGGCCGACATCATGAGGCTTCACCCCGGCTTGAACCACAACTTCACGATGATGAGGCATGCCCACTTGTGCCAGAGGCTTTTTCAGCTCGACGTGTACTGCGACGGGAGGGCCGAGAGGTCCGGCAAGGCCGCGAAGGCCGGCAAGGTCGTCAAGGGGCCCTTGTTTGGGTTGCCGGCGGGGGTGGTCCCACTGAGCAACAACTCTCGCCTAACCGACATCATCGCCATGATGCCGGATTTCAACGTGCACGGCCTTAACCCAAATAGGGCCGAGCCGGGGGCGGATCAGGTGCAGGAGTTCTTCGACGGCCTGTCAGAGAAGTACGTCCGTGTCGAGCCACTGCTCGTCCAGAACACCACCCAAGTGGAGCTGGACTATATCGCCGCCAGGGCGGTGGAGGCGGAGCTCGCCAAGGAGGCTGGCAGCGCCGGCCATGTGGAGGACAAGGCTGAGGCTGCCGCAGAGGAGAAGGAGCTTGTCGGGTGTGCGGAGTCCGCTGGGGAGGCCAGCAGCGCTGACACCGGGGCACCTCTTATTGAAGACGTGGTCGATGAGTCGACCGAGGAGGAGGCCGAGGCTGACGATCCTCCAGCCGTGGAGAAAAGGTGTGTCCTGCGGCGGGCTAGCTCCGGCTAGCCGGTCCGGCCCGGCAGGACCGGCAGTGGCAAGAGGTCCAGGAGGAGTCCGTGCGCCTGACGAGGGCCGCGGCAGCAAAGGAGGTGGTGAAGGCTGCGGTGGCGAAGAGGAAAGCGACCGCCTCTTCCTCATCCAAGTGTCCTTGGACTCCACCCGCTTCCCCTCTCCCCGCGGATGTCGACACGGAGGTCGTCTTCGACCTTGGGTCTCTCAGCCCGAGGAGGAAGAGGAAGGCAGCGGAAGAGGAGGCGGAGGATGAGTAAGCATCTTGTCTTTTGTCATCTCCGTCCCCTCAGACCGTGCCGCTTTTCTTAACTTGTCTTCATCTTTGCAGGGATGTGGAGACGCTGGCCCAGAGGGTGGCGAAGAGAGCCAGGGCCTCGACGGGCGGCCAGCCCCCGGCGGGCACCTCGAGTACGCCGCTGGTGGTGGAGAGCAGCCCGGACAGCAGCCTCCGGCACAGCCCCCAGCGTGCGTTCACCACTCGCTCCCTATCAACATGTGTTGGGGTACGATCTCTTGGTGCTGACCTTGCCGTGGTTGCAGGAGGAGCCACTGAGGGCCACCCCCAACCCGCCGCCCCTATCAACCACACCGCCCCAAGGAGCGTCCCCGGCAAGGGCGCCAAGCATCGAGCCCATGCGCGCGGAGGAGGAGGAGGAGGCAAACCCGGGCGCCGGCGGCTCCGTCCCGGCACCGAATGTTGGTGGGGAGGGGGCCACTTCTTCCCAGCCTGGCACAGGTGAGTTGTTTGCCTTTTGTCCCTCTTCTTGTTTCTTCTTTTTAAAACTTGGTCTTGGCTCTGCCTCATTCTCCTTCTTGGCATCTAGGCGCTCCCTCGGCGGACCAGGAGAACATCGATGCTATCATCAAGGAGGTCGCCAGGGATGCTGAGGCCGAGGCCAACAAGATCGCCGCCGAGGAGGCCTCCAAGGGTGCTGCTGAGGACACCGCCAAGGAGCCGCTCGGGGAGACCGGCAGGGCCGCTGCCGAGGAGGGGCGGTTGATGACCAACCTTCCTCCTCCGCTGCCTCTGGCTCGGGCAGGTACCTGAAGGTGAGCGACGACCTGTTCGTCCACCTCCCAGGGACGGCGAACACCGGGGCGCCCGCCGAGGGGGAGGTGTTTTATGACGAGGTGCTCGCCACCGCCGGGCTTGAGGTTGTTGACGAACCGAGCGCCGGTGGCGGCGGTTCCCAGGAAGAGCGGCTCCTCCAGGCCATGAGCGCCAACTTCTAGAAGCTCCAGGCGCTTCACCGCGCCCGCCTGGACAAGGCCAAGTCCAGGATGGCGGTGGTGGAAAAGGCGGAGGTGGACTTCAAGGAGCGTGTCGCCGAGACGCGGGCTTGGTTCAACGAGGCCCACAAGGAACTGAAGGCCGCCCAGGATGTGCTGGCCGAGCGCAAGCTGGAGCTTGTCATGAAGCAGGCCGACATCGAGAAGGCCCAGGAGCTGGCGAAGGAGCAGGCCGCCAAGGACGAGGCCACTCGGCACCAGCACCAGGCCGAGCTAAACTCCCAGGAGGAGGAACTTGCCGCTCGTGAGGAGAAGCTCGCCGCAACACTCCACGGCAAGGATGGGGAGGGGGAGAAGCTTGTCGTGCAGTGGACCCAGGAGCTAGAGCAGAGGCACAAGGAGGCGCTCAATGCCCAAGCTCTGGTCCATGCCGGCAAGGTGAAAGAGCTGGAGGTGGAGCGGGACGGGCTGAAGGATCAGACCTTGAAGTTGGCAAAGGAGGACACGCTCAACGGTGCTCTGGTGGAGGCGCAGGGCGCAGTCCTCGGCAAGGCTGAGCAGCTCTACAAGGCCAACGACTCCATCAAAGACCTGAAGCTGAAGCTGGAGGGTCTTGAAGGGACACTTTCGGAGGTCAGGGCCCGGGAAGAGACCCTGACCAAGGATTTGGAGAAGGAGAGGCAGCTGCGGAAGAATATCGCCGCCAACCACGAGGATTTCGTGAAGGGCGAAAACCTCTGGATCAGCCACCTCGCCGACGTCGCCGGCAGGATCACCATGAAGCTGACCTCCATGGGGATGCCAAAAGTGAGGTACGCCCGGGAGCCGAACGTGAGTCCCAACGCCAAGCTGACCCTGTTCTTCGAGGGTGTTCTCAGGGCCCTGGAGCAGTTCCACTCCAACAGGGCGACCTCTTTGGCCGACGAGGCCCGGAAGCTTTGCCGGGGTGTCATGACCAGGGTCCTCACCAAGGGTGTGTACTGGAACCCCGACCTTGACTTCGGCGTCGCGCTGGAGAGCTTGCCGGAGGACATGGACCTCGCGACGCTCGAGGAGCGTATCGAGCCCGTCATCAGCCGCGTCGATGGAGTTCGGAGGATAGAAGGCCAGCGCCGGGACTAGGCACCCCGTTTCTCATCGCCGCTGCAGGTTCATGGCCAAGACAATTTTTATCTTTAGTTAGAACCGCAGCAACAATTGATGTAATATAACTCTGCAGTACTTTGAAATGATGCATGTTATTTTCCCGCTTGATCTTCCTTTGTATGTCCACCCTACGTTAATCGGGTAGGCTTGCCTGCGCGTAAACCCAGGCCGCGGTTCCTTGAGGACGGATCCCCAATAGCCTGTCGGGTGTGCTTGCTGCTAGGCGAACCACCTTACCGCTCTCAACGCGGCCGCTCGAACTGTCAAGCGGACTCGAGACAGAACGAGAGCGTTGCTAATTGCAGAAGGTCACCCTGCCGTTCTCGACGCAACTGCTTGGACTGTTGAGCGGACTCAAAACAGAGCAAGGGTGTTGCCAATAGTGGCAGGGCCCCATTGCGTGCAGGTTTTCCATACACAGGGCAAGATCTTCGAGGACGATAACCATATATATATAAAGGAATTGCTCAAAGTTTCGCATGACTTAGCTTTTCTGTAGTTGCGCGAGCGTCCACCGCATCCGCGGACGATGCCGCCCGTTTGGTCGTCTTCTTCCTTGGAGTGACGACCACGATGAAGCCGCTGCTCCAACCAGACCAGATTTCCACAACTGCGCCCCCTGCCTGGCGCGCCAAAGATGTCGGTGGAAACGACACCTATGGAATCACTGGGATCCCTTCTACGGTTGGCGGGCGCGGGGTTGTGCAAAGAGCGGGTCTGGTAGTCAGCACAAGGACATGCTTACCCAGGTTTGGGCCGCGAGGATGGGTAATACCCTAGTCCTGCTTTGGTGTATATTTGAGTGTTCTTGAGCTCTTGAACTAGCTACGGTGCGTCTGTAGTCCAAAAGATCCGAATCCTTCTCCTGGACGCGTCGGGCCTCCTTTTATAGACAAAAGGGGTCTCCACAGTGGCATACATGAGGTGGAAAAGTATATAGTGTACAAGCTTATCGCCTGTCATTACGGGACAAGACGCATTAAATGCGCTCCTTAGGTGTCCTGTTACTTTATTGGGGACGGCAACGAGGCCTGTCCCGTCCGTCGCCGCTCCGCCTCGCTCCGACACGCGCCCAGGCCAATGAGGCATGCAGTGCCACGTAGGCTGGCTGGCTGCTGAGATGGCGTGGTGGTAGGGTCTTCACAAAGATCTGCATGCCACCACGCAGGTACTTGCTGAGTTGGCCTAGAAGCCGCACGTTGCCACATAGGTGCCTGCCCAGCTAGTTGGGCTGGCAGCTCAATGGGAACGGCGGTGGAGTCTTGGCAGACGTGGGCCTGACCGTGGCCCCGTAGGCGTCCTCAGCAAGGGTCTTGCCTGGGACTCGGCAAGGGTCTTGTCGCGGCACCGCGGTCGTCCCGGGCAAGGATCTTGCCGGGGGTCTTCGTGGATCTCCTGGGCAAGGATCTCGCTGAGGGTCCTCGTCTTCTGGTCCTCATCTGATCTTGTGTGTTTACGATCTTGACAAAGATCTGCATGCCGCCACGGAGGTGCCTCCCGAGCCATGGTTCCAATGTGGTTGATGGTGTTGGAACCCCTGGGCTCAAGGGTGGCGCACCCTGCTGGTGTTTGGGCAAGTTGCCCCGGCAAGGGTCTCGCCGGGGGAGTCCACCTTGCCCTCTTTCCCTTCGTGCCTCCGGTCTTGGTGTTGCTTTGCCCGTCTTGTTCTTTTGCTTCCTCCCTTTGCCCTGCTAAGTGTGGCCGCAGGTGCGGCTCTGACTGCCCGTGCACAAGTAGAGGGGTCAAAAGGAGAGCCCCTACTTTTGTACACCGACACGAAGCTGTATTTTGGCTGCTCGGGTAAAGATTCATCTACCATATTCTCTACAATGTAGATGAGACCAGGGAATTTGGTAACAGAGTCCCGAGGAGCCACAACAAATACGCAAACAGATGTCTTTTCCTCGTCTCAGAATCAGCATAGCTAGACAAAATATGAAAGTTATCACGAAGCCAGGCGAGTGGGATGCCTCGAGGGCCACCAGAACGTTGTGATTCTGGCATTGTCATCCCAAAATGGTTTGCTATATTTAATGTCCAAGATGGAGAAACTCTTGGAGAGACTAACGGCTCACCTCTAATTGGTAGAGAAGTGATCATAGAAACATCTTTCGGTGTAGGTGCAAGCTCCCCAAAACGAAAGTGAAAGGTGTGGGTTTCAGGTCTCCACCGGTCAACGAGGGATGTCAAAAGGGATGGGTCCGAACGTAATTGGTGTTCGCATAATGTGAGCCTAGCAAAACCATGTAGTCCATAAGCGTCAAGGTGAGGAATGAAAGAATTGTGTATTGGCCATATTTTCTTTACGGTTCGAAGTCTGAAGGTCCGGTAATCATGATTATTATTTGGGTTCAAAAATAGGTGGCAAAGGTGGCCGGCGTCATGGGGCCCCTGCAAAAGCACTAGCACTTCAGCCATAACCTGCAGACAAAGGTACAAATAATTTTGTTGAGAAAGACACAAATACAAATGCAAATTAAAATAAAAATTAACTTAAAATACAAAGAGATACAATTTACATTAATTATCTGAAGTTTGCATCGCGAGTACAATAATACAAAGTGATTCAATTTAAATATAAGTAGACATAACAAGTACAAATATAAGTAGACATAGCGAGTATAGATATAAGTGGACATAGCGAGTACAGATATATCAACATCATGCGGTGTTGTTGGCTCGATACGGGCATTCCCGACGTGAATGTCCAGGACACCTGCAAACGCGGCATCGCCTTGGTTCTCCCATCTGGCTATGGTCCATGTCATTGCGATGACGCCTAGACTGACGTCATCCCTTTGCGGTTCTCATCAAGTCGGAGTTCGGAACCCATTTCGGCCCATCTGGCCACAGCATTTGTAGTTCATATCAATGCCCCAGGCCCAGAACTCACCGTTCCAAGTGTTGTACAGATTGTACATGTTGAAGTACGGCGATATGTATGGCTTGACACTGATTTTTTGATCAGCAGCCACCCGGAGCACATGACTGCAAGGGTAGCCCTCAAGCTTGGGCTTGTTACAAGTGCACTCATAGGACGTTGGGCCGAGGGTGACAGCTTGCTTTTTTGATCCTCTGTAGTGACCCTTAACGTACTTGGCTCGCACATTGACCTCCCACTTATTCCTAAGTGCGTCCACTTTCCTGCAGCCATGACTTTGGGACTTCTTTGCTTTCTCGTCCAGATGTCTTTGCATCTTCTTGGACCATGGCTTGTTCAATTCAACTTGTGCATTGGCGACGGTGATCCTGTCTCCAAAGTATGACAGGGTCCGGTTCCAAGTTTCTTCAATAAGGGATGTGATAGGCAGTGCTCGCACCCCATTAAGAACACCATTGTACACCTTTGACATGTTGTTGCTCATTATTCCATACCGAGCCCCGGTGTCGTGAGCCTGCGCCCACTTGTACAAATGAGGGAAATTCTCGATGATCCACTGGCTCAAATTTATGGGCGTCCTACGACCCCTCCGGTCTTTTCTCTGCGGCAAGGCCGCGCGCTCGATATCACCATTGATACCTGCCCAGATCGCACTCATTTTGGCTTCAGTTTTCTGCATGCACATCCTCTTGAATAACTTGAACCAATCCTTGTTTTTGAATTTGGAGTAAAAGTTTGCTGCCAAATGCCTCATGCACCACATTCCCTAGATCCGGCCACCCCCACTCTTCTGACGACGCCTTAATTATGTCAAGAGCGCTTAATAATCTAGTGTTGCAATCAGAGATGATGCAAACACCTTCACGCTCTTTCACGACACCCATCTTCATGCAGCTCAGGAACCACAACCAGCTATCTTTGTTCTCGCTCTCAACCAGTGCATATGCAATAGGAAGAAGCTGATTATTTGCATCTGTTGCAATCGCCACTAATAGTGTGCCCTTGTACTTTCCAGTGAGAAAGGTACCATCAACTGATAATACTGGGCGACAGTGCCTGAAGGCTTGTATAGTCTGGGCGAATGCCCAGAATAAGCGGTCCAGGATTAGCTCACCCGGGTTCATTAGGTTTGGACGTTCTCTCCGCCAAACTTGAGTCCCCCTATTAGCACTTGCTATCTGATGAAGCATTCTGGGGGCATAAGAATAGGCCTCCTCATAGGTTCCACACAAGTTCTGGAATATCTTTTCCTTCGCACGCCTAGCCTTGCTGTAGCTGACAGGGAAGCCAATTTAATCTTCTGCAGCTTTTTGCAAATCCCTAATACTAATGTTGAGACTTTCCTGCACAATTGTTTCCATCTGCTGTGCCACATATCTTGCAGTCACATTGTAGTGATTTGAAAGAGTCCCAGTTTGCTCACAGCTATGCTCCACTATTTTTGTGATACGCCATGACTGACATACCCCAGGCTTCAGTCTAGCGAGAACTCTTCCGCGGCAACCATTCGCGGAGTGGATGCATATGACCTTCAACTCTTTTTTATCAGACTGCTTCACTCTATGCTGGCGGTGGAGGGCGATTGCATAGCTATCTATTGCCTGGTAAGCAGACTTCTTGTCTGGGAAAACCTGCCCAACCTCCAGGCTCCCGCTTCTAGGCTAGAAACATAGTGAAATTCATTGGTGATGCTCATATCTTGTCAAAACCCAGGTTGCAGTGCCACCGCGACCGCCCTCTGAGGAGGAACATCTTCTTCTTCGCTTGAGTCTGAAGACATGGAAGAATGATCGTCATCATCTAGCGCCTTCGGCAATCCCTCCACGTGCTCGCTCATGTCAACGGCCGCAGACCAATATCCTGTGTCATACACAGGCTGGCCGCCTGTCGGTTCCGATGGGCCGCGCTAGGGGCTGATGAGATGGCCAACTCGACCTCACCACCCCTGCTACTGCATTCGGCAACATCAGTGACTGAAATGAACTCAACATACACCATCGGCTGACCAAACATTGAGTTATTGGGATTTCTTGCAAACCTCATGTACGACCCCCACGACTGATCACCCGTGACAAGCCGCAAACCCCAACGGGCAACTGTCCCATGATTTCCTCCGTCAACGACGAAGGCCTCCATTGTCATTTTTTCCCCTGCATCCTTGGGCCAAACACCGCTCGGATGCACCTTCTGACTGTTGCGTAACCCACGTTGACCATGTCTCTCACTACAACTGTAGTCGGCCCGCACAAGGACACATCCACCCCAAAAGGAGCGTCGCGTAAGACGTCCCCATAGTACACTACTAAATTTTCCATAG
Organism: Aegilops tauschii subsp. strangulata; assembly: GCF_002575655.3. Taxonomy (NCBI): domain Eukaryota; kingdom Viridiplantae; phylum Streptophyta; class Magnoliopsida; order Poales; family Poaceae; genus Aegilops; species Aegilops tauschii. The sequence continues at coordinate 385,097,784 of NC_053039.3, read as the reverse complement.
TACCTAACCAACATCCATATTTACATTTCAAATAATTAGTAACTGAACATTTAGTAGTAGTACGATGACAACATTTACATATCATACGACTAAAATAATAACCACATTTTCATTACAAATATTCGGTTTGTTTTTAGAATCATTTGCTTAGACTTTCACTAGTAGAAAAAGGGCCATTTGTCCCGGTTCATAAGGCCCATCTGCCCCGGTTGTGGAACCGGGACTAAAGGGTCGTTACTAATGCCCTAGGCCTTTAGTCCCAGTTCTTATACCAACCGGGATAGATGGGCCTCCACGTGGCCGCTCCGGCGAGCCCAGGCAGGAGGGCCTTTGGTCCCGGTTGGTAGCACCAACCGGGACCAATAAGCTTCCACGCGTCAGCATTTCAGGGGCTGGTTTTTTTTGAAAGGAGGTGGTTTAGGGGTTTTGGGGGTTAATTTAGGTTGTTATAGGTAGCTAATAGAGAGATGTGTCCTCTCTTATCTCCGTGCTACTGCTATACTGCTATTTCTAAACATGACTTAGATTGAAGTGAGGCAACATGTGGTGCATGTCGAAAGTAATACTAATCCTAACTTGATCAAGTTTGGATTGTACTACTTTCGACATGCACCACATGCATGTTGCCTTCACTTCAATCCAATCCATGTTCATTTCACCCACAGATATATAATAACTCTTCATGCTCGCATCATGCATCATCATAATAACAAGTCCTACTAATCATCATCATACAACTTCTACTCATTATTAATAACAAGTCATACGATCATCATCCTGATAGTCATCGAACCAACCCTACTTAATTGTTCTTAGCACATGATCATCAGTATTATGCAGGACCTAAATACCCTATTTAAGGTAAAATAGCATAAAACAATATAGACCCTAACTCTCCATTATGGAGAATGGAGATCATCCTGTCTCCAATTCTTGCGTGGCGCTTCCTTTTGCTTCCAAGAACCTCCTTATGACTGTCCATACATTTTTTCCATTCTCTGATTAGCATGTCTCAACTTCTTTTAGAAATCCGGTATGGACAGTTGAGATTCGTAGGATGACATGGATATATGTTCAAAACACGAAGGCTGCCATTCTGATACATCAAATGAGGCACACAATCCTCTGGGATTCTCTGTTGAAAAACATAGTAATAACTTCATAGTTAGCAATGATGTACTAGTTTTAGAAGTATGCAAAAGATGCACGGATGTCGTAATAGTAAAAAATCTTACCGGGGTATCTCCATGGTAGTTACCGTAGTTCAACACATGCACTATAGTGGCACGTATTGACCATAATGTTGAGGAGTTTGATTGTAGATATTGTAATTCTCAAGATCAGTACAAAATCTGACCAGATGATTTTTCTCCTGATAAGTTAACTCGGAGCCATCGGTGTAGTGGGTTTTGTCTACCATGTTCCGCACATTGTTTGAACAATCAAAATAAGCTGTCAATGGAAATAAGTTGTCAACTATTTTGAAATAAACAATATAAATTAGTTAATAATTAACTATGTTTGAGAAACTCACATAGCGGTAGAACTGGAGGCGTATCAACAAGGACCCAAATGTCCATATTGTCTTGGTCGATGTCAGGATCACCAAGATCCATGGTGACAAGCATACCCTCATCAAAACCATACATCTTGCAAAATGCTTCCCAATTTTTGCAACCAAAATGGGTTATGCTCTTAGCATTATACAGATTTACTTCAAAATCCACATCATCATGGGTCCTTAGGTGAATTTTCTTCGTTTCAAAATTTTCATGGTCTTCAAAATCCATCCTCTCCAAGACATAGCGTCTTGCATGGCATGGGATAAGCTATACTCGAATTGTAAAAGATGAAAATTACACGTTGAAATAGTTGAAGTCATGCTTAATTACGAAAAAAAACTTGTCGTCATTGCGTACCGTTTCAACATCGAAGGTCTCCTCGAGCTTAATGCTGAAGCGCCAATCATTGTCCAGGTGAGGCCTGTCGCACAAACCTTGATCGTCGTGGCACCAGCCGCACTCCCCCGGGAGACTTTCGTCGTCCGATGACGACATTTCCTACGTTCATAATTCAAAGATTAAACTTGTACAATTAAATATATGTACTACAAAAACTAAATTAGATCATTATTATTCATCACGGGTTGACTATCGGTTTGTCGAGTCTTTTCTTGAAAACTCTCAGCTCACGTGGTGTATACATTCGACCGTTGATGATGGTCGCTCCTCCATTTGTCCCCGAGTGCATTACACCAAAATGTCTAGCACACGGGAATGAAGGAGAAGCGACCCCCACGACAACAGTCGGGATTCTTCATCCTCTCATATATATATGGTGGAACTCTCCCTCACTGATTCCTCTCTGACATTTGCGACCGTCGGTGATGGTAGCTCCTCCTTTCGTTCCCGAGTGCATTACACCAAATTGTCTAGCACACGGGAACGAAGGAGAAGCTACCCCCACGACAACAGTCGGGATTCTTCGTCCTCTCATATATGGTGGAGACTCGACAGTGGAGACTCGACAGACTTAAAGTCAACCCGAAATATCGTTTAATTATCTTTCTAAAAGAGGATTTGGCTGGTCTCACCTCGAGGTCGGAGGGGGTCGGTGACGGGGACGACGGCGGGGATGATGGAGGGGGCTCCTAGATTTCTGTGAAAACAAAAACCCTATAAGCTATCAACTAATCATATGCATACGCCTTGCATAGTGCTCTCCAATTTTAGCATTCAAAGTAGGAGTAGTTTTCCAATTTGAGCATTAAATAAGCAAAATCAAATCGCAAAATAAAGTAGTATTCAAATAAGGATGCATTCAATTATAAGCAAAACTACATCATCTCCATGAGTCCATACATCGTTGAATGTTATCACTAATACACCTCGAATACTATCATACATATAGCATCACCAGTACAGCTAGAACCGTAGCGCCCGACGGGTATCGGCGCGGGCGGTGGACACCCAAAGAGAAGGAACCATCACAGGATCGCTCCAGTGAGATCCCTGAAGAACCTGCCAGGTATTGTCGAACCTGCCCTCCAACGCAACCATGTAGCGACGGACGTGCTCGTCCTCCTCGCTGACAAGGTGACGTACCACCTCCGCGGTGTCCGGAAGCCTCGGCACCGTCACTGGCCCACGCGACCGCCACCAAACAAGGATCGGGTCAACGACGGGCTGGCTCCTCACCAACCTACGCCCCCCGGAAGGTAGCACCTCCCAAAACCAGCCCAGCGGAGCCCAGTCCCAGACATGGCCCCTCTAATCAAGCCGGCCTCCTCCACCGAGTCGACGACAAGGATGCGGGATAGGCATCGTCGACGTCGATGCGGGAATAATTGCTTTAACTAAAAAATAAACTAGTTCTATTAATTTCCTAGCTAAAAATAAACTACTTCTATAGTAAAATAAAGTAGTTTTATTAAATCAACTAGTTCAACTACTAATTAAGCACTTACTATAAATAAAACAAAGTAGTACTTACTAAAAATAAACTACTTCTATATATAGTAAAATAAAGTATTTTTATTAATTAATCAACTAGTTCAACTAAAAATAAACTAACTTTAAATGCACTAACAGTAGAACTAATAACCTAAAATAAAACTATACAGCCTAAAAATGCTATGAACAAAAAACTATGAACAAAAAAAACTATACAGCCTAAAAATGCTATGAACAAAAAACTATGAAAAAAAAGACTATGAACAAAAAAATGCTAAAAATGCACTAACGGATCGGGATGGGAAGGGGCTCACTGGGGGCTCGAGGCAGGACGGCGACGAGGTCGGTGACGAGGACGACGATGAGGCCGGCGACAATGACGGCGACGAGGACGGCAGGCTCGTGGGGAAGGGGTTACGCGCGCACGCGGCGACGCCTCGGGGAGGAGCGGATCGGGGGCGGCGACGGCGAGGACGACGTCGACGGCGGGTCAGGGGCGCGGCGACGGCGTCGGGCCAGGGGCTCGGGGCGGCGACGGCGACGACGACGAGGAACGGCCTGGCGGCGTCGGGGGGAATGGGAGCAGTTGGGAAATTTTCACAAGTGCTACCTTATATAGCAAAACCAATGGTACCGGTTCGTGGCACCAACCGGTACCAGTGCACACCTATGGTCCCGGTTGGTGCCACGAACCGGGACCAAAGGTCTCTTTTCGGCAGCCCAAAGGGCGGGAAACTGAGGCCTATGGTCCCGGTTCGTGCCACCAACCGGGACCATAGGTGGGCATTCGTACCGGTTGGTGCCACGAACCGGTACCAATGCCCACCTATGGTCCCGGTTGGTGGCATGAACCGGGACCATAGGCCTTGTGCTGGCACGGTGCGGTGGGAAGTTTAGTCCCACCTCGCTAGTTGGGAGGGGCTCGGAGTGGTTTATAAGCTTCGCTGCCGCCACCCACTCGAGCTCCTCTCTATTGCAGGCTTAAGGGCCTAATCTCTACTTTGCCATGCCTGTTGGGCCTATTGGGCCTTCTGCAGGCCTGAATCCTCGCCCATTGTAGGGTTTCTAGTCGTATTCAGGCCGTGGATGTCCAGTATGTGGCATTTTTTCCTTTTTTTTCTTTTTATTTTTTATTTCTACTTAAAACTAAATACTTATAGTTTTTTAGTGATTTCTTTTTGCTTTTAGGTCACAAAAATTATAAACTTTCTGTTAGTGCCATTAGTTTTAAAATTTGAATTTTTTTAAATGTATGTGAATCACTAGTTTTATGAATAAATTTACTATAAAAATAAATGCTATTAATGTTTTGAACAAAAAATACTTTGTTAATATATGTTGCATAAATTTTATATAATTTTAGTTTCAAAAATACTAGAGGTTTATATAAGCTTTTTAGTTGATTCCTTTTGCTATTATAGTTTTATAAAAGCTTTTTAGTTGATTCTTTTTGCTATTGAAGAATATTATAGTTTTATTTTAGTTCATCATAATAGAATATTTTAATTGATTTTAGTTTTTTAGTTGATCATAACAAATATTATAGTTTTATGCATTTTATTATTTTTCATGCATTTACTGCTTTTTTGAGCTATAAGACCCGGAAATTGAAAAGCATTTCAAATGAACTCCGAAAAGGTTGAAAATTGGCATGGTATCATCAATTTTCAACCCTTTCTGACTTCATTTGTTATTTTCCATGCATTTACTGATTATTTTGAGCTATAAGACCATGAAATTGAAAAGCACTACAAATGAACTCTGAAAAGGTTGAAAGTTGGCATGGTATCATCATTTCACCCACATAGCATGCCCGGTATCAGGATTTCATATGGACATGGATGCACTTCGTGTACAAAACGGAAAATCTGTTTCGAAGTATCAGGATTTCATACGGAAACTCGTCTGTTACAACAGTCATTTCAAATGAACTACGAAAAGGTTGAGAGTTGGCATGGTATCATCATAATAGTTGTGGAGAGAAAGTCTTCACTTTTTTCGCTTGTGTGCTTTGCTTATTGCACCGTAACCATGGATAATCTTCATCGTTTATCAGGATGCTTGGGTCAGCCTTGACTTTGAAGGGAGGAATTTCATGAAACTTTTCATAATCTTCAGACATGTCTGTCTTGCCCTCCACTCCCACTATGTCCCTTTTTCCTGAAAGAACTATGTGGCGCTTTGGCTCATCATATGATGTATTCGCTTCCTTATCTTTTCTTTTTCTCGGTTTGGTAGACATGTCCTTCACATAGATAACCTGTGCCACATCATTGGCTAGGACGAACGGTTCGTCAGTGTACCCAAGATTGTTCAGATCCACTGTTGTCATTCCGTACTGTGGGTCTACCTGTACCCCGCCTCCTGATAGATTGACCCATTTGCACTTAAACAAAGGGACCTTAAAATCATGTCCGTAGTCAAGTTCCCATATGTCCATTATGTAACCATAATATGTGTCCTTTCCCCTCTCGGGTGCTGCATCAAAGCGGACACCGCTGTTTTGGTTGGTGCTCTTTTGATCTTGGGCGATCGTGTAAAATGTATTCCCATTTATCTCGTATCCTTTGTAAGTCAATACAGTCGAAGATGGTCCCCTGGACAATGAGTACAGCTCATCACAAACAGTGGTGTCACCTCTGAGACGTGTTTCCAACCAACTACTGAAAGTCCTGATGTGTTCACATGTAATCCAGTCGTCACACTGCTCCGGGTGTTTGGAGCGTAGACTGTTCTTGTGTTCATCGACATACGGGGTCACCAAGGTAGAGTTCTGTAGAACTGTGTAGTGTGCTTGAGACCAAGAATGCCCGTCCCTGCATATTATTGAGCCTGCTCCTAGCGTGCCTTTTCCAGTCAGTCTCCCATCATACCGTGATTTAGGGAGACCAATCTTCTTAAGGCCAGGAATGAAGTCAACACAAAACCCAATGACATCCTCTGTTTGATGGCCCATGGAGATGCTTCCTTCTGGCCTAGCACGGTTATGGACATATTTCTTTAGGACTCCCATGAACATCTCAAAGGGGAACATATTGTGTAGAAAGACGGGGCCCATAATGACAATCTCGTCGACTAGATGAACTAGGACGTGTGTCATGATCATTGAAGAAGGATGGTGGGAACACCAGCTCGAAACTGACAAGACATTGCGCCACATCACTCCTTAGCCTTGGTATGATTTCTGGATCGATCACCTTCTGAGAGATTGCATTGAGGAATGCACATAGCTTCACAATGGCTAATCGGACGTTTTCCGGTAGAAGCCCCCTCAATGCAACCGGAAGCAGTTGCGTCATAATCACGTGGCAGTCATGAGACTTTAGGTTCTGGAACTTTTTCTCTGGAATATTTATTATTCCCTTTATATTCGACGAGAAGCCAGTCGGGACCTTCATACTGAGCAGGCATTCAAAAAAGATTTCCTTCTCTTCTTTGGTAAGAGCATAGTTGGCAGGACCTTCGTACTGCTTTGGAGGCATGCCATCTTTTTCGTGCAAACGTTGCAGGTCCTCCCTTGCCTCAGGTGTATCTTTTGTCTTCCCATACACGCCCAAGAAGCCTAACAGGTTCACGCAAAGGTTCTTCGTCACGTGCATCACGTCGATTGAAGAGCGTACCTCTAGCTCTTTCTAGTAGGGTAGGTCCCAAAATATAGATTTCCTCTTCCGCATGGGTGTGCGTCCCTCAGCGTCATTCGGAACAGCTAGTCCGCCGGGACCCTTTTCAAATATTACATGTAAATTAGAGACCATAGCAAGTACGTGATCACCGGTACGCATGGCGGGCTTCTTCCGGTGATCTGCCTCACCTTTGAAATGCTTGCCTTTCTTTCGACATTGATGGTTGGTCGGGAGAAATCGACGATGGCACAGGTACACATTCTTCCTGCATCTGTCCAGGTATATACTTTCGGTGTCAGCTAAACAGTGCGTGCATGCGTGGTATCCCTTGTTTGTCTGTCCTGAAAGTTTACTGAGAGCGGGCCAATCATTGATGGTCACGAACAGCAACGCCTTTAGGTCAAATTCTTCCCCCATGTGCTCATCCCACGCACGTACACCTGTTCCATTCCACAGCTGTAAGAGTTCTTCAACTAATGGCCTTAGGTACACATCAATGTCGTTGCCGTGTTGCTTAGGGCCTTGGATGAGAATTGGCATCCTAATGAACTTCCGCTTCATGCACATCCAAGGAGGAAGGTTATACATACATAGAGTCACGGGCCAAGTGCTGTGATTGCTCCTCTGCTCCCTGAAAGGATTAATGCCATCCGCTCTTAAAGCAAACCATACGTTCCTTGGGTCACTTGCAAACTCAGCCCAAAACTTTCTGTCGATTTTTCTCCACTACGACCCGTCAGCGGGTGCTCTCAACTTCCCGTCTTTCTTACGGTCCTCAATGTGCCATCGCATCAACTTGACATGCTCTTTGTTTCTGAACAGTCGTTTCAACCGTGGTATTATAGGAGCATACCACATCACCTTCGCAGGAACCCTCTTCCTGCGGGGCTCGCCCTCAACATCACCAGGGTCATCTCGTCTGATCTTATACCGCAATGCACCGCATACCGGGCATGCGTTCAAATCCTTATACGCACCGCGGTAGAGGATGCAGTCATTAGGGCATGCGTGTATCTTCTCCACCTCCAATCCTAGAGGGCATACGACCTTCTTTGCTGCGTATGTACTGTCGGGCAATTCATGATCCTTTGGAAGCTTCTTCTTCATTATTTTCAGTAGCTTCTCAAATCCTTTGTCAGGCACAGCATTCTCTGCCTTCCACTTCAGCAATTCCAGTACGGTACCGAGCTTTGTGTTGCCATCTTCGCAATTGGGGTACAACCCTTTTTTGTGATCCTCTAACATGCGATCGAACTTCAGCTTCTCCTTTTCACTTTCGCACTTTTCCCTTGCATCAACAATGACCCGGCGGAGATCATCATCGGGCACATCGTCTGGTTCCTCTGGATCTTCAGCTTCCTCTTGATCTTCAGCTTCCCCCATTGCAGCATCACCGTATTCAGGGGGCACATAGTTGTCATTGTCCTCTTCTTCTTCGATGTTTTCCAACATAACCCCTATTTCTCCGTGCTTCGTCCAAACATTATAGTGTGGCATGAAACCCTTATAAAGTAAGTGGGTGTGAAGGATTTTCTTCTCAGTGTAAGACCTCGTATTCCCACAATTAGGGCATGGACAACACATAAAACCATTCTGCTTGTTTGCCTCAGCCACTTCGAGAAAATTATGCACGCCCTTAATGTACTCAGAGGTGTGTCTGTCACCGTACATCCATTGCCGGTTCATCTACATGCATTATATATAATTATGTGTGTCAAAAGTAAGAAAATTAGACAAGTATCTATCTAAAGTAAGATTTTTTCTTTCAGAAAGAAGATAAGAACAAGAGGCTCACCATGGTGGTGCCGGCGACGAGATCGGCGCGGGCGATCGACGGCGGTGAAGACGAGGATGGGGCGTGACGGACCGCTAAACCTAGACAAATCTCGAAAAAAATGGAGCTCGGAGCTCGAGCTTCAAGAGGAGAAAGCTTAACTAGTGTGGCTCGGGCATTTCATCGAACACCTCAGATGCATAAGAGGTGAGCTAGAGCACCCAAATGCCCTTCCTCGCCGGCCAGCAAAAAACAGAGCACTGTGGAGTGCTCTGCTCGCCGGCGATGGGGTATATATAGGCAACTCATTTGTCCCGGTTTGTGGCTGGAACCGGGACTAAAGGCCATCCTTCTGTCCCGGTTCACGCCACGAACCGGGACCAATGGTTGTGAGCCAGGAGCGAGGCCCATTGGTCCCGGTTCGTGCCAAGAGCCGGGACAAATGGCCCAGACGAACCGGGACCGATGCCCACGAGGCCCCGGCTGGCCCCCTGGGCTCACGAACTGGGACAAATGCCTCCATTGGTCCCGGTTCATGGCAGAACCGGGACTAATGGGCTGGCCAGGCCCGAACGAAAGCCCCTTTTTCTACTAGTGTTTAAGGGGTTGTTTGGTTAACGGGTATTTACAGATCTATTTTTTCTCAAACTCGTCTAGCAGCGTAACAAACTAAAACTCTGTTTGCTTTTCTCTAACTACCCCAAAAATATCCTAAACTGGTTCTCGTAACATGCAAAAACTGAACTTTTGGAAAAACGACTATTAGTAAAAACTGGTTTTATACAAAATTTTCTTACAACAGGTTTTGACAAAACCGAGGGTAATTACTCGCTATCCAAACAACCACTAAACATAATAGTATGATAATGATATTTTAATATCATATGAGTAAAACATTTAATTTCTTCCGGTTTTATATAATTTTTTCATATCATACGATAACAATCATTTATTTATAAATAATAATATTCACAACGCCATGCACATTATTCACAATAGTACATCAATATAAAAACTATTAACAAAATTACGGCGTCATTTATACCTCAGCTTCAATATGGATGTGCTTGCGAATGCAAATAAGTGTCAAAATAGTTCAAATAAATATCCGTCACCAGTATTATATGAACGGAGTCAACCTATTATCACATGAACATCAATATTACACACGGATTTTTCTTTCTGCTATCAAAAGTATGAAAATAGCACTTGCATGTATGTGGTCATCACCTCAAAAGGGACAGCGAAGATGGAAACACAATTTCTTCAATCACGTCATCTCCTCCTTGTTTGCTACTAAGATGAATTATTTTACCTAATTACATACATCATTAAGTACATTAGCACGTAATCTTAACATAGAAAATTTAGATTATTGCGACATAACAAAGTAGAGCTACGGTTTCCTAACTATAGACTTATTAATAAACATACCACATGCAATGAACGACTACAAAACAATTTTTTTCTTAATTACCGTATTAAGATCTTCTCGCATGTTAATACTAATGGACGCAACTAGCATTGATACAACATCTTCAACCTACTCTTCTCAAAAAATAGTATAAATGCAACATATGTCGTTTGAAATCATTTCTAGCTTCCAATCACTAACATCGCATAGCTAATGCCGAGCTCAAAGATTAACTACTTACCACCGTGCATGCACACAAAAAAATCATATATTGCAAAGCTCATACCTCGATCTTCCCCTTCGTACTTCACTTTGCACGGCAAATCCTACTCCAAAAACTCCAAATGACTCCTCCAAGTGCTGAAATAATGCCTAAAACAACAGAGAATACACACTTAGGAACTAATCCAACAGAACAAAAACATCATGCATGCGAACGAAACCAACAAAAATGGATAGATCTTACCTTAATCTATCTTTTCTTCAACTTCACCATCTTCGAAATCCAACTCTAAATCGACCAAAATCACGAGTGAAAGTGGCTACCAGTTTTTTCTTTCCGTGTATTCTTGTAGACTTAGAGAGAGGAGAGAGGCAGAAAAGGCAACAAGAGATATTCGAGAGAGAGAGAGAGAGAGTGTATGCGCACGGAGCCGCGGTTGTGTGTATAAAAAGAAGAGGATCACTGTATTGTCGGCAGAACAAGCCAGAACTCACCTACCGCGGCCTCGGATTCCAGCACCGTGGTGTCTCATCACACGCAGCAACAGCAACGCTCTTGGGTGTGTGGCAGGAAATCACGCGTAGAAATCAGCACGCCTGAGTGTTGTCACTTCGGCTGCAGCAATAGACGGAAGCAGGAATCATGCAGTGCTTTAATCAGTGTCGTCTACGTAGGAATTAGTACTACAAAGTTTAGGCAGGAATTCAATTCCAGATCATCGAAACTTGTGACAGAAAGCAAAACAAGGCATGTGCATCGAATTGGGTGCTGTCACCTCCGCAGCAGCAGCAACATTCGAGAGCATCGGAACTTCTGGGAATGAGCGCCGTCTGCCACAACGCTGCTGTCGGCTCGGACGCAGCAGCTACAGGGCTGCCGCCAGCACGGGTGACGGCAGGGCCCACATCGCCAGCATCGGCCGCCTTACGCCATGGCAGCAAGGCCCACCGGAACTTGTCCGTTCCGTCGCGGCGGGAGCAATCCCTGGCTTCCTGTTATGGGCAAGAGGCCGCCTGGCAGCGTGGTGGCAAGTTTGGCCGCCGTCGTGCGTGGCGGCAGGATACACATGTCGCCCGCCGCGCCTGTCGCCACGGCTGGGCCGGCCCTTTTTGTCAATCCATCTCACATGTGGTTTTTTTGACAAATCCATAGGGGAAGGGTCCTTTTGGACAAAAAATCGACAAGACTTGCTTCAGATGTAAGAAAAGTAAGTATAGTATTTGTCGTGCCCATAGAATCGTGCTGGGTTCATGCCAACCGTGGTGTTCACTGGTGTCGGCCGCGTCGCACAAGGCAAGGGTGTTGACGGCAACGGCGGCGTCTCGTGCCCAAGAATTTTAGGGGCTGTTTGATTCTAGGCCTAACCATGCCACACTTTGCCATACAATGTTGCCACATTTGCCTAAGGTTAGTTTTTCAAAATGAGAGCCACAAGTTGGCAAGCCTAAAGGAATCTTGTCACATTTTTTGAGTGTATGTAATGTGGGATCCTAATGTGACTTGCCTAAGGTGTGGCTTGAACCAAACACCCACCTAAGTTGGTCAAACTTATGTAACCTTAGGTGTGGCAACCTTAGGCAAACTTAGTCTCAAACCAACCAACCCCTTAATACGCGGGGAATATGCGTAGGCGCGACGGCATGGGCGGTGGTGCGCGCGTCGTCCTGGAAAGCCCTCGAAGCAAAAGGCCGTGACACTGACATTGACACTGATCGGTCATCGGTCAAAAGAATAACGACGGCCGACGTCGTAGTCGTCGTACGTGCACTGTACGCCTAGCCTCAAGGCCCCTATTTATCTTTCTCAGCTGCAGCTATTGGATTTCGATCCACGAGTGTTACGACATCTCCAACGTTGACCGTCCGTGGATCGGTCAGGACCAGTCCACCGGTAGTAATGCGAGAGACGGCCATTCGACTGTTTCGTATTCATTTCAGAACAAATTTGAACAAACTTGAAAAATGTTATCAAACATGACATGTTTCAGCATCATTCAGACATAATAATTTATATAAAACGGATGATATTTTGACGGTTTAACTAAAAATTAAAAATAAACATCATAGGAGTTTTACTTGTAGCAGACTATCATGTCGTACACTTGGCTGCCTTGGTAGCCGCACCATCGTCGCCGTCCGTGTTGTCGTCTTTCCCGCGGTGGAAGGTGTTAGAAATATGCCCTAGAGCCAATAATAAATTGGTTATTATTATATTTCCTTGTTCATGATAATCGTTTATTATCCATGCTAAAATTGTATTGATAGGAAACTCATATACATGTGTGGATACATAGACAACACCATGTCCCTAGTAAGCCTCTAGTTGACTAGCTCGTTGATCAATAGATAGTTACGGTTTCCTGACCATGGACATTGGATGTCGTTGATAACGGGATCACATCATTGGGAGAATGATGTGATGGACAAGACCCAATCCTAAGCCTAGCACAAGATCGTGTAGTTCGTTTGCTAAGAGCTTTTCTAATGTCAAGTATCATTTCCTTAGACCATGAGATTGTGCAACTCCCGGATACCGTAGGAATGCTTTGGGTGTACCAAACGTCACAACGTAACTGTGTGGCTATAAAGGTGCACTACAGATATCTTCGAAAGTGTCTGTTGGGTTGGCATGAATCGAAACTGGGATTTGTCACTCCGTGTAAACGGAGAGGTATCTCTGGGCCCACTCGGTAGGACATCATCATAATGTGCACAATGTGACCAAGGAGTTGATCACGGGATGATGTGTTACGGAACGAGTAAAGAGACTTGCCGGTAACGAGATTGAACAAGGTATCGGGATACCGACGATCGAATCTCGGGCAAGTACTATACCGGTAGACAAAGGGAATTGTATACGGGATTGATTGAATCCCCGACATCGTGGTTCATCCGATGAGATCATCGTGGAACATGTGGGAGCCAACATGGGTATCCAGATCCCGCTGTTGGTTATTGGCCGGAGAACGTCTTGGTCATGTCTGCATGGTTCCCGAACCCGTAGGGTCTACACACTTAAGGTTCAATGATGCTAGGGTTATAGGGAATAGATATACGTGGTTACCGAATGTTGTTCGGAGTCCCGAATGAGATCCCGGACATCACGAGGAGTTCCGGAATGGTCCGGAGGTAAAGATTTATATATGGGAAGTCCTGTTTTGGTCACCGGAAAAGTTTCGGGTGCTATCGGTAACGTACCGGGACCACCGGGAGGGTCCCGGGGGTCCACCAGGTGGGGCCACCAGCCCCAGAGGCCTACGTGGGCCAATAGTGGGAAAGGACCAGCCCCTAGGTGGGCTGGGGCGCCTCCCACCAAGGCCCAAGGCGCCCTCAAGAGGAGAGGGGGCAAACCCTAGGAGCATATGGGCCCTAAGGCCCACCCTAGGTGCGCCCCCCTCTCTCCCCCTTGGCCGCCACCCAGATGGGATCTGGGGGCTGCCTCCACCCCTGGGGAGGGAACCCTAGGTGGGGGCGCAGCCCCTCCTCTTCCTCTATATATACTTGAGGTATGGGGGCTGCCCAACACAGGATTTGCTCTCCCTCTTGGCGCAGCCCTACCTCCCTCCCTCCCTCCTCGTCTCTCGTAGTGCTTGGCGAAGCCCTGCTGGAGTACCGCGCTCCTCCACCACCACCACGCCGTCGTGCTGCTGCTGGACGGAGTCTTCCCAACCTCTCCCTCTCTCCTTGCTGGATCAAGGCATGGGAGACGTCACCGGGCTGCACGTGTGTTGAACGCGGAGGCGCCGTGGTTCGGCGCTTAGATCGGAATCAACCGCGATCTGAATCGCTACGAGTACGACTCCTTCATCCGCGTTCTTGCAACGCTTCCGCATAGCGATCTACAATGGTATGTAGATGCACTCCCCTTCCCCTCGTTGCTAGATTACTCCATAGATTGATCTTGGTGATGCGTAGAAAATTTTGAATTTCTGCTACATTCTCCAAAAGTGGCATCATGAGCTAGGTCTATGCATAGTTTCTATGCACGAGTAGAACACAAAGTAGTTGTGGGCGTCGATTTTGTCAATTTACTTGCCGTTACTAGTCTTATCTTGATTCGGTGGCATCGTGGGATGAAGCGGCCCGGACCGACCTTACACGTACACTTACGTGAGACAGGTTCCACCGACTGACATGCACTAGTTGCATAAGGTGGCTAGCGGGTGTCTGTCTCTCCCACTTCAGTCGGATCGGATTCGATGAAAAGGGTCCTTATGAAGGGTAAATAGAAATTGGCATATCACGTTGTGGCTTTTGCGTAGGTAAGAAACGTTCTTGCTAGAATCCCATAGCAGCCACGTAAAACATGCAACAACAATTAGAGGACGTCTAACTTGTTTTTGCAGGGTATGCTATGTGATGTGATATGGCCAAAAGGATGTGATGAATGATATATGTGATGTATGAGATTGATCATGTTCTTGTAATAGGAATCACGACTTGCATGTCGATGAGTATGACAACTAGCAGGAGCCATAGGAGTTGTCTTAATTTATTGTATGACCTCCGTGTCAATGAAAATGCCATGTACTTACTTTACTTTATTGCTAACCGTTAGCCATAGTAGTAGAAGTAATAGTTGGCGAGACAAATTCATGAAGACACGATGATGGAGATCATGATGATGGAGATCATGATGATGGAGATCATGGTGTCATGCCGGTGACGAAGGTGATCATGCCGCGCCTCGAAGATGGAGATCAAAAGGCGCAAGATGATATTGGCCATATCACGTCACTTTATGATTTGCATGTGATGTTTATCATGTTTACATCTTATTTGCTTAGAACGACGGTAGCATAAATAAGATGATCCCTCACTAAAATTTCAAGAGACGTGTTCCCCCTAACTGTGCACCGTTGCGAAGGTTCGTTGTTTCGTAGCACCACGTGATGATCGGGTGTGATAGATTCTAACGTTCGAATACAACGGGTGTTGACGAGCCTAGCATGTACAGACATGGCCTCGGAACACATGTGAAACACTTAGGTTGACTTGAAGAGCCTAGCATGTACAGACATGGCCTCGGAACACAAGAGATCGAAAGGTCGAACATGAGTCGTATAGTAGATGCGATCAACATGGAGATGTTCACCGATGATGACTAGTCCGTCTCACGTGATGATCGGACACGGCCTAGTTTGACTCGGATCATGTATCACTTAGATGACTAGAGGGATGTCTATCTGAGTGGGAGTTCATTAAATAATCAGATGAACTTAATTATCATGAACATAGTCAAAAGGTCTTTGCATATTATGTCATAGCTTACGCTTTAGTTCTAATGTTTAAGATATGTTCCTAGAGAAAATTTAGTTGAAAGTTGATAGTAGCAATTATGCGGACTGGGTCCGTGAACTGAGGATTGTCCTCATTGCTGCACAGAAGGCTTATGTCCTTAATGCACCGCTCGGTGTGCTGAACCTCAGCGTCGTCTGTAGATGTTGCGAAACATCTGACATACACGTTTTGATGACTACGTGATAGTTCAGTGCGTAATGCTAACGGTTTAGAATTGTGGCACCAAAGACGTTTTTGAAACATCGCAGAACATATGAGATGTTCCGAAGACTGAAATTGGGATTTCAGACTAGTGCCCACGTCAAGAGGTATGAGACCTCTGACAAGTTTCTTAAGCCTGCAAACTAAGGGAAAAAAGCTCAATCGTTGAGCATGTGCTCAGATTGTCTGAGTACTACAATCGCTTGAATCGAGTGGGAGTTAATCTTCCAGATGAGATAGTGATGGTTCTCCATAGTCATTGCCACCAAGCTATTAGAGCTTCATGATGAACTATAACATATCAGGGATAGACATGACGATCCTTGAGCAACTCGCGATGTTTGACACCGCGAAAGTAGAAATCAAGAAGGAGCATCAATTGTTGATGGTTAGTAAAACCACTAGTTTCTAGAAGGGCAAGGGCAAAAGGGATACTTCATGAAACAGCAAATCATTTGCTGCTCTAGTGAAGAATCCCAAGGTTGAACCCAAACCCGAGACTAAGTGCTTCTGTAATGAGGGGAACGGTCACTGAAGCAGAACTACCCTAAATACTTGGTAGATGAGAAGGCGGGCAAGGTCGACAGAAGTATATTGGATATACATTATATGAATGTGTACTTTACTAGTACTCCTAGTAGCACTAGGGTATTAGATACCGGTTCGGTTGTTAAGTGTTAGTAACTCGAAATAAAAGTTGCGGAATAAACGGAGACTAGCTAAAGGTGAGATGACGATATGTGTTGGAAGTGTTTCCAAGGTTGATGTGATCAAGCATCGCATGCTCCCTCTACCATCGAGATTGGTGTTAAACCTAAATAATTGTTATTTGGTGTTTGCGTTGAGCATAAACATGATTGGATTATGTTTATCGCAATACGGTTATTCATTTAAGGAGAATAATGGTTACTCTGTTTATTTGAATAATACCTTCAATGGTCTTGCACCTAAAATGAATCTCGATTGCAGTGATACACATGTTCGTGCCAAAAGATATAAAATAGTAATGATAGTACCACATACTTGTGGCACTGCCATTTGAGTCATATTGGTATAGAACGCATGAAGAAGCTCCATGTAGATGGATCTTTGGACTCACTCGTTTTTGAAAAGATTGAGACATGCGAACCATGTCTATTGGTATATATGCATGAAGAAACTCCATGCAGATGGATCGTTTGGACTCACTTGATTTTGAATCACTTGAGACATGCAAATCATACTACATGGGCAAGATGACTGAAAGGTCTCGTTTTCAGTAAGATGGAACAAGAGAGCAACTTGTTGGAAGTAATACATTTGATGTGTGCAGTCCAATGAGTGCTGAGGCACGCAGTGGATATCGATATGTTCTTACTTCACAGATGATTTGAGTAGATGCTGAGAATATTTACTTGATGAAACACAAGTCTGAATTATTGAAAGGTTCAAGTAATTTCAGAGTGAAGTTGAAGATCGTCGTGACAAGAGGATAAAATGTCTATGATATGATCATAGAGATATCTGAGTTACGAGTTTGGCACAGAATTAAGACATTGTGGAAAGTGTTTCACAATTAATACCGCCTGGAACACCACAGTGTGATGGTGTGTCCGAACATCATAACTGCACCCTATTGGATATGGTGCATACCATGATGTCTCTTATTGAATTACCACTATCGTTTATGGGTTAGGCATTAGAGACAACCGCATTCACTTTAAAAGGGCACCACGCAATTCCGTTGAGACGACACCGTTTAGAGAAACCTAAGTTGTCGTTTCTTAAAAGTTTGGGGCTGCGATGCTTATGTGAAAAAGTTTCAGGCTGATAAGCTCGAACCCAAAGCGGATAAATGCATCTTCATAAGAATACCCAAAACAGTTGGGTATACCTCCTATTTCAGATCTGGAAGCAAAAGTAATTGCTTCTAGAAACAGTTCCTTTCTCGAGGAAAAGTTTCTCTCGAAAGAATTGAGTGGGAGGATGGTGGAGACTTGATGAGGTTATTGAACCATGACTTCAACTAGTGTGTAGCAGGGCACAAGAAGTTGTTCCTATGACGCCTACACCAATTGAAGTGGAAGCTTATGATAGTGATCATGAAACTTCGGATCAAGTCACCACCAAACCTCGTAGGACGACGAGGATGCGTACTACTTCAGAGTGGTACGTGATCCTGTCTTGGAAGTCATGTTGCTGAGACAACAATGAACCTACGAGCTATGGAGAAGCGATGGTGGGCCCGGATTCCGACGAATGGCTCGAGGCCATGAAATCCGAGAGAGGATCCATGTATAAAAGCAAAGTATAGACTTTGGAAGAAATACTTGATGGTCGTAAGGCTGTTGGGTGCAGATGGATTTTAAAAGGAAGACAGACAATGATGGTAAGTGTCACCATTAAGAAAGCTCGGCTTGTCATTAAGATGTTTTCCGACAAGTTCAAGGAGTTGACTACGATGAGACTTTCTCACTCATAGCGATGCTAAGAGTCTGTTGGAATTGTATTAGCAGTTACTGCATTATTTATGAAATCTTGCAGATAGGATATCAAAACATTGTTTCCTCGACGATTTTCTTCAGGAAAGGTTGTATGTGATACAACCAGAAGGTTTTTGTCAATCCTGAAAGATGCTAACAAGTATGCAAAGCTCCAGCAATCCTTCTAAGGACTGGAGTAAGCATCTCGGAGTTGGAATGTACGCTTGATGAGATGATCAAAGATTTTGGGTTTATACAAAGTTTATGAGAAACTTGTATTTCCAAAGAAGTGAGTGGGAGCACTATAGAATTTCTGATGAGTATATGTTGTTGACATATTGTTGATCAGAGATGATGTAGAATTTCTGGAAAGCATACAGGGTTATTTGAAAAGTGTTTTTTAATGGAAAACCTGGATTAAGCTACTTGAACATTAAGCATCAAGATCTATAAGGATAGATCAAAAACGCTTAATAGTACTTTCAAATGAATACATACCGTGACAAGATTTTGAAGGAGTTCAAAATAGACCAGCAAAGAAGGAGTTCTTGGCTGTGTTACAAGGTGTGAGTATTGAGTAAGACTCAAGACCTGACCACAGCAGAAGAGAGAGAAAGGACGAAGGTCGTCCCCTATGCTTTAGACGTAGGCTCTACAGTATGCTATGCTGTGTACCGCACATGAAGTGTGCCTTGCCATGAGTTGGTCAAGGGGTACAATAGTGATCCGGGAATGGATCACATGACAGCGGTCGAACTTATCCTTAGTATCTAGTGGGCTAAGGAATTTTCTCGATTATGGAGGTGGAAAGGAGTTCGTCGTAAAGGGTTACATCGATGCGAACTTTGACACTAATCCGGATGACTCTGAGTAGTAAACCGGATTTGTATAGTAGAGCAGTTATTTGGAATAGCTCCAAGTAGCGCGTGGTAGCTGCATCTACAAGATGACATAGATATCGTGAAGCACACACGGATCTGAAAGGTTCAGACCCGTTGACTAATAACCTCTCTCACAAGCGAGATATGAACAAACCCCATGGGTGTTGGATTCATTACAATCACATGGTGATGTGAACTAGATTATTGACTCCGGTAAACTCTTGGGTATTAATCACATGGCGATGTGAACTAGATTATTGACTCTAGTGCAAGTGGGAGACTGTTAGAAATATGCCCTAGAGGCAATAATAAATTGGTTATTATTATATTTCCTTGTTCATGATAATCGTTTATTATCCATGCTAAAATTGTATTGATAGGAAACTCAGATACATGTGTGGATACATAGACAACACCATGTCCCTAGTAAGCCTCTAGTTGACTAGCTCGTTGATCAATAGATGGTTACGGTTTCCTGACCATGGACATTGGATGTCGTTGATAACGAGATCACATCATTAGGAGAATGATGTGATGGACAAGACCCAATCCTAAGCCTAGCACAAGATCGTGTAGTTCGTTTGCTAAGAGCTTTTCTAATGTCAAGTATCATTTCCTTAGACCATGAGATTGTGCAACTCCCGGATACCGTAGGAATGCTTTGGGTGTACCAAATGTCACAACGTAACTGGGTGGCTATAAAGGTGCACTACAGGTATCTCCGAAAGTGTCTGTTGGGTTGGCATGAATCGAGACTGGGATTTGTCACTCCGTGTAAACGGAGAGGTATCTCTGGGCCCACTCGGTAGGACATCATCATAATGTGCACAATGTGACCAAGGAGTTGATCACGGGATGATGTGTTACGGAACGAGTAAAGAGACTTGCCGGTAATGAGATTGAACAAGGTATCGGGATACCGACGATCGAATCTCGGGCAAGTACTATACCGGTAGACAAAGGGAATTGTATACGGGATTGATTGAATCCCCGACATCGTGGTTCATCCGATGAGATCATCGTGGAACATGTGGGAGCCAACATGGGTATCCAGATCCCGCTGTTGGTTATTGGCCGGAGAATGTCTTGGTCATGTCTGCATGGTTCCCGAACCCGTAGGGTCTACACCTTAAGGTTCGATGACGCTAGGGTTATAGGGAATAGATATACGTGGTTACCGAATGTTGTTCGGAGTCCCGGATGAGATCCCGGACGTCACGAGGAGTTCCGGAATGGTCCGGAGGTAAAGATTTATATATGGGAAGTCCTGTTTTGGTCACCGGAAAAGTTTCGGGTGCTATTGGTAACGTACCGGGACCACCGGGAGGGTCCCGGGGGTCCACCAGGTGGGGCCACCAGCCCCAGAGGCCTACGTGGGCCAATAGTGGGAAGGGACCAGCCCCTAGGTGGGCTGGGGCGCCTCCCACCAAGGCCCAAGGCGCCCTCAAGAGGAGAGGGGGCAAACCCTAGGAGCAGATGGGCCCTAAGGCCCACCCTAGGTGCGCCCCCCTCTCTCCCCCTTGGCCGCCACCCAGATGGGATCTGGGGGCTGCCGCCACCCCTGGGGAGGGAACCCTAGGTGGGGGCGCAGCCCCTCCTCTTCCCCATATATACTTGAGGTATGGGGGCTGCCCAACACAGGATTTGCTCTCCCTCTTGGCGCAGCCCTACCTCCCTCCCTTCTTGTCTCTCGTAGTGCTTGGCGAAGCCCTGCTGGAGTACCGCGCCCCTCCACCACCACCACGCCGTCGTGCTGCTGCTGGACGGAGTCTTCCCAACCTCTCCCTCTCTCCTTGCTGGATCAAGGCATGGGAGACGTCATCGGGCTGCGTGTGTTGAACGCGGAGGCGCCGTGGTTCGGCGCTTAGATCGGAATCAACCGCGATCTGAATCGCTACGAGTACGACTCCTTCATCCGTGTTCTTGCAACGCTTCCGCATAGCGATCTACAATGGTATGTAGATGCACTCCCCTTTCCCTCGTTGCTAGATTACTCCATAGATTGATCTTGGTGATGCGTAGAAAATTTTGAATTTCTGCTACGTTCTCCAACAGAAGGACGTGTGCCGGGACAGCCTTGCCCTGTCGCTGCCTAGATCTTGCAGAGGAGCTGTTCCGCTTCCCCTGGCACCGTGCGGATGGCCGCCGTGGGCAATGCCGACCCCGGCCGTGGTGTCCTGGCGGCGGCCTTGGCTCTGTCGGCATTGGCGGAGGTGTCGCTTAGCGCCATTCCTGGTCAATCTTAGCGAGCTCCCTGCCGAGGTAGTCGCTCCGGCTGCGTCTGCCGGAACACCGACACCGGCTCCAGCTGCTCCTTCACTATGGCGGCATTGAAGTGCGCATGCGCCTGCTCCATGGTCAAGTCGACATGGAACGAAGCAGACAGGGGCGCCGAGTCATCGTCGGATGCTGTTTCCATCATCGGGTCATAGTCAGAGACCTCCAGGAAGCTGGCCCACAGACTAGCCTCTGTCCACCTTGCACAACGTCCATGCGAGCCGTCCGCAAGGGTAGCTAGCTCGTGCTTCTATTTGTCAAGAGGCTCTCCCACAATGCTACAGCTTTGTAGTCATGGCAGAGATGATGTACATAGGAGGATGTGAAGCAAGACGAGGTGTAGTGATGTTTGTGTCAGGCGTGGCCTCATTTAAATAGCGGATGCCAACCAGGCCAAGCTGCGGGGTGTGTCAATGTGGACACTAAAGTTGGTTTCTTTGCCAGCGTGTGTATGTTTAATGACAGTTGGCGAATGGCGGGCAGCCCATTTAAATGCGGTAACTACCGGTCCCGTCTAGTCACATCTATTTGGTATTGAACAGGTGCGAGCACCGGGACGTGGCGTGGGCGGCGCTCTTGGTGGACGCACCGCTGTAGTGTCATCACCAGTGAGAGGTCGCGTCAGCTCTGTGCCGACATAAATGTGGCGCTGACACTCTGAAGAAGCAATGCGTGTCAAATGCTTCATTTGAGAAAGGGTGCGGGCAAGGGAGACAGTTTTGGGTGGGTCCGGGTTGTCTGTCACATGCGTGGCAACGGTCCGAATGTTCACTAAACTCATTGGTTTGCCTTCGGTTTGCAGAAAAACGGACGTTCGCACCGGTCCGCAGACTGATGAGATACCTCATTGAATGGTGAAATGGGTCCGAACAAATGCAGACAGTTTGAGAGTAAACGATGGAGATGCCATTTGGCACAAATGTGATGGTTCTAACTAATTATCTAGCCTTTAGCTCGTATGAAAATAGTACACAAACTCATTGTTATGAAAATCGTTAACTGGTAGGCGAATAGAAGATTAGTAGACTAATCAGCAAATTAACCAATTAATCTAATGCGGCTAGTCAATGACTCTGCTAGTAGGGATTAATCGGTAAATTAACTGATTAATCAGATGAAATCCTGAACAGAGCATAAACGTCTCTGTAAATACACAATTACGTAGACATAGCTGAATGCCATTGAGGCTTCAGCATTAATACTCACTTCTCGTTTTGAAAATAAAAAAAAACATTATCCTCACTCGCATAATGCCTCACTCTGTAACATACACTCGTAGTAGTAGAAACAGAATCGGTCAGGCAGCTCTGGCCAGCTCCCGGTCCACGGCCACCTTGAGAAAGCTCCCCTCCTCGACCACCATCTGCACCGGCATGAAGCCGAGCCCGTTGGCCACGGCGAGCATGACCTCCTTCATCTCCGCCCGGAACTCTTCCCGGTCCACCCCGCCGTCGCCGTCGCGGTCGAAGCGCGCGAACAGAACGCGGTAGAGCTTTGCGAGCTCGTCGGGACCAACGGCGCCGGCGTCGTCGACACCGAAGTGCTTCTCGAGGACACGGAGGCTCATGATCTCCCCGGCCATCTCGCTGTAGCAGAGCCGGCCGTCGTGGTCGGCGTCGAGGGCCGCGAAGCGTCCATCGACGGAGGCGTTGAAGGCGCCCTCGTCCTCCACGAAGCTCTGCACCGTCCTCCCGTCCAGGATCTCCACGCTCATCTTCAGAAGAAACTCTCGGTACCTACTGACGCTAGTTTCAGGAGTTTTTGTGTCGTGTGTCGTGTGTCGATCTTGGCTGGTTTGTGGACATGGGGAATATGTGTCGGCAGCTATTTATAGCCAGCGCTGCTTCAGTTGGAGTAGTGCTACCGTATTTGCCTTGCCCACGGGAACGTGCTGGGTTCATGCTGATAACTGTGGTGTTCGCTGGTCTCGCCGCGTCGCACCACGGTTTTGACAGCAACGGCGGCGGCGAGTTTTAAAACGCGGGGACGGCGTGGACGGCGGTGCGCGCGCTCTGGAAAGCCCTCGAAGCAAAAGGCCGTGTTGCGTTGACTGCTAAAGCGAGACCGGTCATCGTTCAAAGAGTGGCGACGTCGTGCTCGTCGCACGCACGCGCACCGTGACCGGGCGCCCATAGAGCCTGAACACCTCCTGTTGTTTTGTCATTCACCGACCGAGGGCCTGCAAGTTTGAGACGAGCAGCAGCTGGGTTTGGATGGTACGCGTGTTTCAACAGACGCCTTATAAATTGATTAACAAATGTACCTCACGCTTTTGCCAGGATGGTTTTTGGTGTACCGACACGACGATACCACGCCGGCCACCGGTTTCTATCGTCGATTGGTGGCTATGCATTTGGAGAAGCTTCTCCTCTCGTTTCGTTTCCGTGCCCTCAGAGCATCTCAAGCTCCTTTTCTAAAAAAGAGAGCATCTCAAGCTGATCCCCAAGAAATGGAGTAAACGTCGAGTTAGCTATAGTGAAGTAAATTCAGTCTACTAAATTTTGTCTGCACCGCCGAACTTCTAAATTTAGTGGAGTAAATTTCTATTTTTGTCAAATTCTCTTATTTTTTTACCACCGAAATAAACTTGACTGCATATGAGCACACGTATAAAAACCAAACATGATAAGTAAGTTCCACACGATTCATGAATATTATAATTCATAGCTTGCAAATCAAATTATTCAAATTCAAACACACTGAATGAGTCAAATGAAGTACATAGCATGGTAAATTCACAACTACAAAGTGTTATGGAGATGTCATTGATGCTCAACAAGATCATGTTGGAGCTGGTTATGAACTTCTAGGTTCTCGATCCTCCGACGCGCTTCAAGTAATGCCTGAATCTTATTTGGATCGTGCTCCGGCTCAACAGAATTCCCATTGATGATGTATCAAAAGTTCTCAGACATTCCTCTCTCATCTTCAATGATCATGTTGTGCAAGATGATGCAACAAGTCATGATTGCCATAGAACCTTGGAGTTCCAATACTTGGCAGGGCCACGAACGATTGCAAAACGTTCCCTGAAGCACACCAAAAGCTCTCTCTGTATCCTTTCTACTCCCTCTGTTCCTAAATATAAGCCTTTTTAGAGATTTCAATGAAGACTAAAAACGGAGCAAAATAAGTGAATCTACACTCTAAAATATGTCTATATAGATCCATATGTAGTCCTCATTGAAATATTTAAAAAGGCTTATATTTAGAAACGGAGGGAGTAGTATACTCTTGACGTGTTGCAAAGTGAGAACTTTTGTTACCTTTTGGTCCGGGATTGTTTTGACAAATGTGGCCATGGAGGATAGATGCCATCCGCGAGATAGTAGCTCATCATGTGCTCATGGCCATTCACCGTATAGTTGCAAGGAGGAGCATCTCCCGCAACAAAGCCTAGCAAACAGTGGTGATCTCAAAAGCACATTCAATTCATTGTGTGAGTTAGGCAATCAAAAGAATGAATGTCAAATCTATAGATCCTTCGATGCAACAGCCTCAAGAATGATCGTGGGATTGTTGCAGTGGCCTTTGTACTGACCTTTCCACCTTGCAGGACAATTCTTTCAGGTCCAGTGCATACAGTCAATTGATCCAAGCATCCTTGGTCATCCTCTTGCTTCACTCTCGGTCATGAGCCTCTGGGTGTCTTCCTCGTTGGGTGCCCTCAAGTACTCCGGCCCAAAGATATCAATCACTGTTGTTGGAGATGTCATTGATGGCCTGGCTGGATTATCATGTAGTGCCAGCGTCACCACTATTTTTCCTTCTTAGGCAGATGGACCCTCTCTTCTGGGTTTTTTTATACCACCTTCCGATGAGTTTTTTCTTTTAATTTTTTATTGTTGTTGTTGGTTTTATTTGTTCCCTTAATTTTCAAAAATAAAAATAATTTTAAATTTTCATGAACCTTTCCATAATTATTGACACTTTGAAACATTTGTCAACATTTTATAATCCATGAAAAATTTAAGATGTGTGGATATTTATAAATTCATTAATTTTTTAATCACTTTTGAATAATTTAAAAAAAATTCATGCACATCTTAGATTTTTGTGAATAGTTTAAAAATCATGAATCTATTTTCAGTCCACAAATAATCTAAATTAATGATGATTTTTAAATTCATAAACACGAACATTTTTTGGATTCAGGATGCCTGTTGAATTTTTCTAACTATCAAGCGGCATATAAAAAAGACCAATTGTAGGCGAGCAAGCGAACGAACGGTCTGGTAAGTGAACAACGAGCCGCCATACTGGGTCGCGGCCTAACCGCGCGTTATGCCCCAAAATAGGACCTTGAAGGCGTAGAATAAGCGCCAGGGATATATTTCGCCCAACCGGACTGTTTCTTGATTTCTTCCATCTCGGTGATTTTTTCCCTCCCACCTATAGCTACTAGGCCGGCCCATATTCACCGATATTTCGTTAGCTGGATTTCAATAGCGTTCGCTGAGTTTGTCCGCTGGGTTGGTTATCTCCGGGTTTTTTCTTTCTCATTATTTTTGTTTCTTCATTGATTTTTTCCAGTATTTGGTTTTTCGTTTCATTATTATTCTCGGTTTCACTGGTTTATTCTTCTATTTGTTTTTCTGTTTGTTTTCTCCCAAATGTTTTTTTTCTTTTTCAGTTTTCCTTGGTACTGGTCTTTCCTCTTTCATTTTTTCCGGTTTTTCTACGCTTTTCTTTTTTCTTTTTTTGTCCTTTTTTACCAGTTTTATTAACATATGTCTACTTATTTTCACTATGCAATATACATTTTTGGTGTGTACATGAAACATTTTTTATTAGTACACGTTGAACAATTTTTCAAATACAAGATGTACATTTTTTCATACATGTTTCGAAAAACATTCGAATAGTTCGTCAACATTTTTTCTGGCAACAATCTTTTTTCGTAACAACGTGAACATTTTCCTATAATGTGTAAATATTTTTTCTAAATGTCACTAACATTTCTTTTGAAAACCGAATTTTTTTCTATAAAATGTCCGTACATTTTATAAATGGTATGAAACTTTTTTATACTAAAAAACATTTTTTACTTTTGTATTAACATTTTCCAAATATTCCACGTACATTTTTTGAAATGCAGGAACAATTTTTAATTGCGCTAACATTTGTTTTTTGCACATTTTTAGCATTATTTAAGTACATAATTATAATTTTTTCATATATATGTTTTTGATGTCTTCTTTTCTCATACATATTTATACATTTCTTGTAAACGCAAGAACATTTTCTTATGCACACCTAACATTTTTGTAATACATGATTAACCTTTTTTATATAATGTAATGTACACTGTTTTTAAACACGTGAACTTTTTTGTCACAAACATTTTTATGAATGATATCAACATTTGTTTTAAAATTAGGCTAATAAATTTGTGCACTACTTCAACATTTTTCGAATTTATGATTTTTAAAATTTTAATAACATTTAAATTTTTTGTATTTTGAACTTTTGGTAAATATAAACAAAACAGAAAATTTTAATAACATTTAAATGAACTAATGAAACCAGCAGAAAAATGAACTAACCTGGGAGCTACTTGGTTTGGCCCGTTAGTACCAAACCTCGACGCGAACGTATGCTCGGTCTCGTACTAAGCGACATATAGTTGCGCCACAGAATAAGAACTCTTGCACTGATGAGTTCTTTTTACACTCCTCTAACTTGGGTTTAAACCGAAATATTTTATTAAAATCGAGATATTCGCTCTGATATTGTCACCAATGACAAATGAATGCAAAGGATTTAAAATATCCGATCTTTATTTTGTTTCCACGAGACATGGGCTATTTATGGACGAAATCAAGTCATACATCGAAAGGAATAAAGTGAAGATAGAGGAGATCAAGTGGGAGGTGCAACACAGGCACCAGAGCAGAAGTCGAGGTTCCATACGACCGCATCCTCTCGTATGGGCGGTCGTATGGTGTGCCAACTGAGGCCTCCGATCCATCTGAAAACCTTTATAAAGGGCCCGACGCCAAATGAGCAACATAACATGTCACACATCGTCATCTTCACAAAAGCCATCTCCATCAACCCTAGACGCCGCCATTTTCCAATCTCCATAGCCACAACTTTCACCATCATAGTTCTCAGCCATCTAATCATACTTGTAATCATGATCACATACGACATCCATTGTAAGACATGTTATCAATCTTCATGATGTGTTATTCGTGCTGTCTGATCTTCATGTGTGAGTGAAGGAAATATGCCCTAGAGGCAATAATAAAGTTGTTATTTTATATTTCCTTATATCATGATAAATGTTTATTATTCATGCTAGAATTGTATTAACCGGAAACTTGATACATGTGTGGATACATAGACAAAACACCGTGTCCCTAGTAACTATCTACTAGACTAGCTCGTTAATCAAAGATGGTTAAGTTTCCTAACCGTAGACATGTGTTGTAATTTGATGAACGTGATCACATCATTAGGAGAATGATGTGATGGACAAGACCCATCCGTTAGCTTAGCATATTGATCGTTCAGTTTTATTGCTATTGTTTTTTTATGTCAAATACATATTCCTTCGACTATGAGATTATGCAACTCCCGGATACTGGAGGAATACCTTTTGTGCTATCAAACGTCAAAACGTAACTGGGTGATTATAAAGATGCTCTATAGGTATCTCCGAAGGTGTTTGTTGGGTTGGCATAGATCGAGATTAGGATTTGTCACTCCGAGTATCGGAGAGGTATCTCTGGGCCTCTCTGTAATACACATCATAAGAAGCCTTGCAAGGTATTCCTCCAGTATCCGAGTATCGGATACTGGAGGAATACCTTTTGTGCTATCAAACGTCAAAACGTAACTGGGTGATTATAAAGATGCTCTATAGGTATCTCCGAAGGTGTTTGTTGGGTTGGCATAGATCGAGATTAGGATTTGTCACTCCGAGTATCGGAGAGGTATCTCTGGGCCTCTCTGTAATACACATCATAAGAAGCCTTGCAAGCAATGTGACTAATGAGTTAATTGCGGGATGATGTATTACAGAACGAGTAAAGAGACTTGCCGGTAACGAGATTGAACTAGGTATGAAGATACCAACGATCGAATCTCGGGCAAGTAACATACCGATGACAAAGGGAATAACGTATGTTGTCATGTTTAGTCAGAGTCACGTAAAACTTGCAACAACAAAGTAGAAGACGTCTAACTTGTTTTTGCAGGGCATGTTGTGATGTGATATGGTCAAGACATGATGCGATATACGTAATTGTATGAGATGATCATATTTTGTAAAAGTTATCGACAACTGGTAGGAGACTTATGGTTGTCACTTTATTGTATGAAATGCAAATGCCATGTAAATGCTTTACTTTATCACGGTGCGTTAGCGATAGTTGTAGAAGCAATAGTTGGCGAGACGACCACGACGCTATGATGGAGATCAAGGTGTCAAGACGGTGATTATGCAGATCATGACGGTGCTTTGGAGATGGAGATCAAAGGCACAAGATGATGATGGCCATATCATGTCACATATTTTGATTGCATGTGATGTTTATCTTTTATGCATCTTATTTTGCTTAGTAAGGTGGTAGCATTATAAGATGATCCCTTACTAAAATTTCAAGATATAAGTGTTCTCCCTGAGTATGCACCATTGCGATATTTCGTCGTGTTGAGACACCACGTGATGATCGGGTGTGATAAGCTCTACGATCACATACAACGGGTGCAAGACAGTTTTGCACATGCGGAATACTCGGGTTAAACTTGAGGAGCCTAGCATGTACAGACATGGCCTCAGAACACTGGAGACCGAAAGGTTGAATGTTGATCATATAGTAGATATGATCAACATAGAGATGTTCACCATTGAAGACTACTCCATCTCATGTGATGATCGGACATGATTTAGTTGATTTAGATCACGTAATCATTTAGATGACTCGAGGGATGTCTATCTAAGTGGGAGTTCTTAAGTAATATGGTTAATTGAACTTAATTTATCATGAACTTAGTCGTGATACACTAGTGCGCGTCGGTCCTAAACAAATGGTTTTTAACCCCTTTCCGCGACGGCATCTGGAACCGTCACAAAGTGAGTGTGGGCGATAGGGGGTCCTTCCCACACGACCCAGAAACCGTCGGGGATATGCCCTCCTGGCACACACGTTCGGCAAAATGAGGTCGTGTGCGACCGGCGAGTGCTCAAATACGGAAATATCTACAGTACAGCTAAAAAATACAATTATACGGCGAAATTGTTTCCAGTCGCAAGTACATCCCACACAGTCAGTCCTCGCTAAACGTTTTCGTTCGTATGTACATCCCACACAGTTGCTCCAAGGAAAACGTTTTCGTTCACAGGTACATCACATACAATTTTTCTCATTAAATCATTTGTGATAGCATTGCCATTACACATGATATTAATAAATTTATCGTTTGCGTTATTGAATGCATCACACACGGTGCGTAGAAAAAAACTATGTGGTAAAGGCTGTCCATCACACACACTTTTTATGTGATAAACGTTTGCGCAAGGTGACCTAACGCAAACAGTTTTCAAGAGAAAGTCATGTGTGCAGTGGAGATTGATCGCACACGTAATGGATCCTAGAAACGTTTCTGATCTCCACGTATATCACAGACGTTTCGCTTTCGCAAACCGTGTGCAGTGTAATCCCTATTTAATCCATAATTAATCCAATTAATCCCTAATTTAAAAATCACATGTTATGAATTTGTAAGTAGGCAATCACTTATTTCATATCCAACCATGTTTATTACAAATATAGGTTCAACCATGAATCCACAATTCAATGCACAGGTACATATACTGAAGAACTACAGAAGCACCAAGTAAAGAATGATGAACCACAGTTGTACTAAAGATTGTAAAGAGAGAGGCAAAAGAAATTCTGGTTGCTGGAGAAGGTGAAGCGGAATGCCCATATTGTTCCCTCCTCCATGCGTAAGGCGCGCACGACTCTAGGCCAACCCCTTGTGATGGCTGCCCGTCCTTCCTTCACTGTCTTCATTAGGACTTCTCGATGCTCATTGTAGTCTGGATGAAATACTTTAACATTCATTGCGTGTCCACCTATCATGTACTTTGCGAGGTAATCTTGAGTGAACTGCTTCGGGAACCACTGGGAACGAAAAAGATTCAGACATTGTTGTCTAACAACTCATTATGGGCAGTAAAAAGAGAAGGCTGCAGAGTTTGTAGTTACCATCCTACAGCTCACTGTTGTGTTGGATAGAGCATAAACAAATAATTTGCTTGCCACCATTCGTATCTTTTTGCTAATGATCCTTATCAGTTTCCTCACTTGATGCTTGTTCATCAATATCTCATTGCCCCATACGCAAAAAGGGTCGATGCGCGGATCCTTACCAAGGGCATATGTACCTACAAGCAACAAGTCAATATTAGAAGCTAACTAGTGTCCAGGCCTGGATCTATATGCACTACATTATGGAACGACGGGGGGAGTACAAGCCGAGGGATGAAGCTAACCTCGGCGGAAAATGGTGGCCACTCCCGTTGTTGTCCTGCATAAGTAGTGGAAAGGCATGATAAGTACAGCAATCTTAACATCAAACAAATATAGCAAAGGTAAACAACATCATCTCCAAATGATAGGTTGAATGTGTTGGTTTCAGCATGCTATTAAAGCAGATATAAAATGGAAGGCAATGTTACCGACAGCAGGCTAAACAACCATCAAATATTGCAAATCAAACTGGTATTGTTGAAAATGAATAGAACGTAGGTAATGCTTAAACATCACACTAGATAAATGTGTAAAACTGAAATAAAGGGCATGTGTTAACTACACCAGGAATAACTGGAACCACATATAGCCGTTCAAACTGGTATTGATGTAGTTGAGCGGCACAGTTCCGACTTGCACACAATGAACCACACATTGTGAATGACTGAAATAAACAAGGCATAAATGACCAGTATAACAACCAAATATAGCCATTGAAAACTGGACAGAGTCTCACTGCAACCAACCTAACAAGCAAATACAGATAAACAGGGCATATGCTTGAAAACTGGACAAATGCTCACTGCAACCAACCTAACAAGCAGATAAAGATAAACAAGGCATCTGCTTGATAACTGGAGAAATGCTAAAAAAGCAACCTAACAACCAAATACTGATAAACAAGGCATCTGCTTGATAACTGGACAAATGCTAAAAAAAGCAACCTAACAACCAAATACAGATAAACAAGGCATCTGCTTGATAACTGGACAAATATTCACTGCAACCAAACTAAGAACCAAATACAGATAAACAAGGCATCTGCTCGATAACTGAAAAAAATGCTCACTCCAACCAACCTAACAACCAAATAAAGATAAACAAGGCATCTACTCACTATAAACAACCAAATATAGCCATTCGTGAAACTAAAGTGGACAATTCATACTTAAACATCACATAGACCTATTGAACAATACATTTTTGCATAACTAAGATAATTAAACACGGCACAGTTAAAGCACCGCACGGCAAATGCTACTACAACAAAGGGTACGGGTTGGCAAGCTAGAAAAGGTAATATTTGCTGATAGAATGTTGCCTCACATTTCATGGACGGGATCCTTCCAGTTGGAAGAGCACAGACCCATGGTGCGCTCTCTGATGTCACAGATGGGTGTTTCACCTGGAAGAACCTTTGTGGGTGCCCTCCTCGTGGTCGTGGTCGTGGTCGATGAGATCTGACTTGGCAATTGAGGATCCCAAGCCGCCGCCGTAGGACGTGTCCTTCAGAAGTGACAAAATGGGCTCGATGGCGTATAAAGCTTGCAAATCCTTGACCGCTTGGCGGAGGAGATCAGCGGCAGGGCCATCGAAGAGATCGACGACGGTTGAACCAGAGGGGTTGGGGATGGACCACCTAACCTGTGACATGGCCCGCGTGAAGCCGTCGGTGTGGACGAGCTTGATGTCGTAGCCAACTTTCCCGAGATACAGTAATACGCTAGCCCGCTGACATGAAGCCTTCGGCATGGCAACGTAGTCAACGTCTTCGCCGGCTTCCGCGGCGACGTGTTGCTCCGGGATCGACAGGTCGGGGCGAACAGCGGCCACCTCGCCAACGTCTGCCGGAAGGCCATGATAAACCTCTTCTTGGCCGAACGCTCGTCGGGCTCCCCGGGATACATGGTCGAGCTTAGGCTGCGACATTCTGGAGTAGGGGATGTGGATCTGGCGGGGAGGGACACCGCAGGCCTCATCTAAAAACTCAGGGGAGTGGGGCGACGGTGTGGGAATCGCTAGATAACCCGAACTTTATTATCTAAGCTAGGAGGAACGGGCAGACCGGCAGGGTTAGCAGCGGCGGCGGCGGCGAGTTAGGGTTCGGAGGGGGGAGGGGGCGGGTGGGGGACTGTGGAGGGGGTGGTGTTTGAGGATACACCGCGGCTACTGAAAATTTTAGTAATGGTGGGTGGAGATGGTGGTGGACGAGGGAGGACGACGGTTCAAATGCCTCGGCTGCTAAAATTTTACTATAAGGTCGGTGCTGGAGGAGTGTGGGCGACGGTTGAAGTACGGCGGCTACTAAAATTTGGGTAAAGGAATTGATGCGGGGCGGGAGTGCCCAAGATCG
This sequence comes from Aegilops tauschii subsp. strangulata, assembly GCF_002575655.3. NCBI lineage: Eukaryota > Viridiplantae > Streptophyta > Magnoliopsida > Poales > Poaceae > Aegilops > Aegilops tauschii. The sequence goes on along the minus strand of NC_053039.3, from coordinate 385,064,558 downwards.
CGCACGGTCCAATAACAATATGCGTGTATGATAATAAGGAAAAGTGGCGCGGATCCGCCGATTTTTGCAACGCTCAAGGTGGGTAGTTTGTTTTTTATATTTCTAGCTAGCTAGTCTATCGCACACGGTTCGTCCTAATTTCCAAATAAACTAACCCACCTTTAGCTTCCACAGGTGGTGGTTCTACAGCGCACTTGCATCGCACACGGTTGAGCCAGTACCTCCACCCTTTGCTCGCGCTTGCGCGGTCGTGGTGATTCCAGCGCACTTGCATCGCACACGGTTTAGCCAGTACCTCCACCCTTTGCTCGTGCTTGCGCGGTTGTGGTGATTTCAGTGCACTTGCATCGCACACGGTTGAGCCAGTACCTCCACCCTTTGCTCGCGCTTGCGCGGTCGTGGTGATTTCAGCGCACTTGCACCGCACACGGTTTAGCCAGTACCTCCACCTTAATTTGCTCGCGCTTGCGCGGTCGTGGTGATTCACATCGCACTTGCATCGCACATGGTTTAGCCAGTACCTCCACCTTAATTTGCTTGCGCTTGCGCGGTCGTGGTGATTCACATCGCACTTGTATCACACAGTGTTTAGATATTATACCCTGTGTCCGTTGAGGATCATCAGAGTCTTTGCAGCAAAAAATAATGTTAGGGAGGGTCAAAAGACAGCCACACCAGCATGTGGCCCAAATATATATGAGTGAAAAGGGTGGTATGTGATGTTCAAAATTCCAATGCACAACTTTGACCCCGCGGGCCCACGCTTGGGCGCGTCATTGAAGATCGATGAGAGGGCCAGAAGTCAAGAACCACCTGGAAGTGGCCAAATATATGTACGAATATTGGGGATGTTTAAAACTTTAAATACACAATGCATAACTTTGGTGGCACCTGCCTCGCAAACCCGAAAGCACCCTAACAACCACCTAGATAGGATATATATAATGACATAATGTCGTACCTAGCTAGGATGCTTGGCCCACCACCTCCCACTTCGTGTCAGCGGGGCGGATGCACGTAATGATCGATACTTTGGTCATACATGCATGTCGCCACGACCTACCATAAGACGGACCAATGAATCTTTCGTTTGGTCAAATGACAGTTGTTGTTGTCGATAAACCGCTTGGGCCAATAGATTGAACCATCATAAACATCGCACGAGAGGAACCACAAAACCAGCACCTCTTGCATGCGGCCCAACATGATGTACGTTGGGAAGGGGCGATGTGTATTTTCAATATAGAATAATGTATAATTTAGATGTGGTGTCTACCTCTCGATACAGACAACAACCATGAAGGCAAGGTAGTTAAAGACGAGATACGTACGCAGGGTTTGATGTAGGTCGAACCCAGCAATCCGAGCATCTGGGAGGGAATCCTGACAACGCATGAGCTCGAGCTTTGGTTGACCGACATTTGACGGTGACCGGCCCTAACATGAACTAGGAGGAATCCATTCATGGCCAACACATACCCCTCATTATCGGTCAAAGGGATGATATATATACACTCGGGGAGCCCACAGATATCCGTGTCATCACAAAAAACCGCACAAGAGAGACGTGGTCGATCAGAAGACCCCGTATACACTCCATGCGGCCCGAAAATATGTATGGGTACGATGGTGTATGATGTGTTTAAACCCCAAATGCAAAACTTCGATGGGCCACGCCAAGTACATTACAAACCGAACACTGTACCCGACTCCAAGCCTGGTTCAATACCTATGATGTCAGTTTCCCAACTTCGAGGCGGCAGCACGGGGGGGGGGGGGGTCTCCCACGCATGCGCTCAAACTTTATTTTGTCTAGCACGGGACACATCTATATATATCTATACATCTATACACATATATAGTGTGCGAATAACTATGAAAGTTGCTCGTTGGATGAAGCCAATCCGACGGTACAGAGATGGCAAATACGAGCACTACAGGCCGTTAGATATCATCTACATTCCACCTGATTCTGCCACATGTACAATCTAGAAGACTCCATGGTTGAACTTAAGCATAATGCACAAACCTCAAAACACAAGCACTTCTCCTTTGTTCTCTAGAATCTTCCATATCTTAATTGCCCAAACCTTTTTTTCTTTCTAATTGAATTGTCACTTTTTGCTTTTACCTTTACAATGCACAATTCCATGAATCTTAAAATAGTTTTTTTACAAAACTAATTGATTTTGGATGAGATGAGCTATAAGAATTAAACGAACATCTACATCATGCATATCTGGGAGAAGAGGCGGGAAACCGATGAGAGGAGTGGCGAGAAACGGTAGCCTGTTTTGAATGAAAACCTAGTACAGAAGGAAGCATGAGCTACATGATGCATGCGCACAGTGCTTACCATGTACTGCATGTGTGCTACCTCTTGAGCACTGCGTTGGTTTTCCCTTGAAGAGGAAAGGGTGATGCAACAAAGTAGCATAAGTATTTCCCTTAGTTTTTGAGAACCAAGGTATCAATCCAGTAGGAGGCCACGCACGAGTCCCTCGCACCTACACAAACAAATAAATCCTCGCAAACAACGCGATAAGGGGTTGTCAACCCCTTCACGGTCACTTACGAAAGTGAGATCTGATAGATATGATAGGATAATATTTTTGGTATTTTTTATGATAAAGATGCAAAGTAAAATAGAAGCAAAATAAAAGGCAACGGAAATAGCTAAGTGTTGGAAGATTAATATGATGGAAAATAGACTCGGGGGCCATAGATTTCACTAGTGGCTTCTCTCAAGAGCATAAGTATTACGGTGGGTGAACAAATTACTGTTGAGCAATTGACAGAATTGAGCATAGTTATGAGAATATCTAGGTATGATCATGTATATAGGCATCACGTCCGAGACAAGTAGACCGACTCCTGCCTGCATCTACTACTATTACTCCACACATCGACCGCTATCCAGCATGCATCTAGAGTATTAAGTTCATAAGAACAGAGTAACGCCTTAAGCAAGATGACATGATGTAGAGGGATAAATTAATGCAATATGATATAAACCCCATCTTGTTATCCTCGATGGCAACAATACAATACGTGCCTTGCTGCCCCTACTGTCACTGGGAAAGGACACCGCAAGATTGAACCGAAAGCTAAGCACTTCTCCCATTGCAAGAAAGATCAATCTAGTAGGCCAAACCAAACTGATAATTCGAAGAGTTTTGCAAAGATAACCAATCATACATAAAAGAATTTAGAAGATTCAAATATTGTTCATAGATAAACTTGATCATAAACCCACAATTCATCGGTCTCAACAAACACACCGCAAAAGAAGATTACATCGAATAGATCTCCACGAGAGAGGGGGAGAACATTGTATTGAGATCCAAAAAGAGAGAAGAAGCCATCTAGCTAATAACTATGGACCCGAAGGTCTGAGGTAAACTACTCACACATCATCGGAGAGGCTATGGTGTTGATGTAGAAGCCCTCCGTGATCGATGCCCCCTACGGCGGAGCTCCGGAACAGGCCCCAAGATGGGATCTCACGGGTACAGAAGGTTGCGGCGGTGGAATTAGGTTTTTGGCTCCGTATCTGGTAGTTTGGGGGTACGTAGGTATATGTAGGAGGAAGGAGTACGTCGGTGGAGCAACAGGGGGGCCATGAGGGTGGAGGGCGTGCCTGGGGGGGGGGGGGTAGGCGTGCCCCCCTACCTCGTGGCCTCCTGGTTGAAGTCTTGACGTAGGGTCCAAGTCCTCTGGATCACGTTCGTTCCGAAAATCACGTTCCCGAAGGTTTCATTCCGTTTGGACTCCGTTTGATATATTTTTTCTGCGAAACTCTGAAATAGGCAAAAAACAACAATTCTGGGCTGGGCCTCCGGTTAATAGGTTCGTCCCAAAAGTAATATAAAAGTGTATAATAAAGCCCAATAATGTCCAAAATATAGTATAATATAGCATGGAACAATCAAAAATTATAGATACGTTGGAGACGTATCAAGCATCCCCAAGCTTAATTCCTGCTCGTCCTCGAGTAGGTAAATGATAAAAACAGAATTTTTGATGTGGAATGCTACTTAGCATAATTTCAATATAATTCTTCTTATTGTGGCATGAATGTTCAGATTTGATATGATTCAAGATAAAAGTTTAATGTTGACATAAAAACAATAATACTTCAAGCATACTAACTAAGCAATTATGTCTTATCAAAATAACATAGCCAAAGCAAGTTATCCCTACAAAATCATATAGTCTGGCTATGCCCCATCTTCCCCACACAAAATATTCATATGATGTATGACCCCGGTTTTGGCCAAGCATTTGGTTCATACTTTTAACGCGCTTCAGCCTTTTCAACTCTTACGCAATACATGAGCGCAAGCCATGGATATAGCACTATGGTGGAATAAGGTATAATGGTAGGGGTTATGTGGGAAGACAAAAAAGGAGAAAGTCTCACATCAACGAGGCTAATCAACGGGCTATGGAGATGCCCATCAATTGATGTTAATGCGAGGAGTAGGGATTGCCATGCAACGGATGCACTAGAGCTATAAGTGTATGAAAGCTCAAAAAAAGAAACTAAGTGGGTGTGCATCCAACTTGCTTGCTCACGAAGACCTCGGGCATTTGAGGAAGCCCATCATTGGAATATACAAGCCAAGTTCTATAATGGAATTTGCCACTAGTATATGAAAGTGACAAAATCAGAGACTCTCTATTATGAAGATCACGGTGCTACTTTGAAGCACAAGTGTGGTAAAAGGATAGTAACATTGTCCCTTCTCTCTTTTTCTCTCATCTTTTTTTTTATTTGGGCCTTTTCTCTCTTTTTTTGGCCTCTTTTTTTTTAGTCCGGAGTCTCATCCCGACTTGTGGGGGAATCATAGTCTCCATCATCCTTTCCTCACTTGGGACAATGCTCTAATAATGATGATCATCACACTTTTATTTACTTACAACTCATGAATTACAACTCAATACTTAGAACAAAATATGACTCTATATGAATGCCTCCGGCGGTGTACCGGGATATGCAATGAATCAAGAGCGACATGTAAGAAAGAATTATGAACGGTGGCTTTGCCACAAATACACTGTCAACTACATGATCATGCAAAGCAATATGACAATAATGGAGCGTGTCATGATAAATGAAACGGTGGAAAGTTGCATGGAAATATATCTCGGAATGGCTATGGAAATGCCATGATAGGTAGGTATGGTGGCTGTTTTGAGGAAGATATAAGGAGGTTTATGTGTGATAGAGCATATCATATCACGGGGTTTGGATGCACCGGCGAAGTTTGCACCAACTCTCAAGGTGAGAAAGGGTAATGCGCGGTACCGAAGAGGCTAGAAAATTGCGGAAAGGTAAGTGTGCGTATAATCCATGGACTCACATTAGTCATAAAGAACTCATAGACTTATTGCAAAAAATTATTAGCCCTCGAAGCAAAGTACTACTACGCATGCTCCTAGGGGAAGGGTTGGTAGGAGTTAACCATCGCGCGATCCCGACCGCCACACAAAGGAAGACAATCAACAAATACTTCATGCTCCGACTTTGTTACATAACGGTTCACCATACGTGCATGCTACGGGAATCACAAACTCCAACACATGTATTTTTCAATTCCACAATTACTCAACTAGCACAACTATGATATTACCACCTTTATATCTCAAAACAATTATCAAGCATCAAATTTCTCATGATATTATTTAAAGCAAATTGCCATGATATTTTAAGACTCTCAAAATAATATAAGTGAAGCATGAGAGATCAATAGTTTCTATAAAACAAATCCACCAGCGTGCTCTAAAAGATATAAGTGAAGTACTAGAGCAAAACTATATAGCTCAAAAAATATAAGTGAAGCACATAGAGTATTCTAATAAATTCCTAATCAAGTGTGACTCTCTCAAAAGGTGTGTACAGCAAGGATGATTGTGGTAGACTAACAAATAAAGACTCAAATAATACAAGACGCTCCAAGCAAAACACATATCATGTGGTGAATAAAAATATAGCTCCAAGTAAAGTTACCGATGGAAGTAGACGAAAGAAGGGATGCCTTCCGGGGCATCCCCAAGATTTGGCTTTTAGGTGTCCTTAGATTATCTTGGGGTGCCATGGGCATCCCCAAGCTTAGGCTCTTGCCACTCCTTGTTCCATAATCCATCAAATCTTTCACCCAAAACTTGAAAACTTCACAACACAAAACTCAGCAGAAAATCTCGTAAGCTCCGTTAGCGAAAGAAAACAAAAGACCACTTCAAGGTACTGTAATGAACTCATTATTTATTTATATTGGTGTTAAACCTACTGTATTCCAACTTCTCTATGGTTTATAAACTATTTTACTAGCCATAGATTCATCAAAATAAGCAAACAACACACGAAAAACAGAATCTGTCAAAAACAGAACAGTCTGTAGTAAGATGTAACTAACGCAAACTTCTGGAACTCCAAAAATTCAGCCAAAATAGGAAGACCTAGAAAATTTGTTTATTGATCAGAAGAAATTGTAATCAATATTTTATCACGTTCTGGTGATTTTTAACAATTATTTTCGTGAACAGAAAGTTTCTGGAAATTTCTGCAAGATCAAATAACTATCATCCAAGAAGATCCTATAGGTTTAACTTGGCACAAACACTAATTAAACATAAAAACACATCTAACCAGAGGCTAGATCAAAGATTATTCCTAAACAGAAGCAAAAAGCAAAAAACTAAAAATAAAATTGGGTTGCCTCCCAACAAGCGCCATCGTTTAACGCCCCTAGCTAGGCATAAAAGCAAGGATAGATCTAGGTATTGCCATCTTTGGTAGGCAATCCATAAGTGGATCTCATAATAGATTCATAAGGTAATTTTATTTTCTTTCTAGGGAAGTGTCCCATGCCCTTCTTTAATGGAAATTGGAATCTAATATTCCCTTCCTTCATATCAATGATTGCACCAATCGTTCTAAGGAAAGGTCTACCAAGAATAATAGGACATGAAGGATTGCAATCTATGTCAAGAACAATAAAGTCTACGGGCACATAGTTCCTATTTGCAACAATAAGAACATCATTAATTCTTCCCATAGGTTTCTTAATAGTGGAATCCGCAAGGTGCAAGTTTAAAGAGCAATCATCAAAATCACGGAAACCTAGCAAGTCACACAGAGTCTTTGGAATCGTGGAAACACTAGCGCCCAAATCACACAAAGCATAGCATTCATGATCTTTAATTTTAATTTTGATAGTAGGTTCCCACTCATCCTAAAGTTTTCTAGGGATAGAAACTTCCAACTCAATTTTTTCTTCATAAGATTGCATCAAAGCAACAACGATATGTTTAGTAAAAGCTTTATTTTGACTATAAGCATGAGCAATCATCAAAGCATCTAGGGTTCGTTTGGCCTTTTTATACACTAATTGAGTTTCGTAGCCATTTAATGTCCGTAATTCAAATCTGAACTACAAATACATGCTCCAGTTCACCAAAATGGCTAGAAAAATTATACATGTGTCCTTGGGTGCATGTTTAGGTCTCATGCCAGGAATGGGAACGAATTACAACCGTACCGGTGTCTTGGCTCTTCCTCAAACATTTCGAATCTCGGTTTTTAAGTCCCCATAAATCCTAAACTCACCAGAAAGTCATCAAAGGTGGCAAGGTGTCATGTCATGGCACATATATGTCGTGGTAAAAACATTGCCAATTTGGGCCAAGCTTTATTACAAACCTGTCGGGTGGAAGGTGCAACATATGCCAGCGGATGGCTTATCATTGTGGGAGCCAGTAAGACGTCGCCGGTGCCTGGAAACGGGATGAGGCGAAGACATGCACGCCGGCGGATCTTACCCAGGTTCGGGGCTCTCCGTGGAGATAACACCCCTAGTCCTGCTCTGCGGGGTCTCTGCATGATCACTAGATCAATACAAGTAGCTACAAGTGCTCCTTGAGCTGTCTGGCTAGAGGAAGAAGAAGGGCAAGGCTAGCTCTCCTTTTCTCCCTATGTGGTGTGTGAAACTCTATGAGATCAACCCTTTGCATGGGTGTCCCGGGGGGTTTATATAGGCCTACCCCCAGGGGTACAATGGTAATCCGGCTGGGCGTGGGTCCCAGCCGTCAGTGTCCGTGTTCGCCGGCTTCTCCGCCGGCCATTGGGGGCCCGCCGACTGGTGGGTCCTGCCGGCTGCCGGCCTCTTGGCCGACAGGCCGGCCCCACCGCTTGGGGGCCTTGTCGGCGGCTGGTTACTGTTGCCTCGCCCCTAATGACGAGGGCTTTGTCGAGGTAAGCGTGGCTACAGTGCCGCCGCCTTGCGGGCTCTCACTATAGCCTCACCTCGTCTTGTCTCCTTAATGAGACACATGTTTCGAGGGATGGAGGTAGCCGGCTATTGGGAGCCGGCTACGCCCCCAGCCGACTAGGGGAGGCCGGGCCGCCTTCGAGCGTCTCTCTGGCTAAAGGGGCCCGCCGCCCGCCCCCCGCGGGCCGTACTGGCGCCTGTCGTGGGTGTCGTTGAGGTCAACATGGCTACAGTGCCGCGCCGGACGGGGGATGGCTGACCCGCACGGTGCCCTGTGGCCATGCCAGTTCCGGGATTCGGGGGTAGTGGGCTGTACTGCGGCCACGCCCCGTCTTATCAACGTTATGTGGATGCAGTCTTGGTGGGTGCAGTCTTGGCCGGCTTCTGGGAGTCGGCTCTCTTCATGGCCGGCTTCTGGGAGTCGGTCCTCTTGGGGCCAACTTCCTGGAGTCGGCCATCTCGTAGCTTTCTTTGGAGGAGGTTTCTGAGGTCGGGTCGCCTTCTGGTAGTCGGCCCTAGGGATAGCCGGCCGGAGGAAGGCGGCTCCATGCTCTGGATGCTTGCAGGCTCGAATGGCCTGACAATTTTTGAAGAACCAGGGGGAGTCGGTTAGGCTACCCGTGGCCATTTACTCCGACAGTAGTCCACAAAGCTGGTTGGGCTTCGAGGCTGAGAGGAGGTCGAGAAGCTCGGTCAGCTTCTTATCTTGACGAGCCCGCAGCTGGGAGCCGGCTTTGGTTGGGCGCGCCGTCTTGGCAAAAATTTTAAAGTTGGAGGGCGGGAGTCTGTTGGCGCGCGTGCCGGGCTGTGGGCCGGCCGCTCGCCGCCTGCGAACCACGTGGCGTCCTCCGGCTGAGAAAAGCCTGCCAACCCACGCGCGCGACAGGACGTCGCCGCAGGCTGGGGGCCCACCACTCCTACGCCTAGGCCCAGGCGCGGATTCTCTATGGCCCAAAGCTGTCCGCACGCCTTCCGGCGGCGGTTTTCGCACGCCGTTAGGGCGCAATAATCGCGGGACGTGGGGGAGTGGGCGCAGTTAATCCCACGTTCCCCCCACGCCTCGCCTCCTCGGCTTCGCCGCACGAGCCTATAAGTAGGGGGAGGAGGGGAAGCGGCAGACGCTCGCACGCTCCTCTTCTCTCTGCCATCTTCTTCCTCCTCCTTTCCATCGCATCAGCGCCTCGCCGCCGCGCCGTCCCACCAATCTTCACTCCAGCCCGCAGCTTTGCCGCCGCACGGCCGTGCTTTCTCCGCCGCCGCACCCTTTCTCGCCAGCTTCTCGCCATCATGCAGTATGGCGGGGACTGGGACAGCTCCAACGTCCATATGGACCATATCGACTTCCTCCGCAAGACGCGGCGGTTGCCCGGCAAGGACCAGGTGCGGGTCCGTCTCGCGCCGGAGAAGGAGATCACGCCGGCGCCAGAGGAAGGCGAGCGGGTAATCTTCTGCTCGCACTTCCTGCGCGGCCTCGGCCTACCGGCGAGCGCCTTCTTCCGCTCCTTTCTCGAGTTCTATCAACTCCAGCCGCACCACCTCACCCCGAACACGGTGGTGCTGCTGTCCGCCTTCGTCACCTTGTGCGAAGGCTTTCTTGGCGTTCTCCCCACCCTCGAGCTCTGGGGGGAGTTCTTCCAATCTAAGCTGGGCGCCCGCATGCAGGGCGTGCCGGCCCAGAGCGGCGCCTTCATCGCAATGCGGAGGCCGGCGGCCGACAACCCCTTCCCCGTCATCACGTTAATCCAGTCGGTGAAGCTCTGGCAGAAGTCATATTTCTACGTGAAGAATGTCGCCCCGCAGGGCGACTACGTCAATTTGCCGGCTTATGTAGCCGGTCCGCCGGCTGGGAGGCGGCCCCAGTGGTCCTATCGGGCCGTGACGCTGTCGCAGGCTGGAGCCGCGGCCGTCACCCGACTGCGGGTGATGATCCAGTCGGAGGGCCTGACTGGGTCCGACTTGCTGGCCGCCTTCGTCGCGCGCCGGGTGCTTCCGCTTCAGAGCCGCCCTCACCTGATCTGTCAGATGAGCGGTCATCTCGATCCGAGTCGGATGTGCACCAAGGACATGCCGCACGACGAGGTGGCCCATATGGTGAATTATCTTGCGAACTGCAAGCTCTCCGCAGAGTGGCGGTTTGGCAAGGAGCCATATTCTCGTGCACATCCTCCGCCCACGGTATGCTCTCTTTTTCCCTTTCTTCTCTTAGTTTGTCGCCGAGTTCCTTTTGGCCGTCTCTGACCAGTCGGCACGCCTTGGCAGAGCCCTCTCCTTCGACCTGCAGCCGGGTCAGAGGCGGAGCGCCGATTCCTCCCCGACCGGGCGGAGCATGACCTGGAGGACCATGACTTGGGGGCGGCCGCCATGGATGAAAACACCGAGGCAGGTGGCGGCGAAGCCGGCAGCGAAGCAGGCGGCTCCGGGCTGGGAGCCAGCTTCGACGACTGGTCGTATGACGACGAGGCGGGAATCGTCCCACGCCGCCAGCCGGTGCCCGGCCATGGCGCGGGTTCCTCCGCTGCGCCGCCTGCTCGGGGCGGCGGGCAGAAGCGTCGTGCCGCGTCGGGCTTGTTCGGCAGCCGGCCGAAGAAGCCCAAGGGCGGGGCGGCGGCGACCAGGCGGGATGAGGCGGCCGCGAAGGCGGCCCGCTTCCGCATGGTGGTGAAGCAGCCGCAGATGGTGTCGGCGTAAGTGTATATTCCTTTGTACATTCTTTCTTCTTTTCTTGGTGATTTCTGAATCCTTGCCCTTTCTCAACAAATTAGGGCTCCGCTTTCGCTCGATCGGGTTGCTGCCGCCTCCGTCGTTGGATCGCTGGGAGGATCCGAGAGCACCCGCCGCATGGACCCCCGCGCCGAGCTTCAGGCGGCGACGAAGCGAAATGCGCGGGAGGCGCGGGAGGCGGAGGAGTTGTGGGCGGCTGCTGCCAAGGCGGCACAGGAGGAGGAGGCGGCGAAGGTGCGTGCCGATGCAGCGGCTACGGCCCAGGCGGAGGCTGCGACCGCGGCGACATCGGAGGGGGCCTTGCTCGTCACCCCTCTGCGTGTCGCGGCGCTCGAGGTCCCGGAGCCCCCGCCAGAAGAAGCCGGCGGCGATCAGCCGGGGTTGGAGAGGGAGGACGACGTCATCGTACCGGAGAGGGAGGCGGCACCGGCCCCGCCGACTGGGGCGGCTCAAGGCGGCTGGCCGATCGTGCCACCTGCGCAATCGGCCGGGGGCGAGCCGGCCACGAGAACGGACCTGGTGGTCCAGTCGCCATCGCACCAGCGCGCGGGGAAAGCCGCATCGGACCCACAGAAGGCCGCTGGCTCCAGCTCGACGTCCCAGGACGTGGAGGCGGCCAGCGCCAGCTCGGGGTGGATGCGGGGTGGAGGGGCGGCTGTGGTGAACGTGGCAGCGCAGGACGTTCGGAACCACCTTCAGTCCCAGGCTGCAGCGCTGAGGAAATATAATGACGAGTTCCTTGCGATGCGGGCGACCATTCGGGTTAGTCTTCCTATTTTTGCTTTTTGCTCTTGGTTTCTTCCGTGGGGGCGCGTTAGCGCACCCACTGCGTCTAGTCCCCGAGTTCCGAGTCGGCTGCTGAGCAGGCGGCTTGGAACTTCTTAGCGGGCCTTGTTTTGCTATTCTTGTTCTCATTCGCTCCTCTGCCTGACTTGCAGGACTACCACAACCTCCGCGCGGCTGCCTTCAACTCCCAGGCTCGGGAGCTGACCCAGAAGAATGCTGACCTATCTGAGAGCCGGGGTAAGTGCTTCGTCTTTTATCTCACGTGGGGGCGCGTCAGCGCACCCACTGGGTGTAGTCCCCGAGATTCGGGCCGACTGCTGAGCAGTCGGGTCGGATCTTCCTTGACGACTCCTTCCTTACTGCTTCTTTATTTTCTGCCATCCCTGCAGCGGCCAACGCCGGCCTGAGGGAGCAACTGGGCGGGGCTCAGGCTGCCCTCCGTGCTAAGGAGGCCGAGTTTGACGCCTTGGTACAGGAGCGTGACCGCCTGGCCAAGAGGTTGGCCGACCAGGAGAAGAGCCACAAGGCGGCCCTGAAGGCGGTGCAGGACAGCGAGGCCGCCCTCCAAGCCGAGTATGAGACAGAGGCGGCCAGCTGGGCTGAAGCGAAGCAGACGCTGATCAACGGATATGGCGAGATCGAAGACTTGGTTGACGGTAGGCCGCCTTCTTCTTCGTCCTTGCTTGCCGCTTGCCGTTTAGCTCATTTTCTGACTTGTTGTTTTTCTCTTCTTTCTCTTTCTTCCTTGCGCAGAGTACTTCCCTGGCTACTCTACCGCCGCCAACCAGGTCGTTGAGGCCCACCGCGAGGCACGCAGGCAGGCTGGCGCCGAGATCGCGCCAAACGCTCGCCGGTCGATGGAGGAGCAGCTCTTGGCGATTCAGGCCCGCCTTCAGCCGGCTCATCTCATGCTCCGCCGGCTTCAGCGTGTTGGGGCGCAGGTGTTGGCCGCTCTCTGGCCTGGTGAGGTGATTCCCCGCACCCCCAGTCGGACTGCCGACTGGCTGGAGGTGGCGGTCAGCCGCTTCGAGGCCTGGAAGGCTTCTGCGGCTCGGTCCGGCGCCAGGCGGGCGCTGGAGTTCGCCAAGGCCTGGTATCCCGAGCTGAGTCTGGACCAGCTGGCCACCTGGCGGCAGGAGGCCGACACAGACCTGGAGCCGGCGCGGCCGGCTATCATCCAGCGGGCTTCGGCCATTGCCGATTACACCGACACCAGCGCCTTCGCTCCTGAGGTGGACGACAACGGCGTTGCCCAGCCGGAGGAGTGGTTCGGGCTGAACACGGCAGACGGCGAGGACTCGGCGGAGGAGATCGACTCCAGCGATGAGGGCGAGGAGGAGGAGGGTGAAGACGCTGCGCCAGATGGTGGAGCGGCCGGTCAGCCTCAGCTTGACCGTGCCTCCAGCAACAAGGCACGCGTGGGTGCACCGCCTGCAACCGGCGATGATCAAGCGGAGACCTGCCAGTCGGCCACTCCTCCAGCCGGCGGCGGCGTCTCCCCCGACCAGCCCGGCTCCCCTGCAGCGCCCTTGGTCTAGTCTGCTGCCTCTACTTTCCTGTTTCACCATTCTTGGAATAGTGTTTTGTTAAGTTTGCACAATTCCACCCACTGGGGGTGTATTCGAACTATATTGACTGCCGGCCTGTTTGGGGCCTTATGTGTAAATATAATTATGCATGCGTTTGGCTTTCCCTTATTCTTTGCTTGTCATCCTTCGGCTGTTTCCTTTGCCGCCCTCCCTTGGTTGCCGCCTTCCCAGCCGGCCAGCTGCTCTGCAATCTGTGGCTGGGGAAGTGCTTGGGAGGGCAAGTACTCTAGCTTTGTTGGATTATAGCGAAGTGATTCGGAGGCCGGCTAGCCGGCTGTTTTGACAGCCGGTAGGCGTGGTTGGAGGCCGTCTTTGCGTTATATAAGTTCGTTAGTCCTTCGCCGTTTTTCGTGTGGGCATCCTTTCTGCCTTTGGCTCTTGCCAGTCGGACAGTCGGTTCTTCGAGCTGCGACTTTCAACAAGAGAGGGCTCGGGTGCCGGCACACTACTTCTCTGACTTCAGGTAGAACTTTTAATATAACTTAAGGCGGCAAGTCCCCGGGCCGACTAGTCGAACCCGGTGCCGGACAGAAAATCAAATGTAATAATACATTCATGAGTATGACGCTCGTCATTTATAGATAAAGGAGGGCAGTCCCCGAGTGCTCCTCGGGGGACCCGTTTATCTCATATTTAATAAAAAAACGGTAGCATGGTACATACTGCTTTCAACTGTAAAATCTTCTCAGGAGGTTCGCGTTCCATGGTCGCTCCGACTCCTTGCCGGAATCATCCCTCTTGCGTGCTCTTGGTTTTTGTGCGTCGATCAGGTAGTAGGAGTCGTTGCCTAGTGCCTTGCTGATGACGAAAGGGCCTTCCCAAGGGGCCGAGAGCTTGTGCTGGCCGGCTGTTCGCTGGATCAGCCGAAGCACAAGGTCGCCCTCTTGGAAAGATCTTGGCTTGACCTTTCGGTTGTGGTAACGGCGCAAACCCTGCTGGTAGATGGCGGACCGGCTGAGTGCTAACAGCCGGCCTTCTTCCAGCAGGTCGACGCCGTCTTCTCGCGCTTCCTTGGCCTCCGCCTCCGTGTACATGGTGACCCGAGGCGAGTCGAACTCGATGTCAGTTGGGATGACAGCCACGGCACCATATACAAGGAAGAACGGAGTGAAGCCAGTTGACTTGTTTGGGGTAGTACGCAGACTCCAGAGGACAGCTGGCAGATCATCGAGCCAGCAGCCGGCCGATCGCTCCAGTGGTACGACCAGTCGGAGCTTGATGCCGGAGAGGATGAGTCCGTTTGCTCGCTCGACCTGGCCGTTTTACTGCGGGTGGGCAACGGACGCTAAGTCCAGTCGGATGCCCTGTGTCGCGCAGAAACGTGCCAGTGCTCCCTTGGCAAAATTTGTGCCGTTGTCTGTGATGATGCTGTGTGGCACACCATACCGAGTAGTGATGTCTGCGATGAATGTCACGGCAGTCGGCCCGTTCAGCTTCTTGATCGGATTCGCTTCAATCCACTTGGTAAATTTGTCCACGGCGACAAGAAGATGTGTCATGCCGCCGCGGGCTGTCTTGAATGGGCCCACCATGTCCAGCCCCCAAACGGCAAAGGGCCAGGTGAGGGGGATGGTCTTGAGTGCAAAAGCCGGCAGGTGTTGCTTGGAACTGAAGACTTGGCATCCTTTGCAGCATTTGACTATCTCTTTGGCGTCTTCCAAAGCAGTCGGCCAGAAGAAACCATGGCAGAAAGCTTTGGCCACAAGTGATCTTGAGGCTGCGTGGTGGCCGCATTCGCCTTGGTGGATATCCTTGAGGATTGCTACACCTTTCTCTAGCTCGACGCAGCGCTGGAAGACTCCAGTGACGCTGCGCTTGACAAGTTCTCTGTTTATTATTGCATATGCTCCGGCTCGGCGTTGCACTAGTCTTGCCGAGATCTCATCAGTCGGCAGCTCTCTGTTGACTAGGAAGTTGAGGATGGGCTGGGCCCATGATGGAGCTGTGACTTCTTCTACTGTTAGTACGGCCACTGTGACTCGGGTGGGTGGGTTGGGTGGTGGAGAGTTGGAGTCGGCCACCGCTTCTTGTGTCGCTGCAGTCCCCGGGCTGACTGCTGCAGTCCCCGGGCTGACTGCTGCAGTCCCCGGGCCGGGCTCTGAAGTCCCCGAGCCAGGTGCGACTACGGCAGTCCCCGGGTCGCTTGTCGAAGTCCTCGAGCCGCCTGCTGGGTTCCTCCAGTCGGATCTGGCTGCGTCAGGGGCGGGCGGTACGAAGATAGAGTCAGATTCTGGAGACGGCTTGAGGAGGCGCTGGAGAGAGACACCGGTTGGTATAGCCTATTGGGTGGAGCCGATCCGTGCCAGGGCATCTGCTTGGTCGTTGTGGGCCCGTGGCACGTGAAGGAACTCGCACCCTTCAAAGTATCCACTAATCTGCTGGACGAGGAATCGATTGCTCGCCATGTTTGCATCCTTGGCGTCCCAGTCGCCAGACGACTGCTGGACCACCAAGTCCGAGTCGCCATAACACATGATCTGGCGTATGCCGAGCTCTTTTGCTAGCCGGAGCCCGTGTATGAGCGCCTCGTACTCAGCCACATTGTTGGAGGCGGCAAAATGGATTTGCAGCGTGTATCCTAGCTTGTCGCCTTTGGGAGAGGTGAGGACGATGCCGGCTCCCAAGCCGGTGCGCATCTTGGACCCGTCGAAGTGCATCCGCCAATGAGTAGAGTCGGGAGCCGGCGGTAGGTACTGGGTCTCGACCCAGTCGACGAGGAAGTCGGCCAACGCTTGGGACTTGATGGCGGTGCGGGGCTGATAGAAGATTGTGTAAGGCGCAAGCGCAATGGCCCATTTAGCTACCCGACCAGATGCATCCCGGCTGCCTATGATCTCGGCAAGCGGGGCGGTGCACACGACCGTGATGGGATGCTCTTGAAAGTAGGGCTTCAGTTTCTTGGCGGCGAAGTATACTCCATAGCACATCTTCTGGTAGTGTGGGTAGTTCTGCTTTGAGCTGGATAGTACTTCGCTTAGATAATATACCGGCCTCTGGACTAGCTGGGCTCGGCCTTCTTCTGGGCGCTGGACCACGACGACTGTACTGACCACTCGGCTAGTTGCAGCAATGTAGAGGAGCATGGGCTCCTTCTCAGTCGGCGCCGCCAGGACAGGTGGAGTGGTCAGCATCTTCTTCAACTCATGGAAGGCTTGGTCTGCTTGGTCATTCCACTAGAAATGGATGGATTTCTTCATGAGTCGGTACAGGGGGAGAGCCTTCTCTCCTAGCTGGCTGATAAAGCGGTTTAGGGAGGCCAGGCACCCGATGAACTTCTGAACGTCTCGCAACTTGGTGGGAATCTCCATTCTTTCAATGGCCTTGATCTTCACAGGGTTGCACTCAATGCCGCGTTTGGAGACCAGAAAGCCTAGAAGCTGGCTGGCTGGTACTCCGAACATGCATTTCTCGGGGTTGAGCTTGATCTGGAATCGGCGCAAGTTGGCAAATGTTTCTTTGAGGTCTTCCAGCAGGGTGCCGCGCTTTTCTTCTTCACCACAATATCGTCTACGTAGACGTGGGCATTTCTTCCGAGTTGCTTGAGGAGGCATTTCTGCATGCAACACTGAAAAGTGGCACCGGCATTCCTCAAGACGAATGTCATAGTCAGGTAACAGAAAGCTCCGAAGGGTGTGATGAAGGCGGTCTTCAGGCGGTCTGCTGGGTCCAACTTAATCTGGTGCTATCCTGAGTAGGCATCCAAAAAACTCAGCAGCTCGCATCCGGTTGTGGAGTCTATTACTTGATCAATCCGCGGCAGAGCAAACGGATCTTTGGGGCAGGCCTTGTTGAGGCTAGTGTAGTCTATACACATACGCCATTTGTTATTCTTCTTCAACACCAAGACTGGGTTGGCAAGCCACTCTGGGAAAAACACTTCCATAATGAAGCCGGCGGCAAGGAGCCGGGCTATCTCTTCTCCTACGATTCTTCTCTTCTCTTCTGACAGTCTGCGGAGGGGCTGCTTGATCGGCTTCGCGTCCGCTCGGACGTGTAATTTGTGCTCGGCGAAATCCTTCGGAACACCCGACATGTCCTTTGGGGACCATGCAAAAATGTCTGGATTCCCACGGAGGAAGTCGACGAGCTCTCCTTCCTATTTACTGTCCAGATTTGTACCAATGACTGCAAACCTCTCCGGGTTCTCCGGGTCCAAAGGTATCTTCTTCATCTCCTTGGCCGGCTGGAAGGAGCCCTGCACATCATATTCCTTGGGGTTGGGGGACAAGGCCGACTGCTTGCCGGCCATGGCCACAACTCGATCCAGCATCTTCTTCTCTTCTGCCACTACGAGGGACTCGGCCAGTCGGCTGCTGGCTGCAGCGCACTTGATGGACTTCTTGTAGTCGCCGACCACTGTGATGATCCCCTTTGAGCTCGGCATCTTCATCTTCAGGTAGGCGTAGTGGGGCACAGCCATGAACTTGGCTAGAGCAGGTCGGCCGAGCAAAGCGTGGTAAGGGCTTTCCAGACCCACTACCTCGAACCAGATCGCTTCTCGGCAAAAATGATCCTTGTCTCTGAAGAGAACATCCATCTTGATCTTGCCGATCGGGGAACAGGACAGGCCGGGTACAATGCCATGGAAAACGGTCCGGCTCGGCATGAGTTTCTTCGCCTTGAGGTTCAACTTCTCCATGGTGTCGCGGTACAGTATGTTGATACTGCTCCCGCCATCAATCAGAACGCGGGAGAATCGGGCGACCCGCCTCTCTGTTGCGAGAGTGACATCCAACACCAATGCATAGGAGCCAGGGGACGGCATCACCTCTAGGTGATCGGCCTGGCTCCAATTGATAGGCCTTTCGGACCAATGCATGAACTCTGGGCTGCTGGAGGCGACTGCGTTGACCTCTTGGTGCTGTCGGCGCCGGCTGCGCTTATCTTCAACCTGGCTCGTGAAGACGACGTAGGCGGCGTGCTCATCAGGGAACTCATCTTGGATGGCTCCGACTGTTGGTCGAGCAGCCGGCTGCTGGGGGGTTGGAGGCGGCGGGCCGGGAGGCGGAGGCGGCACCAGCCCCTCGCCCTTGGAGATCCGGGTGAGCCAGTGGCACTTTCGGGTCGTGTGGTTGGACGGCTTCGCGCCGCTGTGGAACTTGCAGGGGCATCGAGAGTCTGCTTGTAGGAGAAGGCCGGCTGCCAAGCCGGCCTGCCGCCCTTCTTCTTGGGAGCGGGCCGTTCTTCGGGCTGCTCGTCTTCGACCGTGGCCACCTGCCGACTAGTGGAAGGTGGCATAGGGGCCTTGCGCTTGTGGTCGTTCTGGTAGGGGCGCCGATTGGAGTTGCCAGCCGGCGTCTTAGGAGCCGGAGCGAGCACCTTCCCAGAGGCGCCTACTCGGAGCTCGGTCTTCATCGAGGTGTCAGCTGTGGCGTACTTGTCTGCAATGACCAGCAGCTCGTCGAGGGTAGCCGGCTCATCGCAGAGGAGTCAGTGCTTGAGGAGGGTGCCTTCTCGGCACCCGGCGGTGAAGTATTTGATGGCCTGCACCTCGTGCACCCCCTCGCAGGAGTTGCGGAGCTCGGCCCACCGCGTGAGGTAGTCGCGGGTCGACTCGTCGGGCCCTTGGACGCATAGGGAGAGCTGGCGGGGCTTGGGAGGCTGCTTGTACGTGCTGGTGAAGTTGCGGACGAAGACTTCCGTGAAGTCCAGCCAGCTGTTGACGCTGTAGGGCTTAAGGCTGTTGAGCCAGGTGCGTGCCGTGCCTTGCAGCATGAGAGGGACGTACTTCACGGCTACGCGCCTGTTGCCGTTCGCTATACTGACAGCGGTGGAGTAGTCGATGAGCCAATCTTCCGGCTTCACGGAGCCGTTGTACTTGGGCGTGTCTCTAGGGAGCGAAAACCCTTTGGGGAAGGGCTCGTCGCGGATGCGGGGGCCAAAGCATGGCGGGCCGACATCGTCTTCTTCTTCTAGCGCCAGGGATCGAGCTAGGCGGTCGATCCGGTGGCGGGCGTCGTTCTCGCCGACTCCTTCGTGGTGGCCTAGTCGGCCACCGAGAGTCGGATGTGTGACAGGTGGCGGGGTGGGATATCTCTCCCCCCGAGGCGGGGGAGGAGGCGGATTGCCTTGGCGCTCCACTGCTCGAGGGCGGCCTTCCGCGTCGCGCTCGATGGTGATCCGGGTCCGGCTGCGGCTAGCAGCCGGCTCCTTGTCTTTCCTTGCGCGGGCGCCGCTCGCAGTCGGCGATCGGGATGTCGCGGCGTGCTCTCGGCGTGGGGGAGGACTCTCAGCGCGGGCGCCGGCTTCATGCCATTCTGCGGCCGCGTCGATCAGCTGCTGGATGCGCCTTGTCATGTAGGGGAGCTCATCAGCCCTCAGCCCATTTAGCTCTTTAGCGGCCGCCTGAGCGGCTCGTAGATTCTCGAGCGGTGTGGCATAGACGGGGCGGTCTGCCCCCAGCATGCTGGCGATGGCCGCGCCGCGCTTCTTGACGAGGCCGGCTCAGCTCGGCCCGCCATGAGGCGGCGTACCGAAGGCGGCGCGGTCGACTTCGTGCTGGTGAGCCTCGGTGAGGCGTCTCATGGAGGCTATCTTCTGGCCCTCCGCAAAGAGGGCAAGGCGGCGTGCCTCCAGGGTCTCGGCGTCGGCGTTGGCCGGGATGGGGACGGACAAGTCATGCATCGCCGCTTGTAGGGCGTCGTCGGCGTTCTCGCCTGAGTCGGCGACGTGGATGATGACCAGCACTTTAGTGACAGCGCTGCTGCCGCTGTCAGCTTGGGGGAGAGGGTCGTTGAAGACTACCACGTCGGAGGGGTAGGCGTCGAGCGATGCCGTGCCGGAGTTGACAAGCATCGGGTCGGTGGAGCCGACCGACTCCAAGTCTACAGCAAGCTCGCTGGAGACGTGAAGTTGGTTGAGGAGGTTGACGAGGCGACTCTCGGGGTAGTCCATGCCCGCGTCGGACGCGGGCTCGTCGGAGATGTGAGTCTCGCCAAGAAGATCGGCGAGGTAGCTCGCTGCGCAGGCATCGTCTACGCCTTGCAGCGCGTCGGGGCAAGCGCCATCGGGTGAAGCAGGCTGGCTGCGCTCGCGGGGGTGGAAAAGGGTTCCCGTCCAGAACAGGTCTCCGGACGATGGTGCACCTGGCCCCACGGTGGGCGCCAAATGTCGGGTGGTAGGTGCGACATATGCCAGCGGATGGCTTATCATTGTGGGAGCCACTAAGACGTCGCCGGTGCCTGGAAACGGGATGAGGCGAAGGCATGCGCGCCGGCGGATCTTACCCAGGTTCGGGGCTCTCCGTGGAGATAACACCCCTAGTCCTGCTCTGCGGGGTCTCCGCATGATCACTAGATCAATACAAGTAGCTACAAGTGCTCCTTGATCTGTCTGGCTAGAGGAAGAAGAAGGGCAAGGCTAGCTCTCCTTTTCTCTCTATGTGGTGTGTGAAACTCTATGAGATCAACCCTTTGCATGGGTGTCCCAGGGGGTTTATATAGGCCTACCCCCCAGGGGTACAATGGTAATCCGGCTGGGCGCGGGTCCCAGCCGTCAGTGTCCGTGTTCGCCGGCTTCTCCGCCGGCCATTGGGGGCCCGCCGACTGGTGGGTCCCGCCGGCTGCCGGCCTCTTGCCGACAGGCCGGCCCCACCGCTTGGCGGCCTTGTCGGCGGCTGGTTACTGTTGCCTCGCCCCTGATGACGAGGGCTTTGTCGAGGTAAGCGTGGCTACAGTGCCGCCGCCTTGCGGGCTCTCATTGTAGCCTCACCTCGTCTTGTCTCCTTAATGAGGCACATGTTTCGAGGGATGGAGGTAGCCGGCTATTGGGAGCCGGCTACGCCCCCAGCCGACTAGGGGAGGCCGGGCCGCCTTCGAGCGTCTCTCTGGCTAAAGGGGCCCGCCGCCCGCGGGCCGTACTGGCGCTTGTCGTGGGTGACGTTGAGGTCAACATGGCTACAGTGCCGCGCCGGACGGGGGATGGCTGACCCGCACGGCGCCCTGTGGCCATGCCGGTTCCGGGATTCGGGGATAGTGGGCTGTACTGCGGCCATGCCCTGTCTTATCAACGTTATGTGGATGCAGTCTTGGTGGGTGCAGTCTTGGCCGGCTTCTGGGAGTCGGCTCTCTTCATGGCCGGCTTCTGGGAGTCGGTCCTCTTGGGGCCGACTTCCTGGAGTCGGCCATCTCGTAGCTTTCTTTGGAGGAGGTTTCTGAGGTCGGGTCGCCTTCTGGTAGTCGGCCCTAGGGATAGCTGGCCGGAGGAAGGCGGCTCCATGCTCTGGATGCTTGCAGGCTCGAATGGCCTGACAATTTTTGAAGAACCAGGGGGAGTCGGTTCGGCTACCCGTGGCCATTTACTCCGATAAAACCCCTTACAAACCGGACCCTGTCGCAAGAACCCTCGTGGTTTCGATAGGGAAACGTGTCCCCTTGTGGGCCAAACGATAATCACTCCCTCTTCTAGCCTCGTATTTTCTTCTGCACGCGACACGGAACAACTGGAGATTTGCGGTGAACTTTGAAATTATTCAGGGTTCGTTTGACCTTTTTTATTCATTAATTGAGTTTTCTAGGCATTTAATGTCCATCATTCAAATCCGAACTACAAATACATGCTCCAGTGCACCAAAATGGCTAGAAAAAAGTACATGTGTCCTTGGGGTGCATGTTTAGGTCCCATGGAACGAATGAGAACGAATTCAACCGTCTCGCCGTCCTGGCCTGGCCACAAACATTGTGAATCTCGGTTTTTAAATGTCTATAAATCCAAAACCCACCAGGAAATCATGAAACTTGGCATGGTGTCACTACATGGTATATATAATTGTCCAATTTGGGTGAAGCTATATTACAAACCTTTTACAAACCGGAGCCTGTCGCAACCCTCGTTGTTCCGGTAGGGAAACATGCCCCTCTTGTGGGCGAAACGATAATCGATGCCTCTTCTTGCCTTGAACTTTGTTTTCTACAGGCAAGATAGAATAACAGGAGTGCCGGGCTGAAATTTGAAACTGTTCAGGGTTTGTTTGGCCATTGTATATATATTACTAATTACTAAGTTTTCTATGCATTTAATGTAGACCATAATTCAAATTTGAACTACAACCACATGCTCCAGTGAAGCAAAATGGGTGGGAAATCATACATGTGTCATTGGGTGCATGTTTAGGTCTCGTTTAAGGAATGAAAATGAATTACAAAATTGTCGTCGTCCTGAAACAATGAGAATCTCAGTTTTTAAATCCCAGTAAATAAAAAAGTCACCCAAAAACATGAAACTTGGCATGGTTTCATGACCTAGCACATATATGCGGTGGTAAAAAAATCGTCCAGTTTGAGAAGAGGCGCACACATTAGTAGCCAACAAAGTCCTTTTTGAAACAAAAGACACATTAATATCGCAAACGGTTGTATTATATTTACCGTGTCGAAATTTAACCATACTCGGTGGCGTGCGTGCAGCTGTTTGATTAGATGGGACGAGCGCGAGAAGTTTGCCGTGCAGGTTCGACGGGACGCGTGCGAGCAGTCCGCCGCGCAGGCTCGACGGGACGCGTGCATCCTGTCCACCTCGCAGGCTCGACGGGACACGTGCGAGCAGCAAGGCCGCCCATGCTCACCAGGAAGCGAGCTCTTTGACAACCATGCACCAGCTGCCGCCCGCCTCGCTCACAACTTATCCATTAATGGGTTAATTAAAGCACCTGGACGGAGGGTGTTTGCTTGTGATCCCATGGCAGCATTTGCTTTGTTCGTGTTTTAACTAGTATTCTGCCCTAATTTAAATTGCCACATAGGGCAACGGATAATACGACCACAAATAAAATGGCAACGGATAATACGACGACAAATTTACAATGGCGCACATAATAATTGTCTTACATATTCTGGATAATTTAAAATGCCACATGCGGCAAAGCCCGAAAGACACAGGGGCAAGAGAGGAAGGAAATTCCAGACAATGATCTGGGTCGCTACTGTCTCTACTCGTCGATGGATCTTCGGGCGGCGAAATCCTCCAACTCCTTCTTCAATTCCTCACGACTTTGCTTGAAAGCAGCCACGGATTCCTCCACCTCCTACTCACGCTCAATCCGGAGCTTCCTCAAACCACCCATCAATTCCTCGACGACCGCTTTCAGCGTCATCTTCGAGGCACTGCTCTGCTCATGCAACATCTTCCAGCCGGCGGCCTCCTCCTCCTTCTCGGCGACCAACTTGAGGAGGTTCACATTGTCATCCATGAGTTGCTCGATGAGGCCGGTCGCCTTGTCAACCGAGGCATCGCTGATCTTGAGCAGCTTTATCAAGTCGTCGACCAGCTCCTGCTGCGTAGTGACGCCAGCGAGAATGTCATCGTTGCTGGCGAAGGACTTCAGGAACGCCGGCTCGTCGTGGTGGCCGACGCCGCGAATGCGCTTGTGAGAGCCCTCGCGTGCCCATGAGAGCTCGTTCGAGGGCTCCGCGACGCGCTGGGACATCTCTGCTGCGGCTTCGCGACGGGACCTCTCTAGTGCTTCCGCGGCCTTGGTGTTTGCTGCCTGGTTATATGTCCACCCTAAACTCCTCCTATTGGTCATGGCGGAACGACTTGAAAGAGAAAACCAGTTTTGTGGGTGATGAGGAGAGGAACTGTCAAGTAATTTTCGAGTGGGTAGTTTTTATAGCCCGGTGCTAAGTGTAAACACATATTAGTTTGATAGGTGTGAACATATTTGCAATTACTTATTGTGTTGTAATCAGCAATGTGACGAGAAACAAGGTCAAAATTTATTGATGGCAGAAGGTTGACCACGTGGTTGCTCGCCGTTGAGGCGGCCGCGGCGCGCTCTGCTCGCCGTTGAGGCAAAGATACAATGCAACTGTTAATAATTCTTAATAATTGTCTTACATATTCAGGATAATTTAAAATGCCAAATGCGACAAGGCTCAGAACACTCACGACCTACATATGCATACAATTATAATAAAATATAAGCTAAAAGGCTGAGCTGGCGGCCTTCCGGCGATGGTCTTCTCGGACTCCATGATCAGCATAGCACCCTTGCGGCCGTTCACTCCGAGTGTCTCGACCCGCCTCCGCCTACGGAGCTGCTAGCACTGGGAGGCTCTTGGGGCTGCTGGGCCTCTTCCAGAAGAGCTTGACAGCGTGCAATCACGCGCATGACAACTCCGTGGAACTACTCCATTTCCATGTCTCTGGCCTGGTAGCAAATTCCGTCGACCGCCTACATCCTCAAGATATCACGTTGGCGATGTTCTACTTCGTCGGGGACGTCAACTCCGCCAAGGATGCACTCGAGCCTGGCCACCACATCATCGGGATCGAGGTTGCACGGCTGCCGCGGGCAATGATGAAGCCGTAGGCTGCCTTTATCTTGACTAAATCACAGAGGTCATCTGCCCATTCCTTGCGAGGCATCAGGCTCTCGATGAGCACTGGTGACGGCGGCTCTTCGGGTGGGTCGTCGATCATGCCGCCGAGCAGCTCTGGATCTTTTGCACGGTGGATGGCAAAATGCTCATCACACCTCCTCTGCAATATGTCGATTGTGCTCCCAAGGACTGTGACGCCGATATCGCTGCCGATGGGCCATGGTGCCTGCACCGGCCGATGGAGCTCTTGCTCCCCGACCTGCTCCGGCTCGTTCTCCTCGCCGAAGATGTAACGCAGGTAGGCGTCGACGTCGAAGCTTGGTCGTTGCCTGGCATGCTTGGAATAACTAATGGTAGATGGGTGAGGACTAGATCTTTGCAGAGTGTCGCGGCGGTGCGTTGCCGCCTGGGTTATATGCAGCAAGCCGTTAGCTGGTGGCGGGAAACCGGTGAGGGAATAGGCGTGGATTTTACAATTCATCCATGTGGAGCGCGGGAAGCATTCGCTGGAGCGCGGGAAGACTAAGTGGAGCACACACATAACCCGAATACCGTATCCGGTGCCACGTGTTATTTATCACACAAGTGTTAACATAAGGAAACGTATGTGTAACTTACTAATCACCGCACACGAGTACTCGCAGACGCATCGTGTGCGATATTCCTAGCCACCGCAAGCAACTAGTTTGCATTTTTCAAAGTTTTTGTACACACAGAATCGCACACGAACTAACTGTATTAACCGTCTGTGTTGTAATTTCTCATCGCAAACAGTTCATCCGAGTTGGCTGTTTGCCACGTATCACACACATCTTGTTAAGTTGAATCGTTTCTGTTGCGTTCGCTAATCGAAAACAGTTCATCCAAGTGAACCATATGCCCTATATCACACACACCTTGATCTGGCTAACCGTTTATGTTGCACTCCCTAATAGCAAATGGTTCATCGGAGCGAACTGTATGCCGTATATCGCACACACACTGATATGGCTGTCCGTTTCTGTTGTTCTGCCTCATCGCAAACAGTTCGAACGGGTTAAACGTGTGCCCTACATCGCACACGCAACTAAAATCTGAACCATGTTTGATGCGTCCTCCATCGCAAACGTTTTATACATTTCTGACGGTTTTCATACACCACCGTTTGCGATTATGGCATCGCACACAATTTCTCGAAGGGTCTCTGATCGTAGTGTCGCGTTAGCAACATCCTGCAGTAGTGATAGTATTTGCATATCTATGTTGTAGATCAATAGCTTGCATATAGCTCCCCTGTTTTATTTTTGATATGTTCCTAGAGAAAACTAAGTTGAAAGATGATAGTAGCAACGATGCGGACTAGGTCCGTGATCTAAGGATTATCCTCATTGTTGTACAGAAGAATTATGTCCTTGATGCACCGCTAGGTGACAGACCTATTGCAGGAGCAGATGCAGACGTTATGAATGTTTGACAAGCTCGGTGTCGGTGTCAAAACCGGCGGATCTCGGGTAGGGGGTCCCAAGCTGTGTGTCATGGATCAATGGGTAACAGGAGACAGGGGACACGATGTCTTACCCAGGTTCGGGCCCTTTCTATCGAGGTAATACCCTACTTCCTGCTTGATTGATCTTGATGAATATAGGGTTACAAGAGTTGATCTACCTCGAGATCATATGTTGTGGTCTAAGACCTAAGGGTATGATGAGTAATGTCATAATCATCTATCGACTAGCCTAGCCTCGGCTTATATAACATACCGGAGGCCTAGGATAACAAGAGTCCTAGTCGAATACGCCGGTGGAGAGGAGTCCTTATCTTGATCACCAAGTCTTGTGGAATCTTCCTCGTGTATGCATCGGCTGTCCGAACTGGCCCATGAGAAAACGGCCATGGGGGTCCTCGGCCGAATCCAACTGACCGGGAGACGACGTGGTGAGTACCCCCTAGTCCAGGACATCGTTACTTGACAGTTTAGTGCACCATGCTTTACAGCTTAGAACCGGGACTTCAAAAATGTTTTGAATGCCATGGAGCATATGAGATGTTACAAGAGTTGAAAATGATATTTCAGATGCATGGCCGTGTTAAGACGTATGAGTCCTCTGACAAGTACTTTGCCTACAAGATGGAGGAGAATAGCTCAGCTAGTGAGCATGTGCTCAGAATGTCTGGGTACTACAATCGCTTGAATCAAGTGGGAGTTAATCTTCCCGATAAGATAGTGATTGACAGAGTTCTCTAGTCACTATCACCAAATTACTATAACTTCGTGATGAACTATAATATGCCAGGGATAACGAAAAAGATTCCCAAGCTCTTCGTGATGCTGACATCGGCGAAGGTAGAAATCAAGAAATAGCATCAAGTGTTGATGGTTAAACAAGAACACTAGTTTCAAGAAAAAGGGCAAGGGAAAGAAAGGGAACTTCAAGAAGAATGGCAAGCAAATTGCCACTCCCGTGAAGAAGCCCAAAGCTAAGACCCAAACCTGGAACTGAGTGCTTCTACTGCAAAGGAAATGGTCACTCAAAGCGGAATTGCCCCAAAACTTGGCGGATAAGAAGGATAGCAAAGTGAACAAAGCTATATTTGATATAAATGTTATTGATGTGCACTTTACTAGTGTTTAGTAGCCCCTAGGTATTTGATACCGGTTCAGTTTCTAAGCTTTGTAACTGGAAACAGGTGTTGCAAAATGAACAGATACTAGTTAAGGGCAAGGTGACGATGTGTGTTGGAAGTGATTCCAAAGTTGATAAGATCACCATCGCACACTCCCTTTACCTTTGGGATTAGTGTTGAACCTAAAATAAATGTTATTTGGTGTTTGCGTTGAGCATGAATATGATTGGATCATGTTTATTGCAATACGATTATTCATTTAAGTCAAAGAATAATAGTTATTCTGTTTACATGAATAAAACCTTCTAGGGTTATACACTCAATATAAATGGTTTATTGAATCTCGATCGTAGTGATACACATATTCATAATATTGATAGCAAAAGATGCAAAGTTGATAATGATAGTGCAACATATTTGTGTCACTGCCGTTTAGGTCATAATGGTGTAAAGCGCATGAAGAAACTCCATGCGGAATGACTTTTGGAATCACTTGATTATGAATCATTTGATACTTGTGGATCATGCCTCATGGGCAACATGACTAAAACTTCGTTCTCCGGAACAATGGAGCGAGCTAATGACTTCTTGGAAATAATACATACCGATGTATGCGGTCCAATGAGTGTTGAAGCTCGCGGCGGGTACCGTTATTTTATGTGACAGCCTGGTTTTTGCCCTCTCTCATTTGCTAGATTTTCATTTGGAGTCAATTTGAAATTTGGAGTTTTTGAATCTTTTCATATGGACTTAAACACTTGGGTACCCTTGGCTTTCAACCAAGTGCTTCATTTCCCTCCCTAATCATCATTCCCCTTCTGATCCACCCCAAAATAATCTTTGGAATACTTTTCTTAAATGAAAAATATTCATTTTTCTCTCAAAAACCCTAGCTAGTTCAATATGCTCCAAAGCAACACCAATTTTTTTGGCCCAGAAAAATCTGAGATAATTCACAAATATTCTTTGAAACCTAGGGCACCTTCCTGAGTAAAAATATTTCATCACTTTTTGGAATATTTTTGCTACAGAAAATATTTTCTGTTCTGGACAGAAATGGTGGTTTCTACAGCAACTACCATTTTACTTGCTCCATTGTGCCTGGATTTTCTTGTGCATCTTCACCTTAGTAGATCATGGCTAACCTCCAAAGCACAGCCCCCAACTCCCAGCCATTTGACCTCAGTAACCTCTCAAAGTTACTGACCAGAAACTTACTTGGCATGTAAAAACTCCTCTACTGCACCTGGATCCAAACCAAAGCATGGTAAACTTCAAAACCACCACGAACAACATGCCAGACATGATTTTTGGACGTAGGCTGGCCCGAGGGAAGAGTTTGCGCGGTGACCACGCGTGTCCACCATGCCATGCCTGCGTGTCGACGCGCTCTGAGTGCCGCCGAGCGCTCTGTTCGTGCGTGCTCGCTTCCCCCGTCTGCCCGAGCGTGCCAAACTTCGCCACCATCCTTGTCTCAACGCCATTAACTTCCCCCTGGCGCTCGCCGACGCTGGAGCTCACCGCAGCGAGCATGGGCACGGTCCGGCCAACCCAACAGTGCGGTGCGCACTGTGCTCATCGCCTTCTCCTCGTTCTTGTGCTCGTCCCCGTTCGCCAACAGTCGCCGCGTGAGCTGCGTCGCCTTCTCCCCCTCTCACAGATGCCGCTCGTCGCCGGGCACCGTGGACAGGTGTCCACCGGCGGAGCCCAAACCCACCCCTCCGCTCGCCTATAAATGGAGCCGCCCCCAGCCTCCTAGAGCACCATCCACCACTCCCACACACCCCACAAGCACGTAGGAAACCGTAGCCCGGCCGGGCAGGCCGCGGGCCGCCGTCCTCGAGCTCGAGCTCGCCAGCGATCCCCTCTGGTCGTCGCGGAAGCTCCAGCCCTCACAGGCCAGGGCGACCCTTCCAGGGCCTCCGCCTCTCTCCGGTGAAGCCATCCCGTCCCCCTGGAGCCCCTGGAGTTGCCTCTGCTTGCCGTCTTCCTCATCTCCGACGACCACTGCGTTCTTCCTCCGCTTGCGAGGTCGATTCCGACGCCGTCCGACCACCCCTAGCTACGCTACGGGTACGGGCAGGTGCGTCTTCGTCCCCTCTCTCCATCCCTCCCCCTCGTTTTGGCCAAGGAGCCCTCGTCGCCGGCGTGAGCTCCGGCGAAGCCGCGACTCCCTCTGTTTCCTTCTTCCCTCCTCCTCATCTGACTAGCGGGGCCCGCTAGTCAGCCACTCTGTATGCGCGTGAAGCGGTACGAGTGGGGGCGCCCCTGGGCTTTACGCCTTCGACGTCACCCCCAGTTTGTTTATTTTTATTCAAATTCATTTGAATTTACAGAATGCTTCAAACAGCCATAACTCTTCAACCATAAGTCCAAATGAATTGATTCTTTTTGCATTTTGTCCTTTGCAAAGAAATCTAGTAGCTCACGAAAGATGAGATTTTTCTGAGCTGTTTAGAATTTCTGGTGATTTTCAGAAGTGTTCTTGATATTTTCTTTTTGTGCTTAAAATTATTTTCAGAGGGTGAGGCTTGTCTTGAGGATCACCAGAAGGCTTGTGAACCTCATCTGCACTAAGGCAAGCCACAACAACATTTTCATGGTGTCATTTCAATATTTATGATTTTCTTACTTGAATGAAATGATTAATCCATGCATTTAAATAACTATTGTGTTATTTATATTCTGTTAAGTGTTTGTTAGTTATTATGCTTGATTTATAGAATGTTGAAACTAGCTTAGTTGGTAAAGCAAAGCTAAGATCTATTTGTGGTGATGATAAAAATAATTTTGGTATGCATGTTAGTAATTACTTAAAGTTATTTTCTTGCTTAAATAAAATAGTAAAATTTGCTAGAAAATATTCTGTTGAGTACTTGTTTAGCCATTTTACTTGACTTACAGAATGTTTGAACCTAACTTTGTTGGTAAAGAAATTAGGAATTGTTTGTGGTATAATCTTTGCTATAAGAAATTAATCGAAGTTACTTTCTTGCATGAGAAAATAATAAAACTTGCTGCAAAATATTTTGGTTAAAGTGTGAGTTACCCTGACCAGGAAAGTAATATAAGTTGTTGATGTTTATGCTTAGTGTGAATATGGTTGACATCAGTCATTTTTGTTAATATGTGATGCATGTGTAGTTTTGCATTTCATGGCATGCTATGACACCGGTCATTTTCGTTTTAAGTTGAACCTGAATATAACTCAACTTGAATATATCGTTGACTTCATGGTGCCGCTGAATCGAGTTTTTGTCAGTGCAACCACATTTGCCTTTGAGGGAAGGCCTTGATTCGGTCCATTGACATTGCCTCTGGTCGGTGCCTCCAACTAGGGAAGGTTATGGCATGCTTACCCTAGCCCGGTAAGCAGGCATAACCTTGTGTGCCCGTTGTTGAGATTATGGTACCGGGTCCCTGAGTGGGATCGTTTTGGCCACGACGGTGGTCGTTGTGTCTTTGGTAGACACGAGGCCACCCAGGACTAGCACGTTGGGGATTGGGTTGGAGTGGCCGGGAGAGTGTCATGGCAATGGAAGGGTTTTGTCGGAATGCCGTTGGTCCACCCGAATGGGAGTGCGAGGCCATGGGTTCCGTGGTGTGGGTATAGTGTGCTACCTCTGTAGAGTGTATAATCTATCAATAGCCGAGTCCACGGTCACGGACGCCTCGTAGTAGGTCCCACCATGAGTCAATGTTTAATAAAATTTGCACACTAAGTTATGAACTTTGCACTGTTGATGATGGCTGAAAGGCCATCGAGATGTTCGGGACAAAATATTGGTCGTGGTTGTGATCGCCGTAAGGATCACGAGTTACTCTTGACAAGACCACGATGGTGGTTTGTTTGTGGTCCCAGAATGATCACGGTTGGTAAGTCCGTCCCGAGGGACGTTCGAGCATGATCACAGCATGTTGGACATATAGTGTTACATTATTATTAATTGGTTAATTATCATGATATTGTTTGTCATTATGATTATGCCTGTTGTGAGCTTGCAAGTACATTCAATGTACTGACCTAGCGTGTCATGCCAGATTTCAGGAGAGTCTTGTTGGAAAGGAGTGCTGCTCGAGTCTAGAT
The DNA here is from genome assembly GCF_002575655.3 of Aegilops tauschii subsp. strangulata. Taxonomy (NCBI): domain Eukaryota; kingdom Viridiplantae; phylum Streptophyta; class Magnoliopsida; order Poales; family Poaceae; genus Aegilops; species Aegilops tauschii. The sequence continues at coordinate 385,033,180 of NC_053039.3, read as the reverse complement.
CGTGTCCACATCGGTGTCCCTGTGATATGGAGTTTCCGCTACGACGTTGTTCCGCTGCCGCGTAGTTGTTATGATCGAGGCCCCTTTATGTTCACCAAATAATGTACATATTGTTTAGCCGCACCGGGTGTGCTGCTTGGCCTCGACATCTGTTGTAATATAAACTCTAATTTGCTAGCATCAATAAAGCGGTTGTTTTCTGTACCAAGATGTTGTGTGTTGCCAGAAGACATGGTCTCTGGGCTGGCAATGCATGGTAAACTTGTCGCTCTGAGCCGGGGTGCCACAACGCTTGGTATCAGAGCCGCGCTGACTGTAGGCCACGCTAGACTACGACGTGTTAACTGGACGTTAGATACGAGTTTAATTTGAGTGCCGATAGCAATTGTAGCTGGTTGTTGCATTGCATGCATTTGGTTTATATTTTTATGCTAACCTGCTAATGGTTGTGAGTGTAGATGGCTCAGGTGCCGTATCCGTGCCAGTTGCAGCTGATGCCGTACACGTCACCACACCTCCTTCGCAACGTGTGGCGTCGGATGTACCCTCTCGGAGACGACCCAGTCTATCGTGTGTACCGGGAGCGTCTAGCTGATTCAGTGTATGAGTATCACGCAGTGGTCACTCTGCGCACTAGTTGATTCCAGCTCATACACTCGTACTTCTCGGAGCGATTACGCCTCCACTGCTTCTCAGGCTGTCCAGTTTGCTGCATTCGAGGTCCTTGTCGAGCTTCGCTACAACGAGATCCGAATGCAGAACCACCCAGGTTTCTATTACTACCCTTCTCTGCACGACAATGGTCGTGTCCGTTTCCCTATCATTGATCCGGAGTCTGATAGTGTTGCTAGCCACCTTGCTCGTTATGTCACTACTATCTATCTTATGATCCACGAGCTGGCTCGAGAGCTGACTCGTGCCCGTACTGCTTTAGCCGCTGCTTTAGTCACTACCAGATCTGCCACTACTCCATCTTCTCTGGGATTTACCCCTTATATTCCAGCCAGTTCTAGTTCCCCTATTTCACCGGTTACTGCTCCGAGTAGCACGGGCGTCTCGGCCGTGAATCCTCTCAGTACTCCTGCCGAGTGGGTTTCACTTCTCGCTACTCCTGTAGCCCCGATGCTTCATCCTACCGCTGCCCCTGAGGGAGAGCCCTCGAGGCAGCGCCGTCGTGTTACCTTTAACCCGGAGGTTTCCGTTAGCCTCGTCAGTTCAGGATCCGAGACCGCTTCAGGGGAGGACACCGCAGCACCAGCAGAGTAGTAGTATCTTTGAGTATTCGCAGTCATCCGGATGATATACGGATGTAGTCGTACGAGTCATGATGTTTCGTTGCATGTATGAGAGTAGTTGAACCTGGCGTGTTGTTTATCTTTCATGTATGAGTCTATGTATAATTATGTTGGGACTTTATTCACCGTATTTTCTTCGCTCTTTTTTTTCCTTCCGGGATTTGTTGCTGGCTTTTCCCCAAATTTATTCTTGGATGTTTCTCATCTCGATTGCGTTGTCTTGGGAAAAATCCATAATAGGATGACGCGGGGAGGCAGCAGTAGCAACGTTCGTGAGGGAACTCCTATTCGTCGTTCCGCATGACAGGCAGGACATTCTCCTGAGCCGTACGTTCCGCCACCGCCTCCACCGCCAAATCCGCCCTCCACCGAGAAAATTCTGCGTATGTTTGAGGAAATAAGGAACAATGATCTGATCGAAATATTAAGAAGTGTGCAAGTTATGGTTGGACAGAATGGAAATCAGAACGGTCATTACTCCAAGCTGTCAGATTTTCAAAGGACCAAGCCACCCAGTTTCAGTCAGATTGTTGACCCATTGGATGCAGACGATTGGTTGTATACCATTGAGAAAAAGCTTGAGATTGCTCGTACGGAAGAAAATGATAAAGTTCCATTTGCAACTCATTACCTTGAAGGCGCAGCTGCCATATGGTGGGAAAATGCAAAAGCCATGTGGCCTGTTGATGAAGGAATCACCTGGGAAAAGTTTAAGGATCAGTTCCGGAAATATCATATCCCTACTGGAGTTATGAAGACTAAGCAGCGTGAATTTCTCGCACTCGACCAAGGAAATCAGTCTGTAGGTGAATATTTGCAAAAATTCAATCATCTGGCCCGTTACTCTCTTTATGACGTGGCCACCGAAGAAAGGAAGATTGACAGATTTCTTGGAGGCTTAAATCCGCAACTCCGGTGTACTCTCAGTATGCTTGATTTCCCAGATTTCCAAACTCTGGTGAACAAGGCTTTCATTGCTGAACGGGAGCACAAGCTTATATCAGATAATAGGCCTGTTAACAACGACAACAAGCGTAAGTTTGAGCCAAAGAAGGATGGGCAACCAGTGCAAAAGGCTTGTACCTGACAGCAAACTCAGGTGGAATACAAGCCAAATTGGCAACAGAATGTTAACAAGACCACCACTCAAGTCAAGAATGTCGTGACCAACCCAATGCATGAGGAGCGTCAGCGCAATAATTCTTGCTTCAGTTGTGGGAAGAACGGACATTATGCCAGACAGTGCCCCAAGAACAATAAGGCGAATGCCCTAATCAGGCCACAAGTCAACTTTATGGAGTCATGCCCGACCCAGCAAAACTTCACTGGGCATGTGCATCATATCTCAGCCGATGAAGCCCAAGAGAACCCAGAAGTCGTCATTGGTATGTTTTCTGTTAATGACATACCTGTTGTAATTTTATTTGACTCTGGGGCTTCCCATTCTTTTATTTCTCGGAGTTTTGCTTCCCAAAACAAATTTCTTTGTACGCTTTTGGGCAAAAATATGCTGGTACAAACCCCGAGATCTTTAATCAAGAGCAATCTGGTCTGCCGTGATCTGGAAATCAATATCAACGGAGTCTACTTTTCAACCTCTCTAATAATCATTGAGTCTGAAAAGTTGGATATTATATTGGGTATGAATTGGTTGACCCAATATCAAGTTTGCATAAACTGCACAACACGAGAAGTCACTTTGACCAGTCTGAATGGGCAGACTACCAAATTCTATGCTCGCAAGAATATACCCAAGCAAGAATTGGTTTTCACCACTATGGCTGAGTTGGAATTAATCCCTGTGGTCAGCGAGTACCCTGATGTATTTCCAAAAGAACTGCCAGGCATGCCACCAGATCGGGAGCTGGAATTTGCAATAGATCTTGTGCCCAGAACTACACTGTTATACAAGAAGTACTGCCGGGTGCCCTCGACAGAATTAGTGGAGCTAAAGAAACAGCTTGATGAACTGCTCCAGAAAGGATATATTCGTCCCAACTCTTCACCATGGGGATCACCTGCTATTTTTGTGGACAAAAAGGATGGCAGTCTCCGCATGTGCGTAGATTACCGCCAGCTGAATGAGATCACCATCAAAAATAAATATCCGCTGCCAAGGATTGATGATCTGTTTGATTAGCTCAGTGGGGCTAAAGTATTCTCTTAGATCGATTTACGGACCGGATATCATCAGCTCAAGATTAAAAAGGAAGATATTCCTAAGACCGCATTCACTACTCGGTACGGTCTTTATGAATATACCGTGATGTCCTTTGGTCTCACCAATGCCCCTGCTTTCTTCATGCATATGATGAACAAAGTATTCATGGACTTCCTTGACAAATTCGTGGTAGTCTTCATCGATGACATCCTCATTTACTCCAAGGGTGAAGAAGAACACAAGGATCACCTCCGAGTAGTGCTACAATGACTCCGCGACCATCAGCTATACACCAAATTCAGTAAATGCGAATTTTGGCTCAAGCAAGTTGGGTTTCTCGGACATGTACTATCCGCCGAAGGTATAGCCGTGGACCCGAGCAAAGTAAAGGATGTGCTCGATTGGGTGCCGCCCATGACCGTGACGTAGATCCGGAGTTTTCTCGAATTGGCTGGATATTACCGTCGTTTCATTGAAGGGTTTTCCAAGATTGCTAAACCCATGACGGAGCTGCTCAAAAAGGATAAGAAGTTTTAATGGACGGAGGACTGTGAGAAAAGTTGTAATGAGCTAAAGATACGGCTGACAACCGCACCTGTATTGACTCTTCCAGACTGTCAGAGTAATTGGCCACGGATACCCCGAAGACGGCGAGACAATAATTCAAGACATCGGAGCTAGCAAAGCCCCTCAGTCCGACTGCCCGGCTGCTCCTGCCGGCTCCCCGTCCGACTGCTCTGCCCGACCGGCTGCCGGCTGCCGACTGCGCCGACCAGCCGGCTACCGACAGCGCCAACCAGCTGGCTGCCGACTGCAGCCCGACCCGACACCGACAAGACCCCGACGAGACGGCCATACCGCGGACGAGACAGTTGTACCTCGACGCCATCATGTATAGTGTCACTTGTCCCTGGCACTATTTATGAAGTGACCCAGGGGACAAGCATGACATGCACCATGCCTAGCCCATGCCACCACATAGCTTGGTTTGTAAGCTACCCAAGGTAGCTTACAACCAACGCCACCACCACCCATGCTAAGCTAGCCACACTATATATAGCAACCATCCATCCATCCTCACATGCACTCACGCATGAGCACACACATGCTCACGGCCACGAGCCATGAGCATGGCCGGCCACTAGAGCATGCCACATATAAGACATATACAAAGCCAGATGCATATGGCACTGAGCTTAGATACAGCTCCAGGAGCAACTCTGTACCAGATATACCACAGATACTCAGACATGCAGGAGTAGGGGTATTATCTCTCCGGAGAGCCCCGAACCTGGGTAAACTAGCGCGTGCTACTCGCATACCCGCTCCCGGGCCTATCAGCAGCAGTCTTACCCTCACACTAAGCCCTTGTGGCATCTGTCGACTCGCAAGCCCCCCGTGAGAATACCACGACAGTTGGCGCCCACCGTGGTGTGGTACTACTACTATGCTACCACGCTGCTGCTGGTTTCGCAGTCCGGGCGGGACCATCTTCGCCATCACCGCCGCGGCGTCGCGCCGTCTCTCCGGTAGCGCTCGGGGGCTCGACTTTGACCCGCCCCCGGAGCGGCCGTGCGGGACGGCGTGTCCTCGCCGTCGGCTTCACCATCTTCATCATCGCCAACGCCGCGCCGGCCAAGCGTCTGCGCGCGCGCCGCGCGCGGGCCCTCGTTTCGGTCGGCCGTGGCCATCCACGCGCCGCTCGCGTCTGCTTCCCTCTGCATTGCGCCTTGCTCCGGCCGAAACACGCGGTCGCTCCACCATACACGCTAGCAAGCAAGAAAACACCCTGGCAGCTTGATTGATTCTGCTAGCTAGCTAGCTCTACATACATACGTACGTGCTATCTCACTTCCACATCGCTAGCGCACTTCCTCGTCGCCGGCGCACACGCGTGTAGCAGCTCCAGCCTGCTGCTGCTCCGGGCCGGCTCCCGCCCCGTGCACCTGGCCGCTACGACCGGCAACCGCGCTGCCACCCGTGGCCTCCTCACCCGCCTGGTCGCCTCGCCGCCTGGTCGCCTCCCGCTGGCCCAGGCCGGCTCCTGCCTCGTCTCGACGCACCTCCGCCCGCACTGGCTGGCCGCTCGCCCGCGCCTGCTGGCCTGCCATTCGGCTCCCTCGCCTCCGGCCGCGTCGGCCCCGTGCTCCTCCAGACGCACCCGCCCCGGCACTCGTCGCCGCGCGCTGCCGGCCTCCGCCTTCGCGGCCTAGCGCATCCCGGAGTTGCGCGTGTCCGTCTCCGCCTGCTCGCCGACTTCCCGAGGCACCCGCTTGCCGGCTCTGCCCCGTCGGGCCACCTCCGCCCGCGGCCGGGTGTGCCGCGCCTCTCCCCGCGGCGGCCGACTGCGGCCCCGTGCTGGCTCCCCGCGGCCTACTGCCCCCCGCTCCGGCCGGCTCCGGGTGGCCGCCCCGCGCGTCTCGCGCCTCCACCCCCGACCAGTCGCTGCTCTGGGTCTGCTCCCCGCACCTCGCTCCGCACCTGAGCGCCCGAGCTCCCTGGCTCCGCACCGCCCCTGCGCCCGCGTCGCGCCCAGCAGCTCGTGCGCCCCGCCGGCTACTGGCCTCCCGCACCGAGTCCGGCCTGCGCGCTCGCCGGCTGCAGGCCTCCCGCGCCGGGTTCGGCCTCCGCGCTCGACGGCTGCTGGCCTCCCGCGCCGGGTCCGGCTTCCGCGCCAGCCGGTTGCTGGCCTCCCCCGCCGGGTCCGGCCCCCGCGTCCGCCGGCTTGCCGCTCCAGCCGGCGGCCGGCTTCCGCCCGCTTCCCGGCCTGCCGGCTTCTGCCGGGACCAGGACGCCGGCTGCTGCCGTCCAGATCCAGCCGGCTGCTCGAGAGAAGCAAAGAAAAAGAAGAGTCCGGCTGCTAGAAAAGTCAAGGGTCTGGCTGGCGGGTTGGCCAAAAGAAAGAAATTGGTCGGTTGCCCGTGGGGCAAAGTTGCTACCGGTTGGGAGAAGAAAAGTCAAGGGCTGGCTGAAGAAAAAAGAAAAAATCGTGCATCCGACTGCTCGCGTGGAGTTGGTGAGAAAAAAAAAGAGAGAGGAGATAAATGCGCGACGGCTGCTCGTTCCCAGAGAGTCCGGCTGTCCAGCTTGCTGAAAAAGAAATGTGCGTCCCACTGCCAGACGTGCGTCCGACCGCTGGCTGCCTGGCCGGCTACAAAGAGCCCGACTGATGTGTCGGAGTCCGCCTACCCAGCCGGCTGAAGAAGAAAAAGAAGACAAAGTAGTCGCCGAGAGATCCGGCCCGACTTCTCAGCAGTCGGCCCGAATCTCGGGGGCTACACCCAGCGGGTGCGCTGACGCGCCCCCGCGAAGAAGAAGACAAAGTAGTCGCCGGGAGATCCGGCCCGACTGCTCAGCAGTCGGCCCGAATCTCGGGGGCTACACCCAGCGGGTGCGCTGACGCCCCCCCGCGAGAAAGAAAATAAAGAAGTCGTCGGGAGATCCGGCCCGACTGCTCAGCAGTCGGCCCGAATCTCGGGGGCTACACCCAGCGGGTGCGCTGACGTGCCCCCGCGAGGAAGAAGACAAAGTAGTTGCCGGGAGATCCGGCCCGACTGCTCAGCAGTCGGCCTGGATCTCGGGGGCTACACCCAGTGGGTGCGCTGGCTCGCCCCCACGGAAGATTGCAAGAAACAAAAACAAGAGACAAAAAAGGAGTTTTGTCCGGCTGCCAGCAGCCGGCAGAAGAGAAAAAGAAGAAAAAGGGCGCTGCCAGACGCCTCGCCACCTGGCCGGCTGTGCCAGGCCGGCTCGGCTGCGTTCTGCTTGCCGCCTGGCCGGTCAGGCCCGACCGGCTGGACCCTCCTCGAGCGCCTAGAGGCTCGAGGGCTACACCCAGCGGGTGCGCCGACGCGCTCCGCGAGCGCCGAGCCGCGCCGGCTGTCTTCGACGACCTCCGCCTCGGCTAAAATCAATGTGAGCTCCTCACCCGCATATTTTTTCACCGCGAGAGCACAGATAGCCCCGAGCGATGCTCGGGGGCTATCTCTGCATTTTAATATAGTTGCAGCACTGTTCGCCCCGGCGCCAGCCAGAGTTGGCCCGGGGGCTGGCTGCTTGGCCTGAGACGTTTGTTCCCGCAGACGGCTTAGTTGCGTGCGCGGTACCAAAGGCCCACTCTTAGTCACAGACCGCAGAGCGGCTATCCGGCTAGCAAGAGTGAACGCTAGAGGCCACCCACGCGAAAAACGTCCGGGAAGAAAAACGGTTCGGGCAACCCGGCCGTTTTCTTTATGAGTATCTGCTCGGTTAAATTCGCTCCCAGAGTCTGAGTATTGTACACTCCACTCCGCGGCCCACTCTCAACCACAGACCACAGAGCGGCTGTCCGGCAAGCGAGAGCAAGCCAAAGAGTGGAGGGAACATGAAAGAGATTGAAGGGGGCTTGGACGAAACCGAGTCGGCACCCTCCGCATAAAACTTACAGTGCTAAAAGCAATCATTTGATATATCTGCGTGGACTAACTTTGTCTTTTGCATGATCATTTCCATGAAACACCCGCCAAAAAACCTCCGCCCAACTTTGCCAAGTTGCCCGGAGGCTTGGGGGCTATTGTCGGAGTAATTGGCCACGGATACCCCGAAGACGGGGAGACAATAATTCAAGACATCGGGGCTAGCAAAGCCCCTAAGTCCGACTGCCCGGCTGCTCCTGCCGGCTCCCCGTCCGACTGCTCTGCCCGGCCGGCTGCCGACTGCACCGACCAGCCGGCTACCGACTACAGCCCGAGCCGACACCGACAAGACCCCGACGAGATGGCCATACCGCGGACGAGACAGCTGTACCTCGACGCCATCATGTATAGTGTCACTTGTCCCCTGGCACTATTTATGAAGTGACCCAGGGGACAAGCATGACATGCACCATGCCTAGCCCATGCCACCACATAGCTTGGTTTGTAAGCTATCCAAGGTAGCTTACAACCAACGCCACCACCACCCATGCTAAGCTAGCCACACTATATATAGCAACCATCCATCCATCCTCACATGCACTCACGCATGAGCACACACATGCTCACGGCCACGAGCCATGAGCATGGCCGGCCACTAGAGCATGCCACATATGATAAATACACAAAGCCAGATGCATATGGCACTGAGCTTAGATACAGCTCCAGGAGCAACTCTGTACCAGCTATACCACAGATACTCAGACATGCAGGAGTAGGGGTATTATCTCTCCGGAGAGCCCCGAACCTGGGTAAACTAGCGCATGCTACTCGCATACCCGCTCCCGGGCCTATCAGCAGCAGTCTTACCCTCACACTAAGCCCTTGTGGCATCTGTTGACTCGCAAGCCCCCCGTGAGAATACCACGACACAGACATTTATCGCAGTTTTGATGTGTATTGTGACGCCTCCAGGCAAGGCATTGGTTGCGTACTTATGCAAGACAGCAAGGTAGTAGCATATGCATCATGACAGCTATGACCCCACGAGGGAAATTATCCTACTCATGATTTGGAATTGGCTGCGGTGGTTCATGCGCTAAAAATTTGGAGACACTACCTCATTGGAAAAAGGTGCCAAATTTTTACCGACCACAAAAGTCTCAAATACATCTTTACTCAGCCAGATTTAAACCTCCGTCAACGAAGATGGCTAGAGTTGGTCAAGGATTATGACCTTGGAATAAATTACCACCCGGGTAAGGCCAACGTGGTTGCCGATGCACTCAATCGAAAGCCCGTCAGCTTAAATGTCATATTGAAATCCTTGCCTCCCGAACTCCAAGAGGAGATCGCTCAGCTCAACCTGGTCATAGTGGATGCTTGTAGAGACCAGACCTCAAACAGGCTAGTCTCTATGCATCAGTGTCATCCCTGGATCGATAATGCTGACACGCACAGTACTTGAAGGATTTAGAACAGAGTAGCAATCACACACTTATTACATCGAATAGTCTGAAGAGAGAACTTACTACAATAAATATGGCTTAAGGCCATCTAAATACGATAACAGCGGAAGGCTTGGAATATAAAGTGAGTCCATCAACTCCAACGGCATCACTGAGTATAAGACCACGACCTAAGGCTCCTTACTCTTCGTCTGAAAAGTCTGCAACATGATACGTTGCAGCCCGAAAACGGGTCAGCACATGGAATATGCTGGCAAAGTAACACATAGAGAGTAATGAACAGAATAATGCTATCACTACATGCACATATGGCTGGTGGAAAGCTCTATGGTTACAGTTTGAGAAAAGCCAATTTTTTCCTACAACAAAGGAATAAATTTTATTTAACTATCATGGTGGTTGTTAAACATTGAGAAGGTACCTCCAACTCAATCCCAATTAAGAACGTGATTAACCCAATCAAATTAAATTAAGTAACATGTTGATGAGATTCACATGATAATCCAAGAACTAGATACTCAAGATGTCCATAACCGGGGACACGGCTAACCATGATTAGTTTGTACACTCTGCAGAGGTTTGCGCACTTTTCCCCACAAGACTCGATCTCCTCCGTTTGATTTCTCGCACTACATGGTGTTTGAGAAACGGATGACCGAGACACAGTCTCTCAGAAACAATAACTCTTTACTCCGGGTGGACAGTTACACCTACTTTCCCCTACATCTGCTAGCCCACCTCTTCAAGAGGTCATGTAACCTACTCAACTATGCTAGAGCCCATAATAGCTTGTGGCTGCACACGGAAGTTTCTTGCATGAATAATCTCATGATCCCTTTGAGCCTGGGTGGCGGTCCATAGGATAATCTCACGGGTACTCCGGGATATCCAAAAATACAGGCAACACTGGGTTCCCCAGGTGCCTCAGTCCACCCAGATGTGAATTAAAGTAACCACCTTAAGTTGAACCATTAATTAACATCCTCACATCTGTCATGGAAATTCACTCAAACCCAATCCACGTCTACGAGCATAGCATAGCAATATAAGCAAACATAGAAGTAACTCCCAACGGTTTGATAATAAACAGGGCAATAGGTACTACCTCATCTACTTCCCAAAACCCACTTATTAAACAGTTCCTAACCATGCAATAGTTTGAGGGTTGATCTAATGCAATAAAACTGGGTGGTAAAGAGGTATGATCAAAGTGTTACTTGCCTTGCTGATGATTCGTGAAACCTAGAGACTCGTAGTAGCACGCTTCGCACTCCGGGTACTCTATCGCAAACAAACAATACATACATAAGCAATCAAGCAAGGGTGCACGGGTAAAACTCAAAATAAGAGACCTAACCAGAAAGTTCAACTTAAGAACTCCGGTTTGCAAAAAGAATCAAATCGAAAGAAGCAACGAAACTCAAACGGCGAAAGAAACAATCTCCGTTTACTAATCTGGACCTAAGTCAAATTTTACAGTAGCAAAAACTTGTTTAAGTTGGCTAAACGGAAAGAGGATTTCGAGACGAAACTCTAGGCGCTTGAATCGCCTGATTCCGATAAACGAGCGAGAAGTTGTACTAAAACGAAAAACAGATCGAAAATCGCGATCGAAGATAATCGCAAAAATTCCGAGAAAAAGAAAAACTGACGAACATGCTAACGAACGAACGTTCGCTATCTGCGGCTAAACGACGAAAACCGTTCGTTAAAACGAACGTACGAACGGGCGTTCGCTAAATAAACTAAACCGAAAAAAAATCGATCTATTAAAAAACCGCAGTTAAAAAAAATCCGGGCGGTTTTTCCGAAGAAAACTGCCGGAGGCAGGGTGGCTACCTCCGGCGAGGTCCGGCGTCGGGCTCCGGCGGGCGGGGCGGCGGCGGCGGCGGTCGGGACGGCGGCGGCGGGATCCAGCGGCGGCGGCGCTAGGGTTTGGCGGGGCTGGGGCGGCTCGGGCGCCACGGGCTTTAAAGGCCCAGCCGGGCGGTGTCCCAGGCGGACACGGCCCGGTTAGGTCGGTTCATTGTTGTTCTTTTAAATAGTTTCGCGCAGAAAAACAATTAAATGAAATACTAAACGGACTCCAAAAATCCCGAAATAAAATTTCCCCGTCCTCTAAAATCAAGCCGGACAAGATGAACATTTATTTGGGCCTAAAATGCAATTTTGAAAAACGCATATTTTCCTAAATTCAAATAAAATAGCGATAAAATCCGATATAAAATCTTATTTGATTTTATTATTAAATCCTCAATATTTATTTATTTTGGGAAAGTCATTTTATTCCCTCTCTCTTATTTTTATTATTGAAATAATTGAAGATAAAATAAATAAAATCAAATGATCCTATTTTCAAAATTTGAGAAAACCCAAATATGAAAATAACGAAATCCCCAACTCTCTCCGTGGGTCCTTGAGTTGCGTAGAATTTCTAGGATCTAGCCAAGATGCAAATAAAAAATATGATATGCAATGATGATCTATTGTATAACATTCCAAATTGAAAATTTGGGATGTTACAAACCTACCCCCCTTAAGATGAATCTGGCCCTCGAGATTCGGGTTGGCTAGAAAATAGGAGAGGGTGGTCCTTCCGTAGATCTTCCTCTCGCTCCCAGGTGGCTTCATCCTCGGTATGGTGGCTCCACTGAACTTTGCAAAACTTGATAACCTTGCTGCGGGTGACTCGGCTGGCATATTCGAGAATCTTGACTGGTTTCTCCTCATAGATCAAATAACTATCCAGCTGAATCGCTTCCAGTGGCACTGTATCTCTCAGTGGTATCTCAGCCATCTCCGCGTGACACTTCTTCAGCTGGGATACGTGGAACACATCGTGAACTCCCGACAATCCTTCGGGCAATTCCAACTTGTAATCAACTTCTCTCATACGCTCCAAAACTTTGTATGGTCCTACAAAACGTGGCGCTAACTTTCCGGTAACCCCAAAGCGCTTCACTCCTCGAAGTGGTGATACTCGAAGATACACTCTGTCTCCAAGTTCGTAGACTGTCTCCTTGCGTTTAGAATCCGCGTAACTCTTCTGCCTGGACTGGGCTACCTTGAGCCTATCGCGAACCAACTTCACCTTCTATTCAGACTCTTTAATCAAATCTGGTCTAAACAACTGTCGGTCTCCAACTTCGTCCCACAACAACGGTGTACTGCACCTTCTTCCGTACAACACTTCGAAAGGGGCCATCTTCAAACTGGCTTGATAACTGTTGTTATAAGAGAACTCTGCATAAGGCAAATTGTCGTCCAAACTAGATCCATAATCAAGCGCACAAGCTCTTAGCATGTCCTCCAAAATCTGATTGACTCTCTCGGTCTGTCCGTCTGTCTGTGGATGAAAGGCTGTACTGAACTCTAGCCTGGTACCCAAAGTTTCATGCAACTGATTCCAAAACTTTGAAGTAAACTGGGTTCCTCTATCTGATACAATGGTCCTCGGAACTCCATGCAGACATACGATCCTGGTCATGTATATCTTTGCCAACTTAGCACTGGTGTAAGTGGTCTTCACTGGGATGAAATGAGCTACCTTCGTCAAACGATCGACTACAACCCATATCGAGTCATAGCCTGAACGAGTCCTGGGCAATCCTGTGATAAAATCCATGCCTAGCTTATCCCACTTCCATTCGGGTATAGGCAATGGCTGTAGCAATCCTGCTGGCTTCTGATGTTCTGCCTTCACTCTCTAACATACATCACAAACTGCTACATACTCCGCAATATCCTTCTTCATTCCGGTCCACCAGAAACTGTCCTTTAAATCCAGGTACATCTTGGTATTTCCTGGGTGAATTGAATACGGTGAATCATGGGCCTCTTGCAGAATCAACTTCCTGATCTCCTGATCATTGGGCACATATACGCGGTCCTCAAACCATAAGGTATCGTGCTCATCCTCACGAAATCCTTTAGCCTTTCCTTTACTCATCCTTTCCTTTATCTCGGCAATCTCCTTGTCCGTCTTCTGAGCTTCTCTGATCTTATCCATCAAGGTAGACTGAATTTCCAAGGCTGTTACATAACCTCTTGGAACTATCTCCAAACGCAGCTCGCAAAGGTCTTCTGCTAACTCCTTGGGTAACTCTCCGGTCATGAGAGTATTTACATGACTCTTGCGGCTCAACGCATCAGCTACTACATTAGCCTTTCCTGGGTGATAATGCAATCTCATATCATAATCCTTAATGAGCTCTAGCCATCTCCTCTGTCTGAGATTCAGCTCCTTCTGCGTGAAAATTTTCTTCAAACTCTTGTGATCCGTGTACACCTCACAATGGTTTCCGATGAGAAAATGTCTCCATGTCTTCAACGCATGCACTACGGCTACTAACTCCAAATCATGTGTAGCATAATTTAACTAATGGGGTTTAAGCTGTCGTGAGGCATATGAAACAACTCTTCCCTCCTGCATAAGTACGGCTCCAAGTCCTCGACGTGAAGCGTCGCAATACACTTCATAATCTTTGCGTTGATCTGGTAGAATCAACACTGGTGATATAACCAAGCGTCTTTTCAACTCCTGAAAAGTGGCCTCACATTCCTCAGTCCAATTGAATTTGGTGTCCTTCTTCAACAATTCCGTCATAGGCTTTGCAATCTTTGAGAAATTCTCAATGAATCTCCGGTAGTATCCTGCGAGTCCAAGAAAACTCCGGATCTCTCCAACTCACGTGGGTGATTCCAAATTTGTCACAGTGTTAACCTTGGTGGGATCTACTGTTATTCCTTCTCTGGATATAACATGTCCAAGGAATCCAACTTCCTTTAACCAAAACTCGCACTTGCTGAACTTGGCATATAACTGATGTTCTCTGAGCTTTCCAAGTACCAAACGCAAATGCTCCTTATGCTCTTCTTCATTCTTCGAATAGACCAGAATATCATCAATGAACACTACGACGAACTTATCCAAAAACTCCATAAACACTTTGTTCATCATGTTCATGAAATAGGCAGGTGCGTTAGTCAGGCCAAATGATATAACAGTGTACTCATATAGCCCATACCTTGTGGTAAAAGCTGTCTTGGGTATATCCTGCTCTCGAATCTTCAACTGGTGGTGTCCTGATCGCAAATCAATCTTGGAAAATACTTTAGCTCCTTGTAGTCGGTCAAACAGATCATTGATCATCGGCAGTGGGTACTTGTTCTTGATGGTTACTTCATTCAATCCACGATAATCAACAACCATCCTCAACGATCCATCTTTCTTCTCCACTAGAAGTACTGGTGATCCCCAAGGTGACGAACTTGGGCAAATATATCCTTTATCCAGTAACTCCTTAATCTGCTTCTTAATTTCTTCCAAATCCTTAGCGGGCATCATGTACGGTCTCTTAGATACCGGCCCTGTGCCTGGCAAAAGCTCAATCAAAAAATCAATGTCTCTATCTGATGGCATGCCTGGCAACTCCTCTGGAAATACGTCAGGGAAATCCTTCACCACTGGTAATTCCTCCTGTACAACTCCTGATAAGGAATTCACTTGAGTCCTCTTCGGCACATGCCGGGATACATACTTAATCCTTCTTCCTTCTGGGGTGGTAAGCAAAATCGACTTACTGGCGCAGTCAATGTTCCCTCCATACTTCGATAACCAATCCAGGCCTAATATCACATCCAAACCTTGCGACTCCAAAACTATTAGGTCTGAGGGGAAAACATGCCTACCTATGGCCAATGGCATCTAAAAACATCCTTGGCTTGCCATATACTCTGCTCCTGGCGAGGTTACTAACATAGGTGTTCTAAGAACTTTGGTGGGCAACTTATACTTATCCACAAATCCCCTTGATATGTATGAATGTGAGGCACCAGTATCAAAAAGAACGATTGCAGTAAATGACTTAACCAAAAACTTACCTATTACTGCATCAGGCTGTGCTTGAACCTCCTCCACGTTAACGTGGTTCACCTGTCCCCTGTTGAAAGGGTTCGGCTTCTTCCCCGAGCTTCCATTGCCATTTCCATTCTTACCTTCCGGACATTCAGTTGCATAATGTCCAGTCTTCTGGCACTTGAAACAAGTAATGTGGCTCAGATCCCTCTTGGCTGGGGTTGATGGGTTGGTACGGTTCTGTCCGTTGCTTCCTCCGTTCCCATTGCCATTCTTGGGGCCACTATGATTGTGCGAGTTCCCTCCATTGTGATTGTGACCTCCGTGGTTATGCTGAAGGTGTCCTCCCGAGTTCGGGGTAAAACGAGGCTTCTGACGAGCTCCTGTACTGTACTTTCCTTGTCCATACTTCCTCTTACGGCTCTCAATCTGCTGCTGCTTCCCTTCAATCATGAGAGCTCTGTCTACCAACTCCTGGTAGTTGTTAAAAGTTGCCACCATCAATTGCATGCTCAGCTCATCATTCAGTCCTTCCAGAAACTTCTCCTGCTTAGCTGCATCCGTAGCAACGTCATCTGGGGCATAACGTGCTAACTTACTGAAATCCTCCACGTATTGGCCAACGGTACGTCCTCCTTGGCGTAAGTTGCGAAACTCATGCTTCTTCATGGCCATAGCTCCTGCTGAAACATGGGCAGTGCGAAAAGCCTGCGGGAACTGGTCCCATGTCACAGTGTCAATAGGGTAAGTGACTATGAAATTCTCCCACCAAGATGCTGCGGGTCCATCAAGCTGATGTGTGGCAAAACACACACTCTCCGCATCTGTGCATCCCGCAGTGGTCAACTCCCTATCAATCTTGCAAAGCCAATCATCTGCAACAATCGGCTCGGTGCTACTGGAGAACACCGGCGGATTCGGCCTAAGAAACGGGCTAAGTGATCAACAGGTGGTGGTGGTGGTGGGTTGTTGTTGTTGCCTTGGTTCTGAACTAGCACTTGCATTAGGGCATTCTGCTGCTGAATCAACTGAGTGATCTCCGGTGGGAAAACAAATCCGGTGTCGCGTCTCGGAGGCATCTGATGGGTTTAGAAAAGATGAGAAAATAGGATAGAATGAGATCTAGAGGGAAAACACTACCCATATGCACATGAGACAAACACAATCATATCACTCCAATCAATTCAAACAAGGCATACAATCGGTCTAGAACTATCGTTACAAAAGTGTTTGGACTATACTATATACATGGTGGAATACTACTACTGATATTGTGGTCGATTAGAAAAATTGATCGGTCGAAGACTCCATGATATCTCCTCCAGCTTCATCAACATAGTCATCATCGCTATCGTCAGGGTCCGAGTCGGTGTCGTCGATGATGATATAGTTCTCCGGGCAAGTGGAATTGTCATCTTCTCCTCCTGGCGCAGGGTCTCCCATGAAAACTCCTAGCTTCTTTGTCAGGTCGCCATTCTTCTCCAATAATGTTGCGATTTCCTCCTCATATCCATCGCGTGTAGACTTGAGTTCTTCCTCCAGCTCCGTGATCCTGGTCTTTCCCTTCTTCAGATCTATCATGCCTGCGCACATCTGGTTCTCCTGGCGACGAATGTGCTGGTTTAACTCTTGAATGAAAGCTGCAATAGATATATCCTTCCTGGTGCTAATCATCTCCCATTGCTCGTCTCGGCGCCCACAAATCTGATAGATAGTATCCTTGAGATCATTGTGGTACACTTCTCCAATGCATCCCATCGTGATGTGGGCTGCCATGCTCTTTCCTAGACTCCAGGTTGGTGCATCAAAGGAAAACTCTATGGGCTCAGTGACTGGCATGAACGTCCTTCCTGGAACTTGAACTTGAATCATCCAACGCTCCTCTTCTGGTAGTGTGGCGTTGTAGGTCCCGGTGAAGCTTGGTATTCCGATGTTCAGTTACCTAGTAACTTCCTTCAAGTGTCGTCCAAAAGTTGTATCCTCATCCGGTTGCGCGAACTTGTTCCTTGCATCCGCCATCCTAAAAGAGTGGAAGAAAGGAGAGGAGTCATAAATGAGAAGAGAGTAGTGATCTAGGGCTTTAGCTTAGTGGTCGTGTCCTATAGTCAGCGTGTGCTCTGATACCATCTTTGTAGCGACCAGACCTCAAACAGTCTAGTCTCTGTGCATCAGTGTCATCCCTGGATCGATAATGCTGACACGCACAGTACTTGAAGGATTTAGAACAGAGTAGCAATCACACACTTATTACATCGAATAGTCTCAAGAGAGAACTTATTACAATAAATACGGCTTAAGGCCATCTAAATACGATAACAGCGGAAGGCTTGGAATATAAAGTGAGTCCATCAACTCCAACGACATCACTGAGTATAAGACCACGACCTAAGGCTCCTTACTCGTCGTCTGAAAAGTCTGCAACATGATACGTTGCAGCCCGAAAACGGGTCAGCACATGGAATATGCTGGCAAAGTAACACATAGAGAGTAATGAACAGAATAATGCTATCACTACATGCACATATGGCTGATGGAAAGCTCTATGGTTACAGTTTGCGAAAAGCCAATTTTTTCCTACAACAAAGGAATAAATTTTATTTAACTATCATGGTGGTTGTTAAACATTGAGAAGGTACCACCAACTCAATCCCAATTAAGAACATGATTAACCCAATCAAATTAAATTAAGTAACATGATGATGAGATTCACATGATAATCCAAGAACTAGATACTCAAGATGTCCATAACCGGGGACACGGCTAACCATGATTAGTTTGTACACTCTGCAGAGGTTTGCGCACTTTTCCCCACAAGACTCGATCTCCTCCGTTTCATTTCTCGCACTACATGGTGTTTGAGAAATGGATGACCGAGACACAGTCTCTCAGAAACAATAACTCTTTACTCCGGGTGGACAGTTACACCTACTTTCCCCTACATCTGCTAGCCCACCTCTTCAAGAGGTCATGTAACCTACTCAACTATGCTAGAGCCCATAATAGCTTGTGGCTGCACACGGAAGTTTCTTGCATGAATAATCTCATGATCCCTTTGAGCCTGGGTGGCGGTCCATAGGATAATCTCACGGGTACTCCGGGATATCCAAAAATACAGGCAACACTGGGTTCCCCAGGTGCCTCAGTCCACCCAGATGTGAATTAAAGTAACCACCTTAAGTTGAACCATTAATTAACATCCTCACATCTGTCATGGAAATTCACTCAAACCCAATCCACGTCTACGAGCATAGCATAGCAATATAAGCAAACGTAGAAGTAACTCCCAACGGTTTGATAATAAACAGGGTAATAGGTACTACCTCATCTACTTCCCAAAACCCACATATTAAACAGTTCCTAACCATGCAATAGTTTGAGGGTTGATCTAATGCAATAAAACTGGGTGGCAAAGAGGTATGATCAAAGTGTTACTTGCCTTGCTGATGATCCGTGAAACCTAGAGACTCGTAGTAGCACGCTTCGCACTACGGGTACTCTATCGCAAACAAACAATACATACATAAGCAATCAAGCAAGGGTGCATGGGTAAAACTCAAAATAAGAGATCTAACCAGAAAGTTCAACTTAAGAACTCCGGTTTGCAAAAAGAATCAAATCGAACGAAGCAACGAAACTCAAACGGCGAAAGAAACAATCTCCGTTTACTAATCTGGACCTAAGTCAAATTTTACAGTAGCAAAAACTTGTTTAAGTTGGCTAAATGGAAAGAGGGTTTCGAGATGAAACTCTAGGCGCTTGAATCGCCTGATTCCGATAAACGAGCGAGAAGTTATACTAAAACGAAAAACAGATCAGAAATCGCGATCGAAAATAATCGCAAAAATTCCGAGAAAAAGAAAAACTGACGAACATGCTAACGAACGAACGTTCGCTGTCTGCGGCTAAACGACGAAAACCGTTCATTTTTCGTTAAAACGAACGTACGAACGGGCGTTCGCTAAATAAACTAAACCGAAAAAACCGATTTATTAAAAAAACCGCAGTTTAAAAAAAATCCGGGCGGTTTTTCCGAACAAAACCGCCGGCGGCAGGGCGGCTACCTCCGGCGAGGTCCGGTGTCGGGCTCCGGCGGGCGGGGCGGCGGCGGCGGCGGTCGACGAGGCGGCGGCGGTCGGGACGGGGGGCGGCGGTCGGGACGGCGGCGGCGGGGCGCGGCGGCGGGATCCAGCGGCGGTGGCGCAATCCGGCGGCGGCGCTAGGGGTTGGCGGGGCTGTGGCGGGTCGGGCGCCTCGGGCTTTAAAGGCCCAGCCGGGCGGTGTCCCAGGTGGACACGGCCCGGTTAGGTCGGTTCGTTGTTGTTCTTTTAAATAGTTTCGCGCAGAAAAACTATTAAATGAAATACTAAACGGACTCCAAAAATCCCGAAATAAAATGTCCCCGTCCTCTAAAATCAAGCCGGACAAGATGGACATTTATTTGGGCCTAAAATGCAATTTTGAAAAATGCATATTTTCCTAAATTCAAATAAAATAGCGATAAAATCCGATATAAAATCTTATTTGATTTTATTATTAAATCCTCAATATTTAAAGAAGAAAATCCTGTCAGAAGCACACGAATCCTCATATTTCATTCACCCGGGAGGTACGAAAATGTATGAGGACCTTAGACAAATATTCAGGAGGTACGAAAAACGCATATTTTGCCTATTTTGTGGCCTATTGCGACATATGTAACAAGGTGAAGGCAGAGCATCAGAAGCCAGCCGGACTCCTCCAACCGCTGCCGGTTTCACAATGGAAATGGGATGACGTTTGTATGGATTTCATTACGGGATTGCCTAAGACTCAGCGAGGCAATGATGCAATCTGTGTCATAGTGGACACCCTAACCAAGGTTGCTCACTTCATTCCGATCAGCACCAGATACAGAGCAAATCAACTCGCACAGCTGTATGTATCCAGAATAGTCAGTCTGCATGGAGTACCCCGAACTATCACTTCCGACCGAGGTTCCCTGTTTACCTCCGCTTTTTGGTCACGCCTCCATCAAGCCTTGGGGACAACACTAAAATATAGTACTGCTTATCATCCTCAGACGGATGGATAGACAGAACGGGTAAATCAAATACTCGAAGATATGTTGCGAGCCTGTGCTTTAGCACAAGGACCTAAATGGGAAGACTGCTTGCCATATGCCGAGTTTTCCTATAACAACAGCTTCCAGACCAGTCTAAAAATGTCACCGTATGAAGCTCTGTATGGCCGTAAGTGTCGCACTCCTTTAAATTGGTCTCAAACTGGAGATAGCCGTATCTTCGGAACAGATCTCATGATGGAAGCTGAGAAACAAGTTAAGGAAACTAGAGACAGATTGCAATTGGCCAAATCTCGACAGAAAAGTTATTATGATGCAAAGCACCGACAGATCAATTTTGAACCCGGAGAACACGTATACCTCCGAGTCACTCCGATGAAAGGAGTCAAGAGATATCAGACTCGTGGAAAGTTGGCACCCAGATTTATTGGTCCATTCCCGGTTATGTCTCGAGTGGGTACTGTTGCATATCAATTGGAACTACCCGCTGAATTGGCAGACGTGCACAACGTGTTTCATGTTTCACAATTGAGACGATGCATATCCCTGCCTGGGAAAAGGACTACTATGGCTGAGGTAGAGTTGGCAAATGATTTAACTTATGAAGGGAGACCGTTTAGAATTTTGGATCAGATGAAAAGGGTCACTCGCAGTAAAGTAAGGAAATTTTACAAAGTTCAGTGGGAGCATCACACAGAGTCAGGATCAACTTGGGAGCGGGAAGAATTTCTACAGTCACATTATCCAGAGTGGTTTTCCCAAGCAACCGAATCTCGAGGACGAGATTCATTCTAAGTGGGGGAGGTTTGTGACAGCCTGGTTTTTGCCCTCTCTCATTTGCTTGATTTTCATTTGGAGTTTTTGAATCTTTTCATATGGACTTAAACACTTGGGTACCCTTGGCTTTCACCCAAGTGCTTCATTTCCCTCCCTAATCATCATTCCCCTTCTGATCCACCCCAAGATAATCTTTGGAATATTTTTCTTAAATGAAAAATATTCATTTTTCTCTCAAAAACCCTAGCTAGTTCAATATGCTCCAAAGCAACCCCAATTTTTATGGCCCAGAAAAATCTGAGATAATTCACAAATATTCTTTGAAACCTAGGGCACCTTCCTAAGCAAAAATATTTCATCACTTTTTGGAATATTTTTGCTACAGAAAATATTTTCTGTTCTGGACAGAAATGGTGGTTTCTACAGTAACTACCATTTTACTTGCTCCATTGTGCCTGGATTTTCTTGTGCATCTTCACCTTAGTAGATCATGGCTAACCTCCAAAGCACAACCCCCAACTCCCAGCCATTTGACGTCAGTAACCTCTCAAAGTTACTGACCAGAAACTTACTTGGCATGTAAAAACTCCTCTACTGCACCTGGATCCAAACCAAAGCGTGGTAAACTTCAAAACCACCACGAACAACATGCCAGACATGATTTTTGGACGTAGGCTAGCCTGAGGGAAGAGTTCGCGCGGTGACCACGCGTGTCCACCATGCCATGCCTGCGTGTCGACGCGCTCTGAGTGCCACCGAGCGCTCTGTTCGCGCATGCTCGCTTCCCCCGTCTGCCTAAGCGTGCCAAACTTCGCCACCATCCTCGTCTCAACGCCATTAACTTCCCCCTGGCGCTCGCCGACGCCGCAGCTCGCCGCAGCGAGCACGGGCACGGTCCGGCCAACCCAACAGTGCGGTGCGCACTGTGCTCGTCGCCTTCTCCTTGTTCCTGTGCTCGTCCCCGTTCGCCACCAGTCACCACATGAGTTGCGTCACCTTCTCCCCCTCTCACTAACGCCGCTCGTCACCGGGCGCCGTGGACAGGTGTCCACCTGCGGAGCCCGAACCCCCCTCTCCGCTCGCCCATAAATGGAGCCGCCCCCAGCCTCCTCGAGCACCATCCACCACTCCCACACACCCCACAAGCGCGTAGGAAACCGTAGCCCGGCCGGGCAGGCCGCGGGCCGCCGTCCTCGAGCTCGAGCTCGCCGGCGATCCCCTCCGGTCGCCGCGGTAGCTCCAGCCCCTCCCAGGGCCTCCGCCTCTCTCCGGTGAAGCCATCCCATCCCTCTGGAGCCCCTGGAGTTGCCTCTGCTCGCCGTCTTCCTCATCTCCGGCGATCACCGCGTTCTGCCTCCGCTTGCGAGGTCGATTCCGACGCTGTCCGACCACCCCTAGCTACGCTACGGGTATGGGCAGGTGCGCCTCCGTCCCCTCTCTCCATCCCTCCCTCTCGTTTTGGCCAAGGAGCCCTCGTCGCCGGCGAGAGCTCCGGCGAAGCCGCGACTCTCTCTGTTTCCTTCTCCCCCTCCTCCTCATCTGACTAGCGAAGCCCGCTAGTCAGCCACTCTGTACGCGCGCGAAGCGGTACGAGTGGTGGCGCCCCTGGGCTTTACGCCTTCGACGTCACCCCCCAGTTTGTTTAGTTTTATTCAAATTCATTTGAATTTATAGAACGCTTCAAACAAGCATAACTCTTCAACCATAAGTCCAAATGAATTGATTCTTTTTGCATTTTGTTCTTTGCAAAGAAATCTAGCAGCTCACCAAAGATGAGATTTTTCTGAGTTGTTTAGCATTTCTGGTGATTTTCAGAAGTGCTTGATATTTTCTTTTTGTGCTTAAAATTATTTTCAGAGGGTGAGGCTTGTCTTGAGGATCACCAGAAGGCTTGTGAACCTCATCTGCACTAAGGCAAGCCACAACAACATTTTCATGGTGTCATTTCAATATTTATGATTTTCTTACTTGAATGAAATGATTAATCCATGCATTTAAATAACTATTGTGTTATTTATATTCTGTTAAGTGTTTGTTAGTTATTATGCTTGATTTATAGAATGTTGAAACTAGCTTAGTTGGTAAAGCAAAGCTAAGATCTATTTGTGGTGATGATAAAAATAATTTTGTTATGCATGTTAGTAATTACTTGAAGTTATTTTCTTGCATAAATAAAATAGTAAAATTTGCTAGAAAATATTCTGTTGAGTACTTGTTTAGCCATTTTACTTGACTTACAGAATGTTTGAACCTAACTTGGTTGGTAAAGAAATTAGGAATTGTTTGTGGTATAATCTTTGCTATAAGAAATTAATCGAAGTTACTTTCTTGCATGAGAAAATAATAAAACTTGCTGCAAAATATTTTGGTTAAAGTGTGAGTTACCCTGACCAGGAAAGTAATATAAGTTGTTGATGTTTATGCTTAGTGTGAATATGGTTGACATCAGTCATTTTCGTTAATATGTGATGCATGTGTAGTTTTGCATTTCATGGCATGCTATGACACCGGTCATTTTCGTTTTAAGTTGAACCTGAATATAACTCAACTTGAATATATCGTTGACTGGGTCATGGTGCCGCTGAATCGAGTTTTTGCCAGTGCAACCACATTTGCCTTTGTGGGAAGGCCTTGATTCGGTCCATTGACATTGCCTCTGGTCGGTGCCTCCAACTAGGGAAGGTTATGGCATGCTTAACCTGGCCCGATAAGCAGGCATAACCTTGTGTGCCCGTTGTTGAGATTATGGTACCGGGTCCCCGAGTGGGATCGTTTTGGCCACGACGGTGGTCATTGTGTCTTTGGTAGACACGAGGCCACCCAGGACTAGCACATTGGGGATTGGGTCGGAGTGGCCGGGAGAGTGTCATGGCAATGGAAGGGTTTTGTCGGAATGCCGTTGGTCCACCCGAATGGGAGTGCGAGGCCATGGGTTCCGTGGTGTGGGTATAGTGTGCTACCTCTGTAGAGTGTATAATCTATCAATAGCCGAGTCCACGGTCACGGACGCCTCGTAGTAGGTCCCACCATGAGTCAACGTTTAATAAAATTTGCACACTAAGTTATGAACTTTGCACTGTTGATGATGGCTGAAAGGCCATCGAGATGTTCGGGACAAAATATTGGTCGTGGTTGTGATCGCCGTAAGGATCACGAGTTACTCTTGACAAGACCACGATGGTGGTTTGTTTGTGGTCCCAGAATGATCACGGTTGGTAAGTCCGTCCCGAGGGACGTTCGAGCATGATCACAGCATGTTGGACATATAGTGTTACATTATTATTAATTGGTTAATTATCATGATATTGTTTGTCATTATGATTATGCCTGTTGTGAGCTTGCAAGTACATTCAATGTACTGACCTGGCGTGTCATGCCAGATTTCAGGAGAGTCTTGTTGGAAAGGAGTGCTGCTCGAGTCTAGATCGTGTCCACATCGGTGTCCCTGTGATATGGAGTTTCCGCTACGACGTTGTTCCGCTGCCGCGTAGTTGTTATGATCGAGGCCCCTTTATGTTCACCAAATAATGTACATATTGTTTAGCCGCACCGGGCGTGCTGCTTGGCCTCGACATCTGTTGTAATATAAACTCTGATCCGCTAGCATCAATAAAGCGGTTGTTTTCTGTACCAAGATGTTGTGTGTTGCCAGAAGACATAGTCTCTGGGCTGGCAATGCATGGTAAATCGGTCGCTCTGAGCCGGGGTGCCACATTTTATGACCTTCACATATGATTTAAGCAGATATGGGTATATCTACTTGATGAAACACAAGTCTGATATATTTGAAAAGTTCAAAGAATTTCAGAGTGAAGTGGAGAATCATCGTAACAAGAAAATAAAGTTTCTACGATCTGATCATGGAGGCGAATATTTGAGTTATGAGTTTGGCCTTCATTTAAAACAATGTTGAATAGTTTCACAACTCACACCACCTGGAACACCATAGCGTAATGGTGTGTCCGAACGTCATAACCGTACTTTATTAGATATGGTGTGATCTATGATGTCTCTTACCGATTTACCACTATCGTTTTGGGGTTATGCATTAGAGACAGTTGCATTCGTGTTAAATAGGGCACCGTATAAATCCGTTGAGACGACACCGTATGAACTGTGGTTTGGCAAGAAACCTAAGTTGTCATTTCTTAAAGTTTGGGGTTGTGACACTTATGTCAAAAGGCTTCAGCCTGATAAGCTCGAACCACAAATCGGAGAAGTGCGTCTTCATAGGATAGGAAATTGTTGGGTACACCTTCTACCACAGATCCGAAGGCAAGATCTTTGTTGCTAAGAATGGATCCTTTCTAGAGAAGGAGTTTCTCTCGAAAGAAGTGATTGGGAGGAAAGTACAACTTGATGAGGTAATTGTACCTACTCTCGAATTGGAAAGTAGCACATCACTGAAATCTGTTCCCGTGATGCCTACACCAACTAGAGAGAAAGCTAATGATAGTGATCATGAAACTTCAGAACAAGTTACTACCGAACCTCGTAGGTCAACCAGAGCACGTTCCACACCAGAGTGGTACGGTAATCCTGTTCTGGAAGTCATGTTACTAGACCATGACGAACCTACGAATTATGAAGAAGCTATGATGAGCCCAGATTCCGACAAATGGCTTGAGGCCATGAAATCTGAGATATGATCCATGTATGAGAACAAATTGTGGATTTTGGTGGACTTGCCCAATGATCGGCAAGCCATTGAGAATAACTGGATCTTCAAGAGGAAGACGGACGCTGATGGTAGTGTTACTATCTACAAAGCTCGACTTGTCGCAAAAGGTTTTCGACAAGTTCAAGGTGTTGACTACAATGAGATTTTCTCACTCGCAGCGATGCTCAAGTCTGTCCGAATCATGTTAGCAATTGCCACATTTTATGAAATCTGGCAAATGGATATCAAAACTGCATTCCTTATTAATGGATTTCTTAAAGAAGAGTTGTATATGATGCAACCAAAAGGTTTTGTTGATACTAAAGGTGCTAACAAAGTGTGCAAATTCCAGCGATCCATCTATGGACTGGTGCAAGCATCTCGGAGTTGGAATATACGCTTTGATAAGGTGATCAAAGCATATGGTTTTATACAAACTTATGGTGAAGCCTGTATTTACAAGAAAGTGAGTGGGAGCTATGTAGCATTTCTGATATTATATGTGGATGACATATTATTGATAGGAAATGATATAGAATTTCTGGATAGCATAAAAGGATACTTGAATAAAGAAATTTTTCAATGAAAGACCTCGGTGAAGCTACTTATATATTGGGCATCAACCTACAGGGATAGATCGAGATGCTTAATAGGACTTTCACAAAGCACATACCTTGACAAGTTTTTGAAGAAGTTCAAAACGGATCAGTCAAAGAAGGAGTTCTTGCCTGTATTGTAAGGTGTGAAGTTGAGTAAGACTCAAAGCCCGACCACAACATAAGATAGAGAGATAGAGAGAATGAAAGTCATTCCTTATGCCTCAGCCATAGGTTTTATAAAGTATGCCATGATGTGTACCAGACCTATTATGTACCTTGCCATGAGTTTGGCAAGGGGGTATGCTACCACTTGAGCATGCGTTGGTTTTCCCTTGAAGAGGAAAGGGTGATGCAACAAAGTAGCGTATGTATTTCCCTCAGTTTTTGAGAACCAAGGTATCAATCCAGTAGGAGGTTACACGCAAGTCGCCTTGTACCTCCACAAACAAATAAGAACCTTGCAACCAACGCGATAAAGGGGTTGTCAATCCCTTCACAACCACTTGCAAAAGTGAGATCTGATAGATATAATAAGATAAATATTTTTGTTATTTTTATGATATAGATTGGAAAGTAAAGATTACAAAATAAAATAGATCGGAAACTTATATGATGGAAAATAGACCCGGGGGCCATAGGTTTCACTAGTGGCTTCTCTCAAGGTAGCATAATCTATGGCGGGTGAACAAATTACTGTCGAGCAATTCATAGAAAAGCGCATAGTTATGAGAATATCTAGGCATGATCATGTATATAGGCATCACGTCCGCGACAAGTAGACCAAAACGATTCTGCATCTACTACTATTACTCCACACATCGACCGCTATCCAGCATGCATCTAGAGTATTAAGTTCATAAGAACAGAGTAACGCATTAGGCAAGATGACCTGATGTAGAGGGATAAACTCAAGCAATATGATATAAACCCCATCTTTTTATCCTCGATGGCAATAATACAATACGTGTCGGTTACCTTTCTGTCACTGGGATCGAACACCGCAAGATTGAACCCAAAGCTAAGCACTTCTCCCATTGCAAGAAAGATCAATCTAGTAGGCCAAACCAAACTGATAATTCGAAGAGACTTGCAAAGATATCAAATCATACATATAAGAATTCAGAGAAGAACCAAATATTGTTCATAGATAATCTTGATCATAAACCCACAATTCATCGGATCCGACAAACACAACGCAAAAAGAATTACATCGAATAGATCTCCAAGAGAACGAGGAGAACTTTGTATTGAGATCCAAAGAGAGAGAAGAAGCCATCTAGCTAATAACTATGGACCTGAAGGTCTGTGGTAAACTACTCACATCATTGGAGAGGCTATGGTGTTGATGTAGAAGCCCTCCGTGATCGATTCCCCCTCCGGCGGAGCACTGGAAAAGGCCCCAAGATGGGATCTCACGGGTACAGAAGGTTGCGGTGGTGGAAATAGGGTTTCGTGGTGCTCCCGGATGTTTTCAGGGTATATGAGTATATATAGGCGAAAGAAGTAGGTTGGTGGAGCCACAAGGGGCCCACGAGGGTGGGGGGCGCGCCTCCCTACCTCGTGGCCACCTCGTTGCTTCATTGACGTCCACTCCAAGTCTTCTGGATTGTGTTTGTTCGAAAAATAACTCTCCCGAAGGTTTCATTCCGTTTGATATTCCTTTTCTGCAAAACACTGAAATAGGCAAAAAACAGCAATTTGCACTAGGCCTTTGGTTAGTAGGTTAGTTCCAAAAATAATATAAAAGTGCATAATAAAGCCTATTAAACATCCAAAACAGATAATATAATAGCATGGAACAATAAAAAATTATAGATACATTGGAGACGTATCAAGCATCCCGAAGCTTAATTCCTGCTTGTCCTCGAGTAGGTAAATGATAAAAACAGAATTTTTGATGTGGAATGCTACCTAGCATAATTCTCAATGTGATTTTCTTTATTGTGGCATGAATGTTCAGATCCGAAAGATTCAAGATAAAAGTTTAATATTGACATAAAAATAATAATACTTCAAGCATACTAACAAAGCAATCATGTCTTCTCAAAATAACATGGCCAAAGAAAGTTATCCCTACAAAATCATATAGTCTGGCTATGCTCTATCTTCATCACACAAAATATTTAAATCTTGCACAACCCCGATGACAAGCCAAGCAATTGTTTCATACTTTTGATGTTCTCAAACTTTTTCAATCTTCACGCAATACATGAGTGTGAGCCATGGACATAGCACTATATGTGGAATAGAAGGGTGGTTGTGGAGAAGACAAAAAGGAGAAGATAGTCTCACATCAACTAGGCGTATCAAGTATGGGTGCAATAGCAATAATCTCATTTTTAACATAAGGAACTATAGCAAATTCATCTCCATAAATATTGGCATCATGGCCATAATAATAGCAAACATCATGTTCATCAAGGGATATTTCAATCAAATCATGGGAATCATCATTATCTATAGATTCATGGATATCATTATTTCCTTCCAAAGCAACGGTCATTCTCTCAATAAATTATTTGACATAGACATTATCAGCATAATTTTCATAGCAATATTTAAGTATGTCAAAATTTTCAGATTCGTAGAGAGTAATATCATACTTTTCAATAAAAGAAGCAACTTCATAGGCACCCTTAAAAGCAACAAATTCTTCAATTTGTTTAATATCATAGTAACTATAAACACCCTTTGCATAAGAAGATAAGATTTGATTTTCATTAAACTCACATAGGTAGGGAAGGTGTTTTTTAGGGTTCTTAGAGCAACAAGTAAAATCATAAATTTCACAAAGATTCCAAGCATAACATAGCAATCTGTTTATTTGATCCCATAAGAATCTCCCTTTTTCAGACAAATGGTGACGCACAAAATGAGCATGCTCATCTAAAGATTTCCCATCAACTAGGCTAGTTGGGGTTTCAGCACGAGCGCATAAGGATCGAAGATGATCCAAGCAGAACACTTTAAGTGGATCCATATCAATAGATTTTTAGCAAGCAAAGATGCAAGCAAACAGAAGGCACATGAAAACACACACAAAAAAAGACATACGGGAAGAAGGGGAAGAAAAGGCAAAGGTTTTCGAAAATCGTTTTAGAAGTGGCGGATAGGAAAACGAGAGGCGAATGGAAAATAATGTAATGCGAGGGATAAGAGTTTGCGATGGGTAGTTGGTATGTCTTGACTTGTGCGTAGATCTCCCCGGCAACAGCGCCAGAAATGGCTAGTTGCTGGGAGATCAAATCTTGACTTGACTTGGCGTAAGCCTCCCCGGCAACGGCGCCAGAAATCCTTCTTGCTACCTCTTGAGCATGCGTTGGTTTTCCCTTGAAGAGGAAAGGGTGATGCAGCAAAGTAGCGTAAGTATTTCCCTCAGTTTTTGAGAACCAAGGTATCAATCCAGTAGGAGGTTACACGCAAGTCGCCTTGTACCTCCACAAACAAATAAGAACCTTGCAACCAACGCGATAAAGGGGTTGTCAATCCCTTCACGGCCACTTGCAAAAGTGAGATCTGATAGAGATAATAAGATAAATATTTTTGGTATTTTTATGATATAAATTGGAAAGTAAAGATTGCAAAATAAAATAGATCGGAAACTTATATGATGGAAAATAGACCCGGGGGCCATAGGTTTCACTAGTGGCTTCTCTCAAGGTAGCATAATCTACGGTGGGTGAACAAATTACTGTCGAGCAATTGATAGAAAAGTGCATAGTTATGAGAATATATAGGCATCACGTCCACGACAAGTAGACCGAAACAATTCTGCATCTACTACTATTACTCCACACATCGACCGCTATCTAGCATGCATCTAGAGTATTAAGTTCATAAGAACAGAGTAACGCATTAGGCAAGATGACATGATGTAGAGGCATAAACTCAAGCAATATGATATAAACCCCATCTTTTTATCCTCGATGGCAACAATATAATACGTGTTGGTTACCTTTCTGTCACTGGGATCGAACATCGCAAGATTGAACCCAAAGCTAAGCACTTCTCCCATTGCAAGAAAGATCAATCTAGTAGGCCAAACCAAACTGATAATTCGAAGAGACTTGCAAAGATATCAAATCATACATATAAGAATTCAGAGAAGAACCAAATATTGTTCATAGATAATCTTGATCATAAACCCACAATTTATCGGATCCCGACAAGCACAACGCAAAAAGAATTACATCGAATAGATTGATAACCCACAAGTATAGGGGATCGCAACAGTTTTCGAGGGTAGAGTATTCAACCCAAATTTTTTGATTCCACACAAGGGGAGCCAAAGAATATTCTCAAGTATTAGCAGCTGAGTTGTCAATTCAACCACACCTGGATAACTTAATATATGCAGCAAAGTGTTTAGTAGCAAAGTAGTATGGAAGTAACGGTAACGGTGGCAAAGGTAACAGTAGCAGTTTTGTAGTAATTATAATAGTGGCAACGGTAAAGTAACTAAGCAAAGAGCAATATGTGAAAAGCTCGTAGGCATTGGATTGGTGACGGATAATTATGTCGGATGCGATTATTCATGCAACAGTTATAACATAGGGTGACACAGAACTAGCTCCAATTCATCAATGTAATGTAGGCATGTATTCCGAATATAGTCATACGTGCTTATGGAAAAGAACTTGCATGACATCTTTTGTCCTACCCTCCCGTGGCAGCGGGGTCCTATCGGAAACTAAGGGATATTAAGGCCTCCTTTTAATAGAGTACCGGACCAAAGCATTAACACTTAGTGAATACACAAACTCCTCAAACTAAGGTCATCACCGGGAGTGGTCCCGATTATTGTCACTTCAGGGTTGCCAGATCATAACACATAGTAGGTGACTAATGACTTGCAAGATAGGATCATGAACTCACATGTATTCATGAAAACATAATAGGTTCAGATCTGAATTCATGGCACTCGGGCCCTAGTGACAAGCATTAAGCATGGCAAAGTCATAGCAACATCGATCTCCGAACATAGTGGATACTAGGGATCAAACCCTAACAAAACTAACTCGATTACATGATAAATCTCATCCAACCCATCACCGTCCAGCAAGCCTACGATGGAATTACTCACGCATGGCGGTGAGCATCATGAAATTGGTGATGGAGGATGGTTGATGATGACGACGGCGATGGATTCCCCTCTCCAGAGCCCTGAACGGACTCCAGATCAACCCTCCCGAGAGAGTTTAGGGCTTCGCGGCGGCTCCGTATCGTAAAACGCGACGAATCTTTCTCTCTGATTTTTTTCTGCCCGAACGTGAATATATGGAGTTGGAGTTGAGGTCGGTGGAGCACCAGGGGGCCCACGAGGCAGGGGGCGCACCCAGGGGGTAGGCGCGCCCCCACCCTCGTCGACAGGGTGTGGGCCCCCTGGCCTTGATTCTTTCGCCAGTATTTTTTAGTAATTCCAAAAATATTCTCCGTGAAGTTTCAGGTCATTCCGAGAACTTTTATTTCTGCACAAAAATAACACCATGGCAATTCTGCTGAAAACAGCGTAAGTCCGGGTTAGTTCCATCCAAATCATGCAAGTTAGAGTCCAAAGCAAGGGCAAAAGAGTTTGGAAAAGTAGATACGATGGAGACGTATCAACTCCCCCAAGCTTAACCCTTTGCTTGTCCTCAAGCAATTCAGTTGACAAACTGAAAGTGATAAAGAAAAACTTTTACAAACTCTATTTGCACTTGTTGCAAATATGTACAGCCAACATTCAAGTTTCGGCAAAGATTATGAACTAACCATATTCACAATAACACTTAGGTCTCATGTTTACTCATATCAATGGCATAATCAACTAGCGAGCAATAATAATAAATCTCGGATGACGACACTTTCTCAAAAAAACCATAATATGATATAACAAGATGGTATCTCGCTAGCCCTTTCTGAGACCGCAAAACATAAATGCAGAGCACCTCTAAAGATCAAGGACTGACTAAACATTGTAATTCATGGTAAAAGAGATCCAGTCATAGTCATACGCAATATAAATTAATAGTAATGGATGCAAATGACAGCGGTGCTCTCCAGCTGGTGCTTTTTAATAAGAAGATGATGACTCAACATAAAAGTAAATAGATAGGCCCTTCGCAGAGGGAAGAAGGGATTTGTAGAGGTGCCAGAGCTCGATTTTAAAGCAGAGATAAATAATATTTTGAGCGGCATACTTTCATTGTCAACATAACAACCGAGAGATCTCGATATCTTCCATGCTACACACATTATAGGCGGTTCCCAAACAGAATGGTAAATTTTATACTCCCCCACCACCAACAAGCATCAATCCATGGCTGGCCCAAAACAACGGGTGCCTCCAACTAACAACAGTCCTGGGGGAGTTTTGTTTGCAATTATTTTGATTTGATTTGAGCATGGGACTTGGCATCCCGGTGACCAGCCATTTTCTCGTGAGTGAGGAGCGGAGTCCACTCCTCTTGAGAATAACCCGCCTAGCATGGAAGATACAGACAGCCCTAGTTGATACATGAGCTATTCGAGCATACAAAACAGAATTTCATTTGAAGGTTTAGAGTTTGGCACATACAAATTAACTTGGAACGGCAGGTAGATACCGCATATAGAAAGGTATGGTGGACTCATATGGAACAACTTTGGGGTTTATGGGAGTGGATACACAAGCAGTATTCCTGCTTAGTACAAGTGAAGGCTAGAAAGAGACTGGGAAGCGACCAACTAGAGAGCGACAACAGTCATGAACATGCATTAAAATTAATCAACAATGAGTGCAAGCATGAGGAGGATATAATTCACCATGAACATAAATATCGTGGAGGCTATGTTGATTTTGTTTCAACTACATGTGTGAACATGTGCCAAGTCAAGCCACTCGAATCGTTCAAAGGAGGATACCATCCTATCATACCACATCACAACCATTTTAATAGCATGTTAGCACACAAGGTAAACCATTATAAACTCCTAGCTAATTAAGCATGGCATGGGCAACTATAATCTCTAATTGTCATTGCAAACATGTTTCATTCATAATAGGCTGAATCAGGAACGATGAACTAATCATATTTACAGAAACAAGAGAGGTCGAGTTCATACCAGCTTTTCTCATCTCAATCAATCCATCATATATCATCATTATTGCCTTTCACTTGCACGACCAAACGGTGTGAATAATAATAATAGTGCACGTGCATTGGACTAAGCTAGAATCTGCAAGCATTTGATACAAAGGAGAAGACAAGGTAATATGGGCTCTTGGTTAATTCCACAATAATGCATATAAGAGCTACTTCAACATTTTAATCATGGTCTTCTCCTCTCAACCCCCAAAGAAAAGAAATAAAATAAAACTATTTACACGGGAAAGCTCCCAACAAGCAAAAGAAGAACAGGAAATCTTTTTGGGTTTCATTTTAATTATTACTACTACAAGCATGGAAAGTAAACTAGATAGAAGCTACAACTAAATTTTTTTGGTTCTTCTTAAGGTTATTCAAACACACAAGAGGAAAACTTTAAAAATAAAATAAACTTGCATGGAAATTACAATGAAAGAGTATGAGCACCGACAACTAGCATGAGTGTGTGAACATGAATATAATGTCAGTGAGAAATACGTAATCCCCCAAGCTTAGGCTTTTGGCCTAAGTTGGTTTATGCCCATGGATCAAAGTTGTAGCTGGGGTCGTACTGAGAAGGATCCTCGGGGTGCCACTGGTTGGCAATCTCCTCCGGATCCCACTGATAAACAGACTGACGGTGAGGATCAAGTGGTGGCTCCGGCTCGGGCTCTGGAGCTGGTGTTAGGTTCCTATAGGTATGAATGGCCTCCGGCAGAACAAGGTACTTGCCTGAAGTTAAGTTGAACAAAGAAGGAGTAGGCAAAGTAATAGTCTCAAAGTAATTTTTATCAAATATCAGTCTATAGTTAAGCATCCTTTTCTTATTGTTAACAATAAAATCATGTGCTACCATATTCTTATAGTCTAGAAAAACAGGAGGCAACAACTTTTCTTCTTTCTCATAATGCCTAATAGTTATGTTAAAGTGTGCAGCGAGGCGCGAGGCGAAGATACCTCCCAAGATGGGACCCTTCGTACGGTTCAGATTTAACCGCTTGGCAACAATAGCGCCTAGACTAAAAGTGTTATCACGAAACAAGGCATGGCACAAAATAACAATATCAGGGGCACTAAGGTTTCCACAGTTCCCGCAACCAATTAAACATCTACTAGCAAATATTGCAAAGTAACGTTGAACAGGAAAGTGTATGCTAGTGATTCTTGCATCGGAAACTTTCCTCGTTTCCCCTACAGCAGTCATATCAATAAACCCTTCCACATCATTATGATGTGGTTCCTCTATGCTGCCCGCAAAGGGTAACTTGCAAACCTCACAAAAATCATAAAGGGACATCTCCTTATACTCATCATATAAATAAAAATCCAGCGAAGGTGATGATCTCCTAGCATGGAAATGAAAATTTTGCACAAAAATATTAGTGAGTAGGAGATACTGTTCGCGCTGGTCGCGGAGGAAGTCGGTGAGGCCCGCATTCTCAGCCAAATAATAAAAATCATCATGAATCTCGGCTGCTGTCAAGAAATCATCACAAGGCCATTCACACGGCCGAACCTCCATGGTGTGAGGGGGATTATATTTGGGCCTTTTATCCTCTTCACTTTGCTTGTCCTTCGAGCTTCGGCTAGAAGAGCCCCTCAAAAATCTCTTCATTACTTTTTGCAAATTTCTGAAATTTTTAGTAACTCAAAATAAAAGTGAACCAAACTCAACAAAATTGATAGCAACTACTCCCACAAGTGCCTAGAGACTATATCATGCATTAAAACTACCTTGGACCATATAAATTTCACATGCAAGCTCAAGAATAGGGTCACCTAAGCAGCAAAAATTTGCAATGAATAAAGCACTAGAACAAAATCTAATTGGACCATTGGAGGAGTCACAGACCGAAGAACAATCCCCCAAAGCAGTTTTGTGAGTGGAGCTTTGAGCAAGGAGATCGAAAATGGCAGCAAGATGAGCTAGAACTCGTGCTTGAGCTGGTTGGTGATTTTTTTGGGAGGAAGGAGTGTGTGGTTACTGGAATAAGTGGAGGGGGCCACCAGGGGCCCACGAGGCAGGGGGCGCGCCCAAGGGGTGGGCGCGCCCTGGACCCTCGTGGCCAGGTGCTTGCTCCCCCTGATGTGTTCTCAGTGCCAGATATTCTCAAATATTCTAGAAAAAATCATATTTCATTTTCAGGGCATTTGGAGAACTTTTATTTTCGGGATATTTTTTATTGCACGGATAATTCAAAAAACAGACAGAAAATACTAATATTGCTTTATTTATTCTAAATAATAGAAAGTAAAAGGCGGGTACAGAAGGTTGTGCTTTCTAACTTCATCCATCTCATGCTCATCAAAAGGAATCCACTAACAAGGTTGATCAAGTCTTGTTAACAAACTCATTCCAAATAACATGGAACCGGAGAAATTTCAAATAACACTATGTTACCTCAATGGGGATACGCACATCCCCAACAATAAGAATATCATATTTCTTCTTGAGAGTAGGAAGAGGAAATTCAAAACCTCCAATAGTAATAGTTGAAATTTTGCCAATAGAATTGATACTGTGGACTTGAGGTTGTTTCCTCGGAAAGTGTACCGTATGCTCATTACCATTAACATGAAAAGTGACACTGCCCTTGTTGCAATCAATAACAGCCCCTGCAGTATTCAAAAAGGGACTACCAAGTATAATCGACATACTATCGTCCTCGGGAATATCAAGAATAACAAAGTCCGTTAAAATAGTAACATTTGCAACCACAACAGGCACATCCTCACAAATACCGACAGGTATAGCAGTTGATTTATCGGCCATTTGCAAAGATATTTCAGTAGGTGTCAACTTATTCAAATCAAGTCTACGATATAAAGAGAGAGGCATAACACTAACACCGGCTCCAAGATCACATAAAGCAGTTTTACCATAGTTTCTTTTAATGGAGCATGGTATAGTTGGTACTCCTGGATCTCCAAGTTTCTTTGGTATTCCACCCTTAAAAGTATAATTAGCAAGCATGGTGGAAATTTCAGCTTCCGATATCTTTCTTTTATTTGTAACAATATCCTTCATATACTTAGCATAAGGATTCATTTTAAGCATATCAGTCAAACGCATACACAAAAAGATAGGTCTAATCATTTCAGCAAAGCGCTCAAAATCCTCATCATCCTTTTTCTTGGATGGTTTGGGAGGAAAAGCCATGGGTTTCTGAACCCATGGTTCTCTTTCTTTACCGTGCTTCCTAGCAACAAAGTCTCTCTTATCATAACATTGATTCTTTGATTGTGGGTTATCAAGATCAACAGCAGGTTCAATTTCTACATCATTGTCATTGCTAGTTTGAGCATCAACATGAACATCATCATTAACATTATCACTAGGTTCATGTTCATCACCAGATTGTGTTTCAGCATCAGAAATAGAAATATCATTGGGATTCTCAGGCGTGTCAACAATAGGTTCACTAGAAGCATGCAAAGTCCTATCATTTTTCTTTTTCTTCCTCTTAGAAGGACTAGGTGCATCAACATTTCTCTGAGAATCTTGCTCAATTCTCTTAGGGTGGTCCTCAGGATACAAAGGTTCCTGAGTCATTTTACCCCCTCTGGTCACAACTCTAATAGCATTATCATTCTTCTTACTATTTAATTCATAGAGCAAATCATTTTGAGCTTTAAGCACTTGTTCTACTTGAGTGGTAACCATAGAAGCATGTTTACTAATGAGTTTAAGTTCACCTTTAACTCTAGACATATAATCACTCAAGTGTTCAATCATATAAGCATTACATTTCAATTGTCTACCAACATAAGCATTGAAGTTTTCTTGTTTAACATAAAATTATCAAACTCATCTAAGCATTGGCTAGTAGACTTATAACGAGAAATATCACCTTCATCAAACCTATAGAGAGAATTTACCTTTACTACCTGTGTCGGGTTATCAAGACCATGTATTTCTTCAATAGGTGGTAAATCTTAACATCTCCAGCTTTAATACCCTTTTCTTTCATAGATTTCTTTGCCTCTTGCATATCTTCAGGACTGAGAAATAGAATACCCCTTTTCTTAGGAGTTGGCTTAGGAGTTGGTTCAGGAAGTGTCCAATTATTTTCATTAGTCAACATATTATTCAATAGCAATTCAGCTTGATCAACTGTTCTTTCCCTGAAAACACAACCAGCACAACTATCCAGGTGGTCTCTAGAAGCATCGGTTAGTCCATTATAAAAGATATCAAGTATTTCATTTTTCTTGAGAGGATGATCAGGCAAAGCATTAAGTAATTGGAGAAGCCTCCCCCAAGCTTGTGGGAGACTCTCTTCTTCAATTTGCACAAAATTATATATTTCCCTTAAAGCAGCTTGTTTCTTATGAGCGGGGAAATATTTAGCAGAGAAGTAATAAATCATATCCTGAGGACTACGCACACAACCAGGATCAAGAGAATTAAACCATGTTTTAGCATCACCCTTTAATGAGAACGGAAATAATTTAAGGATATAATAGTAACGAGTTTTCTCATCATTAGTGAATAGGGTGGCTATATCATTTAATTTAGTAAGATGTGCCACAACAGTTTCAGATTCATAGCCATAAAAAGGATCAGATTCAACCAAAGTAATTATCTCAGGATCTACAGAGAAATCATAATCCTTATCGGTAATACAGATAGGTGAAGTAGCAAAAGCAGGGTCATATTTCATTCTAGCATTCAAAGACTTTTCTTTCAACTTAGCTAATAATTTCTTAAGATCATATCTATCATTGCAAGCAAGAAAGTCTCTAGCAGTTTCTTCATCCATAACATAACCCTCAGGCACAACAGGCAATTCATATCTAGGGGGAGAATCTTCATCATCACTTTCATCAATATTATCAGTTTCAATAATTTCATTCTCTCTAGCCCTAGCAAGTTGTTCATCAAGAAATTCACCTAGTGGCACAGTAGTATCAAGCATAGAAGTAGTTTCATCATAAGTATCATGAATAGCAGAAGTCGCATCGTCAATAACATGCGACATATCAGAATTAATAGCAGAAGCAGGTTTAGGTGTCGTAAGCTTACTCAAAACAGAAGGTGAATCAAGTCCAGAGCTAGATGGCAGTTCCTTACCTCCCCTCGTAGTTGAGGGAAAAATCTTAGTTCTTTCGTCTTTCAAGTTCCTCATAGTGATCAACAGATATAAATCCCAAGTGACTCAAAGAATAGAGCTATGCTCCCCGGCAACGGCGCTATAAAATAGTCTTGATAACGCACAAGTATAGGGGATCGCAACAGTTTTCAAGGATAGAGTATTCAACCCAAATTTATTGATTCGACACAAGGGGAGCCAAA
Organism: Aegilops tauschii subsp. strangulata; assembly: GCF_002575655.3. Classification (NCBI taxonomy): domain Eukaryota; kingdom Viridiplantae; phylum Streptophyta; class Magnoliopsida; order Poales; family Poaceae; genus Aegilops; species Aegilops tauschii. The sequence goes on along the minus strand of NC_053039.3, from coordinate 384,994,510 downwards.
GAATATTCTCAAGTATTAGCAGCTGAGTTGTCAATTCAACCACACCTGGATAACTTAATATCCGCAGCAAAGTGGTTAGTAGCAAAGTAGTATGGAAGTAACGGTAACGGTGGCAAAGGTAACAGTAGCAGTTTTGTAGTAATTGTAACAGTGGCAACGGTAAAGTAACTAAGCAAAGAGCAATATGTGAAAATCTCGTAGGCATTGGATCGATGATGGATAATTATGTCGGATGCGATTATTCATGCAACAGTTATAACATAGGGTGACACAGAACTAGCTCCAATTCATCAATGTAATGTAGGCATGTATTCCGAATATAGTCATACGTGCTTATGGAAAAGAACTTGCATGGCATCTTTTGTCCTACCCTCCCGTGGCAGCGGGGTCCTATCGGAAACTAAGGGATATTAAGGCCTCCTTTTAATAGACTACCGGACCAAAGCATTAACACTAGTGAATACACGAACTCCTCAAACTAATGTCATCACCGGGAGTGGTCCCGATTATTGTCACTTCGGGGTTGCCGGATCATAACACATAGTAGGTGACTAATGACTTGCAAGATAGGATCAAGAACTCACATATATTCATGAAAACATAATAGGTTCAGATCTGAATTCATGTCACTCGGGCCCTAGTGACAAGCATTAAGCATGGCAAAGTCATAGCAACATCGATCTCCGAACATAGTGGATACTAGGGATCAAACCCTAACAAAACTAACTCGATTACATGATAAATCTCATCCAACCCATCACCGTCCAGCAAGCCTACGATGGAATTACTCACACACGGTGGTAATCATCATGAAATTGGTGATGGAGGATGGTTGATGATGACGACGGCCACGGATTCCCCTCTCCGGAGCCCCGAAAGGACTCCAGATCAGCCCTCCCGAGAGAGTTTAGGGCTTGGCGGCGGCTCCGTATCGTAAAACGCAATGAATCCTTCTCTCTGATTTTTTTCTCCCCGAACATGAATATATGGAGTTGGAGTTGAGGTCAGTGGAGCACTAGGGGATGCGCCCAGGGGGGTAGGCGCGCCCCCACCCTCGTGGACAGGGTGTGGGCCCCTGGCCTTGATTCTTTCGCCAGTATTTTTTATTAATTCCAAAAATATTCTCCATGAAGTTCAAAGTCATTCTGAGAACTTTTATTTCTGCACAAAAATAACACCATGGTAATTCTGCTGAAAACAGCGTCAGTCCGGGTTAGTTCCATCCAAATCATGCAAGTTAGAGCCCAAAACAAGGGCAAAAGAGTTTGGAAAAGTAGATACGATGGAGACGTATCATAGATCTCCAAGAGAATTGAGGAGAACTTTGTATTGAGATCCAAAGAGATAGAAGAAGCCATCTAGCTAATAACTATGGACCTGAAGGTCTGTGGTAAACTACTCACACATCATCGGAGAGGCTATGGTGTTGATGTAGAAGCCCTCTGTGATCGATTCCCCCTCCGACGGAGCGCCGGAAAAGGCCCCAAGATGGGATCTCACGAGTACAGAAGGTTGCGGTGGTGGAAATAGGGTTTCGTGGTGCTCCCGGATGTTTTCAGGGTATATGAGTATATATAGGCGAAAGAAGTAGGTCGGTGGAGCCACGAGGGGCCCACGAGGGTGGGGGCGCGCCTACCCCCCTCGGCGCGCCTCCCTACCTCGTGGCCGCCTCGTTGCTTCCTTGACGTCCACTCCAAGTCTTCATGATTGCGTTTGTTTCAAAAATAACTCTCCCGAAGGTTTCATTCCATTTGGATTCCGTTTGATATTCCTTTTCTGCGAAACACTGAAATAGGCAAAAAACAGCTATTTGCACTGGGCCTTTGGTTAGTAGGTTAGTCCCAAAAATAATATAAAAGTGCATAATAAAGCCTATTAAACATCCAAAACAGATAATATAATAGCATGGAACAATCAAAAATTATAGATACATTGGAGCCGGATCAGGGTACAATAGTGATCGAGGAGTAGATCACTTACAGCGGTCAAAATTATCCTTAAGAGGACTAAGGAAATGTTTCTCGGTTATGGAGGTGATAAAGAGTTTGTCGTAAAGGGTTACGTCGATGCAAGCTTTGACACTAATCTACATGACTCTAAGTCTCAATCTTGATAAGCATTGAAAGTGGGAGCAATTAGCTAGAGTGACTCCATGCAGAGCATTATAAACATAGAAGTTTGCAAAATACATACGGATCTGAATGTGGCAGACCCGTTGACTAAACTTCTCTCACAAGCAAAACATGATCACACCTTAATACTCTTTGGGTGTTAATCACATGGCGATGTGAACTAGATTATTGGCTCTAGTAAACGCTTTGAGTATTGGTGACATGGCGATGTGAACTATTGGTGTTAATCACATGGCGATGTGAACTAGATTATTGACTCTAGTGCAAGTGGGGTACTGAAGGAAACATGCCCTAGTGGCAATAATAAAGTTGTTATTTTATATTTCCTTATTCATGATAAATGTTTATTATTCATGCTAGAATTGTATTGATCGGAAACCTAAATACATGTGTGAATACATGGACAAAACACTGTGTCCCTAGTGAACCTCTACTTGACTAGCTCGTTGATCAAAGATGGTTAATGTCGGGGATATTACTACTGAGTATAAACCGGCCAGGAGGGGTCGGGTTATACCCATAAAGAGTTATTCATATTGAAGCCCATGAAGACAAGGAATATGGCGCTTTATGGAGGAGATTTAACATGAAGGCCCGGGGCCCAAGGGTGGTTTAAGGCCTGTAAACATAAATCGTCGTTGATATGTAACTTGTATTGTAAGATAGGAAAGGATAGAAACCGAGCCGGACACGTTTATGAGCCGGCCTCGGGATTCTGTAAACCAACGGGAATCAACCTATGTATATAAAGGGACGACCCGGCGGCGGTTTAGGGACAACAAACAACAACTCGAGAGCCAGGCATAGCGGATTCGCTCCCTGGTCATCAAAACCCTAGCAATTCCACATCAACTGGATTAGGCCTTTACCTTCACCGCAAGGGGCCGAACCAGTATAAACTCCCTGCGTCCTTTGTCCGCTTTAACCCCTTTAAGCTAACCCGTCGCGATGGCTCCACGACTAAGTCCTTTCACTAGGACATCTGCCATGACAAAACCACGACAGTTGGCGCCCACCGTGGGGCTATCGCACGATGGTTTCGAGTTCCTGGAGGGCAGCTTCGAAGGGCTCAAGGGATACGCTGTAGGCCAGATGACCAAGAGTCGTCGCGGCAAGCTCTACATCAACAACACAGGGTGGGGCCCCGAGGCCGGCTCAATCGAGTACGGGTACCGGGTCCCCTTCGGCAGTATTCACGTCTTCATTGGCAAGATTGGCGAGCCGGGCACTAAGCCGGACATCTGCACCAACATCGTCGAGACGGCTCAGTGTGCGAGACCCGCCCGGGCTCAGCCCGCCTTGAAGCGTGCCTTCGTGGGAGTCATCCACGGAGCAGAATCTGAGGTTAGATTGGCATCTGGTGGTGAAACCGTCGTTTACTCTGATGACGAGTCATCTACTGGAGAGACCGGGTCGTTGTACCAACTGCAAGACGGCCGGATTGGGGGCTGTTCCGATGGCGACAGTATTCCGGACCCCTCCGATCCATCGAGCTGGGTTGCGATCTTCATGGCCGGTACACAGCCTGCGCAGCACTCCTCGACTGCAGCAGCAATGGTTTCCGGATCAGTAGCGGCGACAACAGTCGGGGCAGGAGGCCCTGTGCGACCGCCGGCTCAGGTTTTGTCCGACCTATTTGACGCTTTGGCAGCGCTGCTGGCAGAAGTTAACTCGGCAAATCAGGATGAGCATAACGCGAAAATCGCGAAGGTGAAGGATCAGATGACTCAAGCCAAGGCAGACCTGGCAGCTGAGGATACCAGGATGGCTGCAGAGCGGGCCGAGTTGGATGCACAGCCTTACTGGCTTATGTTAGATCAGAGCGCGTCAAATGATGTCATGAGGAGAAGGTACCGATCCCATCTACCTCCGGTTTATGAGGCAAGGACTCTCTTTGACACGCCAGGAGCAGGAACCAGTAACCCGCCCGTGGTAAACCGGGTGGAGGCACCTGGAACGGAAGCGCCGGTTTAGTCCCCCGGGTCACGTCTGATGGACCCACCTCGTCAGAACAATGTCCTGTCACAGCACGTCTCAACGCCTCCGGGTCATTACTCTAACCCGCTGGATAACATAGTCGCCGCCGCTTCACGATTGGAAGCTCTCCCGATCGAGGGCGAGTCCCCAGTAGCGGTCGAGACACGACGGGCTAGAGAGCTCGTTCAGACGGCCTTGACTCAGCAATAGGCTTATTCATACAGCCGCGAGAGGATTCATTCTACTCCCCGCCCAAGCCGGAGTTACAGCAGGCGTATGGATGAACCGGCCGTGTCGAGCAGTGCGCGGAATTGTAACCCGCCTCGAGGGCATAATCTGGGGGGTGGTGGTGCTAATGCTCAGGATGTGGCGGATCGTGGCACGGCACGTCGAGAAGCCGAATTAGCAGCGCAGTACGCGGCCTGTCAACTTACTCTGGTTCGTCCAACAACTTCGGTGGAACCAGGAGTTACCTCCAGTTCTTTGGGGTGTCGTGCCTTGTCCCAGCTCTACGTAATGTACGGCTGCCCAAGGATTTCAAAGGCCCACGTAAAGTGCCCAATTACACTGCCGATTTATCCCCCGAGTCATGGGTCGAAAGTTATGAGATGGCAATGGAGATGTTGGATGTGGATGATGCGGCATGTGCTAAATATTTCACCATGATGTTGGAGGGAACCGCTCGCACTTGGCTGAAAAACTTGCCCGCTAACTCCATTGGGTCATGGGCCGAGTTAAGGGCCCGGTTTATCCAGAATTTCAAAGACACGTGCAAGCAGCCCATGTCAATTGTGGACTTAGCGGCATGTGTCCAAGAGGAAGGAGAATCAACAACCCATTGGGTGCACCGGGTTTCGGAAATTTTGCATTCATCGGACCGCATCAACGCTGATACAGCAGTTTTAACGTTGGAAGGCAATTGCCGGTTCGCACCTCTGAAGCTGAAGTTGGGACGGCTGAAGCGTCATTGCAATGATATGGGGACACTTATGGCAGCTCTGGTTAAGTATGCCGACTCTGATAGTACCAAGGACCCCGAGTCTGATGATGAAAAGCCGGGAAAGGGAAAGAAGAGTGGCAGCACCAAAGGGCAGCAGCATAACCCAGTAGGCCATGGAAACAACGGTAAGCGTAAAGCGGATAACAGTTTAGATTTTGTGGCTAACACCAACACTCAGGATAATGGTCAGCGCCGTAAGGGTAAATCGCCCCCGCGGGGTGGAGGACCAGGTCCCAATCTTGAGTGCTTGTTAAACGAGCCTTGCCCAAAGCACGGGTCGCGGGAAAGGCCAGCCACGCACCTCTAGAAGGATTTTTTTATTATGCGGGAGTTCAAAAATTCAGATCTTTTCCGTTATGATCATGGACCGTCTGGTGGTTCAGGCCCCAGTTCCCGTGGGCCGGGTTATGGTGGAGGCAGTTCCGGATCAGGATTTCAAGGTAATCAAAGCGGACATGGCAATCAAGGCAATCAGGGCAACAAGGGTGGTTATAATCATCAGGGGAATCAGCAGTAACAGCAGCAGTCGGGTTACCAGAGCAACCCGAAGCAGTTGAATAGTGGGCAGTATCATGTCTTCACCACTAGCCTATGCAAGCGCGATCAGAAGCTTCATAAAAGGGCAGTGAACTCCGTTGAACCGGCGGTGCCCCGTTACCTCCGCTGGTCTGAATAGCCCATTGTGTGGAGTCGAGAGGATCATCCACCCCGGGTTGATAATCCGGGTCATCTGGCGTTGGTGGTGGCGCCTCGGGTTAGAGTGTATAAGTTCACCAAGGTGCTCATGGATGGAGGGAGTAGCATCAATATTCTTTATTATGAAACCTTCCGTCGCATGGGGTTAACAGATAAAAATCTTAAACCTCAAACACCGTTTTTCATGGCGTGGTGCCTGGTAAATTGGCGTATCCAGTTGGCAAGATAGCTCTGGAGGTTGCTTTTGGAGATGAGCATGATTCAAGATCAGAAACATTAAATTTTGAAGTGGTAAAAATTAAGAGCCCGTATCATGCCCAGTTTGGACGGCCGACTTATGCCAAGTTCATGGCAAGGCCCTGTTATGTTTATCTGCGGCTCAAGATGCCGGGTCATAAGGGGACCATCACAGTACATGGGAGCTGTAAGATCGCTTTGGAGTGTGAGGAAGGCGATGCGGCTTATGCGGAGTCGGTTTGTGCAACAGAGGAGTTGAAATTCTACAAGGACAATGTTGATCCGGCAGATATGACTTCTTTGAAAAAGCCAACTACACAGCATGATCCGGCCTTGAAGTTTAAATCGGCTAATGAGACTAAGCTGGTTGATTTTGTGCCTGGCGATTCATCCAAGCAGTTTAGCATCAGCGCTAACCTGGATCCGAAATAGGAAAGCGCGCTCATCGAGTTTATCCGTGAGAACCGGGACATCTTTGCATGGAAACCTTCTGACATGCCAGGTGTACCGAGGGAACTCGATGAGCACACTCTTAATATCGATCCCAGGTTTAAACCGGTCAAGCAGTTTCTCCGCCGATTCAATGAAGAAAGACGCAAGGTCATTGGTGAGGAGGTAGCCAGGCTCTTGGCGGCTGGGTTTATCATTGAAGTATTTCATCCTGAGTGGTTGGCTAATCCGGTGCTAGTGCTTAATAAGAACGGCACTTGGCGTATGTGTTTGGACTACACAGATTTGAACAAGGCTTGTCCAGCAGATCCTTTTGCTCTCCCTCGTATTGATCAAACCATTGATGCTATGGCGGGTTGTGAGCGTTTGAGCTTTCTGGATGCTTACTCCGGTTATCATCAGATCAAAATGGCAGTTAAGGACCAGGAGAAAACAGCTTTTATAACTCCCTTTGGAGCTTTCTGCTACGTATCTATGCCCTTTGGGCTCAAGAGTGCCCAGGCGACTTATTAGCGCTGTGTGCAGAATTGTCTTCATAATCAGATCAGGCTTAATGTTCATGCTTATGTGGATGATATTGTGGTGAAGTCCAGGAAGGAGGAGACATTGATAGATGATTTGAAGGAGACTTTTGATAACCTCCGGGTTTATAAGATGATGCTTAATCCGGTCAAGTGTGTCTTTGGTGTACCGGCGGGCAAGCTCTTGGGTTTTCTGGTGTCTAACAGGGGCATTGAAGCTAATCCGGAGAAGATCAGGGCTATTACTTCGCTGGCTAAACCAAAGTGTATCAATGATGTTCAATGCCTGGCAGGCCGGATTGCAGCTTTAAGCCGGTTTATCAGTCGCCTTGGGGAGAAGGCCATCCCTTTGTATCAGATGCTGAAGAAGACGGATGACTTCGTCTAGAATGATGCCACCAATAAAGCGTTTGAGGATCTAAAGCGGCAGCTAGCTGAGCCGCATGTCCTTGCTGCTCCCTTTGATAAAGAGCCCTTGTTGTTATATGTGGCTGCTAATGCCCGGGCTGTTAGTGTGGCGACTGTGGTGGAGCGCAAGGAGGCTGGAAAGGAATATCCGGTTCAACGGCAAGTTTATTATATTAGTGAGGTACTTATCGAGTCCAAGCAGAGGTACCCACATTGGCAGAAGCTGGTGTATGGAGTTTTCATGGCAAGCTGGAAGCTTAAGCCATATTTTCAGGGTCATCCGATCACTGTGGTCAGTTCTGGTCCTTTGGGGGATATAATCCAAAACAGGGAAGCAACTGGCCGGGTTGCCAAGTGGGCCATTGAGCTTGGACCTCATGGGTTAAAATATATGCCTCGAACGGCAATCAAGTCCCAAGCGTTGGTGGATTTCATCAATGACTGGACAGAGTTACAGGCGCCAGAAGAGAAGCCGGATCATACTTATTGGACTATTCATTTTGATGGGTCCAGGAAGTTGGAGGGCTCGGGGGCTGGAGTCGTGTTAACTTCCCCACGAGGTGATAAGTTTTGTTATGTTCTCCGTTTAATGTTCCCTTGCACTAACAATGCAGCTGAATATGAGGCCTTGCTCCACGGTCTTCGGATGGCTAAGGAGATGAACTTAAGCCGGGTTAAGTGCTTCGGTGACTCGGACCTGGTGGCTCAACAAGTATCTGGTACTTGGGATTCCAAGGACCCACTCATGGCAGCATATCGTCGAGAGGTGGATATTGTTGCTGGTGACTTCAAAGGTTATCAGGTTGACCATGTGGACCGGCGAAAGAACGAAGCGGCGGACGCTTTAAGCCGTTTGGGTTCCCAACGTAAACCGGTTCCACCCAATGCTTTCCTGGATGTTTTACATAACCCGTCGGTCAAGCTACCTACAGAGGAGGATTTAGTTGTTCCTGATCCGGAGGCTCAGCTGGTGGCGGCTCTTCATGTCATCCCAGATTGGACGGTCCCGTATTTGGCGTATATGAACCGGGGCGAGTTACCGGAGGATGAAACTTTGGCCAGGCAGATAATCCGGCGGTCCAAGTCAATGACTATTGTCAATGGAGAATTACATCATTGCAGTGTGACGGGGGCGTTTCAGCGTTGTGTATCTCCTGAAGAAGGCCGTGAGATTTTGCGTGAGATCCACGAAGGAGATTGTGGTCACCACGCTGGTTCAAAGTCTCTGGTAGCCAAGGCCTTTCGTCACGGTTTCTATTGGCTGATGGCTCATGCCGATGCTGAGGACTTGGTCAAAAAGTGTGATGGCTGTCAAAAATTCTCACGGCGCGCTCATGTACCGGCTCAAGAGTTGAGGATGATTCCAATCACTTGGCCGTTTGCGACTTGGGGGCTGGATATGGTCGGGCCCTTTAAGAGATCTAAGGATAAGAAGACCCACCTTCTGGTGGCGGTTGATAAGTTCACTGAGTGGGTGGAGGCAGAGCCAGTCAGTAAGTGTGATGCAGCTACGGCGGTTCAATTCATCAAGAAGGTGATTTTCCGGTTTGGCTTTCCACACAGCATTATAACTGATAATGGCACTAATCTGTCCAAGGGTGCTATGAAAGAATTTTGTCAACGTGAGCACATCCGGCTTGACGTATCATCAGTGGCTCACCCCCAGTCTAATGGTCAAGCGGAGAGAGCCAATCAAGAGATCCTGAGAGGCATCAAGCCCCGGCTCATGGTTCCTTTACAACGGATGTTAGGTTGTTGGGTGGAGGAGTTACCTTCTGTGTTATGGAGCATCAATACCACGCCCAACAGATCTACGGGTTACACGCCTTTTTTCATGGTTTATGGAGCAGAGGTGGTTCTCCCTAGTGACATCCGTCATGACTCGCCTCGTGTGGCGGCTTATGTTGAAGCTGATAATGTGAAGGCACGACAGGAAGCACTTGACCTGTTAGATGAGGAGCGTGACATGGCAGTAGCTCGTTCGGCGATTTACCAGCAAGATCTGCGTCGCTATCATAGCCGCCGGGTTAGAACCAGAACTTTTCAAGAAGGCGATCTGGTGCTCCGACTCATCCAGGATCAGACTGATATGCACAAGTTATCCCCGCCTTGGGAAGGGCCCTTTGTGGTCAGCAAGAATCTGCATAACGGGTCATACTACCTTATCGATGTTCGAGAGCATAAAGACTCACGTAAATCAGAGGAGGAGACCAACCGGCCATGGAATATCGCTCATCTTCGGCCTTACTATACTTGAGCCACAGGCTCTTCTTATGTACATAATTATGACAATGTATATATTATAGTCAAGTTAATAAACCGGCGCCTCAGCTAAAGCGGGGTATCTGTTTTTTTCTTCAATTATGTGTGGTGACATAGGGGCTTCTGTTTATAAAGCGGAATCCTGTTTACCCATTGATCCGGCTTATACCGCCGCATATATAAAAAATCACTTGGGGGCTTGGTCGTATTCGAACCATAGCTACACCTCTTGATCGGCATAAGGCCACCAGGGAAATCACTTGGGGGCTTGGTCGTATTCGAACCATAGCTACACCTCTTGATGGGCGTAAGGCCACCAGGGAAATCACTTGGGGGCTTGGTCGTATTCGAACCATAGCTACACCTCTTGATCGGCTTAAGGCCAAAAGGAAATAACTTAGGTGCCAAAGAGAGTATTGCAAAGGCACAACTCAAACATAGGCACCCACTGAGCACAGCTCAGAATATTGCTTGGGGGCTCTCTGCTTCTCAAAGAACAAAGAGTCTACACCCTTATAATAGGCTATCAAGCCAGGCTTGGAAGCCAGGTGTATTCACCTAAAACCCCGGGTTATCCTGCCTTCTTTAAGTAAGCCACTCCGTCCAGGTAATCCTGGTATGACCCGCCGAATGTTTGACAAGTCAATCTCATAGACCTTGAACTTGTCAAAGTTAAAACGACGATTGGTTAATGTGAGGTCCATCTTAAAAGGCTTTGTAAAATGGTTTAACTCAGTGGCCTGGCAGCCCATGAAAAGCCTCGATTTTGGGTCTGGCAGCCCATGAAAAGCCTCGCATGTTCTTTTATGCTTTTACTTTCCAAGTTTTTTCTCCTTTGATGAGATTTATAATATTTTATGATAAACCGGCGTTTGTTGACCCGGCTTGGTTTTCAACTACAAGTTGTCAGTGCATGATCAGTTATAATCTGGCGTTTATTTGACCCGGTCTGGTTTCGACTACAAGTCGCCAGTGTTATATGGATAATCCGGTGTTTATCACAACCCGGTATGGTTTTATCATAAACCGGCACAATATGGAAGGAGTTATCAGTACTCAAGATTGGGGTTATCACTCTTACTACAATAAAATTGGCCAACCAACGATGTGATTCAATGTCACAGGTATCATCTATGTCATATTTGATTATTTTCACATACAGCCTTGGTTATAAACCCTGGCTGTATATTTGGGCATCATGACCCGTCCGGCGGTAAACCGCCAGGACACTTTCAACTTCTTGTATGTAGGAACAGATTGAATAAACCGCTATGGATTATGAACATAATATATCCTAAGCATGGCGGATTAACAGTGTCAGGCAAAATAAATATGCGCGATGGCATAGCAGACCAAGTATTTGAACTAGCCTATTACAAGGCGCTTTAATGCCCAAAAGGATAATTGTTTTCAGCAAGTGTTGCAGTACGCAGAAGGCTGAACCGGCCTCCGGATCATGACTCGTCACCAGGCTGACTTGACGGCTACGGATCACCTTGCGCCGGTTCATCCTCCTCCTCTCTACCAAGTGGCTGGAAGTCAATGGTTGCCCAATCAATCCCATTTAGGTCTTGGAATACAGCTTCATCGCTTATAAGAGTGGATGGTTCAACGTCAGGGGCATAGGTATGCTTACGAATTGGCGGGACAAGATTTTGAGAGTCCAGAGTTGGTGCAGCAACCCGTTTGTTGTTGACGTCATAAATCGCATGATAGTATGACAGATCAGTTTCTCCAGCCAATTGGCAAGCCAGTGGACGCACTTCCCTGGTTATGGCTCGGAGATCATCATTGTCAAACTCTGATCTGTCTTCCTTTAAGCTTGGATACCCTTTACCCACATCCACCGGATCAAGATCAGGCACCCATGCTTTAGCCCGGGATAGCACGGTCAGAGCACCTGCCCTTGCAGCCGATCTTTTTAACTCTTCAACCCGGGCAGGCAGCATTGAACCCCTTTCTAAGGTTTCCTTGATTAAGGTTGGGGGCGGCTTGTTTTGAGAAGCAGTGCATATGATCTGTTGCGCGCCGGTATATAATTGCTCTATAAGAGTATAGGCAGCCTTCAATTTCTTCTGCATGTCAGAGCCCAGATGGGTAATGCGAGTTCCTGCATCATTACAAGCAGCAGCAAACCGGCAGCTGATGGGATAATATTTGTTGAAAACTTAAAGTGAGGATATTTACCAAACACAGCAGTGGTCATGGCATTTATCTGCCGCTTTAAACCAGTCAGCTCTTCTGCCACCGGTTTAAGGGCTGCTTCGGCATCCTCAACTCTTTTCTGCAAAGTGGATTTCTCTAGATCCCAATCCGCCCGCTCCTTCTGGAAATTTTCCTTCAGCTTCTCCATGGCTGCTAAGGCACTGCTCAGCTCATCTTTAGCTTTCGAGGTTTCTGCTTGCTGGGACTTAATGTTTTCTTGAAGATCAGCGGTTTGGGCTTCCTTTTTGCTCAGCTCAGCCTATAAGAGACAGACATATCATGAGTTGGCAGTACATATTCGAAGTATCAAGTACATAACAAGTTATACACTTGGTACTTGGGGGCTAATGCCTATTTGCTGGTTATCAGAAATTTTTGCAAGTCCCAAGTACAATGCAAGTATTATTCTTGGCACTTGGGGGCTAATGTATATTTGCTCAAAGTAAACATTGGTAAAAGTCCCGGTTCAGCTTGAAAAGATAAACCGGCCCGTGGGGACTACACAGGCGAAAATGACAAAGTTATTATTCTAAAGTCCCAGTTCATCTTAATAAGTTAAACCGGCCCTTGGGGGCTACGCAAGCAAAGTTGAAGTATTCTAAAGTCCCGGTTTAGATTGATATCATAAACCGGCCCTTGGGGGCTACTGGAGTTGGTATTTGGACAAAAGAGGAACAGATATGCAGAGTTCAGCGGTAGTTACCTCATATCATTCTTTCATCAAGTTCACTAAGCCGGCTTCATAGTCGCAGCTTGTGTACAGACGATTTAAGAAGCCAGAATGAATGTCTTGGGCGTTGAAATGGGCGTAGCTTGACAAGTCTGCATTCCACTTGCCTTTGCCCATAGCAGAAAACTCTTCCTTGGCACTATGCTTTGATAAAGCAACAAGATTACCAGGGGTGGTGTGGCCAAAGCCAGTTGTGACATCCCTAGTTCTGGTTTGCTCTGGGCTAGCTAGTCATGTGTTCATCATGTTTAAAATTCAATGAATTTGAAATGGGGACTTGTGAAAGCCTCAGAAATCATTTTGAAAATGATCAAGATAAAAATTGATTCAATTTGGCCCAAGAAAATGTTCCTATTTTTCTCTAATAATATTGGCCAGAATTAAAATTCCAACCAATATTTTTGGGAGCTCAGAAGTATTTATTTTTGGCCATTTGAGTTAATCCAGTAAACATTTGCATTGGATATATATATATATTATATCTATATATATTATAAATATATGTCCAATAATTCTGATTTTTACTGTGGGGCTCTGAATAATCCAATTAGTTCCTACATTAATTTTCAGAAGAAAATAAATTGGTTTAGTATTTTACTAAATCAGAAACAGAATTACAGAAATAGAAAAGAAAACAAAATAAAAAAAGGGGAGAGGGGCTTACCTGGGCCACTTACCAGCCGGCCCAGCAGTTCGGTCCAGTTGACTGGCCACGCCAGTCGTCCCTCTCCTCTCGCCAGGAGGACAGGGGCGCGTGCCCGCGGCGCGCACGCACGCGCACCGCCACCTCCTGCCTGACTGCTGCCTCCCCGATGCCGCTACGAGCGCCACGCACCCCCTGGACCCATTGCTTCCCCTCCCCGTGTCGATCCCCTCCTCTGCTGCCTCCCTCTCGCTCTGCATCTCGTGGCCGAGCGATGCCGTCGTCGCCGTTCGCCGTAGTCGTGGCCACTGCCTCCCCCTCGGCCGCTCGACGTGCCCCAGAGCTCCGCCACGACCTCTTCTTCGTCCCCATCCAGCTACACGTCGCCGGGCGCTCTGCCTCGCCGTCACCACCGTCTTCTTCCTCCTCGGGTCACCGAGCTCGCCATCGCCCGTTCGTCGTCGCCAGCGCTTCCCCGAGCCACCCAGCTGCACCAGAAGAATCATCGTGAGCACCTGCGCCTTTCCCCTCTCACCCCGCAGTCAAACTCGCCCTCTAGTGCTAGCCCTGCCGCGCCCGAGAGCTCGCTACCGCCGTCCAAGGCGCCGCCGCGGACGCAGCTGCTGCCACCCGCGTCTGAGCTCATCAGCGCGTTCGTTGCAGCCCCAGGAGCCGAACGCACCCGCCTGCAGCCCCTGCCGTGCCCCGTGGCGTCAAACCCGCACTCCACCGAACTCCGGCCGCCGCCGCGAGCTCCTCCCCGGCGAGCTCAGGCCACCTCGCGTCCTCTCGTCACCTCCCGTGGATGCGGGCAAGCACGGGCTACGCCCCGGTGCCCTTAGCCGCCGCCCCCGTGGCCTGTAACGCGGACACCGCCGTGTCCCGTGGTCGCCGGCGACGACCTCGCCGGCCTGGCAGGTGTACCCCACAGGCCAGGAGTTTAATTAGCACCAATTAACCCCCCCCCCCCACCTAATGACACTGACAGTGGGCCCCGGTGCCCTAATCTTTTAATTATATTAGCAATAACCCCCTGTTAATTAGTTGTGTCACTGAAGTGTGGACCCCACACGTCAGGTTTGACCTGGTCAGCGCCGTTGACTTGCTGACGCACACATGACATCATGCTAACGCAATTAATCATTTTTCTGGATTTTATATATATCAGGAAATTCCATAAAGTAGTTAAAACTTCTAAAAATCATAGCAATTAAACTGTAACTCCAAATGAAATAATTTATATATGAAAAATGATCGGAAAAATCCAAAGAATCTGTTTATGGCATTTTCATGCATGTTAGAACAACTTATAGCTGCTGAGCTGGACAAATCAATAAATGGCATTTGAAATGCCTTACATGGAGTTTGAATTTGAACCTTTGGTTCAAACCAACTTCATTTAATCTGGTTGCTAGATGCATTAGCCCAAAACACATCATATTGCCATGTCATGATCATGCATCATATTGCTGCATTGCATTGATTGTGTTCTTTCTCTGTTGCCGGTGGTTGTTCCCTCTCGGTAGACGTTCGCTCCGACGATGAGTTCGATGACACCGATGAAGAGCTATACTATCTTTGGAAGTGTCAGGCAAGCAAAAACCCCTTGTTCATTCCGATACAATCCCACTCTCTCACTCCTGCTCTCTTTTACTACATTAGGACAACAACGTTTCAAGTGTTACATGTTGCGGTAGTTGAACCCCTTCCTCTGCATGACCTGTCATTGCCACAGTAAATAGATGAAACCCACTAGCATGAGTAGGAGTTGTTTGAGCCCTGATGTGCCTACTCATTCATGCTTGTTTGTCATGCCTGCTATTGCTTAGAGTTGTGTCAGGTCTGATTCATCGGGGATGAATTGGAATGTGGTGAACATGTCTTACTGCTGAGAGCTAAGTGTGTGAACACGATTTGGTAAAGGTAGCGGTGAGAGGCCATGTAGGAGTACATGGTGGGTTGTCTCATTGAAACCGTCCTCAGGAACTGAGTTCTGTGTTTGTGATCCATGAACAGTTACTACCACACATTGGGTTCCGGTAACTCGACCCCTCTCGGCTTATTAACCAACTCGATCTGTGTCCAGGAGTTGCAACTAGTTTCTGGTGTTTGTAGGCAGTGTTAGTAGTCTACAAGGTGGCACCCGGTACAGGTGGGCTTGGGACAGACTAGGCATAGTGGCACGGTGTACCAAGTGGCACCCGGATGGTGGGCTTGGGAACCCTGCTCACATCGTTTGGGGCCGTGAGCGACACCCCGGCCGGATCTCTGCTACCTCTTGAGCACTGCGTTGGTTTTCCCTTGAAGAGGAAAGGGTGATGCAGTAAAGTAGCGTAAGTATTTCCCTCAGTTTTTGAGAACCAAGGTATCAATCCAGTAGGAGGCCACGCTCAAGTCCCTCGCACCTACACAAACAAATAAAAACCTCGCAACCAACGCAATAAAGGGGTTGTCAATCCCTTCACGGTCACTTACGAAAGTGAGATCTCATAGATATGATAAGATGATATTTTTGGTATTTTTATAATAAAGATGCAAAGTAAAATAAAAGGCAATAAAAATAGCTGAGTGTTGGAAGATTAATATGATGGAAAATAGACCCGGGGGCCATAGGTTTCACTAGTGGCTTCTCTCAAGAGCATAAGTATTACGGTGGGTGAACAAATTACTGTTGAGCAATTGATAGAATTGAGCATAGTTATGAGAATATCTAGGTATGATCATGTATATAGGCATCACATCCGCGACAAGTAGACCGACTCCTGCTTGCATCTACTACTATTACTCCACACATCGACCGCTATCCAGCATGCATCTAGAGTATTAAGTTCAAAAGAACAGAGTAACGCTTTAAGTAAGATGACATGATGTAGAGGGATAAACTCATGAAATATGATATAAACCCCATCTTGTTATCCTCGATGGCAACAATACAATACGTGCCTTGCTGCCCCTACTGTCACTAGGAAAGGACACCGCAAGATTGAACCCAAAGCTAAGCACTTCTCCCATTGCAAGAAAGATCAATCTAGTAGGCCAAACCAAACTGATAATTCGAAGAGACTTGCAAAGATAACCAATCATACATAAAAGAATTCAGGGGAGATTCAAATATTGTTCGTAGATAAACTTGATCATAAACCCACAATTCATCGGTCTCAACAAACACACCGCAAAAGAAGATTACATCGAATAGATCTCCACGAGAATCGTGGAGAACTTTGTATTGAGATCCAAAGAGAGAGAAGAAGCCATCTAGCTAATAACTATGGACCCGAAGGCCTGAGGTAAACTACTCACACATCATCGGAGAGGCTATGGTGTTGATGTAGAAGCCCTCCGTGATCAAAGCCCCCTCCGGCAGGACGCCGGAAAAGGCCCCAAGATGGGATCTCACGGGAACAGAAGGTTGCGGCGGTGGAATTAGGTTTTCGTGGATGCTTCTGTTGGTTTGGGGGTACGTAGGTATATATAGGAGGAAGAGGTACGTCGGTGGAGCAACGTGGGCCCCACGAGGGTGGAGGGCGCGCCCAGGGGGTAGGCGCGCCCCCCTACCTCGTGCCCTCCTGGTTGCTTTCTTGATGTAGGGTCCAAGTCCTCTGGATCACGTTTGTTCCGAAAATCACGTTCCCGAAGGTTTCATTCCGTTTGGTCTCCGTTTGATATTCTTTTTCTGCGGAACTCTGAAATAGGCAAAAAAACAGCAATTTGGGCTGGGCCTCCGGTTAATAGGTTAGTCCCAAAAATAATATAGAAGTGTATAACAAATCCCATTAATCATCCAAAACAGAATATAATATAGCATGAAGCAATCAAAAATTATAGATACGTTGGAGACGTATCAAGCATCCCCAAGCTTAATTCCTGCTCGTCCTCGAGTAGGTAAATGATAAAAACAGAATTTTTGATGCGGAATGCTACTTGGCATAATTTTTAATGTAACCCTCTTAATTGTGGTATGAATATTCAAAACCGAAAGATTCAAGATAAAAGTTTAATGTTGACATAAAAGCAATAATACTTCAAGCATACTAACTAAGCAATTATGTCTTCTCAAAATAGCATGGCCAAAGAAAGTTCATCCCTACAAAATCATATAGTTTAGTCATGCTCCATTTTCGTCACACAAGAATGCTCTCATCATGCACAACCCCGATGACAAGCCAAGCAATTTTTTCATACTTTAGTAATGTCAAACCTTTTCAACCTTCACGCAATACATGAGCGTGAGCCATGGATATAGCACTATGGGTGGAATAGAATATAATGATGGGGGTTATGTGGAGAAGACAAAAAAGGAGAAAGTCTCACATCAACGCGGCTAATCAACGGGCTATGGAGATGCCCATCGATTGATGTTAATGCAAGGAGTAGGGATTGCCATGCAACGGATGCACTAGAGCTATAAATGCATAAAAGCTCAACAAAAGAAACTAAGTGGGTGTGCATCCAACTTGCTTGCTCACGAAGACCTAGGGCATTTGAGGAAGCCCATTGTTGGAATATACAAGCCAAGTTCTATAATGAAAAATTCCCACTAGTATATGAAAGTGACAAAACAAGAGACCATCTATCATGAAAATCATGGTGCTACTTTGAAGCACAAGTGTGGAAAAAAAGGATAGTAGCATTGTCCTTTTTTATATATATTTTTTGGGCCTCCCTTTTTTTATTTGGCCTTTCTCTTTTTTTGGACAATGCTCTATGAATGATGATCATCACACTTCTATTTATTTACAACTCAATGATTACAACTCGATACTAGAACAAAGTATGACTCTATATGAATGCCTCCGGCGGTATACCGGGATAGGCAATGAATCAAGAGTGACATGTATGAAAAATTATGAACGGTGGCTTTGCCACAAATACGATGTCAACTACATGATCATGCAAAGCAATATGAGAATGATGAACGTGTCATGATAAACGAAACGGTGGAAAGTTGCATGGCAATATATCTCAGAATGGCTATGGAAATGCCATAATAGGTAGGTATGGTGGCTGTTTTGAGGAAGATATAAGGAGGTTTATGTGTGACAGAGCGTATCATATCACGGGGTTTGGATGCACCGGCGAAGTTTGCACCAACTCTCAATGTGAGAAAGGGTAATGCATGGTACCGAAGAGGCTAGCAATGATGGAAGGGTAAGAGTGCGCATAATCCATGGACTCAACATTAGTCATAAAGAACTCACATACTTATTGCAGAAATCTACAAGTCATCAAAAACCAAGCACTACGCGCATGCTCCTAGGGGGATAGATAGGTAGGAAAAGACCATCGCTCGTCCCCGACCGCCACTCATAAGGAAGACAATCAAAGAACACCTCATGTTTCAAATTTGTTACATAACGTTTACCATACCTGCATGCTACGGGACTTGCAAACTTCAACACAAGTATTTCTCAATTCCACAATTACTCAACTAGCACAACTTTAATATCACTACCTCCATATCTCAAAACAATCATCAAGCATCAAACTTCTCTTAGTATTCAACACACTCATAAGAAAGTTTTTTACTAGTTTTGCATACCTAACATATTAGGATTAATTTCCCAATTTAAGCGAATTACCATGCTGTTTAAGACTCTCAAAATAATCTAAGTGAAGCATGAGAGAATAATAGTTTCTATAAGACAAAACCACCGTCGTGCTCTAAAAGATATAAGTGAAGCACTAGAGCAAAAACTATATAGCTCAAAAGATATAAGCGAAGCGCATAGAGTATTCTAATAAATTCCGAATCATGTGTGTCTCTCTCAAAAGGTGTGTACAGCAAAGATGATTGTGGCAAACTAAAAAATAAAGACTCAAATCATACAAGACGCTCCAAGCAAAACACATATCATGTGGTGAATAAAAATATAGCTCCAAGTAAAGTTACCGATGGAAGTAGACGAAAGAGGGGATGCCTTCCGGGGCATCCCCAAGCTTTGGCTTTTTGGTGTCCTTAGATTATCTTGGGGTGCCATGGGCATCCCCAAGCTTAGGCTCTTGCCACTCCTTGTTCCATAATCCATCAAATCTTTTACCCAAAACTTGAAAACTTCACAACACAAAACTTAACAGAAAATCTCGTGAGCTCCGTTAGCGAAAGAAAACAAAACACCACTTCAAAGTACTGTAATGAACTCATTATTTATTTATATTGGTGTTAAACCTACTGTATTCCAACTTCTCTATGGTTTATAAACTATTTTACTAGCCATAGATTCATCAAAATAAGCAAACAACACACGAAAAACAGAATCTGTCAAAAACAGAACAGTCTGTAGTAATCTGTAACTAACGCAAACTTCTGGAACTCCAAATATTCAGCCAAAATAGGACGACATAGGCAATTTGTTTATTTAGCAGCAGCAATTGGAATCAATATTTTATCACATTCTGGTTATTTTTAACAATTATTTTCGTGAACAGAAAGTTTCTAGAATTTTCAGCAAGATCAAATAACTATCATCCAAGAAGATCCTATAGGTTTAACTTGGCACAAACACTAATTAAAACATAAAAAATCTAACCAGAGGCTAGATCAAATATTTATTCCTAAGCAGAAGCAAAAAGCAAAAAACTAAAAATAAAATTGGGTTGCCTCCCAACAAGCGCTATCGTTTAACGCCCCTAGCTAGGCATACAAGCAAGGATAGATCTAGGTATTGCCATCTTTGGTAGGCACTCCATAAG
The DNA here is from genome assembly GCF_002575655.3 of Aegilops tauschii subsp. strangulata. Lineage (NCBI taxonomy): Eukaryota > Viridiplantae > Streptophyta > Magnoliopsida > Poales > Poaceae > Aegilops > Aegilops tauschii. The sequence goes on along the minus strand of NC_053039.3, from coordinate 384,974,559 downwards.
TGGCTCTCATAATAGATTCATATGGTAGTTTAATTTTATTTCTAGGGAAGTGTTCCATGCATTTCTTTAACGGAAATTGGAATCTAATATTTCCTTCCTTCATATCAATAATTGCACCAATCGTTCTAAGGAAAGGTCTACCAAGAATAATAGGACATGAAGGATTGCAATCTATATCAAGCACAATAAAAATCTACGGGCACATAGTTCCTATTTGCAACAATAAGAACATCATTAATTCTTGGTATGTGTGGGATCCGACGACCTAGTTGTCTATCCTTGGTAGCCTCTCTTATGGGGAAATGTAGTCTAGTGCTTCCACTGAGCCATGGTAGTCCGCTACAGCCCGGTTTACCGGAGTCCTGTTAGCCTGCTACAGCCCGGAGTCCTGCTAGCCCAGTTGCTACAGCCCGGATTCACTCGCTGATGACTGACACGTTCGTTGCTGGGTCATGTATGCCTATCCCTGTAAGTTAGTGTCACTTTGGGTTCACGACTAGTCATGTCGGCCCGGGTTCTCTGTCATATGGATGCTAGCGACACTATCATATACGTGAGCCAAAAGGCGCAAACGGTCCCGGGCCAGGTAAGGTGGCACCCGTCGGAATACCGTGCGTGAGGCCGCAAAGTGATATGATGTGTTACATGCTAGATCGATGTGACTTAGGATCGGGGTCCTGACAACTTTGGTATGAGAGCCTGACTGCATGTAGGATTACCAAGCCAAACTGGTCGAAGTAGAGTCTAGAAATGCTTTAGTTATATAAGGGAATTGATTGTGGAAGGGAACGTAAGGCTCTTTTTACTCCTTTACCCTATGCCTTCTGATCTGAGTCAACCTCTTCTTTTCTACGGGGATTAAGAACTAGGCTTCTCATCTTTCTATCAGGATCACGTGTTACTAATCCGTAGACTTATAGGATTGATGGATTCAAGGCTCAGTTCAGTTTCTAGTACTTCCGTATGTTCACGGTTGATCTCGGAACCTTGTTATTGTGATGTTGAGTGGTTATGCCACCTTTTTGCAGGATGTCTTAAATCTTTTTGAGCATTTACAGCCGTTATGTTGTCCGAGTCATCCCAGGTTTCTAAATAGTCTGATGCCTTTGCAAGTCCTTTCCTCCCGTTCCTGATGCTCCTTTGGGTCAGATTAACCACACTAATCAGTGAGTTGGGGTACTCCATTGCCTCGTTATATAGGTTGGAGCTATTATTATGAACCTAGGCATCCTAGAGAACCACCTCGTAATCTAGCAATGCTTTATATTCTTAGTGTGATGATTCTGGCCACCATTCTCGAAAGCATCTCGTGATGTTATTTAGTTAGTAGGTATTCCATTCCTGGGTTCTTGAACCCAAGATTCACTCTACTCACTCATGTTGATAGTGTTTGCTAGTTCCTTTAGGAAATTAGTAATCTTGTGATAGTCTTCGAGGTCCATGGTGTATCATTCTTCCAATACCATGAGCCATTATGGCAGAAGTCCTTTTGAACCAAAAGATCACAACAAGAGTGCTCTTGATGAGTTCTCCATTCTATACTGTGACTCTGCCAATTCTACCTCTCCGCATGGATTATTCGGAAGAAACCTGTTGAACTTGGTTCGACATACGAATCTATGCATCCACAACTCAGAAAATCATACGTTCCTTTGACTTGTCCCTCTTCAGTTGTTTTCTGACCTTCATCTATCAATTGATAGTCAAGAGTATGCGTGCATTCGTTCATCATTGCCTTTACTCTTGTGTTCCGTCAAGACATTCTATCCCGGAATGACTAGGAGAAACAAACTCCAGCACCTCATCCATATCGAGGATTGGGTCAAAGTAGTTGTGTTCCGCAGATCAAAATGCCAATCTAGCTTTTGTTCTGTTCTACCCTGGAGTATTACCCCCTTTATGTCAGGATTCTCATGAGAATTGCACCACCTCTTATGAATTCTTGACGCAGTGATACTTCTCGCCATCATGATTCATTCCTCGGTCCCTGTGTTGTTGTAACCGGAATGCCGATAAGTGAACCATGATGTGTGAAATCAATACTCATAGCAACCGTGTTGCTTGGTAGTTAAAGGACAATAATTTCATTCTTAGTGTGTTGGTTATTGAATCACCATACTAGGACTGATTGTGCTACCTAGTCCTTATTTTCGGTGCACTCTTCGATCAATAAGTTAGGATTGTATCAATCCCTCGCCCTTTTGATCATATCATCTTGCCTCAAAAGCAAGATTGCTCCCGAGCTTAATAACATTTCAATGGTTCATGATTTTCTAGATATCTTCATGGAAGTATCACCAGGTCGTCCCCTGACCGATATGTTGAGTTCGTGATCAAGTTGGTTTTCCAATAAACCACTCTTTCTCCAAGAATCCGTGTTGGATACCCCTGAGCTAGTTGGTTAAGCCAAACAACAACTTGGAGAGTTGGAAGATAAAAGCTTGTCTGACTTAGTTCATGTTAAGGGATATCTTGTGTTTGTGTGTTTGTTGTAGAAAGATGATTTCTTCATCGATTGGTCCTCGTGATCAGTTGTTGAACCTATCGCCTTACCCAAACCTTGATTTGAGTGTGGGCCATCGTCAAATCAAGTTAGAACCAACGATATTCGTAATGTTGTCTTACTCGTGGTTGATTCCTCGAGCATACACCATTACATATTTTGGTCTGACCAATAGTATCACATTGTTCACATAATGGTCAAAGTCCAGTGATATGGAAATTCCGATGAGTTGATGTTGAGCCCATCAGCAACATTTTGTCTCCTCCATGATTCATGTTGAACGTTGAGCTAGTGTTGGAAACCTTGTAAGCATTGCCTTCGTGTTCCGCTCATGATGTATATGTTTTGGTGAAAGAAGTGACTTTCTCCAAGTTCACGTGCATTAGGTGTAAGTTGCCGCCCTGAATTTGAGAAAGGTTTGTTTTGTTTCCTCTGGAATCATCCCAAATCAGTCATGCATACGTGCGAAGTATTCTATGGTTTTGTAGATTAATTACCTCCACTCCATACTATTCCCTAGCACACCAAGCCACTGATTGATTTGTTCAAGGAGAAGAAGTTCCTTCTTAAGAGCTAATCATGACTTATGCAAGGACTTCGTTATCCACAATGATGGTTCCCCACCTGAACTCCGTAGTGTTTTATTATAAGACTACTATGTGGTCATGCTTGTCTGGGACAGCGTGTTCACATGTGTGTAGCAGTACCAGCTCATGTTTTGGAGCGTGCTATCGTAGCTCATTCCCCGAGAATCTCGCAACGCCATCTCATTGATTTGTGTTGCAAACTTCCATTTTTCTTTCTAGACTTGATGAGTCTGGAATGTCCTGACCCCAACTAGATCTGAATCTCAGGCAGATATGATGGTTGGAATGTTTCCCAAGAACTATACTAATGGTCTCTCTGTAACCCGGTAAGTGGATGTCGTGGCCAACACACCCAGCCGGAAGACCTATTATTGTAGTATGTTGATTGAGAAAGTTGGCCGCCTCCCCATAAGGATTTCGTAGGATTTACTTCCGTAGTTTTCCTTATGGATTCTTGTGCTCCCGAAGTCCGACCTTTACTTGATGGCCATGTTGAGCTTTTAAGCATGACAATGGTAGCTAGAACATCAAGGAGAACATTAGAAGCGGAGTGCTAAATGTCTCTCGGTCGATCATCCAGATTTCGTTCCCTTGGCCTCGCTAAGGTGAAATATGAGAAAGTGTTGTCTTCCTTTGCATCTGCATTGTCCATCACTATTCATCATGGTAGTAAGATGTGTTGCCAGGATCCTCGGCACGGATGTTGGTAAGACCTTGATGAGTATGGAAATGCTCAAGTTCTTGAGAGCACACTCAGTCACTAGGTTATATCCTCGATATCAATTGGGATGTGCCTCCCGTTTGCCGAGTTGTTCTATAACCATAGTTTCCTTTCCGAATTGAGTATGCCATTTCCTCGAACCCCTTCAAATGATCATCGTGAATTGCTCGATCTCCGAGGAGATCGTTACCTGTGTAATATCCTTTCCTCGTCATTGAGTTGAGTGAAGATCTTGAGAGCAAGGATACTATCAACATGAAGCAAGGAATCAACGTTCCTATGAAGGGCAGTTGGATCATGAAGATTGTAATAGTTCAAGTCCCCTCTTCCTTTTACCCTGCGCTTGAATCTCGGGACGAGATTCTTGTTTAGTGGGGGTGAGTTGTCACATCCCTAGTTCTGGTTTGCTCTAGGCTAGCTAGTCATGTGTGCATCATGTTTAAAATTCAATGAATTTGAAATGGGGACTTGTGAAAGCCTCAGAAATCATTTTGAAAATGATCAAGATAAAAATTGCTTCAATTTGGCCCAAGAAATGTTCCTGTTTTTCTCTAATAATATTGGCCAGAGTTAAAAATCCAACCAATATTTTTGGGAGCTCAGAAGTATTTATTTTTGGCCATTTGAGTTAATCCAGTAAATATTTGCATTGGATATATATATATTATATATTATATATGTCCAATAATTCTGATTTTTACTGTGGGGCTCTGGAATAATCCAATTAGTTCCTACATTAATTTTTAGAAGAAAATAAATTGGTTTAGTATTTTACTAAATCAGAAACATAATTACAGAAATAGAAAAGAAAACAAAATATAAAAAAGGGGAGAGAGGCTTACCTGGGCCACTTAGCAGCCGGCCCAGCAGTTCGGCCCAGCTGACTGGCCACGCCAGTCGTCCCTCTCCTCTCGCCAGGAGGACAGGGGCGCGTGCCCGCGGCGCGCACGCACGCGCACCGCCACCTCCTGCCTGCCTGCTGCCTCCCCGACGCCGCTACGAGTGCCACGCACCCCCTGGACCCCTCGCTTCCCCTCCCCGTGTCGATCCCCTCCTCTGCTGCCTCCCTCTCGCTCTGCATCTCGTGGCCGAGCGCTGCCGTCGTCGCCGTTCGCCGTAGTCGTGGCCACTGCCTCCCCCTCGGCCGCTCGACGTGCCCCAGAGCTCCGCCACGACCTCTTCTTTGTCCCCATCCAACTACACGTCGCCGGGCGCTCTGCCTCGCCGTCACCACCGTCTTCTTCCTCCTCGGGTCGCCGAGATCGCCATCGACCGTTCGTCGTCGCCAGCGCTTCCCCGAGCCACCCAGCTACACCAGAAGAATCGCCGTGAGCACCTGCGCCTTTCCCCTCTCACCCCGCAGTCTAACTCAACCTCTAGCGCTAGCACTGCCGCGCCCGAGAGCTCGCTGCTGCCGTCCATGGCGCCGCCGCGGACGCAGCAGCTGCCACCCGCGTCTGAGCTCATCAGCGCGTTCGTTGCAGCCCTAGGAGCCGAACGCACCCGCCTGCAGCCCCTGCCGTGCCCCGTGGCGTCAAACCCGCACTCCACCGAACTCCGGCCGCCGCCGCGAGCTCCTCCCCGGCGAGCTCAGGCCACTCCGCGTCCTCTCGTCACCTCCCGTGGATGCGGGCAAGCACGGGCTACGCCCCGGTGCCCTTAGCCGCCGCCCCCGTGGCCTGTAACGCGGACACCGCCGTGTCCCGTGGTCGCCGGCGACGACCTCGCCGGCCTGGCAGGTGTACCCCACAGGCCAGGAGTTTAATTAGCACCAATTAACCCCCCCCCCCACCTAATGACACTGACAGTGGGCCCCGGTGCCCTAATCTTTTAATTAGATTAGCAATAACCCCCTGGTAATTAGCTGTGTCACTGAAGTGTGGACCCCACACGTCAGGTTTGACCTGGTCAGTGCCGTTGACTTGCTGACGCACACATGACATCATGCTAACGCAATTAATCATTTTCTGGATTTTATATATATCAGGAAATTCCATAAAGTAGTTAAAACTTCTAAAAATCATAGCAATTAAACTGTAACTCCAAATGAAATAATTTATATATGAAAAATGATCGGAAAAATCCAAAGAATCTGTTTATGGCATTTTCATGCATGTTAGAACAACTTATAGCTGCTGAGCTGGACAAATCAATAAATGGCATTTGAAATGCCTTACATGGAGTTTGAATTTGAACCTTTGGTTCAAACCAACTTCATTTAATCTGGTTGCTAGATGCATTAGCCCAAAACACATCATATTGCCATGTCATGATCATGCATCATATTGCTGCATTGCATTGATTGTGTTCTTTCTCTGTTGCCGGTGGTTGTTCCCTCTCGGTAGACGTTCGCTCCGACGATGAGTTCGATGACACCGATGAAGAGCTATACTATCTTTGGAAGTGTCAGGCAAGCAAAAACCCCTTGTTCATTCCGATACAATCCCACTCTCTCACTCCTGCTCTCTTTTACTACATTAGGACAACAACGTTTCAAGTATTACATGCTGCGGTAGTTGAACCCCTTCCTCTGCATGACCTGTCATTGCCACAGTAAATAGATGAAACCCACTAGCATGAGTAGGAGTTGTTTGAGCCCTGATGTGCCTACTCATTCATGCTTGTTTGTCATGCCTGCTATTGCTTAGAGTTGTGTCAGGTCTGATTCATCGGGGATGAATTGGAATGTGGTGAACATGTCTTACTGCTGAGAGCTAAGTGTGTGAACACGATTTGGTAAAGGTAGCGGTGAGAGGCCATGTAGGAGTACATGGTGGGTTGTCTCATTGAAACCGTCCTCAGGAACTGAGTTCTGTGTTTGTGATCCATGAACAGTTACTACCACACATTGGGTTCCGGTAACTCGACCCCTCTCGGCTTATTAACCAACTCGATCTGTGTCCAGGAGTTGCAACTAGTTTCTGGTGTTTGTAGGCAGTGTTAGTAGTCTACAAGGTGGCACCCGGTACAGGTGGGCTTGGGACAGACTAGGCACAGTGGCACGGTGTACCAAGTGGAACCCGGATGGTGGGCTAGGGAACCCTTCTCACATCATTTGGGGCCGTGAGCGACACCCCGGCCGGATCTCCTTGCGGATGGAACCCGAATAGGTGATAAACCTGGACTAGAGACTTGTGTGGTTAGTCAGGTCGTGGCTGACTCCCAAGCAAGGGTTCCGCTTGAAGGTTGCCGAGATACACGACGTGTACATGGTGGTAAGAGGCGAGAGCGTGTGTGAAGAAGTACACCCCTGCAGGGTTAACATCATCTACTCGAATAGCCGTGTCCGCGGTAAAGGACTTCTGGGTTGCCTGTACAGTTCATAGACAAGTGAAAGTGGATACTCTATAATGCGCAAGATAAGCGTGAGTGCTATGGATGGCCTTCTCGTAGGGAGACGGGAGCCGATCCATGGTGGTGTATTGATATGGTGAATATGTGGACTCGTGTGAGCCACCTCAAAAGAGTTACTTGCAGTCGTAGTTCAGGATAGCCACCGAGTCAAAGCATGCTTGCTGCAGTCAAACTCCACCACCCCTTTGTTGATACTGATGCATATGTAGATAGTTCTGATGTAAGTCTTGCTGGGTACATTTGTACTCACGTTTGCTTAATTTATGTTTTTGCAGAGAGACGCCAGTCTCACTAGTAGTTCCGCGTGGACTTCGACGTTTAGCTTGTAACCTCAGCTACGAGCTTGTACCTTGGGAGGGTCTTGTAGTTAGTCAGGCTTCTCAGTCTTTTTCTTTTGTAGTTGTCTGTACTCAGACAAGTTAAGCTTCTGCATGTCCTTGTTGCTTGTATGCTCTGTATGTTGGGTCATCAGACCCATGTTTGTAATATATGGCTCTTCGGAGCCTAATGAATAAATACTTTGAGTCGTAGAGTTTTGTTGTGATGCCATGTTGTATTTACACATATCGAGCATATTGTGTGTATGATTGAAATGCTTGGTATGTGTGGGATCCGACAACCTAGTTGTCTATCCTTGGTAGCCTCTCTTATGGGGAAATGTAGTCTAGTGCTTCCACTGAGCCATGGTAGTCCGCTACAGCCCGGTTTACCGGAGTCCTGTTAGCCCAGTTGCTACTGCTCCGGAACACTTAGACTGGCCGGCATGTGTCCTTCTTCGATCATGTGTCTGTCCCTTCGGGGAAATGTCACGCGGTGTCTTTTGAAGTCCTGTTAGCCTGCTACAGCCCGGATTCCCTGAGTCCTGCTAGCCCAGTTGCTACAGCCCGGATTCACTCGCTGATGACCGACACGTTCGTTGCTGGGTCATGTATGCCTGTCCCTGTAAGTTAGTGTCACTTTGGGTTCACGACTTGTCATGTCGGCCCGGGTTCTCTGTCATATGGATGCTAGCGACACTATCATATACGTGAGCCAAAAGGCGCAAACGGTCCCGGGCTAGGTAAAGTGGCACCCGTGGGAATACCGTGCGTGAGGCCGCAAAGTGATATGATGTGTTACATGCTAGATCGATGTGACTTAGGATCGGGGTCCTGACACCAATAATCATAACATCATCTGCCTTGTCATCTGCAGCCTTGACTGGGCATGACGGTTTATCAGCGGCGCAGACTAGGCTTGATGGTTTGTCAGTGGCTCGAACCGGGCTTGTCGTTTTATCACCATGGCCCGTTGGATCAACCTCTACTTGTTCAACAACAAAGTCATAATATTGTCGTGGCGGATCAACAAGCATGGCGTCAGCATTTGTTTCTTCCAGATCTGGAGTTTTTTCCGGTTCAATGGCTACATTGTCGTCAGCTGGTTTATTTAACCGGGCCTTCTTGCTGGGTCTAGGTTTGGCACTAAGGAGAACAAACATAAAGGTCAATACATCGGACAAGTATAATATATCAAGGATAAAATTAAAACATAACTCACCCAGGAACCGTCTTGAAGGGTGGAAGTTGTGTGGCCATTGACTCGCCAGAGGATGAATGAGGGGTTCCCTGATAATTTGAATCAGACGGATTAAGAGGCTGTCGGAAACAACCCGCCTTGGGGTAAGAAGTATCAGGAATATAAGAGACCTCTGATCGACGTTTCTGGACTGGAGTATTCGGTAAACCGGCGGAGGTAACTACCTGGCCGCTGTGCCGGGTTGTGCGGCGAGCTTCGTGTTGCTGCTTCTTCAAAAGAAAGTTTGGGTCCAAGTGAGCTAGGGGGTGAGAAAATCTTACTTTCCGGTTTGCTTGACGGATTTTCTGTGTTGGCAGAGGATCCGAACCGGAGGAAAGAATAACTACCTCTACATCGTCAGCATGGCTGCCTTCAGCGTCATCCTGATAATAGTCATTGTCAATGAGGTGTATGAAAAACGAACCAAGAGAGTCAAGTTCTACCTCTGAATCCGGATTGTCCAGATCATCTTCAACGTTTGCATCAGATGGTTCAGCATTTTTCTTCTTGGCAGGTTTTTTATAACCTTTGTTTTGAGGTGAGGTGTCTTCGCCGGTTTATCATGCGATTTCTTTTTCCAGAACGGATCATCGTCCTGTCAAAAATTGATGAAAGATATAAGGGAAGATTATAAGGGTCGGATTAAAAATAAGAGTTGTGCAATTCTTATAGCTGACGGTTTATTGAAAACACAGAAGGGACTAAGCCCTGTTTTGCTGCAGACAGCCACCGGTTCATCCAATATCTTTTTAACAGCTTCTGTAATTTCAGCATCAGTTAGCTGAATGTTGATATGCCACTGAGGATCTTGTAGGTTCCCTGTATATTCGCACATTAAACCGGGGCGGCGGCTTAAAGGCAGAATGCTCCAGGATATCCAGCAGCGAACAAAGTCAATGCCTGTTAAACCGTTCGCAACAAAGGCCCTGAGCTTGGAGAGTTGAGGTGCATAGTTTGACCGTTCCTTTGCAGTCAGCCGTTGAGGGAATGGATGTGTATTGGTAAGCCGGTGAGAACGATAACCCGGCAGAGGATTTTCTTCAATGGGAGACGTATCTCGGCAATAGAACCAAGTCTGGTTCCAATCTTTGGGATGAGTATGATGTTTGGCGTGAGGAAAAATGACATCTTTCCTTTTTTGAATTGAAACCCCCCCCCCAAGTTCAGTATTGGGCCCATCTGTAAATTCAGTGCGGCGGTTCAGATAGAAGAAATCTCTGAATAGTTCAACTGTGGGTTCTTCCTGCAGATAAGCCTCGCAGAACACTTGAAAATTGCAGATATTGGACATAGAGTTGGGCTCAATATCTTGAGGGTGGAGTTGGAAGTTAGCAAGCACATCACGGAATTTTTTTGATCCGGGGGGACTGAACCCTCGACCCAGGTGATCAATGAATACAATCACTTCTCCATCCTTGGGTTCAGGAGGATTTTCTGGACCGGGGGCCCTCCAGTGTATGACGTCCTTCTTCGCTAAAGCGCCGGTTGCAACGCATCCATTCAGTTTTTCTTCAGTAACCCGGGAGGGGACCCAATTACAAGCATAAAATTGTTTGGCCATTTCAATGAAAAGCTGGAAAAAGATTAATGCCGGTTTAAGATTCATGACTGGCAAGTATAAAGCGACGCAAGACCAGAAGGAGAAAACATTGAGGGATACACACATTGTTAAACCGGAGTCTGACATTAAAAGGTTAAAGGAATCGGCGGTTTAAAAGAGGGCTAATGGTACTTGCCGGATTATCATTTTGTAAAATTAAACTGCCTATACAGGTATGGAAGGTACAGATCTGAAATAACTAAGTGATGGAAAAACAGGTTTCGTAATTTGACGTCGCAAATTTGGATCTACCGTGTGTCAGAAAATGGAAAAATATTCAGGGTTAAATATTCTGATACTTGAGCAGTCGAGGGATCCAGATGGAATTTTTCTGCTATAGAGAGATGCGCTAATGGAAAGGGATTACAAATATCATTAAATGGAGGAAAAAGTTAAGGTTTGAATCTAAGAGCCATGGCACGATGATGAACGCTGACGAACTACGATGAACACCAAAACCCTAATGGCGATCTAGAGCAAGGAAAAGGGAAACTTACTGATGCTGACAGAGCAGCGGAGGAGCGCCGCATTTCTCTGGTACGTTCAGGTTGATGCAGCGGCCGGAGTTGAGGTCGAGGGCGGAGCTTGACGACAACGGCCGCGCGTGAGGGTTAGGTTGGCGCAAGGAAGAAGAAGAAGTGAGGACGCACGAGGGAAAATGAGAAGGACCCCCCGGTCTTATTTATGAGGCGAAGGGATAAGTGACAGGCGCGAAAATCGAGGAGCCCAAAAGTTGGATATGTGACAGAGCTGTCGCCTCGATTGTCGGAGGCTCATTAATGAGGGGGAGATATATACAATTTTTATAACAGGTGACGTCATGGCGGTTTATTACAATCTTGGAAGATGACGTCATGGCGGATTACAAGGTTATGCGAAGGCGTTAAAAGGGGATTTTTCTTAAGTATTGAAGATTGACATGAACAGGTTCAAATCAATCTGGGGCCTAATGTTGGGGATATTACTACTGAGTATAAACCGGCCAGGAGGGGTCGGGTTATACCCATAAAGAGTTATTCATATTGAAGCCCATGAAGACAAGGAATATGGCGCTTTATGGAGGAGATTTAACATGAAGGCCCAGGGCCCAAGGGCGGTTTAAGGCCTGTAAACATAAACCGTCGTTGATATGTAACTTGTATTGTAAGATAGGAAAGGATAGAAACCGAGCCGGACACGTTTATGAGCCGACCTCGGGATTCTATAAACCAACGGGCGTCAACCTATGTATATGAAGGGACGACCCGGCGGCGGTTTAGGGACAACAAACAACAACTCGAGAGCCAGGCATAGCGGATTCGCTCCCTGGTCATCGAAACCCTAGCAATTCCACATCAAATGGATTAGGCCTTTACCTTTACCGCAAGGGGCCGAACCAGTATAAACTCCCTGCGTCCTTTGTCCGCTTTAACCCCTTTAAGCTAACCCGCCGCGATGGCTCCACGACTAAGTCCTTTCACTAGGACATCTGCCGTGACAAAACCACGACAGTTAAGGTTTCTCAGTTATGGAGATGATAAAGAGTTCGTCGTAAAAAGTTACGTCGATGCAAGCTTTGACACCGATCTGGATGACTCTAAGTCTCGATCTGGATACATATTAAAAGTGGGAGCAATAAGCTAGAGTAGATCCATGCAGAGCATTGTAAATATAGAAATTTGCAAAATACATGCAGATCTGAATGTGGCAGACCCATTGACTAAAACTTCTCTAACAAGCAAAACATGATCACACCTTAGTACTCTTTGGGTGTTAATCACATAGCGATGTGAACTAGATTATTGACTCTAGTAAACCCTTTGTATGTTGGTCACATGGCGATGTGAACTATGGGTGTTAATCACATAAAGATGTGAACTATTGGTGTTAAATCACATGGCGATGTGAACCAGATTATTGACTCTAGTGCAAGTGGGAGACTGAAGGAAATATGCCCTAGAGGCAATAATAAAGTTGTTATTTTATATTTCCTTATATCATGATAAATTTTTATTATTCATGCTAGAATTGTATTAACCAGAAACTTGATACGTGTGTGGATACATAGACAAAACACCGTGTCCCTAGTAAGGCTCTACTAGAATAGCTCGTTAATCAAAGATGGTTAAGTTTCCTAACCATAGACATGTGTTGTCATTTGATGAACGGGATCACATCATTAGGAGAATAATGTGATGGACAAGACCCATCCGTTAGCTTAGCATATTGATCGTTCAGTTTTATTGCTATTGCTTTCTTCATGTCAAATACATATTCCTTCGACTATGAGATTATGCAACTCCCGGATACCGGAGGAATACCTTGTGTGCTATCAACGTCACAACGTAACTGGGTGATTATAAAGATGCTCTACAGGTATCTCCGAAGGTGTTTGTTGGGTTGGCATATATCGAGATTAGGATTTGTCACTCCGAGTATCAGAGAGGTATCTCTGGGCCCTCTCGGTAATACACATCATAAGAAGCCTTGCAAGCAATCTGACTAATGAGTTAGTTGTGGGATGATTTATTATGGAATGAGTAAAGAGACTTGCCGGTAACGAGATTGAACTAGGTATGAAGATACCGACGATCGAATCTCGGGCAAGTAACATACCGATGACAAAGGGAATAATGTGTGTTGTCATTACGGTTCGACCGATAAAGATCTTCGTAGAATATGTAGGAACCAATATGAGCATCCAAGTTCCGCTATTGGTTATTGACCATAGAGGTGTCTCGGTCATGTCTACATAGTTCTCGAACCCGTAGGGTCCGCACGCTTAACATTCGATGACAATTTTGTATTATATGAGTTTGTAATTTGGTGACCGAATGTTGTTTGGAGTCCCGGATGAGATCATGGACATGACGAGGAGTCTCGAAATGGTCGAGAGGTAAATATTCATATATAGGACGATGATATTCGGACACCGAAAGTGTTCTGGGGGTACCGGGTACATATCAGGTCACCGGAAGGGGTTCCGGGCAATCCCCCGGCAACTATATGGGCCTAATGGGCCAAGAGGGGAAACGCAGCAGCGAACCTGGAGGGGAAGAGAGAAAGGAAGGGGAGGGATTCGGCCTCCCCCTTCCTTACCTCCTCCCTCCTCCTTCCTTCCCCCTCCGTGAAATATGGTAAGGGGGGGCGAATAGGACTAGGGACCCAAGTAGGATTCCTCCTACTTGGGCGCCCCCTTGGATGCTCCCTCTCCCTCCCACCTATATATATGAGGGGGGCGCCTAGAACACACAACAACATCTGTTAGCCGTGTGCGGCGCCTCCCTCCACAGATTACACCTTCGGTCATATCTTCGTAGTGCTTAGGCGAAGCCCTGCGCGGACTACTTCACCATCACCGTCACCACGCCGTCGTGCTGGCGGAACTCTCCCTCGACACTTTGCTGGATCAAGAGTTCGAGGGACGTCATCGAGCTGAACATGTGCAGAACTCAGAGGTGTCGTACGTTCGGTGCTTGACCGGTCGGAAGTTCGACTACATCAACTGCGTTGTCAAACGCTTCCGTTTTCGGTCTACGAGGGTACGTGGACACACTCTCCCCCTCTCGTTGCTATATCTCCTAGATAAATCTTGCGTGAGTGTAGGAATTTTTTTGAAATTGCATGCTACGTTTCCCAACAGTGAGTAGTTTGGTGAAGTCATCGGTTGGCAAGGGCCTTGCAACCCGTTGTATTTGTGGATCGATGAAAATACTTTGAATTGACGTCATGTATGTGTAGCATAAAGTTGCTCCATAGTTGTCTCTTGTCTCGTTTACGTTCTTCAACCATGCACGTCGGCAGGATCATGGTTCATGGAGTGCATGTCACGGATAGGCTAAGGGCAGGGAGACCGTGAAGTGTTACTGCGAACACCAGTGACAAAAAGATTTAGTGCGGTAACACGGATCCTTTCCTTGGGGATTCAAGAGGTGTCGTCATTAAATGCCCAATGCTTTTGTCCATTTATTGATATCTTAATTACCAGGGCAACTTCGCGCAGTGGATAGGGCCTTTGGTTGGACAACTAACTCTTGATGCATAATGCATGCCAGTTAAGACGTAATTTGTACACATCCCCATTTCGATATGTAGCAAGCACATCTTGATGGATGACTGCATAGCACAAATTAAGACATGATGACCCTGACACAACTATACGGTTGTAAGCATAAGTCCTATACGCATGTCTATTTTTATTATAAGTGTTTTTAGTGTCAGCTTGATTTACGATCCAGTGAAAAGTTAGAATTTAATTCTCTTACAAAAGCTTGTTAGAAACCCTTGCTTAAAGGGAACTGCCCTCTCATCGGTTCAATAACTGAGGGCCACCGCTGGGAAAAAGCCGAGAATCCTTTCTGCTCCTTTACCGGATCACTAAAGGGACCGATCAATAGTTGCGCTAAGTTACAAAGTCTCCGGCACTCGACCACAATGGTGTGTCGGAAGATAGAAAGAGAGGAGGGGTACGGCTGGGAATACAAACTACCGGATGCGGACCACTCCCTACTGATGTTGGCCAAGCCCAAAGCATCTGCTTGCACCCATAGCCGAGCTTCATCCTTGATGAGCTGTAGGAGATGGCGCGAAGGAGTAATAGGCACCTTTTCGCGTGAAGTGCGGAGAGTTTTCTATGTTTTTCTTTCTCCCTTTTTACTTTACTTTTTCTTTTTTACCTTTAAATTTTTTAGAGTATACTTTTTAGATTTTTAATTACCCATTATGTTTTAAAAAATCCTTCCATTTGTAGGAAACATACATGAATATATTTTTTTCCAATTGTGTGAACATATATTTAGAGGTGCAAACAGTAACAATTAAAATCCATCCATGTTTTAGTTTTGTCGAATTTTTCCCTTGAAAACCACCTCATGTATTGCACGCCTTACTAGCTTACCCAATTAAATCATGTTTTTTGGTAAGTCGATATGTACTATTCGATTTGTAGCTAAAGCACAATTTTTTATATGTAACCATATTTACAGTAGAATAGCATGCAAATCACTTTGATTGCATACAAAGTATTTGTCGCCTCATTGTAATGCACCGTGAATTATCTAATTTCTCTCTTATTTAAATACAGTAATATGCAAGGTTTCATATTTTGTCCTTTATTTCGTCTGCCCATTCAATCCACCTCCGTTTTCGGGTTTGCTGATGAAAACTGCCTCACTTGGCCCACGTCTTATTGTCTCAAAAAAGTTATGTTTTCTTTGATACCTCATTAATTGTCATTTCAGTTGGCAGCTAAAGTTCATTTTTATGCATCATTTTATTATTAATGTGAACACGATGAAGAAAAATGTTGAGAGCATCTCCAGTAGACTTCCTATTCCCCATAAAAACACGGATAGGGAGAGTTGAGGTAACAATCTGCTCCAGCAGTCTCCCTATTCCCAAAAAGAAATTTGGATCTCTCCTTAAAAACACACCATCTCTCTCAAATAGAGGGAGAGTTGCAACTCTCTTTACAATTTTTTAACTCATGCCACATCAGCACGCTGCCACCATTGACCGCCCAACTGCTGCGCCGCCGCCACTGGACCGCCGCCTGCCACCCGGCTGCCGCGCCACACCACCGTTGTGCCGTCGCTCGCCAGCATCATGTGTGGGTTGCCGGAGCTCCGTCGATGTCTTACGATGGACACATGGGAGAAAAAGAAGATAAATTAGTCGCTGACAGGTGAGGCTCATATGTCAGGGCAAAATATAGGGAGAGGTTTATAGCGAAACTTCTACAAACGCACACCTTTCACATCAAATAAATTTATTAGGAGAGCCCCTTAAAGAGATTTTTCAGAAGAACACTTGAGATGCTCTGAGTTTTATTCTCTTCAGACTTAAAAATAATAATTTTAATTGCTTATCACATATGTCACGTGATTTATTCCCTTATCAGACTTTAAAAAAGAGATACTAGTAATTAGATTAAAAAAAGGAGTATGTCATAGCCCTGCGCGCATCACTGCACCGAGGAGCTCGCCGGAGACAACAACTGTACATGATGAATCTGCACGCGGATTGTAAAGAACAAATGTGGTCTTGTTCATGCTCCATGCAATGCAACAGGACATGCATAGGCGGGTTTCTTTCAGCGTGGCAGTGGAGACGTCCCTGGGGGTGTGATTATTGGCGACCGATGACCGGAGAACCGCCGGAGTGAACACGAGAAAGGGAGAGGCTTGACGTAGAATCCGGAGAAATATGGTTAACACGTAGCACAAGATTTGCAGGCCAGACATCCACGTCTTGGTCTTGCAATTTCTTTCTTTTCATTTCTTCAGCAGCTGCACCCATCCGCACGCGAGAGAAACGTGAGAATGGAAGTTAAATTAATTTTCCCGCAAGACATGCCATGCCTTCGCACACAGTATTCCCTCCGTTTCTAAACATAACTTCTTTTGAAGATTTCAATATAGATTACATATGTATAGAGACGTATTTTAGAGTGTAGATTCACTTATTTACTCTGTATGTAGTCTATATTGAAATTTCTAAAAAGCCTTATATTTAGGAACGGAGGGAGTATAAGATTTTGCCAGATCTTTTTTAATCTTGGAATAAGAATTATACACTCCTTCAAAATAACTTATACACATTTGCTGGCGCCTCACCAAACCATGGATTCTTGGAACAAAGGCATCAAATGCGATTTGGTGTGATGGGGATGGCCTAAAGAAATGTGATTCCAATCTCCTTTCTCCAGACTGCAGAACAGATGTTGAATACTCCTCAAGATTGAGGTTGGTCAGAAGTGAGAAAGGATTAAACCTGAAGTTTCCGCAGGGACAAACAAAAAGATCACCTTCCTCCTTAGGTGGTGTTTGGTTCTCTAGTCCTAAAACTTTTTCTAGTCTCTAGGACTTTTTAAAAACGACTTTCAAAGAGAAGCTTCTAAGGACTTTTAGCAAAAAGTCTCAAAAAAGCCCCCCCCCCCCCTCTTTTGGTTTGCTAGGACTTTTTTTAGTCCCAACACAAAAAGTCTCTGAAACCAAACACCCCCTTATATTCCTTAACATACTTAACGTTAGCTCCACAAGGTCATTAATTAACCACTGAAAACAAGCTTCTCATTCTGTGCCAAAAGAATGGTGATAGAATGGTGATTTGCAGAGAGAGCCTTGGCTTAGTGGTTAGGTATGCGGTTGTGCAGCCCAACGACCCGAGTTCAATTCCCAGAATTGACAGGTGATGCACAGGGGTTTTCTCCCGTTTATTGAGGATCAAGCTTGATGTATGGTGGAACCACTCATCAAGAAATATCTTGATACTCATTCAAAAAAAATTCTGAGGACCATGTTTATCTTGCTACTCATACTAAAATGGCCGTATGCATCCTTAGTTGGTGCAGAGGCCGGGAAGTGAAATTTCTCCCATTTTATAGACCCTAGCCCCCGCGTCGTCCTCCCCCTAGGGCGACTCGGGCGGAGCCAGAAACCTAGCCGCCGCCGCCGCAAACTCCCTCCTCCTCTCCCTCCGCCGCCGCCGGAGGACGCCGCCGGGCTAAGCCCGGGGGCCGACGGCGGTGGCGGGGGATCTCCTCTCGCACGCGTCTCCGGGGTGGGGCGGACCCCAAGGCGTGTGGTGGCGCGACCGATCTGGGATCTGCGGCGCGGCGGATGGCTGTAGCAGGCGGCGGGAGGCCGGCCCATCCTGGCGGCGGGCGGCCCAGTCGCGGGCGGCGGCCAGGGCTGCGGGCGCTGCGGATGGCCCTTCGGGCGGCGGCGGCGGCCGGCTTGGCTGCGGTGGCGTGCGTGCTGCCTTCAGATCGGCGATGGCGGCGTGGAGGGCCTGGTGGTCTCGTCGGCGGCACCTTCGTTCAGATCTGTTCTGACCGGTGCAGCCGGCGGTGGTGGTCATCTCTTCCGTCAGAGGTGGTCGACCTAAGGCTGGGTGTTCGGATCTCGGGATCCGTCATCTAGCACTAGCTGCGAGTCGGGGAGACGTAGTTTCCGGTGAAAACCGAGCCGACGGCGGGCGATGGCGGCGTTCCATGTCGTTACCTTGATGAAGGCATCGTCATGTGACTACCGTCGACCCACTCGTACTGCTCCGGGGGAAACCCTAGGATCTGGTGTTCCAGACCGGATGATGGCGGCACTCGGTGTCGTTTCTCTCTTGGGAGCATCGTTTGTGGAGCAGTGCTGGAAGTCAGAGGCAGGAGGTGGAGCGGCTTCGTCTTGCATGGAGCTTCGATGGAGATGTCAAGTCATGCCTGATCGACAGGTGCTACGCTTGGTCATGCCTGGTCGGCAGGTGCTACGCACGACAGATCCTCCAAGGACTTCAAGCTGTGTCGGCTGGTGGTACTTGGCAGCATGGTGCTGAGGTGTATCAGTGGCGACCGCGACGTGTTCAGCTGTTTGCGCGCAGGGAGGAGGTGCCGTTGGGCGCCGTGGTGGCGTCGATGATAGCTGGACCGAGCAAGGTTGATGCATCAGTACAGTTCTGAAGATGGAGCGGTGGCAGTTGGCGGCGGCGGCCTCTGAGAGCACGCCGGACCAGTGTGTGTCCCAGACCCGGCAAGTGGCTAGGTTGGGGTCTCGGGTCTTAGATGTTAGGCTTGGCTGCGATGTCTGTTTAGTATTAGGCCCAGGCTATCTGCGCCCCTTCATCAACTGGATAGGTGTAGCGACAGTTTGTTGCTTAGACGGCGGCTTTAGTCTTACTGTTGTATGACTTTGTAAGGTCTTGTAAGAATAATTAATAAAGTGGCCGTATGCATCGCCCAGATGCAGAGGCCGGGGGTCATCCTCCTTTTCTAAAAAAAATGGTGTCCCTTCGATGTTATTGATGACTACCAGTACCACTGTATTACTACTAGTACAATCCGTAACGGAACCGCTAACGCTGAAGAACCGTGTCTATAACGAAACTCATTAAGGAACTCCTTGTTTCGCTGGATTCTAAAAACCCAGGAATAAAAAAAATAGGATTGCTCATTTCAATACTACTAGTAGGTACACGTGTATTGCACGCATGAGATTTGGCAATCAAATTATGAATAAATACCATGCTATAGCATGTAAGCTTAGAGTCATATATGCATGATATAGGCGTTCGTTTAATTCTTATAGTTCATCTCATTTAAAATCAATTAGTTTTTATAAAAAAAGTTATGCTATTTTATGATTCATGGAATTGTGCATTGTAAAGTATAAAGTAAAAACAAATAATGGCAATTCAACTAGAAAAAAATTTGGGCAATTATGATACAGAAGATTCTAGAACAAAGGAGAAGTACTTGTGTTTTGAGGTTTGTGCATTATGCTTAAATTCAACCATGGAGTCTTCTAGATTGTACATGTGGCAGAATCTGATGGAATGTAGATGATAACCATGGCCAGCAGTGCTCGGATTTGCCATCTCTGTACTGTCAGATTGGCTTCATCCAACGATCATCTTTCAAATTTATTCACACTCTATATAAGGGTATAGACATGATTTTGGTTTGCTTGATTGCATCATAGAAAAAAAAAACAAAGAATTTTTTCAAGAGGTTTGAGTAGATGCTGATATTTCTATTCTATTGAATGTAGTTTCTATACGATTTAATCTTATGAATCAAACAACCAACATAGCAAATTCATAACTATTTTAATCCTCTAAAATTCCTATGAAAATCCTTCGAATCAAAGGCGCCTTAAGTCAGTCTAAGATTTACTCCACTTGTTACTTGCTGGACATTTTGTTCCGCAATGAGATGTAGTACTAACAAGAATCAATGTAGCTCCAATTCGAGGTACCGTATCAATATGCACAAAGTGGTTACAGGTATATATTGGAGATAATTTGACACCACTATGTACATGTAGTCATTGCTAGGTGGTCTACGGACCTGGATGTAATTTTTACTTCTGATGTTTTTTATACTATCTTGACAACTCATGAATAGATTGAGAGTTTTCTCAAAAAGAAAGCTATATACATGTTTTCTTCCGCACCTCGTATTTCTGATTTGTAAATCAATACACCGTTGATATGGATATCAAAATCCTACTATGCTATCAATCAAATCCATTGATGTAAAAAGTCTATGAATCCTGCACATGTTGCGAGATTGGGCATATGACGAAACGGTGCGAAATCTGATTTTGCTTCAGAGGCTAGTTGAGCAAGACAGCTCAAGAAACGAAATTTCCTTTTCATGGATGATTAAGGAGCCACGACCTACCAATGGACAGCTATTATTATACACGTCACGCAACGGAAGATGCTTTAATCCCACCAGATACAATATGCGTCAGCCGAGCCAAGTGGCCGCCCTCACCGACACTCCGAAAATCGGTAGCCCACTCGGTCATGAGGTGCTCTTCTTGCAAGGATACTGTGCTCTGTTGACCAAGCTACCAAGAATTGAGTAACACAAATATTCAGGGAAATATGATATCACAGTAAAATGCAAATTACCAATTCAAAATTACAAGTTCACAAGAAAGACCTCCAGATCATTTACTGGTCGTAGATTTGCAAGAGCCTGTTAAACATATGCGTATACTTGAAGCACAAGTCTACATAGAGTTAGTTGCACAGGATATAGATAGGTTGTTTGAGTTGATCTTATCTCTGTAACCGAACCTTCCTTTCTTGTATCCTACGTTTGTAATCTCAACTATCATGTACGCATATCCCAGGGATCAGCTCCTGGCTATTTAACACGAAACCGTCGCCCTCGGTAGGGTAAGACGTTCTCGCAGTTTCCACATGGTATCAGAGCCAAGAGGTCTTGAGTTTAAGACCCGGCTGGCGTAATTAAATTGCAGCCCACGTGAGGGGAGTGTTGACGTATAATGTGCTGCCTAGTCTCTTCCATGAGATCGGTCTTTTGGTTGCATTGGCTAGAGCATGCACTTCTACATGGTAGCCGGCGGCGCTGAGGGCTCGTACGGCGTTGACACAAACTGGTACATGGATAGTGGTGCTACAAACCACATCACGGGTGAGCTTGAGAAAGTCACCATGAGGGAGAAGTACCGCGGATCCGACCAGATTCACGCTGCAAACGGAGAAGGTATGAGGATCCGTCACGTTGGTCATTCAATTATTAAAACCCCTCACTGAAAAATTCATCTTCGAAAAATCTTACATGTCCCTAAAGCCTCCATGAATATACTTTCTGTTCATCATATAGCCCTTGATAATCATGTCTTTATTGAATTTCATCTGTTCTTCTTTTTTATCAAGGATCAGGCCACGAGGAAAATCCTATATCGAGGTAGATGTGTTCGAGGGCTCTATCCGTTGATTCCTGAACTTAGGAGGCAAAATAAACAAGCTTGTGGTGCTATCAAGCTTTCATCATCTCGGTGGCATGATCGTTTAGAGCATGCATCTTTTTCTTTAGTTGACAAATTACTTAGGAAAAATAAGCTCTCATATGAAGAGCGTGACAATGAAACAATTTGTGATTCATGTCAAAAGGCTAAAAGCCATCAATTGCCTTATCCAATTTCTACAAGTATTTCTACCAAACCATTGCAACTTGTATTTTCTGATGTGTGGGGTCCGGCCCCTTCCTCTGTTGGTAGACATACTTATTACGTCAGTTTCATTGATGACTATAGCAAATATTCGTGGATCAATCTTCTTAAGAAAAGATCCGACGTTTTCCAAGTTTTTCAGAACTTCCAAGCTTTAGTTGAACGCAAGTTTGATAGTAAAATAATTGCAGTTCAATCAGACTGGGTAGGGGAGTACGAAAAATTAAACTCCTTCTTCCAAACACTTGGCGTATCTCACCAAGTCTCTTGCCCACACGCCCACCAACAAAATGGGTCGGCTGAACGCAAGCACCGCCACATTGTTGAAGTGGGACTTTTCCTTCTTGCACGTGCATCTATGCCTCTTAAATTCTGGGATGAGGCCTTTCTTACTGCTGTGCATCTCATAAACATGTTACCTAGTCGAGTTCTTAACTTTGAAACTCCTCTTGAAAAACTCTTTCACACCAAACCGGAGTACAACTCCCTTCGTGTCTTTGGGTGTGCGTGTTGGCCCAATCTACGACCTTACAACACCCGTAAGCTTATGTTCAGGTCCAAACGGTGCGTTTTTATTGGGTATAGTGCCCAACACAAAGGTGTAAAATGTCTCGATGTGTCCACCGGTCGCGTCTACATATCTCGTGACGTTGTCTTCGATGAAACTCACTTTCCCTTTCGTGATCTCCACCCAAATGCCGGAGCACTTCTTCGTCAAGAAATCCTTCTTCTGCCCTCACATCTTATCAATGGTGATCACGGGGAAAATAATTGCAATGCACCACTGTTGACTAACCCTCATCATCGTGTGCATGAGTCCTCTGGTGATGCAGGTGAAAATTCTGAAGAAAATGGTGAAGAAATTGTGCAAGACAGTGCAACACATGAGGCACATTTTATGTGTCCATTCCCGGGGAGCAAATCCCCCTCGGGATCGGCGATGCAGCACCCTGGCAGCGAATCTGCTGCGGGATTCGAGCCGCTGGCGCGCTGCAGCGCGTCGGAATCTGCGGCCCGTGACAGCGACAGCCCCAGCCTCTCAGGCGCGAACGCGCGGTCGCCTGTGATCCGCCCGGCGGGGCCACGCGCGCCTGGCGAGTCTTCCTCCGATTCGGTGGCCAACCGATGCGAGCCGGTGCTACACCCGGCGACAGACGCGCCGCCCGACCGATTCTGACCCGGCTGCGTGGTCCGGGGCCCCTGGCTCATCATTGCGGCATGATGCCGTGTCGGGGGGACTCGACCCTGGATCGTCTGCACCCGCTTCTTCACCTGTGCGTCGACCCGCAGCCGCAGAGGATCCCAGCGCGCCGGCATCTTCTGTAGCTCGATCCCCCTCGGGATCTGGCGCTGCAGGGGGAGAATCTGGATCCTCTATGCCGGACGTTGTTGTTGTGTCTCCTACGCCGCACCGGACACGACTTCAACAAGGGGTAATCAAACCTATTAATTATAAAACCATCACAAAATTTGGTTTGGCATGCTCTGCAGGTGAACCTGCGACACTCCAAGAAGCATTAGGAAATGCAACATGGAAAAAGGCCATGGATGAAGAATTCATGGCTCTTCAGAAAAACAAAACATGGCACCTAGTTCCCCCAAAGCAAGGTAAAAATTTAATTGATTGTAAATGGGTCTTCAGGATAAAACAAAACTCTGATGGAACTATAGATCGTTACAAGGCTAGACTAGTTGCAAAAGGATTCAAGCAACGTTATGGTCTAGACTATGAGGATACCTTTAGTCCAGTAGTAAAAGCTGCCATGATTCGTCTTGTTTTGTCTATTGCTATGTCCAGGGGATGGATTCCTCCATGGCGTTCTGGAAGAGGATGTTTACATGAAGCAACCTCCTGGGTTTGAGGACAAAAGGTTACCCTCTCATGTTTGCAAACTTGATAAAGCAATATATGGGTTAAAACAAGCCCCCAGCGTCTCAGTCACAAACTACAAGCACTTGGGTTTACTCCTTCCAAGGCTGACACCTCATTATTTATTTACAACAAGTTCAATACGTCCATGTTCTTGCTCATCTATGTTGATGATATTATTGTGGCAAGTTCATCTAATGAGGCAGTGGCAGGATTGTTGAAAGATCTAAGTGCTGAGTTTGCTCTCAAAGATCTAGGAGATCTACACTATTTCTTGGGTATTGAGGTAAAGAAATCTAGTAATGATCTTCATCTTACTCAGGAAAAATATGCAACTGGTCTTGTAAAGCGAGCTGGATTGCAAGGATGTAAACCATCACCAACTCCATTGTCCAGTTCTGACAAATTGTCTCTCACTGAAGGAGATCCCTTGAATCAAGAGGATAGCACCAACTACAGAAGCTTGGTAGGTGCACTTCAGTACTTGACTCTCACGAGACCCGATATTTCATTTGCTGTTAACAAAGTATGTCAGTTTCTTCATGCACCCACCACAGCTCATTGGACTGCTGCTAAACGAATTGTCAGATATGTCAAGAACACTTTGAACACTGGTCTCACTTTTAGCAAGTCATCCTCTAAACTTGTTAGTGCTTTTACTGATTCTGATTGGGCAGGATGCTTAGATGACAGATGCTCAACAGGTGGTTTTGCAGTGTTCTATGGACCAAATCTCATCTCATGGTGTGCAAAGAAACAAGCTACTGTTTCTAGGTCAAGTACAGAGGCAGAGTATAAAGCACTTGCAAATGCAACCGCAGAAATTATTTGGGTTCAGTCCTTACTAAAGGAACTTGGTATAAAATGCATTCAAGCTCCATGTCTGTGGTGTGACAATCTTGGTGCTACATACTTGTCAGCTAACCCTGTTTTTCATGCTAGAACAAAGCACATTGAAATTGATTTCCACTTTGTCAGAGAAAGAGTTGCTAACAAGCAACTGGACATTCGGTTCATTCATTCCAAAGATCAAGTTGCAGATGGGTTTACAAAAGCATTGCCCACAAAAGCTTTTGAAGAATTCAAGCGTAATCTCAACATGTCCAAGTTGTGATTAAGGGAGGGTGTTAAACATATGCGTATACTTGAAGCACAAGTCTACATAGAGTTAGTTGCGCAGGATATAGATAGGTTGTTTGAGTTGATCTTATCTCTGTAACCGAACCTTCCTTTCTTGTATCCTACATTTGTAATCTCAACCAACATGTACGCATATCCCAGGGATCAGCTCCTGGCTATTTAACACGAAACCGTCGCCCTCGGTAGGGTAAGACGTTCTCGCAGTTTCCACAGAGCCAACACAAAGACAACTACAGGTGCTGGCTTAGTTTCTTAGCTTTTCTGTGTAGTTCTTTTTCTATTCTCTTCTACTACTGTTTTGATGTTGCTTTTATTTTGTTTTGGTTTGTCTGCTTTGTTATGCTTGGTCTTTTGGCTGGTTGTACTCTTTGTGCCTTCTTTCACATTTGATTCTAATATGAAATGACCCGCGTTTGGCCGCCTGTTTGAGAGAGAGAGAGAGAGAGAAGACATACTATTGTTCAGATTCCATATCATCTTTATGTGAGTATACGATGACTCTACGGAAGCTATTTAGTTCTAATTAATGTTTATTTCATTCTTTTTCTAGAAAGATCATCCTCACGGCAACAGGTTAGCTGAATGCAATTTGTCACTGTCATTGGTGAAAGATCGGTGCTCGGCTTCTTTTAAGGAAAATGGGTTGGGTGATGGTACTTTGAGTACCACGCAAGTTGGAAGGATCCTTCTGACCGAAAAGTAGCATTTTTTTACATTGTTATATTTATAAACCACGTTGGATCCTCACACGAATATCCTTAATACTAACCGGCAGTGTTTAATTAAGGTATTTTTCTAGTACATGCAAGGTCTAAGCAGACTAAACTACTCATATGTACAGCGATTTCCTTTTAATTCAAGAGAGTACTGCTGCTACTGCAAATTTGAGTTATGTCCTCTGAAGTCTGAACTTGGAATGCAATCCTGAAGCCTATCGTACCTATTATCAGGAATCTTCTCTGAAATTTTCTGCTTCTACATGGTACATAGAGGATAGGGCACACCATTTAATTCTGGTCAACATAGGGATCAGAAAACAAATGGAATTATTTATCCACATGACATTTTCCTCGAAAACGGTAAAAAAAATGTAACAAAAATCGTTTGGGGCCTGATGAATCTTGTGTCAGACGGTGAGTAAAAAAGTTTGCACTAGTCAATGGTGCATCTTGTGGTTTTGCATACGATCCGTTAAACAAATGCACTAGTGTGCTTCCCGCAAAAGAGAAAAAAATGTGCACTAGTGTGCAACTTGAGTTTCAGAAGTCAAAGTTTGGCAGGAAGAAAACCACACCACGACAAGGTAATGACAACCCCTGCAATGCAGTAACGGGCTTTACAAGGAAACTACTCCTAGCAGTACTAGTTAACCATGCCCAGTGTTTATGTGCTATGTCCGTACCTCTCATCAGAAGAAAAAAAAAGGGACAGGATCATAAAGATGAGAATAGAATGTGTAGAAAGGGCAAGACAAATACCAGTACCCAAGTACTGTCGGAGATCACCGGACGACTGAATCAAAATGGTCGTGCATCGATGCTCACTTATGTACAATATACACAATTGTACTGTACCAGAGAAAGTACATACAGGAATTAAACCGAACACAAGGACACCAATTGTACCACCAGCACCGATAAGAAGTAGTGCGATTTACTCAAGAGAGACCAGAGAACAGACACAGAAAGGAAGCGCAGCAGCTAATGCCTGGCCAGCAGCAGCTCCCCCGTTCCGCACCAACTGACCCGCAACACCAGCTGCCACCCATCACCATATCAACCTAATGAATTATTGTTATTTAGCCACCACCACCTCCTCCTCCTCCTCCTCCTCCTCCCTGCACGAGCACGAACACCAACCTTTTATATAGCGTCGCCTCCTCTCGGCAGCACCCTTGCCAGCCTCTCCTCTTCTTCTCCCGTCCTCGCCTTCCCTGCCCTGCTCAGGTTTGCTCCCCCCTTCAATTCTCCTCTGCGTTTGCAATGTGATGTCGTCAACTCGTTATGTAATTTCAAAGTTCTGCAAGTCTATGCCATTTCGTCAGTAGGATGCTTGTGTAGTCTTTCCAGAGTTCTTCAGCCCTGGCTAGCCCATGAGATTTAGTCTTTTCTGTGTTTGTGTCGAACATGATGGCTGCATTTTCTTCAAGTCGAAGCAGAGACTGTGTGATCGCTTGGTGTAGGCAGGCAGAAAAGTGTTACAGCTTGGTAGTTGGTTCGGGCCTTTTTGTCCTTGTGCTGAGATCTACACGGCTTTCTTTTTGTTCAAGCAAAACTACTTTATATGGCAATCGTGATTTGGTAGGTATAACAACTAATTTACTATAATGCGGCACCTATACCGTAGGTCCTACTGCACTGGATCTAGTGATCCTGATGCCTGAAATGGTTCTTTTGCGTGTAGTTTCCCTGTCGGCGATAGTGGGTGGTGAGTGGATCGATCACCAAATGTTGAAATTGTTGATCTGAATGCTGAAACATGCACTCAAACGGATGATAGATCTTGCCGTTTTTCTTCTTGGTAGTAGTACGTATCAAGCAGCAACATGTTGATCATTCAGATCAAACCACCACAGAGTATTCAGGTTCTGAGTTGAAAGTTGTAACGCTCTCTGAAACTTCCTGCGTGATCTCAGGGGATTTGGATCAGGGAAGAAGAGAAGGCAAGCAAGCGGTGGTGACCATGGAGTTCAAAGCGGCCGCTTTCACCGCAGCCGTTCTGGCAGTCCTCCTCTGTTCCCCAGCATCAGCCCAGAAGAGTCCACCGGCGCCCTCGCCGGTGTCGGTGTCAATTCCGCCGTCCCTCGCTCCGGCGCCGGCGCCGGCCCCGCGCTACGTGGACCTGGCGGCGCTCCTCGACGTGGCCGGCCCGTTCCACACCTTCCTCGGCTACCTGCAGAAGACGAAGGTGATCGAGACCTTCCAGGCCCAGGCCAACAAGACCGACGAGGGCATCACCATCTTCGTCCCCAAGGACTCGGCCTTCGCGGCGCTCAAGAAGTCCACCTTCTCCAACCTCACCGGCGACCAGCTCAAGACGCTGCTCCTCTACCACGCCTTCCCCAAGTACTACCCGCTGGCGCAGTTCAGGAACCTCAGCTCGCTCAACCCGGTGAACACCTTCGCCGGCTCGCCCTACACGCTCAACCTCACCGACGACATGGGCAGCATCAGCGTCGAGTCCATGTGGTCCAAGCCCAAGATCTCCAGCAGCGTCTACGCCACCAAGCCCATCGCCGTCTACTCCATCAACAACGTGCTCCTGCCCATGCAGCTCTTCAGCAAGGACCCGCCGCTGGCGCCGGCGCCGGCGCCCGCGCCG
Source organism: Aegilops tauschii subsp. strangulata (assembly GCF_002575655.3). Lineage (NCBI taxonomy): Eukaryota > Viridiplantae > Streptophyta > Magnoliopsida > Poales > Poaceae > Aegilops > Aegilops tauschii. Next base: position 384,946,447 of record NC_053039.3, on the reverse strand, counting down.
GAGTCGGGGGCGTCGGACATCGCCCCCAGCCCGGGCGGCGGCAAAGCGGGCGCCGGGAACGGCAAGGCGGACTCGACGAGCGCCGGGCATGTCGGTGTCGCGAATTGCTTGGGGCTGCTGGCTGCCGCGGCAGGTGGCTTGATGCTCCTGTGGTGAGAGAGAACACATGGATGGATGGTTCCTGTCATTTGTAAGCACTTGAATTTGATTTTGAGCTGGTTGATGGAGGCATTCTTTTGGACATAGTAGGCATGATGTTAGGATTGAGTCGGGGTATTTTACATCATATTGCTCTCATGCATAATCATGATCATTACTCATAAATTGACGGACGGATGAATATCGAAGGAGGTTTCGTCACCTTTATTATGATGACTACTGCTTCGCTTGCTCGTGTTACTCTGTTTATCTCTATGCAGATTGCCAAGTGATATAAAGCTCCATGCTAAAGCCGTTGGAAGCTGCCTTAGGCATAACGCGCAACCCTCTGTTTTCCACTCACCCCTCCTCGGCTCCACGCACATGCACCCTCCCTCACTCTTACAGTGTCCTCTCCATGTGTCGCCGCAATCTTTAGCCCTAGTCGTCTCTCCCTTTCTCTCCTCCACGCGGCTCTTAGATCCACCACCATCTCGCATGTTTCAAACTATAGCTGCCCTGCTACAGCTCACCGATAGGCGAAAAAAGAGGCGGCTGAGTTCCCTTGTCTCACCACTAGAAGGCCATAGGTCCTATCTTGCTCCGTCGGATGCTCTAGGAATGAGAGGGTGGGGGAACCCCGGATATGTGATTTTGGCGTGTAGATTGTAGGTTTCGGTTTTGCTTGGCAGCGCTATGGTGGCGGACGCACCGCCTTGTAGAATATAATTATGTCTCATCTTCTTTCTCACCCCAAAGTTGCTCCTCTAAAACGGCGTCAATGAGCTAGTAGCATTGTGTCCCAGTCGGTTCTTCATATCGACGATATTAGTGTTTGTTCCTCGGCATCGTTGCTTTGGGGAGGTGGCCACAACTTGGGATGACCTTTCGGTTCTCCAGGTACACCTCCTACCAGCGAGTCGCCGAGGAGCTTTACGAACTTGTGTTTCCTGGATCTAGGAGTCGAAATCTGGGGAGTTTTGTGGTGACATTCATCTTCGAATATAGCATCGCCGTCTTCTCCAAGCCATTGGTCCGTCTAATTGATGTCGTCGGTGTTTCCTGACAGAGTTCAATGACCTCGTGGCCACGTGTGTGGAAAAGACTCTTGTTCCAGTGTTGGGGTGAAACTCCAATCGCAACAACTATCGATGCACCATCTACATATGTAAGTTGGAGAAGGCGGGAGTTTCTCCATGTACCAGGATCTGATTTTTATTTCTTTCAAGTTCTCTTGTAATCTCGCCACCATTAGGTCAGGGTAGTACCGCGCCTAGGTCTTCCTATAAGACTATCGGGATGTTCATTATCCATGGGAAGCCTAGTTCAGCCTCAACACTGCCATCTTCAAGCTAGCTATCGTCACCTTTGTCATCATCGACCTCACTAGTCAGTCCGTCTCCTATCTCTGCCTTCTTTCTATGCTCCTTCCTCCACATCTCCTTCTCCTTGAGGCAATAAAGATCTAGTACAGGCAATTAAATTCAATTAAGCTACTTATGATTCTCAAAGGTTTTTAATGCCTCAAAAAATCATTTGTATAAATTATGTCGCAATACAAAACATAGGGTGTGACACCTTTCCACTGTTCTTAGATAAGTGACTGCCTCTTTTGTCGTGGTACAAAACATAAGGTGTGCCCCGATGAGACCTCCATCTAAGCCCATTGAACGCTCATTACTTGTCAACCGCCTGAGTGACCTTACCACAGTCGTCGTTGAGCAACCCCATGTTCACCATTATCTTTGTCGACCTGCCTGATCACCACTCCCCCCCCCCCCCCCCCCCCCCAACTCCTCGGCCCTTCCCTTTTCCTTTCCTTCTCTTCCGATTGCCGGTGCAAGCTCCTCATCTTGTCCTTTGATTACCATGACTTAGGTCACAAGTCCTTGTAAAACATGTGTCGAAATGTTCATTTTTTGCAAGAAATATTTTTCTTTGTGTTTACTAAGAGGCCACGAGTGATTCATCTTGCTCACTAGTTTGCATTGATGAGTAGTTCTTGCCAGAAACAACATGCCCAAGATGAGTTGTGATTAACTGAAAGACTCATGACTCATACTCAGGGAGTTGATTTTGAGCTGGGGTCTTATTAATTGCATTCGGTATGTGCATACAAACAATATGATTAGTAGGAGCTTCCATGTGCAACGAGCATGGTTTCTTGTTCTCCTCACATGCCATTTTATTTTCATGTGTGCAGAATCAAGAGGATTCCGTTTTACATCAATGTAAAGTGTGTGAGATCTTCGGCTTGGCTGTATCTTAATCGGTTCTCCACTTGACTCGCGTATAAATGTATAATATTTTCAACATGTGTGCGGTTTCCTACTGGAGCGGGCATACCTCATGCATCGTCGTAGCAACAAGCCTACACAGGCACCCAATCAAAAATAGTGTTCAAAGTCAACTTTACACTTAATCTGGCCGGGGACACTAGCATTTTCCTATTCCCATGTAATCAATGCACGCATTTTGGCTTCTCTCTCTAAAAGGTGTTGATTATTATTACGTACTCCTCCGTTCCATAATGTAGCGCATACGGACCAGGAACACCGCCCGACCCCCGCGTCGCTCCTATCGGGCGACTCGGGGGAGACCTAGCCCGCAGCCGCCAGCTACCCCTGTCGGCACACTCCTCTCCGCCGCTGCCGCAGGCTACGCAGCGGTGGTGGCGACCCCCATCTCCAAAGGTGGCTGGGGGGGATCTGCGGTGGACGCAGGTGGCCGCAGGTGACGGCGGCGTCGTCGTCGTTGGCGGCGATGCAGGAGTGCAGGGGAGGTGGCCCCTGCAGGTGGTGGTGGGGGCGCTGCCTCGCGGTGAAGCACCGGAGGCTGTCTTGCGCTGCTATCGCAGTTCGGTCGGCGGCTCGGTTCTGGCTGGATCCGACGCCCACGGGATCGGCGGCTGGCAGGCTGGTGGCACGGGCGGCGCCGATGTGGTCGCGCGGCATGCGGTGGTGGATGAGCAGGCGCGGGGAGGAGTGGTTGCTCTCATGGCTGTGGTCGCTGCTCGGTCTGCGGAGTCAGGTACGCCTGGATCTGGCCTTCCCGGGTAGCGGCGACTCGGCTCGATCTGCGGTGCCTGGTCTCTGCTTGAGGGGATGGGAGGTTGGGTGGTGGCGCAGGCTCCAGGTGGTCGGCAGAGGCCTTTCCTGGGCGTTGCGGGGACTTCCTGCTACCTCCGTTGTCGCCGGTGCTCGTGGTGGGTGGTGGTGTCGGCTGTGAGTGCAGGCTGGGAGTTGGCTGTAAGTGGTGACCGTGGCTGCAGGTTGCTGGTGGTGGTTTGGGGATGTGGTCGGTGGTGACTGCTTCGGCCAACGAAGGTGAATCGGGCCTTCTTCGGCGGCTCTGATTCGTCTGGTTTGGTTGGGGCATGGTGGCTGCAGCCTTTCAGCAGCGGGGTGGTAGCTCGCTTCTTCGTGCTCGGCTGTGCGCGGTAGAGGAGCAACCAAGTCACGCAACTGCTTCTTCGAGAGGTGTCCGATCAAGTGGGGCGAAAGCCTTGCTTCATCCGGAGCCGGGGACAGTGGCGCTCGTGGGCGTCGCTAACCTTCTCGGAGGCGTCGCTGTCATGTTGTTTAATCCTCCTCGTCGGCACCCCGGGGGAAACCCCTATTCCAGGTCTTCCTGGTACGAATGATGGCAGCGTAACCGGCGTCGTGGCCCTTCTAGAAGGCTTCATCTTTGGAGTTGCATGGTCGATGAGTGTTTGTTGCTCACTGCGGTGAAGGTGGTGGTGGTGCGGCCGCTTGGGGTCGACGGTGGTTGTTCGGTGGTGTTCATTGGGGTTCGGCGGCGGTGCTTTTGCCGTCGCAAGGCGGCCATCTGTTTCCCCTCGTGAAGGTGTCTCCCTGTGACGCCCCCGATTTGACCGTACACTAATCATGCACGCAAATGTGTACGATCAAGGTCAGGGACTCACGGGAAGATATCACAACACAACTCTACAACATAAATAAGTCATACAAGCATCATAATACAAGCCAGGGGCCTCGAGGGCTCGAATACAAGTGCTCGATCACAGACGAGTCAGCGGAAGCAACAATATCTGAGTACAGACATAAGTTAAACAAGTTTGCCTTAAGAAGGCTAGCACAAACTGGGATACAGATCGAACGAGGCGCAGGCCTCCTGCCTGGGATCCTCCTAACAACTCCAGGTCGTCGTCAGCGGGCTGCACGTAGTAGTAGGCACCTCCAGTGTCGTAGGTGTCTTCGTCGACGGTGGCGTCTGGCTCCTGGACTCCAACATCTGGTTGCGGCAACCAGATAGAAAGGAAAAGGGGGAAAAGAGGGAGAGAAGCAACCGTGAATACTCATCCAAAGTACTCGCAAGCAAGGAGCTAGACTACGTATGCATGGGTATATGTGTAAAAGGGCATATCAGTGGACTGAACTGCAGAATGCCAGAATAAGAGGGGGATAGCTAGTCCTGTCGAAGACTACGCTTCTGGTAGCCTCCATCTTGCAGCATGTAGAAGAGAGTAGATTGAAGTCCTCCAAGTAGCATCGTATAGCATAAACCTACCCGGCGATCCCCTCCTCGTCGCCCTGTTAGAGAGCGATCACCGGGTTATATCTGGCACTTGGAAGGGTGTGTTTTATTAAGTATCCATTTCTAGTTGTCATAAGGTCAAGGTACAACTCCGGGTCGTCCTTTTACCGAGGGACACGGCTATTCGAATAGATAAACTTCCCTGCAGGGGTGCACCACATAACCCAACACGCTCGATCCCATTTGGCCGGACACACTTTCCTGGGTCATGCCCGGCCTCGTAAGATCAACACGTCGCAGCCCCACCTAGGCTCAACAGAGAGGTCAGCACGCCGGTCTAAACCTATGCACGCAGGGGTCTGGGCCCATCGCCCTATGCACACCTGCACGTTGCGTACGCGGCCGGAAGCAGACCTAGCCTAGTGGCGTTCCAGTCCAATCCGGCGCGCGCCACTCAGTCGCTGACGTCACGAAGGCTTCGGCTGATACCACGACGCCGGGATACCCATAACTACTCCCGCGTAGATGGTTAGTGCGTATAGACCAAATGGCCAGACTCAGATCAAATACCAAGAACTCGTTAAGCGTGTTATGTATCCGCGAACGCCGACCAGGGCCAGGCCCACCTCTCTCCTAGGTGGTCTCAACCTGCCCTGTCGCTCCGCCATAAAGTAACAGTCGGGGGCCGTCAGGAACCCAGGCCCACCTCTACCGGGGTGGAGCCACCTGTCCTTTCAGCCCCCTCATCAGAATCACTTGCGGGTACTCCTCGAGCCGACCCGACTTTAGTCACCACATGTGTCATGTATAAATGTATATAGTATATACCCGTGATCACCTCCCAAAGTGATCACGGCCCAGTAGTATAGCATGGCAGACGGACAAGAGTGTAGGGCCACTGATGGAACACTAGCATCCTATACTAAGCAGTAGGATAGCAGGTAAGGGTAACAACTGTAGCAACAATGGCAGGCTATGCATCAGGATAGGATTAACGGAAAGCAGTAACATGCTACACTACTCTAATGCAAGCAGTATAGAGAAGAATAGGCGATATCTGGTGATCAAGGGGGGGGCTTGCCTGGTTGCTCAGACAAGAAGGAGGGGTCATCGGTGACGTAGTCGACCACAGGGGCATCAGCATCGTCACGGGGTCTACCGAAGAGAAGAGGGGGGAGAAACAGTAAATACATAGCAAGCAAGTGCATAACAGGACAACAGGCAGAGCTAGACGTGTTCTAACGCGGTATGAGGTGATACCGGTGAAGGGGGGAAACATCCGGGAAAATATCCCCGGTGTTTCACGTTTTCGGACAGACGAATCGGAGGTGAAATGTTGCAGGTTCAATAGGTTAGGGATGTGTGGTGGATGAACGGGCTGCGTATCCGGATTCGTCTCGTCGTTCTGAGCAACTTTCATGTATAAAACTTTTTCATCCGAGTTACGGTTTATTTTCTATGATTTTTCAAAGATTTAAACAAATCCTGGGATTCTGCATTTAATTTAATTCGAAATAATAAAAAGACAAATTGCTATGGGTACACAGGAGTGTACCCAGCAATGTGTGCATCTGTATGACATGTGGGGCCAGGGGCTGGGTTGACCCAGTCAATATTTTGACTAGTCCAATGTGAACAGCGTATGTGGGTCCCAATTGTCATTGACTCATTTTAATTAACAGGTTTTTGACTAAGTTTACTTAGCTTAATTAGGGGGTTTGGGGCTAAACTAATTAGGGCCTCCCTAATTAACAGGGGGTCGGGCCCATGTGCCAGTGGCCCAAATCGGCCTCTGGTGTGGCTGTGCCTGTACGTACGTACTCGTAGAGTACGACGCCGGCGGCCATGGTGTTGGCCGTGGGAAGGCTCGGCACAGGGGGCGCGAGCAGGCCCGGGCGGAGGTGGGCGCCGCCGGCTGAGGCGGGCGACTGGGGGCGCGGCCACATGCGTAGGGGGTGAGCGTGGGCGAGGAGGCGTGCAGGCAAGGGCGGTCTCCGGCGGGCGCGGCGAGGCGCGCACGCAGACGTCGTCGGCAGTGGAAGGGGGACTGGGCCTGGCGCGAGGCAGTAGCAGCAGCAGGCACACGGGAGGGAGGCAAGGCGCGGGCGGCGGGTTGGCCGGAGGTGGGTGACGGGCAGGGGAAGAGGTGGTCGGCGGATGGGGCAGCGGGAGCCCGCGCGGGGAGCGCGATGACGGCGGACGCGCACACGTACAGAGGAGGAGAGGGAGGAGGAGGGAGGTGGCGGCTCACGACGAATGTAGGGTACAGGCAACGTGTGCGGGGAGGAGGACGGGGAGGCATTCCGGCGAGGTGGAGCCGAGGAAGGAGCGGCGACGATGACGGGGTCCGGCAAGTCGGAGTGACGGTGGTGGTGCTCCGGTGACGGGGTGGTGGTCGGCAACGGCGTAGGGCGCTCGGGGCGGCGAGCACGGCGTCCTGCGAGGCGGGCGACAGGGGGGAGCGGCGCCGACGTCGGGGCCTCAGGCGGCGGTGGTCGGAGACGGGGGACAGGGGCGACGGGGCGCCGGCGGTGGGCACAGGGGCAAGGCGCCCCGATCCAGATCGCGGGGGGCGGCGGGGGGGAGGAGCGAGGGAGAGAGGGGAGTGGGGTAGTGGGGGCGACGGGGTGGATAGGGTTGCGGGGGTGAGGGTGGGCCGGCAGGCCGCTCGGCCACACGGCCAACTGGGCCAAGGCCCAGTCGGGGGGGCAGTTGTTTTTCTTTTCCTTTTTTGTTTGTTTTAGTTTTAGTTCTTTTTCCTTTTCTGTTTTATTTTAGTTACACTTTATTCTTAGTTCAGTAAAATATGACAATAGCTCCAAATTAGTGTGCCAAAACAACCCACTACCCTAAAAAGTTTTACCTCAAGATAAAATAGTTTATGATTTTATAAAATATCAAAGGCATTTATTTAATAGTTTTACCTACTGTTTTAATCATTTAAGTGCATTTAAACTTTTTATAAAAATGTTGTTTCTTCACCATAACTACCTACGCAATATTTGTCACGATCCGAACATTTTAGTTTTAACATCTGAAAACTTTTGTTGTTTGCTTTTATTTAAATTTTGAATTTGTTTCGGTTCTAAACCATCGAGAGTTTATCAATAGTAACGGGGTGACGTGGCATCGTTAACGAGGGATTACTGTAGCTTAATTATCCGGGCGTCACAATTCTCCTCCACTACAAGAAATCTCGTCCCGAGATTTAGGAGGTGAGGTAAGGGGGAAAGTTCTGGTTACGAAATTATAACGGATCTTCTCGAAGAAGTTAATCCCTTTCATTGATGTCTTCAATTCTTTATTCCTATGCATCATGATGATGTTGTCGTCCTTCCTTCGGGGAACTCCATCGTACTTACGAATAGGTAAGGGGCAGCTCTTCAACGATAGGATGTTATAAGGGAAAATCATCTGGGGGTTATCCCAAGAATGAACATATGAGTATCTCTCGAGTTGAACAAATGAAACACATCGAGAGCAGAGTAGGACAGTGCAATAAGAAGTTTCGAGCGGATAGGCAATCGTTCATTGCCTGAAACAGAGTGAAAAGGGGTTCAGAGCAACGGGAATAAGTATTGTGTCTGATGCCAGTATAGATCAGTAGGACGATGGTCCGTGAATTACATACGAGGCCACGCGCGATGAATAAATTTGGGAACAGGGGGTGCACAGGAGAGTCAGGTTTCGATCCTGTGGAACAGTGGGTTATGGGCCCACCATGTGGGTTAAAAGTAGGAAGGGCGGTGATAACTGCACGATCATGATAGCAAGGCATGGCAGAGGGTAGCCTGTCAGTTATATGTCAGCAACATCGTCGGTACCAAGGGCGAGGGACGAAGAGAACCATTTTCCTGCTCGTTGAAACGAGGCGGACCATTAGGCAAAGTTCTCGTCCATCGGTGGTTACCGAAATGTCACCAACAATAATAACAAGGTCTTACTGACAGAGTTGTACACCGAGGTGTTTACATAAGCAGGAGAATATTACTGCTTAGATCATATAGTTCACCAGAAAGGTTAAACCACACAATGGAAAGGAAAATATGATTATCAGATTAAACAGAAGAATGGAAAGGAAAATGTGTTTAAACACATATTTCAAGGTTATATCCTTCCCAAGGACAAGCTGAGCATGATATTCATGACAGGATATAATGTAGAAAACTCTTTAGGTAGGGGAGAGAAATTTCATGACATTACCCATACAACGGTGTTTGGATAATTGAGCAGGAAACATTTAGCATTGGGCTTCAAATGTTCCTGTTGAAAATCGGAGTACCATAGACATGCTTCGAGATAGCATTGACATGGTCAACAGGTGAAGATCAGACTTTGGAAACAAAAAGGATCCATCAGGAACAACTTATAGAATAAGTCTTACAATTTCCTCATGGAAGAACAGCTAACCTTGCTAAAAGGGAAAACTTATAACAATAGGTCCTCCCGCCAGGTGTGCTGGGTATCATCACCTTACCGGGTCATAAATAGGCCAATGTTATAACTCTTGGAAATATGTCCCAACCATCATATCTTACCGAGATTCAGATCTGATTGGTGTCAGGATAACTCAGACATAGGAGGCCTGAGAAGAAAGGTGCAACACAAATTGATGGGATGACATTGTAAGATTCTCGGGAAATGAACCATGGAAGCGAGTTCCGAACAAGGGTTCATAATTAAATCAAGGAGAGGTGAGGAGGTGACTGCTTGACTCAGCGACAATCCATTGAGATTACCAAAAGATGGATTTCCACCACTATGTGAACAAGGAGATAACATTTGCTAGATCGAATGACTTAATGATGTATGCTCGAGGAAAACATACACAGTTAAACATTGGTTGAAATGTGCACCCGAAATATGGGCTAGGTAGCACGATCAATGTCCGAATGATGATTCATTAAGCCATAGATGTAGAATGAAACTATAGACCAATAACTTCAAAGCAATAGGGTTGCTAGAAGTTTAGAATCTACACATCACAGACCATTTGTCGGTATTTCGTTTAGAAACAACACGGGGACCAAGAAAGAATGGTGATGGTGAGAAGTATCACTGTACCAAGAATTCTTAAGAGGTGGAGTAATGTTCACGACATTCTTGACATCAAAGATGGTAATACTCCACGGTAGAACATAACATAAGTTGGATAGTAGGGGAAATCAAGATACAACACAAAATATGAACAAGTTCGTGTTGGGGGGAGGTAAGGATGTTGTCGATGATAACATAATTCATCGAGGGGCAAGGATGGTATTTCTCATCCTGAATTTTCGACACACAACTTGGAAGAAGTCAAATTTGTTGACAATGATCACGACAAATTTGTCGAGAGGTTTTCAAGAAGATGTAATTGATCGACGATGACATTAAGTCAAAGGAATGATGAAAGCGAAAGGTTATTGGAACCACGGGTAGCACACAAACTCGGGGTCAAGTTTGTTGTTCGAGGTGAAACGATATGACGAGGAAAATCGACGTAAGCTTAGCATTATCGTCGAAAGTGGTGCTCCGGGAATAAGGACCAGGTAGCACAGTTAAAATCATCAAGATAATGATATAGCCAAACAGGCTAGGAATGACGCGATCGGGTACAAACTCGTAGGTAAGGAACATTACTAAAAGTTGTTGAACCGTAGTGCGGACTCGATTCAATTATCAGGGTACTCGAGTGATTAACCACTCAAAACTCAGGAAGAATAGTAACCCGTGAGAATGTAGTACTTGATGAAGAACTCATAAGAAGTTATGCGGTTCCGTGATAATCTCGAGATACCAGGGGGTAATGCTCGACGACAGATCAAAGTAGAGGTTGGACTAGGGTATTGCTCTGCAGAAGACAAGTGCTTAAACTTGCACGAGAAATGGTATTTAAAGGAGAACATGGTCGGAACCACGATTGCAAAAGGCCAGATCCCAGATATAAGATGAACTTATACCAAGGGAATAATTAATTTAAGAGAAGCTTTTAATGATAAGATCTACATCGTGTCCATGGGCATGAACACAAAGTTCAAGGTCGACTCCCACTTCTCCAATGCATATCCTTTTCATTTACTTCTCGCGTTCGATGAAGTTGTAGTGTTGAAATTTTATATGGCAAAATACCAGGAGAGTATGACTCGTGAAAACTTTCGAGTTCACACATATTAAGGAAGGCATAGGTTCAACCCATCAAGGCATCTTAGGAACATATACCACAAACTTCAGAGTAAATATTACAAGCTCGAAAGAAGAGCATTGTTCAAAAACAGATGATACAATTTACCAAATGCATTATATACCCATGGAAAGGCTCACAAGGTTATTCAATATGAAGGACACTGTCGGATAAAATCCAACAAAGGAACCGATGGTCCACTAGGGATCTGATGTGAGCATCGGTACTCAACCAGAGTAAGAAGAATGCAAGGAGATCTGATTATAGAAACAACTGACTAACTCAAAGTTCAAATGCAAAAGAATTATGATTTCCAAATCATGGGGTCAGAAGCAACGCTCTGATCAAGGATGGATAAGTTGAGTAGGCTTAGGGGTACAATCGATGGCAATTTGGTAGGTCGAGATCCAGCTCACGTTTAACATGACGTCTGAGCCGGAAGAATGAATTCTAGGATATGATTGAGGATTGCGAGCATTCGCAACAAATTGAATCAACGGACTCAAAATGATAATGACAAGAGATGCCAATAAGATTACGAGAATTTTGGGATTAACCATAATGCAAGCAAACAAGAATTTCAAGAGCAATAGGCTCCTAAGGATTTTCGGAAGATCGAATAGTATTTTGAAGACTATTGTGGAATACTTGAATCAACTGGGGATGACCGGATACTCGGTAAGTGCGAGAATTATTCGTAGGGGTATTCAGGTGACAAAGAACAGCAAGGCAGTAAGCTCATAGGATTCTCGGAACAACAAAGAGAATTTCGGGGTATCTTGTAATAACAAGATCAACTGGGAAACATTGTATGAATGGCGAGTATACGTGGTTATTCATAGGAGTTCATCGATGAAAGGGAATTGCAAAAGCGATGAACACAAGTCCTCGGGTTATCATCAGAGAGTATCTTCGGGGTCTTCACGTGCAGCCGACGATCATCAGTAACAAGGGGCTCTCCGGGTGAAAGTGATAACGAGATCCTAATGTTAGATTTAGTAAAATTCACTTAACCCGAATAGAAGAGAGATCAGAGTCCCAGAGTATAGGCAAGGAGTAAAGATACTAATACCACCCAATGGCAACGTGGGCCCGTAAGCCACACAGCCATGTTAGTAAAACAGTTTTCACTGACTAGACTCGACTTCGGCCAAGGAGTAAGGAAGGGGGATTCCTACAGGCAGTCGGCTCTGATACCAACTTGTGACGCCCCCGATTTGACCGTACACTAATCATGCACGCAAATGTGTACGATCAAGGTCAGGGACTCACGGGAAGATATCACAACACAACTCTACAACATAAATAAGTCATACAAGCATCATAATACAAGCCAGGGGCCTCGAGGGCTCGAATACAAGTGCTCGATCACAGACGAGTCAGCGGAAGCAACAATATCTGAGTACAGACATAAGTTAAACAAGTTTGCCTTAAGAAGGCTAGCACAAACTGGGATACAGATCGAACGAGGCGCAGGCCTCCTGCCTGGGATCCTCCTAACAACTCCAGGTCGTCGTCAGCGGGCTGCACGTAGTAGTAGGCACCTCCAGTGTCGTAGGTGTCTTCGTCGACGGTGGCGTCTGGCTCCTGGACTCCAACATCTGGTTGCGGCAACCAGATAGAAAGGAAAAGGGGGAAAAGAGGGAGAGAAGCAACCGTGAATACTCATCCAAAGTACTCGCAAGCAAGGAGCTAGACTACGTATGCATGGGTATATGTGTAAAAGGGCATATCAGTGGACTGAACTGCAGAATGCCAGAATAAGAGGGGGATAGCTAGTCCTGTCGAAGACTACGCTTCTGGTAGCCTCCATCTTGCAGCATGTAGAAGAGAGTAGATTGAAGTCCTCCAAGTAGCATCGTATAGCATAAACCTACCCGGCGATCCCCTCCTCGTCGCCCTGTTAGAGAGCGATCACCGGGTTATATCTGGCACTTGGAAGGGTGTGTTTTATTAAGTATCCATTTCTAGTTGTCATAAGGTCAAGGTACAACTCCGGGTCGTCCTTTTACCGAGGGACACGGCTATTCGAATAGATAAACTTCCCTGCAGGGGTGCACCACATAACCCAACACGCTCGATCCCATTTGGCCGGACACACTTTCCTGGGTCATGCCCGGCCTCGTAAGATCAACACGTCGCAGCCCCACCTAGGCTCAACAGAGAGGTCAGCACGCCGGTCTAAACCTATGCACGCAGGGGTCTGGGCCCATCGCCCTATGCACACCTGCACGTTGCGTACGCGGCCGGAAGCAGACCTAGCCTAGTGGCGTTCCAGTCCAATCCGGCGCGCGCCACTCAGTCGCTGACGTCACGAAGGCTTCGGCTGATACCACGACGCCGGGATACCCATAACTACTCCCGCGTAGATGGTTAGTGCGTATAGACCAAATGGCCAGACTCAGATCAAATACCAAGAACTCGTTAAGCGTGTTATGTATCCGCGAACGCCGACCAGGGCCAGGCCCACCTCTCTCCTAGGTGGTCTCAACCTGCCCTGTCGCTCCGCCATAAAGTAACAGTCGGGGGCCGTCAGGAACCCAGGCCCACCTCTACCGGGGTGGAGCCACCTGTCCTTTCATCCCCCTCATCAGAATCACTTGCGGGTACTCCTCGAGCCGACCCGACTTTAGTCACCACATGTGTCATGTATAAATGTATATAGTATATACCCGTGATCACCTCCCAAAGTGATCACGGCCCAGTAGTATAGCATGGCAGACGGACAAGAGTGTAGGGCCACTGATGGAACACTAGCATCCTATACTAAGCAGTAGGATAGCAGGTAAGGGTAACAACTGTAGCAACAATGGCAGGCTATGCATCAGGATAGGATTAACGGAAAGCAGTAACATGCTACACTACTCTAATGCAAGCAGTATAGAGAAGAATAGGCGATATCTGGTGATCAAGGGGGGGGCTTGCCTGGTTGCTCAGACAAGAAGGAGGGGTCATCGGTGACGTAGTCGACCACAGGGGCATCAGCATCGTCACGGGGTCTACCGAAGAGAAGAGGGGGGAGAAACAGTAAATACATAGCAAGCAAGTGCATAACAGGACAATAGGCAGAGCTAGACGTGTTCTAACGCGGTATGAGGTGATACCGGTGAAGGGGGGAAACATCCGGGAAAATATCCTCGGTGTTTCACGTTTTCGGAAAGACGAACCGGAGGTGAAATGTTGCAGGTTCAATAGGTTAGGGATGTGTGGTGGACGAACGGGCTGCGTATCCGGATTCGTCTCGTCGTTCTGAGCAACTTTCATGTACAAAACTTTTTCATCCGAGTTACGGTTTATTTTCTGTGATTTTTCAAAGATTTAAACAAATCCTGGGATTTCTGCATTTAATTTAATTCGAAATAATAAAAAGACAAATTGCTATGGGTACACAGGAGTGTACCCAGCAATGTGTGCATCTGTATGACATGTGGGGCCAGGGGCTGGGTTGACCCAGTCAATATTTTGACTAGTCCAATGTGAACAGCGTATGTGGGTCCCAATTGTCATTGACTCATTTTAATTAACAGGTTTTTGACTAAGTTTACTTAGCTTAATTAGGGGGTTTGGGGCTAAACTAATTAGGGCCTCCCTAATTAACAGGGGGGTCGGGCCCATGTGCCAGTGGCCCAAATCGGCCTCTGGTGTGGCTGTGCCCGTACGTACGTACTCGTAGAGTACGACGCCGGCAGCCATGGTGTTGGCCGTGGGAAGGCTCGGCACAGGGGGCGCGAGCAGGCCCGGGCGGAGGTGGGCGCCGCCGGCTGAGGCGGGCGACTGGGGGCGTGGCCACATGCGTAGGGGGTGAGCGTGGGCGAGGAGGCGTGCAGGCAAGGGCGGTCTCCGGCGGGCGCGGCGAGGCGCGCACGCAGACGTCGTCGGCAGTGGAAGGGGGACTGGGCCTGGCGCGAGGTAGTAGCAGCAGCAGGCACACGGGAGGGAGGCAAGGCGCGGGCGGCGGGTTGGCCGGAGGTGGGTGACGGGCAGGGGAAGAGGTGTTCGGCGGATGGGGCAGCGGGAGCCCGCGCGGGGAGCGCGATGACGGTGGACGCGCACACGTACAGAGGAGGAGAGGGAGGAGGAGGGAGGTGGCGGCTCACGACGAATGTAGGGTACAGGCAACGTGTGCGGGGAGGAGGACGGGGAGGCGTTCCGGCGAGGTGGAGCCGAGGAAGGAGCGGCAACGATGACGGGGTCCGGCAAGTCGGAGTGACGGTGGTGGTGCTCCGGTGACGGGGTGGTGGTCGGCAACGGCGTAGGGCGCTCGGGGCGGCGAGCACGGCGTCCTGCGAGGCGGGCGACAGGGGGGAGCGGCGCCGACGTCGGGGCCTCAGGCGGCGGTGGTCGGATACGGGGGACAGGGGCGACGGGGCACCGGCGGTGGGCACAGGGGCAAGGCGCCCCGATCCAGATCGCGGGGGCGGCGGGGGGGGGGGGGAGGAGCGAGGGAGAGAGGGGAGTGGGGTAGTGGGGGCGACGGGGTGGATAGGGTTGCGGGGGTGAGGGTGGGCCGGCAGGCCGCTCGGCCACACGGCCAACTGGGCCAAGGCCCAGTCAGGGGGGCAGTTGTTTTTCTTTTCCTTTTTTGTTTGTTTTAGTTTTAGTTCTTTTTCCTTTTCTGTTTTATTTTAGTTACACTTTATTCTTAGTTCAGTAAAATATGACAATAGCTCCAAATTAGTGTGCCAAAACAACCCACTACCCTAAAAAGTTTTACCTCAAGATAAAATAGTTTATGATTTTATAAATATCAAAGGCATTTATTTAATAGTTTTACCTACTGTTTTAATCATTTAAGTGCATTTAAACTTTTTATAAAAATGTTGTTTCTTCACCATAACTACCTACGCAATATTTGTCACGATCCGAACATTTTAGTTTTAACATCTGAAAACTTTTGTTGTTTGCTTTTATTTAAATTTTGAATTTGTTTCGGTTCTGAACCATCGAGAGTTTATCAATAGTAACGGGGTGACGTGGCATCGTTAACGAGGGATTACTGTAGCTTAATTATCCGGGCGTCACACTCCCCCTGGTGTTGTGCTCAAGACCCTCCCACGGTTGCCGATGTGTTGCGGCGAGCTTCGTGCTCTTGGTGATATCCAGGTTCATCTTTGCCCATTGATGGCGCAAGATGCCTCCCAAGCTTGCTAATCGTTCCGATTTCCCATAGCGGAGCACCCAGTCAAGGTTTGTGTTTAGTGCACTCGGTTGTTGTGGATGCTCCTGAGTTGTGTTGTGGGGCTTGGCAAAGTCCCGGTATTGTGATCCCTCGACGACACCCCACATATACTTGTGTCTTTCGTGGTGATGGTCTTTCTGTCTGTTAGCCAGGCGTGCCTTGTCTTGGGCGTCCTTTTTCTTTCTTCTTCCTTTACACTTGTTCTACGTGTACGGTTTTCGGTCCGGTTTTCCTCATAAACGGGACCAACTTGTTCAGGTTTTCGATCCCGTTTCCCTTATAAACTGGATCAGCCGCTTAAGGGGTGACTCTTGGCTTTGGTAGCTTTTTGAGCAATATATTCATGTGGGGATCCCTCCCCCCGGTGACCGTTCAAAAAAAAGGTGCGCATACAGATTTTTTAAAAGTCAAACCTCGCAAACTTTGACCAAGTTTGTGGAGGAAAATAGTTACATATAAAATGTCAAACGTTTATAATTAGATTCGCTTTCATATTTTAGATATTTGATATTGTAGATATAAATAGTTTTATCTATAAACTTTGAAAATTTGACTCAAAAAAATATATAAGCACTACATTATACAACGGGGGATATGTGTGTGTGGGGGGGGGGGGGTATTTGCTATCCATCAATTGGCTGAAAATCCGCTTCATGTCAATTGATTTTGCGCGAGGCCGAGTTAGGAGCGATTCGGAGCTAGGGATGATGCGACAATGGTGTCGCTGGTGGAGGCAGGTCGAAGGCTAGTGGTTTCAGGTGCGGAAAAGTCACCAGCAGGGAAATAGTGGCAGGGTTTAGAGGGGTGGCCGAAGCTCGGCGGTGGCATGGTGGACGAGGTGGCTTGGGCAGGGTGGCGTGATGAGACATGCGCGGTAGCGGGTGGTGGAGGCTAGAGGCACGAGACAGGGGTCGTGAGCAGGGAAAAGATATAGCTGCAGGAGGAAGAGGCACTCCAGCCGTTAGATTTCATTCAAATCCTAGGCCTGGAAAAATTTGACCGAGTTTAAATAAAAAATGAGATAAGAGCATCTACAGCTAGGTGCCCCAAACCCTCCTCAAACGTCCGAGTGACCCACTTGGTCACTGACCGGTCACGAATTTTTGACCCAGACGGACGCCTCAAACGAGCCTCAAACGCCCGGGCTGACCGACACCCTTCATATCCAGCCCAAATATGGGGCGGATATGGGGGCACTCGCGACGTCCGACCCAGCCCACGCTGGCCCACCCGACCCCACATATATTCGCCCCCATCCGCTCGCCGGACCAAACCCTAGCCACGTCACACTCCTCTCCCTCCACTCCCTTCGCCACCCAAGCTCACCTCCGGTGATTTCCGACCGTCTCCGGCATGGCGGGCAGCGGATCTGACTCCGACCAGTCCGGATCCGTCGACTGGGGTGTCATCCCGTGCGGGTTGGAGGAGGCAATGGCGGTACGTATTGCACTCCGTCGCTCCCCGGAGGACAGCGTCTGGCCGACGGACGGATCTGTCCGGCGCGACTCCATAGCGTCGGCTCAACGGGCGCTCGGGTCCTCTGGGTCTAGATCATCGCATTCCTGGCAGTTAGAAAATATCTCCTTCCTCATCACCGGTCGGGCAGATTATGAGCCCCACCGGGAACGGGCAGCCCGCCGTGGGAATGAGAGGATAAGGGCCGGCGAGCCCATATCGCGGCGGAAACGCCGGCGGCTGAGGCGGCTGATGCGCCAGCGTGGGCGGTCGTAGAGGAGGAAGCCATCTGCGCACGCATTGTGAAGAAACGGCAGCGGAGGAACGCGCACGCCCTCGCCCGAGAGCAGAATCGTGTTGTCCGTGCCATGGTCGGACTGCCACCGAAGGAGGAGAAGGAGGACAGCTCCGGTGACGACAGCTCCGGCGACGAGCAGATCTGGCTCGATCCGTACTGCGTCGTCCACCGGTACTTCCGTGAGAAAGACAACAAGGGCGACGGGAAGGGAAAGGGCAGCCGTGGATGATCTCTACCATAGCCAAACATGTCAAATTTTGGTAGTCCGGTGGCATGTTAGCAGTGATGAATTAGCCAGACGATGTGTGTAATACATCAACATAGTTGCATGAGTTTGTATGAATTTGAGATATGATAATTGAGGTGTCCGGATGTGGATTGCATTATTTAAGGCGTGACCGGTCAGTGTTGGGCGTTTGAGGGGGTTCAATTTGCACCTCACGATTGTAGATGCTCTAACTTGTGAATAGGTGGTCCTTTATTATTTGTGTGTGGATGCTTCTACGCAACACACGCACACGCAAAAACAATGTCAAAAGCTCGTTCCAAATGCCTCTGGTTTGGTGGTTCGAAACGTGTGTTGGCCGCGCGCTAGTCTGATGATCTGACGTGCGGCTGCTCTCTGAATGCTGCAACGATGCCTAATTTCTCACGGGGAACCCGGTGCGGCGTGACCTTTTGACTACGATCTGATGCGTTAGTTTCAGCAGGTGCGCACGGGAGAGGCTGTTCGCCCGTCGTTGTGCCGTGGGCATGTTTTTTCTTCGCTTTGAGCGCAACAATCGCTAATCCTCCTTCTTTTTTTAATTCATTCAACCGTCAATCCTCGTGGAGCCATCCGCATCCCTTCTCTCTTCCCCTTCACGAGCATCACCAATCCCACAAAATCACTAATTAAAAAGTACTCATTGCAAAGATCACTCTCACCTTTCCAGGTTACAACAAGTGGCGCGCTGTGCGTCACTTATCGCAATTTGGGAGTTTTTTTTTTTTTCGTAGATCCGTTTATTCAAAATGTTTTATCTCATAAACCGTGCGTCCAAATCTCGAATCGTTTTCACCGTTGGAATCCTTGTGTCAAGATCTTCAAAACTAGATGTCATATTGATAGGTTTTGACCAACTTTTTTTCATAAAAAAACCGCACGAAAAGACCAAACCGGAAGCACAGATTTTTTTCCTTTTCGAAAGAGGCACGCCCGTGCCTCTCGCGAAATCACAACCATGCCTCTCGCGGAAGAAAAAAGAAGAAGAGAAAACGCGTTTTTTTAGCATTTCCGAGAGGCACGGCCATGCCTCTCGCGAAAGAAAAAACAATAAAAAACGCATTTTTTTTCGTTTGCGAGAGGCACGGCTGTGACTCTCGCGAAAGAACAACTGGGCCTCTCGCGGAAGCAAAATCGTGACTCTCGCGAAAGAAGAAAAAAACAGAAAACACATTTTTTCCGTTCCGTGAGGCACGACCGTGACTTTCAAGGAAGCACAACTGTGCCTCCTTGCGGAAGTAAAATCATGACTCTCGGAAGAAAAAAAATAGAAAACGTGTTTTTTTTGTTTCCGAAAGGCACAGCCGTGACTCTCGTGAAAACAAAACCGTGACTCTCGCGAAAGAAATAAAAAAAACACGTTTTTCCGTGCAAAATTTTTTTCAATCTTTTTAATCCAAAAGTTAAGGAAGACCGGTGAAAAACCGAAACATAAAAAAAAATAAAAAGCCGAAAAAGTGTGCGAAAAAAAAAACAAATCCGGAGGGAGCGCCTAGAGCGCGACACGTGGCAGGCGGCTGAGAGCACGCCAAGTGGCGCTGATCGTTGTGAGGCTTTCGAAGGAGGGCTCGTTAACTAGTTGCTCTAATCCCATATATTATGTTTTTTTCTCGAGTGGAAGGGGCCCGAGCCCATAGCGCCGAGTCTCGCCGTGCCGCCGGGCCGTTATGTGGATCGTGCAACTGAATCGTGGTGGGCTTAAGTTGCTCCCTCTGCTTGGGCCGTGTGCGTGCCGTCGCGGCTGCTGAACTGCCGCGCCGTGCCGTGGGCACAGCCGGTACCGCGGGCCGACAGCCGCGCGCGCACTAGAGCGGGCGGGATCTGTCAACCCACCCGTTACATCACACGTCACCTGCGAAGGAAGACAGATTCCCTCCCCTGCGACGCTCCTTCCCCACCCCATGCTTAGTCTACGGAAAACTCATTCCCTTTCCTCCCACTTAAAATAAGATGATGATTAGCACCCCTCCTCTCACCGTTGCCGCGTTGCACAGCCCGTATGCTCGCTCCTCCTAGTCGAGTCGACCGCATGGGATCAAAAGAGGGGAGGGCATCGATGCGGGCGCGGCGGTGAAGTCCGGTCGAGGGAGGGGAGGGAATGGAAGCTACGCTGCGGACGGGGCCTCGGAGCAAGAGCCGGCCCGGTGTTGCGGGGATCCGGTCCCGGTACCCTACGACCAGCCCGGCCCGGGCGCCGAGACCCGCACGTGAGGCGCAGCCTGACGACTGTGTATGTATGCGGCGAGCTGGAGCTCTGTGACTGCGAGGCACCGCACCACACAACACCGGCTCCGGCCCACCACGGACGCTGGCCGGGCGGACCCACGTACATGGCATGTGACGCGCGCCAGGGCTGAACATCGAATCGAAGTGGGGTGGTCCATGCATGCATGCGGCGTCCAGGCGGTACGCACGCACCTTGGTGCGGTGCGGTGCGGTGCACGGTGGACCATGCAAGGCCATCCCGCCCGGTCCACCGCCCACATATTTTGCACCGCTAAATCACACTGACCTCTGCTTTCTTTTCAGGCTCCGTTCCACGGCGTCAAGGAGGAAGCATGATGGCGCCTTTGAATACCGTCACTAGTAACGGTTTCAGCTGGATTCCTCATTATGTTAGCCGAGTGTTGTGTGTTCATTGTACGTGGCACAAGTTGGTTAATGAGTCCATGTCCATGCGTGCATCCACCGGGAGGAGCTAGTAGCGTGGATCAAGAAGCAAGCAACAGAGTTTAAAGCAAGCAGCACGATCATGATGACCTAGCTAGTGGTCGCAAGGCAACCCACTTGCACTGGCGAGGGTCGAGGTACGGCGTCAGCCCATGGCTTGCTGCTCCACGCTTTCCAGGACAAAGATTTGAGGCGCGCAGCGAAAGTCATCCACCACCTCGACCTCGATCCATCCAACTGTTGGTTGAGTTCACCACTGGTGTAGATAACCCACCGGCACAAGGTGCCCCTACTTTCACACGCACGCACGCACGCACTTGCGTGCATACATACGTACCCCTCTCGCGTCAAACCTTAGCGGCAAAACCGAAGCAACAGTAGCGTACGTGGTCGACCGAGGACGGCCAGCTCGTGTGCAATCTGCTCGTGTACGCAGTGGCTACCGAATGCATGCATGCATGCACGGTTCAGTGCTAGCCTAGACCGTCACGCCAAGGAAGCGGTAGGGTACGCAGCGCACGGATCTGGAGCGGCTTAAGCTAGTCTGGAGCATAGCCTAACATGCATGCATGTTTTGGGCTTGGCATAATTACATGCATGCAATTAACCCAACGTCCCAGCCCCGGTCCATGCATGCACGGGCCGATGCACATGCACTCATCTGCTCTGCAAGCACTCCACTCCACATTGATTAGCCTAGCTTAAGTACGTACTACTACTCGCTTGCTTGAATCCTTGCTAGCGTAGCTTACTATTACTAGCGCTTGGCGCGCGCGGGTCACGACGCGGGGAAGGGGCCAAGGAGGACAAGGCCCGTACGTGCGCGCGCGCGCGGCCGTGTCATCTAATGTGACAAAGACACGCCGCGCAGACGATCGAGAGCGCGCGGCCGTGTGATCTAATGTGACAAAGACACGCCGCGCAGACGATCGATCGAGGGCGCGCGTCGAGACGGAGCGAGCGCGGCCTCCTGAGCCGGCGCCTCTTCGGCTTTCCTGTCTTTAAAGGCCTCCCAAAATATTCCGATCGAGGGTCAGCACCCCCCACAGAAAAGGAGAAGCCACCTCCTCTCCTGCTTCTTCGTCTTCCCCCCGACGCTCCTCTCAGTCTCGCCTCCAATCTGCTGCTTTGATAGTGTCTCTGAGCTCGTTCGTAGCTTGCCCGGCCGGCGGCGAGCTACATGGGCACGCGCGAGGAGGAGGCGCGTCCCTCGTAACGGCGGCGTCGGGGCGCGCGTTCGGCTCGGCGGTGATGCGTCCGGCCTCTTGCCCGGCCGGTGCATGTGGTAGCAGGATGCGGCGGGGGAGCTGGACGGGCGGCCATGGCCAAGAAGCGGAGGGGTGCAGCAGCAAGAAGAAGAAGCTGTTACTAGTGGTGTAGAGGTCGGTCGGCGGCGGCATACACGGGAAAGCCAGGCATTCATTTTCTCTCAAGTTCAACCACCTTTCTTTAGCTTCCCTCTCCATGGCAATGGCCAATGGCTGCCCTTACTACTTGTTATCTTCTCTCCCTCTCTCTCTCTCTCTCTCTCTCTCTCTCTCTCTCTCTCTCTCTCTCTCTCTCTCTGAGATTCTTTTAAGTTTAATTTGTAGCTAGTTCTTAATCTGGTAAAAGTTGGAAGAACAAAATGCACGGGCATCTGTATATCTGTATCCGTTTTCCTGATGTATCTCAGATCTCTCCGGCTAATTAACATGTTTCATTGGAATAGTTACTAACAGCAGCGACCAGGTACTGTACTATAGTACTGACTGGGCACCCAGCTATTGGAGTAGTAGTAATCTAGAGCTGCTGCCGCAAAATCAATTAATGTCGGGAACACTCCATTTCAAGAGGCAAATGACAGAAATGCGCATGGCCTGTACTCCACCTGCTGTTGGCATTTTGTTAATTTCAAGCTACTAGTTATACATGTACTCTCATTTGACAATGCATGTTAATCTTTTTGTGTCTTCGGTTAATGTCCTGCCGCCACAGTATTAGCAGCACAGTGCCGCCACAGTATTAGCACAGTGCTGCGTTGCTCGTTAGAGAGCCCTACGAGGATCCACGCACGCACGGCGTCAAGGATGAAACTGTTGTGACCAGATTTTGTGTGGCGCATTTTATCGCCGCTGCTTCGTCCTTGGAAGAATCATTTATGGTGCAACATAGTGCCCCTTTTTCTTTTTTTGGTGTCTCTGGTTTGGCCTCTGACGTGCCTTTAACGTGCGGCCTTCACTCTTGACTGTTCATCCATCAACCGATCGAGCACGTACCAGGCACGTACGCTTCGTTGTTTTTCAAGTTTGGGGGAGGTTCGTGATTGATTAGGCGGCTAGAACCGGACTAGATTAGCCGTTTGCACGTTGAATTATATTGCATTTTACTCTCTTTTTTGCGCCGTGTGTGTTGCATTTGACTCTGTTATTGTGGGCTTTTCGGCATGTTAGTTCTCCAGCTTTAAGGCACATGCTGATGATGGATGGACGGATAGATTCCGCTTTGTATGGGTACATTTGCTAGTGCCTACTTTTCCGTGCCTACACCATTTTTCAGTCACACACTAGGACTTTCATGCCTCTGAGTACTAAGAGATTTTCAGGCCCGTCGGTCAGGGATTGATTCTTATCCTGCAATCCCTATCTTTGTTCTTTCGAAATATATATGATCATGCATGCAAGCATCTAAGTATAAAACCGAATCAACTTGTTGAAATTGATGTGTGTCGTCAGAACTGCGGCGTGGTGAAGGCTACCTCCTCCTTCACAATCACACCGCCGGCCGTACGCGCCGTGCCGTGGCCCGGGTCAAACCACGGCGGCGATTACCAACCAACAGTGTCTCACTGACAAGTCAGAATTCGCGCGCGGGCCGCGGCCCTCGGGATCCGCCCTCTCCCTGAACAAACGTGCAGGCGGCCGGCGCCGCGAAATCGGTGCGCGCTGCCGCTGCATGCACACGCAGCGAGCGAGCGAGCTGCTGGCTTTGACTTGGCTGGCACCAAAGATGATGATACTCTACCCATGCATGGGTTCCGGGTTCGGTTGGTTCGATCACCCGCTGGCGCCCCGTGTGTCCGTGTCCTTTTGCACCGGCTGCTCGTTTTCTAGCATCGTCGTGCAATGTCCTTGTGGTTTGAAGTTTTCATGAGACGGGGGGTGGTTTTGATTTTAATTACTAGGGCGCGCGTAGCAGGTGACTCTCCAGAGTTTTGCGGCGTGCATCACGCGCCGCATTGACTTTCTGCCCCCGTCGGGTCGATCTGGCGTGCAGCAGTCAGAGGCTCCTGTCTCCCCGCCTCGGTGCAAATTAATCAAGGAAGGAGTATGAGCACTTCTCCAATGCCAATGCCGACTCTTAAAACGGCCACACTATTTATCTGTGAACTGGTCCAGACTAATCCGTGAACATGGATATAGGAGCCCAACAATATATGAACGAAATATGTATCCGTGGCAGATTGCAAAACGATCTACTGCATCCAGCGCCGTCAGATCTGGCAACCGCTCGATCCGCATCTACTCTGTCCGCAACTTCTACGCCCGAGCGCCCAGGCACGGCTGCGCGAGCACGCATTGACCGGCCATCAGCAGCTTCGATCGAACCACCTGTTCCCTTGCACCCCTCGAGCACCAGCGCCTCCTCAAGTCGCCGCCATAGCCTACTGCTCCGGCGAGCAGCTCCTTCCACGGCCAACACTCGCCGGTGCAGGAGCTCCATCACCATCTCCATGGGATTCCTGCCTCCCCTGCAGCCCATCGACAATCACGTCCTCCACACGTCTCGGCCATAGCAGCCGCTGCTGCCCGCTGTTTTGCTGGCCACGGCCATAGGCTCCGGCCAGCGCCGACTACAAGATAGGACACTCGCATCGATCTCCTTCATCTTTGAACAATAAGTTGCGTGCTCAACTAAAATGGATTCGCAATGAAGAGATCTACGAATTTCATATTGAAGTCCACGCGATTCGTAGCCTAAATCAACAAGTATGATGGATAATTGGGAGTTCTTAGTCTCTGTGTTATCAGTTTTCAGTTTTCAGATACAGGTTTCGTTGATTGGAGGTCGAAGACAACTCTTGGTGGGCTTCAGAGAGAGAAAAGAGTTGGGCTGAGCCCAATGATGGGCAGAGGCCTAGTTAGGAAAAGTTAATGTTCGCTAAAGAAAACATGTTTTGTGGGTCTTTTAGCTTCACTGGTGCATCATTTGTACTACACTAGCAAAAGGGCCCATGCGTTGCAACGGGTTAAAAAAATCACATGCATTAAACACAACAAATATGGCTGGAGAAGCTCCACCTGTGTCGCCCGTCTATTTTTCTTCCTGCATTGTTGATAGTGGCAATAGTGTCCACCTGATTACAATACGCCCAAGGCCATTGCCAACTTATACTGTTCTTAGGGATAAGATGAAACTATGTTTCTTAGGACAGAGAGTAGGGCATGAACAATAATGGCGAAAGCAAATGCACATAGTAGATAACCTTATAGAATGTATAGAAAGAGAGGCTAAAACAGAATGGTTCACAAAATGTACAATCTTAACTCTACTACAGACTATAGAAAAACCAAAGATAATCAGATGCATGTTCTTCCAAAATAACTTCAATTGGTTGCACTGCACTTAGATGAAATACAAACTAATAGCCGCATTTGTTCAGGACAAAATGTCAAGCATTCATAGCTGTCTTACGATTGTTATGGTCAAATACAAATCATGGTGAAGAACTATTATAACTTCTCTATAGCAATAGCAAGACACTATATAGATCTAACCCAATCAATCACATACATAGGAAAAAGCAATAAGGCAGAAAATACGCATCTCAAATCACAAGAAACACATCATTGTCACGGATATTGCTTTTGCAACCTTGGCACTTCGAATATATTGCTAATGGAGAGCCATGCTGAAGTTGAAATAGGGGCCCGTCCCCAACTCCTGGACTACAGCCTTCACAACATCCAGCATGGTGGAGCCGGACCGGAGCAAGTCCATGTCAGAGACACGCAGTGGCAACAGCCACAACCGACCATGCGCGGGTCGTGAGGTGTGGATGGAGACACATGAACCGAAGTGTTATATATAGATAGGCATGGGCATTCGGTTCTAACTCAACCGATCAATTCGGTCCCGGGTTTTGACAACTTTGGTTACTCCTCCCCGCAAAAAAAAACTTTGGTTACTCCTCCTCACAAGGGTAGCTATAGCTTGTTGGTATTGACATGCATATAGATATATCAACAACAACAGTTTTTATGAAACATGCAAATAAATTATATGCATCATACCTCTGTAAGTGACGACAATGGACAACAGCATAAAGTTTTGAACTAAAGCATATAGTAATCACATTATCTATGGCTGCTGCACGCCAATGTTTTAATAAGAACAACAACAAAAAAGCATTCTTATCACAAGAGTGCTAAATACAATACAACCTTACTTTCTTTTTATAGATTAAGATTACAAATGAATAGTCTAATTAGTTAAGATCCACAATCCTTGATAGCACAATCTTGGACAATAGCGCCCCAAACCCCTATTTACCTCTTACAGAATCGTTGCCCTACTGCAGCGCGCCGTGATGTGACTATTCTGGAGTGCAGCAAGGCCGAACATGCAGACACCGCAAGCGCCGCTCCTTCGGCGAGGCCTCAGCCCACGCACGCCGTGGTCGTCCAGTCCAGCAGGGTGCTTTTGCCGAGTCGGCTGTTGTGTCGGGCGCGTGTGTGATAGCTTGCTACATGCTACTGCTGCGTACGTGTGCTTGCTTGGTGGGTGTTTGCTGTGCTAGCTGTCATGCGCACTTGCGTTGTGCTGGATAGGAAAGGAGATGACTGCAAGTCATAGGCGCTTACTTGTCTTGTAAAACTACAGAAGTTTTCCATTTTTCATCACAGCTTTCCAAGCATTCTTATCAGAAGCAAGCGAAGCGTCAACATCCTGCAGCCAAAGTAGAATCTGTACTCAAGGCAAGGTAAATAAACAACAGTAGGTTGTCTGCACTTAATGCAAACTGAAGAACATGGGTTGATATTTCACCAATATATGAAGCCAACTGAAGAACATGGGTTGAGATTTCACCAATATACGAAGCCAACTTGTCTTCTAACACTAATAGAAAGAAACGAAAAAATTATGACTCCACGAACATATCATTAGGTTGACCTTGCCTTGACACTTTCAATACATAGTTAGAGCATAAAAACCTGAGCTTCAGGACTGTCCTCTGTAGCATGGTGAAGGCTTCAATAACACGTCCCAGGCCCAGGCAGGCGAGCGACAATAGTGTGGACGTGGCCCAGCCTCGCCCCGAAAGTAGCACAGATTGAGAAAAGCCTCCTTCCAAAGCAGCATCATACTCCTTCAATGATTCGATGTGAAGCAAACATCACTTACAATGAACCAGGGTTGCTCGGCTCCATTCCAATTCTATGTACTTGACATTGTCGAGGTTATCAAAATAAACATCATAACTTTGGAATTTTTGCTAAAGAAAGCCATTTTATATTTATAAGTACCTCTGAAATTATGCAATGGCCTCAGCTATCTGTCCAAGAGAATTGACCATGATGCAACAATACTCATGCAACGGTATGCATAAACTCTAGACTCCAACCTATGAGTGGAAGGTAAATCTAAATAAAGCTGAATACAACATAGTATTAAATTTTATGCAGATTAATCCACTTGCATTTGAAAGAAAGAAATTAAGACCAAGGAAAAAATTCAAACTTTAGCATTCAAATTTACATCACAAATACTAAAGTTTTCATTGCTGATTGACACTTTATCCCTTCCTCTTTCTTATCCACGGTCCATCTTCTACCTGCTACATCTCTCCCACCTCCTCCTCCAGGAGATACACTGACATTTTTTTAGGCACTAACTCTAATATAACACGACTTCGAGTAAAACCTTCAGCCCTGTGCATGAATCAAATACCATATTAGCTTAAAATTGGAATAGTAAATAACTACGAATTTCCCATGTTTATGCAAATCGAACATCAAATCTGCTCGTTCACAAAACATCTGTTTCATAGAGAGTTGCCTTATAAACCTCTGCTCTGGAATTACATAGAGAGTTACCTTGAACCTGAATTGCGGCTTACAGTTACAATATGCGCGGCAAAAGTTATTAAGAAAATTGCGTTATTTACTTGCTCGCACCAACTTAAACTGCCAGTTGCTGTAGCTATTTTCAAAAAGGAAAGAAGATGGCAAAATAATACAAAGTTCCATCCTATAACCATAAGTAAACTCGGTCGTAAATCAAAGATAACTACTACAGGAGCTGATCCACGCTTTCATCCTCATATGTGACAGTCTCTTATAATTAACCAGTTCCCCATATTATAACAACCATTGCATTATAATATTGTAACACTAATGAACAAAAGAAATCATTTTATCGGAAACAGGGAGCAATTATAACAATACTGCAAATAGTGGACTATCCATGTATTCATCTTGACATAAAACATCTAATAATCTTGAAAAGCTAAATATAGGATGCATAAGCTACTCGATGGGGGCATAGCTACTCCATGACCTGATCCACCCTTTCAACATCAGAGTGTTATGTACCACAATCACAACCAGCAGTAGGAAAATAAGGCCAAAGACATATTACTGTAGATTGCAGAGAACCAAATACCATGATTTCAATCCTCCTTGTCTACATACATCAAGTGGAAAACCGGCCTACGAAGTTGCGGCGAACCGTAGAACACTGTCGGACGAGTTTAGTTCACTCCTGGCCCTACAGCATGTAACATTTTGATCTCTCTAAGCTTCAGTTTGGGAAGATCAGTGATAACAAAAACTGATACCCACCATCATCATGAACTACTGGAACAACACGCCAAAGAAGTGGTTCCCCTCAGACCTATTTTTTTTCTTAGCATGAAACTGAACAATCCTGAAAGCCTGAAACGTGAATAATTACGTACAAAATTAGAACTGAATTTATGCAAGATAGTGTGAATTCTGGATGACCCATGTGAATCAATAGCGGAATCCATGTGAAATTCTCAAGGGAACTAACTAACTTACTGGTGCAAATCCCCTTGGCGCGTCACTTGGACCCGATAGAGCTGCAATCAGGACAAAAGGGAGAGAAGCGCTAGTCACAATTCTGCATTTATCGACAGGTCCATTGGAGGAACAAGAAAAAACTCAGGGGAAAGGGGACTGACCAGGAAACAAATTGGGCCTGGAGTCGTCGGAATTGCACGAGCTTGGCCTCGAGGATGAGCCGCCGCAGCTTCTTGAGGTCGCAAAAAGAGGGAGTCGAAAGAGACAGAGGCCGGGCCTGCAGGTCGCCATTGAGGTCCTGCCTGGGGCAGATTCCGGTCGAGGACCCTTCCTTCTTATGATAGCCAAGTCAAATCCGGGTCGGTCACTCCATGGCTTTGTGTTGGAGAAGAACACAGACCCTAACTCGATCCAGGACTCCCATCTCGATCCAAATCAGAGAAGCACGGGAACAAGAGGTTGGAGATTGATGAGGCTGTGGGTGGCGCCGAAGAAGATTAGGGGCAGATGTGGAGGGGAAGGAGGACGGATGGCGGATGGCTGGAGAAGAAGACCGGCTGGCGGCGGCGGACGGCCGGAGAAGAAGACCGAGGGCGGCGGCGGGCAGAGGCGGCGAAGAGAGCATACATCGAAGGAAGCCATCCGTCACTTTGAAAAGGACAGCGGGCTGAATATACTAAAGTACAGGGCGTTGTTTGCAAAAACGAAACGCTTTTCCCTGGCTACTCGGGCCAAGGCCCAACTGGATCGCAGCCCAGCTAAGCGACCAAGAAAGAACGTAGCGGTCAGAGACAAAATTTAGTACCACCTCGAATATGTTTTAAATTCAAACTGAAAGCGTAAAATCACGGGAAGAAGCGTATTGCGACGGTGAACCCGACAAAGTCAATCCGTGCTTTATTATTAGGGAAAGATTTTAAGAACTAATATCATGCTAACTTTTGACCCAAGAAAGATTGATGTAGAAATATACCCTCGGTAACTTCTATGTAAATATCATGATAATTTATATACAATTGATCTGATAATTTACGTACAAACACCACGATAAATTTGACATAGAAAGTTTTTACTGAAAACAAACCCCGGTAACTCTATGCAAATAGCACGGTAATACACACTGTAGACATGATAACTTACGCAAAAACACCGCGGTAATTTTGAACCAGGGAAAAAAAGTTATTAGAAACATACCCCGCAGACCTGATAATTTTACCTACAAACATCGTGGTAATTTTGACCCGAGGAAAAAAGTGGTTGAAAAACATAACCACGTTAACTTATGTGTAAATAATATGATAATTTACGCTCCGCGGACTTGATAACATACATACAAACACCACAATAACTTTGACCCCAAGGGGTGTATTACAAATGTGCCACCGATAATCCCTATGTAAATAACGTGGTAATATAAGCATCGCTTAACTGATAACTTACATACAAAACATGATGATAACTTCCTGACCCGGAAAACTTTTTGTTGACAAACATATGCTCGCTAATTTATGTGTAAATAGTACGGTAATATATGTGTCACATACCTGATAATTTACGTACAGAACACCGCGGTTCCATTGACCAAACATGAAAAAGTTGTTTAAAAACACACCCTTGGTAACTTATGTGAAAATAGCATGGTAATATATGAATAAGCACCGCGGTAACATTTTTTTCGAAGGGCAAAAGTTATTGAAAAACATACACTCGATAACTTGTGTGTAAGTGCCATGATAATATACGAACTGCAGATCTGATAACTTGGCTATAAACACCACGGTAACATTGACCAAAAGGGGGAAAGGTGGTTGAAAAACATACCCTTGGTAAATTGTGTGCAAATAACATGTTAATACACAAACCGAAGAACTGATAACTTATGTACAAAGACCGTGGGCAATTTTTTTTCCGGGGAAACACCGCGTTAATTTTCGACCTATGAGAAAAGAATTATTGGAAAATTTACCCTAGTAACTTATGTGAAAATTGCATGATAATAGACGAAGTGAAACTTGATAACTGTATAAACATCGCGGTAATTTGAAACATGGGATGTAGTATGTCAAATTTCATTTTTGTCCTCTTTTTGTATGCTATCAGGCTTCCTCTCAAAACCATAACCTACACTCAAAACGCCATGGTAACTTTCACGAAGGGGAAGGGGGTTGATCAAACATAACCCCACCCCCACCCCCGCGCACTTTAAATTCTGTGCAAAATTGATATGTCTCCGTCGTATCTACTTTTCCAAACACTTTTGCCCTTGTTTTGAACTCTAAATTGCATGATTTGAATGGAACTAACCCGGACCGACGCTGTTTTCAGCAGAATTGCCATGGTGTTATTTATGTGCAGAAACAAAAGTTCTCGGAATGACCTGAAACTCCACGGAACATATTTTTGAAAAATATTAAAAATACTGGAAGAAGAATCCACGTTAGGGAGCCTCCACCTGTCCACGAGGGTTGGGGGCGCGCCCCCTGCCTCGTGGGCCCCCTGGAGCTCCACCGACCTCAACTCCAACTCCATATATTCGTGTTCGGGGAGAAAAAAATCAGAGAGAAGGATTCATCGCGTTTTACGATACGGAGCCGCCGCCAAGCCCTAAAACCTCTCGGGAGGGCTGATCTGGAGTCCGTTCGGGGCTCCGGAGAGGGGAATCCGTCGATGTCGTCATCATCAACCATCCTCCATCACCAATTTCATGATGCTCACCGCCGTGCGTGAGTAATTCCATCGTAGGCTTGCTGGACGGTGATGGGTTGGATGAGATTTATCATGTAATCGAGTTAGTTTTGTTAGGGTTTGATCCCTAGTATCCACTATGTTCTGAGATTGATGTTGCTATGACTTTGCTATGCTTAATGCTTGTCACTAGGGCCCGAGTGCCATGATTTCATATCTGAACCTATTATGTTTTCATGAATATATGTGAGTTCTTGATCCTATCTTGCAAGTCTATAGTCACCTACTATGTGTTATGATCCGGCAACCCCGAAGTGACAATAGTCGGGACCACTCCCGGTGATGACCGTAGTTTGAAGAGTTCATGTATTCACTATGTGTTAATGCTTTGGTCCGGTACTCTATTAAAAGGAGGCCTTAATATCCCTTAGTTTCCATTAGGACCCCGCTGCCACGGGAGGGTAGGACAAAAGATGTCATGCAAGTTCTTTTCCATAAGCACATATGACTATATTCGGAATACATGCCTACATTACATTGATGAATTGGAGCTAGTTCTGTGTCACCCTATGTTATGACTGTTACATGATGAACCGCATCCGGCATAATTCTCCATCACCGATCCAATGCCTACGAGCTTTTCACATATTGTTCTCCGCTTATTTACTTTTCCGTTGCTACTGTTACAATCACTACAAAACCCAAAAATATTACTTTTGCTACCGTTACTTCCATATTACTTTGCTACTAAATACTTTGCTGCAGATACTAAGTTATCCAGGTGTGGCTGAATTGACAACTCAGTTGCTAATACTTGAGAATATTCTTTGGCTCCCCTTGTGTCGAATCAATAAATTTGGGTTGAATACTCTACCCTCGAAAACTGTTGCGATCCCCTATACTTGTGGGTTATCAAGACTATTTTCTGGCGCCGTCGCCGGGGAGCATAGCTCTATTCTTTGAGTCACTTGGGATTTATATCTGCTGGTCACTATGAAGAACTTGAAAGACGAGAAAACAAAAATTTATCCCTCAACTACGAGGGGAGGTAAGGAACTGCCATCTAGCTCTGCACTTGATTCACCTTCTGTTTTGAGTAAGCTTGCGACACCTAAACCTGCTTCTGCTATTCATTCTGATATGTCGCATATTATTGATGATGCCACTTCTGCTATGCATGATACTTATGATGAAACTACTTCTATGCTTGATACTACTGTGCCACTTGGTGAATTTCTTGATGAACAACTTGCTAGGGCTACAGAGAATGAAATTATTGAAACTGATAATATTGAAGATAGTGATGATGAAGACTCTCCCCCTAATAAATATGAATTGCCTGTTGTGCCTGAGGGCTATGTTCTGGATGAAGAAGCTGCTAGAGCTATTCTTGCTTGCAATGATAGAAGTGATCTTAAGAAGTTATTAGCTAAATGGAAGCAACAATCTCTTAATGCTAGAATGAAACCTGACCCTGCTTTTGCTACTTCACCTATCTTTGTTACTGATAAGGATTATGAATTTTCTATTGATCCTGATATAATTACTTTGGTTGAGTCTGATCCTTTCTATGGCTATGAATCTGAAACTGTTGTGGCACATCTTACTAAATTAAATGATATAACCACCCTGTTCACTAATGATGAGAGAACTCGCTATTTTTACATTCTTAAAATATTTCCGTTCTCATTAAAGGGTGATGCTAAGATATGGTTTAATTCTCTTGATCCTGGTTGTGTGCGTAGTCCCCAGGGTATGATTTATTACTTCTCTGCTAAATATTTCCCTGCTCATAAGAAACAAGCTGCTTTAAGGGATATATATAATTTTGTGCAAATTGAAGGACAGAGTCTCCCACATGCTTGGGGGAGGCTTCTCCAACTACTTAATTCTTTGCCTGATCATCCACTTAAGAAAAATGAAATACTTGATATCTTTTATAATGGACTAACCGATGCTTCTAGAGATTACCTGGATAGTTGTGCTGGTTCTATTTTCAGGGAAAGAACACCGGATGAAGCTGAAATTCTATTGAATAATATGTTGACAAATGAAAATAATTGGACACTTCCTGAGCCAACCCCTGATCCTATTCCTAAACCAACTCCGAAGAAAAGAGGTGTTCTATTTCTCAGTCCTGAAGATATGCAAGAGGCAAAGAAATCTATGAAAGAAAAAGGTATTAAAGCTGAAGATGTTAAGAATTTACCTCCTATTGAAGAAATACATGGTCTTAATTTACCGCATGTTGAAGAAACATATGATCTTAATCCGTCACCTATTGAAGAAGCTCATGGTCTTGATAACCCGACACAGGTAGTAAAGGTAAATCCTCTCTATAGATTTGATGGAGGTGATATCCCTCAATATAAGTCTGCTAGACAATGCTTAGATGAGTTTGACAACTTTATTGTTAAACAAGAAAACTTCAATGCTTATTTCGGTAGACAATTAAAAAAATGCTTATATGATTGAACACTTGGGTGATTATATGGCTAATGTTAAAAGTGAACTTAAACTCATTAGTAAACATGCTTCTATGGTTACCACTCAAGTAGAACAAGTACTTAAAGCTCAGAATGATTTGCTCAATGAATTGAATAATAAGAATAATGACTATGCTGTCAGAGTGGCTACTAGAACTGGTAAAATGACTCAGGAACCTTTGTATCCTGAAGGCCACCCTAAGAGAATTGAGCAAGATTCTCAGAGAAATAATAGTGATGCACCCAGTTCTTCTAAACAGAAGAAAAAGAAAAATGATAGGACTTTGCATGCTTCTAGTGAACCTATTGCTGAAACACCTGAGAATCCTAATGATATTTCTATTTCTGATGCTGAAACACAATCTGGTAATGAACATGAAACTAGTGATAATGTTAATGATGATGTTCATGTTGATGCTCAATCTAGCAATGATAATGATGTAGAAATCGAACCTGCTGTTGATCTTGATAACCCACAATCAAAGAATCAACGTTATGATAAGAGAGATTTTGTTGCTAGGAAACAAAGTAAAGAAAGAGAACCATGGGTTCAGAAACCCATGCCTTTTCCTCCCAAACCATCCAAGAAAAAGGATGATGAAGATTCTGAGCGCTTTGCTGAAATGATTAGACCTATCTTTTTACGTATGCGATTAACTGATATGCTCAAAACAAATCCTTATGCTAAGTATATGAAGGATATTATTACAAACAAAAGAAAGATACCGGAAGCTGAAATTTCCACCATGCTTGATAATTACACTTTCAAGGGTGGAATACCTAAGAAGTTAGGAGATCCAGGAGTACCCACTATACCATGCTCCATTAAAAGAAATTATATTAAAACTGATTTGTGTGATCTTGGAGCCGGTGTTAGTGTTATGCCTCTCTCTTTATATCGTAGACTTGATTTGAATAAGTTGACACCTACTGAAATATCTTTGCAAATGGCTGATAAATCAACTTCTATACCTGTCGGTATTTGTGAGGATGTGCCTGTTGTGGTTGCAAACGTTACTATTTTAACGGACTTTGTTATTCTTGATATTCCCGAGGACGATAGTATATCTATTATTCTTGGAAGACCCTTTTTGAATACTGCAGGGGCTGTTATTGATTGCAACAAAGGCAATGTCACTTTTCATGTTAATGGCAATGAGCATACAGTACACTTTCCGAGGAAACAACCTCAAGTCCACAGTATCAATTCTATTGGAAAAATTCCATCGATTATTTTTGGAGGTTTTGAATTTCCTCTTCCTACTGTCAAGAAGAAATATGATATTCTTATTATTGGGGATGTGCATATCCCCATAGAGGTAACATAGTGTTATTCGAAATTTCTCCGGTTCCATGTTATTTGGAATGAGTTTGTTAACAAGACTTGATCAACCTTGTTAGTGGATTCCTTTTGATGAGCATGAGATGCTTGAAGTTAGAAGGCACAACCTTCTGTACCCTCTCTCTACTTTCTGTTATTTAGGTGAAATAAAGTAAAAATAGTATTTTTCTGTCTGTTTTCTGAATTATCCGTGCAGTATAAAAATACCCCAAAAATAAAAGTTCTCCAAATGCCCTGAAATTGAAATATGATTTTTTTCTAGAATATTTGAGAATATCTGGCACTGAGAACAGAGCAGGGGGAGCAAGCACCTGGCCACGAGGGTCCAGGGCGCGCCCCCTGCCTCGTGGGCCCACGGTGGCTCCCCTCCCCTTATTCCAGCCACCACACACTTCTTATTCCTCCCAAAAAAATCACTATCCAGCTCAAGCATGAGTTCTAGCTCATTTTGCTGCCATTTTTGATCTCCTTGCTCAAAGCACCTCTCACAAAACTGCTTTATGGGATTGTTCCTTGGTATGTGACTCCTCCATTGGTCCAATTAGTTTTTGTTCTAGTGCTTTATTCATTGCAAATTTGTGCTGCCTAGGTGACCATGTTCTTGAGCTTGCATGTCAAATTTATATGGTTCCAAGTAGTTCTAATGCATGATATAGGCTCTAGGCACTTGTAGGAGTAGTTGCTATCAATTTTGTTGAGCTTGGTTCACTTTTATTTGAAGCTACTAAAAATTTCAGAATTTTTCAGAAAATAATGAAGAGATTTTTGAGGGGCTCATCGAGCCGAAGCTCAAAGGAAAAGGAAAGTGAGGAAGTATAGAGGCCCAAATATAATCTGCCTTGCACCGCGGAGGTTCGGCCGTGTGAATGGCCTTCTGATGATTTCTTGAGAGCAGCCGGGATTTATGATTATTTTTATGAATTGGCTGAGAATGCAGGCCTCACCGACTTCCTCCGCGACCAACGCGAACAGTATCTCTTACTCACCAATACTTTTGTGCAAAACTTCTACTATTATCCTAAGGAATCACCTCCTTCAGTAGAGTTTCATTTATATGATGTGGTTAAGAAGATGTCACTAGATGAATTTTGCAAGGTTTGCAAAATACCTTTCGAGGGTAGCTTAGAGGAACCACATCGTAAAGATGTGGACGGGTTTATTGATACTATTACTGTAGGGGAAACTAGGAAGGTTTCCGATGCAAGAATCACTAGCATACATTTTCCTGTTTTACGCTACTTTGCAATATTTGCTAGTCGTTGTTCAATTGGTCACGGAAACTGTGGAAACCTTAGTGTTCCTGATATTATTACCTTGTTCCATGGTTTATTCCGCGATGACTCTGTTAGTATGGGCGGTATTATTGCCAAACGGTTAAGTCTGAACCGTACAAAGGGCCCCATCTTTGGAGGTGTCTATGCTTCACGCCTTGCTGCATATTATAACATACCCATTAGGCACTATGAAAAAGAAGAAAAATTGCTGCCCACTGTTTATTTAGATTATAAGAGTATGGTAGCGCATGATTTTATTGTTAAGAATAGGGAAGGGGCGCTTAAATACAAATTGTTCTTTGATAAACATCACCCTGAAACTATTACCTTGCCTGCTCCTTCCTTGTTTGATTTATCAGCATGCCCGTATCTCGTTCCGCTGGCGGCCATTCACGCCTACGGGAACCCTGCGTCATCCACAGAGCCAGAGCCGGAACCACAATTTGATCCTCCACGACAGTCTAATTATCAGTGGGATCCAGAGATGATTGCCAACCAGTGGCAATCAGGGGCTTCTTCATCTCAATACGACCCCGGTTATAACTTTGGATATCCGCCAGGCCATCCGTGGCAATAAACCAACTTAGGCCAAAAGCCTAAGCTTGGGGGAGTACGTATTTCTCACCGACATTATATTTATGTCCACACACTCATTGCTAGTTGTCGGTGCTCATACTCTTTCATTGTATTATCCATGCTAGTTTATTTTCTTTTTACGCTTTCTTCTTGTGTGTTTAATAAACCTTAAGAAAAACAAAAAAAATAGTTGTAGCTTTAAGCTAGTTTACTTTCATGCTGTAGTAATAATTAAAAAGAAAACCCAAAAATATTTCCCGTTCTTCTTTTGCTTGTTGGGAGCTTTCCCGTGTAAATAGTTTTATTTCTTTTCTTTTCTTTGGGGGTCGATAGGAGAAGACCATAATTGAAATTGTTGAAGTGGCTCTTATATGCATTATTGTTGATTTAACCAAGATCCCATATTGCCTTGTCTTCTCCTATTTATTGAATGCTCGCAGATTCCAGCTTAGTCCAATGCACATGCACTGTTATTATTATTCACATCATTCGGTCGTGCAAGTGAAAGGCAATTATGACGATATATGATGGACTGATTGAGATGGGAGAAGCTGGTATGAACTCGACCTCTCTTGTTTTTGTAAATATGATTAATTCATCATTCCTGATTCAGCCTATTATGAATAAACATGTTTGCAATGACAATTAGAGATTATAGTTGCTCGTGCCATGCTTGATTAACTATGAGTTATAATGGTTTACCTTGCGTGCCAACATGCTATTAAAATGGTTGTGATGTGGTATGATGGGGTGGTATCCTCCTTTGAATGATTCACGTGACTTGACTTGGCACATGTTCACACATGTAGTTGAAACAAATCAGCATAGCCTTCACGTATTTTATGTTCATGGTGGATTATATCCTACTCATGCTTGTACTCAATGTTTATTAATTTTAATGCATGTTCATGACTGTTGTCGCTCTCTAGTTGGTCGCTTCCCAGTCTTTTGCTAGCCTTCACTTGTACTAAGCGGGAATACTGCTTGTGCATCCAATCCCTTAAACCCCAAAGTTATTCATATGAGTCCACTATACCTTCCTATATGCGGTATCTACCTGCCGTTCCAAGTAAATTTGTATGTGCCAAACTCCAAACCTTCAAATGAAATTCTGTTTTGTATGCTCGAATAGCTCATGTAGCAACTAGGGATGTCCTTATCTTCCATGTTAGGCGGGTTATTCTCAAGAGGAGTGGACTCCGCTCCTCACTCATGAGAAAATGGCTAGTCACCGGGATGCCCACTCCCATGCTTTATGCAAATCAAATCAAAATAATTGCAAACAAAACTCCCCCTGGGACTGTTGTTAGTTGGAGGCACTCGTTGTTTCGAGCAAGCCATGGATTGATGCTTGTGGTGGAGGGGGAGTATAAACTTTACCATTCTGTTTGGGAACCGCCTATAATGTGTGTAGCATGGAAGATATCGCCATCTCTTGGTTGTTATGTTGACAATGAAAGTATGCCGCTCAAAATATTATTCATCTCTATTTCAAAATCGAGCTCTGACACCTCTACAAATCTCTGCCTCCCTCTGCGAAGGGCCTATCTATTTACCTTTATGTTGAGTCATCACCCTCTTATTAAAAAGCACCACCTGGAGAGCACTACTGTCATTTGCATCCATTACTATTAATTTATATTGGGTATGACTATGACTGGATCTCTTTTACCATGAATTACAATGTCTAGTCAGTCCTTGATCTTTAAAGGTGCTCTGCATTTATGTTTTGCGGTCTCAGAAAGGGCTAGCGAGATACCATCTTGTTATATCATATTGTGATTGTTTTGAGAAAGTGTTGTCATCCGAGATTTATTATTATTGCTCGCTAGTTGATTATGTCATTGATATGAGTAAACATGAGACCTAAGAGTTATTGTGAATATGGTTAGTTCATAATTTTGCTGAAAACTTGAATGTTGGCTTTACATATTTACAACAACAAGAGCAAACAGAGTTTGTAAAAGTTTTTCTTTATCACTTCCAGTTTATCAACTGAATTGCTTGAGGACAAGCAAAGGTTTAAGCTTGGGGAGTTGATACGTCTCCGTCGTATCTACTTTTCCAAACACATTTTCCCTTGTTTTGGACTCTAACTTGCATGATTTGAATGGAACTAACCCGGACTGACGCTATTTTCAGCAGAATTGCCATGGTGTTATTTATGTGCAAAAACAAAAGTTCTCGGAATGACCTGAAACTCCACGGAACATATTTTTGGAAAATATTAAAAATACTGGAAGAAGAATCCACGTCAGGGGGGCCTCCACCTGTCCACGAGGGTGGGGGGCGCGCCTGCCCCCCTGGGCGCGCCCCCTGCCTCGTGGCCCCCCTGGAGCTCCACAGACCTCAACTCCAACTCCATATATTCGTGTTCGGGGAGAAAAAAATCAGAGAGAAGGATTCATCGCGTTTTACGATACGGAGCCGCCGCCAAGCCCTAAAACCTCTCGGGAGGGCTGATCTGGAGTCCGTTCGGGGCTCCGGAGAGGGGAATTCGTCGCCGTCGTCATCATCAACCATCCTCCATCACCAATTTCATGATGCTCACCGCCGTGCGTGAGTAATTCCATCGTTGGCTTGCTGGACGGTGATGGGTTGGATGAGATTTATCATGTAATCGAGTTAGTTTTGTTAGGGTTTGATCCCTAGTATCCACTATGTTCTGAGATTGATGTTGCTATGACTTTGCTATGCTTAATGCTTGTCACTAGGGCGCGAGTGCCATGATTTCAGATCTGAACCTATTATGTTTTCATGAATATATGTGAGTTCTTGATCCTATCTTGCAAGTCTATAGTCACCTACTATGTGTTATGATCCGGCAACCCTGAAGTGACAATAGTCGGGACCACTCCCGGTGATGACCGTAGTTTGAGGAGTTCATGTATTCACTATGTGTTAATGCTTTGGTCTGGTACTCTATTAAAAGGAGGCCTTAATATCCCTTAGTTTCCATTAGGACCCCGCTGCCACAGGAGGGTAGGACAAAAGATGTCATGCAAGTTCTTTTCCATAAGCACGTATGACTATATTCGGAATACATGCCTACATTACATTGATGAATTGGAGCTAGTTCTGTGTCACCCTATGTTATGACTGTTACATGATGAACCGCATCCGGCATAATTCTCCATCACCGATCCAATGCCTACAAGCTTTTCACATATTGTTCTCTGCTTATTTACTTTTCCGTTGCTACTGTTACAATCACTACAAAACCCAAAAATATTACTTTTGCTACCGTTACTTCCATATTACTTTGCTACTAAATACTTTGCTGCAGATACTAAGTTATCCAGGTGTGGCTGAATTGACAACTCAGTTGCTAATACTTGAGGATATTCTTTGGCTCCCCTTGTGTCGAATCAATAAATTTGGGTTGAATACTCTACCCTCGAAAACTGTTGCGATCCCCTATACTTGTGGGTTATCAAAAATTACGATGTTGCACATGTTAAAGTTATTGTGATTTTCACGTTGTAGTTACCGGCCTTCTCATGATATAGGTACCAGCTTTACCATGTCATTTTTTTAACCAGGGGTGTTAATGTTTGAAGTTATCAGCATGCACATGTCATAGTTATCATGCTGCTCGGCCAAAGTTATCAAGCCCAAAATTAAGCTTTTCATTGACATGGTAGAAAGAAGAAGGGTTCAAATTCCGTTGTTTGCATACTATAGACAACAAGTTAAGATGGGTGAGTTGGTTATTAGGTATAGCAGGCACGCATTAGACCTGAGTTCAATTCCCCTTTTAAGTACTTTATTATTTCTTTTTCTTCCCATCTAAATTAACTAGCATAAAACCGGGAGAGATAAAAACCGTTTTGAAAATAAAAATCGGTGGAAGCCTCCTACGATCGAGCGAGTTCAAATGCTCGTTCGATCGCGAGCGGAACAAGGCCCTCTCTCTCTCTCTCTCTATATATATATATATATATATATATATATATATATATATATATATATAACGAGCGG
The DNA here is from genome assembly GCF_002575655.3 of Aegilops tauschii subsp. strangulata. Lineage (NCBI taxonomy): Eukaryota > Viridiplantae > Streptophyta > Magnoliopsida > Poales > Poaceae > Aegilops > Aegilops tauschii. The sequence goes on along the minus strand of NC_053039.3, from coordinate 384,905,414 downwards.
ATCGGGTTGGTAATTTTGCTAACTGGCACACATGTGCCAGTTATCGCTGTCCATATATGAACATAAATGGTCTGCCCTCAGTTCTGTAGCACAGCACGGCAACACGCCCTACTATACAATGTGGTGATTATCAAGTTGAAACAGTGAGTGATACAATAATTGATCAATATGTAGAGCAACAAGAAACAAAACTTACAATCTCAATATTTGCGAGCCTGGTGATCACCTTCTCTCTATTTATGCAATCGCACCGCAAAACTTCATGGCGGAGTTGGAGATGGTGTGTCACCAATGGGCTAGCGATTTCACATTTCGATCATGGATCACGTGCATGTCTTAGGGCGTGAAATGTTTTTGCTCATGAAACAAAGCATGCACGTTTTTCAAACATCGAGCCCCCTTGCCTCATGCCTATAGAGTCCGCAAATATGACCTTCCACGCATCACACAACAAATCATCATCCATCACCGAGTACCCCCCTATGCTGCTCTAAAAACAACAAGAAGGTAAAAAAACTCAATGTCATTTGACCGAACACCTGTTGGGCGTGGTGTTCGCCATGGATGGCGTCAGTAGGGGAGTAGAGGGTACTCGGTTGCAGAGGGATACTGGATGGACGACAGTGTAGTCCAAGGCGAGCAGGCGTGTGGGTTGGGGATGCAGAGCAACGGTGGTCCAGAAGAAAAGGGTGTGGATGTAGAGCAACAGGGAGCTGGTGCGAAGTGCAAGAAAAGTGGTTCGGGAGGGGAATTTGAGAGGGTCGACGGTGTCGGTGTCCTACATCACGGAGGTCCGGACGCTTGCAAACCTCCCCACAGTTTGCGTCCGGTATACGGGAATTCGGACAAGCGGACGCGTCCGCGGACAAATATGGGTCAACGTTTTATGGCAAACAACATCCATACATCCCGGCCCAAACGTATGCGGGCATTTTGAGAGTCCGCATTGAAGATTCCCTTGATATAATCTGGCTGAACCGTTAGGAATTCGTGCCCTCTAGAGAGCATCATGGTTCAATTGTGCTATCTTCAAAATTTGATTATACTCTCCCCACCATCACTCTCCCGAGCGGCACGGGTGGTAACATAGCCCACCACCATTGGCCACCTTCTCTCCCTCCTACCCCCTTACCATCACCAGAGGAGGCCGTCGGGCGAAGCCCGGGCGGCCGATGATGGCGGAGGGGCTCTCCCAACGTTTGAAGGCGAGTGAGGTAGAGTGCGCATGAGGGCGTCTTGTTGCCGTGTCGAGCTGTGTCTGGATGCAACAATGGGTGCTCATCGATGGGAGTGTGGTTGCGCGATGATACGTCTCCAACGTATCTATAATTTTTGATTGTTCCATGCTATATTATATTCTGTTTTGGACATTATTGGGCTTTATTATACACTTTTATATTATTTTTGGGACTAACCTATTAACCGGAGGCCCAACACAGAATTGCTGTTTTTGCCTATTTCAGAGTTTCGCAGAAAAAGAATATCAAACGGAGTCCAAACGGAATGAAACCTTCGGGAACGTGATTTTCGGAACAAACGTGATCCAGAGGACTTGGACCCTACGTCAAGACATCAACCAGGAGGGCACGAGGTAGGGGGGCGCGCCTACCCCCCGGGCGCGCCCTCCACCCTCGTGGGGCCCCTGTTGCTCCACCGACGTACTCCTTCCTCCTATATATACCTACGTACCCCCAAACTACCAGATACGGAGCCAAAAACCTAATTCCACCGCCGCAACCTTATGTACCCATGAGATCCCATCTTGGGGCCTGTTCTGGAGCTCCGCCGGAGGGGCATCGATCATGGAGGGCTTCTACATCAACACCATAGCCTCTCCGATGATGTGTGAGTAGTTCACCTCAGACCTTCGGGTCCATAGTTATTAGCTAGATGGCTTCCTCTCTTTTTGGATCTCAATACAATGTTCTCCCCCTCTCTCGTGGAGATCTATTCGATGTAATCTTCTTTTGCGGTGTGTTTGTTGAGATCGATGAATTGTGGGTTTATGATCAAGATGATCTATGAACAATATTTGAATCTTCTGAATTCTTTTATGTATGATTGGTTATCTTTGCAAGTCTCTTCGAATTATCAGTTTGGTTTGGCCTACTAGATTGATCTTTCTTGTAATGGGAGAAGTGCTTAGCTTTGGGTTCAATCTTGCGGTGTCCTTTCCCAATGACAGTAGGGGCAGCAAGGCACGTATTGTATTTTTGCCATCGAGGATAACAAGATGGGGTTTATACCATATTGCATGAGTTTATCCCTCTACATCATGTCATCTTGCTTAAAGTGTTACTCTGTTCTTATGAACTTAATACTCTAGATGCATGCTGGATAGCGGTCGATGTGTGGAGTAATAGTAGTAGATGCAGGCAGGAGTCGGTCTACTTGTTTCGGATGTGATGCCTATATACATGATCATACCTAGATATTCTCATAACTATGCTCAATTCTGTCAATTGCTCAACAGTAATTCGTTCACCCACCGTAAATACTTATGCTCTTGAGAGAAGCCACTAGTGAAACCTATGGCCCCGGGTCTATTTTCCATCATATTAATCTTCCTTCAACAAGTTATTCCTTGCGCCGTTTTTTATTTTGTTTTCTTTACTTTGCATCTTTATCATAAAAATACCAAAAATATTATCTTATCATATCTATCAGATCTCACTCTCGTAAGTGACCGTGTAGGGATTGACAACCCCTTATCGCGTTGGTTGCGAGGATTTATTTGTTTGTGTAGGTGCGAGGGACTCGTGCGTGGCCTCCTACTGGATTGATACCTTGGTTCTCAAAAATTGAGGGAAATACTTACGCTACTTTGCTGCATCACCCTTTCCTCTTCAAGGGAAAACCAATGCAGTGCTCAAGAGGTAGCATGCGACCTCGAGAGGTTGCGGGTGTGTGTTTAGTTTGGATGGGGCCGGGAGTGCAACCCGATGTTGTGGCTGGATCCTGGTCCACCTTTTCGGGCAGTCATCATGCTCACTCTGGCGGCGATGGTGCTGGGCAAAGGACGTGCACTGAGGCAAGGGGTGGAGTCATGGAGGCAGCACGTTGGCGAGGTGAAGGTTTGGCTACCTGGGCTGTTGTCTCGTGGCTGCGCTCCGCTATGGCAGACTGCGTACCCAGGGGCTTGATGTTCCTTCGGCAGGGGCGTGGAGGCCGGATCTAGCACAACAGGCTAGCGGTCGTGCTACGGGTACGGTTTGCATGATAGTGAGAGGAGGTTGGGGCGGCGACCCTCGATTGTGGGCGACGATGACATGGGTCGTCAGGGCGGCTAGGTTGGGTGGATCTCGCACCTTGCATACTCATATTGTCCTAGCATGCTTTGTGATATGCACTCCATGGTGTGAGGTGTTGCAGTGGGCCATTGTCGTGTAGTGCTTGGTGGTCGACAACGGCGGCGTCTTGCAAACTCCTAGATCTACAAGCTCTTTTCATGGGTGAGCAGTGATTACGGGTAAAATTCATGCCCCTGACTGTTGGGAACGTTGCATGGGAAACAAAAAATTTCCTATGCTCACCAAGATCCAATCTAGGAGATGACCATATACGAGAGGAGAGATTGGATCTACATACCCTTGTAGATCGCTAAGCGGAAGCGTTAAGAAACGCGGTTGATGTAGTCGAATGTCTTCGCGATCCAATCATGATCCGTCCCGTGAACTCCGATCTAGTGCCGAACGGACGGCACCTCCGCATTCAACACATGTACGGCTTGATGACGCCTACACCTCCTCGATCCAGCGAGTGATGGTGAAGCAGTAGCTCGAGTCCTCCGGCAGTACGACGGCATGGTGGCGGTGGTGGTGGAGAAAGCTCGGCAGAGCTTCGCCAAATACTACAAAGAAGAAGATGGCTACTAGGGAGAGGAAGAGCAGAGACGTGGCACGTATAGACGCGTATGGGTGCGGCTGCCTTCTCTCCCCTCCTCTATATATAGGGGGAAGGGTGGAGGGAGGGGCGCCCTTAGATCCCATCTAGGGGTGGCGGCCACCAAGGGGAAACCCTAGACGGGTTTGGGCGCCTCCTCCTAGGTGCCTTGCCCCCCAAGGCAAGTGGAGGAAACCCTAGGGAGGCGCCTCACCTCCTCAAGCAATATGGGAAGGGGGCTGGGGGGCGCACAACCCCTCCTCTAGGACCATGAGACCCCCAACACTTGTCGGGGCCTCCCGAAACCCCTTTCGGTCATGCTGGTCATCACCCGGTACCCCCGGAACACTTCCGGACTCCAATACCCTTCGTCCAATATATCAATCTTCACCTCCGGACCATTCTAGAGTTCCTCGTCACATCTGGGATCTCATCCGGGACTCCGAACAACCTTCAGTAACCACCATAATGACTCAACTATACTTATATCGTCACGAAACGTTAAGTGGGTAGACCCTGCGGGTTCGAGAACTATGCAAACATGACCGAGACACCTCTAGGTCAATAACAAATAGCGGGACGTGGATGTCCATATTGGTTCCCACTATTCTACGAAGATCTTATCAATCGAACCTCGATGTCAAGGATTTAGTTAATCTCGTATGCAGATCTCTTTGTCCATCGGTTGTTACTTGCCCGAGATTCAATCATTGATATCTCCATACCTAGTTCAATCTCGTTACCGGCAAGTCTCTTTCGTTCCGTAATACAAGATCCCGTGGCTAACTCATTAGTCACATTGCTTGCAAGCTCATTGATACGTCTCCAACGTATCTATATTTTTTGATTGTTCCATGCTGTTATATTATCAATCTTGAATGTTTTATAATCATTTTATAGTCATTTTATATCATTTTTTGGTACTAACCTATTGACATAGTGCCAAGTGCCAGTTGATGTTTTCTGCATGTTTTTTACATCGCAGGAAATCAATATCAGACGGAGTCCAAATGCAACGGAACTTTAAGGAGATTTTTTATGGACTAGAAGGAACGTAATGGGCCCTGGCTGCGCCTAGGGGGTGCCCCGAGGGAGGCACAACCCACCAGGGCATGCCAGGAGGCCCAGGCGCACCCTGGTGGGTTGTGCCCACCTCGGGTGCCCCCCGGACCGCCTCTTTGCTCTATAAATACCCCAATATTCCCAAAACCCTAGGGGAGTCGACGAAATATTGATCCAGCCGCCGCAGAGTCTAGAACCACCAGATCCAATCTAGACACCATCTCGGATGGGGTTCACCACCTCCATTGGTGCCTCTCCAATGATGCGTGAGTAGTTCTTTGTAGACCTACGGATCCGTAGTTAGTAGCTAGATGGCTTCCTCTCTCTCGCTGAATTCTCAATACAATGGTCTCTTGGAGATCCATATGATGTAACTCTTTTTGCGGTGTGTTTGTTGGGATCTGATGAACTTTGAGTTTATGATCAGTTATATCTTTTTATATCCATGAATGTTATTTGAGTTTGTTTGATCTCTTATATGCATGATCTCTTATAGCCTCATATTTCTTCTCTGATATTTGGGTTTTGTTTGGCCAACTCAATCTATTTATCTTGCAATGGGAAGAGGTGCTTTGTAGTGGGTTCGATCTTACGGTGCTTGATCCCAGTGCCAGAAGGGGAAACGACACGTATGTATCATTGCTACTAAGGATAAAACGATGGGGTCTATCTCTACATAGGTAGATCTTGTCTACATCATGTCATCGTTCTTATTGCATTACTCCATTTCTCCATGAACTTAATACACTAGATGCATGCTGGATAGCGGTCGATGTGTGGAGTAATAGTAGTAGATGCAAGCAGGAGTCGGTCTACTAATCTTGGATGTGGTGCCTATATAATGATCATTGCCTGGATATCGTCATGATTACTTGAAGTTCTATCAATTGTCCAACAGTAATTTGTTTACCCGCCGTTTGTTATTTTTCTCGAGAGAAGCCACAAGTGAAATCTACGGCCCCCGGGTCCTCTTTCTCATATATTTGCCTTTGCGATCTATTTTATTTGCTCTTTTTATTCAGATCTATTAAACCAAAAATACAAAAATACTTTGCTGCACTTTATTTCATTTGCGATCTATTTATTCAATCTATTACAACTTTCTCTCGTCAACACGCAATTTCTGGCGCCGTTACCTGATACGTCTCCAACGTATCTATAATTTTAATTTGATTGTTCCATGCTATTATATTATCCATCTAGGATGTTTTATATGCATTTATATGCTATTTTATATGATTTTTGGTACTAACCTATTAACCTAGAGCCCAGAGCCAGTTTCTATTTTCCCCTTGTTTTTGAGTATCGCAGAAAAGGAAAACCAAACGGAGTCCAATTGACCTGAAATTTCACGGAGATCGTTTTTGGACTAGAAGAAGCCCATGGAGCACCAGAGATGGGCCAGAAGAGTCCCGAGGTACCCCACGAGGGTGGGGGGCACGCCCTACCCCCTGGGCGCGCCCCCGACCTCGTGGCCGCCTCGGAGACCCCCCTGACTTGTTCCCGATGCCAAAACCTCTTATATATACAGAAACCCCCAGAACATAACCTAGATCGGGAGTTCCGCCACCGCAAGCCTCCGTAGCCACCAAAAACCAATCGGGACCCTGTTCCGGTACCCTGCCGGAGGGGGGATCCCTCACCGGTGGCCATCTTCATCATCCCAGTGCTCTCCCTGACGAGGAGGGAGTAGTTCACCCTCGGGGCCGAGGGTATGTACCAGTAGCTATGTGTTTGATCTCTCTCTCGTGTTCTTGATTCGGCACGATCTTGATGTATTGCGAGCTTTGCTATTATAGTTGGATCTTATGATGTTTCTCCCCCTCTACTCTCTTGTGCTGAATTGAGTTTTCCCTTTGAAGTTATCTTATCGGATTGAGTCTTTAAGGATTTGAGAACACTTGATGTATGTCTTGCATGTGCTTATCTATGGTGACAATGGGATATTCACGCGATCCACTTGATGTATGTTTTGGTGATCAACTTGCGGGTTCCGTGACCTTGTGAACTTATGCATAGGGGTTTGCACATGTTTTCGTCTTGACTCTCTGGTAGAAACTTTAGGGCACTCTTTGAGGTTCTATGTGTTGGTTGAATAGATGAATCTGAGATTGTGTGATGCATATCGTATAATCATACCCATGGATACTTGAGGTGACATTGGAGTATCTAGGTGACATTAGGGTTTTGGTTGATTTGTGTCTTAAGGTGTTATTCTAGTATGAACTCTAGGATAGATCGAACGGAAAGAATAACTTCATGTTATTTTACTACGGACTCTTGAATAGATCGATCAGAAAGAATAACTTTGAGGTGGTTTCATACCCTACAATAATCTCTTCGTTTGTTCTCCGCTATTAGTAACTTTGGAGTGACTCTTTGTTGCATGTTGAGGGATAGTTATATGATCCAGTTATGTTATTATTGTTGAGAAAACTTGCCTTAGTGAAAGTATGAACCCTAGGCCTTGTTTCTACACATTGCAATACCGTTCGTGCTCACTTTTATTATTAGTTACCTTGCTGTTTTCATATTTTCAGATTACAAAAACCTATATCTACCATCCATATTGCACTTGTATCACCATCTCTTCGCCGAACTAGTGCACCTATACAATTTACCATTGCATTGGGTGGGTTGGGGACACAAGAGACTCTTTGTTATTTGGTTGCAGGGTTGTTTGAGAGAGACCATCTTCAACCTACGCCTCCCATGGATTGATAAACCTTAGGTCATCCACTTGAGAGAAATTTGCTACTGTGCTACAAACCTCTGAACTTGGAGGCCCAACAACGTCTACAAGAAGAAGGTTGTGTAGTAGACATCAAGCTCTTTTCTGGCGCCGTTGCCGGGGAGGTTAGCGCTTGAAGGTATATCTTTAGATCTTGCAATCGAATCTTTTTATTTCTTATTTTATCACTAGTTTAGTTTATAAAAGAAAACTACAAAAAAATGGAATTAAGGTTGCCTCATATGCTTCATCCTTTTAATGTCTTTCGTGAAAATGATGGGAAGGAAAATTGTTCTCAAGTACTAGAAGAAGAATTACATAAAAATGCTTGGCATAAAATATGTGAATGATGAACATGATTGCAATGTTGTTAGTATGAATTCTTTGAATACCCATGATGCTAATGATATGCAAAGCCACAAGCTTGGGGATGCTATGTTTGATGAAGATGATATGTTTAGTCCCCCAAGTTTTGATGAGCAAATTTATTATGATGAAAGCATGCCTCCTATTTATGATGATTATTGTGATGACACGTATGCTATAAAGAATAAAGGTAACCATGAAACTTGTCATCATGATTTTAATTTTCAATTGGATTATGCTTCACATGATAGTTATTTTGTAGTTTGCTCCCACTACTATTCATGAGAACAAATTTGCTTATGTGGAGAGTAATAAAATTTCTATGCAAGTAGATCATGAAAAGAATACTTTATGTGCTGGTTATATTGTTGAATTTATTCATGATGCTACTGAAAATTATTATGAGGGAGGAACATATGCTTGTAGGAATTGCAATAATATCAAGTTTCCTTTCTATGTGCTTAAAGTTTTGAAGTTATGCTTGTTTTGCCTTCCTATGCTAGTTGATTTTTGTTCCCATAAGTTGTTTGCTCACAAAATCCCTATGCATAGGAAGTGGGTTAGACTTAAATGTGCTAGTCATATTCTTCATGATGCTCTCTTTATGTTTCAATTCTTATCTTTTATGTGAGCATCATTGAAATCATCATGCCTAGCTAGGGGCGTTAAACGATAGCGCTTGTTGGGAGGCAACCCAATTTTATTTTTGTTCTTTGCTTTTTGCTACTGTTTAGTAATAAATAATTCATCTAGCCTCTGGTTAGATGTGGTTTTATGTTTTAATTAGTGTTTGTGCCAAGTAGAACCTTTGGGAAGACTTGGGTGAAGTCTATGCGATCTTGCTGTAAAAAACAGAAACTTTTGCGCTCACGAGATTAGCTGCCATTTTTTTACTGGAGAGTGATTTTAGGTTGATTCTTTTTTCAGATGATTAATAGACAAATTCCTCAGGTCCACCAATTTATTTAAGAATTTTTGGAATTCCAGAAGTATTCGAATGATACAGATTACTATAGACTGTTCTGTTTTTGACAGATTCTGTTTTCTATGTGTAGTTTGCTTATTTTGATGAATCTATGAGTAGTATCGGAGGGTATGAACCATATAGAAGTTGGAATACAGTAGATATTACACCAATATGAATTTAGAATGAGTTCACAACAGTACTTAAGTGGTGGTTTTATTTTCTTATACTAACGGAGCTTACGAGTTTTCTGTTGAGTTTTGTGTTGTGAAGTTTTCAAGTTTTGGGTAATGATTCGATGGACTATGGAATAAGGAGTGGCAAGAGCCTAAGCTTGGGGATACCCAAGGCACCCCAAGGTAATATTCAAGGACAACCAAGAGCCTAAGCTTGGGGATGCCCTGGATGGCATCCCCTCTTTCGTCTTCGTTCATCGGTATAACTTTACTTGGAGCTATATTTTTATTCACCACATGATATGTGTTTTGCTTGGAGCGTCATTTTATTTTATTTTGTTTTGCTTGCTGTTTGAATAAAATACCAAGATATGAAATTCTTAAATTTTAGAGAGTCTTCACATAGTTACATAATTATTCGACTACTCATTGATCTTCACTTATATCTTTCGGAGTAGTTTGTCATTTGCTCTAGTTCTTCACTTATTATCTTTTTAGAGCACGGTGGTGGTTTTATTTTATAGAAATTATTGATCTCTCATGCTTCACTTATATTATTTTGTGTGTCTTTTAGAACAGCATGGTAATTTGCTTTGGTTATAAAATTAGTCCTAATATGATGGGCATTCAAGATGGGTATAATAAAAACTTTCATATAGAATGCGTTGAATACTATGAGAAGTTTGATGCTTGATGATTGTTTTGAGATATGAAGATGGTGATATTAGAGTCGCGCTAGTTGAGTAATTGTGAAATTGAGAAATACTTGTGTTGAGGTTTGGAAGTTCTATAGCATGCACATATGGTAACCGTTGTGTGAAAAATTTGAAGCATGAGCTGTTCTTTGATTGCCTTCCTTATGAGTGGCGGTCAGGGATGAGTGATGGTCTTTTCCTACCAATCTATCCCCCTAGGAGCATGCGCGTAGTGCTTGGTTTTGATGACTTGTAGATTTTTGTAATAAGTATGTGAGTTCTTTATGACTAATGTTGAGTCCATGGATTATACGAACTCTCACCCTTCCATCATTGCTAGCCTCTTCGGTACCGTGCATTGCCCTTTCTCACCATGAGAAGTTGGTGCAAACTTTGCCGGTGCATCCAAACCCCGTGATATGATACGCTCTATCACAAACAAACCTCCTTATATCTTCCTCAAAACAGCCACCATACCCACCTATTATGGAATTTCCATAGCCATTCTGTTGAGGATATAGACCTTAGAGTCACCCGCCAGGAGGGGCTGGGTTACTCATAATGGTCATCGCCAGAAGCCCGGCGCCAACCTTGAAGACGGTGGGCCAAAGATGGGCTTAAGACCCGGATATGGCTTAAGGCCCGTAGTTACAATCATCATTATGGTAGAACTTGTAGTGTAAGACAAGAATAGTTGAGAGTCCGAGCCGGACACTCTTATGAGCCGGCCGGGACTCTGAGAGCCGCTGGGCGTCAACCTCCCTATATAAAGGGACGACCCGGCAGCGGTTTAGGGGCAGGAAAGATCTCATCGAGAGCCAGGCATAGCAGTTAAGCTCCCTGGTCATCAAAACCCTAATCAATACCACCTCAACTGGACGTAGGCTTTTACCTTCACCGTAAGGGGCCGAACCAGTATAAACCCTCGTGTTCCTTGTCCCGTTAACCCCTTCAAGCTTCCTAGCGGCGATGGCTCCACGACTAAGTCCTAGCTTGAGGACATCTGCCGTGACAATTCCACGACAGTTGGCGCCCACCATGGGGCCAACGCACGGTGGATTTGAGTTCTTGAAGGGTAGCTTCGAAGGGCTCAAGGGATACGCTGTGGGCCGGATGACCAAGAGTCGTCGCGGCAAGCTCTACATCGACGATGCAAGCTGGGGCCCCGACGCCGGCTCAATTGAGTACGGATACCGGGTCCCCTTCGGCGGAATTCATGTTTTCATTGGCAAGATTGGTGAGCCGGATCTCTGCGCCGATCTCATCGAGACGGCTCAGTGCGCACAACCCGCCCGGGCCCTGCCTGCCTTGAAGCATGCTTTTGTGGGATGTGTCCACGGAGGGCACTCCGGTAGATCTGGATCTGGTGAGGAGACGGCCGCCGGCTCGGACGGCGAGTCGTCCACAGATGAGTCAAACTCGTTGTATCAACTTCAAGATGGTAAGCTCATGGGTTGTTCCGATGGTGACAGCATTCCGGACCCGTTTGAGCCGCCGAGCCGGGTCGGAATCTTCATGGCCGGTGCGCAGCCTGTTCAGAACCCTGCTGCTGCGGGAGGAAACCCGGTGCCCTCGCCGGCTCAGGTGCTGATGGATCTCACGGACAAGATGACGGCTTTGTTGACCGCCGCGGGTGACCCGGCGGATCAAGCCCAGCATGACGCGGAGGTGGCGCAGTTAAAGTTAGATCTGATGAAAGCCAAAGAGGATCTGGCAGCGGAAGGGATCAGGATGGCTGCGGAGAGGGCGGCTCTCGACGCCGAAACTCAGTTGATTCAGGCGCAGTCCTTCCGGCTCACGATGGATCAGAACGCGTCCAATGAGGTCATGAGAAGGAGGCATCAAAAGGCCCGATCTCGACTCCCTCCGGTTTACGATCCTCGAAACCTCTTCAACACGCCAGGTGCAGGGTCTAGTAACCCGCCAGGGATCATAGTGCCCGGGTTTGGGACCCCTGTTCAGCCACAAGTGATGGGGCCTCCCCGGGTGAACCCTGCCCCGCCTCAGTATGTGCCAATACCACCGGGTCATTATGCTAACCCGCTGGAGAACATGGTCGCCGCAGCAGGACGGCTGGCGGCCCTCCCAATTGACGGCGACTCTCCGACGGCTATTGAAACCCGCCGGGTCAGGGAACTCCTTCAGACAGCGTTGGCACAGCAAGAGGCGTACTCTTACAGCCGGGACAGGATCCACTCGACCCCTCGTCCAGGCCGGAGCCCGAGTTACAGCAGACACATGGTCTCAGCGACCGGCTCAAGTAATGTCCGACGCCATGACCCGCCCCCTGGCCATGGCCCGGCTCATAACGGAGCTTTTCACGCAGCAGACCAAGACAAAGCGCGGCAAGAGGCGAAGCAGGTGCCTCAGTTGACGGCTTACCAGACCCCCCTGGCTTATCCGACGACTTCCGTCGACGTGGGTATCCCTACGAGGACTGGAGGTGTCCCTTGCTTAGTACCAGCTCTCCGCAATGAACGTCTACCCAAAGACTTCAAAGGCCCTAGGAAGGTGCCTAATTACACGGCTGACTTACAACCCGCAGCCTGGATCGAAAGCTACGAGATGGCCATGGAACTACTGGAGGTCAGTGAAGCGGCGATGGCCAAGTACTTCACCATGATGCTAGATGGGACCGCCCGCACTTGGTTGGAAGGGCTACCGCCGAATTCCATTGGATCTTGGGTTGAGCTGAAGGCCCGGTTCATACAAAACTTCAAAGACACCTGTAGGCAGTCTATGTCAATAGTGGATTTGACTAACTGTAAACAACAGGAGGGTGAGTCTACGACACACTGGGTTCGCCGGGTCAAGGAGATCATACATTCATCGGATAAGATGGATGCCGGCTCTGCAGTCTTGATGTTGGAGCAAAATTGTCGTTTTCTTCCCCTGAAGATGAAACTCGGGCGGCTTAAGCGCGACTGCAATGATATGGGTATGCTGATGGCGGCTCTCGTCAAGTACGCCGATTCTGATAGTACCAAGGACCCCGCTTCAGATGATGAAAGGACAGGGAAGGGAAAGAAGAACGGCAATGGCAAGGGTCCTCAGCATAACCCGGGGAACCAAGGAGGCGGCCAGCGTAAGGCCGACGGCGGCCTAGAGTTCGTGGCCAACGCCAGCTCACAGGGCAATAGCCAGAGACGCAAGGGGAGGCCCCCTCCCCGAGCCGGCGGGTCAGGCCCGACGCTGGAACAGCTGTTGAATGAGCCCTGTCCGAGGCATGGCTCTAGAGAGAAGCCAACTACCCATCTGTGGAAGGATTGTGCAATCATGAAGGCCTTTAAGAATTCCAACGCCTTTAACGGCAACAATGGCCGGGCGGTGGCTCAGGCGCCGGCGGCTTTCATGGCCCGGGCGGCGGCTCAAATTCCAATCCTCAGAACGGTCAAGGGGGCTTTAATCAACAGTCTGGCCAGGGTCATCAACAGCAGCAGGGGGGTTATCAGACCAATCCAAAGCAGCTTAGCGGTGGACGGTATCATGTATTTACCACCAGCCTGTGTAAGCGAGATCAGAAGCTTCATAAGAGGACTGTAAATGCTGTTGAGCAGGCGGTTCCACGATATTTACGGTGGTCTGAGCAGCATATAGTATGGAGGAGGGAGGATCACCCTCCCCGGGTGGATAATCCGGGTCACCTGGCCTTGGTAGTAGCTCCTCAGGTGGGAGGATATAAGTTCACTAAGGTGCTCATGGATGGAGGCAGCAGCATCAACATCCTCTATTATGAGACTTTCCGTCGTATGGGGTTGATTGATAAGAACCTCAGCCAGTCAAACACTATTTTCCATGGTGTAGTACCTGGTAAGTCGGCTTATCCAGTCGGCAAGATCGAGTTGGAAGTGGCCTTTGGAGACGAGCACAACTACAGGGTGGAAAAATTGACCTTTGAGGTGGTCAAGATAAGAAGTCCGTACCATGCCATATTTGGGCGGCCGGCTTACGCCAAGTTCATGGCACGGCCGTGTTACGTGTATTTACAGCTCAAGATGCCGGGTCTCAATGGGACCATTACGGTTCATGGCAGCCGGAAGGTGGCCTTGGAGTGTGAGGAAGGCGATGCAGCTTATGCAGAATCTGTTTGTGCAACAGAGGAGTTAAAATTCTACAAAGACAATGTTGACCCAACAGATATGACCTCTCTGAAAAAGCCGACTACAGAGCAGGAGCCGGCAATGAAATTTAAGTCGGCTGATGAAACTAAACTTGTTGATTTCGTTCGAGGTGATTCATCTCAGCAGTTTAGCATCAGTGCCAATCTGGATCCAAAATAGGAAGGCGCGCTCATCGAGTTCATCCGTGAGAATAGGGACATTTTTGCATGGAAAGCTTCTGACATGCCAGGTGTACCTAGAGAACTCGCTGAGCACACTCTCAATGTTGATCCAAAATTTAAGCCGGTCAGGCAATTCCTTCGGCGGTTTAATGAAGAGAGGCGGAAAGCTATTGGTGAAGAGGTGGCCCGGCTCTTGGCGGCCGGGTTTATTGTTGAAGTCTTTCACCCAGAGTGGTTAGCTAACCCGGTGCTCGTACTCAAGAAGAACGGCACCTGGCGGATGTGTGTGGACTACACGGACTTGAACAAAGCGTGTCCGGCTGATCCTTTCGCCCTTCCCCGTATTGATCAAATCATTGATGCTACGGCGGGTTGTGAGCGCCTAAGTTTCTTGGATGCTTACTCTGGATATCATCAGATTAAAATGGCAGTTAAGGACCAGGAGAAGACGGCGTTCATCACTCCCTTTGGAGCCTTCTGCTATGTGTCTATGCCCTTCAGACTCAAGAGTGCGCAAGCAACTTATCAGCGTTGCGTGCAGAACTGTCTTCATCATCAGATTGGGCGCAATGTTCATGCTTATGTGGATGATATTGTGGTTAAATCCAGGAAGGAGGAAACCTTGATAGATGATCTGAGGGAAACCTTTGATAATCTCCGGGTCTACAAGATGATGCTTAACCCGGACAAGTGTGTTTTTGGTGTTCCTGCAGGCAAGCTCTTGGGTTTCTTGGTTTCTAATAGAGGCATTGAAGCTAACCCGGAGAAGATCAAAGCCATCACCTCCCTGGCTAAGCCGGCGTGTATAAATGACGTCCAACGCTTGGCGGGTCGCATCGCTGCTTTAAGCCGGTTTATAAGCCGTTTGGGTGAGAAGGCTATGCCGTTATATCAGTTGATGAAGAAAACTGATGACTTTGTCTGGAATGATGCAGCTAATACTGCTTTTGAGGATTTGAAGAAGCAGCTGGCAGAGCCCCCAGTCCTTGCTGCTCCGGTTGATAAGGAGCCTTTATTACTGTATGTGGCGGCTAACACACGAGCCGTCAGTGTGGCTGTGGTGGTGGAGCGCAAGGAGGAGGGTAAGGAGCATCCGGTTCAGCGGCCGGTTTATTATGTCAGCGAAGTGCTCATCGAGTCCAAACAGCGGTATCCGCATTGGCAGAAGCTTGTTTATGGTGTGTTCATGGCAAGCCGGAAGCTTAAACATTATTTCCAGGGTCATCCCATCACCGTGGTCAGTTCTGCCCCTCTTGGTGATATCATTCAAAACAGAGAGGCCACAGGGAGAGTGGCTAAGTGGGCTATAGAGCTCGGACCTCATGGTCTGAAATACGTGCCACGCACTGCTGTTAAATCTTAGGCCTTGGTGGATTTCATCAATGATTGGACAGAGTCACAAGTGCCTGAGCAAAAGCCGGATAACACATACTGGACTATTCACTTCGATGGATCCAGGCAATTGGAGGGCTCGGGGGCTGGAGTTGTGTTGGCTTCCCCTAAGGGTGACAAGTTCCATTATGTGCTACAGTTGATGTTTCCTTGCACTAACAATGCGGCTGAGTACGAGGCCTTACTCCACGGTCTTCGGATGGCTAAGGAGATGAGCTTGAGCCGGGTAAGGTGCTTCGGCGACTCAGACTTGGTGGCTCAACAAGTAGCAGGAAGGTGGGACTCCAAGGACCCTCTCATGGCGGCTTATCGCCATGCAGTTGATGCCATTGCTGGGCACTTTCAGGGTTACCAAGTAGAGCACATCGATCGCAGGAAGAACGAGGCAGCTGATGCTTTAAGCCGGCTGGGCTCTCAGCGAAAACCGGTGCCGCCTAATACTTTCCTGGATGTCCTGCATAACCCTTCTGTTAAGTTGCCCACAGAGGAAGACTTGGCTGTCCCTGACCCGGAGGCACGGCTGGTGGCGGCTCTCCACATCATCCCGGACTGGACAGTGCCCTATCTGGCTTACATGACCCGGGGAGATATGCCTGAGGACGAAACTTTGGCGAGGCAAATAACCCGGCGGTCTAAGTCAATGGTTGTTATCAATGGTGAGTTGCATCGCCGCAGTGTTACGGGAGCATTCCAGCGATGTGTCTCCCCTGAGGAAGGTCAAGACATCTTGCGTGAAATTCACGAAGGGGATTGTGGCCATCACGCCGGCTCAAAGTCTCTTGTGGCCAAGGCTTTTCGTCATGGTTTTTATTGGCTGACGGCTCATGCTGATGCGGAGGACTTGGTCAGTAAATGTGATGGCTGCCAAAGGTTCTCGCGACGGGCTCATGTGCCGGCTCAGAAGTTGAGGATGATCCCAATTACTTGGCCCTTTGCGGTCTGGGGGCTTGATATGGTTGGGCCTTTTAAATGGTCCAAGGATAAGAAGACCCACCTCTTGGTGGCAGTAGAAAAATTTACAAAGTGGGTTGAAGCCGAACCAGTTAGCAAGTGTGATGCAGCCACGGCGGTTCAATTTATGAAAAAGATGATTTTTCGCTTTGGCTTTCCGCACAGCATTATAACTGACAATGGTACCAATCTATCCAAAGGCGCCATGGAGGAGTTTTGTCAACGAGAGCATATCCGACTTGATGTTTCATCAGTGGCTCATCCTCAATCCAATGGTCAAGCTGAGAGGGCTAATCAGGAGATCTTGAAGGGTATCAAGCCCCGGCTTTTGGTCCCTTTGCAACGGTCGCCGGGTTGTTGGGTGGAGGAGTTGCCCTCCATGTTATGGAGCATCAACACTACTCCTAACAGGTCTACAGGTTTCACGCCTTTCTTCATGGTTTATGGGGCAGAAGCAGTCCTCCCCAGTGACATCCGTCATGACTCGCCTGTTCAAACATGGGTCGTATTCGAACCAAAGAGAACATAGCTGTCGATACCCATTTGATTGGCAAAATGCCGAGCTCATTGGGAGGTTACCTTTGGTCACATTTGAATCATAGTTTAACCCCTCTGAGAACCGACGTGGATCGTATTCGAATCAGCGTCGTTAAACAATTTCTTAAAATCACTTGGGGGCTTCCTGTTCAAACATGGGTCGTATTCGAACCAAAGAGAACATAGCTGTCGGTACCCTCTTGATTGGCATCGCCACACCCACTGGGGGCTATATGATCGTATCCGAATCTTAGCTTAAACCCCTTTGGGCCGGGTCTCTGGTCGTATTCGAACCGGAAGCCCCTAAGTTCTTCTGCTTTATCACAAGTTCACTCTGATTATGTCAAGATGTGTACGGCCGGGTCTCACTTTGCCGGCTTAAAATGTTAGTTGAACACCATGGGTGTCATTAAAACAAGTGACTCAGAGTTGAGGTACCAACCTTATTGCCCGGGTTATCTAAGCCGGAAGTGTGCTTGCAGGCTGGTAAGTGTGTTGTTACGGTTATATCAAGGACAGAATTGAGGACCAGTCTTTTGGGATTCATATTTCGGGTTATATGCATACAACTATGATTCTCCGTGCGGTAAGCCGCCTCGAGACTTGTGATTTGTCTTTCTATGCAGGATAGTTAAAGACAACTATTTAAGCTTAAGGAACATGACTGATCAACTATGACCCGGAGACATATAAGGAAGCAACTTTCATAGAATTCAGCATTCAACACATGCACGATGGCACGGCACAGTTAAAGTGTTGATCCTATTCTATTACAAGACTCATTGAGTCCAAAAGGGTGAAGCATTGTTTCACATAAACCGCCCACAGAGTTACGACGCTTGTTGGGTTGAGGTTTCCGGCTCATCCCTCTCTGCTCCTCCGGCTGTTCCCAAGACCTGGAACGTTGACGACTTCCAGTCAATGCCGATCAGAGCTTCAAATTGAGCTTCCTCGTCAATTAACCCGGCCGGGTCAATTTCCGGCGCAAAGGTGTGATTACGAGCCGGCGGGACTAAGCCGATGGCTTCGTAACGCGGAGTGGGGATCCTCTGATTCTCGGCATCGTAACCCGGCTGGTACTTGGTCAGATCCGTGTCATTTCCAATCAGAGTGGCCACCGGGCGTACGATCTTCACGCAGGCTGCGAAGTCCTTTTGGTCGAAGGCGGTGCCGTCTTCCTTCAAGCTGGGATAGCCAAGGGCAATGTCCGCTGGGTCTAATTCTGGAAGGAACGCCTTGGCCCGGCTCAGAGCAACTATGGCTCCGGCTCTTGCGGAGGCCCGTCGCAGCTCCTGGACACGCTGAGGAAGAACGGCAAGCCGGCGAAGTACTTCCGCCAGGTGAGTCGGCACCTCATTGGATAGGGCCACCACGGCCAAGGCGCGCTGTGACCCGGTGTAGAGTTGCTCCACCAGGGTGTACACGGCCTTCAGCTTGGTCACCACACTTTAGTTGAGGTTGGCGCTTCTGGGACCTGTTTAACAGAGTAAGGTAAGCCGCTGGCAATGATGGATTATGAGACATAAAGGTTATAAACTGGACGAGAGCCGGTGGAATGACTTACCGAAGATTGCGGCGACCATCTGTGACACGTGGCGCTTTAAACCGGCGAGTTCGGTGGTTCTTTCTGTCAGAGCCTTTTCCGCCTGTTCGGCCCGGTTCACCAGAGTAGCCTTCTCTTCGGCCCAAGCTTTCCGTTCAGCGTCAAAGTCTGTCTTCAGCTTTTCTTGCGCAGCAATACTGGACACAAATTTGGCATTGGCCTTCCGGGTCTCAGTTTCTTGCGTCTTCAGGCGGGTCTTTAAATCGGAGATGTCAGCCTCAAACTTCTTGCAAGCAGCCTGCATAATATCTGGGTTATAGCATGAACAGTTACTATGAAAATTTAAAGTCCCAAGTGTTTTCCAAGCAAAGACACTTGGCACTTGGGGGCTAATGTATATCGAACGTTCCTATCTACACGTTACCAGTTCATGGAAGTAAGCCGGAACTTAAGTCTACAACATATTCAATCATAAGTCGTCGACTTGGGGGCTAGTATGGTAAACATAACTATGCAGTAAGCAAGAAGAGTGGTACCTCAGACTTCTGCTGAATCTGATTCACCATGTCGATCTCTAAGTCCCGGCTCTTGTGCACCTAACTGACATAGCCGGAGACGATCTCTCCGATGTTCAGATTGGTGTAGTCGGTGAGGTCCAGATTAGCCCGGCGGCGCCCTAGCAACTCCTCCTTGCTGGAGCACTTGGCCAGCGCAGTAGGTCTCCCCGGCTCAACAAACTCCGTCCGGGTGATTACCACGTCCGGGTCATTGACCGGGTGAGCCAGACTGGAGGTCTCCGGGTTAGCAGAAGCTTCTTGAGGTTCTTGAGCTGAAGGGGCAGAGGCAACTGGCGGTTCTTGAGCTGCAACCTCCGGTTCAGGCAAGTCCGGCTCTTCGACCGGCTTGTTCTTCTTCGCCCGCTTGCTGAGCTTTGCCTGGGCACTGAAAGGACAAAAAGGTTAGTACAAAAGTATGAGTAAAGATAAGCACAACAAGAGATGATTATCATTACCCGGGTACGGTCTTGAAGGCCGGCAGGTTTGATTGCATCGAGTCACCGGAAGAGGGTGAGGTTTCCTGATAGTTTGAATCGGAGGAATTGAGCGGTTGACGTAAAACACCCGCCAAAGGATGAAAAGGGTACAAGTTGGAGATAACCTCGGTTCGGCGTTTCCTCGATGTGTCAGGTAAGCCGGAGGAAAGGTCAGCGTCCTTGTTGGTCCGAGTGTGTCGCCGGCTCTCATGAGTCTGTCGCTTCAAAAGAAATTGAGGATCTTGATAAGCTAAAGGATGTGAAAATCTTACTTTCCGGGTTACTCTTCGGACTTTCAGCCTTGGCAAGGGCTCCGAGTCGGAGGAAAGTGACATTACCTCTTCAACCACCGGGTTACTTGCTCCGGTGTCATCCTGTTGATGAACAATGTTGATAAGGTGGACAGAAATAAATAACAAATACAACAAGAGCTTACAGGTTCAGGGGTTACCTCTGACTCGGAGCTGTCGCTTAGTTGCAGCAGCTCGGAAACAGTAGGCCTACTTCCCTTCTTGCGGGGAGCGGCTCTCTTGGCGGCTTTCTTCGCCTTCCTGGCCTTCTTGGCCGCTTCATGGTCATACTTGACCTTCCAGAATTTATCATCAGCCTGAAAAATACAATGACGATTTCTTAAGGATCAGATGAAAGTTATCTACAGAAGAGAATAAGATGTTCAGATCAGCGGCTTACCGCTGGGGCCGGGTTGGTCTTGCAGAAGGGGCTTAAGCCGGTCCTCCCGTAGTCTGCCAAGCTCTCGTTCAAGAGAGCCTTGGTCATGTCCTCAGCAACGTCTTCAGGGAGATCGTTGCGGCTGTGTCTCAGGGGGTCATCCTTTCGGCCAGTGTACTCACACATTAAGCCGGGGCAGCGGCTCAATGGGATCACCCGCCAGGAGATCCAGACTCGGACCAGGTCAATTCCATTGAGACCATTGCCCAGGAGAGCCTTGATCTTGTTAATGGTGGGGAGCAGAGGTTGGCGCTCCGCTTGAGTTAGCTTGTCTGACAAAGGGTGTGTTGGTTCCAGACGCGAGGGGCGAAAGCCGGGCAGCGGGCTCTCGTCAGCCGGCGACGTGTCTTGGCAGTAGAACCACGTCTGGTTCCAGTCCTTTGGGTGGCTTGGCGGCTCGGCGTAAGGGAAGAGGCAGTCTCTCCGTCGCTGAATGGAGATTCCGCCGAGTTCCAAACTTGGCCAGTTGGCGCACTCGTTCTGGCGGTTCAGGTAGAAGAGGTCTCTGAAAAGCAGCAGGCTGGGCTCTTCTCCAAGGTAGACTTCGCAGAACACTTGGAAGTTGCATATATTGGACACAGAATTGGGTCCTATGTCTTGTGGCCGCAGATCAAAGAAGTTCAGCACGTCTCTAAAAAACTTTGAGCCGGGCGGTGCGAAGCCCCGGCTCATGTGATCTGCAAAAATCACTACCTCCCCGTCTTTTGGCTGTGGTCTCTCCTCTGACGGGTCAGGGGCATGGTAGGACATGACGTCCTTCTTAGGCAGGTAACCCGACTTTACAAAATCCGCTAAGGTCTCGTCGGTGACATTGGACCTCATCCAATTGCAAGTGATGGATGCTTTAGGAGCTTTGGGAGGCATGGTGAAAGTCGGAAGCCTATGATAAAAGGAAAAATGCCCGGTTTAATTATAAGCCGGAGGAAATTTATAGTTCAATGTTAAAGTGGCGGCTTATGGAGGGGACTAATGACATATATCTAGGTGCGTCGGGTTATCTAAGCCGCCCGAGGTATTGAGAATAATTCAATTGTCTACGACCTTGTCACAGATGAGCCGGAAAATTTTATGGCGCATGGTCTCCTTTGAGCCGGAAGGTTCTACGGCGCGTGGCTTTTTTAAGCTGGAAATGTAAACCGCCATGACTCAACGGGTGCAGTTTTTTTACTAAGTGTGGTGAAAACAGGTTTCACATGTTGCAGTAAATAATTTGGATCAAAATGGTCGGTTAAAAGGAAAGTTTCTAGACCTAAAAACAGATGCAAAGGGAGTTCTTGGGCTCGAATGGAGCCTTTATGCAGTGAAAGGAGATCTATTTGCATTTGAAATGGGTGATAAACAGCCGCCGCGTTGTTTATATACTATCTTAAGATCAGAAAGAGGCAGTAAAAATGAAAACTACCAAGAACTCATGGGCGACGGCGAAGAACGCGGAAGAACAGCAGGAGCTTAACATAGATCTATTCTACGAGGAGTAAGGAACTTACAGATGCAGATGTGCTGCGAGAGTTCGCCGCGTTTCTCTGGACGGTTCAGGGTGATGCAGCGGCCAAGGTCGATGAGGACGCGGAGCTCTGTTGCGGCGGCGGCGGCGGAGTTCGAGTGGCACGGGAGCAGCGAGAGGAAGAGGACGACAGAAGGGGGAGAATGGAAAGACCTGAGGGTCGGGCTATTTATAAGGCCAGACTCATAAGTGGGCGCGAGAAACGAGGAGGCCACGGCGCGGTTATCTCGCCCGAGAGGCGCCTCGATTTTCGGGATGACAGTAAAGGTAAGATCCGTTGCGGATCTGGTGGAATAAAAAATGGACTTAATGGAATATGACGTCACGGCGGATCACCCGGAGTCCAGAGGATGACGTCACGCCGGGTTATGGCCTTAACACAATTGTAAGCCGGAGATTTTCTGTCGAAAGAATTGAAGATTGACATGAGCCGGCTCAAATCAATCTAGGGCCTAATGTTGAGGATATAGACCTTAGAGTCACCCGCCAGGAGGGGCCGGGTTACTCATAATGGTCATCGCCAAAAGCCCGGCGCCAACCTTGAAGACGGTGGGCCAAAGATGGGCTTAAGACCCGGATATGGCTTAAGGCCCGTAGTTACAATCATGATTATGGTAGAACTTGTAGTGTAAGACAAGAATAGTTGAGAGTCCGAGCCAGACACTCTTATGAGCCGGCCGGGACTCTGAGAGCCGCTGGGCGTCAACCTCCCTATATAAAGGGACGACCCGGCAGCGGTTTAGGGGCAGGAAAGATCTCATCGAGAGCCAGGCATAGCAGTTAAGCTCCCTGGTCATCGAAACCCTAATCAATACCACCTCAACTGGACGTAGGCTTTTACCTTCACCGTAAGGGGCCGAACCAGTATAAACCCTCGTGTTCCTTGTCCCGTTAACCCCTTCAAGCTTCCTAGCGGCGATGGCTCCACGACTAAGTCCTAGCTTGAGGACATCTGCCGTGACAATTCCATGACACATTCCGAGATATATTGCCATGCAACTTTCCACCGTTCCGTTTATTATGACACGCATCATCATTGTCATATTGCCTTGCATGATCATGTAGTTGACATCGTATTTGTGGCAAAGCCACCTTCATAATTCTTTCATACATTTCACTCCTGATTCATTGCACATCCCGGTACACCGCCGGAGGCATTCACATAGAGTCATATTTTGTTCTAAGTATCGAGTTGTAATTCTTGAGTTGTAAGTAAACAAAAGTGTGATGATCTTCATTATTAGAGCATTGTCCCATGTGAGAAAAGGATGATGGAGACTATGATTCCCCCACAAGTCGGGATGAGACTCCGGACGAAGAAGAAAAGAAAAAAAAGAAGAGAAAGGCCAAATAAAAAAAGGAAGGCCCAAAAAAATGAGAGAAAAAGAGAGAAGGGACAATGCTACTATCCTTTTACCACACTTGTGCTTCAAAGTAGCACCATGATCTTCATGAAAGAGAGTCTCCTATGTTGTCACTTTCATATACTAGTGGGAATTTTCATTATAGAACTTGGCTTGTATATTCCAACAATGGGCTTCCTCAAATGCCCTAGGTCTTTGTGAGCAAGCAAGTTGGATGCACACCCACTTAGTTTCTTTTGTTGAGCTTTCATACATTTATAGCTCTAGTGCACCCGTTGCATGGCAATCCCTACTCCTTGCATTGACATCAATTGATGGGCATCTCCATAGCCCGTTGATTAGCCGCGTTGATGTGAGACTTTCTCTTTTTTGTCTTCTCCACACAACCCCCATCATTTATATTCTATTCCACCCATAGTGCTATGTCCATGGCTCACGCTCATGTATTGCGTGAAAGTTGAAAAAGTTTGAGAATACTAAAGTATGAAACAATTGCTTGGCTTGTCATCGGTGTTGTGCATGATGAGAGCATTTTGTGTGACAAAAATGAAGCATGGCCAAACTATATGATTTTATAGGGATGAACTTTCTTTGGCTATGTTATTTTGAGAGGACATAATTGCTTGGTTAGTATGCTTGAAGTATTATTATTTTTATGTCAATATTAAACTTTTTTCTTCAATCTTATGGATCTGAATATTCTTGCCACAATAAAGAAGATTACATTGAAAATTATGTTAGGTAGCATTCCACATCAAAAATTCTGTTTTTATCATTTACCTACTCGAGGATGAGCATGAATTAAGCTTGGGGATGCTTGATACGTCTCCAACGTATCTATAATTTTTGATTGTTCCATGCTATTATATTATCCATCTAGGATGTTTTATATTCAATTATATGCTATTTTATATGATTTTTGGGACTAACCTATTAACCTAGAGCCCAGTGCCAGTTTCTGTTTTTCCTTGTTTTTGAGTATCACAGAAAAGGAAAACCAAACTGTTGGGGATATAACTATTAGGTATGACCCGCCCAGGAGGGGCCAGGTTATACCTATGGCGATTCATGAAGCCCAAGACAGCTTTGGAAGATGGTGGTTCAGATAAGGGCCCAAAGCCCAATGGAGACTTAAGGCCCGTAGAGATAAACCGCCATATGTACATAACTTGTATTGTAAGGCAGGGATAGTTAGAGACCGAGCCGGCCACTGTTTATGAGCCGGCCGGGATTCTGTGAGCCGCTGGGCGTCGACCTCCGTATATAAAGGGACGACCCGGCGGCGGTTCAGGGCAAGTAACATCAGATCGAAAGCTAGGTCAGCAGATTCACTCCCTAGTAATCGAAAGATAAGCAATACCACCTCAAACTGGATTAGGCCTTTACCTTCACCGCAAGGGGCCGAACCAGTATAAACCCTCGTGTGCTTTGTCCCGTTTTAACCCCTTTAAGCTTCCTAGTTGCGATGGCTCAACGACTAAGTCCTTTCACTAGGACATCTGCCATGACAATTCCACGACAGTTGGCGCCCACCATGGGGCCTGCGCACGGTGGATTTGAGTTCTTGAAGGGCAACTTCGAAGGGCTCAAGGGATACGCTGTGGGCCGGATGACCAAGAGTCATCGCGGCAAGCTCTACATCGACGACACAGGCTGGGGCCCCGACACCGGCTCAATTGAGTACGGGTACCGGGTCCCCTTCGGCAGAATCCACGTCTTCATCGGCCAGATCGGTGAGCCAGGCCCTGAGCCGGACATCTGCACCGACATCGTCGAAACGGCTCAGCGTGCGAGACCCGCCCGGGCTCAGCCTGCCATGAAGCGTGCTTTCGTGGGATGCGTCCATGGAGGGGAATTTTCTGAAGGATCTGCGTCTAACGGTGAGACGGCCATCTACTCTGATGGTGAGTCGTCCACGGGTGAGACAGATTCATTGTATCAATTGCAAGACGGCAGGCTTGGGGGCTGTTCCGATGGCAACAGTATTCCGGACCCCTTTGAACCGCCGAGCAGAGTGGGGATCTTCATGGCTGGCACGCAGCCCGTTCAAAACTCTACGGCTGCGGTAGCGATAACCTCCAGGTCAGCGGCAGCCGGGGTAGGAGGCCCTGCGCAAGAGGTGGCACAAGCCAAAGAAAACCTAGCAGTGGAGGACGTCAGGCTAGCCAAAGAGCGGGCAGCTTTGGATGCTCGAGCACAACAGATTCAATCAGAGGCTTTCCAGCTTACGATGGATCGGAACGCTTCAAATGAGGTCATGAGGAGAAGGCACCAGAAGGCTCAATCCCGTCTGCCTCCGACTTATGATCCTAGAAACCTCTTCTGCACACCCGGTGTAGGCCCCAGTAACCCGCCGGAGGTAACCGGGTTGCAACGCCCGGGGCTGGGACGCCGGTTCAACCACGGGTGATGGAACCTCCTCGTATGAATACTGCTCCACCTCATTATGTACCAACACCACTGGGTCATTATTCTAACCCTTTGGAGAACATGATCGCTGCGGAGGCACGATTGGCGGCTCTTCCAGTGGAGGGTGACTCTCCGGCAGCGATTGTAACACGGAGGGTCAAAGAACTTCTTCAGACGGCTCTGGAGCAGCAGGTGGCATACTCTTATAGTCGAGACATGATTCACTCAACCCCTCGCCCAAGCTGGAGCCCAAGTTATAGCAGGCATATAGATTCAGCAGCCGTTTCAAGCAACGCTCGGCACCGTGACCAGCCGCGCGGGCATGGCCCGGCGCGTGATGGAGCTCTTAATTTGGTTGATCCGGACAAGATACGCCAAGAGGCTGAGCGGGCGGCTCAGCAGGCGGCTCAGCGGGCAGCTTACCAGTCTTTTCCGGTTTATCCGACGACTTCTATTGAGGAAGGCGTGACCACGAGGACTGGAGGTGTCCCTTGCTTGGTGCCGACTCTGTGTAATGAGCGTTTGCCCAAGGATTTTAAGGGCCCTCGAAAGAGTGCCTAATTACATGGCCGATTTACAGCCCGGAGCATGGATTGAAAGATATGAGATGGCCATGGAACTATTGGTGGTCAGTGATGCTGCAGTGGCCAAGTACTTCACCATGATGTTGGATGGAACGGCCCGCACTTGGTTAAAGGGGTTGCCACCTAATTCCATTGGTTCATGGGCAGAGTTAAAGGCCCGGTTTATTCAGAACTTCAAAGACACCTGCAGGCAGCCCATGTCAATTGTGGATCTGACTAATTGCAAGCAAGAGGAGGGTGAGTCCACGACCCATTGGGTGCGCCGGGTCAAAGCCATAATACATTCATCTGATAAGATGGATGCCGGTTCTGCAGTCTTAATGTTGGAGAAAAATTGCCGTTTTACGCCTCTGAAATAGAAGCTGGGGCGGCTCAAGCGCGATTTTAATGACATGGGCTAGCTGATGGCGGCTCTAGTCAAGTACGCCGACTCTGATAGTACCAAGGATCCCGAGTCTGATGATGAGAAGACAGGGAAGGAAAAGAAGAACGACAACGCCAAGGTTCACCAGCATAACTCGGTGAATCAAGGAGGCAATAATAAACGTAAGGCTGACGGTAGCTTGGAGTTTGTGGCTAACGCCAATGCGCAGGGTAACAATCAACAACGTAAGGGGAGACCACCACCTCGGTCCGGCGGGTCAGGTCCCACTCTTGAGCAGTTGCTAAATGAACCCTGTCCAAGGCACGGTACTCGCGAAAAGCCAGCCACTCACCTATGGAAGGACTGTACGATCATGAAGTCTTTCAAGAACGCTAACATGTTTGACGGCAACCATGGGCCGGGCGGCGGCTCAAGTGGCGGTGGTTTTCATGGCCCGGGCGGCGGTTCAAACTCCAACTTTCAAGGCTCTCAAGGAAAGCAAGGTGGCTATAAGCAGCAATCCGGCCAGGGAGGTCAGCAGCAGCAGCAGTCTGGATATCAGAGCAATCCAAAGCAGTTGAATAGTGGACAGTATCATGTGTTCACCACCAGTTTGTGCAAACGAGACAAGAAGCTTCATAAGAGGGCTGTGAACGCTGTTGAGCCGGCAGTTCCTCGTTATTTAAGATGGTTTGAGCAGCCTATTCTATGGAGTAGGGAAGATCACCCTCACTGGGTTGACAATCCGGGTCACTTGGCCTTGGTAGTGGTGCCTCAGGTTGGTGGATATAAATTCACTAAGGTGCTCATAGACGGAGGCAGTAGCATCAACATCCTCTATTATGAGACGTTCCGTCGCATGGGATTGACTGATAAAAATCTTAAGACGTCCAATACTGTTTTCCATGGAGTGGTGCCTGGTAAGTCGGTGTACCCAGTGGGTAAGATTAAACTAGAAGTAGCCTTTGGAGATGAGCATGAATCTAGGGCTGAAAAGTTAACCTTTGAGGTGGTCAAAGTCAAGAGCCCATATCACGCCCTGTTTGGACGGCCGGCTTACGCCAAGTTCATGGCACGACCATGTTATGTTTATCTGCAGCTCAAGATGTCGGGTCATAAGGGCACCATCACAGTGCATGGGAGTCGAAAGATAGCCTTGGAATGTGAGGAAGGCAATGCAGCTTACGCTGAATCTGTTTGTGCAACAGAGGAGTTGAAATTCTACAAGGACAATGTTGACCCGACGGACATGACGTCTTTGAAGAAGCCAACCACAGAACATGAGCCGGTGCTGAAGTTTAAGTCAGATGATGATACCAATCTTGTTGATTTTGTTCCAGGTGACTCATCTAAGCAGTTCAGTATCAGTGCTAATCTGGATCCCAAATAGGAAAGCGCACTCATCGAGTTCATCCGTGAGAACCGGGACATCTTTGCATGGAAACCTTCTGACATGCCGGGTGTCCCGAGAGAACTCGCTGAGCACACTCTTAATATCGATCCAAAGTTTAAGCCGGTCAGGTAGTTTCTTTGGCGGTTCAATGAGGAGAGGCGTAAGGCCATTGATGAGGAAGTGGCCCGGCTCTTGGCGGCCGGGTTCATTATTGAAGTTTTCCATCCAGAGTGGTTGGCTAACCCGGTGCTCGTGCTTAAAAAGAACGGCACCTGGCGTATGTGTGTGGATTACACGGATTTAAATAAGGCTTGTCCGGCTGACCCTTTTGCTCTCCCTCGTATTGATCAGATCATTGATGCTACGGCGTGTTGTGAGCGTTTGAGTTTTTTGGATGCTTATTCTAGTTATCATCAGATCAAGATGGCAGTTAAGGACCAGGAGAAGACGGCTTTTATTACTCCGTTTGGAGCCTTCTGCTATGTGTCTATGCCTTTTGGGCTTAAGAGTGCCCAGGCGACTTATCAGCGATGTGTGCAGAATTGTCTTCACAGTCAGATTGGGCGCAATGTTCATGCTTATGTGGACGACATTGTGGTGAAGTCCAGAGAGAAGGAGACCTTGATAGATGATCTGAAGGAAACCTTTGATAACCTCCGGGTCTACAAGATGATGCTTAACCCGGCCAAGTGTGTTTTTGGAGTACCAGCGGGCAAGCTTTTGGGTTTTCTAGTTTCTAACAGAGGCATCGAGGCTAACCCGGAGAAGATCAAGGCAATCACTTCTTTGGCTAAGCCGGCGTGTATCAATGATGTTCAGCGTTTGGCGGGTCGTATTGCTGCTTTAAGCCGGTTAGGTGAGAAGGCCATACCGCTGTATCAGATGATGAAAAAGACAGACGCCTTTGTCTGGAGTGATGCTGCTAACACTGCCTTTGAAGATTTGAAGAGACAGCTCGCTGAGCCCCCGGTCCTTGCTGCTCCTATTGATAAGGAGCCATTATTGTTATATGTGGCTGCTAACACGCGTGCCGTCAGTGTGGCCATTGTCGTAGAGCGCAAGGAGGCGGGCAAGGAATATCCGGTTCAACGGCTGGTTTACTACGTCAGTGAGGTGCTTATTGAGTCCAAGCAAAGATATCCACACTGGCAGAAGCTCGTTTATGGGGTGTTCATGGCAAGCCAGAAACTTAAGCAGTGTTTTCAGGGTCATCCCATCACTGTGGTAAGTTCTGCTCCTTCAGGAGATATCATTCAAAATAGAGAAGGCACAGGACGAGTCGCCAAGTGGGCCATTGAACTTGGGCCTCATGGTTTAAAGTATGTGCCACGCACTGCTATTAAGTCTCAAGCACTGATGGACTTCATCAACGATTGGACAGAGCTGCAGATGCCTGAAGAGAAGTCGGACAACACATATTGGACTATTCATTTTGACGGGTCCAGGCAATTGGAGGGCTCGGGGGCTAGAGTTGTTTTAGCTTCCCCTCGTGGTGACAAATTTTGTTATGTGCTACGGTTGATGTTTCCCTGTACTAACAATGTAGCTGAGTATGAGGCCTTGCTCCATGGTCTTCGGATGGCTAAGGAGATGAGCTTAAGCCAGGTACAATGCTTTGGCGACTCAGATTTGGTGGCTCAACAAGTATCGGGCTAGTGGGATTCCAAGGATCCTCTCATGGCGGCTTATCGCCGTGAAGTTGATGCCATTGCTGGATATTTCAAGGGTTACCAAGTGGAGCACATTGATCGCAGAAAGAATGAGGCCGCTGATGCTTTGAGCCGGCTGGGGTCTCAGCGTAAGCCGGTGCCGCCTAATACTTTCTTAGATGTTCTGCATAACCCTTCTGTCAAGTTGCCTACAGAGGAAGACTTGGCTGTTCCAGACCCGGAAGCTCAATTGGTAGCGGCTCTTCACGTCATCCCAGATTGGACAGTGCCATATTTGGCTTATATGACCCGGGGTGAGTTGCCTGATGATGAAACCTTTGCTAGACAGATAACGCGGCGGTCCAAGTCAATGACAATTGCCAATGGTGAGTTGCATCATCGCAGTGTCACGGGGGCGTTTCAACGTTGTGTCTCTCCTGAGGAAGGTCAAGAAATTCTTCGTGAGATCCATGAAGGTGATTGTGGCCATCATGCCGGTTCAAAATCTCTTGTGGCCAAAACTTTCCGTCATGGATTTTATTGGCTGACGGCTCACGCTGATGCGGAGGATCTAGTCAGTAAATGTGATGGTTGCCAGAAATTTTCACGACGGGCTCACGTGCCGGCTCAAGAATTGAGGATGATTCCAATTACTTGGCCATTTGCGGTCTGGGGGCTCGATATGGTTGGGCCTTTCAAAAGGTCCAAAGATAAAAAGACTCACCTTCTGGTGGCAGTTGATAAATTCACAAAGTGGGTTGAGGCAGAGCCGGTTAGTAAGTGTGATGCAGCCATGGCGGTTCAATTTATGAAAAATGTGATCTTTCATTTTGGCTTTCCACACAGTATCATAACTGACAATGGTACTAATCTGTCCAAGGGCGCCATGGAGGAGTTTTGTCAATGTGAGCATATCCGGCTTGATGTTTCATCAGTAGCTCACCCCCAATCCAATGGTCAAGCTGAAAGGGCCAATCAGGAAATCTTGAAAGGCATCAAGCCCCGGCTTATGGTTCCTTACAACGGACGCCGGGTTGTTGGGTGGAGGAGTTACCCTCTGTGATATGGATCATCAATACTACCCCTAACAGGTCTACAGGTTATACGCCTTTCTTCATGGTTTACAGAGCAGAGGCGGTTTTACCTAGTGACATCCGTCATGACTCGCCCCGCGTGGCGGCTTACGTTGAAGCTGATAATGAACAAGCCCGTCAGGATGCACTTGACCTGTTAGATGAAAAGCGTGACTTGGCAGCAGCCTGCTCGGCGATTTACCAACAGGACCTGCGTCGTTATCACAGCCGCCAGGTTAAGACCAGAACCTTTCAAGAAGGTGACTTGGTGCTCCGGCTCATCCATGATCAAACTGATGCACACAAGTTATCCCCACCTTGGGAAGGGCCTTTTGTGGTCAGCAAGAACTTGAACAATGGATCATACAACCTTACCGATGTTCGAGAGCACAAAGACTCATGTAAGTCGGAGGAGGAGACCCGCCGGCCGTGGAATATCTCTCATCTTCGGCCTTACTATACTTGAGCCACCGGCTCTCATGATGTACATATTTTGACGATGTATATATTATGATAAGTAATAAAGCAGGACCTCTGTCCTTTTCATCCTCAATGATCATATGTCTTCATCATCATAAATTTAAAATGGCCAACCGGGGGCTGATCGTATTCAAATCCAGCTTAACCCTTTGGTCCGGCTCATGATCGTATTCGAAATCTAGCCGTTAAACCTCATGATCACTAGGGGGCTTCCTATTCAAACATAGGTCGTATTCGAACCAAAGAGAACATAGCTATCGATACCCTCTTGATCGGCACAATGCCAAACTCACTAGGGGGCTTCTTGATCGTATTTGAATCATAGCTTAACCCCTTTTGGGTCCGACTTTGATCGTATTCGAATCAGAGTCGTTAAAAAACTCTCAAGGTCATTTGGGGGCTTCCTGTTCAAACATAGGTCGTATTCGAAGCAAAGAGAACATAGCTGTCGGTACCCTCTTGATCAGCGCAACGCCAAAGCCACTGGGGGCTACATGATCGTATTCGAATCCTAGCTTAAGCCCTTTGGTCCGGTTTACTAATCGTATTCGAATCAGAAGCCTCAAATTTTTTCTTTCTATTTTGCTTAAGTTTTTTGCAAACAATCTTTGTTTTTGTCTTAAGGCTTTTGTCCAGATCTAAGTATAAGTGTGGTTTAAACTTAACCCGGCTTGGTTTCAGATGATAAGTCGCCAGCGTATGACAGTCATCATACATTTGGAAAGTGTTGGCTTCTAAAGAATTGGGTTATCACCCTTACTGTTCAGGTCACATGAACCGACAGTGCAAATTCAAAATCACAGGTATGATAATATAGTTGTGTTTCAAAGCTATAATTCATAACAGGCTCTTTTATATCCCTTCTTTCAATATTGATGGTTGTATGTAAGAAGTTATGACCTGCCCTACAGTAAGCCGCCAAGGGTTCTTGTGATCTATTACTGTGTGCATGACAGTTCAAAGAACTTTCTTATGCATAACGAAAACAAATGATAAGTTTAAACCGGGAGAATATAAGGCGGCGGCTTAACAATGTTGAGCATCAAAGCGTGCACGATGGCACGACAAAGCAAAGTCATTTCTGCCCTATTACATGACTCGCTGAGTCCAAATTATTAAATTGTTTTCCAGCAAGTTACAAATATGAGCCGCCCGCCGAGTCAATTTTCTTGTTGTCCTGAAGCTTCCAGATCAACCCTTTCCGCTCTTCCGTCCTGTTCCCTGTCCTGGAAGGTTGATGATGACCAGTCAATGCCATTCAAAGCTTCAAATTCAGCTTCATCATCAATTAGTCCGGTTGGGTCAACTTCAGGGGCGAAGGTATGCTTACGGATTGGAGGGACCAGGCTGGTCACTTTATAATGTGGCGTTGGAATCCTCCGATTTTCCGCGTCGTAACCCGGCTGGTGCTTGGTGAGATCCGTGTCATCAGCAATTAGGGTGGCCACAGGGCGTATTTCCTTCACACAAGCGGTGAAGTCCTCCTGTTCAAATGATGTGCCATCCAACTTAAGGCTTGGATATCCAATGGCGATGTCGGCCGGGTCTAACTCCGGTAGCCACGCCTTGGCCCGGCCTAAAGCAACTGATACATCTCCAACGTATCTATAATTTTTGATTGCTTCATGCTATATTATATTCTGTTTTGGATGATTAATGGGATTCGTTATACACTTTTATATTATTTTTGGGACTAACCTATTAACCGGAGGCCCAACCCAAATTGTTGTTTTTTTGCCTATTTCAGAGTTTCACAGAAAAAGAATATCAAACGGAGTCCAAACGGAATGAAACCTTCGGGAACGTGATTTTCGGAACAAACGTGATCCAAAGGACTTGGAGTCTACGTCAAGAAATCAACCAGGAGAGCACGAGGCAGGGGGGCGCGCCTACCCCCCTGGGCGTGCCCTCCACCCTCATTGGGCCCACGTTGCTCCACCAACGTACTTCTTCCTCCTATATATACCTACGTACCCCCAAACTAACAGAAGCATCCACGAAAACCTAATTCCACCGCCGCAACCTTCTGTACCCATGAGATCCCATCTTGGGGCCTTTTCCGGTGTCCTGCCGGAGGGGGCATTGATCACGGAGGGCTTCTACATCAACACCATAGCCTCTCCGATGATGTGTGAGTAGTTTACCTCAGACCTTCGGGTCCATAGTTATTAGCTAGATGGCTTCTTCTCTCTTTTTGGATCTCAATACAAAGTTCTCCACGGTTCTCGTGGAGATCTATTCGATGTAATCTTCTTTTGCGGTGTGTTTGTTGAGACCGATGAATTGTGGGTTTATGATAAAGTTTATCTATGAACAATATTTGAATCTCCTCTGAATTCTTTTATGTATGATTGGTTATCTTTGCAAGTCTCTTCGAATTATAACTTTGGTTTGGCCTACTAAATTGATCTTTCTTGCAATGGGAGAAGTGCTTAGCTTTGGGTTCAATCTTGCGGTGTCCTTTTCCAGTGACAGCAGGGGCAGCAAGGCACGTATTGTATTGTTGCCATCGGGGATAACAAGATGGGGTTTATATCATATTGCAGGAGTTTATCCCTCTACATCATGTCATCTTACTTAAAGCGTTACTCTGTTCTTTTGAAATTAATACTCTAGATGCATGCTGGATAGCGGTCGATGTGTGGAGTAATAGTAGTAGATGCAGGCAGGAGTCGGTCTACTTGTCATGGACGTGATGCCTATATACATGATCATACCTAGATATTCTCATAACTATGCTCAATTCTATCAATTGTTCAAGAGTAATTTGTTCACCCACTGTAATACTTATGCTCTTGAGAGAAGCCACTAGTGAAACCTATGGCCCCCGGGTCTATTTTCTATCATATTAATCTTCCAATACTTAGCTATTTTTATTGCCTTTTATTTTACTTTGCATCTTTATTATAAAAATACCAAAAACATTATCTTATCATATCTATCAGATCTCACTTTCGTAAGTGACCGTGAAGGGATTGACAACCCCTTTATTGCGTTGGTTGCGAGGTTTTTATTTGTTTGTGTAGGTGCGAGAGACTTGAGCGTGGCCTCCTACTGGATTGATGCCTTGGTTCTCAAAAACTGAGGGAAATATTTACACTACTTTACTGCATCACCCTTTCCTCTTCAAGGGAAAACCAACGCAGTGCTCAAGAGGTAGCAAGAAGGATTTCTGGCGCCGTTGCCGGGGAGTCTACGCAAAAGTCAACATACCAAGTACCCATCACAAACTCTTATCTCCCGCATTACATTATTTGCCATTTGCCTCTCGTTTTCCTCTCCCCCACTTCACCCTTGCCGTTTTATTCGCCCTTTCTCCGTTCGCCTCTTTTTCGCTCGCTTCTTGTTTGCTCGTGTGTTGGATTGCTTGCTTGTCACGACGGCTCAAGATAATACTAAATTGTGTGACTTTACCAATACCAACAACAATGATTTTCTTAGCACTCCGATTGCTCCTCTTACTGATACTGAATCTTGTGAAATTAATGCTGCTTTGTTGAATCTTGTCATGAAAGATCAATTCGTCGGCCTTCCTAGTGAAGATGCCACTACCCATCTAAATAGCTTCGTTGATTTGTGTGATATGCAAAAGAAGAAAGATGTGGACAATGATATTGTTAAATTGAAGCTATTTCCTTTTTCGCTTAGAGATCGTGCTAAAGCTTGGTTTTCATCTTTGCCTAAAAATAGTATTGATTCTTGGAATAAGTGCAAAGATGCTTTTATCTCTAAGTATTTTCCTCCTACTAAGATCATCTCTCTTAGAAACGATATTATGAATTTTAAGCAACTTGATCATGAACATGTTGCACAAGCTTGGGAGAGGATGAAATTAATGATACGTAATTGCCCTACACATGGTTTGAATTTGTGGATGATTATACAAATTTTTTATGCCGGATTGAATTTTGCTTCTAGAAATCTTTTAGATTCGGCCGCGGGAGGCACTTTTATGGAAATCACTTTAGGAGAAGCTACTAAACTCCTAGATAATATTATTGTTAATTATTCTCAATGGCACACTGAAAGATCTACTAGTAAAAAGGTGCATGCGATAGAAGAAATTAATGTTTTGAGTGGAAAGATGGATGAACTTATGAAATTATTTGCTAATAAAAGTGTTCCTTCTGATCCTAATGATATGCCTTTGTCTACTTTTATTGAAAATAATAATGAATCTATGGATGTGAATTTTGTTGGTAGGAATAATTTTGGTAACAACGCGTATAGAGGAAACTTTAATCATAGGCCGTATCCTAGTAATTCCTCTAATAATTATGGTAATTCCTACAACAACTCTTATGGAAATTTTAATAAGATGCCCTCTGAATTTGAGACAAGTGTTAAGGAGTTTATGAATTCACAGAAGAATTTCAATGCTTTGCTTGAAGAAAAATTGCTTAAAGTTGATGAATTGGCTAGGAACGTTGATACAATTTCTCTTGATGTTGATTCTTTGAAACTTAGATCTATTCCACCTAAGCATGATATCAATGAGTCTCTCAAAGCCATGATAATTTCCATTGATGAGTGCAAAGAAAGAACCGCTAGGATGCGTGCTAAGAAAGATTGCTTTGTGAAAGCGTGTTCTTCTAATTTTTGTGAGAATAAAGATGAAGATCTAAAAGTTATTGATGTGTCCCCTATTAAATCTTTGTTTTGCAGTATGAATCTTGATAATGATGGGACTGAATATGAGCCACCTTTACCTAGAAGGCGTTCCAAAAATTCGGAGTTTTTAGATCTTGATGCATAAATTGGTAAAAGTGTGATTGAAGAGATCAAAACTCTAGATATTAATGAACCCACTATTTTGGATTTCAAGGAATTTAATTATGATAATTGCTCTTTGATAGATTGTATTTCCTTGTTGCAATCCGTGTTAAATTCTCCACATGCTTATAGTCAACATAAAGCTTTTACTAAACATATCGTTGATGCTTTGATGCAATCTTATGAAGAAAAACTTGAGTTGGAAGTTTCTATCCCTAGAAAACTTTATGATGAGTGGGAGCCTACTATTAAAATTAAAATTAAAGATCATGAATGCTATGCTTTGTGTGATTTGGGTGCTAGTGTTTCCACGATTCCAAAAACTTTGTGTGATTTGCTAGGTTTCCGTTAATTTGATGATTGTTCTTTGAACTTGCACCTTGCGGATTCCACCATTAAGAAACCTATGGGAAGAATTAATGATGTTCTTATTGTTGCAAATAGGAAATATGTGCCCGTAGATTTTATTGTTCTTGACATAGATTGCAATCCTTCATGTCCTATTATTCTTGGTAGACCTTTCCTCAAAACGATTGGTGCAATTATTGATATGAAGGAAGGAAATATTAGATTCCAATTTCCGTTAAAGAAAGGCATGGAACACTTTCTAGAAAGAAAATTAAACTACCATATTAATCTATTATGAGAGCCACTTATGGATTGCCTACCAAAGATGGCAATACCTAGATCTATCCTTGCTTTTATGCCTAGCTAGGGGCGTTAAACGATAGCGCTTGTTGGGAGGCAACCCAATTTTATTTTTAGTTTTTTGCTTTTTGATTCTGTTTAGGAATAAATCTTTGATCTAGCCTCTGGTTAGATTTGTTCTTATGTTTTAATTAGTGTTTGTGCCAACTTAAACCTATAGGATATTCTTGGATGATAGTTATTTGATCTTTCTGAATATTCCAGAAACTTTCTGTTCACGAAAACAATTGTTAAAAATCACCAGAACGTGATAAAATACTGATTCCAATTTCTGCTGATCAATAAAAAAATTGTCTAGGTCGTCCTATTTTGTTAGATTTTTTGGAGTTCCAGAAGTTTGCGTTAGTTACAGATTACTACAGACTGTTCTGTTTTTGACAGATTCTGTTTTTCGTGTGTTGTTTGCTTATTTTGATGAATCTATGGCTAGTAAAATAGTTTATAAACCATAGAGAAGTTGGAATACAGTAGGTTTAACACCCATATAAATAAAGAATGAGTTCATTACAGTACCTTGAAGTGGTGTTTTGTTTTCTTTCGCTAACGGAGCTCACGAGATTTTTTGTTAAGTTTTGTGCTGTGAAGTTTTCAAGTTTTGGGTAAAAGATTTGATGGATTATGGAACAAGGAGTGGAAAGAGCCTAAGCTTGGGGATGCCCATGGCGCCCCAAGATAATCTAAGGACACCAAAAAGCCAAAGCTTGGGAATGCCCCGGAAGGCATCCCCTCTTTCGTCTACTTCCATCGGTAACTTTACTTGGAGCTATATTTTTATTCACCACATGATATGTGTTTTGCTTGGAGCGTCTTGTATAATTTGATTCTTTGATTTTTAGTTTACCACAATCATATTTTATGTACACACCTTTTGAGAGAGACACACATGATTCGGAATTTATTAGAATACTCTATGCGCTTTGCTTATATCTTTTGAGCTATATAGTTTTTGCTCTAGTGCTTCACTTATATCTTTTAGAGCACGGCGGTGGTTTTGTTTTATAGAAACTATTATTATCTCATGCTTCACTTATATTATTTTGAGAGTCTTAAACAGCATGGTAATTTTCTTAAATAAGAAAATTAATCCTAATATGCTAAGTATTCAAGACTAGTAAAAACTTTCTTATGAGTGTGCTGAATACTGAAAGAAGTTTGATGCTTGATGATTGTTTTGAGATATGGAGGTAGTGATATTAAAGTTGTGCTAGTTGAGTAGTTGTGAAATTGAGAAATACTTGTGTTGAAGTTTGCAAGTCCCGTAGCATGCACATATGGTAAACGTTATGTCACAAATTTGAAACATGAGGTGTTCTTTGATTGTCTTCCTTATGAGTGGCGGTCGGGGACGAGCGATGGTCTTTTCCTACCAATCTATCCCCCTGGGAGCATGCGCATAGTGCTTGGTTTTTGATGACTTGTAGATTTTTGCAATAAGTATGTGAGTTCTTTATGACTAATGTTGAGTCCATGGATTATACGCACTCTTACCCTTCCATCATTGCTAGCCTCTTCGGTACCATGCATTGCCCTTTCTCACATTGAGAGTTGGTGCAAACTTCGCCGGTGCATCCAAACCCCGTGATATGATACGCTCTGTCACACATAAACCTCCTTATATCTTCCTCAAAACAGCCACCATACCTACCTATTATGGCATTTCCATAGCCATTCCGAGATATATTGCCATGCAACTTTCCACCGTTTCGTTTATCATGACACGTTCATCATTGTCATATTGCTTTGCATGATCATGTAGTTGACATGGTATTTGTGGCAAAGCCACCGTTCATAATTTTTCATACATGTCACTGTTGATTCATTGCCTATCCCGGTATACCGCCAGAGGCATTCATATAGAGTCATACCCTGTTCTAGTATCGAGTTGTAATCATTGAGTTGTAAATAAATAGAAGTGTGATGATCATCATTCATAGAGCATTGTCCCAATAAAAAAAAGAGAAATGCCAAATAAAAAAGGGAGGACCCAAAAAAAAGGGACAATGCTACTATCCTTTTTCATGATAGAGAGTCTCTTGTTTTGTCACTTTCATATACTAGTGGGAATTTTTCATTATAGAACTTGGCTTGTATATTCCAACAATGGGCTTCCTCAAATGCCCTAGGTCTTCGTGAGAAAGCAAGTTGGATGCACACCCACTTAGTTTCTTTTGTTGAGCTTCATGCATTTATAGCTCTAGTGCATCTGTTGCATGGCAATCCCTACTCCTTGCATTAACATCAATCGATGGGCATCTCCATAGCCCATTGATTAGCCGCGTTGATGTGAGACTTTCTCCCTTTTTGTCTTCTCCACATAACCCCCATCATTATATTCTATTCCACCCATAGTGCTATATCCATGGCTCATGCTCACGTATTGCATGAAGGTTGAAAAAGTTTGAGATTACTAAAGTATGAAACAATTGCTTGGCTTGTCATCGGGGTTGTGCATGATGAGAGCATTCTTGTGTGACGAAAATGGAGCATGACTAAACTATATGATTTTGTAGGGATGAACTTTCTTTGGCCATGTTATTTTTGAGAAGACATAATTGCTTAGTTAGTATGCTTGAAGTATTATTGCTTTTATGTCAACATTAAACTTTTATCTTGAATCTTTCAGATCTAAATATTCATACCACAATTAAGAGGGTTACATTAAAAAATTATGCCAAGTAGCATTCCGCATAAAAAATTCTGTTTTTATCATTTACCTACTCGAGGACGAGCAGGAATTAAGCTTGGGGATGCTTGATACATCTCCAACGTATCTATAATTTTTGATTGCTTCATGCTATATTATATTCTGTTTTGGATGATTAATGGGCTTTGTTATACACTTTTATATTATTTTTGGGACTATCCTATTGACCGGAGGCCCAGCCTAAATTGCTGGTTTTTTGCCTATTTCAGAGTTTCGCAGAAAAAGAATATCAAACGGAGTCCAAACGGAATGAAACCTTCGGGAACGTGATTTTTGGAACAAACGTGATCCAGAGGACTTGGAGTCTACGTCAAGAAATCAACCAGGAGAGCACGAGGCAGGGGGGCGCGCCTACCCCCCTGGGCGCGCCCTCCACCCTCGTGTGGCCCACGTTGCTCCACCGACGTACTTCTTCCTCCTATATATCCCTACGTACCCCAAACTAACAGAAGCATCCACGAAAACCTAATTCCACCGCCGCAACCTTCTGTACCCGTGAGATCCCATCTTGGGGCCTTTTCCAGCGTCCTGCCGGAGGGGGCATTGATCATGGAGGGCTTCTACATCAACACCATAGCCTCTCCAATGATGTGTGAGTAGTTTACCTCAGACCTTCGGGTCCATAGTTATTAGCTAGATGGCTTCTTCTCTCTTTTTGGATCTCAATACAAAGTTCTCCATGGTTTTCGTGGAGATATATTCGATGTAATCTTCTTTTGCGGTGTGTTTGTTGAGACCGATGAATTGTGGGTTTATGATCAAGTTTATCTATGAAAAATATTTGAATCTCCTCTGAATTCTTTTATGTATGATTGGTTATCTTTGCAAGTCTCTTGGAATTATCAGTTTGGTTTGGCCTACTAGATTGATCTTTCTTGCAATGGGAGAAGTGCTTAGTTCAATCTTGCGGTGTCCTTTCCCAGTGACAGTAGGGGCAGCAAGGCACGTATTGTATTGTTGCCATCGAGGATAACAAGATGGGTTTATATCATATTGCATGAGTTTATCCCTCTACATCATGTCATCTTACTTAAAGCGTTACTCTGTTCTTTTGAACTTAATACTCTAGATGCATGCTGGATAGCGGTCGATGTGTGGAGTAATAGTAGTAGATGCAGGCAGGAGTCGGTCTACTTGTCACGGACGTGATGCCTATATACATGATCATACCTAGATATTCTCATAACTATGCTCAATTCTATCAATTACTCAACAGTAATTTGTTCACCCACCGTAATACTTATGCTCTTGAGAGAAGCCACTAGTGAAACCTATGGCCCCCGGGTCTATTTTCTATCATATTAATCTTCCAACACTTAGCTATTTTTATTGCCTTTTATTTTACTTTGCATATTTATTATAAAAATACCAAAAACATTATCTTATCATATCTATTAGATCTCACTTTCGTAAGTGACCGTGAAGGGATTGACAACCCCTTTATTGCGTTGGTTGCGAGGTTTTTATTTGTTTGTGTAGGTGCGAAGGACTTGAGCGTGGCCTCCTACTGGATTGATACCTTGGTTCTCAAAAACCGAGGGAAATACTTACGCTACTTTACGGCATCACCCTTTCCTCTTCAAGGGAGAACCAACGCAGTGCTCAAGAGGTAGCAGCAGCCACGGCTCCGTCTCTTGCAGATGATCGCCTTAATTCGTTGAACCGCTGGGGCAGCACAGAAAGACGCTTTAGCACATCCACCAAAAGTGTGGGGACTTCGTTTGACAATGCCACTGTGGCCAAGGCGCGCTGAGATCCAGTGTAATGTTGTTCCACGAGCGTGTAAACTGCCTTCAGCTTCACCAACATGTCTTGCTTAAGGTTGGAGCTCCTGGGGCCTGCATAGCAATATCAGGTGAGTTAATCACAATTCCGATGATCATTCGAAAGATTAAATATTTGACACTTGCAGGGCGACTTACCAAAGATTGCTGAGACCATCTGAGATACATGGCGTTTTAAGCCGGATAATTCAGTGGTCACCTCTTCAAGAGCCTTTTTTGCTGTTTCAGCTCGTTGGGTTAAGCTAATTTTTTTCTTCAGCCCAGGCCTTCTTCTCAACTTCAAACTCGGATTTCAATTTATCTTGTTCAGCCACGCTGAATTCAAATTTGGAATTGGCTTTTTGAGTTTCAGTCTCCTGAGCCTCCAGACGGTTCTTCAAATCATGCAGTTCTGATTGAAGTTGGGTAGTGGTGGCCTGTACAGATACCGGGTCAAAAATCATGAATATTAGCATACAAGATTAAGTCCCAAGCCTTTTGCAAGCAATAACACTTGGCACTTGGGGGCTAATGTCTAACGAAGGTGTTATCTAAGTGGCGGTTCATGAGAGTAAGTCCCAAGCACTTTGCAAGCAAGAGTACTTGGCACTTGGGGGCTAATGCATATTGTTGTTAATCTACACAAGGCCTATATTCTGCACAAGCATGTGAAGGACCGGCTCATTCATGTTGATTAAGCCGGCCCTTGGGGACTACGAAATAAGCCAGAATTTTACAGGTTTG
Organism: Aegilops tauschii subsp. strangulata; assembly: GCF_002575655.3. Lineage (NCBI taxonomy): Eukaryota > Viridiplantae > Streptophyta > Magnoliopsida > Poales > Poaceae > Aegilops > Aegilops tauschii. Next base: position 384,863,559 of record NC_053039.3, on the reverse strand, counting down.
ACCAAAGGATATTACTAAAGCTTATACGTCTGTTCTAAGTCTACAGCATATTCATCATAAGCAATAGACTTGGGGGCTGGCATAGTAAAGATAATTCAGTGAAGGGAAAGAATTTATACCTCAAATTTCTGGTGCATTTGCTTCACCATATCAACTTCGAGGTCACGGCTGCTGTGTACTTGGCTAAGATATCCAGAAAAAACTTCCCCAATGCTCATGTGAGTATAATCAGCAATGTCAAATCTGACCTTACGGCGTTCCAAGTGCTCTTCTTTGGCAGAACACTTGGCTAGCATAGTAGGTCTCCCCGGCTCAGTGTAGCCAGTCTTGGTGATTTCAACATCAGCATCTTTTGGGTCGTCTGTCTTAGCCGGGTTAGAGACTTCAAGATTTTCAGAGCCATCGGCGGCTTGATCGGCAGGCGGCACTACAAAAAAATACACTTCCGTGATGATACGTGTTTGTCACAGTAGGGCACGTTTTCTGTCATGCATGTACATCCATGACAAATTTATGACAGAATCAAGATAGTCATACCTGTGCTGTCGTAGAAGTGTTCCATGACATTACCAAAATTATCATCACGGAAGTGTCCACTTCCATGACGATAAATCGCGCGTCACAGAAGTGCTTTCGTCAAGGGTGACCGACACGTGGCATCCACCGTAACGGAACGCCGTTAAGCTATCGGGTCCTGTTTTGGATCCGATAACCCGTTAACAGCCCAGACCAATGGGGATTTTCCACGTGTAAAATTCTGATTGGCTGACGGAAACACGTGTCAGCTCCGCGTTGGCACAGGTGTCACTCATCCAATGGGCGAGATGCGCCTATGATATGTTGACACGTGGACCGGCCCAAAAGTGGCACATAAACTTTAAATGGGCCGGCCCAACTATAGGCCCACAAGATTTTGCGGTCCATAATGGGCCAGCCCAGCAAAAGGCCCACGAGATTTTGCGTATCATAATGGGCCGGCCCAGCTAAAGGCCCACGAGATTTTGCGGGCCATAATGGGCCGGCCCAGCTAAAGGCCCGTGAGATTTTGCGGACCATAATGGGCCGGCCCAGCTAAAGGCCCAACATTCTCAGTTAAGGCCCGTACGGCTAGTGTCAAATCGGCCCGTCAACGGCATGTCCTAAACTTGTCATCATCGTGGCCCATGGTCACTTCTGGCCCGTTAACAGTCCGCTAAGTATATGGGCCGAATTACGGCCCGGTGTATTTCCGGCCTGTTAAAGGTCCTGCTTCATTTGGGCCCATTTACAGGCCATTGAAATTTCGGCCCATAAACGACCGTGAAGGATTTGGGTCATATTCGGCCATGTCTGACATTCAGCCTGTTAGAGGCCCACTATAGATTTGGGCCACTTTTGGCCTGTTGTGATTTCCGGCCTGTTAACGTCGGACGAAATCCATGGGCCATATGTGGCCCAACGTCACATCGGGCCCATTAATGGCCCATATAAAAATGACGATAATCTAGCCCGACCGAACTTCCGGCCTGTTAAAGGCCCGTGTAGTAGGTCGGCGCATTTACGGCCCGTCCGAATTACGGCCTATGAAAGATCCGCATAGTAAATGGGCCCAATCTCACTTTCGGTCTTTTAAAGGCCCATGTTTTTTATGGGCTCGAGATATTTACACCTGTAAATGGCCTATTGTTACTGAGGGCCCAAATTATGTTTAGGCCTGTTAAAGGCCCACTATGGGCACAAGCCTACCAGAAAATATGAAATCTTATGCTGATTTAGGCCCAGATTTTTTTAGTGGGCTACATGCAAATTTCGACCCATAATTGTTTTTAGCCCAATTGGAATGGGCCCGACGAATGTTGGCATGTTGGGCTCCTACGAAGCTTTCGGCCGAATACATTACTAAGATAAACCTACACTATAAAAATAGCATCGTAATTATTACAGCCTTTGGCAGCATCATAAATGCTGTATCACAACAAAAGGCATGTTGGCATAAAGTTTACAGTCCTTGCAGATAAAAGCACCATTAGATGTATAGAAGCACAAATCATTTGACCTGAGTGCTAATGTTTCAGGCTGTAGAATCTGATGGAACAGCACGATCTTCACCTTTTTCCGCCATTGCTCTTGAACAACGAAGCGAATGTCTGATAGTCTGGTTTCAAAACCATTCATATCTTGACGACATTTGTCAACCACTATTCTTGTTTCCAAAACGACGTCCATTAGGGATTGGACTTGTGTCTGGAGCACAGATATATCACTCTGTCTAGCAAGAAGATTTTGTTCAGTAGGCGATTTGGACGAGGTTACCTTGACAACCAACCCAGAATTACGCAGGAAGGTGCTTTTTGCACTGTTAGTGGAGAGATACTGACGCACTGCAGCAAGAGGTGACATTGTGCCTGTGGTAGCCTCGTCACCTTCAGGTGGTTGTGGCTGTTCAATCATTTTTTCCATAGCTTCCTGAAAGTTTGAACTTGTAGATTAGTGTACCAGATAAGTTACTAATGAGACAAAAACAAACAAAGTAGGTTACACGTTTATACATAACTTATTTTGGTGAACTACTGTAATACATTAGCATGTTTGTAGTGCCAACTACATAATAAAATCACTTTTGGAACATATGTCCATAGCATGCCTACTGTATTGTCTATTTCCTCACATTCGTTGACATCTAAGGATAAAGAGACATGGTTTAAAGTAGGATGAACATAGTATGACATCATTCATATCATGGGCAAACAGATATAAAACAATAGGCTATTTTATCATTGTGTGCGCACGTGAACATAACAACTAGAATACAGATCAAGACCAAAAGAATATCCTTCATCTCTTTTAAACCATGTAAGGTGAAATGATACGTTAAGACAACTGTGTATAAAAGTGAATAGAGTAACTGACATTGGCTGCAAACCAAGTAGTTAAATGAACACATCACAGTACCAATCAGTTCAAAGGCAGGAGGAGTAAGGACTTACAACAGCGGCTTGAACTGGTGTGCTCATGCCCTTCATCTTGCTGGTGTGGCAATCCTTGAAGATTTGCACCGCATTCGGTTCAGGTTCTTTTTGGTCCGCACAGGCTTTCCTCTGTATTTGGAACAAGTCAATATAGATACGATAATATGTCACAGAAAAAAGAAGGAAGTAGCAGCTATTTACAAGAGCCTCGCAGTGTGCAATATAGCTACGAGATCCTGTTGTCTGTTGGAATTTCACTTTAGAACGGTTGGTCTTGTTCTTCAAACAGTTAGCCTAGAAGAAGATACACTTGTAAGGCACATACATAAATACAAGTTCAATATGTGGTCTGATCAACATATAGCCTACCTGATACTTTGGATCAGACTAGTGTTTAATGAGGGCTGTCCAGTCTTCATCTGTAATATATTCCACTGGAGATGTTTGGGCGATTTCATTGTTAGCCTTGCCTTCAAAGTGAGATTTTCTAAGGTGGTACCGATACTATTGTAGAGCAGACTGAAAAACATGAGTGCATGCTTGTTTAGTTGCATCATCTTTCGGATCCAACTTGAACCACATTTGTTGAGAAAAGAATGTGAGTCTTATTACGAGGAAGCTAGAAAGTATGGGACAGAGCAAGACAATATTACTAATTGCGATGAATAACATTACTTACGGATAAATGGTCAAGGAAGGTGTTAAACTGGGTATTGTCTTTCTCATTCCTGTACTGGATCCATGTTGGGAGGATACGTGCATGACACCTAACGGCAATGGCTGCCTCTGATACTAACTTGGCTGACTGTGTAGCATCACGTGGCCTTTTTAAACCTGCCTCAAAATGGATCTCCATTCTTCCTCCTTTAGATTTTGTTAATCTGTCAAGCATTATCCCTGATGTCTGTTTCCGCTTGCGTCGTGGTGCTAGTTCAACAATGAATATGGAAAGTGTTAGTGTACATCAAACTGTGAGAGTACATATAAAGGAGCATGCAACTACAACTTGACTCGGTCAGGTACCGTCTTGGTGTTCTCATGAGGTTCATCTGATCTTGCCAAGTCCTGTTGTGTCAGCAGTGCTTCGGAAGTAGTGTTAGGTGTGAAGGCAGCTTGGGAACTGGCCAGTTCCGGAGCAAATGAACGAGTAACTCGTTGAGATGCTGGTACCGTTGAAGCGGATGCTACAGCTGGTGGAGCAGGTGATACTGTGTTTGTAGATTTAGCCGGCGGACTTGGACCTTCCACTGCACTATAAGTACCAGCAGAATCTGGACGGCAGATCCTTTTCCGTTTCACCCGACGAGTAACACCACTCCCTACTATATTATTTTCCTTGCTCTTTTTTTACTTTGCCATGTCAAGTCGTACCCACAACACAAAAGAATAAAATCGCTCTTCAGAACTCATTGATGCATGATACAGACAAGCAATACTTTGATGTAAGACAACCGTATGAGGATGGAATATGTAAGAAAAACAGGACGGCATGACATATTCACAGCTACGATGTGTAAACTAAGCAGAAGGATTTTCAAGAAAATAGAAGTAATGCAAGCTAGACACCATATGAAAGATGCAACCAATATTACTCTGCCAATTTAAAAGTGTCTTGTCATAAGTGGCAATTCGAAAAATTAGAAGCACTACAACGTAGAAATCAATGCAAGATGCAACCACTATCAAACTGCCATGTTAAAAGTGTCCAATCATGAGTGACTGATGCGGGATACACAATAGCAGTACTTTGATGTAAGAACATGGTATGATAGATAGATGCAGTGTATTCCAGACACAGAACGCCATGTCATATGCACATGTATAACGTATGAACTTAGCAGGTGCAATTTAATCAAAACAGAAGAAATACAGGCTAGACAACATATGCAACATGAAACCAATTATCACACTGTCAACTTAGAGCAAGCACCTGTGATGGTGGAGTACGGGAGATGAACTCATCATGGAGACTTGGGACTTCAACTTCATTAGCAGTAGCAGTGGCAAATCTAGAGAGTCTCTGTTTGCGTCGGTGCGGAGGACCACCAACATCCCCTAGCTCACTCTTTTCCTTCCTATTTTCTTATATTGCCTTATGAAGTCAAAACCACAAGAAGATGAATAAAATTAGCTCTGCATAACTGGTTGATGCATGATACAGACGAACACTACTTTGATGTAAGGCAAGCGCAGGATAGGAGGATGGAATATATACAAAAAAGACAGCATTTCATATTCACATGTACGATAGGAGGATGGAATATGTATGAAAAAATAGTAAGCGGAAGGCATTTCAACAAAATTAGATGAAATGAAATCTAGGCACCATATGAACATGCAACCAATATCACTCTATCAGGTAAAAAGTGTCTCGTCGTAAGTGACATTTCAAGAAATTAGAAGCAGTACAAGCTAGAAGACAATGCAAGATGCAACCTACATCACAGTCCCGAGTTAAATGTGTCTTATGGGTAAGTGATCGTTGCAGGTATAAGTTGTAAGCTACGCAGATGCAATTCAACATAATCAGAAGCAATACAAACTAGACATCATACGGAAAACGCAACCACATATAACAGTTCCAAGTTAGAGCAAGCACATGTGATGGTGGAGTAGGGGAGATGTTCTCATCATGTACACGTATGTTCTAGAAACAGGAACACGTGTCATATTCACTGGCATTATGTGTAAAGTAAGCAGATGCAATTCAACAAAGTTAGAAGCAATACAAGATAGACATCATACGCAACATGCAACCACATATAATAGTGCCAAGTTAGAGCAAGCACCTGTGATGGTGGAGTAGGGGAGATGTGCTCATCATGTACACGTATGTTCTAGAAACAGGAACATGTGTCATATTCACAGACATTATGTGTAAAGTAAGCAGATGCAACAATACAAGCTAGACATCATACGCAACATGCAACCACATATAATAGTGCCAAGTTAGAGCAAGCACCTGTGATGGTGGAGTAGGGGAGATGTGCTCATCATCTACACAACTACGTTGACTATCTAGCCTTGCGTTGTCTTGCGAATCTTGTTGGAGGATGGCGGAGTATAATCTGTAGAGAACCTCCATTTCAGTTGCTCGGAAGGACCACCATCATCCAATGCCTTGCCAATTTCCTTCAGCTTTATTGATTTTGCATTGTGATGTCAAACCGACAAGAAAAAGGAATATAATTCGCTCTTTAGAACTCATTCATGCATGATACTGATGAACACTACTCTGATGAAAGGCAAAGTCATGATACGAGGATGGAACATGTACGGAAAAATGGACGGCTTGACATATTCACACCTATGATGTGGTAACTAAGCAGAAGGCACTTCAACAAATTAGAAGCACTGCAAACTAGACACCATATGAAAGGTGCAATCAATATCACTCTGCCAAGTTAAAACTGTCTCGTCATAGGTGGCGTTCATCAAACTAGAAGCAATACATGCTAGAAATCATATTCAATACGCAAACCAATATCACACTGCCAACTTAAAGGTGTTCCACACAAGTGACTGATGCAGGATACACAAGAAGAGTAGTTTCATGTAAGAACATGGTGTGATAGACAGATATAGTATGTACCAAAAACAGGAAAGCGTGTCATATTCACCCGTATCATGTGTAAGCTAAGCAGATGCAGTTTACACTAATTAGGAGCAATACAGGCTAGACACCATATGCAACATGCAACCAGATATCACACTGCCAAGTTAGAGCAAGCACCTTGGGTGGTGGAGTAGGGGAGCGGAGACTTGGACCTTGTAATGCATTATCAGTACAAGGAGAATCGGTACAGATGCTCCGTTTACGTTGCTGCAGAGGACCACCATCATTGCCTTCCTTACTCTTTTCCTTCCTCTTTCTTGATTTTGCCTTGTCAAGTCAAACCCATAAGAAAAAGGAATAAAATTTGCTCTTCAGAACTCAGTGATGCATGATACTGACGAACACTACTCTGATGAAAGGCAAAGTCATGATACGAGGATGGAATATGTACGAAAAAATGGACGGCTTGACATATTCACACCTATGATGTGGTAACTAAGCAGAAGACACTTCAACAAATTAGAAGCACTGCAAACTAGACACCATATGAAAGGTGCAATCAATATCAGTCTGCCAAGTTAAAACTATCTCGTCATAGGTGGCGTTCATCAAACTAGAAGCAATACATGCTAGAAATCATATTCAATACGCAAACCAATATCACACTGCCAACTTAAAGGTGTTCCATAATAAGTGACTGATGTAGGATACACAAGAAGAGTAGTTTCATGTAAGAACATGGTGTGATAGACAGATATAGTATGTACCAAAAACAGGAAAGCGTGTCATATTCACACGTATCATATGTAAGCTAAGCAGATGCAATTTACACTAATTAGGAGCAATACAAGCTAGACACCATATGCAACATGCAACCAGATATCACACTGCCAAGTTAGAGCTGAAGGAAATATGCCCTAGAGGCAACAATAAAGTTATTATTTATTTCTTTATTTCATGATAAATGTTTATTATTCATGCTAGAATTATATTAACCGAAAACATAATACATGTGTGAATACATAGACAAACAAAGTGTCACTAGTATGCCTCTACTTGACTAGCTCGTTAATCAAAGATGGTTAAGTTTCGTAGCCATTGACATGAGTTGTCATTTGATTAACGGGATCACATCATTAGGAGAATGATGTGATTGACTTGATCCATTCCATTAGCTTAGCACTTGATCGTTTAGTATGTTGCTATTGCTTTCTTCATGACTTATACATGTTCCTATGACTATGAGATTATGCAACTCCCGTTTACCAGAGGAACACTTTGTGTGCTACCAAACGTCACAACGTAACTGGGTGATTATAAAGGTGATCTACAGGTGTCTCCAAAGGTACTTGTTGGGTTGGCGTATTTCGAGATTAGGATTTGTCACTCCGATTGTCGGAGAGGTATCTCTGGGCCCACTCGGTAATGCACATCACTATAAGCCTTGCAAGCATTGCAACTAATGAGTTAGTTGCGGGATGATGTATTACGGAACGAGTAAAGAGACTTGCCGGTAACGAGATTGAACTAGGTATTGAGATACCTACAATCGAATCTCGGGCAAGTAACATACCGATGACAAAGGGAACAATGTATGTTGTTATGCGGTCTGACCGATAAAGATCTTCATAGAATATGTAGGAGCCAATATGGGCATCCAGGTCCCGCTATTGGTTATTGACAAGAGAGGTGTCTCGGTCATGTCTACATAGTTCTCGAACCCGTAGGGTCCGCACGCTTAAAGTTCGATGACGATATAGTACTATGAGTTATGTATGTTGGTGACCGAATGTTGTTCGGAGTTTTGGATGAGATCACGGATATGACGAGGAACTCCGGAATGGTCCGGAAGTAAAGATTGATATGTGGATAGTAGTGTTCGATCTCCGGAAAGGTTCCGCAATCCATCGGAAGGGGTTCCGGATGTTTCCCGAAATGTTTGGGCACGAGAACACTTTATCTGGGCCAAAGGGGAAAGCCCACGAGGTTTTTGGAAAGTGCAAAAGGAAGTTTTGCGGAGTCCAGGGGCCAGACGCCAGGGTGCCTGGCGTCTGGGTCCAAACGCCGGGAACCCTGGCGTCTGGCCCTGGAGTCCGAGAAGGACTCTTGCCTTTCGGGTGAAACCGACTTTGTGGAGGCTTTTACTCCAAGTTTCGACCCCAAGGCTCAACATATAAATAGAGGGGTAGGGCTAGCACCCAAGACACATCAAGAAACACCAAGCCGTGTGCCGGCAACCCCGTCCCCTCTAGTTTATCCTCCGTCATAGTTTTCGTAGTGCTTAGGCGAAGCCCTGCGGAGATTGTTCTTCACCAACACCGTCACCACGCCGTCGTGCTGCCGGAACTCATCTACTACTTCTCCCCTCTTGCTGGATCGAGATGGCGGGGACGTCATCGAGCTGAACATGTGCAGAACTCGGAGGTGTCGTGCTTTCGGTACTTGGATCGGTCGGATCGTGAAGACATACGACTACATCAACCGCGTTGATATAACGCTTCCGCTTACGGTCTACGAGGGTACGTAGACAACACTCTCACCTCTCGTTGCTATGCATCACCATGATCTTGCGTGTGCGTAGGAATTTTTTTGAAATTACTACGTTCCCCAACAGTGGTATCAGAGCCAGGTTTTACGCGTAGATGTCATATGCACGAGTAGAACACAAGTGAGTTGTGGGCGATAGAAGTCATACTGCTTAGCAGCATGTCATACTTTGGTTCAGCGGTATTGTTGGATGAAGCGGCCCGGACCGACATTACGCGTACACTTACGCGAGACTGGTTCTACCGACGTGCTTTGCACACAGGTGGCTGGCGGGTGTCAGTTTCTCCAACTTTAGTTGAACCGAGTGTGGCTACGCCCGGTCCTTGCGAAGGTTAAAACAGCACCAAGTTGACAAACTATCGTTGTGGTTTTGATGCGTAGGTAAGAACGGTTCTTGCTAAGCCCAGTAGCAGCCACGTAAAACTTGCAACAACAAAGTAGAGGACGTCTAACTTGTTTTTGCAGGGCATGTTGTGATGTGATATGGTCAAGACATGATGCTAAATTTTATTGTATGAGATGATCATGTTTTGTAACCGAGTTATCGGCAACTGGCAGGAGCCATATGGTTGTCGCTTTATTGTATGCAATGCAATCGCCCTGTAATGCTTTACTTTATCACTAAGCGGTAGCGATAGTCGTAGAAGCATAAGATTGGCGAGACGACAACGATGGAGATCAAGGTGTCACGCCGGTGACGATGGTGATCATGACGGTGCTTCGGAGATGGAGATCACAAGCACAAGATGATGATGGCCATATCATATCACTTATATTGATTGCATTTGATGTTTATCTTTTATGCATCTTATCTTGCTTTGATTGACGGTAGCATCATAAGATCATCTCTCACTAAATTTCAAGATAAAAGTGTTCTCCCTGAGTATGCACCGTTGCCAAAGTTCTCATGCCCAGACACCACGTGATGATCGGGTGTGATAAGCTCTACGTCCATCTATAGCGGGTGCAAGCCAGTTTTGCACACGCGGAATACTCAGGTTAAACTTGACGAGCCTAGCATATGCAGATATGGCCTCGGAACACTGAGACCGAAAGGTCGAGCGTGAATCATATAGTAGATATGATCAACATAATGATGTTCACCATTGAAAGGTACTCCATTTCACGTGATGATCGGTTATGGTTTAGTTGATATGGATCACGTGATCACTTAGAGGATTAGAGGGATGTCTATCTAAGTGGGAGTTCTTAACTAATATGATTAATTGAACTTTAATTTATCATGAACTTAGTCTTGGTAGTATTAGCATATCTATGTTGTAGATCAATAGCTCGCGTTGTTGCTTCCCTATGTTTTATATATGTTCTTAGAGAAAACTAAGTTGAAAGATGTTAGTAGCAATGATGCGGATTGGATCCGTGATCTGAGGTTTATCCTCATTGCTGCACAGAAGAATTATGTCCTTGATGCACCGCTAGGTGACAGACCTATTGCAGGAGCAGATGCAGACGTTATTAACGTTTGGCTAGCTCAATATGATGACTACTTGATAGTTTAGTGCACCATGCTAAACGGCTTAGAATCGGGACTTCAAAGACATTTTGAACGTCATGGACCATATGATATGTTCCAGGAATTGAAGTTAATATTTCAAGCAAATACCCGAGTTGAGAGATATGAAGTCTCCAACAAGTTCTATAGCTAAAAGTTGGAGGAGAATAGCTCAAGCAGTGAGCATGTGCTCAGATTGTCTGGGTACTACAATCGCTTGAATCAAGTGGGAGTTAATCTTCCAGATAAAATAGTGATTGACAAAATTCTCTAGTCACCATCACCAAGTTAGTAGAACTTCGTGATGATGACAAAAGTAATTCCCAAGCTCTTCGTGATGCTGAAATCGACGAAGGTAGAAATCAAGAAAAACATCAAGTGTTGATGGTTGACAAGACCACTAGTTTCAAGAGAAAGGGCAAAGGGAAGAAGGGGAACTTCAAGAAGAACGGCAAGCAAGTTGCTGCTCAAGTGAAGAAACCCAAGTGTGGACCTAAGCCTGAGACTAAGTGCGTCTACTGCAAAGGGACTGGTCACTGGAAGCGGAACTACCCCAAGTAATTGGCGGATAAGAAGGATGGCAAAGTGAACATAGGTATATTTGATATACATGTTATTAATGTGTACTTTACTAGTGTTTATAGCAACCCCTCAGTATTTGATACTAGTTCAGTTGCTAAGAGTAGTAACTCAAAACGGGAGTTGCAGAATGAACAGAAACTAGTTAAGGGCGAGGTGACGATGTGTGTTGGAAGTAGTTCCAAGATTCATATGATCATCATCGCACACTCCCTATACTTTCGGGATTAGTGTTGAACCTAAATAAGTGTTATTTGGTGTTTGCGTTGAGCATGGATATGATTTGATCATGTTTATTGCAATACGGTTATTCATTTAAGTTAGAGAATAATTGTTGTTCTGTTTACATGAATAAAACCTTCTATGGTCATACACACCAACGAAAATGGTTTGTTGGATCTCGATCGTAGTGATACACATATTCATAATATTGAAGCCAAAAGACGCAAAGTTAATAATGATAGTGCAACTTATTTGTAGCACTGCCGTTTAGGTCATATTGGTGTAAAGCGCATGAAGAAACTCCATGCTGATGGGATTTTGGAATCACTTGATTATTAATCACTTGATGCTTGCGAACCATGCCTTATGGGCAAGATGACTAAAACTTCGTTCTCCGGAACAATTGAGCAAGCAACTGTCTTATCGGAAATAATACATACTGATGTATGCGATCCGATGAGTGTTGAGGCTCGCGACGGGTATCGTTATTTTCTAACCTTCACAGATGATTTGAACAGATATGGGTATATCTACTTGATGAAACATAAGTCTAAAACATTTGAAAAGTTCAAGGAAACTCAGAGTGAAGTGGAAAATCATTGTGACAAGAAAATAAGGTTTCTACAATCTGATCGCGGAGACAAATATTTGAGTTACGAGTTTGGTCTTCAATTAAAACAATGCGGACTAGTTTCGCAACTCACGCCACCTGGAACACCACAGCGTAATGTTGTGTCCGAACGTCGTAACCGCACTTTATTGGATATAGTGCGATCTATGATGTATCTTACCGATTTACCACTATCGTTTTGGGGTTATACATTAGAAACAACTGCATTCACGTTAAATAGGGCAACATCTAAATCCGTTGAGACGACGCCTTATGAACTGTGGTTTGGCAAGAAACCAAAGTTGTCGTTTCTTAAAGTTTGGTGTTGCGATGCTTATGTGAAAAAGTTTCATCCTGATAAGCTCCAACCCAAATCGGAAAAATGTGTCTTCATAGGATACCCAAAGGAGACTGTTGGGTACACCTTCTATCACAGATCCGAAGGCAAGACATTCGTTGCTAAGAATGGATCCTTTCTAGAGAAGGAGTTTCTCTCGAAAGAAGTGAGTGGGAGGAAAGTAGAACTTGATTTTGACGCCAGATAATTAAGCTACAGCAACCCTCTGCTAATGATGCCATGTCACCTCCGTTACTGTTGCTAATCCCGCGTTAGTTCAAAACCGATTCAAAAACCGAATTCAAAAACAAGTCAAACAATTAAAGTTTTCAAAAGTCAAAACTAAAATGTTCTTAATATGACAAATAATTCATAAGACATATATAGGTGGAGAAACCAACTCTTTACAAAATGTTTAAATGCACTAAACTAATTAAATCATTAGCAAAAACCATTAATTAAATGCCTTTTATGTTTTGAAAATTACTAAACTAAATTATTTTGGGTTGAAACCTTTTGTGGTTGTGACATAAGTTGTAACATCAATTTAGGTGCCACTTTGGTATTTTATTAATACTAAGATAATTAGGAAGTAAATGAAAACAGTAAAGGAAAAATACATAAAAGGGAAAAATCAAAACCAAAAACAAAAGAGAGTAAAAGCCCCCCCCCCCCTCACTACCACCTGGCCTACTTAGGCCTCCCCCTCACACCCGCAAACCCTAACCCCCCATCAGCCCACTTTTCCCCACTCCCCCGATCTCTCCCCTCCCCCGCGTGGATCTGGATCGGGGGCGCTCGCCCCCGACAACCACGTCGACCCCGACGCCCACCGGACCCCGCCGCCGCCCGGAGCTCCACGGGACTCGCTGGAGCTTTCCCCGCCGGACTGCCTCCTCCTCCTCCTCAACGGCCTGCCTCCTCTCCCTCACGCCATCACCGTCTCCACCTCGCGCCCCCGCTGCCACTCCCCTACAACCCCCGTGAGGACCCCCTCCTTCTCTTCCCCACGCCCCGCCGGTCGTGCGCGCGCGCCGCCCGCCTGGCCGACTCCCCATCGGCCCGTGGCCGCGACCGTGCCCCCCGAACCCTGCTTCCGCTCTGCTGCCTTGCTGTGCCGCTGGCCCCGCCCCGCGTCGTGGCCTATTCACCGCAGCTCCGGCCGGCCTCGCTTGTGGTCATGCGTGCCCCCGCACAGCCCCGTGCCTCCCCTCCCGCTCGCTCGCGCCGGGGCGCACCCCCTGGCCGCGGCCTTCAAATGCATGTCCCGCCGTGCCCGTCAGCTCCGACCACCACTTCACGCCGTCGCCGCCGCCGTTGTAGCCCACCCCTGCTCGGAGCGATGCCACCGTTGCACGCGTGCTGCTCCTCCGGTTCGAACGAGCCGCTCCGCCGTCCAAATGGTCGCCGGAGGCCTTATTCCGACCACCGCCGCCGCATCGGGCCTCATCGCCGGCGCGTGTGCTGTTTTGCCGGTTGGGCCACTCCCTGTGGGTCCCGGCGCTAACCACGGTGGTTAGCCCTAAGCTAACCTCCCTAATCCACCCTTGTGACACTGACCTATGGGCCCACTTAATTAATTAAAGTAACTAACTAATTTAATTAAGCTAACAGGGAATGACAAGTGGGCCCCTAGCTAATTAACCAGATTAATTAAACATGTTTATATATAACAGTCACTGATGGTGGGACCTACTGGTCAGGTTTGACCAGTCAACATTCAAATTGTTGACTGTTGATCAGGCTCCTGACTCAGCCTCCTAGCCCCACCAGTCAGCCTCTGCTGACTGGGCAGTTGACCCAGTCAACTGGCCCTCCCTTGTCAGCCGCACATGCACATCTCTGGGTACACTTCTGTGTACCCATAGCTTTTTAGTGTTTAATTCGAATTAATTTAATTCCAGTAATTTAGAAAATGAATTAAAACATTAAAAATTATTATAAAATAAACCGTAGCTCGGATGGATAAACTTTGTACATGAAAGTTGCTCAGAACGACGAGGCGAATCCGGATACGCAGCCCGTTCGCCCGCCACACATCCCTAGCATAGCAAACACACAACTTTCCACCACTGGTTCATTTGTCCGAAAACGCGAAACACCGGGAATACTTTCCCGGATGTTTCCCCCCTTCGCCGGTACCACCTCCTACCGTGTTAGGGCACACCTAGCACCGCGCATTGTCATGTATTCCATCGTCATGCTTATGTTTGCATTGTATTTATTGTTTCTTCCCCCTCTTCTGTCGTTAGACACCGAGACCGATGCCGCTGCTATCCAGTACGACTACGGTGTTGACGACCCGTCCTTCTTGCCAGAGCAACCAGGCAAGCCCCCCCTTGATCACCAGATATCGCCTATTCTTCTCTATACTGCTTGCATTAGAAGAGTGTAGCATGTTACTGCTTTCGGTTAATCCTATTCTGCTGCATAGCCTGTCATTGTTGCTACAGTTGCTACCCTTACCTGCTATCCTACTGCTTAGTATAGGATGCTAGAGTTCCATCAGTGGCCTTACACTCTTGTCCGTCTGCCATGCTATACTATCGGGCCGTGATCACTAGGGAGGTGATCACGGGTATATACTATATACTTTATATACATGACACATGTGGTGACTAAAGTCGGGTCAGCTCGTTGAGTACCCGCAAGTGATTCTGATGAGGGGGCTGAAAGGACAGGTGGCTCCATCCCGGTAGAGGTGGGCCTGGGTTCCTGACGGCCTCCGACTGTTACTTTGTGGCAGAGCGACAGGGCGGGTTGAGACCACCTAGGAGAGAGGTGGGCCTGGCCCTGGTCGGCGTCCGCGGATACTTAATAATAACACGCTTAACGAGTTCTTGGTATTTGATCTGAGTCTGGCCACTGGCCTATACGCACTAAGCAACTACGTGGGAACAGTTATGGGCACTCGACGTCGTGGTATCAGCCGAAGCCTTCGTGACGTCAGCGACTGAGCGGCGCGCGCCCGATTGAAACGTAAGCCTGCTCTTGTATTAAGGGGGCTAGTTCTGCTTCCGGCCGTGTACGCAACGTGCAGGTGTCCGTTGGGCGATGGGCCCAGACCCCTGCACGTATAGGATTTAGACCGGCGTGCTGACCTCTTTGTTGTGCCTAGGTGGGGCTGCGACGTGTTGATCTTCCGCGGCCGGGCATGACCCAGAAAAGTGTGTCCGGCCAAATGGGATCGAGCGTGTTGGGTTATGTGGTGCACCCCTGCAGGGAAGTTTATCTATTCGAATAGCCGTGTCCCTCGGTAAAAGGACGACCCGGAGTTGTACCTTGACCTTATGACAACTAGAACTGGATACTTAATAAAACACACCCTTCCAAGTGCCAGATACAACCCGGTGATCGCTCTCTAACAGGGCGACGAGGAGGGGATCGCCGGGTAGGATTATGCTATGCGATGGTACTTGGTGAACTTACCATCTACTCTCTTCTACATGCTGCAAGATGGAGGCTGCCAGAAGCGTAGTCTTCGACAGGACTAGCTATCCCCCTCTTATTCTGGCATTCTGTAGTTCAGTCCACTGATATTGCCCCTTACACAGATACCCATGCATATGTAGTGTAGATCCTTGCTTGCGAGTACTTTGGATGAGTACTCACGGTTGCTTTTCTCCCTCTATTCCCCTTTCTATACCTGGTTGTCGCAACCATATGCTGGAGTCCAGGAGCTAGAGATCCCGAGGATGATTCTACGTGGAGTTCGGCTTCGAGGAGTAGTTAGGAGGTCCCAGGCAGGAGGCCTTGCCTTTTCGATCGTTGCTACTTTTGTGCTAGCCTTCCTAAGGCAATCTTGTTTAACTTATGTCTGTACTCAGATATTGTTGCTTTCGCTGACTCGTCTATGATCGAGCACTTGTATTAGAGCCCTCGAGGCCCTTGGCTTGTATTATGATGCTTGTATGACTTATTTATGTTGTAGAGTTGTGTTGTGATATCTTCCCGTGAGTCCCTGATCTTGATCGTACACATTTGCGTGCATGATTAGTGTACGATTGCATCGGGGGCATCACAAGTTGGTATCAGAGCCAACTGCCTGTAGGAATCCCCCTTCCATACTCCTTGGCCGAAGTTGAGTCTAGTCGATGAAAACTGTTTTACTAACATGGCTGTGCGGCCCATGGGCCCACGTCGCCATTGGGTGGTAGTAGGATCTTTTATTCCTCGTCTATACTCTGGGACTCTTATCTCTCTTCTCCTCGGGTTAAATGGTTTTACTAACTCTAACTCTAGGTTCTCATAACTACTTCCTCCCGGAGAGCCACTCGATACAGGTGATCGCCTGATGCACCGAAGGATTTCGAAGATACTCTCCGATGTTCTCTCGAGAACTTTGTGCCCATTGCTTTTTCAATTCCCTACCATCGAAATACCCCTATGGATAAATACATGCACTTGTCGTTCCTACTCTTATTCCCAGTTGATCTTGTTATTACAAGATACCCCGAAATACTCGCCGTTGTTCCGAGAATCCTTTGTGCCTACTGTCTTGCAGCTCCTTGTCGCCTGAATACACCTACAAAATAATCCTCACACTTATCGAGGATTTGTTTCTCCCTAGTTGTTCAGGTGTTTCACAAAATTCTTCGAAATGTTATCCGATCTTTTGAGAATCCTCTGCAGCCTATGGCTCTTGAAATTCTTGTCTGCATGTATTATGGTTAATTCCAAATGCCTAGCATTATTCATTGACATCCTTTGTCACTATCATTTTGAGACCGTTGATTCAATACGATGCGGATGCTCGCAATCATCAGTCGCAATTAGAATTCCTCCTTCCGGCTCTGACGTCATTTTTGAACATGAGCTGGTTCTCGACCAATCTATTTGTCGTTGATTGTACCCTAAGCCTACTCAACTTATCCATCCTTAATCAGAGTGTTTGCCTCTGATCCTTTGATTTGGAAATTATGATTCTTTGCCTTTGAACTTTGAATTAGTCAGTTGTTTCTGCATTGATTCTTCCTCTGGTTGTGCGCCGATGCACACATGAGCTCCGTTATGGACCGTCGGGACATTTGTTGAATTATCATCCGATAGTGTCCTTCGTATCCAAAAATCTCAAGAAGTTCTTTCCCTGATACATACTGCCATTGATAAATCTTATTCTCTGTTTTGGCCAACCATGCTCTGCTCTCGAGCTGGTGATGTTTACTATGAAGTTTGTGGTATTTGTTCCTAAGATGCCCCGATGGGTTGAACCAACGCCTTCCCTAATCTGTGTGAACCCGAAAGATTTCGCGGGTCATACTTATCTGGTATTGCACCAGGTAAAACTTTCCACAACTAATGTCATTTTCGAAATACGAGAGGTCAATGTAAGGTTATGCATTGAGGAAGCGGGAGTCGACCTTGAACCTTTGTGTTCATGCCTATGGAAACGATGTAGAGCTTATCATGGTAGCTTCTCGTAACAATAATTATTCACTTCGCATAATTTGATCTTGTATCTATGATTTTGTCCTTTACAATCATGGTTCCGACCGTGATTGTTCTTCTTTGATGCCATTATCGGACAAGTTAAAAGTACTTGCCTTCTGCAGATCATTACGTCTGCTCAACCTCTAATTTTATCTACCTTCGAGTATTACCCCTGGTATCTCGAGGATGTCAACCCATTACACTACATCTTATGAATTTCTGATGAAGTATTACCTTTCCCTGTCAGTCACCCCACAAGTTCTGGGTTGTCGTCAACCGAGAACACCGATTTGTGAATCAAATCAACACTGTGATTTAGTACTTCCGATACTTTGTTGTTGAGAAGTTAATACTCCATCACGTCATTCCTAGCCTGATCGGCTACATCATTATCATGCTAATTTTAACCGTGCTACCGGATCCTTCTTCCCGGAGCAAAATTTTCGACGATGAACTAAGCTTACATCGACCTTCCTCGTCATATCATTTTTCCTTGAACAACAAGCTGGATTCCAAGTTTGTGACATACCCGTGGTTCCAATAACCTTTCGCTTCATCATTCCTTTGACTTGATGTCATCGCCAACCGATTACATCTTCATGAAACCTCTCGACAAATGTGTCGAGATCATGATCAACATTCTGGCATTTCCGTAACACAAAACTGGTTCATGATTTGTGTTGTACCTTGAGTTCCTTGCTATCCAACTTATGTTATGCTCTACCTTGGAGTATTACCATCGTTTACAACAAGAATGTAGTGAGAATTTCACCACCTCTTATGAATTATTGATGCAAGTAATACTTCTCACCATCACCTTTCCTTCTTGGTCCTCGTGTTGATATTAACCGGGATACCAACAAGTGAACGATGCTGCTTGGATTCTGTACTTCTAGCAACCCTATTGCTTCGAAGTTAATGGTTGATAGTTCATTCTTAGACTGTTGGTTATTGAATCACCATTCTAACCTTGATCATGCTCCCTAAGCCCATATTTCGAGTGCACCTTTCAACCAATGTTTAATTGTGTATGTTTTCCTCGAGCATACATCATCATATCATTTGATCTGGCAAATGTTATCTCCTTGTTCACATAATTGTGGAGTTCCAACTTTTGGAAATATCGATGAATTGTCGCTAAATCCATAAGTCACCTCCTCACCTCTCCTTGATTTAATGATGAACTCTTGTTTCGGAACTCGCTTCCATAGTTCAATTCCCGAGAATCTTACAATGTCATCTCGACAATTTGTGTTTCACCTTTCTTCTCAGGCTTCCCGAGTCTGAGTTATCCTGAGACCAATCAGATCTGAATCTCGGTCAGATATGATGGTTGGAACCTTTTCGAAGAGTCATAACATTGGTCTTTATATCACCCGGTAAGGTGATGTCATGCCTAGCACACTTGACCGGAGGACCTATTGTTATAGTATCCTCTTTAACAATATTACCCATTCTTTCGTGAGGAAATTGTAAGACTTATTCTATAAGTTGTTCCTGATGGATCCTTTGTGTATCCAAAGTTTGTTCTTTACCCAGTGACTATGTGAATGCTATCTCGAAACATGTCTGTGGTACTCCGATTTTCAACAAGAACATTTGAAGCCCAATGCTAAATGTTTCCTGCTCAATTATCCAAACACCGTTGTATGGGTAATGTCATGAAATTGCTCTCCCTTTACCTAAAGAGATTTCTACATTATATCCGTCATGGATATGATGCTCTGCTTGCCCTTCGGAAGCATAAACCCTTGAAATGTGTGTTTACACACATTTTCCTTTCCATTGTTCTGTTTAATCTGATGATCACCTTTTCCTTTCCATTGATTTATTTAATCTTTCTTGTGATCTATATCATCTAAGCAGTAATATTCTTTTGCATATGTAAACACGTTGGTGTACAACAGTGTTAGTAAGACCGTGTTACTATTGTTGATGACATTTCGGTAACCACCGATGGACGAGAACTTTGCCTATTGGTCCGCCTCGTTTCAACGAGCAGGAAAATGGTTCTCTTCGTCCCTCGCCTTTGGTACCAACGATGCTGCCAACATAACTGATCGGTTATTCTCTGACCTGCCTTGCTATCATGATCGTGCAAGATGTCACCGCTCTTTCTACTTTTAACCCACATGGTGGGCCCATAACCCACAATTTCACAGGATCGAAACCTGACTCTCCTGTACACCCTGTTGCCAAAGTTATTCCTAGAGCTTGACTTTGTATGTAGTTCACGGGCCACCCGCCTAATGATCTATTCTGGTATCAGACGCAATACTTATTCCCATTGCTCTGAACCCCCTTTCACATTTCGTATCAGGCAACAAACGATTGCCTGCCCACTCGAAACTTCCCATGATACCTTCTTACTTTGCTCTTGATATTTTCTTAAGGTTTCAATTCGAGAGTTACTTTCCGCCACCTTCCCCGATGTTATCTGCCAGATAGTCAACCTTGTAAGGTCCGTTCTTCCGAAGTTACCCCTTGTCCTTTCGTAAGTACGATGAAATTTCCGAAGAAAGGATGATGATTTCATCATGATGACCTGAAGCAGTGGAATGAAGACATCAATGAAATGGATCGATCTCTTCGAGAAGAGCAACCAAGACCGAGAAGATTCGTTACAATTTTGTAACCAGATCTTTCCCCCTTACTACACCTCTTAAATCTCGGGACGAGATTTCTTGTAGTGGAGGAGAATTGTGACGCCCAGATAATTAAGCTACAGCAACCCTCTGCTAATGATACCACATCACCTCCGTTACTGTTGCTAATCCCGCGATAGTTCAAAACTGATTCAAAAACCGAATTCAAAAACAAGTCAAACAATTAAAGTTTTCAAAAGTCAAAACTAAAATGTTCTAAATATGACAAATAATTCATAAGACATATTGGTGGAGAAACCAACTCTTTACAAAATGTTTAAATGCACTAAACTAATTAAATCATTAGCAAAAACCATTAATTAAATGCCTTTTATGTTTTGAAAATTACTAAACTAAATTATTTTGGGTTGAAACCTTTTGTGGTTGTGACATAAGTTGTAACATCAATTTAGGTGCCACTTTGGTATTTTATTAATACTAAGATAATTAGGAAGTAAATGAAAACAGTAAAGGAAAAATACATAAAAGGGAAAAATCAAAACCAAAAACAAAAGAGAGTAAAAGCCCCCCCCCCCCTCACTGGGCTTCGGCCCACCAGGCCGCTACCCGGCCGGCCCACCCCACTACCACCTGGCCTACTTAGGCCTCCCCCTCACACCCGCAAACCCTAACCCCCCGTCAGCCCACTTTTCCCCACTCCCCCGATCTCTCTCCCCTCCCCCGCGTGGATCTGGATCGGGGGCGCTCGCCCCCGACAACCGCATCGACCCCGACGCCCACCGGACCCCGCCGCCGCCCGGAGCTCCACGGGGCTCGCCGGAGCTTTCCCCGCCGGACTGCCTCCTCCTCCTCAACGACCTGCCTCCTCTCCGTCACGCCGTCACCGTCTCCACCTCGCGCCCCCGCTGCCACTCCCCTACAACCCCCGTGAGGACCCCCTCCTTCTCTTCCCCACGCCCCGCCGGTCGTGCGCGCGCGCCGCCCGCCTGGCCGACTCCCCATCGGCCCGTGGCCGTGACCGTGCCCCCCGAACCCTGCTTCCGCTCTGCTGCCTTGCCGTGCCGCTGGCCCCGCCCCGTGGCCTATTCACCGCAGCTCCGACTGGCCTCGCTTGTGGCCGTGCGCGCCCCCGCACAGCCCCGTGCCTCCCCTCTCGCTCGCTCGCGCCGGGGCGCACCCCCTGGCCGCGGCCGTCAAACGCATGTCCCGCCGTGCTCGTCAGCTCCGACCACCGCTGCACGCCGTCGTCGCCGCCGTTGTAGCCCACCCCTGCTCGGAGCGATGCCACCGTTGCACGCGTGCTGCTCCTCTGAGTCGAACGAGCCGCTCCGCCGTCCAAATGGTCGCCGGAGGCCTTATTCCGACCACC
This sequence comes from Aegilops tauschii subsp. strangulata, assembly GCF_002575655.3. Classification (NCBI taxonomy): domain Eukaryota; kingdom Viridiplantae; phylum Streptophyta; class Magnoliopsida; order Poales; family Poaceae; genus Aegilops; species Aegilops tauschii. The sequence goes on along the minus strand of NC_053039.3, from coordinate 384,841,842 downwards.
ACCGGCGCGTCGGGCCTCATCGCCGGCGCGTGCGCTGTTTTGCCGGTTGGGCCACTCCCTGTGGGTCCCGGCGCTAACCATGGTGGTTAGCCCTAAGCTAACCTCCCTAATCCACCCTTGTGACACTGACCTATGGGCCCACTTAATTAATTAAAGTAACTAACTAATTTAATTAAGCTAACAGGGAATGACAAGTGGGCCCCTAGCTAATTAACCAGATTAATTAAACATGTTTTATATATAACAGTCACTGACGGTGGGACCTACTGGTCAGGTTTGACCAGTCAACAGTCAAATTGTTGACTGTTGATTAGGCTGCTGACTCAGCCCCCTAGCCCCACCAGTCAGCCTCTGCTGACTGGGCAGTTGACCCAGTCAACTGGCCCTCCCTTGTCAGCCGCACATGCACATCTCTGGGTACACTTCTGTGTACCCATAGCTTTTTAGTGTTTAATTTGAATTAATTTAATTCCAGTAATTTAGAAAATGAATTAAAACTTTAAAAATTAATATAAAATAAACCGTAGCTCGGATGGAAAAACTTTGTACATGAAAGTTGCTCAGAACGACGAGATGAATCCAGATACGCAGCCCGTTCACCCGCCACACATCCCTAGCACAGCAAACACGCAACTTTCCACCACCGGTTCATCTGTCCAAAAACGCGAAACACCGGGAATACTTTCCCGGATGTTTCCCCCCTTCGCCGGTACCACCTCCTACCGCATTAGGGCACACCTAGCACCTCGCATTGTCATATCTTCCATCGTCATGCTTATGTTTGCATTGTATTTATTGTTTCTTCCCCCTCTTCTGTCGTTAGACACCGAGACCGATGCCGCCGCTACCCAGTACGACTACGGTGTTGACGACCCGTCCTTCTTGCCAGAGCAACCAGGCAAGCCCCCCCTTGATCACCAGATATCGCCTATTCTTCTCTATACTGCTTGCATTAGAAGAGTGTAGCATGTTACTGCTTTCGGTTAATCCTATTCTGCTGCATAGCCTGTCATTGTTGCTACAGTTGTTACCCTTACCTGCTATCCTACTGCTTAGTATAGGATGCTAGAGTTCCATCAGTGGCCTTACACTCTTGTCCGTCTGCCATGCTATACTATCGGGCCGTGATCACTAAGGAGGTGATCACGGGTATATACTATATACTTTATATACATGACACATGTGGTGACTAAAGTCGGGTCAGCTCGTTGAATACCCGCAAGTGATTCTGATGAGGGGGCTGAAAGGACAGGTGGCTCCATCCCGGTAGAGGTGGGCCTGGGTTCCTGACGGCCCCCGACTGTTACTTTGTGGCGGAGCGACAGGGCGGGTTGAGACCACCTAGGAGAGAGGTGGGCCTGGCCCTGGTCGGCGTCCGCGGATACTTAATAATAACACGCTTAACGAGTTCTTGGTATTTGATCTGAGTCTGGCCACTGGCCTATACGCACTAACCAACTACGTGGGAACAGTTATGGGCACTCGACGTCGTGGTATCAGCCGAAGCCTTCGTGACGTCAGCGACTGAGCGGCGCGCGCCCGATTGGAACGTAAGCCTGCTCTTGTATTAAGGGGGCTAGTTCTGCTTCCGGCCTCGTACGCAACATGCAGGTGTGCAATGGGCGATGGGCCCAGACCCCTGCGCGTATAGGATTTAGACCGGCGTGCTGACCTCTCTGTTGTGCCTAGGTGGGGCTGCGACGTGTTGATCTTCCGCGGCCGGGCATGACCCAGAAAAGTGTGTCCGGCCAAATGGGATCGAGCGTGTTGGGTTATGTGGTGCACCCCTGCAGGGAAGTTTATCTATTTGAATAGCCGTGTCCCTCGGTAAAAGGACGACCCGGAGTTGTACCTTGACCTTATGACAACTAGAACTGGATACTTAATAAAACACACCCTTCCAAGTGCCAGATACAACCCGGTGATCGCTCTCTAACAGGGCGACGAGGAGGGGATCGTCGGGTAGGATTATGCTATGCGATGGTACTTGGTGAACTTACCATCTACTCTCTTCTACATGTTGCAAGATGGAGGCTGCCAGAAGCGTAGTCTTCGATGGGACTAGCTATCCCCCTCTTATTCTAGCATTCTGCAGTTCAGTCCACCGATATTGCCCCTTTACACAGATACCCATGCATATGTAGTGTAGATCCTTGCTTGCGAGTACTTTGGATGAGTACTCGCGGTTGCTTTTCTTCCTCTTTTACACTTTCTATACCTGGTTGTCGCAACCAGATGCTGGAGTACAGGAGCTAGAGGTCCCGAGGATGATTCTACATGGAGTTCGGCTTCGAGGAGTAGTTAGGAGGTCGCAGACAGGAGGCCTTGCCTTTTCGATCGTTGCTACTTTTGTGCTAGCCTTCTTAAGGCAATCTTGTTTAACTTATGTCTGTACTCAGATATTGTTGCTTCCGCTGACTCGTCTATGATCGAGCACTTGTATTCAAGCCCTCGAGGCCCCTGGCTTGTATTATGATGCTTGTATGACTTATTTATGTTGTAGAGTTGTGTTGTGATATCTTCCCGTGAGTCCCTGATCTTGATCGTACACATTTACGTGCATGATTACTGTACGATTGAATCGGGGGCGTCACATTGATGAGGTAACCGTACCTGCTCCCTTATTGGAAAGTAGTTCATCACAGAAACCGGTTCCTGTGACGTCTATACCAATCAGTGAGGAAGTTAATGATGATGATCTTGAAACTTCAGATCAAGTTGTTACTGAACCTCGTAGGTCAACCAGAGTAAGATCCGCACCAGAGTGGTACGGTAATCCTGTTCTAGAGGTTATGTTACTAGACCATGACGAACCTACGAACTATGAAGAAGCGATGGTGAGCCCAGATTCCGCAAAATGGCTTGAGGCCATGAAATCTGAGATGGGATCCATGTATGAGAACAAAGTGTGGACTTTGGTTGACTTGCCCGATGATCGGCAAGCCATTGAGAATAAATGGATCTTCAAGAAGAGGACTGACGCTGACAGTAATGTTACTGTCTATAAAGCTTGACTTGTTGCGAAAGGTTTTCGACAAGTTCAAGGGATTGACTACGATGAGACCTTCTCACCCATAGCGATGTTTAAGTTTGTCCGAATCATGTTAGTAATTGCCGCATTTTATGATTATGAAATTTGGCAAATGGATGTAAAAACTGCATTCCTGAATGGATTTCTGGAAGAAGAGTTGTATATGATGCAACCGGAAGGTTTTGTCGATCCAAAGGGAGCTAACAAAGTGTGCAAGCTCCAACGATCCATTTATGGACTGGTGCAAGTCTCTCAAAGTTGGAATAAACACTTTGATAGTGTGACGAAAGCATTTGGTTTTGTATAGACTTTTGGAGAAGCCTGTATTTACAAGAAAGTGAGTGGGAGCACTACAACATTTCTGATAAGTATATGTGAATGACATATTGTTGATCGGAAATAATGTAGAATTATTCTGCAAAGCATAAAGGAGTGTTTGAAAGGAGTTTTTCGAAGAAAGACCTCGGTGAAGCTGCTTACATATTGAGCATCAAGATCTATAGAGATAGATCAAGACGCTTGATAAGTTTTTTCAATGAGTATATACCTTGATAAGATTTTGTAGTTCAAAATGGAACAGTCAAAGAAAGAGTTCTTACCTGTGTTACAAGGTGTGAAATTGAGTAAGACTCAAAGCCCGACCACGGCAGAAGATAGAAAGAGAATGAAAATCATTCCCTATGCCTCAGCCATAGGTTCTATAAAGTATGCCATGCTATGTACCAGATCTATTGTATACCCTACACTGATTTTTTCAAGGGAGTGCAATAGTGATCTAGTAGTAGATCACTGGATAGCGGTCAAAATTATCCTTAGTGGAATAAGGATATGTTTCTGGATTATGGAGGTGACAAAAGGTTCGTCGTAAAGGGTTACGTCGATACAAGTTTTGGCACTGATCCAGATGACTCTAAATCTTCATCTGGATACATATTGAAAGTGGGAGCAATTAGATAAAGTAGCTCCGTGCAGAGCATTGTAGACATAGAAATTTGCAAAATACATACGGATCTGAATATGGCAGACCCGTTGACTAAGCTTCTCTCACAAGCAAAAACATGATCACACCTTAGTACTCTTTGGGTGTTAATCACATAGCGATGTGAACAAGATTAATGACTCTAGTAAACCCTTTTGGGTGTTGGTCACATGACGATGTGAACTATGGGTGTTAATCACATGGTGATGTGAACTATTGATGTTAAATCACATGGCGATGTGATCTAGATTATTGAATCTAGTGCAAGTGGGAGACTGAAGGAAATATGCCCTAGAGGCAATAATAAAGTTATTATTTATTTCCTTATATTATGATAAATTTTTATTATTCATGCTACAATTGTATTAACCGGAAACATGATACATGTGTGAATATATAGACAAACAGAGTGTCACTAGTATGCCTCTACTTGACTAGCTCGTTAATCAAAGATGGTTATGTTTCCTAGCCATAGACAAAGAGTTGTCATTTGATTAATGGGATCACATCATTAGGAGAATGATGTGATTGACTTGACCCATTCCGTTAGCTTAGCACTTGATCGTTTAATATGTTTCTATTGCTTTCTTCATGACTTATACATGTTCCTATGACTATGAGATTATGCAACTCCCGTTTACCGGAGGAACACTTTGTGTGCTACCAAACGTCACAACGTAACTGGGTGATTATAAAGGTGCTCTACAGGTGTCTCCGAAGGTACTTGTTGGGTTGGCGTATTTCGAGATTAGGATTTGCCACTCCGATTGTCGGAGAGGTATCTCTGGGCCCACTCGGTAATGCACATCACTTAAGCCTTGCAAGCATTGCAACTAATGAGTTTGTTGTGAGATGGTGTATTACAGAACGAGTAAAGAGACTTGCCGGTAACGAGATTGAACTAGGTATTGAGATACCGATGATCGAATCTCGGGCAAGTAACGTACCGATGACAAAGGGAACAACGTAAGATAAAGATCTTCATAGAATATGTGGAAGCCAATATGAGCATCCAGGTTCCGCTATTGGTTATTGACCGGAGACGTGTCTCGGTCATGTCTACATAGTTCTCGAACCCGTAGGGCCGCACGCTTAAAGTTCGATGACGATATAGTACTATGAGTTATGTATGTTGGTGACCGAATGTTGTTCGGAGTTTTGGATGAGATCACGGATATGACGAGGAACTCCGGAATGGTCCGGAAGTAAAGATTGATATGTGGATAGTAGTGTTTGATCTCCGGAAAGGTTCTGGAATCCATCGGAAGGGGTTCCGGATGTTTCCCGAAATGTTTGGGCACGAGAACACTTTATCTGGGCCAAAGGGGAAAGCCCACGAGGTTTTTGGAAAGCGCAAAAGGAAGTTTTGCGGAGTCCAGGGGCCAGACGCCAGGGTCCCTGGCGTCTGGGTCCAGACACCGGGAACCCTGGCGTCTAGCCCTGGAGTCCGAGAAGGACTCTTGCCTTTCGGGTGAAACCGACTTTGTAGAGGCTTTTACTCCAAGTTTCGACCCCAAGGCTCAACATATAAAAAGAGGGGTAGGGCTAGCACCCAAGACACATCAAGAAACACCAAGCCGTGTGCCGGCAACCCCGTCCCCTCTAGTTTATCCTCCGTCATAGTTTTCGTAGTGCTTAGGCGAAGCCCTGCGGAGATTGTTCTTCACCAACACCGTCACCACGCCGTCGTGCTTCCGGAACTCATCTACTACTTTGCCCCTCTTGCTATATCGAGAAGGCGGGGACGTCATCAAGCTGAACATGTGCAGAACTCGGAGGTGCCGTGCTTTCGGTACTTGGATCGGTCGGATCGTGAAGACGTACGACTACATCAACCGCGTTGATATAACGCTTTCGCTTACGGTCTACGAGGGTACGTAGACAACACTCTCCCCTCTTGTTGCTATGCATCACCATGATCTTGCGTGTGCGTAGGAATTTTTTTGAAATTACTACGTTCCCCGACAAGAGCAAGCACCTTGGATGGTGGAGTAGGGGAGCGGAGACTTGGACCTTGTAATGCACTATCAGTACAAGGAGAATCGGTACAGATGCTCCGTTTACGTTGCTGCAGAGGACCACCATCATCGCCTTCCTTACTCTTTTCCTTCCTGTTTCTTGATTTTGCCTTGTCAAGTCAAACCCACAAGAAAAAGTAATAAAATTTGCTCTTCAGAACTCATTGATGCATGATACTGACGAACACTACTTTCATGTAAGGCAGCCGCATGATAGGAGGATGGAATATGTATGAAAAACAGGACGGCGTGACATATTGACATGTATGATGTATAAAGTGTAAACTAAGCACAAGGTGCTTGAACTTGTTAGAATCAATGCAAGCTAGAAACCATATGAAAGATGAAACCAATATCACTCTGCCAAATTAAAAGGGTGCCCTAACAAATGTATTTGACCAAATTAGGAGCAATACATGGCAACAAGCTAGAAATAATATGCAATATGCAACGAATAAAGGTGACTCATCGTAAGTGATTGATGCAGGATACAGAAGAGAGGTAGTTTCATGTAAGAACAAGGTTAACACATAGATGTAGTGTGTACCAAAAATAGGAAGGCATGTCATATTCACAGGTATAATGTGTAAACTAAGCAGATGCAATTTACCCTAAGTAGAAGCATTACAAGCTAGACACCGTATGCAACATGCAACCACATATCACACTGCGAAGTTAGTGCAAGCACCTGTGATGGTGGTGTGGGGGAATTGTGGTCATCAACTAGAGAGCTACGTTGACTATCTTCATTTAGCCTTGCTGTTTCTTGAGAATCATGTGGGGAGGATGACACTGCACTCTTTAAACGAGTATGGCGTCTCACAGTAACCCACCCGAGTGACTGTCTCATCATAAGTGATTGACGAGGGATACAAAAGAGCATTAGTTTGATGTACGAACATGGTTAATAGACATATGTAGTATGTATCAAAAACAGGAAGGCATGTCATTATCAAAGGTATAATGTGTAAAGTAAGCAGATGCAATTTAACCAAATTGGAAGCAATACAAGCTAGACACCATATGCAACATGCAACCACATTTGACAACGCGAAGTTAAAGCAAGCACCTGGGATGGTTGTGTGTGGCAATTGAGATCATCAACTGCAGAGCTATGTTTACTGTCTCTAACTGCTGACACAGCATCCTTTAGAGCGTTGAAACGCTTAGTGCTTATCTTCGAATTACACTGGAGCGACTTCTGTCTTTTCTTTTCAGCATTCATCAGCACTGCGTCAGAGTCTGAAATACCCATGCATAACAAAACAATAGTGTGAGTATGGGTGAAGTGTGTGCACAATTAGTGCAGTGTAAAGGTACCAGTTAGCAGGTCGGTGAGAAATAAATGACGAGAGACATATGATAGCTCTACAACATGCATGGCACACTAAATTACTACAGGATTCTATAAAAATAACATTCGACTAAAAACAAATAGGTCAGTCCATTTTTTCCGCACCGTCCGATGTACAAAGAACGGGCAGATCACCTTCATCTACCTCCAGCCAGTCAGTGTTGACAATCTTCCTCGAAAACGGCAGCGACCACTGGCCCAGTCCCCTGCCTGCGCCCTCCCCTCGACCTCACCGCACCACCGTGCTGTTGGGGAACATAGTAATTTCAAAAAAATTCCTACGCACACGCAAGATCAAGGTGATGCATAGCAACGAGAGGGGAGAGTGTGTCCACGTACCCTCGTAGACCGAAAGCAGAAGCGTTAGCACAACGCGGGTGATGTAGTCGTACGTCTTCACGATCCGACCGATCAAGTACCGAATGCACGGCACCTCCGAGTTCAGCACACGTTCAACTCGATGACGTCCCTCGAACTCCAATCCAGCCGAGCTTTGAGGGAGAGTTCCATCAGCACGACGGCGTGGTGGGCTTCGCCTAAGCACCGCTACGATATGACCGAGGTGGATTATGGTGGAGGGGGGCACCGCACACGGCTAAGAGATCCAAGGGATCAATTGTTGTGTCTCTAGGGGGTTCCTCCCTCCCCGTATATAAAGGAGTGGAGGAGGGAGAGGGGGCCGGCTACCCTTGGCGCGCCCCATGAGGAGTCCTACTCCCACCGGGGGGTTCCGGTAACCCCCCGGTACTCCGGTATATATCCGATAACCCCCGGAACCATTTTGGTGTCTGAATATAGTCGTCCAATATATAAATCTTCATGTCTCGACCATTTCGAGACTCCTCGCCATGTCCGTGATCACATCCGGGACTCGAACTACCTTCGGTACATCAAAACACATAAACTCATAATATAACCGTCATCAAACTTTAAGCGTGTGGACCCTACGGGTTCGAGAACTATGTGGACATGACCGAGACACGTCTCCGGTCAATAACCAATAGCGGAACCTGGATGCTCATATTGGCTCCCACATATTCTACGAAGATCTTTATCGGTCAAACCGCATAACAACATACGTTGTTCCCTTTGTCATCGGTATGTTACTTGCCCGAGATTCGATCGTCGGTATCTCAATACCTAGTTCAATCTCGTTACCGGCAAGTCTCTTTACTCGTTCCGTAATACATCATCCCACAACTAACTCATTAGTTGCAATGCTTGCAAGGCTTAAGTCATGTGCATTACCGAGTGGGCCCAGAGATACCTCTTCGACAATCGGAGTGACAAATCCTAATCTCGAAATACGCCAACCCAACAAGTACCTTCGGAGACACCTGTAGAGCACCTTTATAATCACCCAGTTACGTTGTGACGTTTGGTAGCACACAAAGTGTTCCTCCGATACGGTTGCGGTTGCGTTTGGTAGCACGCTAAGTCCTTGAGGGCGTTGCGGTTGCGGTTGCATTGGACGACGACGTCGGGGTACCGGCTCCGGGGTGATGGACTTGGGCGGCGGTGGATTGGGCGCTATGGGGTGGAGAACTGTAACACCCCGCATGTAACTTTCCATATTTGTAACTCCAACTCTTGCCATTTTCGGCTATGTGCTATGATATTCTCCTCGTGGTCGGGTTTTGTCTTTTGTTTTGCATTTTGTTCATGTCATGCATTTCATATCATGTCATCATGTGCATTGCATTTGTATACGTGTTCGTCTCATGCATCCGAGCATTTTCCCCGTTGTCCGTTTTGCAATCCGGCGCTCCCATCTCCTCCGGTGCACCCCTCTTGTTTTCTTTCGTGTGCGGGTGTCAAACGTTCTCGGAATGGACCGAGGCTTGTCAAGTGGCCTTAGTATACCACCCGGAGACCACCGGTCAAGTTTCGTTCCATTTGGAGGTCGTTTGGTACTCCAACGGTTAACCGGGTAACCGCAGATGCCTTCTGTGTGTTGCGGCAAAACCCCCCTAAAACCCAGCCCAAAACCCACCAAACTCTCTTCCATGCTGTAGGTCGTTCGATCACGATCGTGTGGGCGAAAACCGCACCTCATTTGGACTCTCCTAGCTCCCTCTACCTATTTATAGGTGCTCCCCTCCAAAAACATTCGCAGATAAACCCTAGACCCGCTCCCTCTCCGCCGCCGGACACGTCCGGGCGGAGCCGGACGCGTCCACTTCCACCGCCACCGCCACGTGGCAGCCGTCACCGCCGGCCCGCGCGCCCCCGCCACCGCGCGCCTCCCCCTGCTCCCGTGCGCCGCCGCCTGCCCGCGCCGGCCGCCGCCCGCCGCCTCGCCGCCCGCCCTCCGCACCGCCGCCGCGTCGCCGGCCGCCGCGCCGCCGCCCGCCGGCGACCGCGCCCCTCCGCCCGACGTCTCCTTCCTCCTCGTCGCGCCCCGCCGCCTCCACTCCTTCCTCCGTCGCCGGCCGCCATCTCCTGCCACCGCCCCGTCGAGCATGAGGCCGGCCGGCCAGATCTGGATCGAGGAAGATCGCCAGGGTTGACTTTTCCCGAACCCTAAAAACTTCCAAGTCTTTTGATTTTGATGATAAGTACCTTTGTTCATTATTGCATAACTCTCTGCATGTAGCTCCGTTTCGCGCGTGTAATATATCAAATTGTTCGTCTCGTGATTCTCTACATTTTGTTCAATTGCACCATGTTTATTAGAGGCCATCTTGATGCCCAAATCTCTCGTGCAAGAGTGCTAGTTGCTGTTATCTGCTGCTTCTTAACAGAACTTGGAGATTTGTCATTTTTGTATCATTTAATCTGTGCATCTTATGGGCATGAGCTCTACATGTGTTTTGTTGTATGCCATGATATCTTTCCAGTGGTGTATGCCATGTATTTTGTGATCTCTGTGGTGACTAGCACAAGCATGCAAACTAGGCCCCATAATGTTTCTGATTTCAGGGACTGTGTGAATTCTCCAAGTCTGTCTGCTGTTATTTTGTTGCCATATAAACTTGATGCTACAGAGAGATCCATGCATATTTTGGAGATGTTCAGTAAGGATGTTTTGTAGATATTGTTGTAATTGATCCCTTGCTGCCCTTGTTTGCAATTATGGAGTGCCATAGCATGACTCAATCTTGCTCTACTTTTGCTATAAAATATTTATGGCAGATTCTTGACATGATATGCAATTTTGCCAAGCTTATTGTAGTTGATCCATACATGCTATACTCTTGTTCTTGCCATGGATAGCTTCATAAACTTTCCATCTTACTGTAGGTATGCTAGTTTTGTCATGCATTGAATTGTGGTGAGTGCACCAAGCTCACAAAGATGCCCTCATATTATTATTTCTGCCATGCTCTGTTTTCTGCAGTGTCTGAAACCTGATAACGAAACTTGCTATGTTTACCTGCTTGCCATCATATCTTCTGTTCCTTTTTGGCTTATGGTCAGTAAGGGACTTTTGTCATATGCATTTAGTAGAACAATTCCATGCCTTGTTTTGCTATGTTAAGTTTCCGTAGTATGTTGTTTTCGTGCTCTGAACATTGCTACCTGATGCTGTTTTCTGCCATGTCCAGTAATTTCACTAAGTCTGTGAACCTGTTAGCTTGTGCATTTTTGTCATGCTTGTTTGAGCTTGTTATGTTGTGATCTAGCCATAGCTCAGTGTTCATCTTTTGTCAAGCATCTCCTGTAGATTACTTTCATATCCTTTGTTGCTATGTTGGAGTGCTGTAGCATTGTTACTTGTTGCATTTCAAGTGCTATCATGCTGTTAATCGCAGATTCGTGTCATTCTTGTTTTGCTTGCCATTTGCAAACCGTGCATCCGTTTCCGGTGATCTTTATATCGATTTCGACCGAAATCATCTCATCTTTCCAGTGGCATGCTTGGTTTGCCAAGTTACTGCCTTGTTCATCATTTTCCTTCCGGAGCACGCATATGCATCGCATATCATATCTCGCATATCATACATGTTTTGCATCATGTTGCTTGTGCATTTCTCGTGATTGATTGTGGTTCCGTTGCTTGTGTTCTTGTCTTGGGTAGAGCCGGGAGATGAGTTCGTGAACGAGGAACCTGTTGAGTACGCTTACGAGGATCAAGCTTTCGACAACTCTGAGAACCTTGCAGGCAAGATGACCACCCCTCGAAATCACTTCTATCTTTGCTTTGCTAGTTGTTCGCTCTATTACCATGCTGCGCTACCTATCACTTGCTATATCATGCCTCCCATATTGCCATGTCAGCCTCTAACCATCCTTTCCTAGCAAACTGTTGTTTGGCTAAGTTACCGCTTTTGCTCAGCCCTTCTTATAGCGTTGCTAGTTGCAGGTGAAGTTGAAGTTGTTCCATGTTGGAACATGGATATGTTCGGATATCACAATATCTCTTATTTAATTAATGCATCTATATATTTTTGGTAAAGGGTGGAAGGCTCGGCCTTATGCCTGGTTTTTTGTTCCACTCTTGCCGCCCTAGTTTCTGTCATACCGGGATTATGTTCCTTGAGTTTGCGTTCCTTACGCGGTTGGGTGATTTATGGGACCCCCTTGACAGTTCGCCTTGAGGAAAACTCCTCCAGCAAGTCCCAACTTTGGTTTTACCATTTGTCACCTAAGCCTTTTCCCCCGGGTTTTCGCGAGCCCGAGGGTCATCTTTATTTAAAACCCCGGGCCAGTGTTCCTCTGAGTGCTGGTCCAAACTAGAGCCACTTGCAGCGCCACCTTGGGGAAACTCGAGGATTGGTTTTAGCTGTACGTAGTGTTCATCCGGTGTGCCCTGAGAACGAGATATGTGCAGCTCCTATCGGGATTTGTCGGCACATTCGGGCGGCTTTGCTGGTCTTGTTTTACCATTGTCGAAATGTCTTGTAAACCGTGATTCCGAGACTAATCTGGTCTTTTCTGGAGAAGGTTTATCCCTCGTTGACCGTGAGAGCTTATGATGGGCTAAGTTGGGACACCCCTGCAGGGTATTATCTTTCGAAAGCCGTGCCCGCGGTTATGAGGCAGATGGGAATTTGTTAATGTCCGGTTGTAGAGAACTTGTCACTTGACCCAATTAAAATACATCAACTGTGTGTGTAGCCGTGATGGTCTCTTCTCGGCGGAGTCCGGGAAGTGAACACGGTTTGAGTTATGAATGACGTAAGTAGGAGTTGAGGATCACTTCTTGGTCATTTCTAGAGGACGATCATTCCGTTGCTTCTCTTCTCGCTCTCTTTTGCGTAAGTTAGCCACCATATATGCTTATTGCCAGCTGCAGGTCCACCTCATTACACCATCCTTTCCTATAAGCTTAAATAGTCTTGATCTCGCGGGTGTGAGATTGCTGAGTCCTCGTGACTCACAGATTCTACCAAAACAGTTGCAGGTGCCGACGATGCCAGTGCAGATGATGGGATCGATCTCAAGTGGGAGTTCGATGAGGAACGTGGTCGTTACTATGTGTCTTTTCCTGATGATCAGTAGTGGAGCCCAGTTGGGACGATCGGGGATCTAGCATTTGGGGTTATCTTATTTTCATCTGGATCTTGACCGTAGTCGGTCTATGTGTGTGTTTTGGATGATGTATGAATTATATTTATGTATTGTGTGAAGTGGCGATTGTAAGCCAACTCTTTATCCCATTCTTGTTCATTACATGGGATTGTGTGAAGATGACCCTTCTTGCGACAAAACCACAATGCGGTTATGCCTCTAAGTCGTGCCTCGACACGTGGGAGATATAGCCGCATCGTGGGCGTTACAAGTTGGTAATCAGAGCCATCCCCGACTTAGGAGCCCCCTGCTTGATCGAATCGCTGGCGTTGTTGAGTCTAGAACAAAAATGTTTTGAGTCTTAGGATTATATATATCGGAGAGTAGGATTCTTTTTACTCCTCAGTCCCTTCGTCGCTCTGGTGAGGTCTCCTGACGTAGAAGTTTTGACTATTCTCTCCTCAAATTTCACAAAAAAAAATTTGGATCACGCGGGTATCTTGGAATCGTTCCGATGGTTTTGTGATGAGAACATTGTTCTTGGTGCCTCCTGACATTTAGGGGTTGTGGCAGTGTCCCGGGGAGTTGAGCTCCGAGGTGTTGTCGTCACAATTTTATCGTTGCAGTTCAGGAATACCTGAGTTTCGCCGACATCGAAATCTCTTTTATGCAGTTGTTGGTAAGATCACCTCGACGCCACCCAGTACTAGGGCGGGAGTTCGGGAGTATTGCCATAACTTGTATAATGGATGCTTTTCGAAGGTTGAGGTAAACGATTTCCGAAGGTTTCTTGGTTATGTGTTGACGGATGGATACAGCTGGATCTAGGGATTGTTAGTTTGGGTGATATATTTTGTGTCCCCTGTATCCCCAATACCAGATTGCATAACCAGAAAGTTTCGGGAGTTTATAAGTGGGAATTCAAGTAGCCTTAGGATATCTTTCCGACAGACGCATGATATGAGATTGGGGTTCGACGTCTAGTGGTCCGCCTGTACACGGTTGGTTTTACAGTGGTCTCGTAGTGTCTTAAAGAGTCCTTGGCTATGCCGACTCGGGGACGCTTCGTATGTCATGTGCACAGCCTTGTACATGATGGTGTTATACGATTGAGCCCATGTGGGCCCCACCACGAAAACTTCGGACGAAATCTCTATCATATGTTTGTTCTGGCTTATTCTGAAGCCAATACTTTGTTTTTGTTTTGAATTGTGGTATTCGAGTTGCTTCGAAGTCATATGTTGATTCCATATCTTTTTCAAGTGGCTTCTCAACTTATGGAAGTGTGATGATTTACTATGGAATTCATTCGTTCATCCTCGTTCGAATGTTTATTGTGAAGACTATATGTTGCAATTTCTATCTGTTGATTCTACTTGTCTATTTGTCTATCAAGATGCTAACGGATGTCACCCTCTTCAGGATGGCTCCGCCAACGCGTCAGAATCCGGATCGCAATGAAGGGAGTCAAGCGAACCCTCCGCCACCACCTCCACCTCCGGAGGCATGGCAAGCTATCATGGCAGCCACCAATGCCAATGCTCAGATGATTCTGCAACTCTTGCAAGAACGTACCCAAGGGCAAGGCAATCAAGGTAATCAAGGTCAAGGCAACAATCAGCCTCACTTCGCTACACTCAACCAGTTTCTCGCAAATCAGCCCAAGTCTTTCAGCTACTGTGCCGAGGCCACGGATGCCGATGATTGGCTCGTGGACATCAACAAGCATTTTGAATGTAGCAATGTCAGGCCTGAGGACTATGTCAAGTTCGCTTCTTTTCAGCTCAAGGACCAAGCTGCTGATTGGTTTTAGCAATACAAAGATTCCAGAGGAGGTCGTGTGATAACTTGGACTGACTTCTGTCGGGACTTCAAAGCGCACCACATTCCACAAAGTGTTGTTGAGAGCAAGCGTGAGGAGTTCCGCAATCTCAAGCAAGGCAACATGTCTGTGTATGAATACAACATCCAGTTTCAGAAACTTGCTCGCTTTTCTAAACAAGACGTTCCTGATGAAAAGAGCATGATCTATCACTTCAGAGGTGGCCTTAGAGAGGATCTGCAGTTAGCTCTCGTTCTTGTTGAGCCTACTCAGTTTGATCAATTCTATAATATGGCACTGAAGCAAGAGGCTGGTCAGCTCAAGTGTGAGGCTTCTAAGAAGAGAGTCAGGGACGTAGTTCAGTCTTCTTCTTCCTCACTTGTGGCAGCTAAGCAACAGAAGTTCTGGTTGCCTCCTCCTCCTCCGTTTCGTCAGCCTTACCAGCAGAAGAACAAAGGTGACCATGGTTCTTCCAACTCTTCCAAAGAACAAGTCTCAGAATCAAGCTCCAAAGTCCAATGCTCCTTATCACCGTCCACTCTCAGAGGTGACTTGCAACAAGTGTCAGCAGAAAGGTCACTATGCTAACAAGTGCTTCAACCAGAGGCGTCTACCTCCTCCTCCTCCTGTCAGATCTTCCAGCAATGCAGTGGTCAAGCATAATCCAAAGTCTGCAAAGGTGAACATGATGAATGCAGCTCAAGCGGAGGAATCTACTGATATGATAATGGGTAATCTTCCTGTTAATGATATTCCTGCAAAAGTTCTTTTTGATACTGGTGCATCTCTTTCATTCATTTCAAGACCTTTTGTTGCCAAGCATGAGTTTGTGACGGAAAAGATCCCTATCCCGTTGAAGGTTGTGTCTCCGGGCAAGCAAATGACATCTAATAATTGTGTCCCGGATGTTTCCATCAAGATGGGAAACTATAAATTTCTGTCTAAACCAGTTGTTCTTGGTGACTCGGATATTGATCTAATTCTCGGGATGGACTGGCTTTCTAAGCACAAGGCTCAACTTGATTGTGCTGCTAGGGAAATTCAATTGACACACTCTTCTGAGGATGTGATTATTTATGCCGCTCATGATGAAACCATTCGGTTTTTTTCCTCAATGAGAAGGGCGAATTGAATGCCATCTCTCAAATTCCAGTCATTTGTAAGTACCAAGATGTCTTTCCAGAAGAGCTTCTGGGTATGCCTCCTCATCGGCCAGTTGAGTTCGTTATCGAACTAGAGCCTGGCACTGAACCCGTTTGCAAGTGTCCATACAAGCTTGGACCCAACGAGCTGAAGGAATTGAAGAAACAGCTCGATGAACAAGAGCGTCTGGGTTTGATCAGACCGAGTTCATCTCCATGGGGTTGTGGTGTTCTTTTTGTCAAGAAGAAGGATGGCACGGACCAACTTTGTGTCGACTACCGTCCATTGAACAAGAAGACAATCAAGAACAAGTATCCACTTCCCAACATCAATGAGCTATTCGAGCAACTCAAAGGTGCTAAAGTATTCTCCAAGCTTGACCTTCGTATGGGTTATCATCAGATTCGCATTCGTGAAGAAGATATTCCCAAGACAGCATACAGAACAAGCTTTGGTTCTTATGAATATACTGTCGTGTCTTTCGCCCTTGTCGATGCTCCTCCAGTATTCTCTCGGATGATGAATTTCATCTTCAACCCTTATACTAATGAATTTGTCCTGGTGTATCTTGATGATATCTTGGTCTTCTCCAAGAATAAGAAGGACCATGCCAAACATTTGCGATTGGTGCTCGACAAGCTCAGAGAGTATCAATTCTATGCGAAGTTCTCTAAATGTGAGTTTTGGCTTGATGAAGTTCTTTTCCTTGGTCACATCATCTCTGCCAAGGGCATCGCTGTTAATCCCAAGAAGGTGTCCGCAATTGTGAATTGGGAACCTCCTCAGAATGTCAAGCAGCTCCGCAGTTTTCTTGGTCTTGCAAGCTATTGCCGAAGATTCGTTGAGAATTTCTCCAAGATTGCAAAGCCTCTTTCCAACCTCCTCCAGAAGCATGTGAAGTATGTCTGGTCTCCTGAGTGTGACGTTGCTTTCAACACTCTCAAAGAGAAACTTGTCACAGCTCCTGTCTTGACTCCTCCTGATGAATCCAAGCCATTTGAAGTTTTCTGTGATGCTTCTCTTCAAGGTCTCGGTGCTGTGTTAATGCAAGAGAAGAAAGTTGTGGCCTATACCTCTCGTCAGTTAAAGCCCAATGAAAAGAACTACCCCACTCACGATCTTGAGTTGGCGGCTGTTGTCCATGCATTAATAATGTGGAGACATCTCTTGTTGGGAAGACAAGTGGACATATTCACCGATCACAAGAGTCTCAAGTACATCTTCACTCAGCCCAACCTCAACCTCAGGCAGACTCGATGGGTCGAAATGATTCAAGAGTACAATCCGAGTATTGAATATACTCCAGGCAAGGCCAATGTCATTGCAGATGCTTTAAGCAGGAAGGCTTATTGCAACAGCTTAATTCTGAAGCCATTCCAACCAGATCTTTGTGAAGCTTTCCGCAAGCTGAATCTCCAAGTTGTTCCTCAAGGCTTTCTTGCCAACCTCATAGTCTCTCCTACTTTGGAAGATCAAATTTGTGAGGCACAACTTCTTGATGCCATGGTGAAGAAGGTGAAACGTGGTATCGACAAGGGCCTTTCCAAATACAAGTGCTATCGCATTGATGACAGAGACACTTTATTCTTCGAGGACCGGATTGTGGTTCCTAAAGGTGATCTAAGGAAAGTCATAATGAACGAGGCGCACAATTCTCTCCTTTCCATTCATCCTGGAAGTACGAAGATGTACCATGACCCCAAGCAGTCGTATTGGTGGACTCGAATGAAGCGAGAAATTGCTCAATTCGTGAATGAATGTGATGTCTGTCGAAGAGTGAAAGCAGAACACCAACGACCAGCTGGTCTCCTCCAACCTCTTGCTATCCCAGAGTGGAAGTTTGATCATATCGAAATGGACTTCGTGACTGCTTTTCCAAAGTCCAAGCGTGGAAATGATGCTATCTTCGTTGTCATTGACAAGCTTTCTAAAGTGGCTCATTTCCTTCCAATCAAAGAATCCATCACAGCAGCTCAGTTGGCAGAGCTATACACCTCCAGAATTGTCTCCTTGCACGGCATTCCACAATTGATTTCTTCAGATCGTGGAAGCATTTTCACCTCTAAGTTCTGGGACTCCTTTCAGAAGGCCATGGGCACAAACATTCGCTTCAGCACAGCTTTCCATCCTCAAACTAGTGGCCAAGTCGAGCGAGTCAATCAAATTCTTGAAGATATGCTCAGGGCTTGTGTCATTTCCTTTGGCATGAAATGGGAAGATTGTCTTCCATATGCCGAATTCTCCTACAACAACAGCTTCCAAGCGAGTTCGGGCAAGGCCCCATTCGAGATTCTCTATGGCAGAAAGTGTCGTACTCCTCTCAATTGGTCAGAGACTGGTGAACGCCAACTTCTTGGCAATGAGTTAATCACTGAAGCTGAAGAAATGTGTAAAGTCATCCATGATAATCTCAAAGTCGCGCAATCGCGACAGAAGAGTTACTATGATAGTAAGCATCGTGATTTGGCTTTCGAGACCGGAGACCATGTCTACCTCCGCGTCTCTCCAATGAAAGGAACTCGTCGCTTCGGTATCAAAGGGAAGCTTGCCCCTAGATACGTGGGTCCTTTCAAGATCATTGGCAAAAGAGGCGACCTCGCCTATCAACTTGAGCTTCCTTCCAACTTCCCGAACGTGCACGATGTGTTCCACGTGTCACAGCTCCGCAAGTGCTTCAAGACGCCTGAGCGCACTATCAACTTCGAAGAGATTGACCTCCAAGAAGATTTGTCTTATCATGAGCACCCCGTTGCTATTCTTGAAGAAACTGAGCGCAAGACTCGCAACAAGTCAATCAAATTCCTGAAAGTGAAGTGGTCGCACCATTCCGACCGGGAAGCCACCTGGGAACGCGAGGACCATCTCCGTTCCGAATATCCGGAGTTCTTTCATTCCTAGATCTCAGGACGAGATCCTCTCGTAGTGGTGGAGTGTTGTAACACCCCGCATGTAACTTTCCATATTTGTAACTCCAACTCTTGCCATTTTCGGCTATGTGCTATGATATTCTCCTCGTGGTCGGGTTTTGTCTTTCGTTTTGCATTTTGTTCATGTCATGCATTTCATATCATGTCATCATGTGCATTGCATTTGCGTACGTGTTCGTCTCATGCATCCGAGCATTTTCCCCGTTGTCCGTTTTGCAATCCGGCGCTCCCATCTCCTCCGATGCACCCCTCTTGTTTTCTTTCGTGTGCGGGTGTCAAACGTTCTTGGAATGGACCGACGCTTGTCAGGTGGCCTTAGTATACCACCCGGAGACCACCAGTCAAGTTTCGTTCCATTTGGAGGTCGTTTGGTACTCCAACGGTTAACCGGGTAACCGCAGATGACTTCTATGTGTTGCAGCAAAACCCCCCTAATAACCAGCCCAAAACCCACCAAACTCTCTTCCATGCTGTAGGTCGTTCGATCACGATCGTGTGGGCGAAGACCGCACCTCATTTGGACTCTCGTAGCTCCCTCTACCTATTTATAGGTGCTCCCCTCCGAAAACATTCGCAGATAAACCCTAGACCCGCTCCCTCTCTGCCGTCGGACACGTCCGGCGGAGCCGGACGCGTCCACTTCCACCGCCGCCGCCACGTGGCAGCCGTCCCCGCGCCGCCGCCGGCCCCGCGGGCCTGTGCGCCCCCGCCACCGCGCGCCTCCCCCTGCTCCCGTGCGCCGCCGCCTGCCCGCGCCGGCCGCCGCCCGCCGCCTCGCCGCCCGGCCTCCGCACCGCCGCCGCGCCCGCCCGTGCCGCCGCGTCGCCGGCCGCCGCCCGCCGGCGACCGCGCCCCTCCGCCCGACGTCTCCTTCCTCCTCGTCGCGCCCCGCCGCCTCCACTCCTTCCTCCGTCGCCGGCCGCCATCTCCGGCCACCGCCCCGTCGAGCTCGAGGCCGGCAGGCCAGATTTGGATCGAGGAAGATCGCCAGGGTTGACTTTTCCCGAACCCTAAAAACTTCCAAGTCTTTTGATTTTGATGATAAGTACCCATGTTCATCATTGCATAACTCTCTGCATATAGCTCCGTTTCGCGCGTGTAATATGTCAAATTGTTCGTCTCGTGATGCTCTACATTTTGTTCAATAGCACCATGTTCATTAGAGGCCATCTTAATGCCCAAATCACTACAGGAAACAGCTACTTTGCCGTCTGCCACGGCGGACGGCAAAGGCTCGAAAGGCGGACGGCAAAGACCTTTACCGTCAGCCGCGGACGGCAAAAGGCTCCGGCAAAGAAGGCTACGGTAAACAGCTGCTTTGTCGCCTGCTTCCTGGAGGCGGACGGCAAAGGCTCTTTGCCGTCTGCGGCGGACGGCAAAGAGGGCGGACGGCAATAATTGCGCTGTCAGTCCGTTAAGTGGCTAACGGCAGACCTTTGCCGTCCGCCGCAGACGGCAAAATTTCTCTGGTCTTTGCCGTCCGCCTTATGATGTCATCTACACGTCACTAGATGGCAGGTTCTTTGCCGTCCGCCTTATGATGTCATCTACACGTCACTAGATGGCAGGTTCTTTGCCGTCTGCCACTGATGGCAAAGTGCAGGTTCTTTGCCGTCTGCCACGGACGGCAAAGTCTTTGCCGTCTGCCACTGTAGGCAAACTGACCAAATGGGTCAGCTCCCAGGAAGCACAGTTGGCTGCCACGTGGCTTCTTTGCCGTCCGCGGCAGACGGCAAAGAGCTCTTTGCCGTCGGTGGCAGACGGCAAAGAGCCTGCATATTGTCTATTTTTTCTGTTTTTTATTAAATCCCACAATTTGCACAGAAAATATATAAGTTTCATATCACATATCCAACACATATCCAGCACATAAGTTTCATATCACATATCACATCAGTTTCATCCATACACATTGTTCATACATAAGCAAGTTCCATCCATACACATAGTTCCATCCATATATATTACAATGCAAAGTTTCATCAACATAGCAAGTTAGATGCAATGATCCATATCACATAGTTCCATCCATCATAACAAGCTAGATACAATGCAAAGTTTCATGAAAGGAAAAGCAAGCACTCCATCATAGCAAGCTAGCTTCCATGAAGTGAATGAAATATGCAAAATGGTAAATAAGAAAGTTAGAAATAGGTGACTAGAACAAGAAGAAGACTAGAACAAGAAGTATATGTCATTTATGAGCTAACTTAGGTGAAATGGATCATATATGAGCTAACTAAGTTGAAATGGGTTGTTTATGATCTAACTTAGTTGAAATGGATCATTTATGAGCTAACTTAGTTGAAATGGGTCGTTTATGAGCTAACTAAGGTGAAGGGCATCGTTTTTTAGCTAAGTAAGGTGAAATGGGTCATTTTGGAGCTAACCTAGGTGAAATGGGTCATTTTGGAGCTAATCTAGGTGAAATGGGTCATTTTGGAGCTAACCTAGGTGAAATGGGTCATTTTAAAGCTAACGTAGGTAAAATGGATCATTTAGGAGCTCATCTACGTAAAATGGGTCATTTTAGAGCTAATTTAGTTGAAATGGATCTTTTTGAGCTAACTTAGGTGAAATGGATCATTTAAGAGCTAATTTAGGTGAAATGGATCGTTTTTTAGCTCACTTAGGTCAAATGGATCGTTTATGAGCTAAATTAGTTGAAATGGATCGTTTATGAGATAACCTAGGTAAGATGGGTCATTTTGGAGTTAACCTAGGTGAAATGGGCCATTTTAAAGCTAACGTAGGTAAAATGGATCATTTAGGAGCTAATCTAGGTAAAATGGGTCATTTTTGAGCTAACTTGGATGAACTGCATCATTTATAAGCTAACCTAGGTAAAATGGGTCATTTTGGAGGAAAATAAGCTAACTCTAGGTCATTATGGTAAGCATATTGGAGGAAATAAAGCTACGTCTAGGTCTTTATGCATTTGTTAAGCAAAACACTAGAGAAACTTACCGTGATCAGGGAGGTGTAGGAGCGGGGTGGCTAGTGCCGCTACCTGGAGAAGGATCGTGCGATGCGTTTCTGGAGTTAAGCTGCACCAAAGATCATTTCCAATGTCTCGTTAGCATTACGACACATAAATGTTAAGACTACCAAGTAATGTCCATTCAAACTAAACTCACCGTGCTCCCAGGAGCAATCACTGGAATCGGCGGAGCGGGCTGACCGGACTTCTCGCACACAGACTGCACATTTGGTTTTCAGAACAGAGTCATACTAGTTAGTAATGAGACTCAAATGTTAAGACTAGCAAGTAATCTGCAGAAGAAACTTACCACAAGGAGCTCGTACATGGCCCTTGCCTGCATGTCATTCCGTGCCCTCTCCTCCTCCATCATCTTTCTCGTCCTCTCCTCCATCTCCCGCTGCCTCTCCGCCGCCTCCGCCAGAAGTTTCTCCGTTCTATCTCTCTCAGTCTGTATAGCAGCCTGCAACACCACTCACATGACCATTTGTAATCATTGATGGAAGCGCACACAATGTAATGGAGAAAGATAACTGAGTACGTATCACTAACCTTGATGGCGAGTTGCACTGGCCGTTCACGAGGCCTTATCTCAGGAGCGGAGCTCGACTGGCGCGCCTTGATCTCCGGGAGAGTGCTAGGACAACGGATAAGTCCATCTCCAATGTTCATGAGTCCTTCTAGTCTCCTTCGGCTGAAACCAATAACATTTGAAGACTACGACATTCGGTGGGTTTTCACCATAGAATAGAAGTTCATAAATTGCTTCAACTCTCCCATAATACTCGGTACCTCCTTCGCCGATAGCAGATACACAACAATTTGTAGACTTTCGGTCGGCCATAGATAGCTCTTTGCCATAGGTACGAAAGCGATACCCGTTGATGTCGTATTTGTCAAATGAACGGACCTTATAGTCAAAACCATTAGCCACTTGTCTCAATTCGGCGTCCATAGACTCTGAATTAGCCTACAAGTTTAATATGAAAGGATTGTTGCATTACGCACAAATTAGCGAATGAAACCGGGATAGCCGCCTACAAATTAGCCTACAAGTCTAATAGAAATTACCGTTTGTTTGAACCAAGAGATGAAACCGGGATAGCCGCCTCCTTGCTTTGCGAGAAGCTCATACTCTTCGACAGAATCCTTTTGGATCACCGCTCCATATGAGAATAAGGCGACGTATCGACTGTATGAAATATCCAGGAATAAGAGCAGTTCAAAGGAAATAGAAGTTGCGAAACTATGTACCGAGAACTTACTCGATGTACGGCCGCACTTCTATCAGGTTGTTGAAGATATACAACGAAATGGTCCGCCATTGTTCGTTATCCAAAGATACTGGATTTGAAACACTGGCTGGTGCGAGATTCCCTTTGAAAAGGCTGAGGTTGGATCCACCCTTTTTAGGGTCGTCAGCATTGTACCGAGGCTTCGGATTATGCAAATGACGATTTTTGGCTTCGTAGTGTGCTGTCACGAAGTTTGCCGCCTCCTCAGTGATGAATGCCTCAGCCATCGATGCTTCAATTCTACGTTTATTTTTACATTTTTGTCGAAGCGTCTTCTGCATCCTCTCAGTTGGGTAGCACCAACGATTTTGCACGGGCCCCCCCAATCTTGCCTCGGTCGGGAGATGCAAAATCAAATGTTGCATTGGATTAAAGAAGCCCGGTGGAAAGATCTTCTCTAACTTGCAGATCAACTCCGGCGCCAACTCTTCCATTTCTTCTAGCACGCCAGGCGATAGTTCTTTCGCACAAAGAACACGGAAGAAATAGCTGAGTTCTGCCAGTACTAGCCATTCATCCTCAGGGATGAAGCCACGCAACATCACCGGCATTACCCGCTCAATCCATATGTGCCAATCATGACTCTTGAGACCAAATATCTTCAATTTATCAAGACTGGCTCCCCTCTGTAGATTCGCTGCATACCCATCGGGGAACATCAACTGCATTTTCACCCACAAGATAATTTCCCTCATAGCTGGCCTTCCAAGATTGAACCATGCCTTTGGCTTCGTCCAGTTCTGCTTTCCTTTCGGTTCTTTCATGTTTTGTAACGGCCTATCACATAGCGCCTCCAGATCGACTCTAGCCTTAGTATTATCCTTTGACTTCCCATCTATGCCGAACAATGTACCAAAAAGTGCCTCGGCGATATTCTTCTCAGTGTGCATCACGTCGATGTTGTGTGGGCAAAGGAGGTCTTTGAAGTAAGGCAGATCCCATAAGCATGTTTTGTGAGTCCAGGCGTGCTTAGAATTATACCCCTTGAAGTACCCTGGACGCTCTGGATCTGGCTCAAGAGCGTTTAACTGATCCAGGGTCTGTTGGCCTGTCAATGCATGTGGTGCAGAGTTTTTGACAACTCTACCTCTGATGAAGTTCTTCTTGTCTTTCCTGAACTTATGGCGAGGATTCAGGAACTGTCTATGCATGTCGAAGCAAGAAAACTTGCGACCGGCCTGAAGCCAACGAAACTCAAGAGCTCCCTTGCATGTGGGGCACGGGAACCTTCCATGCACACACCAGCCAACGAATAGCGCATACGCCGGCAAGTCATGCGTCGAGTACATGTACCAGACACGCATTATGAAGTTCCGTTTGCTATAGGCATCGTATGTCTTGAACCCATTATCCCAGGCTTCTTGCAATTCGTCCTTAAGCGGTTGCATGTACACATTCATATTTTTCCCCGGATAGTTGGGCCCTGGAATTATCAACGTCAGGAAAATGTTCTTTCTTTGCATAATCTGTCCGGGGGGGAGATTGAGTGGAAAGACAAATACGGGCCAACAACTGTATTGGGCTGCCATCATACCAAACACACTGAACCCATCCGTGCTGATGCCGACTCGAGGATGCCTCGGATCTGCCGCTTTGTCACCATGTAATTCATCAAACTTTTTCCACGCAACACCATCCGATGTGTGTACAATCATCAGATTCCCATCTGCATCTAGTTCGGTTCTTTGCCCGTTTTGTGCCATGTCATCTGTCTGGCCGTCTCTTCGACCATGAAAAGACGTTGAAGTCTTGGTACGATTGGCATATACCGAAGAACACTAACGGGGATTTTGGTCTGTGTCTTCTCACCCATACCGTTGTCTACCACAACATACCTGGAAGACTTGCAAATGGGACAATAGTTCAAGTCTGCATAGTCAAGCCTAAACAAGACACATCCTTTCTCACAGGCATGTATCTTATCATAGGGCATCTTCAGTGCACGGAGGATTTTGTCCGACTGGTACAGGTTTGCAGGCATTACATGGCCTTTGGGTAGAAAGCGTCCAAATACTGTCATCATTGCATCGTAGCATTCTCTGCCCAAGTTGAACTGAGCCTTCAGAGCCATTACTTGTGAGATGGCATCCAACTGACAAAGCTCAGTGTGCTCATGGAGCGGACGTTTTGAAGACTCCAACATTTCATTGAAGGCCTTTGCAGATTCCTCCATCTCCTCGTCCGAATCCCGAGCATCATCAAAGTCTTGCACCATGTTTTCCATCCCGGTACCATGCTCGTCGGTGCGACGACGATCCACCTCAGCTCGGTCACGTTGGGCAGACTCACCATGAAATGTCCACACCGTATAATCGGGCGTAAAACCACTCTTCTGCAGGTGTTTGCCCATTTCAGCCTCTGTCCTCTTTTCCCAATTGCCGCACCGTAAACAGGGGCACCAGGTTTTCCTCTGGCCATTTGCAAATGCGGCTCGCACAAACCCCTTGGTTTTTGTGAACCATTCAGTGCTCCATTTGTTCTGACCAGTGTGACCGGTGTACATCCACGCACGATCACTCATCTTGACTTTCAGAGCTACTAGACACACAACAAATATATATATATATAATTCACCATGTATGTATTCATCAGTTGATCTACTTTGTCAATTTTATTACGTCCATGCAACCTACACTCTAATAGGTAATGATAGGTCCTAATCCCACCCGAGTATGTTTAGATTGGGTTCATTTTCCCATGCTATGCCCCGGATCCTACGCAAAATTTCGGCAGCACCTCCCCGCTGTTCTCCTGATACACGTCTCTGCAATAAACAGAGAGGATGTGTACCCGGAGAACAACAGGGGAGGCACTGACGAAATTTATGCGTCGGATCCGGAGCAAAGCATATGGGAAAACAAACCCAATCTAAACATACTCGGGCTGTCCATGGATAGCGTTGGACAATTCGAAAGAATCAACGTTATAAATATGCAAATGCATGCATATTTATAACTATGACGCTTTCGAATGGGAGACACATATTGGTTACGCATACTGATGATTCAAGACACATATATATCTAGCTATCAAGTTTCATCGGAATAGATCAAATAATTAATGGGGGAGGAGGACATGTCATTTGTGCTCACCCACAAACGAAGGGGCAGAGCTCGTCAAACGCACGGCGAGGTCGTCGAACACCAAACCTCGCAGCGATGAAACAACTGCACATTTAAAACTACCCGATCAACACAATTATATATGATGTTTTTCATAACAAAATCGAAAGATATATGACCTAACTAATAATTCACAAATATATGACCCCGTCGGCTTCTGGAAGGCCAAAGAACACCTTTTCGGGAGGTGTCGGGGGTCGGGGTGTCGTGTCGGTCTCGGGGTGCCGTGTCGGGGTCGGGGTCTCGGGGTCGGGGTGTCGAGTCGGGGTCGGGGTGCCGTGTCGGTGTCGGGGTCGGGGTGTCGGGTCAGGCTCGGGGTCGGGGTGTCGGGGTCGGGGTCGGGGTCGGGGTCGGGGTCTCGGGGTCTCGGGGTCGGGGTGTCGGGGTGTCGGGGGTGTCGTGTCGGGGGTCGGGGTGTCGTGTCAGTGTCGGGGTGCCGTGTCGGTGTCGGGGTGCCGTGTCGGGGTCGGGGTGCTGTTTCGGGGTCGGGGGGTCGGGCTGTCGTGTCGGGGTCAGGGGGTTAGGGGGTCGGGGGGTCGGGGTGTCGTGTCGGGGTCAGGGGGTTAGGGGGTCGGGTGTCGGGGTGGAGTCGGGGTCGGGTGTCGGGGTGTGGTGTCGGGGTTGGGGGGTCAGGGGGTCTTCTCATTCTTCTACTACTTCTACTTCTTCTCATTCTTCTACTTCTTCTCATCCCCCGTCTTCTTCTTCTTCTTCTTTCTCCTCCTCCTCCTCTTCTTCTTCTTCTTCTTCTTCTTCTTCTTTCTCCTCCTCCTCCTCCTCCTCCTCTTCTTCTTCTTCTTCTTCTTCTTCTTCTTCTTCTTCTTCTTCTTTCTCCTCCTCCTCCTCCTCCTCCTCTTCTTCTTCTTCTTCTTCTTCTTCTTCTTCTTCTTTCTCCTCCTCCTCCTCCTCCTCCTCCTCCTCCTCTTCTTCTTCTTCTTCTTCTTCTTCTTCTTCTTCTTCTTCTTCTTCTTCTTCTTCTTCTTTCTCCTCCTCCTCCTCCTCCTCCTCTTCCTCTTCTTCTTCTTCTTCTTCTTCTTCTTCTTCTTCCCCCTTCTACTTAACCTAAACCTAAACTAAAAACCTAAACTAATTAAAACTAAACTATTTAAACTAATTAAACTAAATAACCTAAACTAATTAATTCTAAACTGAAAAAACATAAACTAAAAAACCTTATCTAAACAGAAAAAAACAAAAAAACAGAAGAAAAAAAATGGGAGGGGCTCACTGTGGGGGGCGCCGACGGGTCGGGGAGGGGCCGGCGACGGGGGGCCGGGGCGGGGCGGTGGAGGAGGCGGGGCGGCGGGGGCCCGGCCGGCGGGGGGCCGGGGCGGCGGGGGGGCCGGCGGGGCGGTGGAGGAGGCGGGGCGGCCGGCGGGGCGGTGGAGGAGGCGGGGCGGCGGGGGCCCGGGGCGGCGGGGGGGGCCGGGCGGCGGGGGGCCGGGGCGGGGCGGTGGAGGAGGCGACGGGGGGCGCGGGGTGGCGGGGGGTCGGGGCGGCGGGGGGGCCGGGGCGGCGGTGGGCCGGGGCGGCGGTGGGGCGCGGGGCGGCGGGGGGCCAGGGCGGGGGCCGACGGGGCGGTGGGGCGGCGGGGAGCCGGGGCGGCGGGCCAACGGGGCGGCGGGGGCGACGGGGCGGCGGGCGGCGGCGGCGGCGGCGGGGTCGGAGGAGAAGGGCCCGCGAGGACGAAGTGAGTAACGGGCGGGGGGGCACTTGCCGTTAGTCAAGTGCCCTCTTTGCCGTCCGCCAGCCTTTGTCGTCCGCCTTTTTCCCTCTTTGCCGTCTGCTAGCGGACGGCAAAGAGGTGGGTCGTTAACATTTTTTCAAATGAGCGGGGGGTGGGGGCCACCACACTCTTTGCCGTCCGCCAGCGGACGGCAAAGATTCTTTGCCGTCAGCTGGCAGACGGCAAAGAGCTGGCAGATGGCAAAGAGGTTCTTTGCCGTCAGCCGTTTCTTTGCCGTCTGCTTATGTGTAGCTGATGGCAAAGAGCTGCTTTGCCGTCAGCTAGCAGACGGCAAAGAGCTGGCAGATGGCAAATTAGCTGATTCCAGTAGTGAATCTCTCGTGCAAGAGTGCTAGTTGCTGTTATCTGCTGGTTCTTAACAGAACTTGGAGATTTGTCATTTTTGTATCATTTAATCTGTGCATCTTATGGGCATGAGCTCTACATGTGTTTTGTTGTATGCCATGCTATCTTTCCAGTGGTGTATGCCATGTATTTGTTTGATCTCTGTGGTGACTAGCACAAGCATGCAAACTAGACCTCGTAATGTTTCTGATTTCAGGGACTTAGTGAATTCTCTGTCTTTGTCTGCTGTTATTTTGTTGCCATGTAAACTTGATGCTCCAGAGAGATCCATGCATATTTTGGAGATGTTCAGTAAGGATGTTTTGTAGATATTGTTGTAATAGATCCATTCCTGCCCTTGTTTGCAATTATGGAGTGCCATAGCATGACTCAATCTTGCTCTACTTTTGCTATATAATATTTCTGGCAGATTCTTGACATGATATGCAATTTTGCCAAGCTTATTGTAGTTGATCCATACATTCGATGCTCTTGTTCTTGCCATGGATAGCTTCATAAAATTGCCATCTTACTGTAGGTATGCCAGTTTTGTCATGCATTGCTTTGTGGCGAGTGCATCAAGCTCACAAAGATGCCCCCATATTATTATTTCTGCCATGCTCTGTTTTCTGCAAAGTCTGAAACCTGATAACAAAACTTGCTATGTTTACCTACTTGCCATCATATCTTCTGGTCCTTTTTGGCTTATGGTCAGTAAGGGACTTTTGTCATATGCATTTAGTAGAACAATTCCATGCCTTGTTTTGCTATGTTAAGTTTCTGTAGCATGTTGTTTTCGTGCTCTGAACAATGCTACCTGATGCTGTTTTCTGCCATGTCCAGTAATTTCACCAAGTCTGTGAACCTGTTATCTTTTGCATTTTTGCCATGCTTGTTTGAGCTTGTTATGTTGTGATCTAGCCGTAGCTCAGTGTTCATGTTTTGTCAAGCATCTCCTGTAGATTACTGTCATATGCTTTTTTGCTCTGTTGGAGTGCTGTAGCATTGTTACTTGTTGCATTTTAAGTGCTATCATGCTGTTAATCGCAGATTCGTGTCATTCTTGTTTTGCTTGCCATTTGCAAACCGTGCATCCGTTTCCGGTGATCTTTATATCGATTTTGACCGAAATCATTTCATCTTTCCAGTGGCATGCTTGGTTTTCCAAGTTACTGTCTTGTTCATCATTTTCCTTCCGGAGCACGCATATGCATCGCATATCATATCTCGCATATCATACATGTTTTGCATCATGTTGCTTGTGCATTTCTCGTGATTGATTGTGGTTCCATTGCTTGTGTTCTTGTCTTGGGTAGAGCCGGGAGACGAGTTCGTGAACGAGGAACCTGTTGAGTACGCTTACGAGGATCAAGCTTTCGACAACTCTGAGAACCTTGCAGGCAAGATGACCACCCCTCGAAATCACTTCTATCTTTGCTTTGCTAGTTGTTCGCTCTATTGCCATGCTGCGCTACCTATCACTTGCCATATCATGCCTCCCATATTGCCATGTCAGCCTCTAACCATCCTTTCCTAGCAAACCGTTGTTTGGCTAAGTTACCGCTTTTGCTCAGCCCTTCTTATAGCGTTGCTAGTTGCAGGTGAAGTTGAAGTTGTTCCATGTTGGAACATGGATATGTTCGGATATCACAATATCTCTTATTTAATTAATGCATCTATATATTTTTGGTAAAGGGTGGAAGGCTCGGCCTTATGCCTGGTTTTTTGTTCCACTCTTGCCGCCCTAGTTTCTGTCATACCGGGATTATGTTCCTTGAGTTTGCGTTCCTTACGCGGTTGGGTGATTTATGGGACCCCCTTGACAGTTCGCCTTGAGTAAAACTCCTCCAGCAAGGCCCAACTTTGGTTTTACCATTTGCCGCCTAAGCCTTTTCCCCCGGGTTTTCGCGAGCCCGAGGGTCACCTTTATTTAAACCCCCGGGCCAGTGTTCCTCTAAGTGCTGGTCCAAACTAGAGCCACTTGCAGCGCCACCTTGGGGAAACTCAAGGATTGGTTTTAGCTGTACGTAGTGTTCATCCGGTGTGCCCTAAGAACGAGATATGTGCAGCTCCTATCGGGATTTGTCGGCACATTCGGGCGGCTTTGCTGGTCTTGTTTTACCATTGTCGAAATGTCTTGTAAACCGGGATTCCGAGACTGATCGGGTCTTTCCGGGAGAAGGTTTATCCTTCGTTGACCGTGAGAGCTTATGATAGGCTAAGTTGGGACACCCCTGCAGGGTATTATCTTTCGAAAGCCGTGCCCGCGGTTATGAGGCAGATGGGAATTTGTTAATGTCCGGTTGTAGAGAACTTGTCACTTGACCCAATTAAAATACATCAACTGTGTGTGTAGCCGTGATGGTCTCTTCTCGGCGGAGTCCGGGAAGTGAACACGGTTTGAGTTATGAATGACGTAAGTAGGAGTTGAGGATCACTTCTTGGTCATTTCTAGAGGACGATCATTCCGTTGCTTCTCTTCTCGCTCTCTTTTGCGTAAGTTAGCCACCATATATGCTTATTGCCAGCTGCAGGTCCACCTCATTACACCATCCTTTCCTATAAGCTTAAATAGTCTTGATCTCGCGGGTGTGAGATTGCTGAGTCCTCGTGACTCACAGATTCTACCAAAACAGTTGCAGGTGCCGACGATGCCAGTGCAGATGATGGGATCGATCTCAAGTGGGAGTTCGATGAGGAACGTGGTCGTTACTATGTGTCTTTTCCTGATGATCAGTAGTGGAGCCCAGTTGGGACGATCGGGGATCTAGCATTTGGGGTTATCTTATTTTCATCTGGATCTTGACCGTAGTCGGTCTATGTGTGTGTTTTGGATGATGTATGAATTATATTTATGTATTGTGTGAAGTGGCGATTGTAAGCCAACTCTTTATCCCATTCTTGTTCATTACATGGGATTGTGTGAAGATGACCCTTCTTGCGACAAAACCACAATGCGGTTATGCCTCTAAGTCGTGCCTCGACACGTGGGAGATATAGCCGCATCGTGGGCGTTACAAGAACGGAGGAGGCTGGTGTTTCACGGCTGGTGGAGAGGGCGTTTTGGCGCCCACGGAGTATGAATGGGGAAACGGAGGGAGGCAGGGAACTAAGGGGGAACAATGTTTCGGTTTGGGACGCGCTTGTTTGAAATTTGGGGAAAGTTACAAACTTTGCCCCCATCTAAAATTTCGGACATATTGCGGGTTGGGGGTAGGACAGTAATCTCAGGTGTCCCAAATGTGGTTGGGATAGATTTCGGCCGAGCGCATGGGTGTTTAGGCACCCACGGCGTATGAATGCTTCTCGGAGGCGGTTGAGACTGGCGTCTTGGTGAAGTTACAAATCTACCCCAGTTTAGACCTTTCGACATCGGGCTGATAGGCTACACGGGCCAGAGTCAGGACAGTAATTTCCTACCACCAAACATTAGTCTCGCGCGGTTTCGGGTGACCAGAGGCATATTTGGCGCTTTGTTCAATATTTGGGAGCAGAAGCGTTAACGTTTTCGGTTCTCTTGAATTGAACATTCAGGATTTGTCAAACTTCACAAATCTTTACTCTTGAAAATCCTAAAGCTACGATTATTTTGGAATGGAGGTGGTACATTTGAATATACATTGTACACGAGTATATATTAAAAAATATGCAACTTACCTCAGTTCATGCATGGTTCCAGATATAATCTCCTTGGTTGCAAAAAAAAGTTAGACATGCGTATGAATATATATATAGCATGTTTAAACGCACAACAAAGATTGATGCCCCCGTTTACATCTGATTTACAAATGCCATTATCTCGGGTTCAAATAGATGAATGCACTTCCTATGAATTCGAATCTTCGAAACCCCCTTTATGTTGAATTCGACATGTATTCTATTTCGTAGCTAGCAATTTGGAATGTATCCATGCAAGTGACAAATGTATAAAGTGCTTCACACTAACAACATGGAGTGCACTAATTAATGTTTATATATGAATTGCAAAAGCATCCATTGCCTGTATTTCAAACCGCTCTCACTATATGGATCGATAATATGAAATAAACACATGCACATGCTAGAATTCAATAGAGTATGGGTGTCTGATAGACCGATTTTTGTCCATACGCAATTTGCAAAGTTCATGATCTCATCCAAAAATAATAATGCCATTTATATTTTAATTTAATGCGTAGAACTGCCTTTTACACGTAGATGCACTATGCCTCGGGCCGTTCTCACAAGCGCGCTATATCTCTCTCTATCTACCGCATAAGTGCACACACTTTATATGCATCGGCATTTCTCTTTCACACATGCTCACAATCTCTCTCGGGGTGTCGGGGAGTCTCACGCACATGCTCTCTTTGTATCTCTCTCTCTCTCTTTCTGACTACTATGTACCACTCTTTTCACTAATCTCAGTTGGAAAACACTATATCTCTCACATGCATATATACACACGCACGGTCTCTACTAGCTCTCTATACGCACATATATGTGCCTACGTGTGTCCCGCATGCACATAATCTTTAGGCCTCTCTCGCACACATTGCCCCCCCCCAGACACACCTCTCTCTTAGTAGTTGGCAGATATGATTCCATCATATTTTTCGGTAGGATATCCCTGACTGTTAGGCTGGATGGTAATACGAGGCAAAGTTTTACACTAGTTCGGACCCTTGCAGTTGAGGAAAAAGCCTACTCCTGGTACTGTATATTAGTGATAGGGGTGTGTACACGTGAATACCAGGCATTGTGCGTGTGTGTATACTATCGACGAACTAGCCCCCAAGCTTCTATAACATACTGGGGGCCTAGGGTTACAAATCATATATAGTCGGCTTATCACTAGTGGGGATAGAGTCCTCCGCGACTCTGATAGCTAGCTTCGTGTTATACGCTGAGTCCTCCACATGGGTCTTCATATAACGCGTCTCGATCCAACCTATGTGGCGCAGGATGGAACCGACCCATGAGTCCTCATGTTGACCCACCACAACTAGAAATGATGTGCCCACCACACCACACACGCAATCGGCCACTAAGAAAATAAGCATATACAATAGTACAATGTTATACATGAAAGTTAATTGCATGGTGCATCCAAAAATATTTGTTCTACATTGTGAATGTTTATATATTCTCCTAAAATATTAGTCACGGGAAAGAGAAACGAAGGGCATATCTCTCCTTGTCTCCACCGGACATCCCCTCTTTCTACACCACTTTCACGTACGCACACAAACTATCTCTCGGCCCTCTAAAAGTATGCATGCCCACGACACATTCACGCATGATGGTCACTGTATTTCAAGCTAAAGCACTATACGGTCACTGGAGTTCAGAATATGCTCATTACGGTCACCGTATACATTCTTGTGGTGATCATACGGTATCTAGCTCATGATACTTCTCCGTATTTTCTTGATGACACTGACGGACTTTGCATTTGATGCGTGCTCCGTATTTTGTTGACGACACTTACGGTCATTGTATTTGAAGCGAAAGCACGATATGGTCACTAGACTTCAGAATAAGCTCATCACGGTCACCACATACATTTTGTCGTGCTAACCAACATGTGGTTGGATGGTTAGGAGGACAGTGGTTTCTTGAGCCCACCAGGGTTAAAGTCCCAGTGCTCGCATTTATCCTAGGTCAATTTCAGTATTTTCCGGCGATGTGCGTTCAGTGGGAGGAGAAGTTCCACTCGACTACGAGGCACCTATGGTGACTTCGTAAAATCTCAAGATCATATGCTGGCCCACTCTCTCGAAGGTGCTCATAGGGGTAGGGTCTGCGTGTGTGCGCTTATAGCGGTGAGTGCTTGCGCGTATATATGAGCCCTTGCATCTGTACCGTGTTAAAAAATACATGTCATGATTATACGGTCACTGGCTCACCCATACAACTCCGTATTTTGTTGATGACACAATCAATTGACCAGTCAAACGTTCCATGTGGCGCAACTAGTGTTGCACCATCGAGGCGCGTAACCATGGGGCCCACCTGTCAGCCCGTATATGAAAGAAATAAATGGTAATTTGAGTCTGTACTGTGTTAATAAAATACATTTTAGGGTGATCATACGGTCACTGGCTCACCATACAGCTCCGTAATTTGTTGATGACATGATCAATTGACCAGTCAAATGGTCCACATTCAGCAGCGCACATTACCATAGGGCGCACCCGTCAGCGCGTATATGAAGGACAGAAATGGTAATAAATTAGTGGTTGGTGGGTACTCGAAGTCATGAGACCTCTGGTTGGCAGTCGCCAGCGGTGGGGGGTGCGTTGATTTGGCGGTGGGGTGGGGATCGCCGGAGAAAAAGCTCGGCGCGGGGGGGCCTAGAGGGATGGCCGGTGCGGCGGCGGACCGGTGGTGAGGAGTGGTTTCGGGGCGGGCGGGGCGGCGTGGCGGCGCGGGCCGGCCGCGGGCGGCGGGGGCCGGCGGTTCGGCCGGTGGTGGCTGGCGGCTCAGGGGGTGGAGTTTGATGATAAACTGCAGGCCCTTGATTTCGTATCCAACGGCTGGAAAATCTAATGACCAGAGATGAAAAAGTCAGTCGACTGACGTGTAGCCTCACCCCGCACATACACATGCATGCACGTAAGACACGCACGCATGCAGGCGTGCAACACTGACACGTACACATAACGAACACACGCACGCATGCAGGCGTGCAACACTGACGCGTACACATGCACTCACGAACACACGCACATATGCACACATGCATGCAACACTGAAACGTACCCTTGCACGCACGCAACACTCGCACGCCTGCATGCACACAGCACACGACGCAAGACACACGCTCAACCTATACGTGCATGCACCCTTTGTTAAGGACATGGATTGTTACGGGTATTAATCAATCTTATCTGTGATAAGCAGAACATTGATGTTTGTAGCGGTCTTTATGAATCACAACGTATCGAACAGGCTATCAACATAGTAGGCTTATCTACATGAAAAGGATGACGCCACACTCAATGAACAATCATCGGTTTATGAAATGCCCGCTTCTGACCGCCCTGGCCCACCAAAGGTTCCTCTGCTATGCGCTGCTTGCGTTGGGTCACTGACATGCAGGCCATGTACCCAAAGAGCCCACACGTCAGTGGAAGAACGGCGCACTGTCCTACG
Organism: Aegilops tauschii subsp. strangulata; assembly: GCF_002575655.3. Classification (NCBI taxonomy): domain Eukaryota; kingdom Viridiplantae; phylum Streptophyta; class Magnoliopsida; order Poales; family Poaceae; genus Aegilops; species Aegilops tauschii. The sequence continues at coordinate 384,806,509 of NC_053039.3, read as the reverse complement.
TCAGAGTCGAGGGCGCCACTCGCTGCACGCCCGGCTGAACACGCCTCCTTGCCGCATTCAATCGCCTCCATGAAACCCGCCCGTGTGGAAGCCGAGAAACCCACTCTGGACACACGTCCGTTCATGACCGGGCCGACATTAAACGCAACGCCGGCCGAGCTCCTCCCGTGCGCCGTCTATTTAATCTCCTATTTAAACGAGGCCAAACGCCGGCCAAGAATCGCACACCTCCGCCGCTCCCCTATCTCCTCCTTCACCATTTTGTCCACTCTTACAATGGCTTACGAAGAGTAGTTATTCCGCATCCAAGCCGGCTGGGTGGCCCGTCGAGCCCGCCGGATACAAGCTATGCAGCTCGCTGATCCACCTCCCTCCCCTCGCCCGACGGAGCCAGTTGCCGCCCCAAGCCGGCGCGCGGTTCAGCAACTCGCCGCTCCAGGCCAGCTCGACGAGGAGCGGCGCACGGGCGTCGTTGCTGCCGTCCACGCCGCCGCCTCGTACCGCGTCTCCCGTTTCTGTGGCCGAGACTCCCATGCCGGCGGCCGCACCATGCAAGCAGCGACAGAAGCCGGGTGCGCGGAGAGCGACGAGTCGGTGGCCAGCGCCTCCGCGTCCGCCGCCATCATCGAGGAGAAGTAGAACACGGGAGGCCGCCGCCGCTTGGGTCCCATGAAGGCCACCACGGAGGCGACGTCGGTGTACACAGCAGGTGTCTTGCCGGATCCTTTTGTTGCGAGGACCTTCGTCGACCCTGCATATACCTCCGGGGCTCCCGGCAGTCCGGTGATCGTGCTGCCGGACATGAGGAACACAAATCGATCGGCGGGCGACCATTTAGGCCCGGTATTATATACCTGTGCTGTCTAGAACTAGCACCGCGTAGTTCATTTGAATGTAATGAAATCCATCATGTTTGTATGAAAATCTGGTATCTTATGTGATTTCCGTCGTTGTTTATATGAAATATCGCCGTGTTTGCGTGAATTTCGTCCGGTTGGTTGACTTGATGTCATAATGTATGTGGCTACGGTTGGATGGCGTAATTTGCGGGTCGCCGGTCGGTCTACGGGCGGCTCGGGCGGCGTGGTGGGACAAAAAGAACACAGCCTGTGCGAGCTCGTCTCCAACGTGCATGCTGGAGGATGCATGAGAACCCGAGCCATTCCTCGTTCATCGGTGGCAAAGGCACCGGTGGACAAAAGGGTCGCCAATATTTTGGCTACCCCGAGCAAGATCCAACAGCCCCTCCCAACAGATTCAAATCCCTCGTTCGCCGTGGAATTTTGCCATGTGTTGTTTTCATGGACTAGCAAGATGCTCGTGCATTGCACGGAACATCAAGATGCATTTTTTTACAAAACACCTATTGTGATTGACCCATGCAGGAGTAATCCCATTTTGTAGAAACTAATGATTGCTCGAGAATTTTATCGGATAAATGGTATCTCGAGAATTTTATCGGACTCCATTTTTGTATACAAGGCCACAAACCCATATTACAGGTACCAAGGCAAAAATTAATGTCTTCTAACTTAATGTTGCAAGCCACCTTGTTTCCTTGTTTGCCATGTAAATTAATGTGTATTCTTGTCTTTCATGCACATCAAGCCAATGCTGACACTCCCGCATGCATGCAAGGGATAATTAATGCCCTCCTTTGCTAGTAGTACTACGAGGCAAACACCATTAATATTGCATCGATTAGTGTTAGTGGCCTTGTATATCTGCAAATTGTAATTTTGATAGTGGCCTTGTATATAAAACTGGAGGGAGAAAGATGAGAGATAAGGTGAGGAGGAGTGGGGCGTGGTGGTGACTGGTGGTCGGACTGGGCGGAGGCATGGGGATGGACGGTGCATTATGTATAGGTTTGTATCTCTATAGTCCCTCTCACACAGACCCACGTAGGTGGGGGACATGCACGAAGAGAAGAGGTGCACGCACGGCGCATGTACTCCCATCTCTTTCCCAACCACACCCGCGCGGGTACACGGTGGAGCTCATTTCTGTACGAAAAGGCAGCCCAAGTGGTAACTTGACACGTGTACTGGTTGTCCACTAGATGGAGGGAGGATCGTCTACCACGGGTGAACAAACAAATTGCGACTTGACGCGTTATGTTAAAAAAGAGGCAAACCATGTGGGGCCTACCTTAGAGGCAAGGCTCTATACACTGGTGTACTTTTGATGTGTCCCGTCAACTCGCAGAGCGAGGAGAAGCTTGCTTAGTACGCCATCTCCCCTGCCCACGGGCGCGGTGGCTCGTAGGATGAGGTGAAGCTTGCTTACTACGCCTTACACCCGCTCCCTCGCCCACGCGCACGGTGGCTCGCAGGACGAGGAGAAATTTACTACTCCCTCCGTTTACTCCTCGTCCCTACTACCTTGGTTAGAGAGATTATCATATTGTTTGGAATATATATGTCCTTTAGTACTCCCTCCATTTACTTATACAAGGCCACTATAAAAAAAATACATTTTGCATCTATACAAGACCAAAAATAGTAATCGAGACAAAAGTTACTACTCCCTCCTTACCAGTTTATGGCTCAATTTCAAAATCTCTCCAACCAAGGTAGACGGTGAGTGGTCGAATTAATTTCGTACTCCTAGTTTGCACAAGTAATTAGTACGCTCGTTTTTCTCAAGAAGTTATGTTTAACGAGGCATTAATTAGAATGAATGCATGAATGACCACTAAATTTCCATGAACTTCTACATGCATTGGTGAGTTTTCTCTTGACACTGCTTGCATTGGGTGATCTAACGCACCTCAAATTCCAACATGTGATGGTACTACTACTAGTAGTTGAATGGAGACTTATAAAACGGAAAAACGAATGTTTTTAGATGAGCCCTATAAACTGTAGTGGATACGTACTCCATAAAATCAGATTTTCCTAAAACTAAGTCGCTCAACCGTTATTTGCTTGTTTCCCTTCCTGCCTCCTTGCCTCGAACAGACTATGCCAAACTCCCCTGCCTGTCGCGCGGGAAAAGACCCTCCCTCGCCTTTTTTTAGTCCGGGTTTGTATCGATGGATCGCGCGAAAACCCAAGCCGTGTCTTGTACTCCTCCGTCGACGCTCGCTTTCATGAATTATGTACTTCCTGTCACCGACATGTGGGACATATAGCAACCGGGTCAACGTGTCAAGCACCAAATAATAGTGCAGAACAGCAGGGGGACGCACCCCAGTCGTACCGCCCCAGTAGTAGTAGTAATGAGCAATGAGACGTCAAATCACAATGTCCCACCTTCCCAGACGGGCGAAGCAACCATTATTTCACACTTCGGTTCGCCATCATCTCAAACCACGTAGTATTGCTTCTGCCTCAAGAGGGACACGCGCATCGCCTTGGTACATCATGACATGTGGGAACGCATGACAGGCCATGCTCCCCCGCCGATCGCTCGGTAAAATCACCTCATTTTTACTACTATACTTCCTCCGTATCGGTTTACATAGCATGCACGTCGTTCTAGGTTGAGAATTTAACTGGCTATATATGTGATGAACAGTATATGTTTAGAAACTACATCCGCTTAATAATCCAATGATATACTTTTTGTGACATAGTAACTCAGATTTAGTTAGTCAAATGGATGACCTAGAACTACGTGCACGCCCTATAAACCGAGACGTCTAAAAAAATGAGACGGAGAGGGTAGTTCAGTACGTATCTTTTTAGATCAATATAGTCGGGATTCACCAAGGAGCAAAACCAAGTGGTAGGCTGCACCTGTCGTGTTGGCGTAGCGACTCAAGCAGGGTCAGTCCGTACACGAAATGGCGACACACTTAACAGGACCCCTTTGGCCGACATGTGGCTCATCCACCGTCTTGTTCCACGTGTGATGCACCAAATTACAGTTCGGAGCAGCGGTTGGAATTGGAGGCACCCCGGCCGTAGCGCCGCAGTAGTAGAAAATGAGCGATGAGGGGTCAAATCACAAAGCCCCACCTTTCCCGAATTAAGCTGGACAGACGAAGCAACCATCATTTCACTCTAGGGCGCAAGAACATAAAGAAAAGAGAAAACCAATGATGCGTGCGGTAGCTACCTAGGGCACCCTAGGGTAGGGGTCTCCACTACAGATCATTTTTTTAAAGCGCCTCCACTACAAATTGGCTTCTCCCTCGTCCTCTTGAAGAAAACCGATGTGCGTGCGGCGGTAGGGTTTGTAGGAGTACTACTAGGGCGTGCGGGGCCACGTCGTAGTAAACGGGAGAGGGATTGAGTTCGAGTCGACGCCTTAAATATGTGTGGGCCACTTGGTTTTAGGGGAATGAGGCAGCATTTTGGGTTCGGGGACCAGTGGAGATATAGTACGTACAAAAAATTGTGGGTGTAGGTTCGACCGAAAGGCAATGATGCATGGGCCCTGTATTTTGATATACCCGGGGCCGGGTGAAATTTGCTACTCTACTCAAAACTAGTAAGGTACACATGCATTGAATGCATGAGATTTCGAAACCAAATTATGAATAAATACACACTATAGCATGTAAAGCTTTGAGTCATATATGCATGATGTAGATGTTCGTTTAGTTCTTATAGTTCATCTCATTCAAAATCAATTAGTTTTATAAAAATGTTAAGATTCATGGGGTTGTGCATTGTAAAGCATAAAGTAAAAAACAAATAATGGCAATTCATTTAGAAAAAAAATCAATTATGATACGGAAGATTCTAGAACAAAGGAGAAGTGCTTGTGTTTTGAGGTTTGTGCATTATGCTTAAGTTCAACCATGGAGTCTTCTAAATTGTACATGTGGCAGAGCTGGTGGAATGTTGATGATATCCAACGGCCAGTAGTGCTCGGATTTTCCATCTCTGCGTTGTCGGATTAGCTTCATCCAGCGACCATCTTTCAAGTTATTCGCACACTATATAGTTCTTGTGCCATAGTTGCATGTCTTGGAAAAAAGCTACTAGTGGGTTGTACTAGCTATTTAGGAATAGAAGATGTATACATGGAAGTTGTAGGGAAAGAGATGACATGGAGTATCTCAATTCCTATGAGTAGGGATTGGAAAAGAGATGTCATTTGGTTGACATCATAGGAACTTTTCTATTGAATCTAGAGATGACATGTATCTCAATTCCTATGAGGAGGGATTAGAAAAGAGATGTAATTTGGTTCATATAATAGGAACTTTTCTATTGAATATACGCTAATGTTTATTTTCCTTTGAAATTATGGGAGTATAGGAATCCATTCATATGAACCAAGTGGCTCTAAAGCTATAGAAATGATATCATGTTTATTTCCTTTGAAATGTGGAGTATATGAATCTATTCCTATGAACCAATTGGCTCTAAAGAAAAAATCCTATAAAAATCATATCATATAGAGTTCCTATGATATTCCTCCACACCAAAGGATGGTTGAAATTGCTGCAGGTGATACGATGGTCTTTCTTTGTAGACTCCTCCCCCATCTTTATAGTTACCTCTCGAAGATGAATGAAATGATATATACAGGGTATTCTACATGTGCAATTTGGTACACGAAAACTCGGTAAAAGTTTGCGAGGTTCGAATTTTCAATAAAGCTATATGCACTGCATTTTGGAACGGAGGGAGCATACGGCAGTTGCTTACACTCACGTGGAAGATTTGTCTGTAGGAGGATTGGTTGTTCTATTAAATGACATGGCAAAACTGACACTGTCGGATGCCGATCTAACGGTTCTTATGGCGGTCGTCAGGAAAAGGCTTGTGGCGAACGTTTGTCGGATAATGATTTACGGACACATGCATTGCATTGATACGTGCCCCCTCTCTCTCACGCACACGCACCCTCCCGAGTCCTCTCACACCCACCGTCTATCTGCAGGTAGACGTCACACACATATGTGCTCTTCACACCCTACCCTCAGAACTTCTAAAAAACAAAAGACGTCGCGCACATTTTATTTTAGCTCACACGTCAAACACTTATACTATTACTCTTGTGGCGAACGTTCTTTGGGCATAGTATATTGTACTCTCATGAAGAGAAGCGGTGCACGCACGCACTAGTTCTCTCACACCCACTCGCGGGTACACATAGGGGCACATTTTTTTGAAGCTGGTACAACAAAACCACTCCACTATATATATATAAGCAGGAGCCTTAGCGCTTGCTTTACTAGGTTCCTCTCATTCACTCTCTCATGCTCTTCAGATCTAAGCAAGACATAGGTGGCCACACTCTCTCTCAGCTCACGGCTGGTCACAAATCCGGCCGGACAACCTCGACCGGGGCATGGGTGTAGGTGCATCGTTCATGCTGTCGTCGGCGGCGAGGGAGGAGACCAACGGCTGCCCGCGCGTCCCGATCGGCGGCCGTGCCGTTCTCTCTGAGAGAGCGCCGGCTCCGGAGGGCCTCCGACCCCTTCTTCCTCCCTGCGGTATTGTGGCCAAGATGCGGCCTCCCGACGCCGTCTTTGCCACATGCCAACGACCCTCGGGTATATATTCCTTCGAAACCTGCCTTGCTCTACTGCCCCAGCTGCCCACTTGGCTTCGTGTGGATCTTTTTCTACTTTCGTCCGCTGTTCCAAAGCCACCTGGACTTTTACTATTATTAGAGGTAAAGCTAGTTCATATAGTCGACTCTAAGAGTTGGTTCAAACAGGGAAGAAAGTGGGAAAGTTGTAGCATGAATCTAGGACTTGGTTCTAAGAGGAAACGGGGGAAAGTAGTAGATATTGGCTACCCAATCGGTCTCTTGGTTGAAAAGATGAAGAAAGCATGGTGGATGGCGAAGGGTGGGGGGAAGTGGACCTATCTCTTGGTTGAAAAAGGAAAGAAAGTGACGGGTGTTGGGGGACAACGCAAATGAGAATGAGCAGGTCTAGATTTCCTGTGCTCACATAGGAAAATGTCGCCGAGGAGATAAAAATGGGACAAATGTAGACATGCTGCCTGAGTGTTTGCCGCTCTCGGCAACCACATCTACCTCACCACTTTATGCCTCTGCTGTCCCTACGCCCATATCGCTACCGTTAATGTAAAATCACATGAAGCATTAAGCAATGCCACCTAATGTCACTATAAGTAATGGTCTAGTGTTGTCGATAAATTGAAGCAATGCCACCACCATTTTATGAAGTGCTTCCGTCTTGCTTTATTTCCCATGAATTGTGTTTTTGCAGTTACACTTAAATCTCACACCGCTAACATTGCTTCATCCCAGTGGAACTGCACAAATTTCTGCGGTTTTTTAGACAGGTGCGCGGACAAGAGGCATTGTGGTCTGCTTATTTCTGCAAATAGCGGTGCTTAAATTTAGTGGAATGCACAAGAATTTCAGCTGGTCAGTACACTACATGGTTCAGTTCAGCATTCCAGCTGAGAAAACAATTATAATTGGTTATTCTAGAATGAGAGAACCTAACCCTGGATGGTGGCAACAAGAAAAAACCAGAGTGAACTCCAGGAAATTTAAGCCTGCCGGGAGGCCCTTTGCTCAGAGAAGCCTTGCTTGCTTTTTCCTGATTTGTAAACCTTCTCACAACTTTGTCTTTTGCCGTGAACTAGTATATGTTTGTTATGTTCTATGAATCATTGAGATGTATAAAATTGCTTAACTTATGCTTTTCAAGTTTTTTATGAAGCCGAGTTTAATGTGAGTGTTCCACATGAACGCTGGACTAGCGTGTGAACGTTTGGAATTTACATTGTGGCCTCAGTTAACTGCATGAACCACTGTAAAAAGATACATAGTTGCTTATATGTCAGACAGCAGATTGTTGATTGTTAGCTGGTCGATAGCCTAGTGTTGAAGCGAGCTGAGCCAATGTGCCGTGTTTTGCACAACTACTTACAAGTGGGGTAGCACCAACAGTGTTTACAAGTACTTATGTATACGTCGGCGCACAGTTCTCAAACGAGTACTCTATTTCATCAAAACACACACTGCTCGTATGATAAAACTAGTGAGGACGCATCTGTTTCGGCAACAATTACGATGATTCATGGGCACACAAAAGTAGCAGTAGTTCCCATAGACGGATTCAAACAGAGTACTAGCCCCAGAGGGCTCGATAACAGGCAAGGTTCGGATAATTAGACAGAATCCAAACTACTATTAAACACTAGCTGGGGCAAGTATTTCGTGCCTCGATCTAATTTGGGCTGGACACAAGACGGACCTTGCCATGAACATCATCGAGGACGTCCGGCGGTAGCTCAATCCTGTGAACCTTCATGAAGACAACCTTGTGGCCTTGCCACTCATAAACTTGTTTGTGGAGGCATGCCACGTCATCTTCCTGTGTAAGCTTGACAAGAACAGTATGCCTCACAAACGAAGGAGTAGCTTTGAACTTCTTGTGCTTCAATACACCCTGGACAACACGCCTAACAACAATGAGGCTGGAATACAACTCTTCATTGGTATAAGCGCAAATGGCTTCCAGGATCCAACAGCCTAAAAACTCTGTTTTCCCCGTGCGTATATTCAGGTCATCCGCCTCATAGCGAGTGACATGTACAACCACACAATCCTTGTCTGCATCAGGGCTCTAATTGAAACAGAAACAAATTCTGAATTACTTTCCAGTATAAGAAACACAAGTTATTTAAACCACTATGTATAGCATGGCATCGAAGCTAATAAAATTTTGCATCATTCATCACCACATACTTAGATGAAAAACCACAATCGAGATCGGCAAAGATGAAAATCACCTTGGGCAGCTCAGCGGGGGGGGGACACATCCTCGAAGGGGGAAAACTGCTCCTGCAGTGCCACGGGGGTTGTAACCTCAAACGAGGTGTTGACCATCTCAGTAGTGGCCGTGAGCGTATCTGGGGTTGGCTCGGTGGCTGCCTCCATCTTCTTGGAGCTCTCTGTCTCGTGGGGATCAGCCTCCCGCGTCTGCTTCAATATCGGCAGATCTTTGCCTGGTTCTCCTTGGTCCATCATGAAACTGACGAATACTAGGAGACCACTGAAAGGAAAACACAATCGCAATGACAATGAAACAAAAAAGAGAGTGAGGATCGGTTACTGCTTTGCAAAAGTTCTTTTTTTTCTCTGAACGAAAATATACCAACATCACGGATCCGCTTACCTTCCCTTCGTTGGGAGAGAATAACAGTGGCAGATGTGAGTGTTGCCTTTCTTGAAGACGGTGAGGGAGAAGGGGATTCAGCGAAGAGTGAAATGATGGTTGCTTCGTCCGTCAAACTTAGACTGGAGGGAGGTGGGGTTTTGTGATACGACGGCTCGTTATTGCCGCGCTACGACCGGGGTGACTCTCCGCCTGCATACTGCCTTCTAATTTGGTGGATGGCATTTGGGCCCGCGCGCTGCATGGCCCGCATGTCGGTGAACAAAAGTATAACGGCATTCAGTAGAGGGAGACGTTTCGATGACCTAGGAGGAGCCAGAAGCGGTATTGTATCCACTGTACTAGTAGTAATTGTTTTTCTGGGTAGCTGTAGAGTGTCTCCACTGTACTAGTAGTAATTGTTTCTCTGGGCCCAAGACAAAACAGCCCATCCACCCTAGTAAATAGTAAAATCAATTCAAAAGTCCATATATTTACTGAATGAGAGGCGCTACCCACACCCAGCACACCGCCCCCCGAAAAACATGGGTGTTCTTCTTCCTCCTCACTCCCACCCACCTCACGTCAGCTCGCTCCACTCGTACCCCCAAATTCCTCACCTCACTCCTATAGAAAACCCCAGCTCCCCTTCTTCCTCACTACTACAGAAAACCCCCAGCTCCCCTTCTTCTTCACTCGCACTACAACTAGGCTCATCATTCGTTACTCTGCTCAAATCCGTGAGCGCGACGCGACGCCCTCGAGGAAAATGGAGTCGGCTGACCCCAGCGCCAAGAAGATGAGGCTCCCGCCAGCGGCGATGCCTGTTGTAGATCCTGCACCCGGCAGCACGGGGAGAAGCGGCAACCCCGCCCCCACCGGATCCCAGGAACCCGTAGAATCTCGGGTGGACCGCATCAGCGATATCCCGGACGCCGTCCTTGGGGAGATCATCTCGCTTCTACCCACCAAGGATTGCTGCCGCACCCAAGTCCTCTCAATTCGGTGGCGCCCTCTATGGAGCGCCGTGCCCCTTAATCTCGACTATCGTCAGCTATCTCTCTTCAATGATTTTGAAATCCCCAGAGCCATCATCTCCTCCCACCAGGGCTCCGTTCAAAGCCTCTGCATCCCGTCCTGCTACCTGAGCAAGCATACCATGCCCTGCACGGTGGACGCCTGGCTGAAATCCCCTGAATTCACAGAACTACAGCTGCTTGAGTTCTACTATTCCCCTGGAAATCACCTACCAGATACCGAGTGCCATCTACCTGTGCCCTCAGCACCGATGTCCATCTCACGGTTTTCCTCCTCTCTCCACACCGCCACCTTTGCGTTGTGCGACCTACCAGACAATCTGGTACTAAACCTTCGACTCCCATTTCTCAAGAAACTTTCACTTGTGCGGGTTCGTATATCGGAGGCCTCATTGCACAGCATCATCCACTCCAGTTGCCCTGCCCTGGAGTGCTTGGTGCTTGTTTTCACAGTTAGAATCGGTTGTCTCCAAATAAAGTCGCCTAACCTTGTAAGAATTGGAATTTGTTTTGACGGAAGGCAGCTCATCATCCTAGATGCCCCTTCACTTCAAAGGTTGATCCTTGATTCTAGTTATTCACCATTGCAAATAACCGTCCTCTCTGCGCCTAAACTAGAGACCTTGGGCGTAATACATGATCTTTGTGCTCATTTCAATATGGTGTTTGGCTCCACAGTTCTTCAGGTACTTTACATTATCATCTACACTTGTAACCATAAGCTGCATTTTAAATTTCTGCACATAAGTTATATGTCATCTTGGAGTACACATTTTGTACTAATATTATGTTCTATGCTCAATGAAGAGTTTCTCCATGGATGGCCTATCAATGGTGCTGGATTCTGTCAAGATCTTATATATCCAAATGAATAGTTTTGATCTGAACAAGATTATTGGCTTGCTGCAATGCTTTCCATGTCTGGAGAAGTTGTATATAAAGGTAATAATTTCATGCACATTGGAAGCCCGCATATAGTGTACTAGAATAAACCGTTCATTTGTTGCTCTTTTGACACTCTTTTTTTAGACCTTAACTGTTTTCAATCTTCATGTCTATTTAGGCAACAGGACGGGGTAAGAAAGTTATAACCAATCGGTGGATTCGTAAGCATCGGGATTTTCTCACTTCTCATGAGATTCGATTGAAGACAATAATGCTAGAATGATATGTAGCCAACCATGCAAACACTAGATTTGTCACATTCTTCCTGCTGAATGCGAGGTTACTATTGTCCATCAGGCTTAAGTTTATCAGCAGCATGGTTTTGACGGATGGGTATCTGGAAGAGCAAAAAAAGGAGTTTCAGGTGGGCAAAAGAGCTTCTGAACATGCCGTGCTTCTATTTACAACATATTGTGGTCATAATCCAGTAAATTTTATGACCCAGGATGTTCGTTCTATGGACCGGACCGCTCCATTTGACTGTGACTGCCAAACACAGTGCTGGAGTTAGATGTTGTTGCCCTTTTCAACCGGGGTTTTTTTGTAAACCTGATGAACAATTAACCCTCGTGCTTTTGTACAGTTTGTAAGCTGGAGTTAGATGTTCTTGTGTGACACCCAAAATTTTATTTGGCTTTTTCAAAACTTTTATTTGATTTGAGGGAGGTGATTTAAAAAATTTCTTGCTTCTAAAGAACTCTCCCTCTCAAAATATTTTCTTTTATGACAAGTGTTTTGTTTTGGATTCACCCAAGACTTGATTTTGGTCTTGGAGGTTTTCCCTTCTTATTTGGACTCAAAACCAAATACCTTTCACTTGGGAAAATTCCCTTTGAAAATTCTTTTAAATAATCCTATGGCTTTTGGAATGATCCTTTCCACTTTCAAAAATCCCTCTTGCCTTGACCTAAGTGTAAAACCCCTCCCATAAGCCTTTCCTCATCTTTGGATCATGATGTACTTCAAATCCAGCAAGTTGAACCTCTCCATATATTTGTTTCCATTTATTTCTTATCAAAAATTATTTCTGCCTTCTATTCTAGCTCTTGGAGATTTACAAAGGAGCTACCATTTCTGCTTTGAGTTTTGCCTCCAAACCAACTCCCCTAGCTAGTCCTTTGGACCCTCAACCAAGATCCATGAAGATCCACTGGTCTCCAGTTCAAATATTTCAAATTATTCTTGCTGCAAGTTTGGACCTTATTTGCCAAATTTGATGAAATTCATTTGAATTCTTCTCCCAAAAATCTGAGAAAATTCAGGCAGCCTCTGGGTGCATTGAGAGGTCACCTCACCAAGTCCCAGCTCCAGAAAAAAATTCTTCATGCCAAATCATTTCATCGAACACCTGCTGGACACTGTTGCTAACATGTTCAGAAAATTCAGACAAAACAGTTTCAGTGCACTGTCGTTTTCTTCAGAACCTGTTGTCGATCTCGCCAGTGCCGCGGTGTCGCCGTGCGCCCTGCATTTCCTCCTTGTCCTCTGCACCGCACGAACGCCTGGAGGCTTGCGGACGTCGGCGACGAGCAGGAGAAGGTGCGCCACCCCGTGACCGACGGCAGCGGCGGCTTTGCGGCCACCAGAGAGAGGCGCAGCGCAGACGGCGCCGTCCAGCGCCGCCCAAGCCACCGGAGACCGCCGCGTGGCCATCCACTCCCCCGTGCGCGCTGCCACCCTCGTCGTGAACCGCTAGGCGCGGAGCGCGCTCTCTGCCGCCGCCGTGCCCGTACGGCCGCCCCGGCGAAGACCGGCGCCATTACGCCTAGCCCGACCAAGTTTAGCAGTGGAACGGGACCAGTAACTCTCACTGATGGTGCCTAGCCTCCTAAACCCACTGCCCATCCACTGCCTCGCCGTAATCGCTCGCCGGAGATTTCCCGTTCACGGCCACCCCCTCGAATCGCCTATAAATAGAGGCCCCGAGCCCAACTAGAACCCACACCACCTCTGCACACCTCCAACACCACGCCTAGCCACTGGAAGAGCCCCGAGGGAGTCTTCTTCCTCAACTCCGGCCGCCGCGACCCGCCACGGGATCCAGCTCGATTCGCTCCCGTGCGTGCACCTCTACCTCTCAGCTCTTGCCAGTAGCCCTCTTATGCATCCACTCTCCTGACCCGCGTTTCAATTCGGAGTTTGCAGCACCCACCGGAGTTCTCCACCATCACCCGAGCCGCCGTCCGCCGGAGAAAGTGTCGCCGTCGACGTGGTGCTCTCCGACGACCAAGTCCACCACCCACCAACGCGGAAGAACACGCTGAACCTCTTGGTACCCTCCGATCTCCCTGACTCGCCGTGGTTCGACGCCGGCGACCACCGCAGCCTTCGGGCGCCGGCGAGGTTTTTAAACCTGACATGTGGACCCCCCACGTCAGCCTCTCTTCTGTTTCTCTCTCGAACCGTTTTCTGTTGGCGCCTTCGGGCAAATACGTTTTCTCTTTGGACTGGCGTCTTTTACTCCGAACCGTTTTCTGTTTTCTCAGTTAAGTCCCTGGATCTTTTCTGTTTCATCACAGATTAGTCCCTAGACTAAAACCCTTATAACTTTTTAATAAAAGATGATTTTTGAGTGATTCTTGTTCTGTCAGACTTGTATTTTTGTCTAGTTTTTTATAGTATTTATTTGAAAAAAAATTGGAACAACTTTTATGCACGCGATGATTTTCACGATAGTATGCGTTTTCGCTATACCGTAGGTTCCGGAAGAGGTGACGGAGCCGCGAACTTCGCCGAGCTAGACTCCGACTTCTCCGAACCAGGCAAGCATATTTGAACCTTTAATATGATAGGTGTTTTGCATGTTTGCGTGAATGGTTTGTGCATGGCATATGAGCATCGGTGAGTATCTTGTTGCATGTGAGGCAACTATCCGTGAATTCCGAAGTTACTGTGATCTCTGGTGAGAGATGGCCTAGTCATGTGGTGACATGAAAGGCAGTAAGGTGGTATTGTTGTAGCATGCCAGCCTCACGACATCCGATAAACTCCGACGTTAACGTGGACTGAGTCACGTTATCGTTCTTTCCCCTTTCGTGCTACCGCATGTTTTCTGCAAAGAATACGGTTTAGTAAGTTGGTAACCTCTTTCCGTGTACACACCAAATAGAGGGGCCGGGATGAGGGTTCCATGGCCCTGGATTAAAGCCAGTCATCCGGTCAGGGGGCATGGGTGTTTCCGGTTGGGACCGAGAGGGGGCACCCCTTAGAGCGCGCGTATATAAATTTGATCCCATGCTACGCGAGGTTGTAGCCTCCCCGTCTCAAGGTTTTTCTTGAACGTTGCCGAGGGTGATTCCTGGCTTCGGAATGTTGAATGGGTGTGTACTGGTTAGATGTGTTTCTCCTAAAACACCGTAAACGGAACTAGTCCCCGTGACTACTGAAATCCGTTGGCTGTGGTTAAAGTACAAACTCTGCAGAGTCAAATCCTTCCGAGTCATCGTATCCATGGTCAAGGACCGTGACCAGTGTATCCATATCTATGTCACATCCTCGTGGTATTTTCCCGGTGAGCAAGTTTGAGTGGTAAAATTGGTTGAACGTTATTCCGTGGATAGACTAACCCTGTTGCTTATTTCATACCTGATTATGCCCTTGAATTGGTTTAAATTCTTGAGCTACTGAGACATCAAGTTATGATATATAAGCCCTTTATGTGATGTCGCTCAGACGTCCGACTGTGGCATGGTTGTCTTTTACTTTCAATATAAGCCCTTTATGTGATGTCGCTCAGACGTCCGACTGTGGCATATTTGTCTCAATATAAGCCCTTTATGTGATGTCGCTCAGACGTCCGACTGTGGCACGCACTGTCATTTACTTTCTATTATAAGCCCTTTATGTGATGTCGCTCAGACGTCCGACTGTGGCACGCACTGTCATTTATTTTCTATTATAAGCCCTTTATGTGGTGTCGCCTTGACGCCCGACTGCGGCATTGTTATTCTTGTATTTTCCTCTCGAGGAGTCATTCAGACACTCGTTTGGCCCTCAGTATTTACTTTGGGATTTCAGGAGGACTACCGCCCGACTTCTCTTTTATTTCCCATGCAATGTTATCTATATGTCTGAGTGCGCTTGTTAATCTGTTCATATGCATCATGTTTACATTTGTTATATCTTATGTCCGGACTGTCTTGCGAGTACTTTCATAGTACTCACCTGGCTTGTTGATTTGGCCAGATGTTGACGAAGGCGATCTCATGGATGAAGAGTTTGATAGTGAGTCCGACGCCTAGAGGAATCCCAGTCAGTCCCGTGCGATCCTGGATATTGGTCACTTGTATTATATACGCTTCCGCTGCCCACAATAAGTCTCCTCGAGCCTCACTCCGACGCTCGAAGAGTTGTTAGTTTCAGGAGTCATGTCACCCACTTCGCTGTGATATTTCCACCACCGCTTTTATCGTGAGTTAGTATTCTTGCCACCCGATCCGCCTTTATGTGTAATATCGGCGTGTTTGTAATAAATTGTTGAGCAGTCTCCGCTCAACCTTGTATTATATTCAGTACTCCTGGTATTTTCTTCTGTGACCAAGATATTGTCTACCAGTGAGAAGAAATCCTTCTTTACTGGTCCGTAAAAGGGATCGGTCTCTCAATAAATATTTTTATTGGAAAACCGGTCGTGACAAGCTTGGTATCAGAGCCAGGCTGACTGTAGGAAGCCACTAGGTGCGATCGCTAATTGGTTATTAGCGTCTTTTGTGCTTTTTCAGCATTTTGCAAATGTAGCTATTTTCTGTTAGTCATCATAAATTTATGACATGACTACTCAGAATTTTTGCCTACTTTTGTAGATGGCTAGCAGCAACTGCGAGACTCGGGTGTTCACTAATGTGCCCGAGGGGTTTGTCAAACTCCTCGTCTCCATCACCAAGCTCGCGATCGGGCCAGCGACTCGTCCGGAGTTCACACTTTACCAGCACAAGCTCAGCGACGACGTGTCTATGCACCAGGCTGTGGTGCAATTCAAGGGAGGACGTTCTGCGTCTCACCACTTCTGTTTTGTGGGAAGGGCCATGCCTACGGAGAGGCATGCCATGCAGATGGCTGCTCGTGAGGCGATAGCTCGCCTTCGGGACATTCTTCCTATGATGAAGACTCATCGCTACCGCTACCTCCCTTGCCATGTGCCATATACTTGTCACTATGCATTCGCCTGCCATAGGGGAGAGCGAGATGAAGCCATCGAGATGGTTGTTGAGTACCTCAAAGCTCTGGAGGAATCTTTCGACAACCTCGTGGACGATCTTGTGGCTGCCCGCATGGACTTAGTTCGGGGCGGTCCTGCCAGCAGGAAGGAGCTTCTCCACATGGCACCGCCTCTGACTTTCATCTCGTCCTCAGCATCTTATGCACCGGCCATTTTGGCCACTGCTCGCCGTCTGCCTACCACTGAGGAGTTCGACCGAGTCATCGCTCCTACTCCAGTCAGAGCTGCACCGCCTGCCGTACCCGCCCTGCCGCCTGTCGCACCCGCGCCATCACCTCGGCGCAGTGCTATGTGCCTGGAGCCTACTAGGGAGGAGGTGGAGGTTGAGTCCCCTACACCGCTGGGTCTTACCCTCGGCAAGGGGAAGGACATCTTCACCATCTCCGACTGAGAGCGCCGAGTAGCCGCGCGTTGTGTCTGCATGTATGATGTGTTTTATCTGTACGTTAGTTTGTAGTAGTTGTGTGCGCTGCATCCCAGAGGAGTGTGCTAGTCTTAATAACATGTCAGGATTGTGTACGCACATCCTGAGTGTTGTATCGTATGTTTGCGTTTCGCGTGTAAGATATGTGCTAAGTAGTTTTTTTTCTCCGTGCGAAATCGTGTATGTTTTCTTGAAAAATCTTGAGGTCTTTTAAATTTTTGCCTTTGCAAGATTTTCCCTGTGCCACACAGTTCTTCTCATGAGTTTTGCAAAATAATACCCCAGAGTGGAAAATGTCTCGTCCGTGGACTCGTTCCATGCCCAATCAACCAGAAGAAGTTTATGGGACACAGACCAGCAACAACTTCACTCAGGGACAGTCTAGTCAACAGGACAGCGAAGCAGCCTTATCTCAAGTATGCCGCCTTTTCGAACAAAGCCAACAGCAACACCAAGAAATGATGAATCACGTCATCAATATGGGGAATCACCGTGAGCCATACCAACCACACTCCAAGTTGTCTGAACTGCAGAAGACACGCCCTTCAACGTTTGCTCACACTGATAGGCCACTTGAAGCCGATGATTGGCTTCGCGACATCGAAAGAAAGCTGATTATTGCTCAGTGTTCAGATCATGAGAAGGTGCTTTATGCACCTCACTACCTCACTGGAGCAGCTGCAGCATGGTGGGAAAACTTCCTGCACATGCATCCCAGTGAACACAACATCACCTGGGAAGAGTTTAAGGAAGGCTTTCGTGGGGCACACATCCCCAGGAGCATCATAAAAATCAAGAAAAGAGAATTTGATGACCTCAAGCAGAGAGGCATGTCAGTGACAGAATACAACGGTCAGTTTACCCAGCTATCTCGTTATGCCTACGATGAGCATATGACTGAGAACAAAAGGATGGAAAAGTTTTTGGACGGCCTGGCACCGGCACTAAGATGCCAACTGGTCGTACACACTTTCCCGGACTTTAAAACTCTGGTTGGCAAGGCCATTACCTTGGAGAATGAACACCGCAGTCTGGAAGATATTCGTAAGAGAAAGAGGGATAAGACGACTCTTGCTCGCAACAACCGAAGCAAGACTGATGTTCAGAGGGTTGAAGCAAGAAAATCCACGACTACTGATCTAAGGCCAACCAGACAGTTTCATTCCAGGGACAAGGACTTCACATACCGTCCAGGGGTCACTTGCTATGCTTGTGGTGAAGAAGGGCACTATGCCAAACAGTGCCCAAAGCCAAGGAACTCGGCCCCCAAACCGAACAATGGTGGGAATAATCCAGCCCCCAAGCGCAACAACTTCAATCCCAACAACAACCACAGGAAGGGTCACCTGAACCACGTGACCAGGGAAGAAGCGCAGAATACCCCAGACATCGTGCTCGGTACGTTCCCTGTCAACACAGTACCTGCCACAGTTTTGTTTGATTCTGGAGCTTCTCACTCGTTTGTTTCGAAGAGTTTTGTTTTGCAACATGGTTTTCCGATACTCCCTTTGGAAAAATCTATGATCATCAAGTCCCCCGGAAATAAGCAGATCGCTCAGAGTTACTGCCAAGGAGTGATCATTGAGTTCGAAGGACTAAAGTTTCAAGCTAATCTCATCGTGCTGGAAAATAAAGGACTAGATGTCATCTTAGGGATGGACTGGTTGACCACCAACAAGGGATTTATTGACTGTTTCAATCGGACCGTGATTCTCACTCACCATCACGGCAAGACAATAAAAGTTACCGCTCAAGAGAGACCACGGTCACGGCAACCAAAGCTGAACAAAGTGGACATTTCAGAATTGAGAAAAGTTCCAGTGGTGTGCGAGTTTCCAGACGTATTTCCTGAAGAACTACCAGGCATGCCACTAGACCGAGAGATAGAGTTCAGCATTGAACTAGCACCTGGCACCACTCCCATCTATAAGAAACCCTATAGAATGGCACCCTCAGAATTGGTAGAATTGAAGAAGCAGATAAAGGAATTGCTGGACAAAGGGTTTATTCGAGCCAGCTCCTCATCTTGGGGTTCGCCAGTATTATTCGCCAAGAAAAAGGATGGGACACTAAGATTGTGTATAGACTATCGAGCTCTCAATATGGTCACCATCAAAAACAAATATCCGATGCCACGGATAAATGATTTGTTTGACCAGCTCGCGCAAGCCAAGGTGTTCTCAAAAATTGATTTGAGGTCGGGATATCATCAATTAAAAGTACGGACAGAAGATATCCCTAAAACAGCATTCACCTCCAGATACGGATTATATGAGTTCACAGTGATGCCTTTTGGACTGACGAACGCCCCCGCATATTTCGTCCACCTCATGAACAAAGTGTTTATGAAATTCATGGACAAATTTGTTGTGGTATTCATTGATGATATTCTGGTATACTCAAGGACACCAGAAGAGCATGCCGAGCATCTCAGAATTGTTTTGGGAGAATTAAGGAAACATCAATTGTACGCCAAATTTAGCAAGTGTGAATTTTGGCTAAGGCAAGTTGGTTTCCTAGGCCATATATTAAACCAAGAAGGCGTGGCCGTAGACCCAGAAAAAGTCAAAGCCATACTTGACTAGAAACCACCCGCCAACGTGACAGATGTGCGGAGTTTCCTAGGAATGGCCGGATATTACAGAAGATTTATTGAAGGATTCTCCACTGTGGCAAAACCAATGACACAGTTGCTCAAGAAAGACAAGAAATTCGTATGGACGGAAGCATGCGAGAAAAGCTTCCAAGAACTCAAGAAGAAACTAACAACCGCACCGGTCTTAACTGTGCCATACATACACAAGAGTTTTGAAGTGTATTGTGACGCATCCCGAAAGGGCCTCGGATGTGTGCTGATGCAGGATGGCAAAGTTGTCGCGTATGCTTCCAGACAACTACGGAAGCATGAGGAAAATTATCCAACTCATGACTTGGAGGTAGCAGCGGTCATCCATGCACTCAAGGAGTGGAGGCACTTTCTGTTGGGAAATCGCTGTGAAATATATACGGACCATAAGAGCCTTAAATATATTTTCACACAACCAGAGCTAAATTTACGCCAACGACGCTGGTTGGAATTGGTCAAGGACTATGATGTCGGCATTCACTACCATCCAGGGAAAGCAAATGTAGTGGCAGATGCCCTTAGTCGGAACCCCAGCCCGGACAACGACAGCCCACAAAACTTGAGGCCTGAGCTTCAGCAGGAGTTCGCTAGACTCAACATGGTGTTAGTCTCTGAGGGCACCGTATCAAATCTGGAGATACAACCCACCCTAGTGGAACAAATTAAGAAGGCTCAGCAGGGACATCCCAGCATCGAGGGTATAAAGAGGAAAATGAACCTTGGCAAGGCTTCAGAGTTCGTCACAGACAGTGAAGGAATATTATGGTACGGGGACAGACTTTGCGTACCTAACATTGAGGAACTCAAGTAACAAATCCTAACCAAAAGCCACACCGCTCCATACTCGATCCACCCTGGAGGAACCAAAATGTACAAAGACATTCAGGAAAGATTTTGGTGGCACGGTATGAAAAGGGATATAGCAGCATTCATTGCTTGTTGCGATTCCTGTCAGCGCATTAAAGCCGAGCATCAAAAGCCAGCTGGGCTACTCCAGCCAAACAGGATACCAGAGTGGAAATGGGATGAAATAGGGATGGACTTCATCGTCGGACTACCTCGATCGCAATGCGGAAATGATGCCATATGGGTCATCACGGATAGGCTAACCAAGGTAGCACATTTCATACCCGTGAAGACGACCTACTCCACTCAAAGACTTGCCAAGCTTTATCTCTCCCGTATAGTGTGTTTGCATGGAGTCCCAAAGACTATAATATCCGACCGAGGCACTCAATTTGTCTCTAAATTTTGGGATCACCTGCAACAAGCTCTGGGCACGCAACTAGCTTTCAGTACAGCGTACCACCCTCAGACTGATGGACAAACGGAACGTGTGAACCAAATCCTAGAGGACATGCTGAGGGCCTGTGTGCTCACCTATGGATCCAGTTGGGAAGAAAGTTTGCCGTATGCCGCGTTTGCTTACAACAACAGTTACCAAGCCAGCTTACAAATGGCACCCTTTGAAGCATTGTACGGACGGAGGTGTCGTACCCCACTGAATTGGTCAGAAACAGGTGACAGTCGTATCTTCGGCCCAGACATGCTCAAGGAGGCCGAGGAGAAAATTAAACAGATCAGGGACCGACTCAAGACGGCCCAAAGCCGACAGAAGAGCTATTACGATCAAAAACATCGTGAGGTCAGCTTTGAACCCGGTGATTTCGTATACCTACGAGTGTCTCCTATGAGGGGTCTACAACGGTTCAAAATTAAGGGGAAGCTAGCCCCGAGATTTATTGGACCATTCTGTATAGTTGCACGAAGAGGCACAGTGGCCTACAAACTAGACCTACCCAAGGAGCTGTCAGACGTCCACGACGTGTTTCACGTCTCACAGTTGAGGAAATGTGTGAACAACCCGGAGAAGCATGTATCTCATGAGAGCATTGATGTGCAACCAGACCTCACCTACAGAGAACGGCCAGTGAAGATTGAATCTGAAAGGAGGACCCGTCAGAAAACAACAAAAAATTTCAAGGTTCAGTGGAGCAACCACACCGAGGATGAAGCTACATGGGAAAGGGAAGACTTTCTCCAGGCAGAGTATCCATATCTATTTGAGGATCAGCTGAAATCTCGAGGACGAGATTTTTCCTAAGGGGGTAGGTGTTGTGACACCCAAAATTTTATTTGGCTTTTTCAAAACTTTTATTTGATTTGAGGGAGGTGATTTAAAAATTTTCTTGCTTCTAAAGAACTCTCCCTCTCAAAATATTTTCTTTTATGACAAGTGTTTTGTTTTGGATTCACCCAAGACTTGATTTTGGTCTTGGAGGTTTTCCCTTCTTATTTGGACTCAAAACCAAATACCTTTCACTTGGGAAAATTCCCTTTGAAAATTCTTTTAAATAATCCTATGGCTTTTGGAATGATCCTTTCCACTTTCAAAAATCCCTCTTGCCTTGACCTAAGTGTAAAACCCCTCCCATAAGCCTTTCCTCATCTTTGGATCATGATGTACTTCAAATCCAGCAAGTTGAACCTCTCCATATATTTGTTTCCATTTATTTCTTATCAAAAATTATTTCTGCCTTCTATTCTAGCTCTTGGAGATTTACAAAGGAGCTACCATTTCTGCTTTGAGTTTTGCCTCCAAACCAACTCCCCTAGCTAGTCCTTTGGACCCTCAACCAAGATCCATGAAGATCCACTGGTCTCCAGTTCAAATATTTCAAATTATTCTTGCTGCAAGTTTGGACCTTATTTGCCAAATTTGATGAAATTCATTTGAATTCTTCTCCCAAAAATCTGAGAAAATTCAGGCAGCCTCTGGGTGCATTGAGAGGTCACCTCACCAAGTCCCAGCTCCAGAAAAAAAAATCTTCATGCCAAATCATTTCATCGAACACCTGCTGGACACTGTTGCTAACATGTTCAGAAAATTCAGACAAAACAGTTTCAGTGCACTGTCGTTTTCTTCAGAACCTGTTGTCGATCTCGCCAGTGCCGCGGTGTCGCCGTGCGCCCTGCATTTCCTCCTTGTCCTCTGCACCGCACGAACACCTGGAGGCTTGCGGACGTCGGCGACGAGCAGGAGAAGGTGCCACCCCGTGACCGACGGCAGCGGCGGCTTTGCGGCCACCAGAGAGAGGCGCAGCGCAGACGGCGCCGTCCAGCGCCGCCCAAGCCACCGGAGACCGCCGCGTGGCCATCCACTCCCCCGTGCGCGCTGCCACCCTCGTCGTGAACCGCTAGGCGCGGAGCGCGCTCTCTGCCGCCGCCGTGCCCGTACGGCCGCCCCGGCGAAGACCGGCGCCATTACGCCCAGCCCGACCAAGTTTAGCAGTGGAACGGGACCAGTAACTCTCACTGATGGTGCCTAGACTCCTAAACCCACTGCCCATCCACTGCCTCGCCGTAATCGCTCGCCGGAGATTTCCCGTTCACGGCCACCCCCTCGAATCGCCTATAAATAGAGGCCCCGAGCTCCAACTAGAACCCACACCACATCTGCACACCTCCAACACCACGCCTAGCCACTGGAAGAGCCACGAGGGAGTCTTCTTCCTCAACTCCGGCCGCCGCGACCCGCCACGGGATCCAGCTCGATTCGCTCCCGTGCGTGCACCTCTACCTCTCAGCTCTTGCCAGTAGCCCTCTTATGCATCCACTCTCCTGACCCGCGTTTCAATTCGGAGTTTGCAGCACCCACCGGAGTTCTCCACCATCGCCCGAGCCGCCGTCCGCCGGAGAAAGTGTCGCCGTCGACGTGGTGCTCTCCGACGACCAAGTACACCACCCACCGACGCGGAAGAACACGCTGAACCTCTTGGTACCCTCTGATCTCCCTGACTCGCCGTGGTTCGACGCCGGCGACCACCGCAGCCTTCGGGCGCCGGCGAGGTTTTTAAACCTGACATGTGGACCCCCCACGTCAGCCTCTCTTCTGTTTCTCTCTCGAACCGTTTTCTGTTGGCGCCTTCGGGCAAATACGTTTTCTCTTTGGACTGACGTCTTTTACTCCGAACCATTTTCTGTTTTCTCAGTTAAGTCCCTGGATCTATTCTGTTTCATCACAGATTAGTCCCTAGACTAAAACCCTTATAACTTTTTAATAAAAGATGATTTTTGAGTGATTCTTGTTCTATCAGACTTGTATTTTTTCTAGTTTTTGTAGTATTTATTTGAAAAAATTTGGAACAACTTTTATGCACGCGATGATTTTCACGATAGTATGCGTTTTCGCTATACCGTAGGTTCCGGAAGAGGTGACGGAGCCGCGAACTTCGCCGAGCTAGACTCCGACTTCTCCGAACCAGGCAAGCATGTTTGAACCTTTGATATGATAGGTGTTTTGCATGTTTGCGTGAATGGTTTGTGCATGGCATATGAGCATCGGTGAGTATCTCGTTGCATGTGAGGCAACTATCCGTGAATTCCGAAGTTACTGTGATCTCTGGTGAGAGATGGCCTAGTCATGTGGTGACATGAAAGGCAGTAAGGTGGTATTGTTGTAGCATGCCAGGCTCACGACATCCGATAAACTCCGATGTTAACGTGGACTGGGTCACGTTATCGTTCTTTCCCCTTTCGTGCTACCGCATGTTTTCTGCAAAGAATACGGTTTAGTAAGTTGGTAACCTCTTTCCGTGTACACACCAAATAGAGGGGCCGGGATGAGGGTTCCATGGCCCTGGATTAAAGCCAGTCATCCGGTCAGGGGGCATGGGTGTTTCCGGTTGGGACCGAGAGGGGCACCCCTTAGAGCGCGCGTATATAAATTTGATCCCATGCTACGCGAGGTTGTAGCCTCCCCATCTCAAGGTTTTTCTTGAACGTTGCCGAGGGTGATTCCTGGCTTCGGAATGTTGAATGGGTGTGTACTGGTTAGATGTGTTTCTCCTAAAACACCGTAAACGGAACTAGTCCCCATGACTACTGAAATCCGTTGGCTGTGATTAAAGTACAAACTCTGCAGAGTCAAATCCTTCCGAGTCATCGTATCCATGGTCAAGGACCGTGACCAGTGTATCCATATCTATGTCACATCCTCGTGGTATTTTCCCGGTGAGCAAGTTTGAGTGGTAAAATTGGTTGAACGTTATTCCGTGGATAGACTAACCCTGTTGCTTATTTCATACCTGATTATGCCCTTGAATTGGTTTAAATTCTTGAGCTACTGAGACATCAAGTTATGATATATAAGCCCTTTATGTGATGTCGCTCAGACGTCCGACTGTGGCATGGTTGTCTTTTACTTTCAATATAAACCCTTTATGTGATGTCGCTCAGACGTCCAACTGTGGCATATTTGTCTTTTACTTTCAATATAAGCCCTTTATGTGATGTCGCTCAGACGTCCGACTATGGCACGCACTGTCATTTACTTTCTATTATAAGCCCTTTATGTGATGTCTCTCAGACGTCCGACTGTGGCACGCACTGTCATTTATTTTCTATTATAAGACCTTTATGTGGTGTCGCCTTGACGCCCGACTGCGGCATTGTTATTCTTGTATTTTCCTCTCGAGGAGTCATTCAGACACTCGTTTGGCCCTCAGTATTTACTTTGGGATTTCGGGAGGACTACCGCCCGACTTCTCTTTTATTTCCCATGCAATGTTATCTATATGTTTGAGTGCGCTTGTTAATCTGTTCATATGCATCATGTTTACATTTGTTATATCTTATGTCCGGACTGTCTTGCGAGTACTTTCATAGTACTCACCTGGCTTGTTGATTTGGCCAGATGTTGACGAAGGCGATCTCATGGATGAAGAGTTTGATAGTGAGTCCGACGCCTAGAGGAATCCCAGTCAGTCCCGTGCGATCCTGGATATTGGTCACTTGTATTATATACGCTTCCGCTGCCCACAATAAGTCTCCTCGAGCCTCACTCTGACGCTCGAAGAGTTGTTAGTTTCAGGAGTCATGTCACCCACTTCGCTGATATTTCCACCACCGCTTTTATCGTGAGTTAGTAGTCTTGCCACCCGATCCGCCTTTATGTGTAATATCGGCGTGTTTGTAATAAATTGTTGAGCAGTCTCCGCTCAACCTTGTATTATATTCAGTACTCCTGGTATTTTCGTCTGTGACCAAGATATTGTCTACCAGTGAGAAGAAATCCTTCTTTACTGGTCCGTAAAAGGGATCGGTCTCTCAATAAATATTTTTATTGGAAAACCGGTCGTGACATCTTGCCCTTTTCAACTCAGCTGTGGCTGTCATATTTTCTTTGAAGCAAGGCAAATGGCTTGCCAGTCGTTTAATTTAGAGTGAAATATTGTAACAACTAACAAATCCCAACCAAGGGAAATAACATCACTCTCGCCGGCTGCTTGAGCTCACTGTGCATTACAGAAGCCAAGTGATTAGCCCCCACCAGCACCCACAAACTAATTTCCAACTAGCACATCAAATGGGCTATAAATTTTCATAGGAAGGGCTGCATGACCATGACAGATTTGGATTCTGACATTTGGGACCCGCGAGGAAATAGCCTATTCAAGGTGGTGTCGACTTACTAGCCAGTCAACAAACGATTCTGCCTACCAGCCGTTGGATTGACATCAACATCTGTCGTGTATCTTCTATCTCTTGTCTTCTTCTTCCTCCAGCCACCCAAACCAAACCACCCCGTCAGCTCCGCCTGCTCCCGCCTCCCATGGCTGACTGTGCCTCCGCCGCCCTACCGTACGTACCCTCCAACGTTGGCCAGTCCCTCCCTCTATTCCCCCACACGTCTTGTTATTCTCCGGCGACATCAGCCCCAACACGCACCCGCACCCGAACCAATCAACCCTCGTACTCCCCTCCGCCTGCGACTGGACCGGTGCATCTTCCACGGCTCCTGTTCGTTCCGTCCGAGGCCTCGCCGTCATCCTCCGCCTTGCGGCCTTGGTTCTCTTGCTGTGCGCGGTGCACCGCCCTCTTGCGTTGTCAACATCGTCAACAACCGAGAGGAACAAGGAGATGACTGTACGTGGAGAGGATGACAGTAGGGACCCACCAGCGTCATGGCAGTACGTAAGCAAGTGCCTCTTTATTACAAGCCCAAAAATATGGTTCCTCCTACTGGTTGGACATCTGGGGCTCACGCCATTGTCAACGTAGTCAATAAACGAGAGAATTACACTACGAGCGGCTGACACCAGGGACCCAGCAGGTCGCGCAGTTTTTTTTTAGGAACAAGCAGTTGTTATTTATACTAGTTTTAGCGACGGATCAGGGTAACAACGGGGCTGTGCGGGGGCTGTGGCCCATCTAGCCAGGGTTTTATTTATGTTTACCACATCATGAGCCCAGTTGTGTTTTTTTCTTGCTGAAAATGGCTAGCCCAGTTCTATTTTTTTTTTAAGAAATACCCAAATGAGGCGTACTTGCTTTATCAGCCCTGCTGGGCTGCAAATCTTTCAAGACGAGGAGAGTTTCATTCGGTTTGCCCAGAAATGGGCTATACATTTTTTAAACACATCAAACCGGGAATTAGTTTCAATTTTTTTCATTACAAGATTTTAAATTCCATTGATTTTTATGCGTGGACAATTATTTGGATTTTATATTTATATAAATTATTTTTCAAAATAGTTTGAATGTGAATCGATATTCGGGATTAAAAACAGTTGACCGCACCGAAATATGCAAGAAAACTCGTATACTTTTTAACCATGGCCACAATATGGGGTGTAATGCTAAGAAAAAGAAGATGGGCTCCAAAAAAATTCTTAAGAATTAGCAAATGGGCTGTACATTATTAGAAATAATGCACACGAGAGCAGTGACTGTTGGATGTCCATCCAACAGCTGTCGTACTTCTTCAATCTCTGCTTTTCCTGCTCCAGCCACTCAAACAAGCGCCGGCGGGACTGCCTGCTCCCTCCTCCCGCGGCCGGCTATGCTGCCGCGCAGGCCTCACCGCCCCACCATACTCCCATCACTGGCCTAGCCATCCCTCTACTCACCCACACCTGCTGTTATTCTCCGGGGACGGCAGACGAACCAGTAAACCCTCGTACTCCTCCGCGTGGGAAACAACTGCCGAGTCTTCCCTGGCTCCGTGTCGTTCCCTTCCTAGGCCTCGCCGTCGTCCACCGCCCTGGTGCTCTCGGCGCGGCCTGGTCAACGTGGTCAATGAACGACATCCATCGGAAGTGGACTGTACGTGGAGAGGCTGACAGCTGGGTCCACGGCCACACGCAAGGAAATGCCTCCTTATTACGCGCAAAATAATGATTCCTCCACCTGACAGCTAGGACCCACGGGAAGGGCTTCTGTATTTTGCGAAAAAACGTTCCCCCGCTGACAGGTCGGACCCACCAGCTATATCTTCGCACGCAAGGAAGTGCCTCCTTATGATGCACACAAAAATGAATACCCCCCGCTAGCTGGGACCCACCATAGTGGGTGGCTGACTTGTGGGCCTACTAAGTTGACGGGGACAGAGGGCTTTGTCAAGTTAGTCAATATGAACGATTCTAGCTCCAGTGACCGTACGATGTCCATCCAACGACCATAGTGCTTCTTCAACCTCTGGTCTTCTTGCTCCAGCCGCCCAAAGCAACGCCGGTCGTGCCGCCTGCTCCTGCCTCCCGTGGCCGGCTGTGCTGCCGCGGAGGCCTCACCGCCCCCATACTACTCCCACCGCTGGCCAGTCCATCCCTCCACTCACCCACACCCCCATGTTATTCTGCGGCGATGGCAGCCTCACACCGCAGCCGAACCAGTGAACCCTCGTACTCCTCTCCGCGTGGGCATCCACTGCCGCGTCTTCCCCGGCTCCGCGTCGTCCCCTTCCTAGGCCTCGCAGTCGTCCACCGCCTTGGTGCTCTCGGCGCGGCGTGGTCAATGTGGTCAACGACCGACTTCCAACGGAAGAGTACTTTACGTGGAGAGGCTGACAGCTGGGTCCACGGCCGCAGCTGGGTCCACGGCCACAGCCCAGTTTTTTTGTGATTTGCCAAGTAAGTCGCTTTGTCAGGCCTGTTGGGCTGCAAATCTTTCAAGACGAGGAGAGCTTCATTCGGCTGGCCGAGAAAATGGCCTATTAGTAATGAGAAATGGGCTGTACATTTTTAAAACACATCAAACCGGCAATTAGTTTCAAATTTCTTTTTTTCATTTCAAGATTTTAAATTGCATTGATTTTTATGCGTGGACAATTTGTTGGATTTTATATTGATATACATTTATTTTCAAAATCAGTTTGAATGTGACTCAAAATTTCGGGATTAAAAACAGTTCGGACCGCACCGAAATATGCAAAATTTTGTATAATTTTTTAACCGTGGCCACAATAGGGCTGTAATGCTAACAAAAAGAATATGGGCTCCAAAAAAACCTTAAGAATTAGCAAATGGGCTGTAAATTATTAGAAATAATGGCAGATGGGTTGTATGATGTTTCCACAGATTTGAGGCTTTCCTAAAAAAAGGTTGACGCACAAGCACTGACTGTTGGATGTCCATCCAACGGCCGTCGTGCTTCTTCAATCTCTGCTCTTCCTGCTCCAGCCGCTCAAACAAGCACCGGCGGGACTGCCTGCTCTCTCCTCCCCGCGGCCGGCTGTGCTGCCGTGCAGGCCTCACTGCCCCACCGTACTCCCATCGCTGGCCTAGACATCCCTCTACTCACCCACACCTCTTGTTATTCTCCGGTGACGGCAGACGAACTAATAAACCCTCGTACGGTCGTACTCCCCTCCGCGTGGGAAACAACTGTCGACTCTTCCCTGCCTCCGTGTCGTTCCCTTCCTAGGCCTCGCCGTCGTCCACCGCCCTGGTGCTCTCGGCGCGGCCTGGTCAACGTGGTCAACGACCGACATGCATCTGAAGTGGACTGTACGTGGAGAGGCTGACAGCTGGGTCCACGGCCGCATGCAAGGAAATGCCTCCTTATTACGCGCAAAATAATGATTCCTCCACCTGACATCTGGGACCCACCGAAAGGACCTCTGTATTTTGCGAAAAAAATGTTACCGCCGCTGACAGCTTGGACCCCACTAGCTATATCTTCGCACGCAAGGAAGTGCCTCCTTATTACGCACAAAAAAAATGAATACTCCCCCTGTTAGCTGGGACCCAGTATAGTGGCAGGCTGACTTGTGGGCCTATGAAGTTGACGGGGACGGAGGGCATTGTCAACTTAGTCAATATGCACGATTCTAGCTCCAGTGACCGTACGATGTCCATCCAACGGCCGTAGTGCTTCTTCAACCTCTGGTCTTCTTGCTCCAGCTGCCCAAACCAGCGCCGGTCGTGCCTTGTGCTCCTGCCTCCCGTGGCTGATTGTGCTGCCGCGGAGGCCTCATCGCCCCTACTACTCCCACCGCTGGCCAGGCCATCCCTCCACTCACCCACACCCCCTGTTATTCTGCGGCAACGGCAGCCTCACACCGCAGCCGAACCAGTGAACCCTCGTACTCCTCTCCGTGCGGGCTTCCACTGCCGCGTCTTCCCCGGCTCCGCGTCGTCCCCTTCCTAGGCCTCGCCGTCGTCCACCGCCCTGGTGCTCTCGGCGCGGCGTGGTCAACATGGTCAAGGAACGGCTTGCATCGAACGTGGAGTGTACGTGGAGAGGCTGACAGCTGGGTCCACGGCCGCAGCAAGGAAGTGCCTCCTTATTACGCGCAAAATAATTATTCCTCCACCTGACAGTGGGGACCCACCGGACGGGCCACCGTATTTCGTGAAAAAATGTTTCCCCTGACTGCTGGGACCCACCAGCTACATCTTCGCACGCAAGGAAGTGCGTCTGGGCAAAAAAACGATTCGCCCCCTGACTGCTGGGACCCACCAGCTACATCTTCGCACGTAAGGAAGTGCCTGACAGTCGGGACCCACCTGGTCGAAGCGTACGTAGCATTGTCATTCTGGTCGCGAACGTGTACGTACATACTGGTCGATGTAGAGGCGCGCACGTGTCGTAGTAGAGGCGCGCACGTAGCATGTACACGTACGTACAGTGGGCAGTGTGCAAGAAAGAAAATACGGCCACGTACGTACATACGGGCAGGGTCTCGAACGCCTACTCATGCATACGTACAGCCAGGGCTCGTGTACATGGCTGGGTCGGAACGGAGAAACTGCGTCGTCGTCGTGTTCATGGGGAGGCGACGGAATGCGTCGTGTTCATCGGGAGGCAACGGAATGCGTGGGAGCCAACCGGCTTGGACAGAACAGCCGATGTAAACGAGGCCTGGCGTACCGCAGAACGGAGGAAACGGCCTTGTGTTCGACTGGCCACGGTCGAAACGGGATCCTGTTCATCGGGAGGGGTCTGGCGTACCACAAAACGGAGGAAACGGACCTCCTATGGTCGAAACGGGGGTCCTGTTGATTGGGAGGGGTGTGGCGTACCGCAAAACGGAGGAAACGGACTTGTGTTGGAGCGCTACGGTCGAAACGGGGGTCCTGTTCATCGGGAGGGGTGTGGCGTACCGCAAAACGGGACACCACGGGATACTGTTCATCTCCACCGTCGACCCCCTCCACCCTCCACGGGCTACTGTTCATCCACCGTCGACCTCCTCCAGCCTCCGCCTACGACTGTTCATCCACGAGCTCCTGTTCATCCAGCCTCCACTGCGTGCTACTCCACCGGCTACTGTTCAACCAGCCCTCTACACGGGCTCCTGTACAACCACCCCTCCACGGGCTACTGTTCATCCAGCCCTTCACCGTCTACTGTTCATCCTGCCCTCCACGGGGTGGTCTTGTTCATACAGCCCTCCACTAGGTCCTGTTCATCCAGCCCCAACCGGCTCGATTGATCGGGGTCCTGTTCATCCAGAGGCAACACCACGGGGTCCTGTTCATCCACCCCCACCGGGAACTATTCATACAAACCCCCCCCCCCCAGCAACGCTCACTGTTCATCCAGAGGCAACACCACGGGGTCCTGTTCATCCACCCCCACTGGGAACTGTTCATCCAAACACCCCCAGCAACGCTCACTGTTCATCCAGAGGCAGCATCGATCTGCTTCAGTTAGCAGCAGTAGCGAAGGAATCGCTCAATCGGGTTCAGTTAACAGCCATCGATTGATCGCTCAGGTTCAGTAACGCGTAGCCTGCAGTGCAATCGCTTGGGTTCAGTTAGAGCCCAACGCCTCGCTCGGGTTCAATTAGAGCCCAATGCCTCGCACCCACGCGCGTGCGTGTACGAGAGAAACGTGCATCGCTCGGCCCCGACCACCCACCGTAACCGGGAACACCCCGATATTTTCCTCGCCCTCGCTTCTACCACGGTTTTTTCCGTCATGGACGGCCCAAAGAATGTCATGCAGCTGCGTCTTCGGCCCGCCCAGGACGAAAAGCCCATTTTCTGTCATGATTTTTTGTCATAGAAGTAGGACCCCACCACATCTATGATGATACCGGGTTTTGTCACAATTATCGTCATAGAAGTGTCATAAGTATGACAGAAAAAAAATTCGTTCGGCCCAAAATGTCACGGATGTGTCTTTTTTTTGTAGTGCGGGTCAGTAATTGATGTTGGCATGTCATGCGCCGGTTCAAGCGGCGGCTCATGAACAGAGGCCTCAGGCGCGGGCGTCTGGAGTTCCGGTTCTTTGAAGGATGGCTCTTCGGCCGGCTTGCTCTTTTTCACTTTCTTGTTGGGCTTTGCTTTTCCGCTGCGTAAGATCACAATATCAGTACAAGTATAAAGAATAGAAATGAATACAGGATAAGTAAGTTATCATTACCCTGGAGCGGTCTTAAAAGCCGGCATGTTGGACTGGAGTGAGTCACCGGAGGAAGGTGAGGTTTCCTGATAATTCGAGTCAGAAGAGTTGAGTGGTTGACGAGTGAGACCCGCCAAAGGATAAAAAGGAGTTAAGTCGGAAGTGACCTCGTTCTGGCGCTTTCTTGGTGTATTTGGTAAGCCGAAGGAGAGTTCTACGTCCTTGCTGGTCCGGATCTGCCTCCGGCTCTCGTGCATCTGTTGCTTCAAAAGAAATTGAGGATCTTGATAAGCTAAAGGATGTGAAAATCTTACTTTCCGGGTCACTCTTCGGATTTTCTGTCTTGGCAAAGGCTCGGAGTCGGAGGAAATAATAGTTACCTCTTCATCCACTTCGTGACTCGTTCCCGTGTCCTCCTAATGATAATTAGTGTCAATAAGGTAATTAAAAAAGGAGCCTAATGAGTCAAGAGCTACCTCCGACTCAGAGGTATCTTCTAGTTGAAGCAAGTCTGAGGCGCTGGTCTTATTTCCTTTCTTCTTGGCGGCGGCTTTCCTGGTAGCTTTCTTGGCCTTCCTGGCTCTCTTTGCAGCTTCATGATCATATTTTGCCTTCCAAAATTGGTCATTAGCCTATGAAAGTCAGCAAGAGTCTGAGTAAAGACAACTTCAAGGGTGAAGGTAAAAATGATCAATTTAGCGGCTTACCGCTAGAGCCAGATTAGCTTTGCAGAAAGGGCTTAAGCCCACCTTGCCACAGTCTGCTAGGCTCTCGTTCAAGAGCGACTTTGTCATATCATCAATAACGTCATCAGATAAATCGTCAGGGATGTGCCGCAGAGGTTCATTCTTCTTGCCTGTGTAGGTGCACATCAAACCAGAACGGCGGCTCAATGGGATGATCCACCAGGCAAGCCAAACCCGGACTAAGTCGATACCACTTAAACCATTCCCCAAAAGAGCCTTGACATTGGTCATGGTAGGGGCTGCTACCTCTTGAGCACGGCGTTGGTTTTCCCTTGAAGAGGAAAGGGTGATGCAGTAAAGTAGCATAAGTATTTCCCTCAGTTTTTGAGAACCAAGGTATCAATCCAGTAGGAGACCACGCACGAGTCCCACGCACCTACACAAACAAACAAAACCTCGCAACCAATGCGATAAAGGGGTTGTCAATCCCTTCACGGTCACTTACGAGAGTGAGATCTGATAGATGTGATAGGATAATATTTTTGGTATTTTTATGATAAAGAGTAAATAGAGATGCAAAGTAAAATAAGCGGCAATAGAAATAACTAAGTGTTGGAAGATTAATATGATGGAAAATAGACCCGGGGGCCATAGGTTTCACTAGTGGCTTCTCTCAAGAGCATAAGTATTACGGTGGGTAAACAAATTACTGTCGAGCAATTGATAGAATTGAGCATAGTTATGAGAATATCTAGGTATGGTCATGTATATAGGCATCACGTCCGCGACAAGTAGACCAAAACGATTCTGCATCTACTACTATTACTCCACACATCGAACGCTATCCAGCATGCATCTAGAGTATTAAGTTCATAAGAACAGAGTAATGCTTTAAGTAAGATGACATGATGTAGAGGGATAAACTCATGCAATATGATATAAACCCCATCCTTTTATACTCGATGGCAACAATCCAATACGTGCCTTGCTGCCCATCCTGTCACTGGGAAAGGGCACCGCAAGATTGAACCCAAAGCTAAGCACTTCTCCCATTGCAAGAAAGATCAATCTAGTAGGCCAAACCAAACTGATAATTCGAAGAGACTTGCAAAGATAACCAATCATACATAAAAGAATTCAGAGAAGATTCAAATATTGTTCATAGATAAACTTGATCATAAACCCGCAATTCATCGGTCTCGACAAACACACCGCAAAAGAATATTACATCGAATAGATCTCCACAAGAATCGTGGAGAACTTTGTATTGAGATCCAAAAACAGAGAAGAAGCCATCTAGCTAATAACTATGGACCCGAAGGTCTGAGGTAAACTACTCACACATCATCGGAGGGGCTATGGTGTTGATGTAGAAGCCCTCCGTAATCAATGCCCCCTCCGGCAGGACGCCGGAAAAGGCCCCAAGATGGGATCTCAGTGGTACAGAAGGTTGTGGCAGTGGAATTAGGTTTTCGTGGATGCCTCTGTTGGTTTGGGGGTACGTAGGTATATATAGGAGGAAGAAGTACGTCGGTGGAGCAACATGGGCCCCACGAGGGTGGAGGGCGCGCCTGGGGGGTAGGCGCGCCCCCCTTCCTCGTGCACTCCTCGTTGCTTTCTTTACGTGGACTCCAAGTCCTCTGGATCACGTTTGTTCCAAAAATCACGTTCCCGAAGGTTTCATTCCGTTTGGACTCCGTTTGATATTCTTTTTCTGCGAAACTCTAAAATAGGCAAAAAACAGCAATTTGGGCTGGGCCTCCGGTTAATAGGTTAGTCCCAAAAATAATATAAAAGTGTATAATAAAGCCCATTAAACATCCAAAACAGAATATAATATAGCATGGAACAATCAAAAATTATAGATACGTTGGAGATGTATCAAGCATCCCCAAGCTTAATTCCTGCTCGTCCTCGAGTAGGTAAATGATAAAAATGGAATTTTTGATGTGGAATGCTACTTAACATAATTTCAATGTAGTTCTTCTTATTGTGGCACGAATGTTCAGATTCGATATGATTCAAGATAAAAGTTTAATGTTGACATAAAAACAATAATACTTCAAGCATGCTAACCAAGCAATTATGTCTTATCAAAATAACATAGCCAAAGCAAGTTATCCCTACAAAATCATATAGTCTGGCTATGCTCCATCTTCCCCACACAAAATATTCATATCATGTACAACCCCGGTTTTAGCCAAGCAATTGGTTCATACTTTTGGACGTGCTTCAGCCTTTTCAACTTTTATGCAATACATGAGCGCAAGCCATGGATATAGCACTATGGTGGAATAAGGTATAATGATAGGGGTTATGCGGGAAGACAAAAAAGGAGAAAGTCTCACATCGACGAGGCTAATCAACGGGCTATGGAGATGCCCATCAATTGATGTCAATGCAAGGAGTAGGGATTGCCATGCAACGGATGCACTAGAGCTATAAGTGTATGAAAGCTCAAACAAAAGAAACTAAGTGGGTGTGCATCCAACTTGCTTGCTCATGAAGACCTCGGGCATTTGAGGAAGCCCATCATTGGAATATACAAGCCAAGTTCTATAATGAAATTTCCCACTAGTATATGAAAGTGATGAAGATCACGGTGCTACTTTTAAGCACAAGTGTGGTAAAAGGATAGTAACATTGTCCCTTCTCTCTTTTTCTCTCATTTTTTTTATTTGGGCCTTCTCTTTTTTTTATGGCCTCTTTTTTATTTTTCTTTTTCTTTTTATTTAGTCTGTAGTCTCATCCCGACTTGTGGGGGAATCATAGTCTCCATCATCCTTTCCTCACTTGGGACAATGCTCTAATAATGATGATCATCACACTTTTATTTACTTACAACTCATGAATTACAACTCAATACTTAGAAAAAGATATGACTCTATGTGAATGCCTCTGGTGGTGTACCAGGATATGCAATGAATCAAGAGCGACATGTATGAAAGAATTATGAACGGTGGCTTTGCCACAAATACGATGTCAACTACATGATCATGCAAAGCAATATGACAATGATGGAGTGTGTCATGATAAACGAAACAGTGGAAAGTTGCATGGCAATATATCTCGGAATGGCTATGGAAATGCCATAATAGGTAGGTATGGTGGCTGTTTTGAGGAAGGTATAAGGAGGTTTATGTGTGATAGAGCGTATCATATCACGGGGTTTGGATGCACCGGCGAAGTTTGCACCAACTCTCAAGGTGAGAAAGGGCAATGCACGGTACCGAAGAGGCTAGAAAATTGTGGAAAGGTAAGTGTGCGTATAATCCATGGACTCACATTAGTCATAAAGAACTCACATACTTATTGCAAAAATTTATTAGCCCTCGAAGCAAAGTACTACTATGCATGCTCCTAGGGGAAGGGTTGGTAGGAGTTAACCATCGCGCGATCCCGACCGTCACACAAAGGATGACAATCAACAAATACTTCATGCTCCGACTTTGTTACATAACGGTTCACCATACATGCATGCTACGGGAATCACAAACTCCAACACAAGTATTTCTCAATTTCACAATTACTCAACTAGCACAACTATGATATTACCACCTTTATATCTCAAAACAATTATCAAGCATCAAATTTCTCATGATATTATAATTAAAGCAAATTAACATGCTGTTTTAAGACTCTCAAAATAATATAAGTGACGCATGAGAGATCAATAGTTTCTATAAAACAAATCCACCACCGTGCTCTAAAAGATATAAGTGAAGCACTAGAGCAAAAACTATATAGCTCAAAAGATATAAGTGAAGCACATAGAGTATTCTAATAAATTCCGATTTGTGTGTCTCTCTCAAAAGGTGTGTACAGCAAGGATGATTGTGGTAAACTAAAAAGCAAAGACTCAAATCATACAAGACGCTCCAAGCAAAACACATATCATGTGGTGAATAAAAATATAGCTCCAAGTAAAGTTACCGATGGAAGTAGACGAAAGAGGGGATGCCTTCCGGGGCATCCCCAAGTTTTGGCTTTTTGGTGTCCTTAGATTATCTTGGGGTACCATGGGCATCCCCAAGATTAGGCTCTTGCCACTCCTTGTTCCATAATCCATCAAATCTTTTACCCAAAACTTGAAAACTTCACAACACAAAACTTAGCAGAAAATCTCGTGAGCTCCGTTAGCGAAAGAAAACAAAACACCACTTCGAGGTACTGTAATGAACTCATTCTTTATTTATATTGGTGTTAAACCTAATGTATTCCAACTTCTCTATGGTTTATAAACTCTTTTACTAGCCATAGATTCATCAAAATAAGCAAACAACACACGAAAAACAGAATCTGTCAAAAACAGAACAGTCTGTAGTAATTTGTAACTAACGCAAACTTCTGGAACTCCAAAAATTCCAAAAAAATAGGACGACCTGGACAATTTGTTTATCGATCTACTGCAATTGGAATCAGTATTTTATCACGTTCTGGTGATTTTTAACAATTGTTTTCATGAACAGAAAGTTTCTGGAATTTTCAGCAAGATCAAATAACTATCATCCAAGAAGATCCTATAGGTTTAACTTGGCACAAACACTAATTAAAACATAAAAACAAATCTAACCAGAGGCTAGATCAAATATTTATTCCTAAACAGAAGCAAAAAGCAAAAAACTAAAATAAAATTGGGTTGCCTCCCAACAAGCGCTTTTCTTTAAAGCCTTTTAGCTAGGCATTGATAATTTTAATGATGCTCACATGAAAGATAAGAATTGAAGCGCAAAGAGAGCATCATGAAACACATGACAAACACATCTAACTCTAACATACTTCCTATGCATAGGCATCTTATAGGCAAACAAATTATCATAGCAAGCAAAAACTAGCATATGCAAGGAAGCGGAAAGAAACAATAGCAATCTCAACATAACGAGAGGTAATTTATTATCATGAAAATTTCTACGACCATATTTTCCTCTCTCATAATAATTACATGTGGGATCATAAGCAAATTCAACAAAATAGCTATCACATAAAATATTTTCAACACGATCCACATGCATGCGAAGTTGACACTCTTCCAAAATAGTGGGATTATT
Organism: Aegilops tauschii subsp. strangulata; assembly: GCF_002575655.3. Lineage (NCBI taxonomy): Eukaryota > Viridiplantae > Streptophyta > Magnoliopsida > Poales > Poaceae > Aegilops > Aegilops tauschii. Next base: position 384,768,846 of record NC_053039.3, on the reverse strand, counting down.
ATTAACTAAAGTCATGACCTCTCCAAACCCACTTTTATCAAAAATTTCATAAGATTGAATATTCTCCAAATATGTGGGATCTAAAGTTGACACTCTTCCAAACACACTTTCAATATTATTGCAAATACTATTATCAATCTCATATTCATCATGGGACTTAAATAAATTTTCAAGATCATAAGAAGAATCACCCCAATCATGATCATTGCAACAAGTAGTAGACATAGTAAAACTAGCATCCCCAAGCTTAGGGTTTTGCATATTATTAACACAATTGGCATTAAGAGAATTTGTAGTAACATCATTGCAATCATGCTTTTCATCGAAGGAACTACCAAGTATGGGTGCAATAGCAACGATCTCATGTTTAACATAAGGAACTATAGCAAATTCATCTTCATAAATATTGGCATCATGGCCACAAGAATAGCAAGCATCATGTTCATCAAGGGATATTTCAATCAAATCATCGGAATCATCATTATCTATAGATTCATGCATATCATTATTTTCTTCCAAAGCAATGGTCATTCTCTCAATAAATTCTTTGACATAGACATTATGAGCATAGTTTTCATAGCAATATTTAAGTATGTCAAATTTTCAGATTCGTAGAGAGTAATATCATACTTTTCAATCAAAGAAGCAACTTCATAAGCACCCTTAAAAGCAACAAATTCTTCAATTTGTTCGATATCATAGTAACTATAAACACCCTTTGCATAAGAAGATAAGATTTCATTTTCATTAAACTCGCGTAGGTAGGGAAGGTGTTTTTTAGGGTTCTTAGAGCAACAAGTAAAATCATGAATTTCACAAAGATTCCAAGCATAACACAGCAATCTATTTATTTGATTCCATAAGAGTTTCCCTTTTTCAGACAAACGGTGACGCACAAAATGAGCATGCTCATCTAAAGATTTCCCATCAAATAGGCTAGTTGGGGTTTCAGCACGAGCGCATAAGGATCGAAGATGATCCAAGTAGAACACTTTAAGTGGATCCATATCAATAGATTTTTAGCAAGCAAAGATGCAAGCAAAAAGAAGGCACAAGGTAACACAAGCAAACAAAAGATCAAACGGAGGAGGGGCGAAGAAAAGGCAAAGGTGAAGTGGGGGAGAGGAAAACGAGAGGCAAATGGCAAATAATGTAATGCAAGGGATAAGAGTTTGTGATGGGTACTTGGTATGTCTTGACTTGTGCGTAGACTCCCCGGCAACGGCGCCAGAAATCCTTCTTGCTACCGCTTGAGCACTGCGTTGGTTTAACCTTGAAGAGGAAAGGGTGATGTAGTAAAGTAGCGTAAGTATTTCCCTCCGTTTTTGAGAACCAAGGTATCAATCCAGTAGGAGACCACGCGCGAGTCCCACGCACCAACACAAACAAACAAGAACCTCGCAACCAACGCGATAAAGGGGTTGTCAATCCCTTCACGGTCACTTACGAGAGTGAGATCTGATAGATATGATAGGATAATATTTTTGGTAATTTTATGATAAAGAGTAAATAGAGATGCAAAGTAAAATAAACGGCAATAGAAATAACTAAGTGTTGGAAGATTAATACGATGGAAAATAGACCCGGGGGCCATAGGTTTCACTAGTGGCTTTTCTCAAGAGCATAAGTATTATGGTGGGTAAACAAATTACTGTCGAGCAATTGATAGAATTGAGCATAGTTATGAGAATATCTAGGTATGATCATGTATATAGGCATCACGTCCGTGACAAGTAGACCGAAACGATTCTGCATCTACTACTATTACTCCACACATCGACCGCTATCCAGCATGCATCTAGAGTATTAAGTTCATAAGAGCAGAGTAATGCTTTAAGTAAGATGACATGATGTAGAGGGATAAACTCATGCAATATGATATAAACCCCATCTTTTTATCCTCGATGGCAACAATACAATACGTGCCTTGCTGCCCCTGCTGTCACTGGGAAAGGACGCCACAAGATTGAACCCAAAGCTAAGCACTTCTCCCATTGCAAGAAAGATCAATCTAGTAGGCCAAACCAAACTGATAATTCGAAGAGACTTGCAAAGATAACCAATCATACATAAAAGAATTCAGAGAAGATTCAAATATTGTTCATAGATAAACTTGATCATAAACCCACAATTCATCGGTCTCGACAAACACACCGCAAAAGAAGATTACATCGAATAGACCTCCACAAGAATCGTGGAGAACTTTGTATTGAGATCCAAAAACAGAGAAGAAGCCATCTAGCTAATAACTATGGACCCGAAGGTCTGAGGTAAACTACTCACACATCATCGGAGGGGCTATGGTGTTGATGTAGAAGCCCTCCGTGAGCAATGCCCCTCCGGCAGGACGCCGGAAAAGGCCCCAAGATGGGATCTCACGGGTACAGAAGGTTGCGGTGGTGGAATCAGATTTTCGTGGATGCCTCTGTTGGTTTGGGGGTACGTAGGTATATATAGGAGGAAGAAGTACGCCGGTGGAGCAACATCGGCCCCATGAGGGTGGAGGGCGCGCCTTGGGGGGGGGGGGTAGCGCGCCCCCCTGCCTCGTGCTCTCCTCGTTGCTTTCTTTACGTGGACTCCAAGTCCTTTGGATGACATTTGTTCCAAAAATCACGTTCCCGAAGGTTTCATTCCGTTTGGACTCCGTTTGATATTCTTTTTCTGCGAAACTCTGAAATAGGCAAAAAACAGCAATTTGGGCCGGGCCTCCGGTTAATAGGTTACTCCCAAAAATAATATAAAAGTGTATAATAAAGCCCATTAAACATCCAAAACAGAATATAATATAGCATGGAACAATCAAAAATTATAGATACGTTGGAGACGTATCAGGGGCGAGTTTCTGGCAATCAGCAGCGGACAACTTGTTCGGTAGAGGATGAGTAGACTCGAGGCGCAGGGCGCGAAAGCCGTGTAGAGGGTTCTCATCAGCCGGAGAAGTGTCTTGGCAATAGAACCATGTCTGGTTCCAGTCTTTGGGGTGACTCGGCGGATTTGCATAAGGGAAAATGGCGTCTCTCCGTCGTTGGATTGAGACCCCACCAAGTTCCAAGCTAGGCCCGTTGGCACGTTCATTCTGGCGGTTCAAATAAAATAACTCTCTGAAGAGTAGCAAGGTGGGTTCTTCTCCAAGATACACCTCACGGAACACTTGAAAGTTGCAAATATTAGACACGGAGTTGGGTCCGATGTCTTGAGGACGGAGGTCAAAAAAGTGTAGGACGTCTCTAAAAAATTTGAGCCGGGTGGGGAAAAACCCCGGTTCATATGGTCAGTGAAGACAATGACTTCCCCCTCTTTGGGTTGAGGCTTTTCCTCGGTTGGATCAGGGACACGGTAGGACATGATTTCCTTCTTTGGCAGATAGCCAGTCTTTACAAAATAGTCAAGTGTGCTATCTGTGACGATGGACTTGACCCAATTGCATGTAGTGGGTGTTTTGGGCGGCATTATGAAGACGGAAGCCTAACAAAAGAGTGAAATTGCCGGTTCAAACTTAAGCCAGAGAAGAAAAATATTACAGTGCATATTCAAGATGGCGGCTTACAAAGGGGCCTAATGGTATATGGCTAAATTATGTCCGGTTACGTAAACCGCCATGAGCAGTGCAAGTTATTTAAGCTACCATGATAAGTTGGATGATGTCTGTTGAGCATTTCAAATTAAGTCGGCAATTTGAGCCGCCATGGCTAGATGGATCTAACAAATGCAGTTTTTTTTCCTAAGTATTACATAAACAGATTTCACAGGCTGCAGCTATTATTTTGGATCAACGACTGATCAGGAAAAGAAAAATAAATCTAGACCTAAAAACCAGTACAGATGAGTTCATGAGCTTTCACAAGATTTTGCTTCCAGGAAAGGGGATCTATGGATATCAAAAGTAGAAATAAAACAACTACTGCATTGGTTTAACACCATTTTTAGATCAAAGAAGCTCCCGGAACAGCCGGGAAGATGAATTATGATGAACCACGAAGAACACGGAAAAACTCGCAAACCCTAATGCGGATCTAAGGTTTGGAAGGCGGAAACTTACAGCTGCAGATCTACTGCGGAGGGTCGCCGCCGTTCTCTGGATCGACTCAGGTTGATGCAGCGGCCGAGGTTGAGGAAGACGAGGTGCTCTGCGGCGGCGGCGGAGCTCGAGCGGCAGAAGAGTTGCAAGAGGAAGAAGACGCTGGAAAGGGGGAGAATGAGGAAAGACCGGTCGTGCCTATTTATAAGGAAAGACCCTTAAGTGGGTGCGAAAAACGAGGAGGCCGAAAATATGGTTATCCAGCTACCAGGACGCCTCCATTCTTGGGATGGTCATTAAAGATAAGGATCTGTTGAGATACGTTGGATAAAAGTGTGAAGTAATGGCAGATGACGTCATGGTAGGCTATCACAAATCCACAAGATGACATCATGGCAGGTTATCACAAATCCAGAATATGACGTCACGGCGGGTTACAAATTCTTGCACAATGAAGAGCAGAAGATTTTTTGTAAGTGTTGAAGATTGACATGAACCAGTTCAAAATCAATCTGGGGCCAAATGTTGGGGATATAACTATTAGGTATGGCCCGCCCAGGAGGGGCCGGGTTATACCTATGGCGATTCATGAAGCCCAAGATAGCTCTGGAAGATGGCGGTTCAGAGAAGGGCCCAAATCCCAAAGGCGACTTAAGGCCCGTAGAGATAAACCGCCATATGTACATAACTTGTATTGTAAGGCAGGGATAGTTAGAGACCGAGCCAGACACTGTTTATGAGCCAGCCGGGATTCTGTGAGCCGCTGGGCATCGACCTCCGTATGTAAAGGGACGACCCAGCGGCGGTTCGGGGCAAGTAACATCAGATCGAAAGCTAGGTCAGCGGATTCGCTCCCTAGTAATCGAAAGATAAGCAATACCACCTCAAACTGGATTAGGCCTTTACCTTCACCGCAAAAGGGGCCGAACCAGTACAAACCCTCATGTCCTTTGTCCCGTTTTAATCCCTTTAAGCTTCCTAGTTGCGATGGCTCCACGACTAAGTCCTTTCACTAGGACATCTGCCGTGACAATTCCACGACACAAATGGAGTCCAATTGACCTGAAATTTCACGGAGATTGTTTTTGGACTAGAAGAAGCTCACGGAGCACAGGAGATGGGCCAGAAGAGTCCCGAGGTACCCACGAGGGTGGGGGGCGCGCCCTACCCCCCTGGGCGCACCCCCCTACCTCGTGGCCGCCTCGGAGAGCCCCCCTGACTTGTTCCCGACGCCAAAACCTCGTATATATACAGAAACCCCAGAACATAACCTAAATCAGGAGTTCCGCTGCCGCAAGCCTCTGTAGCCACCAAAAACCAATCGGGACCCTGTTCCGGCACCCTGCCGGAGGGGGGATCCCTCACCGGTGGCCATCTTCATCATCCCGGTGCTCTCCATGGCGAGGAGGGAGTAGTTCACCCTCGGGGCTGAGGGTATGTACCAGTAGCTATGTGTTTGATCTCTCTCTCTCTCTCATGTTATTGATTCGGCACGATCTTGATGTATCGCGAGCTTTGCTATTATAGTTGGATCTTATGATGTTTCTCCCCCTCTACTCTCTTGTAATGGATTGAGTTTTCCCTTTGAAGTTATCTTATCGGATTGAGTCTTTAAGGATTTGAGAACACTTGATGTATGTCTTACATGTGCTTATCTGTGGTCAAAATGGGATATTCACGTGATCCACTTGATGTATGTTTTGGTGATCAACTTGTGGGTTCCGTGACCTTGTGAACTTATGCATAGGGGTTGGCACACGTTTTCGTCTTGACTCTCCGGTAGAAACTTTAGGGCACTCTTTGAGGTTCTATGTGTTGGTTGAATAGATGAATCTGAGATTGTGTGATGCATATCGTATAATCGTACCCACGGATACTTGAGGTGACATTGGAGTATCTAGGTGACATTAGGGTTTTGGTTGATTTGTGTCTTAAGGTGTTATTCTAGTATGAACTCTAGGATAGATCGAACGGAAAGAATAACTTCATGTTATTTTACTACGGACTCTTGAATAGATCGATCAGAAAGAATAACTTTGAGGTGGTTTCGTACCCTACAATAATCTCTTCGTTTGTTCTCCGCTATTAGTGACTTTGGAGTGACTCTTTGTTGCATGTTGAGGGATAGTTATATGATCCAGTTATGTTATTATTGTTGAGAGAACTTGCACTAGTGAAAGTATGAACCCTAGGCCTTGTTTCTACACATTGCAATACCGTTCATGCTCACTTTTATTATTAGTTACCTTGCTGTTTTTATATTTTCAGATTACAAAAACCTATATCTACCATCCATATTGCACTTGTATCACCATCTCTTCGCCGAACTAGTGCACCTATATACAATTTACCATTGTATTGGGTGTGTTGGGGACACAAGAGACTCTTTGTCATTTGGTTGCAGGGTTATTTGAGAGAGACCATCTTCAACCTACACCTCCCACGGATTGATAAACCTTCGGTCATCAACTTGAGGGAAATTTGCTACTGTCCTACAAACCTCTGCACTTGGAGGACCAACAACGTCTACAAGAAGAAGGTTGTGTAGTAGACATCATTACCCGAAAGGGATTGACAACCCCTTTAACACATCGGGTTGCGAGGTGTTGTTATTTGTGTGCAGGGGCTGTTTACGTTGTGTTGCTTGGTTCTCCTACTGGTTCGATAACCTTGGTTTCATATCTGAGGGAAATACCTACCGCCGCTGTGTTGCATCATCCCTTCCTCTTTGGGGAAATACCGACATAGCTTCAAGCGACATCACTTATTGTGATACTGTATTATCGAGTGGGCCCTGAGATACCTCTCCGTCATACGGAGTGACAAATCCCAGTCTTGATCCATGCCAACTCAACAGACACCCTTGGAGATACCTGTAGAGCACCTTTATAGTCACCCAGTTACGTTGCGACATTTTGTACACACAAGGTACTCATCCGGTGTCAGTGAGTTGCATGATCTCATGGTCATAGGAACATATACTTGACATGCAGAAAACGATGGCAATAAACTTGACACGATCATATGCTACGTTCATAGTTTGGGTCTTCTCCATCACATCATTCTCCTAATGATGTGATCCCGTTACCAAATGACAACTCATGTCCATGACTAGGAAACCATAGCCATCTTTGGTCAACGAGCTAGTCCGGTAGAGGCTCACTAGGGACACGTTGATGTCTATGTATCCACACATGTATTTGAGTTTCCGATCAATACAATTCTAGCATGGATAGTAAACGACTATCATGAACAAGTAAATATGATAATAACCAATTTATTATTGCCTCTAGGGCATATTTCCAACAGTCTCCCACTTGCACTAGAGTCAGTAATCTAGTTCACATCGCCATGTGATTAACACTCATAGTTCACATCGCCATGTGACTAACACCCAAAGAGTTTACTAAAGTTAATAATCTTGTTCACATCACCATGTGATTAACACTCAATGAGTTCTAGGGTTTGATCATGTTATGCTTGTGAGAGAGGTTTTAATCAACGGGTCTACAACATTCAGATCTGTGTGTACTTCACAAATCTCTATGTCATATTGTAGATGCTGCTACTTGGAGCTATTCCAAACGGCTGCTCCACTATACGTATTCGGTTTGCTACTCAGAGTCATCCGGATTGGTGTTAAAGCTTGCATCGACGTAACCCTTTACGCCGAACTCTTTATCACGTCCATAACCGTGAAACTCTACCCGGGGTCATCCGGATTGGTGTTAAAGCTTGCATCGACGTAACCCTTTACGCCAAACTCTTTATCACCTCCATAACCGAGAAACATTTCCTTATTCTTCTAAGGATAATTTTGACCGCTGTCTAGTGATCCTCCTGAATCACTCTTGTACCCGCTTGCCAGACACGTGGCAAGGCACACATCAGGTGTGGTACACAGCATGGCATGTTGTATAGAGCCTATTGCTAAGGCATATGGGACGACCTTCGTCCTTTCTCTTTCTTCTGCCGTGGTCGAGCTTTGAGCCTTACTCAACTTCACACCTTACAACTCAGGAAAGAACCCCTTCTTGGACTGATCCATTTTGAACTTCTTCAAAATCATGTCAAGGCATGTGCTCTGTGAAAGTCTTATCAAGCGTCTTGATGTATCTCTATAGATCTTGATGCCTAATATGTAACCAGCTTTACCCAGGTCTTCCTTTGAAAAACTCCTTTCAAACAACCCTTTATGCTTTCCAGAAATTCTACATCATTCCTGATCAACAATATGTCATCCACATATACTTATCAGAAATGTTGTAGTGCTCCCACTCACTTTCTTGTAAATACAAGCTTCTCTGTAAACTTGTATAAACTCAAAAGCTTTGATCACCTCATCAAAGCGAAAGTTCCAACTCCGAGATGCATGCACCAGTCCATAAATTGATCATTGAGGCTTGCACGCTTTGTCAGCATTCTCTAGATCGACAAAACCTTCTGGTTGTATCACATACAACCTTTCCTCATGGAAACCATCAAGGAAACTTTGTTTTGACATCCATCCGCCAGATTTCGTAATTGAAAATGCAACAACTGCTAACATAATTACAACAGACTTTAGCATCGCTATGTGTGAGAAAGTATCATCACAATCAACTCCTTGAACTTGTGAAAACCCCTTTGCCACAAGTCGAGCTTTATAGACGATGATATTACCGTCCGCGTGCGTCTTCTTCTTGAAAATCCATTTATTCTGAATGGCCTTTCGCCCTTCGGATAATACTTCCAAAGTCCATACTTTGTTTTCGTACATGGATCAAGTCCATACTTTGTTTTCATACATGGATCTCATCTCGGATTTCATGGCGTCTAACCAATTGTCGAAATTCGGCCCACCATCATTTCTCCATAGCTCGTAGCTAGGTTCATCGTTGTCCAACAACATGACCTCTAAAACAGGGTTACCGTACCACTCAGTAGTGGTACGTATCCTTGTCGACCTACAAGGTTTGATAGTACCTTGATCTGAAACCTCATGATCATTATCATTAGCTTCCTCTTCAACTGACGTAGGTGCCACAGACACATCTTTTTGCGCTGCACTACTCTTTGGTTGAAGTAAAGGTTCAACAATCTCATCAAGTTCTATCTTCCTCCCAGTCAATTTTTTCGAGAGAAACTCTTTCTCAAGAGAGGACCCGTTCTTAGCGACAAACACTTTGCCCTCGGATCTGAGATAGAAGGTATACCCAACTGTCTCCTTTGGGTATCCTACGAAGATGCATTTGTCCGCTTTGGGTTCGAGCTTACCAGGCTGAAGCCTTTTCACATAAGCGTCGCAGCCCCAAACCTTAAGAAATGACAACTTAGGTTTCTTGCCAAACCACAATTCATACGGTGTCGTCTCAATGGATTTAGATGGTGCCCTATTTAAAGTGAGCGTAGTTGTCTCTAATGCATAACCCCAAAAAGATAGTGGTAGATCGGCAAGAGACATCATAAAACGCACCATATCCAATAAGGAACAATTATGATGTTCGGACACACCATTACGCTGTGGTGTTCCAGGTGGCGCCAACTGTGAAACAATTCCACATTGTCTCAAGTGATTGCCAAACTCATAACTCAGATAATCTCCCCTTCGATCGGATCATAGGAATTTAATCTTCTTGTTACGATGGTTCTCAACTTCACTCTGAAATTCCTTGAACTTTTCAAACGTTTCAGACTTATGCTTCATTAAGTAAGCATACCCATATCTACTCAAATCATCGGTGAAGGTGAAGAAATAATGATATCCACTGCATGCGTCAACACTTATCGGACCACACACATCAGCATGTATGATTTCCAACAAGTCACTTGCCCATTCCATTATTCCAGGAAACGGGGTTTTAGTCATCTTGCCAATGAGGCATGGTTCACATGTGTCAAGTGATTCAAAAATCAAGTGACTCCAAAAGTCCATCAGCAAGGAGTTTCTTCATGCGCTTTACACCAATATGACTTAAGCAGCAGTGCCACAAGTATGTGGTATTATCATTATTAACTTCACATCTTTTGGCATCAATATTATGAACATGTGTATCACTACGATCGAGATTCAATAAACCATTCACATTGGGTGCATGACCATAGAAGGTATTATTCATGTAAACAGAATAACCATTATTCTCCGACTTAAATGAATAACCGCATTACAATAAATACGATCTCATCATGTTCATGCTCAACGCAGACACCAAATAACATTTATCTAGGTTTAACACTAATCCCGAAGGTAGACGGAGCGTGCGATGGTGATCGCATCAACCTTGGAAACACTTCCAACACACATCATCACCTCGCCCTTAGCTAGTCTCTGTTTATTCCGCATCTTTTGTTTCGAGTTACCAATATTAGCAATTGAACTGGTATCTAATACCCAGGTGCTACTAGGAGTACTATTAAGGTATACATCAATAACACGTATATCAAATATACTTTTGTTGAAGTTGATAGCCTTCTTATCAACCAAGTATTTGGGGAGTTCCGCTACCAGTGATCGTTCCCCTTACAATAGAAGCACTTAGTCTCGGGTTTGGGTTCAACCTTGGGTTTCTTCACTGGAGCGACAACTGGCTTGCCATTCATGAAGTTTCCCTTCTTGGCCTTGCCCTTCTTGAAACTAATGGTCTTGTTAACCATCAACACTTGATGCTCCTTCTTGATTTCTACCTTCGCGGCCTTAAGCACTGCGAACAGCTCTGGGATCATCTCCATCCCTTGCATGTTATAGTTCATCACGAAGCTCCAGTAGCTTGGTGATAGTGATTGGAGAACTCTGTCAATCACTATCTCATCTTGAAGATTAACTCCCACTTGATTCAAGCGATTATAGAACCTAGACATTCTGAGCATATGCTCACGGGCTGAGCTATTCTCCTCCATCTTGTAGGCAAAGAACTTTTCAAAGGTCTCATACCTCTCAACACGGGCATGAGCCTGAAATACCAATTTCAACTCTTGGAACATCTCATATGTTCCATGGCGTTGAAAACGCCTTTGGAGCACCGATTCTAAGCCATAAAGCATGGCGCACTAAACTAACAAGTAGTCATCAGAACGTGTCTGCCAGATGTTCACAACATCCATAGACGATGCTAGAGGGGTTGGCACACCGAGTGGTGCATCAAGGACATAAGCCTTTTGTGCAGCAGTGAGGACAATCCTCAGATTACGGCCCTAGTCCGCATAATTGCTTATAATATCTTTCAACTTAGTCTTTCTCTAGGAACGTATTAAAACAGGGAGCTACAGTGCGAGCTATTTATCTACAACATGTTTTGCAAAGCTTGGACTATTGTTCATGATAAATGAGTTCAATTAATCACATTACCTAAGAACTCCCACTCAAATCGACATCCCTCCAGTCGTCCGAGTGTAACAATGATCCAAATTCACCAGCCCAAGTCTGATCATCACGTGAGATGAGGTGGTTTCAATGGTGAACATCTCCATGTTGTATCTATTATATGACTCATGTTTGACCTTTCGGTCACTTGTGTTCCGAGGCCATGTCTGTACATCCTAGGCTCGTCAAGTTCAACCCAAGTGTTCCGCATGTGCAAAACTGACTTGCACCCGTTGTATGTGAACATAGAGTCTATCACACCCGATCATCACGTGGTGCTTCGAAGCGATGGACTTTCGCAACGGTGCACACTTGGGGAGAACACAATTTTATCTTGAAATTTTAGTGAGGGATCACCTTATAATGCTACGGTCGTCCTAAGCAAAATAAGATGCATAAAAGGATTAACATCACATGCAAATCATAAGTGACATGATATGACCATCATCCTGTGCTTTTGATCTCCATCTCCAAAGCACCGGCATGATCTCCATCATCACCGGCATGACACCATGATCTCCATCGTCATGCCGTTGTTAGGGTTGTCACGCCAACCATGCTTCTACTACTATTGCTACCACTTAGAGATAAAGTAAAGCATTACATAGCATTTAATGATTGACTTGCAGGTCATACAATAATTAAGACAACCCTATGGCTCCTGCCGGTTGTCGTATGCATTGACATGCAAGTCGATATAAACTATTACAAACATGATCATCTCATACATCAAATATATCTCATCATGTCTTTGGCCATATCATATCACAACATACCCTGCAAAAGCAAGTTAGACGTCCTCTAATTGTTGTTGCATGTTTTACGTGGCTGCTATGGGTATCTAGCAAGAACGATTGTTACCTACGCAAAGCCACAACGGTGATATGCAAGTTGCTATTTAACCTTCTACAAGGACCACCTTTGTCGAATCCGATTCAACTAAGGTGGGAGAGACAGACACCCGACAGACATCTTTATGCAACAAAGTCACATGTCAGTCGATGGAACTGGTCTCATGTACGTGGACATGTAAAGTTGGTCCGGGCTACTTCATCCCACAACACCGCCGAATCAAGAAAAGACCAAGGAAGGAAGCAATCTGAATATCAACGCCCACAAACTCCTTTGTGTTCTACTCGTGATGTCATCTACGCATAGACCTAGCTCATGATGCCACTGTTGGGGAACGTTGCATGGGAAACAAAAAAATTCCTACGCTCACCGAGATCCAATCTAGGAGATGACCATCTACGAGAGGAGAGATTGGATCTACATACCCTTGTAGATCACCAAGCGGAAGCGTTAAGAAACACGGTTGATGTAGTCGAACGTCTTCGCGATCCAATCACGATCCGTCCCGCGAACTCCGATCTAGTGCCGAACGGACGGCACCTCCGCGTTCAACACACGTACGGCTTGATGATGCCTTCACCTCCTCGATCCAGTGAGTGATGGCGAAGCAATAGCTCGAGTCCTCCGGCAGTACGACGGCGTGGTGTCGGTGGTGGTGGAGAAATCTCAGCAGAGCTTCGCTAAACACTACGGAGAAGAAGATGGCTATGAGGGAGAGGAAGAGCAGCGCCGTGGCACGTATAGATGCGTATGGGTGCGGCTGCCCTCTCTCCCCTCCTCTATATATAGGGGGAAGGGTGGAGGGAGGGGCGCCCCTAGATCCCATCTAGGTGTGGCGGCCACCAAGGGGAAACCCTAGATGGGTTTATTGGGCGCCTCCTCCTAGGTGCCTTGGCCCCCAAGGCAAGTGGAGGAAACCCTAGGGAGGCGCCCCACCTCCTCAAGCAACGTGGGAAGGGGGCTTGGGGGCGCACAACCCCTTAGTGGGCTGGTGTGCCCCCTCCTCTAGGCCCATGAGGCCCCCCAACACTTGACGGGGCCTCCCGAAACCCCTTTCGGTCATGCTGGTCATCACCCGGTACCCCCGGGACACTTCCGGACTCTAATACCCTTCGTCCAATATATCAATCTTCACCTCCGTAGCATTCCGTAGTTTCTCGTCACGTCCGGATCTCATCTGGGACTCCGAACAACCTTCGATAACCACCATAATGACTCAGCTATACTTATATCGTCACCAAACGTTAAGTGTGTGTAGACCCTGCGGGTTCGACAATTATGCAGACATGACCGAGACACCTCTATGGTCAATAACCAATAGCGGGACCTAGATGTCCATATTGGTTCCCACATATTCTACGAAGATCTTATCAGTCGAACCTCGATGTCAAGGATTCAGTTAATCCCGAATGAATGCAGTTCCCTTTGTCTATCGGTATGTTACTTGCCCAAGATTCGATCGTCGGTATCTCCATACCTAGTTCAATCTCGTTACCGGCAAGTCTCTTTACTCGTTCCGTAATACAAGATCCTGTGGCTAACTCATTAGTCACATTGCTTGCAAGCTCATACGGAGTGACAAATCTCAGTCTTGATCCATGCCAACTCAACAGACACCCTCAGAGATACCTGTAGAGCACCTTTATAGTCACCCAGTTACGTTGCGACGTTTGGTACACACAAGGTACTCCTCCGGTGTCAGTGAGTTGCATGATCTCATGGTCATAGAAACATATACTTGACATGCAGAAAACGATAGCAATAAACTTGACATGCTAATATGCTACGTTCATAGTTTGGGTCTTGTCCATCACATCATTCTCATAATGATGTGATCCCGTTACCAAATGACAACTCATGTCTATGGCTAGGAAACCATAGCCATCTTTGGTCAATGAGCTAGTCCGGTAGAGGCTCACTAGGGACACGTTGTTGTCTATGTATCCACACATGTATTTGAGTTTCCGATCAATACAATTCTAGCATGGATAATAAACGATTATCATGAACAATAAAATATGATAATAACCAATTTATTAATGCCTCTAGGGCATATTTCCAATACCAACCTTGTGTCGGTGCCGGCAGTGACAGCGCCTTCGGGTGTCGTTCCCTTCTTGGAGGCGCCATCACGGAACCTTGCATCCTCTATTTTCGTGAATGGCTTGGGCTGTTCGAGTGAAAACCCATGCTTCCCATTTTTGTTGCGGGTGACGACAACGTTCATCATATCCCTGTCGGGGGCAGTGCCTTGAAGACTCATCTCTTGGTTGTGGCATGGTGCCACTCTTGAGCCGGGGTCTGTGGATGTCGGGATAGCGACCCTAGATGGTGGTTGTGTGCCGAGGCAGCGACCTCGGAAAGTGATGTGACCACAACTTTGTGCAGCTAGTGCATCGAGGTTGTTGGCTTGGTCAACATGCTTCAGAGTGGGCAATTTGACTTTATGTCGAGGCGGCGGCCCTGGAAGAGTTGGCGTGACCGCCGTGGTCTACGAGCGGTTGCCTTGTTCAGCTTGGGCTGAGGATGATTGGGTCATGCGGCGTTACAGCTCGAGGATGAGTGGTGTTATGTCAGGGCGGCGGCCCTGGAAGGTGGTATGTAGGTGGACCTTGCAGGGCGCATCGGGGCAATGGAGGTCGGGGCGGCAGCCTTGAGAGTTCAGCAACATCATTTGCATTGAGGTTGCTCTGGATCTTGGTCGGCAATGTATCAGACATCACATTTGGTCTGGGCTTATGGATTGCATGCATCTCCACCTTGCGGGCGAGTCTCGGGTCTTGTCCTCCATAGCAGTCTTACCTTCTTCTCTCCGACAGCGGTTGAAGACCGGCTTGTTTGGTGTAGCGGGTCACCGGTGGTATGTGTGCTTGTGGTTGTGTCCTTATGTGATATTGGTTGCGCCGTTAGCGAGAGTAGGTGTGGACATGTGGTATGAGGTGGCGAATCTAGAAAGAATTTTTTTAACACGGTACACACGCAAGCGCTCATATAAACACGCATACACTCACCCCTACGAATGCACATACGCACACCCTACCCCTACGAGCACCTTCGAGAGACTAAGCAGGAAAAATGCGAACATCAGGACTTGAATCTTGATGGACTGGGATACCACTGTCCACCTAACCATCAACCACAGGTTGATTCGCATGTAGAAAGAAATTAGAGACTAATACTAATTTTTATAGCGGTGGAGGGGGGCTCAGGCCTGTTCAAAGCCCTCCAGTAGATTCACCACTTATACAAAGTTACAAACCAAACCAACTTGTATGTGTTTCCCACCCAACCCAATCCAAACTGTTTCCCTACTTTGTACTCAACCCACAGAATCAAACCGTGGGCAAATCCATATGTAAGGTGGGTAGCTGACCAGCACAGACTGCTACAGGAATTGCATCTTACTCATAGTCCTGGCGACGTCCTCTTGACATGTCGCACTGCGCAGCTACCACATTGCTCTCTAGCCATGTGTGTGGGCTGGTGCTCGTGCTTCTAGCTCTTCTTTCTTTGTTGCTCGCGTCCAAGTAAAATACAGCCTGGCCATGACGGATTTCCAAGCAGATCTTGCATGCTGGTTCCAAAATTCCCAGAGCTGGATTGCGAAGCTGTTATGGCGCGCTAGCTGCGAGCGTTAAGGGAGCCATCGCCCACGTCGTGAGCGTCAGGTGGGCCGGCTCAATACCTTGGATGCCAAACTATTCCCATAGATAGCATAGGTTTGATTTGTGGGGTTTTTCCTTCTACTTTTTGTCACAACATCACAAAACTAAAAAATATTAAACATAAATTCTTCATGAATTTTAAAAAGTTTCATGAATTTAAAAAGTGTTTGCATTTGAAAAATATTCATTAATTTGAAAAGAGTTCACAAATTCAAGAAATATTCACAGACTTGAAAACATATTTGTGGATTGAGAAAAATATTTGCGAATTCAAAGAATCGTGCCAGATTTGGAAAAATGTTCGTGCACTGAGAAAATGTTTGCGAATTCTCAAAAATGTTGCCATACTAAAAAAAATCATGGATTCATTTTTTTAGAGAACTTCAAAAATGTTTGTGGAGTTTAAAAAAATATTCATGAATTTGAAAAATATTGTGGATTCATTAAAAATGTACACAGATTTTTAAATTTGTTCATGAATTCAAAAACATTATTGAATTTGAAATTTTTTGAGCATTTTCTGAAATTGCAAAAAAATTGTTATCATGAACAAAATTTGAAATTCCAAACATGTTTTGAAAAAACACAAACGAGTTTATAAAACAAGAAGAAAATTGAAATCCCAGACATTTTTTGAATTTTGCGAACACTTCTTGAAGATTTTAAACTTTTAAAATTTAGGATTTTTTGAAGATTTTTTAAAAAAAGAACACATGAAAAGAAAAGAAAAGGAGGAAATAAAAAACCAGGAAAATTAAAAACAAAAGCTTGTTCAAGGCCCTTCTAGAAGATTCCCAAAGCTAGCGAGGAACCTTCCAAAAGCTTCCTAAAACCGGTCATTGTAGTTCGCTCGCTCATTTCGCTTAGATTCCTAATGGGGCGGCCCATATACCTACGGTAGTGGGAGATCGAACCCTTACCTCTCACAATGGGTGATACAAATCAATTGTGGGTGGATTATTTACCGGGAGTTAGTTCTTCTGGAGCTAAGTAGCAATGACAGATTTTTTTTTCTTTTGCTAAAAAAGGAGAGCGCTTTTAGGTCAGTGAAATCTAATAGCCAAGTGTTTGCGAACAAACGGCCAAGTTCTGGGGTGGGTGAAAATATGACAGACTGCATCACATTATGGCCCAAGAGCCTATAAAACACAACCTTACAACGAACTGCAGAGCCCATGCGCATGGGCGGCTGATCGCATGTCTTCCAAGATAAACGAGCTACACAAACTAACGACAATGAGGAAGACCATGAACGAACTCGTCACGTCGAAGACACAACGGGTCAACGTCCATGTTGTGTCATGGTGAATGACATGCTAGACATTGTTGGTTTATCTAAGGCGTGATGGGGAAAGGCTTTGTTGGCTTGATGTCATGTCCTGAATAGATTTCCTAATAAGAATAAAGAAAAAAACCTTATGGGGAGTGCTTTGAGAGAAAACAAGCACTTTCTTATTTGCACACTTGGGAATGCTTGGCAAAAGTCAATGTTTCACTTTCTGAGAAACTCAAAATCGGACCAAACCCGGTGGATTGTGTCCTTCTAGGTTATGCTCAACGGAGCATTGCCTAAAGATTTTTAGTGGTTATATCCAAAGTACCTGATATGCAAGCTAATACTATAATGAAACTCGTGATGCAACATTTTTTAGAATATGTTTCCAATGAAAAATACGCATAACGCTGCTAGAATTTCTTCTTAGATATTACTTAAATGTAGCGCATCTGATGAGTATTTCAAACAAACACATGAGAAAATCCTCGAGAAGGATAACAATGAATCCCCTATGAGGGTAAGAAATAAATGATTACAATTTTTTTGGGTAACTATTTCATTGTATATCTTGTGGACGACACTCCCAAGTCTATTGCAGAGGCATATATTATTTTTATATGTGAATGGCATACCGATCTTTAGTACAAACACTGATGTGATCCATGAGGTCAAGTCTTTTCTATCAAAACATTTTGATACTTTATTCTAAGAATCAAACTAGCTAAGGACGAGAGTGAAATTACTTTAATGCAATTTCACTATGTGGAGTAGGTCTTAAGCCGGTTTGGCTTTATAGATAGCAAGCCTTCTCCAACACCTCATGACCTTAGTGTGACACCACGAAATAACAAGAAAGAAACGAGAGATCCATTAAGATACTCTTAAATTGTTGGTTCACGCATGCACTGGGCTAGCGCAGCAAGGCCATGTATCGCTTTTGCTGTGAGCAAGTTGAGCAGGTTCATGTCAAACCCAAGTATGATCATTGGCATACACTTGATCGGGTCTTGCACTATGTGAGAGGTACAATTAGTTAGGAATTCGCTATTCAGGGCATCCCGTTGTACTTGAAGGGTATAATGATTCAGACTGGATTTTTAATGTTGATGTGCTCCATGCCACAAGTGGCATGTGTTTACTCATGAAGATCCGCAATATCATGGAGCTCTTGATGGACTTGCATATGGGAAATTATTATGAATTGTGACAATCAAACAATTATTGTCAAAATGAATAATCCTAAGGATAAAGTGAAGTCCTCAAGACACATGAAGAGATGTCTGAAGTCTCTTACGAATTGAGAAACTCCAGGGTAATAACGGTTGCGTATATTCTGAAGATAAAACCCCTGGCAGATACCTTTGCAAAGGGACTATTACAGAGGGAGAGATATTTCATTGCGGGAGAACCCGTTAAATAGGACATGGGAAGAACAAGATATTGTTTCACAGAGGTGTAGGATCGAAAGTATGTCTAGAGGGGGGGTGATTAGACTACTTGACCAAATAAAAATCTAGCCTTTTCCCAATTTTAGTTCTTGGCAGATTTTAGCAACTTTGCACAAGTCAAGCAATCAACCTACACATGCAATTCTAAGAGTATAGCAGCGGAATGTAAAACAATTGCATATGAAGGTAAAGGGAGGAGTTTGAGGGAGCAAACGCAATGTTGACACGGAGATTTTTATCCGTGGTTCCGATAGGTGGTGCTATCGTACATCCACGTTGATGGAGACTTCAACCCACGAAGGGTAACGGTTGCACGAGTCCACGGAGGGCTCCACCCATGAAGGGTCCACGAAGAAGCAACCTTGTCTATCCCACCATGGTTGTCGCCCACGAAGGACTTGCCTCACTCGGGTAGATCTTCACGAAGTAGGCGATCTCCTTGCCCTTACAAACTCCTTGGTTCAACTCCACAATCTTGACGGAGGCTCCCAAGTGACACCTAGCCAATCTAGGAGACACCACTCTCCAAGAGGTAACAAATGGTGTGTTGATGATGAACTCCTTGCTCTTGTGCTTCAAATAATAGTCTCCCCAACACTCAACTCTCTCTCATAGGATGGGATTTGGTGGAAAGATGATTTGAGTGGAAAGCAACTTGGGGAAGGCTAGAGATCAAGATTTTTGTGGTTGGAATGGAATATCTTGACCTCAACACAAGTGTAGGTGGTTCTCTCTCAGAAAATGTATGTTGGAAGTGTAGGCATGTTCTGATGGCTCTCTCCACGAATGAAGAGTGGGTGGAGGGGTATATATAGCCTCCACACAAAATCTAACCGTTACACACAAATCACCAAACTCGGTGGGACCGAATCATGAAACTCGGTCGGACCGATTTACTTCAAAATGTGAACGTTAGGATTTTCGGTGGGACCGACATGTCAACTCGGTGGGACCGATATCATTAGGGTTAGGGCATAACGTAATCTCGGTGAGACCGATTACACAAACTCGGTGAGACCGATTTTGGTAATAGACAAACAGAGAGTTGGTCAGGCAAACTCGGTGGGACCGATTCGCTCATCTCGGTTGGACCGAAACGTTACGAAAGGGAAACAGAGAGTTTGCATTGCAATCTCGGTGGGACCGATCGCTCATCTCGGTTTGACCGAAACGTTACGAAGGGAAACAGAGAGATTACAATCCCATCTCGGTGAGACCGAGATCCCTATCGGTGAGACCGAAAAGACTAGGGTTTTTGGCAGTGGCTATGTCAACTGAACTCGGTGGCGCCGGATAGAAAGATTCGGTGGGGCCGAGTTTGACTTTTGGTTTGGGACATATATGGATGTGAGAAAGTAGTTGAGGGTTTTGGAGCATATCACTAAGCACTTTGAGCAAGTAAGCCATTAAGCAACACCTCATCCCCTCTTAATAGTATTGGCTTTTCCTATGGACTCAATGTGATCTTGGATCACTTAAAATGAAAAATGTAGAGTCCTGAGCTTTGAGCTTGAGCCAATCCTTTGTCCTTAGAATTTTGAGGGATCCACTTTCCTCATCCATGCCATGCCAATCATTGAGCTTTCCCGAAATGTTTATCTTTAAGTAGCATTAGCTCAATGAGCTATATGTTGTTAGGAATTACCAAAACCACCGAGGGATAGTTGCACTTTCAGGAGGAGAGTAACCTAAAACCCTCTCCATGTGAAGATGCGGAACTCCCAAACTGTAAGGCAGGTTGGAAACATGTCTTAATGTGTTTCTATTGGCTATTTTGTACTAGCAAAGACGTTGTCCTACATAGCATTTATGAAAGAAACACACCTATATGGACCCCGGCTGTTAAATGTCGCAGTATACGAGACTTGAGTATTCCCTAGTAAGCTTGTAAAGAGACTAGTGAGTACAACATATACGCCCCACCTGTGGGTAGGTTACTGGTAGGCATGTAGTGATTATGATTTGAGTGAAACTTGTTCACACAAAACTTGCAATTCAAGGCATAGTCCATTGTCAAGTTGTGAATGGATGTAACTTAGAGTTCTAGGTAGAAGTTCAACTTAATAATCTCTACCGAAACACTGGTATATTAAACAAGTAGCGAAATTAGAAAAATCTCTAATTGAACATTCGAAATATGGTGGGGCATTGTTAGAATAAATGGGTTGGCCCATGAATATTTCCAGGAACCCAATTAAACCTCAGAGACCATGAATAAATGGCAAGACATGGTGCAAATGTT
This sequence comes from Aegilops tauschii subsp. strangulata, assembly GCF_002575655.3. Taxonomy (NCBI): domain Eukaryota; kingdom Viridiplantae; phylum Streptophyta; class Magnoliopsida; order Poales; family Poaceae; genus Aegilops; species Aegilops tauschii. The sequence goes on along the minus strand of NC_053039.3, from coordinate 384,748,006 downwards.
TAATCCATACTCCTAGTGGAGGCGGTGTGAGACCTCTTTATAACATGTTATCCCACAACACTAAGTGATTGATATAAGGAGAGAAAGAGAGCACCACACACGCTCACCTCACTTGTGTTGTCATAGTAGTCTACTTCATTTTGAATGTTGGGGAACGTAGTAATTTCAAAAAAATTCCTACGCACACTCAGGATCATGGTGATGCATACCAAGGAGAGGGGAGAGTGTGTCCACATACCCTCGTAGACCGAAAGCGGAAGCGTTAGAACAACGCGGTTGATGTAGTTGTACGTCTTCATGATCCGACCGATCCAAGTACCGAACGTACGGCACCTCCGAGTTCAGCACACGTTCAGCTCGATGACGTCCCACGAACTCCGATCCAACAGTGCTTCGAAGGACAGTTCCGTCAGCACGACGGCGTGATGATGGTGATGATGATGCTACCGACGCAGGGCTTCGCCTAAGCACCGCTATGATATGACCGAGGAGGATTATGGTGGAGGGGGGCACCGCACACGGCTAAAAGATCAATGATCAATTGTTGTGTCTATGGGGTGCCCCCTCCTCCGTATGTAAAGGGGGGAGGAGGAGAGGGCCGGCCAAGGGAGAGTCACGCCCAAGGGGGGGCAATCCTACTCCAAGTAGGTTTGCCCCTCCCTTTCCTATTCCAAGAAGGAGAAGGGGGAAGGAGGAGGTGGAGAGAAGGAAGGAGAGGGGGGGCGCTGCCTCCTTCCCTTGTCCAATTCGGACTGGGGCAAGGGGGTCTGCGCGCCACCTCCTGGCTGCCCTTTCTCTTCTCCACTAAGGCCCATAAGGCCCAAAAGCTTCCCGGGGGGGTTTCGGCAACCCCCGGTACTCCGGTATATGTCCGAAACTTCTCGGAACCCTTCTGGTGTCCAAACATAGTCGTCCAATATATCAATCTTTACGTCTCGAACATTTCGAGACTCCTCATCATGTCCGTGATCATATCCGGGACCCCGAACTACCTTCGGTACATCAAAACACAAAAACTCATAATATCGATCGTCATCGAACTTTAAGCGTGCAAACCATACGGGTTCGAGAACTATGTAGACATGACCGAGACACGTGTCCGGTCAATAACCAATAGCGGAACCTGGATGCTCATATTGGCTCCCACATATTCTACGAAGATCTTTATCGGTCAAACCGCATAACAACATACGTTGTTCCCTTTGTCATCGGTATGTTACTTACCTTAGATTCGATCGTTACCGGCAAGTCTCTTTACTGCATCATCCCGTAACTAACTCATTAGTCACATTGCTTGCAAGGCTTATAGTGATGTGCATTACCGAGAGGGCCCAGAGATACCTCTCCGACAATCGGAGTGACAAATCGTAATCTCGATCTATGCCAACTCAACAAACACCATTCGAGACACCTGTAGAGCACCTTTATAATCACCCAGTTAAGTTGTGACGTTTGGTAGCACACAAAGTGTTCCTCCGGTATTCAGGAGTTGCATAATCTCATGGTCATAGGAACATGTATAAGTCATGAAGAAAGCAATAGCAATAAACTAAACGATCATAGTGCTAAGCTAACGAATGGGTCTTGTCCATCACATCATTCTCCTAATGATGTGATCCCGTTCATCAAATGACAACACATGTCTATGGTCAGGAAACATAACCATCTTTGATAAACAAGCTAGTCAAGTAGAGGCATACTAGGGACACTCTGTTTTGTCTATGTATTCACACATGTACCAAGTTTTCGGTTAATACAATTCTAGCATGAATAATAAACATTTATCATGAAATAAGGAAATAAATAATAACTTTATTATTGCCTCTAGGGCATATTTCCTTCAGTCTCCCACTTGCACTAGAGTCAATAAGCTAGTTCACATCGCAATGTGATTTAACACCAATAGTTCACATTACCATGTGATTAATATCCATAGTTCACATCGCCATGTGGCCAACACTCAAAGGGTTTACTAGATTCAGTAATCTAGTTCACATCGCCATGTGATTAACACCCAAAGAGTACGAAGGTGTGATCATGTTTTGCTTTGTGAGAAAGTTTAGTCAACGAGTCTGCCAAATTCAGATCCGTATTGTATTTTACAAATTTCTATGTCTACAATGCTCTGCACGGAGCTACTTTAGCTAATTGCTCCGACTTTCAATTTGTATCCAGATTGAGACTTAGAGTCATCTGGATCAGTGTCAAAACTTGCATCGACGTAACCCTTTACGACGAACCTTTTGTCACCTCCATAATCGAGAAACATATCCTTATTCCACTAAGGATAATTTTGACCGCTGTTCAGTGATCTACTCCTAGATCACTATTGTACTCCCTTGCAACTCAGTGTACGGTATACAATAGATCTGGTACACAGCATGGCATACTTTATAGAACCTATGGCTAAGGCATAGGGAATGACTTTCATTCTCTTTCTATCTTCTGCCGTGGTCGGGCTTTGCGTCTTACTCAATTTCACACCTTGTAACACAGGCAAGAACTCTTTCTTTGACTGTTCCATTTTGAACTACTTCAAAATCTTGTCAAGGTATGTACTCATTGAAAAAATTTATCAAGCATCTTGCTCTACCTCTATAGATCTTGATGCTCAATATGTAAGCAGCTTCACCGAGGTCTTTCTTTGAAAAACTCCTTTCAAATACTCCTTTATGCTTTCCAGAAAATTCTACATTATTTCCGATCAACAATATGTCATTCACATATATTTATCAGAAATGTTGTAGTGCTCTCACTCACTTTCTTGTAAATACAGGCTTCACCGCAAGTCTGTATAAAACTATATGCTTTGATCAACTCATCAAAGCGTATATTCCAACTCCGAGATGCTTGCACCAGTCCATAGATGGATTGCTGGAGCTTGCACATTTTGTTAGCACCTTTAGGATCGACAAAACCTTCTGGTTGCATCATATACAACTCTTCTTTAAGAAATCCATTAAGGAATGTAGTTTTGACATCCATTTGCCAGATTTCATAAAATGTGGCAATTTGCTAACATGATTCGGACAGACTTAAGCATCGCTACGAGTGAGAAAATCTCATCGCAGTCAACACCTTGAACTTTGTCAAAACCTTTTTCGACAAGTCTAGCTTTGTAGATAATAACACTACTATCAGCGTCCGTCTTCCTCTTGAAGATCCATTTATTTTCTATGGCTTGCCGATCATCGGGCAAGTTAACCAAAGTCCACACTGTGTTCTCATACATGGATCCCATCTCAGATTTCATGGCCTCAAGCCATTTCGCGGAATCTGGACTCATCATCGCTTCCTCATAGTTCGTAGGTTCGTCATGGTCAAGTAACATGACCTCCAGAACAGGATTACCGTACCACTCTGGTGTGGATCTCACTCTGGTTGACCTACGAGGTTCGGTTGTAACTTGATCTGAAGTTACATGATCATCATCATTAGCTTCCTCACTAATTGGTGTAGGAGTCACAGGAACAGATTTCTGTGATGAACTACTTTCCAATAAGGGAGCAGGTACAGTTACCTCATCAAGTTCTACTTTCCTCCCACTCACTTCTTTCGAGAGAAACTCCTTCTCTAGAAAGGATCCATTCTTAGCAACGAATGTCTTGCCTTCGGATCTGTGATAGAAGGTGTACCCAACTGTCTCCTTTGGGTATCCTATGAAGACACAATTCTACGATCTGGGTTTCAGCTTATCAGGATGAAACTTTTTCATATAAGCATCACAACCCCAAACTTTAAGAAACGACAACTTTGGTTTCTTGCCAAACCATAGTTCATATGGTGTCGTCTCAACAGATTTAGATGGTGCCCTATTTAACGTGAATGCAGCTGTCTCTAATGCATAACCCCAAAACGATAGTGGTAAATAGGTAAGAGACATCATAGATTGCACCATATCTAATAAAGTACAGTTACGATGTTCGGACACACCATTATGCTGTGGTGTTCCAGGTGGCGTGAGTTGCGAAACTATTCCGCATTGTTTCAAATGAAAACCAAACTCGTAACTTCAAATATTCTCCTCCACGATCAGATCGTAAAAACTTTATTTTCTTGTTACTATGATTTTCCACTTCACTCTGAAATTCTTTGAACTTTTCAAATGTTTCAGAGTTATGTTTCATCAAGTAGATATACCCATATCTGCTCAAATCATCTGTGAAGGTGAGAAAATAACGATACCTGTTGCGAGCCTCAATATTCATCGGACCACATACATCAGTATGTATGATTTCCAACAAATCTGTTGCTTGCTCCATTGTTTCGGAGAACATCGTTTTAGTCATCTTGCCCAAGAGGCATGGTTGGCAAGCATCAAGTGATTCCAAAATCCCATCAACATGGAGTTTCTTCATGCGCTTTACACCAATATGACCTAAACGACAGTGCCACAAATAAGTTACACTATCATTATTAACTTTGCATCTTTTGGCTTCAATATTATGAATATGTGTATCACTACGATCGAGATCCAACGAACCATTTTCATTGGGTGTATAACCATAGAAGGTTTTATTCATGTAAACAGAACAACAATTATTCTTTAACTTAAATGAATAACCTATTGCAATAAACTTGATCAAATCATATTCATGCTCAACTCAAACACCAAATAACACTTATTTAGGTTCAACGCTAATCCCGGAAGTATAGGGAGTGTGCGATGATGATCATATCAATCTTGGAACCACTTCCAACTCATATCGTCAATTCACCCTTAACTAGTCTCTGTTCATTCTGCAACTCCCGTTTCGAGTTACTAATCTTAGCAACTGAACTAGTATCAAATACCGAGGGGTTGCTATAAACACTAGTAAAGTACACATCAATAACATGTATATCCAATATACCTTTGTTTACTTTGACATCCTTCTTATCCGTCAAGTATCTAGGGTAGTTCCACTTCCAGTGACCAGTCCCTTTGTAGTAGAAGCACTTAGTCTCAGGCTTAGGTCCAGATTTGGGCTTCTTCACTTGAGCAGCAACTTGCTTGCCGTTCTTTTTGAATTTCCCCTTCTTCTTCCCTTTACCCTTTTTCTTGAAACTAGTGGTCTTGTCAACCATCAACACTTGATGCTTTTCTTGATTTCTACCTTCGTCGATTTCAGCGTCACGAAGAGCTTGGGAATCGTTTCCGTTATCCCTTGCATATTATAGTTCATCATGAAGTTCTAGTAACTTGGTGATAGTGACCTGAGAACTTTGTCAATTACTATCTTATCTGGAAGATTAACTCCCACTTGATTCAAGCAATTGTCGTACCCAGACAATCTGAGCACATGCTCACTGGTTGAGCTATTCTTCTCCATCTCGTAGGCAAAGCACTGTCAGAGGTCTCATACCTCTTGACACGGGAATGAGTATGAAATACCAATTTCAACTCTTGGAACATCTTATATGCTTTGTGGCGTTCAAAACATTTTTGAAGTCCCGGTTCTAAACCTTAAAGCATGGTGCACTAAACTATCAAGTAGTCATCATATCGAGCTTGCCAAACGTTCATAACGTCTGCATTTGCTCCTGCAATCGGTCTGTCACCTAGCGGTGCATCAAGGACATAATTCTTCTGTGCAGCAATGAGGATAATCCTCAGATCACGGATCCAATCCGCATCATTGCTACTAACACCTTTCAACTTAGTTTTATCTAGGAACATAACAAAAATAAAACAGGGAAGCTAAATGCGAGCTATTGATCTACAACATAGATATGCTAATACTACCACGACTAAGTTCATGGTAAATTAAAGTACAATTAATCATATTACTTAAGAACTCTGAAAGGATCGATATAGTTGACTAGAGGGGGGTGAATAGGCAACTAACAATTTTTAGCTTTTCTTTACCAAATTAAACTTTGCATCAAAATAGGTTGTCTAGATATGCAACTAAGTGGGCAACCTATATGATGCAATGACAACAAGCTCGCAAGCAAATAAGAGATATAACACGAGTAAACTTGCGAAAGTAAAGGAACGAGATAACCAAGAGTGGAGCCGGTGAAGACGAGGATGTGTTACCGAAGTTCCTTCCTTTTGAGGGGAAGTACGTCTCCGTTGGAGCGGTGTGGAGGCACAATGCTCCCCAAGAAGACACTAGGGCCACCGTATTCTCCTCACGCCCTCACACAATGCGAGATGCCATGATTCCACTATTGGTGCCCTTGAAGGCGGCGACCGGACCTTTACAAACAAGGTTGGGGCAATCTCCACAACTTAATTGGAGGCTCCCAACGACACCACAAAGCTTCACCACAATGGACTATGGCTCCGCGGTGACCTCAACTGTCTAGGGTGCTCAAACACCCAAGAGTAACAAGATCCGCTAGGGATAGGTGGGGGGAATCAAATTTCTCTTGGTGGAAGTGTAGATCGTGGCCTTCTCAACCAATCCCGAGCAAATCAACAAGTTTGATTTGCTAGGGAGAGAGATCGGGCGAAAATGGAGCTTGGAGCAACAATGGAGCTTTTGGGGGAAGAGGTAAGTCAACTTTGGGGAAGAAGACCCCCTTATATAGTGGGGGGAACAAACCAACTATTACCCCCACTTCTGCCCCGCAGAGAGCGGTACTACCGCTGGGCCAGCGGTACTACCGCTTGCCACTATACGCGGTACTACCGCTCCTCCTCGCGGTACTGTCGCTTGGCCCAGAGCGGTACTACCGCGGTGGGAGGGCGGTACTACCGCATACGAGCGGTACTACGGCCCCCCACTGCCGCGGCCAGTACCGTAAAACCCGACACGAAAAAAGAGCCCTCGAATCGAGGCGGTACTAGCACGAGACCACCGCGGTACTACGGCTGGGGGCTACCAGCGGTACTACCGCTTGTAGCACCCAAGCGGTACTACCGCTCCGTCCCGCGGTACTACCGCTGGGACCAGAGAGAGCACACAGTTGGGGCTAACAGCGGTACTACTGCTCTGGAGCGGTACTACCGCTCCAGAGCGGTACTACCGCTTGTAGCACCCAAGCGGTACTACCGCTCCGGCCCGCGGTACTACCGCAGGGACCACAGAGAGCACACTGAGAAGAGAAACGAGCCCATCATCAAAACGGAAAGGCTCGGAGGGAGGGGCAAAGGAAGTGTACGTGATTATTCCGCCCTAGCCTTTCCAAAACGGACCCCCTCTTGATAGAACGGTGATCCCTATGAAACTAGTCCACCAAAATAATTCGAAAGGACTACACCGTCTTCGCTTCAAGCTCCGAGGGGAGGGAATCGTCTCGTGCCAAAAGGATGAATCTCTAAAAAACACTCAATGCACACGATTAGTCCGCAAAAGCATTGTCATCAATCACCAAAACATCTTAGGGATAAATATGCCCTTACAATCTCCCCCTTTTTGGTGGATTGATGACAATACGGGATTTGCACAACTGGGAAAAGACAAAGGACATAAGCAAACCCCAAATCTCTAAAATATAGACGGGCTCCCCCTAGATGTGTGCCATCAAGATAAGTGCTTTGGACTGCACGACACACATACTAGGATCAACACTCCCCCTGTATTTTAGAGACCAACAACCTAAGCGAGATACAAGATAGCAGGATATATAACATAATAAAGCATGTAACTCATGAGATATCAAATGACTAGAGACAAAGATAAAGATATGATAAGGATAGGGTAGCATATGTCTCACACCATATGACTTGAACTAAGGTCTCACTGAACACAAAACCAAGCAAAGCACAAGGTAGCACACAACGAAAGCACAAAGGCAAAGACACACTCGCAACACAATGACGCAAATCCCTAAACTCTCTCCCCCTTTGGCATCGAGACACCAAAAGGGGCAAAGAGCTAACCTACGGTTCCAGGTGAGAGCATGCTGGGAATCTCGAACATCAGGACTCTGCGTGATCATCTGCACTGCCGTCCTCGCCCGGAAACTGCTCGGCATCTGAATCGGTCCACGGACAGTGCTGCTGGATCCACTCCTCCTCCTCCTCAGTGATCTGACCCACAGAGCCGCTGGTGACTGTCGCACCCATCTGACGCATAAGCTCCTTGTGACGTCCCCTTGCCTTCTTCTCAGCCACATGAGTCATGTACTGACCGTGAGACTCCATGCAGAACAGCTTCTTCATCTTGTGTTTGAGCTTCTTTGCCCAAGAGGGCTCTGCCGCAGAAGGCTCTGTCCCAGAAGGCACATAATCCTCATCATCATCACCGGCATCAGCCTCGTCCTCGGTCTCCATGGCAGCAGCAGAAGATGGAACTCCAGATCTGCCCCAATTATCCTTCTTCCTCAGACGCTTGATCTCATGAGAGACCAACTCTCCAGTTTCCAGTTGCTCCTCAGGATAGGTATGTCTCCAGGCCCTCTCAATAAGCAACATAATGAACGGACCATAAATTGGGCACTTGCGCTCAGAAACAGCAGCAAGAAGTTCAGACCACATGACATGAGAGATGTCCAGGGACTCGCCAGTGTTTGCTTCCTTCTCACGCTGGCAGAAGAGAAGCATGTCCACGAGATAAGAGTGTACCATGTCCAGATTCCCGATACGAGGGAAGAGAGTCTCGTGGAAGATACGGTGAAGGATGTCCAGATAGGCAGACAACTCATAGGTTTCCTTCCTGGTCTCATGGTTGACCTTCTGAGTACAGTAGGGCCAGAGGGCTTGCTTGTGAGTGGAGGTAACATTTTGGTGAGGACGAAAACCGACTGGAGACTCGAACCCTTGATCTTCCACCTCAAGCAGCCCCATGAAGGCCTGCCACTTGACAGCTAGCACCTTCCCATTAGTCATCCAAGTCAGAGTCCTGTCTGCATCAGTTCCTAGGTGAACAGTGGCAAAGAACTGTGCCAGCAAATCTGCATCAAAGTCCTTGTTGAACTGCATGATCCTGAGAATGTTCAACTGAGAGCACATCTGAAGGGCATCACCAAAGTACTCAGGGTCCTTCTCCATAGCATCCGTGTTGATGGAATGAACATTGACAAAGAGGTTCTTCTTAGCCTTGATCACATCAAAGTATGTGGCATACTGAAACCGGTTCCAGAACGGGCGATTGACAAGGTTGGGTTCTTGGTCTTCCTCATATGGGTTGCGCCGACGCCTGTCCCAGAATTCCTTGCTAGACATCTCAGTCACCTTCTTGCCACTTGGCTTCGGTCGGTTGGCAATCTTCTTCTGCGAGGAGGATTAGCACTTGAGGAAGCACCCCCTGGCGGCGGTGGAGCACTGGAAGAACCACCTGCAGTCTCAGACGAGCGGTACCGCTTTGACGTTGAACGCCCTGGGTTGACACGGCGGACTTGCTGCTCAGGATGTTCATCACCTGGAACCAAACACACGGACACAAGAAACAACGAGAAAGAGCGATCAAAACCAAATAAACACAACAAATATGGATCAATCATGTGGTAGGAAACAATGGAACTGGGCATCCAGCGGTAGTACCGTGCCTGCCCAGCGACAGTACCGCACCAGCGGTAGTACCATGCCCCCGCAGCGGTAGTACGGCTCCAGCGGTAGTACCGCGCCATATGAGCAGTAGTACCGCCCGAGACGGGGCACGGAGGATCCCTACTGCCGTGGTCAGATCCGGCACTACCGGGGATGCCAAATTCAAAAATAAACCTACCAAACATCAATCCAAAGAGTCTAGTTGCCTTCTCCATCCTACTCAAGCCTAGATTTGGCCAAAAATCTAGAGATGCAACTACTATTGCCCCTAAAACGCGAGATCTGAAAACTAGACAAGAAGAGAAGAGGAACGGGGGCAATACCGGCATCCATGGCAAGAGGACGAGGTGGGGATCGACTCCACCGAAGGAAATGGGAAGGAACGGTCCGGAGACGGAGGGCCGCCGGAGCCCTCCCGCGGTGAGATGGCACTTGAGAGAGAGGAAGAGGAACCAGGGGACGAAGCAAATGGGTATGGGGGGAGGAAACCACCCCTGCCCACGACTTAACCCCCTGGCCCCGCCCCTCAGCGGTAGTATCGTGGTGATGGGCGGTAGTACTGCTTAGCCACATAAGCGGTAGTACCGCTCCGTAGAGCGGTAGTACCGCGCCTGCACAACGGTAGTACCGCCCAGCGCAACTCAAACAAGACTCAACACCTATGGCGCAAAACGAAAGACGGGAAACAACGGCAAGTAGACCAACAAGAGCACCAGCAAGAGAACAAGAACCACACGCCTCTATACGAGAGGGCGGTGGCCGAGGCCACCTATGTTTGAGTCACTTGGTATGGCACCGCGAAGAATTATCCTTGGGCCCATGACCAAAGCTCATCTTTGAAGCACAAGTACCATAAAAAATGGCTAATGTGAAAGAGTGAGATTAGTTTATGCATTATGGGGGGGAGGAAGAGTTCATTGAGAGAACAACACTCCCCCTAAGTCCATGCCTACACCTAGACAAGAATGCACAATGAATGTGAGGGGTGTGCAAAGGTTCAAACCACATTGCTCGAATCAATGATATTTAGCTCATGCCTTAACTCGCGAAATCTTGCTTCATCCAATGGCTTCGTGAAACTATCTGCAAGGTTATCATGAGTGTTGACATAGTTGAGCTCGATCTCCCCTCGCCTAATATGATCCCGGATGAAGTGATACCGAATCTCAATATGCTTCGTCTTGAAGTGTTGCACCGGGTTGAGAGAAATCTTGATGGCACTTTCATTGTCACACCAAAGAGGCACTTTGTCACAAATGACACCGTAATCCTTTAAAGTTTGCCTCATCCATAAGAGTTGTGCACAGCAACTCCTGGCCGCCACATACTCTGCTTCGGTGGACGAGAGAGACACACAACTTTGCTTTTTAGAAGACCAACTTACCAAAGAGCAACCAAGAAATTGGCACCCTCCGGAAGTGGACTTCCTATCCACTTTGTCTCCCGCCCAATCGGAGTCCGAATAACCTACAAGCTTGAAGTTTGCTCCTCTTGGGTACCATAAGCCAAAGTTTGGGGTATGAGCCAAATATCGAAAGATTCGCTTGACCGCCACAAAGTGGCTTTCCTTAGGTGCGGCTTGAAACCATGCACAAATTCCCACACTCAACATGATATCCGGTCTAGATGCACAAAGGTAAAGCAAGGATCCAATCATGGAGCGATATACCTTTTGATCCACCGCTTTACCATTGGGATCAATGTCAAGTTGGCACTTGGTGGGCATTGGAGTGGAAGCCGGCTTGACATCACTTAGCTTGAATCTCTTTAGCATGTCTTGAGTGTATTTGGCTTGGTTGATGAAGGTTCCTTCTCTTCTTTGTTTGATTTCGAAACCGAGAAAGAACTTCAACTCTCCCATCATAGACATCTTGAACTTTGAGGTCATGAGAGCGGCAAATTCTTCATTGAAGGCTTTGTTAGGGGAACCAAAAATAATATCATCAACATATAGTTGGCACACAAACAACTCCCCTTTGACCTTCTTAGTAAACAGAGTGGGGTCGACTTTCCCGATTTCGAATCCACGATCTTGTAACAACTCCGTAAGATGCTCATACCACGCACATGGGGCTTGTTTAAGGCCATAGAGCGCCTTGTGGAGTTGATACACATGATCGGGGAAATAGGGATCTTCGAACCCGGGGGGTTGTTTGACATAGACCAACTCATTTATGGGACCATTAAGAAAAGCACTCTTCACATCCATTTGTTGCAATGTGAAATTATGATGAGAAGCATAAGCAATCAACAAACGAATAGATTCAAGGCGAGCGACGGGGGCAAAGGTTTCACCGTAGTCGATACCCTCGACTTGGGAGTAGCCTTGTGCCACCAAACGAGCCTTGTTGCAAACAATGATTCCATGAGCGTCTTGCTTGTTCTTGAATATCCACTTGGTTCCAATGACATTATGATTCCCGGTTGGCCTTGGCACTAATTTCCACACTTGGTTATGTTCGAAGTTGTTGAGTTCTTCATGCATGGCATTGAGCCAATCCGAGTCCTTGAGCGCTTCATAAACCTTTTGGGGTTCGACACAAGAAACAAACGCATGATGTTCACAATAGTTTGCTAATTGTCTACGAGTGCTTACCCCCTTTCTTAGGCTTCCAACCACATTCTCCATGAGATGACCTTTGGTGGTGAGCTTGGAAGCGATCTTAGCGGCACGACGCTCCAATTCCTCCTCGGAAGTGAAGTGAGGAGGGGTTACTTGATCATCTTGAGTGTCGTCTTGAGCTTGTTCTTGACTTGAACTTGCTCGAAGGGAGGAACTTGACCTTGGGCATCATTTGGTGGATCACCACCATCTTGAGGTTGATCTTGCCCTTGATCTTGTTCATGAGGTTGAGGGCCTTCACTTTGTTCTTCGGAAGCGTGTGGGTCTTGGGTTGGTGATGGCTCCACTTGAGTGGAGCATTGTCCTTCTCCTTCGGCCACAAGGGGTTCCTCAATGGGTAGGATATATCCAACACCCATTCTTCTTATGGCTTGGGGAGGAATTTCATCACCTACATCACAAGTACCACTTTGCTCCACTTGGGAGCCGTTATTCTCATCAAACTCCACGTTACACGTCTCCTCAATAAGTCCCGTGGACTTATTGAGAACACGGTAAGCATGGGAGTTTGTAGCATAACCAACAAATATGCCCTCATGAGCTCTAGTCTCAAATTTAGACAAACGAACACCTTTCTTGAGAATGAAACACTTACACCCAAACACCCGAAAGTACTTGAGGTTGGGCTTGTTACCGGTGAGTATCTCATTTGGAGTCTTATTCAAGCCTTTGCGGAGATAGAGCCGATTTGAAGCATGACACGCGGTGTTGATGGCTTCGGCCCAAAAGTTGTATGGAGACTTGAACTCCGCCATCATGGTCCTTGCCGCATCCATCAACGTCCGGTTCTTCCTCTCCGCAAGACCATTTTGTTGAGGGGTGTAAGGTGCGGAATATTGATGCTTGATCCCCTCATCACTAAGAAACTCATCTAGGGTGTTGTTCTTGAACTCGGTGCCGTTGTCACTTCTTATAGTCAAGATCTTTGCATTGTGTTGACGTTGGGCTTCATTTGCAAAGTCAATGACTGTTTGTTGGGTCTCACTCTTCCTCTTGAAAAAATACACCCAAGTGTATCTAGAATAGTCATCCACAATTACCAAGCAATATTTTCTACCCCCAAGACTATCAAAGGATGGAGGCCCAAAGAGATCCAAATGAAGGAGCTCCAAGGGCCTCTTCGAGTAAATGAGAGTCGTGGGAGGGTGAGCCTTCTCATGAAGCTTTCCTTCGATACAAGCACTGCAAGCACGATCTTTAGCAAAACTAACGTTCGTTAGTCCACGGACATGGTCCCCCTTGAGAAGACTTTGCAAAGATCTCATATTGACATGGGCTAAACGGCGATGCCAAAGCCATCCCACGTCAACTTTAGCCATTAGGCATGTCGCGGTCTTAGTGGGTCGCTCCGAAAAGTTAATCACATAGAGACCGTTCTCGACATGCCCAACAAAGGCTACTTTAAGAGTCTTGCTCCACAAGAGGGCCACGGTATGAATATCAAAGAAAGTGGCAAAGCCCATGATAGCAAGTTGACGAACGGAAAGTAAATTGTATGCAAGGGACTCAACTAGCATGACCTTCTCGATCGTGAGATCATGAGAAATGACAACTTTGCCGAGTCCCAATACCTTAGAAGACGAGGCATCACCCCACTCGACATTGGTGGGCATAGATGGAATCCTGTGCACGTCCACCACCAAGTCCTTGCTTCCGGTCATATGATTTTTAGCTCCACTATCGAGCAACCATGACCCCCCACCGGAAGCAAACACCTACAAGAGATCAATGCTTGGTTTTAGGTACCATTTTGTAATGGGTTCTTTGATGTTAGTAACAAGGGTCTTAGGAATCCAAATGGACCATTCAATATACTCATGAGGAGAACCAACAAATTTGGCATAAACATGCCCATCACTTGCACGACATAACACATAAGAAGGATTAAAATCGCCGGCTTTGTTGGATGGGGTGGAATTGCCCTTCTTGACACCGTCACCCTTCGCATTGTTCTTCTTATCCTTGGAAGTACCCTCTCCCTCCTTCACAAAAGTTTGCTTGAGAGGGGGAGGTCGTTTGGTCTTGTCATTCTTCTTCTTGTTCTTGGGCTTGGGTGCGAACCCAATCCCCTCCTTGGCCACAACTTCCTTTTGGTTTCTCAAAAGGTCGTTGAGGTTCTTCTCACCTTGTATGCATGACACAAGGCCTTTCTCAAGTTGCTCCTTCAACTTAGCATTCTCCTCAACAAGATGCACATGCTCACAACAAGAGTTAGTAGCATTTGCATTATCAATTAACACCATATGAGGAAAGGTGGCTTTCTCCTTAGTTAGCTTTACTTGGAGTTGACCATGAGACTCCTTGAGGCTAGCATGAGCACCCTTCAAGACTTTGTGAGCCTTGTCGAGAATGTCAAACTCCTCTTTAAGTCTAGCAAGATCAACCCCAAATTTTGCCTTCTCGGAGTTTAGCACACGAGACACAACAAGAGCATGATCAATATCTTCCTTTAACTTAGCATGATCATCGTTGTATGACTCCTCAAGAGCCAAACGAAGACCACGCTCTTCGTCAAGAGCATTGGAAAGATCCAAAATCTCATCGGCATAGTCACGACTATGCCCCTCCATCTTAGAGATGGTATCTTCGTGAGCCTCGATCATGTCATTGGCTTCACCAAGTTGTTCCAAGAGAGCAACGAAGTGCTTCTTGGATTTACCCTTGAGTTTACTCATAAAGATCTCAAACTCATTTTCCTCCACATTTGTCCCCTCATGTTCATCAATGCTATCCGTCGAAGAAGGATGATTAATGATGGTAGTTTTGATGTTGGAGGTTACCTTATTGGTGGCTTTAGCCATGAGGCACTTGGCGGTGATGTTCTCATTGGGTGAGTCGAAGAGAGACACCTATGGAGTCTTCGCAATGGCAACGGAGGCCATGGCAACCGACTCACCATCTTCATCATCGTCATCATCCTCATTGTACTCTTCTTGTACCACCAACGCCTTGGGAGGAGTCTTCTTGGTGAAGTTGCTCTTGTTGGGGAACGACTTGGCCTTGTCTTTTCTAATGAGCTTGCCACCATTGTCTTCCCTCTTCTCGTAAGGGCACTCCGCAACAAAGTGGCTCACATTGCCACAATTGAAGCAAGTCCTCACCCGTTGCTTGCCCTTTGCGCCACTTGAATTGCTCTTGTTGAAGTTTGGCCTTGTGTTCTTCTTGCTCCAAAATTGCCTTGAAGCAAGAGCCATGTGTTCATGATAGGCATACTTCGTATCTTCGAGGTTGCCCTCTTCTTCTTCCTCTTCATCCTCTTCCTCCATACTAACCTTGGCCTTTAGAGCAAGGTTGGGCTTCTTTACTCTTTGAGAACGAAGAACCGCATTGTCGGCAGTCTTGTCCAAGATGCTCATAGCAACAAATTCATCCAACACTTCACTTGATGACAAGGTGTGGAAGTCCGGCCTTTGACAAATTACGGAGGACATGGCTTTGTGGTAGGGCATCATTGCCTTGAGGAATTTGCGCTTGATCCAATTGTCATCCGTGTCTTTACTTCCATGATCTCGGAGAGAGACCGCGAGTTTGGTTACTCTTCGAAAAAGCTCGCGAGGTTCTTCATCTTCTTTCATTGCAAACTCGTCGGCTTCATCTTGCACCACTTCATAGTTGGAGCGTTGAATGCTTACGCTTCCGCGATAGAGGGAAACAACTTGGAGCCAAGCATCTTTGGCCATAGTGTAAGGCCGGAGATGAGGAAGATCTTCGGGTGGGATTGCTTCTTGGATGATGAAGAGAGCATTCTCATTGAATTGATGATCCACAACTTCTCTAGGAGTGAAGTTACTTCGGTCATGCGGATAAAAACCCTCTTCAATGATTCTCCAAAGGTTAGTGTTCACATGATTTAAATGACACTTAAAACGATAGACCCAAGAATCAAAATCTACATTCTTCTCAATCTTAGGGGCCGGGCCGGCATGATTCAAATGAGTGGAAGGGAGCGGTCCACCATAGACAGGTGGAGGTTCCACATGGGCAAAGATGCCGGTCCCATTTTTATCACTAGAAAAAGGAGCTTTCTCGCTAGAAGTTTCCCCCTTGTCGGAGGTAGCATCCATCACCTTGTTAGTGGGATCACCGACTTTCAACGGTGCGGTGGTAAGTTTAAGCCCTTCTAAGAATTTATTCAACATGCTTTCGACCTTGGTCGTCATGGAGGTTTTCAATGTGTCCAACGCCACATTGAATTCCTCACGAGAGACCGCGGTTCCCCCATCTCCCGTAGACGAGACTGGATTCTCACCGGAGTGCTCCTCCACACCGTCTACGACGTCAACCATACTCTTTGGACGGTAAAGTCCTTAATAAAGAGACGAGGCTCTGATACCAATTGAAAGGATCGATATAGTTGACTAGAGGGGGGGTGAATAGGCAACTAACAATTTTTAGCTTTTCTTTACCAAATTAAACTTTGCATCAAAATAGGTTGTCTAGATATGCAACTAAGTGGGCAACCTATATGATGCAATGACAACAAGCTCGCAAGCAAATAAGAGATATAACACGAGTAAACTTGCGAAAGTAAAGGAACAAGATAACCAAGAGTGGAGCCGGTGAAGACGAGGATGTGTTACCGAAGTTCCTTCCTTTTGAGGGGAAGTACGTCTCCGTTGGAGCAGTGTGGAGGCACAATGCTCCCCAAGAAGCCACTAGGGCCACCGTATTCTCCTCACGCCCTCACACAATGCGAGATGCCGTGATTCCACTATTGGTGCCCTTGAAGGCGGCGACCGGACCTTTACAAACAAGGTCGGGGCAATATCCACAACTTAATTGGAGGCTCCCAACGACACCACAAAGCTTCACCACAATGGACTATGGCTCCGCGGTGACCTCAACCGTCTAGGGTGCTCAAACACCCAAGAGTAACAAGATCCGCTAGGGATAGGTGGGGGAATCAAATTTCTCTTGGTGGAAGTGTAGATCGTGGCCTTCTCAACCAATCCCGAGCAAATCAACAAGTTTGATTGGCTAGGGAGAGAGATCGGGCGAAAATGGAGCTTGGAGCAACAATGGAGCTTTTGGGGGAAGAGGTAAGTCAACTTTGGGGAAGAAGACCCCCTTATATAGTGGGGGGAACAAACCAACCGTTACCCCCACTTCTGCCCCGCAGAGAGCGGTACTACCGCTGGGCCAGCGGTATTACCGCTTGCCACTATACGCGGTACTACCGCTCCTCCTCGCGGTACTGCCGCTTGGCCCAGAGCGGTACTACCGCGGTGGGAGGGCGGTACTACCGCATACGAGCGGTACTACGGCCCCCCACTGCCGCGGCCAGTACCGTAAAACCCAACACGAAAAAAGAGCCCTCGAATCGAGGCGGTACTAGCACGAGACCACCACGGTACTACGGCTGGGGGCTACCAGCGGTACTACTGCTCTAGAGCGGTACTACCGCTCCCAGAGCGGTACTACCGCTTGTAGCACCCAAGCGGTACTACCGCTCCGTCCCGCGGTACTACCGCTGGGACCAGAGAGAGCACACAGTTGGGGCTAACATCCCTCTAATCATCTAAGTGATCACATGATCCATATCAACAAAACCATAACCGGTCATCACGTGAGATGGAGTAGTTTTCAATGGTGAACATCACTATGTTGATCATATCTACTACATGATTCATGCTCGACCTTTCGGTCTCAGTGTTCTGAGGCCATATCTGCATATGCCGGGCTCGTCAAGTTTAACCCGAGTATTCTGCGTGTGCAAAACTGTCTTACACCCGTTGTAGATGAACGTTGAGCTTATCACTCCCCGATCATCACGTGGTGTCTCGGCACGACGAACTTTGGCAACGGTGCATACTCAGGGAGAACACTTTTACCTTGAAATTTAGTGAGAGATCATCTTATAATGCTACCGTCAATCAAAGAAGAATAAGATGCATAAAGGATAAACATCACATGCAATCAATATAAGTGATATGATATGGCCATCATCATCTTGTGCCTTTGATCTCCATCTCCAAAGCACCGTCATGATCACCATCGTCACCGGCGCGACACCTTGATCTCCATTGTAGCATCGTTGTCATCTCGCCAACTATTGCTTCTACGACTATTGCTATCGCTTAGTGATAAAGTAAAGCAATTACATGGCGATTGCATTTCATACAATAAAGCGACAACCATATGGCTCCTGCCAGTTGCCGATAACTCGGTTACAAAACATTGATCATCTCATACAATAAAATTTAGCATCATGTCTTGACCATATCACATCACAACATGCCCTGCAAAAACAAGTTAGACGTCCTCTACTTTGTTGTTGCAAGTTTTACGTGGCTGCTATGGGCTGAGCAAGAACCGTTCTTACCTGCACATCAAAACCACAATGATAGTTCGTCAAGTTGGTGATGTTTTAACCTTCACAAGGACCGGGCGTAGCCACACTCGGTTCAACTAAAGTTGGAGAAACTGACACCCGCTAGTCACCTGTGTGCAAAGCACGGCGGTAAAACCAGTCTTGCGTAAGCGTACGCGTAATGTCGGTCCGGGCCGCTTCATCCAACAATACCGCCGAACCAAAGTGTGACATGCTGGTAAGCAGTATGACTTGTATCGCCCACAACTCACTTGTGTTCTACTCGTGCATATAACATCTACGCATAAACCTGGCTCGGATGCCACTGTTGGGGAACGTAGTAATTTCAAAAAAATTCCTATGCACACTCAGGATCATGGTGATGCATAGCAACGAGAGGGGAGAGTGTGTCCACGTACCCTCGTAGACCGAAAGCGGAAGCGTTAGAACAACACGGTTGATGTAGTCGTACGTCTTCACGATCTGACCGATCCAAGTACCGAACGTACGACACCTCCGAGTTCAGCACATGTTCAGCTCGATGACGTCCCACAAACTCCGATCCAGCAGTGCTTTGAAGGAGAGTTCCGTCAGCACGACGACGTTGATGATGGTGATGATGATGCTACTGATGCAGGGCTTCGCCTAAGCACCGCTACGATATGACCGAGGTGGATTATGGTGGAGGGGGCACCGCACACGGCTAAAAGATCAATGATCAATTGTTGTGTCTATGGGTGCCCCCCTCCTCCGTATATAAAGGGGGGGAGGAGGAGAGGGCCGGCCAAGGGAGAGGCGCGCCCAAGGGGGCAATCCTACTCCAAGTAGGTTTGCCCCCTCCCTTTCCTATTCCAAGAAGGAGAAGGGGGAAGGAGGAGGTGGAGAGAAGGAAGGAGGGGGAGGGGGGCGCTGCCCCCTTCCCTTGTCCAATTCGGACTGGGGCAAGGGGGGCCGCGCACCACCTCCTGGCTGCCCTCTCTCTTCTCCACTAAGGCCCAGTTCTTTTCAGGCAAGATTCTACAGAATCAGGATTCTGGAAAATTCTCCCAGAATCTGCTTCTCCCAGAATCTGTCGTCGAGTTCTTTTCAGAGATTGTAGTTTGAGATTCTAGAAACTGTTGTGTGTTGAAATGTCTGTACTACCCTTAGACAGAATTTGTTTGATGAAATGTTAACACTTTGTTGTTTCTAACAGTAACGGAAGTGATTTAAGAATGTCATAAAAAGTGCTAAATATTACAATGGATTTAAAGTTTTTTTTCATTACAGAAAGTCCATAAACTAAAAATATGAACAATCTCCAGGTACGAGACTAGCAGCAATCGCGTCACGTGTTGCGTTCATGGTACCATCATCTTCTGGTGGTAGAGCGTTGGCACCTGTAAACGGCAATGGAGGTTGCACATATGCATCATCCGCTAGTGGAGCATACCATTAGCATTGACATCAGCAAGCATCAATCCATCCATCCATATAACAAATTCAAGCAACAATCCATCTACCTATTTTATCTATCAACAATAGCTAGCATCAATTCAAGCATTATTCAAGCATGACGAAACAGAGAGATGCAAAAAGGAGGGCTCACCGTGAGCGTCGGCGTCGAACTTTGAGGGACAGGGCGGACTGAGGGGCGAGGAGGAGCTGAGGAGGGAAGCTGGCCGGCGGGGGCGGCGACGGCTTGGCCTGGCCGGCGGCGGCGCGGCAACCCTAGCCGCTGTCGTGAAGCTGACGGGGCGGGGCGAACTGCCGGGCGGGGAGAGCAGGGCGGACCGGGCAAGGGAGGCTGGCCGGCGAGGGCGGGGGCGGGCTGGCCGGCGGGGTGAGGGCGGCCTGGCCGGGGGCGGGGGCGGGCTGGTCGGCCGGGGCGGGGGCGGCTTGAAGCTCCTCTGCCCCGATGCGGTGCAGGAACTGGGAGACGAGCGAGCGGTTGGGTGCGTCCGCTCGTTTTCGGGGTCCTGGGCTGGACTACGGGGTGGCATTTTGACCATAAATACGTCATACAATAGGGGTACAGCTATACTTCGAAACGTTTTCTTTGGTGGGACTTGCCAGAATCCTGAGATTGTGGGAGAAACCAGGTATTTTGGGATTTTGGGATTGCACTAGGATTCTGGAGAATCCGGTTGAGATTTTGGAAGTTCAATCGAGTTCTTTTCGCTCGGGATTTTCGGGACCAAGATTCTCCATAATCTGCTCAAAAGAACTGGGCCTAAGGCCCATAAGGCCCAATAGCTTCCCCGGGGGGGGGGGGGGAGGGGTTCCGGTAACCCCCGGTACTCCGGTATATGTCCGAAACTTCCAGGAATCCTTCCGGTGCCCAAACATAGTCGTCCAATATATCAATCTTTACGTCTCGAACATTTCGAGACTCCTCGTCATGTCTGTGATCATATCTGGGACTCCGAACTACCTTCGATACATCAAAACACAAAAACTCATAATACCGATCGTCACCGAACTTTAAGCGTGCGGACCCTACGGGTTCGAGAACTATGTAGACATGACCGAGACACGTCTCCGGTCAATAACCAATAGCGGAACCTGGATGCTCATATTGGCTCCCACATATTCTACGAAGATCTTTATCGGTCAAACCGCATAACAACATACGTTGTTCCCTTTGTCATCGGTATGTTACTTACCTAAGATTCGATCGTCGGTATCTCAATACCTAGTTCAATCTCGTTACCGGCAAGTCTCTTTACTGCATCATCTCGCAACTAACTCATTAGTCACATTGCTTGCAACGCTTATAGTGATGTGCATTACCGAGTGGGCCCAGAGATACCTCTCCGACAATCGGAGTGACAAATCCTAATCTCGATCTATGCCAACTCAACAAACACCATTGGACACACCTGTAGAGCACCTTTATAATCACCCAGTTATGTTGTGACGTTTGGTAGCACACAAAGTGTTCCTCCGGTATTCGGGAGTTGCATAATCTCATGGTTATAAGAACATGTATAAGTCATGAAGAAAGCAATAGCAATAAACTAAACGATCATAATGCTAAGCTAACGAATGGGTCTTGTCCATCACATCATTCTCCTAATGATGTGACCCCGTTCATCAAATGACAACACATGTCTATGGTCAGGAAACATAACCATCTTTGATAAACAAGCTAGTCAAGTAGAGGCATACTAGGGACACTCTGTTTTGTCTATGTATTCACACATGTATCAAGTTTCCGGTTAATACAATTCTAGCATGAATAATAAACATTTATCATGAAATAAGGAAATAAATAATAACTTTATTATTGCCTCTAGGGCATATTTCCTTCATTGAATGTCAGCATGCACCGGTGATCCAGATCCTATTCGGCGCCTTAAACGCCAGTTACATGCTATTTAGCCAACTGGTGCACACCCCCTCCGCTTTGGACCGACCCATTTATTTATTTTTATTGTTTTAAACTCCAAAAATAATTCACGTGATGTGGTTCGAACTACAAACCTCCCAGTTCAGTACCAAAGGCACTAACCAAGTGGGACTCCCGGCGTCTTATGCCTAGTTTGTTCTTTACTTCAACGCTAAGAAACCGCAACGATTTTCTATTTTGATTTTTCTTTTTTCCGGTTTTGTTTTGGCGGATTTTCTCATATTTTTTTCCTTTTCCTTTTCTCTTTTTCTTTCTCTTTCTTTTCCCTTTTTTAAAATTCATGAACATTTCAAATTTGCAAAAAATAAAAATAAATCTCATGTACTTTTTTATTTTTTTATTTTTTTCAGAATCGATGAACTTTTGTTAATTATATATATATTTTTAAATCTATGAATTTGTTTTTCAATTCTGTCTACCTTTTCAAAATAGACGGACTTTTTTCAATGTTGTGTTTTTTAAATCGATGAACTTTTTTTAAAATCCATGAACATTTTTGTAACTGACAACCTTTTTTTGTGTTTTTTCCTCTAAAGTGAATAGTTGACCGATGAATTAGTCGACCACGACAAAATGCAATCGGGAGACCAACGAAAACGGTCGAATGTGATCGAGTGTCGCATTCTTCTTGGGCTGGCCTATGAGCGGGGCCACGTGAGCGCTAGGGAATGGTTCAGGCGCTTAAGGCGCCGAATTATTTTATAGCAAAACTTACGGGGAAAGTATCGGGTGCTCCCAGCCTTATGGTGCTCCCTGTGCTCCAATGTAAAAAACACACTTTTAAATGTTTCAAAAGATTTTAGAAAAATATATGAATGTTTGCAAGGAATGTGACTACATCCTCTAAAAGTTTCCGGTCCAAATTCGGAATGCACATTGAGGAACAAAAAGGTGAAATCTAGCATGAATAGTGTAAAAAAGACAAAACCAACATTTGACACTATTTACATTTGGATTTGTCTTTTTTGTTTCTTAATGTGCAATTCGAGTTTTGACCTGAAATTTTTAGGTGTTGTATTCACATTCCTTATGAACATTCACAATTTTTTTGAAGCATATAAAATACTTTTTTAACATTGGAGCACCGAGAGCACCATAAAGCTGGGAGCAGCCGATACTTTCCCCAAAACTTAAGGCGCCAAACCGGGACAGCAGGACTCCGAAAAGTGGAAAAAAGAGCTTTGGGCTTCTCTCTATGTAATCGGCCTACTAAGAGCGGCAATAGGCCCGGCCCAAACAGCGGGAGGGAACTAGGGTCACGTCTTGCTTTCTTTTTCCAACTTATAGCAAGAATCGCATACCTCTCCTGTGCCAGCCAGTCTCCCCCCTCCCTCCCTCCACCCGCCGCCGCCGCCACCCACAAACCCTAGAAACCCTAGCTCTCATCCCCTCGCCCGAGACAGCCATGGCGGAGCACGACCTGACGGCGAGCGTGGCGGCGTGGATGGACCCCCACCTGGTGCTCCCGGTGCTGGAGTTCCTCCAGGAGCGCGGGGTCTACGCCGACGAGGAGATCCTGCGGGGCAAGATCCGCCTCCTCGCCGGCACCAACATGGTCGACTACGCCATGGACATCCACAAGTCGCTCCACGGCACCGACGACGTCCCCGCCGACATGGTCGCCCGCCGCTCCGAGGTCGTCGAGAGGCTCCGGGCCCTCCAGGAGGCCGTCGCGCCCATAGTCGCCTTCCTCTCCAGCCCGCAGCTCGTGCAGGAGCTCCACGCCGACAAGCAGTACAACCTCCACATGCTCCAGGAGCGCCACCAGATCGGCCCGGACCAGATCGAGGCCCTCTACCAGTACGCCAAGTTCCAGTACGAGTGCGGGATGTACTCCGACGCCGCCGATTTCCTGTCCCAGTACCGCGCTCTGTGCACCAACAGCGAGAGGAGCCTGAGTGCCCTGTGGGGGAAGCTGGCGGCGGAGATACTGATGCAGAACTGGGATGTCGCGCAGGAGGAGCTCAACAGGCTCAAGGAGATGATTGATTCCAGCAGCTTCACCTCGTCGCCTGTGAACCAGCTCCACAGCAGGATATGGCTGATGCACTGGAGCCTCTTCATCTTCTTCAACCATGAGAATGGAAGGAACGGGATCATCGACCTCTTCTTCCAGGACAGGTACCTCAATGCTATCCAGACCAACGCTCCCCATCTTCTGAGGTACCTTGCTGCTGCAGTTGTTGTCAACAAGAGGAGAAGGAACATGCTTAAGGAACTCATCAAGGTCATCCAGCAGGAGCAGAACAGCTACAAGGATCCCATCATTGAGTTCCTGGAGTGCCTGTATGTCAAGTATGATTTTGATGGCGCTCAGCAGAAGCTCGTCGAGTGCGAGCAGGTTATACTGAATGATCCTTTCCTGGGCAAGCGCGTTGAAGAGAGGAATGGCATCGCTGTTCCTCTGAGAGACGAGTTCCTTGAAAATGCTCGCCTGTTCATTTTTGAGACTTACTGCCGTATACATCGCTGCATCGATATTGGTGTGCTTGCGGAGAAGCTGAACATGACCTATGATGAAGCCGAGTTGTGGATAATGAACATGGTCAAGAGTTCCAAGCTAGATGCCAAGATTGATTCAGTGACGGGAACTCTCATCATGACGACCAATCGTGTTGATGTCCATGAGCAGATTATTGAGAGCATGAAGAACCTCAACGCCAGGACCTACATGCTAGCAAAGAGCGTCGTGGATCCAGGGCATGCAGCAGCACAGCAGGCTGCTCGGTGAGACCAACAGATGATCTGCAGCTTTGAGGCGGTAAAAATTACTTTGGGAACTTTGTTGTTAGGCAGTGACTTCGTTGCTAGTATTTGAATCATATTGCTACAGCTTATGCTGATGTTTTAAATGCTTTGTACTCCTTTTACTCAAGTTTATCGTCCTATGAATTAATACTGCAAAAGACGTTTAACGCATTTCCTTGCTGAGGTGTCATTGCATATTTTACTGTCTTTCTCGGCCTGTCTGCAATTGTCTTTGAGCTCCCTGTTGTCTGTCTAGCTTAGCTTCCTGTTAAACATTTTTGTGGTTTACAGTTAAGTCCGTAACTGTCCTAAGGCTGTAGCATGTGTGTATGTGTGATGGCTCATCTTCCTCCACAGCTTCTCTCGATTTGAAGCAAACAACTAGGAGAGCATATATTCTACGCCCTCCATCCCATGATATAAGACATTTTTGCGGAGGGAGTAGTTATTACAAATAACTACTGGAATGCATAACAATTACAAGGCACATAGACCGTATCACAATAAATCATGGTGGAGTCAAATTTTGATTACTGTTTGGAGGCATTCATAACATGCATGGATCCTGTTATTTGATGGACCCAAGTTTGCACTGAAATTGGGTCCGAGTTTTGCTCAAAGCTATGTAAATGTCCTATAAGGCTGTAGTGTGTATGTGTGGTGGGTCATCTTCCTCCACAGCTTCTCTCGATTTGAAGCAAACAACTAGGAGAGCATATATTCTAGTTATAGTTATTACAGATTGCTACTAAAATGCATAGCAATTACAAGGCACATAGACCGACTCCAGCTGCACAATGAATCATGGTGGAGTCAAATTCTGATTAGTGTTTGGAGGTAGAAATAACATGCATGAATCCTGTTCTTTGATGGACCCAAGTTTGCGCTGAAATCGGGTCTAGAGTTTTGTTCAAAGCTATGTATTTGTGTCCTGAGGCTGTAGTGTTGTATGTGTGTACTGAGTTGGTGTAGCATAGGGCCTACTGCATCTTTATAAGTCCTTTTAGAGATTCAGTATGGACTTTTTAAAGATTCAATATGGACTACATACGGATGTATATAGACATATTTCATAGTGTAGATTCATTCATTTTGCTCCGTATGTCGTCCATATTGGAATCTCTAAAATGACTTATATTTAGAAACGGAGGGAGTAGTGTTTGGATGCATTCGTAACATGCATGGATCCTATTAACATTTTTTAGATTTACAGTCAGGTCAGTAGGGGTCCTGAGGCTGTAGCATGCGTGTATGTGTGTCGTCAGGCTGTCTTCTCTTGACTACTCTGAGTTGGCGTGGCCGAGGGCTCCATCATCCTTCGGACTATCTGGCTCATTAGAACTGGTGCTACACACCAGTTTAACCATTGTTGTTCCATGTATAAGTAACTACTGAAATGCATTGCAATTATAGGGCACATAGACTGGCTCCAGTTGCCCTATGAAACTGTAAGGGCATGTACAACGCCGGTGCTTAGGCGGGGCGCCAGGCTTCAATTCCTAGTCGTTATGGCTGAATCCCGATGGATCAGAGGATTTTCCCCATTTTTCGACATGCCGGCCCCATTCTCTTCAATCGGTTGGTTTACTGAGATCCCAAGCTCTCCGGCCGAGGACAGCGAGGCTGGTCCTCCCGACTAAATTCTAGGATTTGTCATGTGTTAAACTGTTGTTGTGCTTTCAGATGCACGGCAGTGACAGTTTGGTGTCGTTGAGATTGATGACGATGACGATGTTCTTACCCCCCAAAAAGTGGCATTGAACTCACGAAGTGGCTAGTGTTGAAATTGATGTCCATCACTACTGCTTTTTTATGTTGTCCCGTGGAAGGACTATGAATTCTTTAGCGAGAGCAATATGGCAAACTTTTCACTGCAAAAAAAAAAAAGATCTTCCATGTTAGCATGAATCTCTCGCGGATTATGGGTCAGGAGGACTGTCTGCAAGTTGCTCAATCAGGATAATCCCATTTCTAACTGAATATGAATAATATTCTGTGGCTCATGAATTAGTCACGTTTCAAAGCTAACATGCGTATATTGTGTACTTGTCTGTAGCATTGCCGGTCTTCTTCTTTTTAGCATTGCCGGTCTGGTGGATTGATTTTTTTTTTTTGAAACGAGGCAAAAGACTCGGTTAATTGATGAAAAACCGGGCTAAAACCGAAACAACCCAACCCATAAACACATGGGCACCGGCCAACCTGGCCACCGACATGGAACAGACTCCACGACAACCTGGCCACTGACATGGAACAGACTCCACGACAACCTGGCCACCGACATGGAACAGACTCCACGACGGCACATGCCAACAGATGGCCACACGCACGAACAACTGACAACTCCGACTTTGACGATGATCATCGCCTGGAAAATATGCAGGACTTGCGCCGACCGTGCCCGCCGCAAACGACCACCGAGCGCCTGTCATCGTCATCACCTGGACTCGCTCTACCGTAACTCCGACTTCAGAGCAACAAGGCAACCCACGAAAGAGCACTTCCGACACGCCGTGAAGATCCGACTACCGAAGCCCGAGCCGTAACCCAAGCTCCTCTCGACGCCATCATCGTTGCCAAACAGAAATTAGCGCCCCCGAAACAGCCGCCTCAGCAACCACGCGGCGAAGATGCCGCCATCCACCGCGGCGAAGATGCCGCCTTCCACCGGTCTCCGGTTGTAGCCGGCTCCGAGACGATGCCCCCAAGGAGGAAGAAGACGTGGAGACACCTTCATCGCCCGATCCCGCGGATCTGAGGATTCCCTCCGGAGCCAAGGCTGCGGGAGAAGCACCACACCAAAACGACGCTTCCAAGAAAGAGTGCGGCGCCCGCGGGCGTCGCCGTCGCCGGATCCGGTAGAGGCCGGAGAAGGATTTCTCCCGGAGATGCTCAACCACCGCAAGCCCGAACCAGCTGGCCACCAAACCAGCACCGCAGAGCACCGAGGGGAAGCTCCTGCGCCTGTCCCAGCTGAGGCCGTCCCGCGTGACCCCCCGGCCAAGAGCAGACGTGCTGCCGGGTCCTGGGCCCGCACCGCCGTCTCCACCAACCGGTCGACCCCTCTAGAGGAGGCCGCCGCCCCGGCATGCTGCTCCGGCGAGGCGCAGCCGCGCCGCCAGCACCCGCACCACTGCGTCCACCGCAGATCGCCCCACGCCCCGCCAGCCAGCTCCGACGACGCGCCCAGCCGCAGCCACGCCAGATCCGACCAAGGCCGGCCGAATCCGGCCGCCACGCACCTTCCGCCGTCCCTCTGCCACGTCCCTCCGCCTGCGCCGGAGCAAGGGACCCACACCAATGACCGACGCCGCCGAACACCCGGAGCGGCCTCCGCGACGCCTGCCGTTGCCGAATCGCACCCGAGCGGCCGGGATTCGCGCGCCACGCCATCCAGCGAGATGCCCCGCCGCCACCCTTCCTGGAGCCTGCCCGGGCTTCGCCGGCGGGCTTCTCAGGTGACGACGAGACGGGGGGAGGGGGATGAGGGGAGAGGTGGCGGCGCCGGTGGGGGTTCCCCCGTGTCGCCAGAGCAGAGGCGACGCGGGACGGGGGAGATGGGTTTGTGTCAGGTGGATTGATTGCTTCAAGCGCCAAGTTCATTATGTGATAATCTTAGATTAACTGTAGTATTTCCAAGTTGTTGTGCTATATCTTATGCGAAGCGGCACTAGACACGTAACGTCTAAATTGATTTTCATTTTTTGTCGAGTAAAAAAATGATTAAAACAATCCGTTAACGTCTCTTTTTTTTTGAACACCAACTTATATTAATTAACCAACCACACCAGTACACTCATTCGATACAATATTCACCACACAGGGCGGTACATCATTTACAAGAATACCATCTACTCTATTGTCAAAGCTATACTTAGCGATTAAATGAGCCACCATATTGGTCGTGCGACTAATCTTTGACAATTGAAGATTGTTGATCAACTTCGAGATACTCAACGCTTCCATCTTCAGGTCACGCATAGCAGACCTGTTATAGTCCCCCGATGCAAGAGCCGCTACCACAAAAGTGCAGTCAGTCTCTAAAATTATAGGATTATGAAGAGAAATACCTATGTAGAGACCGGCAATGCAAGCTCTAAGCTCCGCTTCCTCCACGCTTTGACAGGCACCAATGAAATCCCACGACGAAACAATAACTTCCCCTTCCTCGTCCGTGACCACCACCCCCACACTGGCTTCTCTAATGGACTCCACGAAGCTAGCATCGACATTAATCTTGAACCAACCTGCAGGAGGCGGGGACCAGCCACTACTCGCATCTAGAGAATTAGGAACTCCGCTAATCCGGACCAACGGCCCTTTTCCTTTATTTTGAACATCCACCGGCCTCGGAGAATGATATGCACCAAAGGACGCCCAATAACTCTCCACAAAGCAAGCAGAAGCTGAAACTGATTCCTTTCCTTTACCAAAGATCAAATCATTTCTCAAATGCCGGGTCCTCCAGAATAAGAATATAATTTGGTCTCGCATTACGGGGTTTAATTGACTCAGGAGAACAATAAACCAATCATACCCCGTATATCTGAAAACCTCCTCATCAGGTAGAGCCCAAATGTT
Organism: Aegilops tauschii subsp. strangulata; assembly: GCF_002575655.3. Classification (NCBI taxonomy): domain Eukaryota; kingdom Viridiplantae; phylum Streptophyta; class Magnoliopsida; order Poales; family Poaceae; genus Aegilops; species Aegilops tauschii. The sequence continues at coordinate 384,718,932 of NC_053039.3, read as the reverse complement.
CCTCATGGCCATGCGAAGCGCACGCGCCTTCGGGCACAAGACAAGCGCATGGAAGGTATTTTCATCCTCCATGCCACAAATAGAACACGTACTAACAGAGGCTTGATGATGCGCCACTCTATTAACCTGTACGGCCAAGCTATTGGAAGCAACCCTCCATGCAAAAATACGAATCTTCTGAGGAATGTTTGCCTTCCAAATAATATTCCAAATTTTCCTCTCCGTCCCTACCGCCTCACTGGATTGCCCCTCATCCTCTTTTTTATCCTTAAGGGTGAGCGCTAACTTGTACGCACTCCTAACTGAGAACAACCCTGACTTTTCATAATGCCAAGCAACAAAATCTGCCTCCCCATTTGATTGGATCCGCATCCTCAAAATCTCATCCGCGTCATAAGGGTAAAATAAATGCCTAACCAGCTCCTCATCCCATCTCCTTTCTCCACTCATGAACAATTCCTCAACCCATTTAACTCTAGTTCTATTCTTCTTTGCAGAGATTTTAAGTCCAGAAGCTCTAGGAAGCCAATTATCTCTCCAAATATGAATATTAGCCCCATCACACACTCTCCAAATAACTCCGGATTTAAGCAGCTCCAACCCATGCAAAATACCTTGCCATGTGAGAGAGGCCGACTGCGGGAAAGCTGTGTCTAAAATATGCCCCTGTGGGTAATATTTTGCCTTGATCACTCTGGCACACAGAGATTCCGGATTCACCACCAGCCTCCATGCCTGCTTCGCTAAAAGAGCCTGGTTAAATAATCTGAGATCCCGAAAACCCATACCACCCTCCGCTTTAGGCTTTGTCATCTTATCCCAAGCCAACCAATGAGTCTTCCTTCTGTTTTCCTCATCCCCCCACCAGAAATTCCTTATAATCTGAGATAATTCCTCGCACAGAGACGCCGGGAATTTAAAAATACCCATAGCATACACCGGAAGAGCTTGCAGAACAGATTTAATCAACGTTTCTTTCGCCCCACAAGAAACATATTTCTCTATCCAGTCCGATAGTATTTTGAGAGCTTTGTCCTTAGTGGATTGAAATTTGCCCGCCTTCATTCGACCTTGAGGCACCGGTAAACCAAGATATTTGTCTTCAAATCCTTCGGCGGTAATGCACAAAATTACCATAACAGCCACTTGAACTTCCATACTACATTTTTTACCAAACATGATAGAGCATTTATCTGGGCTCAACAATTGGCCAGTCCCTTTCTCATAGGTTGAAATAATATTTTTAATTGTCAACGCTTGATCAATGGCTCCCTTGAAAAATAAAAGACAATCATATGCAAACAATAGATGTGAAATACCCGGCGCATGCCTGTTCACCTTGAATTCTAGCAGCGCTCCTCTATTACACGCATCCTGTAACAACACAGAGAGGGCCTCGGCCACGAACAAGAATAAATAAGGAGATAGAGGGTCTCCTTGCCTGATACCACATGAAGGCGTAAATGACTCCAAGAGTTGTCCGTTGAAGCGAAGAGAGAATTTCACCGAGGTAACACAAGCCATAATCCACTTTATCCATCCACTCGCAAACCCGAGCGTACTCAACATACACTTCAGAAAATTCCAATCCACTCTATCATAAGCCTTAGCTAGATCAAGTTTATACGCACAAAACTCACCCCGCCCATCCTTGAGAGTGTTTAAAGAGTGCATACATTCAAACGCTATAAGCGCATTATCAGATATCAATCTCCCAGGAATAAAAGCACTTTGTGTTGGAGAAATCATACCATCAAGGAGCGGCCTCAATCTGTTCACTAGGCACTTTGAGATAATTTTATAAATAACATTGCAGAGGCTGATAGGCCGAAATTCTTTGATCGATTGGGGGTTCTTTACCTTTGGTATAAGGACAATTACCGTATCATTAACACCTTCCGGCATCATACCTGTATCAAAAAACCTTTTAACTGCACGAATAATGTCCTCCTTCAACATTCCCCAATTGCGCTGAAAAAATCTTGCCGGAAAGCCATCAGGACCTGGAGCTTTAAGCGGCCCAATTTCAAAGAGAGCATCACTAATTTCCTACAATAGTACCAAGAATGGCGAAAGTGTCCTTTTCCTTCACAGTTTGTCAGTGCAGCTTTTAATCTTCGATGGACGGCGTGTAATTGGAGAAAGAAGAAGGATAATATACTTTGCAATGTAATTTTATTCTGTACTGGTCGATCCGCTCTTTCCATTGTTTTCCGTAATAAATATCAAATACTCCTATAAAATTTTCTTTGGGTGTCTTAAAGAAAAACTTAGGCAAAAAATAACAACTTGAGGCAGACCTTGATTTATTTACCAGTTGTCTTTTTTTTTTCCGGGATTAGTTGTCTTAATTTTTTCGAAAAAGGACCTTTGTTACTTAAAAGATTTAAGTATTACATTCGGTCTATGCATAATCAGTTGTCTTATTTGCACAACCGTAGAGTCCAAATTCAAAAGTGCATGTTGTGAACCTACAATAAAACACTAGCCCGTGCAGGCGGACTTACTCTGCTGTCTTTTTCCTTCATCCACTATACGCACATCTCGCAATGCAAATTGGACGTACCAACAACTAGTTCGGACTTCGGACTGGCCTACTTGTCTTAGAGCATCTACAACCGGACCTCTCAAACCCGCCTCATACGTCCGGGCAGGTTGCTCGGTCACTGTCCGATCACGATTTTTTGATCTAGACGGGCCCCTCAAACGCCCGGGCTGACGGGCACCCCGCATATCCAACCCAAATATGGGGCGCCCAGACACGCCCACCACGTCGGACCCGACAGCCAGACCCCATCCCAAATTGCACCAAATTCATCAAACCCTTCCTCCTCTCGCTGCCCTCCAACCATTCCGGCGCCCGGACCCTCGCCGTCCTCCAGCCTTGCTCCCAATCCTCACCTCCGATTCCTATCCACCGCCAGAGATGTCGTCCAGCCCGACCCACACCATTGCGACGGAGACGCGGTCCGCCTCGTCTGTCGATGGCGTCAATTCGTCGAATGCGACTTGCAAGGCAGAGAACGTCGTCCGCAAGTTGCAGCGACGCCGACAGCGAAAGAGGGAGGCGACAACGGCGTCGCAGGGAGGTTCAGACGTGGTGGAGCAGTTGTCTCCTCCGCCGCGCCCGGATCCCCGCACCCCTTCCTCCGAGCGCCTACGCGGATTACGCCGTCCGACCCCATTGGGACAGAGGATGATCCTGAAGGAAATATGCCCTAGAGGCAATAATAAAGTTGTTATTTATAGTTCCTTATATCATGATAAATGTTTATTATTCATGCTAGAATTGTATTAACCGGAAACTTAGTACATGTGTGAATACATAGACAAACAGAGAGTCACTACTATGCCTCTACTTGACTAGCTCGTTGAATCAAAGATGGTTAAGTTTCCTAGCCATAGACATGAGTTGTCATTTGATTAACGGGATCACATCATTAGAAAATGATGTGATTGACTTGACCCATTCCGTTAGCTTAACATTTGATCGTTTAGTATATTGCTATTGCTTTCTTCATGACTTATACATGTTCCTATGACTATGAGATTATGCAACTCCCGAATACCGGAGGAACACTTTGTGTGCTACCAAACGTCACAACGTAACTGGGTGATTATAAAGGTGCTCTACAGGTGTCTCCGATGGTACTTGTTGAGTTGGCATAGATCAAGATTAGGATTTGTCACTCCGATTATCGAAGAGGTATCTCTGGGCCCTCTCGGTAATGCACATCACTATAAGCCTTGCAAGCAATGCAACTAATGAGTTAGTAGCGGGATGATGTATTAGGGAACGAGTAAAGAGACTTGCCGGTAATGAGATTGAACTAGGTATTGGGATATCGACGATCGAATCTCGGGCAAGTAACATACCGATGACAAAGGGAACAACGTATGTTGTTACGCGGTTTGACCGATAAAGATCTTTGTAGAATATGTAGGAGCCAATATGAGCATCCAGGTTCCGCTATTGGTTATTGACCGGAAACGTATCTCGGTCATGTCTACATAGTTCTCGAACCCGTAGGGTCCGCACGCTTAACGTTCGGTAATATGAGTTTATGTGTTTTGATGAACCGAAGGTAGTTCGGAGTCCCGGATATGATCATGGACATGACGAGGAGTCTCGAAATGGTCGAGACATAAAGATCGATATATTGGATGACTATGTTTGGACTTCGGAAGGGTTCCGGATAAGTTCGGACAAATACCGGAGTACCGGGGGTTACCGGAACCCCCCGGGGAGTGTAATGGGCCTATTGGGCCTTAGTGGAGAATAGGAGGGGTGAATAGGGCAGGCCGCGCGCCCCCTCCCCCTCTAGTCCGAATTGGACAAGGAAGGGGGGACGCCCCATTTTTCCTTCCCCCCTCTCTCCTCCTTCCTTCCCTCCTACTCCTACTCTTGGAAGGGTTGGAGTCCTACTCCCGGTGGGAGTAGGACTCCCCTTGGGGCGCGCCTAGGAGGCCGCCCCCCTCCCCCTCCTCCACTCCTTTATATACGGGGGAGGGAGGCACCCCAGAGACACACAAGTTGATCAGTTGATCTTTTAGCCATGTGCGGTGCCCCCTCCACCATAATCCACCTTGGTCATATCGTAGCGGTGCTTAGGCGAAGCCTTGCGTCGGTAGCATCATTATCACCGTCATCACGCCGTCGTGCTGACGGAACTCTCCCTCGAAGCTCTGCTGGATCGTGAGTTCGTGGGACGTCACCGAGCTGAACGTGTGCTGAATTCGGAGATGCCGTGTGTTCGGTACTTGGATCGGTCGGATCGTGAAGACGTATGACTACATCAACCAAGTTGTGATAACGCTTCCGCTTACGGTCTACGAGGGTACGTAGACAACACTCTCCCCCTCGTTGCTATGCATCACCATGATCTTGCGTGTGCGTAGGAATTTTTTTGAAATTACTATGTTCCCCAACAGATTCGAATGCCGCCTAGGCCATTCCGGAGAGCTTTGCGACCTCGCAGACGCAGGCAGTCGACGTGTGTGATTCGTCGCAGCTCATTCGGGCGCGAATGAGCACGGGCTCCGGCAGTGCCCGGGCTGCCCTCGACATGTTCAACGGAATGACCGAATAAGAGTCGGTGTGTTTTATTTGCTCTTGTTCAATCAGATTTTTAGCATAGACCGCTAGTTCATTTCGCTCATGACGAACGCTTGTAAACTCTAATCATGTAGGAGGCGTTCTTGTCGAACATGATCATTGACAATGAAAATCTGACCGAAATGGAGTATGAATTGGAGGCCACCATCACATTTGAAGTTGGGACAACATCCGATCCCAATCCGAGCAAGAAGAAGACCAAGACGCCGAAGGCAAGAGGTCCGACATTCTCAACATTTGAGGACATCTTGTTGGTCAAAGCTTGGTTGGCCACAACGATGGATCCAATATGTGGCACCTAGCAAAAGGGTAACACCTATTGGTCGAAGATTTGGAAGGAGTATCACGAGCAAAAGGAGTATGTGGAGCCGCATCCTATCATGACCACTTGCAATGTGGCATCTCTCCAACATCGTTGGGGGATCATTCAAGGGGAAGTGAACAAGTATGTCGGCTACTACCCACAAGTGACCAAACGCCCTCAAAGTAGGATGGGAGTCGCAACTCACGTAATCTCGATTGCCTCATCTTGTCGTCCATTGCATATGCTTCTTGTGTTTGCATTCTTGTGCTCATACATATGTTGTTTGCTAGACGGTGGTGGCGGCCACTTTGTATCACGAGGTGGAGAAGAAGCCATTTGCTTTTAGCCATTGTTGGGTCATATTGAATGGCAAGCCGAAGTGGAACCAAGTTGTGGCCGACCTCAAGTCCGGCAAGAATAGGAATGATGGCTCAATCTCCAACCAATCAATTGGGTTGGACGATGAAGAGGACAATGCTGTCGTCACGAATGGAAAAGCCACCATGCCAAAGGACAACTGTCAAGTCAAGGGAAACAAGTGGGAGAAGGCACGCGCCGCCCATGATGCCGCGGCTACCAAAATGTCGTCCACATGGATGGGCATTTTTTCAGTGAGAGAGAACAAGAAGGAGGAGAGGTACAAGGTCATGTTGAATGCGCAAAAGGAAAGGATAGAGTGGGACCGAAAGAGGGCGGAGAAGAAACTGAAAATTGAGAGGGAGAAGATCGAGTTGGAGAAGCAACAAGCGGCGATCAAATGGGAGCTCGAGAAGGCCAAGACATTTGGCGACATAGAGCTTGAGAAGGAGAGGTTGCAACCCTCACGCGACACGGAAGATGCGAGGATCATGCTGGCGAACGAGACCCTCTTGGATGAGCATGCGAAGAAGTGGCTTGCAGACAAGAGGAAGGAGATCAACGACCGTAGGGACTACGAGGCGGCGAGGGCAGCTACAGCCTGGATGCAGGCGGAGGAGGCAGCCCGGATGCAGGCTGAAGAGGCTGCCCGGATGCAGGCAGAGCAGGACGCCTTCCGCTTGGAGCAGACGCCCAGCCAGTGATCCGAGGCCATTCGTCATGCTCGGACGTTGATTTCATTCTGCCATGTCTGGTTTCTTGAACTATGATTTGCTTTGCTTTGTATTGAACTTTGGCATTCATACAGTTTGTACTGTATGATTGACATACATGAATTACATGAATTTGAGAATCGAAATTTGCGGTATATGAATGTGCGGCATAATATTTGAGGGGTGCCCGATCAGTGCCCGCGGACGTGTCCGGACGCGTCCGCGGACGTTTGAGGGGCCGGATTTGCCAAATCTGGCTGTAGATGCTCTTACACACTAGCTTGACATAGAACTATCAACTATGCGAGTTGGCTCGAATAGTTTTTAGTACCATACCGCTAAGCATGGAAGGAGACCAATATATAAGGAGAATGCAGTGTTTTTTAAGTATTACTAGAACCATGTGCAACCCACGTGCATCGATTAATTTAAGAGTTTGTTTAGGAATATCTAGATGTGCTCTAATTATTTCATATCTAAGTGAGTTAATTAAGTATAAATAGAAAAAAAGGAAAAGTAAATATCCACACAAATCTCCGCGTAAGATCAATGACAGGACTTAGACGTATAATACTTATAGCGCATTTGAAAGATCGTGGATGTCGCCTAGAGGGGGGTTGAATAGGCGCTTTAAAATAATTACGGTTTAGGCTTGAACAAATGCGGAATAAACCTAGCGGTTAATTTGACAAGCACAAAACCTACAACAACTAGGCTCACCTATGTGCACCAACAACTTATGCTAAGCAAGATAAACAACTAAGTGATAGCAAGATATATGACAAGAAACAATATGGCTATCATAAAGTAAAGTGCATAAGTAAAGGGTTCGGGTAAGAGATAACCGAGGCACGCGAAGACGACGATGTATCCCGAAGTTCACACCCTTGCGGATGCTAATCTCCGTTTGGAGCGGTGTGGAGGCACAATGCTCCCCAAGAAGCCACTAGGGCCACCGTAATCTCCTCATGCCCTCGCACAATGCAAGATGCGGTGATTCCACTAAGGGACCCTTGAGGGCGGTCACCGAACCCGTACAAATGGCAACCCTTGGGGCGGTCACCGAACCCGTACACTTTGGCAACCCTTGGGGGCGGTCACCGGTACCCGTCAAATTGCTCGGGGCGATCTCCACAACCTAATTGGAGACCCCGACGCTTGCCCGGAGCTTTACACCACAATGATTGAGCTCCGAACACCACCAACCGTCTAGGGCGCCCAAGCACCCAAGAGGAACAAGCTCAAGGGCACCAAGCACCCAAGAGTAATAAGCTTCTCAACTTGTAACTTCCACGTATCACCGTGGAAAACTCAAACCGATGCACCAAATGCAATGGCAAGAGCACACGGAGTGCCCAAGTCCCTCTCTCTCAAATCCCACCGAAGCAACTAATGCTAGGGAGGAAAATGAGAGGAAGAACAAGAAGGAGAACACCAAGAACTCCAAGATCTAGATCCAATGGGTTCCCCTCACATAGAGAAGAAAGTGATTGGTGGAAATGTGGATCTAGATCTCCTCTCTCTTTTCCCTCAAAAACTAGCAAGAATCCATGGAGGGATTGAGAGTTAGTAAGCTCGAAGAAGGTCAACAATGGGGAAGAACACGAGCTTAATGGATAAGGTTCATTGGGGAAGAAGACCCCCTTTTATAGAAGGGGAAAAATCCAACCGTTATGTGCTCAGCCCGCACACGAGCGGTACTACCGCTCCACGAGGGAAAAGAAGCAGGGAAAAGGAGCAACCAAACATAAACCTTGGGGCGGTAGTAGCGCTTATAAGCGGTACTACCGCGCACCCCAGCGGTACTACCGCTGGAGGAGCAGAACACGGGACCAAAAATGCAGTAGCGGTACTACCGCCCGACCGGAGCGGTACTACCGCTTACAGGCGGTACTACCGCCCATCGGGGTGGTACTACCGCTTATAGGCGGAACTGCCGTGCCTTACTGCCGTGCAACTACTGCAAAACTCGACACGAAAAATGCAAGACCCAAAATCGAGGCGGTACCAGCGCGGAACCGTAGCCATACTACCGCTTATGGCCATAGGCGGTACTACCGCTTTGGACAGCGGTACTACCGCTTGGGGCGACAAGCGGTACTGCCGCTCTGGCCGCGGTACTACCGCAGGGAGAAAACCAGAACTGCCATAACTTCTTCATATGAGCTCCGAATTGAGCAAACTCAAGCTTGTTGGATACAAGACGATGAGTAGCATCAAAACATCGACTGGTTATAATAAGAAGAGGCAGGGGAGGTATGCCAACAAATAGAGGAGTGAAACCTCCAACCGAGAAGAACCGGCATAACTTCCAACATCGAAAACATCATAGAAGATGCGAGTGAACTCCGTTTTCGATGAACTCGAGCTTGTCATCAAGATGACCATAAGCTCCAAAACTCACAAAGAGAAGAACCAAACAAGAACCAACAAAGATGATGCAAGGATGCAATGGTTTGAGCTCTCTATGAACGATACGATCAAGCTACTCATCGAGAGCCCCCCTTGATAGTACGGCAATCGATCCTATAACCCGGTCTCCCAACTACCATCAGGAGACCGGTAAAATAGAAAACCTATCAAGAGCAAACCTTTGCCTTGCACATGGTCCACTTGAGCTAGATGATGACGATCTTGACTCCCTCAAGTTAGACCACCTTTCTTGGTTGTGTTGGCTCGATGAAGACTAGTTGATTGCTCCCCCATACTCCACTATGGGTGAGCCACTCTTCCGCACATCTTCACAAGTCCATTGTCACCACAATGGACGGCAAGCTTCAAGCATTTGATCTCTTCATGATGCTTCACTTGAACTTGCACACCGCAACATCTTCACAAGTCCATTGTCGCCACAATGGACGGCAAGCTTCAAGCATTTGATCTCTTCATGATGCTTCACTTGAACTTGCACACAGCAACCTAACCCCACAAAGAACTCTCACGAAGATCATGGGTTAGTACACAAAGCGTAATTGACAATGCTTACCACACCATGGGATCGCTTGATCCCTCTCGGTACATCTTGTGCGCTTTGTGTGTTGATCAACTTGATTCACTCTTGACTTAGTCTTGATCAACCTTGACTCTTTCCAACTCTCTTTATTTGGATGATGTCTTGAAGGTAAACATGAATGATCACACAATCTTCTTCTTCAAGACATGCTTGCAATAAGCTCTACTCTCACATGACCAATCTTTGGATAATTCCTTAATAACACCTTGGTCACCACATAAACTCCTTGAAACCAACACATGGACTTCAAGAAATGCCTATGGACAAATCCTTCAAATATAACTCAAGGCAACCATTAGTCCATAGAGATTGTCATCAATTACCAAAACCAAACATGGGGGCACCGCATGCTCTTTCAGCATTTACATTTGCTTTAACAAAACTGATAATTTAAAGCACGTGTGTCCACGTGAATATGCATGACTTTTTTCAAGAAAACTTCTAATCTATTCTTTTTTAATCATGGCAATACAACGAACACCAGAAATAATAAAAACTACATCCAGATCTGTAGCATCTAGTGACAACTACAAGGACTGAAGCGAGCTGAAGAAGCGCCGCCGTCATCGCCCCTCCCTCGCTGGAGCAGTGCAAAATTTGTTGTAGTAGATAGTCGGAAAGTCGTTGTGTTAAGATCCCATAGGACCAGCGCACCAGAACAGCAATCGTCGTCGATGAAGAGTAGCGTAGATCGGAAGGGTCCAACCTAAAAACACACAAATGTAGACGAACGACAACCAAATGCGAGCAGATACACCAAAGACAGATCCACCGGAGACACACCTGCACACGTCCACTGATGATACTAGACGCACCGCCATGAGAGGGGCTAAGTGGGGAGAACCTTATTCCATTTTCAGAGAGCCGCCGCCGTCTCGCCTTCCTGAGCAGGACACAAACCCTAACGAAACTTGAAGAAATATCTAAAAAAGGAGCCCTCCCGCCGACAAGGATCTAGATCCACCGTGCCCCATGGCCCTAAGGCCATTTGAGATGAGGCGGAGTGGTGGCAACACCGATGGGAGGCAGAGAAACCCTAATTTTTCTTGGGAAGGAGGACAAGAGGTGGCGGCTCAACTATGCACGGCATGCCCTTCGGCCAGGTTTCTGTTCGGGTTGAATATGCATGACTAAAAACTTGTAACTCGTCAGTTTCCACAAGACTCTTCAAAAAATTTCTGACAACTCGCAGCTCGTCAGTTTTCACAGGGATATTGTCCAAGCCTTCCTTTTCTTTTTCTCACTGTCCACGGGGCTCTTTTATCACCTGACTTCTTGTACTAATTTTCGCACGAGCAACGACCAGATCGAATAGGTCACATTCGGGTTTGCAACTTTCAGGCAGAAAACTAGATTTTCAATATTTTCTGCACATTTGGTCGCCCGATTGTGCCTTCAAGATGACCTCTGATGGATAAGTGTTGAACATTAAAGTTGTTCAGCTCATTAAGAAGAAAAAGTTTATTGTTGGAGTCATCTCAATTGAAAGTCAAATGTGATCTCCATGACCGGCACAAGAGGGTTTCCGCACGATGTGCTTGCTGAGACTGCTCTTTAATTGTTTTGAATTATCCTTAGTGTCGTCTGTCGTGGGCTCGTGGCAGTGTCTGTCCGAGATGGAACCGTCCTAGATGCAATCCTCTGGATCATGGTCGTCGATGCAGTTGGTTTCTCTTGGACTTCGTCAGACAAAGCCGTGCCACCTCCCATTAGTGCCGCATGATAGCCAGGAAGGCCGCGCAAGAAGCCAACTCTGAAGTTGTGATGCTCTCTCTACGCACGTAGCTACTCATCCTCTTGCATTCTCTGCCTTAGAGCATCTCTAGTGGATGGTGTAAATATGGACGTGTATATATACACCTTGCTAAAATATACACCTCTCAGTTTTTCAGTGGAACGTGTAAATTTGGACGTGTATATTCCAACAGCTATATTTTTGGATACTTTGCAAACTCTATATAGCAATGCATCAATGTGAAAGGCCGTTTTTTTTTAACATCCATTTCCTTGAACAGAATGTGTGCATCGTTTGTCTGCACATATAAATATATTGTTAACAAATGCACAATACATATAGAATATTGCACATCACAATAGAAGTACAAGATAGGCAACCACATATACAAATGCACAACACATATAGAATATTGCACATCACATATTGCACATCACATATAGAAGTAGAATATTGCGCATACCTTTTCTGCTATAGTCCTTCCACTTTCTTCCTTATTTAAAATCTGCTGAAGGCAACCACAAAATTTGGAGGTCTCTCTGTTAATCAATGTGTAACGGCAATTGATTGCATTAGGATTACGCTCCGGCCATGACGATTCCTTGTGTGTGTTGTAGTACTCTGAAATTTTAGCCCAATAAGCATCTCGGTTTTGATCAGTCCCAACAATATCCAAACTTGTATTTGCCCATGCTGCTATGAGAACCTTGTCCTCATCACTAGACCAATTTTTTCCTTTGTTGGATTTTCCTTTCTCTATTATTGCAGAACGTTGCTGCGTTGATGGTGTTGCTTGATGCTGAGTTGATGGAGTTGCCTGCTCTCCAATTGGACTTTCTGGTTGTGTTTGCGTGTAACCAAAACCAAGGGTGTCCAAGAAGCTTTGGTCAGCATCCATCTGCAAGCAACCAATAGTACCTCTGAAGAAAACATACAACGACTATCAGAGTCAAAGCAAACAGCTATTGTAAACATTAAGTCATGGTAGTGTGCGCCGAAACAATTACAGTATAGGAACAAACACACAAGAGTAACTCGGTTACTAGAGGACTGTAAAAAAAAAGTCTTGTACATCTGTGTGCTATACATTCACATGCAGGGAAGAAATTATAGAAGGAATAAGGGTATGAAATTACCCAACTTAGACAATGAAAAAGGATGTGTTACTACAGTAGTTACAGTTCTAAGGAAAGGGAGTTACAGTTAACGTCGTCAGGTACTGTAACATAACATAGGCGCAAATTACAAAGGCTGACAGAGCGACAGATCATAGGAACAACAAAACACAGAGAATACCAAATTACACTGACCTAAAAAGAAGAAATACAAGTCCTCAGTAAGTGTAATAGAAGTGTACTAGAGCTGTAAGCAAACTTTAAACCCGACTACTGGACACAGTGAATCATGGTCATTTTAACTGTGAAAAGAGTTCCACATGATAGTAAATGATGGACAGATCTCAAATACTAGTACAAAAATAAACTTGAAAGATGGTCAACAACAGCCGCAGAAATGCTATTGAAATTACAATGAACCGTGAAGCAAAAGTGCAGGAAAAAGAGGAAATTCAGAACATGAGAGACAAAACTCAATTTTAGTGACAGGACAATTACACAATAGAACAGTGGAAATAGAGGGGAAGGCACACAACATACATGGACAGAAGATTGTAAGAAAGAACAGCATTACAGGGCAGAAAGTTACGCCTGACTAACTATACGCCGAAAATACAACCGCTGTAAACTGCCAGAAAATCGTAACTAATGAACTATTGGCTGCGCATCTTAACTTTGCTGATAAACCAACCGAGCGCACGGCGAAGACAAGCACATGCAACTCTACACTACATCTAGACGAACAACTAAGATTACCCCCCAAAAAAACGAACCGCAAATGCCTGGCATTAGAAATTAGTACATGAACGCCCCTGCTGCTCGAGAAGGTCGCCAGTCCAGTGGCTAAACTAGGGCGCGTGCCGGCACCGGCGCCGCCGCCAGATCGGGCTGCAGGGCGTGCGGCCGCCACCCCTGCATCTCCCCCCTCCCCCCCACCGCTCCGCCGCCCACGAGCGGGAGCGGGAGGCTTTTTTCTCTTCTTTTCCCTTCTGTTCGCGAGCCCACGAGCATGGTTCGGTCGTGTTTAGTCCCACGCCAGGTAGGCTCGTGGGAGCGACGTGTATAGGTACACGACCTGATACACGATCCACTGGGAAACATTTTTTGATTTTGATCGTGTATATTTAGCATCCACCTCCATATACACCATCCACTAGAGATGCTCTTAAGCTACTAAGTTGCTTTAGCTCTACGAATAATTAGTACTGTACTTGGAACCTAAATGATGGTGATTGTAGTTTGCTTTGGCCTATACTCTCTACATTAAGCTACTAACAGTGGCATAGCCTGGATTTTCGGCCGGGATGGTCCAATTGATATGAAAAATATATTTACATCATAAATACAATATCCCAACATACTAGCAGAGGCGGAGCTATGTGTTAAGATGAGGGGGCCAATGCCCCCTCCCTCACCCTAACTTTGAATAAATTTATGAAAAAAAAATATGGGAGGACTTATATGGGAATTTTGGGTGCTACCCTATATGCGTGAACGAAACAAAAAACTGGAGAACCACGACCTTTTTGCTGCTACCCTGTGCGCGCGAACGGACCAAAGAATTGAAGAAACACATTAGCAGGTATGGAAAAGGTTAATTACTATCGGAGTTCAAGAGTTTAAGAGTGACTTCACATATTAGCTTTGACCCCACCCACCCCCCCCCCCCCAGGGCGCAAAAAAAAATTAGCTTTGTCTCGGGTCAAACTTTCTAAACTTTGACCAAGTTTATAAAAAAATAGCATCCACAATCCAAAGTCAACAAAGTCAATACCATTAGAATCAGCATTCAATATATTTTTATACTATATATATTTTTTATTGTGAAATTTTAGATTGTTTTTGATAAACTTGGTCAAACTTTATAATGTTTGTCTTAGGTCAAAGCTAATACGCGGAGTGAATAAAAACAAAGGGAGTATTTCATCACCTCGTGCTTTTTTTAATTTGCTGGCACACGGTATTCATAAAATTTCCTACCCTCGGTCGTTAAAGTTAGGCACTACACTTACAAAACTGTAGTGTGATGATAATACTTTCTCATTGTACAGCTAAATACTATGACCTCCTCCCGGAAACATAAGTCAGGTTGTTAAGTTTCACAAAGTTCTTTGGAAAAAATATTAACATATATAGTACCCAATTAATATCAATACATCAGTCAGGTAACATATATTTTTATATGACCTGCTCAAATATAAAAAGTTTGACTTATGGTAAAAAAATCTTCCGCCTTATTCGTTGGTAGGGGGTTTATTGTTCCAAAATTTGTGTTAAGAAAGTGAAAAGGAAGAAACTCATTTGAAAATCTAAGCGATTTGAACATTTCTGTCGGAGTAAATGGCCACGGGTAGCCTAACCGACTCCCCCTGGCTCTTCAACGAATTATCAGGCCATTCGAGCCTTCAAGCATCCAGAGCATGGGGCCGCCTTCCTCCGGCCGGCTATCCCCAGGGCCGACTACCAGAAGGCGACCCGGCCTCAAAAACCTTTCCGAAGAAAACTACGAGATGGCCGACTCCAGGAAGCCGGCCCCAAGAGGACCGACTCCCAGAAGCCGGCCATGAAGAGAGCCGACTCCCAGAAGCCGGCCAAGACTGCACCCATTAGGGCTGCACCCACATAACGGTGATAAGACGGGGCGTGGCCGCAGTACAACCCACTACCCCCGAATCCCGGAACAGGCATGGCCACAGGGCGCCGTACGGGTCAGCCATCCCACGTCCGGCGCGGCACTGTAGCCATGTTGACCTCGATGTCACCCACGACAGGCGCCAGTACGGCCCGCGGGGGCGGGCCCCTTTAGCCAGAGAGACGCTCGAAGGCGGCCCGGCCTCCCCTAGTCGGCCAGGGGCGTAGCCGGCTCCCAATAGCCGGCTACCTCCCTCCCTTGAAACATGTGCATCATTAAGGAGACAAGACGAGGTGATGCTACAGTGAGAGCCCGCAAGGCGGCGGCACTATAGCCACGCTTACCTCGACAAAGCCCTCGTCATCAGAGGCGAGGCAACAGTAACCAGCCGCCGACAAGGCCCCCAAGCGGTGGGGCCGGCCTGTCGGCCAAGAGGCGGCAGCCGGCGGGACCCACCAGTCGGCGGGCCCCAATGGCCGGCGGAGAAGCCGGCGAGCACAGACACTGACGGCTGGGACCCGCGCCCAGCCGGATTACCATTGTACCCCTGGGGGGTAGGCCTATATAAACCCCCCGGGACACCCATGCAAAGGGTTGATCTCACATAGTTTCACACACCACATAGAA
Organism: Aegilops tauschii subsp. strangulata; assembly: GCF_002575655.3. NCBI lineage: Eukaryota > Viridiplantae > Streptophyta > Magnoliopsida > Poales > Poaceae > Aegilops > Aegilops tauschii. The sequence goes on along the minus strand of NC_053039.3, from coordinate 384,703,320 downwards.
AGAAAAGGAGAGCTAGCCTTGCCCTTCTCTTCCCCTAGCCAAACAGCTCAAGGAGCACTTGTAGCTACTTGTATTGATCTAGTGATCATGCGGAGACCCCGCAGAGCAGGACTAGGGGTGTTATCTCCACGGAGAGCCCCGAACCTAGGTAAGATCCGTCGGCTTGCATGTCTTCGCCTTATCCCGTTTCCAGGCACCGGCGATGTCTTACTGGCTCCCACAATGATAAGCCATCCGTTGGCATATGTCGCACCTACCACCCGACATTTGGCGCCCACCGTGGGGCCAGGTGCACCGTCGTCCGGAGACCTGTTCTGGACGGGAACACTTTTCCTTCCCCGCGAGCGTAGCCAGCCCGCTACGCCCGATGGCGCTTGCCCTGACGCGCAGCAAGGCGTGGACGACGCCTACGCGGCGAGCTGCCTCGCCGACCTTCTTGGCGAGACTCGCATCTCCGACGAGCCCACTACCCCGAGAGCCGCCTCGTCAGCCTCCTCGACCAGCTTCATGTCTCCAGCGAGCTTGCTGTGGACTTGGAGTCGGTCGGCTCCACCGACCCGATGCTTGTCGACTCCGACACGGCATCGCTTGACGCCTTCCCCACCGACGTGGTGATCTTCGACGACCCTCTCCCTCGAGCCGACAGTGGCAGCAGCGCTGTCACCGAGGTGCTGGTCATCAGCCACGGCGCTGACTCGGGCGAGAACGCCCACGACGCCCTGCAAGCGGCACTGCACGACTTGTCCGTCCCCATCCCGGCCGATGCCGACGCCGAGACTCTGGAGGCACGCCGCCTCGCCCTCATCGCGGAGGGCCAGAAGATAGCCTCCATGAGACGCCTCACTGAGGCTCACCAGCGCGAAGTCGACCGCGCCGCCTTTGGTACGCCGCCTCATGGCGGGCCGAGCCGAGCCGGTCTCGTCAAGAAGCGCGGCGCGGCCATTGCCAGCATGCTGGGGGCAGACCGCCCAGTCTACGCCACGCCACTCGAGAACCTGCGTGCCGCTCAGGCGGCCGCAGAAGAGTTGAACGGGCTGGGGGCTGACGAGCTCCCCTACATGACAAGGCGCATCCAGCAGCTGATCGACGCGGCCGCAGAACGGCATGAAGCCGGCGCCCGCTCTGAGAGTCCTCCCCCACGCCGAGAACACGCCGCGACATCCCGGTCGCCGACTGCGAGCGGCGCCCGTGCGAGGAAAGACAAGGAGCCGGCTGCTAGCCGCAGCCGGACTCGAATCACCATTGAGCGCGATGCAGAAGGCCGCCCCCGAGCGGTGGAACGCCAAGGCAATCCGCCTCCCCCCCCGCCTCGTGGGGAGAGATATCCCACCCCGCCGCCGGTCACGCATCCGACTCTCGGTGGCCGACTAGGACACCGCGAAGGAGTCGGCGAGAATGATGCCCGCCACCGGATCGACCGCCTAGCGCGATCCCTGGCGTTAGAAGAAGAAGATGATGTCGGCCCGCCTTGCTTCGGCCCCCGCATCCGCGACGAGCCCTTCCCCAAAGGGTTCTCACTCCCTAGAGACACGCCCAAGTACAACGGCTCTGTGAAGCCGGAAGATTGGCTGATCGACTACTCTACCGCGGTCAGCATAGCAAACGGCAACAGGCGCGTCGCCGTGAAGTACGTCCCTCTCATGCTTCAAGGCACGGCACACACCTGGCTGAACAGCCTCAAGCCCTACAGCGTCAACAGCTGGCTAGACTTCACGGAAGTCTTCGTCCGCAACTTCACCAGCACATACAAGCGGCCTCCCAAGCCCCGCCAGCTCTCCTTGTGCGTCCAAGGACCCAGCGAATCGACTCGCGACTACCTCACGCGGTGGGCCGAGCTCCGCAACTCCTGCGAGGGGGTGCACGAGGTTCAAGCCATAGAATACTTCACCGCCGGGTGCAGAGAGGGCACCCTCCTCAAGCACCGACTCCTCTGCGACGAGCCGACTACCCTCGACGAGCTGCTGGTCATAGCAGACAAGTACGCCACGGCCGACTCCTCGATGAAGACCGAGCTCCGAGTGGACGCCTCTGGGAAGGTGCTCGCTCCGGCTCCCAAGACGCCGGCTGGCGACTCCAACCGACGCCCCTACCAGAACGACCACAAGCGCAAGGCCCCTATGCCGCCTTCCACCAGTCGGCAGGTGGCCACCGTCGAAGACGAGCAGCCCGAAGAGCGGTCCGCTCCCAAGAAGAGCCGTCCAACCACACGACCCGGAAATGCCACTGGCTCACACGGATCTCCAAGGGCGAGGGGCTGGTGCCGCCTTCGCCTCCCGGCCCGCCGCCTCCAGCCCCCCAGCAGCCGGCTGCTCGACCAGCAGTCGGAGCCATTCAGGATGAGTTCCCAGATGAGCACGCCGCCTACGTCGTCTTCACGAGCCAGAGTGAAGACAAGCGCAGTCGGCGCCGACAGCACCAAGAGGTCAACGCGGTCGCCTCCAGCAACCCCGAGTTCATGCATTGGTCTAAAAGGCCTATCAGCTGGAGCCGGGCCGATCACCCAGAGTGTAACACCCCGCATGTAACTTGCCATATTTGAAACTCCGACTCTTGCCATTTCCGGCTATGTGATATGATTTTCCCTCCGTTGTCGTGTTTTGTTTTTCGTTTTGTATTTTGTCTTGTCATGCATTTTCATATCATGTCATCATGTGCATTGCATTCGCATACGTGTTCGTCTCATGCATCCGAGCATTTTCCCCGTTGTCCGTTTTCCAATCCGGCGCTCCTATCTCCTCCGATGCACCCCTCTTGTTTTCTTTCGTGTGCGTGTGTCAAACTTTCTCGGAATGGACCGAGGCTTGTCAAGTGGTCTTAATATACCACCCGGAGACTACCGGTCAAGTTTCGTTCCATTCGGAGGTCGTTTGGTACTCCAACGGTTAACCGGGCATCCGCAAAGTCCATTTGAGTGTCCAGCAAAACCCCCTCCAAAACCAGCCCAAAACCTACCAAACTCTTTTCCATGCTCTAGGTCGTTCGATCACGATCGTGTGGGCGAAAACCGCACCTCATTTGGAGTCTCCTAGCTCCCTCTACCTATTTATATGTGGGCATCCCGAAAACGAAATCGCAGTCTCCCGTAACCCTAATTTCCCCTCTCCGCGGGCGGACGCGTCCAGCGCCCGCCGGACAAACGCGCCGCCGCGCCCGGCGAACCAGCGCCCGCCACCTGTCACCGCCGCCCCCGCCGCCGCGCCGGCCCGCGAAGCCCGCCGTGGGCCCGCCGGCCCGTTCGCCGCCGCCCGCGCCTGCCCGAGCGCCTCCTAGCCGGTCCGCGCCTCCGCGCCGCCCCGCCGACCCGCCGGCGCCGCCCCGCTGACCCGCCGCCGCGCCGGCCGGCCGCCGCCGCCACCACCGCGCGCTCCCTCCGGCGCCGCCGCGCCCACCGGCGACCGCCGCCTCCGGCCGGTGCCCTCCTCCGGCCCCGGTTCCCCTCGCCGTCCGCCGCCCCGACGGCCCTGCCTCGCCGTCGCCATCGAGCACGAGCTCGGGAGCCCGATCCGATCGGATCTGGTACTGTTCCCGTTGACTTCTTCGTCCCCCTTTTTTTCTTCCAAGTCCTGGAATTCATCAGCATATGCACTTATTCCCGATACGATAACTTCTTGCATGTAGCTCCGATTCGCGCGTGTAATATGTCAAATTGTTCATCTCGTAATGCTCTTCATTTTGTTTAATTGAACCATGTTCATTGGAGGTCATCTTGATGCCCAAATCTTCGTTGGAAGAGGGCTAGTTGCTGTTATTCTCTGGTTATTAGCAGAACTTGGAGATTTGTCTTTTTTGTATCATTTATTCCGTGCATCTTTTGAGCATGAGCTCTACATGTGTTTTGAAGTATGCCATGCCTTCTTTCCAGTGGTGTAGTCCATGTATTTTTGTGATCTCTGTGGTGACTAGCACAAGCATGCAAAGTAGGCCCCGTAATATTTCTGATTTCAGGGACAGTGATTTCTCTAAGTCTTTGTCTGATGTAATTTTGTTGCCATGTAAACGTGATGCTACAGAGAGATCCATGCATATTTTGGAGATGTTCAGTAAGGATGGTTTGTAGATATAGTTGTAATTGATCCATTCCTACAATTGGTTGCAATTTTAGAGTACCATAGCATGACTCAATCTTGCTCTACTTTTGCTATAAATTATTTCTGGCAGATTCTTAACATAATATGCATTTTTGCCAAGCTTATTGTAGTTGATCCATACATGCTATGCAATTGTTCTTGTCATGGATAGCTTCATAAACATGCCATATTGCTGTAGGTATGCTTGGTTTGTCATTCATTGCTCTATAGTGAGTGCATCAAGCTCACAAAGAGGCCTACATATTAATATTTCTGCCATGCTCTGTTTTCTGCTAAGTCTGAAACCTGATAACGGAACTTGCTATGTTTACATACTTGCCATCATATCTTCTGGTCCTTTTTGGCTTATGGTCAATAAGGGACTTTTGTCATGTGCATTTAGTACAACACTACCATGCTTTGTTTTGCTATTTTAAGTTCCTGTAGCATGTTGATTTCGTGCTCTGAACATTGCTACCTGATGCTGATTTCTGCCATGTCCAGTTTTTCACTAAGTCTGTGAACCTGTAATCTTTTGCACTTTTGCCATGCTTGTTTGAGCTTGATATGTTGTGAACTAGCCGTAGCTCACTGCTCATCTTTTGTCAAGCATCTCCTGTAGATTACTGCCATGTGCTTTGTTGCTATGTTGGGGTGCTGTAGCATTGTTGCTTGTTGCATTTTAAGTGCTATCTTGCTGTTTATCGCAGATCAGTGTCATTCTTGTTTTGCTTGCCATTTGCAAACCGTGCATCCGATTCCGGTGATCTTTATATAGATTTCGACCGAAATCATCTCATCTTTCCAGTGGCATGCTTGGTTTGCCAAGTTACTGCCATGTTCATCATTTTCCTTCCGGAGCACGCATATGCATCGCATATCATTTCTTGCATATCATACATGTTTTGTATCATGTTGCTTGCGCATTCCTCGTTGTTGATTGTGGTTCCGTTTGTTTGTGTTCTTGTCTTGGGTAGAGCCGGGAGACGAGTTCGTGAACGAGGAACCTGTCGAGTACGCTTACGAGGATCAAGCTTTCGACAACTCTGAGAATCTTGCAGGCAAGATGACCACCCCTCGAAATCACTTCTATCTTTGCTATGCTAGTTGTTCGCTCTATTGCCATGCTCGCTACCTATCACTTGCTATATCATGTCTCCCATTTTAGCCATGTCAGCCCTAACCATCCTTTCCTAGCAAACCGTTGTTTGGCTATGTTACCGCTTTTGCTCAGCCCCTCTTATAGCGTTGCTAGTTGCAGGTGAAGTTGAAGTTTGTTCCATGGCGGAACATGGATATGTTGGGATATCACAATATCTCTTATTTAATTAATACATCTATTTATTTTGGTAAAGGGTGGAAGGCTCGGCCTTATGCCTGGTGTTTTGTTCCACTCTTGCCGCCCTAGTTACTGTTATACCGGGATTATGTTCCTTGAGTTTGCTTTCCTTACGCGGTTGGGTGATTTATGGGACCCCCTTGACAGTTCGCCTTGAATAAAACTCCTCCAGCAAGGCCCAACCTTGGTTTTACCATTTGCGACCTATACCTTTTTCCCCCGGGTTTTCTACAGCCCGAGGGTCATCTTTATTTTAAACCCCCGGGCCAGTGCTCCTCTGAGTATTGGTCCAAACTGTCAGTCGCCGGTGGCCACCAGGGGCAACTCTGGTCTGGCCTATCGGAAGCTTGGACAATCTGGTGTGCCCTGAGAACGAGATATGTGCAGCTCCTGTCGGGATTTGTCGGCACATTCGGGCGGCTTTGCTGGTCTTGTTTTACCATTGTCGAGATGTCTTGTAAACCGGGATGCCGAGACTGATCGGGTCTTTCCGGGAGAAGGTTTATCCTTCGTTGACCGTGAGAGCTTATGATGGGCTAAGTTGGGACACCCCTGCAGGGTATTATCTTTCGAAAGCCGTGCCCGCGGTTATGAGGCAGATGGGAATTTGTTAATGTCCGGTTGTAGATAACTTGTCACTTGACCCAATTAAAATACACCATGTGCGTGTGTAACCGTGATGGTCTCTTCTCGGCGGAGTCCGGGAAGTGAACACGGTCAGTGTTATGTATGATGTAAGTAGGCGTTCAGGACCTCTTCTTGGTCATTGCTAGATGACGTCCGTTCCGTTGCTTCTCTTCTCGCTCTCATTTGCGCAAGTTAGCCACCATATATGCTTTTGCCGCTGCAGCTCCACCTCTTTGCACCTCCTTGTCCTACAAGCTTAAATAGTCTTGATCTCGCGGGTGTGAGATTGCTGAGTCCCCGTGACTCACAGATACTTCCAAACAGTTGCAGGTGCCGACGATGCCAGTGCAGACGATGGCGTCAATCTCAAGTGGGAGTTCGACGAGGAACGTGGTCGTTACTATGTGTCTTTTCCTGATGATCAGTAGTGGAGCCCAGTTGGGACGGTCGGGGATCTAGCATTTGGGGTTGTCTTATTTTCATCTGGATTTTGACCGTAGTCGGTCTATATGATTGTATTTTGGATGATGTATGATGATATTTATGTATTGTGTGAAGTGGCGATTGTAAGCCAACTCTTTATCCCTTTCTTGTTCATTACATGGGATTGTGTGAAGATGACCCTTCTTGCGACAAAACCACTATGCGGTTATGCCTCTAAGTCGTGCCTCGACACGTGGGAGATATAGCCGCATCGTGGGCGTTACAAGTTGGTAATCAGAGCCATCCCCGACTTAGGAGCCCCCTGCTTGATCGAATCGCTGGCGTTGTTGAGTCTAGAATAAAAATGTTTTGAGTCTTAGGATTATATATATCGGAGAGTAGGATTCTTTTTACTCCTCAGTCCCTTCATCGCTCTGGTGAGGTCTCCTGACGTAGAAGTTTTGACTACTCTCTCCTCAAATTTCACTAAATTTTTTTTAGGATCACGCGGGTATCTTGGAATCGTTCTGATCGATTTGTGACGAGAACATTGTTCTTGGTGCCTCCTGTCATTTAGGGGTTGTGGCAGTGTCCCGGGGAGTTGAGCTCCGAGGTGTTGTCGTCACAATTTTATCGTTGCGGTTCTGGAATACCTGAGTTTCGCCGACATCGAAATCTCTTTTATGCAGTTGTTGGTGAGATCACCTCGACGCCACCCAGTACTGGGGCGGGAGTTCGGGAGTATTGCCATAACTTGTATAACGGATGTTTTTCGAAGGTTGAGGTAAACGATTTCCGAAGGTTTCTTGGTTATGTGTTGACGGATGGATACAGCTGGATCTAGGGATTGCTAGTTTGGGTGATATATATTTGTGTCCCCTGTATCCCCTACACCAGATTGCATAACCAGAAAGTTTCGGGAGTTTATAAGTGGGAATTCAAGTAGCCTTAGGATTTCTTTCCGACAGATGCATGATATGAGATTGGGGTTCGACGTCTAGTGGTCCGCCTGTATACGGTTGATTTTACAGTGGTCTCGTTGTGTCTTAAAGAGTCCATGGCTTTGCCGACTCGGGGACGCTTCGTATGTCATGTGCACAGCCTTGCACATGATGGTGCTGTACGATTGAGCCCGTGTGGGCCCCACCACGAAAACTTCGGACGAAATATCTATCATATGTTTGTTCCGGCTTATTCTGCAAGCCAATACTTTGTTTTATTTTGTATTGTGGTATTCGAGTTACTTCGAATTCATATGATCATTCCATATCTTTTTCAAGTGGCTTCTCAACTTATGAAAGTGTGATGATTTACTACGGAATTCATTCGTTCATCTTCGTTCGAATGTTTATTGTGAAGACTATATGTTGCAATTTCTATCCGTTGATCCTACTAATCTATTTGTCTATCAAGATGCTAACGGATGTCACCCTCTTCAGGATGGCTCCGCCAACGCGTCAGAATCCGGATCGCAATGAAGGGAGTCAAGCGAACCCTCCGCCACCACCTCCACCTCCGGAGGCATGGCAAGCAATCATGGCAGCCACCAACGCCAATGCTCATATGATTCTGCAACTCTTGCAAGAATGTACTCAAGGGCAAGGCAATCAAGGCAATCAAGGTCAAGGCAACAATCAGTTTCACTTTGCCACTCTCAACCAGTTTCTCGCAAATCAGCCCAAGTCTTTCAGCTACTGTGCCGAGGCCACGGATGCCGATGATTGGCTCGTGGACATCAACAAGCATTTTGAATGTAGCAATGTCAGGCCTAAGGACTATGTCAAGTTCGCTTCTTTCCAGCTCAAGGACCAAGCTGCTGATTGGTTTCAGCAATACAAAGATTCCAGAGGAGGTCGTGTGATCACTTGGACTGACTTCTGTCGGGACTTCAAGGCGCACCACATTACACAAAGTGTTGTTGAGAGCAAGCGTGAGGAGTTCCGCAATCTCAAGCAAGGAAACATGTCTGTGTATCAATACAACATTCAGTTTCAGAAACTTGCTCGCTTCGCTAAACAAGACGTTCCTGATGAGAAGAGCATGATCTATCACTTCAGAGGTGGCCTTAAAGAGGATCTGCAGTTAGCTCTCGTTCTTGTTGAGCCTACTCAGTTTGATCAATTCTACAATATGGCACTGAAGCAAGAGGCTGCTCAGCTCAAGTGTGAGGCTTCTAAGAAGAGAGTCAGAGACGCAGTTCAGTCTTCTTCTTCCTCACTTGTGACAGCTAAGCAACAGAAGTTCTGGTTGCCTCCTCCTCCTCCGTTTCGTCAGCCTTACCAGCAGAAGAACAAAGGTGGCCATGGTCCGTCCAACTCTTCCAACTCTGGCTATCAGAACAAGTCTCAGAATCAAGCTCCAAAGTCCAATGCTCCTTATCACCGTCCACTCTCAGAGGTGACTTGCAACAAATGTCAGCAGAAAGGTCACTATGCTAACAAGTGCTTCAACCAGAGGCGTCTTCCTCCTCCTCCTCCTGTCAGATCTTCCAGCAATGCAGTGGTCAAGCATAATCCAAAGTTTGCAAAGGTGAACATGATGAATGCAGCTCAAGCGGAGGATTCTACTGATGTGATAATGGGTAATCTTCCTGTTAACGATATTCCTGCAAAAGTTCTTTTTGATACTGGTGCATCGCTTTCTTTCATATCAAGACCTTTTGCATCCAAGCATGAATTGCATTTCCAAGGATTACCTAGGCCGTTAGCAGTGGTCTCTCCGGGCAAATGCATGAATGCAAGTTCCATGGTTCCGAATGTTACCATCAAGATGGGCGACTATAAATTTCAGTCTTCTCCAATTGTTCTTGGTGACTCGGATATTGATCTTATTCTCGGGATGGACTGGCTTTCTAAGCACAAGGCTAAACTTGATTGTGCTGCCAGGGAAATTCAATTGACACACTCGTCTGAGGATGTGATTATTTTTGCCGCTCGTGATGAAACCATTCGGTTTTTCTCTCTCAATGAGAAGGGCGAATTGGATGCCATCTCTCAAATTCCAGTCGTTTGCGAGTATCAAGATGTCTTTCCAGAAGAGCTTCCGGGTATGCCTCCGCACCGGCCAGTTGAGTTCGTTATCGAACTAGAGCCTGGTACTGTACCTGTTTGCAAGCGTCCATACAAGCTTGGACCAAACGAGCTGAAGGAATTGAAGAAGCAGCTCGATGAACAAGAGCGTCTGGGTTTGATCAGACCGAGTTCTTCTTCATGGGGTTGTGGTGTTCTTTTTGTCAAGAAGAAGGATGGCACGGACCGACTTTGTGTCGACTATCGTCCATTGAACAAGAAGACAATCAAGAACAAGTATCCACTTCCCAACATCAATGAGCTATTTGAGCAACTCAAAGGTGCTAAAGTATTCTCGAAGCTTGACCTTCGTATGGGTTATCATCAGATTCGCATTCGTGAAGAAGATATTCCCAAGACAGCTTTCAGAACAAGCTTTGGTTCTTATGAATATACTGTCGTGTCTTTCGGCCTTGTCAATGCTCCTCCGGTGTTCTCTCGGATGATGAATTTCATCTTCAACCCTATACCAATGAATTCGTTCTGGTGTATCTCGATGATATCTTGGTCTTCTCCAAGAACAAGCAGGATCATGCCAAACATTTGCGATTGGTGCTCGACAAGCTCAGAGAGTATCAATTCTATGCGAAGTTCTCCAAATGTGAGTTTTGGCTTGATGAAGTTCTTTTCCTTGGTCACATCATCTCTGCCAAAGGCATCGCTGTTAACCCCGAGAAGGTGTCCGCAGTTCTGGATTGGGAACCTCCTCAAAATGTCAAGCAGCTCCGCAGTTTTCTGGGTCTTGCAAGCTATTGCCGAAGATTCGTTGAGAATTTCTCCAAGATTGCAAAGCCTCTTTCCAACCTCCTACAGAAGCATGTGAAATATGTCTGGTCTCCTGAGTGTGACGTTGCTTTCAAAACTCTCAAACAGAAACTAGTCACAGCTCCTGTCTTGACGCCTCCTGATGAATCCAAGCCGTATGAAGTTTTCTGTGATGCTTCTCTCCAAGGTCTCGGTGCCGTGTTAATGCAAGAGAAGAAAGTTGTGGCCTATACCTCTCGTCAGTTGAAGCCCAATGAGAAGAACTACCCCACTCACGATCTTGAGTTGGCGGCAGTTGTCCATGCATTAATAACGTGGAGACATCTCTTGTTGGGAAGACAAGTGGACATATTCACCGATCACAAGAGTCTCAAGTATATCTTCACTCAGCCCAACCTCAACCTCAGGCAGACTCGATGGGTCGAAATGATGATTCAAGAGTACAATCCGAGTATTGAATATACTCCAGGCAAGGCCAATGTCATTGCAGATGCTTTAAGCAGGAAGGCTTATTGCAACAGCTTAATTCTCAAGCCATTCCAACCGGATCTTTGTGAAGCTTTCCGCAAGCTGAATCTCCAAGTTGTTCCTCAAGGCTTTCTTGCCAACCTCATAGTCTCTCCTACTTTGGAAGATCAAATTCGTGAGGCACAACTTCTTGATGCCATGGTGAAGAAGGTGAAACGTGGTATCGACAAAGGTCTTTCCAAATACAAGTGCTATCGCATTGATGACAGAGACACTTTATTCTTCGAGGACCGGATTGTGGTTCCTAAAGGTGATCTAAGGAAAGTCATAATGAACGAGGCGCACAATTCTCTCCTTTCCATTCATCCTGGAAGTACGAAGATGTATCATGACCTCAAGCAGTCGTATTGGTGGACTCGAATGAAGCGAGAAATTGCTCAATTCGTGAATGAATGTGATGTCTGTCGAAGAGTGAAAGCAGAACACCAACGACCAGCTGGTCTCCTCCAACCTCTTGCTATTCCGGAATGGAAGTTTGATCATATTGAAATGGACTTCGTGACTGGATTTCCAAAGTCCAAGCGCGGAAATGATGCTAGCTTCGTTGTCATTGACAAGCTTTCTAAAGTGGCTCATTTCCTTCCTATCAAAGAATCCATCACAGCAGCTCAGCTGGCAGAGCTCTACACCTCCAGAATTGTCTCCTTGCACGGCATTCCACAATTGATTTCTTCAGATCGTGGAAGCATCTTCACCTCTAAGTTCTGGGACTCCTTCCAGAAGGCCATGGGCACAAACATTCGCTTCAGCATAGCTTTCCATCCTCAAACTAGTGGCCAAGTCGAGCGAGTCAATCAAATTCTTGAAGATATGCTCAGGGCTTGTGTCATTTCCTTTGGCATGAAATGGGAAGATTGTCTTCCTTATGCCGAATTCTCCTACAACAACAGCTTCCAAGCGAGTTCGGGCAAGGCCCCATTCGAGATTCTCTATGGCAGAAAGTGCCGTACTCCTCTCAATTGGTCAGAGACTGGTGAACGCTAACTTCTTGGCAATGACCTAATCACAGAAGCTGAAGAAATGTGTAAAGTCATCCGTGATAATCTCAAAGCCGCGCAATCGCGTCAGAAGAGTTACGATGATAGTAAGCATCGTGATTTGGCTTTCGAGATCGGAGACCATGTCTACCTCCGCGTCTCTCCAATGAAAGGCACTCGTCGCTTCGGTATCAAAGGGAAGCTTGCCCCTAGATACGTGGGTCCTTTCAAGATCATTGGCAAAAGAGGCGACCTCGCCTATCAACTTGAGCTTCCTTCCAACTTCGCGAACGTGCACGATGTGTTCCACGTGTCACAGCTTCGCAAGTGCTTCAAGACTCCTGAGCGCACTATCAACTTCGAAGAGATCGACCTCCAAGAAGATTTGTCTTATCATGAGCACCCAGTTGCTATTCTTGAAGAAACTGAGCGCAAGACTCGCAACAAGTCGATCAAATTCCTGAAAGTGAAGTGGTCGCACCATTCCGACCGGGAAGCCACCTGGAAACGCGAGGACCATCTCCGTTCCGAATATCCGGAGTTCTTTCAGTCCTAGATCTCGGGACGAGATCCTCTCGTAGTGGTGGAGTGTTGTAACACCCCGCATGTAACTTGCCATATTTGGAACTCCGACTCTTGCCATTTCCGGCTATGTGATATGATTTTCCCTCCGTTGCCGGGTTTTGTTTTTCGTTTTTTATTTTGTCTTGTCATGCATTTTCATATCATGTCATCATGTGCATTGCATTCGCATACGTGTTCGTCTCATGCATCCGAGCATTTTCCCCGTTGTCTGTTTTCCAATCCGGCGCTCCTATCTCCTCCGGTGCACCCCTCTTGTTTTCTTTCGTGTGTGTGTGTGTCAAACTTTCTCGGAATGGACCGAGGCTTGTCAAGTGGTCTTAATATACCACCCGGAGACTACCGGTCAAGTTTCGTTCCATTCGGAGGTCGTTTGGTACTCCAACGGTTAACCGGGCATCCGCAAAGTCCATTTGAGTGTCCAGCAAAAACCCCCTCCAAAACCAGCCCAAAACCCACCAAACTCTCTTCCATGCTCTAGGTCTTTCGATCACGATCGTGTGGGCGAAAACCGCACCTCATTTGGAGTCTCCTAGCTCCCTCTACCTATTTATATGTGGGCATCCCGAAAACGAAATCGCAGTCTCCCGTAACCCTAATTTCCCCTCTCCGCGGGCGGACGCGTCCAGCGCCCGCCGGACAAACGCGCCGCCGCGCCCGGCGAACCAGCGCCCGCCACCTGTCACCGCTGCCCCCGCCGCCGCGCCGGCCCGCGAAGCCCGCCGCGGGCCCGCCGGCCCGTTCGCCGCCGCCCGCGCCTGCCCGAGCGCATCCTCGCCGGTCCGCGCCTCCGCGCCGCCCCGCCGACCCGCCGGCGCATCCCCGCCGCCGCCGCGCCGGCCGGCCGCCGCCGCCACCGCGCGCTCCCTCCGGCGCCGCCGCGCCCACCGGCGACCGCCGCCTCCGGCCGGTGCCCTCCTCCGGCCCCGGTTCCCCTCGCCGTCCGCCGCCCCGACGGCCCTGCCTCGCCGTCGCCATCGAGCACGAGCTCGGGAGCCCTATCGGATCGGATCTGGTACTGTTCCCGTTGACTTCTTCGTCCCCTTTTTTCTTCCAAGTCCTGGAATTTATCAGCATATGCACTTGTTCCCGATGCGATAACTTCTTGCATGTAGCTCCGATTCGCGCGTGTAATATGTCAAATTGTTCCTATCGTGATGCTCTTCATTTTGTTCAATTGCACCATGTTCATTAGAGGTCATCGTGATGCCCAAATCTTCGTTGGAAGAGGGCTAGTTGCTGTTATTCTCTGGTTCTTAGCAGAACTTGGAGATTTGTCTTTTTTGTATCATTTATTATGTGCATCTTTTGAGCATGAGCTCTACATGTGTTTTGAAATAGGCCATGCCATCTTTCCAGTGGTGTACTCCATGTATTTTTGTGATCTACGTGGTGACTAGCACAAGCATGCAAAGTAGGCCCCGTAATATTTCTGATTTCAGGGACTTAGTGATTTCTTTGTCTGCTGTAATTTTGTTGCCATGTAAACTTGATGCTACAGAGAGATCCATGCATATTTTGGAGATGTTCAGTAAGGATGGTTTGTAGCTATAGTTGTAATTGATCCATTCCTACAATTGGTTGCAATTTTAGAGTAACATAGCATGACTCAATCTTGCTCTACTTTTGCTATAAATTATTTCTGGCAGATTCTTAACATGATATGCATTTTTGCCAAGCTTATTGTAGTTGATCCATATATGCTATGCAATTGTTCTTGCCATGGATAGCTTCATAAACATGCCATCTTGCTGTAGGTATACTTGGTTTGTCATGCATTGCTCTATAGTGAGTGCATCAAGCTCACAAAGAGGCCTACATATTAATATTTCTGCCATGCTCTGTTTTCTGCTAAGTCTGGAACCTGATAACGAAACTTGCTATGTTTACATGCTTGCCATCATATCTTCTGTTCCTTTTTGGCTTATGGTCAGTAAGGGACTTTTGTTATGTGCATTTATTATAACACTACCATGCTTTGCTTTGCTATGTTAAGTTCCTGTAGCATGTTGATTTCGTGCTCTGAACATTGCTACCTGATGCTGATTTCTGCCATGTCCAGTTTTTCACTAAGTCTGTGAACCTGTAATCTTTTGCACTTTTGCCATGCTTGTTTGAGCTTGATATGTTGTGAACTAGCCGTAGATTAGTGCTCATCTTTTATCAAGCATCTCCTGTAGATTACTGCCATGTGCTTTGTTGCTATGTTGGGGTGCTGTAGCATTGTTGCTTGTTGCATTTTAAGTGCTATCTTGCTGTTTATCGCAGATCAGTGTCATTCTTGTTTTGCTTGCCATTTGCAAACCGTGCATCCGATTCCGGTGATCTTTATATAGATTTCGACCGAAATCATCTCATATTTCCAGTGGCATGCTTGGTTTGCCAAGTTACTGCCATGTTCATCATTTTCCTTCCGGAGCACGCATATGCATCGCATATCATTTCTTGCATATCATACATGTTTTGTATCATGTTGCTTGCGCATTCCTCGTTGTTGATTGTGGTTCCGTTTGTTTGTGTTCTTGTCTTGGGTAGAGCCGGGAGACGAGTTCGTGAACGAGGAACCTGTCGAGTACGCTTACGAGGATCAAGCTTTCGACAACTCTGAGAATCTTGCAGGCAAGATGACCACCCCTCGAAATCACTTCTATCTTTGCTATGCTAGTTGTTCGCTCTATTGCCATGCTCGCTACCTATCACTTGCTATATCATGTCTCCCATTTTAGCCATGTCAGCCCTAACCATCCTTTCCTAGCAAACCGTTGTTTGGCTATGTTACCGCTTTTGCTCAGCCCCTCTTATAGCGTTGCTAGTTGCAGGTGAAGTTGAAGTTTGTTCCATGGCGGAACATGGATATGTTGGGATATCACAATATCTCTTATTTAATTAATACATCTATTTATTTTGGTAAAGGGTGGAAGGCTCGGCCTTATGCCTGGTGTTTTGTTCCACTCTTGCCGCCCTAGTTACTGTTATACCGGGATTATGTTCCTTGAGTTTGCGTTCCTTACGCGGTCGGGTGATTTATGGGACCCCCATGACAGTTCGCCTTGAAGAAAAATCCTCCAGCAAGGCCCAACCTTGGTTTTACCATTTGCGACCTATACCTTTTTCCCCCGGGTTTTCTACAGCCCGAGGGTCATCTTTATTTTAAACCCCCGGGCCAGTGCTCCTCTGAGTATTGGTCCAAACTGTCAGTCGCCGGTGGCCACCAGGGGCAACTCTGGTCTGGCCTATCGGAAGCTTGGACAATCTGGTGTGCCCTGAGAACGAGATATGTGCAGCTCCTGTCGGGATTTGTCGGCACATTCGGGCGGCTTTGCTGGTCTTGTTTTACCATTGTCGAGATGTCTTGTAAACCGGGATGCCGAGACTGATCGGGTCTTTCCGGGAGAAGGTTTATCCTTCGTTGACCGTGAGAGCTTATGATGGGCTAAGTTGGGACACCCCTGCAGGGTATTATCTTTCGAAAGCCGTGCCCGCGGTTATGAGGCAGATGGGAATTTGTTAATGTCCGGTTGTAGATAACTTGTCACTTGACCCAATTAAAATACACCAAGTGCGTGTGTAACCGTCATGGTCTCTTCTCGGCGGAGTCCGGGAAGTGAACACGGTCAGTGTTATGTATGATGTAAGTAGGCGTTCAGGACCTCTTCTTGGTCATTGCTAGATGACGTCCGTTCCGTTGCTTCTCTTCTCGCTCTCATTTGCGCAAGTTAGCCACCATATATGCTTTTGCCGCTGCAGCTCCACCTCTTTGCACCTCCTTGTCCTACAAGCTTAAATAGTCTTGATCTCGCGGGTGTGAGATTGCTGAGTCCCCGTGACTCACAGATACCTCCAAACAGTTGCAGGTGCCGACGATGCCAGTGCAGACGATGGCTTCGATCTCAAGTGGGAGTTCGACGAGGAACGTGGTCGTTACTATGTGTCTTTTCCTGATGATCAGTAGTGGAGCCCAGTTGGGACGGTCGGGGATCTAGCATTTGGGGTTGTCTTATTTTCATCTAGATTTTGACCGTAGTCGGTCTATATGATTGTATTTTGGATGATGTATGATGATATTTATGTATTGTGTGAAGTGGCGATTGTAAGCCAACTCTTTATCCCTTTCTTGTTCATTACATGGGATTGTGTGAAGATGACCCTTCTTGCGACAAAACCACTATGCGGTTATGCCTCTAAGTCGTGCCTCGACACGTGGGAGATATAGCCGCATCGTGGGCGTTACACAGAGGTGATGCCGTCTCCCGACTCCTACGCATTGGTGTTGGACGTCACCCTCGCGACGGAAAGGCGAGCTGCCCGTTTCCCCCGCGTGCTAATTGATGGCGGAAGCAGTATCAACATACTGTACCGCGACACCATGGAGAAGTTGAACCTCAAGGCGAAGCAGCTCATGCCAAGACGGACTGTGTTCCATGGCATCGTACCCGGCCCGTCCTGTTCCCCAATCGGCAAGATCAAGATGGATGTTCTCTTCGGAGACAAGGATCACTTTCGCCGAGAAGCGATCTGGTTCGAAGTAGTGGACCTAGAAAGCCCTTACCACGCCTTGCTTGGCCGACCTGCCCTGGCCAAGTTCATGGCTGTGCCCCACTACGCCTACCTCAAGATGAAGACGCCGAGCTCGAAGGGGATCATCACTGTAGCCGGCGACTACAAGAAGTCCATCGAGTGCGCTGCAGCCAGCAGCCGACTGGCTGAGTCCCTCGTGGTTGCTGAAGAGAATAAGATGCTGGAGCGAGTTGTGGCCATGGCCGGCAAGCAGCCGGCCCTGTCCCCCAACCCCAAGGAATATGATGCTCAGGGCTCCTTCCAGCCGGCCAAGGAGACGAAGAAGATACCTCTGGACCCGGAGAACCCGGAGAGGTTTGCTGTCATTGGTGCAAACCTGGACAGTAAATAGGAAGGCGAGCTCGTCGACTTCCTCAGTGAGAATCGAGACATCTTTGCATGGTCCCCAAAGGACATGCCGGGTGTTCCAAAGGATTTCGCCGAGCACAAGCTACACGTCCGAGCGGACGCGAAACCAGTCAAGCAGCCTCTCCGCCGACTGTCAGAGGAGAAAAGAAGGATCGTAGGAGAGGAGATAGCCCGGCTCTTGGCCGCCGGCTTCATTATGGAAGTGTTTTTCCTAGAGTGGCTTGCCAACCCGGTCTTGGTGTTGAAGAAGAACAACACATGGCGTATGTGTATAGATTACACTAGCCTCAACAAAGCCTGCCCCAAAGATCCGTTTGCCCTACCACGGATTGATCAAGTGATAGACTCCACAGCCGGATGCGAGCTGTTGAGTTTCTTGGATGCCTACTCAGGATACCACCAGATCAAGTTGGACCCAGCCGACCGCCTGAAGACCGCCTTCATCACACCATTCGGAGCTTTCTGCTACCTGACTATGACATTCGGCTTGAGGAATGCCGGTGCCACTTTTCAGCATTGCATGCAGAAATGCCTCCTCAAGCAACTCGGCAGAAATGACCACGTCTATGTAGACGATATTGTGGTGAAGACGGAGAAGCGCGGCACCCTGCTGGAAGACCTCAAAGAAACATTTGCCAACTTGCGCCGATTCCAGATCAAGCTCAACCCCGAGAAATGCGTGTTTGGAGTACCAGCCGGCCAGCTTCTAGGCTTTTTGGTCTCCGAACACAGCATTGAGTGCAACCCTGTGAAGATCAAGGCCATTGAGAGAATGGAGATTCCCACCAAGTTGCGAGATGTTCAGAAGTTCACCGAGTGCCTGGCCTCCCTAAACCGCTTTATCAGCCGGCTAGGGGAGAAGGCTCTCCCCCTGTACCGACTCATGAAGAAATCCACCCACTTCGAGTGGAATGACCAAGCAGACCAAGCTTTCCACGAGTTGAAGAAGATGCTAACCACTCCACCTGTCCTGGCAGCGCCGACTGAGAAGGAGCCCATGCTCCTCTACATTGCTGCGACTAGCCGAGTGGTCAGTACAGTCATTGTGGTCCAGCGCCCAGAAGAAGGCCGAGCTCAGTTGGTTCAGAGGCCGGTATATTATTTAAGCGAAGTACTGTCCACCTCGAAGCAAAACTACCCGCATTACCAGAAGATGTGCTATGGAGTGTCCTTCGCCGCCAAGAAGCTGAAGCCCTACTTTCAAGAGCATCCCATCACGGTCTTATGCACCGCCCCGCTTGCCGAGATCATAGGCAGCCGGGATGCATCCGGCCGGGTGGCTAAGTGGGCCATTGCGCTGGCTCCTTACACAATCTTCTACCAGCCCCGCACCGCCATCAAGTCCCAAGCATTGGCCGACTTCCTTGTCGACTGGGCCGAGACCCAGTACCTACCGCCGGCTCCCGACTCCACTCATTGGCGGATGCACTTCGACGGGTCCAAGGTGCGCACCGGCTTGGGTGCCGGCATCGTCCTCACCTCTCCCAAAGGCGATAAGCTCAGATACACATTGCAAATCCATTTTGCCGCCTCCAACAATGTAGCTGAGTACGAGGCGCTCATACACGGGCTCCGGCTAGCCAAAGAGCTCGGCATACGCCGGATCTTGTGTTATGGCGACTCGGACTTGGTGGTCCAGCAGTCATCTGGCGACTGGGACGCCAAGGACGCAAACATGCCGAGCTATCGATTCCTTGTCCAGCAGATCAGTGGAAACTTTGAAGGGTGCGAGTTCCTCCATGTGCCACGGGCCGACAACGACCAAGCAGATGCCCTGGCACGGATCGGCTCCACCCGACAAGCTATACCAACCGGTGTCTCTCTCCGGCGCCTCCTCAAACCGTCTATCAAGTCGTCTCCAGAATCGGACTCTATCTTCATACCGCCTGCCCCTGATGCAGTCGGATCCGACTGGGGGAACCCAGCAGGCGGCTCGGGGACTTCGACAAGCGGCCCGGGGACTGCCGTAGTCGCACCTGGCTCGGGGACTTCAGAACCCGGCCCGGGGACTGCAGCAGTCGGCCCGGGGACTGCAGCGACACAAGAGGCGGTGGCCGACTCCAACTCTCCACCACCCAACCCACCCACCCGGGTCACAGTGGCCGTACTGACAACAGAAGAAGTCACAGCTCCATCATGGGCCCAGCCCATCCTCAACTTCCTAGTCAACAGAGAGCTGCCGACTAATGAGATCTCGGCAAGACTAGTGCAACGCCGAGCCGGAGCATACGCAATAATAAACAGAGAACTTGTTAAGCGTAGCGTCACTGGAGTCTTCCAGCGCTGCGTCGAGCCAGAGAAGGGCATAGCAATCCTCAAGGATATCCACCAAGGCGAATGCGGCCACCACGCGGCCTCAAGATCACTTGTCGCCAAAGCTTTCCGCCATGGTTTCTTCTGGCCGACTGCCTTGGAAGACGCCAAGGAACTAGTCAAATGCTGCAAAGGATGCCAAGTCTTCAGCTCCAAGCAACACCTGCCGGCTTCTGCACTCAAGACCATCCCCCTCACCTGGCCCTTTGCCGTTTGGGGGCTGGACATGGTGGGCCCATTCAAGACAGCCCGCGGCGGCATGACACATCTGCTTGTCGCCATGGACAAATTTACCAAGTGGATTGAAGCGAAGCCAATCAAGAAGCTGAACGGGCCGACTGCCGTGACATTCATCGCAGACATCACTACTCGGTATGGTGTACCACACAGCATCATCACCGACAACGACACGAATTTTGCCAAGGGAGCACTGGCACGTTTCTGTGCGACACAGGGCATCCGACTGGACTTAGCGTCCGTTGCCCACCCGCAGTCAAACGGCCAGGTCGAGCGAGCAAACGGCCTCATCCTCTCCGGCATCAAGCCCCGACTAGTCGTACCACTGGAGCGTTCGGCCGACTGCTGGCTCGATGAGCTGCCGGCTGTCCTCTGGAGTCTGCGTACTACCCCAAACAAGTCAACCGGCTTCACTCCGTTCTTCCTTGTATATGGTGCCGAGGCTGTCATCCCAACTGACATCGAGTTCGACTCGCCTCGGGTCACCATGTACATGGAGGCGGAGGCCAAGGAAGCGTGAGAAGACGGCGTCGACCTGCTGGAAGAAGGCCGGCTGTTAGCACTCAGCCAGTCCGCCATCTACCAGCAGGGTTTGCGCCATTACCACAACCGGAGGGTCAAGCCAAGATCCTTCCAAGAGGGCGATCTTGTGCTCCGGCTGATCCAGCGAACAGCCGGCCAACACAAGCTCTCGGCCCCTTGGGAAGGCCCTTTCGTCATCAGCAAGGCCCTAGGCAACGACTCCTACTACCTGATCGACACACAGAAGCCAAGAGCACGCAAGAGGGATGATTCCGGCAAGGAGTCGGAACGACCATGGAACGCCAATCTCCTGAGAAGATTTTACAGTTAAAAGCAGTATGTATCATGCTACCTTTTTGTATTAAGTACAAGACAACGGGCCCCCCGAGGCACACTCGGGGACTGCCCTCCTTTATCTATGAATGACGAGTGTCATACCCATGAATGTACTATTACATTTGATTTTCTATCTGGCACCGGGTTCGACTAGTCGGCCCGGGGACTGGCCGCCTTAAGTTATATTAAAAGTTCTACCTGAAGTCAGACAAGTAGTGTGCCAGCACCCGAGCCCTCTCTTGTTGTAAGTCGCAGCTCGAAGAACCGACTGTCCGACTGGCAAGAGCTAAAGGCAGAAAGGATGCCCACACGAAAAACGGCTAAGGACTAACGAACTTATATAACACAAGCCGGCCTCCAACCACGCCTACCGGCTGTCAAAACAGCCGGCTGGCCGGCTTCCCAGTCACTTCGCTACAATCCAAGAAAGCTAGAGTACTTGCCCTCCCAACCGGCCAAGCACTTCTCCAGCCACAGACTGCAGAGCAGCTGTCCGGCTGGGAAGGCGGCAACCAAGGGAGGGCGGCAAAGGAAACAGCCGAAGGACGAAAAGCAAAGAACAATGGAAAGCCAAACACATGCATGATTATATTTACACATAAGGCCTTCAACAGGCCGACAGTCAATATAGTTCAAATACACCCCCAGTGGGTGGAACTGTGCAAACTTAACAAAATACTGTTCCAAGAGTAATAAAACAGGAAAGTAGAGGCAGCGGATTAGACTAAGGGCGCAGCAGGGGAGCCGGGCTAGTCGGTGGAGACGGCAGCGCCGGCTGGAGGAGTGGCCGGCTGGCGAGTCTCGGCTTGATCATATCCGGCTGCATGCGGTGCGCTCGCACGCGCCTTGTTGCTGGAGGCATGGTCAAGCTGAGGCTGACCGGCTGCTCCACCATCTGGCGCGGCGCCTTCACCCTCCTCCTCCTCGCCCTCGTCGCTGGAGTCGATCTCCTCCGCCGAGTCCTCGCCATCTGCCAGGTTCAGCCCGAACCACTCCTCCGACTGGGCAACGCCGTTGTCATCCACCTCAGGAGCAAAGGCGCTGGTGTCAGTGTAGTCGGCGATCGCCGAGGCTCGCTGGATGATAGCCGGCTGCACCGGCTCCAGCTCCGTGTCGGCCTCCTGCCGCCAGGTGGCCAGCTGGTCCAAGCTCAGCTCAGGATACCAGGCCTTGACGAACTCCAGCGCCCGCCTGGCGCCTGACCGAGCCGCAGAAGCCTTCCAGGCCTCGAAGCGGCCGGCCGCTACCTCCAGCCAGTGGGTGTGCGGGGAATCACCTCGCCGGGCCAGAGAGCGGCCAGCACCTGCACCCCAACACGCTGAAGCCGGCGGAGCATGCGGTGAGCCGGCTGGAGGCGGGCTTGAACAAGCGTCCATACAAGCTTGGACCCAACGAGCTGAAGGAATTGAAGATACAGCTCGATGAACAAGAGCATCTGGGTTTGATTAGACCGAGTTCATCTCCATGGGGTTGTGGTGTTCTTTTTGTAAAGAAGAAGGATGGCACGGACCGACTTTGTGTCGACTACCGTCCATTGAACAAGAAGACAATCAAGAACAAGTATCCACTTCCCAACATCAATGAGCTATTCGAGCAACTCAAAGGTGCTAAAGTATTCTCGAAGCTTGACCTTCGTATGGGTTATCATCAAATTCGCATTCGTGAAGAAGATATTCCCAAGACAGCATTCAGAACAAGCTTTGGTTCTTATGAATATACTGTCGTGTCTTTCGGCCTTGTCAATGCTCCTCCGGTATTCTCTTGGATGATGAATTTCAAATTCAAACCCCTATACCAATGAATTCGTCCTGGTGTATCTCGATGATATATTGGTCTTCTCCAAGAATAAGAAGGATCATGCCAAACATTTGCGATTGGTGCTCGACAAGCTCACAGAGTATCAATTCTATGCGAAGTTCTTCAAATGTGAGTTTTGGCTTGATGAAGTTCTTTTCCTTGGTCACATCATCTCTGCCAAGGGCATCGCTGTTAACCCCGAGAAGGTGTCCACAATTGTGAATTGGGAACCTCCTCAGAATGTCAAGTAGCTCCGCAGTTTTCTTGGTCTTGCAAGCTATTGCCGAAGATTCGTTGAGAATTTCTCTAAGATTGCAAAGCCTCTTTCCAACCTCCTCCAGAAGCATGTGAAGTATGTCTGGTCTCCTGAGTGTGACGTTGCTTTCAACACTCTCAAAGAGAAACTAGTCACAGCTCCTGTCTTAACTCCTCCTGACGAATCCAAGCCATTAGAAGTTTTCTGTGATGCTTCTCTCCAAGGTCTCGGTGCCGTGTTAATGCAAGAGAAGAAAGTTGTGGCCTATACCTCTCGTCAGTTGAAGCCCAATGAGAAGAACTACCCCACTCACGATCTTGAGTTGGCGGCAGTTGTCCATGCATTAATAACGTGGAGACATCTCTTGTTGGGAAGACAAGTGGACATATTCACCGATCACAAGAGTCTCAAGTATATCTTCACTCAGCCCAACCTCAACCTCAGGCAGACTCGATGGGTCGAAATGATGATTCAAGAGTACAATCCGAGTATTGAATATACTCCAGGCAAGGCCAATGTCATTGCAGATGCTTTAAGCAGGAAGGCTTATTGCAACAGCTTAATTCTCAAGCCATTCCAACCGGATCTTTGTGAAGCTTTCCGCAAGCTGAATCTCCAAGTTGTTCCTCAAGGCTTTCTTGCCAACCTCATAGTCTCTCCTACTTTGGAAGATCAAATTCGTGAGGCACAACTTCTTGATGCCATGGTGAAGAAGGTGAAACGTGGTATCGACAAAGGTCTTTCCAAATACAAGTGCTATCGTATTGATGACAGAGACACTTTATTCTTCGAGGACCGGATTGTGGTTCCTAAAGGTGATCTAAGGAAAGTCATAATGAACGAGGCGCACAATTCTCTCCTTTCCATTCATCCTGGAAGTACGAAGATGTATCATGACCTCAAGCAGTCGTATTGGTGGACTCGAATGAAGCGAGAAATTGCTCAATTCGTGAATGAATGTGATGTCTGTCGAAGAGTGAAAGCAGAACACCAACGACCAGCTGGTCTCCTCCAACCTCTTGCTATCCCAGAGTGGAAGTTTGATCATATCGAAATGGACTTCGTGACTGGTATTCCAAAGTCCAAGCGCGGAAATGATGCTATCTTCGTTGTCATTGACAAGCTTTCTAAAGTGGCTCATTTCCTTTCAATCAAAGAATCCATCACAGCAGCTCAGTTGGCAGAGCTATACACCTCCAGAATTGTCTCCTTGCACGGCATTCCACAATTGATTTCTTCTGATCGTGGAAGCATCTTCACCTCTAAGTTCTGGGACTCCTTCCAGAAGGCCATGGGCACAAACATTCGCTTCAGCACAGCTTTCCATCTCAAACTAGTGGCCAAGTCGAGCGAGTCAATCAAATTCTTGAAGATATGCTCAGGGCTTGTGTCATTTCCTTTGGCATGAAATGGGAAGATTGTCTTCCATATGCCGAATTCTCCTACAACAACAGCTTCCAAGCAAGTTCGGGCAAGGCCCCATTCGAGATTCTCTATGGCAGAAAGTGCCGTACTCCTCTCAATTGGTCAGAGACTGGTGAACGCCAACTTCTTGGCAATGACTTAATCACTGAAGCTGAAGAAATGTGTAAAGTCATCCGTGATAATCTCAAAGCCGCGCAATCGCGCCAGAAGAGTTACTATGATAGTAAGCACCGTGATGTGGCTTTCGAGATCGGAGACCATGTCTACCTCCGCGTCTCTCCAATGAAAGGCACTCGTCGCTTTGGTATCAAAGGGAAGCTTGCCCCTAGATACGTGGGTCCTTTCAAGATCATTGGAAAAAGAGGCGACCTCGCCTATCAACTTGAGCTTCCTTCCAACTTCGCGAACGTGCACGATGTGTTCCACGTGTCACAGCTTCGCAAGTGCTTCAAGACTCCTGAGCGCACTATCAACTTCGAAGAGATCGACCTCCAAGAAGATTTGTCTTATCATAGCACCCCGTTGCTATTCTTGAAGAAACTGAGCGCAAGACTCGCAACAAGTCAATCAAATTTCTGAAAGTGAAGTGGTCGCACCATTCCGACCGGGAAGCCACCTGGGAACATGAGGACCATCTCCGTTCCGAATATCCGGAGTTCTTTCAGTCCTAGATCTCGGGACGAGATCCTCTCGTAGTGGTGGAGTGTTGTAACACCCCGGATGTAACTTTCCATATTTGTAACTCCAACTCTTGCCATTTTCGGCTATGTGTTATGATATTCCCTTCGTGGTCAGGTTTTGTCTTTCGTATTGCATTTTGTCCATGTCATGCATTTCATATCATGTCATCATGTGCATTGCATTGGCATACGTGTTCGTCTCATGCATCCGAGCATTTTCCCCGTTGTCCGTTTTGCAATCTGGCGCTCCCATCTCCTCCGGTGCCCCCTCTTGTTTTTCTTTCATGAGCGGGTGTCAAACATTCTCGGAATGGACCGAGGCTTGTCAAGTGGCCTTGGTATACCACCAGTAGACCACCGGTCAAGTTTCGTTCCATTTGAAGGTCGTTTGGTACTCCAACGGTTAACCGGTTAACCGCAGATGCCTTCTGTGTGTTGCAGCAAAACCCCCCTCAAAACCAGCCCAAAACCCACCAAACTCTCTTCCATGCTCTAGGTCGTTCGATCACGATCGTGTGGGCGAAAACCGCACCTCATTTGGACTCTCCTAGCTCCCTCTACCTATAAAACTCCTTCCCCCTCCGAATTTTTCCACAGATCAAACCCTAACCTTCGTCCCTCCGCGCGCCGGACACGTTCGCCCGGCGCCGGACGAAGTCGCCGCCGCCGCCCGGCCAACCGCACGCTGCCACCTGTCCCCGCCGCCGCTCCACCGCCGCCGGCCCGCGAAGCCCGTCGCGAGCCCGCGGGCCCGTTCGCCGCCTCCCGCCCGCGGATCCCCGCGCCGCCTCCTCCTCCGCCGCCTCGCGCCTCGCCCCGCCGCCGACGCCATCGCCTCTCCGCGCCGCCGCGCCTCCGCGTCGGACCCTGCCGGCGCCGCCTCCAACCGCCGGGGCCGAGCGCCGCCGCCCCGTGCCCGGTTCCTCCGGCGCCGCGCGCCGCACGCCGTCGCCTCCTCCCGCCGTCCCCGGCCGGCGCCGCCCTCCGGCGCCACCCCGCCGGCGTCCCCGTCCGAACTCCGGCCGGCCCGAGCCTCGAGCCAGATCCGATCGAGATTAGGGTTGATCTCTCCCTCTCTTTTTTGCCCTAAGTCCTGAGATTTACACAGTATCTTGTCTTGTTCATAGCATCATAACTCTTTGCATATAGCTCCATTTCGCGCGTGTAGATTACTGTCATATGCCTTGTTGCTATGTTGGAGTGCTGTAGCATTGTTACTTGTTGCATTCTAAGTGCTATCATGCTGTTAATCGCAGATTCGTGTCATTCTTGTTTTGCTTGCCATTTGCAAACCGTGCATTCGTTTCCGGTGATCTTTATATCGATTTTGACCGAAATCATCTCATCTTTCCAGTGGCATGCTTGGTTTGCCAAGTTACTGCCTTGCTCATCATTTTCCTTCCGGAGCACGCATATGCACCGCATATCATATCTTGCATATCATTCATGTTTTGCATCATATTGCTTGTGCATTTCTCGTGATTGATTGTGGTTCCATTGCTTGTGTTCTTGTCTTGGGTAGAGCCGGGAGACGAGTTCGTGAACGAGGAACCTGTTGAGTACGCTTACGAGGATCAAGCTCTCGACAACTCTGAGAACCTTGCAGGCAAGATGACCACCCCTCGAAATCACTTCTATCTTTGCTTTGCTAGTTGTTCGTTCTTTTGCCATGCTGCGCTACCTACCACTTGCTATATCATGCCTCCCATATTGCCATGTCAGCCTCTAGCCATCCTTTCCTAGCAAACCGTTGTTTGGCTATGTTACCGCTTTTGCTCAGCCCTTCTTATAGCGTTGCTAGTTGCAGGTGAAGTTGAAGTTTGTTCCATGTTGGAACATGGATATGTTGGGATATCACAATATCTCTTGTTTAATTAATGCATCTATATATTTGGTAAAGGGTGGAAGGCTCGGCCTTATGCCTGGTGTTTTGTTCCAGTCTTGCCGCCCTAGTTTCTGTCATACCGGTATTATGTTCCTTGAGTTTGCGTTCCTTACGCGGTTGGGTGATTTATGGGACCCCCTTGACAGTTCGCCTTGAATAAAACTCCTCCAGCAAGGCCCAACTTTGGTTTTACCATTTGCCACCTAAGCCTTTTCCCCCGGGTTTTCGCGAGCCTGAGGGTCATCTTTATTTTAAACCCCCGGACCAGTGCTCCTTCGAGTGCTGGCCCAAACCGAGCGATGTCCGGCGCCCCCTGGGCAACCAGGGTCTATGCCAACCCGACGTCTGGCTCATCCGTTGTGCCCTGAGAACGAGATATGTGCAGCTCCTATCGGGATTTGTCGGCACATTCGGGCGGCTTTGCTGGTCTTGTTTTACCATTGTCGAAATGTCTTGTAAACCGGGATTCCGAGACTGATCGGGTTTTTCCGGGAGAAGGTTTATCCTTCATTGACCGTGAGAGCTTATGATGGGCTAAGTTGGGACACCCCTGCAGGGTATTATCTTTCGAAAGTCGTGCCCGCGGTTATGAGGCAGATGGGAATTTGTTAATGTCCGGTTGTAGAGAACCTGTCACTTGACCCAATTAAAATACACCAACTGTGTGTGTAGCCGTGATGGTCTCTTCTCGGCGGAGTCCGGGAAGTGAACACGGTTTGAGTTATGAATGGCGTAAGTAGGAGTTCAGGATCACTTCTTGGTCATTTCTAGATGACGCCCGTTCCGTTGCTTCTCTTCTCGCTCTCTTTTGCGTATGTTAGCCACCATATATGCTTAGTGCCTGCTGCAGCTCCACCTCATTACACCATCCTTTCCTATAAGCTTAAATAGTCTTGATCTCGCGGGAGTGAGATTGCTGAGTCCTCGTGACTCACAGATTCTACCAAAACAGTTGCAGGTGCCGACGATGCCAGTGCAGATGATGGGATCGATCTCAAGTGGGAGTTCGATGAGGAACGTGGTCGTTACTATGTATCTTTTCCTGATGATCAGTAGTGGAGCCCAGTTGGGACGATCGGGGATCTAGCTTTTGGGGTTATCTTATTTTCATTTGGTTATTGACCGTAGACGGTCTATGTGTGTATTTTGAATGATGTATGAATTATATTTATGTATTGTGTGAAGTGGCGATTGTAAGCCAACTCTTTATCCCATTCTTGTTCATTACATGGGATTGTGTGAAGATGACCCTTCTTGCGACAAAACCACAATGCGGTTATGCCTCTAAGTCGTGCCTCGACACGTGGGAGATATAGCCGCATCGTGGGCGTTACACGCGCCCCCACGGAAGAAACCAAGATCAAAAAGCAAAAACGGGAAGACTTACCCGAATGGCCGCCCGCGTCGCGAGGAACTCGTCATTATATTGCCTCAACGCCGCGGCCTGGGACTGAAGCCGGTTCCGGACTTCTTGCGCCGCCACATTCACCACGGCCGTCCCTCCACCCGGTGTCCACCCCGCGCTGGCGCTAGCCGCCTCCACGTCCTGGGCCGACGAGCTGGAGCACGCGGCCTTCTGCGGGTCCGGAGCCGAAGTGGCCTTCCCCGCGCGCTGGCGCGATGGCGACTGGACCACCAGGTCCGTCCTCGCAGCCGGCTCGCCCCCAGCCGATTGCGCAGGCGGCACGTTAGGCCGGCTGCCTTGGGCCGCCCCAGTCGGCGAGGACGGTGCCGCCTCCCTCTCCGATCGTCGTCCTCCCTCTCCAACCCCGGCAAGTCGCCGCCGGCTTCCTCCGGCGGGGGCTCCAGGACCTCGGGCGCCGCGACACGAAGGGGGGTGATGAGAAAGACCCCCTCTGCTGTCGCTGCGGCTGCAGCCTCTGCCTGGGCCTTGGCCGCCGCGTCGGCATGCGCCTTCGCCGACTCCTCCTCCTCCTGTGCCGCCTTGGCGGCAGCCGCCCTCAGCTCCTCCGCCTCCCGCGCCTCGCGCGCATTTCGCTCCGTCGCCGCTTGAAGCTCAGGGCGGGGGTCCACACGGCGGGTGCTCCCGGATCCTCCCGGCGACCCAACCACGGAGGCGGCAGCAACCCGCTCAAGAGAAAGCGGAGCCCTGATTTTTTGAGACAAGGCAAGGATTCAGAAATCGACAAGAAAAGAAGAAAGAGTATGCAAAAGAATATACACTTACGCCGACACCGTCTGCGGCTGCTTCACCACCTTGCGGAAGCGGGCCGCCTTCGCGGCCGCCTCATCCCGCCTGGTCGCCGCCGCCCCGCCCTTGGGCTTCTTCGGCCGACTGCCGAACAAGCCCGACACGGCCCGGCGCTTCTGCCCGCCGCCCCGAGCAGGCGGCGCGGCGGAGGAACCGGCGCCATGGCCGGACGCCGGCTGGCGGCGCGGGACGACTTCCGCCTCATCGTCATCCGGCCAGTCGTCGAAGCTGGCTCCAAGCCCGGAGCCGCCTGCTTCGCCGCCTCCCGCCTCGGTGTTGTCGTCCATGGCGGCCGCCCCCAAGTCGTGGTCCTCCAAGTCATGCTCCGCCCGGTCGGGGAGAAATCGGCGATCCGGCCCCGACCCGGCCGAGGTCGAAGGAGAGGGCTCTGCCAAGACATGCCGACTAGTCAGAGTCGGCCAAGAAAAACTTGGCGACAAAACTAAGAGAAGAAAGGATAAAGAAAGCATACCGTAGGCAGGGGATGAGCACCGGAGTACGGCTCCTTGCCAAACCGCCACTCTGCGGAGAGCTTGCAGTTCGCAAGATAATTCACCATATGAGCCACGTCGTCGTGCGGCATATCCTTGGTGCACATCCGACTTGGATCGAGTTGGCCGCTCATCTGACAGATCAGATGAGGGCGGCTTTGAAGCGGAAGCACCCGGCGCGCGACGAAGGCGGCCAGCAGGTCGGACCCAGTTAGGCCCTCCGACTGGATCATTACCCGGAGTCGGGCGACGGCCGCGGCTCCAGCCGGCGACAGCGTCACGGCCCGATAGGACCACTGGGGCCACCTCCCAGCCGGCGGGCCGGCTACGTAAGCCGGCAAGTTGATGTAGTCGCCTTGCGGGGCGACGTTCTTCACGTAGAAGTACGACTTTTGCCAGCGCTTCACCGACTGGATCAACGTGATGACGGGGAAGGGGTTGTCGGCTGCCGGCCTCCGCATCGCGATGAAGGCGCCGCTCTGAGCCGGCACGCCCTGCATGCGGGTGCCGAGCTTGGTTTGGAAGAATTCCCACCAGAGCTCGAGGGTGGGGAGAACGCCGAGAAAGCCTTCGCACAGGGTGACGAAGGCGGACAGCAGCACCACCGTGTTTGGAGTGAGGTGGTGCGGCTGGAGCTGATAAAACTCGAGGAAGGAGCGGAAGAAAGCGCTCGCCGGCAGGCCGAGGCCGCGCAGGAAGTGCGAGCGAAAGATTACCCGCTCGCCTTCCTCCAGCGCCGGCGTGATCTCCTTCTCCGGTGCAAGACGGACCCGCACCTGGTCCTTGCCGGGCAACCGCCGCGTCTTGCGGAGGAAGTCGACGTGGTCCATATGGACGTTGGAGCCGTCCCAGTCCCCGCCGTACTGCATGATGGCGAGAAGCTGGCGAGGAAGGGTGCGGCGGCGGAGAAAGCACGGCCCAGCGGCGGCAAAGCTGCGGGGTGGAGTGAAGATTGGTGGGACGGCGCGGCGGCGAGGCGCTGCTGCAATGGAAAGGAGGAGGAAGAAGATGGCGGAGAGAAGAGGAGCGTGCGAGCGTCTGCCGCTTCCCCTCCTCCCCCTACTTATAGCCTCGTGCGGCGAAGCCGAGGAGGCGAGGCGTGGGGGGAACGTGGGATTAACTGCGCCCACTCCCCCACGTCCCGCGATTATTGCGCCCTAACGGCGTGCGAAAACCGCCACCGGAAGGCGTGCGGACAGCTTTGGGCCACAGAGAATCCGCGCCTGGGCCTAGGCCTAGGAGTGGTGGGCCCCCGGCTTGCGGCGACGTCCTGTCGCGCGCGTGGGTTGGCAGGCATTTTTCAGCCGGAGGATGCCACGTGGTTCACGGGCGGCGAGCGGCCGGCCCGCAGCCCGGCGCGCGCACCAACTGACTCCCGCCTTCCGACTTTAGAAATTTCGCCAAGACGGCGCGCCCAACCGAAGCCGGCTCCCAGCTGCTGGCTCGTCAAGATAAGAAGCTGACCGAGCTTCTCGACCTCCTCTCAGCCTCGAAGCCCAACCAGCTTCGGGGACTACTGTCGGAGTAAATGGCCACGGGTAGCCTAACCGACTCCCCCTGGCTCTTCAAGGAATTATCAGGCCATTCGAGCCTTCAAGCATCCAGAGCATGGGGCCGCCTTCCTCCGGCCGGCTATCCCCAGGGCCGACTACCAGAAGGCGACCCGGCCTCAAAAACCTTTCCGAAGAAAACTACGAGATGGCCGACTCCAGGAAGCCGGCCCCAAGAGGACCGACTCCTAGAAGACGGCCATGAAGAGAGCCGACTCCCAGAAGCCGGCCAAGACTGCACCCACATAACGGTGATAAGACGGGGCGTGGCCGCAGTACATCCCACTACCCCCGAATCCCGGAACAGGCATGGCCACAGGGCGTCGTACGGGTTAGCCATCCCCCGTCCGGTGCGGCACTGTAGCCATGTTGACCTCGATGTCACCCACGACAGGCGCCAGTACGGCCCGCGGGCGGCGGGCCCCTTTAGCCAGAGAGACGCTCGAAGGCGGCCCGGCCTCCCCTAGTCGGCCAAGGGCGTAGCCGGCTCCCAATAGCCGGCTACCTCCCTCCCTCGTAACATGTGCATCATTAAGGAGACAAGACGAGGTGAGGCTACAGTGAGAGCCCGCAAGGCGGCGGCACTGTAGCCACGCTTACCTCGACAAAGCCCTCGTCATCAGAGGCGAGGCAACAGTAACCAACCGCCGACAAGGCCCCCAAGCGGTGGGGCTGGCCTGTCGGCCAAGAGGTTGGCAGCCGGCGGGACCCACCAGTCGGCGGGCCCCAATGGCCGGCGGAGAAGCCGGCGAGTACAGACACTGACGGCTGGGACCCGCACCCAGCCGGATTACCATTGTACCCCTGGGGGGTAGGCCTATATAAACCCCCCGGGACACCCATGCAAAGGGTTGATCTCACATAGTTTCACACACCACATAGAGAGAAAAGGAGAGCTAGCCTTGCCCTTCTTCTTCCCCTAGCCAAACAGCTCAAGGAGCACTTGTAGCTACTTGTATTGATCTAGTGATCATGCGGAGACCCCGCAGAGCAGGACTAGGGGTGTTATCTCCACGGAGAGCCCCGAACCTAGGTAAGATCCGCCGGCGTGCATGTCTTCGCCTTATCCCGTTTCCAGGCACCGGCGATGTCTTACTGGCTCCCACAATGATAAGCCACCCGTTGGCATATGTCGCACCTACCACCCGACAATTTCGGTTTTACCATGTGCTCTTGACACATGTAGAAGGAAATATGAACGTTTTCTAGGGTAATAAAAATGATATCGTATTTTAAATGAAATTTAGTGGTTTTCTAAACATACAGGTAAAAAAAACTATCCTGTTGAAAATAAGGACCTCTTAAGAGGTAATTACCAAGTATTTGTATTTGAATTGTTGTGTGTCCAAAATGTTTGCCAAACTGGTTTAATTAATCTGCTGTCTAAATTACTGGCCACCCCTTAAATAAATCCTCTTCCTAAGCCACCCCTCAGTTTAGCTGTCTCTGTAGCAGTTTGTATACACACATCTATAAGTAGAGATAGTTTATATCGATCCTTTGCATTCGTTTATCTTAAGTCTTAACCATTGTTGTACCTTATGTCAGCGACAAAAGGTGCCAAATTCCCATATTTTTACTACATCCATATGTGTCATCTTGAATATTAGCTTAGTTATTTGTGATCATGCAACATACTTCTCCAGTTCAGTTATTTGAGTGTGCTTAGTCAGCCAAAAAGAAAATCGTTATGTATTATGGTTAAATATTGTAACTATTGTTCTGTTTATCTCCAGCTTCTTAATTTGTTGATCCAAGTTTTGGAAATAGGTTTCCATGCGTGAATATGAAATGATCAATCCTGTCTTGCAGTGTCGAGGATGCTCCACACATGGAAAATTTGAGTTTGCATGGCCATCCAGAGAGGTGATGGCATGTACAAGTCATTTCCTTGGACTTACTCATATGTAACACTTCGATTGTGAATCTCTTTTCCTAGATTTTACAAGCGTTCCCGTTCCTCCACCGCTCGTTGCTCAGTCTTAGTTCTGTAACCCTGTTCTTTAATCTTCACTTATAATGCATATATGTGACACTGTACTTTGTTATCATGTTTAGTTGGCCGGGAGTGAATATTATTTTGCTCCCTCTATATTGAATCTTTGAAAAGCATATACAAATCAGTGGGATATTTAACCTTCACTTATAATGCACAAACATGGAACTGGACATTGTTACTATGTTTTGCTAATCTTGAATCATTTGTTCTCTTTGTGAAATCTGTGAAAAGCAAATATAAAGCTGTCTATGCCTACTGCTTATTGTGTTATACCATGTTGCGTAAGTATTCATCTATAATGTCCAGCCGTGAGTCAACATGCCTATTGGAAGCTTCAATTTTAAAGAACCTTCTAAATTATGACATTTTTATGGGTTATAGGAATAACTATACTGGATATTTACTTTTATTGAGACAATTCCAAATAGCACGACATTCTTTGCATTGTGTCCAAGTAAACAGAAAGCGCCGGAGCGACTACCTATTGTATTAGATAGTGTTTACATTTCAGTATGTACCCTTCTTTCCTTCCGCGCATTAGGAAGATCTAAAAGCATCTCCAACAGCTGCGCCAAAAGATGCGCGCGCGCGGTAAACTGGCTCTTTAGCGCGCGCAGGACATTTTCGCGCGCTCCAGCGATGGCGGGAAACTAGCGCGCGCGAGAAACGATTGCGCACGCGCGGGAAAAGGCGGCAGCTCACACGCTAGATTTGACGCACCGCTTCCGGCGCGCCTATAAATTGCGGCGCTCGCCATGCGGCTATCCACACTGCCACGCGCGCTCTCCACCGCTTCCTCGTAGCTCCCTTTGCTTCCTCGCCGCTCTAGCGCCCCGCCACCGACGCGCCACCAAGGAGCGTCGGGCTACCGCGGCGTCCGCCAACGCCCCAACGGCTGGTACTACGCCGAGATCCGGTCCGGCGACGTCCGGCTCGGCCTCGGCACCTTCGAGACTGCGCACGAGGCCGCCCGCGCGTACGACGCGGCGGCGTGGCGCCTAGACAGGCCGCGCGCGCAGATGAACTTTCAGGACGTCTACACGCGCCAGCAGGCGCAGGACGTCGCCCCTCCGCCTCGTATTATTACGGACCAGGACCGTGCGGAGCACACTCGGCGGCAGTGCCGCCTCCTCATCGCCGAGGAGGACGAGCAAGGCATGGCGGAGTGGCACCGCCGCCACCCGAAGGACGTCGCCAACGAGCAAGCCTACTGGCCGGAGAGGACATATAGATATCAAATTTGATGCAAATGGAAGACCTCCGTGGATGCGGAGAAATGAGATCCGGCCTCCCAAATCCATGTTGCCCATACAATGTGATAAACACTATGTAGCAATACAAAGATCTGGGATAAAGTTTTACAACGGGTCACAAAATGTGCAAGTTCACCACCTAGATACAATCGATAGATAAACTATAGATAGATAGCCTAATAAATGGAGGGGCGCTGGACTTAACCATTTCCTCGCCGGTCCTTTTCCTTGGGGTCTCCGGAGCGCCGGTAGTATTCCTCCATGTAGGCATCGACGGCCGGAGGACAGTCGTCGCGCGTCGTGCCCCCGTCGGACAATGAGGAGATGATCCTGACCAGACGACGGGCAGCCTAGGCCTGCTCCTTGGCGAGGCACAAGCGTGCAGAAAGGGATCAGGAGCAATGCCATGAAACTAATCGTAATTTCATCACCAAATTGAGCAAAATGATCGACATAGTTCATTCATCACATAGTTGGACCATACATACCCATGTCACGTTCTCGATCACTTGGCAGAGCTCGCCGTCCACGTTGCCATGGACCAGCTGGTGACCTGACGTCCTGGGATCGAGCAAGACGGTAGAGCTGGACCAAACTGCGTTCAGATTATCTGTTGCAAAGTGAAAATACTGGTTAAACATGTGGTTTTATGAAAGTATAATGATGCTGATATGCTTCGGGTTAAATGCGGACACGTCTGCACTGATGATCAATGACAAATACTCGTACAGAGAGACTACAAAGGAGTAAGTGCAGCTACACATATAGTAAAGAACTAAAGATCATCAAAACTGGATACGATACTATTGAACTAAACATGATCCTTAAGTTTCAGAATTTTTTTGCCATTTTTTTATTTTACTGTTCACCGTGGTGCTATGTACTACCTGGGTGTAGAAAAATCGCTCTCCAAACCTTCGATCCCCGAATCATAACCGGATTCTGTTCGACAGACCATGTCCACCGTCCACACAAGTGACCAGTCAGCCTGCCACTACTATTCATCAGTCCTCAGTCCTCACGCACTACCAAGTCCTACCCAGATCGGATCCATGCTAACCACAAATCCCAGTCCAAGGTCCGTAATAATGCACCAGTGGAGACACCAAGAAAGTATAATCGAAAACAACAGCAACGGAATCCTTGACCCAAACTTCTTCATAACGGCTACGACTGCAAGGGGCAAAAAAATTAATGGGAGCAAGAGCAGCTTCTTTGTTCGTCTCATGCTATTTTTCCATAAGACCATTGATGCCTTATCTAGGCAGTGCATAAGTTGAGGATCTGGCTTCCATGCTACTCCCTCCGTTCCTAAATACTTGTCTTTCTAGGCATTTTAACAAGTGACTACATACGGAGTAAAATGAGTGAATCTACACTCTAAAATATGTAGACACGGAGGGAGTAGTTTCAACAGAAACCATGCAGCCCCTCCAATTTTCAAACAAGACACGCAACAACAAAATGCACATACCTTCCCTCGGCCTCGCTCTTGTGCTGCTGATCTCTTTGGCCTCTCCCGCAAGTTCCTGCACACAGCATGAGAAGAACTCCCTTCTCCAGTTCCTTGCCGAGCTCTCACAGGACGGTGGCCTTGCAGCCTCATGGCGGAACAACACGGATTGCTGCAAGTGGGAAGGGATCACCTGCAGGAAAGATATGACGGTCACCGAAATCTTGCTGCCTTCGAAGGGCCTCCAGGGGAAAATCTCACAGTCCCTTGGGATCCTCACCGGGCTGCAGTACCTTGACCTCTCTCACAACTCGCTGTCCGGTGGTCTGCCGCTGGAATTGGTGCCGTCCAGCAGCATCATCTTCCTTGATGTAAGCTTTAACCAGCTCAATGGGACACTCCACGAGTTGTCATCTTCAACCCCTGCCCGGCCTCTGCAGGTACTGAACATCTCAAGCAACCTATTTGCAGGACAGTTTCCATCCACCACATGGAAAGCAATGGAGAATCTGATAGCACTCAACGCAAGTAATAACAGCTTTACAGGGCACATACCAACTCATTTCTGTAGCAGTTCACCATCCCTAGCCGTGCTAAATCTGTGTTTAAACAAATTCAGTGGCAACATCCCCAAACAACTTGGTGATTGCCCCAAGCTGAGAGAGCTCAGGGCCGGGTACAACAACATCAGCGGAGAAGTCCCAGATGAACTCTTCAATGCTACTTTGTTGGAATACCTGTCTTTTCCTAAAAAATATTTAAATGGAGCTATTAATGATGCACACCTGCCCAACCTCAGAAATCTAGTAACGCTTGATCTTGGAGGGAACATTTTCAGTGGCAAGATTCCTGATTCCATAGGCCAGCTCAAGAAATTGGAGGAGTTCCATATGGACAACAACAACATGTCAGGGGAGCTGCCATATGCTCTAAGCAACTGCACGAATCTCAGAATAATCGACCTCAAGACAAACAACTTCAGTGGACAGCTCAATAAGGTCAATTTCTCCAGCCTGCCC
The DNA here is from genome assembly GCF_002575655.3 of Aegilops tauschii subsp. strangulata. Taxonomy (NCBI): domain Eukaryota; kingdom Viridiplantae; phylum Streptophyta; class Magnoliopsida; order Poales; family Poaceae; genus Aegilops; species Aegilops tauschii. The sequence continues at coordinate 384,666,590 of NC_053039.3, read as the reverse complement.
AATCTAAAGATATTAGACCTTCTGTACAACAGCTTCTCTGGCACAATTCCAGAAAGTATATACTCTTGCAGCAACCTGACTGCACTGCGGCTGTCTAGCAACCATTTAGATGGGCAGCTTTCACCACGAATTGGCGATCTGAAGTACCTCACCTTCCTATAACTTGCTCATAATTCTTTTAGAAACATCACAGATGCACTTCGGATCCTTAAGAGCTGCAGGAACCTTATCACCCTGCTTATCGGGCGGAATTTCATGGGAGAGCACATGTCAGAGGATGATATACTTGATGGTTTTCCAAATCTTCAGGCTCTTGCGATAGATCGGTGCTCATTGTTGGGAAAAATACCTCGTTGGCTATCAAAGATAACAAACTTGGAAATGCTATTTTTATATGGCAATCAACTTACTGGACCAATACCTGACTGGATCAGCAGTCTAAACTTCCTCTTCCATCTAGACATAAGAAACAATAGCCTCACCGGGGAAATTCCAACAGCACTGATGGATATGCATATGCTGAAGTCAGAAACAACTGAAGCCCATTTTGACCGAATTGTCTTCAGACTACCTGTTTATGAAGGTCCATCACATCAGTACCGTTTACCCACTGCATACCCTAAAGTGTTGGATCTAAGCAACAACTGGCGAGATCCCTCTTGGGATCGGCCAGCTGAAATATCTTCTTTCACTAAATTTGAGCTTCAACGACCTAACAGGACAGATCCCAATATCAGTATGCAATCTCACAAACCTGCAGGTACTAGACTTCTCGAGTAACAATCTCACTGGTGCAATCCCAGCTGCATTGAACAGCCTGCAATTCCTCTCAGCATTCAACATTTCTTACAACGACCTTGAAGGTTCTATTCCATCTGGAGGTCAGTTTAACACATTTCAGACTTTTAGCTTCGACGGGAACAACAAGCTCAGTGGCGCTATGCTCGTTCACAAATGTGGTTCAGCTAAAGCACGTCCAGCCAACATTGTATCAACCAAACAGACTGACTCCAAGGCCACCTTCGCGATTGCCTTCGGCGCGTTCTTTGGTGTAGGGGTGTTGTATGACCAGATAGTCTTATCAAGGTATTTCGGCTAGTACCAGTTCAGTTTTAATATCGGTTTATTTAGCTCAGAGTTGAGATTAGGCTACTATTCAGCAACATTCCAGAGAATCTAGGTGTGAGTCATCATTATGTATAGAAAAATATTCTAGGGTGAGGGTGATTCCATTTGGTGGAGGTGTAATAATGCGAGACTGTTAGTACTGAAGCATTAGAAATGTATCTGAAACTCAACATGTTGGTGAAGAGGCTCACAAATCCCTCGGAAAGACAAGTCAGGGGACAGAAAAATGTTCATCGACGACACGTGGACTTGGGGGTAGTAGTATGTTACTCGTCCTAATTGTTCAGTGCAGAACACGGTATTCATACATTGCTCGTCCATTTATCAGCATAGATTAGATTCAAAAGAACATGCATACCTGACAGTTTCACTATCTCATGGTAAAGGGGTACCAAACCAGGAATTTATTATCTCGCAGAAAAAGGGTACCAGACCAGGAATTTGTTTTCATCCAATCCGTGCCTGAACCTGAACCAGAACGGCCAAACCAGGAATTTGTTTTTGTCCAATCCATGCCTGAACCTGAACCTGAACACAAGAACACGGGATAAAGAAGAAAACCCAACAATAATGGGTAGAGCTACACCTAAGACTGATAATCAGCACAACACCATCTTAAAACAAAAAAAAATTGCATGAAATGAAAATGTGGTACTTTATTTTTAACTTAACACAAATCATTCAACTACTAATTAACAGTTCATGCACTGTATTGCCTGCTGGTTCCACCCTAAAGACCATGTCCACACGAGGACCAGAACTTCAGAACCAAGCAACTAATGATTCAAACACTCAACTGCCATTATCTAAAGAAAATCCGCCACTCCCACACGCTGTCCAGAGTTTACTTTGAACTTCTTCCGAGTTCAGATGGAAACCACAAATCCACAATAATAGTGCGCAAGTGGAGCCAGGAGAATGAAAAAAAAAAAACAGCAAATGTAAACATCAGGCAATAATAGTGTGCCAGTGGGCAACTAAACGCCTCAGGTCAAAGAGGACGGAAGAGACACATATCACCCACTTGGCGTCGTTCACATATTGATAAATAAGCCAATGATTGCTCTTAACCGAAAGCGCCTTTCGCAATAATGCTTCCCTGTACTATCTTGCTGATCAAATCTTCGCAAACCTTCAGCAATTGTTGTTGACGTCTTTCTCAACCTTTTTCCGAAAAACAGCTTCCTTTTCTTGGATTCACGTCTTTTCTTGTTAAGCAAAGGATGCATCAAGAAGTGGTAATTTTTTTTCAGTATTGTTAGATTGGTTTCATGAGGGTAGTAATAGAAGTGATGTCTGGTCAAGCATAATTATGATATGCTGTTAAAACTCAATAAGGATTGGGTCAAGGATGACCAGAAAAGATATGTTTTGTGCGGTCAGTTGTCAGGAAAAATGGGCGATTGACTTGGCATTAGAGTATAGAAGGCAGCCAACAGCGAAACACTGAAACATCAGTGTGAACTAGAAGCTGCTGGTGTCCGATTTTGTTGACCCCAATTTTCTTTGTTTCCCCTCATGCTCTTTTATTATTAGACCATTGATGCCTTACCCAACTACAGCACGGCTTAAGCATCTGATTTCCACGCTAGTTTCAGCACAAAAACCATGCAGCCACTCTATTTTCCATACACGATGTGAAGCAGAAAATTAACATTCTTTGCCCTTGTGCTGCTGATCTCCTTGGTCCCTCCCACCAGTTCTTGCACAGAGAAGGAGAAGCAATCCCTCCTGCAGTTCCTCAGTAGTCTGTCGTGTGATGGTGGCCTCGCCTGCGTCCTGGAAGCAGAACGGCAGAGACTGCTGTGAATGGGAAGGGGTCACCTGTGGCCTGGATGGGGCAGTCACAGATGTTTCATTGGCTTTGAAGGGCTTTGAGGGGCGCATAACGCCGTCCCTCGGCAACCTTCTGGCCTTCTGCACCTCAACCTGTCCCAGAACTCACTGTGAGATGGCCTGCCACTAGAACTGGTGCCGGCCGGTAGCATCATCGTCCTTGATGTCAGCTTCAACAACCTAAACGGGGACATGCAAGAGTTGCCATCTTCAACCCCTGCTTGGCCTCTACAGGTACTGAACATCTCGAGCAACTTGTTAACAGGACAGTTTCCATCATCCACCACATGGGAGGCGACGAACAATCTGGTCACACTCAACACTAGCAATAACAGCTTCACTGGGCAGATACCAAGTCATTTGTGCGGCAGCTCACCATCCCTCGCTGTGCTTGATCTCTGTTACAACATATTTACAGGCAGCATTCCCCTCGAACTTGGTAACTGCGCCATGCTCAGAGTGCTCAAAGCTGGACAGAATAACCTCAGCGGGAATCTCCCAAATGAACTCTTCAATGCTTCCTTGCTGGAGTACCTCTCACTTCCTAACAATATTCTAGATGGAGAGCTTGATGGTGCTCAGATAATGAAACTCAGCAATCTGGTGACACTAGACCTTGGAAGGGTTTCAGCGGCAGATTCCGGATTCCATTGGTGAGCTCGAGAGACTAGAAGAGTTGCATTTGGACTACAACATATCAAGGGAGCTGCCATCAGCCCTGAGTTACTACACAAATGTGATAACTATTAACTTCAAGAGCAACAACCTTAGCAGAGAACTTAGCAAGGTCAACTTCTCCACCCTGCCTAGGCTAAGTACACTAGATGTTTTGTACAACAACTTCAACGGCAGAGTTCCAGAAAGTTTGTATACCTGCAGCAATCTGACTGCATTGCAGCTATCTGGCAACAACTTACATGGGCAGCTCTCACCAAGATTAGGTGTCTGAAGCACCTCACCTTCCTTTCACTTGCTATGAACTCTTTCACAAACATCACAAATGCGCTTCACATTCTTCAGAGGTACACCAAGCTTAACACACTGCTCATGGGAAGCAGCTTCAGGGGCGAGTTAATGCCAGAGGATGACTTTATTGATGGTTTTGAGAATCTTCAGGTTCTTTCCTTATGATTGCTCATTGCTAGGTAAAATACCTCTTTGGATGTCGAAGCTAGCAAAATTAGATATGTTTATATTATCTGGAAATCAACTTGCTGGATCAACACCAGCCTGGATCAAAAACCTAAAGCACCTCTTCTATCTAGACATATCAAACAACAGCCACACTGGGGAAATTCGAACAGACCTGGCGGATATGCAAATGTTGCAGTCAGAGAAGACTAAAGCCAGTTTAGACCCGAGGGTCTTCAAACTACCAGTTTATAAGGGTCTATCACTTCAGTACCGCATACCCATTGCTTTCGCCGGAGTGCTGGATCTAAGCAGCAATAAAATAGCTTGTCAGATCCTCCGGGAGATCGCCCGGCTGAAATTCCTTTGCTCACTCAATTTGAGCTTCAACGACCTAACAGGACACATCCCAATATCAGTATGCAATCTCACAAACCTGCAGGTACTAGACTTCTTGAACAACAATCTCACTGGTGCAATCCCAGCTGCACTGAACAGCCCGCACTTCCTTTCAGCATTCAACAGTTCTAACAATGACCTAGAAGGTCCTATTCCATCCAGAGGTCAGTTTAACACATTCCAAAATTCTAGCTTCGATGGGAATCCGAAGCTCTGTGGCTCTATGCTCACTCACAAATGTGGTCCAGCTTCAACACGTCCACCCACCAAACCATTATGGCAACCAAACAAACTGACTACAAGGCCGCCTTCGCGATTGCCTTCACCGCATTCTTTGGTGTAGGGGTGTAGTATGATCAGCTAGTCTTATCAAGGTTTTTTGGCTAGGACTGTCCAGTTTCCATATCGGTCTATCTCTACTTCTTCGAGATTAGAGGCTGCTATCTGGTTTAGCAAAATGTCCATGGAACAAGCTTCCACAATGTGCTGAGTCATAATTAAGTTTACAAGAATATTCCAGTGTGAAGAGTGATTCCATTTCGTGGAGACTTACAAGTATGTAACAATGTACGATTGTTGGCGGAAGCTTTCTGTACTTGTAACTCATCTCATATTGTTGGTGCTCCGTAATTTTTTTCCTTCTTCTTCTTTCAGGAAAACGAATTCTGTACTGAAACTTCAATTTTCACAGTTACTTTGCTTCCCGAGGGCAGGATACCACTACGGCAGCTGGGTCATTCGAAATCCTTAGGTATACAAGTAAGTGTAGTATACTGCTACACTAAGCAACATGAACTGATTAAATGTACAGTAGTATCGTAAATACGGGCCACTGCTATCACAAAATCTTCTTAGAACAAGGACAGTGTATAGTAGCTTGGACGAGAAAACCCATCCACATTGAACAGATTTTATAAGCCGCGCATCTCGAAAAGCAAAACCGTCTGTGGCAAGTGTTTCTGCAAGATGTACCTCCGTACAGCGCGCGTTGCGAGCTGCACGATTCTGTTAGAATTATTGGGATTTGAACCATCTGTTATATCCAATAATTTCTAGGAAAATCCCATAGGCCCATGTGGCACGTTCATGCATGACAAGAAAGAAGTTAAAATATTTGCGCTAGTGGAAAATGAAACCGAATGGTGGTGAATGATGACATTCATCTCCTCATTGATGGCATCAATATTTTGGTTTTGGTTTCATTTCTTCATTAGTACATTGGTTTCTTCATACCGTGCGTACTAGCATATTTTGTCATGCAAGAACTTGAAACGATTTGCCTACTAATGGGAGACGAAACTGACCACTTAATAGGATTTTTAGTGCGTCTGTTTCTCCTCTCCTTAATGAGAATTAGTGCGTCCATTTCAGTTTCATCTCGTTGCTCCTATAAGAGGTCGCTCCTCTTTCCAACGAGACACAACTCTTCGCATTGTTCCAGAGCATTGCACCGTCTACCTCTTTTCCATCTCGCTTCCTGGCGTGCACCGGAGAGTGAGACAGCAGGCCTCCGAAACCCCGCCTCTTGTGATCCGGTACGGGAGAGGGGCGATCAGGTTTTTGGGGAGCGTCCTTACGTGACTGCTGGAGTCTTGTTCATCGTGGCTGCGGACGGCGACATCACTGACGACGAGTTGCCCAACGACGACTTCTTCCCCGACGTCAACGGCCTCTTCAGCGACATGACGATCGGGACATCTGCACCTTCTGCTACTGCGCCGTATGCCATCTTATCCTCATTGTTAGGGCTAGCATTTGGTTTATTGCTAATAGCAATTGACATGGATATGATGCATTTTGCTTATGATTTTGATTGCATGACTAGTCTCAACGAATTGTTGCTAGTTTCTAGTTTCATCAATATATTGCTATTCATGTTTTATCCATTATTTTTCTGGATTAAACTAAATGGGAAAATGCCTAATTATTCATCAATCCAAAAACCTGATTTGTGTAGGCAATTTTCTCCTATTGCTTTTGCTGCAACTCTCAAGCCCGCACCATTTGAGGGCGTGAACTATAAGAGGTGGCGTGCGAGGGCAGTTCTTTGGCTTACCACCATGAACTGTTTTCACGCCTCTAAAGGCAAGCCAGAGGGAGAGCTGACTACTGAGCAGGAGCAAGCTTTCCAGGCTACAGACACCCTCTTCAGAGGTGCTGTCTTGAGTGTTCTTGGCGACAAGATTGTCGACCCATTCATGACCATCATGGTCGGTAAAGATATGTGGGATGCGCTCGAAGCCAAGTTTGGAGTCGCGGACGCAGGAAGTGAGTTGTATATCATGGAACAGTACCATGATTACAAGATGACTGATGACCGCTCCGTTGTTGAGCAGGCTCATGAGATTCAGTCGCTCACTAAAGAACTTGAGCATCTCAATTGTGTGTTACCGGACAAATTCATTGCCGGAGGCATCATTGCCAAGCTTCCTCCTTCATGGAGGAATTTTGCTACCTCTCTGAAGCATAAGAGGCAAGAGTTTACTGTTGTCAATCTAATTGGCACTCTTGATGTAGAAGAGAAGGCGAGGGTAAAAGACACACGTGCTCGTTTCCATGAGGGGAATTCCAGTGCCAATTTGGTACAAAAGAGAAATTTCCATACCCACAAACCCAAGAACAAAAACTATGCGGGCAAAGGAAAATTTGATGGCAAGTACAAAGCCCCACAACCTGTCAACTTCAAGAAGAAGAAGGATACTTGTAAGAAGAAAGGAAAGTGCCATGTATGTGGCAGTGAAGAACATTGGGCTTCATCCTGCAAGGACCGCTGGGACATGCGTCAGAATGAGAACAATAGCAAGACTACTAATGTTGTTATTGGCGATGTTGACATGAAAGATGTCGGGTATGGTAAATTTCCTACCATCCTTTCAGTATGTCATTCTCCAGATTGGTGGATTGACACCGGTGCCAATGTACATGTGTGTTCTGACATAAACATGTTTTCTTCTTATCAGGTCGCAAGAACTACACCCGTGTTGATGGGAAACGGTGAAGGAAATATGCCCTAGAGGCAATAATAATAAAGTTATTATTTATTTCCTTATATCATGATAAATGTTTATTATTCATGCTAGAATTGTATTAACCGGAAACATAATACTTGTGTGAATACATAGACAAACAGAGTGTCACTAGTATGCCTCTACTTGATTAGCTCGTTGATCAAAGATGGTTATGTTTCCTAGCCATAGACATGAGTTGTCATTTGATTAACGGGATCACATCATTAGGAGAATGATGTGATTGACTTGACCCATTCTGTTAGCTTAGCACTCGATCGTTTAGTATGTTGCTACTTCTTTCTTCATGACTTATACATGTTCCTATGACTATGAGATTATGCAACTCCCGTTTACCGGAGGAACACTTTGTGTGCTACCAAACGTCACAACGTAACTGGGTGATTATAAAGGTGCTCTACAGGTGTCTCCGAAGGTACTTGTTGGGTTGGCGTATTTTGAGATTAGGATTTGTCACTCCGATTGTCGGAGAGGTATCTCTGGGCCCTCTCGGTAATGCACATCACTTAAGCCTTGCAAGCATTGCAACTAATGAGTTTGTTGTGAGATGATGTATTACAGAACGAGTAAAGAGACTTGTCGGTAACGAGATTGAACTAGGTATTGAGATACCGACGATCGAATCTCGGGCAAGTAACATACCGATGACAAAGGGAACAACGTATGTTGTTATGTGGTCTGATCGATAAAGATCTTCGTAGAATATGTAGGAGCCAATATGAGCATCCAGGTTCCGCTATTGGTTATTGACCGGACACGTGTCTCGGTCATGTCTACATAGTTCTCGAACCCGTAGGGTCCGCACGCTTAAAGTTCGATGACGGTTATATTATGAGTTTATGTGTTTTGATGTACCGAAGGTAGTTCGGAGTCCCGGATGAGATCGGGGACATGACGAGGAGTCTCGAAATGGCCGAGACGTAAAGATCGATATATTGGACGACTATATTCGGACTTCGGAAAGGTTCCGAGTGATTCGGGTATTTATCGAAGTACCGGAGAGTTACGGGAATTCGCCGGGGAGAAGTATTGGGCCTTATTGGGCCATACGGGAATAGAGGAGAGAGGCCAAAAGGAAGGAGGCGCGCACCCCCCCTGGTCCGAATTGGACAAGGGGTGCAACCCCCTTTTCCTTCTCCCTCTCCCCCTCTTTCCTTCTCTCCTACTCCAACAAGGAAAGGAGGAGTCCCCCCTTGGCGCGCCCTCCTCCTTGGCCGGCCGCCTCCCCCCTTGCTCTTTTATATACGGGGGCAGGGGGGCACCCCAGAGACACAACAATTGATCTCTTGATCTCTTAGCCGTGTGCGGTGCCCCCTCCACCATAATCCACCTCGATAATATCGTATTGATGCTTAGGCGAAGCCCTGCGTCGGTAGAACATCATCATCGTCACCACGCCATCGTGCTGACGAACTCTCCCTCAAAACTCGGCTGGATCGGAGTTCGAGGGACGTCATCGAGCTGAACGTGTGCTGAACTCGGAGGTGCCGTACGTTCGGTACTTGGATCGGTCGGATCGTGAAGACGTACGACTACATCAACCGCGTTGTGCTAACGCTTCCGCTTTCGGTCTACGAGGGTACGTGGACAACACTCTCCCCTCTCGTTGCTATTCATCACCATGATCTTGCGTGTGCGTAGGAATTTTTTGAAATTACTACGTTCCCCAACAAACGGGACACATGCTTCTGTTCATGGTGTTGGTACGGTCGATCTGAAGTTTACTTCGGGAAAGATCGTGCGACTGAAGAACGTGCAGCATGTCCCTGCCATAAATAAAAATCTTGTCAGCGGTTCTTGTTTGTGTCGAGATGGTTATAAATTGGTATTTGAGTCCAATAAGGTTGTAGTATCTAAGTGTGGACAATTTGTTGGGAAGGGCTATGAGAGCGGAGGCTTGTTCCGCTTATCTTTGTCAGACTTTTGCACTAAAGTTATTAATCATGTTTGCAGTGAAACCGAATCAAATGTTTGGCATTCACGACTTTGTCATATTAACTTTGGTGTCATGACGCGGCTAGCAAATTTGAGTTTAATCCCAAAATTTACAATTGTCAAAGGTTCTAAGTGCCAAATTTGTGTGCAAGCAAAGCAACCTCGCAAGTCTCATGCGACTGTTGAGGCGAGGAATTTGGCACCACTTGAACTCATACATTCAGATCTTTGTGAGATGAATGATGTGTTGACAAAAGGTGGAAAAAGATATTTCATGACTCTAATCGATGACTCTACTAGATATTGCATGATATATTTGTTGAAAACAAAAGATGAGGCTTTGCACTACTTTAAAATCTACAAAGCCGAAGCAGAGAATCAACTCGATCGAAAGATCAAAAGGCTTAGGTCGGATCGCGGTGGAGAGTATTTTTCCAATGAGTTCAATTTATTTTGTGAGGAACATGGTATAATACATGAGAGGACGCCTCCCTACTCTCCCAGTCAAACGGGGTTGCCAAACAAAAGAACCGAACTCTAACTGATTTGGTTGACGCCATGTTAGATACAGCGGGACTTTCCAGGGAATGGTGGGGGGAGGCTTTGATGACTGCAAGTCATGTCCTAAATAGAGTTCCTACGAAGAATAAAGAGATTACCCCGTTTGAAGAATGAGAAAGGAAAAGGCTTAAACTTTCATACTTACGAACTTGGGGTTGTTTGGCGAAAGTCAATGTACCAATTACCAAGAAGCGTAAGCTTGGGCCAAAAACAGTTGATTGCGTTTTCCTGGGTTATGCTTTCCGTAGCATTGGCTATAGATTTCTAGTGGTGAAATCTGAGGTACTTGACATGAATGTTGGTACCATCATGGAGTCGAATGATGCGACTTTCTTTGAGGATATTTTTCCTATGAAGGATATGCCTAGCTCATCTAGTCAGAGGTCACAGACAACTCCTGGACCTACTGTTCCATTGGAACATTTCGAGAAGAAACACACAGATATTCCTGAGGAGGATGACAATGAAGCTCCTAGAAGGAGCAAGAGACAAAGGACCACAAAGTCATTTGGTGAAGATTTCATTGTGTACCTCGTGAATGATACTCCCACTTCTATTTCAGAAGCTTATGCATCTTATGATGCTGATTACTGGAAAGAAGCTGTGCGTAGTGAGATGGATTCTATCATGGCTAATGGGACATGGGAGATCACTGATCGTCCTTATGGGTGTAAACCTGTAGGGTGTAAGTGGGTGTTTAAGAAAAAGCTTAGGCCAGATGGTACAATTGAAAAGTACAAGGCACGACTAGTTGCCAAGGGCTATACCCAAAAAGAAGGTGAAGATTTCTTTGATACTTATGCGCCTGTGGCCAGATTGACCACCATTCGAGTACTACTCTCATTGGCCGCCTCACACAATCTTCTCGTTCATCAAATGGACGTTAAGACAGCTTTCCTAAATGGAGAGTTGGAGGAGGAAATTTATATGGAACAACCCGATGGTTTTGTAGTAGATGGTCAGGAAGAAAAAGTGTGTAAATTGTTGAAATCTTTGTATGGTTTGAGACAAGCACCTAAGCAGTGGCACGAGAAGTTCGAAAGAACTTTGACATCTACGGGCTTTGTTGCAAACGAAGCCGACAAGTGTGTGTACTATCGCCATGGTGGGGGCGAAGGAGTTATATTATGTTTGTATGTTGATGACATACTTATATTTGAAACAAATCTCAAGGTCATTCAGGAAGTGAAAGATTTTCTGAATCAAAACTTTGAGATGAAAGACCTTGGAGTAGCTGATGTTATCTTGAACATCAAGCTTTTAAGAGGTTGTGATGGTGGGATCACTCTCTTGCAGTCTCACTATGTGGAGAAGATTCTGGATCGCTTTGGATATTCAGATTGCAAACCTTCTCCGACACCTTATGATCCGAGTGTTTTAATTCGGAAGAACGAGGGAGAAACAAAGGATAAATTGAGATATTCTCAAATCATTGGCTCGCTTATGTATTTAGCTAGTGCTACGAGGCCTGACATCTCGTTTTCTGTGAGTAAACTAAGCCGGTTTGTTTCAAACCCGGGAGATGTTCATTGGCATGCACTTGAGAGAATAATGCGCTATCTGAAAGGTACTGCGAGTTATGGGCTTCACTATACCGGGTATCCAAGAGTACTTGAAGGTTATAGTGATGCAAATTGGATATCTAATGTTGATGAACTTAAAGCGACAAGTGGTTATGTGTTTACACTTGGTGGTGCTGCTGTTTCCTGGAAGTCTTGCAAGCATACCATCTTAACAAGGTCAACAATGGAAGCAGAACTCACAGCATTAGACACGGCAACAGTTGAAGCAGAATGGCTTCGAGAACTTTTGATGGACTTGCCGGTGGTTGAAAAACCAATACCAGCTATTCTAATGAACTGTGATAATCAAACAGTGATCGTCAAGGTAAACAGTTCTAAGGATAATAAGAAGTCATCAAGACACGTGAGAAGGAGACTGAAATCTGTCAGGTTCATGAGAAACTCCGGAGTTATAGCGTTGGACTATATAAACACATCGAAGAAACTGGCAGATCCCTTCACAAAGGGTTTATCATGAAATGTGATAGACAATGCATCGAAGGAGATGGGATTGAGACCCACTACATAAGTTGTTCATGGTGGTAACCCATTCTTTGTGATCGGAGATCCCGTGAATTAGAATTGGCGAGACAAACTATTGGATAACTGAGAGGAGAATATTTATTTGACAAAAATCCACTCCGTTATGATGCCATTCTCTCCTAATCTGTATGGTAGGCTGATATTTATCTTAATGTGTTTTGAATGGCTTGGGTAGGCAAAGATGTTGTCCTACAGAACATCTAGAAAGAACACACATATATGAGTTAGACTGTTAAACGTCGCGGTCTGTGAGAGTTGGGTGTTCTCTAATAAACTCATGAAGAGGCCCCGGAGTATGACGCATATGCTCCTACCCGCGGGAAAGTTTTCAGCGGTCTAGTATCGGTCAAGGCTTTTACGTGAAACTTGCTTGCACAAACATTGCAGTTCAAGGCGTAGTCCACTGTTCAAGTTGTGAACGAGTGTAGCGTGGAGTTCTATGTGGAAGTTCAACTTAACAGTCTCCACCGAAACACCGGTATATAAACAATGTTTTGGAACCATAGGCAAACTTGATGTGCCTCTGGGATCTGGTGGGGGGTTGTTAGAATTATTGGGATTTAAACCATCTGTTATATCCAATAATTTCTAGGAAAATCCCATAGGCCCATGTGGCACGTTCATGCATGACAAGAAAGAAGTTAAAATATTTGCGCTAGTGGAAAATGAAACCGAATGGTGGTGAATGATGACATTCATCTCCTCATTGATGGCATCAATATTTTGGTTTTGGTTTCATTTCTTCATTAGTACATTGGTTTCTTCATACCGTGCGTACTAGCATATTTTGTCATGCAAGAACTTGAAACGATTTGCCTACTAATGGAAGACGAAACTGACCACTTAATAGGATTTTCAGTGTGTCTGTTTCTCCTCTCCTTAATGAGAATTAGTGCGTCCATTTCAGTTTCATCTCGTTGCTCCTATAAGAGGTCACTCCTCTTTCCAACGAGACACAACTCTTCGCATTGTTCCAGAGCATTGCACCGTCTACCTCTTTTCCATCTCGCTTCCTGGCGTGCACCAGAGAGTGAGACAGCAGGCCTTCGAAACCCCGCCTCTTGTGATCCGGTACGGGAGAGGGGCGATCAGGTTTTTGGGGAACGTTCTTACGCGACTGCTGGAGTCTTGTTCATCATGGCTGCGAACGGCGACATCACCGACGACGAGTTCCCCAACGACGACTTCTTCCCCGACGTCAACGGCCTCTTCAGCGACATGACGATCGGGACATCTGCACCTTCTGCTACTGCGCCGTATGCCATCTTATCCTCATTGTTAGGGCTAGCATTTGGTTTATTGCTAATAGCAATTGACATGCATATGATTTTGATTGCATAACTAGTCTCAACGAATTGCTGCTAGTTTCTAGTTTCATCCATATATTGTTATTCATGTTTTATCCATTATTTTTCTGGATTAAACTAAATGGAAAAATGCCTAATTATTCATCAGATTCCGGGGGTCCGGGCCGCCGCTTCGCCGGGTTGCCTCGCCCTCGCTGGGAACTGCGGGGCCAGAGGAAGGTGACGGGCGTGCCAGTGGATCCTGAGCTGATTATCTACAGTACATGCCTAGCCTCCAGCCACCAGGCCCTACAGCACGGATTTACCGAGCCGTCGCCCCGCCGGGCCGCCGCATCGCGAAGCTGCTTGGGTGCCCCTTCGTTTATTTAAGGAAGCTCTCCTGCTTGGGTTTCAGAGTGTTGTCTGTTTTTCTTTTTCTTTTTTGAGAATTCAGAGTGTTGTCTGTTTTTTAGGGGTAAAGCTAGATTTTACTGCTCAAAAACCTTGACAACACAGTGCGTGACCCGCCGGATCGAGCTCGTATTTTATTCTTGGCCTTGGCCTTGGCCTCATCCTCCCTCCGGCAAGGCCGCAAGGGCCCAAGGGCGTCGACGACAAAGCTGAAGCCATGGGTAGAAATGCAGCGCTGATCCCGCGGGTCGGGAACCAACCGACCGAGCTTGGCCTTGGGTGGACGAAAAACGACTCGCTCAAGAGCCATGCGTATGGTCGCCGAGTGTCTGTCTTGGAACAAAAAACGAGCTGCACAAACTGACAAGGGTGAGGACAAAGCTAGCCATGAGGTCGTCCAGCCCCAGCCGGAGACACAAACCGACAGGTCAACGTCCACGCCCTCCACAGTATTGAAACATATATCATCTCCCTCACTGACGCAGGCAGCAGCATGAGCTGACTTGAGAATAATGTCTGGACTTTGGATGAGATGATCCAACAAACCACGCCACGCACAACAACCCAGATCCAGCAGAATCCAATCCCCTCCCTCATGCTCTTCATTCTGTTCTGGATGGTCCAGTGTCGTCGTCCTCTGCTCGGCCTCGGCGGATAGCCAACAGATCCATCAGGTACACTCCAATCCCCTCCCTCATGCTCTTCAATCCTCTTCTGTTCGCACCACATAAATGTCTAATTGCTCCTATTTGCTTGCATCTTGGCTTCTGCTTCTGTCTGCAGTGAGTAGGGTAAACGCAGCAGCAAATTAGCTAGGTTCCTCTCGTCCTTTTACTCGGAGCGAGGATCATATCATCATATCAACTTCAGTGTAGAAATATTGCCTCCGATCATCTGCGAGTCTGCGTGATCCTGTGCTTTCAGACGCAGCAGAAATCGTTTTGAGGCATGGCCGAGCACGCGGTTGCCGCCGTGCTGCAGAGGGCAGGCGCCACGGTGATCCAAGAAGTCGCTTCTCTGGGCCAGGTTCCTGCCAAGGTGGAGGCCCTCAAGTCCGAGCTCAAGCGCATGCAGTGCTTCCTCAGGGACGCCGACGCGAGGATGGAGAGGGGCGAGAACGAGATGCTCAGCCAACTGGTGTCGGAGGTCAGGGACGTCGCCTACAGCGTCGAGATCATCATCGACACGGCCAACATCTTGGCCAGGGAGACCAGCAGACCGCCGTCCCTCCTCGGCGCCATATCCAAGGGCGCCTGTTACCCCGTCCACTGCAAGCGTCTGTACAGCATTGGGAAAAGAATCGATCAGGTGACAGCGAGAGTTGGGGCAATCTTCAGAGAGTTCGCGAAATACAGCATTTCTTCTAGTACTGGCCTGAATGAGACGAGACACAGTATGGATGAGAACGAGAGTATGCGCGCAAGAAGACTGACGCTCCCAGATTTTGGGGACGACGTCGATGTCATTGGCTTTGACAGCGAAATCAACCAGGTCAAGGATGAACTGCTTGACTCGGAGAACAAGGACCTCACTGTCATCTCCCTTGTTGGTCCAGGGGGGGCAGGGAAATCAACCATTGCCAGGAAGGTCTATAATCTTGTCGCCAAAAAGCATTTCAACTCCTGCGCATGGATATGCATCTCACAGCAATTTACAGTCTATGGTGCACTGAAGGATATCGTTAAAGGGGCCATGGGGAGTCAAGACTTCGAAGAACTAGGAACAATGAGCGAGATGGAAATTATAAAGAAGATCCACAGTTTTCTCAAGGATAAAAGGTACCTGGTAGTCTTAGATGATGTCTGGAGAATCGAAGACTGGGATATGGTCCAAGCTGCCTTTCCTGATGTGAAAAATGGAAGCAGAATTGCTCTGACAACTCGCAACTCAGCAGTTTCCAATCACCCCAATGCAAGAAAAATAATCCAGGAGGTAAAGCTCCTTAACAACGACGAAAGTATAGAGTTATTCAATAGAAAGGCATTCCCTTCCTATGTCCTCCATGGCAGAGATGATCTGGATAGCTTCAGAGAACTAGGCAAGGCCCTTGCATTAAAAGGTAATGGCTTGCCTCTTGCAATTGTAGTCATGGGAGGTTTCCTTTCAAAGAATCTCAGGATCACCGAGTGGAGAAGAATGGTTGCCAGCATAAACTGGGATGCAATGAAGAACGAGGGTGACATCAGAGCCATACTGGACCTAAGTTACTATGATCTGTCAAGTAATCTGAAGGTGTGCTTTTTGTACATCACATCATTCCCAGAAGACTATGCAGTCCCGGTAGGCCTTCTTACAAAGTTGTGGATTTCAGAGGGTTTCATACCGAACGTGCGTGGACGCTCCCTTGAAGAAACTGCGCTCGGGTATGTGGAAGAACTGGCCCAGCGCTGCTTGATCCTAATTGAAAAGAAGAGCTCCAGGTGCATCAGGACCGTTAAGGTACATGACGTGTTGCGCGACTGGGGAATTGGGCGAGCTCGAAGAGAAGGGTTCTTGAAAGACTGCAGTTCCAGAGATGAAGTGGAGACCTCATATTCCAATGAAATGAGAGCTTACAGAGTGGTTCTCTATGACTCTGTTTGCGTGAAGGTCGGTGTTGCTATGCCAAATCTGCACACCTTGCTGATCTTCAATGCAGCTCGGCTAGAAAGGAACGTCTTCTCTTTCCGAGGCTTGAATTACCTGCGGATACTCTACTTTGATGGCATGAGAGGGAGATGGCAGCTACCTGCAGAGATCGGCCAGATGGTACATCTGAGGTACCTTGGCTTGAAAGGTGGCACATATGTACTTCCTGCTTCCGTCAGTAATCTCACAAACTTGCATACTTTTGATGCAAGAGATGCCGTAGTGGAAGCGCTCCCTATTGATCTCTTGAGCATCTCGACACTGAAGCATGTTCATATCTACAAGGTCGAGTCATGGTCCGTGTGGAAGACTACCATCCAGAGCAACCTGAAGTCTCTCTTCATATTCCTGGCAGCCAACACCCCAAAGCAATGGGAAGGAGCAATTGACAGAATGGAAGAGAACCCCTCCTGGTGCTTTGGGAAGCACTACCGGAGCGTCAAACAGCTGGAAATTGTCGGGGCGTGCGAGGACGAGTTCGGGGTGCCCAACGACCTGCATCTTCCTGATCTGCACCTCCTCCCGCACAACCTCAGACGGCTGAAAATTAGTTGTCCTAATCTGCTGAATGATGAAGACCCCATGCCATTACTTGGGAGCTGGCTGACGTTCCTGAATGTGTTGGAAATAGGGGTCAAGTCATACACTGGCGCGACCATGACCTGCCCTTCTGGTGGGTTTCCAGACCTGCACAATTTGGTGCTCCACGATCTGGATATCGAGGAGTGGATATTGGAGGATGGTGCCATGCCAAGGCTCAGGATACTAACTCTCTGCAAGTGCACCAAGCTGAAGACACTTCCACAAGGATTGCAGCATCTGAAGGAACTTAAGAAGCTGAAAGTGATAGCGATGCCCGAGTTGGATCAAGTATTATGCTACCTGCTCCACAAGGCCGGACGCGAGGTTGTCCTCAGGTCGAGTGAGGAGGACTTTGAGCATGTACAGATCCCGTAAGTACACACTCTGCTACATGCCTCCATTTTCAGCTGGTAGAACAATGCCATTAAATCCATCGTGAGCTGGTACTTAACTCGTTTCACCTGAGTTAAATACACATACAGAAAAATTAAATTTCAAGAGAGAGGACAGAAATAACGGTGGCACGGAGAACCTCAAAGTAACGACAGCTATAATTCACTGATGCAATACTGTTCAGTTTTAACATTTAGCATGCTATTCAAAGCACCACTGTTTTAATTCTGAAGTGAACACTTATGACTAAGCTACTCTAGTATGTTCCTCTCCTGCAGCAAGTATGACATGTAAGGAGTGGACAATGGGGAGCGGAAGCAATTTAAATTCACTGCCATCTTACATGCTGGGGCCTGGTGGAACGGATATCTTCGAAAGGTGTACAGGTCTCTCCTGCAAGCTACTGACCTGATACCGACAAACTGTCAATTGTGCTTATAGGTTTATGTCGCTACTATTTGTTATGTACTTATATATGTGTAAACACAGTATTTGATACCCAGAGTAAATGTGTATACTGTGCAACTCCGATGTACATGACACGGTTTGTAATCTGAATAAAAAAATAAAGGGCTGGGAGGAGATGAGACACCCCGAATTGCGGCCACGGAGTGCTCTGTTCTCACATTTTTGTAATCTGAGCTTATGTTGATTAGTGATGTTGGGCTATAGGAACAATTGGTGTATTGCCGTCAAGTTGGTTGACCTATGATCAAATGGCTTAGAGTTGATGACCCTCTTGATAAAATGCCCTGAGCTGATGTTTAGAAAACAACATCACGTAATTCGCACTGCAATGGAAATGGAGCTTTGCCCCTGCTTTTTCCCCCTCTCCTGAGCAGAGACGGACGGGTGCTGGGTGCTCTCTCTGGAGCTCACCTCTTGCCATCTCTTTCTATATTCTTTTTCTTCAAATGATTTGATCCACGACAATGATATCGGGTACGTGGTTTTTCTGCTACTCCTCAACGCACCCAGATTCCAACCCAAATCCATCTCACAGAACTAGGGTTTACTACATTGCACCTAAAATCAAAACATAGGGTTCAGGGGGAGGAAATGAGGTGGCAGAAAACGGAACCGATGGGCTCACCTCGCTGCCGGAGGGGCCGCCTAGCCGCTGGGTCGCTGGGGGGGCCTCAACGCCCGCCGGCGAGCCGTCGCCGAGGCGGCCGCACAAACACACAGAGAGAGGGACGTTTCGTCCGTCGACACCGTCACCACGCCGTTTCCAGACTTCCACTTCCCCAAGTGAGCTAACACGAAATTCTAAACCTAAAATCTGATTCACATCATCACATATTAAGAATAGACAAACCGAGCTAGCGAATAGTACAATACGCACTTGATTACTTCCGATATGTAAGTTTCTCTTCTGTACTTCTTGGTTGATCTGCGAGTTTTAACATTAAATTTTGGCACATCGATTTCGAAAATTTAAGACTATTTGAGTAACTTCGGTCCATGCACTTGTTTTTTAAATCAATAAATGGGGAGGGGAGGCGAGGCGACGATTTCATTATTCAGAACGAAACCAGTGTCTGTCTGCATACGATTGAAGATGATTTCCAGCTTCAGAGCGCCACCTCTTCTGCAGCTGAGCGCACCCTGGTTCGTGCACTTCTTTTCAGCTCAATTCATACTCCCTCCGTTTCTTTATATAAGGTGTATGTGCATTTGTTTTTTCAAAAGTCAAACGAGCCCATGTTTGACCAACTTTTTAGAAAAATATATCAATATCCACAATACAAAATTTATATCGTTTGATCCATCATGAAAAGCAATTTTATATTTTATCTATTAGGCATTGTAGATGTTGTTATTTTATTCTATAATCTTGGTCAAATATTGAAATGGTTGACTTGCACGGAAACCAATACACTATATTCTGAAACGGAGGAATATATGCAAGTCATCTCTGTTCTAGACCCTGCTGCTAGGCGACTCCGCACATTTCATGCATGCACGTGGTGCAGCAAGAGAACGGAGAAAATATGTAAGCGATAAGAAAAAAAAACGTGTTTTAAATATTTATTCCTCCACTTGTTTACAAGCGAACAACTTCATACCAGAACATGAAATGACTCAAAAAAAAAATACAAAGAAACCAATACAAATTGTCGTAAAGACGTATAAACCTGTCTATCCTGGAAAATCACCACTCGGGATGCAGGTTATTCTTCTTCTATATTTTCTATCAAACAAAGCAACCAATAACGCAATGTACATCACGAGCAACACGGTCAGGCGCTGATCACAGCGCGAGGCCTTCCTTGCGAATTAAGAACCTGTTTGACCTGTGCACCGCAGCACTCTTCACAGGCACGTCGAACGCCTTCATCGGTTTCTTGGCATCGTTCTGCACGATGGTCTTAGGCTTGGAGTCGAGTGCCTTGGCTTCCTTGGTGCTCTCCAGAAACAACTCCAGACCCTACAGTATGCACAGCATAAAGTTGGTGATTCTGCATCAAGAAACTGAAACTGCCTGGAAGGAGGGCAAACATCTGAGAGAAAGGCACTCGACTTACCTTCACCGGCTTCTTTTCAGTATGAGCCAGGTCCAAGAGCTTGAGTTTTTCATCCGCTTCCTGTCAAATGAAGAACAGGTATGAATCATCACGAAGATAGCTCAATCTACATGATAAGCTCAGATATGGGTCACGACAAAGATAGTTGAATCTACGCGATAAGAACACCTAATGAACAGGCCTTAAACAGGACAGCGCAGACTCATAACCCTGTACCAATTATCTGCTTACTTGGAAAAACTTGGCATTTATTCCCTCTTTTATACCTCCTGCCATTCGGCAGAGATACCATATACCAGCATTAGCCGCATCCTGCCATTAAAATATAAGAGGTTAGGACAAACAGAATTTCAGCATGCCAAGACTCAGAGGCTCGTGAGTATGCTGGTCACCTGTTTATTGTCAAGCAACTCAATCTTCTCTTCCTGATAATCGTACACAAACAAAGTCAGAACAATCAAATAGACTTCGAGCAAAAATTCATGTGCAAGGGTTCCAGGATGCTCAAACTCACCAGTCCAGCTACCATCTGTTGAATTGCTTCAACGTCAAAGCCAATTTGAGACAGATCAGTTTTAACATCCGTGACCTGTGCATATTGAACAGAACATGAATGCTTGAACTGAGAAGAAAACTGAATTTTCATAGGATAGCATAGCATTACAAGTATATACAGCATGTACTCCCTCTGTAAAGAAATATGGAGTGCCTACTAAACAAATTAGCTTAACAGCTTTCGCGACATTGAAAAGAACAGAAAGCAGAGTACACCTTTGGTGCTCTTACAGAATTATTTTGAAGAAAAAGGCTGGAAAACTATGTGCTCCATGCATGCAAGTGAAAGACTAGCAATAGCTTATCAAAAAGACATAATAAACAAAATCAGATTCTCCATAGACAATTTAGGAAGATCACTCTGGTTATGTTTGTGCTCATACGTATTATTATTCTACACAATAATATTTTATGGTATATGGACAAAAGTACTTGAGTAGGCTGCAGTTAATGGTTGTAAACACCAGACTAGTGTATTCCCTTAACCAGTCATTTGAAGTGTTGCACAGTTTCTGGATTTGAGCCAATCTTGACATGCTAGCCAGTATATGACTATGGATTATGAACATTAACAACAAAAACAATCACAAGCAGGCCACGACTAGTACTTGTATGTTGTTATGTGATGGCACCAGGGATGCAAGCGGCACGTCACTTGTGCTTGCACCGTAGTCAAAATCGTCCATATTAGTTGGAGCTTTGTATTAGGGAATTAGTTCAGCTTGTACTACCCCTTATTGAGTGGGCTTACATGGGTTCGCCACTTGCACCCCTAGACGGCGGCTGTTCTAAAAAAAAATCCTGACCCACCTTTCCGGATGAACTACAGTATGATGGAAACACCTACTTGTAGTGAACAATTCAATTAATTCAATTATGGTAGCTGAAGGTGTTGATTAGGTAATGTAAGAATGAAAACAGAAGAACAATTGTTGCTGTTCCACAAGAACAAACTTCATAAGGTCTCAGGAATCATTCAACTTGTCATCATATCAGTATATCACTGCTCAGGACTAACATCATAGCAAATCAACAAACCTCATTCCGGATTTGTTTGGAGACCTCCACTTGTTCGTCCATTTTGCCATCCAAATTCTCAAGGCGTTTTGTTAGATGTCTTTTCGTCGCCTGAAATTAATTGAATGTCAGTCATTAGTCAGTAGATATGAAAAGAAAGATAACACTGAATCTGAAATAATAATGTGTAAAGCATACTGCTAGTGCTGACGAAACTTGCTCCAATTGCTTCGACATGCTATCAACAGCACTGGCCATATTGCGTTTTGTGACAAACATGACATCTGAGAAGGACCATCCCTGCATAAGGATATTTATATTAAGAAAGCAAAAGCATGACAGATAGAAGTTTACACACATAATTTATATATGTAATCTACATTGCAAGTTTTGTATTAAAACAACAACTTGGAGACGTCATTAGCATAAGAAAGATCCAAGGATTTTACATAAACCATAGTGAATCCATAGGAAACAATGCAACAGTCAATTTGAAACTATTATCAGAATTGTCACCATATCAGGAATATTTCTTTACAGAGTAAGATTAACTTAGAGGTGCTCCATTTATCTACTTACAGTTGGATCCACACACACACAGACACAAAAAACATGATTCCCAAGAGATTTCTGGTATATGCGAGAAACAAGGCAGAAAGCAAATTAAAAAAGGGGAAGAAAAAGGGTTCTATTTTCTCTTTCTTCAGTTACTGATTCTATATGAATGTTGTAAGAAGAACATTTCTGGAGAAAGAAGACCAGGACACAATTCATGATCCTTAGTCAAAAAATTGCAGACAGAGAATTTGACAATAACTCGAATATATTTTTGTGTGTATGCTTATCTTACCTTACACCACATATAGCAATAACCTAATGCTCCAACTGCAGCTGCTGGCAGTATGTAGGACGATAAACTGCCTGAAGAGAAATGCGCATGCAGGTAAATAAAATGCTACAAGAACTAGCAAGTAAGTGTAATAAAATGAAGAGAAAAGTATACTTTTCGTCCCTCAATTTTTGGTGAAGTCTAGATTTAGTCCTTTAACTCTAAAACCGGACAACTTGCACCCCTAACTCTCAAAACCGGACAAGTTTAGTCCCTCGTCTTGATTGGCCAGGTATGATTGCTGACTCATTGTGGTTTTGACTTGTTTTCGTCCACGCGGCGGTATTTCTCCCCTACTTGGGCATATCTCTTCTTTCTTCTCTCTATCTCTGTTTGGGCATTTCATCAAACAAATGATGCGCGCCTACCATCGATGGCCCTGCTGGCTACCACAAGCCGCCGTGGCCGCATCGTGGGCTGCCTACTGGCAGCTCCAAGCCGCCGCTGCCTCCTCACCGCTGGCCAAGTGCAGCAGCCCTGCTCCAGCACGCACTGCTGGCCCCGTGCACCTCGCCATGGCGCAGCTCCCGGCTGCCTGGCAACCTCTGCGCGCACTGCCGCTAGCTGCACCAGTAGGAGTGACACGAGTGCGCCGGCCATACAGGCAAGGTGACCAAGCTTACCGCCTGGTCGCCGATGAGATACTCAAGCTCGGTACGCATCGAGCTCGACGGCCTGCGTTTGCTGATGGACCTGTGGTGTACTTCCTCGATGTTGTCCGCGGAATGCTCGCCGAGGGCCTGTATGACGGCTCCAGCTGCTTCCGACGTGCAGCGACGCGTTCCTTGCCACCGGTGGTGCTTGCCCTCGAGCTTGCAGCGCTCGCGTCCGGGACCGCGTTGGTGCGCACGTGCTGGGGCAAGGACGAGGCCGCGTATTTGAGGTGCAGGAGGCTTCTATGGCTGGGTTGGTGCACCTCACGGTCCTCACCTCGATGCCTCCTTGAGCACCCGGGCGTCGAGCTCCAGAACGTTGCTCAGGAGGCCCAATGGCGGCATGGTTCAGGCTGCTGTATGCGGCCGGCCCGCCGTATCCATGCCCTGCAGACCAGCTTTTCAACCGTCGCCGCCGCCCCCGCAGGATATTCGAACGCCGCCGCTGGACATGCGGGGGTAGAGCAGCATGACATGCGGGATGAACGAGATGACGAGCACCGGAAGCATCGCCTGCCTACGAAGTGTTCGATGAAACGCCCGACACGAGTAAGAAGAAGATGATGAGGTGGACGTTGTGTTAGACTTACGACTAGCCAAAACCGGGTTGACTCGGCACAGAAACAACCTCAGGGACTAAACTTGTCCGGTTTTAAAAGTTAGGGGTGCAAGTTGTCCGGTTTTCAAGTTGAAGGACTAAATCTAGACTCCACGAAGAGTTGAAGGACCAAAAATATACTTTTCTCTAAAATGAATGAGGTAAGTAGCTTTTCTCAAAGGTTCATAAATATCGTGGCGAAACAATTGAATGTACCAATATATTGTTCATTAGCTTATCTACATGTTCCAAATTACAAGTTTCGAAGCGATTCAAACTCATGAATCATTCATTGTCAGATTGGAGATGCACATGCCAAAAAAATAGGCCTTCTTTCAGCTGCAGATATTGTAGGAGAGTCAGGCTTAAGTGAGTAACTATCTATCTGAGCATTTTTGGATAATACAAGCAAATTCATAATGAAGGCTTATTTAGCATGTGGATTAGGTTTTTTGCATAGGTCGCTTAGAGAGAAAAGCTGAAACATAGCAAGGGGGGCATCAGACAGGTACATACCTCCCGAGTCCGATTTGCCACTCAATATGGTAATGGGCTTTGACAAAGTTAAATCTCTGACTTCTTGGGCTAAATGCCGAATCTGGTATCAAATACCAGCACGTGGAATGCACAAACAACAACAGAGACGTTATTTTACAGCAAATGAAAGACATTAGTGTAATATCTCATATTTATGCAACTGTTGGTGCAAGTATAAACAACTGCACACCTGAGCTTGGATAAGAGCCATGTCATATGCGCTGGAGCCTTCTCCTTGATTTACGCCCTTCATGAGCTCCTAATAAAAACAGAAAAACACAACATGTCCCTCAAAGATTTGAAGGTTGACATAACTTACTACAAGATGAAGAACATACAATCTAAACCACTGACACATGCTTGGCAAACACTATGGCTGATTATTTTTTCTGCAGGGTACACTATGGATGATTTGGAGTACCCATTGGTGCCTTCACTTGTTACGCAGAAAATGAAAATGAGATCATCAAAAGCGCTGTCCAATACTTTCCATACATATATGTGTGCGGCAAAGCGGATTTAATTGTAAGATTGGGTGACAATCTGTGCTGCTCTTATGAGCATGTGTATGCAAATTTACAATCATGCTCTATTCAGACAGGTCAGCGGTAACGCTCCTATTATCCTATTGTCTTCTCATCATAAAAAACATCCAAAGATTTCTCCCCACCTCTGATGATGAATAAAGGCGAGAAAATTAACAAGGTATGAGCTGGAAATCCACCGACCTGGAGCTCCGCCAATACATCCGACAGGCGGCCATTCCGAAGCACGATCGATCCCGTCAGGCCTGCGGCGACGCAAAATCACCATTTCAGGATCAAGAGAAGCAGCCAATTCGAATTTCGACATCGCAAATTGATAGATTTGGGGACGGGGGGATTGATTGCGACCTGCGCCGACGAGGATGAGGACCTTGGAGGCGGCGACCCCCGTGTGCGTCGCCATCGCCATGCCCCTGCGGGCTCTCTCGTTCGCTTCTCGGAGGTTCTGGAAGGGGGGTCAGCGGCGGATTGGGTGGGGGGAGGAGACGGAGGAGGCGGGTGGTGGCTTGGAGGAGGGGAAAGCGTGCGGGACGAGCGGGCTGGACAGTCGGGGTTGAACGCTTGGACCGGCTCGGCCGCTCGGCTCGTGTCGGTTTGCCGACCACAGACGCTCTTGGGTCTAGTCAGCATGTACGAGCAAGAAGGTTACCGCACAAGCTCAAAAAAAAAAAGGTACCGCACGCTACTTCTAATCTTCACGATGAATCATGAGACTACTACTAGCAAAAAAATTACTGTAGAAAAGAAGGATGTATCCCGGCCTCTGGGCGATGCATGTAGACTGTCATGAGACTACCACTAGCAAAAAGTCATGAGACTATCACTAGCAAAAAAAATTACCGTAGAAAAGAAGGATGTATCCCGGCCTCTGGACGATGCATGCAGCCTGTTTATTAATTATTCACAAAAACCTTGCAAAGTACTTCTCCGTTTTTAAATATTTGTCTTTCTAAAGATTTCAACAGTAACTCTATATGAAGTAAAATGAGTGAATCTACACTATAAAATATGTCTATATACTTCGTATATAGTAGTTCATTTGAGATGTCTAAAAGGACAAATATTTAGAAACGGGGGGAGTAAGCCTGAAGTCTCCATCTTAGCAATACGTGTCGCTACTCCTATCCATTTGATAAAGGGGTGCTGAATGTGCGAGCCTAATACCAAACAGACATCGCACAAAATCCTAACACCTAAAGCCGGTTATCCCACCCAAGCCACAATGCCGGGATTGGGTCACACACCAATCCGGCGCACTCTCAGTGGACATCACATGCGCACACTGCAAGGGCCGTCACCACCATCTTCTAACGATCCATCTTCAAAGCAGATACTGACGCATCGGTCTTGCCAGTCCTCTCTACCACCAACGCCACCACGACGCCAGACGGCGTCGTCCTCCGGCGCGAGTCTATCACCACACATCAAACACCGAGTCTCCACTACGCCACGCCGCTGAGATCCGCCGCCATCAATGTGTAGGATGAATCACCGCTTCACCAATGATACCGTCCACTGGTCCCTCGAGCCCATGAACACCTCCAAGAATAACGCCCCCTTAGGTACTAGCACTAGTAGAAAAGGGCATTTTGTCCCGGTTCTAGAGGGCCTTTAGTCCCGGTTCTGGAACCGGGACTAAAGGGTCGTTACTAAAGGTCCCCTTTTAGTCCCGGTTCTTATACGAACCGGGACTAAAGGCCCTCCACATGGTTGTTGCCTGGAGGTCCACCTTTAGTCCCGGTTGGTAACACCAACCGGTACTAAAGGATTTTTTTTTTTAAATAAAAAAAAAATTGAATTTTTTTCCTGATTTTCAAATTTCTGAATTATTTTAACCTCTAATCTCTAATCACCCCTCATCACTGCTCAATTTAATCTCTAATCACCCCTCATCATTCCAAATCATCTAACTTCCCGAACGGTCACCCATCCTCCCACTCCCCCAGCCTGAGCACACTTAACTTCCGGGTTCTATTGTCCCTCGTTTTCAAATCTACACTTGTTGTTTTCCTGACAATAGTAAGATGTCAATCCTATTAACCCTCAGGAGTTTAGCTTGAGCATGAAGTCACACATTTCACTGTTTGAGTTTGAAACTATTGTTCTAAAAAACAATAATTATTTAGTAACACTAATATTTCTTGAATAAGTAGTTTGACCATTGTTTGACCACAGTTTGACCAGATTTGACCAAAATTCAAAAAAAACTGAAATACTTATTTAGTAACACTAATATTCTTGAATAATTATTTAGTAACACTAATGCTTCTTGAATAAGTAGTTTGACCAGATTTAATGATTTTTTTTAAACTGAAATTTGAGCATAACTTTTTTTCCTTTTGGAATTTGAGGATTCTAAAAATTTGCAAACAGGCCATAGGCCGTCAAAATCGGATGCGCATTTTCGTGCTGAACATTTTGATATATTATACGTTTTTTTTTCTGACATCGTATGCAAAAGTTATAGCCGTTTTACATTTTTCCTACACTTTTTGCAAAACATGTCCAAATTTAAGTTTTTAAATTTTCCTAACTAGTAGATGTGGTAACATAACTACATCTCGAAGGATTTTAACTTTTGAAATTTTTATCATTTTCTTTTGCTTTTTACAAAACTGAAAAGGCGATACAGGGGGTAGGATTTGAAAATTGCACCATTAGTACCGGTTCGTGGCACGACCTTTAGTACCGGTTCGTGCCACGAACCGATACTAATGGGCACCGCACCCTTTAGTACCAGTTCGTGGCACCAACCGGGACTAAAGGTCCCATTTGAACCGGGAGTAATGCATGTACAGTGCCCTCGCCGCTCGAACTGGGACTAATGCTTACATTAGTCCCGGTTCGTAATGCAACCGGTATTAATGCTCTTTTCTGGCTGAACCAAAGCCCTTTTTCTACTAGTAAATAGTAGTGGTCTGGAACTTCTCAACGGCGATGCCTTAGGTAACGACACTGAAGAGCGTCGCCGTCGCCGGCCTTGCCAGCTAGCCAAGAGCAGAATTTCATCCAGATCAGTTCGAAGAATCTCCTTCAAGCGTCTTGTGCACGGATTGCCGCCTTCTCTGACGGAGACTAGATGAAAGGGTCCAGCCGCCGTCGCCTGGCTGCCTGCCGCCACCACCATGCAATCACGCAGCAGCAGGGAACCACCACCGCCGCGCCGCCAGCCGCTACAACCGGTGCTCCACAGGCCCGCCCGAGCCCATCGGCTCGCAGCGCGTGGCTGCAACGACCACAACATCCCAGCCAAGAGCGCCGGATCCCTCCGTCCATCGTCGATGTTGAGCCACCGGCTTCACCGGATCCCTCCGCAGCCCGTATTTAACCCACGAGCCAACGCTGGAGGGTGTACCCATCGCCACCATGGAGGGAGGACGCCTCGCCGCCGCCGTCCACACACGGGCTTCGCCCGGTGGCGACCTGGATCGGTGAACGGAGCTGCTAGTCTGAGAGTACCACTAGCAAATATCCCGCGTTGCAAAGTAAGAAAATAAAATAACACGCCCCTAATTTGAGAGGAACAAAGCACCCGTCTCACTTTGCATCACACGTCCCTAACTCGAGAAACAAACCACCCGTCTCACTTCTTATCCTCCTTTCAGTTAACTACTCGTAATGAGTAACAACTATTTGGCAGATGTCAATAGTAGGTCAATCGACAATCAACATTGCAAATTCATTAGCAATAAGCCTATCATCAGTAACCTCAACTTGCATCAAATGTGGAAATAAAAAGCCCACTTCCACCCAGTGATCTGCATTGAAAAATAACACAAGCACGTGACTTCTGTTAAAGATATCGTAACAGGTTAGTCTGCACACTTCTGTTAAAGAGGTCATTTTCAACGCTCTGTCCTCGCATACACAACTATACAAGTGCAGCGAGAAATTTCCAGATAGGAAACACAAAAGGTCACTTGGTAAGCATCTCTACTCTTATAAAAAAACGAATTGGTGATGATGGTATGTCTGTCATCCTACAATATAGACCGTTTGATCTATATCTAGCGGATAGAAAGCAAACTATAGCAATTTTGAAAAAATATACCCACATCTCTCTTCACAATTGCATATAAGGCCTTCCCTCGTTCATCCTTATCTCCCACAACCTCATTGTTGAGCAATTAAAAAAGGAAACCTTCAGAACAATCTGGCATGGTGGCTGCTGCCGGCGTCGTCCATCCCCATGCGTGCCTCCGCTCAGTTCGACTACCTACCACCACCATGCCCCACTCCTCCTCACATTATCTCTCCTCTTTCTCGTCTCTCCTACTCCGCTCAGTCTGAGCTGTTGGGACACGGGCGGCGGCGTCGGCGTGCTTGCGAAGGTCAGTGTCGGAGAGGATCTGCATCAGCGGTGTACATGTTGAATTATGTAAACCTGCAGATGTCGTTAGTTTTTACACATGAGATTACTCCCGCATGGGTCAATCACAATAGATTTTTTGTAAAATAATGCATCTTGGTGTTCCGTGCAATGCACAGGCATCTTGCTAGTCAGAACAAAATGATGATATCCAAATTTTTTGTAATAATGCCATTAGGTGGCTCATCCATCCAAACACTAGGAATAGTAAATTTTTCTAATCTAGCTAGCTCATGGGCTACATTATTTGCCTCTCTAGGACAATGCTCATACAAAGCTCGAGGAAAATCACACAACAGGTGATAGCAATCATAAAAAAATAGCAGTAGTAGCTCCAATATAGTTCGCTCTTTTCATAACCTCGATAACCAGGCAGGACTTGTGTGAGATATCACATTAGATGAGATCAATGAGATCGGTTTTTTTGAAAAAAATACATGTTCAAACATTCTCAAAAAATTTATAGACATACATCAATGTTTGATGTACAACTCAAAAAGTTTCAGCTCCTAATTCGACTTGCATTAATAGAAATAGAAAAGACAAAACCAGATGTGAATAGTGTCAAAGTACTATTCACCTAAATCTACCACTATTTACATTCAAATTTGTCTTTTTTGAATCTGTAAATGTACATCAAGTTTTGAGCTATTTTTTTGGAGTTGTAGACATACCCCACATGGATATCGTCAAATAATTTCAGATATCGATTTTTGGGGTTGATCTCACGATTTCACCTAAATGTGAGATCTCATACAAGTCTCCCCCCAACAACCACCATGTTGTCCAAGTGGATCACCAAGCCTTCTTAAGATCACATCATGTGGAAGAAATATATCTTGGCTATTCACCAATTGAATCTAGCTTGTTACATATTGAAACCTCACGAGAGGAATGTGTCCATGTGGCACTTACATCAGAATGACATGTCTTTGTCAAGTCTATGCATGATGCGATGATGGATAAGATCACTAAACAACAACAACAACAACAACAACAACAAAGCCTTTAGTAACAAACAAGTTGGGGTAGGCATGTATAAGATCACTCCACTTGTAAAAAAATGGCTTTGAAAATCAGAAGTGCCATCAAGATTAAAGTTTTTTGTTTGGTTCTTATGCCGAGGATGATCCTAACCAAGGATAACTTGACTAAAATGGACTAGAGGAGTAGTAAGAGCAACTGTTGGGGAACGTTGCATGGAAAACAAAAAAAATTCTACGCACACGCAATGATCCATCCATGGAGATGCATAGCAATGAGGGGGAAGAGTGTGTCTACGTACCCTCGTAGATCGTAAGCGGAAGCGTTTCACAACGTGATTGATGTAGTAGATCTTTCTTCGCGATCCAACCAATCGAGTACCGAACGTACAACACCCACGTTCAGCACATGTTCAACTCGGTGACGTCCGCGCCTTCTTGATCCAGCAAGACGGCGAGGTAGTGGATGAGTTCCGACAACACGACGGCGTGGTGACGGTGAAGTTATCTCCGCAGGGCTTCGCCTAAGCACTACAAAAATATGGCCGGGGGTGTAAACGGTGGAGGGGGGCAACACACGGCTAGACAATTGTCTGTTGTGTGCTAGGCACCCCCCTCCCACATATATATAGGTGGGAGGGAGGGAGGAGCAGCCAAAGGAGGCACCCAAGTAGGAGGAATCCTACTTGGAGTCCCTCCCAAGCCGTGCCCCCCTGCCATATATAAACGAGGGGGAGGAAAGAGGGGGGGGGAGAGGGAAGGAAGGGGGAGTCCTACTCCACACTTTCCTTTCCCTCCCCTCTTTCCTTCTCCTCCTCATAGGGTCGGCCTCTATAGGGGTGCACCAGCCCCTTGTGGGCTGGTGTGTGTTGGGAATCGTTGCATGGAAAACAAAAAAACTTCTACACACACGCAATGATCTATCCATGGAGATGCATAGCAACAAGGGGGAGAGTGTGTCTACGTACCCTCATAGACCGTAAGCGGAAGCGTTTCACAACGCGGTTGATGTAGTCAAACTTTCTTCGCGCTCCACCGATCGAGTACCGAACGTACGACACCTCCGAGTTTTGCACACGTTCAGCTCGGTGACATCCCTCGCCTTCTTGATGGAGCAAGACATCGAGGTAGTAGATGAGTTCCGTCAGTACGACGGTGTGGTGACGGTGATGGTGAAGTGACCTCCGAGGGCTTCGCCTAAGCACTACGAAAAAATGACCCAGGTAGTAAACGGTGGAGGGGGGCGCCGCACACGGCTAGGCAATTGTCTGGGTGTGCTAGGCCCCCCACATATATATATATATGTGGGAGGGGGAGAGGAGAGGCCAGGAGGCACCCCAAGTAGGACCGAATCCTACTTGGGTTCCTCCTTGGCCGCGCCCCCCTGCCATAAGTGTCGGAGGGGGAAGGAAAGAGGAGGGGAGAAAGGGAAGGATTCCTTTCTCTTCCCCTCTTTCCTTCTACCCCTGGTTCGGCCCATATGGGGGTGCACCAGTCCCTGGTGGCTGGTGCGTTTCCCCTCTTGGCCCATAAGGCCCATATCTTTTGCCGGGGGTGCCCGGAACCCCTTCCAGTGACCCGATATGTACCCGGTACCCTCCGGAACACTTCCGATGTCCGAATACCATCGTCCTATATATCAATCTTTACCTCTTGACCATTTCGAGACTCCTCGTCATGTCCGTGATCTCATCCGGGACTCCAAACAACATTCGGTCACCAAATCACATAACTCATATAATACTATATCGTCATCGAACGTTAAGCGTGCGGACCCTACGGGTTCGAGAACTATGTAGACATGACTGAGACATCTCTCTGGTCAATAACCAATAGCGGAACCTAGATGCTCATATTGGCTCCTACATATTCTACGAAGATCTTTATCGGTCGAACCGTTATGACAACATACGTAATTCCCTTTGTCCATCGGTATGTTACTTGCCCAAGATTCGATCGTCGGTATCTTCATACCTAGTTCAATCTCATTACCGGCAAGTCTCTTTACTCGTTCCGTAATACATCACCTTGTGACCAACTCCTTAGTCATTTGCTTGCACGCTTATGATGTGTATTACCGAGAGGGCTCAGAGATACCTCTCCAATACTTGGAGTGACAAATCCTAATGTCGATCTATGCCAACTCAACATACACCTTCAGAGATACCTCTAGAGCATCTTTATAATCACCCAGTTATGTTGTGACGTTTGATATCACACAAGGCATTCCTCTAGTATCCGGGAGTTGCATAATCTCATAGTCGAAGGAATATGTATTTGACATGAAGAAAGCAATAGCAATAAAACTGAACGATCATTATGCTAAGCTAATGGGTGGGTCTTATCCATCACATCATTCTCCTAATGATGTGATCCCGTTATCAAATGACAACTCATGTCCATGGTCAGGAAACCTTAACCATCTTTGATCAACGAGCTAGTCAAGTAGAGGCTCACTAGGGACACAGTGTTTGTTTATGTATTCACACATGTATTTAGGTTTCCGATCAATACAATTCTATCATGAATAATAAACCTTTATCATGAATAAAGAAATATAAAATAACAACTTTATTATTGCCTCTAGGGCATATTTCCTCCGGTCTCCCACTTGCACTAGAGTCAATAATCTAGATTACATTGTAATGAATGTAACACCCATGGAGTCTTGGTGTTGATCATGTTTTGCTCGTGGAAGAGGCTTAGTTAATGGGTCTGTTACATTCAGATCCGTATGTATCTTGCAAATTTCTATGTCTCCATCCTTGACTTGTTCACGAATGGAGTTGAAGTGTCTCTTGATGTGTTTGGTTCTCTTGTGAAACCTGGATTCTTTTGCCAAGGCAATTGCTCCAGTGTTGTCACAAAAGATTTTCATTGGACCCGATGCACTAGGTATTACACCCAGATCGGATATGAACTGCTTCATCCAGACTCCTTCATTTGCTGCTTCCGAAGCAGCTATGTACTCCGCTTCACACATAGATCCCGCCACGACGCTCTGCTTGGAACTGCACCAACTGACAGCTCCACCATTCAATATAAATACGTATCCGGTTTGTGACTTAGAGTCATCCGGATCAGTATGAAAGCTAGAATCGACGTAACCATTTACGACGAGCTCTTTGTCACCTCCATAAATGAGAAATATATCCTTGGTCCTTTTAAGGTACTTTAGGATGTTCTTGACCGCTGTCCAGTGATCCACTCCTGGATTACTTTGGTACCTCCCTGCCAAACTTATGGCAAGGCACACATCAGGTCTACTACACATCATAGCATACATGATAGAACCTATGGCTGAGGCATAGGGAATGACTTTCATTTTCTTTCTATCTTCTGTAGTGGTCGGGCATTGAGTCTGACTCAACTTCACACCTTGTAACACAGGCAAGAACCCTTTCTTTGACTGATCCATTTTGAACTTCTTCAAAACTTTATCAAGGTATGTGCTTTGTGAAAGTCCTATTAAGCGTCTCGATCTATCCCTATAGATCTTGATGCCTAATATATAAGCAGCTTCACCGAGGTCTTTCATCGAAAAATTCTTATTCAAGTATCCTTTTATGCCATCCAGAAATTTCTATATCATTTCCAATCAACAGTATGTCATCCACATATAATATTAGAAATGCTACAGAGCACCCACTCACTTTCTTGTAAATACAGGCTTCACCGAAAGTCTGTATAAAACCATATGCTTTGATCACCTCATCAAAGCGTATATTCCAACTCCGAGATGCTTGCACCAGTCCATAGATGGATCGCTGGAGCTTGCACACTTTGTTAACACCTTTAGGATCGACAAAACCTTCTGGTTGCATCATATACAACTCTTCTTTAAGAAAGCCATTAAGGAATGCAGTTTTGACGTCCATTTGCCAGATTTCATAATCATAAAATGCAGCAATCGCTAACATGATTCGGACGGACTTAAGCATCACTACGGGCAAGAAAGTCTCATCGTAGTCAACCCCTTGAACTTGGCGAAAACCTTTTGTGACAAGTCGAGCTTTGTAGACAGTAACATTACCATCAACGTCAGTCTTCTTCTTAAAGATCCATTTATTCTCTATGGCTTGTCGATCATCGGGCAAGTCCACCAAAGTCCACACTTTGTTCTCATACATGAATCCTATCTCAAATTTCATGGCCTCAAGCCATCTGTCGGAATCTGGGCTCATCATAGCTTCTTCATAGTTCATAGTTTGCCATGGTCTAGTAACATGACTTCTAGAACAAGATTAGCGTACCACTCTGGTGCGGATCATACTCTGGTTGACCTACGAGGTTCAGTAGCAACTTGATCTGAAATTTCTTGATCATTATCATTTGCTTCCTCTCTAGTTGGTGTACGCATCAGGGGAACAAATTTCTAAGATGTGCTACTTTCCAATTCAAGAGAAGGTACAATTACCTCATCAAGTTCTACTTTCCTCCCACTCACTTCTTTCGAGAGAAACTCCTCCTCTAGAAAGGTCTCATTCTTGGCAACAAAGACCTTGCCTTCAGATCTATGGTAGAAGGTGTACCAATTGTTTCCTTAGGGTATCCTATGAAGACGCACTTCCCCGATTTGGGTTCGAGCTTATCAGGCTGAAGCCTTTTGACATAAGTTTCGCAACCCCAAACTTTAAGAAACGACAACTTAG
Source organism: Aegilops tauschii subsp. strangulata (assembly GCF_002575655.3). NCBI lineage: Eukaryota > Viridiplantae > Streptophyta > Magnoliopsida > Poales > Poaceae > Aegilops > Aegilops tauschii. Next base: position 384,631,843 of record NC_053039.3, on the reverse strand, counting down.
GTTTCTTGCCAAACCACAGTTCATACGGTGTCATCTCAACGGATTTAGACGGTGCCCTATTTACCTTGAATGCATCTATCTCTAATGCATAAGGCCAAAACGATAGTTGTAAATCGGTAAGAGACATCATAGATCGCACCATATCTAATAAAGTACGGTTACGTTGTTCGGACACACCGTTACGCTGTGGTGTTCCAGGTGGCGTGAGTTGTGAAACATTTCCACATTTTTTAAATGAAGGCCAAACTCATAACTCAAATATTCGCCTCCACGATCAGATCGTAGAAACTTTATTTTCTTGTTACGATGATTCTCCACTTCACTCTGAAATTCTTTGAACTTTTCAAATGTTTTCATTAAGTAGATATACCCATAACTGCTCAAATCATCTGTGAATGTCAGAAAATAACGATACCCGCCGCGTGCCTCAACACTCATCGGACTGCATACATCGGTATGTATTATTTCCAATAAGTCATTGGCTCGCTCCATTGTTCCGGAGAACGGAGTTTTAGTCATCTTGCCCATGAGGCATGGTTCACAAGTATCAAAAGATTCATAAATCAAGTGATTCCAAAAGCCCATCTGCATGGAGTTTCTTCATGCGCTTTACATCAATATGACCTAAACGGCAGTGCCACAAATATGTTGCACTATCATTATCAACTTTGCATATTTTGGCATCAATATTATGAATATCTGTATCACCACAATCGAGATTCAACAAAAATAGACCACTCTACAAGGGTGCATGAACATAAAAGATATTATTCATATAAATAGACCAACCATTATTCTCTGACTTAAATGAATAACCGGCTCGCAATAAACAAGATCCAGATATAATGGTCATGCTCAACGCTGGCACCAAATAACAATTATTCAGGTCTAAAACTAATCCCGAAGGTAGATGTAGAGGTAGCGTGCCGACGGCGATCACATCGACCTTGGAACCATTCCCGACGCGCATCGTCACCTCGTCCTTAGCCAATCTTCGTTTAATCCGTAGCTCCTGTTTCGAGTTACAAAAATGAGCAACCGAACCAGTATCAAATACCCAGGCGCTACTACGAGCATTAGTAAGGTACACACATCAATAACATGTATATCAAATATACCTTTGTTCACTTTGCCATCCTTCTTATCCGCCAAATACTTGGGGCAGTTCCGCTTCCAGTGACCAGTCCCTTTGAAGTAGAAGCACTCAGTTTCAGGCTTGGGTCCAGCTTTGGGCTTCTTCCCCGGAGTGGCAACTTGATTGCCATTCTTCTTGAAGTTCTCTTTCTTTCCCTTGCCCTTTTTCTTGAAACTAGTGGTCTTGTTAACCATCAACACTTGATGCTCCTTCTTGATTTCTACCTCCGTAGCCTTAAGCATTGCAAAGGACTCGGGAACTGTTTTGTTCATCCCTTGCATATTATAGTTCATCACGAAGCCTTTGTAGCTTGGTGGCAGTGATTGAAAACTCTGTCAATGACACAATCAACTGGAAGATCAACTCCCAGTTGAGTCAAGTGATTATAATACCCAGACATTTTGAGTATGTGTTCACTGACAGAACAGTTCTCCTCCATCTTGCAGCTATAGAACTTGTTGGAGACTTCATATCTCTCAACCGGAGCATTTGCTTGAAATATTAACTTCAACTCTTGGAACATCTCATATGCTCCATGACGTTCAAAACGTCTTTAAAGTCCCGGTTCTAAGCCGTAAAGCATGGCACACTGAACTAGCGAGTAGTCATCAGATCGAGCTTGCCAGACGTTCAAAGCATCGGCTTCTGCTCCTGTAGCAGGCCTTTCACCTAGTGGTCCATCCAGGACATAATTTTTCTGTGCAGCAATGAGGATAATCCTCAAGTTACGGACCCAGTCTGTGTAGTTGCTACCATCATCTTTCAACTTAGCTTTTTCTAGGAACGCATTAAAATTTAGGGGAAGATATGCAAATACTATCAGGACTAAGTTCATGATAAATTAAGTTCAATTAATCAAATTACTTAAGAACTCCCACTTAAATAGACATCCCTCAAGTCATCTAAGTGATACGTGATCCAAATCAACTAACCCATGTCCGATCATCACGTGAGATGGGGTAGTCATCAATGGTGAACATCTCTATGTTGATCATATCTACTATATGATTCACATCGACCTTTCGGTCTCCAGTGTTTTGAGGCCATGTCTGTACATGCTAGGCTCGTCAAGTTTAACCCAAGTATTCCGCATGTGCAAAACTGTCTTGCACCCGTTGTATGTGAATGCAGAGTCTATCACACCCGATCATCACGTGGTGTCTCAACACGACGAACTGTCACAACGGTGCATACTCAGGGAGAACACTTATACCTTGAAATTTAGTGAAGGGGTCATCTTATAATGCTACCGCCGTTCTAAGCAAAATAAGATGCATAAAAGATAAACATCACATGCAATCAAAATATGTGACATGATATGGCCATCATCATCTTGTGCTTTTGATCTCCATCTCCAAAGCATCGTCATGATCTTCATTATCACCGGCTCGACACCTTGATCTCCATTGTTGCGTCGTGGTCGTCTCGCCAACTATTGCTTCTACAACTATCGCTAACGCATAGTTGATAACCCACAAGTATAGGGGGTCACAACAGTTTTCGAGGGTAGAGTATTCAACCCAAATTTATAGATTTGACACAAGGGGAGCCAAAGAATATTTGAAGGTATTAGCAGCTGAGTTATCAATTCAACCACACCTGGTGATTAATTATCTGCAGCAAAGTTATCAATAGCAAAGTAGTATGATAGTTTTGATAGTAGTGACAGCAGCAACGATAACAGTAACAGTGATAGCAGTATTTTTGTAGCAAGTGTAACAGTGATGATAGCAAGAGTAACATAGCAGAAACAATATAAGATAAATTCGTAGGCATTGGATCGGTGACTTGTTGGATGATATTCATCATGTGACAGTTATAACCTAGGGCGATACGACACTAGCTCCAGTTCGTCAATATAATGTAGGCATGTATTCCGTAAATAGTCATACGTGCTTATGGAAAGAACTTGCATGACATCTTTTGTCCTACCCTCCCGTGGCAGCGGGGTCCTATTGGAAACTAAGGGATATTAAGGCCTCCTTTTAATAGAGAACCGGAACAAAGCATTAACACATAGTGAATACATGAACTCCTCAAACTACGATCATCACCGGGAGTGGTCCCGGCTATTGTCACTCCGGGGTTGCCGGATCATAACACGTAGTAGGTGACTATAACTTGCAAGATCGGATCTAGAACATGGATATAATGGTGATAACATAAACGGTTCAGATCTGAAATCATGGCACCCGGGCCCAAAGTGACAAGCATTAAGTATGGCAAAGTCATAGCAACATCAATCTAAGAACATAGTGGATACTAGGGATCAAGCCCTAACAAAACTAACTCAATTACATGATGAATCTCATCCAAATCCTCACCGACCAGCGAGCCTACGAAGGAATTACTCACTCCCGGTGGGGAGCATCATGGAATTGGCGATGGAGAAGGGTTGGTGATGACGAAGAACAAAGATCCCGCTCTTCGGAGCCCCAAATGGACTCCAGGTCTGGCCTCCCGATGAAGAACAGGAGGTGATAGTGGCTCCGTCTCGTGGATCGCGATAATTCTTTCTCCCTGATTTTTTCTAGAAAAATAGGATTTTATAGCGTCGGTTTCAGGGTCTGCGGGGCCACCAGGTGGGGACAACCCACCTGGGCGCGCCAGGAGAGGGGGCGCGCCCTGGTGGGTTGTGCCCACCCAGGGGCCCCTCTCCGGTAGGTCTTGGCTCCAGAAATTCTTATTTATTATATAAAAATTCCTTGCAAAGTTTCGTTCCATTCCGAGAACTTTTATTTCTGCATAAAAACAACACCATGGTAGTTCTGTTGAAAACAGCGTCAGTCCGGGGTTAGTTTCATTCAAATCATGCAAATTAGAGTCCAAAATAAGAGGAAAAGCGTTAGGAAAAGTAGATACGTTGGAGACGTATCAACTCCCCCAAGCTTAAACCTTTGCTTGTCCTCAAGCAATTCAATTCATAAATCAAAAGTGAAAAAGAAAAACTTTTACGAACTCTTTTGCTCTTATTTGCATAAATAAGCTTAAACAACACCTAGGTTTTCAGCCAACATTATAACTAACCATGCCGACAATAACTCTTAAATATTATATTGACTCATATCAATGACATAATCAGCTAGCGAGCAATAATAAGATATCTCAAACAGCAACACGTTGTCAGAACAACCATGATATAATATGACAATAGTGGTATCCTTCTAGCCCTTTCTAAGACCGCAAAACATAAATACAGAGCACCTCCAAAGTTCAACCAACGACTAGACATTGTAATTCATGGTAAAAAAGATCCAGTCATGATGTGCCCAACATTAGCTACACACAATGCATAAGCCATGACAGTTGTGCTCTCAGGTTCTAGCTTGTTTTAGAAGGTGATGACACAACATGAAAGTAAATAGATAGTCCCTTTGCAGAGGGAAGCAGTGATTTGCAGAGGTGCCAGAGCTCAAGTTTTTAAGACAGAGAGAAATGATATTTTGAGACATGCACCCTTCTCATTCACTTCACGACCATCAGTTATCAACATCTTCCATGCTAAGCACGCTAGTGGCGGTTCCCAAGCGATAAAAGTAAAGGTTTTGACTCCATTGGGAGATTTTGTTTGATTATTTGAGAGATTAACTCCTTTTCATGTTTGCAGTTTGGGACTGGGCATCCCTATTACCGCCCTTTTCTCGTGCGATGGCGAGTGAATGAACACTCGACCTGAGAATAATCCACTTAGCATGGAAGATATCGACCACCTCCTGTCGTTCCATGAACGATCCAGGCACACAAAAAGGATAATTTTTAGACGTGTTTAGAGGTGGCAAATACAAATTTACTTAGGACGGCAGGGTAATACCGCATATAGGTAGGTATGGTGGACTCATCTGGAATAACTTTGGGTTCAAGATTTTTGATGTACAAGCAGAGTTCCCACTTAGTACAGGCGAAGGCTAGCAAATAGATTGAGAAGCGGCCAGCTAGAGAGCAACAACGGTCATAACCATGCATTATGCGTAAGTAACATTGGACACTAGCATGAGTAGGATATGAACACCATGAACATAAATATCATAGAGGCTATGTTGGTTTTGATTCAACTACATGCATGAACATGTGCCAAGTCAAGCCACTCGAACATTCAGAGGAGGATATCATATCATCATACTACATCACAATCATTTTAACGCTATCTTGATATCCAAGATAAATCATTATCCACTCCCAGCTACTTATGGATGGCATGAGAAACTATAATCTCTAATTGTCATTGCAAACATGTTTAATCATAATGGGCTGAATCATGGATACTAGGTTAAACATATTTACACAAACAGAACAAGTCGAGTTCATACCAGTTTCTCTCTGCCACGACCAGTTCATCGAATATCGTCATTATTGCCTTTCACTTGCACGACCGAACGATATGAAAATAATAATAGTGCAAGAGTGCCATGGACTAAGATGGAATCTGCAAACATTTTATTTAACAGGAGAAGACAAGGTAAAATAGGCTCTTTATTAGTTCAACAATTATTCAAATGAGAGCCACTCGACATTTTCATCGTGGTCTTCGCCTCGGTACAACTCGAATAAAAAGGAAAAGAAATTTAGAGAAACACACTGAAATATTTTTGGAGTTTTTGGTTTTCTTGAACAAGCAAATAAAAGGGAAAAGCAAAAATGAGAAAAACTATTTACACGGGAAAGCCCCCAACAAGCAAAAGAAGAACAAGGAAATCTTTTTGAGTTTTCTTTTTAATACTACTACTAAGCATGCATAGAAAGTAAACTACTACAACTACTTTTTTTTGTTTTTCTAAAGTCTTTCTAACACACAAGGAGAAAGCAAGAAAAAAAATCTAAGCATGGACAATACAATGAAAAAGTGTGAACACCGACAAACAGAAATAAGTGGACATGAATGTAATGGCGGTGAGAACACGTGCTCCCCCAAGCTTAGGCTTTTGGCCTAACTTGGCAGTCGATCAGTAGCCTGGATGGTAGTAGGGATCTCGAGGAGCAAGCATCCACTCATCCCACTGCTGAGGCTCCTCCTCTGCCTCTGCAGCAGCCTGAGCGTCCCGGTAGGCGATGATGTCCGCAGGCATAATCCTATATCCGCCTCTGGCAACAGAATCAAACGAAGCAGGTGCATGCAAGGGAATAATATCACGAGTTTTAACACTAAAAACCAGGTTATAAGGAATACGAATATTAGGATCATCTCTTGCAAGAAAATGATTGTGCTCCATGGTTGCACGGTCTAAGTAAACCTTAGTCAGAGGGTAATCATGAGGGCGTATCTCAACATTGAAGTTAGCCGCCAAACGAGTAGCAAAAATCCCACCATGTATTTCACCCTGGGATTTATTAAGGTGGAGGCGACGAGCCACAATAGCTCCCAAGCTATGAGTATTGTCGCCCTCTAGTGCTCGACGTAAAACAACAAAGTCTGGTGTGCTGAGCGCACCTACTTTCTTTCTAGCAATCAGACACTTAGCAACAAATAAAGCAAAATAATGTACGGGAGGAAAGTGTATGCTAGCGGCAGTGGTAGCTGACACCCCTCTCTCATCTCCCACTATCAAAGTGCAATAAAAGTCCTCAAACCCAGCCGGCCTAGGCTTAGCTAAGCTCCCATCAGAAGGGATCATGCATATGTCACAAAATTCAGTAAGTGGTATCTGATGGGTTTCAGCATATAAATCAAAGCTCACTTCAGGAGGATTATTTCTAGGCAGGAAGGTAAAACTCTGAACAAAGATGTTTGTGAGGATTTGATGCTGTTCACACTCATCTGCGATGAAGTCGGTGAGGCCGGCATTAGCAGCATATTGTGTGAACTCCTTAAGAATTCCAGCCTCTTCCATGAATTGAGTGTGTGGCCATTTGCACGGCCACACCTCCGCCAACCTCCGAGGGTAGAGATCACTGTTAGAAGACTCCCCAATAACACCCTTGGAGTTCTTCTTAGAAGCAAACTTCCTAAAGATATTCATGACTTTCCTATGAACAAAAATCTGAAATTTTAGTCCACAAATTTTTCTCAACAGAACTTCACAATATTGATAGCAACTACTCATAGCGATACATAGAGACCATAGCAAGCATTCAAACTACTTAGAACACTAAGAATTCAACATGCAAGCTCATCTACAGCAGCACCAAGAGTAGCTAATTATTCAAAATATAAACCATTAAAACAAAAACTAATTGGACAAACGGTGGAGTCACATACCAAGCAACAATCCCCCGGAACAGTTTCGGAAACTGAGCTTCGAGCAAAGAGATCGAAATCCGCGGGTTTGAGAGCAAGAACACGGGAGAGAGAGAGAGAGAGCAGTGGAGAATTTTTTTCTGGAGGTAAGTGATGATGTGGGATGAAGAGGTAAGTGAGGGGGCCCACGTGGGGACCACAACCCACCAGGGCGCGCCTGGGGGTCCTGGCACGCCCAGGTGGGTTGTGCCCACCTGGTGCACCTCCCTCTGATATTATTTGCACCAAAAATTCAGAAATATCCAGGAAAAAATCATATTAAATTTTCAGGGCATTCTGAGAACTTTTATTTTTGGGTCATTTTTTATTGCACGGAAAATTCAGAAAACAAACAAAACATGGCATTTTATTTTATTTAACTAATAAGAACAGAAAACAAAAGGTAAGGACAGAAGGTAGTGCTTACTAAATTCATCAACTTCATACCGCTCAAAAATGATTCATTAATAAGGTTGATCAGGTCTTATTAACAACCACTTCCGATTAGCATGAAACCGAAGAACTTTCATAAATCACTAAGTTACCTCAATGGGGATATGAATGTACCCAACAATAAGCATTTCATATTTATTTTTGACAGTAGGTAGAGGTATTTGAAAACTTCCAATAGTGATTGTCGGAGATTTTTCAATAACATTAATACTATTCACTTGGAATTGTTTCTTCGGAAAGTGCACCGTATGCTCATTACCATTGATATGAATGAAGGAAATATGCCCTAGAGGCAATAATAAAGTTGTTATTTTATATTTCCTTATATCATGATAAATGTTTATTATTCATGCTAGAATTGTATTAACTGGAAACTTAGTACATGTGTGAATACATAGACAAACAGAGTGTCCCTAGTATGCCTCTACTTGACTAGCTCGTTAATCAAAGATGGTTAAGTTTCCTAACCATAGACATGTGTTGTCATTTGATGAACGGGATCACATTATTAGAGAATGATGTGATGGACAAGACCCATCCGTTAGCTTAGCATTATGATCGTTTAGTTTTATTGCTACCGACGATCCGACGATCGAATCTCGGGCAAGTAACATACCGATGATAAAGGGAACAACGTATGTTGTTATGCGGTTTGACTGATAAAAGATCTTCATAGAATATGTAGGAGCCAATATGAGCATCCAGGTTCCACTATTGGTTATTGACCGGAGATGTGTCTCGGTCATGTCCACATAGTTCTCGAACCTGTAGGGTCCGCACGCTTAACGTTCGATGACGATTTGTATTATGAGTTATGTGATTTGATGACCGAAGTTTGTTTGGAGCCCTGGATGAGATCACAGACATGACGAGGAGTCTCGAAATGTTCGAGAGGTAAAGATTCATATATTGGAAGGTTACATGCGGACACCGGAATGGTTCAGGATGTTTCGGATCACCGGGGGTTACCGAAACCCCTCCCGGGAAGTTAATGGGCCATCATGGGCCTTAGTGGAGAAGAGACAGGGCCGGCCAGGAGGTGGCGCGCCCCCCCCTTGCCAAGCCGAATTGGACAAGGGCGTGGGGGCGGCGCCCCCCTTTCCCTCTCCTACTCCTCCTCTCTTTCCCCCTTTGCTACTCCGGAAAAGAAAAAAAGGAGAGGGGAATCCTACTTGGACTAGGGAGTCCTGGTAGGACTCCCCACACCTAGCGCGCCCCCTTGGGCTGGCCACCTCTCCTCCCCCCTTTATATACGTGGGAGGGGGGCACCCCAAAGACACACCAAGTATTTTCTTAGCCGTGTGCGGTGCCCCCTCCACAGTTACACACCTCGATCATATCATCATAGTGCTTAGGCGAAGCCCTATGCCAGTAACTTCATCATCACCGTCACCACGCCGTCGTGCTGACAGAACTCTCCCTCGTCCTCAACTGGATCAAGAGCTCGAGAGACGACATCGAGCTAAACGTGTGCTGAACACGGAGGTGCCGTACGTTCGGTACTTGGATCGGTTGGATCACGAAGACGTTCGACTACATCAACCGCGTTACTAAATGCTTCCGCTTTCGGTCTACGAGGGTACGTAGACACACTCTCCCCGCTCGTTGCTATGCTTCTCCTAGATAGATCTTGCGTGATCGTAGGATTTTTTTTGAAATACTACGTTCCCCAAAAGTGGCATCCGAGCCAGGTCTATGCGTAGATGTTATATGCACGAGTAGAACACAAAGAGTTGTGGGCGATAATAGTCATACTGCTTACCAGCAACGTCTTACTTTGATTTGTCGGTATTATGGAATGAAGCGGCCCAGACCGATGATGACCCACAAGTATAGGGGATCAATTGTAGCTCTTTTCGATAAGAAAGAGTGTCGAACCCAATGAGGAGCAGAAGGAAATGGCAAGTAGTTTTCAGTAAGGTAATGTCTGCAAGTGCTGAAATTGTAAGTAGCGTAGTAGTTTGATAGCAAGATAATTTGTAACGAGCAAGTAACGATAGTAGTACCAAAAGTGCAGCAAGGTATCCCAATCCTTTTGAGGCAAAGGACAGGCCAAAACGGTCTCTTATGATAAGCAAAGCGTTCTTGAGGGTACACGGGAATTTCATCTAGTCACTTTCATCATGTTGGTTTGATTTGTGTTCGCTACTTTGATAATTTGATATGTGGGTGGACCGGTGCTTAGGTTCTGTTCTTACTTGAACAAACCTCCTACTTATGATTAACCCTCCCGCAGGCATACGCAACTATGAGAAAAGTATTAAGAATAAATTCTAACCATAGCATTAAACTCTAGGATCCAATCGGTCCCTTACGGAACAGCACATAAGCTAGGGTTTAAGTTTCTGTCACTCTCGCAACCCACCATCTAATTGCTACTCCACAATGCATTCCCTTAGGCCCAAAATATGGTGAAGTGTCATGTAGTCGATGTTCACATGACACCACTAAGGGAATCACAACATACATACTATCAAAATATCAAACACATATCAAATTCACATGATTACTTGCAACATGATTTCTCCCGTGACCTCAAGAACAAAAGTAACTACTCACAAATGATAAACATGCTCATGATCAGAGGAGTATTAAATAGCATAATGGATCTGAACATATAATCTTGCACCAAATAAACCATATAGTAATCAACTACAAGATGTAATCAACACTACTAGTCACCCACAAGCACCAATCTATAGTTCCGGTAACAAGAAAGATGGGATACACGAGATGAACTAGGGTTTGAGATGAGATGGTGCTGTTGAAGATGTTGATGGAGATTTCCCTCCCCAAGATGGGTGAGTTGTTGGTGATGACAATGACGATGATTTCCCCCTCCGGGAGGGAAGTTCCCCCGGCGGAATCGCTCCGCCAGAGGGAAAAGTGCTCCTGCCCAAGTTCCGCCTCGAGACGGCGGCGTTCCGTCCCGAAAGCATTCTCCTTATTTTTTCTAGGTCAAAATGACTTATATACCAGAAGATGGGCACCAGAGGTGGGCCGAGGAGGCTACAATCCACCTGGGCGCGCCTGGGCTGCCTGGCGCGCCCAGGTGGGTTGTGCCCACCTGGTGGCCCCCCTCTGGTACTTGTTGGCTCCAATAATTCTTAAATATTCCATAAAAAATCTCCGTGAAGTTTCAGCTTGTTTGGAGTTGTGCAGAATAGGTAGCCTGACGTAGCTTTTTCAGGTCCAGATTTCCAGCTGCCAGAATTCTCCCTCTTGGTGTGTACCTTGCAAATTATGAGATAAAAGGCATTAGAATTACTCCAAAAAGCATTATTATGGATAAAAACATTATAAATAACAGCAAGGAAACATGATGCAAAATGGACGTATCAACTCCCCCAAGCTTGGAACTCGCTTTTCCTCAAGCGAAAACCGAAATCGAAAAACATGTCCACATGCTTTGAGAGAGAGGTGTCGATAAAAAAACAGACATAGAAGCATCATGTTGATTATTATAACAACAACAAAATTAAACATATGACTTTTATCATAGAACTTTTATCATACACTTCTCATGAATAAGTAATAGTTCATCACATAATCGAAGTATAGAGCAAAAACTCTATTAGAAACTAACAAACTATGTTCTCACTCAACTTTGCAACTACAATTCATCATCTTTTCAGGAAGAGTCGCGTGTCGGAGCCTTTAGGCAAGTCCACATACTCAACCATCGTATATGATGGGGAACGCAGTATTTCAAAAAATTTCCTACGATCACGCAAGACCTATCTAGGAGATGCATAACAATGAGAGGGGAGAGTGTGTCTATGTACCCTCGTAGACTGAAAGCGGAAGCATTATGACAACGCGGTTGATGTAGTCGTACGTCTTCACGATCCGACCGATCCTAGCACCGAACATACGTCACCTCTGCGATCTGCACACGTTCAGCTCGGTGACGTCCCTCGAACTCTAGATCCAGCTGAGGCCGAGGGAGAGTTCCGTCAGCACGACAGCATGGTGACGGTGATGATGAAGTTACCGACGCAGGGCTTTGCATAAGCACTACGACGATATGACCGAGGTGTAAAACTGTGGAGGGGGGCACCGCACACGGCTAAGAGATTGTCTGTTGTGCTATTGGGGTGCCTCCTGGCCACGTATATAAAGGAGGGAGGGAGAGAGGAGGCCGGCCAGGTTTGGGCGCGCCAGGGGGGAGTCCTACTTGGACTCCTAGTCCAAGTAGGATTCGGCCCCCCTTTTTCCTTTCTTCCACCGGAGGGAAAGGTAAGGGAGAGAGGGGGGAAGGAAAGAGGGGGGCCGACCCCCTCCCCTAGTCCAATTCGGTTTGGGCAAGGGGAGGGGCTCCCCTCTCATATGGCCCTTTCTCCTCTCCTCCAATAAGGCCCACTAGGCCCAATACTTCTCCCGGGGGGTTCCGGTAACCTCCCGGTACTCCGGAAAGATGCCCGAACCACTCAGAACCATTCCGATGTCCAAATGCAACCTTCCAATATATGAATCTTTACCTCTCGACCATTTCGAGACTCCTCGTCATGTCCGTGATCTCATCCGGGACTCCGAGCAAACTTCGGTACATCAAATCACATAACTCATAATACAAATCATCATCGAACGTTAAGCGTGCGGACCCTACGGGTTCGAGAACTATGTAGACATGACCGAGACACATCTCTGGTCAATAACCAATAGCGGAACCTAGATGCTCATATTGGCTCCTACATATTCTACGAAGATCTTTATCAGTCAAACCGCATAACAACATATGTTGTTCCCTTTGTCATCGGTATGTTACTTGCCCGAGATTCGATCGTCGGTATCATCATACCTAGTTCAATCTCGTACCAGCAAGTCTCTTTACTCGTTCCGTAATGCATCATCCTGCAACTAACTCATTAGTCACATTGCTTGCAAGGCTTATAGTGATGTGCATTACCGAGAGGGCCCAGAGATACATCTTCGATACATGGAGTGACAAATCCTAATCTCGGTTTATGCCAACCCAACAAACACCTTTGGAGACACCTGTAGAGCATCTTTATAATCACCCAGTTACGTTGTGACATTTGATAGCACACAAGGTGTTCCTCCGGTATTCAAAAGTTGCATAATCTCATAGTCAGAGGAACGTGTATAAGTCATGAAGAAAGCAATAGCAACAAAACTAAATGATCATTTTTGCTAAGATAACGGATGGGTCTTGTCAATCACATCATTCTCTAATGATGTGATCCCGTTCATCAAATGACTACTCATGTATATGGTTAGGAAACTTAACCATCATTAACGAGCTAGTCAAGTAAAGGCATACTAGTGACACTCTGTTTGTCGATGTATTCACACATGTACTAAGTTTCCGGTTAATACAATTCTAGCATGAATAATAAACATTTATCATGAAATAAGGAAATAAATAATAACTTTATTATTGACTCTAGGGCATATTTCCTTAAGTCTCCCACTTGCACTAGAGTCAAAAATCTAGTTCACATCGCCATGTGATTTAACACCAATAGTTCACATCAATATGTGATTAACACCCATAGTTCACATCGCCATGTGACCAACACTCAAAGGGTTTACTAGAGTCAATAATCTAGTTCACATCGCTATGTGATTAACACCCAAGAGCACTAAGGTGTGATCATGTTTTGCTTTTGAGATAAATTTTAGTCTACGGGTCTGCAACATTCAGATCCGTATGTATTTTGCAAATTTCTATGTCTACAATGCTCTGCACGGAGCTACTCTAGCTAATTGCTCCCACTTTCAATATGTATCTAGATCGAGACTCAGAGTCATCCAGATCGGTGCCAAAGCTTGCATCGACGTAACTCTTTACGATGAACTATTTATTACCTCCATAACCGAGAAATATTTCCTTAGTTCTCTAAGGATAATTTTGACCGCTGTCCAGTGATCTACTCCTAGATCACTATTGTACTCCCTTTCGGAACACAAGGTAGGGTATACAATAGGTCTGGTACACAGCATGGCATACTTCTATAGAACCTATGGCCGAGGCATAGGGAATGACTTTCATTCTCTCTCTATCTTCTGTCGTGGTCGGGCTTTGAGTTTTACTTAACTTCACACCTTGCAATACAGGCAAGAACTCCTTCTTTGACTGTTCCATTTTGAACTACTTCAAAATCTTTTCAAGGTATGTACTCATTGAAAAACTTATCAAGCGTTTTGATCTATCTCTATAGATCTTGATGCTCAATATGTAAGCAGCTTTACCGAGGTCTTTCTTTGAAAAACTCCTTTCAAACACTCTTTTATGCTTTCCAGAAAATTCTACATCATTTCCGATCAACAATATGTCTTTCACATATACTTATCAGAAAACTGTAGTGCTCCCACTCACTTTCTTGTAAATACAGGCTTCACTGCAATTCTGTATAAATCTATATGCTTCGATCAACTCATCAAAGTGTATATTCCAACTCTGAGATGCTAACAGCAGTCCATAGATGGATCGCTGGAGCTTGCACACTTTGTTAGCACCTTTAGGATTGACAAAACCTTCTCGTTGTATCATATGCAACTCGTCTTTAAGAAATCCATTAAGGAATGCAGGTTTGACATCCATTTGCCAAATTTCATAAAATGCGGCAATTGCTAACATGATTTGGACAGACTTTTAAGCATCGATACAAGTGAGAAAATCTCATTGTAGTCAACACCTTGAACTTGTCGAAAACATTTTTGTGAAAATTCGAGCTTTGTAGATAGTAACACTACTATCAGCGTTCGTCTTCCTCTTGAAAATCCATTTTATTCTCTATGGCTTGCCGATCATTGGGCAAGTCAACCAAAGTCCACACTTTGTTCTCATACATGGATCTCATCTCAGATTTCATGGCCTCAAGCCATTTCGCGGAATCTGGGCTCATCATCGCTTCCTCATAGTTCGTAGGTTCATCATGGTCTATTAACATGACTTCTAGAACAGGATTACCGTACCACTCTAGTGCGGATCGTACTCTGGTTGACCTACGAGGTTCGGTAGTAACTTGATCTGAAGTTTCATGATCATCATCATTAACTTCCTCACTAATTGGTGTAGGAATCACTGGAACTGATTTCTGTGATGAACTACTTTCCAATTCGGGAGAAGGTACAATTACCTCATCAAGTTATACTTTCCTCCCACTCACTTCTTTCGAGAGAAACTCCTTTTCTAGAAATGATCCATTTTAGCAACGAATATCTTGCCTTCGGATATGTGATAGTAGGTGTACCCAACAGTCTCCTTTGGGTATCCTATGAAGACGCACTTCTCCGATTTGGGTTTGAGCTTATCAGGCTGAAACTTTTTCACATAAGCATCGCAACCCCAAACTTTAAGAAACGACAGCTTTGGTTTCTTGCTAAACCAGAGCTCATATGGTGTCGTCTCAACGGATTTTTAGACGGTGCCCTATTTAACGTGAATGCAGCTGTCTCTAATGCATACCCCCCAAACGATAGTGGTTAATCGGTAAGAGACATCATAGATCGCACCATATCTAATAAAGTATAGTTACGACGTACGGACACACCATTATGCTGTGGTGTTCTAGGTGCCATGAGTTTGTGAAACTATTCCACATTGTTTTAATTGAAGGACAAACTCGTAACTCAAATTTTCACCTCCACGATCATATCGTAGAAATTTTATTTTCTTGTTACGATGATTTTCCACTTCACTCTGAAATTCTTTGAATTTTTCAAATGTTTCAGACTTATGTTTCATCAAGTAGATATATCCATATCTTCTCAAATCATCTGTGAAGGTCAGAGAATAACGATACCTGCCACGAGCCTCAACACTCATCGGACCGCATACATCAGTATGTATTATTTCCAACAAGTCTGTTGCTCGCTCCATTGTTCCGGAGAACAGAGTCTTAGTCATCTTGCCCATGAGGCATGGTTCGCAAGCATCAAATGATTCATAATCAAGTGATTCCAAAAGCCCATCAGCATGGAGTTTCTTCATGCGCTTTACACCAACATGACCTAAACGAAAGTGCCACAAATAAGTTGCACTATCATTATTAACTTTGCATCTTTTGGCTTCAATATTATGAATATGTGTATCACTACAATCGAGATCCAACAAACTATTTTCATCGGGTGTATGACCATTGAAGGTTTTATTCATGTAAATAGAACAACAATTATTCTTTAACTTAAATGAATAACCGTATTGTAATAAACATGATCAAATCATATTCATGCCCAACACAAACACCAAATAACATTTATTTAGGTTCAACACTAATCCCGAAAGTATAGGGAGTGTGCGATGATGATCATATCAATCTTGGAACTACTTCCAACACACATCGTCACTTCACCCTTAACTAGTTTCTGTTCATTCTGCAACTCCCGTTTCGATTTACTACTCTTAGCAACTGAACCATCATCAAATGTCGAGGGGTTGCTATAAACTCTAGTAAAGTACACATAAATAACATGTATATCAAATATACCTTTGTTCACTTTGCCATCCTTCTTATCCGCCAAGTATCTAGGGTAGTTCCACTTCCAGTGACCATTTCCATTGTAGTAGAAGCACTCAGTCTCAGGCTTAGGTCCAGACTTGGGCTTCTTCACTTGAGCAGCAACTTGCTTGCCGTTCTTCTTGAAGTTCCCCTTCTATCCCTTTGCCCTTTTCTTGAAACTAGTGGTCTTGTTAACCATAAACACTTGATGCTCTTTCTTGATTTCTACCTTCGTCGATTTCAGCATCGCAAAGAGCTCGGGAATTACTTTTGTCATCCCTTGCATATTATCGTTCATCACGAAGTTCTAGTTACTTGGAGATAGTGACTAGAGAACTTTGTCAATTACTATCTTATCTGGAAGATTAACTACCACTTGATTCAAGCAATTATAGTACCCAGACAATCTGAGTACATGCTCGCTGGTTGAGCTATTCTCCTCCATCTTGTAGGCAAAGTACTGTCAGAGGTCTCATACCTCTTGATACGGGCAAGAGTATGAAATACCAATTCAACTCTTGGAACATCTTATATGCTCCGTGGCGTTCAAAACATTTTTGAAGTCCCGGTTCTAAGCCGTAAAGCATGGTGCACTAAATTATCAAGTAATCATCATACCGAGCTTTTGTCAAAACGTTCATAACGTCTGCATCTGCTCCTGCAATAGGTCTGTCACCTAGCGGTGCTTCAAGGACATAATTCTTCTTTGCAGCAATGAGGAAAATCCTCAGATCACGGACCAAGTCCGCATCATTGCTACTATCATCTTTCAACTTATATTTATCTAGGAACATATAAAAATAAACGGGGAGTTACATCGCGAGCTATTGATCTACAACATAGATATGCTAATACTACCAGGACTAAGTTCATGATAAATTAAAGTTCAATTAATCATATTACTTAAGAACTCCCACTTAGATAGACATCCCTCTAGTCATCTAAATGATCACGTGATCCAAATCAACTAAACCATGTCCGATCATCACGTGAGATGGAGTAGTTTTCAATGGTGAACATCACTATGTTGATCATATCTACTATATGATTCATGCTCGACCTTTCGGTCTCAGTGTTCCGAGGCCATATCTGCATATGCTAGGCTCATCAAGTTTAACCCGAGTATTTTGCGTGTGCAAAACTGGCTTGCACCCGTTGTATGTGAACGTAGAGCTTATCACACCCGATCATCACGTGGTGCCTCGGCATGACGAACTGTCACAACGGTGCATACTCAAGGAGAACACTTATACCTTGAAATTTAGTGAGAGATCATCTTATAATGCTACCGCGAAACTAAGCAAAATAAGATGCATAAAGGATAAACATCACATGCAATCAATATAAGTGATATGATATGGCCATCATCATCTTGTGCCTTTGATCTCCATCTCCAAAGCATCGTCATGATCACCATCATCACCAGCTTGACACCTTGATCTCCATCGAAGCATCGTTGTCGTCTCGCCAACTATTGCTATCATGACTATCGCTACCGCTTAGTGATAAGTAAAGCAATTACATGGCGATTGCATTTCATACACTAAAGCGACAACCATAAGGCTCCTGCCAGTTGGCGATAACTTTTACAAAACATGATCATCTCATACAACAATTTATATATCATCACGTCTTGACCATATCACATCACAACATGCCCTGCAAAAATAAGTTAGACGTCCTCTACTTTGTTGTTGCAAGTTTTACGTGGCTGCTACGGGCTTAGCAAGAACCGTTCTGACCTACGCATCAAAAACCACAATGATTTTTCGTCAAGTGTGCTGTTTTAACCTTCAACAAGGACCGGGCGTAGTCACACTTGATTCAACTAAAGCTGGCGAAACAGACACCCACCAGCCACCTGTGTGTGAAGCACGTCGGTAGAACCAGTCTCGCGTAAGCGTATGCGTAATGTCGGTCTGGGCCGCTTCATCCAACAATACCGCCGAATCAAAGTATGACATGCTGGTAAGTAGTATGACTATTATCGCCCACAACTCTTTGTGTTCTACTCGTGCATATAACATCTACGCATAGACCTGGCTCGGATGCCACAGATGGGGAACGCAGTATTTCAAAAGAATTCCTACGATCACGCAAAATCTATCTAGGACATGCATAGCAACGAGAGGGGAGAGTGTGTCTACGTACCCTTGTAGACCGAAAGCGGAAGTGTTAAGATAACGCGGTTGATGTAGTCGTACGTTTCACGATCCGACCGATCCTAGCACCGAACATACATCACCTCCGCGATCTGCACACGTTCAGCTCGGTGACGTCCCTCGAACTCTTGATCCAGCTGAGGCCGAGGGAGAGTTCCATCAGCATGACGGCGTGGTGACGGTGATGATGAAGTTACCGGCGCAGGGCTTTGCCTAAGCACTATGACGATATGACCGAGGAGTAAAACTGTGGAGGGGGCACCGCACACGGCTAAGAGATTGTCTGTTGTGCTATTGGGGTGCCCCCTGGCCACGTATATAAAGGAGGGAGGGAGAGAGGAGGCCGGCCAGGTTTGGGCGCGCGAGGGGGAGTCCTACTTGGACTAGGATTCGCCCCCCCTTTTTCCTTTCTTCCACCGAAGGGAAAGGTAAGGGAGAGAGAGGGGGAAGGAAAGAGGGGGGCCGGCCCCCTCCCCTAGTCCAATTCGGCTTGGGTAAGGGGAGGGGCACCCCTCTCACGTGGCCCTTTCTCCTCTCCTCCAATAAGGCCCACTAGGCCCAATACTTCTCCCGGGGGGTTCCGGTAACCTCCCGGTACTCCGGAAAAATGCCCGAACCACTCGAAACCATTTCGATGTCCAAATGCAACCTTCCAATATATGAATCTTTACCTCTCGACCATTTAGAGACTCCTCGTCATGTCCGTGATCTCATCTGGGACTCCGGACAAACTTCAGTACATCAAATCACATAACTCATAATACAAATCGTCATTGAACGTTAAGCGTGCGGACCCTACGGGTTCGAGAACTATGTAGACATGACCGAGACACATCTCCGGTCAATAAACAATAGCGGAACCTGGATGCTCATATTGGCTCCTACATATTCTACGAAGATCTTTATCGGTCAAACCGCATAACAACATACGTTGTTCCCTTTGTCATCGGTATGTTACTTGCCCGAGATTCGATCGTCGGTATCATCATAACTAGTTCAATCTCGTTACCAGCAAGTCTCTTTACTCGTTTCGTAATGCATCATCCCGCAACTAACTCATTAGTCACATTGCTTGCAAGGCTTATAGTGATGTGCATTACCGAGAGGGCCCAGAGATACCTCTCCGATACACGGAGTGACAAATCCTAATCTCGATCTATGCCAACCCAACAAACACCTTTGGAGACACCTGTAGAGAATCTTTATAATCACCTAGTTACGTTGTGACGTCTGATAGCACACAAGGTGTTCCTCCGGTATTCGTAAGTTGCATAATCTCATAGTCAGAGGAACATGTATAAGTCATGAAGAAAGCAATAGCAATAAAACTTAACGATCATAATGCTAAGCTAACGGATGGGTCTTGTCAATCACATCATTCTCTAATGATGTGATCTCGTTCATCAAATGACAACTCATGTGTATGGTTAGGAAACTTAACCATCTTTGATTAACGAGCTAGTCAAGTAGAGGCATACTACTGACACTCTGTTTGTCTATGTATTCACACATGTACTAAGTTTCCGGTTAATACAATTCTAGCATGAATAATAAACATTTATCATGAAATAAGGAAATAAATAATAACTTTATTATTGCCTCTAGGGCATATTTCCTTCAATATATTCTTCTATGATTGCTAACACTCACCTTGTACTCAAGATCAAAATGTTTCAACCGGACACATAGAAAGATAGGGGTGTATAGTTTCACCTCCCAACATACTCACCTCAAGGGTGATGTCAACAATAATAACTCATGCTATCTATATTCAACTGGACATATGTGCCTAGATCTTTCCTCACCACATGATGCTTGCCAAAATAGAAAAATAAAAGGGAATAGAGGGTAAACTTTGACTCTTTGCAAAGAAGTAAATACATGAAAGTAAAAGATAGGCCCTTCGCAGAGGGAAGCATAGGTTGCCATGCACTTATTTGTTTGCATGCTCAATTCCTTAGTGCAAGAGAACGTCACGTTGTATTGCCCCTTAAGATGACAACCTTTATTATGCAGTCTGTCGCTTTTATTCTTTGTCATCCAAGTTCAGACAATGCTCAATTTTCTCTTACACTAAATGATATCACATATTTAGAAGCAATTTTTATTGCCTTTTTGCACAAATGACAACTTACTTGAGGGATCTTGCTCAATCCCTAGGTAGGTATGGTGGACACTTGAAAAAAAGATTTGGGTTTAAGGGTTTTTGGATGCACAAGTAGTATCTCTACTTAGTGTAGAATTTTTGGCTAGAAAATATAGGGGCAAGCACCACATGTTGAAGGATCTATGACAATATGACTGCTATGTGAATATAAACAAACATAAATCATTAAGCTGTCTTCCTTGTCCAACGTCAACAATTTTGCCATAAAATATTTTGATGAGGGCTCACAATCACAAAAGATTTCTAGGATAGTATATTTATATGTGAATCTTCTCTTCCCTTATTAATTCTTTCATGAGTTACATCATTGACTAATGCTATGTTTGTCAATCTCTAATATTTTTTTTCTACTTATACTTTTCCTTATGTGGTGCCATCACCTACCATAGGATTAGTATATGATCTATTGATTTGTTTCCTTTCTTTTATTCATTCACTTCTTCTTTCTTCTTTCTTTTCTTTATTTGCAACAAGAAGGTAAAGAAAGCAAAAACTCAAACTAAACTTTATTATATAACTTGCACACAATTACAATAATAGATCACTAAGCAAACTCTCGAAAAGAAAGGATCGAACTAAACTTTATTTCATCTAAAGCAAAAAGATCAAACTAAGATAAGTAAAAGCAAAAAGATAGTGGGATCATACGATACCGGGGCACCTCCCCCAAGCTTGGCGGAAGCCAAGGGGAGTGCCCATACCCGATACTCAGTGCTCCTTTGGTGGTGAAGAAGATGGTGGTGGTGATGTAGAAGAGGTCTTGTCCTCGGATTTCCATGGCAGAGGTCCACCATCGTAAGAGGAGGAGTGAGTCTCACGAGTCCTGCAACTAGCAGTCAAACTCATACCTTTAAACCTCGCCTCATATTGAAAGACTTGGTTCTGGAGGTTGTAGATCTGGCTTTGGAGGAAGTTGATTTGCTCGTTGAGGGTGAAGATGATGTCCTTCATGGGCTTGCCATCCACCTTGAGATCACGGGAGAGGTCCGTGATCATGAGGTGATTGGCATGGAGTCCACGTTCCACCATCCCCTTGGACCGGAAGACATCTTGCTCCATAGATTCGAGCCTACCCTCCAAGGTTCCCGTCCCCTTGGGACAGGGCACATCACGAAGGTGGAGCACCCCCTCATGCATCTCAATGACCTGAGGGTGCTGCACCACCTCCCGCAGATATGGGTTGATGATGTTCTTGAAAAACTTGTCCTTGAAGGAGCTTGAAGCAGCCATGGTAGATGGGATCTGACAGAAAACAGCAAGAAAAGAGAACAGAGGATTTCTCCGCGATACGGTGATTAACAGGTTCGGGAAGTATATATAGATTTTTTTTATCTTGGAGGACAAGCATACGGGAGAAAAATGGAGTGCGGGAGGTGTCCCAGGTGGGCACAACCCACCTGGTGTCTTGTGCCCACCAGGGGACGCTTCCTGGTAATTTCATTATTTCAAAAAATTTAAAATATTCCAAAACTGACAAAAAATATATTTGCGGAATTTTCGGAGTCCGTTTACTTACCGTATCACATACCTCCTTATTTTCACGATTCTGGAGTGTTCCGGAAGGACTCTTTTATGTGTTCTTCCGGTGTCAAAGTTTGGATAATATTAATTACTTTCAACATTAATGGGCATACCTGAGATATAATGCTTTATTCGTTGCCCATTGACAACCCTTGGGTTAGTACCTTCGGAATTATTTATTTTGATGGCTCCAGACCGGTAAACCTCCTCAATGACATATGGGCCTTCCCATTTTGAGAGGAGCTTTCCTACAAAGAATCTGAAACGAGAGTTGTACAAAAGAACATATTCTCCGACTTTAAACTCATGCTTTTGAATTCTTTTGTCATGCCATCCTTTAACCTTTTCTTTGAATAATTTTGCATTTTCATAAGCTTGGGTTCTCCATTCATCTAATGAGCTTATATCAAATAACCTCTTTTCACCAGCAAGTTTGAAATCATAGTTGAGTTCTTTAACTGCCCAATATGCTTTATGTTCTAACTCAAGAGCCAAATGACAAGCTCTTCCATAAACCATTTTATAAGGAGACATACCCATAGGATTTTTATATGCTGTTCTATAAGCCCAAAGTGCATCATCTAATTTCTTAGAGCAATTCTTCCTGGACCTATTAACAGTCTTTTGCAAAATTAATTTTATTTCTCTATTGCTAAGCTCAACTTGACCACTAGACTGAGGATGATAGGGTGATGCAATTCTATGGTTAACATCATACTTGGCAAGCATTTTACGAAAAGCACCATGAATAAAGTGGGAACCACCATCAGTCATCAAATATCTAGGGAGTCCAAACCTTGGGAAAATAACTTCCTTAAGCATTTTAATAGAGGTGTTGTGATCAGCACTACTGGTTGGAATAGCTTCTACCCATTTAGTAACATAATAGACAACAACCAAAATATGTGTATACCCATTAGAGGAAGGAAAAGGTCCCATGTGATCAAATCCCCAAACATCAAATGGTTCAATAGCAAGTGAATAATTCATAGGCTTTTCCTGATGCTTACCGATATTACCTATTCTTTGGCATTCATCACAAGATGAGACGTACTTACGGGCATCGTTGAAGAGAGTAGGCCAATAAAATCCAGACTGCAATACCTTGTTAGCAGTTCTATCTCCAACATGATGCCCTCCATAAGCCTTGGAGTGACATTTCTGTAGGATTTGTCCATGTTCATGCTCAGGTACACAACGTCTAATAATACCATCTACTCCTTCTTTATAAAGATGTGGGTCATCCCAAAGTAATGTCTTAAATCATAGAAGAATTTTTTCTTTTGTTGGTATGTAAAGCTAGGTGGTAAATATTTAGCAACAATGTAATTAGCATAATCAGCATACTGCTACCTCTTGAGCACTGCGTTGGTTTTCCCTTGAAGAGGAAAGGGTGATGCAGTAAAGCAGCGTAAGTATTTCCCTCAGTTTTTGAGAACCAAGGTATCAATCCAGTAGGAGACCACGCACGAGTCCCTCGCACCTACACAAACAAATAAATCCTCGCAACCAACGCAATAAAGGGGTTGTCAATCCCTTCACGGTCACTTACGAGAGTGAGATCTGATAGATATGATAAGATAATATTTTTGGTATTTTTATGACAAAGATGCAAAGTAAAATAAAAGGCAATAAAAATAGCTAAGTGTTGGAAGATTAATATGATAGAAGATAGACCTCGGGGCCATAGGTTTCACTAGTGGCTTCTCTCAAGAGCATAAGTATTACGGTGGGTGAACAAATTACTGTTGAGCAATTGACAGAATTGGGCATAGTTATGAGAATATCTAGGTATGATCATGTATATAGGCATCACGTCCAAGACAAGTAGACCGACTCCTGCCTGCATCTACTACTATTACTCCATACATCAACCGCTATCCAGCATGCATCTAGAGTATTAAGTTCATAAGAACAGAGTAACACTTTAAGTAAGATGACATGATGTAGAGGGATAAACTCATGCAATATGATATAAAACCCATCTTGTTATCCTCGATGGCAACAATACAATACGTGCCTTGGTGCCCCTACTGTCACTGGGAAAGGACACTGCAAGATTGAACCCAAAGCTAAGCACTTCTCCCATTGCAAGAAAGATCAATCTAGTAGGCCAAACCAAACTGATAATTAGAAGAGACTTGCAAAGATAACCAATCATACATAAAAGAATTCAGAGAAGATTCAAATATTGTTCATAGATAAACTTGATCATAAACCCACAATTCATTGGTCTCAACAAACACACCGCAAAAGAAGATTACATCGAATAGATCTCCACAAGAGAGAGAACATTGTATTGAGATCCAAAAAGAGAGAAGAAGCCATCTAGCTAATAACTATGGACCCGAAGGTCTGAGGTAAACTACTCACACATCATCGGAGAGGCTATGGTGTTGATGTAGAAGGCCTCCATGATCGATGCCCCCTCCGGCGGAGCTCCGGAAAAGGCCCCAAGATGGGATCTCATGGGTACAGAAGGTTGCGGAAGTGGAATTAGGTTTTTGGCTCCGTATCTGGTAGTTTGGTGGTACGTAGGTATATATAGGAGGAAGAAGTACGTCGGTGGAGCAACATGGGGCCCACGAGGGTGGAGGCCGCGCCCAGGGGGTAGGCGCGCCCCCTACCTCGTGCCCTCCTGGTTGATGTCTTGACATAGGGTCCATGTCCTCTGGATCACGTTCGTTCCAAAAATCACGTTCCCGAAGGTTTCATTCCGTTTGGACTCCGTTTGATATTCTTTTTCTACGAAACTCTGAAATAGGCAAAAATAGCAATTTTGGGCTGGGCCTCCGGTTAATAGGTTAGTCCCAAAAATAATATAAAAGTGTATAATAAAGCCCAATAATGTCCAAAACAGAATATAATATAGCATGGAACAATCAAAAATTATAGATATATTGGAGACGTATCAAGCATCCCCAAGCTTAATTCATGCTCGTCCTCGAGTAGGTAAATGATAAAAAAATAGAATTTTTGATGTGGAATGCTAATTAGCATAATTTCAATGTAGTTCTTCTTATTGTGGCACGAATGTTCAGATTTAATATGATTCAAGATAAGAGTTTAATGTTGACATAAAATCAATAATACTTCAAGCATACTAACCAAGCAATTATGTCTTATCAAAATAACATAGCCAAAGCAAGTTATCCCTACAAAATCATATAGTCTGGCTATGCTCCATCTTCCCCACACAAAATATTCATATCATGTACAACCCCGGTTTTAGCCAAGCAATTGGTTCATACTTTTTAACGCGCTTCAGCCTTTTCAACTCTTACGCAATACATGAGCGCAAGCCATGGATATAGCACTATGGTGGAATAAGGTATAATGGTAGGGGTTATGTGGGAAGACAAAAAAAGGAGAAAGTCTTACATCAACGAGGCTAATCAACGGGCTATGGAGATGCCCATCAATTGATGTTAATGCAAGGAGTAGGGATTGCCATGCAACGGATGCACTAGAGCTATAAGTGTATGAAATCCCAAAAAGAAACTAAGTGGGTGTGCATCCAACTTGCTTGCTCACAAAGACCTCGGGCATTTTGAGGAAGCCCATCATTGGAATATACAAGCCAAGTTCTATAATGAAATTTCCCACTAGTATATGAAAGTGACAAAATGAGAGACTCTCTATCATGAAGATCACGGTGCTAGTTTGAAGCACAAGTGCGGTAAAAGGATTGTAACATTGTCCCTTCTCTCTTTTTCTCTCATTTTTTATTTGGGCCTTTTTCTCTCTTTTTTATGGCCTCTTTTTTTTAGTCCGGAGTCTCATCCCGACTTGTGGGGGAATCATATTCTCCATCATCCTTTCCTCACTTGGGACAATGCTCTAATAATGATGATCATCACACTTTTATTTACTTACAACTCATGAATTACAACTCAATACTTAGAACAAAATATGACTCTATGTGGATTCCTCCGGCGGTGTACCGGGATATGCAATGAATCAAGAGCGACATGTATGAAAGAATTATGAATGGTGGATTTGCCACAAATACAATGTCAACTACATGATCATGCAAGGCAATATGACAATGATGGAGCGTGTCATGATAAACGAAACGATGGAAAGTTGCATGGCAATATATCTCGGAATGGCTATGGAAATGCCATAATAGGTAGGTATGGTGGCTGTTTTGAGGAAGATATAAGGAGGTTTATGTGTGATAGAGCGTATCATATCACGGGGTTTGGATGCACCGGCGAAGTTTGCACCAACTCTCAAGGTGAGAAAGGGCAATGCACGGTACTGAAGAGGCTAGAAAATTGCGGAAAGGTAGGTGTGCGTATAATCCATGGACTCACATTAGTCATAAATAACTCATATACTTATTGCAAAAAATTATTAGCCCTCGAAGCAAAGTACTACTACGCATGCTCCTAGGAGAAGGGTTGGTAGGAGTTAACCATCGCGCGATCCCGACCGCCACACAAAGGATGACAATCAATAAATACCTCATGCTCCGACTTCGTTACATAACGGTTCACCATATGTGCATGCTACGGGAATCACAAACTCCAACATAAGTATTTTTCAATTCCACAATTACTCAACTAGCACAACTATGATATTACCACCTTTATATCTCAAAACAATTATCTAGTATCAAATTTCTTATGATATTATGATTAAAGCAAATTGCCATGCTATTTTAAGACTCTCAAAATAATATAAGTGAAGCATGAGAGATCAATAGTTTCTATAAAACAAATCTACCGCCGTGCTCTATAAGATATAAGTGAAGCACTAGAGCAAAACTATATAGCTCAAAAGATATAAGTGAAGCACATAGAGTATTCTAACAATTTCCGAATCAAGTGTGACTCTCTTAAAAGGTGTGTACAGAAAGGATGATTGTGGTAAACTAACAAATAAATACTCAAATAATACAAGACGCTCCAAGCAAAACACATATCATGTGGTGAATAAAAATATAGCTCCAAGTAAAGTTACTGATGGAAGTAGACGAAAGAGGGGATGTCTTCCGGGGCATCCCCAAGCTTTGGCTTTTAGCTGTCCTTAGATTATCTTGGGGTGCCATTGGCATCCCCAAGCTTAGGATCTTGCCACTCCTTGTTCCATAATCCATCAAATCTTTCACCCAAAACTTGAAAACTTCACAACACAAAACTTGACAGAAAATCTCGTGAGCTCCGTTAGAGAAAGAAAACAAAACACCACTTCAAGGTACTGTAATGAACTCATTATTTGTTTATATTGGTGTTAAACCTACTGTATTCCAACTTCTGTATGGTTTATAAACTATTTTACTAGCCATAGATTCATTAAAATAAGCAAACAACACACGAAAAACAGAATCTGTCAAAAACAGAACAGTCTGTAGTAATATGTAACTAACGCAAACTTCTGGAACTCAAAAAATTCAGCCAAAATAGGACGACCTAGACAATTTGTTTATTGATCAGTAGCAATTGGAATCAATATTTTATCACGTTCTGGTGATTTTTAACAATTATTTTCGTGAACAGAAAGTTTCTGGAATTTTCAGCAAGATCAAATAACTATCATCCAAGAAGATCCTATAGGTTAAACTTGGCACAAACACTAATTAAAACATAAAAACACATCTAACCAGAGGCTAGATCAAATATTTATTCCTAAACAGAAGCAAAAAGCAAAACTAAAAATAAAATTGGGTTGCCTCCCAACAAGCGCTATCTTTTAACGCCCCTAGCTAGGCATAATAGCAAGGATAGATCTAGGTATTGCCATCTTTGGTAGGCAATCCATAAGTGGCTCTCATAATAGATTCATAAGGTAATTTTATTTTATTTCTAGGGAAGTGTCCCATGCCTTTCCTTAATGGAAATTGGAATCTAATATTCCCTTCCTTCATATCAATAATTGCACCAATCGTTCTAAGGAAAGGTCTACCAAGAATAATAGGACATGAAGGATTGCAATCTATATCAAGAACAATAAAATCTATGGGCACATAATTCCTACTCGCAACAATAAGAACGTCATTAATTCTTCCCATAGGTTTCTTGATGGTGGAATCCGCAAGGTGCAAGTTTAAAGAACAATCATCAAATTTGCGGAAACCTAACAAATCACACCAAGTTTTTGGAATCGTGGAAACACTAGCACCCAAATCACACAAAGCATAGCATTCATGATCTTTAATTTTAATTTTAATAGTAGGTTCCCACTCGTAAAGTTTTCTAGGGATAGAAACTTCCAACTAAAGCTTTTCTTCATAAGATTGCATCAAAGCATCAATGATATGTTTGGTAAAGGCTTTATTTTGACTATAAGCATGAGGAGAATTTAGCACGAATTGCAACAAGGAAATACAATCTATCGAAGAGAAATTATCATAATTAAATTCCTTGAAATCCAAAATAGTGGGTTCATTAAGATCTAAAGTTTTAACTTCTTCGATCTCACTTTTATCAATTTTAGCATCATGATCTAAAAACTCCGAAATTTTGGAACGCCTTATAGGTAAAGGTGGATCATATTCAGTCCCATCATTATCAAGATTCATATTGCAAAACAAAGATTTAATAGGGGACATATCAATAACTTTTAGATCTTCATCTTTATTTTCATAGAAATTAGAAGAACACGCTTTCACAAAGCAATCTTTCTTAGCATGCATCCTAGCGGTTCTTTCTTTGCACTCATCAATGGAAATTCTCATGGCTTTGAGAGACTCATTGATATCATGCTTAGGTGTAATAGATCTAAGTTTCAAAGAATCAACATCAAGAGAAATTCTATCAACGTTCCTAGCCAATTCATCAATCTTAGGCAACTTTTCTTCAAGCAAAGCATTGAAATTCTTTTGCGAATTTATAAATTCTTTAACACTAGTCTCAAATTCAGAGGGCATCTTATTAAAATTTCCATAAGAATTGTTGTAGGAATTACCATAATTATTAGAGGAATTAATAGGGTATGACCTAGGATTAAAGTTTCCTTTGTACGCGTTGTTACCAAAATTATTCCTACCAACAAAATTCACATCCATAGATTCGTTATTATTCTCAATAAAAGTAGACAAAGGCATATCATTAGGATCAGAAGAAACACTTTTATTAGCAAATAATTTCATAAGTTCATCCATCTTTCCACTCAAAACATTAATTTCTTCTATCGCATGCACTTTCTTATTAGTAGATCTTTCAGTGTGACATTGAGAATAATTAACCATAATATTATCTAGGATTTAGTAGCTTCTCCTAAAATGATTTCCATAAAAGTGCCTCCCGCGGCCGAATCTAAAAAAATTCTAGAAGCAAAATTCAATCTGGCATAATTTTTTTTGTATAATCGTCCACAAATTCAAACCATGTGTAGGGCAATTTTGTATCATTAATTTCATCCTCTCCCAAGCTTGTGCAACATGTTCATGATCAAGTTGCTTAAAATTCATGATATCATTCCTAAGAGAGATGATCTTAGCGAGAGGAAAATACTTAGAGATAAAAGCATCTTTGCACTTATTCCAAGAATCAATACTATTTTTAGGCAAAGACGAAAACCAAGCTTTAGCACGATCTCTAAGCGAAAAAGGAAATAGCTTCAATTTAACAATATCATTGTCCACATATTTCTTCTTTTGCATATCACACAAATCAACGAAGCTATTTAGATGGGTAGCGGCATCTTCACTAGGAAGGCCGGCGAATTGATCTTTCATGAAAAGATTCAG
Source organism: Aegilops tauschii subsp. strangulata (assembly GCF_002575655.3). NCBI lineage: Eukaryota > Viridiplantae > Streptophyta > Magnoliopsida > Poales > Poaceae > Aegilops > Aegilops tauschii. The sequence continues at coordinate 384,602,030 of NC_053039.3, read as the reverse complement.
TAAAGCAGTATTGATTTCACAAGATTCGGTATCGGTAAGAGGAGCAATCGGAGTGCTAAGAAAATCATTATTGTTGGTATTGGTAAAGTCACACAATTTAGTATTATCTTGAGCCATCGTGACAAGCAAGCGATCCAACACACGAGCAAACAAGAAGCAAGCGAAAAAGAGGCGAACGGAAAAGAGAGGGCGAATAAAACGGCAAGGGTGAAGTGGGGGAAAGGAAAACTAGAGGCAAATGGCAAATAATGTAATGCGGAAGATATGGGTTTGTGATGGGTACTTGGTATGTTGTCTTTTGCGTAGACTCCCCGGCAACGGCGCCAGAAATCCTTCTTGCTACCTCTTGAGCACTGCGTTGGTTTTCCCCTGAAGAGGAAAGGGTGATGCAGTAAAGCAGCGTAAGTATTTCCCCCAGTTTTTGAGAACCAAGGTATCAATCCAGTAGGAGACCACACACCTACACAAACAAATAAATCCTCGCAACCAACGCAATAAAGGGGTTGTCAATCCCTTCACGGTCACTTACGAGAGTGAGATCTGATAGATATGATAAGATAATATTCTTGGTATTTTTATGATAAAGATGCAAAGTAAAATAAAAGGCAATAAAAATAGCTAAGTGTTGGAAGATTAATATGATAGAAGATAGACCCGTGGGCCATAGGTTTCACTAGTGGCTTCTCTCAAGAGCATAAGTATTACCGTGGGTGAACAAATTACTGTTGAGCAATTGACAGAATTGAGCATAGTTATGAGAATATCTAGGTATGATCATTTATATAGGCATCACGTCCAAGACAAGTAGACCGACTCCTGCCTGCATCTACTACTATTACTCCACACATCGACCGCTATCCAGCATGCATCTAGAGTATTAAGTTCATAAGAACAGAGTAACGCTTTAAGTAAGATGACATGATGTAGAGGGATAAACTCATGCAATATGATATAAAACCCATCTTGTTATCCTCGATGGCAACAATACAATACGTGCCTTGCTGCCCCTACTGTCACTAGGAAAGGACACCGCAAGATTGAACCCAGAGCTAAGCACTTCTCCCATTGCAAGAAAGATCAATCTAGTAGGCCAAACCAAACTTATAATTCGAAGAGACTTGCAAAGATAACCAATCATACATAAAAGAATTTAGAGAAAATTCAAATATTGTTCATAGATAAACTTGATCATAAACCCACAATTCATCGGTCTCAACAAACACACCGCAAAAGAAGATTACATCGAATAGATCTCCACAAGAGAGGGGGAGAACAGTGTATTGAGATCCAAAAAGAGGGAAGAAGCCATCTAGCTAATAACTATGGACCCGAAGGTCTGAGGTAAACTACTCACACATCATCGGAGAGGCTATGGTGTTGATGTAGAAACCCTCCGTGATCGATGCCCCCTCCGGCGGAGCTTCGGAAAAGGCCCAAGATGGGATCTCACGGGTACAAAAGGTTGCGGCGGTGGAATTAGGTTTTTGGCTCCGTATCTGGTAGTTTGGGGGTACGTAGGTATATATAGGAGGAAGAAGTACGTCGGTGGAGCAACGTGGGGCCCACGAGGGTGGAGGGCACGCCCAGGGGGGTAGGCGTGCCCCCTACCTCGTGCCCTCCTAGTTGATGTCTTGACGTAGGGTCCAAGTCCTCGGGATCATGTTCGTTTCGAAAATCACGTCCCCGAAGGTTTCATTCCGTTTGGACTCCGTTTGATATTCTTTTTCTGCGAAACTCTGAAATAGGCAAAAAACAACAATTCTGGGCTGGGCCATCGGTTAATAGGTTAGTCCCAAAAATAATATAAAATTGTTTAATAAAGCCCAATAATGTCCAAAACAGAATATAATATAGCATGGAACAATAAAAAATTATAGATATGTTGGAGACGTATCACATACCAAGGAGTACTACTAGAAACATTTATTGCAGCTAACTGCTCATCAGGAAAACTATCATCAATAGGTAGTGGGTCATCAAGCACATTTTCAAGCCTAGACAAGTTATTAGCTACAGGGTTCTCAGCTCCTTTTCTATCAATGATATGTAAATCAAATTCTTGTAACAAGAGAACCCAACGAATAAGTCTAGGTTTAGCATCTTTCTTTTCTATAAGGTATTTAATAGCAGCATGGTCTGTGTGAACAGTTACTTTAGAATCAACAATGTAAGATCTAAATTTATCACAAGCAAACACCACTGCTAAGAATTCTTTTTCAGTAGTAGCATAATTTCTTTGAGCACTGTCTAGAGTTTTACTAGCATAATGAATAACATTCAGTTTCTTATCAACTCTTTGTCCTAGAACAACACCAACAACATAATCACTAGCATCACACATAATTTCAAAAGGCAAGTTCCAATCAGGTGGTTGAACAATAGGTGCAGAAATTAAGGCTTTCTTGAGTGTTTCTAAGGCTTCAAGACAATCATCATCAAAAACAAAAGGAATATCCTTTTGCAAAAGATTAGTAAGAGGCCTAGAAATTTTAGAAGAGTCTTTGATAAATCTCCTATAGAAACCAGCATGACCTAGGAAACTTTGAATATCTTTGATGTCCTTAGGACATGGCATTTTCTCAATGGCATCAACCTTAGCTTGGTCCACTTCAATACCCTTCTCAGAAATCTTATGACCCAAGACAATGCCTTCATTAACCATAAAGTGGCACTTCTCCCAATTCAAGACAAGATTTGTTCATTCACATCTCTGCAAAACTCGATCAAGATTGCTTAAACAATCATCAAAAGACTTCCCATAAATAGAGAAGTCATCCATGAAAACCTCAACAATCTTTTCACAAAATTCAGAGAATATAGCAGTCATAGATCTTTGAAAGGTAGCAGGTTCATTACATAAACCAAAAGGCATACGTCTATAAGCATAGGTTCCAAAAGGACAAGTAAAAGTGGTCTTTTCTTTGATCAGGTTGAGAAATAGGTATTTGTGAAAAGCCAGAATATCCATCAAGGAAGCAAAAGTGTGTGTGCTTAGATAATCTTTCAAGCATTTCATCAATAAAAGGCAAAGGGTAATGATCTTTTCTAGTTGCTTTATTTAATTTTCTAAAATCAATTACCATTCTATAGCCTGTAACAATTCTTTGTGGAATAAGCTCATTCTTATCATTAGGAACAACAGTAATACCTCCTTTCTTAGGGACACAATGAACCAGACTTACCCATCTACTATCAGCTATAGGATACATTATACCTGCTTCTAGAAGTTTTAATATTTCCATTCTTACCACCTCTTTCATCTTTGGATTTAACCGATGTTGGTGATCAACAACGGGTTTAGCATCAGGTTCCATGTTAATTTTGTGCTGACATAGAGTGGGACTAATGCCCTTTAAATCATCGAGAGTATATCCAATAGCAGCCCGGTGCTTCCTTAGAACTTTCAATAATCTTTCTTCTTCATGTTCTGAAAGGTTAGCACTAATAATAACATGATATAACTTCTTTTCATCAAGATAAGCAAATTTCAATGTGTCTGGCAATTGTTTTAATTCAAACACAGGATCACCCTTAGGTGGAGGAGGACCTCCTAGAGTTTCAACAGGCAAGTTGTGTTTAAGTAGAGGACGTTGTTCAAAGAAAATCTTATCTATTTCATTTCTTTCATGCATATGTAAATCATTTTCATGGTCTAGCAGATATTGTTCTAAAGGATCAGTAGGTGGCACAACAATAGATGCAAGACCAATTAATTCATCCTTACTAGGCAATTCCTTTTCATGAAGATTTCTACTGAACTTGGAAAAATTAAACTCATGAGACTCACCACCAAAGCTAACACCGACAGTTTGTTTCTTACAATCTATCTTAGCATTAACTATGTTCAAGAAAAGTCTACCAAAAATAATGGGACAGAAGTCATCTCGTGGGGAACCAAGAACAAGAAAATCAGTAGGATATTTTACTTTCCCACACAAGACTTCAACATCTCTAACAATCCGAAATGGTGATATGGTGTCTCTATTAGCAAGTTTAATAGTAACATCTATTTCTTCTAACTCTGCGGGTGCTATGTCATTCATAATTTCTTGATATAAAGTGTAAGGAATAGCACTCACACTAGCACCCATCACTACAAAAAAAGACACATCCGTGACATTTTGGGCCGAATGAATTTTTTTCTGTCATACTTATGACACTTCTATGACAATAATTGTGACAAAATCCGGTATCATCATAGATGTGGTGGGGTCCTACTTCTATGACAAAAAATCATGGCAGAAAATGGGCTTTTCGTCCTGGGCGGGCCGGAGACGCAGCTGCATGACATTCTTTGGGTCGTCCATGACAGAAAAAACCATGGTAGAAGCGAGGGCGAGGAAAATATCGGGGAGTTCTCGGTTACAGTGGCTGGTCGGGGGCCGAGCGATGCGCGTTTCTCTCGTACGTATGCGTGTGTGTGCGAGGCATTGCGCTCTAACTGAACCCGAGCGAGGCGTTGGGCTCTAACTGAACCCGAGCGATTGCACTGCAGTCTACGCGTTACTGAACCCGAGCGATCGATCGATGGCTGTTAACTGAACCCGATCGAGCGATTCCTTCGCTACTGCTGCTAACTGAAGCCGATCGATGCTGCCTCTGGATGAACAGTGAGCGTTGTTGGGGGGTTTGGATGAACAGTTCCCGGTGGTGGTTGGATGAACAGGAACCTGTGGTAGTCGAGGCCGTTGCCGCTGGATGAACAGTACCCCGATCGATCGAGCCGGTGGATGAACATGACCCCGTGGAGGGCTGGATGAACAGGACCCCGTGGAGGGCTGGATGAACAGGACCTCGTGGAGGGCTGGTAGAACAGTAGCCGGTGGAGGGCTGGATGAACAGTAGCCCGTGGAGGGGTGGTTGAACAGGACCCCCGTGGAGAGGGCTGGTTGAATAGTAGCCGGTGGAGGAGCGCGCGGTGGAGGCTGGATGAACAGGAGCCCATGGATGAACAGTCGCAGGTGGAGGCTGGAGGAGGTCGACAGTGGATGAACAGGAGCCCGTGGAGGCTGGAGGAGGTCGACGGTGGAGATGAACAGTATCCAGTGGAGTCCCATTTTGTGGTACGCCACACCCCTCCCGATGAACAGGACCCCCGTTTCGACCGTAGCGCTCCAACACAAGTCCGTTTACTCTGTTTTGCGGTACGCCACACCCCTCCCGGTCAACAGGACCCCGTTTCGACCGTAGGAGGTCCAACAGAAGTCCGTTTCCTCCATTTTGCGGTACGCCAGACCCCTCCCGATGAACAGGATCCCGTTTCGACCGTGGCCGGTCGAACACAAGGCCGTTTCCTCCGTTCTGCGGTATGCCAGGCCTCGTTTCCATCAGCTATTTCGTCCAAGCCGGTTGGCTCCCGATGAACATGACGACACATTCTGTTCCGAGCCAGCCGGTTGGCTCCCCATGAACACGACGACGACGCAATTTCTCCATTCCGACCCAGCCACGTACACGAGCCCTGGCCGTACGTATGCGCGAGTAGGCGTTCGAGACCCCGCCCGTATGTACGTACATGGCCGTATTTACTTTCTTGCACCCTGGCCGTTGTACGTACGTGTACATGCTACGTGCGCGCCTCTACTACGACACGTGCACGCCTCTACTACGACACGTGCCCTCACTTGCACGGCCACGGTTCATCGCTGTAGCCTGCAGACAGACCGATCGACTAGTATGTATGTACACATTTGCGACTAGAATGACAACGCTACGTACGCTTCGACCAGGTGGGTCCCGACTGTCAGTCACTTCCTTGCGTGTAAAGATGTAGCTGGTGGGTCCCAGCAGTCAGGGGGTGAATCATTTTTTGCCCGTAATATGGACGCACTTCCTTGCGTGCGAAGATGTAGCTGGTGGGTCCCAACAGTCAGGGGGAAATGTTTTTTTCGCGAAATACGGTGGCTTGTCCGGTGGGTCCTTGATGTCAGGTGGAGGAATCATTATTTTCTGCATAATAAGGAGGCACTTCCTTGCTGCGGCCGTGGACCCAGCTGTCAGCCTCTCCATGTACAGTACTCTTCCGATGGAAGTCGTTCCTTGACCACATTGACCACGCCGTGCCGTGAGCACCAGGCCGATGGATGACGGTGAGGCTTAGGAAGGGGACGACGCGGAGCCGGGGAAGACGCGGCAGTGGATGCCCACACGGAGAGGAGTATGAGGGTTCACTGGTTCGGCTGCGGTGTGAGGCTGCCGTCACCGCAGGGCCTGGCCAGCGGTGGGAGTAGTAGGGGGCGGTGAGGCTTCCGCGGAAGCACAGCCGGCCACGGGAGGCAGGAGCAGGCGGTCTCGTCGGCGCTGGTTTGGGCGGCTGGTGCAAGAAGAGCAACGATTGAAGAAGCAGTAGGACCGTTCGATTCAAATCCAACGGTCACTGCTGCTAGAATCATTTGTTGACTAAGTTGACAAGCCCTGCGTACGCGTCAACTTAGTAGGCCCACAGGTCAGCCTCCCAACCGGTGCGCCCCAGATGTCAGTGGGAGGAATCTTTTTTCGCGTAATAAGGAGGTAGTTGATTGCGTGCGGCCAGGGCAGCGGAGGGAGTAGGGTGGGCCAGTGAAGCCTACGCGGCATCACAGCGGCCACAAGAGGTGGGAGCAGGCTGTCCCACCGGCGCTAGTTTAGGCGGCTGGAGCAGGAAGACCAGAGATTGAAGAAGCACGTCGGCCGTTGGATGGACATCCAACAGTCACTGCTGCTAGAATCGTGTGTTGACTGACAAAGCCTTGCGTAAACAAGTCAGCCTCGAAATCTATGGCGTGTACAACCCATTTGCTATTATTTTTATAATTTTTACTCATTTTCTAATTCATACGGAATTTATTGCAGCCCATTTTCCATTTTAAGAATTGCTGCCCATTTTCTAGTCTGTACCACGGTTTAAAAATTGAACTAAATATGTGCGAAATTTTGAAAATTCACAGTTTTTTGCTGGGGAACAAAATATTCTTAATCCAAAAATTAGTAGCCATACTAAAACAAATTTAAAAATAAATTAGTACTATGTCATGTCAAATCCAATGAAATATAAAATATCAGTGAAGAACAAAAACAAAAAAGAAACTAATTTCCCATTTGCTATATTTTTTGGAATTTTCAACCCCTTTGATATTACTTTTAACAGACACTGAACATACTCTTTGGCCAGGCCGGAATGCATCCCTCCTCGTCTTGAAAGATTTGCAGCCCAGTAAGTCGGAAAAAAATAGGCCTAGCTTGGGTATTCTTCAAAAAGAAATACCGGGCTACCTATTTTGCCAAAGAAAAAACTGCTGGGCTGGTCATGTTGTTAGACGGGCCGCAGAGACCGCACAACCCAGTTTATAGCCTGCTCCTCCGAATTACTACTCAAAAAAAAGTTGTGCAATTCTTTCATTAATTGATTATACGTTGAAAATGATGTGGGTCCCAGATATTAGCAGGGTGCATTAGAGTAAAAAAACGAGGGGTGCATCTGAGTAGTAAAAGAGGCGCTTGCTTGTGTTCGGGAGTGGACCTGGTGGGTCCACACTATCATACTCACAACTACAGTCCTCTCCCGATTCATTATGTTGACAGGGCCGGACGGCGGCGCCGCGGCGAGCGCACCAAGGCGGAGGATAATGTGCTGTCGCCAATGTGCTGGGCTGGGTTGGACATTCTTATTGAAAAATAAAAATGGACCGGAACTATTTACGACATTGACTACGATTTGCATGGGTCCGTTGGTTGCAGGAAGAAAATGGTGGGAGAAAGAAGACTGGTCGCTATCTTTGCCTAAGAATAACATCGACTGAATGTAACAACACTATCATAGGAAATAATATCCTCCTGTTAAATCGTGAATTTAAAGAACTGGTGCATGAGCATTTAGCTTTATTTATTTACTTATTTACTTATTTATGTTTAGGGGACCATGAGCATGTACCTGGGCCAGATTCATGTGAGAGCCTCCCTTCCAGATAATTATGGGCTCCTCTATTGGGCCTTCATCAGTGGGCTGCATGTTATCAACAAGTGGAAAATGTGTTCCGTACCAAAAATAGTATGCTCTATGTACGGTACGGGGCACGAAAGGACCGAACCGTGCAACGACTTCCAAAACATTGTGTTTGTCGTTCTAACAACAAATTTATTCAACCAACAGACGAAATATACTACTGATTGTACATTGAAAACAGCAGCAGCAGCAACCAGGGCTGGGGGTGCAAAGAAGCAGTAAGCAGGCCAGAAGAGTAAAGACGCAGCTCTCTCTTCCAAACTAAACATCAACCATCATTACAAAAGGGCTACCAAAAAAGAACAAGTGTATGCATCAAACTAAATAAAGATCCTACTACACCAAGTGTACGCGTACGCATCTAACTAACTGGCTCAGTTAGACGTTACTTTTATTAAGCTGTAGAGATTGGCTGACGGCTTGAACCAGATGGGTGCCTAACGGGGGAAACTCCAGCCAGCAGGTCGAAGTCTGATACTTGCGACCCTCTCTCCTACTTTGGGCTGCAGAACGTGGCGACACATATCAGGGTATGGTGCATGCAGAGACGCATGGTACGCTGTGTACACACAGTTTTGCCTGATGAACGAAACCGCGCTGCCATCATGATCCTTGCCGTCCGTTATCTCCTGGTTAATCGGATAATTCAGTCCGAGAAACAGAGAGCGTGTACCAAGGCTACTTACCAGCCTCCAGTAAAAAAATCCTGAAGGCCCAGAGAAGCTGGGATCCTGCTCAAAGACCTTGCAGTGACTGTGATTGTATTCTGTGAAACAACACGTCCGGTACGTGCGAACGATCATCAATCGTTTGCCGTCGTCTGATCGAGCCAGGAACCACCTGCAACTGCCATGCCGCTTTTCTTTGAAAGATTCTGGGATTAGGAAGGGTAGGGACACCAGGCGGCCTACAACATCATATCAAGTTGGAGTCAAATAAAAAAGGGCTCTTAATGTAGTCAATGTTAAGAACAACATGTTATGAGCATGAATATTTTTTTAGTAAATGTTGACAGTAATATAAGCAAGCCATCATGATATCATAGGAAAGTAACATACCGCTGTAACAATCATTTGTAGCGATGACTGGAGTAGGCCAGCAATACGTCCAGCCATAGAAGGAGCCGACAACGTAAATGAAGCCCTTGTGTTCAATGGCATCAGAGAACCATGGAGGATGTATGATCCTGCGATGGACGTGTAGATTTATCCACTTACCGCAGTGACCTGTCAGATAGGAGAGACCGCGGTTGAAGAATGCAATTAGCCTGAAGTCTTTAGAATTCGTAGATCTTGTGGGCACTTGGCAGATTACAACCTTGAGCAAATCAAACTTGGTATCATGTTGGCTACTGTAAGATTCCAAGTATTCTGGGCCGCGGTGCCAAAGCAGTGCAGTGTTAATCGAAGGAAGGGGGATCAATCGCCGAGTGTAGACCTCCACGAGCATCCAGCTGCCGCGACCGTCGACGAGCACCATCCAAGACGTGTTCATGCCGACCCAGTACATATCGTTAATGTAGTTGAGGGTGACGGGGATCGGATCGCAATCAAGGGGGTTGATGCTTGCCACCCTATGATTGTTATGCTGCGTGACACGCCATTTCTGAAGATCAGGCGGCATCAGCAAGCAAGGAGCTGGCTTAAAAAGCTCTGGCCTGAGGGCTTTGAGTAAACGGTATAGCCCCGACGAGCACGCGGCGAGTGGCATGGTACTAAGATTGTCCACACGCGAAACAATGGGCTTGATTACCTCTGTGGGGAGCGAATTCCAGCCACTCTTTCAGCGGACGCTGCTCGGTTCTGCCATTATTAGTGCTTGGGTTTCGGATGAGGGGGGAGGCGCCTTAGCAGGGATGGAAGATTAGACGAGATTATGTGCGGACAAAGATGGAGAAGCGAATATGTGCTACGGGAAGTGGACAGGTGATGATGACTACAGCACGCCGCTTGACTTACGAGACACATACCAGCAGCGTAGGGTCATATCGATGCCAGACAACTTGCTTGAGTGATCACAGTACTGGTAGTCCCTACAGTACCTACTACTATGCCCTAACTTGCTTGAGTAGAGTAGTAGTGGAGTAGGACTGGAGGAGTAGTATATTCTAATCTAAAAATAGTTACAAAGTTCAATGCCCGAGCGTGGAACGACTACGAACCGCCATCGGTGCTAACTCCAATCCCCAGCAAACGTTCGCTGGGAGACATGGCAGTTGCAAACGCCCGCGACGCAGTTACAGTACGTGTGTAAGGGTGGCGGTTTTGTCAAATACTATGGCTTAAAAACAGGCCACCGTCGGATGGAAATCTGACGGTTACGTGGGATTCGCCAGGATTGAGCTCGTGGCGAACAATCGCCAGATATCATTACTAAAAAAAGTTAAAACATCCGGGGCTATAACTTGCACCGGCTGACCACTAACAATGATACTAACATAGTTGTAAAATGGTCAAAGACCGTGCCTACGTGGTGTTTGGAATTATATGCAAAAAAATTAGCAAGATGCCCGTGCATTGCACGGAACATCAAGATGCATTTTTTTTACAAAACACATGTTGTGATTGACCCATGCAGGAGTAATCCCATGTGTAAAAACTAATGATATCTTGAGAATTTTATCGGAAAATGGTATGTCAACCATTTCATCGAAAAAATGATATCTCGAGAAAGATGATAGATAAGGTGAGGAGGAGTGGAGCGTGGTGGTGACTGATGGTCGGACTGGGCGGAGGCATGGGGATGGACGGCGCCGGCAGCGGCCACCATGCCAGATTGTTCCAGAGACTTCCTTTTTTAATTGCTCAGCAATGTGGTTGTGGGAGATAAGGATGAACGAGGCAAGGCCTTATCTGTAAATGTGGAGAGAGGTGCGGGTATCTTTTGTAAAATTGTCATAGTTTGCTTTCTATCCGTCAGATATAGATCGGACAGTCTATATTATAAGATGGCAGGCACACCATCATCACCAACTCGGTTTTTTCTCTACTCCTACTCCTATAAAAGACCCAGTTGGTGATGATGGTGTGTCTGCCATCCGCCATTTCTGACCATTAGATCTGCATCTAACGACTGTGATGTAAGTTGTGGCCTTTTGCAACAATTCCCACTTCTCTGCTCCAGTTTACACAAAACCCCTTAGTATCTTGAAACCAACCACATTCCTCCCTTACTTCATCAAAACAACCCAAAGAATATATTTGGAGTGAAACATAAGATATTTTTAGTGATATGTATATCAAAAGTAAACTGTTTTCTTTCAAATTTTTGAATATGTATTATTCTACTTTGGATCCGTTGCAACGGACGGGCTCATTGTTATAAAGGTTTATATCTTGCATTCTCTGCAACCAAAAACTAGTGTACTGGTCCGGGCCAGATGCTCGCAGCGCGATGACCTGAGTTTGAATTCTGTCCTAAACTTTAGCTTTTTATATTTTTTTAATATATACTTCTTTCGCTACTGTACTGGCAGTGGAACCCATAGAGTACTTAGAATACAAGATTAAGGATGGATTTGTTTCTTTTTAACTTTCTGTACGAATCTGTAGCCAGCCTGCAAGTCATGTACACTATACTGATAGTGGAACCCACAGAGTACTTAGAATACAAGATTAAGGATGCAATTAACTTTTTATAGAGGGAGAATCATACACGCAATTAACTGAAATGGATTGGACGTGACTCTATTATTCTCCAACGGCAACCGGCAAATTTCCCCCCGCGGGCCGGAGTAGGTTTCTCGGTTTGCATGCGGGTTTAACGGAGGGGTTTGATGGAGGCGAAGAGGCGTGTTCAGCCAGGCGTGCAGCGGACGGCGCAGTACTATTCGATTTGACAGCTACAACTAGCATATTATAAAAAACAAAGAAGAGTAGTAGAGATAGATATAAGAATAGAGACTAGGGAGGAGCACCATCTACTGCTTTGTGGGCTACTCCTGCGCTCCATTCGGCGGCCGCAATGTCCCCTACAGCCACTCCCTCCTGCGCTCCATTCGGCGGGCGCTGTTGAAATTTGGAGAGCGCACTCTCGCGACTGCTGGAAGCGACGACTTCACCGATGACTTCTTCCCCAACCTCAGCAACCTCTGCCTCAACGACATGGGCGACAACCTCAACGCCAACGGTGCTGCTCCCGTTGCACCGTATGTGTTTCTGTCCTTCCCGTTCGAAATCTTGGTAGAATTCATGTTTCTAGTCTGTGTCCTAGATTCGATCTGTTCATCTACTATGCTAGTCCAGATGATTAGTTTAATCTCTGTTATAGCCATCATGATTTATTTTGTGCTTATTCGGATTAAATCTCGTAGTAACTTGCTCATATATTCAACTGGCGGAACGTCCCCTACAGCCACTCCCGTTTCATCCACGGCCTGGTCGATGCCTCCAAGGAGCCCTTCGTCTACTGCTATGAGTGCCCGATGCCGTTTTGGGGCTCGCCGGCGGACATCGTGCATCACCTCACGCAGGCGTGTGGCGATCACTACTGGCCCTTGGCGGAGAACATCAAGTACGAGACGTGCTACCCGTTCACCGTGCCGGAGTCGCTGGAGGATCACCGCCGCCTGCTAGTCTCGGAGGAGGACGGCAGCATCTTCCTCTTGATCGTGGGCACCGGCGAGGCCCGCGCAGGCCGCCGCCCCGTCTACGTAGTGTGCGTCAGGGGCGACGCCACTAACGCTGACACTGACACGAGGCCGATGTACGGGTGCGTGCTCACTATTACTACCCCTTGGAGGTACGTGGGCGACGACACTGGCTACGTCAAGCTGACTTGGACTTTGCCGAGCTGGGACCTTCCCACCTATGTGGACATGGAAGACACATGGTATGATTTGACCCCCAACAATGTGCACGGGGACTCCAAGGAGGTTCACCTGGACATCTGCATTACCAAGTTAAATGTTGATCATTAGTCTTTGCTCAATGTAATCCGCTGTCTAAGCATGTGGAGACTTCCATGCATGATCTTGCTCTATTAGAGTATCACACATGAATAAAAGTGTATCCATTTATGGTTTAGTCTAGAATCTTCCATGTATGAATTTTTACTACAGTACTAGTGAAAGACTTATGATGAACCATTTCTTACATCTCCTCTGCCCCCTTCCAAGTCATCCTGATTTAATCCCTCCGTCTAGGTGTATAAGGGCATGGTTAATACTTAAATAGTATAGCCAACTGTTGACTATAAGAAAGTGCCATGTCATCTGTAGCCAACATGTATAACAATGGACACTCAAAAACAAATTCTTGAAGATCATTTCTTGCAAAGCACAATAAGTGTTATTTCTTCACAAGTTTTGGATGCAGGTTGAATAGTTGAACGCTTTTGTTTGCAAAGGATACTTTTTTATCTATTTCACCCAGATGTTTGTGAGCTCTAGAGATGAAATAATATCCGAAGAAACCTATCGATACCCGTTACACATGAGATGACCCCCACATCCTTTGTCAAAATAAACAAGTCTCCGATCTATGCATTTCACTCTTCCGTGCATCACATGGGCACCTTACTATATATTAGTACGACCAAAAATTGAACTAACATTATATATAGTACGATAAATGCTGATGCATGTCACCTAAATTATATCATCGAAAACTATGTTCAAATACGAATCCAACGATATTGTTTTTGTTGACATGCACTAACATTTTGTCAGTTAAATCTTCAGTCAAATTCAATGGGGGATAAACCACGACCGATGTAGTACTAATGTAGAGGGCGGCGCTGCACGGGAGTCTCACCCCGCTCGTGGCATGGCAGTAAAGCCATCATATCACAAAACCCAACCACTCCCAGTAATAAGTGGCCTGGTAAAATAAACGGACAAGCAACCATCACATCCCTCCGTCTTTTTTGCATGTCATCTCTCTGCATTTACTTTCTCCGGTTCATCTCGCACACTCGATCCCTAGCTACTACTCCTAGGGCCAGTTCTTTTGGCGGCTTCAAAAATAACTCGTCTCTTCCCCGGCTTTTCCCATTGGCGCCTCACTCATTTATTTGGGCCTCTAAACTACTACTAGTACCTCCGTCCTGGTTTATTCGTCACCATTGTAATTTGTGCTAAATTTTGACCAAAGATTTAACTGATAAAATGTTAGTGCATGTGACATGCACTAACATTTCATTAGTTAAATTTATGATCAAAATTTGACACAGATTACAATGGGGACCAATAAACCAGGACGGAGGTAGTAGTTATGGGATTACTAATCTAGAAGCCTAAAAGAAATGGCCCCTGGTACTCCTACTAGTAGTAGTACTCAAGTTGGAATTTCAATTGCACGGCACAACTTGTCAAGCAAAAAATTTGATACAGGGTGTAGGAAGCGGTTTGGGAATTTGCATGCCTTTCCGACCAGTGAGATACTCCGTACAAAGTACGATAGAGAAATAACCACAGAGAAGGAAGCTAAAAGTAAACAATCAAACAAGCATTTTTGCATTTGTTTTGCGTTGAATTGTTTCACAAGCTTGACTAATGCTGTTTTTCTACTTTTACAAAAACCGCATCGTAATGTTAAAACGTGCATTTGCACGTACATAAGTAATAGTAGTACTCCCTCCGTCTAGGTGTATAAGTCTTCCCTCCTTCTTGGTCACAGTGCACAACCAAAGATGACTTATTCACCTGGACGGACGGAGTAGCAGAGTCTGCAAGCATATATAGAGAGAGACGTGTAGTGCGATAGTATATAGTAAAGTTTGTGATATATGCACGTACTTACAAAATGCGTACGGATACACAAGGTTCCCAAACATTCCCTTTTACATACTTAATTAAGGACGCTAATAATTCCTGAACGTTCGGGATTCATCATTTGCGTCCCAAAACTAATGAGATCGCCTTACAAAACTAAAATATACTCCTACTAAAAGCCACGACGCTCGCAGGAGCGCTTGCGGCGCGCCACGAGTGCCCTGGTGCGCGGCCGTTTCCCAGCGCGCCGACACAACGCCTCTTCCTCAGCCTCGTAACTCGCGAGGTGCTGATTGGCAGCTTGCCGGCGGGCGAGCGCGATCTCACGGGTGTGGTGATCCGGCGCCAACAGGTACTCCTCCTCGCTGGAAGCATGCACCCGGTCCACGTACCGCCGGGCGTAGATGAGGTGCTTGGGCCCGACTGCACTCAGGGCTTTGGCACGGGCATCCTCCGCCACCCTAACGACCCTCGCAAGAGCCTTCTGCCAAAGAGCCAATTGCCTGATTCTCTCAGACACGACACAGGCCTGCCAGGCAGCTTGTCCCGCGGCGCGCTTCTCTTCCTCGGCCTTCTTCTCCGCCTCTATTTTGGCGCGCTCTGCCGAAGCCAAAGCCTCCCATAAGGCGACATCCATTTCTTTCCAAAGCTCCTCAAGGCTGGGGGGCTCGGTGGGCGGCGCGGCGTTCTCCTCGTAGTGGGGAGCTGACGCGTCCTCCGACGCGCGTGCTGGCGAGATTGAGAACGCCGATGCGTCCACCTCGACGCGTCGCGGCGAGGAGCGGAACGCCGACACGTCCTCCTCGACTAGTGGCGGCGAGGAACGGAACGACGACGTGTGACCATCCGCGCGGTGCAGCGAGGGGCGCCTAGGGCTTGGGAGGGGCGATGCCATGGTGGTCGACGTGGGAGGGAGGGGGAGGAGATACACTGAACGTGAGCGTTCTTCCGAATGCCGTGGGAGGCGTAGTATTTATAGCGAGCAATGGCACACCTATGTAAGATATGGACTAAGCTGCACTGACTTAACTGTAGGTCCGGTTGCGTCACTGGCATGTGGGCCAGACCCCTGTTGGGCCCATATGTCAGTGACCCAATGCACCTGCAGTTAAGTGACTGAAGCAGCGTCCCGTAAGATATGTTGCGTGATTAACATAACAACTACGTGGGCATATTTGTTGGAGTAAATTGCGGGGGAGGGAAGGGGTGGGAATATTGCTGGTCACAGCGGATTAGACGAGCACGGCGGGAGGAGAGTCATGCATGCATATTTTTTCCACACGGGGTGGAGTGGTGGGACCGCCGGAGGGAGAAGGAGAGTCAAGCAGGCATATTGTTTTCACACATGGAGAGGAAAAGATTTGGAGACGAACGGGCTTCCTGCAGGTATGGGGAACGGTGCATAATAAGTCATCTTGCATGCCGGGCTAGGTATAGTCTCAAGTCATTAAAAAACATACACGGCCCACATGTTCATATTCCAAGTTGCACTAAATTATTGCATGCGATGATTAAGGCTGGCCATAATGGTGGTATCTTAGCTGGTATCATGCACACGGGAATAGCAAACATGCTGATGTGGCAAAGAATTAAAGAAGAGAGGTGGGTTAGAGTAACTAGTGTTCATGCATGCATGCAATGCGATAATGCATTGGTAAACACATTTTTTTGTGAAGAACGACAACATTAGTTGAGTACTTTTGCATACTACAAAAACTATTCCACCTCCTCTATCTTGGTAAGAGTAGGTGAAATTTTTGAATCGAGCCCTTTAAACTAGAAGGGAGGTAGTAGTACTCTAATAGCTAACCTTGTTGTGTTGACTAGATAGGGGCACGCACCTGGACGGAGGGACTAGTCTGCATTGTGCATGTAAGTTTTGTTTGAAGTCAATGTACCTCTACTTTGACCAAACTTATAGAAAAATGTATCAACATTCACAATGTCAAATCAATATTTTTATACTCATTATGAAACGTAGCTCTTATACTCATTATAATTAGTATTGTAGATATTGATATTTTTAGTATAAATTTGGTCAAACACTTTGCAAACGGTTGACGGAAGTAAAAAGGACCAGAGGGAGTATCATGCATGCGGACTAGGCCAAAACAATTGCTCATTTATAGCCGGTTGAAGTCTCAAAGAGTGCGACCGTGCGAGGGAGGCGAAGGTCGTGGGAGGTGCGACGATTGACGGAATTAAGTGAAGTTACATCCATGCGCCGGCATGGCGTGCGAACAGGCAGAAGCTATACCGTCAGGCCTACGATATGGGTCTAGTAGACATGACATCTAGTGGGTCCTGCATAGTACTCGAGACCTCTTTGGGGGCTTGCAGCCTTTTATCCACCGGGCAAGCCAACAACCCCACGCCGTTCGCATGCCCTACTCGTCCACGTCTTCTACTACTACCTTACAACAGTTTGCTCCCAGTCGTCTCGTCCTTTCACATTACACCAGTTCAACTTCTCTTAAACCTCCCCCAAAATCCATGGCGTCCCAAATCTCCATGGTCGCCGCTGAGTACTAGGTTAGAGCCATCACCGGTGATGAGTTCATCGTCATCTACACACGTGTATCCGCGACGGTGAAAGCATGCCTTGCTCGCTTCCTACGCATATTCAACAGTTCAAAGGATGAGTGGGTCGCTGGGCTAGATGTTGAGTACACCACAGTCCTGGAAAGAGAGAAGATTCTAAAGGAGGCAGAGAAGAAGAAGCCCGCCGTGATCCAGGTTTGCGTACATAACGTGTGCTTGGTCTACCACATATGCCATGCCGACGTTGAGTGCCCGGATTTTAAGAACTTCCTCAAGGACGAAAGAGTGAAATTCGTTACTGTAGACTTTAGGAACGATAGGGATGTCCTGGGTTGGATAGGCCTCGTTGTAGGCTAGCCCTTCGATCTCCAGAAGGCAAGCCTGGTATCCTGCTCTCAGCCTTCAATGCTGACCCTGGCAGCAGCCATGATTGATCCTTCGTATGCTAAACTGAAGAAACCTCACCACGAGTTTCATCATGCATGGGAGTCGAAGACATTAGATGAAGATCACATCCTGCACGCAGCAATGGATGCCTACCTTTGTTTAAATATCTACAAGGGTTGGATGAAGAAGCAGAGCCCAGTGTCCGGTTCAAGCAAAGAAGCGTCGGCAAAGAGGAAGAGGAAGAGGGACGAGGACGAAGTCGAGGACGTGGACTCGGACTCGGACTCCGAGTAAGGTGGCAGTGCCGTCGCTCATGCTGGTTCTACTGCAGTGTCAAGCGGACTAGTTGCTTAGTTTTATTTCAGGGGTGTGTTGTGCTGAGCCCCTAGCAGAACTATGTTTATGTTCTTTCTCGTTATTTGAACTTTATGTTCTTTCTCGTTATTTGAACTCTTTAGTACGTACAGTAGTACTAGTACTATGCCTTACTACTGTTGTTCTTGCAGTTGGTACTACTGCATGTATCTCGTGTTCCTACTGTACTTAATACGTTCGTACTAGTAGTATAATTTGGGTCAGTCGATTTGTGAAAGAAGTTCGAGGAGTGAAGGAAGAAGACGACAAAGAAGCTACCCCAGTATCTATATTAGGGTGGGAGGGTGCCCATGATCTATCTTATGAGTGTTGGGTGTGGAATGCAGTTCACCGGAAAAAATGGATTGTGCCCGGGGTTAAACGGATGGTGGGGGTGGGGGGAGCATGGCGGTGGCAGGCGGTTGAGGGGAGGGCGGGGCGGCGGCATGCGGTTAGGCGTGTGGCGGGCTGAGAAGATGAACAGTGCATCAATTTCGGAGGTTGAAGAAGCCCTTCTAGCCATCCATGCTGCATCCAACGGCTCACAAGAGTCGACTGACCCAAATTGCTCCTTCAGATTGCAGGATCCACATGGCATTCAAGGTCTCGAAGGTAGATTACGCGTCCGCACCCGGTTTGCGGGCTCGGCGCGGGCGCGACCGGCTTCCGCCGTGACAGCCACCATGCGCGCCTCCTCTGTGTGGGCGGAGACGACAATGACACGCTAGTTCCTCCTCGCCGGCGTGCTGGAGCACCCGCTCGTCCTCCTCTTCGTATGCTGCGTGCATGGATGTGGATCCACCAGCTGCTCGCGTGCTTGGTAGCGCGACGGCATCGCGAGGAGGGACTGCAGACGACGTGAGCGGGCGAGCCTTCGGCTTCATGGCACATGGATGGCGGCGACACGGTGGTGATGGGCGAGAAATTGTTGGTCGGAGCAGGCGGGCGCCGACATGCGCAACGGCGGCGGTGGCATATTGATGAGTGCGCGTATGGTCAAACTTAAAAGAAAACCGTACTAGTACACGTAAACATTAGATTGAGGCAGCACTTATATTAGTTACCACAACCACGATACAAAATCCTGTGCAAGCGCGTGAACCGCGGCCGTGCGGTCGATTGAACGGTGCGTCACCGTGTCGCGCTCGAAGGACATCCACCGAAACTTTTTGTGTGTGTGAAAACAATCCCCGAATACTACTCAACTTTTTTTCCTGGAAAAGTTCTTGACGCTACAATATTTCCATATATTTGAATTTAGCTCCAGTTCGTGTTTATTTGGATTTGGACATTTTAGGTGCGCCCTATTTTTTTAATACTGATTTTGTGTGTGTGACTGAGAGAGAACGTGTGTATGTGTCCATATGTGTGTTGTGGCGGAAGGGAAATGTGGAGACGGTGTGCGTGTGATAGAGACATAGAGAGGTGTGAATGTGCAAATGATCATGCATGAGTGAGACATAGACATATGCCGATACATTGTGTATACATGAGAGAACGGTCTTCTATTTTACTTATGTGTGTGTGTGTGTGAGAGAGAGAGAGATAGAGAGAGGAGCATCCGTAACACAACAACCATCTCTCTCGATTCGTCCGTCCCTCGCACGATCGCATGTAACACATGCATCAACGCACACATTTTAACACCCTCACCCGGCCCCTGCCCACCTCAAGGCCCGCACATCGCTCTCTATCTCGCACGCACAATCTCTTCGTGAAAACCCTATTTAGCATGTAGCTTTCCGTCACATACACACACATTTCTCTCCATATGTTTGATTTCTCTCAATATCTGACACACACACCACACACAAACACCCCCTCCCCCGAGCACACAATTCATCCCCATCCAAGGTTATATATGGCAACCACTCTCGCTTGTGCTTCTCTGCACCCCAGCATGCACAACACCTCAATCTTCAAAGAGGGTATCGAGGAGATCGAAGACGGTGACCACACTGCACTAGAGAATGCGGGGCCATTTGGAAGAAGGATGATGTGACGATGGCTGACTGACTCCTCCCCCCTCTCTCTCCCGCACAAAATTACCAATCCCTCTCTCCCCCGCACAAAATTATCAATCCCTCAACCCACGAGATCCTTCCCCTCTCGTCCATGTTTTTCCAGCTCTCTCATCAAACCTGTTGTCTCTTCTCCTTCCACGTGTACAGAATCCCGATGCACACGCATCTCACATATATTACATGTCTCCATCTTTCTCACAGACCTAACTTCTTTCTCTCTCTATCTCTCTCTGTCTCGTTAGGTTTGTCTCCTACTCTCTCGTCCACATACATACAATCTTTCCCACCCTATCTGCTCCATCTTCGCAAGCTCTCTCTACACGTTTCATTCACACATTGGGATGTGTTCAAAATGTTGATTTTATAATGGATGATGTAGAGTTATGGTTGGTTTTGTTGCATCCTACAAAGTAATAACTATGAAATGCATTTAGATTCTCATTTGACTGGGATTAGGTGAGTTTGAGCATATTGTGAAGTACTATAGACCTCGTATACATCTTGGAATTCAACAATCATTGTAACTATTGAATTGTATAGAACATTACATTCGAAGTCAGTAGCCTATATATTTATTTCACAATTACAACAAATGATTAATTCAGTACAAACTAAGAAAACAAATGTGTACTCCCTTCGTTTTTATTTAAGTCCGCGTATTAGCATTGGTCAAAGTCAAGTTTTGTAAACTCTCAGAAAGTTTATAACAAAAAATATTAACATATACAATATAGTAACAAATAAATCCCCTTAGATTCATTATTGAATGTACTTTCACATCATACATATTTGTTATGGTAAATGTTTATATTTTTCTATAAACTTGGTCAAACTTTAGGAAGTTTCACTTCGGTCAAACCTAATATGCAAAGTAAAAACGGAGGGAGTACTAGTAGTTACTAGTACTACTCACTAGTTGCTTAGCCCAATCACCGAGCACGCCACACGGGGAGTTCAGTGTCACAAAAATTTTAGGTTGGCGGGAAAATCTCCCGCGACCCTGATTCGAGCAGTGCGAAGTTACCATCATAGCCTTCGGAACAGGCCTACGGATGACGCTTGGTAGGGGACTGTTTTCGTAACTTCAGGTTCACCCTACCCAGCCAACCCCACTCCGGCACCTAGAGTAGTACACCTGAATACTCCCCATTTTCTGTACCCACCGCAAAATAGACTTCTCCACGGTACCGCAGCCTTCGTGCTCCTCCCCTTCTACATCGGCGCACTAGTCCACCGCAGCGCATCTGCCTCATCGACGACCTCATATGCCGCACTGGAGCCGGTCCACCGTCGTCATCGTACACGGAGCCTCTTCCACGGTCTCGGATCTGCTTCCCGGAAGCCGACGCCAAGCGCAGAAGCACCACCGTCGTGGACAATGAACTGACTCCCGTTGCCGACCATGATGCACAGAGGCCGCCGCGACCATCGTTCTCCTCCTCGATTGGTAATGTGTGTATTGAATCACTTAGCAGTACATGTGCAGTTCCAATTTTGTTCATACCTACCCTTCAAATTTCCTGGTTGCTATTGTTCCCATAAAAGCAATTCGTTATAGCCTCCATTGTCCAACAGAATATCACCTTGTAATTGTGCGTCGCTCCTGTATCGCGCTGTGCTTGGGTAGGTTCTTCATCTGCAACCAGTAGTGTGGCAAATGTTGAAAAGTTTTTTAGAACTAGCAAGATGCCCATGCGTTGCACGCATCAAGATGCATTTGTATGAGTAGTTTATCTTGTGGGAGAAATGGATGAACGAGGGAAGGCCTTATTTGCAAATCTGGAGAGGGGTGTGGGTATCTTTCTGCAAAATTGCCATAGTTTCCTTCCTATCCGTCAGATATAAATTGGACGGCCTATATTGCAGGATGGCAGGCACACCATCATCACCACCTCTGTTTTTTAAAAGAAAAAAGAGTAGAGAGTAGAGAAGTAGAGATAAATATTAAATATAAAATAAATATAACAGTAGAGAAGAGAGTAGAGATGGCAGGGACGTCGGGAAAGGATCGCGCGCACGCGGGGAAAATCGGCCGGGCGCGCGGCGTCCGGCGCGCTTTATAAAATCCAACGCCCTCCCACCGCTCTGTGCCTTCCCATCGCTCTCTCCCCGCTCTGTGCCTTGCCACCACTCTCTCCCAGCTCTGTGCCTTGCCACCGCTCTCTCCTCGCTCTTTCTCGCCTTGCCGCTGCCGCGCCACCATGCCACCGCGTCGCCGGGAAACTTGGGGATACCGCGTCGTCCGCGCGCGCCCCTCCGGAGGCTTCTCCGTCGAGACCGGTTCCGCGGGATGCGCCTCGGCCTCATCAATTTCGACACCACCAACGAGGCCACCCGCACGTATGTCGTGGCGGCGTGGCGCCTCCGGTGGCCTCATAGAACATTGAACTTCCCCAACGTGCCGACGCGGGAGCGGGCGTAGGAGCTCGTGCCTCTGCCGTGGCTTATCACCGACGAGGATCGTCGCGAAAACCGGAGGTGGGAGCACAGACTCGGCATCACCGAGATGGACGAGGAAGCCATGGCGCTGTGGCGCCAACGCTTCCCTCAGGACATCATCAACGAGCGTGAGTTCTACGCGCAAAGGAGGGCGGAGAGGGAGAAGAGGAGGGCGGAGCGAGCCGCCTATTGCGAGGACAAGCGTACGCGAAAAGCAGACGCTCAATTCAACATGAGGCTAGGAGCAGCGTCGCCCTGGGAATCCGACGACGATCGGTATCTTCACGCCTACATTGAGACGTCGGAGGAGGACATCACCGAGGAGGAGTCAGACGACGACGGGTAGTTGAACTATCTATTCCTTTTATCTATGTATGCTATATCTATGCTGAGAACTATCCTCTACTCTCTAGTCTCTACTCTCTATCTCTACTTCTCGATCTCAGCACTGTAAACGCTTTTTTAAAGCGCCGCGCGTTGCGCTTCTGTTGGAGATGCTCTAACATTGCAGACGAGTGCTTTAATGTTGCCCACAATATGCGTGAGTATTACTAGTAGTATATTTTTCTTGCCATGTTGAGATTTTAAAACCATGAGTGCGAACATGCAGAGGAGCAATGAAGACCAAACACGGGATATTGGGGACATCTTCAAGAAGCGTGGCAAGTTAAACAGGAGCTGAACCGAACCTGTAAAACGAGCTTTGGTAAGTAACACCCTTTCAATTACTTTCGTTTAGCCTCGTGTTCTTCGATGTGTATATGTTGTAGTTTTTGTTTCTCTTAGCCTCGTGTTCTTCGATGTGTAATAAGAAGAGTCTTAATCGTCCTAATGCTTTCGTTTTTAGCTTGATGTAGGAAGTGGGTGTTCTCACCTTGTAGTCTGTTTTTATATTTTTCCTTTTGAATTCACTTCTGCGAGTCCTGTTTATCTGGCTTCTACTAAATCGATCTGGGTTGCTCTGAGTATTGATCTAAAAAAGAAGTAACTTCATGTCAGGATGCAGTTCCTGCGAGGAGGGAAGTATGGTCAACCTCGAGATCATGTTTCCAAAATGAGGCTGGATTACACACAAGGTGCCAGTTCCCTAATGATGCTGGATTAGACACCAGGTGCAAATTCCCAGATCATGCTAGATTACACACAAGCCAGGTGGAGTCGTCAGCTGTTCGTGTCCTCGTGGCTCTAGTAAAGGCTGAAAGAAAGTGTGCAGCAGCCCTTGAGAATGTAGCTGAGTTCCTGAAGAAGCGAAAAGAGCAATCAGATGCTCTCTTCACCCAAGCCAAAGAAGAGATGGAAGAAGCCAGAAATAAGCTAGTAGAGGGAGAGCAGGCTAGGCGTCTCCTGCTATCTAAAACTGTTGTCAATACAAAATTTCCTTCATAATAGCTAGGTTCAAATGTTTATCCAGTCAGCATGCCTGTTGTGATGTCCATGCATCTACTGATGTGGCACAAAATAATTTTTTTGGGTCATGTAATAACAGCAATTACTTTCCAAACAATAACAGACGAAGCATTGGACATGGTATAGTTCACGCGCAAGCCCGACATTCCAAGTTCAACTTCCACATCAAACTCATGTTCACAGATATCTGCACATTCATAGATAATGTCCACAACCATGATTCACTTCAAAGCCAAAAAAAATGTGAGGAGAGTTATAAATAAAGAAAAACCTCTAGTTCATGCTACCACTGCGAGAACAACAAGTCAAGACCATGCGTAATTAATTATATTTTGGTCATTTTTGTGTGTTCTAAAATGCCGGCCGGCTCGCGGAAGGACGTGTTGCCAGCACATGCGCGGATTCAATGGAGGCAGGCGGGGCAGTCTGAAGCCGGTTGCATGCGGCGAGGAGGTGTGTTCAGCCGGGCCTGCAGCGAGTGGAGCCCTCTTGGCCGGCGGGCCGGTTCAATGCCTGCGCTATGAGAGGTCGCGTCCATGTCAGTGCAATCACTCCCTCCAGTCCTTTTTTGTTTGGGTATAACAAAATTTCGTTTTCCATTCACATTTTACAAGTAAAATTCGTGGACAAACTTTGACCCAAACTACGACGGGGACTAGTAAACTGGAACGGAGGTAGTAGTTTTTTTATCAAAAAAGGGTTTCCCCCTTCTGATTTTCATTACTGAAAACCAACATCTGAACCATAGTATTTGCCCTAGAACTACCAGGTTCAACATCTCGCAACATAAACCCATACAACCATACGCCAAGGAGGTAGTAGTTATGAATTCCATTTTCGCTCCATACCAATCGTTCTAAAAACTACTTAGTACTTATAACGCGCCATTGAATATCGGAACTCTTACCCTGCTAAAAATGATATTTTAAACGTGGCTACTTGATCTGTGGCAACTGGCGAGCCACCGCCTCCAGGTCGTTCAGCTGTGGTCCCGACCATCAACTCCTACGGATCAAATTATCACGCGAGCTGACTATTCCTACAAAGGTGCGCTCCACCACGTAGCCGGTACCCGCGCATGCAACAATCTTGCACCTAGGGTTTTAGGGTTTATTTGTTAATGGTGCCTTTACGTAACTCTCATGTGTGCGAGGCAGCGAGAGACCGACTGCGTGTGTGCGCCTCTTCTCTTCATATATGTATTCCACCGTTTGTCTGGTGTCCAAAAAATTATACAGTGGTAGTAACTACTCCCTCCGTTCCATAATGTAGTGCCTATAGATTTTTTGAAAAGTCAAACCTCACAAACTTTGACCAAGTTTGTGGAGAAAAATATTTACATCTAAAGTTTGAAACATATATCACTAGATTCATCATATGATGTAGTTTTGCATTATATATTTTTGCTATTGTAGATATAAATATTTTTTTCTACAAACTTGGTCAAAGTTTGCAAAGTTTGACTTCTTAAAAAATCTATAGGTACTACATTGTGGAACGATGCGTTGCCACACGATCAAAGTTGATTAATACATATTCACCGATTTGATAGAAAAAAGAGTCTAGTTTTGAAATACGTATATCACTAAAAATATGTTATGTTTCACTCAAAATATATTCCTTTGGCGGTTTTGATGAGATAAGGGAGGAATGTTGTTGGTTTCAAGATTCGAGAAGTGGTATATGTCTAATTTCTACTCTTACTAGCAAGATGCCTGTGCGTTGCATGGAACATCAAGATCTTGTGGGAGAAAAGGATGAACAAGGGAAGGCCTTATCTGCAAATGTGGAGAGGAGTGCGGGTAAATTGCCATAGTTTCCTTCCTATCCGTTAGATATAGATCGGACGACCTATATTGCAGGATGGCACGCACACCATCATCACCGACTATGCTTTTTATAAGAGTAGAGATAAAAAACAGAGTTGGTGATGATGGTGTGCCTGCTATCCTGCAATATAGGCCATCTGATTTATATATGGCGGATAGGAAGGAAACTATGGCAATGTTGCAAAAAGATACCCACACCCCTCTCCACATTTGCAAATAAGGCATTCCCTCGTTCATCCTTTTCTCCCACAAGATAAACTACTCATACAATGCATCTTGATGTTCCGTGCAACGCATGGGCATCTTGCTAGTTGTTGCAAAAAGCCCATGTGTGTGTGAGAGAGGGAGAGAGGACGAGGACGGAGTGCATGTGTGACAAAGACACAAAGAGTGTGTGTACGAGAGGTATCAGCTAAAATGTGGCGATAGTGTGTGTGTGCACGATCGAGAGGGCGTGTCTCAAGAAGGGAAGAAAAATCTACATAGATACAAGGAGCGCGCGAGAGACATGTATGCGATAGTGGAAGCACGAGTGTGCGGGTGTATAAACCTATCTAGAGGCTAGTCGATAAATGTTTGTGAGAGAAATACGAGTCGGGGGTGCGTAAGCGAGAGTTTTGTGTGTGTAAGAGAGAGGCGGTAGTCGGGAAGGGGAGTGGAAGCAGGAGTTGTGTGTGAGAGAGAGAGAGATGGGGGGGGGAGTTTGTCTGATCGGTAAACAAATGAATAATGTCAGTTTTATAACTGGGATGCAGACGGAAAGGAGACCGCAACAAATGTTGTGTCTGCAGGAGAGAGTAATTTTAGTGGTATTAGTCATATCTAGAGACATATAGGGTGTGTGAGAGAATCCCATAGAGAGGAAGACAAAGTGAAAGACGAGTGAGACTGTGTGTGGCGATGAAAAATAAAGCTTAGGTACCTAGTGATACCAGAGAACGGTAGAGACGTGAGAGATAATGAAAACCGTGTAATGTATAACGATAGGGAGAGTGTGGCACTTCTCAAGGGAGACGTGGAGAGACCATGTTTGCGAAGATAGGAGAAACATGAAGTGAGCGTGCGGGTGAGCTGGAGAAAAGAGAGTGATAGCTACATGAAGGAGCATGCATGCGAGAGAGATGGGCGTGAAAGGAGTCAACATAAAAGGGATTCAAATATTTGAATTCGAGATGATGATACATGTAATTCATACTCGAACCAAAATTGATCTATCAAACATGCATACTCATATGAATTCACATGCATCTATGTTATTTAATATGTAGATATTACTGATCCATACATTTTAGTAGAACATAATTTGGTTTAATTTTTTTGAATTCAACCTTGTGATTTTGAGATCATTGTATTTGTAAATCATATTCTACATATAAAGGATCAGAATTCTTTCTTGTGAAAAATGGATCCTGCCCGAACAAAAATAGAATACAAACTGGATTCGAATTGAGTTGGCACGGTAAACGTGCACTCTTGCTCTGCAAAAATTTGAAAGAAGCGGGGAAAGTCGCAGTAACCGCCCGAAACCAAAATCTACGAGATGGAAATTACTACCTATCCCTGCCACGCAAAGCCTATCGGCTCGATTTCTATAGGTTTCGATAGGGGTAGGTTTGTAATTTCACTCAAACGTGACATAACCGCCTCTCACCCGGATTCATACATGGTGGGCGCCAAAACACAGTGTCTCCTCGGCCGACATCGACTCCCTCCCCGATTCATACACGATGGGTGCCAAAAACAACCTCTCATCGGCAAATATTCGGTGTATGCAAGATTACCGTCCTATCCCCAACCGACTAATATTGCTGTGATGTAGGAAATTTTAAACGGGGGCTAAGTTTGTAAATTTCCTCGCATTTGAGACAAGTGCGCCCTGAAGACTTGGTTCCCCCTTCCTCTCTCCCTCCATTTCCCCATTCGTACTTCGTGGGCGCCAAAACACCCTCTCCACCCCAGCCTCCTCCGTCCGCCACCCCATCCACCGCCGTCCTCCTCCACCATGCTGGAGTTGATACCCCGACGCCTTCGGCCATTACAAGAGATCGACCTCTCTCATCCATGGCTTTGGACAGGGATCCTTGCATCCCGTGCTCTCGTTCATCCCTCCGTCGTCCACCTTGCCGACACCGCTCCCACGACCGTCTCGTCCACCGCGCCCTGCCGCCACCGTCTACCCTCCTAGATCTGCTTCCACAACGCGGACAGCCATCGCTACCGCCGCACCGTCAAATTCTCAGCAGATGCATACACGGCGCCACACCAGAGGCGGTACTCTTTCGTATCTGCTCAACTTATTTATCGCAGCAAGAAAATAGATCGCCACTGCTTTACTATGATTTCTTGTCCATCACTTACTTGTTAGTTGAAAGCAAACATTGGTTGCGAAGTTGCCTTTGTCCGGTTTGCACCTTCAGGTCCGCCATGGCACGCTCAACACTATACTCACAATGCTTATGGTTTTCCCCTTTTATATTCCACACTAGTTAAATGACAGTAGACTAAATTTCAAAATTGGGTCAGTCGATTTTTGAGAGCTCGCCGGAGTTCGCCGGTGCGAAGGAAGGGGCTTGGGTGGGGACGGTGGTGGGGCCTCGCCGAACAAAGAAAAGTCGACGCGAATGGGGGCAGGGCTGGGGGTGGTGGTGGCGGAGGAACACAGGCGGTGGGGGCTGGTGGTTTAGCCGGCGGCCCGTGCGGTGTTCTGTATGGGAAGCACAGTATGTTCCTTGTCAGGAAGGGGAGCAGGGACATCTGCAGTCGACACCTCTATTGGGCCGGTTCTGCTAAATGATTTCGCACTTCGAGTTGGTCTGCCATAATACCCCGGAAATGGTGGGAGCCGCACGGTCTTTGATAGACTAACTGATAGTAACAGTTGTGCGCCTTCAGATGAATAGAGCTGGCCTGTAGGTGATCGATAGGCTGTGTATTAGTACCGGCAAAACCCTATGTTTTCCAGCCAGTTCCGCTTTCCCGATTTATTTATGGTGGTTATGGTGTACCCTTATTATCTACACTACGATCTGCCTACGAGCTCTGCGCTCTCGTTATCATGGTTTGGCAATAAACTTTCTATACGGTATATTATGAACCTATCATCTGCCAACTATCCTTACATCTGGGGCCCCCAATAGGGAGCCTAATTTTTGTGTGTAGTTGTGCCAGATTATATTAATCTACTCACCATATTACAGCACACATGGTCTCTCTCATCAGAATCCAGTGATAGCACACAAGGGTTTACAGGGAGCCTCTATTATATTACAATATCCTCTGCATTACAAAGATAATCTCACTACTATTTGTGTTTTCATGCTTTACAGATAATCTACGTAATCACAATGAATATAAGAATGCGCACATCAGAAGAATATTGCGGCACAATTCAATGGGTAACAAACTTGGCATCAAGGAATTGAGGTCCATTGTGGATGCAATGAAACCCACATGCTCCCGACCTATAGATTCGTATTCAGAATATGATCCTAATGACTATTCTGAGCTCAAGGAGTCAAAGGCAGATGGCCTATCCTGTTCACCCAATAAGGTGCCTGTTCTAATTTGGGAAGGTTTTATTGGTTGCACATATCTTGCATAAGGTGTCTTGCATTTCTTTTGCTTCGTTGCACCGCCATCTACTTAGTTTACTCATGATATATGTGAAGATGCCATGCCCATCCATTATCAACACCCATTCCATTTGTTGTCATACCATTTTTTCCATTCAAATGTTGTTCTTGTGTTTCAGACATCCAAAAGGAAGAGGGTGATTGCAGAACCTGAAGGAGTACAAGCAAAGTCCTTGAAAAAGGTGGTGCTACCAGAGAAATCACATAGCACCCGACGTATATTGGCGATAGAACCAGCGCCGCAAAACCTAGGATATCGCAACTATGTTGGTCGCTGCTTTGCTCTTGTGAGTACCTATTGTCCTATCGCTGTCCTTACATTCATACCTGGTGGATTATGTGACATCATTGTAAATTATAGCTTGCTTATCCACTGTTCGCTCCAAATTATCAGATCTATATTAATGCTTAAATTAATGTAGAATAAACCCAATGCCTATGAAGAAATTTAGTTCTGCATTGTTCTTGTAAGTATCTGTTGTCCTTATATTTGTTAGCTAGTTCTTCATGTACACTTTGCAGCTTATTTTCCCTTGTCCTCCATTTTCTACACATCAGATCTACATTTACTCTTGCCAAAATATTGAATAAAACCAATGTTACTGAAGAAGTTTAGCTCTGCATTGCTCTTGTCAGTGCCTTCTGCCTGTATGCTGTATTTACATTTGTACTCTGCATCTTAAGTTAAATAATCGCCATTTGTTCCTATATTTTCACATCTATATTTACTCTTAACAAAATGTAGAATAAAGGCAATACTCTTGAAGAAGAGTGTGAGGTAAACTTCTTGAATTGCCCCCCCCCCATCAATATGGACAAGGCCTTTATAGAGCCTGTCTTCACTACTAATGTAAGTTTGTCCTCCTCGAGCCTTCAAACTTTGTTGTTTATATTTGGATAGCTATGAGTGCAAATGTTGTTTATTTTTGTCGTCTGCATCAAATTGCTTGTTCAAAGTTTATAAAGTAGAAGTACATAAACATAAGTTTGTCGTTCTCAATTTCAGTCTTTAGTTGTACAATCTAGTTCCTTATTCGTACCATGTAAATTAAACTAAACATAGAAAGTTATCTTCTTTAGCACTATGTGTATGCTTGTGTTCTTGATCTGTAATCCAGTGGTGTGGTGAGACTACCAACAATAGCACAATGTCATATCCTGCTATGTCTCAACTATGAACAATGCCATATTATATTAATGCTATTTAAATCGCGTCTCTTTATTTACCAATCTGAAATGGTATAAATTGACAGTACACTCACCGTTCATGCTTATACGTTGTTTAGAACCACATCTATGCTTGTGTTCTTGATCTGTAATCCAGTGGTCTGGTGAAGCTGGCCGCTCCTGCACAATGCCATTTCCTGCCGTCTTAACTATGAACAATGCCTATTATGTTAATGTTATTTTAAACCGTGTCTCTTTATTTCTGACAAAGAAATTAGACGAATTGACAGTGCTGATGCTTATACGTGCAAAACCTGTTATCTACCTACTTGTTTCTCTTTCAGGACGACAACACTGATGCTAGGAAGAACTGCCACAATGATAGTGAGACGAACCCATTGTTTGTCCCTCTAACACATATTCCAGAGGAGAAGGCAAAACATATTGAGGGTAGGGATACAACCACGAAGTCACATCTTGATGTAGTGTCAAACTTACTCAGTGACACAAGCTCGATGAAGTCGCCGCTTGAATCTGTTCGACTTCTTCAGTCTGAAATTCAAGCAGAAATACATGCTTCCTCTGAAATACGACTGGAACTCCAATCTCTATGCAAGATTAACCATAAGTACAAGACGTTTATTGATGCTATGCAGCTTAAGTTGGTGGATATGAGCGCCAAAGAAGCGCAGTCTCATCAGGTTGCTAAGCTGCTTGCGCTGCAGCTGCTGGGCCGGGCTAACATTTCTTGAACTGGGTTGAAGTGCTGTCGGTTCTGTCTATAATTTTGTCCGCCTGTTAAATTCCACTGGTGGCGACCTACCTAGTTTATGTAATCTGCTGTCTGGTTGCCCTTTATTATCACTGGCGGCGAACTTTGATGCCGAGGGGATGTAATATGCTGTAATTTCTTTTTTTTTTTAGGATCAGATGTTGTAATTTGTTTGTTGTATAGTCTAGGTTTATTCTTGGTTGGTATGCTGTAATTTAGGCTGGAAGGTTCAGTGGATCTCAGTGTTGTCGGTCTTCAGGGCGGCCCGTTACTCATATGGGCCAAAACGCGGGCCTATAATCATCTTGGGCCATTAGCAGGTCTAAACCTTATGGTTGTTTCCCGCCTTTAACAGGCCGAGTAAAGTTCTGGCCACCTGGGCCAGAGAATACAATGGGTTTTTAACAGGCTAAAACCTAGATTGGGCTAGCGTTGAGCCGAAAAATTCATGGGCCAATACAGGCCGAAACTGACTAAGGCCCATGGTTGGCCCAAATAGGACGAGCAGTTAACAGGCCAAAATATATCTCGGGCCCGTTCGGCCCAATAAAATTATGGGCTTTAAGCAGGCCGGTATCTACGCGGGCCATAGGCCCAAAAGTGTCACGAGCCATTATCAGATGGGCTGTAAGCAGGCCGGATTCAACGCAGGCTGTAATTAGGCCCAACTATTACACGGGCCATTAACAGGCCGATAGGCCAGTTGGGCTGAAATTTATCCACGAAGACTACGGGCCATTAAGAGGCCTAAAGTTACTTCGGACAAGAAATAGCCCAGTTTCTGCGTGGGCCGTTAAATGGCCTAAAGTTAAACCGGGCCGACAACGTCCCAGATACTCCACGGGCCGCTAACAAGCCGAAACTATTACCGGGTCGAACTGGTAAACGGGCATTTAACAGGCTAAAATACAAACCTGTCTTAGAATGGGCCCAAAGGTACAGTGGCCTGTTAACGGGCCTGATCCGATATGGGCCATAATTTGGCCCAAAACTCGGCAGGCTGTGAATGGGCCTGATCTGATATGGGCCTCAATTTGACCCAAAACATGGCAGGCTGTTAATGGGCCAGCCCACTAGTGTCTGAAAAAACATGGTGGGCCTTTAGCTGGGCCGGCCTTTTCACCGGAATGGGCCTCTATTGGGCCGGCCACGTGTCGACGTATCATAGGCGCCTCCTGTCCAATGAGTGGATGACATTTGTCCCAATGAGCTGACACGTGGTTTCGTCGGCCAATGAGAATTTTACACGTGCAAAATCCCCATTGGTCCGGGCTATTAACGGGTTGTCGGATCCAAAACCAGACCCGATAGCTTAACGGCGAGCCGTTACGGTCAATGCCACGTGTCGGTCACCCTTGACGAAAGCACTTCTATGACGCACGATTTATCGTCATGGAAGTGGACACTTCCATGATGATAATTTTGGTAATGTCATGGAACACTTCTACGACAGCACAGGTATGACTATCTTGATTCTGTCATAAATGTTTCATGGATGTACATGCATGACAGAAAACGTGACCTACTGTGACAAACACGTATCATCACGGAAGTGTATTTTTTTGTAGTGCATGTCACATAAACCATGATAACAGTGATCTCCTATTTTAACTGAGATGAAAGGTATGCCAACAACAGGTCTATGATTATCTTTTTTTATCAGGTTTAGCAATTCTAGCAGCTTCATCAGAGAAGTAAATAACATGCCCATCCATATCTTCCTCTAAGAGATCTTTAACCATAGCTATGTTACGTTCTACTTTAATTTGTTCATCAGGTTTAGGTGTTCTAACAAAGCTTTTGTTAACCACAGTTGAAACTTTAGCATGTTCCTTTGTCCTAACAGGGAAAGGTGGTTTCTCAATATAAGCAGAAGGGACAACTGGATTAACACGTATAGGTTCTTCCTTAACTGGTACTGGTTTTTTAATTTATTCTTTAATAGGTGGGTGATATTTAAACCACTTCTCTTTAGGGAGATCAACATGAGTAGCAAATGATTCACAAAAGAAGGCTACTATCTGAGAGTCAAGTCCATATTTAGTGCTAAACTTCTGAAAAGCATCGTTATCCATAAAAGATTTAACACAATCATACTTAGGTTTAATACCTGACTCTTTACCTTCATCGATTTCCCAATCTTCAGAGTTGCGTTTAATTCTTTCCAAAAGATCCCACCAGAATTCAATAGTCTTCTTCATAAAAGAACCAGCACACGAAGAATCAAGCATGGTTTGATCATTACGAGAAAGCCGAGCATAAAAGTTCTGGATAATAATTTCTCTTGAGAGCTCATGATTGGGGCATGAATATAACATTGAATTAAGCCTCCCCCAAGCTAGAGCGATACTTTCTCCTTCACGAGGCCAAAAATTATATATATAATTCCGATCACAATGAACTAGATGCATAGGATAATGTTTTTTGGTGAAATTCCAATTTCAAGCGATTCCAATTCCATGATCCAATATCATCGCATAGCCTATACCATGCCAATGCTTTTCCCTTCAAAGATAAAGGGAAAAACTTTTTCATCACCTCATCTCGGGGTAGACCTACAAGCTTAAATGATCCACAAATTTGTTCCACATATATCAAGTGCATATCAGGATGTTCTGTTCCATTTCCTGCATAAGGATTAGCTAGGAGTTGTTCTATCATACCCGAAGGAATTTCATATTCAATATTTTCAGTAGGTGCAGTAGGTTGAGGGGTAGATAATTGTGGTTCCGGACGAGGTGAAGATACCCCGAACAAACCCCTCAAAGGATTGTTTTCCATAGTAAGAAGTGACAATAAATTTCAGCACACTATATAAATGTTTCCTTACCGAATTCCACTTACCAAAGGCGCTTCACTCCCCGGCAACAGCGCCAGAAAATAGCCTTGATGACCCACAAGTATAGGGGATCAATTGTAGCTCTTTCCGATAAGTAAGAGTGTCGAACCCAATGAGGAGTAGAAGGAAATGACAAGTAGTTTCCAGCAAGGTAATGTCTACAAGTGCTGAAATTGTAAGTAGCGTAGTAGTTTGCTAGCAAGATAATTTGTAACGAGAAAGTAACGATAGTAGTAACAAAAGTGCAGCAAGGTAGCCCAATCCTTTTGAGGCAAAGGACAGGCCAAAACGGTCTCTTATGATAAGCAAAGCGTTCTTGAGGGTACACGGGAATTTCATCTAGTCACTTTCATCATGTTGGTTTGATTTGTGTTTGCTACTTTGATAATTTGATATGTGGGTAGACCGGTGCTTAGGTGCTGTTCTTACTTGAACAAACCTCCTACTTATGATTAACCCTCTCGCAAGCATCCGCAACTACGAGAAAAGTATTAAGAATAAATTCTAACCATAGCATTAAACTCTAGGATCCAATCGGTCCCTTACGGAACAACGCATAAACTGGGGTTTAAGTTTCTGTCACTCTCGCAACCCACCATCTAATTGCCACTCCACAATGCATTCCCTTAGGCCCAAAATATGGTGAAGTGTCATGTAGTCGACGTTCACATGACACCACTAAGGGAATTACAACATACATACTATCAAAATATCAAACACATATCAAATTCACATGATTACTTGCAACATGATTTCTCCCGTGACCTCAAGAACAAAAGTAACTACTCACAAATGATAAACATGCTCATGATCAGAGGAGTATTAAATAGCATAATGGATTTGAACATATCATCTTCCACCAAATAAACCATATAGTAATCAACTACAAGATGTAATCAACACTACTAGTCACCCACAAGCACCAATCTATATTTCCGGTAACAAGATCGAATACGCGAGATGAACTAGGGTTTGAGATGGTGTTGTTGAATATGTTGATGGAGATTTCCCTCTCCAAGATGGGAGAGTTGTTGGTGATGATGATGACGATGATTCCCCCCTCCGGGAGGGAAGTTCCCCCGGCGGAATCGCTCCGCCGGAGGGCAAAAGTGCTCCTGCCCAAGTTCCGCCTCGAGACAGCGGCGTTCCGTCCCGTAAGCCTTCTCCTTATTTTTTCTAGGTCAAAATGACTTATATACCAGAAGATGGGCACCGGAGGTGGGCCGAGGAGGCCACAACCCACCAGGGCGCGCCAGGGCTGCCTGGCGCGCCCAGGTGGGTTGTGCCCACCTGGTGGCCCCCCTATGGTACTTGTTGGCTCCAATAATTCTTAAATATTCCAGAAAAAATCTCCGTTAAGTTTCAGCTTGTTTGGAGTTGTGCAGAATAGATAGCCTGACGTAGCTTTTTCAAGTCCAGATTTCCAGCTGCCAGAATTCTCCCTCTTGGTGTGTACCTTGCAAATTATGAGAGAAAAGGCATTAGAATTACTCCAAAAAGCATTTATGGATAAAAACATTGTAAATAACAGCAAGAAAACATGATGCAAAATGGACGTATCAACAGACATTACCTGACCGCGTTCATGAGACTGGTTCTGTCGACGTGCTTCGCACAAAGGTGGCTAGTTGGTGTCTGTTTCTCCAACTTTAGTTGAATCGAGTTTGACTACGGTCGGTCCTTGTTGAAGGTTAAAACAACACACTTGACGAAAAATCTTTGCGGTTTTGATGTGTAGGTGAGAACGGTTCTTGCTAAGCCTATAGCAGCCATGTAAAACTTGCAACAACAAAGTAGAGGACGTCTAACTTGTTTTCTCAGGGCATGTTGTGATGTGATATGGTCAAGACGTGATGAGATATAAATTGTTGTATGAGATGATCATCTTTTGTAGAAGTTATCGGCAACTGGCAGGAGCCTTATGGTTGTCGCTTTATTGCATGAAATGCAAATCGTTTATCACTAAGCGGTAGCGATAGTCGTAGAAGCAATAGTTGGCAAGACGACAACGATGCTTTGATATGTCTCCGTCGTATCTACTTTTCCAAACACTTTTGCCCTTGTTTTGGACTCTAACTTGCATGATTTGAATGGAACTAACCCGGACTGACGCTGTTTTCAGCAGAATTGCCATGGTGTTGTTTTTGTGCAGAAACAAAAGTTCTCGGAATGACCTGAAACTCCACGGAGATTATTTTTGGAAATAATAAAAAATACTGGCGAAAGAATCAAGGCCGAGGGGCCCACACCCTGTCCACGAGGGTGGGAGGCGCGCCTACCCCCCTGGGCGCCCCCTGCCTCGTGGGCCCCTGGTGCTCCACCGACCTCAACTCCAACTCTATATATTCACGTTCGGGGAGAAAAAAAAATCAGAGAGAAGGATTCATCGCGTTTTGCGATACGGAGCCGCCGCCAAGCCCTAATCTCTCTCGGGAGGGCTGATCTGGAGTCTGTTCGGGGCTTCGGAGAGGGGAATTCGTCGCCGTCATCATCATCAACCATCCTCCATCACCAATTTCATAATGCTCACCACCGTGCGTGAGTAATTCCATCGTAGGCTTGCTAGACGGTGATGGGTTGGATGAGATTTATCATGTAATCGAGTTAGTTTTGTTAGGGTTTGATCCCTAGTATCCATTATGTTCTGAGATTGATGTTGCTACGACTTTGCTATGCTTAATGCTTGTCACTAGGGCCTGAGTGCCATGATTTCAGATATGAACCTATTATGTTTTCATGAATATATGTGAGTTCTTGATCATATTCTGCAAGTCAATAGTCACCTACTATGTGTTATGATCCGGTAACCCCGAAGTGACAATAATCGGGACCACTCCCGGTGATGACCATAGTTTGAGGAGTTCATGTATTCACTAAGTGTTAATGCTTTGGTCCGGTACTCTATTAAAAGGAGGCCTTAATATCCCTTAGTTTCCAATAGGACCCCGCTGCCACGGGAGGGTAGGACAAAAGATGGCATGCAAGTTCTTTTCCATAAGCACGTATGACTATATTCGGAATACATGCCTACATTACATTGATGAATTGAAGCTAGTTCTGTGTCACCCTATGTTATAACTATTACACGAGGAATCACATCTGACATAATTATCCATCACTGATCCAATGCCTACGAGCTTTCCACATATTGATCTTTGCTTAGTTACTTTACCGTTGCCACTGTTACAATTAATACAAAACTGCTACTGTTACTTTTGCCACTGTTACCGTTACTTCCATACTACTTTGCTACTAAATACTTTGCTGTAGATATTAAGTTAACCAGGTGTGGTTGAATTGACAACTCAACTGCTAATACTTGAGAATATTCTTTGGCTCCCCTTGTGTCGAATCAATAAATTTGGGTTGAATACTCTACCCTCGAAAACTGTTGCGATCCCCTATACTTGTGGGTTATCAAGACTATTTTCTCGCGCCGTTGCCGGGGGCATAGCTCTATTCTTTGAGTCACTTGGGATTTATATCTGCTGGTCACTATGAAGAACTTGAAAGACGAGAAAACCAAAATTTATCCCTCAACTACGAGGGGAGGTAAGGAACTGCCATCTAGCTCTGCAGTTGATTCACCTTCTGTTTTGAGTAAGCTTGCGACACCTAAACCTGCTTCTGCTATTAATTCTGATATGTCGCATGTTATTGATGATGCCACTTCTGCTATGCATGATACTTATGATGAAACTACTTCTATGCTTGATACTACTGTGCCACTAGGTGAATTTCTTGATGAACAACTTGCTAGGGCTAGAGAGAATGAAATTATTGAAACTGATAATATTGATGAAAGTGATGATGAAGATTCTCCCCCTAAATATGAATTGCCTGTTGTGCCTGAGGGTTATGTTATGGATGAAGAAACTGCTAGAGACTTTCTTGCTTGCAATGATAGGAGTGATCTTAAGAAATTATTAGCTAAGCTGAAAGAAAAATCTCTGAATGCTAGAATGAAATATGATCATGCTTATGCTACTTCACCTATCTTTGTTACTGATAAGGATTATGAATTTTCTGTGGACCCTGATATAATTACTTTGGTTGAATCTGATCCTTTCTATGGCTATGAATCTGAAACTGTTGTGGCACATCTTACTAAATTAAATGATATAGCCACCCTATTCACTAATGATGAGAAAACTCGTTACTACTATATCCTTAAAATATTTTCGTTCTCATTAAAGGGTGATGCTAAGACATGGTTTAATTCTCTTGATCCTGGTTGTGTGCGTAGTCCCCAGGATATGATGTATTACTAATCTGCTAAATATTTCCCTGCTCATAAGAAACAAGCTGCTTTAAGAGAAATATATAATTTTGTGCAAATTGAAGAAGAGAGTCTCCCACAAGCTTTGGGGAGGCTTCTCCAATTACTTAATGCTTTGCCTGATCATCCTCTTAAGAAAAATGAAATACTTGATATCTTTTATAATGGACTAACCGATGTTTCCAGAGACCACCTTGATAGTTGTGCTGGTTGTGTTTTCAGGGAAAGAACAGCTGATCAAGCTGAAATTCTATTGAATAATATGTTAACAAATGAAAATAATTGGACACTTTCTGAACCAGCTCCTAAGCCAACTCCGAAGAAAAGGGGTGTTCTATTTCTCAGTCCTGAAGATATGCAAGAGGCAAAGAAATATAAGAAAGAAAAAGGTATAAAAGCTGAAGATGTTAAGAATTTACCTCCTGTTGAAGAAATGCATGGTCTTAATTTACCGCATGTTGAAGAAACACACGGTCTTGATAACCCGACACAGGTAGTGAAGGTAAATTCTCTCTATAGATATGATAAAGCTGAAATCCCTCCTACTAAGTTTGCTAGCCAATGCTTAAATGAGTTTGATAATTTTATGGTTAAGCAAGAAAACTTCAATGCTTATTTTGGTAGAGAATTAAAATGCAATGCTTATATGATTGAACACTTGAGTGATTATATGTCTAGAGTTAAAGGTGAACTTAAACTCATTAGTAAACATGCTTCTATGGTTACCACTCAAGTAGAACAAGTACTTAAAGCTTAGAATGATTTTCTCAATGAATTAAATAGTAATAATAATGACTTTGCTGTTAGAGTTGCAACTAGAGGGGGTAAAGTGACTCAGGAACCTTTGTATCCTGAGGGTCACCCTAAGAGAATTGAGCAAGATTCTCAGAGAACTAATGTAGATGCACCTAGTCCTTCTAAAAAGAAGAAAAAGAAAAATGATAGGACTTTGCATGCTTCTAGTGAACCTGTTATTAACACACCTGAGAATCCCAATGATATTTCTATTTCTGATGCTGAAACACAATCTGGTAATGAACATGAACCTAGTTGTAACATCCCAAATTTTCAATTTGGAATGTTATACATAGATCATTCTTGCATGACATATTTTATTGCATTTTGTTTTGCGATCCTAGAAATTCTATGCAACTCAAGGACCCACGGAGAGAGTTGGGGATTTCATTATTTTCATATTTGGGTTTTCTCAAATTTTGAAAATAGGATCAATTGTTTTAATTATTTTTCTCTCCAAAAATAATTCATATAAAAATATATGAGAGGGGATAAAATGACTTCTCCACAAATAATGAAATATTGGAGGAAAAATATTAAAAACAAATATTTGATTTTATTTGAATTAGGAAAAAATACGCGTTTTTCAAAATTGCATTTTAGGCTCATATAAATGTTCATCTTGTGCGGCTTATTTTTAGAGGATGGGAAAAATTTATTTCGGGATTTTTTGAGTCCGTTTAGTAATTCTTTTCTTACTTTTTCTGCACGTTCGAATTATTTAAAAGAAAAGTCAACCGACTCCGGGCCGTACCCGAGCGGGACTCCTCGGGCCGGCCTTTATAAGCCACGACCCCGGTGCCCCAGCCCACCCGAGCTGCCCCGCGAAACCCTAGCCCGGCCCCGATCCGCGCCGCCGCCGCCGCCCCTCGCCGGACCTCGCCGCCGCCGAAGCCGCCGCCGCCGCCGCTCGTAGCCGCCG
Organism: Aegilops tauschii subsp. strangulata; assembly: GCF_002575655.3. NCBI lineage: Eukaryota > Viridiplantae > Streptophyta > Magnoliopsida > Poales > Poaceae > Aegilops > Aegilops tauschii. Next base: position 384,561,950 of record NC_053039.3, on the reverse strand, counting down.
TCGCCGGAGTCCCGCCACCCCTCGCCGGACCGCGCCGCCGCGGGTTTTCTTCGTAAAACCGTGTTTTTTAGGAAACCGCGATATTTTTATAGATCGGTTTAGTTTTTTTTCCGGTTTATTTATTTTGCGGACGTTCGTCCGTATGTTCGTTTTAACGAACGGTTTTCGCCCGATAGTTACAGACAATGAACGTTCGTTCGTTAGCCTGTTCGTCAGTTTTTCTTTTTCCCGGATTTTCCGCGATTATTTTCGATCGCGATTTCCGATCTGTTTTTCGTTTTAGTATAACTTTTCGCTCATTTATCGGAATCAGGCGATTCAAGCGCCTAGAGTTTCATCTCGAAACCCTCTTTCTGTTTAACCAACTTGAACAAGATTTTGGTACTGTGAAATTTGACTTAGGTCCAGATTAGTAAATGAAGCTTGTTTGGTTCGCCGTTTGAGTTTCGTTGCTTCGTTCGATTTGATTCTTTTTGCAAACCGGAGTTCCTAAGTTGAACTTTCTGGTTAGATATCTTATTTTGAGTTTTATTCGTGCACCCTTGCTTGATTTCTTATGTATGTATTGTTTGTTTGCGATAGAGTACCCGGAGTGCGAAGCGTGCTACTAGGAGTCTCTAGGTTTCACGGATCATCAGCAAGGCAAGTAACACTTTGATCATACCTCTTTACCACCCAGTTTTATTGCATTAGATCAATCCTCAAACTATTGCATGATTAGGATCTGATTAAAATGTGGGTTTTGGGAAGTAGTTGAGGTAGTACCTATTGCCTTGTTTATATCAAACCTTTGGGAGTTACTTCTACGTTTGCTTATATTGCTATGCTATGCTCGTATACGTGGATTTGGTTTGAGAGTTTTCCATGACAGATGTGAGACTGTTAATTAATGGTTCAACTTAAGGTGGCTACTTTAATTTACATCTGGGTGGATTGAGGCACCTGAGAATCCAGTGTTGCCTGTATTTTTGGATATCCCGGAGTACCCGTGTGATCATCCTATGGACCGCCACCCAGACTCAAAGGGATCATGAGATTATTCATGCTAGAAACTTCCGTGTGCAGCCACAAGCTATTATGGGCTCTAGCATAGTTGAGTAGGTTACATGACCTCTTGAAGAGGTGGGCTAGCAGATGGAGGGGAAAGTAGGTGTAACTGTCCACCCGGAGTAAAGAGTATTGTTTCTGAAAGACTGTGTCTCGGTCATCCGTTTCTCAAACACCGTGTAGTGCGAGAAATCAAGCGGAGGCGATCCAGTCTTGTGGGGAAAAGTGCGCAAACCTCTGCAGAGTGTACAATCTAATCATGGTTAGCCGTGTCCCCGGTTATGGACATCTTGAGTATCTAGTTCTTGGATTATCATGTGAATCTCATCATCATGTTACTTAATTTAATTTGATTGGGTTAATCATGTTCTTAATTGGGATTGAGTTGGAGGTACCTTCTCAATGTTTAACAACCACCATGATAGTTAAATAAAATTTATTCCTTTGTGGTAGGGAAAAATTGGCTTTTAGCAAAACTGTAACCATAGAGCTTTCCACCAGCCAAATATGCATGTAGTGATAGCATTATTCTGTTCATTACTCTCTATGTGTTACATTGCCAGCATATTCCATGTGCTGATCCGTTTTCGGGCTGCAACGTATCATGTTGCAGACTTTTCAGACGACGAGTAAGGAGCCTTAGGTCGTGGTCTTATACTCAGTGATGCCGTTGGAGTTGATGGACTCACTTTATCTTCCAAGCCTTCCGCTGTTATCGTATTTAGATGGCCTTAAGCCATATTTATTGTAATGAGTTCTCTCTTGAACTATTCGATGTAATAAGTGTGTGATTGCTACTCTGTTATAAATCCTTCAAGTACTGTGCGTGTCAGCATTACCGATCCAGGGATGACACTGAAGCACAGAGACTAGACTGTTTGAGGTCTGGTCGCTACAAAGATGGTATCAGAGCACACGCTGACTGTAGGACACGACCACTAAGCTAAAGCCCTAGATCACTACTCTCTTCTCATTTCTAACTCCTCTCCTTCTCTTCCACTCTTTTAGGATGGTGGATGCAAGGAACAAGTTCGCGCAACCGGATGAGGATACACCTTTTGGACGACACTTGAAGGAAGTCACTAAGTACCTGAACATCGGAATACCAAGCTTCACCGGAACCTACAGTGCCACAGTACCAGAAGAGGAGCGCTGGATGATTCAAGTTCAAGCTCCAGGAAGGACGTTCATGCCAGTCACTGAGCCCATAGAGTTTTCCTTTGATGCACCTACCTGGAGTCTAGGAAAGAGCATGGCAGCCCACATCACCATGGGACGCATTGGAGAAGTGTACCACAATGATCTCAAGGATACTATCTATCAGATTTGTGGGCACCGAGACGAGCAATGGGACATGATCAGCACCAGGAAGGATAGATCTATTGCAGCTTTCATTCAGGAGTTAAACCAGCACATTCGTCGCCAGGAGAACTAGATGTGCGCAGACATGATAGAACTGAAGAAGGCAAAGACTAGGATCATGGAGCTGGAGGAAGAACTCAAGGCTACACGCGAGGATTATATGGAGGAAATCATCGCACTAGTGGAGAAGAATGGCGACCTAACAAAGAAGCTAGGAGTTTTCATGGGAGACCCAGCACCAGGAGGAGATGATGATGATTCTAGTTGCCCGGAGAACTACATCATCATCGACGACACTGACTCGGACCCCAGTGATGATGATTGGGAGGATGAAGCCGGAGCAGATATCATGGAGTCTTCGACTGAGCAATTTTTTCTACTAGACCACCAAAATTAGTAGTAGTATTCCACCATGTATATAGTATAGTCCAAGCACTTTGTAACGATAGTTAGATTGATTGTATGCCTTGTTTGAATTGATTGGAGTGATATGATTGTGATTGTCTCATGTGCATATGGGTAGTGTTTTCCCTCTAGACCTCATACTATCCTATTTTCTCATCTTTTCTAAACCCATCAGATGCCTCCGAGACGCGACACCGGATTTGTTTTCCCACCGGAGATCACTCAGTTGATTCAGCAGCAGAATGCCCTGATGCAAGTGCTAGTTCAGAACCAAGGCAACAACAACAACAACAACCCACCACCACCACCACCTGTTGATCACTTAGCCCGTTTTCTTAGGTTGAATCCGCCGGTGTTCTCCAGTAGCACCGAGCCGATTGTGGAAGATGATTGGCTCTGCAAGGTTGGAAGGGAGCTGACCACTGCAGGATGCACAGATGCGGAGAGAGTGCGTTTTGCCGCACATCAGCTTGATGGACCCACAGCATCATGGTGGGAGAATTACATAGCCACTCACCCCATTGACACCGTCACATGGGACCAGTTTCAGCAAGCTTTCCATACTGCCCACGTTTCAGCAGGAGCTATGGCCATGAAGAAGCGTGAGTTTCGCAACTTACGCCAAGGAGGACGTACCGTTGGCCAGTACGGGGAGGATTTCAGTAAGTTAGCACGTTATGCCCCAGATGACGTTGCTACGGATGCAGCTAAGCAGGAGAAGTTTCTGGAAGGGCTGAATGATGAGCTGAGCGTGCAGTTGATGGTGGCAACTTTTAACAACTACCAGGAGTTGGTAGATAGAGCTCTCATGATTGAAGGGAAGCAGCAGCAGATTGAGAGCCATAAGAGGAAGTATGGACAAGGAAAGTACAGTACAGGAGCTCACCAGAAGCCTCGTTTTACCCCGAACTCGAGAGGACACCTTCAGCATAACCATGGAGGTCACAATCACAATGGAGGGAGCTCGCACAATCATAGAGGCCCCAAGAATGGCAATGGGAACGGAGGAAGCAACGGACAGAACCGTACCAACCCATCAACCCCAGCCAAGAGGGATCTAAGCCACGTTACTTGTTTCAAGTGCCAGAAGACTGGACATTATGCAACTGAATGTCCGGAAGCTAAGAATGGAAATGGCAATGGAAGCTCGGGGAAGAAGCCGAACCCTTTCAACAGGGGACAGGTGAACCACGTTAATGTGGAGGAGGTTGAAGCACAGCCTGATGCAGTAATAGGTAAGTTTTTGATTAAGTCATTTACTGCAATCGTTCTTTTTGATACTGGTGCATCACATTCATACATATCAAGGGGATTTGTGGATAAGTTTAAGTTGCCCACCAAAGTTCTTAGAACACCTATGTTAGTAACCTCGCTAGGAGCAGAGTATATGGCAAGCCAAGGATGTTTTCAGATGCCATTGGCCATAGGTAGGCATGTTTTCCCCTCAGACCTAATAGTTTTGGAGTCGCAAGGTTTGGATGTGATTTTGGGAATGGATTGGCTATCGATCTATGGAGGAAACATCGATTGCGCCAGTAAGACGATTTTGCTTACTACCCCAGAAGGAAGAAGGATTAAGTATGTATCCCGGCATGTGCCGAAGAGGACTCAAGTGAATTCCTTATCAGGAGTTGTACAGGAGGAAGTGCCAGTGGTGAAGGATTTCCCTGACGTATTTCCAGAGGAGTTGCCAGGCATGCCACCGGATAGAGACATCAAGTTTTTGATTGAGCTTTTGCCAGGCACTGGGCCAATATCTAAGAGACCGTACAGGATGCCCGCTAAGGATTTGGAAGAAATTAAGAAGCAGATTAAGGAGTTACTGGATAAAGGATATATTCGCCCAAGTTCGTCACCTTGGGGATCACCCGTGCTTCTAGTGGAGAAGAAAGATGGATCGTTGAGGATGGTTGTTGATTATCGTGGATTGAATGAAGTAACAATTAAGAACAAGTACCCACTGCCGATGATCAATGATCTGTTTGACCGACTACAAGGAGCTAAAGTGTTTTCCAAGATTGATTTTGCGATCAGGATACCACCAGTTGAAGATTCGAGAGCAGGATATACCCAAGACAGCTTTTACCACAAGGTATGGGCTATATGAGTACACCGTTATGTCATTTGGCCTGACTAACGCACCCGCCTATTTCATGAACATGATGAACAAAGTGTTTATGGAGTTTTTGGATAAATTCGTCGTAGTATTCATTGATGATATTTTGGTCTATTCGAAGAATGAAGAAGAGCATAAGGAGCATTTGTGTTTGGTACTTGGAAAGCTCAGAGAACATCAGTTATATGCCAAGTTCAGCAAGTGCGAGTTTTGGTTGAAGGAAGTTGGATTCCTTGGACATGTTATATCCGGAGAAGGAATAGCAGTAGATCCCACCAAGGTTAACACTGTGACAAATTGGGAGTCACCCACGACAGTTGGAGAAATCCGGAGTTTTCTGGGACTCGCAGGATATTGTCGGAGATTCATCGAGAATTTCTCGAAGATTGCAAAGCCTATGATGGAGTTGTTGAAGAAGGATACCAAATTCAATTGGACTGAGGAATGTGAGGCTAGTTTCCAGGAGTTGAAGAAACGTTTGGTTACAGCGCCAGTGTTGATTTTGCCAGATCAACGCAAGGATTATGAAGTATATTGTGACGCTTCTCGACGTGGACTTGGAGCAGTGCTAATGCAGGAGGGAAGAGTTGTTTCATATGCCTCACGACAGCTTAAACCCCATGAGTTGAATTATGCTACACATGATTTGGAGTTAGCAGCCGTAGTACATGCGTTGAAGACGTGGAGACATTTTCTCATCGGAAACCATTGTGAGGTGTACACGGATCACAAGAGTTTGAAGTACATTTTCACGCAGAAGGAGTTGAATCTCAGGCAAAGGAGATGGTTGGAGCTCATTAAGGATTATGATATGAGATTGCGTTATCACCCAAGGAAGGCTAACGTAGAAGCCGAGGCGTTGAGCTGCAAGAGCCATGTCAACACACTCATGACCGGAGAGTTACCCAAGGAGTTAGCAGAAGATCTTCGTGAACTATGTTTGGAAATAGTTCCGAGAGGCTATGTAGCAGCATTGGAGATTCAGTCTACTTTGATGGATAAGATCAGAGAAGCTCAGAAGACAAACAAGGAAATTGCCGAGATAAAGGAAAGGATGAGTAAAGGAAAAGCCAAGGGATTTCGTGAGGATGAGCACGATACCTTATGGTTTGAGGACCGCATTTATGTGCCCAATGATCCGGAGATCAGGAAGTTGATCTTGCAAGAGGCCCATGATTCACCATATTCGATTCACCCAGGAAATACCAAGATGTACCTGGATTTAAGGGACAGTTTCTGGTGGACCGGAATGAAGAAGGATATTGCGGAGTATGTAGCAGTTTGTGATGTATGTCAGAGAGTAAAGGCAGAGCATCAGAAGCCAGCAGGATTGCTACAACCATTGCCGGTACCCGAATGGAAGTGGGATAAGCTAGGCATGGATTTTATCACAAGATTGCCCAGTACTCGTTCAGGCTATGACTCGATATGGGTTGTAGTCGATCGTTTGACAAAGGTAGATCATTTCATCCCAGTAAAGACCACTTATACAAGTGCTAAGTTGGCAAAGATATACATGACCAGGATCGTATGTCTGCATGGAGTTTCGAGGACCATTGTATCAGATAGAGGAACCCAGTTTACTTCAAAGTTTTGGAATCAATTGCACGAAACTTTGGGTACCAGGCTAGATTTCAGTACAGCCTTTCATCCACAGACACACGGACAGACCGAGAGAGTCAATCAGATTCTGGAGGACATGCTGAGAGCTTGTGCGCTAGATTATGGATCTAGTTGGGACGACAATTTGCCGTATGCAGAGTTCTCTTACAACAACAGTTATCAATCCAGTTTGAAGATGGCCCCTTTTGAAGCTCTGTACGGAAGGAGGTGCAGGACACCGTTGTTGTGGGACGAAGTTGGAGACCGCCAGTTGTTTGGACCAGATTTGATTAAAGAGTCTGAACAGAAAGTGAAGTTGATTCGCGATAGGCTCAAGGTAGCCCAGTCCAGGCAGAAGAGTTATGCGGATTCTAAACGCAAGGAGACAGTTTCCGAAGTCAGAGACAGAGTTTATCTTCGAGTATCACCACTTCGAGGAGTGAAGCGCTTTGGAGTTATGGGAAAGTTAGCGCCACGTTTTGTAGGACCATACAAAGTTTTGGAGCGTATGGGTGAAGTTGCTTACAAGCTGGAATTGCCCGGAGGATTGTCGGGAGTTCACGATATGTTCCATGTTTCTCAGCTGAAGAAGTGCCCCGCAGAGATGGCTGAGATACCACTGAGAAATACAGTGCCATTGGAAGTGATTCAGCTGGATAGCGATTTGACCTATGAGGAGAAACCAGTCAAGATTCTCGAATATGCCAGCCGAGTCACCCGCAGCAAGGTTATCAAGTTTTGCAAAGTTCAGTGGAGGCACCATACCAAGGATGAAGCCACCTAGGAGCGAGAGGAAGATCTACGGAAGGACCACTCTCACCTATTTTCTAGCCAACCCGAATCTCGAGGGCGAGATTCATCTTAAGGGGGGGGCGTAGGTTTGTAACATCCCAAATTTTCAATTTGGAATGTTATACATAGATCATTCTTGCATGACATATTTTATTGCATTTTGTTTTGCGATCCTAGAAATTCTATGCAACTCAAGGACCCACGGAGAGAGTTGGGGATTTCATTATTTTCATATTTGGGTTTTCTCAAATTTTGAAAATAGGATCAATTGTTTTAATTATTCTCTCCGAAAATATTTCATATCAAAATATATGAGAGGGGATAAAATGACTTCTCCACAAATAATGAAATATTGGAGGAAAAATATTAAAAACAAATATTTGATTTTATTTGAATTAGGAAAAATATGCGTTTTCAAAAATTGCATTTTAGGCTCAAATAAATGTTCATCTTGTCTGGCTTATTTTTAGAGGACGGGAAAAATTTATTTCGGGATTTTTGGAGTTCGTTTAGTATTTCTTTTCTTACTTTTTCTGCATGTTCGAATTATTTAAAAAAAAGTCAACCGACTCCAGGCCGTACCCGAGCGGGACTCCTCGGGCCGGCCTTTATAAGCCGCGACCCCGGCGCCCCAGCCCACCCGAGCCGCCCCGCGAAACCCTAGCCCCACCCCGATCCGCACCGCCGCCGCCGCCGCTGACGCCGCCGCCCCGCGCCGACGCCGCCGCCCCTCGCCGGACCTCGCCGCCGCCGCCCGTCCCGCCACCGCCGGTAGCCGCCGTCGCCGGAGTCCCGCCGCCCCTCGCCGGACCTCGCCGCCGCCGGAGGTTGCCGCCCGCGCCGCCGCCGGTTTTCTTCGGAAAACCGTGTTTTTTTAGGAAACCGTGATTTTTTTTTATAGATCGGTTTAGTTTTTTCTGGTTTATTTATTTTGCGGACGTTCGTCCGTATGTTCGTTTTAACGAACGGTTTTCGCCCGATAGTTACAGACAACGAACGTTCATTCGTTAGCCTGTTCGTCAGTTTTTCTTTTTCTCAGATTTTCCACGATTATTTTCGATCGCGATTTCCGATCTGTTTTTCGTTTTAGTATAACTTTTCGCTCGTTTATCGGAATCAGGCGATTCAAGCGCCTAGAGTTTCATCTCGAAACCCTCTTTCTGTTTAACAAACTTGAACAAGATTTTGGTACTGTAAAATTTGACTTAGGTCCAGATTAGTAAACGAAGCTTGTTTCGTTCGCCTTTTGAGTTTCGTTGCTTCGTTCGATTTGATTCTTTTTTCAAACCGGAGTTCTTAAGTTGAACTTTCTGGTTAGATCTCTTATTTTGAGTTTTATCCATGCACCCTTGCTTGATTGTTTATGTATGTATTGTTTGTTTGCGATAGTGTACCCGGAGTGCGAAGCGTGCTACTACGAGTCTCTAGGTTTCACGGATCATCAGCAAGGCAAGTAACACTTTGATCATACCTCTTTACCACCCAGTTTTATTGCATTAGATCAATCCTCAAACTATTGCATGATTAGGATCTGATTAAAATGTGGGTTTTGGAAAGTAGTTGAGGTAGTACCTATTGCCTTGTTTATATCAAACCTTTGGGAGTTACTTCTACGTTTGCTTATATTGCTATGCTATGCTCGTAGACATGGATTGGGTTTGAGAGTTTTCCATGACAGATGTGAGACTGTTAATTAATGGTTCAACTTAAGGTGGCTACTTTAATTTACATTTGGGTGGATTGAGGCACCTGGAGAATCCAGTGTTGCCTGTATTTTTGGATATCCCGGAGTACCCGTGTGATCATCCTATGGACCGCCACCCAGACTCAAAGGGATCATGAGATTATTCATGCTAGAATCTTCCGTGTGCAGCCACAAGCTATTATGGGCTCTAGCATAGTTGAGCAGGTTACATGACCTCTTGAAGAGGTGGACTAGCAGATGTAGGGGAAAGTAGGTGTAACTGTCCACCCGGAGTAAAGAGTATTGTTTCAGAAAGACTCTGTCTCGGTCATCCGTTTCTCAAACACCGTGTAGTGCGAGAAATCAAGCGGAGGCGATCGAGTCTTGTGGGGAAAAGTGCGCAAACCTCTGCAGAGTGTACAATCTAATCATGGTTAGCCGTGTCCCCGGTTATGGACATCTTGAGTATCTAGTTCTTGGATTATCATGTGAATCTCATCATCATGTTACTTAATTTAATTTGATTGGGTTAATCACGTTCTTAATTGGGATTGAGTTGGAGGTACCTTCTCAATGTTTAACAACCACCATGATAGTTAAATAAAATTTATTCCTTTGTGGTAGGGAAAATTGGCTTTTCGCAAAAATGTAACCATAGAGCTTTTCACCAGCCAAATATGCATGTAGTGATAGCATTATTCTGTTCATTACTCTCTATGTGTTACATTGCCAGCATATTCCATGTGCTGACCCGTTTTCGGGCTGCAACGTATCATGTTGCAGACTTTTCAGACGACGAGTAAGGAGCCTTAGGTCGTGGTCTTATACTCAGTGATGCCGTTGGAGTTGATGGACTCACTTTATCTTCCAAGCCTTCCGCTGTTATCGTATTTAGATGGCCTTAAGCCATATTTATTGTAATGAGTTCTCTCTTGAACTATTCGATGTAATAAGTGTGTGATTGCTACTCTGTTATAAATCCTTCAAGTACTGTGCGTGTCAGCATTACCGATCCAGGGATGACACTGATGCACAGAGACTAGACTGTTTGAGGTCTGGTCGCTACACTAGTGATAATGTTAATGATGATGTTCATGTTGATGCTCAACTTAGTAATAGCAATGATGTAGAAATTGAACCTGCCGTTGATCTTGATAACCCACAATCAAAGAATCAACGTTATGATAAGAGAGACTTTGTTGCTAGGAAGCATGGTAAATAAAGAGAGCAATGGGTTCAGAAACCCATGCCTTTTCCTTCTAAACCATCCAAGAAAAAGGATGATGAGGATTTTGAGCGCTTTGCTGACATGATCAGACCTATCTTTTTGCGTATGCGATTAATCGATATGCTCAAAATGAATCCTTATGCTAAATACATGAAAGATATTGTTACTAATAAAAGAAAGATACCGGAAGCTGAAATTTCCACCATGCTTGCTAATTATACTTTTAAAGGTGGAATACCTAAGAAGTTAGGAGATCCAGGAGTACCAACTATACCGTGCTCCATTAAAAGAAACTATGTTAAAACTACTTTATGTGATCTTGGAGCAGGTGCTAGTGTTATGCCTCTCTCTTTATATCGTAGACTTGATTTGAATAAGTTGACACCTACTAAAATATCTTTGCAAATGGCCGATAAATCAACTGCTATACCTGTCGGTATTTGTGAGGATTTGCCTGTTGTGGTTGCAAACGTTACTATTTTAACGGACTTTGTTATTCTTGATATTCCCAAGGATGATAATATGTCTATTATTCTTGGAAGACCCTTTTTGAATACTGCAGGGGCTATTATTGATTGCAACAAAGGCAATGTCACTTTTCATGTTAATGGTAATGAGCATACGGTACACTTTCTGAGGAAACAACCTCAAGTTCATAGTATAAACTCTATTGGAAAAATTCCATCGATTATTTTTGGAGGTTTTGAATTCCCTCTTCCTACTTTCAAAAAGAGATATGATATTCTTATTATTGGGGATGTGCATATCCCCGTTGAGGTAACATAGTGTTATTCGAAATTCTCCGGTTTCATGCAATTCGGAATGAGTTTGTTAATAAGACCTGATCAACCTTGTTAGTGGATTCCTTCTGATGAGCATGAGATGGATGAAGTTAGAAAGCACAACCTTCTGTACCCCCTTCTACTTTCTGTTATTTAGATAAAATAAAGTAAAAATAGTATTTTCTGGCTGTTTTCTGAATTATCCGTGCAATAAAAAAATACCCCGAAAATAAAAGTTCTCCAAATACCCCGAAATTGAAATATGATTTTTTGGAATATTTAAGAATATTTGGCACTAAGAACACAGCAGGGGAGCAAGCACCTGGCCACGAGGGTCCAGGGCGCGCCCACCCCCCTGGGCGCGCCCCCTGCCTCGTGGGCCCATGGTGGCTCCCCTCCACTTATTCCTGCACCCACACACTCCTTCTTCGTCCCAATAAAATCACCAACCAGCTCAAGCACGAGTTCTAGCTCATCTTGCTGCCATTTTTGATCTCCTTGCTCAAAGCACCTCTCACAAAACTGCTTTGGGGGATTGTTCTTTGGTATGCGACTCCTCCAATGGTCCAATTAGTTTTTGTTCTAGTGCTTTATTCATTGCTAATTTTTTGCTGCTTAGGTGACCCTGTTCTTGAGCTTGCATGTCAAATTTATATGGTCCCAAGTAGTTCTAATGCATGATATAGTCTCTAGGCACTTGTGGGAGCAGTTGCTATCAATTTTGTTGAGTTTGGTTCACTTTTATTTTGAGTTACTAAAAATTTCAGAAATTTTTCAGAGGATGAAATATGTTTAGGAAAATGTACCAAGGTGGTCCTTCAAGGAAGCAAGGACCCAGGCTCGCAATACGCGATGCGGACGATGAACCACCGAGGGAAGCTCAAGTGCGGGCCTATGAATGGCCGTCAGAGGACTTTATGGTTCGAGCAGGAATCAAGGAGGAATTTGAGGCATATGTGTGTAACGCTGATCTTGAGAGCTTCAAGGAAGATAAGTGCCGTCAGTACCACTATCTCACTGATTCCTTTGTGAGAAGGTTTGAATTTTCTTCATCACGCAATTCTCAAACTGTCCTATTTGATCTTTATGAAAATTCTTATACTATGGACTTAGAGGATTTTAATACTGCTTGCAAACTTCCACAATGGGGTAGCACTAGTGAGCCTCGCAAATCTGAGTTTAGCGATTTTCTTGCTAGTATAACTGTGGGGGAGTCTAGAGATATAACACAAGCTACCATAGGGAGCATTCATTTTCCTGCTATACATTATTTTGCACTCTTCATAGGTAGGTGCATAAATGGTAAGGATGAAGCATGTCACATGTGTGTCCCCGACCTCAGTGTTCTCAGGAGTGCTGTATTAGGAGATAAACATTATAATTTGGGAGCCATTGTTGCACGTAGGTTGCATAATAATAGAATTAATGGAGATTTCTTTGGTGGAATTTATGCAACCCGTTTAGCTAATTTTCTTGATATACCCATACATGAGTATGATATTGAGTTGCCTCCTGTTTATTTAGACTATGAGGCTATGGTTCGTCATCAGTTTGTTCAGAGGAACGATCAGTTCCTCTAGTACCGACTAATCTTTGACAGACGACGCACCTATCGCTCTCCCTGCTCCTACTTTCTTTGACTTTCAGGCAAAGGGGAGATATATCACAACCAGGGAGGAGGCGAACGAGTACGAGAGGAGGACTGAGACAGCTCGCCTCCAAGCTGCAGCCCACGATGCAATAGCCACTGCATCTCAGTACGACCCCAGCTACAACTTTGTGTTGGGGATCGTAGCAGAATTTTAAAATTTTCCTACGCTCACCAAGATCCATCTATGGAGTATACTAGCAACGAGGGGAAAGGAGTGCATCTACATACCCTTGTAGATCGCGAGCGGAAGCGTTCCAATGAACGAGGTTGATGGAGTCGTACTCGCCGTGATCCAAATCACCGATGACCGAGTGCTGAACGGACGGCACCTCCGCGTTCAACACACGTACGGAGCAGCGACGTCTCCTCCTTCTTGATCCAGCAAGGGGGAAGGAGAGGTTGATGGAGATCCAGCAGCACAACGGCGTGGTGGTGGATGTAGCGGGATCTCGGCAGGGCTTCGCCGAGCTTCTGCGAGAGGGAGAGGTGTTGCAGGGGAGGAGGGAGGCGCCAAAGGCTGTAGTACTGCTGCCCTCCCTCCCCCCCTTTATATAGGCCCCCTGGGAGGGGGGGCACCGGCCAGGAACCCATCTGGATGGGGGGCGGCGGCCAGGGGGGAGACTTGCCCCCCAAGGCAAGTGGGGCGCCCCCCACCCTAGGGTTTCCAACCCTAGGCGCAGGGGGGAAGCCCATGGGGGGCGCCCCAGCCCACTAAGGGTTGGTTCCCTTCCCACTTCAGCCCATGGGGCCCTCCGGGATAGGTGGCCCCACCCGGTGGACCCCCGGGACCCTTCCGGTGGTCCCGGTACAATACCGGTGACCCCCGAAACTTTCCCGGTGGCCGAAACTTGACTTCCTATATATAATTCTTCACCTCTGGACCATTCCGGAACTCCTCATGACGTCTGGGATCTCATCCGGGACTCCGAACAACTTTCGGGTTTCCGCATACTCATATCTCTACAACCCTAGCGTCACCGAACCTTAAGTGTGTAGACCCTACGGGTTCGGGAGACATGCAGACATGACCGAGATGCCTCTCCGGTCAATAACCAACAGCGGGATCTGGATACCCATGTTGGCTCCCACATGTTCCACGATGTCGAGGATTCAATCAATCCCGTATACAATTCCCTTTGTCAATCGGTATGTTACTTGCCCGAGATTCGATCGTCGGTATCCCAATACCTTGTTCAATCTCGTTACCGGCAAGTCTCTTTACTCGTACCGCAATGCATGATCCCGTGACTAACTCCTTAGTCAAATTGAGCTCATTATGATGATGCATTACCGAGTGGGCCCAGAGATACCTCTCCGTCATACGGAGTGACAAATCCCAGTCTCGATCCGTGCCAACCCAACAGACACTTTCGGAGATACCCGTAGTGTAACTTTATAGTCACCCAGTTATGTTGTGACGTTTGGCACACCCAAAGTACTCCTACGGTATCCGGGAGTTGCACGATCTCATGGTCTAAGGATAAGATACTTGACATTGGAAAAGCTCTAGCAAACGAACTACACGATCTTTGAGCTATGCTTAGGATTGGGTCTTGTCCATCACATCATTCTCCTAATGATGTGATCCCGTTATCAATGACATCCAATGTCCATAGTCAGGAAACCATGACTATCTGTTGATCAACGAGCTAGTCAACTAGAGGCTTACTAAGGACACGTTGTGGTCTATGTATTCACACATGCATTACGATTTCCGGATAACACAATTATAGCATGAACAATAGACAATTACCATGAACAAAGAAATATAATAATAACCATTTATTATTGCCTCTAGGGCATATTTCCAACAGTCTCCCACTTGCACTAGAGTCAATAATCTAGTTACATTGTGATGAATCGAACACACATTGCGTCCTGGTGTTGATCATGTTTTGCTCTAGGGAGAGGTTTAGTCAACGGATCTGCTATATTCAGGTCCGTATGTACTTTACAAATATCTATGTCTCCATTTTGAACACTTTCACGAATGGAGTTGAAGCGACACTTGATATGCCTGGTCTTCCTGTGAAACCTGGGCTCCTTGGCAAGGGCAATAGCTCCAGTGTTGTCACAGAAGAGAGTCATCGGGCCCGACGCATTGGGAATCACCCCTAGGTCGGTAATGAACTCCTTCATCCAGACTGCTTCCTGTGCTGCCTCCGAGGCTGCCATGTACTCCGCTTCACATGTAGATCCCGCCACGACGCTTTGCTTGCAACTGCACCAGCTTACTGCTCCTCCATTCAAAATATACACGTATCCGGTTTGTGACTTCGAGTCATCCAGATCTGTGTCGAAGCTAGCGTCGACGTAACCCTTTATGACGAGCTCTTCGTCACCTCCATAAACGAGAAACATATCCTTAGTCCTCTTCAGGTACTTCAGGATATTCTTGACCGCGGTCCAGTGTTCCATGCCGGGATTACTTTGGTACCTTCCTACCAAACTTACGGCAAGGTTTACATCAGGTCTGGTACACAGCATGGCATACATAATAGACCCTATGGCCGAGGCATAGGGGATGACACTCATCTTTTCTCTATCTTCTGCCGTGGTCGGGCATTGAGCCGTGCTCAATTGCACACCTTCCAATACAGGCAAGAACCCCTTCTTGGACTGATCCATATTGAACTTCTTCAATATCTTGTCAAGGTGCGTACTCTGTGAAAGACCAATGAGGCGTCTTGATCTATCTCTATAGATCTTGATGCCTAATATATAAGCAGCTTCTCCAAGGTCCTTCATTGAAAAACACTTATTTAAATAGGCCTTTATACTTTCCAAGAATTCTATATCATTTCCCATCAATAGTATGTCATCCACATATAATATGAGAAATGCTACAGAGCTCCCACTCACTTTCTTGTAAACACAGGCTTCTCCATAAGTCTGTGTAAACCCAAACGCTTTGATCATCTCATCAAAGCGAATGTTCCAACTCTGAGATGCTTGCACCAGTCCATAGATGGAGCGCTGGAGCTTGCATACTTTGTCAGCATTCTTAGGATCGACAAAACCTTCCGGCTGCATCATATACAATTCTTCCTTAAGGAAGCCATTAAGGAATGCCGTTTTGACATCCATCTGCCAAATCTCATAATCATAGTATGCGGCAATTTCTAACATGATTCGGACGGACTTCAGCTTCGCTACGGGTGAGAAAGTCTCATCGTAGTCAACCCCTTGAACTTGTCGATAACCCTTAGCGACAAGTCGAGCCTTATAGATGGTCACATTACCATCTGCGTCTGTCTTCTTCTTAAAGATCCATTTGTTTTCTATGGCTCACCGATCATCGGGCAAGTTAGTCAAAGTCCATACTTCATTTTCATACATGGATCCTATCTCGGATTTCATGGCTTCTAGCCATTTGTTGGAATCCGGGCCCGCCATCGCTTCTTCATAGTTCGAAGGTTCACCGTTGTCTAACAACATGATTTCCAGGACAGGGTTGCCGTACCACTCTGGTGCGGAACGTGTCCTTGTGGACCTACGAAGTTCAGCAGTAACTTGATCCGAAGCTTCATGATCATCATCATTAACTTCCTCCCCAGTCGGTGCAGGCACCACAGGAACATCTTCCCGTGCTGTGCTACTTTCCGGTTCGGAAGGGGTGACTATCACCTCATCAAGTTCCACTTTCCTCCCACTCAATTCTTTCGAGAGAAATTCTTTCTCCAGAAAGGACCCATTCTTGGCAACGAAGATCTTGCCTTCGGATCTGAGGTAGAAGGTATACCCAATAGTTTCCTTAGGGTATCCTATGAAGACGCATTTCTCCGACTTGGGTTCGAGCTTTTCAGGTTGAAGTTTCTTGACATAAGCATCGCATCCCCAAACTTTTAGAAACGACAGCTTAGGTTTCTTCCCAAACCATAATTCATACGATGTCGTCTCAACGGATTTCGACGGAGCCCTATTTAAAGTGAATGCGGCAGTCTCTAAAGCATAGCCCCAAAATGAGAGCGGTAAATCGGTAAGAGACATCATAGATCGCACCATATCCAATAGAGTGCGATTACGACGTTCGGACACACCGTTTCGCTGTGGTGTTCCAGGCGGCGTGAGTTGTGAAACGATTCCACATTTCCTTAAGTGCGCACCAAATTCGTGACTTCAATATTCTCCACCACGATCTGATCGTAAGAATTTTATTTTTCTGTCACGTTGATTCTCAACCTCACTCTGAAATTCCTTGAACTTTTCAAAGGTTTCAGACTTGTGTTTCATTAGGTAGACATACCCATATCTACTTAAATCATCAGTGAGAGTGAGAACATAACGATATCCTCCGCGAGCCTCAACACTCATTGGACCGCACACATCGGTATGTATGATTTCCAATAAGTTGGTTGCTCGCTCCATTGTTCCAGAGAACGGAGTCTTGGTCATCTTACCCATGAGGCATGGTTCGCACGTGTCAAATGATTCATAATCAAGAGACTCCAAAAGTCCATCTGCATGGATCTTCTTCATGCGCTTGACACCAATGTGACCAAGGCGGCAGTGCCACAAGTATGTGGGACTATCGTTATCAACTTTACATCTTTTGGTATTCACACTATGAATATGTGTAACATCACGTTCGAGATTCATCAAGAATAAACCATTGACCAGCGGGGCATGACCATAAAACATATCTCTCAAATAAATAGAACAACCATTATTCTCGGATTTAAATGAGTAGCCATCTCGAATTAAACGAGATCCAGATACAATGTTCATGCTCAAAGCTGGCACTAAATAACAATTATTGAGGTTTAAAACTAATCCCGTAGGTAGATGCAGAGGTAGCGTGCCGACGGCGATCACATCGACCTTGGAACCATTCCCGACGCGCATCGTCACCTCGTCCTTTGCCAGTCTCCGTTTATTCCGCAGTTCCTGTTTTGAGTTACAAATATGAGCAACCGCACCGGTATCAAATACCCAGGAGCTACTACGAGTACTGGTAAGGTACACATCAATTACATGTATATCACATATACCTTTGGTGTTGCCGGCCTTCTTGTCCGCTAAGTATTTGGGGCAGTTCCGCTTCCAGTGACCACTTCCCTTGCAATAAAAGCACTCAGTCTCAGGCTTGGGTCCATTCTTTGACTTCTTCCCGGCAACTGGCTTACCGGGCGCGGCAACTCCCTTGCCGTCCTTCTTGAAGTTCTTCTTACCCTTGCCCTTCTTGAACTTAGTGGTTTTATTCACCATCAACACTTGATGTTCTTTTCTGATCTCCACCTCCGCTGATTTCAGCATCGAATATACCTCAGGAATGGTCTTTTCCATCCCCTGCATATTGAAGTTCATCACAAAGCTCTTGTAGCTTGGTGGAAGCGACTGAAGGATTCTATCAATGACCGCGTCATCCGGGAGATTAACTCCCAGCTGAGACAAGCGGTTGTGTAACCCAGACATTCTGAGTATGTGCTCACTAACAGAACTATTCTCCTCCATTTTACAGCTAAAGAACTTGTCGGAGACTTCATATCTCTCGACCCGGGCATGAGCTTGGAAAACCATTTTCAGCTCTTCGAACATCTCATATGCTCCATGCTTCTCAAAACGCTTTTGGAGCCCCGGTTCTAAGCTGTAAAGCATGCCGCACTGAACGAGGGAGTAATCATCAACACGTGATTGCCAAGCGTTCATAACGTCTTGGTTCTCTGGGATTGGTGCTTCACCTAGCGGTGCTTCTAGGACATAATCTTTCTTGGCTGCTATGACGATGATCCTCAGGTTCCGGACCCAGTCCGTATAGTTGCTGCCATCATCTTTCAGCTTGGTTTTCTCTAGGAACGCGTTGAAGTTGGGACAACATGGGCCATTTGATCTACAAGACATATTGTAAAGATTTTAGACTAAGTTCATGATAATTAAGTTCATATAATCAAATTATTCAATGAACTCCCACTCAGATAGACATCCCTCTAGTCATCTAAGTGAAACATGATCCGAGTTAACTAGGCCGTGTCCGATCATCACGTGAGACGGACTAGTCAAGATCGGTGAACATCTCCATGTTGATCCTATCTTCTATACGACTCATGCTCGACCTTTCGGTCCTCCGTGTTCCGAGGCCATGTCTGTACATGCTAGGCTCGTCAAGTCAACCTAAGTGTATTGCGTGTGTTCCGAGGCCATGTCTGTACATGCTAGGCTCGTCAACACCCGTTGTATGCGAACGTTAGAATCTATCACACCCGATCATCACGTGGTGCTTCGAAACAACGAACCTTCGCAACGGTGCACAGTTAGGGTGAACACTTTCTTGAAATTATTAGTAGGGATCATCTTACTTACTACCGTCGTTCTAAGCAAATAAGATGCAAAACATGATAAACATCACATGCAATCAAATAGTGACATGATATGGCCAATATCATTTTGCTCCTTTGATCTCCATCTTCGGGGCACCATGATCATCTTCGTCACCGGCATGACACCATGATCTCCATCATCATGATCTCCATCATTGTGTCTTCATGAAGTTGTCACGCCAACGATTACTTCTACTTCTACGGCTAACACGTTTAGCAATAAAGTAAAGTAATTTACATGGAGTTATTCAATGACACGCAGATCATACAAAATAATAAAGACAAATCCTATGGCTCCTGCCGGTTGTCATACTCATCGACATGCAAGTCGTGATTCCTATTACAAGAATATGATCAATCTCATACATCACATATATCATTCATCACATCTTCTGGCCATATCACATCACATAGCACATGCTGCAAAAACAAGTTAGACGTCCTCTAATTGTTGTTGCAAGTTTTTACGTGGCTTGAATAGGTTTCTAGCAAGAACGTTTCTTACCTACGTAAAACCACAACATGATGTGCCAATTTCTATTTACCCTTCATAAGGACCCTTTTCATCGAATCCGTTCCGACTAAAGTGGGAGAGACAGACACCCGCTAGCCACCTTATGCAACTAGTGCATGTCAGTCGGTGGAACCTGTCTCACGTAAGCGTACGTGTAAGGTCGGTCCGGGCCGCTTCATCCCACAATAACGCCGAAACAAGATAAGACTAGTAGCAGCAAGAAGAATTGGCAACATCTACGCCCACAACTGCTTTGTGTTCTACTCGTGCATAGTTACTACGCATAGGCCTGGCTCATGATGCCACTGTTGGGGATCGTAGCAGAATTTTAAAATTTTCCTACGCTCACCAAGATCCATCTATGGAGTATACTAGCAACGAGGGGAAAGGAGTGCATCTACATACCCTTGTAGATCGCGAGCGGAAGCGTTCCAATGAACGAGGTTGATGGAGTCGTACTCGCCGTGATCCAAATCACCGATGACCGAGTGCCGAACGGACGGCACCTCCGCGTTCAACACACGTACGGAGCAGCGACGTCTCCTCCTTCTTGATCCAGCAAGGGGGAAGGAGAGGTTGATGGAGATCCAGCAGCACGACGGCGTGGTGGTGGATGTAGCGGGATCTCGGCAGGGCTTCGCCGAGCTTCTGCGAGAGGGAGAGGTGTTGCAGGGGAGGAGGGAGGCGCCAAAGGCTGTAGTACTGCTGCCCTCCCTCCCCCCCTTTATATAGGAACCCTGGGAGGGGGGGCGCCGGCCAGGAACCCATCTGGATGGGGGGAGGCGGCCAGGGGGAGACTTGCCCCCCAAGGCAAGTGGGGCGCCCCCCCACCCTAGGGTTTCCAACCCTAGGCGCAGGGGGGAGGCCCATGGGGGGCGCCCCAGCCCACTAAGGGCTGGTTCCCTTCCCACTTCAGCCCATGGGGCCCTCCGGGATAGGTGGCCCAACCCGGTGGACCCCCGGGACCCTTCCGGTGGTCCCGGTACAATACCGGTGACCCCCAAAACTTTCCCGGTGGCCGAAACTTGACTTCCTATATATAATTCTTCACCTCTGGACCATTCCGGAACTCCTCGTGACGTCCGGGATCTCATCCGGGACTCCGAACAACTTTTGTGTTTCCGCATACTCATATCTCTACAACCCTCGCGTCACCGAACCTTAAGTGTGTAGATCCTACGGGTTCGGGAGACATGCAGACATGACCGAGACGCCTCTCCGGTCAATAACCAACAGCGGGATCTGGATACCCATGTTGGCTCCCACATGTTCCACGATGATCTCATCAGATGAACCACGATGTCGAGGATTCAATCAATCCCGTATACAATTCCCTTTGTCAATCGGTATGTTACTTGCCCGAGATTCGATCGTCGGTATCCCAATACCTTGTTCAATCTCGTTACCGGCAAGTCTCTTTACTCGTACCGCAATGCATGATCCCGTGACTAACTCCTTAGTCACATTGAGCTCATTATGATGATGCATTACCGAGTGGGCCCAGAGATACCTCTCCGTCATACGGAGTGACAAATCCCAGTCTCGATCTGTGCCAACCCAACAGACACTTTCGGAGATACCCGTAGTGTACCTTTATAGTTACCCAGTTACGTTGTGACGTTTGGCACACCCAAAGTACTCCTACGGTATTCGGGAGTTGCATGATCTCATGGTCTAAGGAGAAGATACTTGACATTGGAAAAGCTCTAGCAAACGAACTACACGATCTTTGAGCTATGCTTAGGATTGGGTCTTGTCCATCACATCATTCTCCTAATGATGTGATCCCGTTATCAATGACATCCAATGTCCATAGTCAGCAAACCATGACTATCTGTTGATCAACGAGCTAGTCAACTAGAGGCTTACTAGGGACACATTGTGGTCTATGTATTCACACATGCATTACGATTTCCGGATAACACAATTATAGCATGAACAATAGACAATTACCATGAACAAAGAAATATAATAATAACCATTTATTATTGCCTCTAGGGCATATTTCCAACACTTTGGATATCCGCCAGGCCAGCCGTGGCCATAGACCAACTTAGGCCAATAGCCTAAGCTTGGGGGAGTACGTATTTCTCACCGACATTACCTTCATGTTCACACACTCATTGCTAGTTGTCGGTGCTCATACTTTTTCATTGTACTATCCATGCTAGTTTATTTTCTTTTTCTTGCTTTCTTCTTGTGTGTTCGAAAAACTTTAAGAAAACCAAAAAAATAGTAGTAGCTTTTAGCTAGTTTACTTTCTTGGTGTAGTAGTAATAATTAAAAGAAAACCCAAAAAGATTTCCTGTTCTTCTTTTTGTTTTTTGTTTGTTGGGAGCTTTCCCATGTAAATAGTTTTATTTCTTTTCTTTTCTTTGGGGATCGATAGGAGAAGACCATAATGAAATTGTTAAAGTGGCTCTTATATGCATTATTGTTGATTTAACCAAGAGCCCATATTGCCTTGTCTTCTCCTGTTTATCAGATGTTTGCAGATTCCAGCTTAGTCCAATGCACGTGCACTATTAATACACATCGTTCGGTCGTGCAAGTGAAAGGCAATAATGACAATTTATGATGGACTGATTGAGATGAGGGAAGCTGGTATGAACTCAACCTCTCTTGCTTTTGTAAATATGATTTGTTCATCATTCCTGATTCAGCCTATTATGAATAAACATGTTTGCAATGACATTTAGAGATTATAGTCTCTTATGCCATGCTTAATTAGCTAGGAGTTTATAATGGTTTATCTTGCATGCCAACATGCTATTAAAATGGTTGTGATGTGGTATGATAGGGTGGTATCCTCCTTTGAATGATTCGAGTGAATTGACTTGGCACATGTTCACACATGTAGTTGAAACAAAATCAACATAGCCTCCACGATATTTATGTTCATGGTGGATTATATCCTACTCATGCTTGCACTCAATGTTTATAAATTTTAATGCATGTTCATGACTGTTGTCGCTCTCTAGCTGGTCGCTTCCCAGTCTTTTTCTAGCCTTCACTTGTACTAAGCGGGAATACTGCTTGTGCATCCAATCCCTTAAACCCCAAAGTTATTCCATATGAGTCCACCATATCTTCCTATATGCGGTATCTACCTGCCGTTCCAAGTAAATTTGTATGTGCCAAACTCAAAACCTTCAAATGAAATTCTGTTTTGCATGCTCGAATAGCTCATGTATCAACTAGGGTTGTCTGTATCTTCCATGCTAGGCGGGTTATTCTCAAGAGGAGTGGACTCCGCTCCTTACTCATGAGAAAATGGCTGGTCACCGGGATGCCCAGTCCCATGCTTTAAGCAAATCAAATCAAAATAATTGCAAACAAAACTCCCCCAGGGATGTTGTAGTTGGAGGCACTCGTTGTTTCGAGCAAGCCATGGATTGATGCTTGTTGGGGGTGGGGGAGTATGAACATTACCATTCTGCTTGGGAACCGCCTATAATGTGTGTAGCATGGAAGATATCGCCATCTCTTGGTTGTTATGTTGACAATGAAAGTATGCCGCTCAAAATATTATTTATCTCTATTTCAAAAATCGAGCTCTGGCACCTCTACAAATCCCTGCTTCCCTCTGCGAAGGGCCTATCTATTTACTTTTATGTTGAGTCATCACCCTCTTATTAAAAAGCACCAGCTGGAGAGCACCGCTGTCATTTGCATCCATTACTGTTAATTTATATTGGGTATGACTATGACTGGATCTGTTTTACCATGAATTACAATGTTTAGTCAGTCCTTGATCTTCAAAGGTGCTCTGCATTTATGTTTTGCGGTCTCAGAAAGGGCTAGTGAGATACCATCTTGTTATATCATATTATGATTGTTTTGAGAAAGTGTTGTCATCCGAGATTTATTATTATTGCTCGCTAGTTGATTATGCCATTGATATGAGTAAACATGATACCTAAGTGTTATTGTGAATATGGTTAGTCATAATCTTTGCTGAAAACTTGAATGCTGGCTTTACATATTTACAACAAGAAGAGCAAACAGAGTTTGTAAATGTTTTTCTTTATCACTTTCAGTTTATCAACTGAATTGCTTGAGGACAAGCAAAGGTTTAAGCTTGGGGGAGTTGATACGTCTCCGCCGTATCTACTTTTCCAAACACTTTTCCCCTTGTTTTGGACTCTAACTTGCATGATTTGAATGGAACTAACCCGGACTGACGCTATTTTCAGCAGAATTGCCATGGTGTTATTTTTGTGCAGAAACAAAAGTTCTCGGAATGACCTGAAACTCCACGGAGATTATTTTTGGAAATAATAAAAAATACTGGCGAAAGAATCAAGGCCAGGGGCCCACACACTGTCCACGAGGGTGGGAGGCGCGCCTGCTCCCCTGAGCGCGCCCCCCTGCCTCGTGGCCCCCTGGTGCTCCACCGACCTCAACTCCAACTCTATATATTCACGTTCGGGGAGAAAAAAATTAGAGAGAAGAATTCATCGCGTTATACGATACGGAGCCGCCGCCAAGCCCTAATCTCTCTCGGGAGGGCTGATCTGGAGTCCGTTCGGGGCTCCGGAGAGGGGAATCCGTCGCCGTCGTCATCATCAACCATCCTCCATCACCAATTTCATGATGCTCACCGCCGTGCGTGAGTAATTCCATCATAGGCTTGCTGGACGGTGATGGGTTGGATGGGATTTATCATGTAATCGAGTTAGTTTTGTTAGGGTTTGATCCCTAGTATCCATTATGTTCTGAGATTGATGTTGCTATGACTTTGCTATGCTTAATGCTTGTCATAGGGCCCGAGTGCCATGATTTCAGATCTGAACCTATTATGTTTTCATGAATATATGTGAGTTCTTGATCCTATCTTGCAAGTCATTAGTCACCTACTATGTGTTATGATCCGGCAACCCCGAAGTGACAATAATCGGGACCCCTCCCGGTGATGACCATAGTTTGAGGAGTTCATGTATTCACCGTGTGTTAATGATTTGGTCCAGTACTCTATTAAAAGGAGGCCTTAATATCCCTTAGTTTCCACTAGGACCACGCTGCCACGGGAGGGTAGGACAAAAGATGTCATGCAAGTTCTTTTCCATAAGCACGTATGACTATATTCGGAATACATGCCTACATTACGTTGATGAATTGGAGCTAGTTCTGTGTCACCCTATGTTATGACTGTTACGTGATGAACCGCATCCGGCATAATTATCCATCACCAATCCAATGCCTACGAGCTTTTCACATATTGTTCTTCGCTTATTTACTTTTCCGTTGCTGCTGTTACAATCACTACAAAACTATCACTGTTACTTTTGCCACCGTTACCGCTACTATCATACTACTTTGCTACTAAATACTTTGCTGCAGATATTAAGTTATCCAGGTGTAGTTGAATTGACAACTCAACTGCTAATACTTGAGAATATTCTTTGGCTCCCCTTGTGTCGAATCAATAAATTTGGGTTGAATACTCTACCCTCGAAAACTGTTGCGATCCCCTATATATACTTGTGGGTTATCATGCTTCGATGGAGATCAAGGTGTCAAGCCGGTGACGATGGAGATCATGACGGTGCTTTGGAGATGGAGATCAAAGGCACAAGATGATGATGGCCATATCATGTCACATATTTTGATTGCATGTGATGTTTATCTTTTATGCATCTTATTTTGCTTAGTACGGCGGTAGCATTATAAGATGATCCCTCAGTAAATTTCAAGGTAGAAGTGTTCTCCCTGAGTGTGCACCGTTGCTACAGTTCATCGTGCCGAGACACCACATGATGATCGGGTGTGATAAGCTCTACATTCACATACAACGGTGCAAGCCAGTTTTGCACGTGCAGAATACTCGGGTTAAACTTGACGAGCCTAGCATATGCAGATATGGCCTCGGAACACTGAGACCGAAAGGTCGAACGTGAATCATATAGTAGATATGATCAACATAGAGATGTTCACCATTGAAAACTACTCCATCTCACGTGATGATCGGACATGGTTTAGTTGATATGGATCACGTGATCATTTAGATGACTCGAGGGATGTCTATCTAAGTGGGAGTTCTTAAGTAATATGATTAATTGAAACTTAATTTATCACAAACTTATTCCTGATAGTATTTGCATATCTATGTTGTAGATCAATAGCTCGCGATATAGCTTCCTTATTTTTTGATATGTTCCTAGAGAAAAATAAGTTGAAAGATGATAGTAGCAAAGATGCGGACTTGGTCCGTGATCTGAGCATTATCCTCATTGCTGCACAGAAGAATTATGTCCTTGATGAACCACTAGGTGATAGACCTATGGCAGGAGCAGATGCAGACGTTATGAACGTTTGGCTAGCTCAATATGATGACTACTTAATAGTTTAGTGCGACATGCTTTACGACTTAGAATCGGGACTTCAAAAATGTTTTTAATGCCACGGAGCATATGAGATGTTCCAAGAGCTAAAATTGGTATTTCAGACTCATGCCTGTGTCGGGAGGTATGAGACCTCCGACAAGTACTTTGCCTACAAGATAGAGGAGAATAGCTCAGCCAGTGAGCATGTGCCCAGAATGTCTGAGTACTACAAATCGCTTGAATCAAGTGGGAGTTAATCTTCCAGATAAGATAGTGATTGACAGAGTTCTCTAGTCACTATCACCAATTACTGGAACTTCATGATGAACTATAATATGCAAGGGATGGCGAAAATGATTCATGAGCTCTTCGTGATGCTGAAATCAACGAAGGTAGAAATAAAGAAAAAGCATCAATTGTTGATGGTTAACAAGACCACTAGTTTCAAGAAAAAGGGCAAGGGAAAGAGAGGGAACTTCAAGAAGAATGGCAAGCAAGTTGCCACTCTCGGGAAGAAGCCCAAGTCTGGACCTAAGCCTGAAACTGAGTGCTTCTATTGCAAAGGGACTGGTCACTTGAAGCGGAACTGCCCCAAGTATTTGGCGGATAAGAAGGATAGCAAAGTGAACAATTGTATATTTGATATACAGATTAGTGATGTGTACCTTACTAGTGTTCGTAGTAGCCCCTGGGTATTTGATACCGGTTCAGTTGCTAAAATTAGTAACTCGAAACAGGAGTTGCAGAATGAACAAAGACTAGTTAAAGGTGAGGTGATGATGTGTGCTGGAAGTGATTCCAAGGTTGATACGATCACCATCGCACACTCCCTCTACCTTTGGGATTAGTGTTGAACCTAAAATAAATGTTATTTGGTCTTTGTGTTAAGCATGAATATGATTAGATCATGTTTATTGCAAATGCTTATTCATTTAAGTCAGAGAATAATTGTTGTTCTATTTACATGAATAAAACCTTCTGTGGTCATACACCCAAGGTAAATGGTTTATTGAATCTCGATCATAGTGATACACATATTCATAATATTGATGCCAAAAGATGCCAAGTTGATAATGATAGTGCAACATATTTGTGCCACTGCCGTTTAGGTCATATTGGTGTAAAGGGCATGAAGAAACTCCATGTAGATGGTCTTTTGGAATCACTTGATTATGAATCATTTGATACTTGCGAACCATGCCTCATGGGCAAGATGACTAAAACTCCGTTCTTCGGAACAATGGAGCAAGCTACTGACTTATTGGAAATAATACATACTGATGTATGCGGTTTGATGAGTGTTGAGGCTCGCGGCGGGTATCGTTATTTTCTAACCTTCACATATGATTTGAGTAGATATGGGTATATCTACTTAATGAAACACAAGTCTGAAACATTTGAAAAGTTCAAAGAATTTCAGAGTGAAGTGGAGAATCATCATAACAAGAAAATAAAGTTTCTACGATCTGATCGCGGAGGCGAATATTTGAGTTACGAGTTTGGCCTTCATTTAAAACAATGTGGAATAGTTTCACAACTCACGCCACCTGGAACACCACAGCGTAATGGTGTGTCCGAACGTCGTAACCGTACTTTATTAGATATGGTGCGATCTATGATGTCTCTTACCAATTTACCACTATCGTTTTGGGGTTATGCATTAGAGACAGATGCATTCACTTTAAATAGGGCACCATCTAAATACGTTGAGACGACACCATATGAATTGTGGTTTGGCAAGAAACCTAAGCTCTCATTTCTTAAAGTTTGGGATTGCGATGCTTATGTGAAAAAGCTTCAGCCTGATAAGCTCGAACCCAAACCGGAGAAGTGCGTCTTCATAGGATACCCAAAAGAGTCTGTTGGGTACACCTTCTATCACAGATCCGAAGGCAGGATCTTTGTTGCTAAGGATGGATCCTTTCTAGAGAAGGAGTTCCTCTCGAAAGAAGTGAGTGGCAGGAAAGTAGAACTTGATGAGGTAATTGTACCTACTCTTGAACTGGAAAGTAGTTCATCACAGAAATCAGTTCCAGTGATGCCTACACCAATTAGTGAGGAAGCTAATGATGATGATCATGAAACTTCAGATCAAGTTACTACCAAACTTCGTAGGTCAACCAAAGCACGTTCCGCACTAGAGTGGTACGGTAATCCCGTTCTGGAAGTCATGTTACTAGACCATGACGAACCTACAAACTATGAGGGAGCGGTGATGAGCCCAGATTCCGCAAAATGGCTTGAGGCCATGAAATCTGAGATAGGATCCATATATAAGAACAAAGTGTGGAATTTGGTGGACTTGCCTGATGATCGGCAAACCATTGAGAATAAATGGATCTTCAAGAGGAAGATGGACACTGATGGTAGTGTTACTATCTACAAAGCTCGACTTGTCGCGAAAGGTTTTCGACAAGTTCAAGCTGTTGACTGCGATGAGATTTTCTCACTCGTAGCGATGCTTAAGTCTGTCCGAAACATGTTAGCAATTGCTGCATTTTATGAAATCTGGCAAATGGATAACAAAAATGCATTCCTTAATGGATTTATTAAACAAGAGTTGTATATGATGCAACCAGAAGGTTTTGTCAATCCTAAAGGTTCTAACAAAATGTGCAAGCTCCAGCATTCCATCTGTGGACTGGTGCAAGCATCTCGGAGTTGGAATATACGCTTTGATGAGTTGATCAAAGCATATAGTTTTATACAGACTTGCGGTGAAGCCTGTATTTACAAGAAATTGAGTGGGAGCACTACAGCCTTTCTGATAAGTATATGTGAATGACATATTGTTGATCAGAAATGATGTAGAATTTTCTAGAATGCATAAAGAAGTATTTGAAAGGAGTTTTTCAAAGAAAGACCTCCGTGAAGCTGCTTACGTATTGAGCATCAAGATCCATAGAGATAGATCCAGACGCTTGATAAGACTTTCAATGAGTACATACCTTGATTAGATTTTGAAAGAGTTCAAAATGGATTAGTCAAAGAAGGAGTTCTTGCCTGAGTTGTAAGGTATGAAGTTGTGTAAGACTCAAAACCCGACCATGGCAGAAAATAGAGAAAGAATGAAAATCATTCCCTATGCCTCTGCCATAGGTTTTATAAAGTATGCCATGCTGTATAACAAACCTATTGTGTACCTTGCCATAAGTTTGGCAAGGGGGTACAATAGTGATCCAGGAGTGGATCACTTGACAGCGGTCAAAGTTATCCTTAGAGGACTAAGGAAACATTTCTTGGTTATGGAGGTGATAAAGAGTTCGTCGTAAAGAGTTACGTCGATGCAAGCTTTTACACCGATCCGGATGACTCTAAGTCTCAATCTGGATACATATTGAAAGTGGGAGCAATTAGCTAGAGTAGCTTCGTGCAGAGCATTGTAGACATAGAAATTTGCAAAATATATACGGATCTGAATGTGTCAGACCCATTGACTAAACTTCTCTCACAAGCAAAACATGATCACACCTTAGTACTCTTTGGGTGTTAATCACATAGCGATGTGAACTAGACTATTGACTCTAGTAAACCCTTTTGGGTATTAGTCACATGGCGATGTGAACTATAGAGTGTTAAATCACATGATGATGTGAACTAGATTACTAACTCTAGTGCAAGTGGGAGACTGAAGGAAATATGCCCTAGAGGCAATAATAAAGTTGTTATTTTATATTTCCTTATATCATGATAAATGTTTATTATTCATGCTAGAATTGTGTTAACCGGAAACTTAGTACATGTGTGAATACATAGACAAACAGAGTGTCCCTAGTATGCCTCTACTTGACTAGCTCGTTAATCAAAGATGGTTAACTTTTCTAACCATAGACATGTGTTGTCATTTGATGAACAGGATCACATCATTAGAGAATGATGTGATGGACAAGACCCATCTGTTATCTTAGCATTATGATCGTTTAGTTTTATTGCTATTGCTTTCTTCATGACTTATACATGTTCCTCTGACTATGAGCTTATGCAACACCCGAATACCGGAGGAACACCTTGTGTGCTATCAACTGTCACAACGTAACTGGGTGATTATAAAGATGCTCTACAGGTGTCTCTGATGTTGTTGGTTGAGTTGGCATAGATCGATATTAGGATTTGTCACTCCGAGTATCAGAGTGGTATCTCTGGGCCCTCTCGGTAATGCACATCACTATAAGCCTTGCAAGCAATGTGACTAATGAGGTAGTTACGGGATGATGCATTATGGAACAAGTAAAGAGACTTGCCGGTAACGAGATTGAACTAGGTATGATGATACCGACGATCGATTCTCGGGCAAGTAACATACCGATGACAAGGGGAACAACGTATGTTGTTATGCGATTTGACCGATAAAATATCTTCGTAGAATATGTAGGAGACAATATGAGCATCCAGGTTCCGCTATTGGTTATTGACCGGAGATGTGTTTTGGTCATGTCTACATAGTTCTCAAACCCGTAGGGTCTGCACGCTTAACGTTCGATGACGATTTGTATTATGAGTTATGTGATTTGATGACCGAAGTTTGTTCGGAGTCCCGGATGAGATCACAGACATGACGAGGAGTCTCGAAATGTTTGAGAGGTAAAGATTCATATATTGGAAGGTTACATTCAGACACCGGAATGGTTCGGGATGTTTCAGATGAGTTTCGGAGTACTGGGGGTTACCGGAACCCCTCCCAGGAAGTTAATGGGCCATCATGGGCCTTAGTGGAGAAGAGAGAGGGCCGGCCAGGAGGTGGCGCCCCCCTTGCCAATCCGAATTGGACAAGGGGGTGGGGGCGGCGCCCCCCCCCCCTTTCCCTCTCCTACTCCTCCTCTCTTTCCCCCTTTGCTACTCCGGAAAAGAAAAAAAAAGGAGAGGGGAATCCTACTTGGACTTGGGAGTCCTAGTAGGACTCCCCACACCTGGCGCGGCCCCCTTGGGCCGGCCACCTCTCCTCCCCCCTTTATATACGTGGGAGGGGGCACCCCAAAGACACACCAAGTATTCTCTTAGCCGTGTGCGGTGCCCCCCTCCATAGTTACACACCTCGATCATATTGTCGTAGTGCTTAGGCGAAGCCCTGCGCTTGTAATTTCATCATCACCTTCACCATGCCGTCATGCTGACGAAACTCTCCCTCGTCCTCAACTGGATTAAGAGCTCGAGGGACGTCGTTGAGCTGAACGTGTGCTAAACACGGAGGTGCCGTACGTTCGGTAATTGGATCAGTTGGATCGCGAAGACGTTTGACTACATCAACCGCGTTACTAAACGCTTCCGCTTTCGGTCTATGAGGGTACGTAGACACACTCTCCCCACTCGTTGCTATGCTTCTCCTAGATAGATCTTGCATGATCGTAGGATATTTTTTTGAAATACTACGTTCCCCAACAATGAAAAGTGACCTTGCTTTTATTGCAATAAATAACAGCCCCTGCAGTATTCAAGAAGGGTCTACCAAGGATAATCGACATGTTGTCGTCCTCGGGCATCTCAAGTATAACAAAGTCAGTCAAAATAGTAACATTAGCAACAACAACAGGCACATCCTCACAGATACCTATAGGTATGGCAGTTGATTTGTCAGCCATTTGCAAAGATATTTCAGTAGGTGTGAGTTTATTCAAATCAAGTCTTTTATATAAAGAGAAAGGCATAACACTAACACTAGCTCCTAAATCACACATAGCAGTTTTCACATAATTCTTTTTGATAGAGCAAGGTATAGTTGGTATTCCCGGATCTCCAAGTTGTTTAGGTACTCCATCTTTAAAAGTATAATTAGCAAGCATAGTGGAGATTTCAGCTTCCGGTATTTTTCTCTTATTTGTGATGATGTCTTTCATATACTTTGCATAAGGAGGCATTTTGAAGATATCAGTCAAGCGAGTACGCAAAAAGACTGGCCTCAACATTTCAGCAAAGTGTTCAAATTCTTCATCATCATTCTTTTTAGTTGACTTGGGTGGAAAAGGCATAGGTATTTGGACCCACGGTTCTCTTTCTTTACCGTGTTTTCTAGCAATGAAGTCTCTTTGATCATACCTTTTATTCTTAGGTTGTGGGTTATCAAGATCAACAAGTGGTTCTATCTCAACATCATTATCTGGTTCTTTTTCATTTGGTTGAGCATCTTCATGAACATCAGCATTATCTTTTTCAGTATCACTAGGTGGATGTTCATTGCCAGATTGAGTTTCAGCATCAGAGATAGAAGTTTCATTTTCATTATGAGGAGGTTTTTCTATTTCAGGTTCACTAGAAGCATGCAAAGTCCTATCATTGTTCTTCTTCTTTTTCTTTTTAGAAGGACTAGGTACATTAGCATTAATTCTTTGTGAGTCTTGTTTAATTCTTTTTGGGTGTCCCTCAAGATAAAGTGGTTCCTGAGTCATTTTACCTCCTCTAGTTGCAACTCTAACAGCAAAGTCATGCATATTATTATTCATTTCAGCAAGTAATTCTCTTTGAGATTTAGCAACTTGTTCTAACTGGGTTTGTACCATAGAAGCATGTTTTCCAACACCTCTAACATCATTTGAAGCAATCATATTAGAATTTTATTTCAATTGTTTCATAACATTTGCATTAAAGTGATCTTGTTTTCAAATGTAGCTTTCAAACTCATAAAGGCATTGACTAGGATGCATATTGTGAGGATTATCATTATCATTGAACTTCATTAAAGAATTTACCTCTACCACCTTAGGCAGTGGTGGTGTACTAAGCCCATGTATTTCTTCAATAGGAGGTAAAGTTTTGACATCCTCAGCTTTAATACCCTTTTCCTTCATAGATTTCTTTGCCTCTTGCATATCTTCAGGACTGAGATATAATATACCCCTCTTCTTCAGAGTGGGTTTAGCCGGTGGTTCAGGAAGAGTCCAATCATCATAGTTTTTCAATATATTATTCAATAGTTCTTCAGCTTGTCCAACAGTTCGTTCCCTGAAAACACAACCAGCACAACTATCTAGGAAGTCCATAGAAGCACCGGTTAGTCCATTATAGAAGATATCAAGTATTTCATTTTTCTTAAGAGGATGATCATGCAAAGCATTAAGTAACTGGCAAAGCCTCCCCCAAGCTTGTGGGAGACTCTCTTCTTTAGTTTGCACAAAATTAAATATTTCCTGTAAGGCAGCTTGTTTCTTATGAGCAGGAAAATATTTTTCAGAGAAGTAATAAATCATATCCCGGGGACTACGCACACAACCAGGAGCAAGAGTATTGTACCAAGATTTAGCATCACCCTTTAATGAGAACGGAAATAATTTGAGAATAAAGTAATAGCGAGTTTTCTCATCATGAGTAGAAAGGGTGGCTATGTCATTCAACTTAGTAAGATGTGCCACAACAGTTTCAGTTTCATAACTATGGAAAGGATCAGATTCAGCCAAAGTAATTAACTCTGGGTCGACATTGAATTCATAATCCTTATCATCAATAAAGATGGGTGAGGTAGCAAACTTAGGATCATATTTCATTCTAGCATTCAGAGATTTTTCTTTATACTTGCATAGTAATTTCTCTAGATCATTATGACGCCCCCGATTCGATCGTACACTAATCATGGACGCAAACGTGTACGATCAAGATCAGGGACTCACGGGAAGATATCACAACACAACTCTAAAAACATAATTAAGTCATCCAAGCATCATAATACAAGCCAGGGGCCTCGAGGGCTCGAATACAAGTGCTCGATCATAGACGAGTCAGCGGAAGCAACAATATCTGAATACAGACATAAAGTTAAACAAGGTGCCATAAGATGGCTAGCTCAAACTAGGATACAGATCGAAAGAGGCGCATGCCTCCTGCCTGCGATCCTCCTAAACTACTCCTGGTCGTCGGCGGCCTGCATGTAGTAGTAGGCACCCTCGGTGTAGTAGGGGTCGTCGTCGATGGTGGCGTCTGGCTCCTGGGCTCCAACATCTGGTTGCGACGTCCGAGAAGAAGAGGAAAAAGAGGAAAAAGAGGAAGCAAAGCAACCGTGAGTAATCATCCAAAGTACTCGCAAGCAAGGATCTACACTACATATGCATGGGTATCTGTGTAAGGGGCAATATCGGTGGACTGAACTGCAGAATGCCAGAATAAGAGGGGATAGCTAGTCCTGTCGAAGACTGCGCTTCTGGCAGCCTCCATCTTGCAGCATGTAGAAGAGAGTAGATGTGGTAAGGTCACCAAGTATCATCGTATAGCATAATCCTAGCCGGCGATCCCCTCCTCGTCGCCCTGTTAGAGAGCGATCACCGGGTTATATCTGGCACTTGGAAGGGTGTGTTTTATTAAGTATCCGGTTCTAGTTGTCATAAGGTCAAGGTACAACTCCGGGTCGTCCTGTTACCGAGGATCACGGCTATTCGAATAGATAAACTTCCCTGCAGGGGTGCACCACATTACCCGACACGCTCGATCCCTCTGGTCAGGCACACTTTCCTGGATCATGTCCGGCCTCGGGAGATCAACACGTCGCAGCCCTACCTAGGCTCAACAGAGATGTCAGCACGCCGGTCTAAATCCTATGCGCGCAGGGGTCTGGGCCCATCGCCCATTGCACACCTGCATGTTGTGTATGCGGCCGGAAGCAGACCTAGCCCCCTTAATACAAGCGCGGGCTTACGGTCCAATGCGGCGCGCGGCGCTTAGTCACTGACATCAAACAGAGCTTCGGCTGATACCACGACGCCGGTTGCCCATATCTTGTCCCACGTGGCGGTTAGTGCGTATAAGGTCGACGACCCAACTCAGATCAAATACCAAGATCTCGTTAAGTGTGTTATTATGAAGTAACCGCGGACGCCGACCAGGGCCAGGCCCACCTCTCACCTAGGTGGTCTCAACCTGCCCTGTCGCTCCGCCACAAAGTAACAGTCGGGGGCCGTCAGGAACCCAGGCCCACCGCTACCAGGATGGAGAAACCTGTCCTTTCAGCCCCCACATCAGAATCACTTGCGGGTACTCTATGAGCCGACCCGACTTTTAGTCACCACATGTATCATATAATATGTATGTAAGTATATACCCGTGATCACCTCCCGAGTGATCACGGCCCAGTAGTATAGCATGGCAGCCGGACAAGAATGTAGGGCCACTGATGGAATACTAGCATCCTATACTAAGCATTTAGGATTGCAGGTAAGGGTAACAACTGTAGCAACAATGACAGGCTATGCAGTAGAATAGGATTAACCGAAAGCAGTAACATGCTACACTACTCTCATGCAAGCAGTAGAGAGAAGGAATAGGTGATATCGGGAGATCAAGGGGGGCTTGCCTGGAAGCTTAGCCGAGAAGGAGGGGTCGTCAACACCGTAGTCGTACTGGGTAGCAGCGGCGTCGCTCTCGGTGTCTAGCGAGAGAAGAGGGGGAAGAAACAATAAATAAAATGCAAACATATGCATGATGATGCATGACATGACAATGAGCGGTGCTAGGTGTGCCCTAACGCGGTAGTAGGTGATACCGGCGAAGGGGGGAAACATCCGGGAAAGTATTCCTGGTGTTTCGCGTATTCGGACAGATGAACCGGAGGGGGAAAGTTGCGTGTTTGATATGCTAGGGATGTGTGGCGGACGAACGGGCTGCGTATTCGGATCCGTCTCGTCATTCTGAGCAACTTCCATGTACAAAGTATTTTCATCCGAGCTATGGTTTATTTTATATTAATTTTTAAAGATTTAATACATTTCTAGAACTAACAGACTATTTCATTCAAAATTGCATTTATGATGTCATCATGACGTCAGTGGTCAATGTTGACCGTTAACTAGTCAACTAATGTGTGGGTCCCGCATGTCATTGTCTAAGACTAACTAAACAAGTTTAATTAGTTTAGTTAATTGATTAGGTTAATTAAACACAATTAATTAAGTTAACTAATTTAGTTAGTTAATTAATTCATATTTTTATTTATTTATTTTAATTCTTTTTTATATTTTTTTAACGTTCTAGGGGTGGGGCCCCTTTGTCATAGGCCCCTGGGGGCCTAGCAGGCGAAACGGGCAGCGGGCGCCCGGGCGTTTGCGGGGAGCGGGCGGAACCCCATGAGCGTGCGGGCGCTGGCGGGCGCCACGCCCGAACGGGCAAAATCAGGGCGCGGGCGAGTGGCCCGCCGGAGCGCAGCCATGACGAGCCGGCCGCGGACGGCGCCGGTGAAGGGCGGCGGGTCGGCGATGCTGGGCAGTGGCGAGGCCACGACTAGGCGGGCAGTAGAGCTGCGGCTGTAGGAGGCGGCAGCAAACGAAGCGAGCAGCAGCAGCGGGGAGAGAGCGAGACGATGAGGACTCGGGGAGGGGCTTGCGGATGAGCGGTGCAAGCAGGAGCCGAGCGCGCGAGCGCGCGCAGGCGGCTTAGCGGGCAGGGAGCGGGGCAGAGAGGGGGGCGTGAAGCGACACAGCTGGCGGCAGGGGAAGGGGCAAAGCCACGGCGAGGGGTGGCCACGCGCAGTAGAGGAGGGAGGGCCGACGGGGGAAGGCAAGGCCGCGATGGACGGTGGCAGCAGTGGGCTGCGGCAAGGGCGCAGTGCAGGTGGCCGCGGCGAGGGCATGCGCGGGCGCGCGCGCGAGTGCGCGCGCACGGGGCGCAGCGAGCATGGCTACAGGAAGGACGACGGGCGCGGTGACCTGCATGGGAAAGAGGAGGAGGGGGGGAGGACGGGGCTCACCGAGCAAAGCGGGCTCGACGAGGAGTCGGGGTTGGCGCGACGGGGCGGAGGAGCTCCTCGCGACGAGCAGCGACGGCGGGGTGGTCCGGCGACGGGGAGGCCTTCGGGCGACGGTGGACGGCGAAGGGCAGGAGCAGGGTGTCGGGGCGACGAGATCAGGGTCGATCCCGATCCAGATCGGGGGAGGAGAGAGCGAGTGGGGGGGAAGTGGGGTATCGGTGGTTAGGGCTTGGGTCGCCTCAGGGGATAAGGGAGTGGGATGGGCCGGTCGGGCCAGTGAGCTGGCCGGCTGGGTCGTTTGGCCCAGTTGGCCAGGGGGGTCCTTTTGATTTTTTTATCTATTTCGTTTTGTTTCCA
Organism: Aegilops tauschii subsp. strangulata; assembly: GCF_002575655.3. Lineage (NCBI taxonomy): Eukaryota > Viridiplantae > Streptophyta > Magnoliopsida > Poales > Poaceae > Aegilops > Aegilops tauschii. The sequence goes on along the minus strand of NC_053039.3, from coordinate 384,525,110 downwards.
CTTTTCTTTTCTATTTTTATTTCATTTTGATTCATTATAGTTTTATAAAACCTAATAGCAAGTCCTGATTTAGAAATAATAATTATGTTACTGCCCCATTAATTTCGGGCAACTAAATAAGATAGTTTAATATTTTATAAAATAGAAAGGCATTTATTTAATCTTTTTACCTACAACTTTAGTTACCTAAGTGCAATTAAAACTTTTATAACAATGTGGTTTCTCCAACATGATTACCTATGTATTATCTGGCACGACCCGAACATTTTAGTTTTAACATTTGAAAACTTTCATCGTTTGACTTTAATTCAAATTGGAATTCGAATCGGTTTTAAACTAACATGAGTTTATCGATGGTAACCAAGGTGATGTGGCATCATTAGCAGAGGTTCACTGTAGCTTAGTTATCTGGGCGTCACAATCATCTCATCCCTACAAGCAAGAATATCTCTAGTTGTCTCCTCATTCATAACATAACCTTCCGGTACCTTAGGAAATTCATATCTAGGAAGGCTAGCTCTAGCAGGTGTTTCAGGAGTTTCAGTTTCAAGCTCATCATCAGATTCAATAACATCATGTTGTATTACTCTAGCAATTTGTTCATCAAGAAATTCACCAAGTGGCACATCATCATTATCAAGCATGGTACTAGCATCATCATAAGCATCATTCATAGTAGAAGTAGCATCATCAATAACTTGCGACATATTAGAATTGATAGCATGTGGTGGTGTTGTAAGTTTACTTATAACAGAAGGTGAATCCAAAGCAGAACTGGATGGCAGTTCCTTACCTTCCCTCGTCTTAGAGGAAAACATAGTAGTCTTAGCATCCTTCAGATTCTTCATAGTGATATGATAATAATCCCAACTGACTCAACAAATATAGCTATGCTACACGGCAACGGCGCCAGAAAAAGGTCTTGATAACCCACAAGTATAGGGGATCGCAACAGTTTTCGAGGGTAGAGTATTCAACCCAAATTTATAGATTCGACACAAGGGGAGCCAAAGAATATTTGAAGGTATTAGCAGCTGAGTTGTCAATTCAACCACACCTGGAGATTAATTATCTGCAGCAAAGTGATCAGTAGCAAAGTAGTATGATAGTTTTGATAGTAGTGACAACAGCAACGGTAACAGCAACAATGATAGCAGTATTTTTGTAGCAAGCGTAACAGTGATGATAGCAATAGTAACGTAGCAGAAACAATATAAGATAAATTCGTAGGCATTGGATCAGTGACTTGTTGGATGATATTCATCATGTGACAATTATAACCTAGGGAGATACGGCACTAGCTCCAGTTCGTCAATATAATGTAGGCATGTATTCCGTAAATAGTCATACGTGCTTATGGAAAGTACTTGCATGACATCTTTTGTCCTACCCTCCCGTGGCAGTGGGGTCCTATTGGAAACTAAGGGATATTAAGGCCTCCTTTTAATAGAGAACCGGAACAAAGCATTAACACATAGTGAATACATGAACTCCTCAAACTACGGTCATCACCGGGAGTGATCCCGACTATCGTCACTCCGGGGTTGCCGGATCATAACACGTAGTAGGTGACTATAACTTGCAAGATCGGATCTAGAACATGGATATAATGGTGATAACATAAACGGTTCAGATATGAAATTATGGTACCCAGGCCCAAAGTGACAAGCATTAAGCATGGCAAAGTCATAGCAACATCAATATTAGAACATAGTGGATACTAGGGATCAAGCCCTAACAAAACTAACTCGATTACATGATGAATCTCATCCAACTCCTCACCGACCAGCGAGCTTACGAAGGAATTACTCACTCCCGGTGGGGAGCATCATGGAATTGGCGATGGATAAGGGTTGATGATGACGAAGAACGAAGATGCCCCTCTCTGGAGCCCCAAACGGACTCCAGATCTGGCCTCCCGATGAAGAACATGAGGTGATGGCGGCTCCGTCCCGTGGATCATGATAATTCTTTCTCCCTGATTTTTTTCTGGAAAAATAGGATTTTATAGCGTCGGTTTCGGGGTCTGCGGGGCCACCAGGTGGGGACAACCCGCCTGGGCGCGCCAGGAGAGGAGGGCACGCCCTGGTGGGTTGTGCCCACCCAGGGGCCCCTCTCCGGTAGGTCTTGGCTCTAGAAATTCTTATTTATTATATACAAAATTCCTTGCAAAGTTTCGTTCCATTCCGAGAACTTTTATTTATGCACAAAAACAACACCATGGTAGTTCTGCTGAGAAGAACATCAGTCCGGGGTTAGTTTCATTCAAATCATACAAATTAGAGTCCAAAACAAGAGGAAAAGCGTTAGGAAAAGTAGATACGTTGGAGACGTATCAATAGTGATAAAGTAAAGCAATTACATGGCGTTTGCATTTCATACAATAAAGAGGCAACCATAATGTTGGGAACGCAGTAATTTCAAAAAAATTCCTACGATCACGCAAGATCTATCTAGGTGATGCATAGCAACGAGAGGGGAGAGTGTTGTCTACGTACCCTCGTAGATCGAAAGCGGAAGCGTTAAGTAACGCGGTTGATGTAGTCGAACGTCTTCGCGATCCAACCGATCAAGTAGCGAACGCACGGCACCTCCGCGATCTGCACACGTTCAGCTCGGTGACGTCCCATGAACTCTAGATCCAGCTGAGGTCGAGGGAGAGTTTCGTCAGCACGACGGCGTGATGACGGTGATGATGAAGTTACCGACGCAGGGCTTCGCCTAAGCACTGCAACGATATGACCGAGGTCGAAATCTATGGAGGGGGGCACCGCACACGGCTAAGACAACTGTCAACTTGTGTGTCTATGGGGTGCCCCCTCCCCCGTATATAAAGGAGGGAGGGAGGAGGAGGCCGGCCTAGAAGGGGGCGCGCGCCAAGGGGGGGCAATCCTACTCCAAGTAGGTTTGGCCCCCCTTTCCTATTCCTACTAGGAGAAGGAGGAAAGAGGAGGAGGGGAGAAGGAAAGTGGGGGCCGCCCCCAAAAACTAAACCAATTCGGTTTGGGCCTAGAGGGCGCGACCCACACCTTGCTTGCTGCCCTCTTTCTCCACTAGGGCCCAATAAGGCCTATAGACTCCCTGGGGGGTTCCGGTAACCTCCCGGTACTCCGAAAAATACCCGACACAATTCGGAACCCTTCCGGTGTCCGAATATAACCTTCCAATATATCAATCTTTATGTCTCGACCATTTCGAGACTCCTCTTCATGTCCGTGATCACATCCAGGACTCCGAACTACCTTTGGTACATCAAAACACATAAACTCATAATACCGATCGTCACCGAACGTTAAGCGTGCGGACCCTACAGGTTCGAGAACTATGTAGACATGACTGAGACTCACTTCCGGTCAATAACCAATAGCGGAACCTGGATGCTCATATTGGTTCCTACATATTCTACGAAGATCTTTATCGGTCAAACCGCATAACAACATACGTTGTTCCCTTTGTCATCGGTATGTTACTTGCCCGAGATTCGATCGTCGGTATCATCATACCTAGCTCAATCTCCTTATCGGCAAGTCTCTTTACTCGTTCCATAATGCATCATCCCGTAACTAACTGATTAGTCACATTGCTTGCAAGGCTTATAGTGATGTGCATTACCGAGAGGGCCCAGAGATACCTCTCCGACAATCAGAGTGACAAATCCTAATCTCGATCTATGCCAACTCAACAAACACCATCGGAGACACCTGTAGAGCATCTTTATAATCACCCAGTTATGTTGTGATGCTTGATAGCACACTAAGTGTTCCTCCGGTATTCGGGAGTTGCATAATCTCATAGTCAGAGGAACATGTACAAGTCATGAAGAAAGCAATAGCAATAAAACTAAATGATCATTATGCTAAGCTAACGGATGGGTCTTGTCCATCACATCATTCTCTAATTATGTGACCCCGTTCATCAAATGACAACACATGTCTATGGCTAGGAAACTTAACCATCTTTGATTAACGAGCTAGTCAAGTAGAGGCATACTAGGGACACTCCATTTGTGTATGTATTCACACATGTACTAAGTTTCCGGTTAATACAATTCTAGCATGAATAATAAACATTTATCATAAAATAAGGAGATAAATAGTATCTTTATTATTGCCTCTAGGGCATATTTCCTTCAGTCTCCCACTTGCACTAGAGTCAATAATCTAGTTCACATCACCATGTGATTTAACACCATAGTTCACATCTTTATGTGATTAACACCCATAGTTCACATCGCCATGTGACCAACACTCAAAAGGTTTACTAGAGTCAGTAATCTAGTTCACATCGCTATGTGATTAACACCCAAGAGTAATAAGGTATGATCATGTTTTGCCTGTGAGAGAAATTTTTAGTCTACGGGTCTGCAACATTCAGATCCGTATGTATTTTGCAAATTTCTATGTCTACAATACTCTGCACGGAGCTACTCTAGCTAATTTCTCCCACTTTCAATATGTATCTAGATCGATACTTAGAGTCATCCAGATCGGTGTCAAAGCTTGCATTGACGTAACTCTTTACGACGAACTCTTTGTCACCTCCATAACCGAGAAACATTTCCTTATTCCACTAAGGGTATCCTATGAAGACGCACTTCTCCGATTTGGGTTTGAGCTTATCGGTTTGAAACTTTTTCACACAAGCATCACAACCACAAACTTTAAGAAACGGCAGCTTTGGTTTCTTGCCAAACCATAGTTCATACGGTGTTGTCTCAAACGGATTTAGATGGTGCCCTATTTAACGTGAATGCAACTGTTTCTAATGTATAACCCCAAAACGATAGTGGTAAATCGGTAAGAGACATCATAGATCGCACCATATCTAATAAAGTACGGTCACGATGTTCGGACACACCATTCCACTGTGGTGTTCCAGGTGGCGTGAGTTGCGAAACTATTCCACATTGTTTCAAATGAAGACAAAACTCATAACTCAAATATTCACTTCCACGATCAGATCGTACAAACTTTATTTTCTTGTTATGATGATTTTCTAATTCACTCTGAAATTCTTTGAACTTTTCAAATGTTTCAGACTTATGTTTCATTAAGTAGATATACCTATATCTGCTCAAATCATCTGTAAAGGTTAGAAAGTAATGATACCCACCGCGAGCCTCAACACTCATCGGACCGCATACATCAGTATGTATTATTTCCAATAAGTCAGTTGCTCGCTCCATTGTTCCGGAGAACGGAGTCTTAGTCATCTTTCCCATGAGGCATGGTTCGCAAGCATCAAGTGATTCCAAAAGCCCATCAGCATGGAGTTTCTTCATGCGCTTTACACCAATATGACCTAAACGGCAGTGCCACAAATAAGTTGCACTATCATTATTAGACTTTGCATCTTTTGGCTTCAATATTATGAATATGTGTATCACTACGATCGAGATTCAATAAACCATTTGCATTGGGTGTATGACCATAGAATGTTTTTTTCATGTAAAAAGAACAACAATTATTCTCTGACTTAAATGAATAACCGTATCGCAATAAACATGATCCAATCATATTCATCCTCAACGCAAACACCAAATAACATTTATTTAGGTTCAACACTAATCCCGAAAGTATAGGGAGTGTGCGATGATGATCATATCAATCTTGGAACCACTTCCAACACACATTGTCACTTCACCCTTAACTAGTCTATGTTCATTCTCCAACTCCCGTTTTGAGTTACTACTCTTAGCAACTGAACCAGTATCAAATGCCGAGGGGTTGCTATAAACACTAGTAAAGTACACATAAATAACATGTATATCAAATATACCTTTGTTCACTCTGCCATCCTTCTTATCCGCCAAGTATCTAGGGTAGTCCACTTCCAGTGACCATTTCCATTGCAGTAGAAGCACTCAGTCTCAGGCTTAGGTCCAGACATGGGCTTTTTCACTTGAGCAGCAACTTGCTTGCCGTTCTTCTTGAAGTTCCCCTTCTATCCCTTTTCCCTTTTCTTCAAACTAGTGGTCTTGTTAACCATCAACACTTGATGCTCTTTACTGATTTCTACCTTCGTCGATTTCAGCATCGCGAAGAGCTCGGGAATTACTTTCGTCATCCCTTGCATATTATAGTTCATCAGGAAGTTCTAGTAACTTGGAGATAGTGACTAAAGAACTTTGTCAATTACTATCTTATCTGGAAGATTAACTCCCACTTGATTCAAGCAATTGTAGTACTCAGACAATCTGAGCACATGCTCATTGGTTGAGCTATTCTCCTCCATCCTGTAGGCAAAGTACTGTCAGAGGTCTCATACCTCTCGACACGGGCATGAGTCTGAAATACTAATTTCAACTCTTGGAACATCTTATATGCTCCATGACGTTCAAAATGTTTTGAAATCCCGGTTTTAAGCCGTAAAGCATGGTGCACTAAACTATCAAGTAGTCATCATACCAAGCTTTGCCAAACGTTCATAACATCTGCATATGCTCCTGCAACAGTTCTGTCACCTAGTGGTGCATCAAGGACATAATACTTCTGTGCAGCATTGAGGATAAACCTCAGATCACGGACCAAGTCCGTATCATTGCTACTATCATCTTTCAACTTATATTTCTCTAGGGACATGTAAAAAATAAACGGGGAGCTACATCACGAGCTATTGATCTACAACATAGATATGCTAATACTACCAGGACTAAGTTCATGATAAATTAAAGTTCAATTAAGCATATTACTTAAGAACTCCCACTTAGATAGACATCCCTCTAATCATCTAAGTGATCACGTGATCCATATCAACTAAACCATGTCCGATCATCACATGAGATGGAGTAGCTTTCAATGGTGAACATCACTATGTTGACCATATCTACTATATGATTCACGCTCGACATTTCGGTCTCAGTGTTCCAAGGCCATATCTGCATATGCTAGGCTCGTAAAGTTTAACCCGAGTATTCTGCGTGTGCAAAACTGGCTTGCACCCGTTGTATGTGAACGTAGAGCTTATCACACCTGATCATCACGTGGTGTCTTAGCACGACGAACTATCGCAACGGTGCATACTCAGGGAGAACACTTATACCTTGAAATTTAGTGAGAGATCATCTTATAATGCTACCGCCGAACTAAGCAAAATAAGATGCATAAAGGATAAACATCACATGCAATCAATATAAGTGATATGATATGGCCATCATCATCTTGTGCCTTTGATCTCCATCTCCAAAGCACCGTCATGATCACCATCGTCACCGGCTTGACACCTTGATCTCCATTGAAGCATCGTTGTCGTCTCGCCAACTATTGCTTCTACAACTATCGCTACCGCTCAATGATAAAGTAAAGCTATTACATGGGGAATGCATTTCATACAATAAAGCGACAACCATAAGGCTCCTGCCAGTTGCCGATAACTTTTACAAAACATGATCATCTCATACAACAATTTATATATCATCACGTCTTGACCATATCACATCACAACATGCCATGCAAAAACAAGTTAGATGTCCTCTACTTTGTTGTTGCAAGTTTTACGTGGCTGCTACGGGCTTAGCAAGAACCGTTCTTACCTACGCATCAAAAACCATAACGATTTTTCATCAAGTGTGTTGTTTTAACCTTCAACAAGGACAGGGCGTAGCCACACTCGATTCAACTAAAGCTGGAGAAACAGACACCCACAATCCACCTTTGTGTGAAGCACGTCAATAGAACCAGTCTTGCATAAGCGTACGCGTAATGTCGGTCTGAGCCGCTTCATCCAATAATACCGCCGAATCAAAGTATGACATGATGGTAAGCAGTATGACTATTATCGCCCACAACTCTTTGTGTTCTACTCGTGCATATAACATCTACGCATAGACCTGGCTCTGATGCCACTGTTGGGGAACGCAGTAATTTCAAAAAAAATCCTACGATCACGCAAGATCTATCTAGGTGATGCATAGAAACGAGAGGGGAGAGTGTTGTCTACGTACCCTCGTAAACCGTAAACGGAAGCATTATGTAACGCAGTTGATGTAGTCGAACATCTTCACGATCCAACCGATCAAGTACCAAACGCACGACACCTCCGCGATCTGCACACGTTCAGCTCGGTGACGTCCCACGAACTCTAGATCCAGCTGAGGTCGAGGGAGAGTTTCGTTAGCATGACGGCGTGATGACGGTGATGATGAAGTTACCGACATAGGGCTTCGCGTAAGCACTGCAACGATATGACCGAGGTGGAAATCTGTGGAGGGGGGCACCACACATGGCTAAGACAACTGTCAACTTGTGTGTCTATGGAGTGCCCCTTCCCCGTATATAAAGGAGGGAGGGAGGAGGAGGCTAGCCTAGAAGGGGGCGTGCGCCAAGGGGGGCAATCCTAGTCCAAGTAGGTTTGCCCCCCCCCCTTTCCTATTCCTACTAGGAGAAGGAGGAAAGAGGAGGAGGGGAGAAGGAAAGGGGGGCGGCCCCCAAACCCTAAACCAATTCGGTTTGAGCCTAGGGGGGGTGCGCCCCACACCTTGCTTGCTACCCTCTTTCTCCACTAGGGCCCAATAAGGCCCATAGACTTCCCGGGGGGTTCCGGTAACTTCCGGGTACTCCGAAAAATACCCGATACACTTCGGAACCCTTCCGGTGTCCGAATATAACCTTCCAATATATCAATCTTTATGTCTCGACCATTTCAAGACTCCTCGTCATGTCCGTGATCACACCTGGGACTCCGAACTACCTTCGGTACATCAAAACACATAAACTCATAATACCGTTTGTCACCGAACATTAAGCGTGCGGACCCTACGGGTTCGAGAACTATGTAGACATGACCGAGACTCACTTCTGGTCAATAACCAATAGCGGAACCTGGATGCTCATATTGGTTCCTACATATTCTACGAAGATCTTTATCGGTCAAACCGCATAACAACATACGATGTTCCCTTTGTCATCGGTATGTTACTTGCCCGAGATTCGATCGTCGGTATCATCATACCTAGTTCAATATCGTTACCGGCAAGTCTATTTACTCGTTTCGTAATGCATCATCCCGTAACTAACTGATTAGTCACATTGCTTGCAAGGCTTATAGTGATGTGCATTACCGAGAGGGCCCAGAGATACCTCTCCGACAATCGGAGTGACAAATCCTAATCTCGATCTATGCCAACTCAACAAACACCTTTGGAGACACCTGTAGAGCATCTTTATAAACACCCAGTTACGTTGTGACGTTTGATAGCACACAAAGTGTTCCTCCGGTATTCGGGAGTTGCATAATCTCATAGTCAGAGGAACATGTATAAGTCATGAAGAAAGCAATTGCAATAAAACTAAACGATCATTATGCTAAGCTAATGGATGGGTCTTGTCCATCACATCATTCTCTAATAATGTGATCCCATTCATCAAATGACAACACATGTCTATGGCTAGGAAACTTAACAATCTTTGATTAACGAGCTAGTCAAGTAGAGGCATACTAGGGACACTCTGTTTGTCTATGTATTCACACATGTACTAAGTTTTCGGTTAATACAATTCTAGCATGAATAATAAACATTTATCATGAAATAAGGAAATAAATAGTAACTTTATTATTGCCTCTAGGGCATATTTCCTTCACATAAGGCTCCTGCCGGTTGCCGATAACTTACAAAACATGATCATCTCATACAAAAATGTATATCACATCTTGTCTTGTGCATATCACATCGCAACATTCGCTGCAAAAACAAGTTAGACGTCCTCTACTTTTTTGTTGCAAGTTTTGCGTGGCTTCTATGGGTTTCTAGCAAGAACCGTTCTTACCTACGGCAAAAACCACAATGATGAATTATCAAGTTTGCTGTTTTAACCTTCTTCAAGGACCGGTCGCAGTCAAATTTGATTCAACTAAATTAGGAGAAACAGACACCTGCCAGCCACCTTTTATGCAAAACTAGTTGCATGTCAGTCGGTGGAACAGGTCTCATGTACGTGGACATATAAGGTTGGTCCGGGCCGCTTCATGCCACAATGCCGCCAAATCAAAATAAGACGTTGGTGGTAAGCAGTATGAACATCACCGCCCACAACTTCTTTGTGTTCTACTCGTGCATATAATCTACACATAGACCTGGCTCTGATGCCACTGTTGGGAATCGTTGCGTGGAAAATAAAGAAATTCTACGCACACGCAATGATCTATCAGTGGAGATGGATAGCAACGAGGGGGAGAGTGTGTCTACCTACCCTCATAAACCGTAAGCAAAAGTGTTTCACAACGCGGTTGATGTAGTCGAACTTTCTTCGCGCTCCTCCGATCGAGTACCGAACGTACGACACCTCCGAGTTATGCATGCGTTCAGCTCGGTGACATCCCTCGCCTTCTTGATACAGCAAGACATCGAGGTAGTAGATGAGTTTCGACAGCATGACGGTGTGGTGACGGTGATGGTGAAGTGATCTCTGCAGGGCTTCGCCTAAGCACTACGAAAATATGACCGAGGTAGTAAACGGTGGAGGGGGCGCCGCACACGGCTAGGCAATTGTCTGGTGTGTGCTAGGGGCGCCCCCAACATATATATATAGGTGGGAGGGGGAGGGGAGAGGCCAGGAGGCGCCCCAAGTAGGACCGAATCCTACTTGGGTTCCTCCTCAGCCGTGCGCCCCCCTGCCATAAGTGTCGGAGGGGGAAGGAAAGAGGAGGGGGAGAAAGGGGAGGGGAGGCCGAAACCCCCCCTTTCCTTTCTCTTCCCCTCTTTCCTTCTCCCCTGGTTTGGTCCATATGGTGTGCGCACCAGCCCCTGGTGGCTCGTGCGTTTCCCCTCTTGGCCCATAAGGCCCATATCTTTTGCCGGGGTGCCCAGAACCCCTTCCAGTGACCCGATATGTACCCGGTAACCTCCGGAACACTTCCGGTGTCCGAATACCATCGTCCTATATATCAATCTTTACCTCTCAACCACTTCGAGACTCCTCGTCATGTCCGTGATCTCATCCGGGACTCCGAACAACATTCGGTCACCAAATCACATAACTCATATAATACTATACCGTCATCGAACGTTAAGCGTGCGGACCCTACGGGTTCGAGAACTATGTAGACATGACCGAGACACCTCTCTGGTCAATAACAAATAGCGGAACCTGGATGCTCATATTGGCTCCTACAGATTCTATGAATATCTTTATCGGTCGAACTGTTATGACAACGTATGTAATTCCCTTTGTCCATGAGTATGTTACTTGCGCAAGATTCGATCGTCGATATCTTCATACCTAGTTCAATCTCGTTACCGGCAAGTATCTTTACTCATTCCGTAATACATCACCTCATGACCAACTCCTTAGTCATTTGCTTGCAAGCTTATGATGTGTATTAACGAGAGGGCCCAGAGATACCTCTCCGATACTTGGAGTGACAAATCCTAATCTCGATCTATGCCAAATCAATAAACACCTTCGGAGATGCATGTAGGGCATCTTTATAATCACCTAGTTAAGTTGTGACGTTTGATAGCACACAAGGCATTGCTCTAGTATCCGGGAGTTGCATAATCTCTTAGTCGAAGGAATATTTATTTGACATGAAGAAAGAAATAGTAATAAAACTGAACGATCATTATGCTAAGCTAACGGTTGGGTCTTGTCCATCACATCATTCTCCTAATGATGTGATCCCGTTATCAAATGACAAGTCATGTCCATGGTCAGGAAACCTTAACCATCTTTGATCAATGAGCTTGTCAACTAGAGGCTCACTAGGTACACGGTGTTTGTTTATGTATTCACACATGTATTTAGGTTTCCGATCAATGCAATTCTAGCATGAATAATAAACCTTTATCATGAACAAGGAAATATAAAATAAAAACATTATTATTGCCACTAGGGTATATTTCCTTCAGTGTGTTCCCTGACTTAGCCCATAAGGCCCATATCTTTGCCGGGGGTGCCCGAAACTCCTTTCCGGTGACCCGATATGTACCTAGTACCCTCCGAAACACTTCCGGTGTCCGAATACCATCGTCCTATATATCAATCTTTACCTCTCGACCATTTTAAGACTCCTCGTCATGTCCGTGATCTCATCCGGGACTCCGAACAACATTCGGTCACCAAATTATAACACATATAACACTATATCGTCAACGAATGTTAAGCGTGCGGACCCTACGGGTTCGAGAACTATGTAGACATGACCAAACACCTCTCTGGTCAATAACCAATAGCGGAACCTGGATGCCCATATTGGCTCCTACATATTCTACGAAGATCTTTATCGGTCGAACCGTTATGACAACATACGTAATTCCCTTTGTCCATCTTTATGTTACTTGCCCCAGATTCGATCGTCGGTATCTTCATACCTAGTTCAATCTCGTTACCGGCAAGTCTCTTTACTCATTCCGTAATACATCACCTCGTGACTAACTCCTTAGTCATTTGCTTGCAAGCTTATGATGTGTATTACCGAGAGGGCCCAGAGATACCTCTCCGATACTCGGAGTGACAAATCCTAATCTCGATCTATGCCAACTCAACAAACACCTTTGGAGATACCTATAGAGCATCTTTATGATCACCCAGTTACGTTGTGACGTTTGATAGAACACAAGGTATTCCTCCGGTATCCGGGAGTTGCATAATCTCATAGTCGAAGGAATATGTATTTGACATGAAGAAAGCAATAGCAATAAAACTGAACAATCATAATGATAAGCTAACGGATGGGTCTTGTCCATCAAATCATTCTCCTAATGATGTGATCCTCTTATCAAATGACAACATATGTCTATGGTTAGGAAACCTTAACCATCTTTGATCAACGAGCTAGTCTAGTAGAGGCATACTAGGGACACGGTATTTGCTTATGTATTCACACATGTATTTAAGTTTCCAATCAATACAATTCTAGCATGAATAATAAACCTTTATCACGAATAAGGAAATATAAAATAACAACTTTATTATTGCCTCTAGGGCATATTTCCTTCAGCAACTCCAACGCAGCAACCCAAAACGTCCGCCTGCGTCCGTTTAGGTCGGCGCGGACAAATGTGGAAGCCCAACACGCCGATCCAAACCCAAAATGCGTCTGGGTCGATGCATTTGTGGCCCAAATTTGCGGCCGAAATGCGTTGGTGCGGACGCGAAGTGGACGTCTCGCGCGCCTTCTCGGTGTCCGCTGCGTCCCCACCTGGCGGCCATCCAACTACCGCGGTCAGCTTAATTTATGACAACCGCACACCTCGGGCCCACACGTCAACGACTATGGTCGGCCTTTTTTAATCCGAGCATGCGGGGGGGAGGGGGGCATCCTCATCCGCTTCTAGAAACCCCTCATCCCAATCTCACCAACCCTCTGCTCCCCCATCGGCGGCAACCCTAGCCACCTCTAGCCAGCAAAGATGGGATTCTTCTCCGGCTCTGGCTCCGGCAAAGCCAAGGGCAAGGCCCCGTCCACCCCTCTCCCCCGCCTCCCCCGCCCAGTGCCTTCTCGCCGGCTGAGGCAGCGTGTCAGCGTGCCAGTGCACTAGGCAGAGTGGCACTGGCAGCACTGTGATAACCCACAAGAATAGGGGATCGCAACAGTTTTCGAGGGTAGAGTATTCAACCCAAATTTATTGATTCGACACAAGGGGAGCCAAAGAATATTCTCAAGTATTAGCAGTTGAGTTGTCAATTCAACCACACCTGGATAACTTAATATTTGCAGCAAAGTATTTAGTAGCAAAGTAGTATGGAAGTAACGGTAACAGTGGCAGAAGTAACAGTAGCAGTTTTGTAGTAATTGTAACAGTGGCAATGGTAAAGTAACTAAGCAAAGATCAATATGTGGAAAGCTCGTACGCATTGGATCAGTGATGGATATTTATGTCAGATGCGATTCCTCGTGCAATAGTTATAACATAGGGTGACACAGAACTAGCTCCAATTCATCAATGTAATGTAGGCATGTATTTCGAATATAGTCATACGTGATTATGGAAAAGAACTTGCATGACATCTTTTGTCCTACCCTCCCGTGGCAGCGGGGTCCTATTGGAAACTAAGGGATATTAAGGCCTCCTTTTAATAGAGTACCGGACCAAAGCATTAACACTTAGTGAATACATTAACTCCTCAAACTATGGTCATCACCGGGAGTAATCCCGATTATTCTCACTTCGGGGTTACCGGATCATAACACATAGTAGGTGACTATTGACTTGCAGAATATGATCAAGAACTCACATATATACATGAAAACATAATAGGTTCAGATCTGAAATCATGGCACTCAGGCCCTAGTGACAAGCATTAAGCATAGCAAAGTCATAGCAACATCAATCTCAGAACATAATGGATACTGGGGATCAAACCCTAACAAAACTAACTCGATTACATGATAAATCTCATCCAACCCATCACCGTCCAGCAAGCCTATGATGGAATTACTCACGCACGGCGGTGAGCATCATGAAATTGGTGATGGAGGATGGTTGATGATGACGACGGCGACGGATTCCCATCTCCGGAGCCCCGAACGGACTCCAGATCAGCCCTCCCGAGAGAGATTAGGGCTTGGCGGCGGCTCCGTATCGTAAAACGCGATGAATCCTTCTCTCTGATTTTGTTCTCCTCGAACGTGAATATATAGAGTTGGAGTTGAGGCCGGTGGAGCACCCGGGGGCCCACGAGGCAGGATCGCGCCCAGGGGGGTAGGTGCGCCCCCACCCTCGTGGACAGGGTGTGGGCCCCCTGGTCTTGATTCTTTCACCAGTATTTTTTATTAATTCTAAGAATATTCTCCGTGAAGTTTTAGGTCATTCGGAGAACCTTTATTTTTGCACAAAAATAACACCATGGCAATTCTGCTGAAAACAGCGTCAGTTCGGGTTAGTTCCATTCAAATCATGCAAGTTAGAGTCCAAAACAAGGGCAAAAGTGTTTGGAAAAGTAGATACGATGGAGACGTATCAACTACCCCAAGCTTAAACCTTTGCTTGTCCTCAAGAAATTCAGTTGACAAACTGAAAGTGATAAAGAAAAACTTTTACAAACTCTGTTTGCTGTTGTTGTTGTAAATATGTAAAGCCAGCATTCAAGTTTTTAGCAAAGATTATGTACTAACCATATTCACAATAACACTTAGGTCTCATGTTTACTCATATAATGGCATAATCAACTAGCGAGCAATAATAGTAAATCTCAGATGACAACACTTTCTCAAAACAATCATAATATGATATAACAAGATGGTATCTCGCTAGCCCTTTCTGAGACTGCAAAACATAAATGCAGAGCACCTCTGAAGATCAAGGACTGACTAAAATTCATGGTAAAAGAGATCCAGTCATACTCAATATAAATTAATAGTAATGGATGCAAATGACAGTGGTGCTCTCCAACTGGTGCTTTTTAATAAGAGGATGATGACTCAACATAAAAGTAAATAGATAGGCCCTCGCAGAGGGAAGCAGGGATTTGTAGAGGTGCCAGAGCTCGATTTTTGAAATAGAGATAAATAATATATTGAGTGGTATACTTTCATTGTCAACATAACAACCGAGAGATCTCGATATCTTCCATGCTACACACATTATAGGCGGTTCCCAAGCAGAACGATAAAGTTATTACCCCCCCCCCCACCACCACCACCACCAACAAGCATCAATCCATGGCTTGCCCAAAACAACGGGTGCCTCCAACTAACAACGGTTCTGGGGGAGTTTTGTTTGCAATTATTTTGATTTGGTTTGAGCATGGGACTGGGCATCCCGGTGACCAGCCATTTTCTCGTGAGTGAGGAGCGGAGTCCACTCCTCTTGAGAATAACACGCCTAGCATGGAAGATACAGACATCCCTAGTTGATACATGAGCTATTCTAGCATACAAAACAGAATTTCATTTGAAGGTTTAGAGTTTGGCACATACAAATTTACTTGGAACGGCAGGTAGATACCACATATAGGAAGGTATGGTGGACTCATATGGAATAACTTTGGGGTTTATGGAAGTGGATGCACAAGCAGTATTCCCGCTTAGTACAAGTGAAGGCTAGAAAAAGACTGGGAAGCGACCAACTAGAGAGCGACAACAGTCATGAACATGCATTAAAATTAATCAACAATGAGTGCGAGCATGAGGAGGATATAATTCACCATGAACATAAATATCATGGAGGCTATGTTGATTTTGTTTCAAATACATGTGTAAACATGTGCCAAGTCAAGCCACTCGAATCATTCGAAGGAGGATACCATCCTATCATACCACATCACAACCATTTTAATAGCATGTTGGCACGCAAGGTAAACCATTATAAACTCCTGGCTAATTAAGCATGGCATAAGCAACTATAATCTCTAATTGTCATTGCAAACATGTTTCATTCATAATAGGCTGAATCAGGAACAATGAACTAATCATATTTACAAAAACAAGAGAGGTCGAGTTCATACCAGCTTCTCTCATCTCAATCCATCATATATCGTCATTATTGCCTTTCACTCGCACAACCGAACGGTGTGGATAATAATAATAGTGC
Organism: Aegilops tauschii subsp. strangulata; assembly: GCF_002575655.3. Taxonomy (NCBI): domain Eukaryota; kingdom Viridiplantae; phylum Streptophyta; class Magnoliopsida; order Poales; family Poaceae; genus Aegilops; species Aegilops tauschii. The sequence goes on along the minus strand of NC_053039.3, from coordinate 384,508,639 downwards.
ACGTGCATTGGACTAAGCTGGAATCTGCAAGCATTTAATACAAGGGAGAAGACAAGGTAATATGGGCTCTTTGTTAAATCAACAATAATGCATATAAGAGCCACTTCAACATTTTAATCATGGTCTTCTCCTCTCGACCCCCAAAGAAAAGAAAAGAAATAAAACTATTTACACGGAAAGCTCCCAACAAGCAAAAGAAGAATGAGAAATCTTTTTGGGTTTTCTTTTAATTATTACTACTACCAGCATGGAAAGTAAACTAGCTGAAAGCTACAACTAATTTTTTTTTGTTTTTCTTAAGGTTTTTCAAACACACAAGAAGAAGCTTAGAAAAGAAAATAAACTAGCATGGATAGTACAATGAAAAAGTATGAGCACCGATAACTGGCATGAGTGTGTGAACATGAATGTAATGTCGGTGAGAAATACGTACTCCCTCAAGCTTAGGCTTTTGGCCTAAGTTGGTCTATGCCCATGGATGGCCTGGCGCATATCCGAAGTTGTAACTGGGGTCGTACTGAGATGCATCAGCTACTGCCTCAAGAGCTGCAGCTTGGAGGTGAGCTGCCTCCGTCCTCCTCTCGTACTCGTTCGCCTCCTCCCTGGTTATAACATATCTCTCTTTTGCCTGAAAGTCAAAGAAAGTAGGAGCAGGGAGAGTAATATGGACAGCGCGGCGTCTGTCAAAGATTAGTCGGTACTGGAGAGACTGTTCATTCCTCTCAACAAACTGATGACGAACCATAGCATTAAAATCTAGATAAGCAGGAGGCAACTCCATATCATTTTCATGAATGGGTACCTCAAGAAAATTAGCTAAACGGGTTGCATAAATTCCACCAAACAAATCTCCGCTAATACTGTTATGATGCAACCTTCGTGCAACAATAGCTCCCAAGTTATATTGTGTATCTCCTAATACAGCACTCTCGAGAACACTAAGATCGGGAACACCCATGTGACATGCCTCGTCCTTACCGTTAATGCATCTACCTATAAAGAGAGCAAAATAATGTATGGCAGGAAAATGAACGCTCCCTATGGTAGCTTGCATGATTTCCCTAGATTCCCCCACAGTTATACTAGCAAGAAAGTTTTTATATTCAGATTTGCGAGGTTCACTAGCATTACCCCACTTCGGGAGTTTACAAGCAGTATTAAAATCCTCTAAATCCATGGTATATGATTTATCATAAAGATCAAATACGACAGTGTGAGAATTGCGTGATGATGTAAATTTAAACCTTCTCACAAAGGAGTCAGTTAGGTAGTAATGCTGGGGGCACTTATCTGACACGAAGCCCTCGAGTTCAGCATTACGCACAAACGCGTCAAATTCATCCTTAATTCCTGCTTGGACCATGAAATTTTCTGACGGCCATTCACAAGGCCGCACTTGAGCTTCTCTTGGTAGTTCATAGTCCGGCTCACATATTGCGGGCCTGGATCCTTGCTTCCTTGAAGAACCACCTTGGTACATTTTCCTAAACTTATTTCTTCCTCTAAAAACTTTCTAAAATTTTTAGTAAATCAAAATAAAAGTAAACCAAACTCAACAAGATTGATAGCAACTACTCCCACAAGTGCCTAGAGATTATATCATGCATTAGAACTACTTGGGACCAAATAAATTTGACATGGAAGCTCAAGAACTGGGTCACCTAAGCAGAAAAAATATGCAATGAATAAAGCACTAGAACAAAAACTAATTGGACCATTAGAGGAGTTACATACCGAAGAACAATCCCCCAAAACAGTTTTGTGAGTGGAGCTTTGAGCAAGGAGATCAAAAATCGCAGCAAAACGAGCTAGAACACGAGTTTGAGCTGTGTGGTGATTTTTTCTGGAGGAAGAAGAAGTGTGTGGGTGCAGGAATAAGTGGAGGGGGGCCACGTGGGGCCCATGAGGCAGGGGGCGTGCCCAGGGGGTGGGCGTGCCCTGGACCCTCGTGGCCAGGTGGTTGCCTCCTCTGGTGTGTTCTCAGTGCCAAATATTCTTAAATGTTCTAGGAAAAATCGTATTTCAATTTCAGGGCATTTGGAGAACTTTTATTTTTGGGGTATTTTTTATTGCACGGATAATCCAGAAAACAGACAGAAAATACTATTTTTGCTTTATTTAATCTAAATAACAAAAAGTAAAAGGAGGGTACAGAGGGTTGTGCTTTCTAACTTCATCCATCTCATGCTCATCAAAAGGAATCCACTAACAAGGTTGATCAAGTCTTGTTAACAAACTCATTCTGAATTGCATGGAACCAGAGAATTTTCGAATAGCACTAGGTTACCTCAACGGGGATATGCACGTCCCCAACAATAAGAATATCATATTTCTTTTTGACAGTAGGAAGAGGAAATTCAAAACCTCCAATAGTAATCGTTGGAATTTTTCCAATAGAATTGATACTGTGGACTTGAGGTTGTTTCCTTGGAAAGTGTACCATATGCTCATTACCATTAACATGAAAAGTGACATTGCCTTTGTTGCAATCAATAATAGCCCCTGCAGTATTCAAAAAGGGTCTACCAAGGATAATCGACATACTATCGTCCTCTGGAATATCAAGAATAACAAAGTCCGTTAAAATAGTAACGTTTGCAACCACAACAGGCACCACAAATACCGACAGGTATATCAGTTGATTTATCGGCCATTTGCAAAGATATTTCAGTAGGTGTCAACTTATTCAAATCAAGGCTACGATATAAAGAGAGGGGCATAACACTAACACCGGCTCCAAGATCACATAAAGCAGTTTTAACATAGTTTCTTTTAATGGAGCATGGTATAGTTGGTACTCCTAGATCTCCTAGTTTCTTAGGTATTCCACCTTTAAAAGTATAATTAGCAAGCATGGTGGAAATTTCAGCTTCCGGTATCATTCTTTTATTAGTAACAATATCTTTCATGTACTTAGCATAAGGATTCATTTTAAGCATATCGGTCAAACGCATACGCAAAAAGATAGGTCTAATCATTTCAGCAAAGCGCTCAAAATCCTCATCATCCTTTTTCTTGGATGGTTTAGGAGGAAAGGGCATGGGTTTCTGAACCCATGGCTCTCTTTCTTTACCGTGCTTCCTAGCAACAAAGTCTCTCTTATCATAACGTTGATTCTTTGATTGTGGGTTATCAAGATCAACAGCAGGTTCAATCTCTACATCATTATTATTGCTAGGTTGAGCATCAACATGAACATCATCATTAACGTTATCACTAGGTTCATGTTCATCACTAGATTGTGTTTCAGCATCAGAAATAGAAATATAATTGGGATTCTCAGGTGTGTCAACAACAGGTTTACTAGAAGCATGCAAATTCCTATCATTTTTCTTTTTCTTCTTTTTAGAAGGACTAGGTGCATCAACATTAGTTCTCTGAGAATCTTGCTCAACTCTCTTAGGGTGGCCCTCAGGATACAAAGGTTCCTGAGTCATTCTACCCCCTCTAATCACAACTCTAACAACATTATCATTTTTCTTATTGTTAAATTCATTGAGCAAATCATTCTGAGCTTTAAGCACTTGTTCTACTTGAGTGGTAACCATAGAAGCATGTTTACTAATAAGTTTAAATTCACCTTTAACTCTAGACATATAATCAATCAAGTGCTCAATCATATAAGCATTACGTTTCAATTGTCTATCAACATCAGCATTGAAGTTTTCTTGTTTAACAATAAAATTATCAAACTCATCCAAGCATTGGCTAGCAGTCTTATAACGAGGAATATCACCTTCATCAAATCTATAGAGAGAATTTACCTTTACTACCTATGTCAGGTTATCAAGACCATGTATTTCTTCAATAGGTGGTAAATTATTTACATCTTCAGCTTTAATACCTTTTTCTTTCATAGATTTCTTTACCTCTTGCATATCTTCGGGACTGAGAAATAGAATACCCCTTTCTTCGGAGTTGGCTTAGGAGTTGGTTCAGGAAGTGTCCAATTATTTTCATTACTCAGCATATTATTCAATAGCAATTCATCTTGATCAATAGTTCTTTCCCTGAAAACGCAACCAGCACAACTATCCAGGTGGTCTCTGGAAGCATCGGTTAGTCCATTATAAAAGATATAAAGTATTTCATTTTTCTTGAGAGGATGATTAGGCAAAGCATTAAGTAATTGGAGAAGCCTCCCCAAGCTTATGGGAGACTCTCTTCTTCAATTTGCACAAAATTATATATTTCCCTTAAAGCAGCTTGTTTCTTATGAGCGGGTGTCGTGGTTTTGTCACGGCAGATGTCTTCGTGAAAGGACTTAGTCGTGGAGCCATCGCGACGGGTTAGCTTAAAGGGGTTAAAGCGGACAAAGGACGCAGAGAGTTTTATACTGGTTCGGCCCCTTGCGATGAAGGTAAAGGCCTAATCTAGTAGATGTGGAATTGCTAAGGTTTCGATGACCAGGGAGCGAATCCGCTATGCCTGGCTCTCGAGCTGTTGTGTGTTCTCCCTAAACCGCCACCGGGTCGTCCCTTTATATACGCAGGTTGACGCCCAGCGGTTTACAGAATCCCGAGGCCGACTCATCAACGTGTCTGGCTCGGTTTCTACCTTTTCTTATATTACAACACAAGCTATACATCATATGGCGGTTTACGTCTATGGACCCTAATCCGCCTTTGGGCCCTGGGCCTTCATGTTAGATCTCCTCTGTAAAGCGCCACACTCCTTGTCTTCATGGGCTTCAAATATGAATAACCTATTATGGGGATAACCCGGCCTCTCCTGGCCGGTTTATACTCAGTAGTAATATCCCCAACATTAGGCCCCAGATTGAGTTGAACCTGTTCATGTCAATCTTCAACACTTAGGAAAATTCTCCCTTTAGCGCCTTCATATAACCTTGTAATCCGCCATGACGTCATCTTCCAAGATTGTAATAAACCGCCATGACGTCACCTGTTATTAAAAGTTGTATATATCTCACCTTCATTAATGAGTCTCCGACAATCGAGGCGACAGCTCTGTCACATATCCAACTATTTTGGCTCCTCGATTTCCGCGCCTGTCACTTATCCCTTCGCCTTATAAATAAGACCGGGGGTCCTTTTCATCCCCCCCCCCGTGCCTCCTTGCTTCTTCTTCTTTCGTGCGCCGACCTGACCCTCACGCGCGGCCACCGTCGTCAAGATCTGCCCTCGACCTCATCTCCGGCCGCTGCATCAACCTGAACGTACCAGAGAAACGCGGCGCGCCTTTGCTGTTCCGTCAGCAACAGTAAGTTTCCCTTTCCTTGCTCTAGATCCACCATTAGGGTTCGGTGTTCATCAAAGCTCGAAACTGTTCTTCTCTGTTCATCTCCGTAGTGTAAGCAGCGATCTCAGATCCGATATTTTCTTGCGCAGTCGTAGTTGTAATCCCCTTTTTCATCCTTAGAACATCTTCTTCCCATAGAAAAACTCATATGGATCTGATGAACTACTTAAACACCTGTATTTTAAGTCTGAATATATTTTGATTCACTGATACGCTGCAGATCTTCCGGTTTTATTTAAACACCATATTTTAAGTCTTAAACACCATATTTTAAGTCTTAATTACCATATCAGTCTGTGAAACTTGTTTTTCCCTTACTTAGACATTTAGATATGTACCTTCCATACCAATGTAAGCGGTTTAGCTTTTTAGAAAATGATAATCCGGCAGGTACCATTAGTCCCCTCTTAAACCGCCGATTTATTTACCTTTGTAACTCTTCCAATGTCAGATTCCGGTTTAACACGTGGATATGCCTCAACGTATTTTCCTTCTGTCCTTGCGACGCTTTATACTTGTCAGCCATGAATCTTAAACCGGCATTGATCTTTTCCAGCTTTCCATTGAAATGCCAAACAATTTTATGCTTGTGACTGGGTCCCTTCCCGGGTTACAGAAGAGCAACTAAACGGATGTGTCGCAACCGGCGCTTTAGCAAAGAAAGACGTCATCCACTGGAGGGCCCCTGGTCCAGAAAATCCTCCTGAGCCCAAGGATGGAGAAGTAGTTGTGTTCGTTGACCACCTGGGTCGAGGGTTTAGCCCTCCCGGATCAAAAAAATTCCGAGATGTGCTTGCTAGCTTCCAACTCCATCCTCAAGATATTGGACCAAACTTTGTGTCCAATATTTGTAATTTCCAAGTATTTTGCGAGGCTTATCTTCAAGAGGAGCCCACAGTTGAGCTGTTTAGAGATTTCTTCTATTTGAACCGTCGTACAGAATTCACAGACGGACCCAATACTGAACTTGGTGGAATGGCTATTCAAAAGAGGAAAGATGTTAGCTTCCCTCATGCCGAGCTTCATAGTCACCCCAAGGACTGGAATCAGACTTGGTTTTATTGCCAAGAAACGTCTCCAACTGATGAGAATCCTCTGCCGGGTTATCGTCCTCACCGGCTTAGCAATACACACCCATTTCCTCAGAGGCTGACTACAAAGGAACGGTCCAACTACGCACCACAACTCTCAAAGCTCAGAGCCTTTATAGCAAACGGGTTAACAGGCGTTGACTTTGTTCACTGCTGGATATCCTAGAGCATTCTGCCTTTAAGCCGGCACCCCAGTTTAATGTGTGAGTACACAGGGGACTTAAAAGATCCTCAACGGCATATCAACATTCAGCTAACAGAAGCTGAAGTTACTGAGGCTCTCAAGAAAATACTGAACGAACCGGAGGCTGTCTGCAGCAAGACAGGGCTAAGTCCTTTCTATGCTTCCAATAAACCTCCGACTGTAAGAATCATATAATTTTTGTTTTAGCCTGATCCTTTTTAAATATTCCCTCAAAATTTTGTCCATTTTTGACAGGGTGATGATCCGTTCTGGAAGAAAAAACCATAGGATAAACCGGCAAAGACACCTCGCCCAAAGACCAAGGTTACCAAAAAACCTACCAAGAAGAAAACCACTGAATCCTCTGAACCAAATGTTGATGATGATCCGCAAAACCCAGAATCAGAGGTAGAACTTGACTCTCTTGGCTCCTTTTTCATACACCTCATTGACAATGACTATTATCAGGATGACGCTGAAGCCAGCCATGCTGATGATGTAGAGGTAATTATTCTTTCCTCCGGTTCAGATCCTCTGCCAACACAGAAAATCCGTCAAGCAAACCGGAAACTAAGATTTTCTCACCCCCTAGCTCACATGGACCCAAACTTTCTTTTGAAGAAGCAGCAACACGAAGCTCGCCGCACAACCCGGCACTGCGGCCAGGTAGTTACCTCCGCCAGTTTACCGAACACTCCAGTCCGGAAACGTCGATCAGAGGTCTCTTATATTCCTGATACTTCTTACCCCAAGGCGGGTTGTTTCCGACATCCTCTTAATCCGTCTGATTCGATTTATCAGGGAACACCTCATTCATCCTCTGGCGAGTCAACGGCCACACAACTTCCAACCCTCAAGATAGTTCCTGGGTGAGTTATGCTTTAATTTTACCTTTAATGCCTTATGTCCGCCCGATGTATTTGACCTTTATGTTTGTTCTTCTCAGTGCCAAGCCTAGACCCAGCAAGAAAGCTCGGTTAAATAAACCAGCTAACGACAATGTAGTTATTGAACTGGAAAAAACTCCAAATCCGGAAGAAACAAATACTGACGCCATGCTTGATGATCCGCCACCACAAGATTATGACTTTGTTGCTGAACAAGTAGAGGTTGATCCAACGGGCCATGCTGATAAAACGACAAGCCCGGTCCGAGCCACTGACAAACCATCAAGCCCAATCTGCACCGCTGATAAACCATCAAGCCCAGTCAAGGCTGCAGATGACAAGGCAGATGATGTTATGATTACTGGCTTTGGCCACACCACCCCTGGTAACCCTATTGCTTTATCAAACCATAGTGCCAAGGAAGAGCTTTCTGCTATGGGCAAAGGCAAATGGAATGCCGATTTACCAAGCTACGCCCACCTCAACGCCCAAGACATTCATTCTGGCTTCTTGAATCGTCTGTACACAAGTCATGATTATGAAGCCGGTTTAGTGAACTTGATGAAGGAACGATATGAGGTAACTACTGCTTAACTCTGCATAATTGTTTCTCTTTTGTCCAAATATCAACTCCAGTAGCCCCCAAGGGCCGGTTTATGATATCAATCTGAACCGGGACTTTATAATAGTTCAACTTTGCTTGCGTAGCCCCCAAGGGCCGGTTTAACTTATGAAGATGAACCAGGACTATAGAATAATAACCTTGTCACTTTTGTCTGTGTAGTCCCCAAGGGCCGGGTTATCTTTTCAAGCTGAACCGGGACTTTAGAAGAATACCCATAATGTTACTTTGAGCAAATATACATTAGCCCCCAAGTGCCAAGAATAATACTTGTATTGTGCTTGGGACTTGTAAAAATTTCTGATAACAAGCAAATAGGCATTAGCCCCCAAGTATCAAGTGTAAAACTTGTTATGTGCTTGGTACTTCAAATATGTACTACCAACTCATTATATGTCTATCTCTTATAGGCTGAGCTGAGCAAAAAGGAAGCCCAAACCACTAATCTTCAAGAAAACATCAAGTCCCAGCAAGCAGAAACATCCAAAGCCAAAGATGAGCTCACTAGTGCCTTAGCAGCAGTGGAGAAGCTGAAGGAAAATTTCAAGAAGGAGCGGGCGGATTGGGACATAGAGAAAACCTCTTTGCAAAAGAGAGCTGAGGATGCGGAAGCGGCCCTTAAACCGGTGGCAGAAGAGCTGACTGGTTTAAAGCGGCAGATAAATCCTATGACCACTGATGTGTTTGGTAAATATCGTCACTTTAAGTTTTGAACATACATTTCCATCAGTTGCCGGTTTACTGATGCTCATAATGATGCAGGAACTCGCATTACCCATCTGGGCTCTGACATGCAGAAGAAACTGAAGGCTGCCTATACTCTTATAGAGCAGTTATATACTGGCGCGCAACGGATCATCTGCACTGCTTCTCATAACAAGTCGCCCCCAACCTTAATCAAGGAAACCTTAGAAAGGTTGTCAATGCTGCCTGCCCGGGTTGAAGAGTTAAAAAGATTGGCTGCAAGGGAAGGTGCTCTGACCGCGCTAACCCGGGCTAAAGCATGGGTGCCTGACCTTGATCCGGTGGATGTGGGTAAAGGCTACCCGAGCTTAAGGGAAGACGGATCAGAATTTGATAATAATGACCTCTGAGCCATAACCAGGGAAATGCATCCACTGGCTTGCCAATTGGGCTGAAGAAACTGACCTTGCACACTATCAAGCGAGTTATGACGTCAACAACAAACGGGTCGCTGCACCAACTCCGGATGCTCAAAATCTTATCCCGCCAATCCGTAAGCATACCTATGCCCCTGACGTTGAACCGTCCACACTTATAAGCGATGAAGTTGTATTCCAAGCCCTAACTGGGATCGATTGGGCAACCATTGACTTCCAGCCACTGGTAGAGAGGAGGAGGATGAACCGGCGCAAGATGATCCACAGCCGTCAAGTCAGCCTGGTGACGAGTCATGATCCGGAGGCCGGTTTAGCCTTCTGCATACTGCAACCCTTGCTGAAAACAATGATTTTTTGGGCATGAAAGCGCCTTGTAATAGGCTAGTTCAAACAGTTGGTCTGCTATGCCATCGCGCATATTTATTTTGCCTGACATTGTTAATCCGCCAAGCTTAAGATATATTATGTCTGCTCATAATCTGTAGCGATTTATTCAAGCTGTTCCTACATTCAAGAAGTTGAAAGTGTCCAGGCGGTTTACCGCCGGACGGGTCATGATGCCCAAAAGTATAGCCAGGGTTTATAACCAAGGCTGTATTTGAAAATAATTAAATATGGAATTGATTATACCTGTGACATTGAATCACATCATTGGTTGACCAACTTTTTTGCAGTAAGGGCGATAACCCCAATCTTGACTACTGATAACTCTTTCCATATTTTGTCGGTTTATGATAAAATCGTACCGGGTTGTAATAAACACCGGATTACCCATATATAACACTGGCGACTTGTAGTCGAAACCAGACCGGGTCAATAAGCGCCGGATTATAATTAATCATGTACTGACAACTTGCAGTTAAAAACCAAGCCGGGTCAATAAACGCCGGTTTATCATAAAATATTATAAACCTCATCAAAGGAGAAAAAACTTGGCAAATAAAACCATAAAAAGAACATGTGAGGCTTTTCATGGGCTGCCAGGCCCAAAATCGAGGCTTTTCATGGGCTGCCAGGCCACTGAGTTAAACCATTTTACAAAGCCTTTTAAGATGGACCTCACATTAACCAATCGTCGTTTTAACTTTGGCAAGTTCAGGGTATATGAGATTGACTTGCCAAACGTTCGGCGGGTCATACTAGGTTTACCTTGACGGAGTGGCTTACTTAAAGAAGGCAGGATAACCCGGGGTTTTAGGTGAATACACCTGACTTCCAAGCCTAGCTTGATAGCCTATTACAAGGGTGTAGACTCTTTGTTCTTTGAGAAGCAAAGAGCCCCTGAGCAATATTTTGAGCTGTGCTTAGTGGGTGCCTATGTTTGAGTTGTGCTTTTGCAATACTCTCTTTGGCCCCTAAGTAATTTCCCTGGTGGCCTTACGTCGATCAAGAGGTGTAGCTATGGTTCGAATATGACCAAGCCCCCAAGTGATTTCTCTGGTGGCCTTGCGCCGATCAAGAGGTGTAGCTATGGTTCGAATACGACCAAGCCCCCAATTCATTTTCCTGGTGGCCTTGCGCCGATCAAGACGTGTAGCTATGGTTCGAATACGACCAAGCCCCCAAGTGATTTTTTTTATAGATATGGCTTTATAAGCAGGATCAATGGGTAGACAGAGCTCCGCTTTATGAACAGAAACCCCCATGTAACCACAGATGATGTAAAAAACAACAGAGACCCCGCTTTAGCTGAGGCTCCGATTTATTATATTGATCATAATATATACATTGTCATAACTATGTACACAAGAAGAGCATGTGGCTCAAGTATAGTAAGGCCGAAGATGAGCGATATTCCACGGCCGGTGGGTCTCCTCCTTCGATTTACGTGAGTCTTTGTGCTCTCGAACATCGATAAGGTAGTATGACCCGTTATGCAGATTCTTACTGGCCACAAAGGGTCCTTCCCAAGGCGGGGATAACTTGTGCATATCAGTCTGATCCTGGATGAGTCGGAGCACCAGATCGCCTTCTTGAAAAGTTCTGGTTCTAACCCGGCGGCTGTGATAACGACGCAGATCTTGCTGATAAATCACCGAACAGGCTGTTGCAATGTCACGCTCCTCATCTAATAGGTCAAGCGCTTCCTGTCGTGCCTTCTCATTGTCATCTTCGATATAAGCCGCCACTCGAGGTGAGTCATGACGGATGTAACTAGGGAGAACCGCCTCTGCTCCGTAAACCATGAAAAAAGGCGTGTAACCCGTAGATCTGTTGGGCATGGTATTGATGCTCCATAACACAAAAGGTAACTCCTCCACCCAACAACCCGGCGTCCGTTGCAAAGGGACCATGAGCCGGGGCTTGATTCCTCTCAAGATCTCTTGATTGGCTCTCTCCGCTTGACCATTAGATTGGGGGTGAGCCACTGATGATACGTCAAGCCGGATGTGCTCTCGTTGACAAAATTCTTTCATAGCACCCTTGGACAGATTAGTGCCATTATCAGTTATGATGCCGTGTGGAAAACCAAACCGGAAAATCACCTTCTTGATCAATTGAACCGCCGTGGCTGCATCACACTTACTGACTGGCTCTGCTTCCACCCACTTAGTGAATTTGTCAACTGCCACCAACAGGTGGGTCTTCTTATCCTTGGATCTCTTAAAGGGCCCGACCATATCCAGCCCCCAAGTTGCGAACGGCCAAGTGATTGGAATCATCCTCAGTTCTTGAGCCAGAACATGAGCTCGGCGTGAAAATTTCTGACAGCTGTCACATTTTTTGACCAAGTCTTCAGCATCTGCATGGCCGTCAACCAATAAAAACCATGACGAAAAGCCTTGGCTACCAGGGACTTTGAACCGGCGTGGTGACCACAATCGCCTTCGTGGATCTCACGCAAAATCTCACGGCCTTCTTCAAGAGACACGCAACGCTGAAACACCCCTGTCACACTGCAATGATGTAATTCTCCATTGACTATAGTCATTGATTTGGACCGCCGGATTACCTGCCTGGCCAAAGTTTCATCCTCCGGTAATTCGCCCCGGTTCATATACGCCAAATATGGGACCGTTCAATCTGGGATGATATGAAGAGCTGCCACCAACTGAGCCTCCGGATCAGGAACAGCCAGATCCTCCTCTGTAGGGAGCCTGACCGACTGATTATGTAGCAGATCCAGAAAGACGTTGGGTAGAACCGGCTTACGTTGGGAACCCAAACGGCTTAAAGCGTCCGCCGCTTCGTTCTTCCGCCGGTCCACATGATCGACCTGATAACCTTTGAAGTGACCCGCAACAATATCCACCTCTCGACGATATGCTGCCATGAGCGGGTCCTTGGAATCCCAAGTACCAAACACTTGTTGAGCCACCAGGTCCGAGTCACTGAAGCATTTAACCCGGCTTAAATTCATCTCCTTAGCCATTCGAAGACCATGGAGTAAAGCCTCATATTCAGCTGCATTGTTAGTGCAAGGGAACATTAAACGGAGAACATAACAAAACTTATCACCTCGTGGGGAAGTTAATACGACTCCAGCCCCCGAGCCCTCCAATTGCCTGGACCCATCAAAATGAATAGTCCAATAAGTATGATCCGGCTTCTCTTCTGGCGCCTGTAACTCTGTCCAGTCATTGATGAAATCCACCAGCGCTTGGGACTTGATTGCCGTCCGAGGCATATATTTTATCCCGTGAGGTCCAAGCTCAATGGCCCACTTGGCAACCCGGCCAGTTGCTTCCCTGTTTTGGATTATATCCCCCAAAGGAGCAGAACTGACCACGGTAATGGGATGACCCCGAAAATATTGCTTAAGCTTCCGGCTCGCCATGAAAACTCCATACACCAGCTTCTGCCAATGTGGGTACCTCTGCTTGGAAAGTACCTCACTGATATAATAAACCGGCCGTTGAACCGGATACTCCTTTCCGGCCTCCTTGCGCTCCACCACAATAGCCACGCTAACAGCCCGGGCATTAGCAGCCACATATAACAACAAGGGCTCTTTATCAACAGGAGCAGCAAGGACAGACGGTTCAACTAGCTGCCGCTTTAGGTCCTCAAATGCCTCATTGGCGGCATCACTCCAGACGAAGTCATCCGTCTTCTTCAGCATCTGATATAAAGGGATGGCCTTCTCCCCAAGGCGACTGATAAACTGGCTTAAGGCTGCAATCCGGCCTGCCAAGCGTTGAACATCATTGATACACTTCGGTTTAGCCAAAGAAGTGATAGCCTTGATTTTCTCCGGATTAGCTTCAATGCCCCTGTTAGACACCAGAAAGCCCAAGAGCTTGCCCGCCGGTACATCAAAGACACACTTGGCCGGATTAAGCATCATCTTATAAACCCGGAGGTTATCAAAAGTCTCCTTCAAGTCATCTATCAATGTCTCCTCCTTTCTAGACTTCACCACTATATCATCCACATAAGCATGAAAACTGCACCCGATCTGATCATGAAGACAATTCTGCACACAACACTGATAAGTCGCCTGGGCAATCTTGAGCCCAAAAGGCATAGATACATAGCAGAAGGCTCCAAAGGGAGTTATAAAAGCTGTCTTTCCTGGTCCTTAACTATCATTTTGATCTGATGATAACCAGAATAAGCATCCAGAAAGCTCAGACGCTCACAACCCGCCGTAGCATCAATGATTTGATCAATACGAGGGAGGGAAAAAGGATCTGCTAGACAAGCCTTGTTCAAATATGTGTAGTCCACACACATACGCCAAGTGCCATTCTTCTTAAGGACTAGCATCGGATTAGCCGACCACTCAGGATGAAATACTTCAATGATAAACCCAGCCGCCAAGAGCCTGGCTACCTCCTCACCAATGGCCTTGCGTCTTTCTTCATTGAACCGGCGGAGAAACTGCTTGACCGGTTTAAACTTGGGATCGACATTAAGAGTGTGCTCAACGAGTTCCCTCGGTACACCTGGCATGTCAGAAGGTTTCCACGCAAAGATGTCCCGGTTCTCACGGATGAACTCGATGAGCGCGCTTTCCTATTTCGGATCCAAGTTAGCGCTGATGCTAAACTGCTTGGATGAATCGCCAGGAACAAAATCAACTAGCTTAGTCTCATCAGCCGATTTAAAGTTCAAGCCGGATCATGCTCTGTAGTTGGCTTTTTCAAAGAAGTCATATCCGCCGGATCAACATCCTCCTTGTAGAACTTCAACTCCTCTGTTGCACAAACCGACTCAGCATAAGCCGCATCACCTTCTTCACATTCCAAAGCGATCTTACGGCTTCCATGTACGGTGATGGTCCCCTTATGACCCGGCATCTTGAGCTGCAGATAAACATAACAGGGCCTTGCCATGAACTTAGCATAAGCCCGCCGTCCAAACAGGGCATGATATGGGCTCTTGATCTTCACCACTTCAAAAGTCAATGTTTCTGACCTCGAGTGGTACTCATCTCCAAAAGCAACCTCCAGAGCTATCTTACCAACTGGATACGCCGATTTACCAGGCACCACACCATGAAAAACGGTGTTTGATGGTTTAAGATTCTTATCTGTTAACCCCATACGACGGAAGGTTTCATAATAAAGGATGTTGATACTACTCCCTCCATCCATGAGTACCTTGGTGAACTTATATCCTCCAACCTGAGGCGCCACCACCAATGCCAGATGACCCGGATTATCAACCCGGGGTGGATGATCCTCTCGACTCCACACAATGGTCTATTCAGACCAACGCAAGTAACGTGGAACCGCCGGTTCAATGGAGTTCACTGCCCTTTTATGAAGCTTCTGGTCGCACTTGCACAGTCTAGTGGTGAAGACATGATACTGCCCACTATTCAACTTCTTCGGGTAGCTCTGGTAACCCGACTGCTGCTGCTGCTGACTCCCCTGATGATTATAACCACCTTGGTTTCCCTGACTGCCTTGATTGCCATGTCCGCCTTGGTTACCTTGAAAACCTGAACCGGAACTGCCTCCGCCATAACCCGGCCCATGAGAGCTGGGTCCCGAACCGCCGGACGGTCCATGATCGTATCAGAAAAGATCCGAATTTTTGAACTCCCGCATAATAAAGCAATCCTTCAAGAGGTGCGTGGCTAGTCTTTCTCGCGACCCGTGCTTTGGGCAAGGCTGGTTTAACAGGTGAGATAGGCGCTCAGGATTGGGACCTGATCCTCCACCACGCGGGGGCAGTTTACCCTTACGACGCTGACCATTATCCTCCGTGTTGGTGTTAGCCACAAAATCTAAACTGTTATCCGCTTTACGCTTACCACTGTTTCCATGACCTGCCGGGTTGTGCTGCTGCCCTTTGGTGGTGCTGCTCTTCTTTCCCTTTCCCGTCTTTTCATCATCAGACTCAGGGTCCTTGGTACTATCAGAGTCAGCATACTTAACCAGAGCTGCTATAAGCGTCCCCATGTCATTGCAGTGACGTTTGAGCCGTCCCAACCTCAACTTCACAGGTGTGAACCGGCAATTGCCTTCCAACGTTAAAACTGCTGTATCAGCACTGATGCGGTCCGATGAATGCAAAATTTCCGAAACCCGGCGCACCCAATGGGTTGTTGATTCTCCTTCCTCGTGGACACAGGCAGCTAAGTCCACAATTGACATGGGCTGCTTGCACGTGTCCTTGAAATTCTGAATAAGCCGGGCCCTTAATTCAGCGCATGACCCAATGGAATTAGCTGGTAAGTTCTTCAACCAAGTGCGAGCCGTTCCCTCCAACATCATGGTGAAGTATTTAGCACATGCCGCATCATCCACATCCAGCATCTCCATCGCCATCTCATAGGTTTCAACCCATGACTCAGGGGATAAATCGGCGGTGTAATTGGGCACCTTACGTGGACCCTTGAAATCCTTGGGTAGCCGTACATTACGTAAAGCCGGGGTGAGGCACAGCACCCCCAAAGGACTAGAGGTAACCCGTGGCTCCACCGAAGTTGCTGGACGAACCGGAGTAAGCTGACGGGCCGGGTATTGCGCCGCTAACTCGGCTTCTCGACGCGCTCCTCCTTGGTCCACCACATTCTGAGCATCGGCACCACCACCCGTCGGGTTATGGCCACGGGGTGGATTACGGTTCCGCACACTGCTTGACACAGCCGGTTCATCAATGCGCCTACTGTAACTTCGGCTCGGGCGGGGAGTGGAATGAATCGTCTCGCGGCTATATAAATAAGCATGTTGCTGAGTCAGGGCCGTTTGAAGGAGCTCCCTAGCCCGTCGTGTCTCAACTGCCACTAGAGATTCGCCTTCGATCGGGAGAGCTGCCAATCGTGAAGCGGCGGCAACAATGTTATCCAACGGGTTAGAGTAATGACCCAGTGGTGTTGGGACGTGCTGTGACAGGACGTTGTTCTGACGAGGTGGATCCATCGGGCGCGGCTGAACCGGCGCCCCCGTTCCAGGTGCCTCCGCCCGGTTTACTACTGGCTGGTTGCTGGTTCCTGCCCCTGGAGTGTTAAAGAGATTCCTTGCCTCATAAACCGGAGGCAGGTGAGACCGGTACCTTCTCCTCATGACATCATTTGACGTGCTCTGATCCAACATAAGCCGGTAAGCCTGTGCCTCCAACTCGGCCCGCTCTGCGGCTATCCTGGTATCCTCTGCTGCCAGGTCTGCCTTGGCCTGAGTTATCTGATCCTTTACCTTTGCAATTTCCGTGTTATGCTCATCCTGATTCGCCGGGTTAACTTCTGCCAGCAACATTGCCAAAGCATCAAATAAATCGGACAAAACCTGAGCCGGCGGTCGCGCGGGGCCTCCTGCCCCGGCTGCAGTCGGTGCTACTCATCCGGAAATCATTGACGCTGCAGCCGAGGAGTGCTACGCAGGCTGTGTACCGGCCATGAAGATCGCAACCCGGCTCGGCGGATCAAAGGGGTCTGGAATACTGTCGCCATCGGAACAACCCCCAATCTGGCCATCTTGCAACTGGTACAACGACTCGGTCTCTCCGGTAGATGACTCATCATCAGAGTAAATGACGGTCTCATCACCAGATGCCGATCTAACCTCAGATTCCGCTCTGTGGATGACTCCCACAAAGGCACGCTTCACGGCAGGCTGAACCCGGGCGGGTCTCGCACGCTGAGCCGTTTCGACGAGGTCGGTGCAGATGTCCGGCTCAGGGCCCGGTTCGATGATCTTGCCAATGAAAACGTGAATGCCGCCGAAGGGGACCCGGTACCCATACTCAATTGAGCCAGCCTCGGGGCCCCAGCCTGCGTCATCGATGTAGATCTTGCCACGACGACTCTTGGTCATCCGGCCCACAGCGTATCCCTTGAGCCCTTCGAAGCTGCCCTCTAAGAACTCGAAACCATCATGCGATAGCCCCACGGTGGGCGCCAACTGTCGTGGTTTTGTCACGGCAGATGTCCTCGTGAAAGGACTTAGTCATGGAGCCATCGCAACGGGTTAGCTTAAAGGGGTTAAAGCGGACAAAGTACGCAGAGAGTTTTATACTAGTTCGGCCCCTTGCAGTGAAGGTAAAGGCCTAATCCAGTTGATGTGGAATTGCTAGTGTTTCGATGACCAGGGAGCGAATCCGCTATGCCTGGCTCTCGAGCTGTTGTGTGTTCTCCCTAAACCGCCGCTGGGTCGTCCCTTTATATACGCAGGTTGACGCCCGGCGGTTTACAGAATCCCGAGGCCGACTCATCAACGTGTCCGGCTCGGTTTCTATCTTTTCTTATCTTACAACACAAGCTATACATCATATGGCGGTTTATGTCTATGGACCCTAATCCGCCTTTGGGCCCTAAGCCTTCGTGTTAGATCTCCTCTGTAAAGCGCCACACTCCTTTTCTTCATGGGCTTCAAATATGAATAACCTATTATGGGGATAACCCGGCCTCTCCTGGCCGGTTTATACTCAGTAGTAATATCCCCAAAAGCGGGGAAATATTTAGCAGAGAAGTAATAAATCATATCCTGGGGACTACGCACACAACCAGGATCAAGAGAATTAAGCCATGTTTTAGCATCACCCTTTAATGAGAACGGAAATAATTTAAGTTTATAGTAGTAACGAGTTTTCTCATCATTAGTGAATAGGGTGGCTATATCATTTAATTTAGTAAGATGTGCCACAACAGTTTCATATTCATAGCCATAAAAAGGATCAGATTCAACCAAAGTAATTATCTCAGGGTCGACAGAGAAATCATAATCCTTATCGGAAATACAGATAGGTGAAGTAGCAAAAGCAGGGTCATATTTCATTCTAGCATTCAAAGATTTTTCTTTCAGCTTAGCTAACAATTTCTTAAGATCATATCTATCATTGCAAGCAAGAAAATCTCTAGCAGTTTCTTCATCCATAACATAACCCTCAGGCACACCAGGCAATTCATATCTAGGGGGGAATCTTCATCATCACTTTCATTAATATTATCAGTTTCAATAATTTCATTCTCTCTAGCCCTAGCAAGTTGTTCATCCAGAAATTCACCTAGTGGCACAGTATTATCAAGCATAGAAGTAGTTTCATCATAAGTATCATGCATAGCAGAAGTGGCATCATCAATAACATGCGACATATCAGAATAAATAGCAAAAGCAGGTTTAGGTGTCGCAAGTTTACTCAAAACAGAAGGCGAATCAAGTGCAGAGCTAGATGGCAGTTCCTTACCTCCCCTCGTAGTTGAGGGATAAATTTTGGTTTTCTCGTCTTTTAGGTTCCTCATAGTGATCAGCAGATATAAATCCCAAGTGACTCAAAGAATAGAGCTATGCTCCCCAGCAACGGCGCCGGAAAATAGTCTTGATAACCCACAAGTATAGGGGATCGCAACAGTTTTCGAGCGTAGAGTATTCAACCCAAATTTATTGATTTGACACAAGGGGAGCCAAAGAATATTCTCAAGTATTAGCAGTTGAGTTGTCAATTCAACCACACCTGGATAACTTAATATCTACAGCAAAGTATTTAGTAGCAAAGTAGTATGGAAGTAACGGTAATAGTGGCAAAAGTAACAGTAGCAGTTTTGTATTAATTGTAACAGTGGCAACGGTAAAGTAACTAAGCAAAGATCAATATGTGGAAAGCTCGTAGGCATTGGATCAGTGATGGATAATTATGTCAGATGTGGTTCCTCGTGTAATAGTTATAACATAGGGTGACACAGAACTAGCTTCAATTCATCAATGTAATGTAGGCATGTATTCCGAATATAGTCATACGTGCTTATGGAAAAGAACTTGCATGCCATCTTTTGTCCTACCCTCCCGTGGCAGCGGGGTCCTATTGGAAACTAAGGGATATTAAGGCCTCCTTTTAATAGAGTACCGGACCAAAGCATTAACACTTAGTGAATACATGAACTCCTCAAACTATGGTCATCACCGGGAGTGGTCCCGATTATTGTCACTTTGGGGTTACCGGATCATAACACATAGTAGGTGACTATTGACTTGCAGAATATGATCAAGAACTCACATATATTCATGAAAACATAATAGGTTCAGATCTGAAATCATGGCACTCGGGCCCTAGTGACAAGCATTAAGCATAGCAAAGTCATAGCAACATCAATCTCAGAACATAATGGATACTAGGGATCAAACCCTAACAAAACTAACTCGATTACATGATAAATCTCATCCAACCCATCACCGTCCAGCAAGCCTACGATGGAATTACTCACGCACGGCGGTGAGCATCATGAAATTGGTGATGGAGGATGGTTGATGATGATGACGGCGACGGATTCCCCTCTCCGGAGCTCCGAACGGACTCCAGATCAGCCCTCCCGAGAGAGATTAGGGCTTGGCGCGGCTCCGTATCATAAAACGCAATGAATCCTTCTCTCTGATTTTTTTTCTCCCCGAACGTGAATATATAGAGTTGGAGTTGAGGCCGGTGGAGCACCAGGGGGCCCACGAGGCAGGGGGCGCGGCCAGGGGGTAGGCGCGCCCCCCACCCTCGTGGACAGGGTGTGGGCACCCTGTTCTTGATTCTTTCGCCAGTATTATTAATTCCAAAAATATTCTCCGTGAAGTTTCAGGTCATTCCGAGAACTTTTATTTCTGCACAAAAATAACACCATGGCAATTCTGCTGAAAACAGCGTCAGTCCGGGTTAGTTCCATTCAAATCATGCAAATTAGAGTCCAAAACAAGGGCAAAAGTGTTTGGAAAAGTAGATACGATGGAGACGTATCACACTGCATCCCTCTCCCCTACCCGGACGTGACCTTGCTACACGACTGGCCTTTGGATCCAGAGAGGATCCCGGTGCCGGCGGCCCATGGTCGGCCAGGGCGCACGCGGAGGGGGTACGACACCGGCGGGCGCTGCTGACGCCGGAGCAGCGCAGCGACGCCGTGTACGCCTTCGACTCGCCCAACTGAGCTCGTTGGTTCGCCTTCGAGTACGAGGAGGCGAGGTGAGGCGGCGTCCGCGAAGTCGCCCGCAGCTCGCCGCCGCCGCTCGTCGTCCGCGACGAGGACCAGGAGGCGGAGGCCGCCTACCAGGCGGCCATGGCGGCTGTCCTCCGGGAGAGCGAGGAGGAGGAGCGACGCAGGGTGGCGAAGGAGGCCATGGCCCTCTCCGCGGCAGGCCACTGCGTCCTGCCGCTGGTGGCCCCGTTGTCCCCGGTCAAGGCCGAACCGGAGCCGGCCCCCGTCGAGCGCTACTCCTGGACGGGAGTAGTGCGAGAGTGGGTCAGCGTGCCGCCTCATAGTTAGCTTTTTGTTGTTAATTAATAAAGATGTGGACGCGTGGACTATCGCCGGCCTTCGTGGCCGGCTTTAATATTTAATTAATGTTTGTTTTTATTTTTAAAATGTTTTGTATTTTTTTTTTCGCACCGTCGAAATGGGTCGGGTCAGCGTTGGGCGCATGCGCCGACCCAAACATGGAAGCGAACATTGGTGTCCGCCGGGCTGACCCAAACGGACAGAAAGCGGACAAATTCACCGTCTGTTTGCGTTGGCGCGTTGGAGTTGCTCTAAAAGTGCATAAAAATTGATCATGACTAGAGTATTCAAAAACAACTGTTCTTTGACTGTCGTTTTACTTTTATACCATACTCCCCTGTTCCGTAATGTTGTGCGTATAGATTTTAGAAAAGTCATAGTTTGAAAACTTTGACTGAGTCTATAAAGAAAACTATTTGTATCTATAATACCAAATCTTTATATCTTTATCTTTACTCTTTAAAAGAGCCAGTTCGTGGTCCGTCTGCCCTCCTGGATGAGATGGGAATAAAAAAATACACAATACCAAGAGTCCAACCGCCATTACGTGAAGGGCTTACAGTAGAGTCAAACCACCTCATTGCGCCTGCTAGCATCGGTCATTCACCCCAATCTGTCCGCCTCGTCTCTCCCGTTGCATGCTCTCATGGCCTCCCCCAATCCCAACTGTCTTGCCGCCTCTCCTCCAATCCCACTCCCCGGCCTTGAGCTCCACCACCTCCCTTCAAAATTCAAACAGCGATGCCGCACCCGCAGGGGGTTCCCCATCCCTTATACTCCGTTGTTCTCCTCTACCTCTTAGCAGATTCAGTTGCTGCTACCCTGCTCGCTCACCGTCGCCGGTACTGCCGAGTCGCTCGCTCACCGTCGCGGGAACGAGGAAGCGGACAGTTCGTCGTGGTCTGCGCTGCCTTTTCCCCTTCCAACCGAGCACATCGGCCTCTTCGGACTTGCGCTTTCTGTACGTATCCACAAGGTACACCATGTTGGTTCTGAATCGGTTGGTTTATAGCTTATTAAACTGCAGTTTATGTTTGAAGTTGAACATATGCACGAGACAGAAATCTTGAATTCTAAATTTCGTCCACAGTGTTTGGACTTCCTCGATGTTCTTGTATAATGACATCACAAACTATGAACTAATAAAATACAAGTATACAACAATGGTCTGCTGAAGGTGTTCGGTGATTAATATTTTCCCTCCAAGGATAAAAAAATAAAAATCATGTATGTGAATAATTGAGCTGATCCCCTCTGCTGAATGGCAATCAAATTATCACTGACTACTTTCTATAGCTGAGTAATTGTTGCAATTTCTGTTGTAGATTCAGTACAGAGAGGCGCCATGTCTTCCCTCAGCTTGCTGAAAAAATGTAAGGTCCTTTGCAGTATTAGTCTCCATAGAAAAATTTCTTTTGCGTGTAGTATGTGTCTTCATTCGCCTTCTTTTTCAAGTTTCTTTTCTGTTCACAGAAACAGTAAAAATAATGCTTAGTAGGGATAAACAGGACTTAAATCAAATTATAATATAAAAAGAAATTTGTATTTATGAGGCCCAAGTCACATCGCGGGGAATGCATACCTAGCAAGATTCATGGGTCATCTTGTAGCAACTGAAACAGATGTTACATTTCTAGGGCATGTGAGTATTTGAAAAATATGTAGGTGTGAAATAAGTGAAATTTTACCTATGGTTGATGTGTTCTAGAAAGTATGGTTCGTCTCCCTGAACATGAGAAAAACGTATCTCTTGGTGCTTAATTCAAACAATTGTTATAGACATATGATCAGAAATAGGGATGTACAATATAGAGCACACTTGAATTTAGAACTTCAGCTTTTTTGTTTTCTTTATTTTGTATGGCCATCATGTTGTGGGATGCTGCTTATATGCACATCTTACAACCTGCTATCCCTTGAAAGTATATCATGCTCTTGGTGGGCGTATATCCTGTAACCGTCAGCCTAGATCCTCAACATGGCATAGCTATTCCGTAAATATCCCATTTCAAAAATCAAAACAATCGGGACTTTTCGGAGATTGGATGCAGTTACTAATTCATGATCTGGCATGTACAGAATGAAAACTTCATTCTCGATTCTACGAGAATTTTTATGAAAGCGTTTCATTTGCTTCTTTTCAATGGAAGTTTCATTTTCCCAGAATGTATTCTAATTTTTGGCCTAATTCTTCTTCTGATGATCGATTCAACCTCTGATCAAAAAGATAGACCTTGGTTCTATTTCATCTCTTCAACAAGTTTAGTAATAAGCATAACGGCCCTATTGTTCCGATGGAGAGAAGAATACGAGGAGTAAGATCTTTAAAGAAAGATTCTTTTAGTACAAATAAATATCAGCTGCAGTGAAACCTATGATTTGTAATGCTGAATACTCACATGTTTGATTTAACTACTGATCTGCAGTTCATGGTTGTAGTAGAATGTATTCAGTCTCACTAGTAGAAAAAGGGCCTATTGTCCCGGTTGGTAAGGGCCTTTTGTCCCGGTTTTTGAACCGGGACTAAAGGGTCGTTACTAATGCCCTAACCCTTTAGTCCCGGTTCTTACACGAACCGGGACAGATGGGTCTCCACGCGGCCGCTGCGGCCAGCCCAGGCCGGGGGGCCTTTGGTCCCGGTTGGTGACACCAACCGGGACCAATAGGCATCCACGCGTCAGCATCTGGCTGGAGCTGAGGTTTTTGTTTTTGTTTTTGAAATGGGCTGATTTAGGGGTTTTGGGGGTTAATTTAGGTTGTTATTAGGTAGCTATTAGAGAGAAGTGTCCTCTTATATCTTCGTGCTTGGTTTACCAACGCTACGTACTGCTATGCCTAAACATGGCTTAGATTGAAGTGAAGGCAACATGTGGTCCATGTCGAAAGTAATACTAATCCTAACTTGATCAAGTTTGGATTGTACTACTTTCGACATGCACCACATGCATGTTGCCTTCACTTCAATCCAATCCATGTTCATTTCACCCGCTGATATATAATAACTCTTCATGCGCGCATCATGCATCATCATATATAATAACAAGTCCTACTAATCATCATCATACAACTTCTACTCGTTATTAATAATCAGTCATATGATCATCATCCTCATAGTCATCGAACCAACCCTACTTAATTGTTCTTAGCACATGATCATCAGTATTAGGTAGGACCGAAATACCCTCTATAAGGTAAAATAGCATAAAATAATATAGACCTTGACTCTCCATTATGGAGAATGGAGATCATCCTGTCCCCAATTCTTGCACTTCGCTTCCTTTTGCTTCCAAGAACCTCCTTGCGACTGTCCATACATTTTTTTCCATTCTTTGATTTGCATGTCTCCACTTCTTTTAGAAATCCGGTATGGACAGTTGAGATTCGTAGGATGACCTGGTTGTATGTTCAAAACATCAAGCCTACCATTATGATACATCAAATGAGGCACACAATCCTCTGGGATTATCTGTTGAAAAACATAGTAATAACTTCATAGTTAGCAATGATGTACTAGTTTTAGAAGTATGCAAAAGATGCACGGATGTCATAATAGTAAGAAATCTTACCAGGGTATCTCCATAGTAGTTACCGTAGTTCAACACGTGCAGTAGTGGCACGTATTGACCATAATGTGGAGGAGTTTTACAATAGATATTATAATTCTCAAGATCAGTACAAAATCCGACCAGATGAGTTTTCTCCTTATAAGTTAACTCAGAGCCATCGGTGTAGTAGGTTCTGTCTACCATGTTCCCCACATTGTTTGAACAATCAAAATAAGCTGTCAATGATAATAAGCTGTCAACTATTTTGAATGAACAATATAAATTAGCTAATAACTATGTATGAGAAACTCACATAGCGGTAGAATTTGAGGCGTATCAACAAGGACCCAAATGTCCATATTGTCTTGCTCGATGTCAGGATCACCAAGATCCGTGGTGACAAGCATACCCTCATCAAAACCATACATCTTGCAAAATGCTTCCCAATTTTTGCAACCAAAATGGGTTACGCTCTCAGAATTATACAGATTTACTTCAAAATCTATATCATGATGGGTCCTTAGGTGAATTTTTTTTGTTTCCATACTTTCATGGTCTTCAAAACCCATCCTCTCCAAGATGTAGCGTCTTGCATGGCATGGGATAAGCTAGCCGAATTGTAAAAGATGAAAATTACACGTTGAAATAGTTGAAGTCGTGCTTAATTACGAAAAAATAACACTTGTCGTCGTTGCGTACCGTTTCAACATCGAAGGTCTCCTCCAGCTTAATACTGAAGCGCCGATCTTCGTCCAGGTGAGGCCTGTCGCACTGACCTCGGTCGTCGTGGCACCAGTCGCACTCCGGGAGACTTTCGTCGTCCGAGTACGACATTTCCTATGTTCATAATTCAAATATTAAACGTCTACAATTAAATATATGTACTAAAAAACCTAAGTTAGATTATTATTATTCATCACGGGTTGACTATCGGTTTGTCGAGTCTTTTCTTGAAAACTCTCAGCTCACGTGGTGTATACATTCGACCGTTGGTGATGGTCGCTCCTCCATTTGTCCCCGAGTGCATTACACCAAAATGTCTAGCACACGGGAACAAAGGAGAAGCGACCCCCACGACAACAGTCGGGATTCTTCGTCCTCTCATATATATATGGTGGAACTCTCCTTCACTGATTCCTCTCTGACATTTGCGGCCATCGGTGATGGTATGGTAGCTCCTCCTTTCGTTCTCGAGTGCATTACACCAAATTGTCTCGCACACGGGAACGAAGGAGAAGCTACCCCCACGACAACAGTCGGGATTCTTCGTCCTCTCATATATGGTGGAGACTCGACAGACTTACAGTCAACCCGAAATATCGTTTAATTATCTTTCTAAAAAAGGATTTGGCTAGTCTCACCTCGATGTCGGAGGGGGCGGTGACGGGGACGACGGCGGGAATGATGGAGGGGCCGGGGGCTCCTAGATTTCTGCGAAAACAAAAACCCTATAAGCTATCAACTAATCATATGCATACGCCTTGCATAGTGCTCTCCAATTTTAGCATTCAAAGTAGGAGTAGTTTTCCACTTTGAGCATTCAATAAGCAAAATCAAATCACAAAATAAAGTAGTATTCAAATTAGGATGCATTCAATTATAAGCAAAACTACATCATCTCCATGCGTCCGTACATCGTCGAATATTATCACTAATACACCTCGAATACTATCATACATATAGCATCGCTAGTACAGCTAGAACAGTAGCGCCCGACGGGTATCGGCGCGGGCGGTGGACACCCAAAGGGACGGAACCATCACAGGATCATAGCTCCAGTGAGATCCATGAAGAACCTGCCAGGTATTGTCGAACCTGCCCTCCAACACAACCATGTAGCGACGGACGTGTTGGTCCTCCTCGCTGACACGGTGACGTACCACCTCCGCGGTGTCCGGAAGCCTCGGCACCGTCACTGGCCCACGCGACCGCCACCAAACAAGGATCGGGTCAACGACGGGCTGGCTCCTCACCAACCTATGCCCACCGGAAGGTAGCACCTCCCAAAACCAGCCCGGCGGAGCCCAGTCCCGGACATGGCCCCTCTGATCAAGCCGGCCTCCTCCGCCGAGTCGACGACGAGGATGCGGGATAGGAATCGTCGACGTCGATGCGGGATTAATTGCTTGAACTAAAAAAATAAACTAGTTCTATTAATTTTCTTGCTAAAATAAAGTAGTTCAACTACTAAGCACTTACTATAAATAAATAAAATAAAATAGTTCTTACTAAAAATAAACTACTTCTATATATAGTAAAATAAAGTAGTTTTATTAAATCAACTAGTTCAACTACTAATTAAGCACTTACTATAAATAAAATAAAGTAGTACTTACTAAAATAAACTACTTCTATAGTAAAATAAAGTAGTTTTATTAAATCAACTAGTTCAACTACTAAGCACTTACTAAAAATAAACTTGTTTAACTAGTTCTATTATATTTAACTAGTTCAACACAATTTTTTTCTAAATATGCACATATATATACATAAATTGACAAAAAACATCTAATTCAACTAATCTAAAATACATGGAAAAACATATAATTCAACTAATCTAACTAATTTTATTAAACACTTACTAGTATATATACATGGAAAAAATACATATACAAAAAAATAAAAAATAAAGATTCGGGGCGGCGGCGGCTCACAGCGGGGCCGGCCGGCTAGGGCGACGGCGGGAGCGGCGACGGCGTCGACGACGGCAACGGTGGGGGCGGCGGACGGCATCGGCGTGCAGAGGATCCGGGCGGGCGCGCGGAGCAGGGCACGGGCGACGGCGTTGGCGGCGGACGGCGACGGCGTGGGCGGCGGACGGCGTTGGCGGCGGACGGCGACGGCGTGGGCGGCGGACGGCGTCGGCGTCGGCTCCGGGGCGGGGGCGATGGCGACGGCTTCGGCGTGGGCTCCGGGGCGGGGGCGACGGCGACGGCGTCCGGCAGCCTGGCGGCGTCCTCTCCCCACGCGTCGTCGGGGGCGAACTGCAAGATGCAAACCAAAATTTTCACAAGTGTGCCTTATATACATGAAGCTTTAGTCCCGGTTCTTGTCACGGACCGGGACAAATGCCCCTCTTTAGTCCCGGTTGGTACCACCAATACCAACCGGGACCAAAGCCCTCTGCTTCCCGCCCTTTGGGCTGCTGAAAAGAGGCCTCTTTTCAGCAGCCCAAAGGGCGGGAAGCAGAGGGCTTTGGTCCCGGTTGGTGGCACCAACCGGGACTAAAGGTTGGGCATTGGTTCCAGTTGGTGCCACGAACCGGGACCAAAGGTGTGCATTGGTCCCGGTCGTGGCACCAACTGGGACCAATGTCCTGCGCCTACCAAAGCCGCGGTGCGGTGGGATGTTTAGTCCCACCTCGTTAGCCGAGGAGCGGCAGGACCTGTTTATAAGCCCTGCCCCGCCATCTCCATTGAACTCCTCTGAACTGCAGGCCTCTGGGCCTAATCTTGCACTGCTATGCCTGTGGGCCTGCTGGGCCTTCTGCGGGCCTGAATCCTGGCCCATGGATGGGTTTCTAGTCGTATTCACGCCGTGGTGGCCCAGTAGGTGGCATTTTTTTATTTTTTCCCAGTTTTTTCTTTTTTGCTTTATTTATTTTATTTTGTTTTTACTTACAACAAAATACTTATTTATTTTATTTTATTTTGTTTCTAATTACTTATTTATTTTACTTTATGATAATTCTTTTTGCTATTAAAGTTTCTATCAAAAAAAGTTCTTTATGAAAATTCTTTTTGCTTTTAATGATTTTGAACAGAAAATACTTCGATAATTTTAGTTGCATCAATTTTATATGATTTTAATTTCAATAATACTAGAGGTTTCTTATAATGTTTTGAACAGAAAATACCTTGTTAATTTTAGTTTCATAAATTTTATTAATTATTTTATTTTGCTTCTACTTATATATTTTAATAAAGTTTATATTATTTTGTTTCTAATTACTTATTTATTTTATTTGTTATTTTTCATGCATTTATTAATTATTTTGAGCTATAAGACCCTAAAATTGAAAAGCATTTCAAATGAACTCTGAAAAGGTTGAAAGTTGGCATGGTATCATCATTTCATCCACATAGCATGTGCAAGAAAGTTGAGAGGGTCCCGGCAAAAACTGGATGCACTTCGTGTACAAAACGGACAATCTCTTTCAAAGTATCAAGATTTCATACGGAAACTCGTCTGTTACAAAGGGATTTCATTTTTTAAAACTTATTTGAACTCCTGACTTTTTGTGTGTTCAAAATGAACCATTCAAAGCAGAGATTGATTTTGAATGGTGCATATTCAACACACAAAAAGTCTGTAAAGATCGCCAACCCCAACATAAAAAAATGAGCATAGATGCGCCTATAGAGAAAATTCAACCTAAATTCATAATAAATTTCTATAAATTTCAGAGAAACTCACTATGAATTTAGGTCAAATTCCCTGTATAAGGGCATCTATTTTCATTTTGAGAGGAGCTCAACAAGGCAGCGAGGGACGGGCTTATAAACCGGTGTGAGCGCCCTTCGGTTGGCGAGGTGGGACTAAACTCTGGCCGCAACCAGGACCAACCCTTTAGTCCCGGTTTGTGGCACAAACCGGGACTATTGGTCATGGGCCAGGGGCGAGGCGCATTGGTCCCGGTTCGTGCGTTGAACCGAGACCAAAAGGTCCAGACGAACCGGGACCAGTGGCCCACGTGGCCCGGCCGGCCCCCTGGGCTCACAAACCGGGACTAATACACCTCATGGGTCCCGGTTCGTGCGGAATCGGGACTAATGGGCTGGCCAGGCCCGAACGAAAGCCCTGTTTTCTACTAGTGTCTGCCAAGTAAGATTTTTGAAGAAGGATTTTTTCTATACTAATAAATATCAGTTGTGGTGAAACCTATAATTTGTAATGCTTAGAAGTTTGATTTAACTAATCCTTGAGAAACTGCCATAGTTTAAGAATTCAGAATTGTATTCATACTTTTGTTCTCATGGTCTTTTTTTATTTTGTTGGCTGCAATTAGTAAGGTTTGCCTTGCTGTTTGTTAGTTGTATGGGACAAGTTGGTGACTAATAATCTAAGTACATTGGAAAAACTCGCCGAGGAGCGTGCTATTGTCGTGGCGACAATGTTACGTGTGGAGGGTGGAGCGCATAGGTAAGTCTAAGTGCATGCATTTTTCTATGCACATAGTAATACCGTGAAAATAAATTTTGCTAATAGATTGATGTTTTGTCTTTAATTAACTAGATCGTGGCCTGCATACTAGGTTGAGCTATTTTTGAACCGTGTTACTTCACTTTGCTTAATTTTGGGTGGACGGTGCCGTGGACAATGATGGCAAGTGCTTTTGTGATCCTTGTTGTAACTGAAACCGAGTTTCACTAATGAAGGGAAAGGTAGTGTAATGCCATATCAAATTGGTGTGATCTCTGGGTAAAGTAAAATGTAATGGCTTGGAGGCATGTTGGGTTGCAAATAGTTGTGCACATGTCTTAGCTAAAGATGGATGTAATCATAATGAAATGTTCTGTGGCTCCATGTAACTCTGTGATGTTTGTAGCGTCGTTAAGTAAAGACTTTTGATATGGCTAAATACTAACCTTCTCTTAATGAAAATCATATTACTATATGTTTGGGTCTGTACTTTTGCGAGTCCAATTTATTTCATGTGATTACGTAGCATAGCATGGGCATCTTACTAGTATATAAAATATGAAACTACATCTTATGATGAACCTAATGATATTTGTTTGGCATTCTAGATGTAAATATTTTTCTCTACAAATTTGGTCAAAGTTTATGAGGCTTTACTTTTTAAAAAATCTATATGCACTATATTATGGCGCTACACCTATGTAATACTGCTTACGTATTTTACATAATATGCAACGTGGACAAATAGAATTAGAGATAGAAGGATGAAGCGGCCCACCCTCCTCAAAATCAGGGGGATGCAAGTTAATTAGTTAAGAAAATTATGTTAGCCTTCGTAGGCTCTTCATAGATGTAGGATTATCCTTGTGGAACGGAGGGAGCATCATACTTTTTGAGGGGGTGCCTTTAAGAGTGAAGAGATTGATGAACCATGTATGCATCATTTGGTTATCCATAACATGAGTGCGGCGTTTTGGTGCCCAGCCTCATCTGCACCTGGTCAGAAAAAATCAAAACAAATATTAGAAAAATTCAAAAAATTCCAATTTTTTGTGTGGTAGATAATTTGATGCGTGAGGTTTGCTCCAATTTTTAGATCATTTGGACATCTGAGCAGCTCTCAACAAAAAGGACAAATTGGGTCAGAACAGTGCGTGAACAATAAACATTTTTACAGACCCCGAATTTTTTTTTTTGCCGAGAGCTGCTCAGATGTTCAAATGATTTGAAAGTTGAATCGAACCTCGTGCATCAAATTATCTACCACATAAAAAAATTGGAATTTTTTGAATTTTTCTAGTATTAGTTTTGATTTTTTTTTCCTCAGGGCGGGTGCACCTACCGTTATAACATTTCCTTTTGTAGGTATGTAAAAGGTTCAGGACAAGCCATCGTGGCCCTCGCGGTCCTGGAAGTGTCCCAACAACAGTGTGCTGACTAGTGACCACTCGTACTAGCAAGACGTACCAGCCACCTCCATCAACACTGCTCACCATTGAGTAGTGTACCACCTACCAAGACGACCCCATCACCTCACCATTACCACAAGGAAAAAGAAGCCAACCCTGTCGCAGCTAGGCACCACTGCCGCTTGATTGAAATGGACACACCACCATGTGTCCATGTCGTTCTGCGTGGCCGGTGGTTGCGCATTATTTGGAACCATCATCTTCATCTCCTTCAAGCACGGCACATACTCTACTATATTTCTCCATCTATCTTTATATACCCTACGATCTGCGACACCTGCACACCAAAACCAGCAATGGCGCCGGTGAAGGTGTTCGGGCCGGCCAAGTCGATCAACGTGGCGCGGGTGCTGCTCTGCCTGGAGGAGGTCGGCGCGGAGTACGAGCTCGTCCACATGGATCTCTTCCAGGCCAAGGAGCAGAATAGCCCCGAGCACCTCGCCAGAAACGTACGTGTGTCCAACCCAATGCATGCATAGCTAGACCTGTCCATCCGGTGATGAGTGCTAACTATTCTTCTTGATGAGCCTGCCGCAGCCGTTTGGGAAGGTCCCGGCCTTACAAGACGGCGATCTGGTCCTCTTCGGTGAGCTGAGCACCACACATCCACATTCACATACTTACAAAATGAAGCACCTGAAATAACCTCCATGGCTCACTCTCACTCGAGGTCTCAAACTTGCATTCTAATGTCCTCATGCATGTCTGGCAGAGGCCCGTGCGATCGCGAAGTACGTGCTCCGCAAGTACAAGACGGAGCAGGCGGACCTGCTGAGGGAGGGCGACCTGGAGGAGGCCGCCATGGTGGACGTGTGGACGGAGGTGGAGGCGCACCAGTACCACCAGGCCCTGCGGCTCATCATGCTCGAGTGCTTCCTCAACCCCACCCTGCGCGGCCTCCCCACGAACCAGGCGGTCGTCGACGAGGCCGTTGAGAAGACGAAGAAGGTTCTTGAGATCTACGAGGCGCGCCTGTCCGAGCACAGGTACCTCGCCGGAGACTTCTTCAGCTTCGCGGACCTCAACCATTTCGCGAGCACTTTCTACATCGTCGACGCGACGCCGTATGGGTCGCTTCTCGACTCGTACCCTCGCGTGAAGGCCTGGTGGGAGGACCTCATGTCCCGGCCCTCGTTCAAGAAGATCAGCGCCAATATGACCACCAAGGTTTAGTTATGACTGGTTTCTAAAGTCATCCCCGGTCCGACAGAGCACGTACCTGTAAACGTTTTGTAATCTTTTCTGCCAAGAAATTCAATAAAAGCCATGTATCCAACATATCCTTTTACAAAATATATATTCTAATCTAATCAACATCACACGAAAAGGGTGCCGCGTAGGGCGTAGCTTCATGGTGTGCAACAGTAGAACTAGAAGACTGCTATGCTAGGAGCACGTACACTTGTCCATGTCAACTTTAAGAGTTAATTATATTTTTTACCTCTAACTTTCAATTTTTTGGCAAAATTCACTCCATTTAAGGAAAGTTCCTCCATTTTACTCTATTTAATCAATTACTTGCCACTTTTTACCTTGTTAAGAAAATGAGTATGGTTAGGAGGTGCTGAAAATTCTAGTGTTCAAATATTCAGCAAAAATGTTCATAGAGATATATGCCACATTCTCACAGGATATGCCCGGTTTAACTAGCATACCTCCTCCAAGATTAACTTGCTGGCAAATATCATCTGGTTCTTTGCCCCGTACAACTTTAGAAGAAAGAGATGCTCGGACAGTTCAAAATTCATGTCTCCTACTGATATGTACAAGGTGGCTTGATCTTTCGATGAGACAGTATCGATTTTGTTGGAGGAGACTTCGACGACTCGACTACACCGAACATTTGACGATGCATCTTACCAATCGCTCAACCAACTCCGATATAGGTGTTGACGGTGTTTGAAACACAGACAACCAAATCACTAAGATCAATCCCTATATGCAACCAAAGAAACAAGAAAGGATTTAAATGCAATCGGAATTGCATATATAAGATGAAGTACTTTAATAAAATAATAGGGTCTGATGTGGTGTAGTATAGGAGGCCTCGTCGAACCCAAACCTTAATTTGATGCCCTGAGAGGGTATTTAAGGAGGGACAAACGAGGGGATTCGGCCAGCCCAAGAGGGGGGTGGGGTCGAATCCAATCTTAAGTCGGTCTCCTTTCTAAAAGTACACTCTAAAAGTTACACATGGTCTTTTAGTTCGAAAAAACATGGGCTTGGCCCAAAACTGAGGTGGTGCAATAGCTATAGATGACTATGGGGGATATTTGTTTTGAAACAAAGAAAAAGAATTTGCCATTTTCATTAAGTAAGGAAGATAGTTTAGGCATAAGCCCGCAAGGGGGGGGGGATACGACTACTCCCGCGGCACTATACTACTCAAGTGTTCTGCACCCGCTAACACCCAAAGATGACTTCCTCCTTGATCCTCGTTATAATCACCATCGTGGGGCCAGCGGTGTTGCGGAAGACTCTGGCATTACGTTCCTTCCAAATCTCCCAAGAGACTGGCATCATCAAAGAAGTGAGGGCCCTCCTATTCGGTCTCGACTTCCTCACCAAATCGGCCCACCAAGCTCTCACCGATGTGGCATTTGCCCAACACAAACATGCTGAAATCATGGAGACCAAGCCAGGTGCGAGCACGGTCCAAACACGGGTCGTGTATTGGCATTGGGCGAGGAGGTGCAAAGCAGACTCGAGAGCTTTGTTGCAAAGGGGGCGTAGACAGGAGTTTGGCCATCCCCGCTATGTAGTGTGTCGATTGTCCAAATCCTATTTTGCAGGACCAACCAAGCGAAGAACTTGCACATGTGGGGAGGGGGGCTTCCAAACGGTTGTTGGCATAGTAGAGAGGGACATTATTATATCTTGGGAGGGACCATTTGGAATGCAAGTAAGGGCATGTTTATCACATTTTTAAAAGCCTTAACTCCTAGAAAGTTGTTATCTATATGAATACCAATATAAAAAGAGTGAGTTGCGGAGATCCAACGCATCTCACATGTTCGAACACATCTATCCAATGGTCTATGTTGCTCTGATGTTTAGCATGCATTTATACAATACTTAATATCAACTTTGGTGCTAACCACATAATTATATACTACCTAATATCTATGTGCAATCAATATCTTTAATAATATTAACATACAATGCAATTAATATCTTTTCTAACATAACGTGTTAATTATATCCTACCTAATATCAACGTGTAATCAATATCTTTTCTAATATTAACGTGAAATGCAATTAATATCTTTTCTAATATAACCTGCATTGCACGTACACACTTACTAGTTTTATTAGAGTTAGACCACTCTAGCCCATTCCCAATAATTGTTTAGCTCACCAAAAACAAGGGATCTCCAAACTCCAACCAATTCTTCCCAAATAAGAGGGGACGGGATGCTCCCTCTCAGCCTGTTCCCAATCCAAATTCTTTGGCGGAGGAAACTTCTTTCCCCAACCGTCACCTCCCTATACCGCCAAAATTGCCACAGGACCTCCAATGAACCATACAAATTGGTGTGTGTGTGTGTGTGTGTGTGTGAGAGAGAGAGAGAGAGAGAGAGAGTGAGTGAGTGAGAGAGTGAGAGAGAGAACTCTAAAATGCAACACAGTGACAACGTGTTACAAATAAGATATTCATGTTCTACAAAAAGGATTCTAGGAGCAGACACAAAAGCAAAATCCATTGGGATAGGTGTACATGTGAAATGTGGTGGATTTGTGGAGAAATTTATACTTCAGGGGGAAAGCGAGATATGATTTACAGATTTCCTTTCATAGTCTATCTTTAACCCATTTGTCTCAGATTAAATAGAATCTCAGTCTTCTATATCTCTAATGCACAATCGTACACAAATGATTAACCAACAAATCAATGCACATGTAAGATAAAACAAAAGCATGATTCTTGAGAATTTTCAAGGGTACGTCTATCGCCTGTTTAATGGATTAAACAAAATCTTAGCCTTTGAATCTCTATGGCACAATAGTAAATGAGAGATAAAACAAAATAATTTAAAAATAAGATAAAATAAAAACACAAATGCAATGGAATAGTGTAAGCCAGGTCCACGGACACATAAAATAAAACCGTCTGTTGAGAATCTATATTTTTTAGGTATAGCAAAGTTGGCCATCAACACAAATCGAGGAAAACAATTCACATCTTAGTCCATAGTATCACAATTGTTAGCCACTACCATGAACTGGAGCAGATACAAAAATGTACCTATCATCTTATATGTTACACTTGATTTGTTTTGGTGAAAATAAGATACAACAATTGTGGATACAAAAATGAGTTAATTCTTCTTTAACAAATGGATCAAATATAATAAATTATTTGTGGGAAAGGTGTAAATCTGATTGATGGGTGGATTGAAAGAGGAACATATGCATTAGGAAGAATAAGAAGACAGTGTCTTGATTTTTTCAAGGCTATGTCTATCACTAGTCAATTGAGGCTAAACAAAATCTTGTCATTTCAATCTCTAGCTCATATTCATAACTCAAGGGTAAATAAATTTAAGACAAATTAAAACATAGATTTCCAGACAAATCTGATGGCTAAACAAATCAAACTTGAATTAAGAAAATCTTATTTATTCAACAATTCCAAATCCATCTTTTAAAGTATACCACGGTATGCCAGTCAATTATCTTTCAAGAAAAGCTGCATGTTAGTTGTAATGCTACAATAATTTAGTCATTACTACATGTCAAACAGAGCGAAAACGAACATCTATCGCTCACCTATACTTTTTGAAACATAAACGCGCGCGCACACACACAAACACCATCACCACACGCAGACACTCGCGTGGCGCTAACTGACGTTTGGAGTTGCCAAGCTTCAAGATCACCAGCTCGTTGCTATAGAAGGGATTGTTGCTTCCCGAAACGATAATCCACATGTTGCTCACTACATTTTTTTAAGTGAAAGTAATATTTGCTAATTATTGGATAAGGAAGTCAATGTGATTTCTTTAACAAGCCGTATGAAGTCAATAAAATTACGGTTTTGCTATTTTTCAGTCGAGTATTTTGCAATTAGCTTTCATTCAAATTTGTGTCCATTCGATCACACATTAAGATTCGTGCTGGGAGTTGTCGTTTTGGGTCAGTTTTTCTTATCGGGCACACATTTCGTTTTGGTCCAGCCCGTTTTCCGCCGCCCGTGTGTGGTTTTCTGTTTGTTTTTTTCCTTTTGAAATTTCTTTTTTTGAGGAAGCGCAGGCGAACTGCGTTTGCATTATGAGAAGAAACAGCGACAGAGCGCTAGTCTGTACAAAAGCAACCAAAGGCTGCGAAAAACAAAAGAAAAAAACAGGATCCCAGGCTGCCTAGACCTCACTCTCGCAGCATCAAGTGGTTACCCCCTGCTAATACCCACGTAGCTAGCTCGTCGGTGAGAAGCTCCAGCACTACCCGGACAGGGCGCTCGAGATCCCTGAAAATGCGGCCGTTACGCTCGAGCCAGATTCACCAGGTGGTTAGGAGAGCGATTGATCTCGCTCGCTTGCGGCCAACACGCACCGTGCTAAGTCCATCCAGCCAATCCACCATGCAGTTTGAAGACCTCCAGGAGCTTGGAAGGAAGGTGGGGACGCGAAAGCGGCTGGCCGCCGACGTCCAGAGGTTCCTTGACCAAGTGCACTCTCTGAACAAGTGCTGAGCGGTCTCCAGGTTGCGCCAGCATAACGGACAGAAATAGGAATTAGGCCATGCCCTGGCCATGAGCCGGTCCACCGTGAGCAGTACTATTGGAATCTAGAGAGAGATAGAGAGGGAGCGAGAGGGAGAGCGCTTGGGCGGCGGTGAAGAGGAGGCAAGTTCGTAGTGTTCAGGTCATTCCAGAGAACCCCCTCCACTGGAGCTTGATTTTCTCTTTGATTCCTGGTTGCCCCGGTTGGTTGTTCTAGTCTACCCCCTCCTCCTTGTGTGATTTCGTATGTTTCCGCCCCTGTAGCTTTAAGATCTAGCTCTGTTTTTGCTTGGTTTCATGGTGTGTGTACGTGTCTGGGTGTTGTTGTGGATTTTGTTAGCTCTTGTGGACGCAGATGTTAGTTCTGCTTCTTGGTATGTGTAGATTCCGCTGATTCCCCCTCTGCTCTTTTTGTAGATGTATGAATTGGTCTGTTGTTCTGGGTTGTGGTTCCACTGCTAGGTTTTAGACCTCATGTTCTGATCTCATCTGATGTATGCGGTGGTAGGTGTCATCAGAGGTTTATTTTTGTGGTTAGGTTTCGGTCATTTCTGCTGAATAGGTAGGCTCTGTATTTGCTTCTGTTGGTTGGTTCATGGCAGTTCTACTCCAACCCTCCTGATTTTCATTATTGTTGTTCGTATATTGGTAGTATTAATTGTTTCCCTGTTTTAGGCTTTTTTCAGTGCTTATTTCCCATATGAAATTTTTGCAGAGTGAGAAGTGTAGTCCTAGGGGTAATCCCATGTATTTCTCTGTGCACTATCAATATAATTCCTGGTTATTTACTTTGTAATTTCATGTGTAGTAGCACTGTAATTTGTTCTGATTTTTTAGTGTTAGATTTTGTATTGTAGTATATCCAGTGTAGCCATCTTAATCTGCAAATATCAGGTAGGCAGTGTAATATGCCCAGTATATCCCAGATATGCACTGTAATGTGCCCCAGAATTTCTCTGTAAATTCGAGGTTCTTTTACGCTGTAATTTGCCCGAGATTCACATTGTTAATCCCCTAGATTTATACTGTAATATGCCCCAGATTTACTATGTATATTTTAGCTTCTTCTACTCTGTAATTTGACCAATATATACATTGTAATCCCCTAGATTTTATACTGTAATATGCCTAAATTTTGTGTGTGTTTTTGAGCTACTTTTACTCTGTAATTTGACCGAGATTTACACTGTAATCCCCTAGATGTTGCACCGTAATATGTCCCAGACATTATACTGTAATTTGACCGAGATTTACACTGGAATTTGTCTCAGATTTACTATGTAATTTGACCGAGTTTTACACTGTAATTCCCCAGATTTGCACTGTAATATGTCCCAGATATTACACTGTAATTTAACCGATATTTACATTGGAATTTGCCTAAGATTCACTCCGTAATTTGATTGAGATTTACACTGTAATTCCCAGTTTTTTAATTATATTTTGACTGTAAATTTCATCTACATTACTTATAATTTTATTTCATTCTCTGCAATTTTTGAGCTGCATTCCTGTGTCGTATTCATGTGTTTAGAGCTAGCTCTCGGATATGTTTCTCACTTTTTTTATGATTTGTTTTGCTTTTTAGTCTAAAGGGTAGGCTACGAAAGTCTGTCACCAAGATGTTCCATTAGCATCATCTATTGAGAGTGCATTTTCTCTGAATGATCCATTTGTGCCTAATGACTTCGCGGACGATGGTTCATGCTATGTCATTTGTAGTTATTTCTGTCTTCTTCTCTAGTTTTTATTTTCTTCTTTCTTCTCTCTTTCAGTTTGTTTAATTTGCGCATGTTGACTTATTTTTTCAGGAACTTTCTGGTGATGATGAAGGCGTTGACAAAGCTCTATTCAAGTTCTATATGAATCATGTTTGTGCTTTTTTTTTCTGGAAGTAGGTGATTATGTTTTTGACGATCTTTCTTTGGATTGACCCTTGTCTTTTTTGTTTTTTCATAAAGTGAAATCATTGAAGAGGAAATTATCATGTGCTGGAAGAGGGAATGCGGCCAGTTCCCCTTGTTATACTAATCTCTCGCGTGGCTTTAGTCTGTTCTTCTCTTTAAAGTTGCACTGCAGTTTTCCAGTGTTGTAGTTCTCTATTTAGCTCATAATTAATATATTTTTCTTTTGTATCTTATTGTTTGTTTGCTCGTCTCATGGAATTTCAGTGGGTTTCCTCTGCAATTTAATTGTAATTATCAGAGTATTTCCTCCCATGTGTAATTCCAGAATACCTTCATTGTGTACCTTCACTGTACTTTACTTTCAGAGTAATTCCTTAGATTGTATAGTGTAATTCCAGAGCTTTAGTCACCGTAAATCCTTGGTGTTCGCACTGTAATTTCCTGTGATTATTCACTGTTGTCATTCCTTGGTGTTTGCACTGCAATTTCCACTGATTTATTCAGTATTTTTTTCTCTGATGTGTCTGAAATGCTGTCTTTGTGCCTACTTCATTGTTGTCATTCCTACAGTGTGCCTTTTCAGTTTCATTTCACTGTAATATCCCCTAGTTTACAGTGTAATTTACTGCATAGTCACTGTAAAGCTTGCAAGTATTACAGTGGGATACCTAAGATTTTTTAGGGAGTTACACTCTGTAAATACCCCATTATTACATTGTATATACTGTACGTACTTACAGTGGAATTCGTCTGATTTTTTCACTGTATATCCTCATTTTCCTTACAATGTAATATCCCACATTTATCATAATCCATGCTTTATCACCATTTTCCTGGTTTTCTGACAATGTAAATTGCAGCTACATTACACTGTAATGCAGCACATATTTTCATGTGTACTTACTGTACACCCTTATGTTCATGTGTACTATTTACAATGCTTTTTTAACTCTGTATTTCCTGTCGGTTCACTGTTTTTACCCTGATCTAAATAAATTTCAGCGTTGCTTTCAGTCCCTTAGAACCTGATGATTCCATTTTTTTCACTTGATTCTTTGATGTTTTCGGCAGACAAGTTCATGTAAAAGTTGTCTGTACACCAGAAGGATGGGCAAAAGGAGTAGGAGAGTTCCTGACGTGAGCAAAAGAAGACGAGTTCATGTAAAAGATATTCAGTAGTTTAAGCAACCGGGTCATAATTTGTAGCCCCACCCGTTTTGTTGGTGTTACAGACATACAATGGTCGGCTGTGTTTGGACATACATGTGTCATCTGCTTATTTGTCAGGAGATTTGAATGTAATCCAATTAGAAATCAGTCAAATGTTAAATAGACAGTCCCTAAAATTATTCCCAAATGCTGAAACTATACCTTTCATAACAGATCAGCTAATTCTCCTTTCAAGATTCTCACTCCGAAAGTAACGCACATTATTACATCGCCCACACAATTGCGCAAGTCACCCTGCGTTCAAAAAATAAGTTATTCCTTTGACTAATTCTATCTGTCCGCAAATCATCAGTCTCTCCTTTTTAGGCCAAAATGTGTAGTTTTCTGCCAAGTTAGGTAAAGCATATGTCATAATAAGAGTCTGAAGAAGCATAGTTTTGTGCTGAACTTTCACACAATGTGTAATTTTATTATAAACTTTGTTCAAGATACAAATACATGTACATATATACCACACAATCATTAATTGTGGTAAGCAATCTCAAACCAATATCAACAAATACATGTGCAAATAAAGATAAATGCGTAGCTAGCTACTTAGCTACCATGTACACAAAAGAAAGAGCTAGCGGCCCATTTTGCTGATCGATCACCTGCTCTTGGCAAATGGCGGGATGCTCTGCTCGTTCCTGAAGTAGTCGTCGGGGTCGATCTGGCCCTTGGCCATGGCCAGCCTCTGGTAGTTACCCTTGAAGTACTTCTGGCCCCAGACCATCCCGGCCTGGTAGCTGCTGACGTTGCCGACGACGACGTTCTCGCCGAGGTCCAGGTCCCTGTAGTTGAAGTAGGCTTCCCTGGGGCTGGAGCTCACGAACGGCGCCATGAACGCGTAGAACTCCCTGATCCACCTGGTCTGCACGGCCCCGTCCCCCGACGCCATCGACCAGAAGTTCATGTACTGGATGTTGTAGAGCACGCCGGCGCGGTGCGGGTACGGCGTCGCCGACTCCGGCACGGCCGCGATCTGCCCGCCGTAGGGGTCCAGGATCATGAGCCCCGCGTTGGGCTGCGCGAGCTTGGCGAAGATGCTGGCCCACGCGTCCCGGGGGATGGCCTGCCGGACGTAGTCGGACGTCGCCTTGTAGCCGCTGCTGAAGACGGACTCGGCGGTGGTCCGGTTCAGCAGGTCCTCCACGGTCGAGGCGCTGCCGAGGTAGATGTAGGGCACGGACTGGATCCAGGTCATCTCCCTGCAGTCGGAGCGGTTGAACCTCAGCTCCGGGAAGCGGCTGCTCATCACCGGCAGCAGCGCGTCGCACGTGCCGAGGAACAGGGACTGGAAGTTGGCCGTCCTCTGCTGGACGACCACCCTGATGATCAGGTCCTCCGGCAGTGCCGGCGCGACCTGCTGCCACCTGGTGACGAGGTCCGCGGCGCCCTGGCTGGCGGTCACAGGGACGTTGAACACCGTGACCTTGGGCGGGACGGGCAGCAGCTTCACCTGCCACGACACCACGACGCCGAAGCTCTCGCCGCCGCCGCCTCGGAGGGCCCAGAAGACGTCGCTCCCCATGGTGTTCTTGTTCAGGAGCCTCCCCTTGGCGTCCACCAGCACGGCGTCGATGACGTTGTCGATGGCCATGCCGTACTTGCGCAGCAGCATGCCGAAGCCGCCGCCGCTGAAATGGCCTCCGACGCCGACGGTCGGGCACAGGCCGCCGGGGAACCCGAGCACGCCGCTCGCCTTCCCGATCGCGTAATAGAGCTCGCCGAGCTGGGCGCCGGAGTCCACCCACGCGGTCGCGGCCTGCGCGTCGACCCGCACGGCACGGAGGCTCGACAGGTCAAGCACGGCGAACGACTCGGCGCGCACGGACCGGTACGACAGGCCCTCGTAGTCGTGCCCGCCGCTGCGCACGCGGATGCGCAGCCCGCTCCGGCGGCCGCACAGCACGGCGGCCTGCACGTGGG
Organism: Aegilops tauschii subsp. strangulata; assembly: GCF_002575655.3. Classification (NCBI taxonomy): domain Eukaryota; kingdom Viridiplantae; phylum Streptophyta; class Magnoliopsida; order Poales; family Poaceae; genus Aegilops; species Aegilops tauschii. The sequence continues at coordinate 384,466,902 of NC_053039.3, read as the reverse complement.
AGGCGTTGGTCGGCGTGACGATGTAGAGCGGCCTCACGGTGCTGGGCGTGAAGAACTTGGGGTTCCGGATGGAGGACTTGAGCAGCGGCGTGAAGGAGGGCGAGCTCGGCGTGAACACGAGCTGGCGGGGGATGCTCGCCGACAGGCACGAGAGGAAACCGTCGGACGAGTTACCCTGGGAGGAGACGGAGGAGGCGTAGCAGCAGAGCAAGGTGAAGGCGACGAGCACTAGGCTGGAGCTCTTGGCCATGGCCATCTTTGCTAGCTAGCTTGTTGTACGTTGCCGTGTTGCATGGTTCGGAGTCGCGTCTGCATGCATTTATAGGCTACGGGAGCACACGTGCAGAACGAGTTCTCCTGAAAGCGGCCGACGGCAGCATTGTGCTCTGGTCTACCACGCCACTCCAGCTGGAGGCGTTGAAAAGTCATGGTCAGCTATCTGGATCGCTGTCCATAGGCCGAGCCGGCGACTGTTAATCGGGCGAACGGTTCTACATTAGTCACATCGCATCGTCCAGCATCTCTATCTGAAGACTGGACGCGGCTTTCGTTTTTCGTTGTAAAACGAAGAACAAATGTAAAAGCAAGAAAGTTCTCATGGCTGGTATCAGATACCTACATGGCAGGTCATCCTTGCATGGAAGATAAGCATGGCACTGTCACGGCCGTGGCCTACTGGACGTCTAGACGGCGTTGGACTTTTGGACAGGCGACTGCTGCCGTGCAGAACTGGTGAGAATAGTGGTGAGAACGATGTTATGGGATGCAGGACGGTCAGCATAAAACTGCCATAGCTTGGACAAATTCATATTCTAACTACTGGTAATCAATCAGGATGGAATAACGAATAATCATCATCCAAAAGTCAGAGCAAAAGGAGATCAGATTGTATTTCCCCGCAAAAGAAAAAGGAAGGAGATTGTGTTTGCAGTGACATATCCATAGCGTTGGTATACCATCAGCCAAAATGCATGGCCGGTTACGACGATCGAGCTGTTACGTACACAGGATCCCATGGGTCAGTCAAATATATTGGACGGTGTTTATATTATACCAACATCGCTATCCAAAGCGATTGTCAGATGTTGACATGTTGTACTGTCGCTGACATGCCTCTTCTTCTTCTCATGACTGGCTTCTTTCAGTTGAAAACTCCTACCCCGTTTAGACATTTTTCTCTCCCTGTTTTTACCGTTCCAAGGTAACGACTATAGTCCGCATGTAGGGCCTCCTTTGATTTGGAGGAACTTTGTATAGGAATTACGTAGGATAGGATTTCTATAGGTAAAAATGTCTTCAGAGCCCTTTGGTTTTGAATAGAATTATATTCACATGCAGGAATTATTACTATCATTCACATTTCAAAGAAAAATAAAATATTAGCCTAGACTTGATGGGAAATAATCCTACCATGTGAACCAAAGGATATACACTTTTTCTATTCCTATATTTAGGATTTGAGATACATGACATCTCATTTCCTACAAGTTTTATATTCATGCGATATTTTTATCCCATGAACCAAAGCAGGCCTGCTTATTTACTTCTGGTGATGGGAAATACAAGTCCATTCCGACATCGACAACCATTTCCAATACTCCCTCCGATCCATATTACCTGTCGCTCAAACGGATGTATCTAGACGTATTTCAGTGCTAGATACACCCATTTGAGCGACAAGTAATATGGATCGGAGGGAGTACAAACTTTGACTCGCAATTAATATAAAAGAAATTAAAATAAAATAACTATATGTTATGAACAATGTCGTAGCCAGGATTTGATTCAGGGTGGTGTATGTAACTGACATAAAAATACACCACAAATTCAACATACCACCGCACTAGAATAAATTTTAATCAAAAGCACAAATGGATAAGGTCTTTCAAAGCATACTAAAATTCACGCTTAAATGTCAAATTTGCATAAAAGAAGATAACACACGTTATCTATGAGGATAACGCCTTCTCCTGGCCATGAAAGTCTCGATTATATCATCTTCATTCACTTTGGATAATAGCAACTCGCTATCGTATGTGACTCAGCAATCATCCAAAGGACTATCAACCATCATTATACTTTAAACTAAAGGAAATGAAGTCATACTTTAAACCAGAGGAGATTGAAACTTGTGGTACTCATGCGTCCTACCTCAACATGTGTGCCCATGTGTGCTTTGCCATACGTTGATCAACTGCCGCCAGCAAGTGCCATGTCGGTCGCACGCATCACTGACTCACAACTAGGCGGTAGCACTCACCGCTTCGCTAGTTCACTATGGTTCAAGATCGATGAGGAGAAGAGAATGGTAGCGAATCATGAACGTCTTCAGGAAATAGAACGATCAACGAGGATGTACCCATAGGAGGAGAGTAGGAGAGTAGGACAGGAAACCAAGGGTGCTCCTATTTGTGCTCGTTAGAGCAATTTGTCGGCCAATCGCACATAAGCCATTGAATGGGCTGGCCCACTCTTGTGATCAGGACATGGAGCGATTTTCTTTCAGTTTTTCAATTTTTCTCTCGGAAAAAATAGGCTGCAGTAGAAAGGTTGGAAAAAAATCGTAAAATTGAAAGATGTACTAATGTCTTTATTTTGAAAAAAAAATCACGGAAAATAAAAAATATAATTTTTAAAAAAATTGTTCATGAATTTTAAAATGTTCTCAAATGTTATAAAATAAGATCCAATTTTAAAAATTTCATTTATTTTAAATATATATTCTATAAATATGAAAAATGTTCTCGAATTTTAAAAATAAAAAAACAAATATATATATATATATATATATATAGAAAAGGAAAAAAACTAGAAGAAAACCGGAAAAGTTCTATTAAAAAAAGATACAACGAAAACAAGAAAATAAAAACTAAGAAATACCCACGGGGACGAAAAATGGAAACTGCTGCTGCTTGGGTCAGTTAGGCCAACCCATGTTCGTGTCACTATGTGTGGTTGTCGTACGAATGGCCGCAACAAGTGGTAAGGTCATCTCCAACGTCGACCCTCAAAACGCCCGCATACATCTGGACCGCACTATCTGGACGTGTTGTGTCATCTAACGTGGGACTGTATCGGTCCGCAGGGTGATTCGGATGTATGCTACTTGTGAGCTGCATTGAGATTTTCTCCGAAAAGGAAGGGAGAAGCAATATAGTAGCAGATAGTATTTCCCTCAGTAGAGGATCAAGTTTATCGAACCAATAGAAGAACCACGCAAACACCCGTCAACAGTACCTGCACACATAAGAGCAAATACTTGCACCCAACGTGGGCAAGAGAGTCGTTAATCCCCATGTACTCGTTCATTGCAAAGATTAAATCTGGTATATGCAGATAGGTAAATTGCAAAGTAAAATAAAAGAAAGAAAATTGCAGCAAAGCATTTTTGGTTTTTGTAATATGATTAAAATAGACCCAGAGGCCATAGTTTTCACTAGAGACATGTCTCTCATAATAATAGCATACGGTGGGCAAACAAATTACTGTTGGGCAATTGATAAAAAAGCGCATAGTTTTGATGTTATTTAGTTGAAAACTCCTCCCTATTTATCCGTTTTCTCCCCCTCTAAGCTTCAACGTTTTTACCGTTCCAAGGCAACGACTCCATACGTACGGCCTCCTTTGGTTTGAGAAATTTTATATGAATTCTGTAAGATAGGATTCCTATAAATTTTTTCTCTAGAGCCTTTTGGTTCGTAGGAATAATAGAATTTTACTCCTATGCAAAAATTGTCCTATCCTTCACATTTTAAAGAAGAATAAACATTAGCCTCGACTTAATGAAAAAAATTCCTATCATGTGAACCAAAGAACATCTTTTTCCCTTTTCATATTCATATGATTTGAGATGCATGACACTCAACCAAAGGTGGCCTACTTATTTACTTCCGGGAAATACAAGTCCATCCATACATTGACAATTGTTCCAATTAATACAAAACTTTGACCCGCAATTTCTAAAAAAATATCTTAAATTAAAGTAACTATATGTTTTGAACAACGTCGTAGCCAAGATTTTGATTCAGGGTGGTCCAACTAACATAAAAAATACACCATAAATTCAACATACCAACGCACCAATATAAATTTAATCAAATGCATGAATGGATAAGGTCCTTCAAAGCATATTAACATTCACGCTTAAATGTCAAGTTTGCAGGAAAAGAAGATAACACACCTTCTTTGTGAGGATAACGCCTTCTCCTGGCCATTAAAGTCTCGATTATATCATCTTCATTCACTTTGGGGAAAAGCAACTCGCTATCATATAACTCAACAATCATCCAAAAGACTATGAACAGTCGTCATATTTTAAATTAAAAGAAATGAAATCGTACTTTAAACCATAGGAGATTGAAAACTGGGGTGCTCATGCGTCCTGCCTCAGGATGTGTGCCCGTGCACACTTTGCCATTCATGAGTCTACTGCCGCCAACAAGTGCCATGTCGATAGCACAGGTCACCAGCTCACCACTAGGCATTGTCACTCACTGCTGCGCTAGTTCACTAGGGCTTGAGATTGATGAGGAGAAGAGAATGATAGCAAATCATGAACATCTTCAGGAAATAGAACGATCAAAGATGTGTACCCATAGGAGAAGACAATGAGAGGGAACAAAGGGAGCTAATGTTTCTTTTAAAAAATATGATCATGGAAAGGTTAAAAGAACGTAAGCCATTGCTGCGCTAGTTCACTATTTGCCACTCGTTGGAGCAATTTGTGGGCCAATCACACATAAGCCATTGAGTTGGCCGGCCCACTTTTGTGATTAAGACATGGGAGCGATTTTCTTTTGGTTTTCCAGTTTTCTCTCAGAAAAAATCAGCTACAGTGGAAAGGTTAAATAAAATAAAATTTAAAGACGTACTAATGTCTTTCTTTAAAAAAATGATCACGGAAACTTAGAAATTGTTCTCAGATTTTAGAAAATAATCTCGAATTAAAACAAATTGTGTATTTTAAACAATATTCTCTAATTTTAAAAATGTCTCGAATTTTAAAAAGAAAAAGAAAGGAAAAATATATAAGAAAAAAGAAAAAAACTAGAAGAAAACCAGGAAAAACAAATAAATTAAAAAAGACAACAGGAAAACTAAAAAAACAAAAACTAAGAAAAACACACATGGATGAAAAATGAAAACCGCTACTGCTTGGGTCAGTTAGGCCAGCCCACGCTCGTGTCTCTATGTGTGATTGTCTGACAAATGGCCTCAACAAGTGGCAGAGATCACAACGGAACCTTTCTGGGAGTGACAACAGTTGTTTTCAAGAGTATTTCTGACCCAACTACACTCAAAGCACTTGCTGTCAAAGAAGACATGGACCTTTCTGATGATCTCTATATTGGGCGGATTCATGTTGCCTCGGATTGCAAGGTGGTGGTTGATGTTGTAGAGCAAGGAAGTTCTGTGAGCTACAGAGCAATCATCCATGAGATCATTGACCATTCGTCAGTTTTCATAATTTGTAATATAGTTCATGAATTTAGGAGCTCAAATTTTAAAACTCCCAATCTAGCGAACCATTCTTTATCTTTAGGAGCCGGCCCGTCATGTTTGGTTAGGTCCAGCCCGATAATCTTTCTTTCGTTCATGTAAACACTGTGAGGTTTTAATAAAAACTTCGCGAGATTGCCTAAAAAAGACAAATGGCCATAATAAGTGGTAAATAGGATTTGCCGGAAACGAACCAATCGTTCACTTGTACATGGTTTGCGCTGGGCCTCGTTCACTTAGTGGCTCGCCACTAATTATGAAAGTATTTTTCATAAAGAAACTAGTAGTGGTAATCTTGTGTTGTGAGAAAAAAAAATGTTTGGTTACCAGAGGAAGTAAAAATAGTGCATAATAAATTTGAGTTGAATATTTCGCACTCAAGGCCGCCGGCTATTTTAGTTTTTGCCACACCGGTGTACTCACAAATCGCATTGACTCAAAATCTACTTCAGGTCACATCCATGAACAAACATAGGTGCAGTGTTTTACATGTTCGACATGGGGCATATATTGTTGTCCTTCAGTCCTGCCTAGAGCTTCTCCTCTCCATTGCTCACCACATCGCTCATCGTCATATCTCATCATGATCAGAAAACATTCTCCATCCTCTATGGTTCTGGGCTTATCGCCTTCAATCGGTACACCCACAACTTGGGTTGGTCTAGACATCGGGCGGGGCAGGGAAAATAGACATTCCTAAGCATATGGTGAATTGCCTACTACCATAGTTGCAACATAATTCTACAACTCCGATTCTAACGGAAGTTATTTCTTAGTTTATACAATCCCCACAAGAAGTGTTGTATGCACATACTAAAAACATCTTTTTGTTACACAACTAATATTCATCTACAACCTCATAATCATGTACACCCTAAATAGGTGTGCAATGGGCATATTTGCATGGAGTTATATAAATACCCCCTTCGTCCCAGTGTCGACGTTCAACTTGCGCGTATGTGTGATGTGCATTTGGCTCTTTTGTGTCTCGGTGTTGACATTGGTACGATGTGCGTTGTTCGGTGTGTGACGAATTGCGTTTGTGGGTGGCAAGTGTGTGGAAGGAGGTAATGTTTTTTTTTTTGAGAAAACTTTTGATCTATTCATCTTTAATCATGATAGTACAACGAACACCAGAAATAAAAAAAATTACACCCAGATCCATAGACCACCTAACCACAACTACAAGCACTGAAGCGAGCCGAAGGCGCGCCGTTGTCATCGCACCTCTCTTGCCGGAGCCGGGAAAAACTTGTTGTAGTAAACAGTCGGGAAGTCGTCATGCTAAGACTCCATAGGACCATCACAACAGGACAGCAACCGACGCCGATAAAGAGTAGCGTAGATCGAAAGGATGCAACCTGAACACACACAAACATAGACGGACAACGATCAAATCAGAGCAGATCCACCAAAGACAAATTCACGGGACACACATTTTGATGAGAACTATCGTGTTGTTTCTATTGCATTGACAACTTTTCGCTCTTTCACATGGCTACCATTTCTTAAACAAAAGAAAAAGAACGAGAGTACTAAAATTAAGACCAACCCAAGGACTAACCTTTGTTGGCATTTTTTATAGGAGAAACTCCGTGAACATCGAGTGTCCGAGTCGGGATTCGAACTCGAATGGGCTGGCAGCTACCTCATTTGCCTAGCCAACGGGTCGATCCTCGGCAAAAGAAGAAGAACACATGTGGACGGGTGGCCAATCGAGCCACGTTTGCGCCACGTTAACCCTGGCAAACCCCAATCGCTCCTCACTGAAGCCGCGGCCGGTCAAAGCCGTCGCGAGCTCGCAAGCTCCCCTCCGCCGCGCGTGTGTTCTTCTCCCTGACGCCACCCACTTCCGCCGCCGCCGGCGAACACTATCCCCCTCGCCGCCATGGTCGCCCGTCTCCTCCTCCTCCTCCTCACCCTCCTATTCTCCACTCCCTCCCCCGCCGCCGCCTCGCCGCACATCTCCGCCGTCATCTCCCAGTCCGGCCTCGACTTCGCCAAGGACCTGCTCGTGCCCCGAGCCGCCGACACCCTCGCTCATCTGAGCGTACCCGACATCGAGCGGTCCGTGAGCATCCCCATCATCGGCGCCGTCCGCACGGTCGCCTCCCGCATCGTGCTTGGCGGCGTGGCAGTCGCCAACTCCACCGTCGCCGCCGGCGACACGGGGGTCGTGGTGGCCGCGTCCCTGTCCAGCGTCAACCTCACCATGGAGTGGAGTTACTCGTACAGCTCCTGGCTCGTTGAGATCTCTGACAGTGGGAATGCTTCGATTCAGGTAACACGACCGACGGGCTTCAGGCACTAGATTGGTTCATAAAGTGTTAATAATGCTCAGAATTAGAGGTAATTGCATCCTCAAGAATAGACGTAAACCTAGTTATCGGAGAACTAATTCATACTTATCAACATGTTTTACATGGGAATTATATACATGGGGCTGTAAAGAAAGTTTCATTTCTTCAGTAAGTACATGGGTGTCTATGTATATTATTCAGTAGTATAACTATTTTATGGGATAATGGTATTTTTCCTACCTATTAGTGCAGCATGATTGTTTTACATAAGCTTCAACTGAAACAATACTCATATCTTGGCTACATATTGGTAGCAGCATGACTCTTTTACTTAGGCTTCAATTTGGTCAGCCTGCAGGATTGATTTGACCAGCATATGACATTTTAGCACAATGGGGTTTTGAACTTACAATATAAAATCTAACTCGTAAAAATTCGTAGGAATTAAGTGTGGCTATACACATAGACAGAAGCAAGCAACTAAACAGCATTACGGTAACTTAGAGATGCCATATGCCTCATAAATCATTGATATGATGATAAGCTTGTTGTTCATTTGAACAAGGCAAAAAGCGAGTTACTTTATTTTTGAAATTCTTTAAGTTAAAAGCTTGCACAAGCAACTAATTACCTGGATTCACATTACATGCCTTTTTTGCAAACAATTGCAGTTTTATGTATGTAAGTTTTACATTTACTTGGAAGTGTTCTTAACATGTCAAACCTTACACCTTTGTTTTGTTCATTGTTGTGCGACATATGTGATAGTTACACATCCTTTACCTTTGTAACTTTTTAGTAGTAGACACCCTTGACATGTATATGGAAGAAGGTACGAGGTGTATTCATGAATCCTTTTCACTAAGGTTGAAGGAATGGACGTTGGGGTTTCCATGGGGCTGAAGAATGAAAATGGATCACTAAAACTATTTGTTATGGAATGTGGCTGTTATATGAAAGACTTGGACATAACACTGAATGGAGGATCCTCTTGGTTTTATCAAGGGTACGTGGTTCACAGTTCCATATTTTTTAATACTTTGTCAACTCCTTTGAGTATGGTTTTTCTATATAAAACTCTTGTCATGACATGTATCTGAAGTGAACTAGGGTTTTTATTTTCAAACGAATTCTAATGAGATGTTATTGAACCCACATCAGTTGATGTATCCTCTTACTTTTTGTAGATTCATAGATGCTTTTAGCAATCATATCAGATCATCTGTGGAAAATGCGATTACGAACAAAATAGTGGAGAGTGCATCAAAGCTCGACCATTTCCTAGGAGGCCTTCCAAAGGAAATTAATGTTGATAGAGTCGCTGCTATGAATGTGACATTTGTTAATGATCCACGCTTCATTAGTTCCTCTGTTGAGTTTGATATAGATGGACTATTTATTCCATCTGATAAAACTGCTCCTCAGAGTGATATAAATTTCGGTGATACCAAACTTGCACCAGCCCTTGGCAGCTCCTCAAACATGCTGTGGATTTCATTGGACGAAGATGTTTTCAACTCGGTTTCAGCTCTCTACTTCAAGGTATACTATGATCATTTATCATTGTAAATTTGTTCCTTTTCTCTTCCTTTTTAAAAAGAATAGTATTCTTATTGACTATGTGAGTGCAGAGTTGCTAACTTGAACCTAGACGTTTTCTATGTTTCATCTATACTACTACGTACCAGTGAGCCTATTCTGATTGACGCGATTACTTTCGTCATTCAGGCTGGTTTACTACAACATTTGGTGGACAAGGTTCCCGATCAGTTTCTTTTGAACACTGCTAGCTGGAGGTTTTTGATTCCAAGGTTGTACCGTAAATATCCAAACAAGGATATGCTGCTGAACATTTCTGCTATATCACCTCCCTCTGTGAGGATTAATGTGGGTAGAATTGACACCACAGTGGACTTAGATGTCATAGTAATTGTATTGGGTTCTGATGATATAGTTCCAGTTGCATGCATATCACTGGTGAGTTTTTCTTCTTCACTAATTTTGTGTGTTCCTATCCTAGTTGTTCAGTTTATGAAAGGTAATCTATTGGAGTGAAATGACAATGCATATGCACCATCTGGGTGGTATTAAAGTATACCTTTTTATGTTGCTTCAGGCTCTCAATATTTCAACTTTTCACACAATCAAACTAAACTAAACTAAACTTTGCTGTTTGATATGCTCGGCAATCAACATTCCATTCAATGATTTGCTGTTAACAATCAAACTAAACTAAACTTTGCTGTTTGATATGCTCAACAATCAAACTAAACTAAACTAAACTTTGCTGTATTGAATAATTGGAAGTTTGTATCTCCATGAAAACATATGCATCTTTCTCAATCTCTTACTGTTATTCTTATTGTAATTACATATTGCTTTTGCAGTCAGTTGCTGTTTCTGGACGTGCAAGTGTTTCTGGGAATAATCTTGTGGGAGAGGTTGAGTTAAATTATTTCTCGTTCGACTTGAAGTGGAGTGACATTGGCAAACTTCATACTGGTATAGTGCAGGTAATTTTTGCCTCACATTTTCAGCTTTTTGTCTCCCAGTGGTAGGGCCTTCAATTGCACCCAAATGCACCCTTTAGTAAGATGTAGCAGGGGAGATTCCTAATCTAAATGCCAGCGCTATGAGCTGGGAAATTGGTACCTCATATCTAGTAAGATATCTGGCTTTTTTATGAAAGATTATGTGATGCTAAGTAATTGAAGGAACACCATTGTATAACAGAAAATGCCTTCTGAGATGTCCTTAAACCTGACACCAAAAGATAAACCAGTGGTTACTAATGGAGCTGCACTCATATTTCAATATACCTAATTTTACCTATTTGAACATAATTTCTTTCCTTCTGGAGTTCTGATACTCTTAACTGATGCTAATCCTGTTAAATTGTCAGAGTGTGATGCGCATCGTCCTGAAAAATTTGTTCGTGCCCTATGTGAACTCGTATCTTGGACAAGGTTTCCCGTTGCCCATCATCAAGGGCTTCGTCATCAGAGATGCTTATATCCTCACCTCATACTCAAGCATAATCGTTAGCTCTGATGTTTCCTTCATCGAACCAATGAATAGATCTGGAATAAAGCATGTTCTTGGATCAGTCAGCGAAGATCCGGCAGTCACCATGCTATTTCATTGATCGTATCTGTTGTAGTCTGGCATCGGTTGTATATAAACAATTAGTATAAACTAGTGTATAAACTAAGGTCCGGCATCGGTTATAGTCTGCAAGTAATCACCCCTCGATGAAAATCTGTAAATAACCACAGCTGTAACTGTAAATGTAAATATTTCCGTGAATCTGGTACGTGACAACTGACAACTAGTCTGAACCTGCTGTAACACTAGGTTTTATACTGGAGAATTAGTTGATGGTTTCAACTTTGTGATGTATCTGCAGTTCTTTCATATGGACAGGCATCATTTGTAGCCGTTTGTGATCGTAATGTCGTTCGGTCGACTATAATGCGATCCAAAGTCCCAGTACAATTGACAGATAATGAGAAATAGATAACGTACATATACAAATTGATTGATTGTTTTGAAACAAAATAAATAGGTGCGATTACTCAACGCCCTGATTGCAGATTTGTCACAGCTTTCTTCTCGATGCTGAAATACTGATCACTGACAATCGTCGAGTGGGCCATTGCCGAGGGTTCCCCAAGTAAGCTTTCCATCTCTTCAGGATTCTGTTGGACCCATGGATGATGCATCACCTTCCTCAGCCTATCGAGCTTCTCTGCAACTTCCTTCATTGAGGGCCTGTTCTCACCAGACATCTCCAAACAATGCTTTGCCAGCTCCGCGATCTCCTCAAGAATCTCGATGTTGTCCTCATCCTTGATCCCATCATCCAAGATAACCTCAAGCCTATTCTCCTTCATCGCAGACATAAACATCATTGATAGGCTCTTCTCCTGCCCAAGGGCATCGAGATTAAATGGCTTCTTGCATGTGAGCAGCTCCAGAAGAACAACACCGAAGCTGTACACGTCACTCTTGTCTGTCAACTGACATGTTTGCATGTATTCGGGGTCAAGGTACCCACAAGTTCCTTGCACAAGTGTGACAAACTGGGACTCGTCGGTTGGTGCAAGGATGGAGGCGCCAAAGTCGGAGACTTTAGCTTTGTGGTTATCGTCGAGAAGGATGTTGGAAGATTTAACATCACCATGGAGGATCGGAGTTGAAGCCCCCGAATGAAGGTAGGAGAGTGCCTCGGCAGAGTCGTGGGCGATCCCCAAGCGAGTGGCCAAGGAGATGCGCCAGCCATGGTTGCCATGGATGAGATCAAAGAGCGTGCCATTTGGGACGAACTCGTACACCAGCATGGGGACTTCCACCTCCAGGCAACACCCGAGGAGCTTCACGACATTTCTGTGGTTGATCTGGGCTAGTATCAGCATTTCTTTGCCGAATTCTTTCTTGTGTTGCTCGTCAATTGTCATGCATCTCTTGACTGCTACTTCAACATTACTCTTGAGAAGCCCCTTGTAGACAGTTCCATGGCCTCCCCGACCAATGACTTGTTTTTCACTAAACCTGTTCGTGGCTTGCTGCAATTCTTCTTCTGAGAAGATTTTGAATGCATCGGCGCCTTGCTGTGACCTCATTTCTTCAAATAATATCGTACCACCGTGCTGCCGAAAGTAGGCCAGTTTCATATTTCGTAGCTTTCTTCTCCCTTGGATCAAGCATGTACAAGCTACAACAATCACAAGGACGACAAGTCCTAAACTTGCACCTGCATGAGGTATTTGTTCGAAATGAATTAGTTTCCATGTGTAGTGGCCAGTTATAATAGAAGTATTATGTTGTAGGAAAAGTGACCATCATTTTCTATGAATATGCGTTGTTTTCAATTAAAAAACAATCATGCATTATAACAGCATATTCCATAACGAATCTAGTACTTTCAATTTTATGTTGTCAATTTGTAGTAAAATCTTCAACAGTGATGGTCACACTTCTAAAATGTTTGATTGATAAAAAGAAACCGATCATACTTGTGACGGGAGATATTAGAAATTTGGCCAAACATGACTTGCTTCTAAAGAAAACAAATTAGGCTATCATCTTAGTACAAACTTCCGTATTACTGTACTTCGTAGGTGTCCAATTAATTGCCCACAAGTGATGTTATTTTGGTGCTCACCGTACACACGAACTTACCTACAACTGGCATTGCTTGAAAACGGGAAGGTGTTTTTTGAATTGGCACACAAATGCCATTCGTCATATAATTCCCTGGGTAGCATGAGCAGCTGTAGTTTCCCGGCGTGTTCTTGCATATACCGTCGCCGCAAGGATTGACAAGGCGCTGGCACTCGTCGATATCTGGAACCAAACAATTGTTTGTAGTTAGAATTGCTAAACAGTGTATACGATTGATTCTTATGTGAGGTCGTATGTCAATGCACAAGGAAGCAAAAGTGAAGGAACCTTGGCATCCACCGGCGAGGTAAGGGTTGCCTTCATACCCATCAGAGCACTTGCAGCGATAACCTGGCTTGTGGGTGGTGGAATCAACACACGCACTGTGGTTGCTGACACATGCGTAGGAACTTGTGTTCTTCTTAGCGTCCATGCAAGCCGATTCTGCTATTTGCCAGTTCAGGACAATAGGAACTTTGCCCTTGTATGTATCATAAAACACTGTGGATTTGACATAGCTAGTTTTGAAGTTGAAAGCTGCTTTTTCCATCACTGTTATGTAGCTGCAGCTGATGTCTTGTGAATTTTTTGTGTTGTTGTAGTTTCCGTTGAAATAGCCCTCATAATACTGTATGCCTTTGGGGACATCGGCTTGGCAGCAGCCGGCACCAGAACATTTGTTATTCTCCAGGGCGGTGCCCTCACACGTGGAGAAGCAACCTATGACATACTGCACGTGAAAAATGTATATGTTATGTCTTGAACCAAACTTGCACTAGTACTCCCTCCGTTTCTTTTTAGTCTGCATATAAGATTTAGTCAAAGTCAAATTTTGTAAAGTTTGACTAACTTTATAGAAAAAATATCAACATCTACAATACTAAAGTTATATGCTATGAAAATTAATTTCATCAAGCATCTAATAATATTGATTTCATTGTGTGAGTGTTGATATCTTCTCCTACAAAGTCAGTCAAACTTTACAAAGTTTGACTTTGACCAAATCTTATATGCAAACTAAAAAGAAACGGAGGGAGTACTAGTTAAGGGATCATGTCTTAGGTTATTTTATTTTATTCTATAGTAGTATAACTGGTGGAGTTCTAGCCTGAATGAAATGGTGTTTAACAAGATTTTTTTTCTCTGCAGGGGTGTTTAACAAGATTTTTTTTCCTGCAGGGATCATGTCTTATGTTATTTTATTTTATTTTATTCTATATGACTTATTATATTTGATTATGTATAGTTGTAAAATATTTATTGAATATAAGTAGAATAATCGAATGGAAAGCATCTTCCCATGCATGGTTGAATGTTGTAGTGAGTTTTTTCATGCATATTGAGCTAGGCTATCCCATTCATCATTATATGGTGAGGTGGCATGCTTGCATGTTGAGATAAATAAGATAGTGGGGATGATTCTCTTAGGTATATATAGGATATAGAATTTATCGCAATATATTTTAATGATATTTGGTTATATGATCATGAATATTTGGATTAATAATGTAAGACAAATGTAAAAATACATATAATTATTAATTATTTAGTGAAAATAAGTAGCATGTAATTAAAATACAAATGATTATTGTATAATTATTAAGTGTTCATTGAATTTAAGTAGTACAATATAATATAACAAAAATGAATATAATTATTAAGTATTCATTTAGAATAAGTAGCATAATATAATTAAAGTACATATAACTATTGTATAATGGGTTGTGCTAACTTTCAAACGTTCTGATTTTAGGGATAAATCCGAATGAGTCGTTCCCCACGTGATCGCTATCGCCCCAAGATCGATTTCACCGATTGTTTTGCTTCTCTCAAAAACCATAGATGCCAATAGTAAATCGCTAGTGCTTTTTTTGGTTTTTGGCTACACAGTATGAAAAGAAAATAAAAGTTCTAGAAAGGGGACTTGAACCCAGGTCTGTTCAATTGCTATTGAGCCCAAAACCCAACTAAGCCACTTTTAGTTGTTATCCATTACACATAAACATGATTATTTGAACATTTCTTTTTTCTGTCATATCAGCAATAATAATATGCTTTGGCTTGGTAACTTTGGCATGACCAGCGTGATAACTATGTCATGAGCAACATAATAATTATGCCATGATAAGCCTGGTAACTACAGTATGAGAAGATTAATGACTATATCATGAGAAACATGATAACTTTAGCATGGGGCAGTATGGTAACTTTATACTGGTGTATGTTTCAACAACTTTTATCCCTGGATGAAAGTTACCGTGGTGTTTAAACTTAAGATATTTGGTCTATGGTGCGTAAAACTACCATAAATTTACATGGAAATTGCGGGAGAAGTTATGTTTTAACTTTTTTCCTCGAAATTAAAATTACCATGGTGGTTGAATGTAAGCTATGAGGTCTGCAATGCATAAATGACCATGTTATTTACACAGTAGCTACCAGGGCATGTTTCCAACTTTTTTCTCATGGGTAAAAAGTTATCAAATATGTTGTATGTAAGTTATCAGGTGTCTGTTGCACAAATTACCATGCTATTTACACTATATTTTTACTACTTTTTTCGCCTATGGTGAAAAGTTATCAATGTGTTTATATGTAAGTTGTTAGGTCAGTGGTGCATAAATTACCATCTTATTTACACAGAAATTACCGGGGTATGTTTCAACAACTTTTTGTGCTCGGATAAAAAAGTTATCAATTTGTTTATATGTACGTTATCAGGTGTACAATGCATAAATTATCATGATATAACACAGAAAGTTACCGGGGAATGTTTCAACGAAAGAAAATCCACGGGTGAAAGTTAACATGGCGTTTGTATGTAATTACACCAGAGTTATTGAGAGTATGTTTAGAACAATTTTTTTATTGGGTCACAATTACCATGGTGTTTATACGTGAGTTATCAACTCTTTAATTCATATATTATGATGATATTTAGACATAAATTACTGGATGTTTGTCTTTCAACAACTTTTATTACGGTCAAGAAAGTTATCATGTCTGAGATAAGTAAGTTATCAGATCTACTATACGTATATACCAAGTTATTTACACATGAGTTACTGGAGGTGTTTTTCAACAACAAAAAATCCCCGGCTCAAAAAGTTACCACATTTCGGCTAAGTAAGTTACCAGCTCTACGCTGCGTATATTATCAAGTTATTTACATAGAAGTTATCAGGGGTATATTTTACAATAACCTTTATCCCAAGGTCAAAAGTTACCATTGTATTTATACTTGAGTTATCAACTCTGAATCTGTAAATTATCATGTTATTTACAAGTAGTTACCGGGGATATGTTTTCAACAGAAAAAATCCCCGGTTTAAAGTTAACTTCGTTTTTTGCATGTAAGTTATCAGATGTGCGATGCGTAAATTATCATGCTATCCACAACAAAAGTTATCGAAGAATGTTTTAAAAACTTTTTTAGGGTCAAAGTTACCACATGTGAGGACTTAGGTTTGATTCTCACTCGGCGCAACAAATTTTTTTCATTTAAAAATCCGTGGAAATATGGAAGAACGTATGGATTCAGGCCTTAATTTTTCTCAAAAAAATTCGCTCGAGGGCAGCGGCACCTCTATCCATATTGAATGGGAGCAGAATCCGCTTTACAAATCTATAAAATCAATTTAACTAGTAATCAACTACAACAACTACTGAGACCAGATGGTTATTACACTGCGTTGCCATTCATGAGGTCGAGGGATCTAAACCTTGTTCAACAATTTTTTGGCTAGCGAGTGCGCAAAATAAAAATGACAGGAGGGGTACTGGGCCGTGACTCTCGCCAAGCGAACCGGGCTATGAAACGGTCGGTGTGCGGGGAGGGAAAAGAAAATCGGAAGGGAACATAGGCGCACAGAGAAATGAGCGATCTTTATCAAACGGTAGACGAGTCGTTTGGATCTATCCCTATATGACAAACGTTTGGAAGTTAGCATTTTTTGTATAATTATAAATTATTTATTGACCAGCAAAGCCTTGTCTTATCTGAATATTAAGAACAAGGCTACGCCCGTGTACCGGGTGGAATCAGTAGCTAGGAAGAATGCATACAAGCTCGTGAAGCATAGATACACTACTATCTGGCAGGTTTTGCACCTTGGAAATAAATTTAGAAAAACCTGGCTATCCAAACATTTTCACCTGGATCAGTTCATTATAAGAAAGCCAAATACTCCTTCTGTAAACTAATATAAGAGTGTTTAGATAATTAAAATAATAATATAAACACTTTTATATTAGTTTACGGAGGGAGTACTACTTACAGAAGAGTTCTAAAAAAAGATACTTACAGCAGAGCTCCTCATATAAGCGAGAGTATTGCACCCGATGACGATAACTGTATTATCCACCTCCGATATCCAATAAGGTGTATTGGTGAGGTTCAACCATCCTTTCTCGGATTTCATAGTGCCAGTGGCTGGGTAATAGCACTTCCACGAGATCGCCGTGGTATTCAACGTGGCTGTGGAGTTAGCCAAAGAGATCTTAATCACCTGGATATGCCCCGCAAGAGGCATCTCGACGCCTTCCACGGTGGTGCAGTTGAGGTTAAAGCCGTCGTGTAACGCGCACTCCTTGCCGACGCCGTACGGGAACGGGATGTCGACGTCGCCGCACTTCGCCGGGCAACCGGAACGCTGGCCTGCCGGTACGTCGGCCGTGGCCAGCGCCCAAATCACTGAAAGGATGAGGAAAATATGGCCAGAAAGAAGAAACCGAGAATACCTCAGCTTCGTCATTGCCGGTGAACGGGTAGCGGTGTGGACGTACGTATGCTACCTCCTGAGCTCCTTCCTAGCTGACCATGGCGTTACTCTGGGGCTACAGTTAAATGGATGAGTACCGGTAGTTTCCAAACGATGAGAAATTTCTGCAGACGAATTGAGGAGTTAGTTAGCGTCGATTGAAACTTGTTCAAAGGTCATGTCACCATCGAGTCTTACCACCTTGCGTGGAAGATGCGGTTTCTTTTGGCATTGTTACCCTTGTGGGAGATCCAGAGGAATCATTCTAGAAGTGAATGTTGACCGAGACTTTATTTTCATAATAAATTCAATCTAGAACACCCGACTTGAGGAGTATATAAAAAATAACACATGAAGAGTTTAAAGCGACATCTCTGGCTGAGCTAGCCTGAGTGAGACATGCTGACAGCATCGGCGGACCTAGAGACTATTCTGAGTGAGGGCACGTCCTCTCTGAATTCATAAAACTTTCGGAACCGCTTGAGAGGAAACTATGCGTACGTTTCTTCATCTTTAAGAAAAAAAAAAAGAAAAAAAAAACTCCTCACCTTCATCTTAAAATAAAATAAAAAACTTTCTTGCATCATGTGGACATCACATCCATCTAAAAAAATCTAGAAAAAACTTTTCTTAAAAAAAAGTCTCACTTCCATCTTCCAAAATAATCCAAAAAACAAAAAAGTTTCTCACCGTGGCCAATGTGGAAAGAATATTTGGTGCAAAACAGTTGTATTCACCTCATGGGGGTGTATACATAACAAGTGCGGGGTAGTTTCTGTTGAATATATGTATAGGCCAATCGCATGTACTCCCTTCGTTCCTAAATACTTGTCTTTCTAGGCATTTCAAATGAATATCACATACGGATGTATGTAGACATATTTTAGAGTGTAGATTCACTCATTTTACTCCGTATGTAGTCACTTGTTGAAATGCCTAGAAAGACAAGTATTTAGGAAACGGAGGGAGTATATGATTATGATCTTTTCCTAACAGCCCTGTTTCCTGTTTCGTTGTATAGTTGAGGCCATGGGCTACTCTTGTACATATATACGTGCGTTATGCACCCGATCAAACATCGTGTGTTGCACTGCCAAACTACATGGTATCAGATAGGTTCCGATCCTAGCCTTAGCTTCCGCCCTCGCGCAGCCGCTGCAGGTCCTTGCCGCCGCTGCGCCATCTTCCTCACACCGCCGGGCCTCTACCGCCGCCACGCGCTACCCCTTTCCCTCCTGGCCGCCCCCGCTGCCGTCCTTGCCGCCGCTGTACCCGTGTGCTGCCGCCACAAACTCCATCTACTTCTACTAGTGCCTTTTGCTGCCACCGCAAAATTATCTAGATTCAGATTTCTGTTCATCTACGTCTACTTCTACTAGGCACATGTGTTATCCATATGTAGCTGTTTGTGATCGTAATGTCGTTAGGTCAACAGTGCAATTGACAAAGATAATGAGAAATAGATAACGTACATATACAAACTGATTGATTGTTTTGAAAAGAAAAATAGGCGCGAATACTCAACGCCCTGATTGCAGATTTGTCACAGCTTTCTTCTCGATGCTGAGATAGTGGACCATTGCCGAGGGTTCCCCAAGTAAGCTTTCCATCTCTTCAGGCTTTTGTTGCGCCTATGGATGATGCATCACCTTCCTCAGCCTATCAAGCTTCTTTGCAACTTCCTTTGTTGAGGGCCTGTTCTCACCGGACATCTCCAAACAATGATTTGCCAGCTCCGCGATCTCCTCAAGAATCTCCATGTTCTCCTCGTCCTTGATCCCATCATCCAACATAACCTCAAGCCTATTCTCCTTCATCGTAGACATAAACATCATTGATAGACTCTTCTCCTGCTCAAGGGCATCGAGATTAAATGGCTTCTTGCATGCGAGCAGCTCCAGAAGAACAACACCAAAGCTGTACACGTCACTCTTGTCTGTCAGCTGACATGTTTGCATGTATTCCGGGTCGAGGTACCCACAAGTTCCTTGCACAAGTGTGACAAACTGTGACTCGTCGGTTGGTGCAAGGATGGAGGCGCCAAAGTCGAAGACTTTAGCTTTGTGGTTATCGTCGAGAAGGATGTTGAAAGATTTAACATCACCATGGAGGATCGGAGTCAAAGCCCCTGAATGAAGGTAGGAGAGTGCCTCAGCAGAGTCGTGGGCGATCCCCAAGCGAGTGGTCAAGGAGATGCGCCAGCCATGGTTGTTGTGGATGAGATCAAAGAGCATGCCATTTGGGATGAACTCGTACACCAGCATGGGACTTCCACCTCTAGGCAACACCCGAGGAGCTTCACGACATTTTTTTGGTTGATCTGGGGAAGTATTAGCATTTCTTTGCCGAATTCTTCTTGTGTCGCTCGTCAATTGTCATGCATCTTTTTTTTCGACAAATGATGGATTTTATTGACTTAAAATGGAGCATCAAGAGAATCATGCATCTCTTGACTACTACTTCAGTGTTACTCTTGAGAAGCCCCTTGTAGACAGTTCCATGGCCTCCCCCACCAATGACTTGTTTTTTCACTAAACCTGTTCGTGGCTTGTTGCAATTCTTCTTCTAGAAAATTTTGAATGCATGGCATTGCTGTGACTTCATCTCTTCAAATAATATTGTGCCACCGTGCTGCCGAAAGTAGGCCAGTTTCATATGAGAGCAGCGATACGGCGGACGAGCTCGCATGCTCCTGGTTTGTGGACCAATGGTACAAGGTCACGTGGAGGAGGAATTATGGACGGAGGGAAATACGGCTTCGTATACCGATGTGGGCCAGGAGGGCCGTCGCGACGGAGCTGGCTGTCGCCGTGACGGACGCATGGATGGTTCTGCTAGCGAGGAGCAGCACGCAGCGGTCAAAGTGAGTAGCTTCGGTCTCCCATATATCTATTATTTTTTTGCGAAACTCCCATATATCTAATTTGTTTGCATGCAAACTAATGAAATGCTGTTTCCTGAATATGGTTCCTATTGGGTGATTGACAGCTAGCGAGGAGCAGTACGCGGATCCATCCCTGCGAAAAAGAGGCTCACGCGCCCAGTCGCTTGCCTTGGGTGAGCCAAGAATACCATTTTTCTATTATTAGAGTTCAAGTGCGGATCATCAAATCTCTCGCAAATGTTTTGATCGAACGGTTTGAATATTTTTTGTTACAACATGTTTAGATCTTGAAACGAATTTTTCCATGGCAACTTTTATTAGAGGCATATGTTTAAAAAATAATAATATTTCCGTGTCAACTGTTTATTACTTTGGATATGGTTTCAAAATGAAATTTTGCCATGAAAACTTCACATATGTTTTATAAATGAATTTTTGCCAAGACGTGGATTTTGTGAACATGGTTCCACGCGTACCCCTTATGACTAGTATAAAAATACTAGAAAAAACAAAAAAAACTTTTTTGTAATATACATAGCTAGTCAACCGATAAGAAGTTCCACGAGGAAATCACAACCATGGTAATCTCGGTGAAAATGAGAAAATCGAAACTATATTAAAAGCATTGTTGATGATAGTATGGTCCCAATTATATTTTGTTTACTAAGAATACCATGGGATTCATTTCTTTACGAAACTTCACACATGAGTAGAATAGTCGACTAGGTTTGATACATCACAATTTCAGAAAAAAATTATATCTATTTTTTTGTCACCCGGGAGCGCGCGCTTCTGCACACGAAAAAATATTTCAATGTGTGAAAAAATTCCAAAAAAAAATTGGCGCATACATCTCGACATTATATGTGTGCGCGTCAAGTTTCGGAGAAAACCGTCATTTTTTGTGGCTTGTGTAAAAAAGACGGAAGGATGTCTTGTGAAAAGCATTTTTAACACCGGATTTTGTCTTTTCACACGCAACAGATAAGTTGTCTTTTTCGCGAAACAACATTGTGAGCATGTACAATATTGATATGTATACGTCAAGTTTTTATTTGAAATTTTTTGACATTTCAAAATATGTTTAAAACACATTTTAAAAATCATGAGCGCGCGCTCACATGTGCCAAAATGCCACTCTCCGTTTAACCATGTTCACCTTTGTATTGTACCATGGTAATTTTTCGTGTGTAGTTATATTTTTACATTTTAATCATGACAAATATATTGCATACACCATGGCAAACTTAAAATTCGATGCCATGGCAGTTTAAATTATGTCGTCATGGCAAAATAATACACATGTTTTTTGTGTGTATCAATACATATGAAGTTCCTATACATGTGATACAGGACGAAGCGGCGTCACCGTCACAATCCGCTGCAACGGCGTCTCTAGCCGTCACGTATACGCATTAAATATGTTCACGTCCGCGTCTAGGAATACGTCGTGCATCACGCATCCCGAACTGGACGGACGCATCGTGATACCGTGTGCAGGCGAGCTCGTCCACGCCAGCGAGTTTTCGAGTCTCATATTCTGTAGCTTTCTTCTCTCTTGGATCAAGCATGCACAGGCTACAAAAATCACAAGGACGACAAGTCCCACACTTGCACCTACAAGAGGTATTTTTTCAAAATGAATTAATTTCGATGAGTAGTGACCACTTAAAAGTGTTATGTTGAAGAGAAATTGAAAAAACACCAATTAGTCCCGTCTATGGCACATGTATATCGTTTTGAACATAGACACATAATCGTTTTGAACATAATAATTTATAAAGATATTTTTTTTCTAAATAGAAACAACTATGCATTATAATAGTATGTTCCATAATGAATCTTGTACTATCAATTTTATGTTATCAATTATTAGTAAAAGTTTCAGTAGTGATGTTCAAACTTTAAATGTTTAATTTGTAAAAAAAACAATCATATATATTTGCGAACGGAGAGACTAGAAATTTGACCAAAGACAGCTTGCTTCTAAAGAAAATAAATCAGGCTATCATGTTGGTACAGACTTTGTATTGTTTCGTACGGTGTCCAATCAAGTGATTTTACTTTGGTCCTCACCATACAGCACACACGAACTTACCTATAACAGGCATTGCCTGAAAACGGGAAGGCTTTTTTTGAATTGGCACACAAACACCATTCGTCATATAATTGCATGAGCAGCTGTAGTTTCCCGGCGTGTTCTTGCATACACCATCGCCGCAAGGATTGGCAAGGCGCCTGCACTCACCGATATCTGGAACAATTGTTTGTAGTTAGAATTGCTAAACAGTGTATACAATTGATTCTTATGTGAGGTCTTATGTCAATGCACAAGGAAGCAAAAGGGAAGGAACCTACCCCGGCATCCATTCGCGATGGCTTGTGGGTGGTGGAATCAACACACACACTGTTGTTGCTGACACATGTGTAGGAACTCGTGTTCTTCTTAGCGTCCCCGCAAGCCAATTTTGCTATTTTCCAGTTCAGGATCGCTCCCGCGTGCCTACGGTGTTGCTGCCGCTAGTCCCGGCTCCTCTTCTTTGTTGTACAGACCGCACTTCGTGGTGCCGTTCTGAGACGGCGTGGAAGCTTCAAGACCATGTTGGCGCAGGGTGGGGGTCGGTTTGGTGGTGGGCTTCGGAGCCCTGGGGTGAAGGTTGGGATCAGGAGAAATCCCTGTCGGCCTTTTCGACATCGACGCTGTGGCGCCTGAGGGTGCCGCCGGACCTTCGTGGAGGGCGTCGGGGGCTACCCTTCCTCTCCCCTCGTCGTGTACCGGGGGAAACCCTTGGCAGCAGCGCCATCATCGTCGCGTCCCTTCTTGGGGGTGTTGATTGGTACCGGCGCTTCGGAGTCTAGGAGTTCGGTGGGAGATTTCCTGTGGGCGCAGGCTTCTTCATTTTTGTCGATCCGCCATTATTGGCATTTGTTTCTTTTGTACTTTCTTTTCCAGTTCTTTTGGGCGTGTCTGCTTCCGTCCCAGCACCTATCGTTGGTTGTATCGGTTGGTTACTTCGTCGTAATATAAAGCGGGGAACCCTTTTTCGTCTAACACCAATGAGCCACTAGAGGTGAGCACTAGTGTAGGCAGGGGGTAAACATAGGAAGCCGACCATCGATGACAAAGAAGGGGTGGTGAGAGAATGAGGGTTTGGACGATGAGTGGAGTGGAGTGAGGAGTTATGGCCAAAGTGTATCGTTTCCATGGTTCCCAATGCTTGCAGCCTTGTGCCACGTTGCACACGTTGGAGCCTGGCCAAGAAAAAAGACTGATTCAGCCGTTCCTCTCAACCAGGCCCATGATCGCTTTAAGAACCATGCAGTGCTGCTGTTCCCTTTGCGCGAAGGGTTTTGGAAATGTTCATTTTTTTAGCTGGAAAGTGTTCGCCTCTTAGTACTGTATACGAAAATTGTTCCATAGTGGGCTATCATTTCCTTCGCGCACGATCGGTGGTTGGCGTGCTCCGAGGAACCTTCGTCGATGCTAATCCCTGACCTAAAGCCCGGAAAGGCCACAGCATGTGAATGTTTTAAAGCAATCTTTTAACGCTTGCGTTTGTATTGTATTTTAAAAATAAACTTTTAGCGCGAATTGGGTCGGTAGTATCGTGAAGCTTCAAAGGTGAGGCGCGATGTACTGTGTACGTGCATTTTCTCACTGGGTGAATGGCACGCTGCCGAAATAAACTACTCCTACTTATTTGTTATAGTACTTTCTATGTTTGGGTACCTAAGTAGTTTCTTTTTAGAGTACATGTTCGTACCTAGTTAGTGATACTAGTAGAGTGCCCGTGCGTTGCCACGGGCCTTAAAAAATTGAAAACATTCTTTTGTTGATATTATTATTAGGATTCAATATCGGGTTACTGATTACATCACTATGCCTTCCTACTCATTGCAGGTTGGTTGTTACTGATTGCATATCAAATTTCACATGTATAAAAAAGATAGCCAATCACATACGAAAATATTGAGATCCACTTCACTTGCAATGTAATTCGGTAACATATACGACCAGATATAATAAACAAAACAAATAAAGTCATACAAAAACATAGAACTCTTTATTGGGCATTACAAATGATAGGTGGCACATGGAGGCCCTTTTATGTTTAAGATTAATCATCTCATGAAAGCATGTCTGTTATTATTCATTATTTAAGAGTGAAGTGCACTGTAGGTCCTCGAACTATTTCCGGGGTGTCACGTAGGTCCTCCAACTATTTCAGGGGTGTCACGTAGGTCCTCGAACTACGAAAATCATCATCTAGGTCCTCGAAGTGTTGTAAATGTGTCATTCAGGTCCAAAATCTCCCCCTCTAACGGGCCATCTGGCGCCGTTAACCGTGAGCACTGAACAATAAACCATGAACAGAAATGATGTTGGAACTGGAACGCTGTTATTACTATTCACGGTTTACTTTTTAGTGTTCACGGTTAACGGCATCAGCCGGCCAATTAGAGGGGGTCAGGGAGATTTTGGACCTGAATAACACACTTACTGCACTTCGAGAACCTGGATGACGATTTTCATAGTTTGAAGACCTACATCACACCCCTGAAATAGTTCAAGGACCTACAGTGCACTTCACTCATTATTTCAATATGACACATGTAGGATTTTGTTTCCTTATTCCAAGATTCTACAACCAGAATTCCCTGGCAAACTTTTACACATGAAATTAGGTACTTAAAACCGTACGGCTTACTGCACATACCTCCTACCATTTAGAAACCATGGAAACACAAAATATTTCAACACTTCCCCATCTACTATTCATAGCTTGGACAGGCCCCATCAACTTTTCTTAGCTCAAAAGGACCGAGGCCCCTCCAACTGCACTCAACTTCTAGGATCTCTTCTTTGAAGACCATGGAAACAATCATACGGCAAGATTGTTTGTGATCATAAATGGCATTTACAATTACTTGATATTTTCATATACAGTATCTAAATAGTAAATTTTATAGATGCAGTACTTTAAAAGAATTAATGCTACTGGTATCCGTAGCTAGAATACATAAATACAAATAATTAGAGGCATGAAACTCTAACATTAGATAGACCCATGTAAATTGCATACATGTAACCCTTATAAACTTCGCGTCTAATTTTTTTGCAATAGGCTTTTAACCTAGTATTCTCCTAAAAAAGATACTTAAGTGAATAAAGCACTGCTCGAGATAGCATTGTGAGTTGGTTCATGCTAAGATCATGCGAACTTTCACAAGGATATCGACATTGACCACTCCAGCTAGTAGATTCTCCAAGGGAAAAAAATCCTATTCTACACATAGAGAAAACCTATATCATTCTTTAGTATAAATTAAGGCTTGACATTCCACTTCAGCTTATATTTTGTTCAATCTATATACATGGAAGATAATGTTGCACTAACAAATAAGAACTTGTATCATTAATTATTAGCAGCAAATATTCTTTCCATAAAAAATTAAACATGTCAAATTCTGGCCGTGAAATTATGTCTTGGGTCTAGCTTAACCTATTCAGCAAGCTACCATTGACCATATTGTAGTTCATATGAAAAAGAGACGAACATCATATTCTGCTGAAAAACAACAATGTGAAGCCCTGTCCACCACATTTCGCTTCATATTACATTATTCTCACGTATCACACATACTACAATTCAACCATGCATATCAGTTAAATATAGGAATGGATCTCTAGTACAACAATATATGCACACTTTTTTTCCAAAGTGACTTCTATGTTTGCTACTACTATCTTCTACACACAGTCCCTACAGCAGAATTGACTGTGGTCTCAAGTTCCTTCTCCCACTAACCATCTCTGTCACAATTTTGTTGTAGCTATTCTAAATAGATGTCGTGGTCTGCCTCGGATACTCGTGCCTGAGAAGAGGCTACCCCATTGAACATGCATTGTTATACGCCAGGCAAGAAAACTCTGAACTGCACCACACAACACCGACCACAATGTCACGTCCATGATCAAAATTAAGAAGTGTTCTTGGCTTCCAGCCTTGGCCAAAAACCGCACCAGAACTGCCAGAACGCCATGTGGTCTCTTAAGAGGCGGGAAGAGCTAGGGAGCACCATGACACGCCGTCTACAGCTCGGTGGTGGTGGTGGGTGGTGTTGATCTCATCACCCTGGCAATGGCTCCATGGAGGGTTAGGGATTTTTTGGAGCGTGCTATTACACTGGATGAGACGTGTGTCTCCCTCCCGTGAGCTTGCGATGATGGGATCATGGCCGTCGTCGTCCATGCCTAATTGGCACATGAAACTGAACGAAGAAACACTCAACATATTTCTTCATGCAAAATTAAATACTATTGCAACTAAAATATATAATGCAATAACGAGTGTTTCAATGTTCTTCTGTTTATAGTCAGCGGGCAACAAGGTACAAATATGTTCTTCTTTCATCAGTTGTTATGTTTGTGTACCTCAGGCTTGTAGACAATACGATTTTGTTAGCCTGCACCACTACACTGATCTTTTGAAATGATAAATTTTAGCAACTATGTCAACAGTACTAAATCGCAGAAAAAAAGAGAAATAACACCAACTTTAGCTTCACCAGAATTTCCTCAATATGTAGGAATAAAACAACGGATCTCAGCTACTATACATAAACCATGAAAATATGTACAAACTTTAATTTTTCAACCAAAATAACACAATGGTGCATTGAAATAGGAAAAGAAGCACATAAACGGTAATTACCTTCCTCGTGTAGTAGAGAAACACCATCAATGAATAGTCTCAATAAGCTTTCTGGATGTTTCAGTCTTCGGACGTAATATTCAGTTCTGACATAATATTTAGTTCAGAGAGGAAATCCCCGTGTAGTAAGGTATGTTGTGTATGCCGGCAATGTCGCGGGAGAGGCATGCCCCAGGAGTGGCACTGCAGATGCACGCCTTGCACCCCAGTCCCTCGCCATGCAACAGAGAAGCACCGCCACAGCTCGCTGGCCACCGGCAGGCAACAGCAAGGTGTGGCGCCGCAGACCCATGCCTTGTACCCCCATCCCTTGCCCTGCAAGGCAGCCCGTCGTCAGGATCGACACCATCTTTAATGTAATCTTTTCCAATACAAACCGCGTCTTTAAAATACAGCAGCGCAACACACTTACAGACCAAAGTACTCTAAAGTATATTTCCAGTTCTCACAAAAAAGTGATATTTCCAAAATAAAAGTTTGGCGTTGCTAATTTCAGTATCTACATAGAGCAAAGCCTTTAACAGAAAAACATCAATGGATTTAAGATAGTGGGAGGATTCTGGATAGTTGGCCTCACCGGAAATAGAGGCGTTCGGTTGTGCTCGACGCGGATATGATAGTAAGATAGTGAATAAATCACAATTTTATTTCAGGTATGAATTATTAGGATTTTGATGCCACCTTAGAATTAACATATTGCATCTATATTTTGTAACATCTAATTGCAGGTCGTCAAGTGGCTCAGGTTGTAGGGTGTAGTTACAGATGTACAAAGATCACGACAATGAGTAAACATACAATCTAAATTTATTCTAAAAGTCATGCATCTAGACCAAACAAATTGAGTTTGGTAAACGGTATACGTGAATTTTCACAGCTTTGCTCAAGTCATCCGGATCCGGTCACCTCCAGCAGACCTCGCAAGTCATAACAATAGTTTCCTTGTGCTAACCCTGCAACCCATTAGTCAAAAACATCAAGTCTATTTAGATATGTATTGAAAAGTAAGGATTATAAAATTCAAATAAGGGGAAAATAAGAGATATAATATAAAGATATAGTTCTGAAATTGTGTGGTGGTTCAGTGTCTCACCCTTCAGAACAATTTTCAGGAAGGTGTTCGGGTCCAATACAGTGGGTATATCATTGTTTCATTGCACATCCGTATCATCAATGATCCATCAAACAATGGCCACATCTCATTGTTGATCAACAGTGACTAATTTAACTTGAGATGCAAATAACCCATTGGTATAAAGCAGTTGTAATACCGAAGATCGTCTCCAGTCATCGTTGAGCAATCACCCGCCTATGAGTCAACAAAATTGATGTTGAGGACAGCGATGTTAAATTCAGATAAAACTCCATCATAAATCACTAAGAACATCAATTTCAAGGACCAGCACCATGCCACTTACCCAAACGCTTGGTGTCCTGAATCAAACTATTTCAATTGCATGATGTCTGTCGATGAAACAAAGCACAAGTAGTGCAGATTGGAATGCTAGAAGACCCCCCCCCCCCCCCCCACAACCTCGCATGTTTCTAAACATGAGAAAATCAGTTACTAAAGCCAAAATAATGCATATCTATATATTATGTAATTCACTCTAAAAAATGAAAATCACATTATACAAGTCAAGCATACTCAAAGGAACTGGCAATATTTTTGTCCAGCACATCTCAGTCGAACAGCTAATTCCAAGATGGGCATTATATGGCTCTCCCCAGCTTGGTGGGCTGCACCATGCTTCTTTCTCCAAATAGAAGAGCATAGTAAATGTTTTAGTAAATACATGGAGACGACGCATGGCACGAAACCATTATCCAGCAGTTGAAAAGCATCAAACTGGACGAGTTGACGAACTTTACCTGCTTGACAATCCCGCAGCCCCATCGAGCCTGGCGTCGAGCCCGCCAACCTCGGAGAATAACGAATCCCCACAGCTGCCGACTATTCCACCTGCTTCCACAAGCACCCCTTCGGCCGCCAGCAATGCCGCCTCCCGCCACCGATGGTCAACGTAAACATGCACAGAAACAATGAAATCGATAACACTTTTGCCCCCTCTATTACACATCAGAACCATCAAATTTCAAACCTCGTCACAAAGCAGAGCATAATGTACTCAATAAAAATCAAGTAACCCTCCCTCACCAGCATCTACTCAATTAGACTACTAATCCGGCTACCATCTTTTCGGGGCAAAAAATAACAAATCTACACCACCCTCGCGCAAGCAAGAAGTAATATATAGTGAAAAAATCAAACACAAATTCGACGAAGAACTGTACGGACGCAACTATTTTCCACAATGTTATCTGGTGATAAATTTGCAACTATTTTTTGGACATATTTTCCACGAATGTCATCTGGTGAAAAATTTCTATTCGCTATGAAAACATTTGTCAATGTTTCACACTAAAAAAAAAATCAGATTTTTTAATTATTTTACTGTTCACCCAGGTTCAAGTGAGCTAGGGATTAGAACAACATTTTTGGACAAAGTACTACAGAAATAATCCAAGCAATCCTACTATAATATCAAGGCACACATATAAGTGATTATTCTCTCATGCAAACTGAAGTACTCCCTCTGTTTCTAAATATAAGTCCATTTAGAAATTTCAATATGGACTACATACGGATGCATATAGACATTCTTTAGAGTGTAGATTCATTCTGTAGTCCATATTGAAATCTGTAAAAAGACTTATATTTAGGAATGGAGGGAGTAGTATATATATCCACCTCACGGGCTACTATATTAAGATGGCCAAGCCTTTGTTAATCATATGAACATGGTACAGGCAAGGAGGACATTAGCTAAGAAATGTAGTATCAAAGATTAGATAGATGAACATGCAAAATTTGATGTAGAAAACAAGGATAGTCTTACCTGAATCTCTTCCGATAACTGCGCCTTGGCAGAGATGATATAGAAAATCTCGACTGGGGTGTATTACTCGATGGGGGTGTCGTCTGGTAGCGGCGGCGTGCACGGCTGCATCAGAGTGTGACCCGCCACCACGGGCATAGGCGTTACAGATTGGCGAGTGGAGGTCGACGAAGGCGCTGGCATGCCTGCACGAGACATGCGCAAAATTATCAAATCAGCATTGAACGTACCATATAGATGGATCTCTCAAAATATACTCTCATTCATCAATTCCTTTTCAGAAAATAAATGAAGTGGCTGGACCAATCTTAGCTCTGCTTGTATGTTGCTGCTCCAAAATCTTCCTCGAACTGGAGATTGACGGTCATATACTATGCATTAACTCTAAGGCAGAAACTTATTATCATCTTCAAAATAAGCTCACGTGTAAGAAGATATCCATGAGAAGTACATCAAATTATGTATGAAAATATCTGAACCAAACAGAGCGCCTATTTATTCTCAGCTCATAGTTTTCATTCACTAAAATGTGCCGTTGGCCTAATATGCATGTCTGACCAAAAGTGTGATGAGGTGTTGGATCAGAGGTTTTAGTTAGGTCATGAACTGATCCCATCACTCAACAGTTAACACGAGAGTTTGGCGAGAGCAACAGAAAGTATGGTTAGCATATACGAAACACAAGTACAGATCCATAAGCAGAGGACACATGGCCTGTGTGTTACCTGTTGTGGTGAAACCGTATGCTTTTTGACCAAATATATATATGCAAGGCAACATGCAGATGAATAGCATGAAGATGTGGGCAAAAAGGCACACGTTTGTTTAAGTAGGTTTGATAGGATGCTTAAAATAAGAAGGTTTACTATAACCATGGGCCTTGTAGCAGAAGAAACAACAAAGTAACAATGCTGCCGAAACAAACGGGATCTAGGAATTAAAGCGTGGACAAAAGAATGCAAATACCGAATACTTGCAAGAATAGAAATGCAAATTAAAACGGATCTACTAACCCATAATTTTTAAATACAAATTATTTGAATATATTACAAATCAAAAGCTTGCAAGAATATAGATGGTCAGATGGAACATACCGAATACCGACAGCGCACTAAAGACAATCACGAGGCAAATGCCCTTTCCGAGACCTCATTGCAGTAAATGTTCGAATAATATCCTTATCATCAACGGACTTGAGTACCACCTGCTCATTGTAACTTGTAACACATGACTTGAACCATTCATTATTGATCTTGCTACGCAGTTTGCTCCCTGTTAAAAATAAGAAAACAGTTTTCTCTCTATTAGTGCTCGACAGAAAAACAGAAGTGTTCATAAAACTTTAGAAAATGACAAATAAAAAATACAGTCATGCAAACTTAAAGAAAATGACATGTTTGGCTTGAAAGAACAAGGATTATAGGATCAGGAAAATCAGCTTTATTGACAAAATCTGATCTATATAACTTTAAAGTAGATACTTGGTTGCAGCTAAAATAGAATCAAGTGCTGCCGGCAGGTCCGGTCCTCGGATTTTAGGGGCCCAGGGCGAAACAAAAATCCAGGGCCTTTAGTATAAAGGTCTAAATAATAATCAATCTATGTAGACATAAATTTAGAGGCCAAAAAATAAGGGCATCTAAAATCATTAAGCATATCAAATAATAAAATCATCCGACATGCAAATTAGTAAATTAGTAATGATAGTAACTATCTATCTCATCCAACAATTTCTTCTCAATGCATACTTTCGAGATGGCATGACAGTACTAAAATTGAAAAGGACAATTATTTTTGGAAATTAGCACAAAGCTATGATAATATAAGATCCAGTTAAAAATCATCATCAAGAATCTGCCTCTCGCCTCTGGTTCATAAAACCTGCTAGGGCATACCTTATCTGGAATCTGCCTCTCACCTCTTCTTGTGGTGAACGGCGTTTATTATCACCTGGAAGGCAGTGCTAAGGACCTGATTGGTAAACTATAGAGATTAGAGAGGAGAAACAATCAGGCAAATCGTTGGACAAATCTAGAATCAGAAACGCATAGGTCGCTGCTCGTTCGGAGGAAGAAAGATGAACAGCCAGATGTACGTACCTGGTGGCGCTGACGTCCTAGACTCCAGTCGAAATCAAATTAGGGTGCGGCGGTGCGGACACACCAGGAACCTAATTAGGGTGCGACGAGGACGACACGCTGGATCCTCATAGGGAAGGCTCCCCCAAACCATGGAAGCTGGCGTGGTCGCGCGGAGGACGATGATGACGACGGGAGGAAGCTGAAGTGGGTGAGGTGGAGCTCCTCCGTACGCGCACATGCCAACACCCGCCACCGCCTGCGATGAGGACGACGCGCCGGCTCCTCATAGGGAATCCCCCAAATCGTGGAATCTGGCGGGGTCACACGGAGGATGACGATGACGACGGGAGGAATTGGGGGAGGTGTAGCTTCACCATGGCCGAGTCGAGCGAAGGAGGCCGGCGGTGGCGATTTTTGTGGAGAGAAAGATCCGATCGAGATCGAGGGGGGAAGTGGAGGTGCAGGCGTGCGTGCGACCACGTGGAGACGCGAAATCTACCCTGTGCCGCAACGACGGCGTCTCCCGGAGTTCGGCGGCAGGGATTGAAACCGCCCT
The DNA here is from genome assembly GCF_002575655.3 of Aegilops tauschii subsp. strangulata. Taxonomy (NCBI): domain Eukaryota; kingdom Viridiplantae; phylum Streptophyta; class Magnoliopsida; order Poales; family Poaceae; genus Aegilops; species Aegilops tauschii. The sequence continues at coordinate 384,434,043 of NC_053039.3, read as the reverse complement.
GCCCTGGAGACTTGGCGGCGGCGTTTCCCGGAGTTCGGCGGCGGGGGCGGCGTCTCCCTCTCGGACGGCGGTGGCGGGGGCGGCGTCTCCCTCTCGGACGGCGGCGGCGGCGGCAACGATAGATGGGATCGATGGAGCCTTTTTTTTCTGGGTGTGGGGTTTTTTTGGGTGGCTGCGTGGATGGGAGGGGTGGGAAGAGGGTGAAAGAAAACCAGCGAAAAAAACCGGACGAAAATGGTGGGACGAAAAAAAAACCCGGAACGCAGACTACCAACTGAGACATTAGGAGTAGAGAAAATAAAAAGGTCCACCAAATCATGTAGTTCATTAAAGCATCTACAGTCGGACTTAGCAAATCCGGCCTTCTAAATATATGTGGACTTGCCCGGGTGTGTCCATGGATAGTAACGGTCGATCCTTAAATGTTCTCCATGGCCGGATACCTTGTTAGCAAATCTTTCGATCCATACAATTACATGTAACGTAAAACCTAGTCTAATCTTCACTGGCGACCGTCCTTGTTGTTCCACCTTCCGTGCCCATGTCCGGCAGCGGTGAGACTCGCGAGGTGAAGGTCCGGTCGCCGACGAGGTAGAGTAGGACATGGGACACGGATTGTCCCTTATGGGCACCAGGTGTCGCCGTCTCATGTCCCCTACTCTTCCTCGTCGGAGTTCGTGGCCTCGACGTCGTCGGTCTAGGTGAGGTCCACGATAGACCCCTCGTGGTCAGAGCCCAACACCCCCACGACTGGATGCGGCGCCAGGGGGTGCCGGTCAACCCACATCGGCTCTGCGGCGGTGTGCGACCCCGCCTCCGCGCCCTCGGTCGCAAGGGCTGCAGTTGCCGCTTGCGCCTTGTGCCTAGCACGGCTGGCATGCCGCTCCATACTAGTGTCCGGGCCAAGACTTTGCATGTCGCCATTTAGAGCCCGGCGTCGCGTGGAAGAGGAGCCATCGGAGGGGCCGTGCCACCGCCCTCGCGTTGGGGCGCCAGACGGACCGCACCGCATCCGATGAGGCAACGGTCGCTCTCCTAGCGCTGGATCCAAATTTGCACGAACGCAATTGATTCCCATTGGATCGAGTCCGACCGTGATCGGGCAGATTCCTCCCGGGAGGCTGGGTTACGTTTTTGTGAGCGATCGGTGAAAGGGTTGTCCGCCCGGGCAGACAAGGGAGTTTGAGGAGTCCAACCGTAGACGCTCTTATGACCGATTTTTCTATGTCCAGCTTTTCCAGTGTGCAGACGCTTCACACTTTTCTGATCCTATTTTTTTGGCATAATATCACAGCAACATCCATGCAATTTCTCGGAAACTGCCGCCCCCCATCCCCCGCTCTTCTCAGTTCATCGCTTCATCCCCATCCCCACCCCATTGTGCATCGTGAAGGACCGGAAGAGCAGAAAGAAAGATCGAGTTCCAGGTCCGGCCGGATCATTGCCTGGAGCGCGCCGGTCGTACGCCCACCCCCAACCAGTAAGCACCTCACTTTCTTTCGCAGCGATCGATCGGTCTGCCAAAGTGCGCGCTTGGGCACCTGTAATTAACCTCCATACCTATCTCGTTCAGATTTGGCGGCATCCGGTTCAGCGTCGAGACGAAGAGTGGACACCACCCAACTTTTAGTTCCGTTTATTACTATGTTCCCTCACTGACTGGTACGTGCACCATGCAAATGTTATCAGAAAAATTAGTTACAAATCTGTATAGAGTTTGAGACAAGTAAACATCTCATGGGGAGTGTATGCTTAAGTTTACATGTGAGCACAACGTCTGGTATGCAAAATGACTAAGATTTGGACTACAAACATGCTCAATTTTCTCAGAACTAAGTTTGCTGACTTTTGTTTGGCCGAATCAGGTGTGTACCACGGGCCGCTCTAGTCCAAACTGTACTTTTTTGGGGGATGATAAGAGCATCTACAGACGCGATTACCAAATCCGGCGCCCTATACATCCACGGCCGCGCCCGGGCGTGTCCGCGGACAGTGACCGGTCGCACCTCAAATTCTTGACCGCACAGCCGTGTACCTCATATCCGGTACCCTAAATCCATACGACGCATGGAACGTGAAACTAGTCTATGTAGATCATCAATGAAACAGAGGGGCATCCAAACAACAGATATAGAAATCCGCAGCAAACGGACACCGAAATGCACATAATCCACTTTACATCATCCAAAAGACCACCACAGTCCATCGTCGTACATGTTGTAAACTAAAACAACTAAAAACCGTAATATAAAAAGGAGGGGCAGAGCTTCTTCACCACTTCGTCGCCGAACCTTTGCCCTTCCGGTCGCCGGTGCAGCTGTAGGCGTCCGTGGCAGGTGGTGGATCGTCGTCGTAGGAGGTGGAGGAATCGGAGATCACGATCAAGACCTTTAGCCGCCGGACGGCCCGGTCCTGCTGCCGCTTGGTCTGTTTGAGGCGCCCGGGTGGGTCGGTTTTTTTACCGACCAGTGACCGGTCCGCCCGCACGGACATTTGAGGCCGGTTTGAGGCGCCCGGCTGTAGATGCTAACCCCTCTGCTTTAGTGTTTCGGGTGTAATAAATGATGTATGTTTGTTCAAATCGCAATAGAAGTGCATGAAGAAGGCTTTCCCTAAAAACTAGGCCCCAAACGTTTTAGGAGGCCATGTTAATAAGCCTATTTAGTACTAATGGAACGAGGTGAGCAAGCTCTTCCCATAAACAATCACAAGGTGGTTCTTTGAAAGAAATTGATTCTTGGAAATTTTGCCTTCAATTGTGATTTATCATTGTTACAATTCTTGTGAGTTATACAAATCGAATTAGGATTACTACATTCTTTCACGCTAAGAATTAGTATTAAATACAGCCAATATTACTCTGACAAGAAAATATGATTTTTATTTCTATAATGCTCACTGTGTGTATAATTTGCAGAAAGGAAGGAAAGGAAATCTTCATAGTCTAGGCACCATGAGTATATCAAATGCTATTGGGGTCATTAGTGGCATCAATGAGTGTGCCAATTTGTTTCAGTGGACTAGATCGGCTATTTCATCTCTGCGCTCTAGATGGAGTGGTACACAGGAGCAAAATCCTCAGGTGGAAGTATTGCACTTGCAAAGTGGCCTACAATGTCTCAGTGATATTCTTCCTGCAATGTACAACCTCGTTGATCGCGCGGAGTGGAGGAGCCATGGTCGCTGTGTGGCCGAGCTCCTTCCCAAGTTTAAGGATGCAGTCTATGATGCTGATGACCTTCTTGATGAGTTCAGGTGGTATGAGCGGAAGGTGGCAGTGGAGGGTAATGCAAGCCCTTATCCTTTCATTGATTTCTTTAAAACCGTCATGCAAGGTAGCTTCAATAAAGTTAAGGATATCCAGAAGAGGTTGGATATTCTTTCTAATCAGCTAGAGAAGATGGGCTTGCCTGAAGCAATACCCCGGTTTGACAAGTCAGTCAGGCCAGAAACTAGTTCTTTCCCGGCGGAGGCAAAAATATTTGGTCGTGACAAAGAATTGAGGCAGTTGCTGAAATTGCTTGGTGCATCTGCAAATACTAGCAGTAGGAGGGATCACCTGAAACGCAAGAGAGCAAGCTACGAAGTCAATGTAGCAGAAATGACGTCAACAACAATCAATCAAGTCCATAGTGAGCCCAAAAACTTACAAGGTTTTGCTGTTTTGTCAACGTGCGAGACCGGCCTTTTAGGACCCGGGTGTCTGGACTCCCGTTTATCACCATCGTTCATGCATAGTAGGAGACCCAGGGATCTGTGCCAAGAACTGCAATGCTGTTTGGTTTTGCAGGCCTAATTGAATAGTAACAACGGTAGCTGGGACGCGGCTAATCTGCACCCGAGCTCAAATGAGCTCGGGTGAACAGTAAAATCGAAAAAAATTCAGAAAATTCCAAATTTTTTTAGAGAAATATTGACAAAAGTTCTAAGTGCCTGCAAAAATTCGTCATGAAATCACATTCCTAGAAGGCGTGGCAAAAAAAACAAAAACAGTACTTTGAAAAAGCTACTTTCAAACGCATTTTGAAGCACTGAATTTGTTTTTTTTTGCCACGCCTTACAGGAATGTGATTTCATGATGAATTTTTGCAGGCACTTAGAACTTTTGTCAATGTTTCTCTCGAAAAAAAATTGGAATTTTTTGAATTTTTTTTATTTTTTTCGATTTTACTGTTCATGCGGGAGCATATGAGCTCGGGTGCAGAATGAACTTTTCGCGGTAGCTGGGCATCTCGTAGGACACTGTACATTAGTAGGCAGATTCCCCATCACCTGTCACTTCCCGATGACCCCATTGACTACATATACTAGTCCCTCACCCCTTTCTCTCTCCCGCATCACCTCTCTGCTCCTTTTTTCCCTGACACACGCCACCTCTCTCCCCTCTCTCTCTCTTTCATAGCACCACTCTCTCATTAAAAAAATTCCTCTCTACTTGGGACAATTTTTCTACTTTAACCTTTTGTGCTAACAAATTTTAGTATTAACCTCGTTTGTTAAAAAAGTTTGAATCTGACTTTTTTGGTCATGCCAACATCCTTGGCGTTTGGCTTACACGGACGACGCCATGGTCCATGGTGTCTGGACCTGGCCTGCATGAGCTTAGTTGGCGTTGACGTGGCAAAGCGAAACGCCATACTACTTAGCGTTTGGAGGAAACGCCATACATCTTGGCGTTTGGTCCCTGGGCGCTCAGATTTGACTAGCTGCCATCGCCGCATGCATGCACGTCGTCTACCTGCCATAGCATGCTTAGGTGAGTGACATGAGACGTAGGTTCTATGCGTGCATGCATGCATGGATAAGTAGAACGTTATGTGGCGGAGCACGTTAATTATCAGCGATGAGCCGTGACAGTGTCCCTAGTTCTTTCATGATTTGTTTTATGTTAAGAAGATTCTCTGACCCACGAATGGTAAAATCGATATATACTCCACCATAAGTGCTACTAGATAGATTCCTTAACCAAGTCCTGTGTGTTATCCTTACACTCTTGTATGCAACTGTACTACAATGTTAGAGCATCTATAGCCGGACATCTCAAATCATCCCTTATACGCCTGCGGACGTGCCCGGTCAATGACTGGACATGAGAGAGAAGAAAAAACGCGACCCAACCGGACCCCTCGTATCATTCCTATATGCCCGGGCTGTCTGCGAACCCTCATATACATCTCAAATATGGGAAGGATATGAGGGCTCGCGGACGCACCTGGGCATTCCGCAACGTAGGACGCGGCCCCACCCCGGACCATCTTTTCTCTTTCTTTATTCATTCTTTTATTTCTCTCTTTTCATCTCCAACAATCATGTGCAAGTGTTCGGACATATGAGAAAAAAATGAGTGTGGCTGCGCAGACGGATAAATAGGGGCTCAAAACGGACACGCCCGGTTACTGGCCGGCCGCGTCCGCGGACATTTAAGGGGTCATATTTGCTATGTCTAGCTATAGTGCTCTTAGCATTCTTGCACCGTAGTTCCCTTTCAAAGTACGGAGTACTACCTCCGTCTCGATGAATAAGTCATTCGCATAGTTCTAGGTTGACGATTTAACTATCTCAATATGTATTATATGTAACAAAAAATATATATTTAGAAACTACATCGATGTAGAAATCTAGTGATATACTTTTCATGACATATAACACATATTTAATTAATCAAATCGATGACCTAGAACTACGCGAATGACTTATTCACCTAGACGGAGGTAGTACATAGCACCAAAATCACTGAGACGTTCCTCTTTGGTTCTGAATTAGGTGAAATGCATAAAACCATCACAATCATGTCTGTAAATGCAGAAAACCATCACAATCGTGTCCGTAAATGCAGTAAACCACCATTTTATAAATTATAACAAAACGCACAGCACGTAGCTCTTGACAGTGGAAAAAAACACTGACCAAAATTTGAATCTCGTTTTGACGTGGCAAATCATACGCGTGACAAAGGGATATACAACGCTGACAAACATCTTCTTCGGTGTGGATCACCACTACGGCCTCCTCTAATGTGTGTGGTGGTTGGTGGGGTGATTATTGTGTAGGCTTTAGAGCGATAGACGATGCATCGGGTCTCCGTTTTATCCTGGAGGAGCTCACCCTTGGTCATATAGGCGTGCAGTGGTTGGGTCCAGTCTTGGGTGTGGATCACCAATACTGTCATTGACCCATCGACCGGAGTTGGTTCCTCGGGAAGTTGCGTCTGCAGCGGCTGACGAGAGGTCGCGTCGATCAGCGCCGCCCTCTGTCCGGTCACATCATGCGGCATCAATGTCGGCTGCTCCGTGCTCTGGGCCGGCATGAATGCGGCGCGGTAAGCGGAGCGTGCATCAAAAGAAAAGCACGGGAGAGGCGGGGGGGGGGGGGGGAGGGGGGTTGGGTGGGCCATGGCGGTCAGAAGAGGGCTTGGGAGCAGTGGGAGAAAATACGTCCGGGCCGCACCACGGACCGATACAGGCGCGTTGGATGGTTTCCGCGGTCCGGACAGCGCGATCCGAATGAATGCGGAAGGTTTGCGGGTTGATGTTAGAGATTCCCTTTCAAAGGCTCTAATATTTGATTATGGGGTCATATATGCGTTTACGTAGTGAAAGATCATGAACGACAATTAAACTAGATGACCCTGATAATGGGAGTGCTACGGCCAACAACGACCTAGTTACCTAAGCCACTGCGGGATGCATGCATGCGTACGCGCACAGAGAGAAGCTAGCGAGCGGCCGAGCATGCATACAGCGATGCAGCCGGTCAGCAATTAGCAAATCTTAGTTAGGGACCAAACGCCAAGATTTATGGCGTTTCCTCCGAACGCCAAGGAGCATGGCGTTTCGCTTTGCCACGTTAACGCCAACTAAGCTCATGCAGGCATGGACAATGGCGTTTCCCGTGTAACCCAAACGTTAGAGATGTTGGCGTCAGGGACGGAGCCAGGATTTGAACATGAGGGGGGCGAGACACCATTGTTGACGCAAGCGACAGAATATCACAATATATTAAGTCCCACAATAGCATCGATGATAATACATAAAATTATTGTTTGGAACTATAAAAAATATACTAATGATGTTGGAGCTTGAAATTGAACCAATTGGATTGAAAAAGAATTTACCCCATTTGTTGTTTATTCTTCCGCTTCATCTTTGACTAGTACTCCCTCTGTTCACTTTTATAAGGCGTTGTAGCATTTCAGACAGTGTACAAAACAGCTCAATTTTAGTTGTCCGAAACGACTTATAAAAATGAACGAAGGGAGTACAAATGGACACGTAATTACTAGACTAATTTACTGTTTTATATGAAACATTAATTAACCATAGTAAGGTCGTAATTTATCCACACAAAAAAATCTCACTCCCTCTGTTTTAAAATAATTGAAGCTCTAAATTTATTCTAAGTTAAACTTCTTCAAGTTTTACCAAGTTTGTAGAAAAATATATCAATATTTGAAACACCATAGTTTTATTAGAATCTTTAAAAAATATGCACACCATGTATATTTAATTTTGTTGATCTTACCGTATTTTTCTATAAACATGATTAAATGTAGATTAGTTTTACTTAGGACAAACGTAGAGCTACAATTATTTTAGAACATAGAAAGTAATAACTACTATCAGTGTAATATACCTGCATCTATCCTGCTCACCTGAGATCTAGATCCGCCTGCGTCAAGCCGTCCGCCCATGCCCGTGCGTCGACCGCGTACTGCAGATCAGTGGTGGACGGTGTTGTTGTCGTGTCGAGTAGCGGCCAAGGGCAACGGCAAACACCCTAGACCCTAGCAGGACACGCTGACGGCAAGCGGCGGCGGCGGCGAAGAATGGCCTAGGAGAAGTGCAGAACACGCATGTCCATACTGATGGATTAGGCACTGGGCCGTGGTAAAAAATAGCTAGAACCGTCGTACATGGATTATTGGGTGGGCTTCTCTGCTTTGGTGCTGGTCTAGTTAATTGTTTTTATACGGGCTTATGTTACGCTCAAAAAGAAATGGGCAAATTATGTAATTAGTTGCGGCTGTTACGCACTACCTGCTAAAAATTGTTGAGGGGGGCGAGCGATTGGCAGGGGTCTGACCCCTGCTCGCCCCTCCCTGTCTCCGCCCCTGGTTGGCGTGCCCAAAAAAGGTCAGATTCAAATATTTTTTACAAACGAGGTTAATTTAGGATTTTGTTAATACAAAAGGTTAAAACAGAAATTTTGTCCCTCTACTCCCCTCTCTCCTGTCTCACACGTGAAAGAGACCAAAATCCCGGGAGAAGAAACGTGGATGCTTTCTCTCTCCCTCTGTCCCATTTCCTTTATTACCCATCAAGAACAGTGACCGTATGGGTGGGCAAGCTAGTCATAGACAGGAATCTACTGCTCAGTGCTATCTTGACACACGCCTAACTTCTCCGCTATGAGGCAAATGGGCTGACAAAGTTGGCAGGGTGCTGCAAATAATCTGATCCTAGACCGAACCTAGCACGAATCTCAGAATGACTAGACGGGCAGATAAGGGGGGTGCCGGGAGTCCCGGGTGCTACCACACCTTTTCCTTTGCGAATAGTCGGAATTGGGGGTGTTGGAAAGACAACTATGGCTCACCACATCTGCCAGCAAGTGAAGTCTCGGTTCAAGAAGATAGTTTGGGTTTGTGTATCAAATGACTTTGACGTCAAGAGGTTAACTAAGGATGCCACACTAGTAGAAAACTGGGCTTTGGTCACAGGGCAATATTCACATTAGTCCCGGTTCAGTCACGAATCGGGACTAATGTGAGCATTGGTCCCGGTTCGTGCGGCCGGGGGCCTGCCGGGCCTCGTGGGGGCATTGGTCCCGGTTGGTGGGACAAACCGGGACCAATGGGCCACGCTCCTGGCCCACAGCCCTTTAGTCCCGGTTCATACCACAAACCAGGACTAAAGGGCTGGTCCTAGTTGCGGCCAGTGTTTAGTCCCACCTCGCCAACCGAAGGGCGCTCACACCAGTTTATAAGCCCGTCCCTCTCTGCCTTGTTGAGCTCCTCTCAAAGTGAAAATAGATGCCCTTATACAGGGAATTTGACCTAAATTCACAGTAAATTTCTTTGAATTTCATAGAAATTTATTATGAATTTACGTTGAATTTTCTCTATAGGCGCATCTATGTTCATTTTTTTATAGTAAATTAATAAATAAACCTTAATAAAATAAATAAAAATAAATAAACCTTAATAAAATAAAATAAAATAAACTATAGTAACTAAAATAAATAAACCTTAATAAATTAAATAAAAATAGCAGCAGTAAAATAAATAAAAATAAAATAATTAAAGTAAAATACATAAGTAATTAGAAATAAAATAAATAAGTTTTTTGTTGTAAGTAGAAACAAAACAAAACAAATAAAGCAAAAGAGAAAACAAAAAACAGAGAAAAAAATTATGCCACCTACTGGGCCACCACGGCCTGAATACGACTTGAAACCCATCCATGGGCCAGGATTCAGGTCCGCAGAAGGCCCAGTAGGCCCCACAGGCAAAGAGAACGGTTAGGCCCGAAAGCCTGCAGTTGAGAGGAGCTCGAGAGGGTGGGCGCAGCAGCGCTTATAAACCACTCTCGAGCCCTCTCAACTAGCGAGGTGGGACTAAACTTTTGACGCGGGGCAGCACAAGGCCTTTGGTCCCGGTTCGTGGCACAAACCGGGACCAAAGGCCTTTAGTCCCGATTGGTGCCACGAACCGGGACCAATGAGTTGTCTATATATACCCCATCGCCACAGCAGAGCACTCCACAGTGCTCTGTTTTTTCTGGCCGACGAGGGGAAGGCATTTGGGTGCTCTAGCTCACCTCCTATGCACATGAGGTGTTCGATGAAATGTCTGAGCCACACTAGTTAATATTTCTCCTCTCGAAACTCGACCTCCGAGCTCCATTTTCCCCGAGATTTGTCTAGGTTTAGCGGTCCGTCACGTCCCGTCCCCGTCTTCACTGCCGTCGATCGCCCGTGCCGATCTCGTCGCCAGCACCACCTGGTGAGCCTCTTGTTCTTATCTTCTTTCTGAAAGGAAAAAAATCTTACTTTAGATAGATACTTGTCTAATTTTGTTACTTTTATTATTCCTTCTTATTACATAGTGCGATGGTTTTGGTATCCGCCCCCGTCGGCCCTCGTCCTGTCTATGATTCAGATGTGGTATATATTATCTTTTTATAACTATTTGGTTCATTTATTGTTTATGACAAATATACCGACCAACGTGACATAGATTTTATTTATCTAGGAGGTGGTTGAACCGGAAATTCTAACCGACCCTATTGTCGAGAGGTTAAATTTAGTTGAAGAAGAAAACAATTACTTGAAGGAAAAAATAAAAAAAATTAAGGAGGAGAAGATGATATTGGAGTTGCATGTTGCGGATGTCATCGATGATCACAAGATCAAGATGGATGCAATGCGCTTGAAGATTAGAAAGATTAGAAAATATGCCATTCATACCGAGGCTTGGTATCATTATGCCGTTGGATCAATTGTTACCTTGGTTGCGATTATGATCGCATTTGTTTTCGCATTGAAATGTTTTACATAGTTTTAATGTATGGTTTAATTAATTAGATGCTCTGGAGAGCTATATATATGTTGTTAGATGAGAACTATGTATGTACTTTGGTTTTAATGTGATGATGAACTTCTATTAATTTGGTCACTTAATTATCTATTCATGATGTTCTGTAATGGTTTTTGACACACTTAATTATATATAATGCACGCAGATGAACCGGCAATGGATGTACGGTGACAGACACACCTCCGAGTACATTAAGGGCGTGCATGATTTTCTCGAAGTGGCTGAGGCAAACAAGCAGAATGGTTTTATGTGTTGTCCATGCCCTATATGTGGGAATACGAAGTCTTACTCTGACCGGAAAATCCTTCACACCCACCTGCTTTACAAGGGTTTCATGCCACACTATAATGTTTGGACGAGGCACGGAGAAATAGGGGTTATGATGGAAGACGGCGAAGAAGAAGAGGACGATGACAACTATGTGCCCCCTGAATACGGTGATGCTGCAACGGGGGAAGCTGCTGAAGATCAAGAGGAACCAGACGATGTGCCCAATGATGCTGCAAGGGGGGGAAGCTGCTGAAGATCAAGAGGAACCAGTGCCCGATGATGATGATATCCGCCAGGTCATTGTCGATGCAAGGACGCAATGCGAAAGTCAAAAGGAGAAGCTGAAGTTCGACCGCATGTTAGAGGATCACAAAAAAGGGTTGTACCCCAATTGCGAAGATGGCAACACAAAGCTCGGTACCGTACTGGAATTGCTGCAGTGGAAGGCAGAGAATGCTGTGTCTGACAAAGGATTTGAGAAGCTATTGAAAATATTGAAGAAGAAGCTTCCAAAGGATAACGAATTGCCCGACAGTACATACGCAGCAAAGAAGGTCGTATGCCCTCTAGGATTGGAGGTGCAGAAGATACATGCATGCCCTAATGACTGCATCCTTTACCGCGGTGCGTACAAGGATCTGAACGCATGCCCGGTATGCGGTGCATTGCGGTATAAGATCAGACGAGATGACCCTGGTGATGTTGACGGCGAGCCCCCCAGGAAGAGGGTTCCTGCGAAGGTGATGTGGTATGCTCCTATAATACCACGGTTGAAACGTCTGTTCAGAAACGAAGAGCATGCCAAGTTGATGCGATGGCACAGTGAGGACCGTAAGAAAGACGGGAAGTTGAGAGCACTCGCTGACGGGTCGCAGTGGAGAAAAATCGAGAGAAAGTACTGGGCTGAGTTTGCAGCTGACCCAAGGAACGTATGGTTTGGTTTAAGCGCGGATGGCATTAATCCTTTCGGGGAGCAGAGCAGCAATCACAGCACCTGGCCCGTGACTCTATGTATGTATAACCTTCCTCCTTGGATGTGCATGAAGCGGAAGTTCATTATGATGCCAGTTCTCATCCAAGGCCCTAAGCAACCCAGCAACGACATTGATGTGTACCTAAGGTCATTAGTTGAAGAACTTTTACAGCTGTGGAATGGAAACGGTGTACGTACGTGGGATGAGCACAAACAGGAGGAATTTAACCTGCACGCGTTGCTGTTTGTAACCATCAACGATTGGCCCGCTCTCAGTAACCTTTCAGGACAGACAAACAAGGAATACCACGCATGCACGCACTGTTTAGATGACACTGAAAGTATATACCTGGACAAATGCAGAAAGAATGTGTACCTGGGCCATCGTCGATTTCTTCCGACCAACCATCAATGTCGAAAGAAAGGCAAGCATTTCAAAGGTGAGGCAGATCACCGGAAGAAGCCCGCCATGCGTACCGGTGATCACGTACTTGCTATGGTCAATGATTTACACGTAATCTTTGAAAAGGGTCCCGGCGGACTAGCTGTTCCGAATGACGCTGAGGGACACGCACCCATGTGGAAGAAGAAATCTATATTTTGGGACCTACCCTACTGAAAAGAGCTAGAGGTCCGCTCTTCAATCGACGTGATGCACGTGACGAAGAACCTTTGCGTGAACCTGCTAGGCTTCTTGGGCGTGTAAGGGAAGACAAAAGATACACCTGAGGCACGGGAGGACCTGCAACGTTTGCACGAAAAAGACGGCATGCCTCCAAAGCAGTATGAAGGTCCTGCCAGCTACGCTCTTACGAAAGAAGAGAAAGAAATCTTCTTTGAATGCCTGCTCAGTATGAAGGTCCCGACTGGCTTCTCGTCGAATATAAAGGGAATAATAAATTGTTGGGAATCGTAGCATAATTTTAAAATTTTCCTACGTTCACCAAGATGCATCTATGGAGTATACTAGCAACGAGGGGAAAGGAGTGCATCTACATACCCTTGTAGATCGCGAGCGGAAGCGTTCCAATGAACGTGGATGACGGAGTCGTACTCGTCGTGATTCAAATCACCGATGACCGAGTGCCGAACGGACGGCACCTCCGCGTTCAACACACGTACGGTGCAGCGACGTCTCCTCCTTCTTGATCCAGCAAGGGGGAAGGAGAGGTTGATGGAGATCCAGCAGCACGACGGCGTGGTGGTGGATGTAGCGGGATGCCGGCAGGGCTTCGCCGGGCTTATACGAGAGAGAGAGAGAGGTGTTGCAGGGGAGGAGGGAGGCGCCCAAGGCTGTAGGTTGCTGCCCTCCCTCCCCCCCTTTATATAGGCCCCCTTGGGAGGGGGGCCGCCAAAACCCATCTAGGGTTGGGGGGCGGCGGCCAAGGGGTGCCTTGCCCCCCAAGGCAAGTGGGAAGCCCCCCACCCTAGGGTTTGCAACCCTAGGCGCATGGGGGGAGGCCCATGGGGGGCGCCCAGCCCACTAGGGGCTGGTTCCCTTCCCACTTCAGCCCACGGGGCCCTCCGGGATAGGTGGCCCCACCCGGTGGACCCCCGGGACCCTTCCGGTGGTCCCGGTACAATATCGGTAACCCCCGAAACTTTCCCGGTGGCCGAAACTTGACTTCCTATATATAATTCTTCACCTCCCGACCATTCCGGAACCTCTCGTGACGTCCGGGATCTCATCCGGGACTCCGAACAACTTTCGGGTTTCCGCATACACATATCTCTACAACCCTAGCGTCACCGAACCTTAAGTGTGTAGACCCTACGGGTTCGGGAGACATGCAGACATGACCGAGACGCCTCTCCGGTCAATAACCAACAGCGGGATCTGGATACCCATGTTGGCTCCCACATGTTCCACGATGATCTCATCGGATGAACCACGGTGTCGAGGATTCAATCAATCCCGTATACAATTCCCTTTGTCAATCGGTATGTTACTTGCCCGAGATTCGATCGTCGGTATCCCAATACCTTGTTCAATCTCGTTACCGGCAAGTCTCTTTACTCGTACCGCAATGCATGATCCCGTGACTAACGCCTTAGTCACATTGAGCTCATTATGATGATGCATTACCGAGTGGGCCCAGAGATACCTCTCCGTCACACGGAGTGACAAATCCCAGTCTCGATCCGTGCCAACCCAACAGACACTTTCGGAGATACCCGTAGTGCACCTTTATAGTCACCCAGTTACGTTGTGACGTTTGGCACACCCAAAGCACTCCTACGGTATCCGGGAGTTGCACGATCTCATGGTCTAAGGAAAAGATACTTGACATTGGAAAAGCTCTAGCAAACGAAACTACACGATCTTTATGCTATGCTTAGGATTGGGTCTTGTCCATCACATCATTCTCCTAATGATGTGATCCCGTTATCAATGACATCCAATGTCCATAGTCAGGAAACCATGACTATCTGTTGATCAACGAGCTAGTCAACTAGAGGCTTACTAGGGACACGTTGTGGTCTATGTATTCACACATGTATTACGATTTCCGAACAATACAATTATAGCATGAATAATAGACAATTACCATGAACAAAGAAATATAATAATAACCATTTATTATTGCCTCTAGGGCATATTTCCAACAGTCTCCCACTTGCACTAGAGTCAATAATCTAGTTACATTGTGATGAATCGAACACCCATTGCATCCTGGTGTTGATCATGTTTTGCCCTAGGGAGAGGTTTAGTCAACGGATCTGCTACATTCAGGTCCGTGTGTACTTTACAAATATCTATGTCTCCATTTTGAACACTTTCACGAATGGAGTTGAAGCGACGCTTGATATGCCTGGTCTTCCTGTGAAACCTGGGCTCCTTCGCAAGGGCAATAGCTCCAGTGTTGTCACAGAAGAGAGTCATCGGGCCCGACGCATTGGGAATCACCCCTAGGTCGGTAATGAACTCCTTCATCCAGACTGCTTCCTGTGCTGCCTCCGAGGCTGCCATGTACTCCACTTCACATGTAGATCCCGCCACGACGCTTTGCTTGCAACTGCACCAGCTTACTGCTCCTCCATTCAAAATATACACGTATCTGGTCTGTGACTTCGAGTCATCCAGATCTGTGTCGAAGCTAGCGTCGACGTAACCCTTTACGACGAGCTCTTCGTCACCTCCATAAACGAGAAACATATCCTTAGTCCTCTTCAGGTACTTCAGGATATTCTTGACCGCTGTCCAGTGTTCCATGCCGGGATTACTTTGGTACCTTCCTACCAAACTTACGGCAAGGTTTACATCAGGTCTGGTACACAGCATGGCATACATAGTAGACCCTATGGCCGAGGCATAGGGGATGACACTCATCTTTTCTCTATCTTCTGCTGTGGTCGGGCATTGAGCCGTGCTCAACTGCACACCTTGCAATACAGGCAAGAACCCCTTCTTGGACTAATCCATATTGAACTTCTTCAATATCTTGTCAAGGTATGTACTCTGTGAAAGACCAATGAGGCGTCTTGATCTATCTCTATAGATCTTGATGCCTAATATATAAGCAGCTTCTCCAAGGTCCTTCATTAAAAAACACTTATTCAAATAGGCCTTTATACTTTCCAAGAATTCTATATCATTTCCCATCAATAGTATGTCATCCACATATAATATGAGAAATGCTACAGAGCTCCCACTCACTTTCTTGTAAACACAGGCTTCTCCATAAGTCTGTGTAAACCCAAACGCTTTGATCATCTCATCAAAGCGAATGTTCCAACTCCGAGATGCTTGCACCAGCCCATAGATTGAGCGCTGGAGCTTGCATACTTTGTTAGCATTCTTAGGATCGACAAAACCTTCCGGCTGCATCATATACAACTCTTCCTTAAGGAAGCCATTAAGGAATGCCGTTTTGACGTCCATCTGCCATATCTCATAATCATAGTATGCGGCAATTGCTAACATGATTCGGACGGACTTCAGCTTCGCTACGGGTGAGAAAGTCTCATCGTAGTCAACCCCTTGAACTTGTCGATAACCCTTAGCGACAAGTCGAGCTTTGTAGATGGTTACATTACCATCCGCGTCCGTCTTCTTCTTAAAGATCCATTTGTTTTCTATGGCTCGCCGATCATCGGGCAAGTCAGTCAAAGTCCATACTTCGTTTTCATACATGGATCCTATCTCGGATTTCATGGCTTCTAGCCATTTGTCGGAATCCAGGCCCGCCATCGCTTCTTCATAGTTCGAAGGTTCACCGTTGTCTAACAACATGATTTCCAGGACAGGGTTGCCGTACCACTCTGGTGTGGAACGTGTCCTTGTGGACCTACGAGGTTCAGTAGTAACTTGATCCGAAGCTTCATGATCATCATCATTAACTTCCCCCCCAGTAGGTGTAGGCACCACAGGAACATTTTCCCGCGCTGCGCTACTTTCCGGTGCGGAAGGGGTGACTATCACCTCATCAAGTTCCACTTTCCTCCCACTCAATTCTTTCGAGAGAAACTCCTTCTCTAGAAAGGACCCGTTCTTGGCAACGAAGATCTTGCCTTCGGATCTGAGGTAGAAGGTATACCCAATAGTTTCCTTAGGGTATCCTATGAAGACGCATTTTTCCGACTTGGGTTCGAGCTTTTCAGGTTGAAGTTTCTTGACATAAGCATCGCATCCCCAAACTTTTAGAAACGACAGCTTAGGTTTCTTCCCAAACCATAATTCATACGGTGTCGTCTCAATGGATTTTGACGGAGCCCTATTTAAAGTGAATGCGGCAGTCTCTAAAGCATAGCCCCAAAATGAGAGCGGTAAATCGGTAAGAGACATCATAGATCGCACCATATCCAATAGAGTGCGATTACGACGTTCGGACACACCGTTTCTCTGAGGTGTTCCAGGCGGCATGAGTTGTGAAACTATTCCACATTTCCTTAGTGTGCACCAAACTCGTGGCTTAAATATTCTCCACCACGATCTGATCGTAAGAATTTTATTCTCCTGTCACGTTGATTCTCAACCTCACTCTGAAATTCCTTGAACTTTTCAAAGGTTTCAGACTTGTGTTTCATTAGGTAGACATACCCATATCTACTTAAGTCATCAGTGAGAGTGAGAACATAACGATATCCTCCGCGAGCCTCAACACTCATTGGACCGCACACATCCGTATGTATGATTTCCAATAAGTTGGTTGCTCGCTCCATTGTTCCGGAGAACGGAGTCTTGGTCATCTTACCCATGAGGCATGGTTCGCATGTGTCAAATGATTCGTAATCAAGAGACTCCAAAAGTCCATCTGCATGGAGCTTCTTCATGCGCTTGACACCAATGTGACCAAGGCGGCAGTGCCACAGATATGTGGGACTATCGTTATCAACTTTACATCTTTTGTTATTCACACTATGAACATGTGTAACATCACGTTCGAGATTCATCAAAAATAAACCATTGACCAGCGGGGCATGACCATAAAACATATCTCTCAAATAAATAGAACAACCATTATTCTCGGATTTAAATGAGTAGCCATCTCGAATTAAACGAGATCCAGATACAATGTTCATGCTCAAAGCTAGCACTAAATAACAATTATTGAGGTTTAAAACTAATCTCGTAGGTAGATGCAGAGGTAGCGTGCCAACGGCGATCACATCGACCTTGGAACCATTCCCGACGCGCATCGTCACCTCGTCCTTCGCCAGTCTCCGTTTATTCCGTAGTTCCTGTTTTGAGTTACAAATATGAGCAACCGCACCGGTATCAAATACCCAGGAGCTACTACGAGTACTGGTAAGGTACACATCAATTACATGTATATCACATATACCTTTGGTGTTGCCGGCCTTCTTCTTGTCCGCTAAGTATTTGGGGTAGTTCCGCTTCCAGTGACCACTTCCCTTGCAATAAAAGCACTCAATTTCAGGCTTGGGTCCATTCTTCGACTTCTTCCCGGCAACTGGCTTACCGGGCGCGGCAACTCCCTTGCCGTCTTTCTTGAAGTTCTTCTTACCCTTGCCCTTTTTGAACTTAGTGGTTTTATTCACCATCAACACTTGATGTTCTTTTCTGATCTCTACCTCAGCTGATTTCAGCATTGAATATACCTCAGGAATGGTCTTTTCCATCCCCTGCATATTGAAGTTCATCACAAAGCTCTTGTAGCTTGGTGGGAGCGACTGGAGGATTCTGTCAATGACCGCGTCATCCGGGAGATTGACTCCCAGCTGAGACAAGCGGTTATGCAATCCCAGACATTCTGAGTATGTGCTCACTAACAGAACTGTTCTCCTCCATTTTACAGCTGAAGAACTTGTCAGAGACATCATATCTCTCGACCCGGGCATGAGCTTGGAAAACTAATTTCAGCTCCTCGAACATCTCATATGTTCCATGTTTCTCAAAACGCTTTCGAAGACCCGGTTCTAGGCTGTAAAGCATGCCGCACTGAACGAGGGAGTAATCATCAGCACGCTGCTGCCAAGCGTTCATAACGTCTTGGTTCTGTGGGATTGGTGCATCACCTAGCGGTGCTTCTAAGACATAATCTTTCTTGGCTACTATGAGGATGAGCCTCAGGTTCCGGACCCAGTCCGTATAGTTGCTGCCATCATCTTTCAGCTTGGTTTTCTCTAGGAACACGTTGAAATTGAGGACAACGTTGGCCATTTGATCTACAAGACATAGTGTAAAGATTTTAGACTAAGTTCATGATAATTAAGTTCATATAATCAAATTATTTAATGAACTCCCACTCAGATAGACATCCCTCTAGTCATCTAAGTGATACATGATCCGAATTTAACTAGGCCGTGTCCGATCATCACGTGAGACGGACTAGCCAAGACCGGTGAACATCTCCATGTTGATCGTATCTTCTATACGACTCATGCTCGACCTTTCGGTCCTCCGTGTTCCGAGGCCATGTCTGTACATGCTAGGCTCGTCAAGTCAACCTAAGTGTATTGCGTGTGTTCCGAGGCCATGTCTGTACATGCTAGGCTCGTCAACACCCGTTGTATTCGAACGTTAGAATCTATCACACCCGATCATCACGTGGTGCTTCGAAACAACGAACCTTCGCAACGGTGCACAGTTAGGGGGAACACTTTTCTTGAAATTATCATAAGGGATCATCTTACTTACTACCGGCGTTCTAAGCAAATAAGATGCAAAAACATGATAAACATCACATGCAATCAAATAGTGACATGATATGGCCAATATCATTATGCTCCTTTGATCTCCATCTTCGGGGCACCATGATCATCTTCGTCACCGGCATGACACCATGATCTCCATCATCATGATCTCCATCATTGTGTCTTCATGAAGTCGTCACGCCAACAATTACTTCTACTTCTATGGCTAACGCATTTAGCAACAAAGTAAAGTAATTTACATGGCGTTATTCAATGACACGCAGGTCATACAAAATAATAAAGACAACTCCTATGGCTCCTGCCGGTTGTCATACTCATCGACATGAGAGTCGTGATTCCTATTACAAGAATATGATCAATCTCATACATCACATATATCATTCATCACATCTTCTGGCCATATCACATCACATAGCACTTACTGCAAAAACAAGTTAGACGTCCTCTAATTGTTGTTGCAAGTTTTTTACGTGGTTTGTAGGTTTCTAGCAAGAACGTTTCTTACCTACGTATGACCACAACGTGATTTGCCAATTTCTATTTACCCTTCATAAGGACCCTTTTCATCGAATCCGTTCCGACTAAAGTAGGAGAGACAGACACCCGCTAGCCACCTTATGCAACTAGTGCATGTCAATCGGTGGAACCTGTCTCACGTAAGCGTACGTGTAAGGTCGGTCCGGGCCGCTTCATCCTACAATGCCGCCGAAACAAGAAAAGACTAGTAGCGGCAAGAAGAATTGGCAAACTCAACGCCCACAACTGCTTTGTGTTCTACTCGTGCATAGTAACTACGCATAGGCCTGGCTCATGATGCCACTGTTGGGAATCGTAGCATAATTTTAAAATTTTCCTACGTTCACCAAGATGCATCTATGGAGTATACTAGCAACGAGGGGAAAGGAGTGCATCTACATACCCTTGTAGATCGCGAGCGGAAGCGTTCCAATGAACGTGGATGACGGAGTCGTACTCGTCGTGATTCAAATCACCGATGACCGAGTGCCGAACGGACGGCACCTCCGCGTTCAACACACGTACGGTGCAGCGACGTCTCCTCCTTCTTGATCCAGCAAGGGGGAAGGAGAGGTTGATGGAGATCCAGCAGCACGACGGCGTGGTGGTGGATGTAGCGGGATGCTAGCAGGGCTTCGCCGGGCTTATACGAGAGAGAGAGAGGTGTTGCAGGGGAGGAGGGAGGCGCCCAAGGCTGTAGGTTGCTGCCCTCCCTCCCCCCCTTTATATAGGCCCCCTTGGGAGGGGGGGCCGGCCAAAACCCATCTAGGGTTGGGGGGGCGGCGGCCAAGGGGTGCCTTGCCCCCCAAGGCAAGTGGGAAGCCCCCCACCCTAGGGTTTGCAACCCTAGGCGCATGGGGGAGGCCCATGGGGGGGGCGCCCAGCCCACTAGGGGCTGGTTCCCTTCCCACTTCAGCCCACGGGGCCCTCCGGGATAGGTGGCCCCACCCGATGGACCCCCGGGACCCTTCCGGTGGTCCCGGTACAATACCGGTAACCCCCAAAACTTTCCCGGTGGCCGAAACTTGACTTCCTATATATAATTCTTCACCTCCGGACCATTCCGGAACCTCTCGTGACGTTCGGGATCTCATCCGGGACTCCGAACAACTTTTGGGTTTCCGCATACACATATCTCTACAACCCTAGCGTCACCGAACCTTAAGTGTGTAGACCCTACGGGTTCGGGAAACATGCAGACATGACCGAGACGCCTCTCCGGTCAATAACCAACAACGGGATCTGGATACCCATGTTGGCTCCCACATGTTCCACGATGATCTCATCGGATGAACCACGGTGTCGAGGATTCAATCAATCCCGTATACAATTCCCTTTGTCAATCGGTATGTTACTTGCCCGAGATTCGATCGTCGGTATCCCAATACCTTGTTCAATCTCGTTACCGGCAAGTCTCTTTACTCGTACCGCAATGCATGATCCCGTGACTAACGCCTTAGTCACATTGAGCTCATTATGATGATGCATTACCGAGTGGGCCCAGAGATACCTCTCCGTCACACGGAGTGACAAATCCCAATCTCGATCCGTGCCAACCCAACAGACACTTTCGGAGATACCCGTAGTGCACCTTTATAGTCACCCAGTTACGTTGTGACGTTTGGCACACCCAAAGCACTCCTACGGTATCCGGGAGTTGCACGATCTCTGGTCTAAGAAAAAGATACTTGACATTGGAAAAGCTCTAGCAAACGAAACTACACGATCTTTATGCTATGCTTAGGATTGGGTCTTGTCCATCACATCATTCTCCTAATGATGTGATCCCGTTATCAATGACATCCAATGTCCATAGTCAGGAAACCATGACTATCTGTTGATCAACGAGCTAGTCAACTAGAGGCTTACTAGGGACACGTTGTGGTCTATGTATTCACACATGTATTACGATTTCCGGACAATACAATTATAGCATGAATAATAGACAATTACCATGAACAAAGAAATATAATAATAACCATTTATTATTGCCTCTAGGGCATATTTCCAACATAAATATGCTAGAGAAAAAGTTCCAGAACCTAAAGTCTCATGACTGCCACGTGATTATGACGCAACTGCTTCCGGTTGCATTGAGGGGGCTTCTACCGGAAAACGTCCGATTAGCCATTGTGAAGCTATGTGCATTCCTCTATGCAATCTCTCAGAAGGTGATCGATCCAGAAATCATACCAAGGCTAAGGAGTGATGTGGCGCAATGTCTTGTCAGTTTCGAGCTGGTGTTCCCACCATCCTTCTTCAATATCATGACGCACGTCCTAGTTCATCTAGTCGACGAGATTGTCATTCTGGGGCCCGTATTTCTACACAATATGTTCCCCTTTGAGAGGTTCATGGGAGTCCTAAAGAAATATGTCCGTAACCGCGCTAGGCCAGAAGGAAGCATCTCCATGGGCCATCAAACAGAGGATGTCATTGGGTTTTGTGTTGACTTTATTCCTGGCCTTAAGAAGATAGGTCTCCCTAAATCGCGGTATGAGGGGAGACTGACTGGAAAAGGCACGCTTGGAGAGGACTCAATAATATGCAGGGACAGATATTCTTGGTCTCAAGCACACTACACAGTTCTACAGAACTCTACCTTGGTGACCCCGTATGTCGATGAACACAAGAACAGTCTGCGCTCCAAACACCCGGAGCAGTGTGACGACTGGATTACATGTGAACACATCAGGACTTTCAGCAGTTGGTTGGAAACACGTCTCAGAGGTGACACCACTGTTTGTGATGAGTTGTACTTGTTGTCCAGGGGACCATCTTCGACTGTATTGATTTACAAAGGATACGAGATAAATGGGAATACATTTTACACGATCGCCCAAGATCAAAAGAGCACCAACCAAAACAGCGGTGTCCGCTTTGATGCAGCAACCGAGAGGGGAAAGGACACATATTATGGTTACATAATGGACATATGGGAACTTGACTACGGACATGATTTTAAGGTCCCTTTGTTTAAGTGCAAATGGGTCAATCTGTCAGGAGGCGGGGTACAGGTAGACCCACAGTACGGAATGACAACAGTGGATCTGAACAATCTTGGGTACACTGACGAACCGTTCGTCCTAGCCAATGATGTGGCACAGGTTATCTATGTGAAGGACATGTCTACCAGACCGAGAAAAAGAAAATATAAGGAAGCGAATACATCATACGATAAGCCAAAACGCCACATAGTTCTTTCAGAAAAATGGACATTGTGGGAGTGGAGGGCAAGACAGACATGTCTGAAGATTATGAAAAGTTTCATGAAATTCCTCCCTTCAAAGTCAAGGCTGACCCAAGCATCCTGATAAACGATGAAGATTATCCATGGTTACGGCGCAATAAGCAAATGACACAAGCGAAGAAAAAGTGAAGACTTTCTCCCGCAACTATTATGATGATACCATGCCAACTTTGTAACAGACGAGTATGATACCATTGTCCGTTTTGTACACGAAGTGCATCTAGTTTTTGCCGTAACCCTCTCAACTTTCTTGCACATGCTATGTGGATGAAATGATGATACCATGCCAACTTTCAACCTTTTCAGAGTTCATTTGAAATGCTTTTCAATTTTAGGGTCTTATAGCTCAAAATAATTAGTAAATGCATGAGAAATAACAGGCCAAAAATTAAAAATTATGCCACCTACTGGGCCACCACGGCCTGAATACGATTAGAAACCGATCCATGGGCCAGGATTCAGGCCCGCAGAAGGCCCAGTAGGCCCATAGGCATGTATAGAGAGGTTAGGCCCGTAAGCCTCCTTTAGAGAGGAGCTCGACAGCTCAGGCGCACCGCACCTTATAAACAGGTGCGGCTCTCTCTCAGCTAGCGAGGTGGGACTAAACTCCCACCACCACGCCGCTGTGCAAGGCCATTGGTCCCGGTTGGTGGCACGAACCGGGACCAATTCCACCCTTTGGTCCCGGTTGGTGCCACGAACCGGTACTAATGAGGCTGTGGCCCCACGAGCACCTTTAGTACCGGTTCATGGCACGAACCGGTACTAGAGTTTCTTACTAAGCAGTTTTTTAGTCCCACCTCGCTAGCTGAGAAGCACCAGGAGCGGTTTATAAGCCCTGAGTGCAGAGACGATGAAGAAGAGGCGCAATGCTCACCTTCACGTTGCTTAGCTTCAAGCCTTGAGGAATAAGGTAGACTGCATGGAGCTATGTGCAGTGCAGTCTACACTATTCCGAAAGGCTTGAAGCTAATCAACGAGCATTGCGCCTCTTTTTTATTTTTAATAACTTATTACAACTACGGACTTCTTGTGTTACGACAAAATAAAATAAACTTTAATAAAATTTATGAAACTAAAATTAACAAAGTATTTTCTGTTCAAAACATTATAAGAAACCTCTAGTATTATTGAAACTAAAATCATATAAAATTGATGCAACTAAAATTATCGAAGTATTTTCTGTTCAAAATCATTAAAAGCAAAAAGAATTTTCATAAAGAACTTTTTTTGATAGAAACTTTAATAGCAAAAAGAATTATCATAAAGTAAAATAAATAAGTAATTAGAAACAAAATAAAATAAAATAAATAAGTTTTTTGTTGTAAGTAGAAACAAAACAAAATAAATAAAGCAAAAAAGAAAACTAAAAAACTAAATACAGCAAAAAGAATTTTCATAAAGAACTTTTTTTGATAGAAACTTTAATAGCAAAAAGAATTATCATAAAGTAAAATAAATAAGTAATTGGAAACAAAATAAAATAAAATAAATAAGTTTTTGTTGTAAGTAGAAATAAAACAAAATAAATAAAGCAAAAAAGAAAACAAAAAAACTAAATACAGCAAAAAAAATTGTTGGGGCGCTACCCGCTGGGCCTTCCAACCCTCGGGTTTGCAAATACAGGCCCAGAAGGGCTAGAAGGCTCAACGGGCAGCGCGCCAAAGTTAGGCCCGGAAGCCTGGTATAGAGAGGAGTTCGAGACAGCAGCCGCGTCGGGGCTTTTAAACTGGTGCGGGCGCCCCTCGGCTAGCGAGGTGGGACTAAACTTCTGGCCGCGACGCGGGCAGCAAGAGGCCTTTGGTCCCCGTTGGTGCCACCAACCGGGACTAAAGGGGTGCATTGGTACCGGTTCGTGGCACCAACCGGGACCAATGCCCCCCCTTTAGTCCCGGTTGGTGCCACCAACCGGGACCAAAGGCCGCCGCTTCCCGCCCTTTGGGCTGCTGAAAAGAGGCCTTTGGTCCCGGTTGGTGGCACCAACCGGGACTAAAGGGGGGCATTGGTCCCGGTTGGTGCCACGAACCAGGACCAATGCTCTCAATATATAAGAAAGCACTTAGCGTTTTTCAGATTCATCTCTGCATCAGTTCCCCCGCCCCGACGACGCCGCCAGGCTGCCCGAGCTCGCCCCGTCGACGCCGTCGCCGCCCTCTGCTGCCTCATCGACGCGCAGCCGCCCTTCCCCGAGCACGCCGCCGGCAGCCCGCCCCGACCACGCCGCGCGCCCCTGCCCCGACCACGTCGTCGTCGCCCCAGCTGCCCTGACCACGCCGCCGTCGCCTCTGCCTCGCCCTGCCCCGACCACGCCGCCGACGCCTCTGCCTCGCCCTGCCCCGACCACGCCGCCGTCGCCTCTGCCCCTGCCCCGACGCGCCGCCGTCGCCTTGGTCAGGGCCGGCACTGCCCCCTTCCTCCCTGTCTTTTTTTTGCATTTTTATAAAAATGTATATATGTATGTATATATGTTCTCTGTGTATATATATGTTCTCTGTGTATATATATGTTTATGTATATATGCAAAAGATCGATTTTTAGAAAAGTTAGGATTTTTTTCTGTTCATAGATTTTTTTGGTGATATTAATTATTATAGAATATGCAAATATTTGTATATTCATATGAACAATGCATTAGGCAAAACCTTTACTTTTTTTCGAAATTTTCTATTTGAACATTTTTTTATGAATGAGAGGAAAAAGGAAAATAAGAAGAGGAAGAAAGGAGAAGAAGTGGAGAGGAAGAAGAGGAGAAATAAATAAGAAGAGGAAAAAAGAAGAAAAAGAAGAGGAGAAGAAGAAAGGAATAGAAGAGAAGAAGAAAAAATAGAAAAAATTCTATTTTTTTCTTCTTCTCTCCTCTATTCCTTTCTTCTTCTCCTCTTTTTTTTTTCTTCTTTTTTTTCTTCGATCTTCTCCTCTATTCCTTTCTTCTTCTCCTCTTTTTGTTTCTTCTTCGTTTTCTTATGTTTTATCGGGTCTGTCGTCGTCGATATACCCCTCTCCCGATAACTTCAACACGAGGGGGGGTCGATATACCCCTCCCCGATAATATTATTTTCCCATGTACGTTCATTGTCGTTGTCGATATAGCCCCCTCCCGATAACTTCAACACGTGGGGGGGTCGATATACCCCCTCCCCGATAACATTATTTTCCCATGTATGTATGTCGTCGTTGTCGATATATATAACTCCCTCCCAGATAACTTCGACATGATGGACGGTCGATATTTATACCCCCTCTCGATCGTGATAACTTATACCACGGGAGCACCCCCTGGCCCTCTCGCTCGACCAAAACTCTCGAGGACACCCAAACCCTAGAAAAAAACGGTGTCGGTCTCCTACCCCCTCCCGCCGCTCCCCTACCCTTGAAGCGTTGCCGAGGCCACCCCAAACCCGGAATAAGCTAGGTCTACGTTTGCACTAATATATCCACCTGCTGTCATGTTTGTGTAATAATTGCCATGTTGTAATATTTGCAGAAACAATTGAGCACGGACGAGACGAGCAAGCAGAAGAGGTGTTGGGGGACATAATCTTAGCCGGAGGTGATATCTTGTCGTATCTTAACGACAATGATGGTCTGGAAGAACAGGGTGAAGAAGCAGGCTACGGTGATCGAAGAGTGGAGGAGGAAAGACATGATTATGATGGCTCCGGTGACCCAATGCTGGTGCAAGAAGGAGCCCGTGGTGACGGCTACGGTGACCGAACAGAGTCCAGCCAGGTAAATATATTAGTTAAGCCTGTGCTGACTAGCTAATTGATGCATTCATTGTTTTGGTATGTACACATATTAATTAACACTCGTCTTTCTTCCTAGCCCTCCGGATCAAGCACAACTTCGGTAAAGAGATGAGGCCCGAAGAGAAAGTTGCGCTCGGATGAAAGGTTTGAGATCACAGCAATCGCGCGCGACGGCCAACCGATTGAACCCATCCGGACAAAGGATGCATTTGCTGCTCAGTGCGGGGTTCTAGTTAGGGACAAGATCCCGATCAGCATCCAGCAATGGTATAAGCCTAAGAAGGAAGACCCTGAGGTGTCTTATGTCAATGATATGCAGAAGGATGATCTTTGGACTGAGCTGGACGCAAATTTCACCCTACCGCCAGAGGAGGATCCGGAGAAGCCAGTTAAAGAGCAATTAATCAAGTCTCATGCTCTTAAGAAGATGGCAGACCTATTCAGAAGGTGGAAGAATGAGCTGAAAACGTTTGTCGACAAAGAAGAGACACCAGAATTCATCGGCCGGTATGAGAAGATCAGAGATCACTGGCCCGCATTTGTGGCCCACAAGACATCAGAAAAAAGTAAGAAGATGTCAGCGACAAACAAGAAGAATGCTGCGAAGAAGAAGCTTCACCATCGCACGGGGTCAGGTGGCTACCTCAAAGCCCGGCCTAAGTGGGCCAAGGCTGAGAATGATCTGCTTGAAAAAGGGATCGAACCACAAACAATGAATTGGACAGACCGTTGCCGGACTTGGTTCTTCGGGGCTGGCGGAACCTTGGACCTTGTATAGGGAGGTGCGTTTGGACGAACGAGCTTTTGAGAATACCAGTCAAGAAGATTCAGCAATATATCGATGCAGCGCAGGAAGGGACGTTCGTTCCAGACAGAGAGAAAGACGAGCTCACAATGGCCCTCGGGAATCCTGAGCACCCTGGACGGACACGAGGCACGCCAGGCTCCGTTCCGTGGAAGGCTGGTTTTCCGGACGCGGGCGGTTACAAAAGCCAGGAGAGGAGGAAAAAAGTGGAGCAAATCCAAATTCAGAAGCTGCACGAAAGGGTTCAAGCGCTAGAGGAACGAGACGGCAATCGACATGCCGAAACTACCACCGAAGCTACACCGCCATCTCAGCGGAGAAGCAGCGTGGCTTCCACCGAGCTGCTTCAGCCGGAGCATGTCTTGACGGCTCCTGCTAGCTACCCCGTGGATGCTATCACGGAGTCTCAACATTGCCACCTTATGGCGCAATGGCAGAACTTCAAAGTCAAGGCGGCTGTTGGCTCTGTTTTACCTCCTGAACCCGGCGCAACCTACCACTGCCGGCCGATTCCAGAAGGATATGCTAGGGTGATGGTGGATGAAATAACGGAGGGATTTGAGGACCTCCAGCTTGACCACCCTACCGGTGAAGGGGAGACTCGGCTGGGTTCTGCTCTGAAGACTCCATGCCTATGGCGGAAGGAGCTCATCAACCTTCCGAACTGGACGGCTCCGGCGAGTAAGGGCACTCCGCCTCCTCCTCCGGCGAGTGATCAGGGCACTCAGCGTCCTTCTCCGGCGCGTGGCGGCACTCCGCCTCCTCCTCCGGCGAGTGATCAGGGCACTCAGCCTCCTTCTCCGGCGCGTGGCGGCACTCCGCCTCCTTCTCCGCCTGCGCCGGCGCGCCAGAGCAGCCAACCTCCTCCTTCTCCGCCTCGTTAGCAAGGGCGGAAGAGACTCGCCGCCGCTCCGGCTGCTCCGGCGCGTCGTAGTCCTTCTCCTCCACCTCGTAAGCAAGGAAAGAAGACAGCCGCAGCCGCTCCGTCTGCTCTGCCGGCGTCTAGCAGTACAACTGCTAGAGGCGGGACGCAATACAGATTCGGTCCTTCTCTGAAGACTCCAGAGAAGTTACCATACGAGAGGACCGAGGAGGAAACCAGGAAGATCGTGCGAGCCGAAGTGACAAACTTCTTTGAAGGGGAGAAAGCAAAGAAACATCCACCTCCGGAGGAGGAGGTAGATCCGGTGAAAGCAAAGCGCACTCTGGCTGCCCTGACAAAACCACCAAAGTTTCCGCTGAGAGGCAACTATGAGCGCATTCTTGCAAAGACATATGCCGAAGCGGAGCGGTCGGGAAGTACTGTCAGTGATCAAAGGTTAAAAGAACGACGAGCTGGGAAAAAAATTGCCCAGCTCGGCGAACAAGCGAACCAATCGTGCCCCCCGCTCAAGGTGTCAAAAGACATCGTCGCTAATGATCCGAGGATGGTGGCCGGTTATAGCAATCTTGGAGATTACCTGCCCGACGATGTACATTATGAAATCATGGAGGTGGACGAACACAAATACCATTACGGGAAGCCTCTCGTCAAAGATGAAAGATCTATAACAACGATGATGCGAAGATTACATGATTGGTACATGAAAACCTGCAGAGAGTCTGATGGGATGAATACTTTGACGCTGAGAGTTAAACCGGAGCATGACTTCGTTGGAATTGAACTGCTGAATGTTCCATTTGAGGATTTCTTCCAGTTTTACAATCAAAAGGCCCTCGATAAAACAACGATCACTTGCTACTGTCTGTAAGTAGTACTACTTTTGTCATTAAGTCTCTCTCTATATAGGTCAGCTCTTTTATTGCATGTATTTATAATTATCCTCACTATATTATGCAGATTGAAGATCGCCGAATTGAAGAAAAGACAAATCGGTGATATTGGGTTCATTAACACAAATCTCATAGATGCATATACGGTTGAAAAAACATGCCAAAGAAGCCGAGGCCAACTTGCTACGATCGTTGGTATTAAATCAAAACAAAGATATAATACTCTTTCCTTACAACTTCAAGTGAGTGTTACTATCTTGTGCATATTCGGTTTCCCTTATTAGACCAGGTTATGGTAATGTAATTGATGACTTATGCATGCATGCGCAGCTTCCACTATATTCTCCTAGAGATTAAGCTTGAGCAGGGAGTAGTAACCGTCTTAGACTCGAGACGAAAAGATCCCCAGGACTATGCGAACATGACTCAAATGCTCGAGAAGTAAGTTAAATCGATCATTATCCACCATATCAACAACTTTGTTCATTTCCTGATATCAAGTAATTGTTTTCTTTGTCTGGAAGGGTTTGGAGAAAATTCACCACAAAAGCTCCGGGACTGCCGAAGAAGCTGCAATTTAAACACCTGAAAGTAAGTACTATAGTAGCATGTTCCACGCATCTCCTAGTGATTCAAGCGCTAGTTTCATCAATACCATTTAGCATGCTTGCTTATCAGTTTGATTGACCTTTATTTCTTGTAAAGTGGTTGTGGCAGGAACCCGGGAATAATTACTGTGGATACTACGTTTGTGAGTCCATCCGCTACACGACCTGTGAGCGGGGCTACTCTGACGAACAATATGAAGTGCGTAAGCAATAATATTCACAATTTTATTTTATTACCATCATTTGTGTTGAGTTTCATTTATTCATATATATATGTATTGACCCCCTTTTTCAAATTAGATGTTTCGGAAGCGGGATGAACTCCTAGCACCAGATCGTATGCGAGGAATTCAAGAGGAATTGGCGGCATTCTTCCTTGACCACGTGATCGCTGAAGACGGAGAATACTATGTGGACCCTGTGTTCTTACAATTTAATTAGGAGATTGTATTGTAAGAGATAATTATTGTATATATGTAGCCGGTAGTGTCGGATAGATATACGATAACTTGTTGTTCGACCAATCTCTCGGAGAAGGAGAGGTGGTCGATATCACTTCTCTCTGTATGCATATGTTCATGACGATCTTTTGTTTCCTTCATTTGATTACTAGCTAGAGCGTGTCTAGTCCTCTCCATACGTATATAGTACGTAGCGTCGACCAAGCACGGAGATAAGAGAGGACATTTCTCTCTATTAATTAGCTAGCTAACACAATATATGAAACACCTAAATTAACCCCCCAACCCCCCTTTCAAAAAAAAACAAAAACCCCAGCCCCTGAAATACTGACGCGTGGATGCCTATTGGTCCCGGTTGGTGACACCAACCGGGACAAAAGGCCCTGCCTATTGGTCCCGGTTGGTGGCACCAACCGGGACCAAAGGCCTCCCTGCCTGGGCTAGCAGCAGCGGCCACGTGGAGGACCTTCTGTCCCGGTTCGTGTAAGAACCGGGACTAAAGGGTTAGGGCTTTAGTAACGACCCTTTAGTCCCGGTTCGAAAACCGGGACAAAAGGCCCTTACAAACCGGGGTAAAAGCCCCTTTTCCTACTAGTGCCATTTAATCCTTTTCTGAAAAAGAGAAAATAACCGACCAGTTGGACACTCTTCAGCATACTCTTCGCAAAAGTGTGCGCAACAAAAAAAATATTAATTGTCCTTGATGACATGTGGGAAGATGCATTGAAGGAGGATGGGCAGTGTTGGAAGATATTTTGTGCACCTTTAAAAACTGTGAGAAAGGGAAGTATGATGTTGGTAACCACTAGGTCTCAAAAGGTTGCTGATGGAGTGCGCACAATGAAGCCATTTAAGTTAAATGGTTTAAAGGATAATGTCTTTTGGAATTTCTTCAAACTGTGCATGTTTGGATCTGAGAGTTCTAACAATAATCCTGAGCTAGAGCACATCGGTAGGAGCATACTTCCTAAGCTGAAGGGTTCTCTTTTAGGTGCCAAGACTCTTGGGCGCTTGTTAAGAATGAACCTTGACACAAGACATTGGAATAATGTTCTAGAGAGTGAATTGTGGGAGCTAAGTCAAGAGGAAACTGACATTTTGCCAGCCCTTCGGTTGAGCTACCTCTATTTGCCACTCTACTTGAAGAGATGTTACTCATTTTGTGCTGTGTACCCCAAAGATCATGAATTTGAGAAGGATACTTTAGCTGGTATTTGGG
This sequence comes from Aegilops tauschii subsp. strangulata, assembly GCF_002575655.3. Lineage (NCBI taxonomy): Eukaryota > Viridiplantae > Streptophyta > Magnoliopsida > Poales > Poaceae > Aegilops > Aegilops tauschii. The sequence goes on along the minus strand of NC_053039.3, from coordinate 384,402,703 downwards.
TAGCAGAAGGCTTCGTGGAACCTCAGGGGGACATTCCAATCCAAGATATTGCTTGCCAGTACTTTGAAGACCTTGTAAGTAGATCCTTCTTTCAGAAAGTACGCGGCACATATGTAATCCATGACTTGCTTCATGATATGGTCCAACTGGTTGCAAAGCATGACTGCTTCATCTTGGGAAAAAAGAGCGACTTCCACAAGATTCCACAGATTGTTCGTCACCTGTCAATACTCTCTAAAAATGAAATTGATTGCTCCAAACTTCGGAGCCTATGCAAGCACACAAAGCTGCGTACCTTACTGTGCACCACGTCCTCAGGGAATAACATTGCAGCTTCTGTAATGGCTCACTGGTGCAATGAACTTGCGCGTTTGCGCATGATTTTTTATGCCTGTATAGATGGGATACCGGATAGTATTGGCAACTTGAAACATCTCCGGTACCTTCAAATTTCCAGAGCAGCTTGTCCTCCGAAGAGATTTCTTCCCCCAACATTCTCTAGCCTCTATAATTTGCAGATTTTACGTGTCAGGGAAATCGAGCTAGAAAGCCTTTCTGCTGACTTCAGTAACTTGATCACTTTCCGAGGATTTGAATTGTGTGGATTTCAATATTACTCAAAATACCAGTTAAATTATGGTGATGGAACAGAGGCGGAACTAAAGAACAAGAGTTATCTTCACGGTCTGGAAGTACGTTGGTCTTCGTCGAGGCTTGGACAACGAAACTATGAGAAAGCAGAAGTGCTTAATGTCGTACAACTTCCCACCAGTTCCCGATCTCTGCTACTCTTGGATTATCCAGGTGTCTCTACCAAACTGGTGGCAGCTACAACAATTGCCAATATTAACATCATTTGATGGTAGTTGTACTTTCTTCTCCCTGACAAATGTAACAATTTCTGGTTGCCACAAATTATCAAGCCTTGAACATTTTCTACATCCAACTTGTGTGCCAACAATCAGAAAAATAACAATTAAAAGATGCGGGAGGTTAGTGTACCTACCAACTGAAAGATTTGGGGGGTTTCGTTACCTTGAAGAACTGGAGGTGGTCCATTGCCCAAATATCTGCTCCCAAAGTTTGGTGGCGCCATCGCTCAAGAGGCTTGTGCTGGGTGATTCTGGTAATCTCGCGGACAATATCCAGTGCTGCTCCCTCACTGGGTTCTTTCTATATTATTCCTGTTTCACGTCCACACCGCTACAACATCTTCCGGCCCTACAGAGTTTGAACATTGCAATGTGCGAGTCTCTTATATCTAGAGTAATTGACAAAAAACTACCACATTTCACGTATCCGTTCCATAAAACTACCACATTTTGAAAACTGACCAAAAACTCCAGATTAGTGCTAATTTCGTGACGAAAAACTACCAGGTCGAGTTGAAGACCAATTTAACCGTTTTAAACCCCTTTCTGACAAAGTTGGCCCACCTGTCAGGACGGCTGCCGCGCTAACGGCTAACGGCCCACACGTTAGCACCAACCTTCTTCTTCCTCCTCTTCTTCTTCTTGTTGGCATTTCCTCGAACACCTTACCAGCAGCAGAGCAGGACACCGGCGAGGACAAGTAGAGCTCTGGCCCCAGGCTCGGGTGATGGCGTGCACCACCATCGACTGGCACCACGCGCATGCGCAAGTGCATGGAGACCACCGGCGGTGACGAGCTCGTGCGCCACTGCCACTGATGTTGGCATGGTCGTCCTCGCCGGTGTGTGGAATACCATATGCAACCCATCACCGGTGTCGCAGCAGCAAGCTCCCCACCGAGAGAGAATGAAGGCCGCCGCCGTCGCCTGAGGAGAGGGTTGGCACGGCCGCGTCGTCGGAGGTTCTGTCCCGGCAGCGCGAGCCCCTCCACCCGTCTCCTCACGCACGGCGTGTCGTCGTCGCCGGTTCCGCCCCGGATGGAGGCTACGGATCTGGTAGGGAGGACCGGAGGAGCGTGCTCGATCTGCCATGGCCGTCGCTGGATCTCCCTCTCCTCCTTCCCTTGTCATGTCCTGTGATGAGAGCGCAGCCCGGCGGCAAGGTCCGTCCGAGGAACAGAAGAGGGTCGGCCGTGGGTGGCGGCGCGGGTGAGGGAATCGGGGGAGGAAGAATCGCCGGTGCCACGGGCTGCCGCTGCTCACCGGCGTCGACGCGTCGGCATGGTGGTGCTGCCCGATGCACATAAGCATAAGGTGCTTGTTGAAATGTCAAACAGAGAAGGAGGGGAAGAAGAAGAAGGTTGATGATGACGTGTGGGTTCCATTTGTCATAACGGTTAACTCCACGGTCAAAATAAACAGAGTTGACTTTGCTGCCGGTCCCACATGTCATAAACAGGTTTAAAATCATAAAAACGGTCATCATCAACGCTGCCGGTAGTTTTTTGTCACAAAATTAGTATTAATCTGGAGTTTTCGGTCAATTTTTAAAATGTGGTAGTTCTGTGGGACGGATACGTGAAATGTGGTAGTTTTTTGGTCAATTACTCCTTATATCTGTCAAGCCGGCAGTCTTCATCAACTTGTCCCATTGCGGGTGCAGTGCCGAAAATACAACATTGTTCTCATCCCTTACAGTGCTAATCATTAGCAGCTGCAATAAACTTGCAACCCTTGATGAACTCCTGACGCAAGAAAGGTTCGCAAGTTTCCTTGGTCTCAAGGATCTGGAGATTTATGATTGCCCTGGTCTGGACTGGCAGAGGGGACTGGTGTTGCCGTCGACGCTCCAAAGGCTCTTACTGCTCAATTTGGGGATGTATCTGCGTGGGTTCCCAGCTGCCTGCAGAACCTCACGTCACTTGTTTCGCTTCAGATATGTGAATGCCCCCACATAACAGCCATCCCGGGAGAAGTTTGGAGGAGCCTTGAATCTCTGGAGCAGTTATTTATCAACGATTGTCCAGACCTTGTGTCAATTGGTGGACCAGCGGAGGCCGTTGCAAACCTAGAGACGTTGCACATCTCTGGCTGCCCGAAGATGAAGGAGATAGAGCAGCCCGTGGAGAGAGGCGGAGACTAGCTAGACCCCATCTCTTTCCCTGACTATGGTAAGTGTCCTCCTCTCTCTTTTTTTTTGCAAATTGGTACGGTACGTGTGCTTAAGCTACACTACTAATTCATTTTCCAGATTTTACTCGGTGACACTCACTCTGATTTTTCAATAAAATAAAAGTTAACATGTACTCTCTCTGTAAAGGAGTATAAGATTGTTTGATCATTATTTTTGTGATCTAAATGATCATATATTTCTTTACAGAGGAGTGGCTTGTCGAGCCAAGTGCCTGATGCCATATCTTGGCATCTCGAGCCAAGTGGCTTGTTTTTCACTAAGTCTCTCTATAAGGCACTGTTGGCCACTCCTGGACCGCAGGAGCTGAATCTCCTTTGGGAGATTAAATTGACAATGAAGATTCAGATCTTTCTTTGGCAATGGGTGCATGTCCGCCTACCCTCGGGTACAGAGGTGCTTAAACGCAATGGCCCTAGTGATGGGCAATGCCCTCTTTGTGACGTGCCGGAGGATACCAACATCTTGTTCCGTTGTCCGGTAGCGATCTTCCTTTGGAGTTGCTTCCGGGATGTAGTGGGCGGGAATTGGTGCCACGATACCCTCCCGGATTTATTTTGCGAGGCCCTTAGTTCTCCTTGTGAGATCCGCCCATCCCTGTGGGTTGCCATTGGCGCACTAGCATGAACAATGGCGGAGCCAGAAAATATGTATTAGGGGGGCCAAGTGCTACTAAAACTGGTTGGGGAGGGCTAAAGTGTTGAAAAATAGATATTTACTAGTACTCCCTCCGTCCAAAAATACTTGTCCCAAGTTTGTCCCTCAAATGGATGTATCTAGCACTAACTTGATGCTAGATATATTCATTTGAGGTACAAGCTTTTTCGGACAGAGGGAGTACTAATTTTATCACCGTTCATAGCAAATTACTTGCAAAATCCAGTGTTAGGGGGGGGGGGGGGCAGGCCCCTGCTGGTCCCCCTGTCTCCGCCACTGAGGATGGACGTTATGGAATTTGCGCAATAAACTTGTGATCGAGCATGTGATTTCGCAGTGTGCGACTGACGCTATATACAAATTTTGTGGCTTCCTGCAGTTCTGGCGACCGCTTAGCAAGTGGCGACATTGGGACTACACCGACGTGATCATTGTCGGCCTTCATTCCTCCGTGGGACCCCTCGCACCTCCGACTCCTCCACCGTCACCTGAGCTGGATTAGCTAGTCATTTATTTTTAGGGGTTTGTTGTGTTGTGCCCCCAGCCAGACTTGTTTTGTTTTTCATGGCACTTGCTTCTTTTCTTTGGCCTTGAACTTATGACATTGTCGGATGCTTGGATTTTTAGAGGAGTATGTCTTTGCAATATGTTCTTCTATATAAAAGTTAGCATGTTGTAATACTCAATATTTTAAATCTCATATGAAATATGGTTTTCTAATTCCCAGGTACTATCTCCGTCATGGTTTATTGGTCTTCATTGTATTCCGTGTCAAATTTTGACCATAAATTTAACAAATAAAATCTTCATGCATGTCACAAAAAAATATCATTGAAAACTATGTTCAAATATGAAACCAATGATATATTTTTTATTGACATGCATTAACATTTTGTTAGTTAAATTTTTGATCAAATTTGACACAGATTACAAAGGGACCAATAAACCAGGACGGAGGTAGTATCTTACATGAAGCCACTTAAAAATCAGTAGCCACTGCCTGCGCCATGGAAAAACAATATCGCAACAAGGCAGGGGCTCCGGCGCGAAAACGTCTCGTTATCCTCGACCTGGGAGCACAGCAAAACCCCCAAACCCCCGGCACCGTCGCCACCGTTCGTGCCGTCCCAGCTCCAGCCAGACGCCGAAATGGCGACCACCACCTCCCTCTTCTCCGTCGCCCCGCTCCGCCTCACCCACCGCCGCCTCCTCTCCCCCACCCCCGGCGCGGCCTCCCGCTTCCGGACGCTCGCCTCGAAGAAGGCGGCCGCCTCCACCGTCTCCGGGCCCGGCGGGGGCGCGGGGAGCGGGCTGCTCTCGGTGCTCGACCGGGCGCTCACCGACGAGGAGGAGTACCGCCGCGCGCGCGCCCAGGTGCAGCGCAAGGGCGTGGAGGCGGAGGGGTACGCCGTCGAGGGGATCTCGGTGGGCGGGCACGAGACCTGCGTCACCGTGCCGTCCCTCAACGTCGCCTTCGACATCGGCCGCGGCCCGCTCTTCGCCGTGCGCCAGGACCACCTCTTCATCACCCACGCCCACCTCGACCACATCGTGAGCATCTGAGTCCTTTTCTGATTCGTCTCATCTCTGTTCTGCTTGGTTTAATTGGTTTGCATATGCGGTGGCTGCCTAAGTTATGATGCGCCATTGCGAGGTGGAGCTCTTATAACTTCTCTACAGGAATAGACAGTGTTTCAGTACTTGCACCTTGCCTGGAGAAACATGTTCTTTGTGATGCATTATATTAAGTAACAATTTCTGGATGTTTCATGATTCATTTTGCATTTATAATCAACCTTTTCCTCTGAACTGTTTGCTTAATATAGTACTCCCTCCGTAAACTAATATAAGAGTGTTTAGATCACTAAAATAGTGATCTAAACGCTCTTATATTAGTCTACAGAGGGAGTATATTGGTATTTGAGTTCATAGTAATCGATAATGGTAACTTGGTAGTAACTGGTAAGTTAATTTGCTTAGCAAGATAGTCAGATACTGTTGTGAGGGATAATATCACCATCGTCAATAGTTGGGGGTAAGTTAGCCTAAATTAGGCTGCATAATGTTTCCAATAATCAAATATAATCATCTTGCTCTATCAGTTGCACTTTTGAGAGTTAGCAAAAGCTTCTTAATTATGCCATCTTATTTCTCTGCTGGAATGCAAAGTAAGGCGAGATGCTCTGTTATTTGCTACTCCCCCGTATAGTGTCAAAAAACTTCTTATTATAAGTTACAGAGGTAGTATTTCATTGTTCCCATATGCTCCAGTTACTGACTTACCTTGGCTGCTACAACGTGATAACACCATATATTCTTATATTTCCACATTTACATCCACTTGAACTAGGGAAAGATCACTAATAGATCGGTTATTATGTGCTAAATTGGTAACTTTTCAGGGTGGTCTTCCAATGTATATAGCAACCCGTGGCCTCTACAATTTGAAGCCTCCAACCGTATTTGTACCTCCGTGCATAAGGGATGATGTTGAGGAGATGCTTCAGATCCATCGTAGAATGAGTCGAATTGACCTGGAAGTTGAATTAGTTGCTCTTGACTTGGGTATGGAGATCATTTCACCGTTGGCCCTTTTGTTTTTTCCTTGTTTACTTCTTAAAGTGCAGCATTTCTTTTTCAGGAGAAACATATGAAATACGCAATGACCTTGTTGCCAGACCATTTCAGACTCACCATACTGTACCCAGCCAGGTACTGCTCCTTGACTCAGTTGAATAATAGAGTTACTCACCATGCAGTTATTGAACATAATTTAATGCTTATTGTCCCATCTTTTTCCTTGTGAATATCATGAAGGGCTACGTCATATACTCTGTTAGAAGAAAGCTGAAAAAACAGTATGCTCACTTGAAGGGAAGTCAAATAGTAAAATTAAAGCAATCAGGCTCTGAGGTGAGCTCTTGTTGCACTCTCAATCAGAAATGTTTCTTATGTTGTAACTCACTGTATGTTTTATTAGATTACAGATACCATACTGTACCCAGAAGTTGCTTTTACCGGAGATACAACATCTGATTTTATTCTTGACCCACGGAATGCGGATGCACTGAGAGCAAAGGTTCTTATAACTGAGGTATTTTTTGACTTTAGTGTTGCTTTGTTCAGACTTTTCTTTTCCTGAAAACACCTTTGTAGTGTCAAGTTCTATCCCATCACTCCACAGATGGCCAAAGTGTTTGTCCCTGATGTACTTACATTATTAGGTAACATAAAAAGAAAAGAAAATGTGGGATGCTATGAAACTGTCCACATTTAGTGATTTGATACTATCACGGAGCATGGGATTGGGTTAAGAAGCAAATAGATGGACAGTGATTAATAGTATAATAGGATGGTGTTCTTTGCATCACATACCGATAGATGTTAGAAAGTGGGCTCTGTAACATCGCACTGTTGCTTATATATGAGTACAAGTATCACATTCGTAGATGTCAATATTTATTTGGTATTGTAGATGTCAATATTTTTTAATATAAATCTGGTCAAACTTTGTAAAGTTTAACCTTGGACAAATCTAATACGCGGAGTAAAAGGAAACGGAGTGCGTAGGATAATTATTTCTGCTAGTTTGTTCATCAGTATAAATGTCAAAGGCTATCTGAACTTCCTCCAGTTCTGCACCTCTATCATTTGGTTGCCAACATCTTTCAAAATTTTGGCAGGCAACCTTCCTAGATGACCAAGTCGATGTTGATCATGCTCGAGAACATGGCCACATGCATCTGTCTGAGGTAATGGTTCCCAGACTAACACCCTTAGCCATCCTAATGAGCTTTGGGACAGTTCTGATGATGAGTAGATATTTGCATATGCTGTACTATCAGTCACTAACATAAACCCATTTTATGGTTCCTAGATAATGGAGCATTCCCAATGGTTTAGAAATGAGGCAATTATACTCACCCATTTCTCAAATCGATATAGTCTTGAGGTATGTAGCTAGTGAACTATCAAACTGTTGTGTGAGAACGCTACATATCTGACCAAAACTATCATTTTATAGGATATTCGGAAAGCTGTTTCCAGGCTACAGCCAAAGTTAATTTCGAAGGTTGTTGCTCTGACAGAAGGCTTCAAATCTGAATATAGCTAACTGTACAGAAGTAGAACACCTGGTGTTTCTCATCCTGATCCACTGAACGTATGTTCACATTAGGAACTGCCACTTTGTTGATGAATGTATCTTATAGATATGGCTGTTTTATGAGGTCATATGTGCACGTCTCTTATCTTTTGCCCCTAGTCTTAGAAAATAAACCTTGTACAGCTTAATGAGTATTTTTATGGAAGAAGTGCTTTTGTACTTGCATATGTAGGATATTCTGTACGGTACATAACCTCTTTCTTAGATACACTCCAGTTCAGAATAGCAAGGTGGACAAAATACAATAGGTTGAAAAGTGAAGGGCAAGAAACACAAAAGTACATATACTACTGCATGAAATATATTAGGCCTTAAAGTGGCAAATATCTTTTCGAGAGTATAAAGTGGCAAATATCATATTCCTGGGTAAGCCATCTAGTCTATTGCTTCAGTACCATTTAAGTATCTTCTGTGAAGAAATATCCTGAGCAATGAGCTTGTTGGTTGTGAACCCCTTTTCTTCCAGCCTTCCTGTTTTGGTTTTTGATGTTGTACCAGATAGCAGGCGCCTTTTAGTATCTGGTTATGGCGCCACGAGGTCTCTTTGCACCAATGCCTTCTTCGCTTATACTCTCTGTGGATTCGTCATCGCTGGAGTAATAACCAGCAGGATCGTTGCGTGCGGGAATGATGAATATGTCGGAGTGATCAGGAGACCTGAAGCTGACTCTCCTGGCTACGCTGCGTTGGCTCCTCAGAGTAACCCTGTCGATGGAGAAGCTATCCTGGATACTGGGGGAGTTGTCCCCATAAGGGCAATCCAGGTTAAGCGGACGAACCTTCGGGGAATGCCTCCGAGGTGATGGTGCCCCAATCTCATCTCCCTCGAAGCTCTGCTGAGAGTACAGAATATCCTGAAGAGTATCGTGCCTTACTTCTGCCTTGACTATGCTGCTCTCATAGCGCTGCGGCTTCCCTCCAACGCATCTGGCACTGCTCTCGCAACGCTGCGGCTTCCCTCCAACGCATCTGACGCCGCTCTCGCAACGGTGCGGCTTCCCTCCAAGGCATCTGGGCTTGAGTCTGCTGATAATTGCTTTGACATAGCAAGAACCGCATCCCTGTGACCGTGAGCCCATTCCCTCCCTCCTCTCTTAGGTGGTGAAAGGAAGTAGCATATGGCTTAAGCAGTTCATGCTAGCCCCCCCCCTAGCAAATGAGTTTATAGATACGGCATGTGCTTCTGCTTGGTATTTGTTGGGCTTGGCCTTGTCAGACCTTGGTCATGCCAAAGTAGGACAAACCAGGGAGGTTGGAGCAAAGAATACCAAGAAGGGGACATAGAGAACTTAGCTCAGACTAGCATCGGCTATGGTAATTATATTTTACAATTAACCTTATAGTTCGCCTTGGTGCGATTATTGTTGTCATCGCATCCAGTGAGGGATGTAAATCACAATAATCCTGGTCACATTTGGAGTTCAACATAGACATCCGCGGAGAATACGAAGACCTATTTTGGAATCCTGGCTAGAGAATTGTGGATGGTGGGGTTTGGCTATGCAATCTTGTCATTGCCTGTGTTCTTGTGGCTGAGCTGGAACTCCCAGGTGAACACATAGGATATCCACTGCTGCCACTTGTACAGGGTGTATACAAAAACAGAGCCCAAAGTATAGGTTTCTTCACTGTCCTCACGCCGTTGTTATCTAGTCTTCCTGGTATTTTTGCCTTTGGAAGTTTTAAAATTGTTGGATAGTGAAATGCTTGGAAGGTGGAAAGCCTCCTGAATCCGTGGTTAATTAAACCAGTCTTCTTCATAGTACCAACTCTGACATCATCGTTGTTTGAACCCTTTCTGTTCTTGCCTTCTTGGCATTGCATGCATAAATAAAAAAAATCCAGACGATGGTACTGCAACTTGGCAGGTAACTTAATCTGATATGCCCTGATGACAATTAATTTCCTTGGCATGTACTATGATATAATTTCCATGTCCATACATATGGACCATTTGTTTTATGTTCAGTATCATAGTATTTGCTAATTTCATAAATATAAGATGTTTTGGATATTTCAATATGGACCACATACAGACTGAAATGAGTGAACAGACACACTAAAATATGTTTATATACATCCAACTCAGATACAAGTTAGAACATCTTATACTTGTGAACAGAGGGGGTACTGTTTTGTGCAACATACTGCTAAGGTGCTAGAGGGGGTACTGTTTTGTGCAACATACTGCTAAGGTGCTGGAGATGATTTTGCGATTCCCAAGTATGAGGTCTACGAGCATCTGTCTAAACGTCGTTTGATGATCCAGGTGACCATAAGCTCATTTGTTTTCGTTTATACACGAATTTGTATGAAAATCGTCATGAATCATCTATTTGATAAAAAACAGCAAAGTTCAATATCAGTCTTCATGCTTCACAACCACATTGACCGGGGCACTAGCAGCAAGAATGCAAGATCATGGTGGAAGGTTGATGAAACTAAAATTCCGGTCGCATGACGTGCTGCTTGCTGTTGCCATTGCTCATTTGAGTAGGTGTACGATGTAACTCCGTTTTTTTAACCCAAAATGGTGTAATGAATATCTTAAAAAAACAGTTGTGTAATTCAGTTGAACACCCTTGCACCGCATCCGTAGCAAATTGAATAGTGCAATAAGACTTGGAGATTCTATGACGATGTGAAGATTGTTGGTTTCTTGTGACCATCCCTGCAAGTAATTGTCAGACAAATTCTTGTCTCAACCAACAAAATACGCCCTGTGTTTTGAAATGATTGAAATAGTTTCTTTTCTGCACTTTATCGTGCTTAGTGTTGTGGGAGAAGGCCGTCTCAGGCGATTAATTGTTCAGTTAGTCGTTGGCGGTCGCCAAACTATCAAGAATGATGTAAACAATCACCAATCTAGTGTTCTTTTAATGTCTTGCCCAGAAATCCATCTAATCGCCTCTTTTTTTGGTTAATAGAAATGAATTCCTTATTTAATCACAGAACTATACTACACTCATTGTTTCAAAAACACCTATCATTTTATTAACCGTGTTGGTCAATTCTTTATGTTTGACTATGCATCAGAGGAAATATCATAAAAATACAACTTATTATAACTATGCAAAGTATATAATAATTCAACCAAGTGAAAAGTTCTGAACTATATCTAAATATCAACAACTAATTACCTGAGCAATGCTACGTTAAGCTAAAGGTCGATGCTTCTTTTTTCGTAGACGAGGAAGCAGGTCCGATAAGGGCTATCATTTGTGATTCCAAAGGAAGATTCACATTGGTAAAAAAATCACCATGTTCGTAGTGGTGATCGGCTTAGGATGCAATGCGGTCTAAGCGGAATCAGACTCGTCGGAAGTGATAGAAACATGCACATGCCAAGAGGTGTGGTGAAATGATGTTACGGAGATGTTTGCGGTATGTTGTGTGGATTTGAAGCAAGAGATTGGGAAAATCAATCTGCAACATCTCCAAGAGAAGTAAGTGAGGAGGAGAATCATCATCCTTTGGAGACCGTAGTGATGCACGTCTGCTTCCCTCCCTCCGCCTACCACCATCGTCACACCCGCCATGGTTGAATCCTCTCACCACCATCATACCCACTTGCGAACCTACTGGAGTCCTTTCCTCTCTCAGCCCTCTACTCCCAGGTAAGGGAGATCCTCCTCATCCACACATGTGATTGATCATGATGGGTGTCGAGAACGTAATACGTCCTAAACGTCTCTACATTTTTTGTTATATTTCATTACTATACTCATGTCATATAGGCATAGTTTTATCATTTTATGGACTAGCATATTAATTAAGTGTCAACCAATGTTTTTAGTGTTCTTGGTTTAACCGGAAAGGTTATTTTACGAAGATCTAAATTTCTTGGAAAATTGAAAACTAAGTGTTATCTGAAGAATGAAGAGATGGGCCAAAGATCAAGCAGAGTGGCCACTCAGGGCTCGCACGCCCTGGTCCTAGGGTGCGTGGATAGGACGCGTGGGCGGCGTAAGAGGCTCCTCCACTACCTCTTGGACTCCTGGATCATAAATAGATCGAAAACCCTCGTTTTTTCCTTTGACAGTTTTTTGCCGCCACAGAGGGGGGGGGGGGGGGGGGGGACTCTTCTCCCATCTAGGGGAACATCAAGGAAGAAGATGAAGGGGGGGAGGGGCTCTCTTCCCCTCTCTTTCGGTGGCATCGGAATGCTTCAAAATAAAAGATAGAAAATTGTCATTCATTTGTGAAATGTAACAATAACAGTATATGGAGCAACTAATTGTGGGTTACCCCTTGGCTGGGACATCCAACAGACATTTTTCAAGGTGTGGGAGCACACCACGTCACCACGTGGTGCGCCTCAGCGTCGCCACATGTCACATGTTGGACACTTCCTCCATCAGGACGTTTTCTTTTTGGTTTTCTTGGTTTCTATTGACAACAAATGACATACATGCATTGTGCCACTTGTCCCCATAAGAGGATTTTGATGATAACTTTTGCAAAGATTACTTCCTTAACTCATGATTTCACTGTATATTTTCAGAAAAAAATTCCGGTCCAGCCATATTGCTACTGGGCCTCTTAGATGGGCTGGTAAAAGGCAGGCCTCCAGAACGAGGCAGAGGCCCAGCAAGGCCTACTCGCGAAGCTAGCTTAGGGTTTGGTTCACGCTGCTGAGCCCTGCCATAGTGCGCGGCGGCGCCGATCCGGTTTCCTCCCCCGCGAATTCCCTTTGTCCGATTCAAAATCGAAATTGTAACCTGGGACGGCGGGAAGGTGGTCACCTTTGCCGGGTTCAAATAGACAGAGAGAGGGGGGGCAGAACCTGCCCCGATTTCATTCTCGTGTCGGCTTCAGCAGGGTATCATGGGGCTGATGGCGCTCAGCCGGTTGATGTCCATGCGGCAGGATCGGCGCCACCGGAAAATCAAATCCCGTGGTAAGTCGGATCTTTGCCCCTCCCTCCCGTCGCGTCGCCTAAGTTGTTTTTTGTGCAGATATACTAGTATTATGCAGAAAAGACTAGATTTTTACTCTTTCTGCTGTTTGGATATATATAATCCTGCTGTATGTCTGGATATCAAGATATTTATCTCTTTGAGTAACCTATAGATCTCTTTTCTAACCCCAATTCGCACTGGTAAGTAACTGACTCACTGACCAAATGGTGACACAATATTACGGTTCGAGACGACACACCCAGCGTACATTACATACTGAAAACACTACTAGTTTGTTGTTTTCTTTATGTTAATGTCTGCACTTTCCATGACCATGGATGATGTGTCATGTCCTAGGTATGTCGATTGCTTCAGCGGCTAAACGAAAGGGCTTGCCCGGTCGACAAGTTGATAACCCCCGAGGTCGCAAACGGAGAAGGTATTCAGTGCCGGATCTTCCAAAGGTACGCCAATACAACGCTGAGGATTCCTAGCCGAACAATGATATTCAGTGCCAGCCACTCTATTTCACAAATCAATGGAACTGTAGCTAGGCTAAATGTAAGCTGTGACAACATTTTTTAATTAAGGACTTCATTCACTAATTTGTTGTTAAAAGTGTGAAGAGCAAATAACCAGCTTCCTCGGAATGCTGGGCACAAGTATTTAAAACGTTACAACACACATGCTAGGCACGTTTGCTGTACAACCCACAGTTGTAAAAAGAACACTCAATGATTGAGATCATGCGACACATGGGCTTTGAAGACAAATGGTTTCTGGTGGATCAAATGCATCTTCCAATCACTGACCTCCTAGTTCTCGGTATTACTCAATGGTGTGCCTGGCCGTCAATTTGCCTGCTGTAGATCTGTACGACAGGGTGCCCCCCTGTTACCACTCGTATTTGTGCTAGCCGTAGTGGAGTACGATCTTAGCCATGCTAGCATGTGTTAGACAGGCTACACTCATGAAGGAGTTGCTCTTGGATTATGCTGAGTCTACCAGTCTCAAGGTCAGCTTTCAGAAATCAATTTTGGTACCCATAAACATTTTGGATCAGACTACCATGGAATTGGCTGCCATTTTCCAGTGGTCTGTTGGTACTACGCCGTTCACATACCTGAGCCTTCCGATGGGGACGACGCGCCACTCTTGCTGATTTGACGCTCTTGGTTGATCGCTGTCCTTGCTCTCCTATGGTAGCAAGCTGGCGTTGCTCAATTCAGTCCTCACCTCCATTGCATTATACCCCATATGCACCATCAAGGTATCTCCCAAGTTGGTTGAACAATTTGATAAAATCAGGCGCCGATGTCATTGGAGCAAGAAATCTGAACAAGGGGGGAAGTCCAATTTGCTTGCTGCCTGTGATCTCGTGTGTTGCCCCAAAAATCGTGGAGGCCTAGGAAATCTTGATATCAAGGTACAGAACATGGGGCTACTGCTCAAACATCTCCATTGCTTCTATAACAAGCATGACGTGCAATGGATCAACCTTATCTGGTCAACATACTATGGTAATGATGCCTCTCACACTTCTGACCCATGCGGGTCCTCCTGGTGGCGAGATGTGTTCCAGCTTAATGACATTTACGAGGGCTGAAAAATTACAGATTCTTCTTCAAAAACCTGCTGGCTGACGGGGCCTTTGGATGGATCTGGAAATCCCAATGCACTATGAAGCTTAAGATTTTTGCCTGGCTCTTGCTTGCTGATCGCCTTAATACTAGAAAGATGCTTCAGAGAAGGCATTATAATGTTCGGAATGATGTTCATTGCGCACTTTGCACCCTTGCAGTCGAAGAAACAGTGGAGCACCTATATTTTCGTCTATTTAGCGTCGCTTGCTGGGCATTTGTCCGTATTTCCTGGTCTGCTGGTGGTGATAGACTTCGCCTTGTCCACTCCGGGCCGGGAGGCAGGGGTGGTCCTGCCCTTTGTTCATGGAGATATTCGTCATGGCAGCTTGGAGTATTTGGAAAGAACAAATCACCATATCTCCCAAGGGATCGTTCCCTCCCGTCGCTCCTGGATTGCAAGATTCAAGATTGAAGCGACTTCCTGCTGTTATCTCATAGGGCAAACCCTAGGCTAGGCCCTTTTATTTCTGCCTTTGCTAACTCTTTCACCTAGTCCAGTCCTGGTAGAACCAGGGATCCTACCGTACCTGCTCTGTAGGTTGTAGGGGAAGGATGGAGCAGGGCGAGGCGATGAGCGGGCGCGCCGGCGGCTGGGCGCCGTCGCGTAGGAGGAAGATGGCGGCTAGGGTTCCGGCTCCTCTGGGAGCCGGGCAATAGGGATGATAATATTCTTATTGCTTGATTCCAAAAAGAGTCTTACAGCCTATATTTATAACCTAGATAACTTGCAGAAGAATTAACCTAAGATAACTTGCATAAGAATTAACCTAAGATAACTTGTGGGCTAAGATTGCCCGGTGGGCCTAGCTAAACCGGCCATAACACTTCTCCCCGCCTGCACAAACAGCTCGTCCTCGAGCTGTAAGGTGGGGAAGCGCTTGCGGAACTCCTGGAGGCGATCAACCAGCGTCAAACACCTTCTCGACAGCTGGGGTGGCCAGGTCGACGGTGACGGCGTCCTCCGGAATGTAGTCTGCAATCTCCAGGTAGAAGAGTCGCGGGCAGGCATGGCTGGGCGTGTAGGGCTCGTCGCAGTTGAAGCACAACCCTTGGCGGCGACGCTCGAGTAGCTCGGCTGAGGTGAGCCGGCGGAACGGGCGCGCCGCGGTCGCGGCGAGGGGTGCCGCAGAAGCCTGCGCAGGCCGACCCTGCGCGGAATCTGGCCCGGGTAGCAACCCAGCGGTCCGGGACGGTGATTCCTGCTGGATGGCCACCGCGCGGCGCTCGAACGCGCGGGCGTAGTACATGGCCGACTGGAAATCCTGGGGGCCCCGAAGCTCGACGTCCACGCGGATGTGATTCGGAAGTCCACCGACAAAGAGGTCAGCCCGCTGCTGCGCCGTCACACCCGACGCATGGCATGCCAGGGCCTGGAAACGGTCGGCGTAGTCCTGCACCGTGGAGGTGAAGGGAAGGCGGCCGAGCTCCGCTAGGCGGCTCCCGCGAACCGGAGGCCTAAAGCGAAGGAGGCAGAGCTCGCGGAAGCGCTCCCAAGGGGGCATAGCGCCCTCGTCCTGCTCGAGGGCGTAATACCAGGTCTGTGCCGCGCCGCGGAGGTGGTACGAGGCGAGCCAGGTACGCTCCGATGCGAGGGTGCGCTGCCCGCGAAAGAACTGGTCGCACTGGTTGAGCCAGTTGAGGGGGGTCCTCCGTGCAGTCATAGGTGGCGAAGTCGATCTTGGCGAACCGCGGCGGTGTCTGGGTCGGAGCGCCGTGTCGAGCTGGCTCAGAGGTGCGGAGCAGCGAGGCGGGTGGCGCCTGGTCGGAGTACTCTGGGTAGGGACCGGCGGAACCGGATGGCCCACCGAACCGCGGGAACGGAGTCGGCTGTTCGGGGGCCGTGGTGTAGACCGGCGATGGCGAAGACCCAGCCGCCCACGCTGGAAGTGGCGACGGGGAGGGCGAAAACTGGACCTGATGGATCGGGAGGCCGGTCGGCGAGGGTACCCCTGAGCTGGGCAGGGCGGCGCCGGTGGGTGCAGCGGCAGCAGCGGGGGCTGGACGGGGGCAGCGGCTGCCGGGGACGGCAACGGCTGCAGGTGCCAGAGGGGCGCCGTCGATGGTGGCGGTGGCAGATGCCACAGGCCCGCGGCGGCTGGTGGTGGCCTGCTGGAGTTCCCCGTCTGGAACGGCAACAGCGGGGGCCCGCCACCTGCAGGTGCGCCCGGAAACAGCCACGGCGCAAGGTGGCCGTAGGTGGCGATCGGCGCAGCCGGCGGGAGGCCGTACGCTCCTGCCATGTACTGGTGGTACTGGTGCATGTGGAGCCCTTGGACGGCCGTCACGAGCTGCTGCAGCGTGCTGGTCATCTGTTCCGGCGTGAAGACGGCGGCTGGCGGCGGCGCGGAAGTGATGGGGGCCGGCGGTGGTGACGTGCCCGTGGTGGTGACCGGGCCGACAGCGTGGGGGCCCCGGCGGTGGTCATCGGGGCGGACGTCATCGGTGCGGTGGTCATCGGCGCGGAGGTGGAGACGGGCAGCGGCGGTGATGGTGTTGACGAAGACATGATCGGACCCAAGTCTCTGGATACCAAATTGGTAGAACCAGGGATCCTACCGGACCTGCTCTGTAGGTTGTAGGGGAAGGATGGAGCGGGGCGAGGCGATGAGCGGGCGCGCCGGCGGCTGGGCGCCGTCGCGTAGGAGGAAGATGGCGGCTAGGGTTCCGGCTCCTCTGGGAGCCGGGCAATAGGGATAATAATATTCTTATTGCTTGATTCCAAAAAGAGTCTTACAGCCTATATTTATAACCTAGATAACTTGCAGAAGAATTAACCTAAGATAACTTGCATAAGAATTAACCTAAGATAACTTGTGGGCTAAGATTGCCCGGTGGGCCTAGCTAAACCGGCCATAACAAGTCCCCCCCCCCCCCCCCCCCCCCCCCTAATGTAATTTTTTTTGTCCACTAATCCATCCACCCCCTGGAGGAACGCATAGACCAAGTTTTACCTCCTTGTGGTATAAATTATTTATTTACATAATTCTGACATCTCTTATGACTGTTAATCTAATAAAACAAGTTGTAGCAGCATAATGAATGTGGCTACCTTTCTGTAATTTTATCAATTACCAAAGTCATAAAAGATATCAGAATTATCTAAATAAACAATGTATATACCACAAGACGGTAAAACTTGCTCCATGCGTTTCTCCAGAGTCATCATATGTTTCATATCACTTTAATTGCCTGTTCCACGTTCTGAATAGATTGGTTCTGCATCCTGAATAGATTGGTTTGTCACCTCACTGAAACCTTGTATCTGATCCTTGCCGCAGAAAACAGTCCAGCCATGATCTCAATGGCAAGCAGGCACTTTCTAGCCTAACTAGCACAGTCTACAGATTATTTCTGAGTACTTGATTATTTGTCTGAAGACAAATGGTCCTAATTGAAGGAACAAGCGATATTTCTTCCATGATTATGTAAGCCAGAGCTTTTGCCAATCTTTAGTCCAACTCTCCCTTCTTAAATTCACACGTCTTTATCTTTCAAATGTTCTTTCCTCCAACATTCTCTGAAGCCTTCTTGCTACCTTCTGTATGCTTCTTTGCACGATTCGCCTCCTGGCCAAACATTTACTGTCAGTTTCATTCTTGCTGCTTAAGTGACAGTCTCTAGTTTGTCCTTTTCTGAATCACAAAATTAAAGCCAACAAGTTCAGCAATTTCGGTTAAATCTTAGTCACTGAAAAAAATCAAATACAAGTTAAGAAGCCTACCTAGAGCTACTTTACATAGAATTCCTCTCATACTGTCTTAATGAGCCTAGAAGCATACAATTACGCACTTTCAGAGTTCCAGAACTTCAAGAACTGGCAAAGTTATCTGTTTTGATAAACTTGAGCGCAAGTGTGATATTTCACTACATTGTTGAAGTTATTTTCTGGAACATGTTTCTTCATGGAAAAAAAATAGATGGTGTGCTTCTGCACATTTATCCTACTTCCATAATTCCCACTAGAGCATGGGCTTCAGTGTTATGCCTTTTAGGAACAAGTAATACCGCTGTTTAGTGAATAAAACAGGCCACATTTTAGGAAGGCCACTAATGACACTGTCAAGAAAACCATTTCTTGATGTAATGCTTAATTTACCCACCACAATCGCATTCTGTTTTGCTATTTAACACTGTAATACAGCAGACGTTTCACATAGCACCTGGCGCGTGATACTACTGCATATGGTCCTATTTCCCCCTGGTTAAAGGATCCACTTGCCTATACAATTCCAGTGTTAGCTTTTCTCCTGTTCTTGTGTTTGCAGGACATCTGGCATGATATACTGTCCCTGCTGCCACTGACTGATGCTGCTCGAGCTGGCTGTGTGTCTCAAACATTTCGGAGCTCCTGGAGATGCCATCCCCACCTCACCCTAAATAGTGAAACACTGGGCCTGATTGGAAATGCATGTCGAAGAGAGGAACTGGGGCGGATTTTCACCAACAGAGTTGACCACATTATGAAAAGACACTCGGGCGGTGTGAAGACATTCAAGCTTCGCTACTGTGGTTCTTTTTTTGACAGCAGTTACCTCAACAGGTGGCTTGAGATTGCTGTTACTCCTGGGATTGAAGAAGTCATACTTTCAATGCCTGCAGGATGCAACACAGTTAATTACGACTTCCCATGCTCAGTTTTACTCAATGGGAGTGGAAACTCGATTCGACATCTTAACCTCAACCGTTGTGCTTTCCATCCCACAGCGGGACTTGGTTGCTTGACAAGGCTGCAACTGTATCAGGTGCACATTACGGGAGATGAGTTAGGACACCTTCTTTCCAACTCTCTTGCTATGGAAGAGCTGAATCTGAATCGTTGTGACAAGATCATCTGCCTCAAGATACCTTCCCTGCTACATCGGCTCAAGTGCCTGACAGTGTTTCGTTGCACAGCTCTGGAAGTGATAGAGAATAAAGCTCCAAATGTTTGCGCTGTTCACATTGATGGCGCCCTAGAGAAACTTGCAGTTGGAGATTTATTGCAAGTGAAAGAACTACAAATGCTGCATGTCGATGAATCTAACCTTGTTCATTATGCTCGTTCCAAGCTTCCATTCATTATGCCAAATCTTGAATTCCTCAGCGTATGTTCGGCTGAAGAGGTATATTCTCAAACTTCAGTTTTTCCTTTATTGTTTTGATGAAAGGATGGCTAGCAGTACATTTGATTGTCAGATGCAGGCACTATTCATATAGCAGTAGTCGTGTCATGGAATATGTTTAACCTTTTTTAGGGAAGAAGTATTTAACCTAGACCTATTCATCTATATGCAGATGTTCAGTACGCCACTCTTAGCTGTCAAACTCCTGTACCTTAAGAACCTGCAGATCTTTCTTGATGATGGACAGCTGGGGGGATTTTCGCCAGCCTATGATTATTTTTCTCTAGCTTATTTTCTGGATGCTTGTCCTGTCCTGGAGAACTTTATCTTGGGTGTAAGTCACTTCTCCTCTACTACTTATGTTCCTAAATGTAAGACGTTTTGGCAGTTTAATTTAAACCTAAATGTAAGATGTTTTTGGCAGTTTAATTTAAACTGCCAAAACGTCTTATATTTAGGAACAGAGGGTGTGCTTTCAACTATGATATCTAGTCTCTGCATGCTGTCGAACCATTTAACTCTAGCGTGTGTTGTGTTCCTATGGATGCAGGTATCACAGACTCGAGTAAAGCATGAATTGATTTCTGCTGGAGACTCAAGCATGAGACGGATACCAGGACATCAGTATTGCAACATGAAGAATGTCAGTATAATGGGCTTCTGCTCTGCAAAGAGCATGGTCGGACTAACCTGCCATATTCTTGAGAATGCAACTTCACTCGAGTGCCTTATGTTGGACACTGTATATGATAATCGGGAAGACACTGATGGATGTTGTGTCGAGGGATCTCCTGGTGAATGCCGCCCGATAGGCAGGAGTATGATCATGCACGCCCACAAAGGTCTATGGGCTATTGAAAAATATGTTGTGGAGAAAGTTCCATCCACAGCCAAGTTAAATGTTAAGAAGCTATGCAGCCGCTGCCATAAAATCACATGAGTTGTGCAGCTCTGCAACCGTTCCATCCTACTCCCTTGGTTCCTAAATATAAGCCTTTTTAGATATTCCAATTATGGAGCAAAATGAGTGAATCTGCACCCTAAAATATGTTTATAGATCCGTATGTACTCTGTATTAAAATATCTAAAAAGGCTTATATTTAGAAACGGAGGGAGTATTTGACTAAATTTTCCTCCTGTACCTTAGTCAAGGAAGCAATCTACTAGTGGTGTTGTACGCAGCCTTCCTCACGCATCACTTGCTGGGCCTCGGTCAGCTTTGCCGCCCGCTTGACGGAGTCCACGGACTTGAGCCCTTGATCATCACCTGGACCCTCCTGCGGGTGATACGGTTGGCGATGAGCCGGCCCGTTCCAGCAACGGTCCAGACCTTCTCAGGGACATCTACGCTGGGCATTTTTGAATTCGATAGCCGTTTGGAATGTTGCAGGAAATCAACATTACAGGGATTTTGTAGCCGAACGGCGACCGGAGCAAAGAGGAGGGCATTGGATGTGTTGGAAATATGAGTAAATTACTACGAGATTTAATCCGAATAAATAAGAAATAGATCATGACAGCAATAGTAGAGATTAAACTAATCATGCGAACTAGCATAGTAGATGAACATATCACATCTAGGGCACATACTAGAAACATGAAGTCTACCATGATCTCGAACAGGAAGGATAGAATCACATACGGTGCAGCGGGAGCGGCACCGCCAGCGTTGACGTTGTCGCCCATGTCGTTGAGGATGAGGTTGTCGAGGTCGGGGAAGAAGTCGTCGTTCGTGAAGTTGTCGCTGCCAGCAGTCGGGTGAGTGCGCTCCCCAAAAACCTGATCGCCCCTCTCTCGTACAGGATCACGAGAGGCGGGGTTCCGGAGGCCTGCTCTCCCTTCTCCCCGTGCACGCCGAAAGGAGGGATGGAGAAGACTTGCTTGGCGGCGCAATGATCTGGAATGGTGGTGAGAAACCATACGAAGCAGCGTAGACGTCTGCCTGACTATATAGTGATATAGACAACGTGCATAGCTCTGTCCTCGGCTCGGCTCAATCCCGCAACCCGCGGCGCGGCGCGTCGTGACGAGGCGTGGCGAGGCGAGCGAGGAGGAGGAGCGCGCGTGTAGGTTTTCTCTTCTCATGCTCATACAAGTGGTAGAAGAGCTCACCTTATAAAGAGGTGCAAGTCTCTCTCAACTTCCGTGGTGGGACTAAATTCTAGTCTCACTCACTCCACTCACATGTGTGCATGAATGGGCCAAGAGAATTTCAGAATTTTAGTTGGGCTTTGGGCCAAAGGCCTACTACCAAAATTCCAACAATCCCCCACAAAGTCTCATTGGCACATCTCATCATTTAGTTCCAAAACATTGTTTGTATACCGGTGCTTAGTGGAGACTGTGAAGTTGAACTTCCACTTAGAGTTTCATGCTATACTAGATCACAACTTGAATAGTGGACTATGCCTTAAACTACAAGTTTTCTGTGAAACTAGTTTCACACAAATTCTTGACCGATATGGGCTGCCGCAAGGCTTCCCCGCGGGTGGAGCGTATACGTCATACTCCAGGGCCTTTCATGAATTTATTAGAGAACACCCAATTCTCACAGACTGCGACGTTAACAGTCAAATTCATATAGGTGTGTTCCTCAGGAGATGTTCTGCAGGACAACATCTCTGCTTACCTGAATAAGCCACTTGAAACACATTAAGATAAGTATCAACCTGCCATGCAGATCAGGAGAGTATTGCATCTTCACGGAGTGGGATAATTAATATAGGGATACTCTCCTCCCAGCTGACCAACAGCTTGTCTCCCACTTCTACTTCACGGGATCTCCGATCACATAGAGTGGGTTACCACTATGGACAAATCATGCGGTGGGTCTCAGACCCATCTCCATCGATGCATTATCTATCACATTACGTGATAGACCCTTTGTGAAGGGATCTGCCAAGTTTTTCGACGTTTGTATATAATCCAACGTAATAACTCCGGAGTTCCTTAATTTTTTGACAGATTTTAGTCTCCTCTTCACATGCCTTGAGGACTTCATATTGTCCTTAGAACTGTTTATCTTGACGATCACAGTTT
Source organism: Aegilops tauschii subsp. strangulata (assembly GCF_002575655.3). Taxonomy (NCBI): domain Eukaryota; kingdom Viridiplantae; phylum Streptophyta; class Magnoliopsida; order Poales; family Poaceae; genus Aegilops; species Aegilops tauschii. Next base: position 384,380,134 of record NC_053039.3, on the reverse strand, counting down.
GATTATCACAGTTCATCAGGATAGGGCGTATTGGTTTTTCAACCATAGGTAAGTCCATCAAGAGCTCACGAAGCCACTCTGCTTCAACAGTGGCAATGTCTAATGCTGTGAGTTCTGCTTCCATAGTTGACCTCATTAAGATGGTCTGCTTGGAAAACTTCCAGGAAACAGCGCCACCACCAAGTGTAAAAACATAACCACTTGTGGCCTTAATCTCATCAACATCAGATATCCAGTTTGAGTCACTATAACCCTCCAGTACCCTTGGATACCCGGTGTAGTGAATCCCATAGCTCGCAGTGCCTTTCAAATAGCGCATAACTCTCTCAAGCGCATGCCAATGATCATCTCCTGGTTTTGACACAAACCGACTCAGCTTGCTCACAGCGAAAGAGATGTCAGGCCTCGTGGCACTCGCCAAATACATAAGCGAGCCAATAATCTGAGAATACCTCAGTTGATCCCTAGCAATCCGTCGATTCTTTCGAAGCAACACAGTAGCATCATATGGAGTTGGAGAAGGCGTGCAGTCGCTATACCCAAAACGACTCAAGACCTTTTCCACATAGTGAGACTGAAGCAGTGTGATCCCACCATTCTCATCTCTCAACAGCTTGATGTTTAAGATAACATCAGCTACTCCTAGATCCTTCATCTCAAAGCAACGAGATAAGAAATCCTTAACCTCCTTGATTAAATCAAGTTTGGTTCCAAAGATCAGTATGTCGTCGACATACAGACAAAGAATAACTCCTTCGCCCCCTCCATGGCGATAGTACACACACTTGTCACCATCGTTTACTACAAAGCCGGCAGCAGTTAACGTTCTTTCGAACTTCTCATGCCACTCCTTAGGAGCTTGTTTAAGGCCATATAAAGACTTTAATAACTTGCACACCTTTCCTTCCTGACCAGGTACTACAAAACCATCTGGCTGATCCATGTAAATTTCCTCCTTCAACTCTCCATTGAGGAAAGCCGTCTTAACGTCCATTTTTTTGAGGGGGAAGATAGTAGGAGAGGCTCCTATTGTTTTTGTATATATTCAACTATCAAGGGGTGTTACACATGTTACAAGTTTGTATCTCTCCCCCCACACAACAGGTACATGTTGGCGGGGGGGGGGGGGGGGCAGACAGTTTTGCTAAAAGCTAATCTACAAGGGTGTGAAGCTGAGATAGTGCGGCCTCAAACGAGGTTGTTACAAATGGTGGCAATAATGCCAACCTGTTCCTCACGTACCCTATAACGCAAGAGATCGAAGTCTCCCAAGAACCTTTCCAGCCAGCTTGTTTGGGAGGGCGTCACCCCTCTGAAATGCTTGTTATTCCTTTCTTTCCAGAGACTCCAAGCGGCTGTGAAGAAGATTTCCACAAAGAGGGGTCTGCGGGAGGTGTCTCTGGCGTTGAGGACCACGTCAAGGCGCGAGGGCAAAGCTGGCTAGTCAATATCAAGTTTTCTCCAGCAGGCGTGACTAAATGAGCAAGTGAAAATCATATGGTCCACCGTTTCCTCAATGTTTTGCCCGCAAAGTAGGCAATTAAGATCATCCCCAATATTATAGTGTCTTCGTTTGAGCATATTGCGAGTGTTTAGCCTGTCATGCAGAAGTAACCAACCGAAGACTTTAATCTTCATGGTGCACTTTGAGCTCCAGAGGAGTTGGAAGAAGCGGTGTGTTTGCATCTCCCGAAAGCAGAACTTGTAATAGACAGCCACTTTGAAGTCAGATTTACCCCAAATATAGTGCCATATGTCATTGTTGGTTGTTGAGGGTTGCAATCTGGCAATCATTTGGATGCCGCGTACCTCTTCGAATGCCTCCGGCAAGAGCGGAAGATGAAAGGTTGCATGCAGTGATGTGCTTTCCAAGAAGTTTTTCACAGAGACATCTTCACGCAGAATGTAAGAAAATGCTCTAGGATGGGAAGTTTCCAGGGTCTCATCCAACCATAAGTCTTTCCAAGCAAGAGCAGTCGTGCCATCGACCACCTGGACACGACTCACCCCCCTGTATTTAGGAGTAAGCTTGAGAACGTCACGCCACCAGAAGGATCCCATTGCGTCAGATGCATGTGGGATTTTGTCGGAGTAATAAGTGTTCCAAATAAGCTGCACCTAGGGGACATCTTTCTTGTTGTAAAATTTGTGTAAGAATTTTAGGAGCAGAGCTTCGTTTTGGGTGGAAAGATTGATCACTCCGAGGCCGCCTTGTTTTTTAGGTCTGCAAACCAGAGCCCAAGCTGCCAGCGAGTTGCACTTATCTCCTTGCTCGGTTTTCTTCGTCCAGAGGCATCTACGTCTGATTTTGTCAAGCATCTCCAAGATCTTAGGGTGAATCTTGAGGGTACACAAGGCGTAGATGAGCAGAGAGGTAACCGAAGCATTCAACCAGGAGAGTTTGCCTCCATATGACATCATGGAGATGGTGGCTGTGAGGCGACGTTCGGTGCTGCAGACAAGTGGCATAAGATCATCAACCGTGGGTTTGGAGATGCCCATGGGTAGACCCAGGTACGTGAAAGGCATAGAGCCAATGTTGCACCCAAATATTTGAGCCAGATCAGTTGCCTCCGCTGAGTCAAGGTTGATGGGAATCAAAGTGGACTTATGAAAGTTGATCTTGAGCCCAACAGAGGAAGCATAGTCGGACATGATTTGCTTGATTAGGGTGGCTTGTCGAGGGCAGGCTGGCAAGGCCAGGATCGTGTCATCGGCATATTGGATGATAGGGTAATCTATCTATCCCATGCATGGGAATGGAAGATCAATCAGACCCCGTCTAAAGGCATCGTTGATTGCTGCTTGTAGCAAGTCTGCCGCTAGAACGAACAAAAGCGGTGAAAGGGGTCACCTTGGCGGACTCCACATTTGATGAACGAGAAGACCATGTGAGGCAGCCAGTGATAGTAGCACCCGAATTGTGGTCAGTCTAGCCATGGGTGAGTAAGTATCAAATACGTCTTCACCTTCTTTTTGGGTATAACCCTTAGCCACAAGCCGTGCCTTGTACTTTTCAATCGTACCATCAGGTCTAAGCTTCTTCTTGAACACCCACTTACATCCTACAGGTTTGCACCCATAAGGATGGTCAGTGATCTCCCAGGTTCCGTTAGCTAAGATGGAATCCTTCTCGCTACGAACAACTTCCTTCCAGTAGTCAGCATCATGAGATGCATAGGCTTCTGAAATAGTCCTGGGTGTGTCATAGACAAGGTACACAATGAAATCATCACCAAAGGACTTTGCAGTCCTCTGTCTCTTACTCCTCACAGGAGTTCCATTGTCACCCTCAATAGGATTCTCAACGTGTTCCATCGCAATGGTGGGTTCAGGAATTACAACGAATTCCTCACTACATGGAGTAGGTATCTCCTAGTTTGATGAACTCGACATATCCTTCATAGGAAATATGTCCTTAAAGAAAGTCACATCATTCGACTCCATAATCGTACCAACATGCATGTCGGATACCTCAGATTTTATTATCAAAAATCTATAGCCAACGCTATGAAAAGCATAGCCCAGAAGAACACAATCCACGATTTTTGGTCCAAGCTTGCGCTTCTTGGGAATTGGTATATTGACTTTCGCCAAACAACCCCAAGTACGTAGGTAAGAGAGTTTCAATCTTTTCCTTTCCCATTCCTCAAATGTAGTCATGGTCTTATGCTTTGCGGGAACTCGGTTTAGGACATGACGCGCAGTCATTAGCGCCTCCCCCCACCATTCCTTGGAAAGACCCGATGTGTCTAACATGGTGTTAACCATATCAGTTAGAGCTCGGTTCTTTCTTTCGGCTACCCCATTTGACTGAGGTGAGTAGGGAGGCGTCCTCTCATGGATTATACCATGTTCCGCACAAAATAGATCAAATTCATTGGAAAAATACTCTCCACCACGATCGGACCTAAGCCGTTTACTTTTTCGATCAAGTTGGTTCTCTGCCTCAGCTTTATAGTTTTTGAAGAAAGTTAAAGCCTCATCTTTTGATTTCAGAGGATACACATAACAATATCTAGTGGAGTCATCAATCAACGTCATGAAGTATCTCTGTCCACCTTTTGTCAACACGCCATTCATCTCACAAAGATCAGAATGTATAAGGTCTAGTGGCGCCAAGTCTCTTGCCTCTGCAGTCTTATGGGACTTGCGAGGTTGCTTAGCTTGCACACATACTTGGCACTTGGAGCCTTTGACAGTAGAGATTTTCAGAATTAAATTCATATTGGCTAGCCGCGTCATGCAACCAAAGTTAATATTACAAAGTCGTGAATGCCAAATATCAGACTCATTATTGTGGCGAACATTATTAATAACTTTAGTGCAAATATCTGACAAAGATAGGCGGAACAAGCCTCCGCACTCATAGCCTTTTCCAACAAATTGTCCACACTTAGAAATTACAACTTTATTGGATTCGAAAACCAACTTAAAACCATCTCGACATAAACGGGAACCGCTAACGAGATTTTTATTGATGGACGTCACATGATGAACGTTCTTCAGACGCACGGTCTTCCCCGAAGTAAACTTCAGATCGACCGTACCAACACCTCGAATGATGGCATGTGACCCGTTCCCCATCAGCACGGGAGAAGTCCCTGTGACCTGGTAAGAAGAAAACATGGTGGCATCAGCACGAACATGTACATTGGCACCGGTGTCAATTAACCAATCAAGAGATTAAAATACTGAAAGGATGGTAGGAAGAATACCGTAACAGATTCCTTCATATCAGTATCACCGATGACAACATTAGCGGACTTGCCGCTCTTCTCATGTTCGCGCTCCTCAAAGCGGTTAGGACATTTCGGAGCCCAGTGATTAGGATCACCGTAGACATGGCAAAGTCCCTTCCCCTTCTTATGAGAATTCTTCTTGAAGTTGGTAGAATGTGATGGCTTGTTCTTTGTATCAAACTTGCCTTTGCCCTGAGTTTTGTTCTTGTTGTTTTTGAACTTGTTGGGCTAGAAGTTCTTCTTCTGTACCATGTGGGCACTAGAAGCTCACTCAGCAACTCGAGCACGTGTGTCCTTTGCTCTCGCCTTCTCTTCAACATCAAGAGTACCAATGAGATCCGCAACGGAAAACTCCTGTCTCTTGTGTTTCAGGGAAGTAGCAAAATTGTTCCACGAAGGTGGAAGCTTGGCAATGATGCCTCCGGCAACAAATTTGTCCGGCAACACACACTTGAAGTAGTCAAGTTCTTTTGCGAGCGACTGTATCTCATGAGCCTGCTGTACAATGATACGTCTCCAACGTATCTATAATTTTTGATTGCTCCATGCTATATTATCTTCTGTTTTGGACATTTTGGGCTTTATTATACACTTTTATATTATTTTTGGGACTAACCTATTAACCGGAGGCCCAGCCCAGAATTGCTGTTTTTTTTGCCTATTTCAGAGTTTCGCAGAAAAAGAATATCAAATGGAGTCCAAACGGAATGAAACCTTCGGGAACGTGATTTTCGGAACGAACGTGATCCAGAGGACTTGGACCCTACGTCAAGACTTCAACCAGGAAGCCACGAGGTAGGGGGGCGCGCCTACCCCCCAGGCGCGCCCTCCACCCTCGTGGGCCCTATGTTGCTCCACCGACGTACTCCTTCCTCCTATATATACCTACGTACCCCCAAACTACCAGATACGGAGCCAAAAACCTAATTCCACAGCCGCAACCTTCTGTACCCGTGAGATCCCATCTTGGGGCCTGTTCCGGAGCTCCGCCGGAGGGGGCATCGATCACAGAGGGCTTCTACATCAACACCATAGCCTCTCCGATGATGTGTGAGTAGTTTACCTCAAACCTTCGGGTCCATAGTTATTGGCTAGATGGCTTACTCTCTCTTTTTGGATCTCAATACAATGTTCTCCCCCTCTCTTGTGGAGATCTATTCGAGGTAATCTTCTTTTTGCGGTGTGTTTGTTGAGACCGATGAATTGTGGGTTTATGATCAAGTTTATCTATGAACAATATTTGAATCTTCTGAATTCTTTTATGTATGATTGGTTATCTTTGCAAGTCTCTTTGAATTATCAGTTTGGGTTGGCCTACTAGATTGATCTTTCTTGCAATGGGAGAAGTGCTTAGCTTTGGGTTCAATCTTACGGTGTCCTTTCCCAGTGACAGTAGGGGCAGCAAGGCACGTATTGTATTGTTTCCATCGAGGATAACAAGATGGGGTTTATATCATATTGCATGAGTTTATCCCTCTACATCATGTCATCTTGCTTGAAGCATTACTCTGTTCTTATGAACTTAATACTCTAGATGCATGCTGGATAGCGGTCGATGTGTGGAGTAATAGTAGTAGATGCAGGCAGGAGTCGGTCTACTTGTCTCGGACGTGATGCCTATATACATGATCATACCTAGATATTCTCATAACTATGCTCAATTCTGTCAATTGCTCAACAGTAATTTGTTCACCCACCGTAAAATTCTTATGCTCTTGAGAGAAGTCACTAGTGAAACCTATGGCCCCGGGTCTATTTTCCATCATATTAACCTTCCAACAACAAGCTATTTCCATTGCCGTTTTTATTTTACTTTCTTTACTTTGCACTTTATCACAAAAACACCAAAAATATTATCTTATCATATCTATCAGATCTCACTCTCGTAAGTGACCGTGTAGGGATTGACAACCCCTTATCGCGTTGGTTGCGAGGATTTATTTGTTTGTGTAGGTGCAAGGGACTCGTGCGTGGCCTCCTACTGGATTGATACTTTGGTTCTCAAAAACTGAGGGAAATACTTACGCTACTTTGCTGCATCACCCTTTCGTCTTCAAGGGAAAACCAACGCAATGCTCAAGAGGTAGCAAGAAGGATTTCTGGCGCCGTTGCCGGGGAGGTCTACGCAAAAGTCAACATACCAAGTACCCATCACAAACCCTTATCTCCCGCATTACATTATTTGCCATTTGCCTCTCGTTTTCCTCTCCCCCACTTCACCCTCGCCGTTTTATTCGCCCTCTCTTTTCGTTTGTCGCTTTCTTGCTTGCCTTGTCATCATGGCTAGTCCTTTATCTTCTTCGTTGTCTCGCGAGAATGAAGTTCTCAATTTTAAACAAAGGGAGGGAGAAAATCTAAAAGACGCTTGGTATAGAATTTGCAATGCTCAAAATAGATCTACTAGGAAGCAATCTACTTCCGTTCTTCTCCGCAATTTTTATGTAGGCGCTAATCCTTGGTATAGATATATTCTTGACACCATTACTGGAGGGAATTTCTTGGGTAGCCATACTTTTGACTCTTATAATGCTATGATAGATTTGTTTGGCTCACCACCTCTTTTGGTTAATGGAACTATTTTAACTTTGGAGCATGTAATGCAAAGACTTGAAATTATTGAAAATAAAGTTGCTTCCGTAGAGTTAATTGAAAATCTGGATAAAAAGATCCACAACAAAATTACCCAATATGGATCTAAAGTAGGAGTCACTTTGAAAAATATTAAGGAGAAGGAACCCATAGTTAATGAAAGAATAAATCAAGATTCCAATAGAATCGATAAACTTGAGGGTATCATTACCAACTTGGGAACCGCTTTTTCTTCCGTAAAGAATACTCCAAGTCCTCCAACTAAAATTGCCAAGCTTATGTATGTTCCTAAAAACAAGGGTGAATCCTCTAGTAAGGAAACTGCGGATCTCAAATCTATAAGTATTCATCCCAATCTTTTTGCTATCATTAAGGAACCATTTGCTACAAATGAATTTTTCGATTTTATTCCTAGAAGTTTGATAATTAATAAAAAGAAAGAAGCTCCTAAGGGTGGTAGATGTCTTATTAAAGAGTTTCCTACCAAAGATGGCAATACCAAGATTTATCCTTGCTTTTATGCCTAGCTAGGGGCGTTAAACGATAGCGCTTGTTGGGAGGCAACCCAATTTTATTTTTTAGTTTTTTGCTTTTTTGCTTCTGTTTAGGAATAAATATTTGTTCTAGCCTCTGGTTAGATTTGTTTTTATGTTTTATTTAGCGTTTGTGCCAAGTTAAACCTGTAGGATCTTCTTGGATGATAGTTATTTGATCTTGCAGAAAATTCCAGAAACTTTCTGTTCACGAAAATAATTGTTAAAAATCACCAGAACGTGATAAAATATTGATTCCAATTGCTGCTGATCAATAAAAAAATTGTATAGGTCGTCCTAGTTTGGCTGATTTTTTGGAGTTCCATAAGTTTTCGTTAGTTACAGATTACTATAGACTGTTCTGTTTTTGACAGATTCTGTTTTTCGTGTGTTGTTTGCTTATTTTGATGAATCTATGGCTAGTAAAATAGTTTATAAACCATGGAGAAGTTGGAATACAGTAGGTTTAACACCAATATAAATAAATAATGAGTTCATAACAGTACCTTGAAGTGGTCTTTTTTTTTCTTTCGCTAACGGAGCTCACGAGATTTTCTGCTGAGTTTTGTGTTGTGAAGTTTTCAAGTTTTGGGTGAAAGATTTGATGGATTATGGAACAAGGAGTGGCAAGAGCCTAAGCTTGGGGATTCCCATTGCACCCCCAAGATAATCTAAGGACACCTAAAAGCCAAAGCTTGGGGATGCCCCGGAAGGCATCCCCTCTTTCGTCTACTTCCATCGGTAACTTTACTTGGAGCTATATTTTTATTCACCACATGATATGTGTTTTGCTTGGAGCTTCTTGTATTATTTGAGTCTTTATTTTTTTAGTTTACCACATTCATATTTGCTGTACACACCTTTTGAGAGAGACACACATGATTCGGAAATTATTAGAATACTCTATGTGCTTCACTTATATCTTTTGAGTTATATAGTTTTTGCTCTAGTACTTCACTTATATCTTTTAGAGCACGGTGGTGGATTTGTTTTATAGAAACTATTAATCTCTCATGCTTCACTTAGATTATTTTGAGAGTCTGAAATAGCATGGTAATTTGCTTAAATAATCCTAATATGCTAGGTATTCAAGATTAGTAAAAACTTTCTTATGAGTGTTTTGAATACTAAGAGAAGTTTGATGCTTGATGATTGTTTTGAGACATGGAGGTAGTGATATTAAAGTTGTTCTAGTTGAGTAGTTGTGAATTTGAGAAATACTTGTGTTGAAGTTTGCAAGTCCCATAGCATGCACGTATGGTAAACGTTATGTAACAAATTTGAAACATGAGGTGTTCTTTGATTGTCCTCCTTATGAGTGGCGGTCGGGGACGAGCGATGGTATTTTCCTACCAATCTATCCCCCTAGGAGCATGCACGTAGTGCTTGGTTTTTTGATGACTTGTAGATTTTTGCAATAAGTATGTGAGTTCTTTATGACTAATGTTGAGTCCATGGATTATACGCACTCTCACCTTTCCATCATTGCTAGCCTCTTCGGTACCGTGCATTGCCCTTTCTCACATTGAGAGTTGGTGCAAACTTCGCCGGTGCATCCAAACCCCGTGATATGATACACTCTTTCACACATAAACCTCCTTATATCTTCCTCAAAACAGCCACCAACCTACCTATTATGGCATTTCCATAGCCATTCCGAGATATATTGCCATGCAACTTTCCACCGTTCCGTTTATCATGACACGTTCATCATTGTCATATTGCTTTGCATGATCATGTAGTTGACATAGTATTTGTGGCAAAGCCACCGTTCATAATTCTTTCATACATGTCACTCTTGGTTCATTGCATATCCCGGTACACTGCCGGAGGCATTCATATAGAGTCATACTCTGCTCTAGTATCGAGTTGTAATCATTGAGTTGTAAATAAATAGAAGTGTGATGATCATCATTTTCTAGAGCATTGTCCCAAGTGAGGAATAAAAAAAAGAGATAAAGGCCAAAAAAAGAGAAGGCCCAAAAAAAAAAGAAAAAATGAGAGAAAAAGAGAGAAGGGACAATGTTACTATCCTTTTTACCACACTTGTGCTTCAAAGTAGCACCATAATCTTCATGATAGAGAGTCTCTTGTTTTGTCACTTTCATATACTAGTGGGAATTTTTCATTATAGAACTTGGCTTGTATATTCCAACAATGGGCCTCCTCAAGTGCCCTAGGTCTTCGTGAGCAAGCAAGTTGGATGCACACCCACTTAGTTTCTTTTGTTGAGCTTTCATATATTTATAGCTCTAGTGCATCCGTTGCATGGCAATCCCTACTCCTTGCATTAACATCAATCGATGGGCATCTCCATAGCTCATTGATTAGCCTCGTTGATGTGAGACTTTCTCCTTTTTTGTCTTCTCCACATAACCCCCATCATCATATTCTATTCCACCCATAGTGCTATATCCATGGCTCACGCTCATGTATTGCGTGAAGGTTGAAAAAGTTTGCGATTACTAAAGTATGAAACAATTGCTTGGCTTGTCATCGGGGTTGTGCATGATGAGAGCATTCTTGTGTGAAGAAAATGGAGCATGACTAAACTATATGATTTTGTAGGGATGAACTTTCTTTGGCCATGTTATTTTGAGAATACATAATTGCTTAGTTAGTATGCTTGAAGTATTATTATTTTAATGTCAATATTGAACTTTTATCTTGAATCTTTCGGATCTGAATATTCATACCACAATTAAGAAGAATTACATTGAAATTATGCCAAGTAGCATTCCACATCAAAAATTCTATTTTTATCATTTACCTACTCGAGGACGAGCAGTAATTAAGCTTGGGGATGCTTGATACGTCTCCAACGTATCTATAATTTTTGATTGCTCCATGCTATATTATCTTCTGTTTTGGACATTATTGGGCTTTATTATACACTTCTATATTATTTTTGGGACTAACCTAGTAACCGGAGGCCCAGCCCAGAATTGCTATTTTTTTTGCCTATTTCAGAGTTTCGCAGAAAAAGAATATCAAACGGAGTCCAAACGGAATGAAACCTTCGGGAACGTGATTTTCGGAACGAACGTGATCCAGAGGACTTGGACCCTACGTCAAGACTTCAACCAGGAAGCCACGAGGTAGGGGGGCGCGCCTACCCCCCAGGTGCGCCGTCCACCCTCGTGGGCCCCACGTTGCTCCACCGATGTACTCTTTCCTCCTATATATACCTACATACCCCCAAACTACCACACACGGAGCCAAAAACCTAATTCCACCGCCGCAACCTTCTGTACCCGTGAGATCCCATCTTGGGGCCTGTTCCGGAGCTCCGCCGGAGGGGGCATCGGTCACGGAGGGCTTCTACATCAACACCATAGCCTCTCCGATGATGTGTGAGTAGTTTACCTCAGAACTTCGGGTCCATAGTTATTAGCTAGATGGCTTCCTCTCTCTTTTTGGATCTCAATACAATGTTCTCCCCCTCTCTTGTGGAGATCTATTCGATGTAATCTTCTTTTTGCGGTGTGTTTGTTGAGACCGATGAATTCTGGGTTTATGATCAAGTTTATCTATGAGCAATATTTGAATCTTCTGAATTCTTTTATGTATGATTGGTTATCTTTGCAAGTCTCTTCGAATTATCAGTTTGGGTTGGCCTACTAGATTGATCTTTCTTGCAATGGGAGAAGTTCTTAGCTTTGGGTTCAATCTTGCAGTGTCATTTCCCAGTGACAGTAGGGGCAGCAAGGCACGTATTGTATTGTTGCCATCGAGGATAACAAGATGGGGTTTACATCATATTGCATGAGTTTATCCCTATACATCATGTCATCTTGCTTGAAGCATTACTCTATTCTTATGAACTTAATACTCTAGATGCATGCTGGATAGCGGTCGGTGTGTGGAGTAATAGTAGTAGATGCAGGCAGGAGTCGGTCTACTTGTCTCGGACGTGATGCCTATATACATGATCATACCTAGATATTCTCATAACTATGCTCAATTCTGTCAATTGCTCAACGGTAATTTGTTCACCCACTGTAAAATACTTATGCTCTTGAGAGAAGTCACTAGTGAAACCTATGGCCCCCAGGTCTATTTTCCATCATATTAACCTTCCAACAACAAGCTATTTCCATTGCCATTTTTATTTTACTTTCTTTACTTTGCATCTTTATCACAAAAATACCAAAAATATTATCTTATCATATCTATCAGATCTCACTCTCGTAAGTGACCGTGTAGGGATTGACAACCCCTTATCGCGTTGGTTGTGAGGATTTATTTGTTTGTGTAGGTGCGAGGGACTCGTGTGTGGCCTCCTACTGGATTGATACCTTGGTTCTCAAAAACTGAGAGAAATACTTACGCTACTTTGCTGCATCACCCTTTCCTCTTCAAGGGAAAACCAACGCAGTGCTCAAGAGGTAGCATACAACAGAGTGCTTATCAGTCATCTTGTAGTCATAGAATTGCTCCATGACGTACAACTCGCTGCCGGCGTCCGAGGCACCAAACTTGGCCTCGAGCGCAGCCCACATGTCGTTGCCGTTGTCAAACGACATATACGAATCCACAATGGAGTCTTCAAGAACACTCAGAAGAGCGCCTTTAAAGAGAGTATCGATCTTCTCAAAAGCTTCCAGCTGTGCTGGATTAAGATCGCCCTCAGGCTTGCCCTTGGTGGCGTCATAGCAGCCCGTGGTCTGAAACCAGTAGACTCCTCTCATGCACTACTACCTCTTGAGCACTGCGTTGGTTTTCCCTTGAAGAGGAAAGGGTGACGCAGTAAAGTAGCATAAGTATTTCCCTCAGTTTCTGAGAACCAAGGTATCAATCCAGTAGGAGGCCACACTCAAGTCCCATGCACCTACACAAACAAATAAGAACCTCGCAACCAACGCGATAAAGGGGTTGTCAATCCCTTCACGGTCACTTACGAGAGTGAGATCTAATAGATATGATAATAAGATAATATTTTTGATATTTTTATGATAAAGACTAAAAGTAAAGAAAGCAAAATAAACGGTAATAGAAATAACTTGTTGTCGGGAGATTAATATGATGGAAAATAGACCCCCGGGCCATAGGTTTCACTAGTGGCTTCTCTCAAGAGCATAAGTGTTACGGCGGGTAAACGAATTACTGTCGAGCAATTGATAGAATTGAGCATAGTTATGAGAATATCTAGGTATGATCATGTATATAGGCATCACGTCCGTGACAAGTAGACCGAAACGATTCTGCATCTACTACTATTACTCCACACATCGACCGCTATCCAGCATGCATCTAGAGTATTAAGTTCATAAGAACGGAGTAACACTTTAAGCAAGATGACATGATGTAGAGGGATAGACTCATGCAATATGATATAAACCCCATCTTTTTATCCTCGATGGCAACAATACAATACGTGTCGTTTCCCTTACTGTCACTGGGATCGAGCACCGCAAGATTGAACCCAAAGCTAAGCACTTCTCCCATTGCAAGAAAGATCAATCTAGTAGGCCAAACCAAACTGATAATTCGAAGATACTTGCAAAGATAACCAATCATACATAAAAGAATTCAAAAGAAATTCAAATATTGTTCATAGATAATCTTGATCATAAACCCACAATTCATCGAATCTCGACAAACACACCTCAAAAGAAGAGTTACATCAAATAGATCTCCAAGAGAATCGAGGAGAACTTTGTATTGAGATCCAAAGAGAGAGAAGAAGCCATCTAGCTAATAACTATGGACCCGAAGGTCTGAGGTAAACTACTCACACATCATCGGAGATGCTATGGCGTTGATGTAGAAGCCCTCCGTGATCAATGCCCCCTCCGGCAGGACGCCGGAAAAGGCCCCAAGATGGGATCTCACGGGTACAGAAGGTTGCGGCAGTGGAATTAGGTTTTCGTGGTGCTCCTCAATGGTTTGGGGGTACGTAGGTATATATAGGAGGAAGAAGTAGGTCGGTGGAGCCACGAGGGGCCCACGAGGGTGGAGGGCGCGCCCAGGGGGTAGGCGCGCCCCCTGCCTCGTGGCCGCCTCGTCGGTTGCTTAACGTCCACTCCAAGTCCTCTGGATCACGTTTGTTCCGAAAATCACGTTCACGAAGGTTTTATTCCGTTTGGACTCCGTTTGATATTCCTTTTCTGCGAAACACTGAAATAGGCAAAAAAACAGCAATTTGGGCTGGGCCTCCGGTTAATAGGTTAGTCCCAAAAATAATATAAAAGTGTATAAATAAGCCCATTAAACATCCAAAACAGAATATATAATAGCATGGAACAATAAAAAATTATAGATACGTTGGAGACGTATCATGCACCACCTCTTATATTGCGCCCCCTTAAAGGCAGGCGGCTTCATATGCGCAGCAAAACCACTCGAAGTAAATTGCCTATAATCAGGTTTTTGGATTGTTGGATATATGAAAAAAATACTATGAGATTTAATCCAAATAAATAGGAAATAGATCATGACAGCAATAGTAGAGATTAAACTTATCATGCGAACTAGCATAGTAGATGAACAGATCACATCTAGGGCACATACTAGAAACATGAATTCTACCACGATCTTGAACAGGAAGGATATAATCATATACGGTGCAGCAGGAGCGGCACCGCCGATGTTGACGTTGTCGCCCATGTTGTCGAGGATGAGGTTGTCGAGGTCGGGGAAGAAGTCGTCGTTCGCGAAGTCGTCGTTGCCAGTAGTCGCGCGAGTGCGCTCCCCAAAAACCTGATCGCCCCTTTCCCGTACAAGATCACGAGAGGCGGGGTTCCGGAGGCCTGCTGTCCCTTCTCCCGCTGCACGCCGAAAGGAGGGATGGAGAAGACTTGCTTGGCGGCGCAATGATCTGGAACGATGGTGAGAAACCATACGAAGCAGCGGCTAGGGTAGACATAGCTCTGTCCTCGGCTCGGCTCAATCCCGCAACCCGCAGCGCGTCGTGACGAGGCGTGGCGTGGCGTGGTGAGGCGAGCGAGGAGGAGGAGCGCGCGTGTAGGTCTCCTCTTCTCATGCTCATACAAGTGGTAGAAGAGCTCACCTTATAAAGAGGTGCAAGTCTCTCTCAACTTCCGTGGTGGGACTAAACTCTAGTCTCACTCACTCCACTCACATGTGTGCATGAATGGGCCAAGAGAATTTCAGAATTTTAGTTGGGCTTTAGGCCAAAGGCCTACTAGCAAAATTCCAACAGGATGAAGGGGGGCCATCAATCAGGAGTCAACGCACATGATCAAACCGGGAAAACACAGTCGGTGCTAAACATGAAGTGCAGCAACGCGGGAAGGCGGTTTTATAGTGGGAAATGCGTTTTCCCATTTGCGCGGGTGCTCAGCACACACAGCCAAAGACAACCTTTTTCCATTTAATTTTCTTTATATTTTCTCTGTAAAGAAATATAAGAGCGTTTAGCTTACTATTTTAGTGATCTAAACGCTCTTATATTTTTTTACGTAGGGAATAGCCTTTTATTACTTCTTTTCCATCTGACCCTTTTATGTTAGTATTGTTTTTATTTTCTTATCTTTTTTTCTTATTGTTATTTTTTTGGTTGTGGATGGATATTCTGATTTACCCTTTTTGAAACACATAAATATTATTAATCCGTATAGATGAACATTCTTTTTTCAAATATATGTTTTCTATTAAACGGTTCCAAAATTTTGTTCTAGTATTTACTAAATAAAATTACTTTAAACATTTTACAATAAAAAATAATTTATGAGTCGCAGTATCGTCCATCAGAGTAAAATGCATCTAAATCCCTTGTACTCACACGCAAGTTCCAGAACGGTCCTCGCGCTTGAAGAGTGCCTCGCTACGGTCCCGGAACACGGAAATATCGTCCATCTATGACCCTTGGGTGGACCGTCTCGACTTACAATACGTGGCTTGCCATGTTGGGATCTACCACCAGCTTGTCCGGGAGGAGGTCAATAAGTGCAGGCGACGCCAAATCCCTGCTTCGGTTGTGGTGGCATGTCTCAAGTGCATCCATCCCCGGTGTGCATGCTAGGTGAGGGAGTCCTGGACTAAGGGGTCCTCCGGCGTCCGGCCTGTTGGCCATGGGCCGGACTGATGGGCTGTGAAGATATGAAGACCGAAGACTCTCAACATGTCCGGATGGGACTCTCCTTTGCGTGGAAGGCAAGCTTGGCGATCAAACATGAAGATTCCTTTCTCTGTAACCGACTTTGTGTAACACTAGATCCCTCCGGAGTCTATATAAACCGGAGGGTTAGGTCTACAGGACCGAATACTCATTACCATAGTCATACAGGCTAGACTTCTAGGGTTTAGCCATTACGATCTCGTGGTAGATCAACTCTTGTAATACTCATATTCATCAAGATCAATCAAGCAGGAAGTAGGGTATTACCTCCATAGAGAGGGCCCGAACCTGGGTAAACATTGTGTCCCCCGTCTCCTGTTACCATCGATCCTAGACGCACAGTTCGGGACCCCCTACCCGAGATCCGCCGGTTTTGACACCGACATTGGTGCTTTCATTGAGAGTTCCACTATGCCGTCGTCAAGAGTTTGATGGCTCCTTCAATCATCTACAACTATGCTGTCCAGGGGGAAGTCTTCATCCCCGGACAGATCTTCGTATTTGGCAGCTTCACACTGCGGGCCAACTCGCTTGGCCATCTGGAGCAGATCGAAAGCTATGCCCCTGGCCATCAGGTCAGATTCGGGAGCTTGAACTACGTCGCGGACATCCGCGGAGACTTAATCTTCGACGGATTCGAGACAGCGGCAGCCGCTCCCTGTCACCTCGATGAACATGAATCAAATCTGTCATCGGACCACATCCAAGAGATAGCTCCTGTAACTACTCTAGCCTTAGATCCGGAGCAAATCACACCATCCGAGGACGGGAAGCTCAACCCCGCCACGGAGGCCACAGATTCCGCGGTGTTGGAGCCGCACACAGACTTAGCCTCATGTGATATCTGTGTCACTGTAACTCCGGACTCATTTCCGACTATAAGTTCCAAACCATGCGCGTCCGCGGACGCCGAGCTTGATCGGTTGTCGATCTTCGAATTCAGCACCGCAGACATCTTCCGACACTCGCCTTTTGGCGATGTGCTAAACTCATTAAAGAATCTGTCCTTGGCGGGAGACTCACAGCCGAATTATGTCCGGTTCGAACTAGAGGCTGATGATGGAGAATTTCGCTTCCCACCCACCACCCACTTCATAGCCACTGTCGAGGACTTAACCGACATGCTCGATTACGGCTCCGAAGACATCGACGGTATGGACAACGATGCCGATAAGGAGCAAGGCGCCCTTATGTAGCAGATCCGTTGACTAAACCTCTCCCTAGAGCAAAACATGATCAACACCAGAACTCTATGGGTGTTCGATTCATCACAATGTAACTAGATTATTGACTCTAGTGCAAGTGGGAGACTGTTGGAAATATGCCCTAGAGGCAATAATAAATGGTTATTATTATATTTCCTTGTTCATGATAATTGTCTATTGTTCATGCTATAATTGTGTTATCCGGAAATCGTAATACATGTGTGAATACATAGACCACAACATGTCCCTAGTGAGCCTCTAGTTGACTAGCTCGTTGATCAACGGATAGTCATGGTTTCCTGAATATGGACATTGGATGTCATTGATAACGGGGTCACATCATTAGGAGAATGATGTGATGGACAGGACCCAATCCTAAGCATAGCACAAAGATCGTGTAGTTCGTTTGCTAGAGCTTTTTCAATGTCAAGTATCATTTCCTTAGACCATGAGATCGTGCAACTCCCGGATACCGTAAGAGTGCTTTGGGTGTACCAAACGTCACAACGTAATTGGGTGACTATAAAGGTACACTACGGGTATCTCCGAAAGTGTCTGTTGAGTTGGCACGGATCGAGACTGGGATTTGTCACTCCGTATGACAGAGAGGTATCTCTGGGCCCACTCGGTAATGCATCATCATAATGAGCTCAATGTGACCAAGTGTTTGGTCACGGGATCATGCATTACGGTACGAGTAAAGTGACTTGCCGGTAACGAGATTGAACAAGGTATTGGGATACCGACGATCGAATCTCGGGCAAGTAACGTACCGATTGACAAAGGGAATTGTATACGGGATTGATTGAATCCTCGACATCGTGGTTCATCCGATGAGATCATCGTGGAACATGTAGGAGCCAACATGGGTATCCAGATCCCGCTGTTGGTTATTGACCGGAGAGACGTCTCGGTCATGTCTGCATGTCTCCCGAACCCGTAGGGTCTACACACTTAAGGTTCGGTGGCGCAAAGGTTGTAGAGATATTAGTATGCGGAAACCCGAAAGTTGTTCGGAGTCCCGGATGAGATCCCGGACGTCACGAGGAGTTCCGGAATGGTCCGGAGGTGAAGAATTATATATAGGAAGTCCAGTTTCGGCCACCGGGAAAGTTCGGGGGTTATCGGTATTGTACCGGGACCACTGGAAGGGTCCCGGGGGTCCACCGGGTGGGGCCACCTATCCCGGAGGGCCCCATGGGCTGAAGTGGGAAGGGAACCAGCCCTTAGTGGGCTGGGGCGCCCCCCTTGGGCCTCCCCCTGTGCCTAGGGTTGGAAACCCTAGGGGTGGGGGGCGCCCCACTTGGCTTGGGGGGCAAGCCACCCCCCTTGGCCGCCGCCCCCCCCCCTCAGATGGGATCTCCAGGGGGCCGGCGCCCCCCTAGGGCCCCTATAAATAGTGGGGGGGAGGGAGGGCAGCAGTACCACAGCCCCTGGCGTCTCCCTCTCCCCCTGCAACACCTCTCCCTCCCGCTTGCGCTTGGCGAAGCCCTGCCGGGATCCCCGCTACTTCCACCACCACTCCGTCGTGCTGCTGGATCTCCATCAACCTCTCCTTCCCCCTTGCTGGATCAAGAAGGAGGAGACATCACTGATCCGTACGTGTGTTGAACGCGGAGGTGCCGTCCGTTCGACGCTTGGTCATCGGTGATTTGGATCACGACGAGTACGACTCCATCAACCCCGTTCACTTGAACGCTTCCGCTCGCGATCTACAAGGGTATGTAGATGCACTCTTTTCCCTCTCGTTGCTAGAAGACTCCATAGATTGTTCTTGGTGATGCGTAGATTTTTTTAATTTCTGCAACGATCTCCAACACGAAGTCCGAGACGGCAATGGCAAGCCGCGACGCAGCAAGCACGAACACAATGAAAAAACACAGGACGCATCGGTCAACGCTGGATACAGTGGTCCCAAACCTGGTCAACGGAAAAAGCCATTCAAGGCAAACAAGGATGGACCATCCGCCTTAGACAAGATACTGGATAGGCCCTGCCAGATTCATGGCCACCCCGACAAACCAACCAATCATACCAACAGAAGCTGTTGGGTCTTCAAGCAGGCCGACAAGCTCAACGCCGGACACAAGGGGAGGAGGCCGCCCGGTGATAGCGACAACGAAGAAACTCACCAAACAAATACTAGGGGTCAAAAGCAGTTCCCCCCGAAGTAAAAATAGTGAACATGGCATATGTGACGCACACCCCTACAGGGGAACGCATGGAACACTCCCTCCGTACAGAAGAGCACGCCACGGCTAACTCAGCCGAACTACACAGCAGTCCTGTCACACCGCACACCTCATCGGCCATTAAGCCGCTGGTCTCCATTCAACATGACCGATTAATGTCCATATTGGACTAGCAATTCGGCTTCCGCCGTTCGCCTAAAACGCATGGGAATTTGGTACTACACATACATAATTATGCACTTGAAATACCCTGGGCATCGACGGAAGCACAATACAGAAGGACTTGTAAGCACTTCCACAACCTCTCCTATTTCTTCTACCTACCTTTTTTTTTCTTATGTTCCCTCCACAGGTGACTCAGAGGCTGGTTATCTCACGGACTCTATCGGAGTTCGGGTTCGTACATTTATCCAAGGGCCATTCCCGTCAAAGGAGTCCCTTAACCGAGGACAAGCGACGCAGACGTGCGACAGGAGGTCCAAAATAACTTTTTGTAGACCGCACTCTATATTTCGAGCCTGTAAGGTGCCTTTTTCCTCAGCCTTTGACCCCTGGCATGTCAAATAGCCAGGGTGTGGCATTTTTATCTGTAACATAACGATTGGCATATCACTCAGGTCCCAGTGAACATAATCTGTATCCAGCATTCGCCTTTTTCTAACGAACTGAATTCTGCTCCTTTGGATGTTTTCACACCTCGGCATGACTTGCCAGGGGCTTGGGATGAGAACAAATGAGTTGCCGAAAAAGTCCGAACAGCTCTATAGCGTACCTTGGCGTCGCGAGTTTGGCCTTATATGCATCAGCTCCGAATCATGTCTTCGGTCAATAGTTGGGTTGCCCGGCTCCTGTGCTTGGTACCTTACGTTCCGCTCTATCGGCTAAGGTAGTAAAGGGAGAACTACCGCGATTGTGCTTCTGGTCCATCTAGACAAGCACCTCAGTAGAGAAAGCCAAAAACTGACTGTCATGATGCGGCGAGAGCTGGTCAACCACTCGATGACTTATCGGGATCTGTCGCGATTCCCTCCGTATTAAACGAAGGACCTTTTCTTCAGGTCACATATGCAACGCACCATATTGGAATAAGCCGCGTGCATACCAGGGGCTATATCGTAGACCCACCATAAAACTCCTATGGCTAAGTGAAAGTGTTAACGCCCTATAGTCCGATTGCCTAGTTTGCCGCATTGACACCTCCTTAATGGACCAAGACGTTGGGTCAAGAGTGATCAAATGCTTTTCCGAACACCCCGTATTTTTTACGAGGGGGCTGAAGCCGACGACTAGAAAACTTTCAGATTATACAAAAAATGGCCGCACAGGAGGAATAAAAGTTTTTAGGTGAAACTAAAAAGAAACTAGCCTTATTATAATATTCTCCTTTACAATTTTCATACAAATTCACTCGAAAATTACATCTTTCTAGCATTGACCCTCTATTAAGCGGGCACCCTCTAAGACATCCTCGAAATAGTGCTCTGGCGCATGACGATCCTTGCCCTTGGGTGGACTCTTCGCTGCAACATCGGTGGCCTTCATCTTCGCCCAGTATGTCTTGACACGGGCAAAGGCCATCCGTGCACCTTCAATGCACGTTGATCGCTTCACAGCATCGATGCGCGGCACCGCGTCAGCAAGTCGCTGCACCAAACCAAAATAACTATCCGGAACTGGCTCGGTTGGCCACAGCCGGACCAAGACTTCCTTCATGACAGCACCGGACAGCCTGTGAAGCTCGGCCCATTGGGTCATCTGTTCGTTTAGCAATAGCGGGCGCTTTGACGCACCGAATTGTGACCAGAAAAGCTTCTCCGTTGCATATCCTTCTTGCGCTTGGTAAAACTACACCGCATCGGCCGCACTCTTCGGCAAGTCCAATAACGCATCTGGAGAACTCCACACTTGGTTAAGCGGGGTATAATTTGGATCGCCGAACTTAGTTTGCAATAAAAAGGGCTTACCAGCCGCGATCTCCCCAGCTTGTCGGATCTCCTCCCGAGCAGTTCTAGACTCGGACCGCACTTCTTTTGCCTCTCGTAAGGCCATATCAAGATCAACCTCTTTTGCTTTATTATCCTTCTCGAGGAATTCGCAGCGGCTAGCGACAACTTCGAGCTCACGCGTCATCTTGGATACTTTCTCCTCGTCCTGACGCCGAGCAGCTTGTTCGGCCTTCAATTCGGCCGATGCCTTTTCGGCAGCCGCATTACTAAACCGGGCCTGCTCCTTGACTCGGAATAGCTCCGGCCGTAGAATCTCAACAGTGGCAGCACCATCTGCAGTTATGCATATTTTAGCATACAATCCTTCACGTCCCGCTTATATTATAAGCAAGTGCATATAATGACTGCCCCAAATACATACCTTGTGACTCGTCAAGACGCTTGTGGATAAGTGTGATGTCCTCACTCGCCACATCAAGCTTTCGCTGAAGCTCGGCGACTTCTGTAGTCCGGGCGGTCACTGAGGGGGAAATTGCCTGTGTTCCAATTCAATCACGTCATTCCCTGAGCATATCTCTTTTGATCCTCTGATCGCCTCCCTTGGGAAGCCAATCCGAGTCTCAGGGGCTACTACCTATATATAGGTGCATTTTGCGAATAAAACGCAGTTGAAAATATTACATCACAAACCTCGAAGCCTCTTAGCAGGCTCGTGAAGGCTTCATGCAAACCGCTCTTCGCAGACAGAACCCTCTCAACAACTATACCCATCAAGGTACGGTGTTCCTCTGAGACGGACGCTTGTCGCAGCATGTTCGTCAATATATCCGGCGCTTCCGGGTCTTCGGAAGCCACTGTTGGAACACGGCCTCCCTTTGAAGGAACCCATTTGCTCGTCCATACAATCATCTCCGGTTGTAAACCGGATAGTCCGGGGCCTTCATTGTTGGCCCTCGAACCCTGGGCGACTGGGGTATCACCTCCGGGTGATGTCTTCTTCATCCCCCGCACTGCTTGCTGATCGGGAGAGACCCTCCGGGACGACACTTCATAGTCGTCCGCCTTATTGGGCGAGGAAATTGGTGGAGGCGTTTCGCTCTCCATCATCTCCGGAAGAAGGTCCCCCGAGGAGGAGGATTGTTGAAGAGGATGGTGTGCTGGACTGCAAAATATATATTCCCAATGTTACCTTGGTAGCGGGAAAGGGACGAGATATGTTTAAGAACACCCTTGTTCAACTTACGATTTGGCCAGAGGCTTATCCTCACTATGGAACTGTGCAACAAGGTCGTCTTCCAAGCCTGAGTCGCCTGACGATGGCATCTTGCCTCGCTTGGGGGCCTTTTCTTCCCAATCTTCAGAGGCGCCCCTTTTCTTACCCTGGGGGGAAGGTACCTTGACTTCTCTTTCACTTTTGTCTTCGGACAACGGAATTTTGATTCCCCCGGGCGGAGTGCCTGATATACCTTCGGGGTGGAAGTCGCTTTCTTCCTTTCCGCTTTCCGCCTTGTCCCCCTCCACAGGCATCTGGAACGGTGCCGGGGCCAGCATCCTTGTTAGTAGGGAATCCGCTGAGTCTTCAGGGAGGGGGGCCGAACATCTGATTTGCTCCGCTTTCTTTATCCAGCCCTGGGAATAGGCAGTATGCTTAGTAACATATTACAGCATACTCAAAGTGTTCGGGAGTTAAGCACTTACCGGGGTATCCGGATGGTTGCAATCGAGACCGATGTCCTCGGTGGTATCCGACCATTGTTTTCGTTTTCCGAAAAACAATTTCCACATCCCTTTGTGTGTAGTGCCAAGAAGTGTTGGAGGGTTCGCGCTCCTTCTGGATTAAACTCCCATAGGCGGAGAGGCCGTCTTTGGCATGGTAGAGTCCGGCGAACTAGCATTACTTGAACCACATTGATAAGATCGATGTCCTTTTTGAGGAGGCTTCGGATGCAGCTCTGCGGAGTTCACACTTCATAAATTGATCCCCAATCTAGCCCCTTATTGATCCACGGCGCGAGCTGAGTCGGAGGGCTAGATCGAAACGCAGGAGCAACGGCCCACTTGGAACCACGAGGCTCGGTGATATAGAACCACTCTTGCTGCCATAAATTTGAAGATTTTGTAAAGGATCCTTTTAGCCAAGGAGCGTTAGTAAGCTTGCTCACTGTGCACCACACTCCGCCTGTCTCCCCTCGATCACTTGCGGCTTCACATTGAAGGTCTTCAGCCATAAGCCGAAGTGTGGAGGGATTCGGAGGAAAGCTTCGCACGTGACGATAAATGTCGATATGAGAAGGAAGGAGTTCGGGGCCAGATCGTGAAAATCTAGCCCGTAATAGAACATGAGCCCACGAACAAAGGGATTGAGAGCAAACCCTAAACCTCGGAGGAAGTGGGAGATAAACATGACCCTCTCGCCCGATCTAGGGGTAGGAATAACCTGCCCTTCAGCAGGGAGCTGGTGGAGGATTCCCGCGGTCAGATATCCTGCCGCTCGGAGTTTCGCGATGTCTTCCTCTGTAACAGAAGAAGCCACCCACCGGCCTTGAAGGCTGGAGCTGGACATGATCGAGGTTCGTGGTGATTGAAACCTGGGTGTTAGAGCTCAAGGTGGGAAAAGGTGAAGAAGGAACAAGCGCAGAGGAGAAGGGCGGGTCTGTACCCCTCTATAAAGGCTGTGAATATCGAAACGCCTCCTCTTGGGCCTTAAAACATGCCTATTCCCCAGGAATCGTACCAAAGAGACTGTTGGATTACCCACGTCCGTGTTGGTAAGAATCCCGTAATAAGGGGACACGATCTCTGCTTCGACAAGATGTGCCAATAGAGGCCACGCCTCGAAATGTGGAATGGCAGTACAAGAAACGATTCGAAATAAAGACCGGGCCAGCATGATGTCACGTTGCAAAAAGTTGTCAGCAGATTGGACTCGTGAAATATTATATTCTCTTCGGCTGTGTGTGTGGTATTTATGTTGCAGATCCGGACACATCTCTCGTCTAGAGACTATCTTGGAGTTCGGAAAGGGGAACCCGCCTTGCAATGCTGAAGACAATTTGCGCGCCGGACACCTCGTCATTGAAGCCTGGTTCAGGGGCTACTGAGGGAGTCCTGGACTAAGGGGTCCTCGGGCGTCCGGCCTGTTGGCCATGGGCCGGACTGATGGACTATGAAGATATGAAGACCGAAGACTCTCAACGTGTCTGGATGGGACTCTCCTTTGCGTGGAAGGCAAGCTTGGCGATCAAACATGAAGATTCCTTTCTCTGTAACCGACTTTGTGTAACCCTAGATCCCTCCGGTGTCTATATAAACCGGAGGGTTAGGTCTATAGGACCGAATACTCATTACCATAGTCATACAGGCTAGACTTCTAGGGTTTAGCCATTACAATCTCGTGGTAGATCAACTCTTGTAATACTCATATTCATCAAGATCACTCAAGAAGGAAGTAGGGTATTACCTCCATAGAGAGGGCCCGAACCTGGGTAAACATTGTGTCCTCCGTCTCCTGTTACCATCGATCCTAGACGCACAGTTCGGGACCCCCTACCCGAGATCCGCCGGTTTTGACACCGACACCAGGAGAACACGATTGCTCTTCGGCCACAGACATGACTCTCGACAGGAGGTGTGAGATAGTCTCTGGTAGTGTCTCCATCACTACGGGAGTGATGAAAACACTGCTAATACTTTCTTTTGACCACCAATTTTCTCCATATTGGCAATATGCCTTTCCCACAATGTATCGAGTTTCGTGGTGGAGTATAACTTTTCCCCTTCATCCGTTGTACCGGTTTTGGGGTCGGCCACCGCCGCAAGATCCTTAGCATTTTCCTCTTTGGCCATCTCTCTCTAGGGTTGTTGAAGCAATTCTTTTCGCTAACAACATGTGCTACTTGAAGCATAAGTGTATACTAAAAAGGATTAGCAGTGTTGCTTCTTTTGTCATCCTCTTTTCTATTCACACCTTTTGCATCTTTCATTTGACCTCTCGAGGTAGGAGCAACATTCTATAATGATAAGCAGTACACCTTTTGAATTTATCCATAAGTCAGCCCATCAACATGGTGTAGAAACTCTATATGGATGCCTTTAGTTGTGTATGAGTATGTGCAATGATCTCGTATAACATATAAGAAAAATGAATAACAATGGTTGTACCATGTAAATATCGTACCCGCGCTATATGATCATGCAAAGCAAAATGATAGTGAAGGATCACATCTATAGTCATGTAATGTAATGTAAAATGATGACGAAAGTCACATGGAAATATATACCGGAATGACTATTGTCGTGGAATTGTCACGGCAGATGTCCTAGTGAAAGGACTTAATCGTGGAGCCATCGCAACTAGGAAGCTTAAAGGGGTTAAAACGGGACAAAGGACGCGAGGGTTTATATTGGTTCGGCCCCTTGCGGTGAAGGTAAAGGCCTAATCCAGTTTTAGGTGGTATTGCTTATGTTTCGATTACTAGGGAGCGAATCCGCTTGACCTAGCTTTCGATCTCATGTTACTTTCCTTGAACCGCCGCCAGGTCGTCCCTTTATATACAGAGGTCGACGCCCAACGGCTCACAGATTCCCGGTCGGCTCATAAACAGTGCCTGACTCAGTCTCTAACTACCCCTGCCTTACAATACAAGTTATGTACATATGGCGGTTTATCTCTATGGGCCTTGAGTCGCCTTTGGACCTTGGGCCCTTTAACTGAACCACCATCTTCCAGAGCTGTCTTGGGCTTGATGAATCGCCATAGGTATAACCCGGCCCCTCCTGGGCGGGTCATACCTAATAGTTATATCCCCAACATTAGGCCCCAGGTTGATTTGAACTGGTTCATGTCAATCTTCAACACTTATAGAAAGTCTTCTGCTCTTCATTGTGCGAGAATTTGTAACCCGCCATGACGTCATCTTCTGGATTTGTGATAACCCACCATGACGTCATCTTCCATTACTTCGCACTTTATCCAACGTATCTCAATGGATCCTTATCTTAATGACCATCCCGAGAATCGAGGCATCCTGGTAGCTGGATATCCATATTTTTAGCCTCCTCGTTTTCGTGCCCACTTAAGAGTCTTTCCTTATAAATAGGCACGACCGGTCTTTCCTCATTCTCCCCCTTTCCAGCGTCTTCTTCCTCTCGCAACCTTCTGCCGCTCGAGCTCCGCCGCCGCCGCAGAGCACCTCGTCTTCCTCAACCTCGGCCGCTGCATTAACCTGAGTCGATCCAGAGAACGGCGGCGACCCTCCACAGTAGATCTGCAGCTGTAAGTTTCTGCCTTCCCATACCTCAGATCCGCATTAGGGTTTGCGAGTTTCTCTGTGTTCTTCGTAGTTCATCGTAGTTCATCTTCCAGGCTGTACCGCGAGCTTCTTTGATCTGAAAACGGTGTTCAACCAATGCGGTAGTTGTTTTATTTCCACTTTTGATATCAGTAGATCCCCTTTCCTGGAAGAAAAATCTTATGAAAGATCATGAACTCATCTGTACTGGTTTTTAGGTTTAGATTTATTTTTCTTTTCCTGAACAACCGTTGATCCAAAATAATAGCTGCAGCCCGTGAAACTTGTTTATGTAACACTTAGGCAAAAACTGCATTTGTTAGATCCATCTAGCCATGGTGGCTCAAATTGCCAACTTAAATTGAAATGCTCAACAGACATCATCCAACTTATCATGGCAGATTAAATAACTTGCACTGCTCATGGCGGTTTACGTAACCTGACATAATTTAGTCATATACCATTAGGCCCCTTTGTAAGCCGCCATCTTGAATATGCACTGTAATATTTTTCCTCTTCGGCTTAAATTTGAACTGGCAATTTCACTATTTGTTAGGCTTCCGTCTTCATAATGCCGCCAAAAACACCCACTTCATGCAATTGGGTCAAGTCCATCGTCACAGATAGTACACCTGATGACTTTGTGAAGAATGGCTATCTGCCAAAGAAGGAAATCATGTCCTACCATGCACCTGATCCAACCGAGGAAAAGCCTCAGCCCAAAGAGGGGAAGTCATGGTCTTCACTGACCACATGAACCGGGGCTTTTCCCCACCCGGCTCAAAGTTTTTTAGAGACGTCCTACACTTTTTTGACCTCCGTCCTCAAGACATCGGACCCAACCCCGTGTCTAATATTTGCAACTTTCAAGTGTTCTGTGAGGTGTATCTTAGAGAAGAGCCCAGCTTGCTACTCTTCAGAGAGTAATTTTATTTGAACCGCCAGAATGAATGTGCCAACAGGCCTAGCTTGGAGCTTGGTGGGGTCTTAATCCAACGACGGAGAGACGCCATTTTCCCTTATGCGAATCCACCAAGTCACCCCAAAGACTGGAACCAGACATGGTTCTATTGCCAAGACACTTCTCCGGCTGATGAGAACCCTCTGCCCGGCTTTCGCGCCCTGCGCCTCGAGTCTAATCATCCTCTACCAGACAAGTTGTCCACTGCTGATCGCCAAACTCTCCCCTACCATGGCTAAAATGAAGGCTCTTTTGGGGAATGGTTTAAGTGGTATCGACTTGGTCCGGGTTTGGCTTGCCTGGCGGATCATTCCATTGAGCCGCCATTCTGGTTTGATGTGCACCTATCTCTCATCCTGATCTGATGATAGCCAGATCTTAAGTCAATCTTGCTGGAGCAAGAAAACGGATGCGCTAACGCGCAACGGCTTTCGCGCTAGTTGCTCAATCCGTTGCTTGTTTGGTTCGAGGTTGAGCTCACCGGCCGCCCTACGTCAGTAGTCTTCCTAACTTCTATTCCCTTTTTTTGCATAGGCGAGAAGAATGATCCTCTGCGGCGCAGCTCTGACAATTTACCTGACGACGTCATTGATGATATGACAAAGTCGCTCTTGAACGAAAGCCTAGCAGACTGTGGCAAGGTGGGCTTAAGCCCTTTCTGCAAAGCTAACCCAGCTCCAGCGGTAAGCCGCCAAATTGAGTATTTTTACCTTCATCCTTGATGTTTGTCTTTACTCAGACTTTTGCTGATTTTCACAGGCTAATGAAATTTTTTGGAAAGCAAAGTACGACCATGAAGCTGCAAAGAGAGCCAGGAAGGCCAAGAGAGCCGCCAGGAAAACCGCCGCCAAGAAGAAAGGAAACAAGACCGACGCCTCAAACTTGTTTCGACTAGAAGATATCTCTGAGTCAGAGGTAGCTCTTGACTCTCTAGGCTCCTTTTTTAACCACCTTATTGACACTGATTATCATCAGGAGGACACGGAAACGAGTCACGGAGTGGATGAAGAGGTAACTATTATTTCCTCCGACTCCGAGCCTTTGCCAAGACAGAAAATCCGAAGAGTAACCCGGAAAGTAAGATTTTCACATCCTTTAGCTTATCAAGATCCTCAATTCACTACAAAAAAAGACACATCCGTGACATTTTGGGCCGAACGAATTTTTTTCTGTCATACATATGACACTTCTATGACGATAATTGTGACAAAACCCGGTATCATCATAGATGTGGTGGGCTCCTACTTCTATGACAAAAAATCATGACAGAAAATGGGCTTTTCATCCTGGGCGGGCCGGAGAAGCAGCTGCATGACATTCTTTGGGCCCTCCATGATGGAAAAAACCGAGGTAGAAGCGAGGGGGATGAAAATTTCGGGGAGTTCCCGGTTACGGTGGGAGGTCGGGGGCCGAGCGATGCATGTTTCTCTCGTACACGTACGTGCGTGTGTGTGTGAGGCGTTGGCTCTCACTGAACCCGAGCGAGGCATTGGGCTCTAACTGAACCCGAGCGATTGCACTGCAGGGTACGCGTTACTGAACCTGAGCGATCGATCGATGGCTGTTAACTGAACCCGATTGAGCGATTCCTTCGATACTGCTGCTAACTGAAGCCGATCGATTGGATGAACAGTGAGCGTTGCGGGGGGGGGGGGGGGGGTTGGATGAACAGTGAGCGGTGGCGTTGCCTCTGGATGAACATGACCCCGTGGTGTGGAGGGCTGGATGAACAATAGACGATGGAGGGGTGCCCATGGAGGGGTGGTTGAACAGGACCCTGTGGTGTGGAGGGCTGGATGAACAGTAGATGGTGGAGGGGTGCCCGTGGAGGGGTGGTTGAACAGTAGCCGGTGGAGTAGCGCGCGGTGGAGGCTGGATGAACAGGAGCCCGTGGAGGCTGGAGGAGGTCGACGGTGGAGATGAACAGTATCCCGTGGAGTCCCGTTTTGCGGTACGCCACACCCCTCTCGATGAACAGGACCCCCGTTTCGACCGTAGGAGGTCCATTTTGCGGTACGCCACACCCCTCCCAATCAACGGGACCCCCGTTTCGACCGTAGGAGGTCCGTTTCGTCCGTTTTGCGGTACGCCACACCCCTCCCGATCAACAGGACCCCCGTTTCGACCGTAGGAGGTCCGTTTCCTCCGTTTTGTGGTACGCCACACCCCTCCCGATCAACAGGACCCCCGTTTCGACCGTAGGAGGTCTGTTTCCTCCGTTTTGTGGTACGCCACACCCCTCCCGATCAACAGGACCCCGTTCGGAACGTAGGAGGTCCGTTTCCTCCGTTTTGCGGTACGCCAGGCCTCGTTTCCATCGCCTGTTCCGTCCAAGCCCTCCCGATGAACACGACCACGCATTCCGTTCCGACCCAGCCGGTTGGCTCCCACGCGTTCCGTGGCCTCCCGATGAACACGACGCATTCCATTGCCTCCCCATGAACACGACGCATTCCGTTGCCTCCCCATGAACATGACGCATTCCGTTGCCTCCCCATGAACACGACGACGACGCTGTTTCTCCGTTCCGACCCAGCCATGTACACGAGCCCTAGCCGTACGTATGCGCGAGTAGGCGTTCGAGACCCGCCCGTATGTACACATACGTGGCCGTATTTTCTTTCTTGCACCCTGGCCACTGTACGTACGTGTACATGCTACGTGCGCACCTCTACTACGACACGTACGCGCCTCTAATACGACATGTGCGCGCCTCTACATCCACCAGTATATATGTACGTACACGTTCGCGACCAGAATGACAACGCTACGTACGCTTCGACCAGGTGGGTCCCGACTGTCAGGCACTTCCTTGCGTGCGAAGATGTAGCTGGTGGGTCCCAGCAGTCAGGGGCGAATTGTTTTTTTTGCCCGGACGCACTTCCTTGCGTGCGAAGATGTAGCTGGTGGGTCCCAGCAGTCAGGGGGCTAATCGTTTTTTTGCCCGGACGCACTTCCTTGCGTGTGAAGATGTAGCTGGTGGGTCCCAGCAGTCAGGGGGAAACGTTTTTTTGCAAAATACGGTGGCCCGTCCGGTGAGTCCCCGTTGTCAGGTGGAGGAATCATTATTTTGCGCGTAATAAGGAGGCACTTCCTTGCTGCGGCCGTGGACCCAGCTGTCAGCCTCTCCACGCACAGTCCATGTCCGATGGAAGTCGTTCCTTGACCACGTTGACCACGCCACGCTGAGAGCACCACGGCGGTGGACGACGGCGAGGACTAGGAAGGGGACGACTCGGAGCCGGGGAAGACGCAGCAGTGGATGCCCGCGCGAAGAGGAGTACGAGGGTTCACTGGTTCGGCTGCGGTGTGAGGCTGCTGTCGCCGCAGAATAACAGGGGGTGTGGGTGAGTAGAGGGATGGCCTGGCCAACGGTGGGAGTAGTAGGGGGCGGTGAGGCCTCCGCGGCATCACAGCCGGCCACGGGAGGCAGGAGCACGCGGCACGACCGGCGCTGGTTTGGGAGGCTGGAGCAAGAAGACCAGAGGTTGAAGAAGCACTACGGCCGTTGGATGAACATCGTACGGTAACAGGAGCTAGAATCGTTCATATTGACTAAGTTGACAAAGCCCTCCGTCCTCGTCAACTTGGTAGGCCCACAAGTCAGCCTCCCACTATGCTGGTTCCAGCTGGCAGGGGAAGTATTCATTTTTTTGTGCGTAATAAGGAGGCACTTCCTTGCGTGCGAAGATAGCTGGTGGGTCCGACATGTCAGCGGGGGGCACGTTATTTTCGCGAAATACAGAGGCCCTTCCGGTGGGTCCCAGATGTCAGGTGGAGGAATCATTATTTTGCGCGTAATAAGGAGGCATTTCCTTGTGTGCGGCCGTGGACCCATCTGCCAGCCTCTCCACGCACAGTCTACTTCCGATGGTGTCGTTCGTTGACCACGTTAACCACGCCGCGCTGAGCGCATCCAAGGTGGTGGACGACGGCGAGGCCCCGGACATCAACGAGCCGGAGATGGGAAGACGCGGGAGTAGAGTCGCAGACGGAGAGGTGTACGAGGGTTAACTGGTTCTAGTGCGGCGTGGTTCGGCAGTCGGTGGAGAAGAACAGGAGGTGTGGAGGGGTGGGGGGATGGCCTGGCCAACGGTGGAGTAGCGCTTCATAGCGAAGCGTGCTAAGCAGAGCTGCTAGCAGCAGGAGGCGGGAGGTGGTCCCGGCGGTGCTGGAGGAAGAAGACGAGAGATTGAAGATGGATGCCGGTCGTTGGATGTAAATCCAACGACTAACATGTCAGAATCATTTGTTGACTAAATTGACAACGACTTGCGTTGGCTTCGACCTATAGGCCCACATTTCAGCCTCTAAAAATGTGGCACGTATTCAACCCATTTTTTCAGAATTTACAGTCTTTTTTTTGCGCGGTAGAATTTACAGTCAATTTGATCTTTTTTTGAATTACAGCCATTAGCTGGGCTGGGTGAACAAATAATGTAGCGTCCATGCGGCCCATTTATTTTATTTCCTAAAAAATTACAGGCCATTTGCACTTTCTCGAAATACACGATTTTGCTGGGCTGATTCTAATTATAATGTTGGGTTGGGCCAGCAATGTTATCAAAAAATAAAAAGGGGCTGAGCATTTTGTTATAAATATATTTATATAATAAGTGATATTATTATATTCGTCCTTAAATCTTACCAAGCTTTTGTACACAATCACTAGGATTTTCATGCCAAAACAATCCAGGATTTTATTTGTTAAGAAATTATTTTTATAAGTTAATAAGATGTGGGATATTGTTTTCTTACATATGTAAGTATCTGTTAAATATATGATGACAATAAAAATAATATATAATAACATATAAAATAATTTAAATATAGTTAGAAGGGAAACATAAGTTGGACCTGGCGTTCCTATTCTTATATAGAAAAATAGAACAGACCTCTGCCTTTTCTTCAAAAAAATACATAAATTGGGCTGCCAAAAATAAAACCTCGGATGGGAGGTCCATAGGCCGGTCGATACATGGCGGCCCTAAGAAAATACAAGCAGGCCTATGGACCTCCCATCCGAGGTCGTGGGCTGCACATGTTAAAAATGAAAGCCTAGACGGGGCAGCCCAAAACCACGTCCAACACTTGCCAAAACTTCGTCCCTCGTTTTCTCTGTGTTTCGCACACTCGACATTGTGTGGGCATTTTGACTGTGCACCATATGAAGATGTGCTATGCATGAATGTTGATCAGCATGATGTTAACTGGCTGGTAGTTCCATTTTCGACCATGAATAAAACTTCCAACATGATGTTAACCCTGTTTGAAAAGGCCGTGTTAATATAAATGCTCTGCCTCTGAAAGTTGCAGTTTCTTATCTGAAACTGAACTTGCAGTTTCTTATCTGAAACTGAAACTTGCAGTTTCTTCTCTGAGAATCACATTGTCTGCACTTTTATACTCCTATGAAACTACATTTTTAAGTGCTAAAAATAGATCTCTAGAATTCATAAAATACTTCATATGCTCAATACTGCAAATCTGAAATTCAAACGACATTCATATCTGAAAGTACTCTCAAAATACACAACACAAAACACAATTCACAACCTGCAAATACTGACAACCCTAAGCTCCTCCTGACAATTCACAACCTGCTCGACTATTGGGCTGGGGGGGGGCAGCCCCCTCCTATTCCTCGGCGGCAGACAACCGCCCCGTGAGACGATGTGAACAGCGAGGGAGACGATGGCGGGGAAGCGTCGTCGGGCCAACTGCTTTTCTCCTCTTGCAGTTGGGTTCGGTCGACGAAGACTCCACCGGCTCGCTCTGGCAGGACACCCTCACAAAAGGCACCCTGAAGATGCTCGATCCTTCAATCTCTGGTGGATGCTCCATCTGGGATCGATACTCCCACCATCGCTCCCTCACGATCGGATTCGGTGAATCTGTTTGCTCCATGGCCCAGAGGAGCAGCTCTATGTACTCCGGCGCGACTCCCTCCGGGAGTATCGCCGCCTTTTCGCTCTGTTGCAGATATTTGGCCATGGATGTCGCCGTCGCCGCTAGTTGGTCCTTGTTGTCAAACCAAGACTATATCTCCAACATCCTAGCTAGCTTCACAGGGTCGCCGTCTGCGATCCTCACGTATCGGGTGTACTCCTCCATCGATCTACTTCTCCACAGCACCTTCACTCGCCGGCGGTGGTTTTTAAATGGAAGAGGAGAGGAGCAGCGCTGGTTTTGGATTAGAACGGGAGAGGAGCGACATTGGTTTTGGACTGGAACAGGAGAGGAGGGGCGGTGGTTTTGAAATGGAAGAGGAGAGGAGCGGCACTGCATTTAGATTGGAACAGGAGAGGAGCGGCGGTGGTTTAAGAGGAGAAGAGCGGAAGAGCGGCGCTGGTCTTGGATGTATTTTTTTGTTGTTTTGCGTATTTTGGGTCAAAGTTTGACCACGTACTGTATTTGACAAGCAAAATGTGAATGCATGTCACCAAAAATTGTATCGTTTGGTTCGTATCTGAATGTACTTTCAAATTATATTATTTTTGCAACGTATAACATATATTTTATGTGCGAAAATCATGGTCAATTATGACCCAGAATAAAAGGGAGACTAGTTAATGTGGGGTCGCTTTCTTAATTGAAGGGTAAATTGATTTTGATTTTGATCCAGTCACAGTGCGTCGGCCCTCTCGTCCAATCCTAAATCGCTGCCGCACGCTCCTCTCCCTCTTCTCCATTGCAAAACCACCTCCTCTCCTCTCCATCATCTCCATTCCAAAACCACCGTCTCGCCTCTCCCTCTTCTGATCTTCTCCATTGCAAAACCACCTCCTCTCCTCTCCATCATCTCCATTCCAAAACCACCGTCTCGCCTCTCCCTCTTCTCTATTGCAAGACCACCGTCTCTCCTCCCATCTTCCAAAGCTAGCATCGGACCACTCAAAAGGACATCTATGGAGAGGATGCAGCAGCGAATCAGGCAGATCGCCACCGGCGACCAGGCAAAGTTAGCCAGGTTGAAGGAGATCCTTAGTTGGTTTGACAATGAGTGGGAGATTTCGAGGATGGTGCGGGCCATGTGGCAATGTATGCGAAAGAGCGAGACGGCGGCGACGAGGGTGGCGATGTACATGTACTCCTCGGCGGCAGTCACGCCGCAGTCCTCCGAGTTCATCGAGTATCTCCTCTGGGCGATGGAGCAGACAGATTCGCCCGAGGAGACAGTCAGGCGGAGGTGGTGGGCGTACAGGTCGAAGGTCGAGCACCCAAAGGATAACGAATCGATCGAGTATGGTGTGCCGTTCGTGAGGGTGCAGAGCCAGCCGGAGCCACAGGAGTATTCGTTCTCCCACCGCAAGAGGAGGCCGGATGGCGCGACGTCGCTTCCCTGCCGTTCTCCACGGTTCCCTCGATGCTCGCCTCATTTCAACGGCGGCGGTAGGGTTTAAGGTAAGCTTCGCACTAACCTATTCTTCCACCTGCTCATGCTTACAATCAGTGTGGCAGCTAATGAAAATCATGCTTACAATCAGTCTCCGAGTACTACGCCAATCACCCTAAAATAGCTCTGGACCTTTGGGTCAAAGTTGTGACACAGTGTACAAATAAAGAAAAATAGATTGGTGCTTCTTTCAGAAAAGAGTACTCCCTAGAAAACTGCCAATATAAGCTACTAGTATTTGGTTAGATGATTTGCTGCCGAGAAAGATCCGTCCAGAGAGAGCGCCACACATCCCACTGGTGGTGGTGGATGCCAATGCGTGCATGCAGCATGGTTGGTGTCGGTAATTTTTACTTGGCACACCTCGCACTCTGCATATATGCCGGTTCCATACGTACATTTGTGCAGTTCCACCAAAATGCAGCTGAATAACCCTATTTGCACAGATAATGAAAAAGTGTGATTACATTATAGTGGCACTAGTTGATGAAACACACAAAATAAAGAAGAAAATATTGCGATAGTATCATAGTATGCCATGCTGCGAGGGCGAGATGGGCCCTGCGACGCCTCATACGGTACGCCTCATACTGGACATCGTCCCAAGTCTCCCAGATACACCTTCTGCCAGAGATGAACATCAGTGTACAGCGGTAGTACAAGGAGGCGCCTTGAGACATTCAAATCTCTATTTTTGTACATATCAACTAAAATTAAGCACCCCAGTTTGCAGAACGCTTAAACATTAACAATGAGACTAGTTGATGAAACATACATTAACAAAGAGAAGCACTTTCTTTATCTACATTGGAAATGAAATGATAGAGATGACACTCGCTCTATTTTAACTGTATTATTACTTCATTTTATCAGTGACACTAGGGTCGAGCAGGTGGCAAACGAGGTGTACCGTGTGTCGCAAGGATGGAGGCCGGGGGGTGCTTAGACTGGGATGCTGAAGCTGGCTCTTTCAGTCACCAACATGGATGATTCAATTCATGGGACCTTTTGGTGCAGTTCACCTAAAATGAAGCAATGTCCTGTGAGCTAGCAGCTTCTTCTTCATTTTTTTAAGAGAAGGGCTCCAGCCCCGGTTCCATTTCCATTTCCATCAGAAAACGAAACCCACAGAGCTTCTTCTTCATTAGTTGCAATAAAATTGAGCAACATCAAGGTTGGTTGTGAAGCTCCTGGAATGCTCAACTATAATTTGGATATCATTTGTGTAGTTCAACTAAGATCGAGCGTGAAATGTATATCTCTGTTTGCACAAAAAAGGTGGAAAGGAGGGTGACTAACAAGTGATGAAGCATGCATCAAATGAAAAGAAGCATGTTCCTTATCTGAATGGCAATCCTACAAGGACAGTAGCAATTTCTAGAGCACTGGCATTGCTAGATATTAGTGTGGGCATTAGGATTAACTATGACAACCGTTAAATACGACATTACTTTGGGCACGGGAGAGTAGGCGGACCAGGACAGTTGCATTTCTAACGAAAAGAACCAACTTATCTTAATGGGAAATTTTAGCAGGACATGTAAAGAAGTGCCATTGATTCATAGTACTGGAGGCATTACATTGAAAACAACATTGGTTTAACGTGTCCTTACTTTTAACAGTGCGACTGCTACATTTTACCAGTGGCATTACATAAGAGTGGCTCGGGGCAACAAACATCAGAACGGGATATCTGGGTTGGTCCCATTTTTGTTCGGTATAGCCACCTTATACTGTGTGAGGGTAGCAAATCTAGTGCTAGACTTACTCTGTTGACTTGTCCCCCAGTCCCCACTTTCTTTCCTTTTTCAACCAATAGATCGGGTTTATATTGAGTTTGTACTGCGTTTCCCTTTATTTCCCTATTAGACCTAGAGACCAGCTGGATAGCCAGTCTCTGCTACTTTTCGCCCCCATTATTTCCTCTTTTGACCAAGTCCTAGATCCAGGTAACAAATCCTCCCCCACCCCCACCCCCTTTCTTCCTTGTTTGAACCAAGTAGTACTAGATTCGAGTGCATGAACTAGTTTTACCTCTTAAACGTAAAAAAATTAGGTGGTTTTCGAACAGCCGATCGATCCTATCTACGAGGAGGCCTGAGAAATAGTAAAAGATACAAATGCAGCGACGTCAGGAGCTTGGGAAGTAGAGCAAGGCTGGTTTCGAAGGAAGTTATACATGATGGTCGCCGGGATGTCGCTAGGTGGGCGGCGGGAGGCCGGATCTACCCACACTACGGCAGCGAGGAAGATGGGGTCGGAGGCCCTCCCTCGCCAGCGGTGCTTGGGAGAGAATGGCAAGGCAGGCTGATCGGGACGCACCCAACAGTGGGTAAGAGCCGTCGCAAAGGACGACCGCATGACCGTTGCACCTTCTGACCTTCCCCCGCGGAGAGGATCCGGCTGGATCTGTGACCAGCGGTGAGCAGAGAGAGAGAGAGAGAGAGAGAGTGTGTGGCCACCGCTGTCGTGTTTAGATCTGGAGAGGCCGAGACAGTGTGAAGAGAGCAACACTAGCAAGCAAGCACGGAGGTGTGACACCCAAAATTTTATTTGGCTTTTTCAAAACTTTTATTTGATTTGAGGGAGGTGATTTAAAATTTTCTTCTAAAGAACTCGCCCTCTCAAAATATTCTTTTTATGACAAGTGTTTTTTTTATTTGGATCCACCCAAGACTTGATTTTTGGCCTTGGAGGTTTGCCCTTTTTATTTGGACTCAAACCAAAGTGCCTTTCACTTGGAAAAATGTCTTTTGAAAATTCCTTTAAAAAGCCCTATGACTTTT
Source organism: Aegilops tauschii subsp. strangulata (assembly GCF_002575655.3). Classification (NCBI taxonomy): domain Eukaryota; kingdom Viridiplantae; phylum Streptophyta; class Magnoliopsida; order Poales; family Poaceae; genus Aegilops; species Aegilops tauschii. The sequence continues at coordinate 384,342,410 of NC_053039.3, read as the reverse complement.
GGAATGATCTTTTCCCACTTTCAAAAATCTCTCTTGCCATGACCCAAGTGGAAATCCACTCCCATAAACCTTTCCCCACCTTTGGATCAAAATATACCTCAAATCCAGCAAGTTGAACCTCTCCATATATTTATTTCCATTTATTTTCTTATCAAAAACAATTTCTGCCTTCTACCTTGGTCCTTGGAGGTTTACAAAGGAACTACCCTTTTTACTTTGAGTTTTGTCTCCAAACCAATTTCCCTATCTAGTCCTTTGAACCCTCAACCAAGATCCATGAAGATCCACTGGTCTTCAGTTCAAACTTTTCAAACTATACTTGCTGCAAGTTTGGACCAGATTTGCCAAATTTGATGAAATTCATTCAAATCCTTCTCCTAAAAATCTGAGAAAAATCAGGCAGCCTCTGGGTGCATTGAGAGGTCACCTCACCAAGTCCCAGCCCCGGGAAAATTTTTCTGCTTGCCAAATCATTTCATCGAACACCTGCTGGACACTGTTGCTATCAAGTTCAGTCAATTTCAGTTAATAGTGTCTGAAACCACTGTCGTTTTCTTCAGTGTTCGATCTCAATCTCGCCAGTACCCTGGTGTCGCCTTGCTCCCCGTCCCCTCCCCCTTGTTCCTGCGCCGCACGATCCCCTGGAGCCTTGCGGACGTCGGCGACGAGCAGGTGGTGGTGCGCCGCCCCGTGACCGACGGCAGCGGCGGCTTTGCGGCCGCCAGAGAGAGGCGCAGCGCAGACGGCGCCACCCAGCGCTTTCCAAGCCACCGGAGGCCGCCGCGTGGCCTTCCACTCCCCAATGCGCGCTGCCACCCTCATCGTGAACCGCTAGGCGCGGAGCGCGCTCTCTGCCGCCGCCGTGCCCGTACGGCCACCCCGCCGTGGACCGGCGCCATTACGCCAAGACCGACCAGGATTAGCGGGGGAACGGCACCAGTACACCTCACTGATGCTGCCTGGCCACTTAAGCTGCCTGCCACACCATCGCCTCGCCGTAATTGCTCGCTGGAGCGATCCCGTTCACGGCCACTCCCTCGAGCCGCCTATAAATAGAGGCCCCGAGCTCCACCTCAAACCCACACCACCTTTGCACACCTCCAGCACCACACCTAGCCACTGGGAGAGCCCCGAGGGAGTCTTCTTCCTCTACTCCGGCCGCTGCGACCCGCCACGGGATCCAGCTCGATTCACTCCCGTGCGGGCATCCCTAACCCCCAGCCCTTGCCAGAAGCTCTCTAGTGCATCCCTCCTTCTGACCCGCGCTTCAATTCGGAGTTTGCAGCACCCACCGGAGTTCTCCAGCATCGCCCGAGCCGCCGTCCGCCGGAGAAAGTGTCGCCGTCGACGTGGCGCTCTCCGTCGGTCGAGTCCACCACCCACCGACGCGGAAGGACACGCTGAAGCTCTTGGTACACTCCGATCTCCCTGCCTCGCCGTGATTCGACGCCGGCGACCACCGTAGCCTTCGGGCGCCGGCGAGGTGTTTAAACCTGACATGTGGACCCCCCACGTCAGCCTCTCTTTCTTTCCCCCAAATCGTTTTTTGTTGGCGCCTTCGGGCAAATACGTTTTCCCTTTGATCTGGCGCTTTTCTTTCCGAAGCGTTTTCTGTTTTCTCAGTTAAGTCCCTGGATCCTTTCTGTTTCATCACAGATTAGTCCCTGGACTAAAACACTTATAACTTTTTAATAAAAAGTGATTTTTGAGTGATTCTTTTTCTGACAGTCTTATATTTTTGTCTAGTTTTTTATAGTATTTATTTGGAAAATTTTTGGAACAACTTTTATGCACGCGTTGGTTTTCACGTTAGTATGCGTTTTCGCTATACCGTAGGTTCCGGAAGAGGTGACGGAGCCGCGAACTTCGCCGAGCTAGACTCCAACTTCTCCGAACCAGGCAAGCATGTTTGAACCTTTGATATGACGGGTGTTTTGCATGTTTGCTTGAATGGTTTGTGCATGACATATGAGTATCGGTGAGCATCTCGTTGCATGTAAGGCAACTATCCGTGTGCTCCAAAGTTACCGTGATCTCTGATGAGAGATGGCCCAGTCATGTGGTGACATGTAAGGCAGTGAGGTGGTATTGTTGTAGCATGCCAGCCTTATGTTATCCGATAAACTCCGACGTTAACGTGGACTGAGTCACGTTATCGTTCTTCCCCTTTCCGTGCCGCCACATGTTTTCTGCCAAGAATGCGGTTTAGTAAGTTGGTAACCTCTTTCCGTGTACACACCAAATAGAGGGGCCGGGATGAGGGTTCCATGGCCCTGGATTAAAGCCAGTCATCCGGTCAGGGGGCATGGGTGTTTCCGGTTGGGACCGAGAGGGGGGCACCCCTTAGAGCGCGCGTATATAAATTTGATCCCATGCTACGCGAGGTTGTAGCCTCCCCGTCTCAAGGTTTTTCTTGAACGTTGCTGAGGGTGATTCCTGGCTTCGGAATGTTGAATGGGTGTGTACTGGTTAGATGTGTTTCTTCCAAAATACCGTAAACGGAACTAGTCCCCGTGACTACTGAAATCCGTTGGCTGTGGTTAAAGTACAAACTCTGCAGAGTCAAATCCTTCCAAGTCATCGTATCCATGGTCAAGTAACGCGATCAGTGTATCCATGTCTGTGTCAAATCCTCATGGTATACTCTTTCCCCGGTAAATAAGCTTGAATGGTAAACTTGGTTGAACGTTATTCCTATGGATGGACTAACCCCTGTTGTTATCTCTTACCTAATTATTCTCTTGATATGATTTAAATTCTTGAGCTACTGAGATATTATGTTATGAAGCCCTTTATGTGATGTCGCTCAGACGTCCGACTGTGGCACTTTTTGTTATTTACTTTTGATATAAGCCCTTTATGTGATGTCGCTCAGACGTCCGACTGTGGCATGTTTGTTATTTACTTTTGATATAAGCCCTTTATGTGATGTCGCTCAGACGTCCGACTGTGGCACGCACTGTCCTTTATATTCTATTATAAGCCCTTTATGTGGTGTCGCCTTGATGCCCGACTGCGGCATGTTTGTTATTTCATGTATTTTCCTCTCGAGGAGTCATTCAGACACTCGTTTGGCCCTCAGTATTTACTTTGGGATTTCGGGAGGACTACCGCCCGATTTCTCTTTTATTTCCACGCAAATTTTTATCCCTCCGTCTGAGTGCACTTGTTAATCTGTTCATACGCATCATGTTTACAGTTGTTATATCTTATGTCCGAACTGTCTTGCGAGTACTTTCATAGTACTCACCTGGCTTGTTGATTTGGCCAGATGTTGATGAAGGCGATCTCATGGATGAAGAGTTTGATAGTGAGTCCAACGCCTAGAGGAATCCCAGTCAGTCCTGTGCGATCCTGGATATTGGTCACTTGTATCATATACGCTTCCGCCACCCACTATAAGTCTCCTCGAGCCTCACTTCGACGCTCGAAGAGCTGTTAGTTTTCAGGAGTCATATCACCCGCTTCGCGGTGATATATCCCCCACCGCTTACCTCGTGAGTCAGTAGATTGCCACCCTATCCGCCTTTATGTTTTATTGGCGTGTTTGTAATAAATTGTTGAGCAGTCTCCGCTCAACTTTGTATTATATTCAGTACTCCTGGTATTTTCTTCTGTGATCAAGATTTTGTCTACCAGTAAGAAGGAATTCTTCTCTACTGGTCCGTAAAAGGGATCGGTCTCTCAATAAATATTTTTATTGGAAAACCGGTCGTGACAAGCTTGGTATCAGAGCCAGGCTGACTGTAGGAAGCCACTAGGTGTGATCGCTAATCGGTTATTAGCGTCTTTTGTGCCTTTTCAGCATTTTGCAATTGTAGCTATTTTCTGTTAGTCATCATAAATTTATGACATGACTACTCAGAATTTTTGCCTACTTTTGTAGATGGCTGGCAGCAACTGCGAGACTCGGGTGTTCACTAACGTGCCCGAGGGGTTCGTCAAACTCCTCGTCTCCATCACCAAGCTCGCGATCGGGCCAGCGACTCGTCCGGAGTTCACGCTTTATCAGCACAAGCTCAGCGACGACGTGTCTATGCACCAGGCCGTGGTGCAATTCAAGGGAGGACGTTCTGCTTCTCGCCACTTCCGTTTTGTGGGAAGGGCCATGCCTACGGAGAGGCATGCCATGCAGATGGCGGCCCGTGAGGCGATAGCTCGCCTTCGGGACATCCTTCCTATGATGAAGACTCGTCGCTACCGCTATCTCCCATGCCATGTGCCATATACTTGTCACTATGCATTCGCCTGCCATAGGGGAGAGCGAGATGAAGCCATCGAGATGGTTGTGGAGTATCTCAAGGCTATGGAGGAGTCTTTCGACAACCTCGTGGACGATCTTGTGGCTGCCCGCATGGACTTAGTCCGGGGCGGTCCTGCCAGCAGGAAGGAGCTTCTCCACACGGCACCACCTCTGACATTCGTCTCATCCTCAGCATCTTATGCACCGGCCATTTTGGCCACTGCTCGCCGTCTGCCTACCACTGAGGAGTTCGATCGAGTCATCGCTCCTACTCCACTCAGAGCTGCACCGCCTGCCGCACCCGCACTGCCACCTGTCGCTCCCGCACCATCACCGCAGCGCAGTGCTACATGTCTGGAGCCCGCTAGAGAGGAGGTGGAGGTTGAATCTCCTGCACCGCTGAGTCTTGCCCTCGGCAAGGGAAAGGACATCGTCACCATCTCCGACTGAGAGCGCCGAGTAGCCGTGCGTTGTGTCTGCTTGTATGATGTGTTTTATCTGTACGTTAGTTTGTAGTAGTGGTGTACGCTGCTTTCCGGAGAGCTATGCTAGTCTTAATAACATGTCAGGAATGTGTACGCACATCCTGAGTGCTGTATCGTAGGTTCGCGTATCGCATGTAAGATTTGTGTTTAAGCAGTCTTTTCTCCAAGCAAAATCGTTTATGTTTTCTTGAAAAATCTTGAGGTCTTTTATATTTTTGCCTTTGCAAGATTTTCCGTGTGTCACACAGTTCTTCTTATGAGTTTTGCTAAACAATACCCCAGTGTGGAAAATGTCTCGTCCGTGGACTCGTTCCATGCCCAATCAGCCAGAAGAAGTTTATGGGACACAAACTAGCAACAACTTCACTCAGGGACAGTCTAGTCAACAGGACAGCGAGGCAGCCTTATCTCAAGTATGCCGCCTCTTAGAACAAAGCCAGCAACAGCACCAAGAGATGATGAATCACGTCATCAATATGGGAAACCACCGTGAGCCCTATCAACCACACTCCAAGTTGTCTGAGTTACAGAAGACTCGCCCTCCAACATTTGCTCACACTGATAGGCCACTTGAAGCCGATGATTGGCTTCGTGACATCGAGAGAAAGCTGATTATTGCTCAGTGCTCAGATCATGAGAAGGTGCTCTATGCACCTCACTACCTTACTGGAGCAGCTGCAGCATGGTGGGAGAACTTCCTACACATGCATCCCAGTGAACACAACATCACCTGGGAGGAGTTCAAGGAAGGCTTTCGTGGGGCACACATCCCCAGGAGCATCATAAAAATCAAGAAGAGAGAATTTGATGACCTCAAGCAAAGAGGCATGTCAGTGACAGAATACAACGGCCAGTTTACCCAGCTGTCTCGTTATGCCTACGACGAGCATATGACTGAGAACAAGAGGATGGAGAAATTCTTGGACGGCCTGGCACCGGCACTAAGATGCCAACTGGTTGTGCACACTTTCCCGGATTTTAAAACTCTGGTTGACAAGGCCATTATCTTGGAGAATGAGCGCCGTAGTCTGGAAGACATCCGTAAGCGAAAGAGGGACAAGACGACTCTTGCTCGCAACAACCGAAGCAGGACTGAGGTCCCGAGGACTGAAGCAAGGAAATCCACGACTACTGATCTAAGGCCAACCAGGCAGTTCCATTCAAGGGACAAGGACTTCACGCACCGTCCAGGGGTCACTTGCTATGCTTGTGGTGAAGAAGGGCACTATGCTAAACAGTGCCCAAAACCAAGGAACTCGGCCCCCAAGCCAAACAATGGTGGGAACAATCCAGCCCCCAAGCGCAACAATTTCAATCCCAATAACAACCACAGGAAGGGTCACTTGAACCATGTGACCAGGGAAGAAGCGCAGAATGCCCCAGACATCGTGCTCGGTACGTTCCCTGTCAACACAGTACCTGCCACGGTTTTGTTTGATTCTGGATCTTCCCATTCGTTCGTTTCGAAGAATTTTGTTTTGCAACATGGTTTTCCGATACTTCCCTTGGAAAAATCTATGATCATCAAGTCCCCCGGAAATAAGCAGATCGCTCAGAGCTACTGCCAAGGAGTGATCATTGAGTTCGAAGGATTACAGTTCCAAGCAAATCTTATCGTGTTGGAAAATAAAGGACTGGATGTCATTTTAGGGATGGACTGGTTGACCACCAACAAAGGATTTATTGACTGTTTCAATCGGACCGTGATTCTCACTCATCATCAAGGCAAGACAATAAAGGTTACAGCTCAAGAAAGACCACGGTCACGGCAACCAAAGCTGAACAAAGTGGACATTTCCGAATTGAGAAAAGTTCCAGTGGTGTGTGAGTTTCCTGACGTATTTCCTAAAGAACTACCAGGCATGCCACCAGACCGAGAGATAGAATTCAGCACTGAACTAGCACCTGGCACCGCTCCCATCTATAAGAAACCTTATAGAATGGCACCCTCAGAATTGGTAGAGTTGAAGAAGCAGATAAAAGAGTTATTGGACAAAGGATTTATTCGAGCCAGCTCCTCACCATGGGGTTCGCCAGTGTTATTCGCCAAGAAAAAGGATGGGATACTAAGATTGTGTATAGACTATCGAGCTCTCAATATGGTCACTATCAAAAACAAATATCCGATGCCACGGATAAATGATTTGTTTGACCAGCTCGCACAAGCCAAGGTGTTCTCAAAAATTGATTTGAGGTCGGGATATCATCAATTGAAAGTACGGATAGAAGATATCCCTAAGACAGCGTTCACTTCCAGATACGGATTATATGAGTTCACAGTGATGCCTTTTGGACTAACGAACGCCCCCGCATATTTCGTCCACCTCATGAACAAAATGTTCATGAAATTCATGGACAAATTTGTTGTGGTGTTCATTGACGATATTCTGGTTTACTAAAGGACACCAGAGGAGCATGCTGAGCATCTCAGAATTGTTCTGGGAGAATTAAGGAAACATCAGTTGTACGCCAAATTTAGCAAGTGTGAATTTTGGCTAAGGCAAGTTGGTTTCCTAGGCCATATATTAAACCAAGAAGGCGTAGCCGTAGACCCAGAGAAAGTCAAAGCCATACTTGACTGGAAGCCACCAGCCAACGTGACAGATGTGCGGAGTTTCCTGGGAATGGCCGGATATTACAGAAGATTTATTGAAGGATTCTCCACTGTGGCAAAACCAATGACACAGTTGCTCAAAAAGGACAAGAAATTCGTATGGATGGAAGCATGCGAGAAATGCTTCCAAGAACTCAAGAAGAAACTAACAACCGCACCGGTTTTAACTGTGCCAGACATACACAAGAGTTTTGAAGTGTATTGTGACGCATCCCGGAAGGGCCTCGGATGTGTCCTGATGCAAGATGGTAAAGTGGTCGCGTATGCTTCCAGGCAGCTACGGAAGCATGAAGAAAATTATCCAACTCATGACTTGGAATTAGCAGCAGTCATCCATGCACTCAAGGAGTGGAGGCACTTTCTGTTGGGAAATCGTTGTGAAATATATACGGACCATAAGAGCCTTAAATATATTTTCACACAGCCAGAGCTAAATTTACGCCAACGACGCTGGTTGGAATTGGTCAAGGACTATGACGTCGGCATTCACTACCATCCAGGGAAAGCAAACGTAGTGGCAGATGCCCTTAGTCGGAACCCCAGCCCGGACAACGACGGTCCACAAAACTTGAGGCCTGAGTTTCAGCAAGAGTTCGCTAGGCTCAACATGGTGTTAGTCTCTGAGGGCACCGTATCAAATCTGGAGATACAACCCGCCCTAGTGGAACAAATTAAGAAGGCTCAGCAAGGGCATCCCAGCATCGAGGGAATAAAGAGAAAGATGGGCCTTGGCAAAGCTTCAGAGTTCGTCACAGACAGTGAAGGAATATTATGGTACGGAGACAGACTTTGCGTACCTAACATTGAGGAACTCAAGCAACAAATCCTAACCGAGAGCCACACCGCTCCATACTCGATCCACCCTGGAGGAACCAAAATGTATAAAGACATTCAGGAAAGATTTTGGTGGCACAGTATGAAAAGGGATATAGACGCATTTATTGCTTGTTGCGATTCATGTCAGCGCATCAAGGCCGAGCATCAAAAGCCAGCAGGGCTACTCCAGCCAAATAGGATACCAGAGTGGAAATGGGATGAAATAGGAATGGACTTCATCGTCGGACTACCTCGATCACAACGCGGCAATGATGCCATATGGGTCATCACAGATAGGCTAACCAAGGTAGCCCATTTCATTCCCGTGAAGACAACCTACTCCACACAAAGGCTAGCCAAGCTTTATCTCTCCCGTATAGTCTGTCTGCATGGAGTCCCAAAGACTATACCGACCGAGGCACTCAATTTGTCTCTAAATTTTGGGGTCACTTACAACAAGCTCTGGGCACGCAACTAGCCTTCAGTACAGCATACCACCCTCAGACTGATGGACAGACGGAACGTGTGAACCAAATCCTAGAGGACATGCTGAGAGCCTGTGTGCTCACCTATGGATCCAGTTGGGAAGAAAGTTTGCCGTATGCCGAGTTTGCTTACAACAACAGTTACCAAGCCAGCTTACAAATGTCACCCTTTGAAGCATTGTACGGACGGATGTGTCGTACCCCGCTGAATTGGTCAGAAACAGGTGACAGTCGCATCTTCGGCCCAGACATGCTCAAGGAGGCCGAGGAGAAAGTTAAACAGATCAGAGACAGACTCAAGACAGCCCAAAGCCGACAAAAGAGCTATTACGATCAAAAACATCGTGAGGTTAGCTTTGAACCCGGTGATTTCGTATACCTTCGAGTGTCTCCTATGAGGGGTCTGCAACGGTTCAAAATTAAGGGGAAGCTAGCCCCAAGGTTTATTGGACCATTCTGCATAGTTGCGCGAAGAGGCACGGTAGCCTACAAACTAGACCTACCCAAGGAGCTGTCAGACGTCCATGACGTGTTTCACGTCTCACAGTTGAGGAAATGTGTGAACAACCTGGAGAGGCATGTATCCCACGAAGTCATTGATATGCAACCAGACCTCACCTACAGAGAGCGGCCAGTAAAGATTTTGGAAGAGTCGGAAAGGAGGACCCGTCAGAAAACGACAAAAATTTTCAAAGTCCAGTGGAGCAACCACACCGAGGATGAAGCTACATGGGAGAGAGAAGATTTTCTTCAGGCAGAGTATCCATATCTATTTGAGGATCAGCAGTAATCTCGAGGACGAGATTTTTCCTAAGGGGGTAGGTGTTGTGACACCCAAAATTTTATTTGGCTTTTTCAAAACTTTTATTTGATTTGAGGGAGGTGATTTAAATTTTTCTTCTAAAGAACTCTCCCTCTCAAAATATTCTTTTTATGACAAGTGTTTTTTTTATTTGGATCCACCCAAGACTTGATTTTTGGCCTTGGAGGTTTGCCCTTTTTATTTGGACTCAAACCAAAGTGCCTTTCACTTGGAAAAATGTCTTTTGAAAATTCCTTTAAAAAGCCCTATGACTTTTGGAATGGTCTTTTCCCACTTTCAAAAATATCTCTTGCCATGACCCAAGTGGAAATCCACTCCCATAAACCTTTCCCCACCTTTGGATCAAAATATACCTCAAATCCAGCAAGTTGAACCTCTCCATATATTTATTTCCATTTATTTTCTTATCAAAAACAATTTCTGCCTTCTACCTTGGTCCTTGGAGGTTTACAAAGGAACTACCCTTTTTACTTTGAGTTTTGTCTCCAAACCAATTTCCCTAGCTAGTCCTTTGAACCCTCAACCAAGATCCATGAAGATCCACTGGTCTTCAGTTCAAACTTTTCAAACTATACTTGCTGCAAGTTTGGAACAGATTTGCCAAATTTGATGAAATTCATTCAAATCCTTCTCCTAAAAATCTGAGAAAAATCAGGCAGCCTCTGGGTGCATTGAGAGGTCACCTCACCATGTCCCAGCCCCAGGAAAATTTTTCTGCTTGCCAAATCATTTCATCGAACACCTGCTGGACACTGTTGCTATCAAGTTCAGTCAAGTTCAGTTAACAGTGTCTGAAACCACTATCGTTTTCTTCAGTGTTCGATCTCAATCTCGCCAGTACCCTGGTGTCGCCTTGCTCCCCGTCCCCTCCCCCTTGTTCCTGCGCCGCACGATCCCCTGGAGCCTTGCGGACGTCGGCGACGAGCAGGTGGTGGTGCGCCGCCCCGTGACCGACGGCAGCAGCGGCTTTGCGGCCGCCAGAGAGAGGCGCAGCGCAAACGGCGCCACCCAGCGCCGCCCAAGCCACCGGAGGCCGCCGCATGGCCTTCCACTCCCCAATGCGCGCTGCCACCCTCATCGTGAACCGCTAGGCGCGGAGCACGCTCTCTGCCGCCGCCGTGCCCGTACGGCTACCCCGCCGTGGACCGGCGCCATTACGCCAAGACCGACCAGGATTAGCGGGGGAACGGCACCAGTACACCTCACTGATGCTGCCTGGCCACTTAAGCTCCCTGCCACACCATCACCTCGCCGTAATTGCTCACCGGAGCGATCCCGTTCACGGCCACTCCCTCGAGCCGCCTATAAATAGAGGCCCCGAGCTCCACCTCAAACCCACACCACCTCTGCACACCTCGAGCACCACACCTAGCCACTGGGAGAGCCCCGAGGGAGTCTTCTTCCTCAACTCCGGCCGCCGCGACCCGCCACGGGATCCAGCTCGATTCACTCCCGTGCGGGCATCCCTAACCCCCAGCCCTTGCCAGTAGCTCTCTAGTGCATCCCTCCTTCTGACCCGCGCTTCAATTCGGAGTTTGCAGCACCCACCGGAGTTCTCCACCATCGCCCGAGCCGCCGTCCGCCGGAGAAAGTGTTGCCGTCGACGTGGTGCTCTCCGTCGGTCGAGTCCACCACCCACCGATGCGGAAGGACACGCTGAAGCTCTTGGTACACTCCGATCTCCCTGCCTCGTCGTGATTCGACGCCGGCGACCACCGCAGCCTTCGGGCGCCGGCGAGGTGTTTAAACCTGACATGTGGACCCCCCACGTCAGCCTCTCTTTCTTTTCCCCCGAAGCGTTTTCTGTTGGCGCCTTCGGGCAAATACGTTTTCCCTTTGAGCTGGCACGTTTCTTTCCGAAGCGTTTTCTGTTTTCTCAGTTAAGTCCCTGGATCCTTTCTGTTTCATCACAGATTAGTCCCTGGACTAAAACACTTATAACTTTTTAATAAAAAGTGATTTTTGAGTGATTCTTTTTCTGACAGTCTTATATTTTTTCTAGTATTTATTTGGAAAATTTTTGGAACAACTTTTATGCACGCGTTGGTTTTCACGTTAGTATGCGTTTTCGCTATACCATAGGTTTCGGAAGAGGTGACGGAGCCGCGAACTTCGCCGAGCTAGACTCCGACTTCTCCGAACCAGGCAAGCATGTTTGAACCTTTGATATGACGGGTGTTTTGCATGTTTGCTTGAATGGTTTGTGCATGACATATGAGTATCGGTGAGCATCTCGTTGCATGTAAGGCAACTATCCGTGTGCTCCAAAGTTACCGTGATCTCTGATGAGAGATGGCCCAATCATGTGGTGACATGTAAGGCAGTGAGGTGGTATTGTTGTAGCATGCCAGCCTTATGTTATCCGATAAACTCCGACGTTAACGTGGACTGAGTCACATTATCGTTCTTCCCCTTTCCGTGCCGCCACATGTTTTCTGCCAAGAATGCGGTTTAGTAAGTTGGTAACCTCTTTCCGTGTACACACCAAATAGAGGGGCCGGGATGAGGGTTCCATGGCCCTGGATTAAAGCCAGTCATCCGGTCAGGGGGCATGGGTGTTTCCGGTTGGGACCGAGAGGGGGGCACCCCTTAGAGCGCGCGTATATAAATTTGATCCCATGCTACGCGAGGTTGTAGCCTCCCCGTCTCAAGTTTTTTCTTGAACGTTGCCGAGGGTGATTCCTGGCTTCGGAATGTTGAATGGGTGTGTACTGGTTAGATGTGTTTCTTCCAAAATACCGTAAACGGAACTAGTCCCCGTGACTACTGAAATCCGTTGGCTGTGGTTAAAGTACAAACTCTGCAGAGTCAAATCCTTCCAAGTCATCGTATCCATGGTCAAGTAACGCGATCAGTGTATCCATGTCTGTGTCAAATCCTCATGGTATACTCTTTCCCCAGTAAATAAGCTTGAATGGTAAACTTGGTTGAACGTTATTCCTATGGATGGACTAACCCCTGTTGTTATCTCTTACCTAATTATTCCCTTGATATGATTTAAATTCTTGAGCTACTGAGATATTATGTTATGAAGCCCTTTATGTGATGTCGCTCAGACGTCCGACTGTGGCACTTTTTGTTATTTACTTTTGATATAAGCCCTTTATGTGATGTCGCTCAGACGTCCGACTGTGGCATGTTTGTTATTTACTTTTGATATAAGCCCCTTATGTGATGTCGCTCAGACGTCCGACTGTGGCACGCACTGTCCTTTATATTCTATTATAAGCCCTTTATGTGGTGTCGCCTTGACGCCCGACTGCGGCATGTTTGTTATTTCATGTATTTTCCTCTCGAGGAGTCATTCAGACACTCGTTTGGCCCTCAGTATTTACTTTGGGATTTCGGGAGGACTACCGCCCGATTTCTCTTTTATTTCCACGCAAATTTTTATCCCTCTGTCTGAGTGCACTTGTTAATCTGTTCATACACATCATGTTTACATTTGTTATATCCTATGTCCGAACTGTCTTGCGAGTACTTTCATAGTACTCACCTGGCTTGTTGATTTGGCCAGATGCTGACGAAGGCGATCTCATGGATGAAGAGTTTGATAGTGAGTCCGACGCCTAGAGGAATCTCAGTCAGTCCTGTGCGATCCTGGATATTGGTCACTTGTATCATATACGCTTCCGCCACCCGCTATAAGTCTCCTCGAGCCTCACTTCGACGCTCGAAGAGCTGTTAGTTTTCAGGAGTCATATCACCCGCTTCGCGGTGATATATTCCCCACTGCTTTCCTCGTGAGTCAGTAGATTGCCACCCTATCCGCCTTTATGTTTTATTGGCGTGCTTGTAATAAATTGTTGAGCAGTCTCCGCTCAACTTTGTATTATATTGAGTACTCCTGGTATTTTCTTCTGTGATCAAGATTTTGTCTACCAGTAAGAAGGAATTCTTCTCTACTGGTCCGTAAAAGGGATCGGTCTCTCAAGAAATATTTTTATTGGAAAACCGGTCATGACAGGAGGCTCCTGCCTATATAGTGGAGTAGTACTAGTTTTCTTTTGTCTACCGGCGCCGGCTTGACCTCGTCAATGACTGTCGAGAAGTCTTCATGTACGTGGCCCGGAGGCACAGTTGTCGTCATTTTGATCTGAAGCGCCGGATTATAACATATAACACGAAGAAATGCCACATGACAAGAAATCATAACCTCAATGCCCAAAGGAGACAACATGAATCCCGACGGACAAACTAGACGAGGAACAAAGCTCAAATTAAAGATAAACTCATAGAAAAGGGGTCCGTCGATAGATGTCCTAATTAACATAGCCGGCTTGACCTAGATGGCAGCCGAGTAGTCACTGTTCGTGCATGTGCCCCCAATGACTAGCCCAACTCAGTTGTCGCTGTTTAACCCTCGCAGTGATCCGAAGCACATGACACCTAATTTTGCGAGATGACAAGAAACCTTATTTTAGATTTCTCACCACAACTACAGCCATGTACAACACAACCTACACGATATGTACACGATAGCCAATCCAGGCGTGTCTGCTGGAGTCTGGTCACATGCATGGACGAACTGATCTTCCGTGTCTTGCAGGGATCGTCCAGGCACCAACGTAGTACAACACTTCTCTAGTACTATCGCTCGTCTCCCTCTTCTATTAAGTCACCCGACTTGCGGGGCCGGGGAGTGTGCCTATGGTCGGTTCTCAATTGCCGTCCCACATGTGTGTGCAAACGGAATATGACGCGCGTTCCATTCGGAGAGCTGCGTGCCAGACCGACCGACCGTCAGGGGTGCGACGCAAACGCGACGGGCGTGCTATATACTCCGTACATGTGTACCGCCGTTTTCTAGACGCTTTGCTCCATGGCGCAGGCGCAATCCATGGATACAAAATTAGTATACTGTATACTATTTAAAAGTCGAGGGCGGGGCTCTTCCTGCGCGGTAGGCGACGGGGCAGTTCTGCCTAGTCGGTTCGACAGAGACGCGAGAAGACGAGGGAGTAGGCTGCTGAAAACGTAGGGCTGTGTGATTTGACAACGGGTTACTGCTGGACAGGTGAGGCCCCGTGATTTGACTTGCCATTATCATTTTAACTGCGGCGCTACGACCGGCGTGAGTCTCCCGATTCCTGACCACCTCCATACAGGTGCCTCTCCCAATGCTCCACCATGTAGTAGAGGCTGGCTCTTGCATGAGAGCCCACTTCTCCACTTTTTCCTTGCCTCTCTTTCCTCCACATATGCAAAAATGCCATGTAAAGCGCACTATTGTACTTACTTTTACTTGCTCCTACAGGTGCTTAAGCTTGCCACATAGGCATAAAGTCTGATGTGGCAAGTTAATCAAGAAGAGAGAGACTAGTTTGGTAACCCAAGGAAGAAACGATGCTAAGCGCGTGTACCTAGGTGAAAAAACAATTTTGAGTCTATAGCTGATTAAATGAAGCAAACTTAGCAACGCCATTTCATTGGAAGAGGTCACAACTTGGCAAATGCAATAAATACTAGTACTCCCTGTGTCCCATAATATAAGAACGTTTTTGGCACTACACTAGTGTCAAAGACGTTCTTATATTATGGGACGGAGGGAGTACGAAGAAAGAGATAGAGAAGAGTAAAAAAAATACACTTATAGCCAACCTTATAGCCAACCTTGTTGTAGTATGAGTGACTAAGTGATGACTATGTATGACATGCCAACATCAGATAGCCTAACACACCGTGTTAAATCTCCAAGGGCGCGACCGCGCGAGCGACGCGACGGTCGTGGTAGGCGTGACCATGATACGGGCTGCTGGCAGCCCTTGGATCTGAGATCAAACGGTCGCATGCTAAGTTGCTAAAAATTTGCAGAATAACCCTCCAGGATAGGATATTCACCCATAGGTCTAGAATCACGCCATGCAACCGTTCGATCTCAGATCCAAGGGATCTCGGAAGCCCGTATCATGGGAGAATGGAAAGCCACTACCCTGCCGTTCGCACGCTGGCAGTTCGCTCCTAATCGTCCCCGCACGTCCTTCAATACTACGGTGGTTCGCTCCTAGTCGTCCTATCCATTCACATTACGTCAGTTCCACTAATCCTAACCCTCCTCCCAAATCCACGGCGTCCCAAATCTCCACGATTGGCGGTGAGTACAAGGTTAGAACCATCACCGATGATGAGTTCGACGTCATCTACACCCGTTCTTCCGCGACGGTGAAAGGATGCCTTTCTCGCTTCAGACGCATGTTCGAAGACTTAGATGCTGAGTCGGTTGCTGGGCTAGATGTTGAGTACACCACAGTCCTGGGACGAGAGAAGGATCTAAAGGACGAAGAGAGGAAGAAGCCCGCCGTGATCCAGGTTTGCGTGCATGACTTATGCTTGGTCTACCACATATGCCATGCCGACGTTGAGTGCCAGGATTTTAAGGACGTCCTCGAGAGCAACCTAGTCAAATTCGTTACTGTAGACTTTGGTAACGACAAAGAAGTCCTGCGTCGGATAGGCCTCGTTGTAGGCAACACCTTCGACCTCTAGAAGAATCGGCTGGTGTCCTCTCGTCAGCCTTCAATGCTGACCCTGGCAGGAGCCATGGTTCATCCTTCGTACGGTAAACTGGAGAAACCTCCATACACGTTTCATCGTCATGCATGGCAGCGGAATGTACTAGATATAGACCACATCCACTACGCTGCAATGGATGGCTACCTTTGCTTCAATATCTACAAGGGTTGGATGAAGAGCAACAACCAAGTGTGTGGTTCAAGCAAAGAAGTATCGGCCAAGAGGAAGAGGGACAAGGAAGAAGTCGAGGACGTGGACGAGGACTCCGAGTAAGGTGGCAGTGTCGTTGCTCATGGTGGTTCTAATGCAGTGTCTACCGGAATAGTTGCAAAGTTTAATTTCAGGTGTGCTTAATTTAATTTGAGGGGTGTGTTGTGCTGAGCCCCCAGCAGAACTATGTTATGTTTCTTCTCGTTACTTTAACTCTTCAGTACGTTCATACTAGTATTTCTTACATTTCATCTTTTAGTTGGTATAGTACTACCACTCGTTTCTTCACATTATATATGTACAATATATATGGCCAACATCATATAGCCAGCAGTTTAGTTGTCAAAGAATTTCAGGGTGCTTAGTTTTGTCAAAGAATTCCAGGATGCTTAGAGGGTGCTTGGATCCAAGGGACTTATTTTAGTCTGACTAAAAATAGTCTCTTTAAGAGGCTAAAGTTCCAAGCACCCCTGACTAAAGAGGGGCTAAAACTAGTCTTGAGACTAAATTTTTTTAGTCAGGGGTACCCCTACTAAAATGTGGATTAGTCCTCTCTCTACGCATTTAACTCATCTCCTTTAACACAGGCGAGTTCTGGATTGGAGGGTTTGGAGGATAATAAATGCTCATTATCTTGATTTTAGCCTTTTTAGTATTTGGATCCAAGCATGGGTGAGGCTAGCATGTTTTAGTCCCACTACTTTTAGTCATGGGACTAAAACGTATCCAAGCACCCTCTTAGTTTTATTTGAGGGGTGGGTTGTGTTGCACACCATTATTGTGACTAGCCTTTTTAATAGTACTATATGCATAATTTGGCGACGAGCACTCTCTATATGTACCACCTTTTTTTTTAATTTCAAGTTTTGCTCCATGGCGCAATCCATCGATACTACTGCTATACAAAAGTATACATTTTTTAAAAGGCTAGAGGGCGGGGCAGTCTAGCTTGGTCGGTTTCACGAGAGGCGGGGGCCTTTGTGATTTGACGGCTCATTACTGCTGGAAGGCGGGGCCTTGTGATTTGACTGCTCGTATAAATGCGCTGATGACCTGATCGAGGAGGAGCAAAGAACCGTGCGGTATACTCAAGTTTTCCACTGGAGTAGTACTGCGACGGAGGAGCACGAAACACGGCAGCCCAGTGCCATATGGTGATAAAAAATGATCTAATTTGCTAGTCATCTCATTGTTAGCATTGTTCTATTCATTCCTTCAAAAAAAAACCATTGTTCTATTCATGCCTCGCAGAGAACGTGACACGTGCAGCGAAACACCTGAAGCAAAAGATGAAACACAGGAGCAAAAGAAGAAGGAAGATTATCACCCCAAATGATCTAATTCGCCGCGGAGTCGTAACTGCTTCTTCATCGCCTCCACGACCTCCATCTCCTTGCGCGTCTCCTCCGCCATCTTCTTCATTCTGTCCATGTCGCGGGATTTCTCGACGCGAGCCTTCATCATCTGTTCCACGGCCGCATTACGTACCTTGACAGCAGCCGGGTGCTCGATGCGGAGCTTCACCAACTCCTCCTTCTGTTCCATGACGAGGGCCTGCAGCATCTTCATCGAGGAACTACTATTCTCATGCAGCTTCTTCCAGCCGGCGTTCTTCTCCTTCAACAGGTCGATCTCATGGCAGAGCTTCACCTTGTCCTCCTGAAGTTGCAGGATTTCGCCGGTCGCCTTCTTCTCTGAGGCAATGCTCTTCTTCAGCAGCATCACCAAGCCGGCGGTCAACTCCCCCTGCTGATTGAGCTCAGCGGGCATGTCGTCGAGGCTCTCCTTCAGCAACTCATCAAGCCTTGGATGAACTCCTTCTGCTTATTGAGCTGACCGGGCATGCCGTCGAGGGATAACGACTCCAGCTCCGCCGGCTCGGCATGTTCGCCTCCGCGGCTAGGGCGCTCTTGGGAGCCATCGCCTGCCCGTGAGAGATCTTTCGAGGTCTCTGCGTGGCGGCGAGCCCTCTCTTTTTTTTCGCAGCCTTGGTTGCCGCTCCCTTGTTACGAGTAGTTCTCGACCTAGAGCTCTGCTCACCGGCCATGGCAACGACGGACGAAGAAGAAGCACTTATGAGGAGGAAAGGTAGAGTAATTTTCGGTTAGGTAGTTCCCCTTTTTATAACCTAAGTACTAGCACTAGTACTAATACCTGCATAGAGGGAACACGTTCAGGTTCGGTACGTACTAGTAGGTGTGAGCAGGCTTTCGAATGTGATGGGAACAAGGTAAAGATTAATTGATGGTTTTGGTTTCGAGGCCCGAAACGACTCCCGATGAGTTTAGCGGAACATAAATTTCAAGTACTACACTGCTCAAATGCATAAATATTATGTTACTGTCAAAAATTGGCACAAAATACGAAGGAGACCAATGGTAGTACTACTAGCAACCCACGATTTAACTACTCGCATGCGCGCAGTGGAGTAATAATGTCTTTCTTCCGCCCTCACGTCCACTCAATTTGCATGCGCTGTATTAATTGACCATCAATGAAGTGAACGACTTTACACGCGTCAAATTATCACATGGGGTGGATCTTGGTACAAAATTGCGTCCGCCCGTGTACCCGCGTGTGCGTGCGAGGGAATGAGTGCGTGCGTGGCGTGCGTGCACATCTTCGCTTCGTGCATGTACCGCCAGTATGGCTCAGGGAGGACGAGTACATTCTTCTGGAACCAGCAGCACGTCACTGTGATCAATCCACGCAAGGAGTTCGCGACAACGCCTCCACATGTGCCACGTGGCTTCATGAACTCTAAGAGAGACACTGTGTAGCGTGCCATTGGTATTCTAATTTACGTGTTTTGCACATACTCGAGTACTAGTAAGGTACACGTGCATTGCACGCATCGGATTTTGCAACCAAATTATGAATAAATACCACACTATAGCATGTAAGCTCTGAGTCATATATGCCTGATGTAGCCCTTCGTTTAATTCTTATAGTTCATCTCATTCAAAATCAATTAGTTTTTATAAAAAAGCTAAGAACGCGGGAATAGGAAAAACATGGGATTATAGTGGAATGTCGTCTTGAATCCTACAGGATTGTACGAGTGTTTGATTGTGCATATAAAAAACGCAGAATTCTTTCAAAGAGGTTTGAATGGATGGGATGTTTCCTATGAAATCTAGTGCAAATGAATCATATGGAAAAATTCCTATGGTTTAATATCCTACGAATCAAACAACTAAGATAGGAAAAATTCCTAATGATTAGAATCCTCCAAAATTCCTTTGAGAATCCTTTGAATCAAAGAAGCCCTTAATCTATTTTATGATTCATGGAATTGTGCGTTGTAAAGCATAAAGTAAAAACAAATAATGGCAATTCAACTAGAAAAAAGTTTGGGCAGTTATGATACGGAAGATTCTAGAACAAAAGAGAACCACTGTTGTTTTGAGGTTTGTGCATTATGCTTAAGTTCAACCATGGAGTCTGCTAGATTGTACATGTGGCAAAATCCGGTGGGGGCTAGAAGATGGTGCGAGGGGCCGAGTGGAGGGAGACTATGAAGGAATGCACAAGTGCGAGATCGATATTTAGAGAGAGGGGGCGAACACGTGCGCTGTTGCGCGCAGTGGCGGAGCCATGAAAAATAAATGAGCTAGGGGGCCAAGCATTGCTAATCCTTTACGAGGAGAGTCAATTCATGAACTTAAACCATTTTTAGCAGCAATTTTCTAATGATCACATTCATATTAGCCTCGATATATAGTGATGTTAGGGGGGGAGGGGGGCAGGGCCCTTACTGCCCCTGTCTTCGCCATTGTGCACGCGTCTGAGAGATGAAGCGGAAGGCATGGATGATGAGAGGGGGACGTTGGATATATAATTAATGTGGGTGTATTAGCTATATATGTTAATCCTATATAGAGAGGTATAGATTGATCGATGTGGACGTGGGAAAGAGGGTGAGACCTCACTGGATATATCGATTGATCGGTTTGTGTGGAAAACTATGAAAGACCTAGCTATATACACACATACATAGAGGAACATCGATCGTTGCGCATGCACGCGTGAGAGATAAAGAATGCCCGATATGATGGAGAGGGGGATGTGTGTGGGTGTGTGCCTTCATGGGAGACCGACCTGAAGAAAAAGATGGCATGCGTGCGATGGATAATGCCGACTGGTAGTGTGTGTGCATGCATGCACGAGAGAAAGTTAGTGGTACAATTATAAAGAGAAGACTACTGTGTGGGTGTAAAAGAATAGGTGAGGTCATAATCAATGTAAAGTTGAATTCAAATATTTGAATAAGAGATCCTGATGTTTGAAACCCATGCATGCATGAATATAACGGAGATCTGCGCGGTGTTGTTTCGAAACGAGCATGTTGTAATGTATACACATTGAACAAGGTCAGACTGATTTGAATTTGAGATACCGATGGCAGACATCATTTGGCCATGTCGCATCCGTGCATGGACACACTATTCTAATTGGAGATGATGGGCGGCTTTCGCATCACATATCTATATCTATACCCCTATATATATTATATTTTATATTTTTTATATTGTGTGCGGGTAACTTTAACTTTGAAAGATGGTCGTTGGATGAGGCGAATCCGATGGTCCAAAGATGGCAAATTTGAGCACTACTGGCCGTTGGATATCATCTAGATTCCACCATTTTCGCCACATGTATAATCTAGAAGACTCCATGGTTGAACTTAAGCATAATGCACAAACATCAAAACACAAGCACTTCTTATTTGTTCTAGAATCTTCCGTATCAGAATTGCCCAAATGTTTTTCTACATGATTTGCCATTATTTGTTTTTACTTTATGTCTTACGACGCACAATTCCATGAATCTTAAAATAGATTAGCTTTCTTATAAAAACTAGATGATTTTGAATGAAATGAACTATAAGAATTAAACGAACATCTACATCATGCATATATGACTCAAAGGTTGCATGCTATAATGTGGTATTTATTCATAATTTGGTTGCCAAATCTCATGCGTGCAATGCACGTGTACCTTACTCTAGTCTAAATGGTGTTTGTGTGTGTGTTGTGCGTGTTGAGGTGCAAATTGTCTTTTTTTGGGTACACGTTAAGCTTGTTCTTCTGAAATTTCAAGTCGCGCCTTGTTATGCCGAAAATTCAAGCTAGCGTATCTGTCTATCGTGCTGCGAAACTCCCGCCTCTTCAACCCGCACCTTGTTAGCCCGAAATATTTAAGATATATCTTTGTCTCGTTGTGCTCCGACAACTCCCTCCATCTCAACCCGCGCCTTGCTATTCCGAAATTACAACGCGTGCGAAAACTTCCACCTCCTGTAAAATCCCGACACGCGAAATGCCCGTGGTACCCCTGAACCGAAAGAACCGCCTCAAATCATTGGGGGTACTTTCGTAACTTACCCCACATTTCGGACAAGCGCGTCTCTAAGCCATGGTTCCGCACTGCCATCCCATCCGCCCACCCATTCGTACACCGAGGCCGCGAAAACCCGCGATGAAACCCCACACCCTGCTCCGCCCGCCACCCAACCGGAGCCTCTTCCCCGACAACGTCGTCCACAGCAACACCTCGACGTCCCTCATCCACCGTACCGGATGAGGATCCATCGTCGAGCTCATCGTCCCGCCGGTTCAGCCACCCCGTCCTCCACCTCCAAGGAGCTGCCCCGACGTTCCCCTCGTCTTTTGCGCCACCTCCATTCCCACACCGCCGTCTTCACCTGCTCCACCGGAAGAGCATCATCATCACCGTTTCCTCGGATGAAGCTGCGGCCTAATCGGCACCACCAAAGAGGTTGTACACTAATCGCTGCATTTTCTTCTTGATTCGATCTCACGATGCTGCCGGCGCTCGGTCCCGAGCCGACACGGCGCGGCTCCATCCACGGCGGCGTCGCCAGTCACTTCCTCCACGGCGTCGCTCCCTCGGCGGCGACGTCCACATCAATAGGAGCTGCTGCTGCTTTAGCTCTCGCTCGCGCTGCTGCTCTGCTCTTGCTCTCGGCCCCCTGCCTGGTCTGCTCTTGCTATTGCTCTTGCTCGCGCTACTGCTCTCGCTCTTGCTCTTGCTTGCGATGCTGCTCTGATTTAGCTACACTTCAGTCGACTGAATCAACTTTTGGGTCAGTCAATTTTCAGGGGGTGGGGGGGGGCTCGCCGGGGTGAAGGAAGAACCAGCCGCAGCGGGGAGGGGGCTCCCCGGAGAGGTACCCCACTATCTATCTTAGGGTTCAAGATGGGGGCGGTGGTCGCCGGCGGTGGCGGGGCGTTGGCGGGGCGGTGGCGTGGGGATCGCCGGAGAAAAAGCTCGGCATAGGGGGGCCTAGAGGGATGGCCGGGGCGGCGGCGGACCGGCGGTGGGGAGTGTTTTCGGGGCGGGTGGGGCGGCGCACCGCCGGCCGCGGTTGGCGAGGGGCTGCTGTTTGGCCGGTGGTGGCTGGCGGCTCAGGGGGGTGGAGGTTGAAGATGAACCGCAGGCCCTTGATTTCGTATCCAACGGCTGCAAAATCGACTGACCAGAGATGAAAAAGTCAGTCGACCGACGTGTAGCCTCACCTTGCTAGTGCGTTCAGTTTCGACAGCAAAATTCAGTTTCGACAGTTAAGTTCAGTTTTGACAGTTAAGTTCAGTTTCAACAGTTAAATTCAGTTTTGACAGTTAAGTTCAGAGATGAGCGGCTGATGTATTTTACATCTAGCACTTTGTGGTTATGTATTTTACGTCATGTATTGGAGATGCTATTAGAATTCCACTCAGGTTAACGTTGTTCGTTGTCTCTCTTGTCCTGCTTCAGCCTCGGCGTCATACAACTCACCGGAGCTGCTCCAACGACGAAACCCTCCATCACAGTAGAGCAGTACCTCGGGCTCCATCTCCAGACGCCTAAGATCTTCTTCCCCTCCTCCGACAGCCAAGTCAGCCGGAGCATCCTCACCGGCCAACCCAATCACGCTGAGATCAACATGGCTTCGCCAAAGAGGTTGTACATTTGTTGCATCTCTTTTTTACTCTACATGTTATATATATTGTCCACTGACCACTCGTAGTAATGGGAAATACGATTATTTTATCCTACTATATGACAAGCAGTGAGGTACCAGGCAACTTAGCTACCCGTGATGGACTCTCTTGAACGCCATCATTATTTATCTCTGCGCGTTTGAGCTGTGCATTTGTCGATGGGCCTGGGAGTTGAGCTAGTATGGCAGTGGCCTGGGTCCAAAGTAATAGAAGTAGCACAAAAACATTTTTTTAGTGTAGGATTTTCCTTGCTCAAGCCTGCCTACTAGAATCGCCAGTGCTTGAAAGGAAAAGTGAATGAAGAACATCGGAATTGGAAAGTTTCCTATGGTACTACTTTTCATGAATTTGGTGCAAAGGAATGGAGCAAAGGAAAACTGTAGGATTTGTTCCTTTAGTGTCTCCTTGAAAGAAAAACCGTAGGAATTCTAATTTCCACTTCTCCTCCTTTTCATATTCCTATTCATCAATCACAAGACTAAGAGATAGTAGCATAATAGAATTATAACCGTACATTTTCTTGTGGTTTGACTTAATCTCACCATGCTTTTTTGCATCCTGTGATCTTCCAATTGTTGTGAATCAAACACCCAGATTGGCAGAAATCCTGTGTTTTTAAATTCTCTGTTTTGCACGTGCATTCCTATCCTATTCCTGTCTATTTCCTATCCCTGCATTGTTAGAATCCTCAAATTCAAACAAGCCCTTACTCAATTACTTCTGTTACAGATATGTGTCAAAGAAAACCTTGTGTGGTTTGTCCTGCTCCTGCGGCGCTGTGTTCCACCCCAGCTCAGCTGCTCCAACGACGGAAGGGTTCACCACAGCAGGGATCCGCTCTCCAGACTGTCTTTCGCCGCCTCAGATCTTCTTCCCCGCCGCCGGCAGCCACGGCAACTGCATTACCATCATCAACTGAGCAGATGACCTTGAGGACTACACGGGTCCGCAAGAGAGGTCGCACTCTTCCGTGTCTGCTTACGTTATGTGTCGCTTAATATGATGACATGCTACATTATCGTCGTGTTCACCTATTAGACTCCGAGTCAGGTCCAAACTAATGCTGAAACTTGAGTTTTTAAATGGTTGTGGGGTACATATTGGGGCAGCAATCAGTACTATCTGTCTACTATCTGGTTAATCTCCGGTGTCTACTATGAGTTTCATGTTGGGTGCAAACAAACATTAAAGGAGCCATTATCTGTATTTTTTAACTAAAGCTATTATCTGCCTGCTATCATTTGTTTTGGGTCTATCCACAGTTTGCTACCATCACTCTGGATTTGTGCATGCACTCCTTACATAATCTCACTATGTTTTATTCCTATGCATGCCAGTTATTGTACACAACGGAACTGATCATGTAGAGCAAAAGAGACGAGCCTTGCGTGGCAATAAAATTTCATGCAGACGTCGTTCCATGGTGGGCGCAAAGGCAGCCCCCCTCCACCCATTTCGGATCGTAATCAAGAGGAAGATAACTGTTCTGAGGGGGATTCAGAAGGAGAAGACCACTCCTATTTACCCCATGAGGTCTTCGCTCTAACTTGGCATGCTGATGTTGGTAATATCATGCATATGGTGCCTTGCATTGCTTACTGTATACATTAAAGATGTCATCTGCTTAGTTTAGACATGCTTTGTGTCAATGCCATCTGTTTAGTTTCTTTATCATATATGCGAATCATGCAATGCCATCTTGTCTAGCCAGGCATCATATATGTGAATTTTGCAATGCCAGCCTGGTTAGCCAGTCATCTTATATGTGAATTATATCATGCCATCATTTTTTTATTACGTGTTAAATTTGTCAACAATTTTAGTACATTCAATTACTCTTCCTGTGCATCAGCCATTCGACACGGTCATGGAAAAATCTGGAGTGGAAACAAGGTCTTCAGAGCAGACAATGCTATCTGACGAAGCGCATGTCTTGCTGGTTACCGATAGCTCCTCAGAGGAGGATTCAGAGACAGATGACAAGTCATATTCCCCCCCCCCCCCGAGGTGCATGCCCTAACTTGGCAGGGTTATGTTGCTCATATCGTGCGCATGGTATCATGCATTGCTATGTCATTTGCTTAGTTTAGACATGCTTTGTGTGAATGCCACCTGTTTAGTGTCTAATTACCATATATGTGAATTATGCAATGCCATCTTGTTGCAAGACATTATATATGTGAATTATGCAATGTTATCTTGTGCAAGGCATTATGTATGTGAATTATGCAATGCCATGCTGTTTAGGCAAGCGTCATATATGTGCATTATATCATGCCGTCCTTTTTTTGTATTTCTCATTGCTTTTGTCGACAATGTTTGTATATTCAACTGCTCTTCCTGTGCATCAGCCATTTGAATTGGTGATGGAGAAATCTGGAGTGAAAACAAGGTCTTCAGAGCAGACAATGCTACCTGCTGAAGCAGATATCTTGCTGGTTACAGATAGCTCTTCCGAGGAGGATTCAGAGGCAGATGACCAGTCCTATTATCCCCCTGAGGTGTATGCTCAAACTTGGCAGGGTTATATTACTCATATAATGCATATGTTGTATTGCAATGCTTAGTTTTTACATCATATACACAATATTGAATGCCATCTCCTTAGTTGACACATCATATATGCGATTGCCCTCTGCTCACTTCCTTAGTATATAAATCATATATTTGAATTATGTCATGCCATGATGTTTACATAGACAGCATGTATCTGAATTATGGCATGCCAACCCATTTTCTAAAGACATAATATAGTTATATCATCTCATCCTGTTTACATAGTCATCATATTTTAAATTATGTCATTCTATCCGTGAATTATATCATGCCATCATGTTTCCATCGACGACATGTTTGTGATTTATGGCATGCCAACCACTTTAGTAGACACATCGTATAGTTATATCATGTCATCCTGTTTACATAGTCATCATATTTTGAAGTATGTCATTCTATCCTGTTTAGTTAGCCATCATACATGTGAAATTGTGTCATGCTATCCTGTTTAATTAGCCATCATATATGTGAAATTATGTCCTGCTATTCTGTTTGCTTAGACAACATAAATGTGAATTATTTCATGCCCTGTTTTCTTCCCTACTATCCATTGCACCTGTCTATCTTACAATATCTGTACATTCAATTACTTTTATTGTTTATCAGCCATTTCAATTGGAGGGAGTGATGGCAGTATCTGTGGGAGTAAAAACACGGTCTTCAGAAAAGATCGTGCTACCTGTCGATGCAGATAGAACCACGGTTGTACTTGCCCAAGAACCAGCCCCACCACACATAACCCACACTCATGCAGATTGTACCCCTACCCAGTTGGACAGAGAACCAGCTACACCCCTTCTAACCCCAACCCCAGCAGATAGACACCCAGTTCCCGTTGACACAGCACCGTCTCCACCACAGAGCACCCAAACACGAGCAGTTAGTAAGGCAACTGCAGTGCCCAAATCACGAGGACCACCACTCCGAACCCGAAGTCAACGCTTAAAGCAGAAGAAGAATTGTTCTCAGGTCAGGTTCCGTAGCTATGGTTCATACTACTTTGCTCTTGCATCACTGTATTTACTGATACCAACTAATTCAAATTTGAAGGATGCAATTGAAACTCCAATGGCGCAACAGGTATGTTTTAAACTTGTTTCTTCAACGTGTTTGGCTGTTTGCTGTTGTAACTTGCTCTATGTTGATTTCAGTTTCAATTGAATAAACAGTTATGTTCTCATGCCATGCACATTACAAGTGTTGTTATTGCTGTGTAGTTTCCCACACTTATATTCTGTCTATGCTGCTTTGTCTTAAATAGATATGATTCGAACTGTATGTATCTTAATTTGGCAACATAAACTAGAATGATATAGACCATACAGTGACCATACTACATAGATATATGTTTGTTTCATGTTGTTATCCTGTCCACCTTACTACTGAACTGGTTTACCAAAATGAGTTTCATATACTACATTGTAAACCTGAGATGTGTTTGTTTGTTTCTCTTTTAGAACGCGGATAAAATATTGGAGAAGAGTACCCTGTTATGCAATGGTAAAGGAAGTAATGCAGATAAGGTTCAAGATAGTGAGACATCCCTGTTGGTCTCCAAGAAAGCTGATAAAAACTATATTGAAGACACTGAGACAACCCCAAAGTCCTGCCTTGATGTAGTGTTCGAGTTACTGGCTACCACTGCTGGCACCAGCTCTTCGAACTCGTTGTCTGAATCAGTTCGGCTTCTTGAGTCTCAACTTCAAGTTGAAAGACATCGATCAGATGTTATGCGACAGGAAGCCGAAGGACTGAGGAAGTCCTTGCAGAATTCAGATGCATACTTTCTGGTGCAACAACAAGCGCTGGAGGACTTAAGCGCCAAACAAGAGAAAGTTAATAAGCTTGCTAAGCATCTTGCCAGCATTATGGGTACCTAGGATATTGTTTCTTGAGCTCTTCTGAAGTGGTTTCAGTTCTGGATTGTTGTGCTGTGGCGTTTATATGCTGCTGTGTTCCCTATATTTGCACTGGTGGCGAACTTTGATGCCCAGTGGATGTAATATGTGTAATTGCCGTGATAGCCTAGTGTAAGTTGCTTGCTTATTTATTTCCTTGTTGTCTTGTTTATTTGTTTGCTTGTAGTCAGTGCAGTTCTTTTTCTGCGGTTTGCTAGTGGCTGCAATAACCTATTTTTTAAAACTAGGCCACAATAACCATGGGCTAATATTTACTGTAGTGACACTGGGCCTCCTATGTGCCGTAGAAACAGTGGGCCTTCTACGGGCCGTATAAACAGTGGGCCTTCTACGGGCCGTAGAAACAATGGGCCTTCTACGGGCCATAGAAACAATGGGCCTTCTACGGGTCGTAGAAACAATGGGCCTTCTACGGGCCGTATCATCAATGGGCCTTATACGGGCCGTATGATCGATTGGCCAAACATGGGCCAAACAGACCGCATTCTTGCCGTAAACGGGCTAGAGTTGGAATCGTCCGTTCATGGGCTGACCATAACGGGCCATCGTTAATAGGCCGTATTTGATGACGCTATGAAAACGGCCCAACGTATTAACGGACCACAAACGGGCCGACTGTAACGACAGGCTGAATTTGGCCCACAAGCAGAAAATGACAGTAACGGGCCGTAAGTACAGGAATGCTGGAAAATAGCCCAAGAATAAATGGGCTCTGAGAAGGCCGAAAGATAACATGGGTTGGAAACGGCCCAACGGAATAACGGGCCGTTAATGGGTATAAAGTGATACACTGTTCATTACGGGTCAGTTTCACCACGGGCCGTTAATGGGTGTAAAGTAATACACTGTTCATTATGGGCCAGTTTCAGCACGGGCCGTTAATAGGCCAAGAGTTACATAGGGCCTCATATGGGCCGAAAGACGTCATGGGCCATACATGGGCCAGAAGTGAAAACGGGCTGGAATCATATTGTATGGCCCAGATGACGCTACTGGGCCTAATTCTAATAGGGCGTAACGGGCCTTGGGTTAGCGGGCTGTAAATGGGCTATATGCGAACAGGCCATTAACAGGCTTTCCATGGGCCGGCCCGCCAGCTTTTGACCAAGTCAAACGGGCCGGCCTTTTCACAGGAATGGGCCACTGTTGGGTCGTGCCACGTGTCGACGTATCATAGGCGCCTTCTGTCCAATGAGTGGATGACATCTGTCCTAGCGATGAGCCGACACGTGTTTCCTCCAGCCAATGATGATTTTACACGTGGAAAATCCCCATTGGTCGGGGCTGTTAACGGGTTATCGGATCCAAAACCCGACCCGATAGCTTAACGGCGTTCCGTTACGGTGGATGCCACGTGTCGGTCAGCCTTGACGAAAGCACTTCTGTGAAGCGCGATTTATCGTCATGGAAGTGGACACTTCCGTGATGGTAATTTTGGTAATGTCATGGAACACTTCTACGACAGCACAGGTATGACTATCTTGATTCTGTCATAAATTTGTCATGGATGTACATGCATGACAAAAACCGTGACCTACTATGACAAACACGTACCATCACGGAAGTGTATTTTTTTGTAGTGATTTCTTTTGAAGCGACAGATTCATGAGAGCCGGAGGCAGACCCGGACCAGCAAGGACGCCGAACTCTCCTCCGGCTTACCAAATACACCAAGGAAATGCCAGAACGAGGTCACCTCCGACTTAACTCCTTCCTATCCTTTGGCGGGTCTCACTCGTCAACCACTCAACTCTTCTCACTCGAATTATCAGGAAACTTCACCTTCCTCCGGCGACTCACTCCAGTCCAACATGCCGGCTTTTAAGACCACTCCAGGGTAATGATAATTTAGTTATCCTGCATTCATTTCAACTTTTTATATTTGTACTGATATTTTGATCTTAATGCAGCGGAAAAGCATAGCCCAGCAAAAAGGTGAAGAAGAGCAAGCCGGCCGAAGAGCCCTCCATCAATGAGCCAAAACTCCAAACGGCCGCACCGGAAGCCTCTGTTCCCGTGCCGCCGCTTGAACTGGTTCATGACATGCCAACGCCAACCGCTGACCCGCCTGCTGATCAAGCCGCTGACGGCTCTGTAACCCTTGAAGCTTCCAGCCCGGCCAAGACAGACGACCCACAAGATGCTGATGTTGAAATTACCAGGACTGGCTACACTGAGCCGGGGAGACCTACTGTGCTAGCCAAGTGTTCTGCCAAGGAAGAGCACCTGGAACGCGGTAAGGTCAGATTTGACATTGCTGATTATACTCACATGAGCATTGGGGAAATTTTTTTCTGGATATCTTAGCCAAGTGCACAGCAGCCGTGACCTCGAAGTTGATATGGTGAAGCAAATGCACCAGAAATTTGAGGTATAAACTCTTTCCCTTCACTGAATTATCCTTACTATGCCATGTTGGGGAACGTAGTAATTTCAAAAAATTTCCTACGCACACGAAAGATCATGGTGATGCATAGCACTGAGAGGGGAGAGTGTTGTCTATGTACCCTCGTAGACCGTAAGCGGAAGCGTTATAACAACGCGGGTGATTTAGTCGTACGTCTTCACGATCGACCGATCCTCAGCACCGAACATACGGCACCACCGCGTTCAGCACACGTTCAGCTCGGTGACGTCCCGCGAACTCAGATCCAGTAGAGCTTCCAGGAAGAGCTTCGTCAGCACGACGGCGTGGTGACGGTGATGATGATGCTACCGACGCAGGGCTTCGCCTAAGCACCGCTACGATATTACCGAGGTGGATTATGGTGGAGGGGGGCACCGCACACGGCTAAAAGATCAATGATCAATTGTTGTGTCTCCAAGGGGTGCCCCCTCCCCGTATATAAAGGAGCTAGGGGGAGGCGGCCGGCCAGGAGGAGGGCGTGCCAAGGGGGGAGTCCTGCTCCCACCGGGAGTAGGACTCCTCCTTTCCTAGTAGGAGTAGGAGAAGGGAAGGAAGGGAGAGAGGAAGAGAAGGAAAGGGGGGCGCCCCCCCTTGTCCAATTCGGACAAGAGGGGGAGGGGGCGCGCGGCTGCCCTGGCCGCCCCTTCTCTTCTCCCACTAGGGCCCATTAGGCCCAATCTACTCCCCGGGGGGTTCCGGTAACCCCCCGGTACTCCGGTATATGCCCGAAACCTCCCGAAACACTTCCGTTGTCCGAACATAGTCATCCAATATATCGATCTTTACGTCTCGACCATTTCGAGACTCCTCGTCAAGTCCGTGATCATATCCGGGACTCCGAACTACCTTCGATACGTCAAAACACAAAAACTCATAATACCGATCGTCACAGAACTTTAAGCGTGCGGACCCTACGGGTTCGAGAACTATGTAGACATGACCGAGACACGTGTCCGGTCAATAACCAATAGCGGAACCTGGATACTCATATTGGTTCCTACATATTCTACGAAGATCTTTATCGGTCAAACCGCATAACAACATACGTTGTTCCCTTTGTCATCGGTATGTTACTTGCCCGAGATTCGATCGTCGGTATCTTAATATCTAGCTCAATCTCGTTATCGGCAAGTCTCTTTACTCGTTCCGTAGTGCATCATCCCGTAACTAACTCATTAGTCACATTGCTTGCAAGGCTTATAGTGATGTGCAATACCGAGAGGGCCCAGAGATACCTCTCTGACAATCGGAGTGACAAATCCTATTCTTGATCTATGCCAACTCCACGAACACCATCGGAGACACCTATAGAGCACCTTTATAATCACCCAGTTACGTTGTGATGTTTGGTAGCACACAAAGTGTTCCTCCGGTATTCAGGAGTTGCATAATCTCATATTCATAGGAACATGTATAAGTCATGGAGAAAGCAATAGCAGTAAAACTAAGCGATCAAGTGCTAAGCTAACGAAATGGGTCAAGTCAATCACATCATTATCCTAATGATGTGACCCTATTAATCAAATGACAACTCAAGTCCATGGCTAGGAAACTCAACCATCTTTGATCAATGAGCTAGTCAAGTAGAGGCATACTAGTGACACTATGTTTGTCTATGTATTCACACATGTATTATGTTTCCGGTGAATACAATTCTATCATGAATAATAAACATTTATCATGATAAGAGGAAATAAATAATAACTTTATTATTGCCTCTAGGGCATTGATAACCCACAAGTATAGGGGATCGCAATAGTTTTCGAGGGTAGAGTATTCAACACAAATTTATTGATTCGACACAAGGGGAGCCAAAGAATATTCTCAAGTATTAGCAGTTGAGTTGTCAATTCAACCACACCTGGATAACTTAGTATCTGCAGCAAAGTATTTAGTAGCAAAGTAATATGGAAGTAATAGTAACGGTAGCAAAAGTAATATTTTTGGGTTTTGTAGTGATTGTAACAGTAGCAACGGAAAAGTAAATAAGCGAAGAACAATATGTGAAAAGCTCGTAGGCATTGGATCGGTGATGGAGAATTATGCCGGATGCGGTTCATCATGTAACAGTCATAACATAGGGTGACACAGAACTAGCTCCAATTCATCAATGTAATGTAGGCATGTATTCTGAATATAGTCATACGTGCTTATGGAAAAGAACTTGCATGACATCTTTGGTCCTACCCTCCCGTGGCAGCGGGGTCCTAGCGGAAACTAAGGGATATTAAGGCCTCCTTTTAATAGAGTACCGGACCAAAGCATTAACACATAGTGAATACATGAACTCCTCAAACTATGGTCATCACCGGGAGTGGTCCCGATTATTGTCACTTCGGGGTTGCCGGATCATAACACATAGTAGGTGACTATAGACTTGCAAGATAGGATCAAGAACTCACATATATTCATGAAAACATAATAGGTTCAGATCTGAAATCATGGCACTCGGGCCCTAGTGACAAGCATTAAGCACAGCAAAGTCATAGCAACATCAATCTCAGAACATAGTGGATACTAGGGATCAAACCCTAACAAAACTAACTCGATTACATGATAAATCTCATCCAACCCATCACCGTCTAGCAAGCCTATGATGGAATTACTCACGCACGACGGCGAGCATCATGAAATTGGTGATGGAGGATGGTTGATGATGACGATGGCGACGGATTCCCCTCTTCGGAGCCCCGAACGGACTCCAGATCAGCCCTCCCGAGAGAGTTTAGGGCTTGGCGGCGGCTTTGCATCGTAAAACACGATGGATCCTTCTCTCTGATTTTTTTCTCCCCGAACACGAATATATGGAGTTGGAGTTGAGGTCGGTGGAGCTCCAGGGGCCCACGAGGCAGGGGGCGCGCCCAGGGGGGCAGGCGCGCCCCCACCCTCGTGGACAAGTGGTGGGCCCCCTGTCTTTGATTCTTTCGCCAATATTTTCAATATTATCCAAAAATAAGTTCCGTGAAGTTTCAGGTCATTCCGAGAACTTTTGTTTCTGCACATAAATAACACCATGGGAATTCTGCTGAAAATAGCGTCAGTCCGGGTTAGTTCCATTCAAATCATGCAAGTTAGAGTCCAAAACAAGGCCAAAGTGTTTGGAAAAGTAGATACGACGGAGACGTATCAACTCCCCCAAGCTTAAACCTTTGCTTGTCCTCAAGCAATTCAGTTGATAAACTGAATGTGATAAAGAAAAACTTTTACAAACTCTGTTTGCTCTTGTTGATGTAAATATGTAAAGCCAACATTCAAGTTTTCAGCAAAGATTATAACTAACCATATTCACAATAACACTTAGGTCTCATGTTTACTCATATCAATGGTATAATCAACTAGCGAGCAATAATAATAAATCTCGGATGACAACACTTTCTCAAAACAATCATGATATGATATAACAAGATGGTATCTCGCTGGCCCTTTCGGAGACCGCAAAACATAAATGCAGAGCACCTTTAAAGATCAAGGACTGACTAAACATTGTAATTCATGGTAAAAGAGATCCATTCATAGTCATACCCAATATGAATTAACAGTAATGAATGCAAATGACAACAGTGCTCTCCAGCTGGTGCTTTTTAATAAGAGGGTGATGACTCAACATAAAAGTAAATAGATAGGCCCTTCGCAGAGGGAAGCGGGGATTTGTAGAGGTCCCAGAGCTCGGTTTTGAAACAGAGATAAATAATATTTTGAGCGGCATACTTTCATTGTGAACATAACAACCAAGAGATGGCGATATCTTCCATGCTACACACTTATAGGCAGTTCCCAAATAGAATGGTAAAGTTTATACTCCCCTCCACCAACAAGCATCAATCCATGGCTTGCTCGAAACAATGAGTGCCTCCAACTAACAACAGTCCCGGGGGAGTTTTGTTTGCAATTATTTTGATTTGATTTGCATAAAGCATGGGACAAGATCATGGTGATGCATAGCAACGAGAGGGGAGAGTGTCGTCTATGTACCCTTGTAGACCGTAAGCAGAAGCGTTATAACAACGCGGTTGATGTAGTCGTACGTCTTCACGATCGACCGATCCTCAGCACCGAACGTACGACACCTCCGCGTTCAGCACACGTTCAACTCGGTGACATCCCGCGAACTCATGATCCAGTAGAGCTTCCGGGAAGAGCTTCGTCAGCACGACGGCGTGGTGATGGTAATGATGATGCTACCGACGCAGGGCTTCGCCTAAGCACCGCTACAATATTATCGTGGTGGATTATGGTGGAGGGGGGCACCGCACACGGCTAAAAGATCAATGATAAATTGTTGTGTCTCCAAGGGGTGCCCCTCTCCCCGTATATAAAGGAGCTATGGGGGCGGCCGGCCAGGAGGAGGGCGCGCCAAGGGGGGAGTCCTACTCCCACCGGGAGTAGGACTCCTCCTTTCCTAGTAGGAGTAGGAGAAGGGAAGGAAGGGAGAGAGGAAGAGAAGGAAAGGGGGGCGCCGCCCCCCTCCTTGTCCAATTCGGACTAGAGAGGGAGGGGCACGCGGCTGCCCTGGCCGCCCCTCCTCTTCTCCCACTGGGACCCATTAGGCCCAATATACTCCCCGGGGGGTTCCGGTAACCCCCCGGTACTCCGGTATATGCCCGAAACCTCCCGAAACACTTCCGGTGTCTGAACATAGTCATCCAATATATCAATCTTTACGTCTCGACCATTTCGAGACTCCTCGTCATGTCCGTGATCATATCCGGGACTCCGAACTACCTTCGGTACATCAAAACACAAAAACTCATAATACCGATCGTCACAGAACTTTAAGCGTGCGGACCCTACGGGTTTGAGAACTATGTGGACATGACCGAGACACGTCTCCGGTCAATAACCAATAGCGGAACCTGGATGCTCATATTGGTTCCTACATATTCTACGAAGATCTTTTCCCGTTCACTTGCACGACCGAACGATGTGAATAATTGCTGTTCACTTGCACTACACGTCTCCGTTCTACAATGGAATATCTCAATCAGTCCATCATATATCGTCATGATTGCCTTTCACTTGCATGACCGAATGATGTGAATAATAATAATAGTGCACGTGCGTTGGACTAAGCTGGAATCTGCGAGCATTCAATAAACAGGAGAAAAGAAGGCAATATGGGCTCTTGGTTAAATCAACAATAATGCATATAAAAGCCACTCTAACAATTTAATCATGGTCTTCTCCTATCGACCCCCAAAGCAAAGAAAAGAAATAAAACTATTTACACGGGAAAGCTCCCAACAAGCAAAAGAAGAACGGGAAATATTTTTGGGTTTTATTTTTAATTATTACTATAGCAAGAAAAGTAAACTAACTAAAAGCTATTACTAATTTTTTTGGTTTTCTTAAGGGTTTTCAAACACACAAGAAGAAAGCATAAAAAGGAAAATAAACTAGCATGGATATTACAATGAAAGAGTATGAGCACCGACATCTAGCAATGAGTGTGTGAACGTAAATGTAATGTCGGTGAGAAATACGTACTCCCCCAAGCTTAGGCTTTTGGCCTACGTTGGTCTATGACCACGCCTGGCCTGGCGGATATCCAAAGTTGTAGTTGGGGTCGTACTGAGAAGAAGCCTCGAATTGCCACTGGTTGGCAATTGCCTCCGGGTCCCACCGGTAATTAGACTGTCGTGGAGGATCAAATTGTGGTTCCGGCTCTAGCTCTGTGGCTGATGTAGGGTTCCGGTAGGTGTGAATGGCCGCTAGCGGAATGAGATACTGGCCTGCAGATAAATCAAACAAGGAAGTAGTAGGCAAGGTAATAGTCTCAGGGTGATGTTTATCAAAGAATAATTTGTATTTAAGCGCCCCTTCCCTATTCTTAAATATAAAGTCATGCGCTACCATACTCTTATAATCCAAATAAACAGTAGGCAGCAATTTTTCTTCTTTTTCATAGTGCCCAATAGGTATGTTATAGTATGCAGCAAGGCGTGAAGCATAAACACCTCCAAAGATGGGGCCCTTTGTACGGTTCAGACTTAACCGTTGGCAATAATACCGCCCATACTAACAGAGTCATCACAGAATAAACCATGGAACAAAATAATAATATCAGGAACACTAAGGTTTCCACAGTTTCCGCGACCAATTAAGCAACGACTAGCAAATATTGCAAAGTAGCGTAAAACAGGAAAATGTATGCTAGTGATTCTCTCATCGGAAACCTTCCTAGTTTCCCCTACAGTAATAGTATCAATAAACCTATCCACATCTTTACGATGTGGTTCCTCTAAGCTACCCTCGAAAGGTACTTTGCAAACCCTGCAAAATTCATATAGTGACATCTTCTTAACCACATCATATAAATGAAACTCTACTGAAGGAGGTGATTCCTTAGGATAATAGTAGATGTTTTGCACAAAAGTATTGGTGAGTAAGAGATACTGTTCGCGTTGGTCGCGGAGGAAGTCGGTGAGGCCTGCATTCTCAACCAATTCATAAAAATCATCATAAATCCCGGCTGCTCTCAAGAAGTCATCAAAAGGCCATTCACACGGCCGAACCTCCGCGGTGCGAGGCAGATTATATTTGGGCCTCTCTGCTTCTTCACTCTACTTTTCCTTCGAGCTTCGGCTCGATGAGCCCCTCAAAAATCTCTTCATTATTTTCTGAAAATTCTGAAATTTTTAGTAACTTCAAATAAAAGTGAACCAAGCTCAACAAAATTGATAGCAACTACTCCTACAAGTGCCTAGAGACTATATCATGCATTAGAACTACTTGGAACCATATAAATTTGACATGCAAGCTCAAGAACATGGTCACCTAGGCAGCACAAATTTGCAATGAATAAAGCACTAGAACAAAAACTAATTGGACCAATGGAGGAGTCACATACCAAGGAACAATCCCCCAAAGCAGTTTTGTGAGAGGTGCTTTGAGCAAGGAGATCGAAAATCGCAGCAAAATGAGCTAGAAGTCGTGCTTGAGCTGGATGGTGATTTTTTTGGGAAGAAGAAGAAGTGTGTGGGTGCAGGAATAAGTGGAGGGGAGCCACCATGGGCCCACGAGGCAGGGGGGCGCGCCCTGGACCCTCGTGGCCAGGTGCTTGCTCCCCCTGCTGTGTTCTCAGTGCCAGATATTCTCAAATATTTCAGAAAAAATCTAATTAAATTGGCAGGGCATTTGGAGAACTTTTATTTTCGGGGTATTTTTATATTGCACGGATAATTCAGAAAACCGATAGAAAATACTATTTTTACTTTATTTCAACTAAATAACATAAAGTAAAAGAAGGGTACAGAAGGTTGTGCCTTCTAACTTCATCCATCTCATGCTCCTCAAAAGGAATCCACTAACAAGGTTGATTAGGTCTTGTTAACAAACTCATCCCAACTAACATGGAACCGGAGAAATTTTGAATAACACTATGTTACCTCAACGGGGATATGCACATCCCCAATAATAAGAATATCATATTTATTCTTGACAGTAGGACGAGGAAATTCAAAACCTCCAAAAATATGCGATGGAATTTTTCCAATAGAATTGATACTATGAACTTGAGGTTGTTTCCTCGGAAATGTACCGTGTGCTCATTACCATTAACATGAAAAGTGACATTGCCTTTGTTGCAATCAATAACAGCCCCTATAGTATTCAAAAAGGGTCTTCCAAGAATAATAGACATACTATCGTCCTCGGGAATATCAAGAATAACAATGTCCGTTAAAATAGTAACGCTTGCAACCACAACAGGCACATCCTCACAAATACCGACATGTATAGCAGTTGATTTATCAACCATTTGCAAAGATATTTCAGTAGGTGTCAACTTATTCAAATCAAGTCTACGATATAAAGAGAGAGGCATAACACTAACACCGGCTCCAAGATCACATAAAGCAGTTTTAACATAATTTCTTTTAATGGAGCATGGTATAGTGGGTACTCCCGGATCTCCAAGTTTCTTTGGTATTCCACCTTTAAAAGTGTAATTAGCTAGCATGGTGGAAATTTCAGCTTCCGGTATCTTTCTTTTATTGGTAACAATTTCTTTCATATACTTAGCATAAGGATTCATTTTAAGCATATCAGTCAAACGCATACACAAAAAGATAGGTCTAATCATTTCAGCAAAGCGCTCAAAATCCTCATCATCCTTTTTCTTGGATGGTTTGGGAGGAAAAGGCATGGGTTTCTGAACCCATGGTTCTCTTTCTTTACCGTGTTTCCTAGCAACAAAGTCTCTCTTATCATAACGTTGATTCTTTGATTGTGGGTTATCAAGATCAACAACAGGTTCAATTTCTACATCATTGTCATTGCTAGGTTGAGCATCATCATGAACATCATCATTAACATTATCACTAGTTTCATGTTCATTACCAGATTGTGTTTCAGCATCATAAATAGAAATATCATTTGGATTCTCAGGTGGTTCAGCAATAGGTTCACTAGAAGCATGCAAAGTCCTATCATTTTTCTTTTTCTTCTTTTTAGAAGGACTAGGTGCATCTATATTATTTCTCCGAGAATCTTGCTCAATTCTCTTAGGATGACCTTCAGGATACAAATGTTCCTGAGTCATTTTACCAGTTCTAGTAGCCACTCTAACAACAAAATCATTATTCTTACTATCAATTCATTGAGCAAATCATTTTGAGCTTTAAGTACTTGTTCTACTTGAGTGGTAACCATAGAAGCATGTTTACTAATGAGTTTAAGTTCACCTTTAACTCTAGGCATATAATCACCCAAGTGTTCAATCATATAAGCATTTTGTTTTAATTGTCTACCAAAATAAGCATTAAAATCTTCTTGCTTAACCATAAAGTTATCAAACTCATCCAAACACTGGCTAGCAAACTTAGTAGGAGGGATTTCAACTTTATCATATCTATAGAGAGAATTTACCTTTACTACATGTGTCGGGTTATCAAGACCATGAGTTTCTTCAATGGGTAATGGATTAAGATCATATATTTCTTCAACAGGCAGCAAATTAAGACCATGTATTTCTTCAATAGGAGGTATTTAACATCTTTGGTTTGTATGCCTTTTTCCTTCATAGATTTCTTTGCCTCTTGCATATCTTCAGGACTGAGAAATAGAACACCCCTCTTCTTCGGAGTTGGTTTAGGAATATGCTCAGGAGTTGGCTCAGGAAGTGCCCAATTATTTTCATTGGTCAACATATTATTCAATAGAATTTCAGCTTCATCTGGTGTTCTTTCCCTAAAAACAGAACCAGCACAACTATCCAGGTGGTCTCTCGAAGCATCGGTTAGTCCATTATAGAAGATATTAAGTATTTCATTTTTCTTAAGAGGATGATCAGGCAAAGCATTAAGTAATTAGAGAAGCCTCCCCCAAGCTTGTGGGAGACTCTCTTCTTCAATTTGCACAAAATTATATATTTCCCTTCAAGCAGCTTGTTTCTTATGAGCAGGGAAATATTTAGCAGAGAAGTAATAAATCATATCCTGGGGACTACGCACACAACCAGGATCAAGAGAATTAAACCATATCTTAGCATCACCCTTTAATGAGAACGGAAATATTTTAAGGATATAAAAGTAGCGAGTTCTCTCATCATTAGTGAACAGGGTGGCTATATCATTTAATTTAGTAAGATGTGCCACAACAGTTTCAAATTCACAGCCATAGAAAGGATCATATTCAACCAAAATAATTATATCGGGATCAATAGAGAATTCATAATCCTTATCAGTAACAAAAATAGGTGAAGTAGCATAAGCAGGATCATATTTCATTCTAGCATTCAGAGTTTTTTGTTTCAACTTAGCTAATAATTTCTTAAGATCACTTCTATCATTGCAAGCAAGAAAGTCTCTTTTAGTTTCTTCATCCATAACATAGCCCTCAGGCACAACAGGCAATTCATATTTATTAGGAGAGCCTTCATCACCACTCTCATCAATATTATCAGTTTCAATAATTTCATTCTCTCTAGACCTAGCAAGTTGTTCATCAAGAAATTCACCAAGTGGCACAGTAGTATCAAGCATAGAAGTAGTTTCATCATAAGTATCATGCATAGCAGAAGTGGCATCATCAATAACATGCGACATATCAGAATTAATAGCAGAAGCAGGTTTAGGTGTCGCAAGTTTACTCAAAACAGAAGGTGAATCAAGTGCAGAGCTAGATGGCAGTTCCTTACCTCCCCTCGTAGTTGAGGGATAAATTTTTGTTTTCTCGTCTTTCAAGTTCTTCATAGTGACCAACAGATATAAATCCCAAGTGACTCAAAGAATAGAGCTATGCTCCCCGGCAACGGCACCAGAAAATAGTCTTGATAACCCACAAGTATAGGGGATCGCAACAGTTTTCGAGGGTAGAGTATTCAACCCAAATTTATTGATTCGACACAAGGGGAGCCAAAGAATATTCTCAAGTATTAATTAGCAGTTGAGTTGTCAATTCAATCACACCTGGATAACTTAGTATCTGCAGCAAAGTATTTAGTAGCAAAGTAATATGGAAGTAATGGTAACGGTAGCCAAAATAATATTTTTGGGTTTTGTAGTGATTGTAACAGTAGCAACGGAAAAGTAAATAAGTGAAGAACAATATGTGAAAAGCTCGTAGGCATTGGATCGGTGATGGAGAATTATGCCGGATGCGGTTCATCATGTAACAGTCATAACATAGGGTGACACAGAACTAGCTCCAATTCATCAATGTGATGTAGGCATGTATTCCGAATATAGTCATACGTGCTTATGGAAAAGAACTTGCATGACATCTTTGGTCCTACCCTCCCATGGCAGCGGGGTCCTAGCGGAAACTAAAGGATATTAAGGCCTCCTTTTAATAGAGTACCGGACCAAAGCATTAACACATAGTGAATACATGAACTCCTAAAACTATGGTCATCACCGGGAGTGGTCCCGATTATTGTCATTTCGGGGTTGCCAGATCATAACAAATAGTAGGTGACTATAGACTTGCAAGATAGGATCAAGAACTCACATATATTCATGAAAACATATTAGGTTCAGATCTGAAATCATGGCACTTGGGCCCTAGTGACAAGCATTAAGCATAGCAAAGTCATAGCAACATCAATCTTAGAACATAGTGGATACTAGGGATCAAACCCTAACAAAACTAACTCGATTACATGATAAATCTCATCCAACCCATCACCGTCCAGCAAGCCTATGATGGAATTATTCACGCACGGCGGTGAGCATCATGAAATTGGTGATGGAGGATGGTTGATGATGACGATGGCGACGGATTCCCCTCTCCGGAGCCCCGAACGGACTCCAAATCAGCCCTCCAGAGAGAGTTTAGGGCTTGGCGGCGGCTCCGTATCGTAAAACGCAATGAATCCTTCTCTCTGATTTTTTTCTCCCCGAACACGAATATATGGAGTTGGAGTTGAGGTCGGTGGAGCTCCAGGGGGCCACGAGGCAGGGGGGCAGGCGCGCCCCCACCCTCGTGGACAGGTGCTGGGCCCACTGGCCTTGATTCTTTCATCAATATTTTTAACATTTTCCAAAAATAAGTACCGTGGAGTTTCAGGTCATTCCAAGAACTTTTGTTTCTGCACATAAATAATACCATGGCAATTCTGCTGAAAACAGCGTCAGTCCGGGTTAGTTCCATTCAAATCATGCAAGTTAGAGTCCAAAACAAGGGAAAAAGTGTTTGGAAAAGTAGATACGACGGAGACGTATCAGGCATATTTCCTTCAGTCTCCCACTTGCACTAGACTCAATAATCTAGATTACACAGTAATAATTCTAACACTCATGGAGTTTTTGTGTTGATCATGTTTTGCTCGTGGAAGAGCCTTAGTCAACGGGTCTGCAACATTCACATCCGTATGTATCTTGCAAATCTCTATGTCTCCCACCTGGACTTGATCCCGGATGGAATTGAAGCATCTCTTGATGTGCTTGGTTCTCTTGTGAAATCTGGATTCCTTTGCCAAGGCAATTGCACCAGTATTGTCACAAAAGATTTTCATTGGACCCGATGCACTAGGTATGACACCTAGATTGGATATGAATTCCTTCAGCCAGACTCCTTCATTTGCTGCTTCCGAAGCAGCTATGTACTCCGCTTCACACGTAGATCCCGCCACGACGCTTTGTTTAGAACTGCACCAACTGACAGCTCCACGGTTCAATAAAAACACGTATCCAGTTTGCGATTTAGAATCATCCGGATCAGTGTCAAAGCTTGCATTGACGTAACCTTTTACGACGAGCTCTTTGTTACCTCCATAAACGAGAAACATATCCTTAGTCCTTTTCAGGTATTTCAGGATGTTCGTGACCGCTGTCCAGTGATCCACTCCTGGATTACTTTGGTACCTCCCTGCTAAGCTGATAGCAAGGCACACATCAGGTCTGGTACACAGCATTGCATACATGATAGAGCCTATGGCTGAAGCATAGGGAACACTTTTCATTTTCTCTCTATCTTCTGCAGTGGTCGGGCATTGAGTCTAACTCAACTTCACACCTTGTAACACAGGCAAGAACCCTTTCTTTGCTTGATCCATTTTGAACTTTTTCAAAACTTTGTCAAGGTATGTGCTTTGTGAAAGTCCAATTAA
Organism: Aegilops tauschii subsp. strangulata; assembly: GCF_002575655.3. NCBI lineage: Eukaryota > Viridiplantae > Streptophyta > Magnoliopsida > Poales > Poaceae > Aegilops > Aegilops tauschii. The sequence continues at coordinate 384,299,785 of NC_053039.3, read as the reverse complement.
GCGTCTTGATCTATCTCTATAGATCTTGATGCCCAATATGTAAGCAGCTTCACTGAGGTCTTTCATTGAAAAACTCTTATTCAAGTATCCTTTTATGCTATCCAGAAATTCTATATCATTTCCAATCAACAATATGTCATCCACATATAATATTAGAAATGCTACAAAGCTCCCACTCACTTTCTTGCAAATACAGGCTTCTCTGAAAGTCTATATAAAACCATATGCTTTGATCACACTATCAAAACGTTTATTCCAACTCCGAGAGGCTTGCCCCAGTCCATAAATGGATCGCTGGAGCTTCCACACTTTGTTAGCACCCTTTGGATCGACAAAACCTTCTGGTTGCATCATATACAACTCTTCTTCCAGAAATCCATTCAGGAATGCAGTTTTGACATCCATTTGCCAAATTTCATAATCATAAAATGCGGCAATTGCTAGCATGATTCGGACAGACTTAAGCATCGCTACGGGTGAGAAAGTGTCATCGTAGTCAACCCCTTGAACTTGTCGAAAACCTTTCGCAACAAGTCAAGCTTTGTAGACGGTAACATTACCGTCAGCGTCAGTCTTCTTCTAGAAGATCCATTTATTTTCTATGGCTTGGCGATCATCGGGCAAGTCAACCAAAGTCCACACTTTGTTCTCATACATGGATCCCATCTTAGATTTCATGGCCTCAAGCCATTTTGCGGAATCTGGGCTCACCATCGCTTCTTCATAGTTCATAGGTTCGCATTGGTCAAGTAACATGACCTCCAGAATAGGATTGCCATACCACTCTGGTGCGGATCTTACTCTGGTTGACCTACGAGGTTCGGTAGTAACTTGATATGAAGTTTCATGATCAATATCATTAGGTTCCTCACTAATTGGTGTAGGTGTCACAGAAACCGGTTTCGGTGATGAACTACTTTCCCATAATGGAGCAGGTACAATTACCTCATCAAGTTCTACTTTCCTCCCACTTAGATAGACATCCCTCTAATCATCTAAGTGATCACGTGATCCATATCAACTAAACCAGAAATGATCATCACGTGAGATGGAGTAGTTTTCAATGGTGAACATCACTATGTTGATCATATCTACTATATGATTCACGCTCGACCTTTCGGTCTCAGTGTTCCGAGGCCATATCTGCATATGCTAGGCTCATCAAATTTAACCCGAGTATTCTGCGTGTGCAAAACTGTCTTACACCCGTTGTAGATGAACGTTGAGCTTATCACACCCGATCATCACGTGGTGTCTCGGCACGACGAACTTTGGCAACGGTGCATACTCAGGGAGAACACTTTTACCTTGAAATTTAGTGAGAGATCATCTTATAATGCTATCGTCAAACAAAGCAGAATAAGATGCATAAAAGATAAACATCACATGCAGTCAATATAAGTGATATGATATGGCCATCGTCATCTTGTGCCTTTGATCTCCATCTCCAAAGAACCGTCATGATCACCATCGTCACCGGTGCGACACCTTGATCTCCATCGTAGCATCGTTGTCGTCTCGCCAACTATTGCTTCTACGACTATCGCTACCGCTTAGTGATAAAGTAAAGCAATTACAGGGCGATTGCATTGCATACAATAAAGCGACAACCATATGGCTCCTACCAGTTGCCGATAACTCCGTTACAAAACACGATCATCTCATACAATAAATATAGCATCATGCCTTGACCATATCACATCACAACATGCCCAGCAAAAACAAGTTAGGCGTCCTCTACTTTGTTGTTGCAAGTTTTACGTGGCTGCTACGGGCTGAGCAAGAACCGTTCTTACCTACGCATCAAAACCACAACGATATTTCGTCAAGTTAGTGTTGTTTTAACCTTCACAAGGATCGGGCGTAGCCACACTCGGTTCAACTAAAGTTGGAGAAACTGACACCCGCCAGCCACCTGTGTGCAAAGCACGTCGGTAGAACCAGTCTCGCGTAAGCGTACGCGTAATGTCGGTCCGGGCCGCTTCATCCAACAATACCGCTGAACCAAAGTATGACATGCTGGTAAGCAGTATGACTTGTATCGCCCACAACTCACTTGTGTTCTACTCGTGCATACAACATCTACGCATAAACCTGGCTCGGATACCACTGTTGGGGAACGTAGTAATTTCAAAAAAATTCCTACGCACACGCAAGATCATGGTGATGCATAGCAACGAGAGGGGAGAGTTTCGTCTATGTACCCTCGTAGACCGTAAGCGGAAGCGTTATAACAACGCGGTTGATGTAGTCGTACGTCTTCACGATCGACCGATCCTCAGCACCGAACGTACGGCACCTTCGCGTTCAGCACACGTTCAACTCGGTGACGTCCCGCGAACTGACGATCCAGTAGAGCTTCTGGGAAGAGCTTCGTCAGCACGACGGCGTGGTGACGGTGATGATGATGCTAACGACGCAGGGCTTCACCTAAGCACCCTACAATATTATCGAGGTGGATTATGGTGGAGGGGGGCACCGCACACGGCTAAAAGATCAATGATAAATTGTTGTGTTTCCAAGGGGTGCCCCCCTCCCGGTATATAAAGGAGCTAGGGGGCGGCCGGCCAGGAGGAGGGCGCGCCAAGGGGGGAGTCCTACTCCCACGGGGAGTAGGACTCCTCCTTTCCTAGTAGGAGTAGGAGAAGGGAAGGAAGGGAGAGAGGAAGATAAGGAAAGGGGGGCGCCGCCCCCCTCCTTGTCCAATTTGGACTAGAGGGGGAGGGGGGCGCGGCTGCCCTGGCCGCCCCTCCTCTTCTCCCACTAGGGCCCATTAGGCCCAATATACTCCCCCCCCGGGGGGGGGGGGGGTTCCGGTAACCCCCCGGTACTCCGGTATATGCCCGAAACCTCCCGAAACACTTCCGGTGTCCGAACATAGTCATCCAATATATCGATATTTACGTCTCGACCATTTCGAGACTCCTCGTCATGTCCGTGATCATATCCGGGACTCCAAACTACCTTCGGTACATCAAAACACAAAAACTCATAATATCGATCGTCACAGAACTTTAAGCATGCGGACCCTACGGGTTCGAGAACTATGTAGACATGACCGAGACACGTCTCCGGTCAATAACCAATACCGGAACCTGGATGCTCATATTGGTTCCTACATATTCTACGAAGATCTTTATCGGTCAAACCGCATAACAACATACGTTGTTCCCTTTGTCATCGGTATGTTACTTGCCCGAGATTCGATCATCGGTATCTTAATACCTAGCTCAATCTCGTTACCGGCAAGTCTCTTTACTCGTTTCGTAGTGCATCATCCCGTAACTAACTCATTAGTCACATTGCATGCAAGGCTTATAGTGATGTGCATTACCGAGAGGGCCCAGAGATACCTCTCCGACAATCAGAGTGACAAATCCTATTCTTGATCTATGCCAACTCCATGAACACCATCGGAGACACCTGTAGAGCACCTTTATAATCACCCAGTTACGTTGTGACGTTTTGTAGCACACAAAGTGTTCCTCCGGTATTCGGGAGTTGCATAATCTCATAGTCATAGGAACATGTATAAGTTATGGAGAAAGCAATAGCAGTAAAACTAAACGATCAAGTGATAAGCTAACGAAATGGGTCAAGTCAATCACATCATTCTCCTAATGATGTGACCCCGTTAATCAAATGACAACTCATGTCCATGGCTAGGAAACTCAACCATCTTTGATCAACGAGCTAGTCAAGTAGAGGCATACTAGTGACACTATGTTTGTCTATGTATTCACACATGTATTATGTTTCCGGTTAATACAATTCTAGCATGAATAAGAAACATTTATCATGATATGAGGAAATAAATAATAACTTTATTATTGCCTCTAGGGCATATTTCCTTCATGACAGCCCCGAAGTCTATTGCTTATGATGAATATGCTGTAGATCCGTAGTCCCCAAGGGCAGGTTTAATCAACATGAATGAGCCGGTCCTTCACATGCTTGTGCAAAATATAGTCCTCGTTTAGATTTAACAGCAATATGCATTAGCCCCCAAGTGCCAAGTACTCTTGCTTGCAAAGTGCTTGGGACTTACTCTCATGAACCGCCACTTTAGATAAAACCTTCGTTAGACATTAGCCCCCAAGTGCCAAGTGTTGTTGCTTACAAAAGGCTTGGCACTTAATATTGTATGCTAATATTCATGATTTTTGACCCGGTATTTGTACAGACCACCACTACTCAACTTCAATCAGAACTGTCTGAATTGAAGAACCGTCTGGAGGCTCGGGAGACCGAAACTCAAAAAGCCAATTCCAAATTTGAATTCAGTGTGGCTGAATAAGAGAAATTGAAATCCGAGTTTGAGGTTGAGAAGAAAGCCTGGGCTGAAGAAAAAATTGCCTTAACCCAACAAGCTGAAACAACAGAAACGGCTCTTGAAGAAGTGACCACTGAATTGTCTGGCTTAAAACGCCATGTATCTTGGATGGTCTCAGCAATCTTTGGTAAATCGCCCTGCAAGTGTCAAATATTGAATCTTTCTAGTGATCATATGAATTGTCATTAACTCACCTGATTTTGCTATACAGGCCCCAGGAGCTCCAACCTCAACCAGGACATGCTGGTGAAGCTGAAGGCGGTTTACACGCTCGTGGAACAACTTTATACTGGATCTCAACGTGCCTTGGCCACAGTTGCCCTGTCAAACGAAGTCCCCACACTCCTGGTGGATGTTCTAAAGAGGCTTTCTGTGCTACCCCAGCGGTTCAATGAATTAAGGCGGTCATCTGCAAGAGCCGGAGCCATGGCTGCTTTAAGCCGGGCCAAGGCGTGGCTACCAGAGTTAGACCCGGCCGACATCGCCATTGGATATCCAAGCCTTAAGGAGGATAGCACATCATTTGAACAGAAGGACTTCGCTGCTTGTGTGAAGGAAATACGCCCTGTGCCCACCCTGATTGCTGATGAGGCGGATCTCACAAAGTACCAGCTGGGTTATGATGCGGAAAATCAAAGGATTCCAGCGCCGCATTATAAAGTGACCAGCCCGATCCCTCCAATCCGTAAGCATACCTTCGCCCCTGAAGTTGACCCGGCCAGACTAATTGATGATGAAGCTGAATTTGAAGCTTTGAATGGCATTGACCGGTCATCATCAACCTTCCAGGACAGGGAACAGGACGGAGGAGCGGAAAGGGTTGATCTGGAAGCTTCATGCCAACAAGAGAATTGACCCGCCGGGCGGCTCATATTTGTACCTTGCTAGAAAACAATTTAATCATTTGTACTCGGCGAGTCATGTAATAGGGTAGAAATGACTTTGCTTTGTCATGCCATCGTGCACGTTTTGGTGCTCAACACTGTTAAGCCGCCGCCTTATACTCTCCCCTTTTTAAACTTATCATCTGTTTTCTTTATGCATAAGAAAGTCTTTGAACTATCCTGCACACAGAAATAGATCACAAGAACCCTTGGCAGCTTACCGCAGGACGGGTCATAATATGTTTCATACAATCATTAATTTTGAAAGAAGAGACACAGACAAGCCTATTATGAATTATAACTTCGAAACACAACTATAATATCATACCTGTGATTTTGAATTTGCACTGCCGGTTCATGTGACCTGAACAGTAAGGGTGATAACCCAATCCTTAGAAGCCAACACTTCCAAATGTATGATGATTGTCATACACTGGCGACTTATTATCCAAAACCAAGCCGGGTTAAATTTGAACCACACTTATACTTAGACCTGGACAAAAGCCTCAAGACAAAAACAAAGATTGTTTGCAAAAACTTAAGCAAAATAGAAAGAAAAATTTGAGGCTTCTGATTCGAATACGATTAGTAAACCAGACCAAAGGGGTTAAGCTAGGATTCGAATACGATCATGTAGCCCCCAGTGGCTTTGGCGTTGCGCCGATCAAGAGGGTACCGACAGCTATGTTCTCTTTGGTTCGAATATGACCTATGTTTGAACAGGAAGCCCCCAAATGACCTTGAGAGTTTTTTAATGACTCTGATTCGAATACGATCAAAGTTGGACCCAAAAGGGGTTAAGCTATGATTCGAATACGATCAAGAAGCCCCCTAGTGAGTTTGGCATTGTGCCGATCAAGAGGGTATCGACAGCTATGTTCTCTTTGGTTCGAATACGACCTATGTCTGAACAGGAAGCCCCCTAGTAATCATGAGTTTTAACGGCTAGATTCGAATACGATCATGAGCCGGACCAAAGGGTTAGGCTGGATTCGAGTACGACCAGCCCCCAATTGGTCGTTTGAAATTATGATGATGAAGACATATGATCATTGAGGATGAAAAGGACAGAGGTCCTATTTTATTACTTATCATAATATATACATCGTCAAAATATGTACATTATGAGAGCCGGTGGCTATGTATAGTAAGGCCGAAGATGAGCGACATTCCACGGCCGGCGGGTCTCTTCCTCCGACTTACGTGAGTCTTTCTGCTCTTGAACATCCATAAGGTAGTATGACCCGTTGTTCAAGTTCTTGCTGACCACAAAAGGCCCTTCCCAAGGTGGGGATAACTTGTGTGCATTGGTTTGATCCTGGATGAGCCGGAGCACCAAGTCACCTTCTAGAAAGGTTCTGGACTTAACTCGGCGGCTGTGATAATGACACAGGTCCTGTTGGTAAATCGCCGAGCGGGCTGCTGCCAAGTCACGCTTTTCATCTAACAGGTCGAGTGCATCCTGACGGGCTTGTTCGTTATCAGATTCAACGTAAGCCGCCGCGCGGGGCGAGTCATGACGGATGTCACTAGGTAGAACTGCCTCTGCTCCGTAAACCATGAAGAAAGGCGTATAACCCGTAGACCTGTTAGGGGTAGTATTGATGCTCCATATCATATAGGGTAACTCCTCCACTCAACAACCGGCGTCCATTGTAAAGGAACCATAAGCCAGGGCTTGATGCCTTTCAAGATTTCCTGATTGGCTCTTTCAGCTTGACCATTGGATTGGGGGTGAGCTACTGATGAAACATCAAGCCGGATATGCTCACGTTGACAAAACTCTTCCATGGCGCCCTTGGATAGATTAGTACCATTGTCAGTTATAATGCCGTGTGGAAAGCCAAAACGAAAGATCACCTTTTTCATGAATTGAACCGCCGTGGCTGCGTTCACTTACTAACCGGCTCCGCCTCAACCCACTTTGTGAATTTGTCAACCGCCGCCAGAAGGTGAGTCTTTTTATCTTTGGATCTTTTGAAAGGCCCAACCATGTCGAGTCCCCAGGCTGCAAACGGCCAAGTAATTGGAATCATCCTCAATTCTTGAGCCGGCACGTGAGCCCGTCGTGAGAATTTCTGGCAACCATCACATTTACTGACCAGATCCTCCGCATCATCATGAGTCGTTGATGTCTACTATGCAACGTTCTTCTTGTAGACATTGTTGGGCCTCCAAGTGCAGAGGTTCGTAGGACAGTAGCAAATTTCCCTCAAGTGGATAACCTAAGGTTTATCAATCCGTGGGAGGCATAGGATGAAGATGGTCTCTCTCAAACAACCCTCCAACCAAATAACAAAGAGTCTCTTGTGTCCCCAACACACCCAATACAATGGTAAATTGTATAGGTGCACTAGTTCGGCGAAGAGATGGTGATACAAGTGCAATATGGATGGTAGATATAGGTTTTTGTAATCTGAAAATATAAAAACAGCAAGGTAACTAATGATAAAAGTGAGCGTAAACGGTATTGCAATGCTAGGAAACAAGGCCTAGGGTTCATACTTTCACTAGTGCAAGTTCTATCAACAATAATAACATAATTGGATCATATAACTATCCCTCCACATGCAACAAAGAGTCACTCCAAAGTCACTAATAGCGGAGAACAAACGAAGAGATTATGGTAGGGTACGAAACCACCTCAAAGTTATTCTTTCCGATCAATCCATTGGGCTATTCCTATAAGTGTCACAAACAGCCCTAGAGTTCGTAGTAAAATAACACCTTAAGACACACATCAACCAAAACCCTAATGTCACCTAGATACTCCAATGTCACCTCAAGTATCTGTGGGTATGATTATACGATATGCATCACACAATCTCATATTCATCCATTCAAACCAACACAAAGTACCTCAGAGAGTGCCCCAAAGTTTGTCCCGGAGAGTCAAGACGAAAACGCGTGCCAACCCCTATGCATAGGTTCATGGGCGGAACCCGCAAGTTGATCACCAAAACATACATCAAGTGAATCAATAGAATAACCCATTGTCACCACGGTTATCCCACGCAAGACATACATCAAGTGTTCTCAAATCATTAAAAGACTCAATCCGATAAGATAACTTCAAAGGGAAAAATCAATCCATTACAAGAGAGTAGAGGGGGAGAAACATCATAAGATCCAACTATAATAGCAAAGCTCGCGATACATCAAGATCGTATCACCTCAAGAACACGAGAGAGAGAGAGAGATCAAACACATAGCTACTGGTACATACCCTCAGCCCCGAGGGTGAACTACTCCCTCCTCATCGTGGAGAGCGCCGGGATGATAAAGATGGCCACCGGTGAGGGATCCCCCTCCGGCAGGGTGCCGGAACAGGGTCCCGATTGGTTTTTGGTGGCTATAGAGGCTTGCGGCGGCGGAACTCCCGATCTATTCTGTTCCCCAAAGGTTTTAGGGTATATTGGTATATATAGGAGGAAGAAATATGTCAGGGGAGCCACGAGGGGCCCACGAGGGTGGAGGGCACGCCCAGGGGGTGGGCGCGCCCCCCTGCCTCGTGCCTTCCTCGTTGATTCCCTGACATGCACTCCAAGTCCCCTGGATTGCTTCCGTTCCAAAAATAACTTTCCCGAAGGTTTCATTCCGTTTGGACTCCGTTTGATATTCCTTTTCTGCGAAACACTGAAACAAGGGAAAAACAGAAACTGGCACTGGGCTCCGGGTTAATAAGTTAGTCCCAAAAGTATTATAAAAGTGCATAATAAAGCCCATAAACATCTAGGACGGATAATATAATAGCATGAAAACTTCATAAATTATAGATACGTTGGAGACGTATCAGCATCCCCAAGCTTAATTCCTGCTTGTCCTCGAGTAGGTAAATGATAAAAGAAATAACTTATGAAGTGTGAATGCTAGAAGGTGCACAAGTTTGATCAATGATAATTTCAATCACCTATTCTAGCATCAATATATGTCATAACAGTAGCTCAACTCATAGAACTTTTCATGATCAAGTAACAAACTATTCACATGTTTAAAGTATAGATCATAAACTTTCTTGAAAACTAACAAACTATGTTCTCAATCATCAAACAATTGCAATTCATCTTATTTTCAGGAAGAGTCTATGTCAGAGCTTTGATTCAGCAAACTTCACATACTCAACTATCATTTAGTCTTCCATGATTGCTACCACTCAAAGCATATTTTTAGAACAAAGAGCATTCATCGAACACATAGAAAGATAGGGGCTTAATGTTTCGCCTCCCAACCTTTTACCTCAAGGGTAATGTAAACAATAATAATTCATGCTCAAATATATTTGAATGGCCATATATGCTTAGATCTTTCCATCACATGATGCTTGCCAACTAAAGAGTAGGTTGGAATGAGAAGGAATACTACTGACTCTTGCATAAAAGTAAAAGATAGGCCCTTCGCAGAGGGAAGCAGGGATTTGCAGAGGTGCTAGAGCTCGAAGCAAAAACAGAGATGAAAATAATTTTGAGAGGTATGCTTTCATTGTCAACATAACGACCAAGAGTTCCCAATATCTTCCATACTACATACATTATAGGCGGTTCCCAAACAGAAAGGTAAAGATTTTTACTCCCCCTCCACCAACAATCATCAATCCATGGCTTGCCCGAAACAACGGGTGCCTCCAACTAACATCAATCCTGGGGGAGTTTTGTTTGCAATTATTTTTTATTTGATTTCGATCTTTTGATCATGGGACTGGACATCCCAGTTACCAACCATTTTCTCGTGAATGATGAGCGGAGTCCACACATCGTGAGAATAACCCACCTAGCATGGAAGATACTGCTAGCCCCTAGTCGCTACATGAGCGATTCGGGCATACAAAACAGATATTATTTGAAGGTTTAGAGATTGGCACATGCAAATTTACTTGGAACGGCAGGTAAATACCGCATATAGGTAGATATGGTGGACACTCATGGAAGAAACTTGGTTCAAGGAATTTGGATGCACAAGCAGTATTCCCGCTTAGTACAGATATTTTGGCTAGCAAAGGATTCTAAATAGCAAGCACCACATGTTAGAGGATCCATAACAATATAACTTCTATACAAATATACCCAAGCATAACTCATTATGTTGTCTTCCTTGTCCAACTTCAACTAATTTGCTCAGGTTTGAAAATAATTAATGGGGATCACAATCATAGAAGATGTCCAAGATAGTATATTTATATGTGAAATATCTCTTCCGTCAATATTCTTTCATGAATTGTTCAAGTGACCAATACAATGTTTGCTAACCTTCAATAAATTTACCACCTCTACTTCTTATATGTGAAGGCATTACTCCCCATGGGAAAGGCATATGAAACATATATAATTTCAGATTTATGACATTCAAATCATTCAACCATTTACTCATAGGATATAAGTGAAGCACACGAGTAAATGACAAACTACTCCAAAAGATATAAGTGAAGATCAATGAGTAGTTAAATAATTATGTAGCTATGTGAAGACTCTCTAACATTTAAGAATTTCAGATCTTGGTATTTTATTCAAACAACAAGCAAAGCTAAAGAAAATAAAATGACGCTCCAAGCAAAACACATATCATGTGGTGAATAAAAATATAGCTCCAAGTAAAGTTACCGATGAACGAAGACGAAAGAGGGGATGCCATCTGGGGCATCCCCAAGATTAGGCTCTTGGTTTTCCTTGAATATTACCTTGGGGTGCCTTGGGAATCCCCAAGCTTAGGCTCTTGCCACTCCTTATTCCATAGTCCATCAAATCTTTACCCAAAACTTGAAAACTTCACAACACAAAACTTAACAGAAAACTCGTAAGCTCCGTTAGCAAAAGAAAACAAAACATGACTTCAAGGTACTGTAATGAACTCATTCTTTATTTGTATTCGTGTTAAATCTAATTTATTCCAACTTCTCTATGGTTTATAAACTATTTTACTAGCCATAGATTCATCAAAATAAGCAAACAACAAACGAAAAACAGAATCTGTCAAAAACAGAACAGTCTGTATTAATATGTAACTAACGCAAACTTATGGAACTCCAAAAATGCTAAAATAAATTGGTGGAGCTGAGTAATTTGTCTAGTAATCATCTGCAAAAATAATCAACTAAATAGCACTCTCCAGTAAAAAGTTTTGGCTAATCTCGTGAGTGCTAAAGTTTCTGTTTTTTACAGCATGATCATAAAGACTTCACCCAAGTCTTCCCAAAGGTTCTACTTGGCACAAACACTAATTAAAACACAAAACCACATCTAAATAGAAGCTAGATGGATTATTTATTCCTAAGCAGAACCAAAAAGCAAGAAACTAAAATAAAATTGGGTTGCCTCCCAGCAAGCGCTAACGTTTAACGCCCCTAGCTAGGCATGATGATTTCAATGATGCAAGCATAAAAGATAAGAATTAAAACATAAAGAGAGCATCATGAAGAATATGACTAGCACATTTAAGTCTAACCCACTTCCTATGCATAGGGATTTTTTGATCAAACAACTTATGGGAACAATAATCAACTAGCATAGGAAGGCAAAACAAGCATAACTTCAAAACTTTAAGCACATAGAGAGGAAACTTGATATTATTGCAATTCCTACAAGCATATATTCCTCCCCCATAATAATTTTCAGTAGCATCATGAATGAATTCAACAATATAACCAGCACATAAAGCATTCTTTTAATGATCTACTTGCATAGAAATTTTACTACTCTCCACATAAGCAAATTTATTCTCATCAATAGTAGTGGGAGCAAACTCAACAAAATAATTATCATGTGAAGCATAATCCAATTGAAAATTAAAATCATGATGACAAGTTTCATGGTTATCTTTATTCTTTGTAGCATACGTGTCATCACAATAATCATCATAAATAGGAGGCATGCTTTCATCATAATAAATTTGCTCATCAAAACTTGGGGGACTAAACATATCATCTTCATCAAACATAGCATCCCCAAGCTTGTGGCTTTCCATATCATTAGCATCATGGGTATTCAAAGAATTCATACTAACAACATTGCAATCATGCTCATCATTCACATATTTTATGCTAAGCATTCAATTCTTCTTCTAGTACTTGAGCACAATTTTCCTTCCCATCATTTTCACGAAAGACATTACAAAGATGAAGCATATGAGGCAACCTTAATTCCATTTTTTGTAGTTTTCTTTTATAGACTAAACTAGTGATAAAACAAGAAACTAGAAGATTCGATTGCAAGATCTAAAGATATACCTTCAAGCACTCACCTCCCCGGCAACGGCGCCAGGAAAGAGCTTGATGTCTACTACGCAACCTTCTTCTTGTAGACGTTGTTGGGCCTCCAAGTGCAGAGGTTTGTAGGACAGTAGCAAATTTCCCTCAAGTGGATGACCTAAGGTTTATCAATTCGTGGGAGGCATAGGATGAAGATGGTCTCTCTCAAACAACTCTGCAACCAAATAACAAAGAGTCTCTTGTGTCCCCAACACACCCAATACAATGGTAAATTGTATAGGTGCACTAGTTCGGCGAAGAGATGGTGATACAAGTGCAATATGGATGGTAGATATAGGTTTTTGTAATCTGAAAATATAAAAACAGCAAGGTAACTAATGATAAAAGTGAGCGTAAACGGTATTGCAATGCTAGGAAACAAGGCCTAGGGTTCATACTTTCACTAGTGCAAGTTCTATCAACAATAATAACATAATTGGATCATATAACTATCCCTCCACATGCAACAAAGAGTCACTCCAAAGTCACTAATAGCGGAGAACAAACGAAGAGATTATGGTAGGGTACGAAACCACCTCAAAGTTATTCTTTCCGATCAATCCATTGGGCTATTCCTATAAGTGTCACAAACAGCCCTAGAGTTCATAGTAAAATAACACATTAAGACACACATCAACCAAAACCCTAATGTCACCTAGATACTCCAATGTCACCTCAAGTATCCGTGGGTATGATTATACGATATGCATCACACAATCTCAGATTCATCTATTCAAACCAACACAAAGTACCTCAAAGAGTGCCCCAAAGTTTCTCCCGGAGAGTCAAGACGAAAACGTGTGCCAACCCCTATGCATAGGTTCATGGGCGGAACCCGCAAGTTGATCACCAAAACATACATCAAGTGAATCAATAGAATAACCCATTGTCACCACGGTTATCCCACGCAAGACATACATCAAGTGTTCTCAAATCATTAAAAGACTCAATCCGATAAGATAACTTCAAAGGGAAAACTCAATCCATTACAAGAGAGTAGAGGGGGAGAAACATCATAAGATCCAACTATAATAGCAAAGCTCGCGATACATCAAGATCGTATCACCTCAAGAACACGAGAGAGAGAGAGAGAGAGAGATCAAACACATAGCTACTGGTACATGTCACGACCGGTTTTTCAATAAAATAATTATTGAGAGACCAATCCCTTTTACGGACCAGCGAGGAAGAATTCCTTCTCACTGGTAGACAATATCTTGGTCACAGAAGAAAAATGCCAGGAGTACTGAATATAATACAAGGTTGAGCAAAGACTGCCCAACAATTTATTACATGCACGCCGATAAAACAATACGGCGGATAGGGTGGCAAACTACTAACTCACGATAATAACGGTGGTGGAAATATCACCGCGAAGTGAGTGATATGATTCCAGAAGACTACAGCTCTTCGAGCGTCGGAGTGAGGCTCGAGAAGACTTATTGCGGGTGGCGGAAGCATATACAAAACAAGTGACCAAAATCCGGGATCGCGCAGGACTGAGTTGGACTCCTCTAGGCATCAGACGCGCTATCAAACTCTTCATCCAAGAGATCGCCTTCGTCAACATCTGGCCAAATCAACAAGCCAGGTGAGTACTATGAAAGTACTCGCAAGACAGTTCGGACATAAGATATAACAAATGCGAACATGAAGTACATGAATAAGTTAACCAGTACGATCAGACATAGAGGTAGTAAATGCTGGGTGCCAAGCGAGGGTCTGAATGACGCCTCGAGCAGAAACTGCAGAATAGTAATACTGGTGCCAAGCGAGTGTCTGAAAGACTCCTCGAGCGGAAAATGCGGGATAATAACATTGGTGCCAAACGAGTGTCTGAAAGACTCCTCGAGCGGAAAATGCGGAATAATAATGCCACAGTCGGGCGTCGAGGCGACACCACATAAAGGGCTTATAACAGAAAATAAGGACGGTGCATGCCACAGTCAGACGTCTGAGCAACATCGCATAAAGGGCTTATATTTAATGTAAGAAACAAAAACACGCCACAGTCGGACGTCTGCGCGATGTCACATAAAGGGCTTATATCACAGCTCAATAATACAACAGTTTGGGAACATAATTTATCACGAGCATGAAACAAATATAAAGTTAGTCCATCCACAGGAATAACAATAAATCTGGATTACCACTTGAGCTTGTTCACCGGGAACAAGTTTTCCACGCGGATAGATATGGATAATAATGTTTTCATTACTTGATCATGGATATGATGATTTGGAAAGAATTGACTCTGCAGAGTTTGTACTTAACCACAGCCAACGGATTTCAGTAGTCACGGGGACTAGTTCCGTCTACGGTGTTTTGGAAGAAACACGTCTAACCAGTACACACCCAATTCAACCATCCGAGGCCAGGGATCACCCTCGGCATCGTTCAAGAAAAACCTTGAGACGGGGAGGCTACAACCTCGCGTAGCATGGGATCAAATTTCTATACGCGCGCTTTAAGGGGGTGCCCCCCCTCTCGGTCCCAACCGGAAACACCCATGCCCCCTGATCGGATGACTGGCTTTAATCCTGGGCCAAGGTACCATCATCCCGGCCTCTCTGTTTGGTGTGTACACGGAAAGAGGTTACCAACTTACTAAACCGCATCCTGGCAATGAGACATGTGGTAGCACGGAAGGGGGAAGGAACGGTAACGCGGCTCCAACCACGTTAACGTCGGAGAAAGTCGGATGACGCAAGGCTGGCATGCTACAACAGTACCACCTTGCTGCCCTTCATGTCACCACATGATTAGGCCATCTCTCATCAGAGATCATTGCAACTTTGGAACATGCGGAAAAAAAAGAACGATAACGTGGCTCCAACCACGTTAACGTCGGAGAAAGCCGGATGACGCAAGGCTGGCATGCTACAACAGTACCACCTTGCTGCCCTTCATGTCACCACATGATTAGGCCATCTCTCATCAGAGATCATCACGACTTTGGAACAACCGGGTAGTTGCCTTACAAGCAACGAGGTATTTACCGACACTCATATGCCACGCACAAACTTTCACGCAAACATGCAAAACACCTGTCATATCAAATGTTCAAAACATGCTTGCCTGGTTCGGAGAAGTCGGAGTCTAGCTCGGCGAAGTTCGCGGCTCCGTCACCTCTCCCGGAACCTACGGCAATCACGAAACGGATACTAACGTGAAAACCAACACATGCACAGAAACTTTGCCAAATATTTTTCAAATAAATCCCATAAAAAACTAGACAAAATTTGAAGATTGTCAGAAAAAGGATCACTCAAAAATACCTTTTTATTAAAAAGTTATAAAGGTTTCTGTCCAGGGACCTTTCTGTAATGAAACAGAAAAGTTCCAGGGTTTTCACTGAGAAAACAGAAAACGCTTCGGTTGGGAATGCGCAAGCGCAAAGGAGAAAACGTATTTGCCCGAAGGCACCAACAGTAAACGGTTCGAAGGAGAATAGATAGAGGCTGACAGGTGGGGTCCACCTGTCAGGTTTAAAAAGCTCGCCGGCGCCCGAAGACTGCGGTGGACGCCGGCGTCGAACCACGGCGAGTTAGGAGAAACGGAGGGTACCAAGAGCTTCAGCGTCTCCTTCCGCGTTGGTGGGTGGTGGACTCGTCCAACGGGGAGCACCACGTCGACGGCGACACTATCTCCGGCGGACGGCGGCTCGGGTGAGGATGGGGAACTCCGGTGGAGGGCTGCAAGCTACAAATTGAGGCGCGGGTCAGAACGAGGGATGCAAGGTGAAGCTACTGGCAAGAGAATGGAGGCGGAGGAGCACACACGGAGGCGAATCGGGCTGGATCCCGTGGCGGGTCGCGGCGGCCGGAGTCGAGGAAGGAGACCTCCTCGGGGCTCTTCCAATGGCTAGGCGTGCTCTAGGGGGAGTGCAGGGATGGTGGGTGCTCGAGTTGAAGCTCGGGGCCTCTATTTATAGGCAGATCGACGGGGTGGCCGTGAACGGAGAATCTCCGGCGAGCGATTACGGCGGAGCAGTGGATTGGCGGGTGGTTTGAGCGGCCAGGCAGCATCAGTGGAGGTTACTGGAGTCGTTTCACAGCCAAACGGGGTCGGTCTTGGCGTAATGGCGTCGGTCCACGGTGAGGTGACCGCACGGGCTCAACGGCGGCAGAGAGCGCGCTCCGCGCCCTGCGGTTCACGACGAGAGCGGCAGCGCGTTCGGGGGAGTGGAAGACCACGCGGCGAGCTCCGGTGGTTTGGGCGGTGCTGGGTGGCGTCGTCGGCGCCGTGTCTCCCGCTGGCGTCCGCAAAGCCGCCGCCGGCGTCGGTCACAGGGCGGCGCACCTTCTACTGCTCGTCGCCGATGCCCGCAAGGCGCCAGGCGTTCGTGCGGTGCAGGAACAAGGGGGAGGGGACGACGAGCAAGGCGACGTAGTGGTACTAGCGAGATCGACGTCCTTCTCTGAAGAAAACGACAGCAGGCCACTGACTGAATCTCTGAACTTGACATAGATAGTGCACTGCAGGTGTTCGACAGAAGGTTTTGGCTATGAGATAAATTTTTCTGGGGCTGTAACTTGGTGAGGTGACCACTCAATGCACCCAGAGGCTGCCAGATTTTACTTGGAATTTTTGGAGAAGGTTTTGAATGAATTTCACCAAATTTGACAAATCTGGTCCAAACTTGCAGCAAGTGTAGTTTGAAAATTTTGAACTGAAGACCAGTGGATCTTCATGGTTCTAGGTTGAGGGTTCAAAGGACTAGGAGGGGAAAAAGGTTTGGTGGCAAAAATCAAGACAGAAAGTGGAGTTCCTTTGTAAATCTCCAAGTGCTAGAAAAGAAGGCAGAATTTGTTTGAATAAGATTTAAATGAAAAAAAAATCACATGGGGAGGTTCAACTTGCTGGATTTGATGCAAATCATGATCCAAAGGTGAGGGAAAGGTTCGGAGAGAGGATTTTCACTAAGGCCATGGCAAGAAGGAATCGTTGAAAGTGGCAAAGGATTTTCCAAAAGCCGTAGTGCATTTTCAAAAAGATTTTCAAAGGTTATTTTCCCAAATGAAAGACATTTTGTCTTGAGTCCAAATGAAAAGCAAGAACTTCCAAGACTAAAGACAGACCTTGGGTGAATCCAAATAAAACTTTTGCCATAGAGAAAATTATTTGAGGGGGAGAGTTCTCTTGAAGAAAAATTTAAATCACTCCCCTCAAGTCAAATAAAAATCTTTTGAAAAATCCAAATAAAAACTTGGGTGTCACAACACCTACCCCCTTAGGAAAAATCTCGTCCTCGAGATTTCTGCTGATCCTCAAATAGATATGGATACTCTGCCCGGAGGAAATCTTCCCTTTCCCATGTGGCTTCATCCTCAGTGTGGTTGCTCCACTGAACCCTGAAAAATTTCGTCGTTTTCTGATGGGTCCTCCGTTCAGACTCTTCTAAGATCTTTACTGGCCTTTCTCTGTAGGTGAGATCTTGTTGCATATCAATGTTCTCATGAGGTACATGTTTCTCCGGGTTACTCACGCATTTCCTCAACTGCGAGACGTGGAATACGTCATGGACGTCTGACAGCTCCTTGGGTAGGTCTAGTTGGTAGGCTACCGTGCCTCTTCGTGCCTTCACACAAAATGGTCCAATAAATCTTGGGGCTAGCTTCCCCTTAATTACGAACCGTTGCAGACCCCTCATAGGAGATACTCGGAGGTATACGGAATCACCGGGTTCAAAGCTGACCTCACGATGCTTCTGATCATAGTAGCTCTTTTGTTGGCTCTGCGCCGTCTTGAGTCTGTCCCTGATTTGTTTAACTTTTTCCTCGGCCTCTTTAAGCATGTCTGGGCCGAAGATACGGCTGTCCCCTGTTTCTGACCAATTCAATGGGGTACGACACCTCCGTCCGTACAATGCTTCAAAGGGTGCCATTTGCAAGCTGGCTTGGTAACTGTTGTTGTACGCAAATTCGGCATACGGCAAACTCTCTTCCCAACTGGATCCATAGGTGAGCACACAGGCTCTTAGCATATCCTCTAGGATTTGGTTTACACGTTCCGTTTGTCCATCTGTCTGAGGGTGGTATGCTGTACTGAAAGCTAGTTGTGTGCCCAGAGCTTGTTGTAGGTGATCCCAAAATTTGGAGACGAATTGGGTGCCTCAGTCTGATATTATAGTTTTTGGGACTCCGTGCAAGCAAACTATACGGGAGAGATAAAGTTTTGCCAGTCTTTGTGTGGAGTAGGTAGTCTTCACGGGAATGAAATGAGCAACCTTGGTTAGTCAGTCTGTGATGACCCATATGGCGTCATTTCCGCGTTGTGATCGGGGTAGTCCAACGATGAAATCCATTCCTATTTCATCCCATTTCCACTCCGGTATTCTGTTTGGTTGGAGTAGCCCTGCTGGCTTTTGATGCTCGGCCTTGATGCGCTGACATGAATCGCAACAAGCAATAAATGTGGCTATATCTCTTTTCATACCGTGCCACCAAAATCTTTCCTGGATGTCCTTGTACATTTTGGTTCCTCCAGGATGGATCGAGTATGGAGCGGTGTGGCTTTCCGTCAAGATCTGTTGCTTGAGTTCCTCAATGTTAGGTACGCAAAGTCTGTTTCGGTACCACAAGGTTCCTTCACTGTCGGTGACGAACTCTGAAGTCTCACTAAGATTCATTTTCTTCTTTATGCCTTCGATGCTGGGATGTCCCTGTTGAGCCTTCTTAATTCGTTCCACCAGGGTGGGTTGTATCTCCAGATTTGATACGGTGCCCTCGGAGACTAACATCATGTTGAGCCTAGCGAACTCTCGCTGAAACTCAGGCCTTAAGTTTTGCGGACCGTCATTGTCCGGGCTGGGGTTTCGACTAAGGGCATCGGCCACTACATTTGCTTTCCCTGGGTGGTAGTGAATGCCGACGTCATAGTCTTTGACCAGTTCCAACCAGCGTCGTTGGCGTAAATTCAGCTCTGGCTATGTGAAGATATATTTGAGGCTCTTATGGTCCGTATATATTTCACAACGATTTCCCAACAGAAAGTGCCTCGACTCCTTGAGTGCATGTATGACTGCTGCTAGCTCCAAATCATGTGTTGGGTAATTTTCCTCATGTTTTCGCAGTTGCCTGGAGGCATATGCGACAACTTTGCCATCCTGCATTAGTACACATCCAAGACCTTTTCGGGACGCGTCACAATACACTTCAAAACTCTTGTGTATGCCTGGCACAGTTAAGACTGGTGCGGTTGTCAGCCTCTTCTTGAGTTCTTGGAAGCTCTGCTCACATGCTTCCGTCCATACGAATTTCTTGTCCTTCTTGAGTAGTTGGGTCATAGGTTTCGCCACAGTGGAGAATCCTTCAATAAATCTCCTGTAATATCCGGCCATTCCTAGGAAACTCCGCACATCTGGGACGTTGGCGGGCGGCTTCCAGTCCAGTATGGCCTTGACCTTTTCTGGGTCTACGGCCACGCCTTCTTGGTTCAGTATATGGCCTAAGAAACCAACTTGTCTTAGCCAAAATTCGCATTTGCTAAACTTGGCGTACAACTGATGCTTCCTCAATTCTCCCAAAACAATTCTGAGGTGCTCAGCATGTTCTTCTGGTGTCCTTGAGTAAACCAGAATATCAATGAATACCACCACAAATTTGTCCATGAATTTCATGAACACTTTGTTCATGAGGTGGACGAAATATGCGGGGGCGTTCGTTAGTCCAAAAGGCATCACTGTGAACTCGTATAACCCATATCTGGAAGTGAATGCTGTCTTGGGGATATCCTCTGTCCGTACCTTCAGTTGATGGTATCCCGATCTCAAATCAATCTTTGAAAATACCTTAGCTTGTGCGAGCTGGTCAAACAAATCATTTATCCGTGGCATCGGATATTTGTTTTTGATGGTGACCATATTGAGGGCTCGATAGTCTATACACAGTCTCAGTGTCCCATCCTTCTTCTTGGCGAACAACACAGGCGAACCCCATGGTGAGGAGCTGGCTCGTATAAACCCTTTGTCCAATAATTCCTTTATCTGCTTCTTCAACTCCACCAATTCCGAGGGTGCCATTCTATACGGCTTCTTATAGATGGGAGCGGTGCCAGGTGCTAGTTCAATACTGAATTCTATCTCTCCGTCTGGTGGCATGCCTGGTAGTTCTTCCGGGAACACATCAGGGAACTCGCATACCACTGGAACTTTTCTCAGTTCTGCAATGTCCATTTTGTACAGTTTTGGTTTCTGTGATCGTGGCCTTTCTTGAGCGGAGACTCTTATTGTCTTGCCGTGATGGTGTGTGAGAATCACTGTCTGATTAAAATAGTCGATGAATCCTTTGGTGGTGGTCAACCAGTCCATCCCTAAAATGACATCCAGTCCTTTACTTCCCAACACGATGAGATTCGCGTGGAATTGTAGTCCTTCAAACTCAATGACCACTCCTTGGCAGTAACCCTGAGCGATTTGCTTATTTCCGGGGGACTTGATGATCATAGATTTTTCCAAGGGAAGTATCGGAAAACCATGTTGCGAAACAAAACTCTTCGAAACGAACGAATGGGAAGCTCCAGAATCAAACAAAACCGTGGCAGGTACTGTGTTGACAGGGAACGTACCGAGCACGATGTCTGGGGCATTCTGCGCTTCTTCCCTGGTCACATGGTTCAGGTGACCCTTCCTGTGGTTGTTGCTGGGGTTGAAGTTGTTGCGCTTGGGGGCGGGATTGTTTTCACCATTGTTCGGCTTGGGTGCCGAGTCTCTTGGCTTCGGGCACTGTTTAGCATAATGCCCTTGCTGACCACAAGCATAGCAGGTGACCCCTGGACGGTATGTGAACTCCTTGTCCCTGGCATGAAACTGTCCGACGGGCCTTGGCTCGGTAGTCGTGGATCTCCTTGCGTCTGTCCTTGGGACCTCAGTCTTGCCTCGGTTGCTGCGGGCAAGGGTCGTCTTGTCCCTCTTCCGCTTACAGATATCTTCCAGACTACGGCGCTCATTTTCCAAGGTGATGGCCTTGTCCACCAGCGTCTTAAAATCCAGAAAGGTGTGTACAATCAGTTGGCATCTTAGCGCTGGTGCCAGGCCGTCCAGGAATTTTTCCATCTTCTTGCTTTCTGTCATGTGCTCGTCGTAGGCATAACGAGACAGCTGGGTGAACTGACCATTGTACTCTGTCACTGACATGCCTCTTTGCTTCAGGTCATCAAACTTTCTCTTCTTGATCTTTAGGATGCTCCTAGGGATGTGTGCCCCACGGAAGCCTTCCTTGAACTCTTCCCAGGTGATGTTGTGTTCCCTGGGATGCATGTGTAGGAAGTTTTCCCACCATGCTGCGGCTGCTCCAGTAAGGTAGTGTGGTGCATAAAGCACCTTCTCATGATCTGAGCACTGAGCAATAATCAGTTTCCTTTCAATCTCTCGAAGCCAATCATCGGCTTCCAGCGGCCTATCGGTGTGAGCAAAAGTTGAGGGGCGAGTCTTCTGTAACTCAGATAACTTGGAATGTGGTTGATAGTGTTCACGGTGGTTTCCCATGTTGATGACATGGTTCATCATCTCTTGGTGTTGTTGCTGACTTTGCTCGAAGAGACGGCATACTTGAGACAGTGCTGCTTCGCTGTCTTGTTGGCTGGACTGACCCTGAGTGAAATTGTTGCTGGTATGTGTCCCGTAAACCTCTTCTGGCTGATTGGGCATGGAGCGAGTCCATGGGCGAGACATTTTTCCAGTCTGGGGTATTATTTGCAAAACCCATGAGAAACTGTGTAGCCCGAGAAAAATCTTGCAAAGGCAACAATTAAAACGGTTCAAGGTTTTCAAAGAAACACAAATGATTTTTCATGGAGAAGAAGTGCTTAACATAAAACTTACATGCGAAAAGAAAACACATGATACAGCACTCAGGATGCGTGTACACAATCCTGACATGTTATTTAAAACTAGCGTACTACTCCGGAAGGCAGCAAACACACCAATACAAACTAGCGTGCAGATAAAACAGCACATCATACAGGCAGACATAACACGCGGCTACTCGGTGCTCTCAGTCGGAGATGGCGAAGATCTCCTTCCCCTTGCCGATGGCAAGGCTTAGCGGTCCAGGAGAGTCAACCTCCACCTCCTCTCTAGCTGGCTCCTGGCGCGTAACGCTGCGCTGCGGTGATGGTGCGGGGGCGACTGGTGGTAGAGCGCGTGCGGCAGGCGGTGCGGCTCTGACTAGAGCAGGAGCGATGACTCGGTCGAACTCCTCAGTGGTAGGCAGACGGCGAGCAGTGGGCAAAACGGCCGGTGCATACGAGGCTGAAGACGAGACGAATGTCAGAGGCGGCGCCGTGTGGAGAAGCTCCTTCCTGCTGGCAGGACCGCCCCGGACTAAGTCCATGCGGGCAGCCACAAGATCATCTACGAGGTTGTCGAAAGACTCCTCCAGAGCCTTGAGATACTCCACAACCATCTCGATGGCTTCAACTCGTTCTCCCCGATGGCAGGCGAACGCATAGTGGCTGGTGTAGGGCACATGGCATGGGAGGTAGCGGTAGCGACGAGTCTTCATCGTAGGAAGGATGTCCCGAAGGCGAGCTATCGCCTCGCGGGCAGCCATCTGCATGGCATGCCTCTCCGTAGGCATGGACCTTCCCACAAAACGGAAGTGGCGAGCAGCAGAACGTCCTCCCTTGAATTGCACCACGGCTTGCTGCATAGACACGTCGTCACTGAGCTTGTGCTGATAGAGTGTGAACTCCGGGCGAGCTGCTGGCCCGATCGCGAGCTTGGTGATGGAGACGAGGAGCTTGACAAACCCCTCGGGCACGTTGGTGAACACTCGATTCTCACAGCTGCTGCCAGCCATCTACAAAAGTAGGCAAAAATTCTGAGTAGTCATGTCATAAATTTTATGATGACCAACAGAAATTAGCTACAATTGCAAAATGCTGAAAAAGCACAAAAGACGCTAATAATCGATTAGCGATCGCACCTAGCGGCTTCCTACAGTCAGCCTGGCTCTGATATCAAGCTTGTCACGACCGGTTTTTCAATAAAATAATTATTGAGAGACCAATCCCTTTTACGGACCAGCGAGGAAGAATTCCTTCTGACTGGTAGACAATATCTTGGTCACAGAAGAAAAATGCCAGGAGTACTGAATATAATACAAGGTTGAGCAGAGACTGCCCAACAATTTATTACATGCACGCCGATAAAACAATACGGCGGATAGGGTGGCAAACTACTAACTCACGATAATAACGGTGGTGGAAATATCACCGCGAAGCGAGTGATATGATTCCAGAAGACTACAGCTCTTCGAGCGTCGGAGTGAGGCTCGAGAAGACTTATTGCGGGTGGCGGAAGCGTATACAAAACAAGTGACCAAAATCCGGGATCGCGCAGGATTGACTGGGACTCCTCTAGGCATCGGACGCGCTATCAAACTCTTCATCCAAGAGATCGCCTTCGTCAACATCTGGCCAAATCAACAAGCCAGGTGAGTACTATGAAAGTACTCGCAAGACAGTTCGGACATAAGATATAACAAATGCGAACATGAAGTACATGAATAAGTTAACCAGTACGATCAGACATAGAGGTAGTAAATGCTGGGTGCCAAGCGAGGGTCTGAATGACGCCTCGAGCGGAAACTGCAGAATAGTAATACTGGTGCCAAGCGAGTGTCTGAAAGACTCCTCGAGCGGAAAATGCGGGATAATAATACTGGTGCCAAACGAGTGTCTGAAAGACTCCTCGAGCGGAAAATGCGGAATAATAATGCCACAGTCGGGCGTCGAGGCGACACCACATAAAGGGCTTATAACAGAAAATAAGGACGGTGCATGCCACAGTCGGACGTCTGAGCGACATCGCATAAAGGGCTTATATTTAATGTCTGAGCGACGTCACATAAAGGGCTTATATCACAGCTCAATAATACAACAGTTTGGGAACATAATTTATCACGAGCATGAAACAAATATAAAGTTAGTCCATCCACAGGAATAACAATAAATCTAGATTACCACTTGAGCTTGTTCACCGGGAACAAGTTTTCCACGCGGATAGATATGGATAATAATGTTTTCATTACTTGATCATGGATATGATGATTTGGAAAGAATTGACTCTGCAGAGTTTGTACTTAACCACAGCCAACGGATTTCAGTAGTCACGGGGACTAGTTCCGTCTACGGTGTTTTGGAAGAAACACGTCTAACCAGTACACACCCAATTCAACCATCCGAGGCCAGGGATCACCCTCGGCATCGTTCAAGAAAAACCTTGAGACGGGGAGGCTACAACCTCGCGTAGCATGGGATCAAATTTCTATACGCGAGCTTTAAGGGGGTGCCCCCCTCTCGGTCCCAACCGGAAACACCCATGCCCCCTGACCGGATGACTGGCTTTAATCCTGGGCCAAGGTACCATCATCCCGGCCTCTCTGTTTGGTGTGTACACGGAAAGAGGTTACCAACTTACTAAACCGCATCCTGGCAATGAGACATGTGGTAGCATGGAAGGGGGAAGGAACGGTAACGCGGCTCCAACCACGTTAACGTCGGAGAAAGTCGGATGACGCAAGGCTGGCATGCTACAACAGTACCACCTTGCTGCCCTTCATGTCACCACATGATTAGGCCATCTCTCATCAGAGATCATCGCAACTTTGGAACATGCGGAAAAAAAGAACGATAACGTGGCTCCAACCACGTTAACGTCGGAGAAAGCCGGATGACGCAAGGCTGGCATGCTACAACAGTACCACCTTGCTGCCCTTCATGTCACCACATGATTAGGCCATCTCTCATCAGAGATCATCACGACTTTGGAACAACCGGGTAGTTGCCTTACAAGCAACGAGGTATTTACCGACACTCATATGCCACGCACTTTCACGCAAACATGCAAAACACTTGTCATATCAAATGTTCAAAACATGCTTGCCTGGTTCAAAGAAGTCGGAGTCTAGCTCGGCGAAGTTCGCGACTCCGTCACCTCTCCCGGAACCTACGGCAATCACGAAACGGATACTAACGTGAAAACCAACACATGCACAGAAACTTTGCCAAATATTTTTCAAATAAATCCCATAAAAAACTAGACAAAATTTGAAGATTGTCAGAAAAAGGATCACTCAAAAATACCTTTTTATTAAAAAGTTATAAAGGTTTCTGTCTAGGGACCTTTCTGTAATGAAACAGAAAAGTTCCAGGGTTTTAACTGAGAAAACAGAAAACGCTTCGGTTGGGAATGCGCAAGCGCAAAGGAGAAAACGTATTTGCCCGAAGGCGCCAACAGAAAATGGTTCGAAGGAGAATAGAATAGAGGCTGACAGGCGGGGTCCACCTGTCAGGTTTAAAAAGCTCGCCGGCGCCCGAAGACTGCGGTGGACGCCGGCGTCGAACCACGACGAGTTAGGAGAAACGGAGGGTACCAAGAGCTTCAGCGTCTCCTTCCGCGTCGGTGGGTGGTGGACTCGTCCAATGGGGAGCACCACGTCGACGGCGACACTATCTCCGGCGGACGGCGGCTCGGGTGAGGATGGGGAACTCCGGTGGAGGGCTGCAAGCTACAAATTGAGGCGCGGGTCAGAACGAGGGATGCAAGGTGAAGCTACTGGCAAGAGAATGGAGGCGGAGGAGCACACACGGAGGCGAATCGGGCTGGATCCCGTGTCGGGTCGCGGCGGCCGGAGTGAGGAAGGAGACCTCCTCGGGGCTCTTCCAGTGGCTAGGTGTGCTCTAGGGGGAGTGCAGGGATGGTGGGTGCTCGAGTTGAAGCTCGGGGCCTCTATTTATAGGCAGATCGACGGGGTGGCCGTGAACGGAGAATCTCCGGCGAGCGATTACGGCGGAGCTGTGGATTGGCAGGTGGTTTGAGCGGCCAGGCAGCATCAGTGGAGGTTACTGGAGTCGTTTCACAGCCAAATGGGGTCGGTCTTGGCGTAATGGCGTCGGTCCACGGTGAGGTGACCGCACGGGCTCAACAGCAGCAGAGAGCGCACTCCGCGCCCTGCGGTTCACGACGAGAGCGGCAGCGCGTTCGGGGGAGTGGAAGACCACGCGGTGAGCTCCGGTGGTTTGGGCGGTGCTGGGTGGCGTCGTCGGCGCCGTGTCTCCCGCTGGCGTCCGCAAAGGTGCCGCCGGCGTCGGTCACGGGGCGGCGCACCTTCTGCTGCTCGTCGCCGACGCCCGCAAGGCGCCAGGCGTTCGTGCGGTGCAGGAGCAAGGGGGAGGGGACGAGGAGCAAGGCGACGCAGTGGTACTGGCGAGATCGACGTCCTTCTCTGAAGAAAACGACAGCAGGCCACTGACTGAATCTCTGAACTTGACATAGACAGTGCACTGCAGGTGTTCGACAGAAGGTTTTGGCTATGAGATAAATTTTTCTGGGGCTGTAACTTGGTGAGGTGACCACTCAATGCACCCAGAGGCTGCCAGATTTTACTTGGAATTTTTGGAGAAGGTTTTGAATGAATTTCACCAAATTTGACAAATCTGGTCCAAACTTGCAGCAAGTGTAGTTTGAAAATTTTGAACTGAAGACCAGTGGATCTTCATGGTTCTAGGTTGAGGGTTCAAAGGACTAGGAGGGGAAAAAGGTTTGGTGGCAAAAATCAAGACAGAAAGTGGAGTTCCTTTGTAAATCTCCAAGTGCTAGAAAAGAAGGCAGAATTTGTTTGAATAAGATTTAAATGAAAAAAAATCACATGGGGAGGTTCAACTTGCTGGATTTGATGCAAATCATGATCCAAAGGTGAGGGAAAGGTTAGGAGAGAGGATTTACACTAAGGCCGTGGCAAGAAGGAATCGTTGAAAGTGGCAAAGGATTTTCCAAAAGCCATAGTGCATTTTCAAAAAGATTTTCAAAGGTTATTTTCCCAAATGAAAGACATTTTGTCTTGAGTCCAAATGAAAAGCAAGAACTTCCAAGACTAAAGACAGACCTTGGGTGAATCCAAATAAAACTTTTGCCATAGAGAAAATTATTTGAGGGGGAGAGTTCTCTTGAAGAAAAATTTAAATCACTCCCCTCAAGTCAAATAAAAATCTTTTGAAAAATCCAAATAAAAACTTGGGTGTCACAGTACATACCCTCAGCCCCAAGGGTGAACTACTCCCTCCTCGTCATGGAGAGCGCCGGGATGATGAAGATGGCCACCGGTGAGGGATCCCCCCTCCGGCAGGGTGCCGGAACAGGGTCCCGATTGGTTTTTGGTGGCTACAGAGGCTTGCGGCGGCGGAACTCCCGATCTATTCTGTTCCCCGAAGGTTTTAGGGTATATTGGTATATATAGGAGGAAGAAATACGTCAGAGGAGCCACGAGGGTGGAGGGCGCGCCCAGGGGGTGGGCGCGCCCCCTGCCTCGTGCCTTCCTCGTTGATTCCCTGACGTGCACTCCAAGTCCCGTGGATTGCTTCTGTTCCAAAAATAACTTTCCCGAAGGTTTCATTCCGTTTGGACTCCGTTTGATATTCCTTTTCTGCGAAACACTGAAACAAGGGAAAACACAAAAACTGGCACTCGGCTCTGGGTTAATAAGTTAGTCCCAAAAGTAATATAAAAGTGCATAATAAAGCCCATAAACATCCAAGACGGATAATATAATAGCATGAATACTTTATAAATTATAGATATGTTGGAGACGTATCAGCCGTCAGCCAATAAAATCCATGACGGAAAGCTTTTGCCACAAGGGACTTTGCACCGGCATGATGGCCACAATCTCCTTCATGGATATCACGAAGAATTTCTTGACCTTCCTCAGGAGAGACACAGCTTGAAATGCCCTCGTGACACTGTGATGATGCAACTCACCATTGGCAATTGTCATTGACTTAGACCGCTGGGTTATCTGTCTAGCCAAGGTTTCATCCTCAGGCAACTCGCCCCGGGTCATATAAGCCAAATATGGCACTGTCCAATTTGGGATGACGTGAAGAGCCGCCACCAATTGTGCCTCCGGGTCTGGAACAGCCAAGTCCTCCTCTGTAGGCAGCTTGACAGAAGGGTTATGCAGAACATCCAAGAAGGTATTAGGTGGCACTGGCTTACGCTGAGACCCCGGCTGGCTTAAAGCATCGGCCACCTCATTCTTTCTGCGATCAATGTGCTCCACTTGGTAACCCTTGAAGTGTCCAGCAATGGCATCAACTTCACGGCGATAAGCCGCCATAAGAGTATCCTTGGAATCCCACTTGCCTGATACTTGTTGAGCCACCAAATATGAGTCGCCAAAGCACCTTACCCGGCTTAAGCTCATCTCCTTAGCCATCCGAAGACCATGGAGCAAGGCCTCGTACTCAGCTGCATTGTTAGTACACAGAAACATCAACCATAGCACATAACAAAATTTGTCACCTCGAGGGGAAGCTAAAACAACTCCAGCCCCCGAGCCCTCCAATTGCCTTAGCCCATCAAAGTGGATAGTCCAATATGTGTTGTCCGGCTTCTCTTCATGCATCTGCAGCTCTGTCCAATCGTTGATGAAGTCCACCAGTGCTTGAGACTTGATAGTAGTGCGTGGAACATACTTTAAACCATGAGGCCCAAGTTCAATGGCCCACTTGGCGACTCGTCCTGTGGCTTCTCTATTTTGAATGATATCTCCTAAAGGAGCAGAACTAACCACAGTGATGGGATGACCCTGAAAATATTGCTTAAGCTTCTGGCTTGCCATGAACACCCCATAAACGAGCTTCTGCCAGTGTGGATATCTTTGCTTGGACTCAATAAGCACCTCACTAACGTAATAAACCGGCCGTTGAACCGGATATTCCTTGCCAGCCTCCTTGCGCTCTATGACAATGGCCACACTGACAACACATGTGTTAGCAGCCACATATAACAATAATGGCTCCTTATCAATGGGAGCAGCAAGGACCGGCGGCTCAGCGAGGTGGCTTTTCAAATCTTCAAAGGCAGCGTTAGCAGCATCACTCCAGACAAGGTTGTCTGTCTTCTTCATCATCTGATACAGCGCTATGGCCTTCTCACCTAACCGGCTTATGAACTGGCTTAAAGCAGCGATACGACCCGCCAAACGCTGAACATCATTGATACACGCCGGCTTAGCCAAAGAAGTGATTGTCTTGATCTTCTCCGGGTTAGCCTCGATGCCTCTGTTAGAAACCAGAAAACCCAAAAGCTTGCCCGCTGGTACTCCAAAAACACACTTGGCCGGGTTAAGCATCATCTTGTAGACCTGGAGGTTATCAAAGGTTTCCTTCAGATCATCTATCAAGGTCTCCTTCTCTCTGGACTTCACCACAATGTCGTCCACATAAGCATGAACATTGCGCCCAATCTGACTGTGAAGACAGTTCTGCACACATTGCTGATAAGTCGCCTGGGCACTCTTAAGCCCAAAAGGCATAGACACATAACAAAAAGGCTCCAAACGGAGTAATAAAAGATGTCTTCTCCTAGTCCTTAACTGGCATCTTGATCTGATGATAACCAGAATAAGCATCCAAAAAGCTCAACCGCTCACAACCTGCCGCAGCATCAATGATTTGATCAATACGAGGGAGAGCGAAAGGATCAGTCGAACAAGCCTTGTTTAAGTCCGTGTAATCCACACACATATGCCAGGTGCCGTTCTTTTTAAGCACGAGCACCGGGTTAGCCAACCACTCTGGATGGAAAACTTCAATAATGAACCCGGCCGCCAAGAGCCGGGCCACTTCCTCACAGATAGCCTTATGCCTCTCCTCATTGAACCGCCGAAGAAACTGCCTGACCGGCTTAAACTTTGGATCAATATTGAGAGTGTGCTTAGCGAGTTCTCTCGGTACACCCGGCATGTCAGAAGGTTTCCATGCAAAGATGTCCCGGTTCTCATGGATGAACTCGATGAGCGCGCTTTCCTATTTGGGATCCAGATTAGCACTGATACTGAACTGCTTAGATGAGTCACCAGGAACAAAATCAACTAGCTTGGTGTCGTCGGCCGATTTAAACTTCATCGCCGGTTCATGCTCTGTGGTTGGTTTCTTCAAAGACGTCATGTCCGCCGGGTCAACATTGTCCTTGTAGAATTTCAACTCCTCCGTTGCACAAACAGATTCAGCGTAAGCAGCATCGCCCTCCTCACATTCCAGGGCTATTTTTCGACTCCCATGCATTGTAATGGTTCCCTTATAACCCGGCATCTTGAGCTGCAGGTAAACATAACACGGCCGTGCCATGAACTTAGCATAAGCCGGCCTTCCAAACAGGGCGTGATATGGGCTCTTGATTTTGACCACTTCGAAAGTTAACTTCTCAGCCCTAGAATCATGCTCATCCCCAAAGGCCACTTCCAGCTCGATCTTACCCACTGGGTATGCCGACTTACCAGGTACCACTCCATGGAAAACAATGTCAGACGTCTTAAGATTTTTATCCGTCAACCCCATGAGACGGAAAGTCTCATAATAGAGGATGCTGATGCTACTGCCTCCATCCATGAGTACCTTAGTGAATTTATATCCACCAACCTGTGGTGCCACCACCAAGGCCAAGTGACCCGGATTATCAACCCGGGGAGGGTGATCTTCCCTACTCCATAGAATAGGCTGCTCCGACCATCTTAAATAACGAGGAACTGCCGGCTCAATGGCGTTCACAACCCTCTTATGAAGCTTCTGGTCCCGTTTGCACAAACTGGTGGTGAACACATGATACTGTCCACTATTCAGCTGCTTTGGATTGCTCTGATATCCAGACTGCTGCTGCTGCTGACCTCCCTGGCCAGATTGCTGATTATAGCCACCTTGATTTCCTTGAGAGCCTTGAAAGTTGGAATTTGAACTGCCGCCCGAGCCATGAAAACCGCCGCCCGGCCCATGATTGCCATCGAACATGTTAGAGTTCTTAAAAGCCTTCATGATCGTACAGTCCTTCCATAGGTGAGTGGCCGGTTTCTGCTGAGTACTGTGCCTTGGACAAGGCTCATTTAGCAACTGCTCAAGAGTGGGACCTGACCCGCCAAACCGAGGAGGTGGTCTCCCCTTACGTTGTTGATTGTTGCCCTGCGCATTGGTGTTAGCCACAAACTCCAAGCTATCGTCAACCTTACATTTATTATTGCCCCCTTGATTCGCCAAGTTATGCTGATGACCCTTGGCATTGCCGTTCTTCTTTCCCTTCCCTGTCTTCTCATCGTCAGACTCGGGATCCTTGGTACTATCAGAATCGGCGTACTTGACTAGAGCCGCCATTAGCTGGCACATGTCATTACAATCACGCTTGAGCCGCCCCAGCTTCTGTTTCAGAGGCATAAAACGGCAATTTTTCTCCAACATTAAGACCGCATAGCCGGCATTCATCTTATCAGATGAATGTATTATGGCTTTGACCCGGCGCACCCAATGGGTTGTGGACTCACCCTCCTCTTGCTTGCAATTAGTCAAATCCACAATTGACATGGGGTGCTTGCATGTGTCTTTGAAGTTTTGAATAAACCGGGCCTTTTAACTCTGCCCATGAACTAATGGAATTAGGTGGCAGACCCTTTAACCAAGTGCGGGCCGTCCCATCCAACATCATGGTGAAGTACTTGGCCATTGCAGCGTCACTGACCTCCAGTAGTTCCATGGCCATCTCACAGCTTTCAATCCATGCCCCGGGCTGTAAATCGGCCATGTAATTAGGCACCTTTCGAGCCCCCTTCAAATCCTTGGGCAACCGCTCGTTACGCAGAGCTGGCACCAAGCAAGGGACACCTGCAGTCCTCGTGGTCACACCTGCCTCAATAGATGTCATCGGATGAATCGGAAAAGACTGGTAAGCCGCCCGCTGAGCCACCTGCTCAGCCGCCCGCTCAGCCTCTTGGCGTATCCTATCTTGGTCAACCAAGTTAGGAGCTCCATCACGCGCCGGGTCATGCCCGCACGGCTGGTCATGGCACCGGGCGTTGCTTGAAACGGCTGCTGAATCTATATGCCTGCTATAACTCGGGCCCCGGCTTGGGCGAGGGGTCGAATGAATCCTGTCTCGACTATAAGAATATGCCTCCTGCTGTCCCAGAGCCGTCTGAAGTAGTTCTCTGACCCTTCGTGTTTCAATCACCGTCGGAGAGTCGCCCTTCGCCGGGAGAGCCGCCAATCGTGCCGCCGCAGCGATCATGTTCTCCAAAGGGTAGGAATAATGACCCGGTGGCGTTGGTACATAATGAGGTGGAGCAGTATGTTGGGGAACGTAGTAATTTCAAAATTTTCCTACGCACACACACATTATCATGGTGATGCATAGCAATGAGAGGGGAGAGTGTTGTCCATGTACCCTCGTAGACCGAAAGCGGAAGCGTTAGCACAATGCGGTTGATGTAGTCGTGCATCTTCACGATCCGACCGATCCAAGTACCGAACGTACGGCACCTCCGAGTTCAGCACACGTTCAGCTCGATGACGTCCCGCGAACTCCGATCCAGCAGAGCTTCACGGGAGAGTTCCGTCAGCACGACGGCGTGGTGACGGTGATGATGTTGCTACCGACGCAGGGCTTCGCCTAAGCACCGCTACGATATGACCGAGGTGGAATATGGTGGAGGGGGGCACCGCACACGGCTGGAATAGATCAACAGATCAACTTGTGTGTCTAGAGGTGCCCCCTGCCCCCGTATATAAAGGACCAGGGGGAGGAGGCGGCCGGCCAGGAGGAGGGCGCGCCAGGGAGGAGTCCTACTCCCACCGGGAGTAGGACTCCCTCTTTTCCTAGTTGGAGTAGGAGGGGGAAAGGAAAGGAAGGAGAGAGGGGGAAGGAAAGGGGGCGCCGCCCCCCTCCTTGTCCAATTCGGACTAGAGGGGGAGGGGGCGCGCGGTCAGCCCTAGCCGCCCCTCCTCTTCTCCACTAAGGCCCATCTTGGCCCATTAAACTCCCTGGGGGGTTCCGATAACCCCCCCGGTACTCTGGTATATGTCCGAAACTCCCCGAAACTATTCCGGTGTCCGAACATAGTCGTCCAATATATCGATCTTTATGTCTCGACCATTTCGAGACTCCTCGTCATGTCCGTGATCATATCCGGGACTCCGACCTACCTTCGGTACATCAAAACACAAAACTCATAATACCGATCGTCATCTAACTTTAAGCGTGCGGACCCTACGGGTTCGAGAACTATGTAGACATGACCGAGACACGTCTCCAGTCAATAACCAATAGCGGAACCTGGATGCTCATATTGGCTCCTACATATTCTACGAAGATCTTTATCGGTCAAACCGCATAACAACATACGTTGTTCCCTTTGTCATCGGTATGTTACTTGCCCGAGATTCGATCGTCGGTATCTCAATACCTAGTTCAATCTCGTTACCGGCAAGTCTCTTTACTCGTTCCGTCATACATCATCCCGCAACTAACTCATTAGTTACAATGCTTGCAAGGCTTATAGTGATGTGCATTACCGAGTGGGCCCAGCGATACCTCTCCAACAATCGGAGTGACAAATCCTAATCTCGAAATACGCCAACCCAACAAGTACCTTTGGAGACACCTGTAGAGCACCTTTATAATCATCCAGTTACGTTGTGACGTTTGGTAGCACACAAAGTGTTCCTCCGGTAAACGGGAGTTGCATAATCTCATAGTCATAGGAACATGTATAAGTCATGAAGAAAGCAATAGAAGAATACTAAACGATCAAGTGCTAAGCTAACGGAATGGGTCAAGTCAATCACATCATTCTCCTAATGATGTGATCCCGTTAATCAAATGACAACTCATGTCTATGGCTAGGAAACATAACCATCTTTGATCAACGAGCTAGTCAAGTAGAGGCAAACTAGTGACACTCTGTTTGTCTATGTATTTGTTGGGAATCGTAGCATAATTTTAAAATTTTCCTACGCTCACCAAGATGCATCTATGGAGTGTACTAGCAACGAGGGGAAAGGAGTGCATCTACATACCCTTGTAGATCGCGAGCGGAAGCGTTCCAATGAACGTGGATGACGGAGTCGTACTCGTCGTGATCCAAATCACCGATGACCGAGTGCCGAACGGACGGCACCTCCGCGTTCAACACACGTACGGTGCAGCGACGTCTCCTCCTTCTTGATCCAGCAAGGGGGAAGGAGAGG
Source organism: Aegilops tauschii subsp. strangulata (assembly GCF_002575655.3). NCBI lineage: Eukaryota > Viridiplantae > Streptophyta > Magnoliopsida > Poales > Poaceae > Aegilops > Aegilops tauschii. Next base: position 384,265,317 of record NC_053039.3, on the reverse strand, counting down.
TTGATGGAGATCCAGCAGCACGACGGCGTGGTGGTGGATGTAGCGGGTCTCCGGCAGGGCTACGCCGAGCTTCTGCGAGAGGGAGAGGTGTTGCAGGGGAGGAGGGAGGCGCCCAAAGGCTGTAGCTTGCTGCCCTCCCTCCCCCCCTTTATATAGGCCCCCTTGGGAGGGGGGGGCGGCCAAAACCCATCTAGGGTTGGGGGGGCGGCGGCCAAAGGGGGGAAGGGGTGCCTTGCCCCCCAAGGCAAGTGGGAAGCCCCCCCACCCTAGGGTTCCCAACCCTAGGCGCATGGGGGGAGGCCCATGGGGGGGCGCCCAGCCCACTAGGGGCTGGTTCCCTTCCCACTTCAGCCCACGGGGCCCTCCGGAATAGGTGGCCCCACCCGGTGGACCCCCGGGACCCTTCCGGTGGTCCCGGTACAATACCGATAACCCCCGAAACTTTCCCGGTGGCCGAAACTTGACTTCCTATATATAATTCTTCACCTCCGGACCATTCCGGAACCTCTCGTGACGTCCGGGATCTCATCCGGGACTCCGAACAACTTTCGGGTTTCCGCATACACATATCTCTACAACCCTAGCGTCACCGAACCTTAAGTGTGTAGACCCTACGGGTTCGGGAGACATGCAGACATGACCGAGACGCCTCTCCGGTCAATAACCAACAGCGGGATCTAGATACCCATGTTGGCTCCCACATGTTCCACGATGATCTCATCGGATGAACCACGGTGTCGAGGATTCAATCAATCCCGTATACAATTCCCTTTGTCAATCGGTATGTTACTTGCCCGAGATTCGATCGTCGGTATCCCAATACCTTGTTCAATCTCGTTACCGGCAAGTCTCTTTCTCTCTCATTTGGATCTGGTGGAGTAAGCTCTTTTACACTAGATCTACATGATGTAGGTAGTTTTTTCTTGTTCTTGTGTGTTGATTTATGCCCTGTTTGCATAATAGGATGGATCCCACAAGAGCATTTTCTCTGTCTATAAGAATGGAGACAACTGTATTAGGTTCTGTCGGCACAAAGCAACAAGGATGTGGCTTTAATTTCCCATTAGTGGTCGACAACAATAGCAGTTTTAATGAGTTTAGAAATGCAATCTCTTCCAAGTATCCCTGGGGTGTGCTTGATGCAGTAGAGTTCAGGTACTGGGATAGTGAGAAAGTTAATTGGGTCCCTGTACAGTCTGATGATGAGTTAGCAGTGATGTTTGGAAGAAATGCACGAACCATGTCATGTAACTTTGAAGTTACAGTTATTCAGAGAACTAGAGCAGAAAGCATGTCTTCTAGGCCATCTGGTTCAAGGGGTTTAGGTGTCAAGTGTAACGCCCACGATGCGGCTATATCTCCCACGTGTCGAGGCACGACTTAGAGGCATAACCGCATAGTGGTTTTGTTGCAAGAAGGGTCATCTTCACACAATCCCATGTAATGAACAAGAATGGGATAAAGAGTTGGCTTACAATCGCCACTTCACACAATACATGAATATAATTCATACATCATCCAAAATACAATCATATAGACCGACTACGGTCAAAATCCAGATGAAAATAAGACAACCCCAAATGCTAGATCCCCGATCGTCCCAACTGGGCTCCACTACTGATCATCAGGAAAAGACACATAGTAACGACCACGTTCCTCGTCGAACTCCCACTTGAGATCGACGCCATCATCTGCACTGGCATCGTCGGCACCTGCAACTGTTTTGGTAGAATCTGTGAGTCACGGGGACTCAGCAATCTCACACCCGCGAGATCAAGACTATTTAAGCTTGTAGGAGAGGATGGTGTAATGAGGTGGAGCTGCAGCGGCAATAAGCATATATGGTGGCTAACTTGCGCAAATGAGAGCGAGAAGAGAAGCAACGGAACGGTCGTCATCTAGCAATGACCAAGAAGTGATCCTGAACACCTACTTACGTCACACATAACTCAGACCGTGTTCACTTCCCGGACTCCGCCGAGAAGAGACTAAACGGCTACACACGCAGTTGATGTATTTTAATTGGGTCAAGTGACAAGTTATCTACAATCGGACATTAACAAATTCCCATCTGCCTCATAACCGCGGGCACGGCTTTCGAAAGATAATACCCTGCAGGGGTGTCCCAACTTAGCCCATCATAAGCTCTCACGGTCAACGAAGGATAAACCTTCCCCCGGAAAGACCCGATCAGTCTCGGAATCCCGGTTTACGAGACATCTTGACAATGGTAAAACAAGACCAGCAAAGCCGCCCGAATGTGCCGACAAATCCCGATAGGAGCTGCACATATCTCGTTCTCAGGGCACACCGGATTGTCCAAGCTTCCGGTAGGCCAGCCCAGAGTTGCCCCTGGTGGCCACCGGCGACTGACAGTTTGGACCAATACTCAGAGGAGCACTGGCCCGGGGGTTTAAATAAAGATGACCCTCGGGCTCTAGAAAACCCGGGGGGAAAAGGCATAGGTCGCAAATGGTAAAACCAAGGTTGGGCCTTGCTGGAGGAGTTTTATTCAAGGCGAACTGTCAAGGGGGTCCCATAAATCACCCGACCGCGTAAGGAACGCAAACTCAAGGAACATAATCCCAGTATAACAGTAACTAGGGCGGCAAGAGTGGAATAAAACACCAGGTATAAGGCTGAGCCTTCCACCCTTTACCAAATATATAGATGCATTAATTAAATAAGAGATATTGTGATATCCCAACATATCCATGTTCCGACATGGAACAAACTTCAACTTCACCTGCAACTAGCAACGCTATAAGAAGGGCTGAGCAAAAGCGGTAACTTAGCCAAACAACGGTTTGCTAGGAAAGGATGGTTAGAGGCTGACATGGCAATATGGGAGGCATGATATAGCAAGTGATAGGTAGCGGAGCATGGCAATAGAGCGAACAACTAGCAAAGCAAAGATAGAAGTGATTTCGAGGGGTGGTCATCTTGCCTGCAAGGTTCTCAGAGTTGTCGAAAGCTTGATCCTCGTAAGCGTACTCAACAGGTTCCTCGTTCACGAACTCGTCTCCCGGCTCTACCCAAGACAAGAACACAAGCAAACGGAACCACAATCAACCACGAGAAATGCACAAGCAACATGATGCAAAACATGTATGAAATGCAAGATATGATGTGCGATGCATATGTGTGCTCCGGAAGGAAAATGATGAACATGGCAGTAACTTGGCAAACCAAGCATGCCACTGGAAAGATGAGATGATTTCGGTCGAAATCGATATAAAGATCACCGGAATCGGATGCACGGTTTGCAAATGGCAAACAAAACAAGAATGACACGAATCTGCGATTAACAGCACGATAGCACTTAAAATGCAACAAGCAACAATGCTACAGCGCTCCAACATAGCAACAAAGCATATGACAGTAATCTACAGGAGATGCTTGACAATTGAACACTGAGCTACGGCTAGATCACAACATATCAAGCTCAAACAAGCATGGCAAAAGTGCAAAAGATTACAGGTTCACAGACTTAGTGAAAAACTGGACATGGCAGAAATCAGCATCAGGTAGCAATGTTCAGAGCACGAAATCAACATGCTTCAGGAACTTAACATAGCAAAACAAGGCATGGCAGTGTTCTACTAAATGCACATGACAAAAGTCCCTTACTGACCATAAGCCAAAAAGGACCAGAAGATATGATGGCAAGCATGTAAACATAGCAAGTTTCGTTATCAGGTTTCAGACTTAGCAGAAAACAGAGCATGGCAGAAATAATAATATGTAGGCCTCTTTGTGAGCTTGATGCACTCACTACAGAGCAATGCACTACAAACCAAACACACCTACAGCAAGATGACACGTGGGAGATATAGCCGCATCGTGGGTGTTACATCAAGTTCTCTGGTACACAAGCACAATGCAGGTCAAGCACAAGAGTAGGCGGCACTGCTTGTCAGCCACCTAGAACTCCAATTGCTAGAGTCAATTCTGATCCTTCTTGCAGTCAGAGCCAAGCACAGCCAGAGAAAGTGGCTGATCATGTTGTGGAGGAAGCTATGCCTGATGAGGCAATATTGTCTGATGAAGAGGATGTGAAACTATATCCTGGCTATGTCCAACACAATAACCAGGAAGATGCAGCAGATGAGGATTATATACCAGCAGAATTTTCTGACACAGATGATGATGAGAAGCAGGAGGAACAGGACATGGGACATTTTGAAGATGATGATGAGGACAGGCCTGTAGTTATGTATGACAGAGAGAATCCCTCAATTGAGGAAGGTGTAGTCTTTCCCTCTGCAGTTGACTGTAGAAATGCAGTTGCAACATTCTCAATAAGGACAGAAACATAATTTCAAATTGACAAAAGTGATCCAACAAGGTTTACTGTGCACTGTGCATATGAAAGGTGTAAATGGAGATTGCATGCATCTTTGATGAGGAGAAGCACACTGTTTCAGGTACTACACATGTTTTCATAGTTGCAACCTCTAATAAACTAGTTGTGATTAATAGTTATTTATTACTTATTGTGTTTTCTTATTCATTTCAGATCAAAGTAAATCCTTACCAACACAACTGTCCAAGTGTTAACAGAAGCCAAAGGCTGAGAGCTGCAAAGAGAAGGTGGATAGCAGATGCTGCAATGTCATGGATCAGACATAATCCAGGCATTGGTCCAAAAGAAATTCAACAGAAGTTACTTGAGAAATATGGAGTTGAACCTCCATATATGAGATGTTACTATGGGAAAGAGATGGCCCTGGACAGGATATATGGCAAGTATAATGACAGTTTTCAGCTACTTTACACATTCAAGGCTGAAGTTGAGAGGGCTTCACCTGGCAGTGTTGTTGAGATTGACAAACACACCGTACAGTACAAGCTCAAAGGTAAATCTTTCCAGAAAGAGTGCTTTAGAAGAGTATTTGTCTGTTTCAAGGCTTGTCAAAAGGGTTTCTTGGAGGGGTGTAGGCCATACCTTGCTGTGGATGCTACAGCATTGAATGGAAGGTTTAGAAGCCAACTAGTTGCTGCATGTTCCATAGATGCTCATAACTGGCTATTTCCTGTAGCATATGGTGTCATAGAAGCAGAGTCTGAAGAGAGTTGGGATTGGTTTTTCAAAAAACCTAAAAAATGTCATAGGACATCCAGAAGGGCTGGTGATACATACTGATGCTTGTAAAGGACTAGAAACTGCTGTGGAAGAGGTCTACCCTGCAGTTGAGCATAGAGAGTGCATGAGGCATCTAGCTCAGAATTTCAGTAAGAAATTTAAGGGGAAGTTTTATGATGAAAATTTGTGGCCTTCCTCACTTACTTACAGCATCAAGAAGCACAACTACCATGTGAGACAGTTGCATAGCAAGCCCAAGGTCAAGGAATATTTGGAAATGCACCACAAAAGAATATGGGCTAGAGCTCTAATAAATGAGTTCAACAAGGTTGATTATGTTAACAATAACTTGGCAGAAGCATTTAACTCCAAGATCAAGAAGTACAAGGGGCTGCATATAGTGGATTTGCTAGACAAGATTAGGCAATACATCATGGAGAAGTTTGATATAAGGAATAGGATTGCCACTGACCATTTCATTGGCCACAACATCATACCATCTGTAATGAAAGCCTTGATGGCTAAATCAAAAGGTTTGGGAATGACTTTGGTCAGGAGAAGCCCAACAGAGGCAGAGGTGACTGCTACTGACAAAGAAAAAAGAGAATGGAGGTACCCAGTAGACCTAGCTAAGTGGACTTGCAGCTGCAGACAGTGGCAACTTACTGGCAAGCCATGCATCCATGCTCTCTTTTTTATTACAGATCTGAGAGGTGAAGCCAATGCCATTGATCAATATGTTCATAAGTACTACTCTGTTGAGAAATTCATAGCTACTTATGCAGACAACCTACCAGCTTTAGAGGGAAAGCAACAGTGGGACACAGTGGATCCAGGATTCAAATTGTGTGCACCAGTTCAGAACAGAGCACCAGGTAGGCCAAGAAAGCAAAGGATCAGGGCTAGTAGTGAAGGAAAGGGGCTTGGTGCTAGGAAGAGAAAGTGCAAGAGGTGTGGGAGATTTGGACACATTGCCAAAAACTGCAAAGAATCAGTTGATGCTGCATTTGGAGAGGAGGATGAACATTGGGGAGCAGAAAATGTGGATGAGGATGCAACAGAACCACTGAACAATGAGGAAAATGCAAATGCTGATGGAACAGATGATGATGATGAGGCAGCAACAGAACCACTCAACAATGAGCAGCCATCTACACAAGTTGGACCTACAGTACTAAGGTATTTACACTTACTACATTGAACCCTTGAATTATTGTTTCTATTTCTAGGTTTCTGAATGTGCCATGTCTGATTACTCAATCATCTGTCAGCCCCAGGAAAAATTACAAAAGGCCAGCTGATAGAGGGGCTTCTCCAAGAGCAGCTAAGAAGAAACCAGGCCATGCAGCAGTAGTTGAACCCTCTGCTCATGCTGAAGCTCCAGCTCCAGCAAAGAACACCAGATCCAAGGCAAGGCTGTTACCCAACCCAAAAAGAAACACTAGGAGCAAATCACTGAAGTTCTAATTGCTCCCTGTCATCTTGACTTAATAATGTGATGTGCACTTGGCTCTTGAATGTGCACTGTCATGTTGAACTACTATGTTATGTTGTCGTCGTGTCATCTTGAACAACTTTGGTATGTCGTCGTCGTGTGAACAACTTTGGTATGTCGTCGTCGTGTGAACAACTTTGGTATGTCATCGTCGTGTAAACAACTTTGGTATACGGTTGTCGTGTGAACCAGCCCAGGGGATGCAAAGCTTAGATGAGATGCCCGGGCTCGACATCTCCATATCCACCTCCTCCCGCTTCTCCTCCTCTGGTTTTGCCGCGCCGTCGCTCTTTTTTTCACTTCAGCTCAACGAGGAGGAAGTAATAAGGGCAACCAGCCCAGGGGCAAAAATGTCCATAAACGGCCGCTGGTTATGATCAAACGGCGCTGACCAGGCGGAGCCGTGACGGAAGGGCAAAAACATAAATGCAGCAAACGGGGTTGGGCAAGACTGAGTGTTTTTTGAATTTAGGGGCAAAACAAACGGGTGTGACACAACTAAGGGCTGAAATGTAATTGTATATGAAATATTACTATTAGCAAACATTTAAATACAGTATATATGAAAGCAATAGTCATATCAAATACTTCTTTTGTAAAGAAATATAGGAGCGTTTAGATCACTTTTCGTTTAGATCACTTTATAGGGGGGGTAATATATTTTTTGGAGTAAAATGCACTGGCAGTCACTGAACTTGGGAAGAGCGCTCACTTTGGTCACTGTACTTAGGAATACGGCCAATACGGTCACCCAATACGACAACACGTGTTTGTACGGTCACTGTTCCCCGTATGCCACCCGTCGCCGCTCGGTTTGACCAGTCAGTGCCGTCCACGTCGGCACGCTCAGGGTTTTTTCTGTAAATTACGCCGGCGGATGTAATTATCCATCCACCCCCCTGAACCGACGCCGCCGCCCTCTCCCAAATTCCCCACTCTGCCGCCGCCGCCCTCTCCCAAATTCCCCACTCTGCCGCCGCCGCCACCGCCCTCTCCCTCCTGTTGCCGCCGCCCTCTTCCGTGCTGCTTGCCGGCGGCCTCTCCCTGCCGCTTGCCACCGCCCGTTGCTTCACTCCGCCATGTCGACAAGCTCGTCCAGGTATCGGTTGGCGGCCGTTCGGTGGTGGTGCCGCTCATCAGGTGCCCTTCTTGCCGCACTCGTGTGAAGTTCTATCTGTCGAACACGGAGAAGCACGAGGGCTGGGTCTTCTACAGGTGTCCTGTTGGTGTAAGTGGAGTGAATCCCTACTTCTTCATTTTGGTCGAATTTAGGGAACTTGTAATGGTGATTTCCGGCGTTTGTTCTTTTCATTTGATCTTCAGGACCATTTCTGGCATTGGGAGTTGGAATACGTTGCATATTTGATGGATAATCAGTTTCTCGTTGGCAATGAAGCCGTAGATGCATTAGGAGCTGCAGAGGATAAGAGGGAAGAGCTGATTCGAGCAAGGAATCGAAGATATGCATGTGAAGGTGCAGGTGTAGGTGCAGTTGATCTTCCAGGCTTTGAAGATGGACATCATGGAAGAGTTGCAGGTCAAATGAGCAATCAACAAGCACAAGCACTCGTAGGGTTAGGCAATGAAATATTGGTGATGATGAAGGCACTGTTGGCAGCACTCATTGTAGTTGCAGTGCTAGTAGCTATTTCTGTGCTGAAGAAGTGATGGAGTGGATGCAAGAGTGATGCAATATGTAGTTGATGCAGTGTTTGCAGTAGCTGTTAGTGTCAAGTGTCAATCTTTTGCATTGTATCTGATGCTTTTGCAATATGTAATGCAAGTGACAATGTTGTACTGCAAATGAAGTTAATGGATCATCCTGCTGTCTTATGAAGATATCATTTTTATCTTATATTTGCCTTGTGTGTGTGCATTGCAAAGCTAGTTGATGATGCTGTCAATTTGTGCACATTTGACCATGAGTACTCATTGACCATTGTCATATTTGTCTTGTGTGTGTGCATTGCAAAGCTAGTTGATGATGCTTTTAGACCATTTACTGTTAATTTTGCATGCAAAAAAACTATACAACTGCTGCAAGTTGAAGAGGACAAATGTGACCATTGTCATATGTTGGGCAATGTTATAAGAGTAACTCTTGTTATAACCAGGGCATTAAGCATAGTCATAAGTAGGGCAAAGAAGTATCTTGTAGAACTGGTTACAAAATGAGCAACAATTGATCCATACTCATGTGTCTACATCATTATGGATCAATTGCAACATTTTCCTACATTACCACTGATTGTATACTACATGGATTGGGAAAAATAAGATGCTCTGCTGGCTGTCCATACTCATGTGCTGGCTGTCCACTGTCTCATCACCTGAAGATATCAAACATGGATGTTCTTCTGGCCTTCCTTGGCTGACCATGTTCTTGGTGTTGTGAATCATCCTGGCTTTTACCCATTGCAATAGATATCAACCTCATTTCTTCCTTTCTTTGTGTTGCAGCAGCCTCCTTCTCTGCTTTCTTATCTGCTCTTCTTTTTGCTGCAGCAGCCTCTTTCTCTGCTAGCTTCTTGGCAGCTTCTTGTTCTTTTTGAGCCTTCTTCTCAGCCTCCTTCTTTGCTTTGTTCTCAGCAGCTATAGTTTTCTTAACCTCCAAAAGAATCTGCCTTGTCTCTGCTTGAGCCTGCTTTTTTATTGCCGCTTCTTCTTTCCTCTTCTCTCTGTTCAGAGCAGCTGCCTGTCTCTTCCTCTCTGCCTCTGCTGTTTTCTTCTCCTCTTGCAGATGTCTCTTCCTGGCAGCTTCTTCAGCCTTCTTTTCCTGTTCTTCTCTCCTTGCTGCAAGTATAGCATTTTTCTTGTCTTCTAGCTCTTTGTCTCTCTGCTTTTTTAATGCAAGTAACTTCTTGGCCATCTCTCCTTGCTGAATGGTGTGTGTGCTCCCTTGGTTTTGATTGACCAACAACTGAGCAGCAGAAAGGAATGTTGACTCTGGAACAGGTCCTTGTGCAATCACTCTTGGCACTGGCCTCTGCATGACATAACATTTGTACAAATGATCACACAATAATAGTAGGCTTGGCAAAATATATGAGATCATGTATGACAAAACTTACCCTTTCTATCATTTGATCAACCATGAGATCTTCTATGATAGGATTTTCTGCAGGGTTGTGTTCCTGCTCAAAATGAAGCAACATTTAAGTGATCCATGATTTGCTTGTGGTGCTGTAAGACAAAACTTAAACATCTTCTGCAAAAACATACCTGAGTAATGACAGGGTCTTCATCTTGCACATGTTGCTCATCTGGTGATGTTGCTTCATGATTTGCTTGTGCTGCTGATGGTGCTTGCATATTTGGAGGAGGTACTCCTGCCTTGAGGTACTTGCATCCTTTAATGTTGTGATCTGGCTCTCCACAGTAGTTGCAGTGCATGATGACACCATGCCTAGACATTTTCTTGCCACCATTACTACAAATTACTTCACCTGGTGCTTTTCTTCTGCTTTTGCATGGCCTGCCTACTTGCTTGGTGTACAATGGTGGCAGAACTGGTGGCCCATTCATCTTCTCCCATTCTGTCATGTCTCTACATGGATAGATTATGTTCTTGTATGCCATTTTGAACATGTTCATAGAATAGCATTGGTTCACCAATGAAAGAGGGTCAACTCTTTCATGTCTAGCACATGCTATGGCATGTACACAAGGTGTGCCACTCTTCTGCCACCTCTTACAGCTACACTCATTGGTGTGCCAGTCCACAAGGAAGTTCACACCCCTGTCACCTACCTGGAACACCCCATCTCCAGCTCCCTCCACATAGCACAGGTTTGCCCACTCAGTTAGCTTCTCCACCTTTTTCTTGATCTTTGGACAAATATTTCCTTTCATCTTCTCTGCCTCAAGCTGCTTGCTGTAGTGCCTCTGCATCAGTTGGCCTTTTATCCTTTCTAGCATAGAAAGTATAGGTAGCTCTCTAGCATCTAGTATGTACCTACAAGTATAAGACAAAACTGAGTTAAGTGTCAAACATTGAAGTAAGAACATGCACATAGCAAGTTAATTGGCTTCTCACTTGTTGAAAACTTCACAGTTATTGTTGAGCAATATATCACACTTGGGAAGATCACTTTGAAATGCTCTAACCCATGTGTATGGTTCCAACTCATGCAACCACTTGTAAGCATCCAAGCTGATGTCCTTCATCTCAACCATGTACTGCTCATACTTGACAGAGGTGGTACTTCTTGCTATCTTCCAAAGTTGATTCTTAAGAACATCCCCTTTGAATTGTTGCTGAAAGTTCTGCCACATGTGTCTGACACAGAACCTGTGTTCTGACTCTGGAAATAACTCATCCACAGCATTGATAAGGCCCTACAATAACAAAAGATAAACATAAGCATGGACTACTAAATATGGAGTACTACTTATACTACAATTGATGTTGTTTACCTTTGTTTGTCTGACATAATGGTCCATGGAGCAGTATTAAAGATAGCAAGATCATTCTTTAGTCTTTCAAGGAACCAGCACCAATTAGGCTTGTCTTCCACTTCAACTACAGCTACTGCAATTGGAAAAATACAATCATTTGGGTCTATCCCAACAGCAGTGAGTAGCTGTCCTCTGTACCTTGTCTTGATATGACAGCCATCAAGGAATATCATAGGCCTACATCCTTGCAAGAACCCTCTTTTGCATGCATCTAGACACATATAGGCTTTATTAAACCTTGCTTTACTATCTAGTGCAACAAAGAATGAGGTCCCAGGGTTACTTCTTCTCAACTCATTACCATAGTCCCAGAGCATCTTGTATTGGCCTTCTTCATCACCATAATTTTTTTTCATTGCTAGCCTCCTAGCTCTTTGTAACTTGGTCCTGCTTGGGGTCATATGCCACTCCTTTTGAACAACTCTAGAAAAGTTTCTCAAATTCATGTCTTGGTCAGCTCTAAAGCTCGCAAGATACTTCTGTGCTAGAAATGGTGCTGTGAAAGCCTTGATCTTCCACTTCTTGGTACAAGTGTGCTCATCCACATATTTCTTGACCATGAAACACTTGGTCCTGCTATCATATGAAGCCCAAAGATACCAAGTACAGTCCTCATCACATGTTGCCTTCACTCTTTTCTTATCATTGACTGGCAACTTCACATCTACCCTGTTTTTGCAGCAGTACTCCTTGATGGCTTTCCTCAAGAGCTCAACAATTTGGAAAACTTGACCAACATGAAACTTGGGACAATGAAGATCCTCTGGTCTAAATGCCTTGAACTTCATGAATACCTCTTCATCATCAGAATCTGGTGCCCACAAGTCATCACCCTCTGATTCATAGAACTCATCTTCATGATCATATGCTGCTGCTTTATCTCCATCTTTCTCATTTCCTTTCACAGCTTCTTTTCCCTTTTGAACCTTTTGCTTCCCTTTCTCTTCTTTCTTCTTCTCTGTCTCCACAGGCTCATCCATGTCTACATTATCAGCAAACAAATCATCATCACCATCACTTATGTCATAGTCACTGTCCACTATGGCTCCAGGATCAAAGTCAGAGTCATCTGAGTCAGTATCAGCATCTTCCAGGTAATCATAACTGCATTTTCTTTTGCATACTCTCGATGATCCAGCTTCATCACTTCCTTGTTGTTTTGCCTCCAGCACTACATCTGGAGCCACAACATTTTCATCCTGCTCACCAAAAGAACAATTCCTCCTTGCAAACACATAATTGCCCATATTAACATCCTCCGAGCTCTCTGGATACACAACTTGTATTGGGATTGCTTCATCTTCAGGTACATGAACATCTGTCTCTGCATTTACAGCCTCAGTACTTTCTGCCTGATCAACTCTTGTCTTAGAAGGACTAAACACTGGAGGTAGCTGCACTCTCGGGAAATTGACCACATCATCATCATCATTGTTTGAATTCAGACTGTCTTCATGGTCTAAGTAGAGACTGAATGAGTGGTGGCCAAGATCAACAAATGTTATCATCTGGTCTGTGTCTCCATCTCCTCTTATTTCTCTCAAGCCATTCTTCTGCAAGGTTAGGATGGGAATGCAGTAGTAAACCTTGAGCCTCCCTGCCATCTCCCAACCAATCTCCTCAACTAGGTGCTCAACCATGATTAGGGACCATGTCACTGTATCCAGATCATCATACCACAACACATGCCCATTGACATAAGAACAGTTGCTACCTTTGCCAAGGAAATATCCACCATGGTTAAATTGAACTGAAAATTTCCTGCTGCGTGGTCCTACAAAGATGTAAACAGAGCACAATTTTGTCAACATATATTACAAGGAACCACCTTTCCTAACCTAAAACCCTAACCGTATGTTCAAACATCTAAAAGGCCTACAATTGCATCATAATGACCTCCAAGCAAACACTTAGCCCCCAATTTGTCAGGCAAAAACCATACACCGAAACCCCCCAATTTGTCAGGCAAAAACCCTAGCTTCAATCTTGTGAAATCTTGCGGGCAAAATTGGCCTCCTACATCTCCATGTGCACAATGCCAAACCCTAAATCGCGCAATCAGAGACTGCAAGCACCAATCATGGCGGATGTAAGTGGGGCTTACCATAGTACGGTGGAGGAGCTCCATCTGGTCGACGAACAGGCGCCATCCTGAGGAGGATGCGGCGCCCCTCCGGCAGCGACGCGATGCGGCGCACCTCCGCGGCAACTCCAGCCCTTCCGCGATCTCGATGACCGGAGATGGTGCGCTGCCGCCGACGATCGCCTCGTCTGCTCTCCTCCTTTGCTCTCCTCCCCTCGTTATGATCGAAGCCGAACAGGCAAGGCGCTTTCGGCTAAAGCACAGCGAACCAGGGGAGATTCTGCAAAAACACCACGGTACCGCCTGCTTAATGCCAGCTGGCGTCTAGGATTGGTCAACACGTGGTCAAACCGAGCGGCGACGGGTGGCATACGGGGAACAGTGACCGTACAAACACGTGTTGTCGTATTGGGTGACCGTATTGGCCGTATTCCTAAGTACAGTGACCAAAGTGAGCGCTCTTCGCAAGTTCAGTGACTGCCAGTGCATTTTACTCTATTTTTTGAGCGGGCATATCAAATAATTTTTACACACAAGTCGGCACACTCCACACCGCGCGGGCTCTCAGAGCCGTCAGATCAACGGGCAAACCGACCCTTAGCCGTCCATCTTCGCAACACCGCAGCAGGACCAGCAGAGAGCGCCGGCCCAGTCCGCAACTGGAGGACAGGAGAGGCGTCGCCACTCGACTCGCCCGAATAACCGGCGAGCGAAGCGCGCGCGAGAGGACGGACGAACGCATCGGACGAGGCGCCGGAGACGACGGTGGGGGAGGGCGCGCGCCGCGAGGAGGAGGAAGATGAGGATGGAGGCGGGGGCGTACTACGCGGCGGCGCCGCACCAGGGCGCGATGCCGGGGTTCGGCGGGGCGGTGGACGAGCAGCAGGCGGCGGGGGTGGGGATCCTGCTGCAGATATCCATGCTGGTGCTCTCCTTCGTGCTCGGACACCTCCTCCGCCGCCGCAAGTTCTACTACCTGCCCGAGGCCAGCGCATCCCTTCTCATCGGTACATACATACCCATCCGCACTCCATCCCCAGAGGTTCCAGGTCGGAAATGCCGATCATACCACTGGCAACTAGCTAGGGATTCTAGTCTAAGTCTTCGCGCTCGATTCCCCGTGCGATTTTGATCCCGTGCCTTTTGTTTGGTCGGTGAGTGAGTGAGACGGGTGTGATTGGTTCAGGAATTGGGTTTGTTTAGTGACGCGACGTGAATGATTCTGCCAGTGTTTAGCGACGAGTGGTGCGTGATAGTATGATGATTGCGAGGATATAGGATGAACATTGTGAATCGCTCTGTCTCTGCGCACTGTTTTGTTTTGGACCTTATAGAGTCCATTGATCTATTGAATCTGATGAACAAATTATAAAATGCATGCGCTGTACACGCTGCTGTGTACTGACAGTGTTCAGTTTTACTGCTGCGACTTGAGTGTTGGTTCAATTGCTTGTAATTGTTGTGCTCTTTGGGAAAATACCTAGTCATCATGTGTCGGTTTTCTGATTTCTGAGATATAAGATGAATGCTGTGCCATTTGCGTTTATTTTAGTCGTGCTTAAAGGATCGGCTACCTTTAGTTGTTGATACTTTCTACTTACCTTATAAACTAGCTAAGTTGGAGTGTTGAACCGCTGCCAAAATGCCATTGTTGCATAATGTGTTTAATTCTACACTCAGTATGATTCATGTTTCAAGCTTTTAGTTTGTTAATACATGTCAGAAAAAAAAATGTGGCAGTCCAATGTCTTTGCATTCTTATTGGGTGCAACCGTGCAAGGTGATGGTTCTTTGTTGTAATCCCTTCTGCTTGCTTGTATGGAACGCAATGCGGTTTCGTTTTTTTAAGAATGTGTATACGTATATGGTTATATTTTACTCCCTACGATCCCTTTTGGACTTAACGCGGGAACAAAGGGTGTAGGTAAAATACTAATGCTACCTTTAATTATTTCTACAACTTCTTTTCCTCCCAAAAGAATAAATACTAAAGGTATAGGCTCCGATACAATACATAGGTCCATTTGGACTTAGCGCGGGAACAAAGGGTGTAGGCAAAATACTAATACTACCCTTAAAGTAGTTCCACAATATTTTTTTTCTCCCAATAGGATAAATAGTTAAATTCTAGAGGTATAGGCTCAATTAGTCAATTCTTGATGAAATTAACGAAGGGCTAAATAAGAACAACATGAGCAAAAGTGCACTGGGATGTGGGAGTGTAGAAGGACTTACATTTTGATTGAAGCTGAACATGCTAAGAGGAATTATATTGTGGGTTAGAAGGAGAATTACAGTTGGTAGTACTAACACACATGCATTCATGTAGTTTATTACAAATCTTCACTACCTTACTACCCTCTCTTTGAGTGCCAGTGTCTTACTCTCTGGACTACATGCTAGAACTTTTGCTTCAGTTCCTAATTATGCACACATTCATCTATACTCCCATTGCATTCCACTCTTGAACAAGGGTTGAGAAGCAAATGTAACCATTGATTGGGTAAAATCTAGCTAACGGGCCACATTTAAGGGATTCACGGTCTACCGTGGTGTTTGAGCACAGCCATCCACGTGTTTGTAGGACCTTCGCTCTCAGTGGGGAAAAAAACTTGGGAGCCAATTGAGAGGCCTTTCCGTTAGGAGTGTCCAAGACCACACTGTCTCCATGCGGGCGCTGGAAAAAAAAAGTTTGACACACGACGGGTGTGACCCATGTAATTTGCCATCCCAACCTTGCCAAGTTGAAAACTTCCTGGACGCAGAGGCTGGCTAGAGAATCACTTCTCTCTTCAATGAAGTTTTAATTACTGGAGCAAGGTCCATTAACTGTATACGAAACTATGTTACACTAATATAAAGTACTCTCAAACTAAGTATTTATAGAGTAAACCTATGTAACAGCTTTCTGTAGACATTAAGCTATATATTTTTTTGAATTTTTCATTAAACTATATTTGAGGATTGAAATTGTAATGCTGAGAAAGTGCAAACTACGTACATGTTACTAGCTAGTATACCTAGAGTATCTTGAACCAAAGCAGTGCATTGTTATAGTAGTTTCTAGAGGTAGATTGAAATATGTGTATTAATTGTATATTATACCTTTGTTGTGTAGTTACTTATACTTTCTTATATCAGGAATGATTGTTGGAGGGTTTGCTAACATATCAAACACTCAGAAAAGTACTAGGTATATTCTTGCATCTCTTTTCCTTTGTCCCGGTTGAAAGAAATCGCCATGTAAATTATCATAAGATTTTAATTTTGTGCGATCTTTGATGTTTGTTTACTTCCTGTGTTAATTCAGGAGATGGTTCAATTTTCGGGAGGACTTCTTCCTTCTCTTTTTGCTTCCTCCAATTATATTATATCCTTTAATGTATATACCGATTTTGTTTCTTAATTATTTCTTGGGAAGTTTGACATGTTTTACTTGACTGCACCTTACTCAGTCAGGGTTCAACTTAGCACCAGTAAGTGTTGAATTGTTGAGGTCCACGGTACCTTAATGTCCCATCAGTTCCAGGCTCACACCTAAACATTTCAAATTTTGTTTCTGGTAGAAACCATTCTTTTCAAACTTCGGCGCCATCATAACTTTCGCAATCCTGGGAACCTTCATTGCTTCCATTGTTACGGGTCTTCTAGTGTAAGAAACCATTTTATGTTGCCACCTTGCATATTCCTTCCAGTTCCCTCTATTAATAAGCATATAATGTTGCAGTTTACTTTTCTTGCAGCTACCTTGCTGGGTTAATATTCATCATCTATAGGTTGCCTCTGGTCGAATGTATGATGTTTGGTGCTCTTGTGTCGGCAACAGATCCTGTAACTGTTTTGTCTATATTTCAGGTTTCTGCTGTCCCTTCATATACTAACATGTGCAAGTTTAATTACTGCTATCTTAAAAAAATGTTTACATATTCTTCATTGAATTGTAGGAACTTGGCACCGATGTGAACCTCTATGCTCTTGTTTTTGGAGAATCGGTTCTAAATGATGCTGTATGTGTCATTTTTTCGTACTTAAAACATGTTATTTTTAATGTTTTGTACTGATACTCACATATTGCTTGGTATTCACCTACGTTCTGACAATTAAGGTGGCTATATCCTTGTACAGGTGAGGGTGCTATTCCTAAGATTTTCTTTGTGTGCTTCCTTTCTTAATCTTGCTTTAAAATCCCTATTCGTTCAGGACCATGGCATCAATGAGGACAAGTTCTTCCGGCCAGAATATTTTCCTAGTTATCTTGAGGTTTCTTGAGAACTTTGTTGGTTCTATGTCATCAGGTAATGTAATTCTAGTTCATTAAAACTGCTTATGCGTGGAACATTTCTAGTAGATTATAGTATTCGCTTGCTCGATGGGATTATTTTCTCTTAGTTTTCCTTATGGTTGTATACAAACCTGTATCTATCATTCCACATTTGATATTTCAACTACCTTTTTGTTGTGCAGGCGTTGGAGTTGGGCTTGTTTCTGCTCTCATATCCTCTACTTTGCCTTTTGTTCGATTAATAGGAGCCTAATTTTCACTTTGTTAATGTTATTTATGCAAGTATCATGGTTTCCGTTGGTAACCTGTCTATAACAGCATATAGCTGAAACTGTAGTTTATAATTATAGATATAGCAGTCTAGCATGCCACTCTGCAGGCATCTGCACGGTTTTTCTCTGGTTTCTGAGTGTAACTCGGGGTGATCCAAGATTACCCTCAAATGGCGTGGTTATAGTGAACAAAAAGGGGAAAATTGGTTCGAAATGATACGAAAACCAGAACTTGGATTATGGCGGTTAAGTAGAAGTGTATAACTTCCTTAACTGTCGAGAGTACAGTGTGTTTCTGTAGGATCATCAATTAGAACACTTTGTATTGATATAGCCATGATGATAATTTGTATGGTTCCAGAAGGGATCTTGAAATGCACACTGGTAAAACTGTGTTGTTCTCATTTCTGTTGTGTAGACATGCATGTTTGTACTCCTTAATTCTGTCGAACCTCTTCAAGTATGCAGAACTTGGTGTAGAGAAGTAAGATCTAACACATCTAATTTTTCCAAAACTAGAGTTTCTCATATAAGCAACTGAATTTCTTGATTTTCATCTACAGCTTACATAATCTGGAGAGTTGCTTGTTTGTGCTTTTCCCTTACTTCTCGTAAGTCGTAAGCCTATCTACTTTGATCTATGTTTCATTTATAGGTTGCTATCAGTAACTGCCGTTTGTGTTAGGTACATGTTAGCTGAAGGCCTTGGCCTGTCTGGCATTGTTTCCATTCTCTTTACCGGGATTGTAAGTTTCAGTTTTGCGAACTCTGCCTTGTATTTCTTTTGTACACTGGAAGTTATACTTAGTTACTGAATTTCTACTGGGGTTGTAACACCCAAAATCCAAGATTGGTAACCAAGTTTAACTTACTGGGATCATAAACTCTCAGGCAAAGATACTTACATGATGTTAAAGTTTTATTTCAGGTGATGAAGAGATATACATTTTATAACTTGTCAGAAGATTCTCAGCGTTTTACTGCTCGTTTTTTCCATTTGCTTTCATCACTAGCAGAAGCATTCATGTAAGTCAGATTCTACTTGTAGCATGTATAACTGGACAAATTTAGTTAATAAGTTGGTTATTCTTCTAAACAGATTCATATACATGGGGTTCGATATTGCAATGGAACGTCAAAGCTGGTCTCATATTGGATTCATATTTTTCTCAATTGTATCCTTTGATTCTGCACCAACTTGTGATTTTTATACTTAATAAATATGTTGCAATTTTTGTTGTTTCCTTAGTTTATTTCTTTTGTCAACTAATGCAGGTCTTCATATTAGTTGCAAGGTATCATTCGTTGAACTGATCTTTATTGTTTCCTTATTTGATGGGCATGTGATGTGTCAGACTTGGTGTCTGAACGTTTGGAGAATATGTTCCATTTGTCAAACTTGTTTAGTCTGTTAGGCGCCTTACTAGGTTTTTTTTCTCATGTCTCGTCTTGAAGGGCTGCAAATGTCTTCTCTTGTGCATACATATTGAATTTGGCACGACCACCAAATTCCCAAATACCTAGGGAATATCAGCTGGCCCTCTGGTATAGCGGTATGTATTGTCATCAAACATGCTCATCGGATCATCAAATAAATACATTCAAGTTTAAGCTACTAGAACTTGGTGTTTAATGTTCAGGACTTAGAGGAGCTATGGCTTTTGCCCTTGCTCTTCAGTCAGTTCATGATCTTCCTGACGGGCATGGGGAGACAATTTTCACCGCTACGACATCTATTGTTGTTCTAACTGTAAGTTGCTGCATGTAGTTCTTTTAGTAATTCTCTAAAAAACCTTAAATAACTTTCTCACTGCAACATCCCAGGTACTTCTGATTGGAGGTTCAACTGGAACAATGCTCGAAGCCCTACAAGTAGTCGGGGATAGTAACCGTTATCGGCACCCGTACGAGGCAAGTGCTTTTGCAGTGTTGAATAGCAATGCATATATGATATATACTTTTATATCTAAAATACAATGGTAGGAACTGGCGTAGAGGGTCTTGTAGGTGGACAGGCCACCTGCCCGGTTTCGAAGCCTGTCTGCCCCATTTTAGGGGTGAAAAGGGGCAGTTGGATGTTGGATGCTGAGTGCCTCATATGTTATTCAAATGTGCTGGATTTAATGTCCCTATTTTAAAAAAAATCATTATGTTTCTCCATATATATGGCAATTTAGTTCCTTGAAGAATGTTCACAACCTTAGAGTCAAATGGTGCTAAAAGGAAAAATATAAAATGTATGCTCCCTATTAGGTCAGTGCATACCCTGCTTTTTGTTCACTGTTTGACTTCATTCGTCCTTGTACATTTCACTGCTCAAGTAAAAAGCCAGAGTATTACCGGCGGTTTATAATCATTATTTTTTGAGAAAATACTGGTTAATTATGTTTATGAACAGCTTACTTGCTGAATGCAGGAGAATTTTGAGGGAAGCAGTGAGGAAGGGACACCTAGTAAGAGCAAATTCCAATTGAAACTCAGAGATCTCCGGAGAAGGTGCACTACTTAACACCTGCTCTAGAAACTATGCTGCTTGTTCAACTTGAATTCTTCTTCAACGAGTTCCATTTTATTAGAATTGTGTATTTGTGTCGATAGCATTCTCTATTGTTTCTTGCTGCGGCAAGGGAGCAGGAGCTTTCTGATCAGGTTATTTTTGTCTTGCAGCACTTCCTCTTTTGCTTTATTGGACAGGAATTATCTCACTCCCATTTTTACCTCTCAACACGAGGACGATGATGATGATGACGACAACGACGATGATTCTTGTAAGAACATATCCTAAGTTTCCATTCCTTGCTGTATATAGGGAAAACATCAAGTGAAAATGAGCCAAAGTTTGAATTGCGTAAAATTGGGTCATAGAAGTTTCTAAAAAACGTGCAAGTAATTTGTAGTATTATGGAAGGTTTTGTTCTACATCCATGCAATTTAAGGAGCAAATTCAATCTCATCTGCAAGACATGAAAAAGTAGAATCCGTATTGACATTGGATTGTGTTATTCATTGTTCAGTAAAAAAAAATTATTTTTCATATTGTAAGTGATATTAAATTTGATCCTTGCATCGTTGTATAACATTCCTTCCCTTCCCTAGTATCTACTCCCTCTGTTCCTAAATATTTGTCTTTTTAGATATTTCAAATAGACTACCACATACGGATGTATATAGACATATTTTAGAGTGTAGATTCACTTACTTTGCACCGTATGTAGTCACTGTTGAAATCTTAGAAAGACAAATATTTAGGAATGGAGGGAGTACAGATTATGTGAGTTTTTCTTGGAACATTTACACGAGATTTTCACACGATCCGCGACATATATTTAATACCCCTAGTAATACTGCACCAATGAGTTATAGTCAGCTCAAAGCAAAGATGCTTTCCCTCCTGCAGACGCAAAACATGACAATTGGCTCACACTATCTTAATTCCTTGCGCATATTAAGGCTATGCTCTTTATAAACTTGAGTGCTCCTTGCTGATTGAGTATTGTTCCGGATGAACAGCAGGTGAAGTGTTGGGGATACCCAGGCCCAGCGCCTAGATGTTGGGAAGGCTATAGCTAATGACTGCAAGCGCAAAGTGACCGGGTTTTTGGCGGATTTACGCAAAGAAGCTCTCAGGAGCTGGTGAGACTGCCACGTGTCAGACCAAGGGCCATAGTTGGGCAGTGGTGTTTAGGGACATTAGGGTAGTTGTTTAGCATGTGCTAGGAAAGAGTACCATAGACAGAAACTTGCTAGGCTTTCTTTTTCTAGGGACCAAGGAGGCACGGAATTTTGTTCTTCCAGTTGAGAATATGCAAGTACGTACGAGTAGCATTTTGCCTTCCTATGTAACAGTACCAGTTGCGGGTTCATCGGAGTTTTGACAAAAACTTTTCTGCCTGCGTTGAGAGAAGCTCTTCTGTTTTCTTCTGATGCGTGAAGGTTTGAGGCGTCGGCGGCTGCTGCTTTTTCTGTGGCTGTTTTCTGTCTGCGTTGAGAGAATCTCTTCTGTCTTCGTACCGTATGGTTGTAGGAAGCAGAACGAACGTTGCCATCTTTCAGTTAATACTCGTCAGTACTGCTGATGTTGGCTCGTACTGAGGATGTTGATTCGTGCTGTGGCGGAAGAGGTGGCATCAATGTCCTTGATATCTATACTCTCCCAACTGTAAACGGTTCGGCTGCGATGTTTACGTCTGAGCTTATCTCAGCTCTAGTAATCTTGTGTGTCCTCTTGTTGGTCAGGCCGCTTGCTGCTTGCTCCCGCTGGCGATTGACATGAACTTTTTGCCGGCAATGGGGATCTAGGTGATGCTTCGTTCACAAGTAAGCGTGTCTGAAAAAAAAAAAAAACATGGAAGACTCACGTGTTGCAGAATTTGCTTTTATGTCAAAAAATAGCCAATGACGGAGAGGGAAGATACGGTCACACAAGATGCCAAAACTTTTTGCTCGTGGAAGGTTCTTTCCCTTATACTACTACATAGTAGGATCCACAAAGCGAGTTAGTTACCGTTGCATTAATATGCTCTTTCTGAGCTGAAGTTTAGAATATGCTTAGGGCATCTCCAACCCTTAAACCGCCTGCATCTGTTCGGATCGATCTGTCCGGGCCCATTTTGCTATCCAAGTACCTCATCGGTCCGCGGACCGGTTCGGGCGTCGGTTTTCCCGCAAACCTTCCACTTAGCCCCTGCTCCCCCTTGCTTTGCGTCTGCACCCTCCTCAATTGACATTGCTGTTGTACCTCTCCGACCGCCGCCCAGGCACTGTAGGACGTCCGCAGCCCCCACCAATGTGCATGCCTATGCCGCCGTCCACCTAGGATCCCTCCGCGGCCAGGTACCATCCGACAGTACCGACTACTTCCATGGCGAACACCATGACCGTGTTTGATCAAATGCCATTGAGCTTTTTTTGTTGCCCTCCCCTTTGGATGGCTTGTCGCCATCGCCATCGTCTTCCTCTTCTGCGTCGTTGTCGTCATCGTTGCTCTCCTCCTCCTCAGGGGGTGCGATGATCTTGCTTTCTTGGGGGGGGGGGAGCATGCTAACCCGCCGGGGCCTTCTCCGGCTCCAGTCCTAGTAACTTGGCCATCACCGGGTCTAAGGACCTGCCCAGGCTGCAACAACTCCGACATGAAAGCCGTGAAGCCTACGAATTCCCGCGAAATCCCGAAGAAGTCAGAACAAGGTCAGGAAGTAAAAATGCTCAGGAGCTAAAAGAAAGGCGGACTCATGCGGAAGGGCTCCAAGACAACATCGAAGGGGATCTTGTCCAGCATCAGATCCGTCAAAGCGTGGATGTGGGCCGTCACCTGGTCTTCGCTGAGCTCCTCCGAGATGACCCGCGTCGTGTCCCCGGGGCTCGTGTAAGAGTACATCGAGTTGGCCCAGGTGGTCGGCAGAAGAACTCGCCGGTCCAGCCAGGTCCTCGGGATGTGCACCTTGATGGAGTTAAATCCGGCAAAACTTGATACGTCTCCAATGTATCTATAATTTTTATTGTTTCATGCTATTATTATCAATCTTGTATGCTTTATATGTAATTTTATATCATTTTTGGGACCTAACCTATTAACTCAGTGCCTTGTTTCACAAAAAACCATACCAAACGAAGTCCAAACATGATGAAACTTTATGGTGATTTTTTTCTGGACTAGGAGAGACCTTAGAAGCTTTGGGGGGAGGCCAGAAGATGTATAGGAGAGCCACAAGCTCACATAGCGTGCCCCAGGGGGTCGCCACCTGAGCTTGTGGGCCCCTCATAGCTCGGTCTGACCTAATTCCAACGCTATATATTCCCTAACATCCAGAAACCCCCAGGGCGAGACCCGAAACAATTTTATCGCCACCCCAAGCCTATGTTCTTCCGTGACCCCATCTGGAAGCCTCCATCGGTACTCTTTCGGAGGAGGAACCGATCATGATAAATGTTTATTATTCATGCTAGAATTGTATTAACCGGAAACTTAGTACATGTATGAATACATAGACAAACAGAGTGTCACTAGTATGCCTGTACTTGATTAGCTCGTTAATCAAAGATGGTTAAGTTTCCTAGCTATAGACATGAGTTGTCATTTGATGAATGGGATCACATCATTGGAGAATGATGTGATTGACAAGACCCATCCGTTAGCTTAGCACTATGATCGTTTAGTTTGTTGCTATTGCTTTCTTCATGACTTATACATGTTCCTATGACTATGAGATTATGCAACTCTCAAATACTGGAGGAACACTTAGTGTGCTATCAAACGTCACAACATAACTGGGTGATTATAAAGATGCTCTACAGGTGTCTCCGATGGTATTTGTTGAATTGGCATAGATCGAGATGGATTTGTCACTCCGTGTACCGGAGAGGTATATCTGGGCCCTCTCGGTAATGCACATCACTATAAGCCTTGCAAGCAATGTGACTAATGAGTTAGTTGCGGGATGATGCTTTACGGAACGAGTAAAGAGACTTGCCGGTAACGAGATTGAACTAGGTATGGTGATACCGACGATCGAATCTCGGGCAAGTAACATACCGATGACAAAGGGAACAACGTATGTTGTTATGCGGTTTGACCGATAAAGATCTTCGTAGAATATGTAGGATCCAATATGAGCATCCAGGTTACGCTATTGGTTATTGGCCGGAGATGTGTCTCAGTCATGTCTACATAGTTCATGAACCCGTAGGGTCCGCACGCTTAACGTTCGATGAGGATTTGTATTATGAGTTTATGTGATTTGATGACCGAAGGTTGTTCGGAGTCCCGGATAAGATCACGGACGTGACGAGGAGTCTCGAAATGGTCGAGACATAAAGATTCATATATTGGAAGGCTACATTCGGACACCGGAATTGTTCGGGTCGTTTCGGATAAGTTTCGGGGTACCGGACCCCCCCCCCCCGGAAGCTATTGGGCCTCATGGGCCTTAGTGGAAAAGAGAGAGGGACGGCCAGGAGGTGGCGCGCCCCCTTGCCCCAATCTGAATTGGACAAGGGGAGGGGGCGGCGCCCCCCTCCTTCCTTCTCTCCTCCTCCTCCTTCCCCTCTTCTCCACTTGGAATAGGAAAAGGGGGGTGCGCGAATCCTACTAGGTTTGGAGTCCTAGTAGGACTCCCCCCCATGGCACGCCTCCTCCCTTGGCCAGCCTCCTCCTCCCCCTCCTTTATATACGTGGGGGCACCCTAGAACACACAAGTTGATCTTTTAGCCGTGTGCGGTGCCCCCCTCCACAGAAACACACCTCGGTCATATCGTCGTAGTGCTTAGGCAAAGCCCTGCGCCAGTAACTTCATCATCACCGTCACCACGCCGTCGTGCTGACGAAACTCTTCCTCGGCCTCAACTGGATCAAGAGTTCGAGGGACGTCACCGAGCTGAACGTGTGCAAATCATGGAGGTGTCGTGCGTTCGGTACTTGGATCGGTTGAATCGCGAAGACGTTCGACTACATCAACCGTGTTACTTAACGCTTCCTCTTTCAGTCTACGAGGGTACATGGACACACTCTCCCCACTCGTTGCTATGCTTCTCCTAGATAGATCTTGCGTGACCGTAGGAATTTTTTTGAAATACTACGTTCCCCAACAGTGGCATCCGAGCCAGGTCTATGCGTAGATGTTATATGCACGAGTAGAACACAAAGAGTTGCGGACGATAATAGTCATACTGCTTACCAGCATGCCATACTTTGATTCGGCGGTATTGTTGGATGAAGCGGCCCAGACCGACATTACATGACCGCGTTCATGAGATTGGTTCTACCATCGTGCTTCGCACACAGGTGGCTAGTGGGTGTCTGTTTCTCCAACTTTAGTTGAATCGAGTGTGACTACACCCGGTCCTTGTTGAAGGTTAAAACAACACACTTGACGAAAAATCATTGTGGTTTTGATGCGTAGGTAAGAACGGTTCTTGCTAAGCCCGCAGCAGCCACGTAAAACTTGCAACAACAAAGTAGAGGACGTCTAACTTGTTTTTGCAGGGCTTGCTGTGATGTGATATGGTCAAGACGTGATGATATATAAATTGTTGTATGAGATGATCATGTTTTGTAACAGTTATCGGCAACTGGCAGGAGCCATATGGTTGTCGCTTTATTGTATGAAATGCAATCGCCATGTAATTGCTTTACTTTATCACTAAGCGATAGCGATAGTCGTAGAAGCAATAGTTGGCGAGACAACAATGATGCTTCGATGGAGATCAAGGTGTCAAGCCGGTGACGATGGTGATCATGACGGTGCTTTGGAGATGGAGGTCAAAGGCACAAGATGATGATGACCATATCATAGCACTTATATTGATTGCATGTGATGTTTATCCTTTATGCATCTTATTTTGCTTAGTACGGCGGTAGCATTATAAGATGATCTCTCACTAAATTTCAAGGTACAAGTGTTCTCCCTGAGTATTCACCATTGCGACAGTTCGTCGTGCCGAGACACCACGTGATGATCGGGTGTGATAAGCTCTGCGTTCACATACAACGGGTGCAAGCTAGTTTTGCACACGCAGAATACTCGGGTTAAACTTGACGAGCCTAGCATATGCAGATATGGCCTCGAAACACTGAGACCGAAAGGTCGAGCGTCAATCATATAGTAGATATGATCAACATAGTGATGTTCACCATTGAAAACTACTCCATCTCACGTGATGATCGGACATGGTTTAGTTGATATGGATCACGTGATCACTTAGATGATTAGAGGGATGTCTATCTAAGTGGGAGTTCTTAAGTAATATGATTAATTGAACTTTAATTTATCATGAACTTAGTACCTGATAGTATTTTGCATGTCTATGTTGTTGTAGATAAATGGCCCGTGCTACTGTTCCGTTGAATTTTAATGCGTTCCTAGAGAAAGCTAAGTTGAAAGATGATGGTAGCAATTACACGGACTGGGTTCGTAACTTGAGGATTATCCTCATTGCTACACAGAAGAATTACATCCTGGAAGCACCGCTAGGTGCAAGACCCGCTGCAGGAGCAACGCCGGACGTTATGAATGCCTGGCAGAGCAAAGCTGATGACTACTCGATAGTTCAGTGTGCCATGCTTTACGGCTTAGAACCGGGACTTCAACGACGTTTTGAACGTCATGGAGCATATGAGATGTTCCAGGAGTTGAAGCTAATATTTGAAGCAAATGCCCGGATTGAGAGATATGAAGTCTCTAATAAGTTCTACAGCTGTAAAATGGAGGAGAATAGTTCTGTCAGTGAACATATACTCAATATGTCTGGGTACCACAATCACTTGACTCAACTGGGAGTTAATCTTCCGGTTGATAGTGTCATTGACCGAGTTCTTCAATCACTACCACCAAGCTACAAAAGCTTCATGATGAACTATAATATGCAAGGGATGGATAAGACAATTCCCGAGCTCTTCACGATGCTAAAGGCTGCGGAGGTAGAAATCAAGAAGGAGCATCAAGTGTTGATGGTTAACAAGACCACTAGTTTCAAGTAGAAGGGCAAAGGGAAGAAGGGGAACTTTAAGAAGAACGACAAGCAAGTTGCTGCTCAAGTGAAGAAGCCCAAGTCTGGACCTAAGCCTGAGACTGAGTGCTTCTACTGCAAAGGGACTGGTCACTGGAAGCGGAACTGCCCCAAGTATTTGGCGGATAAGAAGGATGGCAAAGTGAAAGGTATATTTGATATACATGTTATTGATGTGTACCTTACTAATGCTCGTAGTAGCGCCTGAGTATTTGATACTGGTTCTGTTGCTCATATTTGCAACTCGAAACAGGGGCTACGGATTAAGCGAAGATTGGCTAAGGACGAGGTGACGATGCGCGTGGGAAATGGTTCCAAAGTCGATGTGATCGCTGTCGACACGCTACCTCTACATCTACCTTCGGGATTAGTTTTAGACCTGAATAATTGTTATTTGGTGCCAGCGTTAAGCATGAACATTATATCTGGATCTTGCTTGATGCGAGACGGTTATTCATTTAAATCAGAGAATAATGGTTGTTCTATTTATATGAGTAATATCTTTTATGGTCATGCACCCTTGATGAGTGGTCTATTTTTATTGAATCTCGATAGTAGTGATACACATACTCATAGTATTGAAGCCAAAAGATATAAGTTTAATAATGATAGTGCAACTTATTTGTGGCACTGCCGTTTAGGTCATATTGGTGTAAAGCGCATGAAGAAACTCCATGCTGATGGGCTTTTGGAATCACTTGATTATGAATCACTTGATGCTTGCGAACCATGCCTCATGGTCAAGATGACTAAGACTCCGTTCTCCGGAACAATGGAGCGAGCAACAGACTTGTTGGAAATAATACATACTGATGTATGCGGTCCGATGAGTTTTGAGGCTCGCGGTGGGTATCTGTCATGACCGGTTTTCCAATAAAACATTTATTGAGAAACCGACCCCTTTAACGGATCAGTATAGAAGAATCCCTCTTACTGGTAGACAAATCCTTGATACAGAAATCCAGAAGTACTAAATATAATACAGGGTTGAGCTGAGGCTGCTCAACAATTTATTACAAGCACACCGATATTATACATAAAGGCGGATATGACACAAGGGATATGGTGGCATAACTACTGACTCGTAATAAAAGTGGTGGTGGATATGTCATAGTGAAGTGGGTGACATGACTCCTAAATCTTACAACTCATCGAGCGCCGGGGTGAGGCTCGATGACTTTTATTCTGGGTAGCGGAAGCGTATATAATACAAGTGACCAATTCCAGGATCGCACGGGATTGACTGGGACTCCTCTAGGCGTCGGACTCGCTATCGAACTCTTCATCCATAAGATCGCCTTCGTCCACATCTGACCAAATCAACAAGCCAGGTGAGTACTATGAAAGTACTCGCAAGACAGTTTGGACATAAGATATAACAAATGCAAACATGATGCACATGAGCAGATTAGTAATGCGCACTCGGATAATAAAATTTGCACTGCATGGTAAATAAAAAGGAAGTCGGGCGGTAGTCCTCCCGAAATCCCAAAGAAATAACTGAAGACCGATCGAGTGTCTGAAGCGACGCCTCGCAAAGGTTAAAAAATAAATTTAACAATGCCGCAGTCGGGCGTTAGGGCGACACCACAAAAAGGGCTTATATTGGAATGTAAATGACAGTGCGTGCCACAGTCGGACGTCTGAGCGACATCACATAAAGGGCTTATATCAAAAGTAAATAACAAGAGGGCCACAGTCGGACGTCTGAGCGACATCACATAAAGGGCTTATATCAAAAGTAAATAACAAGAATGCCACAGTCGGACGTCGGAGCGACATCACATAAAGGGCTTATATCAAAAGTAAATAACAAGAGTGCCACAGTCGGACGTCGGAGCGACATCACATAAAGGGCTTATATTTCATTATTCAAATTCAAGTAGCTCATGCATTTAATTCATCTCAAGGAAATGCTCATGTACGTAAAAATAAACTGGTTAGTCCATCCACAGGAATAACATTCAACCTGGTTTATCACTCATGTTTGTTCACCGGGGATTTTCACTGAGACTGACACAGAGACTGATGTTGAGACTGACATGGATACTGATATGGAAACGTTGACCAAGATCCTTGACCATGGACACGATTACTCGGAAGGTTTTGACTCTGCAGAGTTTGTACTTTTAACCACAGCCAACGGATTTCAGTAGTCACAAGGGACTAGTTCCGTTTACGGTGTTTTAGGAGAAACACATCTAACCAGTACACACCCATTCCACATTCCGCTGCCAGGCATCACCCTAGGCAACGTTCAAGAAAAACCTTGAGACGGGGAGGCTACAACCTCGCGTAGCATGGGATCAAATTTATATCGCGCGCTCTAAGGGGTGCCCCCCTCTCGGTCCCAACCGGAAACACCCATGCCCCCTGACCAGATGACTGGCTTTAATCCAGGGCCATGGAACCCTCATCACGGCACCTCTATTTGGTGTGTACAAGGAAAGAGGTTTGCAACTTACTAAACCGTATTCTTTGCAGAAAACATGTGGCAGCACGAAAAGGGAACGAACGGTAACGTGGCTCGGTCCACGTTAACGCCGGAGTTTAACGGTTGACATAAGACTGGCATGCTTCAACAATACCATCTTACCACCTTTCATGTCACCACATGCTCAGGTTATCTGCCATCAAAAGATCGCATCAAGTTTAGAAGCATACTGGTATTTGCCTTGCATGCAATATAACACTCCCTGATGCTCATGTAAACATGCCATGCACTACTGTTCAAGCAAACATGCAAAACACTCATCATATCAAAGGTTCAAACATGCTTGCCTGGTTCGGAGTAGTCGGAGTCTAGCTCGGCGAAGTTCGCGGTTCCGTCACCTCCTCCGGTATCTACGGTATAAAGAAACCGCATACTAACGTAAATACCGTGTGTGTATAAAAATTATTTCAAATTTTTTTCAAATAAATACTATAAAAAACTAGACAAAAATATAAAACTGACAGAAAAAGAATCAACCAAAAAGCATCCTTTGTTTAAAAGACATAAGGGTTTTAGTCCAAGGACTAATCTGTGATGAAACAGAAAAGACCCAGGGGCTAGTTTAAAAAAATAGAAAACGTTTCGGTTGGGAATACGCCAGCCCAGAAGGAAAACGCACTTTGCCCGAAGGCGCTTTCAGAAAACGGTTCGAATAAGAGAGAGAGAGAGAGAGAGAGAGAGAGAGAGAGAGGCTGACGAGGGGTCCCACCCATCAGGTTCAAACTTTGAAACAGAGCTCGCCGGCGCCGAGGCTCGCGGTGGTCGCCGGCGTTGATCCACGGCGAGGTAGGGGGATTGGAGGGTACCTACGGGTTCACTGTGTCCTTACGCGTCGGTGGGTGGTGGACTTGGCCGTCGGCGAGCACCACGTCGACGGCGGCCTTAACTCCGGCGGACGGTGGTTCGGGCTAGGATGATACTCTCCGACGGGAGCTGCAACCTTCAAATTAGGGCACGGGTTAGAGAAGTGGATGCACTAGAAGGTTACTGGCATGGGTTGAGAGGCGGAGGTGCACGCACTTGAGCAAATCTTGCCGGATCCCGAAGCAGGTCGGGGCGGCCGGAGTCGGGAAGAAGGCCTCCCCGAGGTCTCTCCAGTGGCTGGGCGTGGTTCTGGTGAGGTGGAGTGATGGTGCTTGGTCGAGATCGAGCTCGGGGCCTCCTTTTATAGTCGATCCGAGGCGGTTGCCGTGAACGGGATAACGCTGGCGGGCGATTACGGCGAGGCAGGGGTCGGGCAGGAGGTTTAGGTGATTGGGCATCATCGTGATGGTCCACTGGTACCGTTTCTTAGTTAAATCTCGGTCGGACTTGGGTGATACTCCGGCCCTCGACGGAACGGCCTCACGGGCACGTCGGCGGCAGGGAGCGCGCTCTGTGCCTTCCAGTTCACGACGATGGCTCTGCAGCACGCACAGGGAAGGGGACGGCCACACGGAGGCTTCTGGTGGTTTGGGCGGTGCTAGACGGCGCCGTCCCTCGCTGCGCCTCTCTGGCAGCCGCGGCGAGCGCTGCTGCCGCCGCTCACGGGGGCGTTGCTCCTCTGCCAGCTCACCGCCGACGCCCGCAACTTTCCAGGCGACCGAGCGGCGCGGTGGATAAGAAGGGGGAACAGGGAGCAAGGCGCCACTGCGGCTACTGGCGAGATCGACGTGAGGTTATGAAGAAAACGACACCGATGACTGAAACTTAACACTGGACTTCTGAACCTGCACAGAAACAGTGTATGCCAGGTGTTCGACGATATGTTTTGGGCACGAGGAAAAAATTTCTGGAGCTGGGACTTGGTGAGTTGACCTCTTGATGCATCTAGAGGCTGCCTGATTTTTCTCAAATTTTTAGGAGAAGAAAACAAATGAATTTCATCAAAAATGACAAATCTGGTCCAAACTTTCAGCAAGCAAATTTTGAAAATTTTGAACTGTGGACCAGTGGATCTTCATGGATCTTGGTTGAGGGTTCTAAGGACTAGCCAGGGAAACTTCTTTGGAATCAAAACTCAAAGGAATTCTAGTGGTTCCTTTGTAAATCTCTAGGGGCCAAAATAGGAGACAGAAAAGATTTTTGATTTAAAATAAATGGAAATAAATCCAAGGGGGAGTTAAACTTGCTGGATTTGAAGCTTGACTGGACACAAAGTGGGAAGATGGCTTTTGGGAGGGCGATTTCAACTTAGGTCATGGCAAGAGATAATTTTTGAAAGGGGAAGGATCACTCCATAAGCCATAGGGTTATTTTTAAAGGAAAAGATTTTCAAAAACTTTCCCAAAGAAAAACATTTGTGTTGAGTCAACACAAGATGAAAAATCCTCAAGACCAAAGATCAAGTTTTGGATGAACCCAAAGAAAATATTTGTCATAAAAGAAAATTTTTGAGAAGGAGAGTCCTTTAAAAAAAATTAAATAACCTCCTTCAAATCAAATAAAGAATTAGATAAAACCAAATAAATTTTTGGGGTGTTACAGTATCGTTATTTTCTGACCTTCACAGATGATTTAAGTAGATATGGGTATATCTACTTGATGAAACATAAGTCTGAAACATTTGAAAAGTTCAAAGAATTTTAGAGTGAAGTGGAAAATCATCGTAACAAGAAAATAAAGTTTCTATGATCTGATCGTGGAGGTGAATATTTGAGTTACGAGTTTGGTCTTCATTTGAAACAATGCGGAATAGTTTCGCAACTCACGCCACCTAGAACACCACAGCATAATGGTGTGTCGGAACGTCGTAACCGCACTTTATTAGATATGGTGTGATCTATGATGTCTCTTACTGATTTACCGCTATCGTTTCGGGGTTATGCTTTAGAGACGGCTGCATTCACGTTAAATAGGACACCATCTAAATCCGCTGTGACAATACCATATGAACTATGGTTTGGCAAGAAACCAAAGTTGTCGTTTCTTAAAGTTTGGGGCTGCGATGCTTATGTGAAAAAGCTTCAACCTGATAAGCTCGAACCCAAAACGAAGAAATGTGTCTTCATAGGATACCCAAATGAGACTATTGGGTACACCTTCTATCACAGATCCGAAGGCAAAATATTCGTTGCTAAGAATGAATCCTTTCTAGAGAAGGAGTTTCTCTCGAAAGAAGCGAGTGGGAGGAAAGTAGAACTTGATGAGGTAATTGTACCTACTCCCTTATTGGAAAGTAGTTCATCACAGAAATCAGTTCTAGTGATTCCTACACCAATTAGTGAGGAAGCTAATCATGATGATCATGAAGCTTCTGATCAAGTTACTACCGAACCTCGTAGGTCAACCAGAGTAAGATCCGCACTAGAGTGGTATGGTAATCCTGTTCTGGACGTCATGTTACTTGACCATGACGAACCTACGAACTATGAGGAAGCGATGATGAGCCCAGATTCCGTGAAATGGCTTGGGGCCATGAAATCTGAGATGGGATCCATGTATGAGAACAAAGTGTGGACTTTGGTTGACTTTCCTGATGATCGGCAAGCCATAAAGAATAAATGGATCTTCAAGAAGAAGACTGACGCTGACGGTAATGTTACTGTCTACAAAGCTCGACTTGTTGCGAAAGGTTTTCGACAAGTTCAAGGAGTTGACTACTGTAAGGGCATATTTATCCCTAAGGTGTTTTGGTGATTGATGACAATGCTTTTGCGGACTAATCGTGTGCCTTGAGTTTCTCAGACGTTTCATCGCTAGGCACAAGACGGTTTGGTGCCCCTCGAAGACTATTGAAGACGGCGTTCTTTTTACGTTTCTTTTCGGTGGAATTGAGTCGTAGGAAAGCCGTACTATCAAGAGGGGGTCCGCTTCGGAAAGGTTCGGGTGGAATCATCACGTACACGTTTTCTTCCTTGTCTCCACCTTTCCCCTTGCGCTTTGGAGCATCCTTCGTTTATCCTCTTTGCATTATGTCTTGGTTGCTGATTTTGGGCTCGCGGTAGTACTGCTCCCCGGAGCGGTAGTACCGCAGGAACCTGCGGTAGTACCGGACCTCGGCGCGGTAGTACTGCACGAGCCCACGGTAGTACCACTCCTCAGGAGCTGTAGTACCATGGCCCCCAGGCCAAGTGCCGCTGCAATGCGGCAGTATGGGCGGATGTAATTTTTTACATCCGCGCCCTCCGCGGTAGTACCGCACCTTGTGCGCGGTAGTACCGCGCGCCTGGCCTGGCTCAGCCGCCACGCGGTAGTACCGCTCGCCATTTGCGGTAGTACCGTGTCGGACTTTTGCATCGATTGTTTTCCAGCGGAAGTTGGCACGGATGTAATTTTATTCATCCACGTCCTTATAAGGCCAGTCCAGTCCTGCCTTGCGGTAGTACCGCAAGGGGGTGAGGTAGTACCGCGCCAGCGGCAGTACCAACTCTGCCTCTGCACGTCAGGCTTGTCCTCTCTCCTGCCGTGGCTACGGTAATACCGTGGGCTGTCACGGTAGTACCGTGAGGCCTTGCGGTAGTACCGCAAGTCGTGGGCTGGTTAGGTGGATAACGGTTGGATTTAGTTCTCGACTATAAAAGGGGTGTCTTCTTCCTCTAGTTGACCACTTCTTCCAACCCTAAGCTCCATTGTTGCTCCAAGCTCCATTTTCGCCCGATCTCACTCCCTAGCCAATCAAACTTGTTGATTTGCTCGGGAGTGGTTGAGAAGGCCCCGATCTACACTTCCACCAAGAGAAATTTGATTCCCCCCCACTAATCCCTTGCGGATCTTGTTACTCTTGGGTGTTTGAGCACCCTAGACGGTTGAGGTCACCGCGGAGCCATAGTCCATTCTGGTGAAGCTTCGTGGTGTCGTTGGGAGCCTCCAATTAAGTTGTGGAGATTGCCCCAACCTTGTTTGTAAAGGTTCGGTCGCCGCCTCCAAGGGCACCAATAGTGGAATCACGACATCTCGCATTGTGTGAGGGCATGAGGAGAATACGGTGGCCCTAGTGGCTTCTTGGGGAGCATTGTGCCTCCACACCGCTCCAACGGAGACGTACTTCCCCTCAAAGGGAAGGAACTTCGGTAACACATCCTGGTCTTCACCGGCTCCACTCTTGGTTATCTCGTGCCTTTACTTGTGCAAGCTTATTTGTGTTATATCTCTTGCTTGCTTGTGTGCTTATTGTTGTTGCATCATATAGGTTGCTCACCTAGTTGCATATCTAGACAACCTACTTTGATGCAAAGTTTAAATTGGTAAAGAAAAGCTAAAAATTGTTAGTTGCCTATTCACCCCTCTAGTCAACTATATCGATCCTTTCAATTGGTATCAGAGCCTCGTCTCTTTATTAAGGACTTTACCGTCCAAAGAGTATGGTTGACGTCGTAGACGGTGTGGAGGAGCACTCCGGTGCGAATCCGGTCTTGTCTACGGGAGATGGGGGAACCACGGTCTCTCGTGAGGAATTCAATGTGGCGTTGGACACATTGAAAACCTCCATGACGACCGAGGTCGAAAGCATGTTTAATAAATTCTTAGAAGGGCTTAAACTTTCCACCGCACCGTTGAAAGTGGGTGATCCCACTAACAAGGTGGCGGATGCTACCTCTGACAAGGGGGAAGCTACTAGCGAGAAAGCTCCTTCTTCTAGTGGTAAAAATGGCACTGGCATCTTTGCCCATGTGGAACCTCCACTTGTCTATGGTGGACCGCTTCCTTCCACTCATTTGAATCATGCCGGCCCGACCCCTAAGATTGAGAAGAATGTAGAATTTGATTCTTGGGTCTATCGTTTTAAGCGTCATTTAAATCATGTGAACACTAACCTTTGGAGAATCATTGAAGAAGGTTTCTATCCGCATGACCGAAGCAACTTCACTCCTAGAGAAGCCGTGGATAATCAATTCAATGAGAATGCTCTCTTCATCATCCAAGAAGCAATCCCACCCGAAGATCTTCCTCATCTCCGGCCCTACTCCATGGCCAAAGATGCTTGGCACCAAGTGGTTTCCCTCTATCGGGGAAGCGCAAGCATTCAACGCTCCAACTATGAAGTGGTGCAAGATGAAGCCGATGAGTTTGCAATGAAAGAAGATGAAGAACCTCGTGAGCTTTATTGGAGGGTAACCAAACTCGCGGTCTCTCTCCGAGATCATGGAAGTAAGGACACGGATGACAATTGGATCAAGCGCAAATTCCTCAAGGCAATGATGCCCTACCACAAAGCCATGTCCTCCGTCATTCGTCAAAGGCCGGACTTCCACACCTTGTCCTCAAGTGAAGTGTTGGATGAGTTTGTTGCTACGAGCATCTTGGACAAGACCGCCGACAATGCGGTACTTCGCTCTCAAAGAGTAAAGAAGCCCAACCTTGCTATAAAGGCCAAGGTTAGTATGGAGGAAGAGGATGAAGAGGAAGAAGAGGAGAGCAACCTCGAAGATACGAAGTATGCCTATCATGAACACATGGCCCTTGTTTCAAGGCAATTTTGGAGCAAGAAGAACTCAAGGCCCAACTTCAACAAGAACAATTCAAGTGGCGCAAAGGGCAAGCAACGAGTGAGGACTTGCTTCAACTGTGTCAATGTGAGCCACTTTGTTGCGGAGTGCCCTTATGAGAAGAGGGAAGACAATGGTGGCAAGCTCATCCGAAAGGACAAGGCCAAATCGTTCCTCAACAAGAGCAACTTCACCAAGAAGACTCCTCCCAAGGCATTGGTGGTACAAGAAGAGTACAATGAGGATGATGACGACGATGAAGATGGTGAGTCGGTTGCCATGGCCTCCGTTGCCATTGCGGCGACTCCACTGGTGTCTCTCTTCGACTCACCCATTGAGAGCATCACCGCCAAGTGTCTCATGGCTAAAGCCACCAACAAGGTAACCCCCAACATCAAAACTACCATCATTAATCATCCTTCTTTGACGGATAGCATTGATGAACATGAGGGAACAAATGTGGAGGAGAATGAGTTTGAGACCTTTATGGGTAAACTCAAGGGTAAATCCAAGAAGCACTTCGTTGCTCTCTTGGAACAACTTGGTGAAGCCAATGACATGATCGAGGCTCACGAAGATACCATCTCTAAGATGGAGGGGCATATTCATGACTATGCCAATGAGATTTTGGATCTTTCCAATGCTCTTGAGGAAGAGTGTGGTCTTCGTTTGGCTCTTGAGGAGTCACACAACGATGATCATGCTAAGTTAAAGAAAGATCTTGATCATGCTCTTGTTGTTTCTCGTGTGCTAAACTCCGAGAAGGCAAAGCTTGGGGTTAATCTTGCTAGACTCAAAGAGGAGTTTGACATTCTCGACAAGGCTCACAAAGTCTTGAAGGGTGTTGATGCTAGCCTCAAGGAGTCTCATGATCAACTCCAAGTGAAGCTAACCAAGGAGAAAGCCACATTTCCTCATATGGTGTTAATTGATAATGCAAATGCTACTAAACCATGTTGTGAGCATGTGCATCTTGTTGAGGAGAATGCTAAGTTAAAGGAGCAGCTTGAGAAGGGTCTTGTGTCTTGCATACAAGGCGAGAAGAACCTCAACGACCTTTTGAGCAATCAAAAGGAAGTTGTGGACAAGGAAGGGGTTGGGTATGCACCCAAGTCCAAGATCAAGAAGAAGAATGACAAGGCCAAACGACCTCCCCCTCTTAAGCAAACCTTTGTGAAGGAGGGAGAGGGTGCTACTAAGGATGGGAAGAAGAACACCGTGAAGGGTGGTGATGCCAAGATGGGGAACACTTCCCTTCTCAACAAAGTCGTCGACTTTAACCCTTCTTATGTGTTGTGTCGTGCTAGTGATGGACATGTTTTTGCCAAATTTGTCGGTTCTCCTTGTGAGTACATTGAGTGGTCTATTTGGGTTCCTAAGACCCTTGTTACTAACATCAAAGGACCCATTACAAAATGGGTACCTAAAACCAAGCATTGATCTCCTGTAGGTGTTTGCTTCCGGTGGGGGATCATGGTTGCTCGATAGTGGAGCTACAAATCATATGACCGGAAGCAAGGACTTGGTGGTGGACATGCACAAGATTCCATCTATGCCCACCAATGTCGAGTGGGGTGATGCCTCGTCTTCTAAGGTATTGGGACTCGGCAAGGTTGTCATTTCTCATGATCTCACGATCGAGAAGGTCATGCTTGTTGAGTCCCTTGCATACAATTTACTTTCGTTCGTCAACTTGCAATCATGGGCTTTGCCACTTTCTTTGATATTGATACCGTGGCCCTCTTGTGGAGCAAGATTCTTAAAGTAGCCTTTGTTGGGCATGTCGAGAACAGTCTATATGTGATTAACTTTTCGGAGCGACCCACTAAGACCGCGACATGCCTAATGGCTAAAGTTGACGTGGGATGGCTTTGGCATCGCCATTTAGACCATGTCAATATGAGATCTTTGCAAAGTCTTCTCAAGGGGGACCATGTCCGTGGACTAACGAATGTTAGTTTTGCTAAAGATCGTGCTTGCAATGCTTTTATCAAAGGAAAGCTACATGAGAAGGCTCACCCTCCCACGACTATCATTTACTCGAAGAGGCCTTTGGAGCTCCTTCATTTGGATCTCTTTGGGCCTCCATCCTTTGATAGTCTTGGGGGTAGGAAGTATTGCTTGGTGATTGTGGATGACTATTCAAGATACACTTGGGTGTATTTCTTCAAGAGGAAGAGCGAGACCCAACAAACCGTCATTGACTTTGCAAATGAAGCCCAACGTCAACACAATGCAAAGATCTTGAAAATAAGTGACAACGGCACCGAGTTCAAGAACTACACCTTGGATGAGTTTCTTAGTGATGAGGGGATCAAGCATCAATATTCCGCACCTTAGACCCCTCAACAAAACGGTGTTGCGGAGAGGAAGAACCGGACGTTGATGGATGTGGCAAGGACCATGATGGCAGAGTTCAAGTCTCCATACAACTTTTGGGCCGAAGCCATCAACACCGCGTGTCATGCATCCAATCGGCTCTACCTCCGCAAGGGCTTGAACAAGACTCCATATGAGATACTCACCGGTAACAAGCCCAACCTCAAGTACTTTCGGGTGTTCGGGTGTAAGTGTTTCATTCTCAAGAAAGGTGTTCCTTTGTCTAAATTTGAAGCTAGAGCATATGAGGGCATTTTTGTTGGTTATGCTACAAACTCTCATGCTTACCGTGTCCTCAATAAATCCACGAGACTTATTGAGGAGACGTGTAACGTGGAGTTTGATGAGAATAACGGCTCCCAAGTGGAGCAAAGTGGCACTTGTGATGTAGGTGATGAAATTCCTCCTCAAGCCATAAGAAGAATGGGTGTTGGTTTTATCCTACCCATTGAGGAACCCCTTGTGGCCGAAGGAGAAGGACAATGCTCCACTCAAGTGGAGCCATCACCAACCCAAGGCCCACAAGCCTCCGAAGAACAAAGTGAAGGCCCTCAACCTCATGAACAAGACCAAGGGCAAGATCATGCTCAAGACGGTGTTGACACACCAAGTGATGTCCAAGGTCAAGTTCTCTCCTCCGAGCAAGTTCAAGATCAAGAACAAGCTCAAGACGACGCTCAAGATGATCAAGTGACCGCTCCTCAACTCACCACCGAGGAGGAATTGGAGCGTCGTGCCGCCAAGATTGCATCCAAGCTCTCCACCAAGGGTCATCTCATGAAAAATGTGCTTGGAAGCATTCAAAAGGGGGTAAGCACTCGTAGACAATTGGCAAACTATTGTGAACATCACGCGTTTGTCTCTTGTGTTGAACCCCAAAAGGTATATGAAGCCCTCGAAGATCCGGATTGGCTTAATGCCATGCATGAAGAACTCAACAACTTCGAGTACAACAAGGTGTGGAGATTGGTGCCAAGGCCAACGGGGAACCACAATGTCATTGGAACCAAGTGGATATTCAAGAACAAGCAAGATGCTCATGGGACCATCATTCGCAACAAGGCAAGATTGGTGGCACAAGGCTACTCCCAAGTCGAGGGTATCGACTACGGTGAAACCTTTGCTCCCGTTGCTCGCCTTGAATCCATTCGTTTGTTGATTGCTTATGCTTCTCATCACAACTTTAAGTTGCAACAAATGGATGTGAAGAGTGCTTTTCTTAATGGTCCTATTAATGAGTTCGTATATGTCAAGCAACCCCCCGGGTTCGAGGATCCCTACTTTCCCGATCATGTGTATCAACTCGACAAGGCACTCTATGGCCTTAAACAAGCCCCACGTGCGTGGTATGACCACCTTACCGAGTTGTTACAAGACCGTGGATTTGAAGTTGGGCTAATCAACCCCACACTTTTTACTAAGAAGGTCAAAGGGGAGTTGTTTGTGTGCCAACTTTATGTTGATGATATTATCTTTGGTTCCCCTAACAAAGCTTTCAATGAGGAATTTGCCGCTCTCATGACCTCAAAGTTCAAGATGTCTTCCATGGGAGAGTTGAAGTTCTTTCTCGGGTTCGAAGTGAAGCAAAGAAGAGAAGGAACCTTCATCAACCAAGCCAAATACACTCAAGACATGCTCAAGAGATTCAAGCTAAGTGATGTCAAGCCGGCTTCCACTCCAATGCCCACCAAGTGCCAACTTGACATCGATCCCAATGGTAAAGCGGTGGATCAAAAGGTATATCGTTCCATGATTGGATCCTTACTTTACCTTTGTGCATCTAGACCGGATATCATGTTGAGTGTGGGAATTTGTGCACGTTTTCAAGCCGCACCTAAGGAAAGCCACTTTGTGGCGGTCAAGCGAATCTTTCGATATTTGGCTCATACCTCAAACTTTGGCTTATGGTACCCAAGAGGAGCAAACTTCAAGCTTGTAGGGTATTCGGACTCCGATTGGGCGGGAGACAAAGTGGATAGGAAGTCCACTTCCGGAGGGTGCCAATTCCTTGGTTGCTCTTTGGTAAGTTGGTCTTCTAAAAAGCAAAGTTGTGTGTCTCTCTCGTCCGCCGAAGCGGAGTATGTGGCGGCTGGCAGTTGTTGTGCACAACTCTTATGGATGAGGCAAACTTTAAAGGATTACGGTGTCATTTGTGACAAAGTGCCTCTTTGTTGTGACAATGAAAGTGCCATCAAGATTTCTCTCAACCCGGTGCAACACTTCAAGACGAAGCATATTGAGATTCGGTATCACTTCATCCAGGATCACATTAGGAGAGGGGAGATCGAGCTCAACTACGTCAACACTCATGATAACCTTGCAGATATTTTCACGAAGCCGTTGGATGAAGCAAGATTTCGCGAGTTAAGGCATGAGCTAAATATCATTGATTCGAGCAATATTGCTTGAACCCTTGCACACCCCACCATACTCAACTTGTTGTCTTGTTTAGATGTAGGCATGGACATAGGGGGAGTGTTGTTCACTCAATGAAGTCTCCCTCCCCTATTATGCATAAATTGATCAACTCTTTCACATTAGCCATTTTTGATGGTACTTGTGCTTCAAAAACGAGTTTTGGTCATGGGCCCAAGAATAATTCTTCGCGGTGCCATATCAATTGACTCAAACATAGGTGGCTCCGGCCACCGCCCTCTCTTTGGAGAGGTTGTGTCTCGTGGTTGATTCTTGTTGTCTTTTGCCTTTCTCTCTTCGTGTTGAGCGTGTTCTTATGGTGTCTCGTTTGCTTGAAGATTCCGTGCGAAGACCACTTTTTCTTGTGTTTGAAACGTGCATCTTCTTGAGCTCACGGTACTACCGCGGCCTGCCACGGTACTACCGCGTGTGGAGTGCACGGTACTACCGCACCTAGCGCAACAGTAATTTTTTACTGCCGCCTGGGAGAGCGGTACTACCGCTTCGGTGCGGCACTTCTGCCAGAGCGGTACTACCGCGATGAAGCGCGGTACTACCACGCTGACGCGTGCGCATGGGGGTTATGACCCGGGCAGGGGGAGTTCCAACTCCCCCACACCCATTCATTTGTCTCTCTCCCCGCCACCCCTCTCTCTCCTGCTCAAGAACGGCGCCGGAGACCCTCGCCGGATCTCCGTCTGGGCCACTCTCCTCGGATTCCGACCGGTGGGATCGTTCCCCACCACTTCCTCTTGCCATGGAACAAGGTTTCTCCCCAAATCCCTCTCCCTTTTGTTCGTTCTTTTTGTCTCTAGGTTTTAGGGGAGATGCATGTGTTCTTGAGATTTTAGGCCAAATCTATGCAAGAGTAGGATGTAGGAGAGTTGTGTAGCATGGAAATTATACTTGATATGTTGTGCCGTGGTAGATTCGATCAACCGTAGTACCACCGCGTTTTCGCGGTTGTTTTCAGATTCAAAGTTCGGATCTGACGCCGTGCGGTACTACCGCACCTATTGTGCGGTACTACCGCGTGTCCGGTACTACC
This sequence comes from Aegilops tauschii subsp. strangulata, assembly GCF_002575655.3. Taxonomy (NCBI): domain Eukaryota; kingdom Viridiplantae; phylum Streptophyta; class Magnoliopsida; order Poales; family Poaceae; genus Aegilops; species Aegilops tauschii. Next base: position 384,223,397 of record NC_053039.3, on the reverse strand, counting down.
GCCCGTCAGGTGCGGTACTACCGCACAAGCCGTAGTACTAAAGTTCTACTACCGCTCCAAGCCCCGGTACTACCGTGCCCTCACACGGTACTACCGCGACTAGGATCGGTACTAAAATTTTAGTACCACGCAACTTGGTAGTACTACCGTTGTTGTCCAATATTCCTCTTGGCAACTATCGCGTATGCTTTCTATATGTTTCCTGTGTCTTGCTGAGGTCTTTGCATTGATTCTTCTCGTGTTTTGTTTGTGGCTTTTGCTTTGTGTCCTAGGTGGTGGCTCCGGTGCTCCTGCTCGCCGTTCCAATCCCAGTCGTGACACTGGCTCCAAGCGTCTGCGAAAACAAGATGAAGCTCCAGAGGGCTCCAGTGCCCCCAAGCGCAATGTCAAGTCCTCCGCCAGCAAGTACAAGGAACCCGCAAAGGGCATGGACGAGATTCCACTTTCTGAGTTTATCCCTCGAAGGCAGATCAATCCATATGTGAATGCCCGTGCTATCTTCAGAGGCAATGACTTGTTTTGGACCAAGCAGCAGACTCTCATCTATCTGGATGTGATCAAGGCCAAGCAAAACACCTACGTGGATGTCAAGTGGATTGACATGAATCACATGAGGCAGGCCAAGCACCGTGATTACTTTGGAGAAGCTCTGGATTTGGTGGAGCAGTTTGGCATTGAGCATGTGATCTCCTTCCATCTGGACTTTGACCCTGAGCTTATTTGCCAGTTCTTTGCCTCAGTTCACTTCCACACTGGGGAGGATCGAAGAATGACTTGGATGACCAATGGACGTCAGTTGACTGCTACCTGGAAGGTTTTCATGGATCTGCTCCATGTTCCTGATGACAGGCTCACCACGCCTGTAGGTGTTCGCCCTCATGCCAACCCTGAGTCTGCCAGCAAGAACAGGCTTCAGCAGTATTATGTTAAGAAGGTGCTTCCCAGTGGCAAGTTGACGTGTGTGCTGAACCCATTTCTGGACATCATGTATTGCATCTTCCGCAACTCTCTCTTTCCTCGCATTGGCGACAAGGACAAGGTGCATGCCTATCTGGTGGATATGATGCTCCTGTGCGAGGAGGCGCGTGTGTCTCAGTCTCAAGCACTTGATGTCTCACATATCATGTGGTGTGAGCTTCGGTTCGCGGTATTCAACCGCAAGGTACCTATCTATGGACCGTACCTGTTTATGTTGATCTCCAAGACTTGGGAGAAGTTGTTCCCTGGTGATGAGTTCCTTGCTCCAGACTGGATTCGACATGAGTCCATCAGTCTCCGTGTCAAGCCCAAGTGGGCCAACACTACTACTCGTGCTGAGGCGACGGCGGCTAAGAGGGCTGTTGATGAGGAGGAGGCAGAGGCAGAGGCTGAGGCTGCTGCTGAGGACTGTACTGCTGGGTATACCCATCGTTCCTCTGAGCCCTCGTGGGCCAAGAAGCTGAAGGACAAGATGAAGACTCTGTTCTGCATGCAGGCAAAGGGGCAGTACATGACTCACGTTGCTTCCAAGGAGACTCGCCGCCGCGACAAGAAGATCATAAAGGTTTTTGGTGAGGCAGAATCCAGCGGGTTAGAGAGGCACATCACTCCAGAGGCAGAATGGATGGCGAAGCAAGGCTACAGGTGGACTGATTCTGAGGAGGACATCGAGGAGACCGTCCCCGCCGCCGAGTCTGACGAGGAGCGTTGGAGCGATTACTCTGCCTGAGCCACCCCTTGTGTGTAGGTGTCCTCTCTGCCTTTTTGGCGTCTCGATGCCAAAGGGGGAGAGAGTGTAGGGATTTGCTTGCGAGTCGTGTGTCGTGTTTGGTTTGTTTGCCTTTTCGTTTGAACCTCGTTTGCTTTGGTTTGGTTTGAGCTTGTGAGACTTATCCACTTATCCTTCATATGGTGTAAGACATATGCACTCTATCTTATCTTAGTGAGCTTATGATATATGGTGCTACTTATGTTATGCTCTTCTTTGCTATCCTGCTTAGTGTTAGCCTTCTATTGCAAGATATGCCTTGTCTATAAAATATAGGGGGAGTGTTGATCCTAGTATGTGTGCCGTGCAGTCCAAAGCACCCATCTAGATTGCACACATCTAGGGGGAGCCCGTCTATATTTTAGAGAGGAGGGGTTTTCGTTTGCTCAATATTATTTTCCTTTGTGCAAATCCCGTATTGTCATCAATCCACCAAAAAGGGGGAGATTGTAAGGGCATATTTATCCCTAAGGTGTTTTGCTGATTGATCACAATGCTTTTGCGGACTAATCGTGTGCCTTGAGTTTCTCAGACGTTTCATCGCTAGGCACAAGACGGTTTGGTGCCCCTCGAAGACTATTGAAGACGGCGTTCTTTTTACGTTTTTTTTTGGTGGAATTGAGTCGTAGGAAAGCCGTACTATCAAGAGGGGGTCCGCTTCGGAAAGGTTCGGTTGGAATCATCACGTACACGTTTTCTTCCTTGTCTCCACCTTTCCCCTTGCGCTTTGGAGCATCCTCCGTTTATCCTCTTTGCATTATGTCTTGGTTGCTGATTTTGGGCTCGCGGTAGTACTGCTCCCCGGAGCGGTAGTACCGCAGGAACCTGCGGTAGTACTGGACCTCGGCGCGGTAGTACCGCAGGAGCCCACGGTAGTACCGCTCCTCAGGAGCTATAGTACCGTGCCCCCCAGGCCAAGTGCCGCTGCAATGCGGTAGTAGGGGCGGATGTAATTTTTTACATCCGCGCCCTCCGCGGTAGTACCGCACCTTGTGCGCGGTAGTACCGCGCGCCCTGGCCTGGCTCAGCCGCCACGCGGTAGTACCGCTCGCCATTTGCGGTAGTACCGTGTCGGACTTTTGCATCGATTGTTTTCCAGCGAAAGTTGGCACGGATGTAATTTTATTCATCCGCGTCCTTATAAGGCCAGTCCAGTCTAGCCTTGCGGTAGTACCGCAAGGGGGTGCGGTAGTACCGCGCCAGCGGTAGTACCGCCCTCCGCCTCTGCGCGTCAGGCTTGTCCTCGCTCCTGCTGTGGCTACGGTAGTACCATGGGCTGTCACCGTAGTACCGTGAGGCCTTGCGGTAGTACCACTTGCCTGGTGCGGTAGTACCGCAAGTCGCGGGCTGGTTAGGTGGATAATGGTTGGATTTAGTTCTCGACTATAAAAGGGGTGTCTTCTTCCTCTAGTTGACCACTTCTTCCAACCCTAAGCTCCATTGTTGCTCCAAGCTCCATTTTCGCCCGATCTCACTCCCTAGCCAATCAAACTTGTTGATTTGCCCGGGATTGGTTGAGAAGGCCCCGATCTACACTTCCACCAAGAGAAATTTGATTCCCCCCCACTAATCCCTTGCGGCTCTTGTTACTCTTGGGTGTTTGAGCACCCTAGACGGTTGAGGTCACCGCAGAGCCATAGTCCATTGTGGTGAAGCTTCATGGTGTCGTTGGGAGCCTCCAATTAAGTTGTGGAGATTGCCCCAACCTTGTTTGTAAAGGTTCGGTCGCCGCCTCCAAGGGCACCAATAGTGGAATCACGACATCTCGCATTGTGTGAGGGCATGAGGAGAATACGGTGGCCCTAGTGGCTTCTTGGGGAGCATTGTGCCTCCACACCGCTCCAACGGAGACGTACTTCCCCTCAAAGGGAAGGAACTTCGGTAACACATCCTGGTCTTCACCGGCTCCACTCTTGGTTATCTCGTGCCTTTACTTGTGCAAGCTTATTTGTGTTATATCTCTTGCTTGCTTGTGTGCTTATTGTTGTTGCATCATATAGGTTGCTCACCTAGTTGCATATCTAGACAACCTACTTTGATGCAAAGTTTAAATTGGTAAAGAAAAGCTAAAAATTGTTAGTTGCCTATTCACCCCCTCCCCCTCTAGTCAACTATATCGATCCTTTCAACTACGATGAGACTTTCTCACCCGTAGCGATGCTTAAGTCTGTCCGAATCATGTTAGCAATTGTCGCATTTTATGATTATGAAATTTGGCAAATGGATGTCAAAACTGCATTCCCGAATGGATTTCTGGAAGAAGAGTTGTATATGATGCAACCAAAAGGTTTTGTCGATCCAAAGGGTGCTAAAAAATGTGCAAGCTCCAGCGATCCATTTATGGAATGGTGCAAGCCTCTCGGAGTTGGAATAAACATTTTGATAGTGTGATCAAAGCATATGGTTTTATACAGACTTCTGGAGAAGCCTGTATTTACAAGAAAGTGAGTGGGAGCTCTGTAGCATTTCTAGTATTATATGTGGATGACATATTGTTGATTGGAAATGATATAGAATTTCTGGATAGCATAAAATGATACTTGAATAAGTGTTTTTTCTATGAAAGACCTCGGTGAAGCTGCTTACATATTGGGCATCAAGATATATAGAGATAGATCAAGACACTTAATTGGACTTTCACAAAGCACATACCTTGATAAGATTTTTAAGAAGTTCAAAATGGATCAGTCAACGAAAGGGTTCTTGCCTGTGTTACAAGGAGTGAAGTTGAGTGAGACTCAATGCCCAACCACTGCAGAAGATAGAGAGAAAATGAAGTCATTCCCCATGCCTCCGCCATAGGTTCTATCATGTATGCAATGTTGTGTAGCAGACCTGATGTGTGCCTTGCTATAAGTATAGTAGGGAGGTACCAAAGTAATCCAGGAGTGGATCACTGGACAGCGGTCAAGAACATCCTGAAATACCTGGAAAGGACTAAGGATATGTTTCTCGTCTATGGAGGTGACAAAGAGCTCGTTGTAAACGGTTACGTCGATGCAAGCTTTGACACTGGTCCGGATGACTCTAAGTCACAAATCGGATACATGTTTATATTGAATGGTGGAGCTGTTAGTTGGTGCAGTTCCAAACAGAGCGTCGTGGCGGGATCTACATGTGAAGCGGAGTACATAGCTACTTCGGAAGCAGCAAATGAAGGAGTCTGGTTGAAGGAGTTCATATCCGATCTAGGTGCCATACCTAGTGCATCGGGTCCAATGAAAATCTTGTGACAATACTGGTGCAATTGCCTTGGCAAAGGAATCCAGATTTCACAAGAAAACCAAGCACATCAAGAGACGCTTCAAATCCATCCGTCATCAAGTGTCGGAAGGGGACATAGAGATTTGCAAGATACATACGGATCTGAATGTTGCAGACCCGTTGACTAAGTCTCTCTCACGAGCAAAACATGATCAGCACCAAGACTCCATGGGTGTTAGAATCATTACAATGTAATCTAGATTATTGACTCTAGTGCAAGTGGGCGACTGAAGGAAATATGCCCTAGAGACAATAATAAAGTTGTTATTTATATTTCCTTATATCATGCTAAATGTTTATTATTCATGCTAGAATTGTATTAACCGGAAACTTAGTACATGTGTGAATACATAGACAGACAGAGTGTCACTAGTATGCCTCTACTTGACTAGCTCGTTAATCAAAGATGGTTAAGTTTCCTAGCTATAGACATGAGTTGTCATTTGATGAATGGGATCACATCATTAGAGAATGATGTGATTGACAAGACCCATCCGTTAGCTTAGCACTATGATCGTTTAGTTTGTTGCTATTGCTTTCTTCATGACTTATACATGTTCCTATGACTATGAGATTATGCAACTCCCGAATACCGGAGGAACACTTAGTGTGCTATCAAACGTCACAACATAACTGGGTGATTATAAAGATGCTCTACAGGTGTCTTCGATGGTGTTTGTTGAGTTGGCATAGATCGAGATTAGGATTTGTCACTCCGTGTATCGGAGAGGTATATCTGGGCCCTCTCGGTAATGCACATCACTATAAGCCTTGCAAGCAATGTGACTAATGAGTTAGTTGCGGGATGATGCTTTACGGAACGAGTAAAGAGACTTGCCGGTAACGAGATTGAACTAGGTATGGTGATACCGACGATCGAATCTCGGGCAAGTAACATACCGATGACAAAGGGAACAACGTATGTTGTTATGCGGTTTGACCGATAAAGATCTTCGTAGAATATGTAGGATCCAATATGAGCATCCAGGTTCCGCTATGGTTTATTGGCCGGAGATGTGTCTCGGTCATGTCTACATAGTTCTCGAACCCGTAGGGTCTGCACGCTTAAAGTTCGGTGACAATTTATATTATGAGTTTATGTGATTTGATGACCGAAGGTTGTTTGGAGTCCCGGATGAGATCATGGACATGACGAGGAGTCTCGAAATGGTCGAGAGATAAATATTCATATATTGGAAGGCTACATTCGGACACCGGAATTGTTCGGGTCGTTTCTGATAAGTTCGGAGTACCCGGGGTTACCGGAACCCCCCCCCCCCCTCCACGGGAAGCTATTGGGCCTCATGGGCCTTAGTGGAAAAGAGAGAGGGCCGGCCAGGAGGTGGCGCGCGCCCCCTTGCCCCAATCCGAATTGGACAAGGGGAGGGGGCGGCGCCCCCTCCTTCCTTCTCTCCTCGTCCTCCTTCCCCCCTTCTCCCACTTGGAATAGGAAAAGGGGGGCCGAATCCTACTAGGTTTGGAGTCCTAGTAGGACACCACCCCATGGAGCGCCTCCTCCCTTGGCCGGCCTCCTCCCCCCTCCTTTATATACGTGGGGAGGGGCGCACCCTAGAACACACAAGTTGATCTTTTAGCCATGTGCGGTGCCCCCCTCCACAGAAACACACCTTGGTCATAGTCGTAGTGCTTAGGCGAAGCCCTGCGCCAGTAACTTCATCATCACCGTCACCACGCCGTCGTGCTGACGAAACTCTCCCTCGGCCTCAACTGGATCAAGAGTTCGAGGGACGTCACCGAGCTGAACGTGTGCAAATCACGGAGGTGCCGTGCGTTCGGTACTTGGATCGGTTGAATCGCGAAGACGTTCGACTACATCAACTGCGTTACTTAACGCTTCTGCTTTCGGTCTACGAGGGTACGTGGAGACACTCTCCCCGTTCGTTGCTATGCTTCTCCTAGATAGATCTTGCGTGATCGTAGGAATTTTTTTGAAATACTACGTTCCCCAACAATCTTCATCAACCTTGCGGCCTCCATGATGATGCATGAGTAGTTCGTACATGACCTACGGGTCCATAGCAATAGCTAGATCTCTCTCTCTCTCTCTCTCTCTCTCTTAAATACAATGTTCTCTTCGGAGATCGATTTGATGTAATCCTTTTGCGATGTGTTTGCTGGGATGCGATGAATTATGTGTTTATGATCAGATTATTCATTGAAAGTAATCGAGTCTTTGCCGAACTTTATTATGTGTGAGTTTATAGCTATGTATTTATCTTCGATCTATCCATTTAGTTTGGCCAACTAGATTGATGTATCTTCAGTGGGGGAGGCGCACGGTAGTAGGTTCAATATTCCAGTGTCTTTACTTTGTGACAGGAGGAGTAGCCAGGCACGTATTTTTATTGTTGCTACTAATGGTAAAACGACGGGGTTCGAACATATTATTTGATCTTACTTTGTCTATATTATGTCTTCGTGCTCCAAGCATTACTTTGTTTGTTATGAACTTAATACCTTAAGATGCATCTTGGATAGCGGTCGAGGGGTGGAGTAATAATAGTAGATGCAGAATCATTTCGGTCTACTTGTCACGGACGTAATGCCTATATATTGATCATACCATGAATAACGTCATAACTATGTGCTTTTTTATCAATTGCCCAACAGTAATTTCATCCACCGTTACTACGCTCATGAGAGAGATGCCTCTAGTTGAAGCTATGGCCCCGGTTCCATTCACTTTGTATTACTAAAACTCTAAATACCTTGCTGCAATTTATTATCTTTTTATTTTGTTTTCCAATTTATCAATCTATCATTACAAGAATTGATCCTTGCAACTAACGAGTACAAGGGGATTGACAACCCTCTTTCCCGCGTTGGATGCAAGTATTTGTTTTGTATGTGTGCAGGTACCATTTACATTTGTTTGCGTGAGTCTCCTACTGGTTTGATAAACCTTGGTTCTTAACTGAGAAAAATACTATTTGCTACTATACTACATCACCATTCCTCCTCGGGGAAATCCCAACGCCTATTTTTATTAGTTGGTCCGCTTGTCACCCACCCGTCCCTCTCAGTATTTTTATTAGCTGGCTCACCCCCACCGCTCGATGCGCACTCTGCTCCGATGCGCCCCTGCTCCGCCCCGCTCGAGCGCCCTCGCCGCCCGTGCACCGGCCCGCTCGCCGCCCTCGGGGTCCTCATCGTCGCTCCGTATCCCGGAGCAAGAGTTGGTCCGGTGGTGCTCTTAGAGCGGGGGTTGGAGGCCGTCGGTGGTGTCGGAGCCGCGAGTCTCCTCCTCCCCACGCCGCGTCGGCCGGCGCGTGCCCTCCTCCGTCAGCTGCGAGCTGCGTGCAGGCGGGCGGCTGGACGGGAGGCGGGTGCAAGCGCAGCGGCCGTGGCGGGACTCGTGAGCGGGCGGGCGGGGCAGGAGCGGCAGGACACGGGACGTGGAAGCGGGCGGGCACGGCGGCAGCGGCGCGACATGGGCGCGGCAGGATCGGCAGGACGCGGGCACAACGGCCGTGGCGGGATGCTGGAGCGGGCGGACGCGGGAGGACGAGGGCACGGCGGAGGCGGCGGGACGTGGGAGCGGCAGACGCGGCGGCGGGACACGGGTGCGGCAGGACGCGGGCGCGGCAAGATCAACAGGACGCCGGTGCGACAGCGGGCGCACAAGAGCTCGGTGCTAGCGTCGACGAGCAGTTCAGAGTGGCGGCCCATCAGGTGTTTGACGAAATGCCGGGTTGCACATGCCCAAAATGCGTCTGTCCTGCGTTGGGCATACTGGCTAACCTAAATGAAAAACGGACATGGATGTCCGATCGGTCGATCGAAACAGACAGAAAACGAACAAAATCCGTGTCTGTTTGGTTCGCTGCGTTGGAATTGGTCTAACCGAACAAGGCCGCGGTTTATTCATGCTAGTTTTCCGAATCACAAAAAAAAAGCTTAAAACCATTGATGATTTTTGGTGTGCTCAGATGGGAGCATGTTGAGGAGAGCAGGCGCGCCTCTCGTTTCCATACTCTCGCACACCACAGCGACGGCCCGGGCCCGGAGGCCCACATATGCTCTGATGATTCTCATCGCAATCCGCAACCACGTCTTGGACCTCGATGCCGTCAGCGTGGCGCCGCTCGGTAAGGCGCCGCGCGCCCGTGAGCGAGCGGGAGGAGGGCCGGCGGGAGCTGGGGCGTAGGGTGGAGGAGCTGGAGGAGGCGGTCGAGGGGCTTCGTGGGGAGAAGAACGCGGCGGAGGCGGAGGAAGCGGCGCTGTGCGCGGAGCTGAACGCGGAGCGCGGTGCGGCGGAGTCCGCGGCGCGCGAGACCATGTCGATGATCGAGCGGCTTCAGCGGGAGAAGGCGGCCGCGCTCCTGGAAGCGCGCCAGTTCCGCCAACTGGCCGAGGGACGCGTCGAGCGCGACCGGCAGCTCCACAACGAGCTCGCGTCGTTGTCGGCCCTCGCCGGCGGTTACCTCGCCCTCCTCCACGCCCACGGCATCGGCCCCGCCGACGAGAACTGTTACCATGAGGAGGAGCGTCCCGTAGAAGTAGAACACGTCGAACCGAAGGTCGACGGGGAGTGTAGCGGCGCTGGCGGCGAGAGTGTCATGGTGGTCAAGAAGTCGGTCCCGCCGCCTCCCGCGGAGGAGATGGAGTACACGAAAGACATGGGGTGCGCGGCCGCGGCGAAGGCCGTGGCTGTGGAGTACACGGAAGAGGAGCGCGTGGATGGCGCGCTGGACCTGTACGCGAGGGTCGAGGCGCTGGAGGCGGGCAGGGCGGCCACACGGAGGGAGGTGGCGGCGCTGCGAGCCGAGCCAGCGCGAGCGGTGCTAGCAAGGGACATGGCACGGCGCCTGTGTCGTGAATCCGCGGCCGTCACGATGGCGCAGAAGCCGCGCTTCTCCGTGGTCGCCATTTGCGAGGTACGTATACTAGCATCATTCGCAGGCCTGCAGGTCTGACTCAGTCTTTCTCTGACGCTATTAGCATGCAGTACTCCGGTTCACAACGTTCGTAGTAGTAACTTCAAATTCATTTAATTTGTACAGTGGTTCTTCCCCATGATCCTAAGGAGCAAGAGATGTTTTACGGCCAGGTCCGCGCAAGTGGCGCTTCTGACCAAAAATGTTCTTCTGTCTTTCAGTCGCAGTTTTCACAAGACGCGAAGAACGTTTCCTGAATCTCTCACGCTGGCGTTTGGCTTGTCGTCGGCGCTCCTCGGCATGCTTCTACTTCTAGAGAGATTCACGGCTGCAGCGCATCGCCGCCGGCGATCATTGCTGGACTCATAGCAGCTGTTGATAGGCTATATATAGGTCCTGCAACCAAAAGCATGTGATTCAAGCACGTCTTCTAACTTACTGTACATTTGAAGTGCCGCGTAAACAATAATCCGTAATGCAGTTTTTCTTTTAATGTTGGTATAGGAGAGCTCGCTGCATCAGGCTTGAATCTTTACATAGCTCTGCTAGTTTTTTCTTTCGAATATCTTTTTTGTTGACGAACTTTTCTTTCGAATATCGGGTGCCCACTGACCACACGCTCTGTTCATGACGTGCTCTCACGCCGTGCACATGATATAACGAACTCCCTGCATGTAGGTTGTAAGGCATCTACGGCCTGGACTTGCAAATCTGGCCCCTCAAACGCCCGCGACACGCCTTAAATATTATACCGTACATTCACATACCGTAAATTTCTATCCTTGAATTGCAATCCATGCACGTCGATCATACGGTATAAACTGTTTGAATGCCAAAGTTTAAAACAAATTAAAACAAATCATAGTTCAACAAATCGGACATTGCAAAATGAAATCAATGGCCGAGCGTGACGGATGCCCTCGGTTCACTAGCTGGGCGCCTGCTTCGGGCGGAATGCGTCCTGCTCGTCCTGCTCTGCCTGCATCCGGGCAGCCTCCTCAGCCTGTAGCCGGGCTGCCTGCTCCGCCTGCATCTGGGCCGCCTCCTCCGCCTGCATTCGGGCCGCAGCCGCCCTCGCCGCCTCGTAGTCCCTAAGGTCATTGATCTCCTTCTTCTTGTCCGCAACCACTTCTTCGCATGCTCATCCAAGAGGGTCTCGTCCGCCAACATGATCCTCGCATATTCCGCGTCCCGTGTGAGTTCCAACCTCTCCTTCTCAAGCTCTATGTCGCCAAATGTCTTGGCCTTCTCGAACTCCCATTTGATCGCTGCTTGTTGCTTCTCCAACTGGATCTTCTCTCTCTCTCAATTTCGAGCTTCTTCTCCGCCCTCTTTCGGTTCCACTCCATCCTTTCCCTTTGCGCATCCAACATGAGCTTGTACCTCTCCTCCTTCTTGTTCTCCCTCACCGAAAAAATGCCCGTCCATCTGGACGACATTTTGGTAGCCGCGGCATCACTGGCGGCACGTGCCTTCTCCCAGTTTTTTCCCAAGACTTGGCTGTTGTCCTTTGGCACGGTGGCTTTTCCATTCGTCACGACAACATCGTCCTCTTCATCGTCCAACCCAATTGATTGGTTGGAGCTTGAGCCATCATTCCTCTTCTTGCCGGACTTGAGGCCGGCCACAACTTGGTTCCACTTCGGCTTGCCATTCAATATGACCCAACAATGGCTAAAAGCAAATGGCTTCTTCTCCACCTCGTGATACAAAGTGGCCGCCACCGCCGTCTAGAAAACAACATATGTATGAGCACGAGAATGCAAACACAAGAAGCATATGGTGTGGACGACAAGATGAGGCAATCGAGCTTACGTGAGTTGCGACGCCGCCGCCGCCTCCCTCTCTCCTTGTCGACGTCGCCGCAACTTGAGGGCAACGTTCTCCGCCTTGCAAGTCGCAGCCGACGAATTGACGCCGCCGACGGACGAGGCGGACTGCGTCTCCGTCGCGGCGGTGTGGGTCAGGCTGGACGACATCTTCGGCGGTTGATAGGGACCGGAGGTGAGGATTGAGAGCAAGGGTGGAGGACGGCGAGGGTCCGGTCGCGGGAAAGGTTGGAGGGCGACGGGAGGAGGAGGAAGGGTTTGATGGATTTGGTGCAATTTGAGGTGGGGTCGGGCTATCGGGTCCGACATGGCGGGCGTGCCCGGGCGCCCCATATCCACCCCATATTTGGACTGGATATGGGGGGGTGCCGGTCAGCCCGGGCATTTGAGGCCCGTTTAAGAAGCCCGTCTAGGTCAAAAAATCATGACCGGACAGTGACCGGACGGCCCACCCAGACGTATGAGACAGGTTTGAGAGGTCCGGTTGTAGATGCTCTAAAACTTTCCATCACAGAAGCAAAACTTGCTAATTTTTCACAAAACATGACGTACTAACAAGAATGAGACGTGTGAAACAATCATCGGCTCATCGCGTTTTTTTAGAGCATGCAAACTGCATGTCTTAGCTCTATAGAAGATGGAGGATAAATTACAAGAAAGGCAGATCCGCTCCCACCATAACATGGTGAGAAGCAAAACTGACTCCAACACGAACGCACACGTTACAACCACAAAGCATAAGAGCATGTTATAAACTGATCAACAAAACCGCGTCTCGACTAACGATCGGTCACCTTGGAAGAGCAATAAGTCTAAAAGAATTATCACCAACCACCCTTGAGTCACCGGCATGACACCATGATCTCCATCATCGTGTCTTCACGTGGTTGTCTTGCCAACTATTGCTTCTACAACTATTGCTAACACATAGCGATAAAGTAAAGCAATCACATGGCGTTTATTAGTTGACACGCATGTCATAAAATAAATTAAAGACAACCATATGGCTCCTGCTGGTCGGAATACTCATCGACATGCAAGTCGTGAACCTATTACAAGACATGATCATCTCATACATCAACATATACCACATCACGTTTTGGCCATACCACATCACAACATGCCCTGCAAAAACAAGTTAGACGTCCTCTACTTTGTTGTTGCAAATTTTACGTGGTTGCTATGGGCAAGTAGCAAGAACCGTTCTTACCTACGCAAAGCCATAATGGTGATAATCAAGTTGGCTTTCAACCTTCTACAAGGACTGCCTTTTTAAATCATATTCAACTAAGGTAGGAGTGAAAGTGCGTTATATCGACTAGAGGGGGGTGGATAGGCGATTTTTATGAATTCTTCACTGAGGAATTTGCGGGTGAGAAAATTCCTTAGCGAAGAACTACTTGCAGCGGAATAAGTACTCAGAAGTAAACATAACAGGATACAAGCATGGTCATCATGATGAAATGAAGACAGGCACAGAGTACAGAAAGCGTAAACACAGGATAACACAGGATGAAGACAAACAGACTGAAGAAATTGAACTGAGGAAATTGAGAAAGTCTTCAGTCAAAGTCTTCAAACACAGATGTGACAAGCACACAACACAGTAATGAGGAAATGAAAGAGTTGAGGAAATAGAACCAGTTGGCTTGGTGAAGACAATGATTTGGTAGACCAGTTCCAACTGCTGTCTCAGTTGTACATCTGGTTGGAGCGGCTAGGTATTTAAACCTGAGGACAGACAGTCCCGGACACACAGTCCTCACCGTATTCTCCTTAAACTAAGGTCACACAGACCTCGTCCAATCACTCGTGGTAAGTCTTCAGGTGACTTCGGAACCTTCACAAACTCGATCACTCGGCGATCCACAATTCCTCTTGGATGCTCTAGACCATGACGCCTAACCGTTTGGAAGAAGCACTGTCTTCAAAGGTAACAAGCGTCGGATCCACGCAGGATCAATATCTTCAGTGATGCTCAATCACTTTGGGTTTGTAGGTGTTTGGGTTTGGGTTTTTCCCCACTTGATGATTTTTGCTCAAAGTCCTCGGAGGATGGGATGCTCTCAAATGACAAGTGTCAGTTTCTCTCGAAGCAGCCAACCAGCTAGTGGTTGTAGGGGGCGGTTATTTATAGCCTAGGGAGCAGCCCGACATGATAAGACATAAATGCCCTTCAATGATATGACCGTTAGGTGGGTAGATATTTTGGGACAGCTGGCGCATAGCACAGCAACGGTCGGAAATTTGAGTATCAAATTCCTCAGGGCTATCATGTTCCTCACTGTGTAGGCAATCCGCACTGGCGAATTCCTAACTCCTCAGTCAGAACAAATTCCTTAGAGACCAGAAGAACTTCGTCTTTGTCACTGAAGAATATGACTGAACTGTATGAGATTTCCAGTGGCTTCACCCGAAGGGATTGGTAGGTGTAGGATTTTGAGTTGAGCATCACATGAAATTTTTTCCTTAGTATTTCCTCGACCCCCTTTAACAGTACGGTGTTTCCTATGACTCAAGAAAGAGAAAATGAAACTACGAAAATAAAAAGTCTTCACGCTTCATGTTCCTCAAATGAATACCAAGTCTTCAAGGTCACACCAATTTCTTCACTTTCAAAATCTTCAGAAATCCAAAGTCTTCAGCCGAAGAACTTCATTTTTAGGGGTCGACTTTCTCTGTAAATATCAAACTCCTCATAGACTTATAGACCTGTGTACACTCATAAACACATTAGTCCCTTAACCTATAAGTCTTCAATACACCAAAATCACTAAGGGGCACTAGATGCACTTACAATCTCCCCCTTTTTGGTGATTGATGACAATATAGGTTAAGTTTTCAACGGGGATAAACATATGAAGTGTAAATACTGATATTGAGGAATTTGATTGCAAGATATAGAAGAACTCCCCCTAAAGATGTGCATAGTGAGGAATTTGCTTTTGAAGCAATGCACACTTGAAGAGTTGAATCATGGAGATCTCCCCCTATATCTTGTAATTCATACATGCATTTGACATAATATATGAAGAATTTGAAATGCATGATGAAATATGGTGACTAATGTAATTCAGCATGCGTGCAATAACATCAATGAGGAATAAGCATGCAGAAGAACAACAAAAGTATCAGGCCACCATAGAGTTTTAAGTTTACAACTCGATCCAACAAAGTCATCAGAAGAACGAGAGTTGTAACTTAGAAAAAAAATGCCCATAAAAGATAGACCCGCTTGAAGACTAACTCAAATTTCTCCCCCTTTGTCATCGAATGACCAAAAGGTTCGAAAATGAGGACTAACGCCCCTGAAGAATATCAAGCTGATGAAGGAGCGCCAGCGTTGTTGGGGTCGTTTGTTGATGTAGGGCCTGCCGCAGTGTCGTCCAAGTCTTCGTGCTCGTCGGTTTCGCGCGATGAAGAATAGGAGATGGCCACCAAGGAAGGAACCTTGACCTTCTTGTATTTCTTCGGTGGAGGTGCAGACCAGTCAAAGTCTTCCTTGAGACCCATTTTCTTCAGATCTTCTGCGCTATAAATGTGAGACAGAACAGCCCAGGTACGGTTGAAGGTTTCATGGAGGTAGTAATGGATTTTCTTCACTGCATTGTGGGTAGCAGTCATGTTGTGAAGAATTGAACCAAACTGACGCTTGACCCATTTGTGATTGCGATCAACCTTCTGGTGAAGCTCACGGTCAGTCATCACCCTGGGAGCTGTGCCTTGAGGATTTGGCTTGGTTGCGTTGGCGGCAGAGTCATGGGTGGCAGAGTCATCATTGGTGGAGTAGGATGCAGCCTTGCAAAATTGACCATCCAATGGACGAATGCCTTCATCAATAACAGCAGTAGCTTTGCCCTTTTCATCAACTGAGGAAACTGTCCGTTTGAGGACTTCAATCGGGGGCAAGTAGCTGCAATGGTTCAGTGTATCAGCTTTGTAGTTGAGTGAAGACCTTGTTCTGATGAATCTCATAATCCACGGAGCATAAGGCTTCAACTCAAACGGTGACATTGCGACATTGGCCAGAGTCCTCATGAAGAAATCATGGAAGTTGACGGGAACGCCATGAATGATATTGAAAAGCAGATTCTTCATGATGCCAACGACTTCTTCTTCATTCGAGTCATGGCCCTTGATAGGACTCAATGTCTTCGTCAGAATGCGATAGACAGTCCGAGGCACATATAACAATTCCTTCACAAGGAATTTTGTTCTTGGGGCCTGACCTGGCTTCAATGGCTTCATCAGCACTTGCATATAGTGATCTGTAAGCTCAGGTTCACTGTAGACGCAACGAGCAGCTTCAAGGGGAGGACTGAGAGGCAAAGCACGAAGCAATTCAGTAGCTGGTGCCTTGTAGTGAGTATTTTCAGACATCCAGTCCAGCACCCATGAATTCACATCTTCAGAGTCTCCGGTGATGTGCAGAGTTGCATAAAATTGAAGAATGAGCTCTTCATCCCAATCACATATATCAGTGCAGAAATTTAACAGCCCAGCGTCGTGAAGAACACTGAGGACTGGCACGAAGCATGGCAAAGATTCCATATCCACGTGAGGAATGTGCTCATGATCGAAGACTTTGTCTTTGTTGAACAGCACTGAGGAATAAAAATTTGCCTGGCTGGTAGTCCAGAAACGTCTCTTCCTAATGCGAGCAGAGTCATAGGGGTTGTAATCAGTGAAGAATACGTGCTCGCCGAAGAAATCATTAGCCTTGAATTTTTGCTTCCTTGAGAATGGATCCTTTGGTTTGGGCAGAGGAGTGTCAGTCAGTTGCATTACAACCCCAGGAATCGCAATCTCAGGTTCTTCAGACTGAGGAATTTCTGGTTCCTCTTCAGTGGCAGTCTGTGTCGTCAATTCTTCATGTACATTTTCTTCAGCACTAGTGGCTGGGATTTCTTCATGGACAGACGGTGTGGCATGAGCTTCATCAGATCCCATTTGAACTGTAGTTGCTTGGGACTGAGGAATTTGTTGCAATGGTGTGAAGAGTGGAGAGTTGGGGTGCTGACTTTCCCAAAAGTCATCATTCAACACTGGTGTGGTATAGCCAATGTCCACATCTTCATCTTCTATTTCTTCAATGCCGGCCTCTTCAGTAGTAAACTGAGGCATAGGCGAGGAAACAGCTGGAGTTGAAGGGATTTCATCCACTTCAATTTCTTCATCCATCTGCTCTGACGAAGCAGCAGAAGGATTTTCTTCATCAGATCCGCTAGGGATCACATATTCTTCATCAAAAGGAACAAGGTCCTTTGATGGCATGGTTGAGATCGGAACAACATCAATGGGGTTTGCAACTGAGCTGGTCAATTTCTTCATCTTCTTCGGAGCTGAAGAATCTGATGAAGCTGATGCTTTCCTTTTCTTCACTGCTGCACGCTCTGCAGCCTTGGTCTTCTTCACATCTGATGCAGATGGAAGGATTGGAGTTGGAGTAGGCGCAGGAGGAGCAGAGGAATGTGGTTGATTTTCTTCAGGCACAACTGATGCAGTTGCCCTGACCTCTTCATTTTCTTCAGGCGCACCACTAGTGGATGCCCTGGCTATTTCATCAGCGGCTGGAATGCAGTCATCAGCCCTGGAACTCATATTTTCTTTAGCAGCCTGAATGTCATCAGCGGTGCTGGCATGTTCTTCAGTTGGCTGAGCAGATGCTTCAGCCTGAGGAATTTCTTGTTGTGATGGGGCTGCAACATTTGAGGTGAACTTCTCAGTCAGTTTAACAAACCTGACCTTGGCTCCTTTCCAATCAGCATAGTAAGCATTGAAATCATCGCTGAGGACTTTGATTTCAGACTGGATCTTCACAACATCATCAGTTGTCATAGAGACAACGTTGTTCTTCAGGAATTTCTCCTTCTTGTATTGCGCTTTCTTGATCTGCCTGGCGTTCTCAAATTTCCATTTCTCTTCTTGGATGAAGGCAGTCAGCATATGACTTTGGCCAGGAGTCAACTTGAAATCAGGCATAGGAGTGTTTGGGTCCTTGTTCCAGAGATCAATGTAATCGAGGATCAACTTTGGATCCAAAAGCAGAGGCACATTTGTGCCCTTGGCTCTAGCGGCCCTGACTTGCCTATCTCTGATGATTTCAGCAAGTTCTTCATCATCAGCTTCGTCTTCTTCAAACGGCACTTGGAAGGCGACCTGCTTCTTGTGAGGTCTTGGGCGAGAACCTCGTCCAGAAGTGGTCTTTGTCTTCAGCAGAGAGGGTCCTGTTGAAGAATTTGGAGCAGCTGAGGAACTAGCTGAAGCTCCTGAGGCAATAGAGATGCCTGTAGTCATTTGGCACGTGGCAAGATGCACAGGTGCTGAGGATTTGGTCGGAGCAGCTGAGGACTTTGGAGGAGCTGAGGATTTTGGAGGAGCAGGAGCAGCGTGAGGAATTGGCCGTGAGGGCTTTGAGGATTCTGGCCGTCAGGGCATTGCTGAGGAACTTGGCCTTGAGGGCATTGAAGGTGAAGCACTTGGCTTACGCGCAGGCTTCTTTGCCATGGATTTCTTCGGCTTGACAGAGGCCTCAGCAGCAGCAGCAGCAGAGTCTTCATTGAATTTCCTCACTGCTTCTCTGGCTTGTCTAGCCAGCTTGGCCTGGCGCTTGGCCCATTCATCAGGATAATCCTCACCACGCTTGAGGCTAGTGAGATCAACTTCTTGGCTAGGTGCCAACGGAGGTCTTGGGCATGGAGGATTGAGTGCGAATTTCTTCATATACTTGGGAGTAACATACCTGTACTCCCTCCACTCTCTTGCCCATCTCCTCTCTATCTTCTGAATGCGCACCTTGCGTTGATTTTTATCTTCCTCAGGGGGTGTGCAGTACCCAGCATAGATGTCCTCGGGAATTTCAAATGCAGTGTTGACCTCAGGCCTCTTTCCTCCTTTCTGTGGCTTCTTTCCATCAGCCATTTTCTTCAGATGAGGAATTTGAACAATTGAATTCTCTGAAGAAGTATGCAACTTTTCTTCGAGGAACGCTGCAAATGAGTTAAGTTGATGAGAACCTAGAGATTCAGCAGCGGACATGAGTACCTGTGAACAGAGTATAGTTGCGAGGAATTTTGGAGAGGTCATATGCGTTCTCAGAAGGTTTTTCAAAAAGAACAAGTTTGAGGAATTTGACCAGACGAGTCTTGAAGAATTTCACTAAGTGTTCTTTGTCTTAGGTTCAGAGTTGTATAGATCGAAGATCCACACAATTGAGGAATCTTGAAGAAAAATTATTGCTTAGAGAAACGAATCAAGAACAGATGACATGTGAGGTGTTTAGTGTGTGAAGAATTTGAAGAATAAACACCTTTGAAGATTTTGTAGAAATCATTTGAATCAAAGAGGGCAGTAAAAGTAACTTTTAATTACCCTGGACGAAGAACACGACGAACTGTGAGGTAGAGATGAGAAGTTCGTCTGTGCAGATCTTCCACGCCCTAACTCGGCGGAGGAAGACGGCTACGGCGGCGGCGGAGTGAAGATTTCCGCGGCCGGCGCGAGTACGGCGGCGACGAGGTCGAGGCAGTGAAGCTCTTCCTCACCGGCGACGATGAAGTAGCGGCGGTGCTAGGGTTTGAGAAGCTCGATCTGGAGAGAGGTCGAGCGGAGTAAAGGAAGTGAGGAAGGGGAAGGGGCTATTTATAGCCACGGTGAAAAATTGTTCGCCCGAAGAAATTGGACGAACGTGCCACTGACCCTCCTCATTCGCTTGACATGTGTCACCCACGTACTGAGAAGTGTAGATTGTGTTAGATCGTGGGTGAATAGATAAGTATTTCGTGGGATGCGAAACGGTTTGAGCAGCAAAACCGAAAATTTTGGATAAGATAAGTTTTAACGTTCCGTTCGCAAATTCTTCAGGTGACAAGGACACAGTGAAGATTTTGAACGAGTTTCAAATAGAACGCACATGAAGAATTTGTGAATAGATTGGGTTGAGTATAGCATAGAGGGGGTAGGGTCCGATCACATTCACTTAGCAGAGAAAACAACTTGAAGAAATAGCAATAAGTGAATGCTCTAGAGGACATAAACTCATATATATATATATATATATATATATATATATATATATATATATATATATAGCCAATGAAGAAAAACGATGGAAACAGTGAAGATTTTGCAAAGTTGAAGAAAATGAACAACTGAGGAATTTCAAAACTGAGAAAAAAACTCAAATTGAAGATTTTCAACTTTTGGTGGCGTGACCCACCGTATAAGAATGATGATTTCAGACACCGCGTACAATTGTCGTAGGGTTCTGAGAATCAAATTCTTCGTTAATTTCTTCACACTTAGAGTGTTATTCTTCATTGATTGAAGAAAAACGTTTCTTCATGTGTTGCACATCTAAGTCATCAATTTTGCATAAGTGTTAGGATGAGTGTCCTTTTCAAAGAACATTCGAAGATTCTAGGATATTTAGCTCACACCGCAACTTGCTAAATCTCTTCTCATCCAAGGGCTTTGTGAAGATATCGGCTAGCTGTTCTTCAGTCTTCACATGCTCAATAGAAATGTCACCCTTCAACACATGATCGCGAAGAAAATGATGACGAATCTGAATGTGCTTTGTCTTCGAGTGCTGAACTGGGTTGTGAGCAATCTTGATGGCACTCTCATTGTCACAGTAGAGAGGCACATTCTTCATGTTGACGCCGTAGTCCTTGAGATTTTGCTTCATCCACAGCAATTGAGCACAACAAGAACCAGCAGCAGTGTACTCAGCTTCAGCAGTAGACAGTGATACACAGTTCTGTTTCTTCGAGGACCAACAGACCAAAGATCGTCTGAGGAAATGACATGTACCAGATGTTGACTTGCGGTCCACATGATCACCAGCATAGTTAGAGTCAGAATATCCAATGAGATCAAAAGCCGAGCCCTTGGGGTACCATAATCCAAGTGTTGGTGTGTGAGCTAGATATCGAAGAATATGCTTCACAGCCTTATGGTGTGATTCCTTCGGTGTAGCTTGAAATCGGGCACACATGCAAACACTAAGCATAATATCTAGCCTAGATGCACATAAATACAATAAAGAACCAATCATGGAGCGGTATACCTTTTGATCGAAGTCAATACCATTTTCATCAGTGCACAGATGGCCATTTGTGGGCATCGGAATTTTGACGCCTTTGCAATCTTGCATGCCGAATTTCCTCAGTACATCCTTGAGGTATTTCTCCTGAGATATGAATATGCCATTGCGCTGTTGACGAATTTGAAGACCTAAAAAGAATTTCAACTCTCCCATCATAGACATTTGATATTCTTCACTCATCATATAGGCAAATTCATCACTATAACGTTGGTCAGTACAGCCAAAGATAATATCATCAACATACATTTGGCACACAAACAATTCACCATCATAAGATTTAGTGAAAAGAGTAGGGTCGAGTGAACCGGGTTTGAAGCCTTTCTTCATGAGGAATTCCATCAAAGTATCATACCATGCCCGAGGGGCCTGCTTGAGGCCATAGAGGGCCTTATTGAGTCTGAAGACTTTGTCAGGATGCTTTGGATCTTCAAAACCTGGGGGTTGAGCAACATATACTTCTTCCTCAAGTTTACCATTGAGGAATGCACTTTTCACATCCATTTGATATAAAGTGATATCATGATGGTTAGCATAAGCAAGTAATATGCGAATAGCTTCAAGTCTAGCAACAGGTGCAAAAGTTTCATCGAAATATATTCCTTCAACCTGTGTGTAGCCTTGAGCTACAAGCTGTGCCTTATTCCTCACCACAAGGCCATTTTCATCTTGCTTGTTGCGGTAGATCCACTTTGTGCCAATGATATTGTGCTTGCGAGGATCTGGACGTTTAACCAGTTCCCAGACATTGTTGAGCTCGAATTGATGTAATTCTTCTTGCATGGCCTGAATCCACTCAGGCTCCAGAAATGCTTCATCTACCTTAGTGGGCTCTGTGATAGAGACAAAAGCATAGTGCCCACAAAAGTTGATAAATGTGAAGCTTTTGAGCGTGTGAGAGGACCTGGTGCTTCAATGTCATCGATGATCTTTTCAACTTGCACTTCTTTTGCAACGCGAGGATGAGTTGGTTGTCGTCGAGGAATTTGATCAGCATTTTCTTCAGCACCATTTTCTTCAGCATTTTCTTCAGGTGCATTAGCTCGACGTTCTCCACGTTCTGGAATGAATTCTTTAGCAGATTCTTCGGTAGGAATGACATCCTCAGTAGCCTTGAACTTGATAGTTTCCTCAGGTGCTGGTTCATCTATCACAGAGGGTAGGTGCTCTCTTTGCGAGCCATTAGTTTCATCGAACCGCACATCTACAATTTCAACAACCTTGTGAAGAACGTTGTTGAAGACTCTGTAGGTGTGCGGGTCCTTTCCGTAACCAAGCATAAAACCTTCATGTGCTTTCGGTGCAAATTTAGCATTGTGATGAGGATCTCTAATCCAACATTTAGCACCGAGGACTTTGAAATAACTCACATTGGGTTTCTTGTCAGTGAGGAGTTCATAGGCAGTCTTCTTGAAGAATTTGTGAAGATATACCCTGTTGATGATGTGGCACACAGTATAAATTGCCTCAATCCAGAAGTGACGAGGCGTCTTGTACTCATCAAGCATAGTGCGAGCCATCTCAACAAGAGTTCTGTTCTTGCGCTCCACGACGCCATTCTGCTGAGGAGTGTAAGAAGCAGATAACTCATGAGTAATACCAAGTTCATCAAGATAGTCATCAAGACCCGAATTCTTGAACTCAATTCCATTGTCACTTCTGATGTTCTTGATTTTCACACCGAAGTTGGTTGAAGCCCTCGAGGAAAATCGTTTGAAGACTTCCTGCACTTCATGTTTGTAAGTGACAATATGTACCCAAGTGTAACGAGAGTAATCATCAACAATAACAAAGCCATAGAGAGATGCATCATTTGTGACAGCTGAGTAATGATTAGGACCAAAGAGGTCCATGTGAAGCAATTCGAATGGTCGAGTAGTGGTCATGATAGTCTTCGCTGGATGCTTAGCCTTGGTCATCTTTCCAGCTTCACAGGCTCTGCATAAGTGATCCTTGAGGAATTTGACATTCTCAATGCCAATGACGTGCTTCTTCTTCGCAAGCATGTGCAAATTCCTCATGCCTGCATGACCAAGTCGTCGATGCCATAGCCAGCCTTCTGAAGCTTTTGCAAGTAGGCACACGGCTGGTTGCGGTCCTGTAGAGAAATCAACAATATACAAGTCTCCCCTCCTAAAGCCTTCGAAGACTTTGGAATTGTCAGCTTCCATAACCACAACACAACGATACTTGCCAAAGACAACAACCATATCAAGATCACAAAGCATTGAGACAGACATAAGGTTGTATCCTAAGGACTCGACAAGCATGACTTTGTCCATGTGTCGATCCTTTGTGATCGCAACCTTACCTAGACCCAATACCTGACTTTTGCCTTTGTCAGCGAAGATGATATGCTTCAGATGCGATGGTGATAAGGGAGCATCCATCAATAGATTCTTGTCACCAGTCATGTGATTTGTACATCCACTATCGAGGACCCACTCAGTGGCTTTGGGTTGATCATCCTGCAGATGAATTAGTGCAGCTTACGAACTTCATATACTTCATCAGTGAAGAATATGACATCACAATTCATCAGACCAATTTCATCAAGCAATGCAACAGTTAACACAATATGAGGACGTGAGAAATCAAAGTTCATTTCTTCATGATTTGCCTGCGTCCTTTCAGGCACTTTTCAGGTCTCCAGCAAATTCTTCAGACATTTGAGCACGTCTGGAGACCTGACCCTGCATAAGAGATTAGTCCTTTTTCTTCACCACCCACATCTGAAGGGGTGGCAAAGAGTTCATCACTCTACGAGCTCCATACGAGAAAGGTGGCATAGAAGCCAATCCATTTCATTTCACATAAGAGGAGTTAGGGCAAGCATATGAATAAGCAGAGAAATTCTTCGAGGAATTATGAACATAATGATTAGAAGAATAATGCTCATATTCATAGCCCTTAGCTCTTCCCTGCGAAACAGAGTTGTTAGCACAATGATGTTCATATGAGGACTTTGATCCTTTTGAGGAATATGATCCACGTGAGGAATTCGATCCGTATGAGGACTTGGATCCATATGAAGAATTTGGTCCATATGAAGAATTTGATCTGGGGTTCCTATTCTTCACAGGTGGTGTCATGAGGACATTCACCTAAAGACTTTCAAGGCACCTTTTGGGAACCCAGATTTTCTTCATAGGAGAACCGTTCCTGCAGTTAGTGCCAACATATCTAGCAAATACTTCACCATTCTAATTTTTAAACAGTTTATAGTTGGAGTCAAATGACTCATCAGAAGAATGAGAAGATTCACATGTAAAGCCAGATAAATTAGATGGATCAACTGGAGGTCCCTTTGCAGCAACCCATGAGGTTTTGGGGTACTGCTCAGGCTTCCAATATGTACCATCAGCATTGAGTTTCCTCTCAAAGGCAATACCCTCTTTCCTAGGGTTCCTGTTGAGGATCTGCTTTTTAAGCACATCACAAAGAGTCTGATGCCCTTTAAGGCTTTTGTACATGCCTGTTAGGTACAATTCCTTCAGCCCTGCATCGTCAGTGATACTAGCAATGTCCTCAGATGAGGAATTAGTGATAGCAGAGACAGTTGAAGAATTTGTAGCATTAGAAGCATTTGAACATTCAGGTGAAGAATTAGCAGATTCACGTTCAATGCATTTCAAACATGGAGGAAAAAATTCTTCCTGAGCAGCGCTGATTTGTTATGCAAGTAATGAATCGCGCTCCTTCTGAAGATCTTCATAACTCACTCTTAGCTTCTCAAGATCTTGCTTTCTTTGAAGAAATTCATAAGAAAGCTTCTCATGATCAGATAGGAGAGTGTTATGACGACCTTGAAGGTTGTCAAACCTAGTCTAAAGTCTCTGAAGATTTTCAGTCAAGGTTTTAGTGCGATCCATTTCTTCACCCAACATATCATCACTTTTGTCTAGCATGTTTTGAACCTTTCAAAAGCCCTTTGTTGTTTCACAGCAATCTTAGCAAGTTTAGAGTAGCTGGGCTTGAGGTTTTCATCAGATTCATTCTCACTAGATTCAGAGGAGCTATATTTGAGTACCTTGGCACCCTTTGCCATGAAGCAATAGGTGGGAGCGTAGTCATCATTGCCTTCATCAGCCTTGTTGGTGAAGCCATTTTCTTCAGAGTTGAAGATAGACTTGCTGACGAATGCAGTAGCGAGACCTAGACTCGCTATTCCAGACTCGGACTCCTCAGATGCCTCCTCTTCCTCATGTTCCTCAGATTCAACTTCAGAGTCCATTTCCTTGCCAATGAATGCCCGAGCCTTCTTGGAGCTGCTCTTCTTGTGAGATGAAGACTTCGAGGATTTTGATGATGAAGATTTTGAGGATTTCTTCTTTTTCTTCGCATCATCAGAACTGTAATCCTTGTATTTCTTCTTCTTTGATTCCTTTTCCCACTGAGGACAATCTTGAATGTAGTGTCCAGGTTTCTTGCATTTGTGACAAAGCCTCTTATTGTAGTCACTGGATGAGGAATCATTGCTCCTTGAGGATCTTCCAAAGCGACCACGTCTTGAGAACTTTTGAAATTTCTTCACGAGCAGTGCTAGTTCCTGGCTCAGTTCTTCAGAATCACCAAGGCTGCTGCCAGAGTCTTCATCTTCAGACTCAGAAACTGCCTTGGCCTTCAGTGCACGTGATCTACCATAGCTCAAACCATAGAGGTCTCTCTTTTCAGCAAGCTGGGACTCATGAGTATTTAGCCTTTCGAGGATATCAGCGGGATCAAGTGACTTGTAATCAGCACGTTCTTGTATCATCAATGCCAGAGTATCAAATGAGGAATCAAGCGATCTCAACAATTTCTTCACCACCTCATGGTCGGTGATGTCAGTGGCACCAAGCGCTTGAAGCTCATTTGAGATGTCAGTGAGGCGATCGAAGGTTTGTTGAACATTTTCATTGTCGAGTCTTTTGAAGCGGTTGAAGAGATTGCGAAGAACATCAACTCGAGAGTCACGCTGAGTTGAGACTCCTTCATTCACTTTGGACAGCCTATCCCAGATAAGCTTAGCAGTTTCCAAAGCACTCACTCTTCCATACTGTCCTTTCCTCAGATGGCCACATATGATATTCTTCGCTTGAGAATCGAGTTGCTTGAATCTCTTCACATCGGTAGCGTTCAGTGAGGGTGAGACGGAGGGAACACCATTTTCCACAACATACCAGAGATCGTTATCAATTGCCTCAAGATGCATTCACATCTTATTCTTCTAGTAGGGGTAGTCCGTCCCATCGAAGGTAGGACACCCAGCAGAGACCTTGATCATACCTGCGGTCGACATAACTAAAACTCCAGGCGGTTAAACCAAAATCACACAGAACAAGGGAGTACCTTGCTCTGATACCAATTGAAAGTGCGTTATATCGACTAGAGGGGGGTGAATAGGCACTTTTTATGAATTCTTCACTGAGGAATTTGCGGGTGAGGAAATTCCTTAGCGAAGAACTACTTGCAGCGGAATAAGTACTCAGAAGTAAACATAACAGGATACAAGCATGGTCATCATGATGAAATGAAGACAGGCACAGAGTACAGAAAGCGTAAACACAGGATAACACAGGATGAAGACAAGCAGACTGAAGAAATTGAACTGAGGAAATTGAGAAAGTCTTCAGTCAAAGTCTTCAAACACAGATGTGACAAGCACACAACACAGTAATGAGGAAATGAAAGAGTTGAGGAAATAGAACCAGTTGGCTTGGTGAAGACAATGATTTGGTAGACCAGTTCCAACTGCTATCTCAGTTGTACATCTGGTTGGAGCGGCTAGGTATTTAAACCTGAGGACACACAGTCCCGGACACACAGTCCTCACTGTATTCTCCTTGAACTAAGGTCACATAGACCTCGTCCAATCACTCGTGGTAAGTCTTCAGGTGACTTTCGAACCTTCACAAACTCGGTCACTCGGCGATCCACAATTCCTCTTGGATGCTCTAGACCATGACGCCTAACCGTCTGGAAGAAGCACAGTCTTCAAAGGTAACAAGCGTCGGATCCACGCAGGATCAATCTCTTCAGTGATGCTCAATCACTTTGGGTTTGTAGGTGTTTGGGTTTGGCTTTTTCCTCACTTGATGATTTTCGCTCAAAGTCCTCGGAGGATGGGATGCTCTCAAATGACAAGTGTCAGTTTCTCTCGGAGCAGCCAACCAGCTAGTGGTTGTAGGGGGCGGCTATTTATAGCCTAGGGAGCAGCCCGACATGATAAGACATAAATGCCCTTCAATGATATGACCGTTAAGTGGGTAGATATTTTGGGACAGCTGGCGCATAGCACAACAACGTTCGGAAATTTGAGTATCAAATTCCTCAGGGCTATCATGTTCCTCACTGTGTAGGCAATACGCACTAGCGAATTCCTAACTCCTCAGTCAGAACAAATTCCTCAGAGACCAGAAGAACTTCGTCTCTGTCACTGAAGAATATGGCTGAACTGTATGAGATTTCCAATGGCTTCACCCGAAGGGATTGGTAGGTGTAGGATTTTGAGTTGAGCATCACATGGAAATTTTTCCTTAGTATTTCCTCGACCCCCTTTAACAGTACGGTGTTTCCTATGACTCAAGAAAGAGAAAATGAAACTACGAAAACAAAAGTCTTCACGCTTCATGTTCCTCAAATGAATACCAAGTCTTCAAGGTCACAACAATTTCTTCACTTTCAAAGTCTTCAGAAAGTCTTCAGAAATCCAAAGTCTTCAGTCGAAGAACTTCATTTTTAGGGGTCGACTTTCTCTGTAAATATCAAACTCCTCATAGACTTATAGACCTGTGTACACTCATAAACACATTAGTCCCTTAACCTATAAGTCTTCAATACACCAAAATCACTAAGGGGCACTAGATGCACTTACAAGGAGAGACAGACACCTGCCAGCCACCTTATGCAATACAAGTTGCATGTTAGTCGGTGGAACCGGTTTCATGTGCGAGGACATGTAAGGTTGGTCTGAGCCGCTTCATTCCACAATACCGCCGAATCCAAATAAGACAACAGAGGTAAGAGATGACCCACAAGTATATGGGATCAATTGTAGACTTTTTGATAAGTAAGAGTGTCAAACCCAACGAGGAGCAGAAGGAAATGACAAGTGGTTTTCAGCAAGGTAATGTCTGCAAGTGCTAGAATTGTAAGTAATAGAGTAGTTTGCTAGCAAGATAATTTGTAACGAGCAAGCAACGATAATAGTAAAAAAAAGTGCAGCAAGGTAGCCCAATCCTTTTGAGGCAAAGGACAGGCCAAAACGGTCTCTTATAATAAGCAAAGCGTTCTTGAGGGTACATGGGAATTTCATCTAGTCACTTTCATCATGTTGATTCGATTCGTGTGCGCTACTTTGATAATTTGATATGTGGGTGGACCGGTGCTTAGGTGTTGTTCTTACTTGAACAAACCACCTACTTATGATTAACCCCCTCGCAAGCATCCGCAACTATGAGAAACGTATTAAGAATAAATTCTAACCATAGCAGTAAACTTTTGGATCCAATCGGTCCCTTACGGAATAGCGCATAAACTAGGGTTTAAGCTTTTGTTGCTCTCGCAACCCATCATCTAATTACTACTCCACAATGCATTCCCTTAGGCCCAAATATGTTGAAGTGTCATGTAGTCGACGTTCACATGACACCACTAAGGGAATCACAACATACAGACTATCAAAATATCAAACACATATCAAGTTCACATGATTATTTGCAACAAGATTTCTCCCGCGTCCTCCAGAATAAAAGTAACTACTCACAAGTGGTAAACATGCTCAAGATCAGAGGGGTATTAAATAGCATATTGGATCTGAACATATAATCTTCCACCAAATAAACCATATAGTAATCAACTACAATATGTAATCAACACTACTAGTCACCCACAAGCACCAATCTATAGTTCCGGTACGAAGATTGAATACAAGAAATGAACTAGGGTTTGAGAGGAGATGGTGTTGTTGAAGATGTTGATGGAGATTTCCCTCCCCAAGATGGGAGAGTTGTTGGTGATGATGATGACGATGATTTCCCCTCTGGGAGGGAAGTTCCCTCGGCGGAATCGCTCCGCCGGAGGGCAAAAGTGCTCCTGCCCAAGTTCCGCCTCGAGACGGCAGCGCTCCGTCCCTAAAGTCCTTCCCTTATTTTTTTCTAGGTAAAAATGACTTATATACCAAAAGATGGGCACCCGAGGTGGGCTGGGCTGAGCACAACCCACCAGGGCGCGCCTGGGGGGCCAGGCGCGCCTGGGGGGCCAGGCGCGCCTGGGGGCTCAGGCACACCCTGGTGTCTTGTGCTCACCAGGTGGCCTCCTCCGCTAGTTATTTGCTCTAGTATTTCTTATTTATTCCATAAAAATTCCCTGTGAAGTTTCAGATCATTTGGAGTTGTGCAGAATAGGTGGCCTGACGTAGCTTTTCAAGGTCCAGATTTCCAGCTACCGGAATTCTCCCTCTTTGTGTGTACCTTGCATATTATGAGAGAAAAGGCATTAGAATTACTCCAAATAGCATTATTATGCATAAAAACATCATAAATAACAGTAGGTAAACATGATGCAAAATGGACGTATCAACTCCACCAAGCTTAGACCTCGCTTGTCCTCAAGCGAAAACCGAAATCGAAAAACATGTCCACATGCTTAGAGAGAGAGGTGTTGATAAAAAACAAAATACGGACATAGAGCATCATGTAAATTATTATAACAGCAACAAACTTAAACATAAAACTTTTACCATAGAGCTTTTATCATAGACTTCTCATGAATAAGTAACAATGCATCACACCATCGAAGTATAAAGCATAAACTCTATTGGAAACCAACAAACTATGTTCTTAGTCAACTTTGCAACTACAATTCATCATCTTTTCAGGAAGGGTCACGTATCGGAGCCTTTAGGCAAGTCCACATACTCAACCATCTTATAGTCTTCTATGTTTGCTAACACTCACCGCATACACATGAGCAAAACATTTCAACCGGACACATAGAAAGATAGGGGCTTATAATTTTGCCTCCCAACGTATTCACCTCAAGGGTGATGTCAACAATAATAACTCATGCTACCCACATCCAATTGGATATATGTGCCTAGATCTTTCCTCACCACATGATGCTTGCCAAAAGAGAACATAAAAAGGAATAGAGAGAAAAACTTTGACTCTTGCATGAAAGTAAATACATAAAAGTAAAAGATAGGCCCTTCGCAGAGGGAAGCAGAGGTTGCCATGCGCTTTTTGTTTGTATGTTCAACCCCTTAGTGCCTAAGAATGTCACGTTATATTGCCCCTTATGATAGCAACCTTTATTATGCTGTCTGTCGCTTTTATTCTTTGCTATCACAAGTTCGTACAACGCTCAATTTTCTCTTACACTAAATGATCTAACACTTTTAGAAGCAATTTTTATTGCCTTATTGCACCGATGACAACTTACTTGAAGGATCTTACTCAATCCCTAGGTAGGTATAGTGGATTCTTGAAAATAAGATTTGGGTTTAAGGGTTTTTGGATGCACAAGTAGTATCTCTACTTGGTGCGGAATTTTTGGCTAGCAAAGATGGGGGGCAAGCAGCACATGTTGAAGGATCTATGACAATATAACTTCTATGTGAATATGAACAAACATAAATCATTACGTTGTCTTCCTTGTCCAATGTCAACAATTTTGGCATATAATATTTTGACGGGGGCTCACAATCACAAAAGATTTCCAAGATAGTGTATTTGTATGTGAATCTTCTCTTTCCTTATTAATTGTTTCATGAATTGCATCATTGACCAATGCTATGTTTGTTAATCTACAATAAAAATTTCTACTTATACTTTTCCTATGTGATGTCATTACTTACCATAAGATTAATATATGATCTTTTTTATTTATTTCCTTTCTTTTTATTGGAACATGAAGTAAAGAAAGCAAAACCCAAACTAAACTTTATTATATATCTCGCACACGATTACAAGGATAGATCACTAAGCAAACTCTCGAAAAGAAAGGATCAAACTAAACTTTTATTCATCTAAAGCAAAATATAACTATGCATCGAACAAAGATAAGTAAAGGCAAAACATAGTGGAGGTGATACGATACCGGAGCACCACCCCCAAGCTTGGCTCAAGCCAAGGGGAGTGCCCATACCCGATACTCAAATTTCTTTTGGTGATGAAGAAGAGGTGGTGGTGGTGAAGTAGAGGCGATCTTGTCCTTCATGATCAAGAGATTCTCCAATCTACGGATGACGCTCCGAAGGGCGATGATGTGCTCTTGCAACAGAATATTTTCACGGGTAAGATTTTTATTTTGCACACGAACCATTTCGATGATCCGAAAGGCTTCGATCTCGGTGGGGGTGAGATGATCATAGTAAGGTTTAAGGATATCTTCTTCTTCTTCCTCAGCAGGCCAGGCCTGCTCAACCACCGGCGCTTCATCTCTGGTAGCTGATACGTCTCCAACGTATCTATAGTTTTTGATTGTTCCATGCTATTATATTATCTGTTTTGGATGTTTTATATGCATTAATATGCTATTTTATATGATTTTTGGGACTAACCCATTAACCTAGAGCCCAGTGCCAGTTCCTGTTTTTTCCTTGTTTTAGATTTTCACAGAAAAGGAATACCAAACGGAGCCCAAACAGAATAAAACTTTCGCGATGATTTTTCTTGGACTAGAAGACACCCAGGAGACTTGGAGTGCAAGTCAGAAGAGCCATGAGGCGGCCACAAGGGTGGAGGGCGCGCCCCCGACCTTGTGGGCCCCTCGGTGACCCCATGACCTTGATCTTCCTCCTATATATACTCTTATGCCCCAAAAACTTCCAGGGGAGCCACGAAACCACTTTTCCACCGCAGCAACCTTCTGTACCCGTGAGATCCCATCTTGGGGCCTTTTCGGTGTCCTGCCGGAGGGGGATTCGATCACGGAGGGCTTCTACATCAACACCATTGCCTCTCCGATGATGAGTATTTTACCACAGACCTATGGGTCCATAGCTAGTAGCTAGATGGCTTCTTCTCTCTCTCTTTGATTCTCAATACAAAGTTCTCCTCGGTGTTCTTGGAGATCTATTCGATGTAATACTCTTTTGTGGTGTGTTTGCCGAGATCCGATGAATTGTGGATTTATGATCAGCTTATCTATGAATATTATTTGAATCTTCTCTGAATTCTTATGTGCATGATTTGATATCTTTGCAAATCTCTTCGAACTATCGATTCGGTTTGGCCAACTAGATTGGTTTTTCTTGCAATGGGAGAAGTGCTTAGCTTTGGGTTCAATCTTGCGGTGTCCTTTCCCAGCGACAGTATGGGCAGCAAGGCACGTATTGTATTGTTGCCATCGAGGATAAAAAGATGGGCTTTTCATCATATTGCTTGATTTAATTCCTCTACATCATGTCATCTTGCTTAATGCGTTACTCTGTTCTTTATGAACTTAATACTCTAGATGCATGCTGGATAGCGGGCGATGTCTGGAGTAATAGTAGTAGATGCAGAATCGTTTCGGTCTACTTGACACGGACATGATGCCTATATTCATGATCATTGCCTTAGATATCGTCATAACTTTGCGCTTTTCTATCAATTGCTTGGCAGTAATTTGTTCACCCACCCTAATAATTCCTATCTTGAGAGAAGCCTCTAGTGAAACCTATGGCCCTCGGGTCTATTTTACATCATATTAGTTTCTCGTCAACTTGCCAATTTATGTCGCCGTTCCTTTACTTTGCAATCTTTTACTTTCCGTTCCATATACCAAAAATACCAAAAATATTACTTTACCGTTTATCATCTCTATCAGATCTCACTTTGCAAATAACCGTGAAGGGATTGACAACCCCTTTGTTGCGTTGGGTGCAAGTTGGTGTTTGTTTGTGCAGGTATTCGGTGGCTTGCGCGTTGTCTCCTACTGGATTGATACCTTGGTTCTCAAAAACTGAGGGAAATACTTACTCTACTTTGCTGCATCACCCTTTCCTCTTCAAGGGAAAAACCAACGCAAACTCAAGAGGTAGCAGGAAGAATTTCTGGTGCCGTTGCCGGGGAGATCTACGCCAAACCGAGACATACCAAGTACCCATCATAAACTCTCATCCCTTGCATTACATTATTTCCCATTCGCCTCTCGTTTTCCTCTCCCCCACTTCTAAAATGATTTTCGAAAAGATTCGCCCTTTTCTTCGCCCTTCTTCCGTTCGTCTTTTCGTTTGCCTTTATGTCTTATTTGGCTCGTTTGCTCGTTTGGTTGGAATAATTGTGTATTTATTGCAAATCAGAGAACCTAAGATATATGGATCCTCATTCGCTTGCTAATCTTTTTAAGAGATCCAATTATCATGAAACAATTGCTAGTGAGTTCTGTGCACTAGATTATCTTCATGAAGTTTTGCTTGAAATTCGTGAATATGAAAATTGTGATGAAGTACTTTATGAAGTTATTCACGATAGATCTTTGAATAAAAAGCATGATTGCAATGATGTTATTACAAATTCTATTAATATCAATTGTGCTCATAATATGCAAAACCCTAAGCTTGGGGATGCTAGTTTTGCTATGTCCACTACTTGTTGCAATGATCATGATTGGGGTGATTCTTCTTATGATCTTGAAAATTTATTTAAGCCCCATGATGAATATGATATTGATAATCATGTTTGCAATAATATTGAAAATGGGTTTGGAAGAGTGTCAACTTTAGATCCCACATATTTGGTTAATGTTCAATCTTATGAAGTTTTTGATAAAAGTGGGTTCGGAGAGGTCATGACTTTATTTTATGATAATCCCACTATTTTGGAAGAGTGTCAACTTTGCATGCATGTGGTTCATAAAGAGAATATTTTGTGTGATAGTTATATTGTTGAGTTTGAATACGATCCCACGTGTAATTATTATGAGAGAGGAAAATATGGTTGTAGAAATCTTCATGTTACAAAATTACCTCTTGTTATATTGAGATTGCTATTGTTTCTTTCTTCTTCCTTGCATATGGTGATTTTTGCTTGTCTTGATAATTAGTTTGCCAATAATATGCCTATTCATAGGAAGTATGTTAGAACTATATGTGTTTTTCACATGTTTTATGATCCTCTCTTTGTGTTTCAATTGCTATCTTTCATGTGAGCATCATCGAAATTATCAATGCCTAGCTAAAAGGCTTTAAAGAAAAGCGCTTGTTGGGAGACGACCCAATATTTTTCTTTTTTGTTTTTGAATAATAATTCATCTAGCCTCTGGTTAGATGTGGTTTTGTGTTTTAATTAGTGTTTGTGCCAAGTAAGACCTTTGGGATAGCCTACGGTGATAGTTGATTTGATCTTGCTGAAAAACAGAAACTTTTGCACGCACAAAAATAATTTTCATAAATCACAGAAACGTGATTTTTAGTGGATTCTTTTTGAAGAAGATTAATAAAGAAATTTCTTAGGACTTCCTAATTTCTCAGGATTTTTGGAGCTGCAGAAGTATTTGAAATATCCAGATTGCTACAGACTGTTCTGTTTTTGACAGATTCTGTTTTTCGCCTGTTGTCTTGCTTATTTTGATGAATCTATGGCTAGTATCGGGGGGTATGAACCATGGAAATTTTGAAATACAGTAGATATTACACCAATATAAATAAAGAATGAGTTCACAACAGTACCAAAAGTGGTGATTTATTTTCTTATACTAACGGAGCTTACGAGATTTTCTGTTGGAGTTTTGTGTTGTGAAGTTTTCAAGTTTTGGGTAAGGATTTGATGGACTATGGAATAAGGATTGGCAAGAGCCTAAGCTTGGGGATGCCCAAGGCACACCAAGGTAATATTCAAGGATGTCAGGAGCCTAAGCTTGGGGATGCCCTGGGAAGGCATCCCCTCTTTCGTCTTCGTCCATCGGTAACTTTACTTGAGGCTATATTTTTATTCACCACATGATATGTGTTTTGCTTGGAGCGTCTTGTATGATTTGAGTCTTTGCTTTTTATTTTGCCACAATCATCCTTGCTGTACACACCTTTTGGAGAGACACGCATGAATCATGATTTATTAGAATACTCTATGTGCTTCACTTATATCTTTTGAGCTAGGCAATTTTGCTCTATGTGCTTCACTTATATTTTTTACAGCACGGCGGTGGTTTTATTTTGTAGAAACTGATGAACTCTCGTACTTCACTTATATTATTTGAGAGTCCTTAGAACAACATGGTAATTTGCTTTGGTTATAAAATTAGTCCTAATATGATAGGCATCCAAGAGGGATATAATAAAAACTTTCATATAAAGTGCATTGAATACTATGAGAAGTTTGATTCCTTATGATTGTTTTGAGATATGAAGATGGTAATATTAGAGTCATGCTAGTGAGTAGTTGTGAATTTGAGAAATACTTGTGTTGAAGTTTGTGAGTCCCGTAGCATGCACGTATGGTGAACCGTTATGTGATGAAGTCGGAGCATGATTTATTTATTGATTGTGTTCCTTATGAGTGGCGGTCGGGGACGAGCGATGGTCTTTTCCTACCAATCTATGCCCCTGGGAGCATGCACGTAGTACTTTGTTTTGATGACTAATAGATTTTTGCAATAAGTATGTGAGTTCTTTATGACTAATGTTGAGTCCATGGACTATATGCACTCTCACCTTTCCGCCATTGCTAGCCTCTCTTGTACCGCGCAACTTTCATATACTTCCTCAAAATAGCCACCATACCTACCTATTATGGCATTTCCATAGCCATTCCAAGATATATTGCCATGCAACTTTTCCACCGTTCCGTTTATTATGACACGCATCATCATTGTCATATTGCTTTGCATGATTATGTAGTTGACATCGTATTTGTGGCAAAGCCACCGTTCATCATATTTTATACATGTCTCTCTTGATTCATTGCACATCCCGATACACTACCGGAGGCATTCACATAGAGTCATATTTTGTTCTAAGTATCGAGTTGTAATTTTTGAGTTGTAAGTAAATAAAAGTGTGATGAACTTCATTATTAGAGCATTGTCGCATGTGAGGAAAGGATGATGGAGACTATGATTCCCCCACAAGTCGGGATGAGACTCCGGACGAAAAAAAGAGGCCAAAAAAAAATGAAAGAATGCCCAATAAAGAAAACGAGAGAAAAGAGAGAAGGGACAATGTTACTATCCTTTTTGCCACACTTGTAATTCAAAGTAGCACCATGATCTTCATGATAGAGAGTCTCCTATGTTGTCACTTTCATATACTAGTGGGAATTTTTCATTATAGAACTTGGCTTGTATATTCCAATGATGGTCTTCCTCAAATTGCCCTAGGTCTTCGTGAGCAAGAAAGTTGGATGCACACCCACTTAGTTTTCTTTTTGAGCTTTCATAAACTTATGGCTCTAGTGCATCCATTGCACGGCAATCCCTACTCACTCACATTGATATCTATTAATGGGCATCTCCATAGCCCGTTGATACGCCTAGTTGATGTGAGACATTCTCCTTCTTTTTGTCTTCTCCACAACCACCGTCTATTCCACCTATAGTGCTATGTCCATGGCTCATGCTCATGTATTGCGTGAAAGTTGAAAAAGTTTGAGAACATCAAAAGTATGAAACAATTTATTGGCCTGTCATCGGGGTTGTGCATGATTTAAATATTTTGTGTGATGAAGATGGAGCATAGCCAGACTATATGATTTTGTAGGGATAAGCTTTCTTTGGCCATGTTATTTTGAGAAGTCATAATTATTTTGATAGTATGCTTGAAGTATTATTGTTTTTATGTCAATATTAAAATTTAGTTTTGAATCTTATGGATCTGAACATTCATGCCACAATAAAGAGAATTACATGATAAATATGTTAGGTAGCATTCCACATAAAAATTCTGTTTTTACCATTTACCTACTCGAGGATGAGCAGGAATTAAGCTTGGGGATGCTTGATACGTCTCCAACGTATCTATAATTTTTAATTGTTCCATGCTATTATATTATTTGTTTTGGATGTTTTATATGCATTAATGTGCTATTTTATATGATTTTTGGGACTAACCTATTAACCTAGAGCCCAGTGCCAGTTCCTGTTTTTTCCTTGTTTTAGAGTTTCGCTGAAAAGGAATACCAAACGGAGTCCAAACGGAATAAAACGTTCGCGATGATTTTTCTTGCACCAGAAGACACCCAGGAGACTTGGAGTGCAAGTCAGAAGAGCCAAGAGGCGGCCACCGGTGGAGGGCGCGCCCAGGGGGTAGGGCGCGCCCCCCGACCTTGTGGGCCCCTCGGTGACCCCCTGACCTAGATCTTCCTCCTATATATACTCTTATACCCCAAAAACTTCCAGGGGAGCCACGAAACCACTTTTCCACCGCCGCAACCTTCTGTACCCGTGAGATCCCATCTTGGAGCCTTTTCCGGCATCCTGCCGGAGGGGGATTCGATCACGGAAGGGCTTCTACATCAACACCATTGCCTCTCTGATTAAGCGTGAGTAGTTTACCACAGACCTACGGGTCCATAGCTAGTAGCTAGATGGCTTCTCTCTCTTTGATTCTCAATACAAAGTTCTCCTCGATGTTGTTGGAGATCTATTCGATGTAATACTCTTTTGCGGTGTGTTTGCCGAGATCCGATGAATTGTCGATTTATGATCAGCTTATCTATGAATATTATTTGAATCTTCTCTGAATTCTTATATGCATGATTTGATATCTTTGCAAGTCTCTTCGAACTATCGATTTGGTTTGGTTTTTCTTGCAATGGGAGAAGAGCTTAGCTTTGGGTTCAATCTTGCGGTGTCATTTCCCAGTGACAGTAGGGGCAGCAAGGCACGTATTGTATTGTTGCCATCGCGGATAAAAAGATGGGGTTTTCATCATATTGCTTGAGTTAATTCCTCTACATCATGTCATCTTGCTTAATGCGTTACTCCATTCTTTATGAACTTAATACTCTAGATGCATGCTGGATAGCGGTCGATGTGTGGAGTAATAGTAGTAGATGCAGAATCGTTTCGGTCTACTTGACACGGACGCAATCTTTTACTTTCCGTTCCATCTACCAAAAATACCAAAAATATTACTTTACCGTATATCATCTCTATCAGATCTCACTTTGCAAATAACCGTGAAGGGATTGACAACCCCTTTGTCGTGTTGGGTGCAAGTTGGTGTTTGTTTGTGCAGGTATTCAGTGGCTTGCGCGTTGTCTCCTGCTGGATTGATACCTTGGTTCTCAAAAACTGAGGGAAATACTTACTCTACTTTGCTGCATCACCCTTTCATCTTTAAGGGAAAAACCAACGCAAGCTCAAGAGGTAGCAGTAGCCTCCTTGCTCTTGTCCCCTTTGACGACTTCTACGGGTTCTTCTCTCTTCAGCTGGATCTTCATCAACCAAGCATCCCGTTCCACGTTGTTGGAGGAGGAAGAAGACATGATGCCTGCCTGAACAGATCTGACCGAAAATAGAAAGAAAAGAAAACGGAAGGTTTCTCCGCGATACGGAGGTCAATAGGTTTGGGGGGTATATAAAGATTTTTTATCTTGGGAAACAAGCAAACGAAAGAAAAACGGAGTCCGGAAGGTACCCCAGGTGGGCACAACCCACCTGGGCGCGCCTGGCTTGCCAGGCGCGCCCTGGTGTCTTGTGCCCACCAGGGCTACCTTCCTGGTAATTTCTTATTTTCCTAATTTTTGAAATATTCCAAAACTGACAAAAAATATTTTTGCGGATTTTTCGGAGTCCGTTTACTTACCATATCACGTACCTCCTCTTTTTCACGAGTCTGAAGTGTTCCAGAAGGTTTCTTTTATGTGTTCTTCCGGTGTTATAGTTTGGATAATATTGCTTTCAACATTAATGGGCGTACCTGAGATATAATGTTTTATTCGTTGCCCATTAACAACCTTCAGGTTAGTACCTTCGGCATTATTTATTTTTATAGTGTTGGGGAACGTAGCATGCAATTTCAAACATTTTCCTACGCTCACGCAAGATCTATCTTGGAGATGCATAGCAACGAGAGGGGGAGAGTGTGTCCATGTACCCTCGTAGACCGAAAGCGGAAGCATTAGGTTAACGCGGTTGATGTAGTTGAACGTCTTCACGATCCAACCGATCTAGTAGCACCTCCGAGTTCAGCACACGTTCAGCTCGATGACGTCCTGATGACCCACAAGTATAGGGGATCTATCATAGTCCTTTCGATAAGTAAGAGTGTCGAACCCACGAGGAGTAGGAGAAAATGATAAGCGGTTTTCAGCAATGTATTATCTACAAGCACTGAAATTATTGGTAACAGATAGTTTTTTGGTAAGGTAATTTGTAACGGGTAGCAAGTAACAAAAGTACACAAGGTGCAGCAAGGTGGCCCAATCCTTTTGTAGCAAAGGACAAGCCTGGACAAACTCTTATATAAAGGAAAACGCTCCCGAGGACACATGGGAATTATCGTCAAGCTAGTTTTCATCACTCTCATATGATTCGCGTTCATTACTTTGATAATTTGATATGTGGGTGGACCGGTGCTTGGGTACTGCCCTTCCTTGTACAAGCATCCCATTTACGATTAACCCCTCTCGCAAGCATCCGCAACTACGAAAGAAGAGTTAAGGTAAACCTAACCATAGCATGAAACATATGGATCCAAATCAGCCCCTTACGAAGCAACGCATAAACTAGGGTTTAAGCTTCTGTCACTCTAGCAACCCATCATCTACTTATTACTTCCCAATGCCTTCCCCTATGCCCAAACAATGGTGAAGTGTCATGTAGTCGACGTTCACATAACACCACTAGAGGAAAGACAACATACATCTCATCAAAATATCGAACGAATACCAAATTCACATGACTACTTATAGCAAGACTTCTACCGTGTCCTCAGGAACAAACATAACTACTCACAAATCATATTCATGTTCATAATCAGAGGGGTATTAATATGCATAAAGGATCTGAACATATGATCTTCCACCGAATAAACCAACTAGCATCAACTACAAGGAGTAATCAACACTACTAGCAACCCACAG
This sequence comes from Aegilops tauschii subsp. strangulata, assembly GCF_002575655.3. Lineage (NCBI taxonomy): Eukaryota > Viridiplantae > Streptophyta > Magnoliopsida > Poales > Poaceae > Aegilops > Aegilops tauschii. Next base: position 384,183,564 of record NC_053039.3, on the reverse strand, counting down.
GTACCAATCTGAGGTTTTCAGACAAAGATCGGATATAAGAGATGAACTAGGGTTTGAGATGAGATGGTGCTGGTGAAGATGTTGATGGAGATTGACCCCCTCCCGATGAGAGGATCGATGGTGATGACGATGGTGACGATTTCCCCCTCCCGGAGGGATGTTTCCCCAGCAGAACAGCTCCACCGGAGCCCTAGATTGGTTCCGCCAAGGTTCCGCCTCGAGACGGCGGCGCTTCGTGCCGAAAGCTTCCTCTCGATTTTTTCCAGGTCAAAACCCTTCATATAGCAAAAGATGGGCACCGGAGGCCTGCCAGGGGGCCCACGAGGCAGGGAGGCACGCCCAGGGGGTAGGGCGCGCCCCCCACCCTCGTGGACAGGGTGTGGCCCCCTCTGGTGCTTTCTTCGCCCAATATTTTTAATATATTCCAAAACTGAATTTCGTGTAGTTTCAGGACTTTTGGAGTTGTGCAGAATAGGTCTCTAATATTTGCTCCTTTTCCAGCCCAGAATTCCGGCTGCCGGCATTCTCCCTCCTCATGTAAACCTTGTAAGATAAGAGAGAAAAGGTATAAGTATTGTGACATAATGTGTAATAATAGCCCATAATGCAATAAGTATCGATATAAAAGCATGATGCAAAATGGACGTATCAACTCCCCCAAGCTTAGACCTCGCTTGTCCTCAAGCGGAAGCCGATGTCGAAAAATATGTCCACATGTTTAAAGATAGAGGTGTCGATAAAATAAAATACGGACATGAGGGCATCATGATCATTCTTAAAACAGCAACATATATATATATATATATATATATATATATTGTCATATGATTTCTTATGCTTAAAGTAACAATCTATTCACAATGTAAAGTATGAATCAGAAACTTCATTGAAAACTAACAAACTATAATCTCAGTCATTGAAGCAATTGCAATTTGTCATAACATCGGAAAGAGTCAATATAAGAGCTTTTCAGCAAGTCCACATACTCAACTATCATTTAGTCTTTCACAATTGCTAACACTCACGCAATACTTATGGGTATGAAGTTTTAATCGGACACAGAGAAAGATAGGGGCTTATAGTTTTGCCTCCCAACCTTTTACCTCAAGGGTAATGTCAACAATAATGCTTTATGAAAACCCACATCCAATTGGATATATATATATATATATATATATATATATATATATATATCAGGATCTTTCCAACACATTGTGCTTGCCAAAGGATAAAGTGTAAAAAGGAAAGGTGAAAATCACCATGACTCTTGTATAAGGCATAAGACAAAAAATAAAAGATAGGCCCTTCGCAGAGGGAAGTAGAGGTTGTCATGTGCTTTTATGGTTGGATGCACAAAATCTTAATGGAAAAGAACGTCACTTTATATTGCCACTTGTGATAGGGACCTTTATTATGCAGTCCGTCACTTTTATTTCTTCCATATCACAAGATCGTATAAAGCTTATTTTCTCCACACTAATAGATCATACATATTTAGAGAGCAATTTTTATTGCATGCAACAATGACAACTTACTTGAAGGATCTTACTTAATCCATAGGTAGATATGGTGGACTCTCATGGCAAAACTGGGTTTAAGGATATTTGGAAGCACAAGCAGTATATCTACTTGGTGCAAAGAATTTGGCTAGCATGAGAGGGAAAAGCAAGCTCAACATGTTGGATGATCCATGACAATATACTTTATTTCGGATATAAGAAAACATAACCCATTACGTCGTCTTCCTTGTCCAACATCAACTTTTTAGCATGTCATATTTTAATGAGTGCTCACAATCATAAAAGATGTCCAAGATAGTATATTTATATGTGAGAACCTCTCTTTCTTTATTACTTCCTATTAATTGCAACAATGACTAAAACTATGTTTGTCAACTCTCAACAACTATTGTTCATCATACTCTTTTATATGTGAAGTCATTACTCTCCATAAGATCAATATGATCTCTTTATTTCTTTTTATTCTTTCTTTTTACTATTATTCCCTCAAGATCATAGCAAGATAACCAAGCCCTCGACTCAAGACTAATCTTTATTATATGTAGCTCACGGACTCGATTACATAGAAGGATCATAAAGCAAAACTCAAAACTAGATCATACTAAAACTTTATTCTACTAGATCAAGATATTACCAAAAGGATCGAACTAAGAAAAATGGTAAAGATAGAAGTGTGATGGTGATATGATATCGGGGCACCTCCCCCAAGCTTGGCAGTTGCCAAGGGGAGTGCCCATACCCGATACTCATTTCTCCTTCTTCGGAGGTGGTGATGTGATATTCTTGGCGATGATGCAGGCTTGTCGTCCATCCTCCAAGGCATAGGCTCACCATCATAGAAGGATGATCGAGTCTCCGGGATCCTCAAATCTGCAGCCAAACTCATCCTCTTGAATCTATATTCATACTCACAGTTTTGGTTTTGCAGGTCATAGATCTGGGCTTGGAGGTGCTCGATTTTCTCGTGAAGCTTGAAGATGGTATCCCCAATGTTCTTGGCATCTAGCTTGTGGTTGTTGGAGAACTCCATGATCATTATGTGCTTGGTGTCGAGTCCACGTTCCACCGTCTCCTGGCACTTGAAAACTTGTTGCTCCATTGCTTCGAGTCTTGTCTCCACGCTTCCGGTCCTCCTAGGTCCCTCAACACCGCGGATGTGCAGCAACCCCTCACGCATCTCAATGGTTTGAGGGTGTTGCAGCACCTCCGCGACGTAGGGGTTGATGACCTTCTCGAAGAACTTGTCCTTGGGGGCGTTTGAAGACGTCATGGTGATCTAGATCTGTCAGAAAAAACAGCTCGAAACAAAAACAAGAGATATTCGCGTGGTACGATGGTCAAATCCTTTGGGAGATTATATAATGAATTTTTACCGACCAAAAGAAGTATCGTGCAAGAAAATGGAGCCGGAGAGCACACGAGGTGCCCACGAGGCAGGGGGGCATGCCCAGGGGGTTAGGGAGAGCCCTCCACCGTCGTGGATGCCTCGTGTCCTTTCCGGACTACTTCTTATTTTCCTATTTTCTTAAATATTCCAAAACAGAGAAAAATTGTTATTAGAACTGTTTTGGAGTCGGTTTACTTACCGTACCACATACCTATTCCTTTTTGGAGTCTGAAACGTTCCGTAAAGTATCCCTTATGTACTCCTCCGGTGTTACGGTTTCAATAACATTAGTTTCAACATTTATGGGATTACCTGAGATATAATGTTTGATTCTTTGACCATTCACCACCTTCGGATTTGTGCCTTCGAAGTTGTTGATTTTTATTGCACCAGAACGATAGACCTCCTCGATAACGTAAGGACCTTCCCATTTAGACAAGAGTTTACCTGCAAAAAATCTTAAACGAGAGTTGTATAGCAAAACATAATCACCTACATTAAACTCACGCTTTTGTATCCTTTTGTCATGCCATCTTTTAACTTTTTCTTTAAACAGCTTGGCATTCTCATAGGCCTAGGTTCTCCATTCATCAAGTGAGCTAATGTCAAATAGTCTCTTCTCACCGGCAAGTTTGAAATCATAATTGAGCTCTTTAATGGCCCAATATGCCTTATGTTCTAATTCGAGAGGTAAGTGACATGCTTTTCCATAAACCATTTTATACGGAGACATACCCATAGGATTTTTATATGCAGTTCTATAGGCCCATAATGCATCATCAAGTTTCTTAGACCAATTCTTTCTAGATCTATTAACAGTATTTTGCAAAATTAATTTAATCTCCCTATTACTCAATTCTACTTGACCACTAGACTGTGGGTGATATGGAGATGCAATTCTATGATTAACGTCATACTTAGAAAGCATTTTACGAAAAGCACCATCAATAAAATGTGAACCACCATCAGTCATTAAATATCTAGGGACTCCAAACCTCGGAAAAATAACTTCTTTAAGCATCTTAATAGAGGTGTTATGATCAGCACTACTAGTTGCAATAGCTTCTACCCACTTAGTAACGTAATCAACAGTAACTAAAATATGTGTATACCCATTAGAGGAAGGAAACAGTCCCATATAATCAAAGCCCCAAACATCAAATGGTTCAATGACAAGTGAATAGTTCATAGGCATTTCTTGACGTCTACTAATATTACCAATTCTTTGACATTCATCACAAGACAAGACAAACTTACGAGAATCTTTGAAAAGAGTAGGCCAATAAAAACCGGATTGCAATACCTTATGTGCAGTTCTATCTCTAGCATGGTGTCCTCCATAAGCCTCGGAGTGACACTTGCGTAGGATCTGTTCCTGTTCATGCTTGGGTACACAACGTCTAATAACACCATCTACTCCTTTATAAAGGTGTGGGTCATCCCAGAAGTAATGTCTTAAATCATAGAAAAAAAATTCTTTTGCTGGTATGTGAAACTAGGTGGTATAAATTTAGCAACAATGTAATTAGCATAATCAGCATACCATGGAGAAGTATGAGAAGCATTTATGACAGCTAATTGTTCATCGGGAAAGCTATCATCAATAGGTAGTGGGTCATCAAGAACATTCTCTAACCTAGATAAGTTGTCTGCAACGGGGTTCTCAGCTCCCTTTCTATCAATAATATGCAAATCAAATTCTTGTAGCAAGAGAACCCATCTAATAAGTCTAGGTTTAGCATCTTTCTTTTCCATTAGATATTTAATAGCAGCATGATCGGTGTGAACAGTTACTTTAGAATCAGCAATATAAGGTCTGAACTCATCACAAGCAAATACAACTGCTAAAAATTCTTTTTCAGTAGTAGCATAATTTCTCTGGGCACTGTCTAGAGTTTTACTAGCATATTGGATAACATTTAATTTCTTATCAACTCTTTGTCCTAAAACAGCACCTATAGCATAATCGCTAGCATCACACATAATTTCAAAGGGTAAATTCCAATCAGGTGGCTGAACAATAGGTGCAAAAATCAAGGCTTTCTTAAGTATTTCAAATGCTTCTACACAATCATCATCAAAGACAGAAGGAACATCTTTTTGTAAGAGATTAGTCAGAAGCCTAGAAATTTTTTAGAAGTCCTTAATGAACCTCCTATAAAAACCGGCATGACCAAGGAAGATTCTTATACCTTTGATGTCCTTAGGACACGACATCTTTTCAATAGCATCAACTTTGGCTTTATCAACTTCAATACCTCTTTCAGAAATTTTATGCCCCAAGACAATACCTTCATTAACCATAAAGTGGCACTTCTCCCAATTCAAGACAAGACTAGTTTCTTCACATCTCTGCAAAACTCGATCAAGGTTGCTTAAGCAATCATCAAAAGAAGTCACATACATGGAGAAATCATCCATGAAAACCTCAACAATCTTTTCACAAAAGTCAGAGAATATAGCAGTCATACATCTTTGAAAGGTAGCAGGTGCATTACATAAACCAAAAGGCATACGTCTGTAAGCAAAGGTACCGAAAGGGCAAGTAAAAGTGGTCTTTTCCTGATCCTCTTTTGACACAGGTATTTGAGAGAAACCAGAATAACCATCTAGAAAGCAAAAATGTGTATGTTTGAATAATCTTTCTAGCATTTGATCAATAAAAGGTATAGGGTAATGATCCTTTTAGTAGCTTTATTTAAATTGCGGAAGTCAATTACCATTCTATAACCTGTAACAATTCTTTGTGGGATCAATTCATCTTTATCATTAGGAACAACAGTGATACCTCCCTTCTTAGGGACACAATGGACAGGACTTACCCACTGACTATCAGCAACAGGATAAATTATACCTGCCTCCAGAAGCTTTAGTATTTCTTTTCTTACCACTTCTTTCATCTTAGGATTTAACCGCCGTTGGTGATCAACAACCGGTTTAGCGTCTTTCTCCAATTTTATTTTGTGCTGGCATAGAGTGGGACTAATGCCCTGAAGATCATCAAGAGTATATCCAATGGCAGCACGGTGCTTCTTCAGATTTTTCAATAACTTCTCTTCTTCCTGCTCTGAAAGGTTAGCACTAATAATAACAGGATATATCTTCTTTTCATCAAGATAAGCATATTTAAGAGTATCAGGTAATGGTTTAAGCTCAAACACGGGATCACCCTTGGGTGGAGGAGGATCCCCTAGAATTTCAACAGGCAAGTTGTGTTTCAAAATAGGTCCCTATTTAAAGAATACTTCATCTATTTCCCTTCTTTCATGCATAAACATATCATTTTCATGGTCTAGCAAATATTTTTCTAAAGGATCATTAGGAGGCACGGCAATACAAGCAAGACCAATAATTTCATCTTTACTAGGAAATTCTTTATCATGGGGTTATCTGCGAAATTTAGCAAAATTAAAATCTTGAGACATATCCCCTAAACCGACAGTAAAAATATCCTTTTCGCGGTCTATCTTAGCATTAACAGTATTCAGGAAGGGTCTACCAAATATAATGGGAAAAAAGTCATCTTGTGGGGAACCAAGAACAAGAAAATCAGTAGGATATTTGACTTTCCCACACAAGACTTCAACATCTCTAACAATCCCAATTGGTGAAATAGTATCTATATTGGCAAGCTTAATTGTAACATCAATATCTTCTATCTCAGCAAGTGCAATATCATGCATAATTTCTTCATATAAAAAATGAGGTATTGCATTCGCACTAGCACCCATATCACATAAGCCATGATAACAATGATCCCTATTTAAACAGAAATAACAGGCATGCCTACAACAGGTCTATGTTTATTTTTAGTATCGGGTCTAGCAATTCTAGCAGCTTCATTACAGAAATAAATAACATGCCCATCAATATTATCGACCAAGAGATCCTTAACCATAGCAATACTAGGTTCAACTTTACTTTGCTCCGGGGGTGTAGGTGTTCTCACATTACTCTTACGAACCACAGTTGAAGCTTTAGCATGATCCTTTATTCTAGCAGGGAAAGGTGGTTTCTCAATATAAGCGGTAGGAACAATAGGATCAACATTATAAGTGATAGTCTTTTCTTCAACTTTAATAGGTTCAACTACTTTTACTTCAATGGGAGGATGATATTTAAATCACTTCTCCTTAGGGAGATCAACATGAGTAGCAAATGATTCACAGAAAGAAGCTACTATCTCGGAATCAAATCCATATTTAGTGCTAAATTCACGAAAAACATCGGTATCCATAAAAAATTTAACACAATCAAACTTAGGTGTTATACCTGACTCCTTACCTTCGTCGAGTCCCCAATCTTTAGAGTTGCGTTTAATTCTTTCCAATAAATCCCATTTGAACTCAATAGTCTTCATCATAAAAGAATCAGTACAAGAAGTATCGAGCATGGAGCGATTATTGAGAGAAAGCCGAGCATAAAAAATTTGAATAATAATTTCTCTTGAGAGCTCATGATTGGGGCATGAATATAACATTGACTTAAGCCTCCCCCAAGCTTGAGCGATACTTCTCCTTCGCGAGGCCAAAAATTATATATATAATTACGATCACGATGAATCAGATGCATAGGATAAAACTTCTGATGAAATTCCAATTTCAGTCGGTTGTAGTTCCATGACCCAATATCATCACATAGCCTAAACCATGTCAATGACTTTCCCTTCAAAGATAAAGGGAAGACCTTCTTCTTGATAACATCCTCGGGCATACCTGCAAGCTTAAATAATCCACAAACTTCATCCACATAGATTAGGTGCATATCGGGATGTAATGTTCCATCTCTTGTAAAAGGATTATCTAGCAGTTTCTCAATCATACCCGAAGGAATTTCAAAGGAAACATTTTCAGTAGGTTCAGTAGGTTGAGGAGCAACTCTTTGCTCTACTGGTCAGGGTGAACATACCCCGAACAAGGCCCTCAAAGGATTATTTTCCATAGTAACAAGTGACAGTAGATTTTAGCACATTATATAAATTTTTCCTTACCAAATTCCACTTACCAAAGGCGCTTCACTCCCCGGCAACGGCGCTAGAAAAGAGTCTTGATGACCCACAAGTATAGGGGATCTATCGTAGTCCTTTCGATAAGTAAGAGTGTCAAACCCAATGAGGAGCAGAAGGAAATGATAAGCGGTTTTCAGCAAGGTATTCTCTGCAAGCACTGAAATTATCGGTAACAGATAGTTTTATGGTAAGGTAATTTGTAACGGGTAGCAAGTAACAAAACTAAACAAGGTGCAGCAAGGTGGCCCCATCCTTTTTGTAGCAAAGGACAAGCCTGGACAAACTCTTATATAAAGGAAAACGCTCCCGAGGACACATGGGAATTATCGTCAAGCTAGTTTTCATCACGCTCATATGATTCGCGTTCGTTACTTTGATAATTTGATATGTGGGTGGACCGGTGCTTGGGTACTGCCCTTCCTTGGACAAGCATCCCACTTATGATTAACCGCTCTCGCAAGCATCCGCAACTATGAAAGAAGAACTAGCGTAAACCTAACCACAGCATGAAACATATGGATCCAAATCAGCCCCTTACGAAGCAACGCATAAACTAGGGTTTAAGCTTCTGTCACTCTAGCAACCCACCATCTACTTATTACTTCCCAATGCCTTCCCCTAGGCCCAAACAATGGTGAAGTGTCATGAAGTCGACGTTCACATAACACCACTAGAGGAAAGACAACATACATCTCATCAAAATATCGAACGAATACCAAATTCACATGACTACTTATAGCAAGACTGCTCCCATGTCCTCAGGAACAAACGTAACTACTCACAAATCATATTCATGTTCATAATCAGAGGGGTATTAATATGCATAAAGTACCTGAACATATGATCTTCCACCGAATAAACCAACTAGCATCAACTACAAGGAGTAATCAACACTACTAGCAACCCACAGGTACCAATCTGAGGTTTTGAGACAAAGATCGGATACAAGAGATGAACTAGGGTTTGAGATTAGATGGTGCTGGTGAAGATGTTGATGGAGATTGACCCCCTCCCGATGAGAGTATCGATGGTGATGACGATGGTGATGATTCCCCCCTCCCGGAGGGATGTTTCCCCGGCAAGGTTCCGCCAAGGTTCCGCCTCGAGACGGCGGCCCTTTGTCCCGAAAGCTTCCTCTCGATTTTTTCCAGGTCAAAACCCTTCATATAGCAAAAGATGGGCACCGGACGCCTGCCAGGGGGCCCACGAGGCAGGGAGGCGCGCCCAGGGGGATAGGGCGCGCACCCCACCCTCGTGGACAGGGTGTGGCCCCCTCTGGTGCTTTCTTCGCCCAATATTTTTAATGTATTCCAAAACTAACTTTCGTGGAGTTTCAGGACTTTTGGAGTTGTGTAGAATAGGTCTCTAATATTTGCTCCTTTTCCAGCCCAGAATTCCAGCTGCCGGCATTCTCCCTCTTCATGTAAACCTTGTAAGATAAGAGAGAAAAGGCATAAGTATTGTTACATAATGTGTAATAACAGCCCATAATGCAACAAATATCGATATAAAAGCATGATGCAAAATGGACGTATCTGCTACCTCTTGAGCACTGTGTTGGTTTTCCCTTGAAGAGGGAAGGGTGATGCAGTAAAGTATAAGTATTTCCCTCAGTTTTTGAGAACCAAGGTATCAATCCAGTAGGAGGGCACGCTCAAGTCCCTCGCACCTACACAAACAAATAAAAACCTCGCAACCAACGCAATAAAGGGGTTGTCAATCCCTTCACGGTCACTTACGAAAGTGAGATCTGATAGATATGATAAGATAATATTTTTGGTATTTTTATAATAAAGATGCAAAGTAAAATAAAAGGCAATAAAAATAGCTAAGTGTTGATAGATTAATATGATGGAAAATAGACCCGGGGGCCATAGGTTTCACTAGTGGCTTCTCTCAAGAGCATAAGTATTACGGTGGGTGAACAAATTACTGTTGAGCAATTGATAGAATTGAGCATAGGTATGAGAATATCTAGGTATGATCATGTATATAGGCATCACGCCCGTGACAAGTAGACCGACTCCTGCCTGCATCTACTACTATTACTCCACACATTGACCGCTATCCAGCATGCATCTAGAGTATTAAGTTCAAAAGAGCAGAGTAATGCTTTAAGTAAGATGACATGATGTAGAGGGATAAACTCATGCAATATGATATAAACCCCATCTTGTTATCCTCGATGGCAACAATACAATACGTGCCTTGCTGCCCCTGCTGTCACTGGGAAAGGACACCGCAAGATTGAACCCAAAGCTAAGCACTTCTCCCATTGCAAGAAAGATCAATCTAGTAGTCCAAATCAAACTGATAATTCGAAGAGACTTGCAAAGATAACCAATCATACATAAAAGAATTCAGAGAAGATTCAAATATTGTTCATAGATAAACTTGATCATAAACCCACAATTCATCGGTCTCAACAAACACACCGCAAAAGAAGATTACATCGAATAGATCTCCATGAGAATCGTGGAGAACTTTGTATTGAGATCCAAAGAGAGAGAAGAAGCCATCTAGCTAATGACTGTGGACCCGAAGGTCTGAGGTAAACTACTCACACATCATCGGAGAGGCTATGTTGTTGATGTAGAAGCCCTCCATGATCAATGCCCCCTCCGGCAGGACGCCGGAAAAGGCCTCAAGATGGGATCTCACGAGTACAGAAGGTTGCGGCGGTGGAATTAGGTTTTCGTGGGTGCTTCTATTGGTTTGGGGGTATGTAGGTATATATAGGAGGAAGAAGTACGTCGGTGAAGCAACGTGGGCCCCACGAGGGTGGAGGGCGCGCCCGGGGGGTAGGCGCGCCCCCTGCCTCGTGCTCTCCTCGTTGATTTCTTGACGTAGTGTCCAAGTCCTCTGGATCACGTTTGTTCCGAAAATCACGTTCCCGAAGGTTTCATTCCGTTTGGACTCCGCTTGATATTCTTTTTCTGCGAAACTCTGAAATAGGCAAAAAACAGCAATTTGGTCTGGGCCTCCGGTTAATAGGTTAGTCCCAAAAATAATATAAAAGTGTATAACAAAGCCCATTAATCATCCAAAATAGAATATAATATAGCATGAAGCAATCAAAAATTATAGATACGTTGGAGACGTATCAAGCATCCCCAAGCTTAATTCCTGCTCGTCCTCGAGTAGGTAAATGAAAAAAACAGAATTTTTGATGCGGAATGCTACTTGGCATAATTTTTAATGTAACCCTCTTAATTGTGGTATGAATATTCAGATCCGAAAGATTCAAGATAAAAGTTCAATGTTGACATAAAAGCAGTAATAGTTCAAGCATACTAACTAAGCAATTATGTCTTATCAAAATAACATGGCCAAAGAAAGTTCATCCGTACAAAATCATATAGTTTAGTCATGCTCCATTTTCGTCACACAAGAATGCTCTCATCATGCACAACCCCGATGACAAGCCAAGCAATTGTTTCATACTCTAGTAATCTCAAACTTTTTCAACCTTTACGCAATACATGAGCGTGAGCCATGGATATAGCACTATGGGTGGAATAGAATATAATGATGGGGGTTATGTGGAGAATACAAAAAAGGAGAAAGTCTCACATCAACGCGGCTAATCAACGGGCTATGGAGATGCCCATCGATTGATGTTAATGCAAGGAGTATGGATTGCCATGCAACGGATGCACTAGAGCTGTAAATGCATAAGAGCTCAACAAAAGAAACTAAGTGGGTGTGCATCCAACTTACTTGCTCACGAAGACCTAGGGCATTTGTGGAAGCCCATTTTTGGAATATACAAGCCAAGTTCTATAATGAAAAATTCCCACTAGTATATGAAAGTGACAAAACAAGAGACTCTCTATCATGAAAATCATGGTGCTACTTTGAAGCACAAGTGTGGAAAAAGGATAGTAGCATTGTCCCTTCTTTTTTTGGGCCTCCTTTTTTTGGCCTTTCTTTTTTTCCTTTTTTATTGGGACAATGCTCTATGAATGATGATCATCACACTTCTATTTATTTACAACTCAATGATTACAACTCGATACTTGAACAAGGTATGACTCTATATGAATGCCTCCGGCGGTATACCGAGATAGGCAATGAGTCAAGAGTGACATGTATGAAAAATTATGAACGGTGGCTTTGCCACAAATACGATGTCAACTACATGATCATGCGAAGCAATATGACAATGATGAACCTGTCATGACAAACGGAACGGTGGAAAGTTGCATGGCAATATATCTCGGAATGGCTATGAAAATGCCATAATAGGTAGGTATGGTGGCTGTTTTGAGGAAGATATAAGGAGGTTTATATGTGACAGAGCATATCATATCACGGGGTTTGTATGCACCGGCGAAGTTTGCACCAACTCTCTATGTGAGAAAGGGCAATGCACGGTACCGAAGAGGCTAGCAATGATGGAAGGGTAAGAGTGCATATAATCCATGGACTCAACATTAGTCATAAAGAACTCACATACTTATTGCAAAAATCTACAAGTCATCAAAAACCAAGCACTATGAGCATGCTCCTAGGGGGATAGATTGGTAGGAAAAGAACATCGCTCGTCCCCGACCGCCACACATAAGGAAGACAATCAAAGAACACCTCATGTTTCAAATTTGTTACATAACGTTTACCATACGCGCATGCTACGGGACTTGCAAACTTCAACACAAGTATTTCTCAATTTCACAACTACTCAACTAGCACAACTTTAATATCACTACCTCCATATCTCAAAACAATCATCAAGCATCAAACTTCTCTTAGTATTCAGCACACTCATAAGAAAGTTTTTACTAGTCTTGAATACTTAGCATATTAGGATTAATTTTCCTATTTAAGAAAATTACCATGTTGTTTAAGACTCTCAAAATAATATAAGTGAAGCATGAGAGAATAATAGTTTCTATAAAACAAAACCACCGCCGTTCTCTAAAAGATATAAGTGAAGCACTAGAGCAAAAACTATGTAGCTCAAAAGATATAAGCGAAGCGCATAGAGTATTCTATGAATTCCAATCATGTGTGTCTCTCTCAACAGGTGTGTACAGCAAAGATGATTGTGTTAAACTAAAAAGCAAAGACTCAAATCATACAAGACGCTCCAAGCAAAGCACATATCATGTGGTGAATAAAAATATAGCTCCAAGTAAAGTTACCGATGGAAGTAGATGAAAGAGGGGATGCCTTCTGGGGCATCCCCAAGCTTTGGCTTTTTGGTGTCCTTAGATTATCTTGGGGTGCCATGGGCATCCCCAAGATTAGGCTCTTGCCACTCCTTGTTCCATAATCCATCAAATCTTTTACCCAAAACTTGAAAACTTCACAACACAAAACTTAACAGAAAATCTCGTGAGCTCCGTTAGCAAAAGAAAACAAAACACCACTTCAAGGTACTGTAATGAAATCATTATTTATTTATATTGGTGTTAAACCTACTGTATTCCAACTTCTCTATGGTTTATAAACTATTTTACTAGCCATAGATTCATCAAAATAAGCAAACAACGCACGAAAAACAGAATCTGTCAAAAACAGAACAGTCTCTAGAATCTGTAACTAACGCAAACTTATGGAACTCAAAAAATTCAGCCAAAATAGGAAGACCTAGACAATTTGTTTATTGATCAGAAGAAATTGGAATAAATATTTTATCACGTTCTGGTGATTTTTAACAATTTTTTTCGTGAACAGAAAGTTTCTGGAATTTTCAGCAAGATCAAATAACTATCGTCCAAGAAGATCCTATAGGTTTAACTTGGCACAAACACTAATTAAAAAATAAAAACAAATATAACCAGAGGCTATATCAAATATTTATTCCTAAACATAAGCAAAAAGAAAAAAAAGTAAAAATAAAATTGGGTTGCCTCCCAACAAGCGCTATTGTTTAACGCCCCTAGCTAGGCTTTGATAATTCTAACGATGCTCACATGAAAGATAAGAATTGAAGCGCAAAGAGAGCGTCATGAAACACATGACAAACATATCTAAGTCTAACATACTTCCTATGCATAGGCATCTTATAGGCAAACAAATTGTCATAGCAAGCAAAAACTAGCATATGCAAGGAAGCGGAAAGAAACAATAGCAATCTCAACATAACGAGAGGTAATTTATTATCATGAAAATTTCTATGACCATATTTTCCTCTCTCATAATAATTACATGTGGGATCATAAGCAAATTCAACAAAATAGCTATCACATAAAATATTTTCAACACGATCCACATGCATGCAAAGTTGACACTCTTCCAAAATAGTGGGATTATCATTAACTAAAGTCATGACCTCTCCAAACCCACTTTTAATATTATTGCAAACATTATTATAAATCTCATATTCATCATGGGGTTTAAATAAATTTTCAAGATCATAAGAAGAATCACCCCAATCATGATCATTGCAACAAGTGGTAGACATGGCAAAACTAGCATCCCCAAGCTTGGGGTTTTGCATATTATTAATTGACATTAAGAAAATTTATAGTAAAATTATTGCAATCATGCTTTTCATCGAAGGAACTACCAAGTATGGGTGCAATAGCAACGATCTCATGTTTAACGTAAGGAACTATAGCAAATTCATCTTCATAAATATTGGCATCATGGCCACAAGGATAGCAAGCATCATGTTCATCAAGGGATATTTCAATCAAATCATCGTAATCATAATTATCTATAGATTCGTGCATATCATTATTTTCTTTAGAAGCAACGGTCATTCTTTCAATAAATTCTTTGACAAAGACATTATGAGCATAGTTTTCATAGCAATATTCAAGTATGACAAAAATTTCAGATTCGTAAAGAGTAATATCATACTTTTCAATCAAAGAAGCAACTTCAAAAGAACCCTTAAAAGCAACAAATTCTTCAATTTGTTCAATATCATAGTAGCTATAAACACCCTTTGCATAAGCAGATAAGATTTCATTTTCATTAAACTCACATAGGTAGGGGAGGTGTTTTTTAGGGTTCTTAGAGCAACAAGTAATATCACAAATTTCACAAAGATTCCAAGCATAACACAGCAATTTGTTTATTTGATTCCATAAGAGTCTCCCTTTTTCAGACAAACGGTGACGCACAAAATGAGCATGCTCATCTAAAGATTTCCCATCAAATAGGCTAGTTGGGGTTTTAGCACGAGCGGATAAGGATCAAAGATGATCCAAGTAGAACACTTTAAGTGAATCCATATCAATAGATTTTTAGCAAGCAAAGATGCAAGCAAATAGAAGGCACGTGGAAACACAAACAGAAAGGCATACGGGAAGAAGGGGCGAATAAAATGGCAAGGGTGAAGTGGGGGAGAGGAAAACGAGAGGCAAATGGCAAATAATGTAATGCGGGAGATAAGAGTTTGTAATGGGTACTTGGTATGTTGACTTTTGCGTAGACTCCCCGGCAATGGCGCCAGAAATCCTTCTTGCTACCTTTTGAGCACTGCGTTGGTTTTCCCTTGAAGAGGAAAGGGTGATGCCGTAAAGTTGCGTAAGTATTTCCCTCAGTTTTTGAGAACCAAGGTATCAATCCAGTAGGAGGCCACGCTCAAGTCCCTCGCACCTACACAAACAAATAAAAACCTCGCAACCAACGCAATAAAGGGGTTGTCAATCCCTTCACGGTCACTTACGAAAGTGAGATCTGATAGATATGATAAGATAATATTTTTGGTATTTTTATAATAAAGATGAAAAGTAAAATAAAAGGCAATAAAAATAGCGAAGTGTTGAAAGATTAATATGATGGAAAATAGACCCGGGGGCCATAGGTTTCACTAGTGGCTTCTCTCAAGAGCATAAGTATTACGGTGGGTGAACAAATTACTGTTGAGCAATTGATAGAATTGAGCATAGTTATGAGAATATCTAGGTATGATCATGTATATAGGCATCACGTCCGTGACAAGTAGACCGACTCCTGCCTGCATCTACTACTATTACTCCACACATCGACCGCTATCCAACATGCATCTAGAGTATTAAGTTCAAAAGAATAGAGTAATGCTTTAAGTAAGATGACATGATGTAGAGGGATAAACTCATGCAATATGATATAAACCCCATCTTGTTATCCTCGATGGCAACAATACAATACGTGCCTTGCTGCCCCTGCTGTCACTGGGAAAGGACACCGCAAGATTGAACCCAAAGCTAAGCACTTCTCCCATTGCAAGAAAGATCAATCTAGTAGTCCAAATCAAACTGATAATTCGAAGAGACTTGCAAAGATAACCAATCATACATAAAAGAATTCAGAGAAGATTCAAATATTGTTCATAGATAAACTTGATCATAAACCCACAATTCATCGGTCTCAACAAACACACCGCAAAAGAAGATTACATCGAATAGATCTCCACGAGAATCGTGGAGAACTTTGTATTGAGATCCAAAGAGAGAGAAGAAGCCAACTAGCTAATAACTATGGACCCGAAGGTCTGAGGTAAACTACTCACACATCATCGGAGAGGCTATGTTGTTGATGTAGAAGGCCTCCGTGATCAATGCCCCCTCCGGCAGGACACCGGAAAAGGCCCCAAGATGGGATCTCACGAGTACAGAAGGTTGCGGCGGTGGAATTGGGTTTTCATGGATGCTTTTGTTGGTTTGGGGGTACGTAGGTATATATAGGAGGAAGAAGTACGTCGGTGGAGCAACGTGGGCCCCACGAGGGTAGGCGCCCCCCTGCCTCGTGCTCTCCTGGTTGATTTCTTGACGTAGGGTCCAAGTCCTCTGGATCATGTTTGTTCCGAAAATCACGTTCCCGAAGGTTTCATTCCGTTTGGACTCCGTTTGATATTCTTTTTCTGCGAAACTCTGAAATAGGCAAAAAAACAGCAATTTGCCTGGGCCTCCAGTTAATAGGTTAGTCCCAAAAATAAGATAAAAGTGTATAACAAAGCCCATTAATCATCCAAAATAGAATATAATATAGCATGAAGCAATCAAAAAATATAGATACGTTGGAGACGTATCAGTATCACGTCCCTCGAACTCTTGATCCGCAGAGGATCAAGGGAGAGTTCCGTCAACACGACGACGTGGTGACGGTGATGTGATCCGCGTAGGGCTTTGCCTAAGCACTACGACGCTATGACCAGAGGAGTAAACTGTGGAGGGGGCACCGCACACGGCTAAGAGAACAATTGATGTGCTATGGGGTGCCCCCATGCCCCCGTATATAAAGGAGGGGAGGAGGAGGCGGCCGGCCAAGAGGGGCGTGCCATGGCGGGGAGTCCTACTAGGAATCCACTCCTAGTAGGATTCGCCCCCCCCCCCCAATTTTTTCCTCTCTTCATCGGAGGGGAAAAGGAAGGAGTGGAAGAGGGAGAGGGAAAGAGGGAAAGGGGGCGCCGCCCCCTCCCCTAGTCCTATTCGGACTCCCATGAGGGGGGCCACCCCATGTGGGTTGTCCCCTCTCTCTCTCCCGTGGCCCATGAGGCACATGACTTCCCCGGGGGGGTTCCGGTAACCCCTCGGTACTCCGGTAAAATACCCGAACCTCTCGAAACCATTTCGATGTCCGAATACCACCTTCCAATATATCAATCTTTACCTCTCGACTATTTCGAGACTCCTCGTCATGTCTGTGATCTCATCCGGGACTCCAAACAAACTTCGGTCACCAAAACACATAACTTATAATACAAATCGTCATCGAACATTAAGCGTGCGGACCCTACGGGCTCGAGAACTATGTAGACATGACCGAGACACATATCTAGTCAATAACCAATAGCGGAACCTGGATGCTCATATTGGTTCCTACATATTCTACAAAGATCTTTATCGGTCAAACCGCAATAACAACATACGTTATTCCCTTTGTCATCGGTATGTTACTTGCCCGAGATTCGATCGTCGGTATCATCATACCTAGTTAAATCTCGTTACTGGCAAGTCTCTTTACTCATTCCGTAATGCATCATCCCACAACTAACTCATTAGTCACATTGCTGGCAAGGCTTATAGTGATGTGCATTACCGAGAGGGCCCAGAGATACCTCTCCGATACTCGGAGTGACAAATCCTAACCTTGATCTATGCCAACCCAACAAACACCTTCGGAGACACCTGTAGAGCATCTTTATAATCACCCAGTTACGTTGTGACGTTTGATAGCACACAAGGTGTTCCTCCAGTATTCGGGAGTTGCATAATCTCATAGTCAGAGGAATATGTATAAGTTATGAAGAAAGAAATAGCAATAAAACTTAACGATCATTATGCTAAGCTAACGGATGGGTCTTGTCCATCACATCATCCTCTAATGATGTGATCCCGTTCATCAAATGATAACACATGTCTATGGTCAGGAAACTTAACCATCTTTGATTAACGAGCTAGTCAAGTAGAGGCATACAAGGGACACTCTGTTTTGTCTATGTATTCACACATGTGCTAAGTTTCCGGTTATACAATTCTAGCATGAATAATAAACATTTATCATGATATAAGGAAATATAAATAACAACTTTATTATTGCCTCTAGGGCATATTTCCTTCAGTCTCCCACTTGCACTAGAGTCAATAATATAGATTACATTGTAACGATTCTAACACCCATGGAGTCTTGGTGCTGATCATGTTTTGCTCGTGGAAGAGGCTTAGTCAATGGGTCTGCAATATTCAGATTCATATGTATTTTGCAAATCTCTATGTCTCCCTCCTTGACTTGATCGCGGATCAAGTTGAAGCGTCTCTTGATGTGTTTGGTTCTCTTGTGAAATCTGGATTCCTTCGCTAAGGCAATTGCTCCAGTATTGTCACAAAAGATTTTCATTGGATCCGATGCACTAGGTATTACACCTAGATCGGATATGAACTCCTTCATCCAGACTCCTTCATTTGCTGCTTCCGAAGCAGCTATGTACTTCGCTTCACACGTAGATCCCGCCACGATGCTCTGCTTGGAACTGCACTAACTTACAGCTCCACCATTCAATACAAATACGTATTTGGTTTGTGACTTAGAGTCATCCGGATCAGTGTCAAAGCTTGCATCGACGTAACCATTTACGACAAGCTCTTTGTCACCTCCATAAAGAGAAACATATCCTTAGTCCTTTTCAGGTATTTCAGGATGTTCGTGACCGCTGTCCAGTGATCCACTCCTGGATTACTTTGGTACCTCCCTGCTAAACTTATAGCAAGGCACACATCAGGTCTGGTACACAGCATTGCATACATGATAGAGCCTATGGCTGAAGCATAGGGAACACTTTTCATTTTCTCTCTATCTTCTGCAGTGGTCGGGCATTGAGTCTGACTCAACTTCACACCTTGTAACACAGGCAAGAACCCTTTCTTTGACTAATCCATTTTGAACTTCTTCAAAACTTTATCAAGGTATGTGCTTTGTGGAAGTCCAATTAAGCGTCTTGATCTATCTCTATAGATCTTGATGCCCAATATGTAAGCAGCTTCACCGAGGTCTTTCATTGAAAAATTCTTATTCAAGTATCCTTTTATGCTATCCAGAAATTATGTATTATTTC
This sequence comes from Aegilops tauschii subsp. strangulata, assembly GCF_002575655.3. Classification (NCBI taxonomy): domain Eukaryota; kingdom Viridiplantae; phylum Streptophyta; class Magnoliopsida; order Poales; family Poaceae; genus Aegilops; species Aegilops tauschii. The sequence goes on along the minus strand of NC_053039.3, from coordinate 384,164,158 downwards.
CAATCAACAATATGTCATCCACATATAATATTAGAAATGCTACAGAGCTCCCACTCACTTTCTTGTAAATACAGGCTTCTCTAGAAGTCTATATAAAACCATATGCTTTGATCACACTATCAAAGCGTATATTCCAACTCTGAGATGCTTGCACCAGTCCATAAATGGATCGCTGGAGCTTGCAGACTTTGTTAGCACCTTTAGGATCGACAAAACCTTCTGGTTGCATCATATACAACTCTTCTTTAAGAAATCCATTAAGGAAGACAGTTTTGACATCCATTTGCAAAATTTCATAATCATAAAATGCGGCAATTGCTAACATGATTCGAACAGACTTAAGCATCACTACGGGTGAGAAGGTCTCATCGTAGTCAACTCCTTGAACTTGTCGAAAACCTTTCACAACAAGTCGAGCTTTGTAGACAGTAACATTACCGTTAGTGTCAGTCTTCTTCTTGAAGATCCATTTGTTCTCTATGGCTTGCCGATCATCGGGCAAGTCAACCAAAGTCCATACTTTGTTCTCATACATGGATCCCATCTCAGATTTCATGGCCTCAAGCCATTTCGCAGAATCTGGGCTCATCATCGCTTCCTCATAGTTCGTAGGTTCGTCATGGTCTAGTAACATGACTTCCAGAACAGGATTACCGTACCACTCTGGTGCGGACCGTAATCTGGTTGACCTACGGGGTTCGGTAGTAACTTGATCTTAAGTTTCATGATCATCATCATAACTTTCTCACTAGTTGGTGTAGGCGTCACTGGAACTGATTTCTGTGATGAACCATTTTCCAATTCAAGAGAAGGTACAACTACCTCATCAAGTTCTACTTTCCTCCCACTCACTTCTTTCGAGAGAAACTCCTTCTCTAGAAAGGATCCATTCTTAGCAACAAATACTTTGCCTTCGGATCTGTGATAGAAGGTGTACCCAACAACTTCCTTTTGTTATCCTATGAAGACGCATTTCTCTGATTTGGGTTCGAGCTTATCTGGTTGAAGCTCCTTCACATAAGCATCACAGCCCCAAACTTTAAGAAACGACAGCTTAGGTTTCTTGCCGAACCACATTTCATATGGTGTTGTCTCAACGGATTTAGATGGTGCCCTATTTAATGTGAATGCAGCCGTCTCTAAAGCATAACCCCAAAACGATAGTGGTAAATCGGTAAGAGACATCATAGATCGCACCATATCTAACAAAGTACGGTTATGACGTTCGTGTTGGGGAACAGAGCATGCAATTTCCAAAAAAATACCTACGCTCACGCAAGATCTATCTAGGAGATGCATAGCAACGAGAGGGGGAGAGTGTGTCCATGTACCCTCCTAGACCGAAAGCGGAAGCGTTAGGTTAACGTGGTTGATGTAGTCGAACATCTTCACGATCCAACCGATCTAGTATCGAACGTACGACACCTCCGAGTTCAGCACACGTTCAGCTCGATGACGTCCCTCAAACTCTTGATCCAGCAGAGGGTCGAGGGAGTGTTCCGTCAGCACGACGACGTGGTGATGGTGATGGTGATGTGATCCGCGCAGGGCTTCGCCTAAGCACTATGACGCTATGACTGGAGGAGTAAACTGTGGAGGGGGGCACCGCACACGGCTAAGAGAATAATATATGTGCTATGGGGTGCCCCCCTGCCCCCGTATATAAAGGAGGGGAGGAGGAGGCCGGCCACCAAGGGGGCGCGCCATGGGGGGGTCCTACTAGGACTCCACTCCTAGTAGGATTCACCCCCCCCCCTTTTCCTTTCTCATCGGAGGGGAAAAGGAAGGAGAGGGAGAGGGAGAGGGAAGGGGGGCCGCGCCCCTCCTCCTTGTCCTATTCGGACTCCCTTGGCGGGGGCGCGCGCCACCCCTTGCGGGCGCCCCTCTCTCTCCACTAAAGCCCATGTAGGTGTTGGGGAACGCAGTATTTCAAAAAATTTACCTACGATCACGCAAGATCTATCTATGTGATGCATAGCAACGAGCGGGAGAGTGTGTCCACGTACCCTCGTAGACCGAAAGTGGAAGCGTTAAGTAACGCGTCTGATGTAGTCGAACGTCTTCGTGATCCAACTGATCAAGTACCGAACGCACGGCACCTCCGTGATCTGCACACGTTCAGTTCGGTGACGTCCAACGAACTCTAGATCTAGCTGAGGCCGAGGGAGAGTTTTGTCAGCACGACGGCCTGATGACGGTGTTGATGAAGTTACCGACGCAGGGCTTCGCCTAAGCACTACAACGATATGACCGAGGTGGAAATCTGTGGAGGGGGCACCGCACACGGTTAAGATCAACTTTGATGTGTTCTAGGGAGCCCCCCTCCCCACGTATATAAAGGAGGGAGGGGGAATCTGGCCGGCCCTCATAGGCGCGCCAAGGGGGGAGGAATCCTCCTCCTAGTAGGAGTAAGACTCTCCCCTTTCCTAGTCCTACTAGGAGAAGAAGGAATGAGGGGGAAAGAGAAGGAAGGAGGGGGCGCCGCCGCTCCCCCTAGTCCAATTCGGACTAGGCCCATGGGGGCGCGCGGCCAGCCCTTGTCAGCCCCTCTCTCTCTCCACTAGGCCCAATAAGGCCCATTACTTCTCGGGTGGTTCCGATAACCCTTCCAGCACTCCGATATTTATCCGGTGACCCCCGGAACTCATCCGATGTCCGAATAACATCGTCCAATATATCATTCTTGTTGTCTCGACCATTTGGAGACTCCTCGTCATGTCCGTGGTCACATCCGGGACTCCGAACTACCTTCGGTACATCAAAACACATAAACTCATAATACCAATCGTCATCGAACGTTAAGCCTGCGGACCCTACGGGTTCGAGAACTATGTAGACATGACCGAGACTCATCTCCGGTCAATAACGAATAGCGGAACCTGGATGCTCATATTGGCTCCGACATATTCTACGAAGTTCTTTATCGGTCAAACCGCACAACAACATACGTTGTTCCCTTTGTCATCGGTATGTTACTTGACCGAGATTCGATCGTCGGTATCTCAATACCTAGTTCAATCTTGTTACCGGCAAGTCTCTTTACTCGTTCTGTAATGCATCATCCCATAACTAACTCATTAGTCACATTGCTTGCAAGGCTTATAGTGATGTGCATTACCGAGAGGGCCCAGAGATACCTCTCTGACAATCGGAGTGACGAATCCTAATCTCGATCTATGCCAACTCAACAAACACCATCGAAGACACCTGTAGAGCATCTTTATAATCACCCAGTTACGTTGTGACGTTTGATAGCACACAAGTTGTTCCTCCGGTATTCGGGAGTTGCATAATCTCATAGTCAGAGGAAGATGTATAAGTCATGAAGAAAGCAATAGCAATAAAACTCAACGATCATAATGCTAAGCTAACGGATGGGTCTTGTCCATCACATCATTCTTTAATGATGTGATCCCGTTCATCAAATGACAACACATGTCTATGGTCAGGAAACATAACCATCTTTGATTAACGAGCTAGTCAAGTAGAGGCATACTAGGGACACTCTATTTTGTCTATGTATTCACACATGTACTAAGTTTCCGGTTAATACAATTCTAGCATGAACAATAAACATTTATCATGATATAAGGAAATATAAGTAACAGCTTTATTATTTCCTCCAGGGCATATTTCCTTCAGTCTCCCACTTGCACTAGAGTAAATAATCTAGTTCACATCGCCATGTGATTTAACACCAATACTTCACATCACAATGTGATTAACACCCATAGTTTACATCGCCATGTGACCAACACTCAAAGGGTTTACTAGAGTCAATAATCTAGTTCACATTGCTATGTGATTAACACCCAAGAGCACTAAGGTGTGATCATGTTTTGCTTGTGATATAAATTTAGTCAACGGATCTGCCACATTTAGAGCCGTATGTATTTCGCAAATTTCTATGTTAACAATGCTCTGCATGAAGCTACTCTAGCTAATTGCTCCCACTTTCAACATGTATCTAGATCGAGACTCAGAGTCATCCAGATCGGTGTCAAAGCTTGCATCGACGTAGCTCTTTGCGACGAACTCTTTATCACCTCCATAACTGAGAAACATATCCTTATTCCACTAAGGATAATTTTGACCGATGTCCAGTGATCCACTCCTGGATCACTATTGTACCCTCTTGCCAAACTTATGGCGAGGTACACAATAGGTCTGGTACACATCATAGCATACTTTATAGAACCTATGACTGAGGCATAGGGAATGACTTTCATTCTCTTTCTATTTTCTGTCGTGGTCGTGTTTTGAGTCTTACTCAACTTCACACCTTGCAACACAGGCAAGAACTCGTTCTTTGACTGTTCCATTTTGAAATACTTCAAAATCATTGAAAAATCTTATCAAGCGTCTTGATCTATCTCTATAGATCTTGGTGCTCAATCTGTAAGTAGCTTCACCGAGGTCTTTCTTTGAAAAACTGCTTTTAAACACTCCTTTATGCTTTCTAGAAAATTCTACATAATTTCCGATCAACAATATGTCATTCACATATACTTATCAGAAAGGTTGTAGTGCTCCCACTCACTTTCTTGTAAATACAGGCTTCACCACAAGTCTGTATAAAACCATATGCTTTGATCACACTATCAAAGCGTATATTCCAACTCCGAGAGGCTTGCACCAGTCCATAAATGGATCGCTCGAGCTTGCACACTTTGTTAGCACCTTTAGGATCGACAAAAAACCTTCTGGTTGCATCATATACAACTCTTCTTTGAGATATTCATTAAGGAATGCAGTTTTGATATCCATTTGCCAAATTTCATATAATGCGGCAATTGCTAACATGATTCGGACAGAATCTAAGCATCGATACGAGTGAGAAAATCTCATCGTAGTCAACACTTTGAACTTGTCGAAAACCTTTTTGCGAAAATTCATGCTTTGTAGATAGTAACACTACTATCAGCGTCCGTCTTCCTCTTGAAGATCCATTTATTCTCAATGGCTCACCGATCATCGAGCAAGTCAATCAAAGTCCATACTTTGTTCTCATACATGGATCCCATCTCAGATTTCATGGCCTCAAACCATTTCGCGGAATCTGGGCTCATCATCGCTTCCTCATATTTCGTAGGTTTGTCATGGTCTAGTAAAATGATTGCCAGAATAGGATTACCGTACCACTCTGGTGTAGAACATATTCTTTTTGACCTACGAGGTTCGGTAGTAACTTGATCTGAAGTTTCATGATCATCATCATTAACTTCCTCACTAATTGGTGTACGCATCACTGGAACTGATTTTTGTGATGAACTACTTTCCAATTTGGGAGAAGGTACAATTACCTCATCAAGTTTTACTTTCCTCCCACTCACTTCTTTCGAGAAAAACTCCTTCTCTGGAAAGGATCCATTCTTAGCAACGAATATCTTGCCTTCGGATCTGTGATAGAGGGTGTACCCAACAGTTTCCTTTGGGTATCCTATGAAGACGCATTTCTCCGATTTGGGTTCGAGCATATCAGGTGGAAGCTTTTTCACATAAGCATTACATCCACAAACTTTAAGAAACGACAGCTTAGGTTTCTTGCCAAACCACAGTTCATATGGTGTCGTCTCAACGGATTTAGATGATGCCCTATTTAACGTGAATACAGTTGTCTCTAATGCATAACCCAAAACGATAATGGTAAGTCGGTAAGAGACATCATAGATCGCACCATATCCAATAAAGTACGGTTATGACGTACGGACACACCATTACGCTATGGTGTTCCAAGTGGCGTGAGTTGCGAAACTATTCTACATTGTTTCAAATGAAGACCAAACTCGTAACTCAAGTATTCGTCTCCGCGATCAGATCGTAGAAACTTCATTTTCTTGTTACGATGATTTTCCACTTCACTCTGAAATTCTTTGAACTTTTCAAATGTTTCAGACTTATGTTCCATCAAGAAGATATACCCATATCTGCTCAAATCATCTCTGGAGGTCAGAAAATAACGATACCCGCCGCGAGCCTCAACATTCATCGGACCGCATACATCAGTATGTATTATTTCCAACAAATCTGTTGCTCGCTCCATTGTTCCGGAGAACGGAGTTTTAGTCATCTTGCCCATGAGGCATGGTTCACAAGTACCAAGTGATTCATAATCAAGTGATTCCAAAAGTCCATCAGTATGGAGTTTCTTCATGCGCTTTACACCAATATGACCTAAACGGCAGTGCCACAAATAAGTTGCACTATCATTATTGAACTTATATCTTTTGGCTTCAATACTATGAACATGTGTATCACTACTATCGAGATTTAGTAAAAATAGACCACTCATCAAGGGTGCATGACCATAAAAGATATTACTAATATAAATAGAACAACCATTATTCTCTGATTTAAATGAATAACCCCTCGCATCAAACAAGATCCAGATATAATGTTCATGCTCAACGCTGGCTGTAGCGATCCGACCTCAGACGGTCAAATCTCTGTGTATATGTGTCATCCCTGGATCGGTAATGCTGACGCACACAGTACTCGAGGATTTATAACAGAGTTCAATCACACACTTATTACATCAAATGTCTCAAAAGAGAACTTATTACAATAATATGGCTGAAGGCCATCTAAATAAGATAACAGCGGAAGCTTCAAAGGTAAATGAGTCCATCAACTCCAATGGCATAGCTGAGTGCACGACAACGACCTAGCGCACCTTACTCTTCGGCTGAAAACTCTGCAACATAATACGTTGCAGCCTGATACGTCTCCAATGTATCTATAATTTTTGATTGCTTCATGCTATATTATACTCTGTTTTGGATGATTAATGGGCTTTGTTATACACTTTTATATTATTTTTGGGACTAACCTATTAACCGGAGGCCCAGCCCAAATTGTTGTTTTATGCCTATTTTAGAGTTTCGCAGAAAAAGAATATCAAACGGAGTCCAAACGAAATGAAACCTTCTGGAACATGATTTTCGGAACAAACGTGATCCAGAGGACTCGGACCCTACATCAAGAAATCAACCAGGAGAGCACGAGGCAGGGGGCGCGCCCTCCACCCTCGTGGGGCCCACGTTGCTCCACCGACGTACTTATTCCTAGTATATATACCTACGTACCCCCAAACCAACAGAAGCATCCACGAAAACCTAATTCCACCGCCGCAACCTTCTATACCCGTGAGATCCCATCTTGGGGCCATTTCCGGCGTCCTACCGGAGGGGGCATTGATCATGGAGGGCTTCTACATCAATACCATAGCCTCTCCAATGATGTGTGAGTAGTTTACCTCAGACCTTCGCGTCCATAGTTATTAGCTAGATGGCTTCTTCTCTCTCTTTGGATCTCAATACAAAGTTCTCCACGATTCTCGTGGAGATCTATTTGATGTAATCTTCTTTTGCGGTGTGTTTGTTGAGACCGATGAATTGTGGGTTTATGATCAAGTTTACCTATGAACAATGTTTGAATCTTCTCTGAATTCTTTTATGTATGATTGGTTACCTTTGCAAGTCTCTTTGAATTATCAGTTTGGTTTGGCCTACTAAATTGATCTTTCTTGCAATGGGAGAAGTGCTTAGCTTTGGGTTCAATCTTGCGGTGTCCTTTCCCAGTGACAGCAGGGGCAGCAAGGCACGTATTGTATTGCTGCCATCGAGGATAACAAGATGGGGTTTATATCATATTGCATGAGTTTATCCCTCTACATCATGTCATCTTACTTAAAGCATTATTCTGTTCTTTTGGACTTAATACTCTAGATGCATGCTGGATAGCGGTCGCTGTGTGGAGTAATAGTAGTAGATGCAGGCAAGAGTCGGTCTACTTGTCACAGACGTGATGCCTATATACATGATCATACCTAGATATTCTCATAACTATGCTCAATTCTATCAATTGCTCAACAGTAATTTGTTCACCCACTGTAATACTTATGCTCTTGAGAGAAGCCACTAGTGAAACCTATGGCCCCCGAGTCTATTTTCCATCATATTAATCTTCCAACACTTAGCTATTTTTATTGCCTTTTATTTTACTTTGCATCTTTATTATAAAAATACCAAAAATATTATCTTATCATATCTATCAGATCTCACTTTCGTAAGTGTCCGTGAAGGGATTGACAACCCCTTTATTGCGTTGGTTGCGAGGTTTTTATTTGTTTGTGTAGGTGCGAGGGACTTGAGCGTGTCCTCCTACTGGATTGATACCTTGGTTCTCAAAAACTGAGGGAAATACTTACACTACTTTACTGCATCACCCTTTCCTCTTCAAGGGAAAACCAATGCAGTGCTCAAGAGGTAGCACAGCCTGTGTAGGTCAGCACATGGAATATGCTGGCAAAATAACACTATAGAGCAATGAACAAGTAACAGTTATAACTATATGCATATTTGGCTGGTGGAGGCTCTATGTTTATCATTTGCAGAAAGCTAGTTTTTCCCTACAACAAAGGAATATATTTTATTTAACTACAATGTTGGTTCATAAACATTGAGAATGGTAACCCCATCTCAATCCCAAAATAATAGTTCATAACCCAACAAATTAATTAAAGTAAAGTGATGAGATCAACATAATAATTCAAGCACCAGATACTCAAGATGTCCATAACCGGGGACACGGCTAACCATGATTAGTTTGTACACTCTGCAGAGGTTTGTGCACTTTTCCCCACAAGACTCGATCTCCTCCGTTTGATCTCTTGCACTGCATGATGTTTGAGAAATGAATGACCGAGACACAGTCTTTCCGAAGAGGTCCCCTTAACCGATAGATAGGCCGGTACACCTACAATTCCCCTACATCTGCTAGCCCATCATGGAAAGGATTCCCACAACTTACTCAACTATGCCAGAGCCCATAATGGCTTGTGGCTGCACACGGAAGTTTCTAGCATGAATAATCTTATGATCGCTTTGAGCCTGGGTGGCAAACCATAGGAAAAATCACACGGATACCCCGGGATTCTCCTTGGACAACACTGGATTCCCCAGGTGCCCACAAACCAATCCACCCAGATGTGTATTAATGTTGCCACCTTAAATAAAACCTTAGTAGAAAATAATCTCTCACATCTGTCATAAATACTCTCAAACCAATCCACGTCTACGAGCGTAGCATAGCGGTACAAGCATAACGTAGAAGTAACTACCAGGGTTTGTAATAAAGACAATAGGTTCTACCTCAACAACTACTTCACGATGCCCACATGTTATCAAGTCCTAACCATGCAGTGTTTGAGGGTTGAAACTAATGCATAAAAACTGGGTAATAAAGGGGTATGATCAAAGTGTTACTTGCCTTGCTGACGATCTGAAAACCCTAGTGACACGTAGTAGCACGCTTCGCACTCCGGAAACTCGGTCGTAAACAAACAATAGCATACATAAGCACTCAAGCATAATATGCAACGGTAAAACTCAAATGAAAAGATCCAAACGAAAGTTCAACTGAAGATCTTCGATTTGCAAAAAGAATCAATCGAATCGGAGCTACGAAACTCAAACTACGATCAAAAGAAGTTGAATTCAAAACTGCTTGAAAACAAATTTTAAATTGTCAAAATTATGTTCAAGTTGATTATCTGGAAAGAGGGGAACAACACGAATATTTTGGCGTTGGTTTCACTGGATTTGGATAAATGAGCAACAAGTTGCGAGGGTTTGAAAATTAGGGACTAATCTGTAATAAAAGTAATCGTGGATAGGTCCCTAGCCGAAAATAAAAAAAGAAAAAGAAAAACCTAACGAACGAACGTTCGCTATCAGGAACTATCGAACGAAAATCGTTCGCTGCCTCGGATTAACGGACGAACATCCGCAAATTAGATCCGATCAGAAAAACCGAAAAGAAAACCCTAACCCTAAAAACAAACCGGAAGAAAAATCAAGGGAAAACCGGATCGGTTTTTATCGGTTAACCGGGGAAAAAAACACCGGCTGCGACAACGGCGGGATCCGGCGTGGCTCCGGCGGCTTGCGGCGGCGGGGCTGGGCTCCGGCGACGGCGGCGAGCGGCGGCTTGCGGTGGCGGCGCGGCTCGGCGGCGAGGAGGTGGCGGCTGCGGGCGGCGGGGTGGGGTGAGGAGGAGGGGCAGCGGCGGCTCGCCTTTTAAAGGCCCGAGGGGGTGGTGGCTTGGGCGAGCGGGCAGCGGGGGCGGCTCGGGAGGCGTGTCCGCCTCGGACACGGCCGGCGGCGGTGGTGGGCGCGCTCCCGCGCGGGAGGAAGGCGGCGGGGCGAGGTGGGCTGCGGCCCGGCTCGGCTGGGCCTTCGGCCTAGTCAGGCGACGAACTTTTTTTTAAAAAAAATCGCCCGAAAGAAAAATCCTAATAAAATATAAAAAATTCTAAAAATACGAGAAACAATTTTTACCGTCTAAACCTAATATTTAGAACAAAGTGAACATTTTTCTGGCCTAAAAATCCATATTTTTCTAATTCAAATAAAATAGCAAATAAAGTATTAATTTGATTTAAAATTTCTTCTCCAATATTCCTCTCTTTTGAAGAAGTCATTTTATTTTCTCTATTTTATTTTGATTATTGGAAATATTTGGAGAGAAAAATATTAAAACCAAATTGATCCACTTTTCAAATTTGAAAATAAATTCAATAGGAAAAATTTGTGAAACCTCCAACTCTCTCCTTGGGTCCTTGAGTTGCTTAAGATTTCTAGGATCTCAACCAAAATGCAAATAAAAATATGATATGCATATGATGACCCTAGTATAACATCCAAATTGAGAATTGGGATGTTACAAACCTACCCCCCCCTTAAGATGAATCTCACCCTCGAGATTCGGGTTGGCTAGAAAATAGGTGTGGGTGGTCTTTCTGTAGGTCTTCTTCTCGTTCCCAGGCGGCTTCTTCCTCGGTATGGTGGCTCCACTGAACTTTACAAAACTTGATAACCTTCTTGCGTGTAACCCGGCTGGCAAACTCGAGAATCTTGACAGGTTTCTCCTCGTAGGTTAGGTCACTCTCCAACTGAATTGCTTCCAGGGGCACTGTATCTCTTAGAGGAATATCGGCCATCTCAGCATGGCACTTCTTCAACTGGGAAACGCAAAACGCATCATGAACTCCTGACAATCCTTCGGGTAACTCCCACTTGTAGGCCACTTCTCCCATACGTTCCAAAACTCGATATGGTCCTACAAATCTCGAGGCTAACTTTCCCTTAACTCCAAATCGTTTAACTCCTCGCAGTGGTGACACATGAAGATATGCTCTGTCTCCAATTTCATAGACTACCTCCTTGCGTTTTGTATCGGCATAACTCTTCTGTCTGGACTGAGCTACCTTCAATCTATCACGAATTACCTTTTCTTCAGACTCTTTGATCAAATCTGGTCCAAACAACTGACGGTCTCCAACTTCATCCCACATTAACGGTGTCCTGCACCTTCTTCCATACAGAGCTTCGAAAGGGGCCATCTTCAAACTAGCCTGATAACTGTTGTTGTATGAGAACTCTGCGTAAGGCAAATTATCATCCCAACTAGATCCATAATCTAGCGCACAAGCTCTCAACATGTGCTCCCGAATCTGATTGACTCTCTCGGTTTATCCATCTGTCTGTGGATGAAAGGCAGTACTGAACTCTAGCCTAGTACCCAAAGTATGGTGCAGCTGATTCCAAAACTTCAAGGTTAACTGTGTCCCTCTATCTGATACGATGGTCCTCGAAACTCCATGCAGACATACGATCCTGGTCATATATATCTTGGCCAACTTCGCGCTCGTGTAAGTGGTTTTCACTAGGATAAAGTGGGCCACTTTGGTCAAGCGATCAACTACTACCCAGATAGAATCATATCTCGATCGGGTCCTGGGTAATCCGGTGATGAAATCCATGCCAAGTTTATCCCACTTCCATTCTGGTATCGGCATAGGCTGAAGTAATCCTGCTGGCTTCTGATGTTCTGCCTTCACTCTCTGACATACATCACATACTACTACGACTCGGCAATATCCTTCATCATACTTGTCCACCAGAAACATTCCTTCAAATCCAAATACATCTTGGTGTTTCCGGGGTGAATCGAGTATGGCAAGTCATGAGCTTCCTGTAGTATTAACTTCCTGATCTCCGCATTATTGGGCACATATACACGATCCTCAAACCATAAAGTCTCATGCTCATCCTCACGAAAACCCTTGGCTTTTCCTTTGCTCATCCTCTCCTTTATCTCTGCAATTTCCTTGTCATCCTTCTGAGCTTCTCGAATCTTTCCCAATAACATAGACTGAACCTCCATTGCTGCAACAAATCCTCTTGGAACTATCTCCAAATGAAGTTCCTTGAGATCGCCGGCTAACTCCTGCGGTAATCCTCCGCTTACGAGGGTATTGACCTAACTTTTGCGGCTCAAAGCGTCTGCTACGACATTGGCCTTTCCTGGATGATACTGCAGCTTCATATCATAATCCTTTATTAATTCCAACCATCTCCTCTGCCTGAGATTCAACTCCTTCTGTGTGAAAATGTACTTCAAACTCTTATGATCCGTGTACACATCACAACAGTTTCCAATAAGGAAATGTCTCTAGGTCTTGAGCGCATGCACTACGGCTGCTAACTCCAAACCATGCGTGGCATAATTGCGGTCAGAGCTGACGTGAAGCATATGAAACAACTCTTCCGTCCTGCATAAGTACACCTCCAAGTCCTAAGCAAGAAGCATCGCAATACACTTGGAAATCCTTGCGTATATCCGGAAGAATCAGCACTGGGGCTGTAACTAAACGTTTCTTCAACTCCTGAAAACTGGCTTCACAATCTTCAGTCCATTTGAACTTGGTGTCCTTCTTCAACAACTCTGTCATGGGTTTCGCAATCTTAGAAAAATTCTCAACGAACCTCCTATAATATCCTGCGAGTCCCAGAAAACTGCGGATCTCTCCAACTGAGGTGGGTGCCAACCACTCAGTGATAGACTAGACCTTGGTAGGGTCTACTGCTATACCTTCTCCTGATATAACATGTTCAATAAATCCAACTTCCTTCAACCAAAACTCACATTTGCTAAACTTGGCGTATAACTGATGTTCTCTAAGCTTCTCGAGAACTAATCGCATATGTTCCTTGTGTTCCTCTTCATTCTTCGAGTACACCAAAATATCATCAATGAACACCACAACAAATTTATCCAAAAACTCCATGAACACCTTATTCATCATACTCATAAAATAGGCAGGAGCATTAGTTAATCCAAAAGACATGACCGTGTACTCATATAGCCCATACCTTGTGGTAAAAGCCGTCTTAGGTATATCCTGTCCCCGGATCTTCAGCTGGTGGTATCCTGATCTAAGATCGATCTTGGAGAATACTTTGGCTCCCTGCAGCTGGTCAAACAAATCATTGATCATCGGTAGTGGGTATTTGTTCTTGATCGTCACTTCATTCAATGCCCGATAATCAACAACCATTCTCAAGCATCCATCCTTCTTATCAACTAAGAGCACTGGGGCACCCCATGGTGATGAACTTGGTCGGATATATCCTTTCTCCAGTAACTCCGTAATTTGCTTCTTTATTTCCTCCAGATCATCTGCGGGCATCCGATATGGTCTCTTCGATATTGGTCCGGTGCCTGGCAACAGTTCTATTAAAAACTCTATGTCTCGATCTGGTGACATGCCTGGTAATTCCTCTGGAAATACATTCAGGTAATCCTTCACAACAGGCACTTCTTCCTGAACAACTCCCGAGAGTTAATTTACTTGAGTCCTCCTTGGTGCATACCGGGATACATACTTGATCCGTTTACCCTCTCGGGTGGTGAGTAGAATTGACCTACTAGCATAATCAATATTTCCTCCATACATGGATAGCCAATCCATGCCTAATATCACATCCAATCCTTGTGACTCCAAGATTATTAGGTCTGATGGGAAAACATGCCTACCTATGGTTAATGGTGTCTGAAAACATCCTCTGCTTGCCATATACTCTGCTCCTGGCGAGCTTACTAACATATGTGTCTTAAGGGCTTTGGTGGGCAACTTATACTTATCCACAAATCCCCTTGATATGTATGAATGCGATGCACCAGTATCAAAAAGAACAGTAGCAGAAAATGACTTAATCAAAAACTTACCTATAACTGCATCTGGCTATTCTTCAACCTCCTCCACGTTAATGTGGTTCACTTGTCCTCTGGTGAAAGGGTTGGGCTTCTTGCCATAGTTTCCATTTCCATTGCCATTCTTCAACTCTGAACAATCATTGGCGTAGTGTCCAGTCTTCCCGCACTTGTAACAGGTGACATGACTCAGGTCCTTCTTAGAGGGTGTTGCTGGGTTGGAATGGTTCTGGCCGTTGTTTCCTCCATTCCCATTACCATTCTTGGGCTCACTGTGGTTATGTGTGCTTCCTCCATTATGAGTATGGCCTCCATGGCTATGGGTGTAACCTCCCGAGTTAGGGGTAAAGCGAGGCTTCTACTGAGCTCCAGAATTATACTTCCCCTGTCCATACTTCCTTTTGCGGCTCTCTATCTATTGCTGCTTGCCTTCTATCATAAGAGCCCTATCTACCAACTCCTGGTAGTTAGCAAATGTTGCCACCATCAACTGCATGCTCAGTTCATCATTCAGCCCTTCCATAAACTTCTCCTGCTTCGCGGCATCTGTGGCCACATCATCTGGGGCATAGCGGGCTAATTTGCTGAACTCATCCATGTACTGTGCCACGGTATGATTTCCCTAGCGCAAGTTGCGAAACTCACGCTTCTTCATACTCATTGCTCCAGTTGAGACATGTGTTGTGCGGAAAGCTTGCTGAAACTGATCCCAAGTGACATTGGCTATGGGGAAAGTGACTATGTAATTCTCCCACCATGAGGCTGCGGGTCCATCCAGTTGGTGTGCGGCAAAGTGCACCCTCTCAGCATCTGTGCAACCTATGGCGGTCAGCTCCCTTCCAATCCTACGGAGCCAGTCATCAGCAACAATCGGCTCGGTGCTACTGGAAAACACCGGCGGATTCAACCTCGGAAAACGGGCTAAGTTGTCAACTGGAGGTGGTGGCGGTGGGTTGTTGTTGTTACCTTGGTTCTGAACTAACAACTACATCAAGGCATTCTGCTGTTGGATCAACTGAGTGAGCTCCGGTGGGAAGACAAATCTAGGGTCACGTCTCGGAGGCATCTGATAGGTTTAGAGGGGTGAGAATAGAATAGAGTGAGGTCTAAGGATAAATCACTACCCATATGCACATGAGACAAACGCACAATCATTATCACTCCACTCAATTCAAAACAAGGGCATACAAACGATCTAGTTACCGTTACAAAATACTCGGACTATTACTATATAAATGGGGGAATACTACTGATAAATGGTGGTCGACTAAAAACTTTGATCGGTGGAAGACTCCATGATATCTGCTCCAGCTTTGTCTTCATAATCATCATCACTATCAGGGTCGGAGTCGGTGTCGTCGATGATGATGTAGTCTTCAGGATGGTTGTCCTCCTATGGTTTGGGATCTCCCATGAATATTCCTAGCTTCTTCTTCAGGTCTTCGTTCTTCTCCAGTGGTACTGTAATTTCTTCTTCATATCCATCGCGTGTAGACTTGAGTTCCTCTTCTAGCTCCATGTTCCTGGTCATCACCTTCCTCATGTCTATCATGCTGGCGCACATCTGGTTCTCCTGACGCCGAATGTGTTGGTTTAACTCCTGGATGTAGGCTGCAATGGATTTATCCCTCCTGGTGCAAATCATCTCCCATTGCTCATCTCGGTGTCCGCATATCTGGTAGATGGTGTCCTTAAGATCCTTGTGGTATACTTCGCCGATGCGTCCCATGGCGATGTGGGCTGCCATGCTCTTTCCTAGACTCCAGGTTGGTGCATCAAAGGAAAACTCTATGGGCTCAGTAATTGGTGTGAATGTCCTTCCTGGAACATGAACTCGAATCATCCAGTGCTCCTCTTCTGGTAAAGTGGCGATGTAGGACCCGGTGAAACTTGGTATTCCGATGTTCAGGTACCTAGTGGCTTCCTTCAAGTGTCGTCCAAAAGGTGTGTCTTCATCCGGCTGAGCAAACTTGTTCCTTGGGTCCGCTATCTATAGAGTAGAAAATGGAGAAGAGTCAGAAATGAGTAGAGAAGAGGGTCCTATG
Organism: Aegilops tauschii subsp. strangulata; assembly: GCF_002575655.3. Classification (NCBI taxonomy): domain Eukaryota; kingdom Viridiplantae; phylum Streptophyta; class Magnoliopsida; order Poales; family Poaceae; genus Aegilops; species Aegilops tauschii. Next base: position 384,148,055 of record NC_053039.3, on the reverse strand, counting down.
GCTTATCTTAGTGGTCGCGTCCTACAATTAGCGTGAGCTCTGATACCATCTTCTAGCAATCCGACCTCAGACGGTCAAATCTCTGTGTATAAGTGTCATCCTTGGATCAGTAATGCTGACACATACAGTACTCGAGGATTTATAACAGAGTTCAATCACACACTTATTACATCGAATCTCTCAAAAGAGAACTTATTACAATAATATGGCTGAAGGCCGTCTAAATAAGATAACAGCAGAAGCTTCGAAGGTAAATGAGTCCATCAACTCCAACGGCATAGCTGAGTGCACGACAACGACCTAGCGCACCTTACTCTTCGTCTGAAAACTCTGGAACATAATATGTTGCAGCCTGTCTAGGTCAGCACATAGAATATGCTGGCAAAATAACACTATAGAGCAATGAACAAGTAACAGCTATAACTATATGCATATTTGGCTGGTGGAGGCTCTATGTTTATCATTTGCAGAAAGCTAGATTTTCCCTACAACAAAGGAATATATTTTATTTAACTACAATGTTGGTTGATAAACATTGAGAATGGTAACACCATCTCAATCCCAAAATAATAGTTCATAACCCAAGAAATTAATTAAAGTAAAGTGATGAGATCAACATAATAATTCAAGCACCAGATACTCAAGGTGTCCATAACCGGGGACACGGCTAACCATGATTAGTTTGTACACTCCGCAGAGGTTTGTGCACTTTTCCCCACAAGACTCGATCTCCTCCATTTGATTTCTCGCACTGCATGATGTTTGAGAAACGGATGACCGAGATACAGTCTTTCCAAAGAGGTCCCCTTAACTGATAGATAGGCCGGTACACCTGCAATTCCCCTACATCTGCTAGCCCATCATGGAAAGGATTCCCACAACTTACTCAACTATGCCAGAGCCCATAATGGCTTGTGGCTGCACACGGAAGTTTCTAGCATGAATAATCTTATGATCCCTTTGAGCCTGGGTGGCAAACCATAGGAAAAATCACACGGATACCCCGGGATTCTCCTTGGACAACACTAGATTCCCCAGGTGCCCACAAACCAATCCACCCAGATGTGTATTAATGTTGCCACCTTAAATAAAACCTTAGTAGAAAATAATCTCTCACATCTGCCATGAATACTCTCAAACCAATCCACGTCTACGAGCGTAGCATAGCGGTACAAGCATAACGTAGAAGTAACTCCCAGGGTTTGTAATAAAGACAATAGGTTCTACCTCAACAACTACTTCACGATACCTGTTGGGGAACGTAGTAATTTCAAAAAAATTCCTACGCACACGCAAGATCATGGTGATGCATAGCAACGAGAGGGGAGAGTGTTGTCCACGTACCCTCGTAGACCGACAGCGGAAGCGTTATCACAACGCGGTTGATGTAGTCGAACGTCTTCACGATCCGACCGATCAAATACCGAACGCACGGTACCTCCGAGTTCTACACACGTTCAGCTCGATGACGTCCCTCGAACTCCGATCCAGCCGAGTGTTGAGGGAGAGTTTCGTCAGCACGACGGTGTGGTGACGATGATGATGTTCCACCGACGCAGGGCTTTGCCTAAGCTCCGCAACGGTATTATCGAGGTGTAATATGGTGGAGGGGGCACCGCACACGGCTAAGAGATCTCAAGGATCAATTGTTGTGTCTCTGGGGTGCCCCCTTGCCTCCGTATATAAAGGAGCAAGGGGGAGGCAGCCGGCCAAGGGGAGAGGCGCGCCAAAGGGGGGAGTCCTACTCCCACCGGGAGTAGGACTCCTCCTTTCCTTGTGGGAGTAGGAGAAGGGAAGGGGGAAGGAGAAAGAAGGAAGGGGGCGCCCCCCTTCCCTAGTCCAATTCGGACCAGATCATGGGGAGGGGCGCGGCCACCTTTTGAGGTCTTTCTCTCCTTTCCCGTATGGCCCATTAAGGCCCAATACGAATTCCCGTAACTCTCCGGTACTCCGAAAAATACCCGAATCACTCGGAACCTTTCCGAAGTCCGAATATAGTCGTCCAATATATCGATCTTTACGTCTCGGCCATTTCGAGACTCCTCGTCATGTCCCTGATCTCATCCGGGACTCCGAACTCCTTCGGTACATCAAAACCCAATAAAACTGTCATCGTAACGTTAAGCGTGCGGACCCTTCGGGTTCGAGAACTATGTAGACATGACTGAGACACCTCTCCGGTCAATAACCAATAGCGGGACCTGGATCCCCATATTGGCTCCCACATATTCTTTGAAGATCTTTATCGGTCAGACCGCATAACAACAAACGTTGTTCCCTTTGTCATCGGTATGTTACTTGCCCGAGATTCGATCGTCGGTATCTCGATACCTAGTTCAATCTCGTTACCGGCAAGTCTCTTTACTCGTTCTGTAATACATCATCCCGCAACTAACTCATTAGTAACAATGCTTGCAAGGCTTATAGTGATGTGCATTACCGAGTGGGCCCAGAGATACCTCTCCGACAATTGGAGTGACAAATCCTAATCTCGAAATACGCCAACCCAACAAGTACCTTTGGAGACACCTATAGAGCACCTTTATAATCACCCATTTACGTTGTGACGTTTGGTAGCACACAAAGTGTTCCTCCGGTAAACGGGAGTTGCATAATCTCATAGTCATAGGAACATGTATGAGTCATGAAGAAAGCAATAGCAACATACTAAACGATCGGGTGCTAAGCTAACGGAATGGGTCAAGTCAATCACGTCATTCTCCTAATGAGGTGATCCCGTTAATCAAATGACAACTTATGTCTATGGCTAGGAAACATAACCATCTTTGATTAACGAGCTAGTCAAGTAGAGGCATACTAGTGACACTCTGTTTGTCTATGTATTCACACATGTATTATGTTTCCGGTTAATACAATTCTAGCATGAATAATAAACATTTATCATGATATAAGGAAATATATAATACTTTATTATTGCCTCTAGGGCATATTTCCTTCAGTCTCCCACTTGCACTAGAGTCAATAATCTAGTTCACATCGCCATGTGATTTAACATCAATAATTCACATCACCATGTGATTAACACCCATAGTTCACATCTCTATGTTACCAACACCCAAAGGGTTTACTAGAGTCAATAATCTAGTTCACATCGCTATGTGATTAACACCCAAAGAGTACTAAGGTGTGATTATGTTTTGCTTGTGAGATAATTTTAGTCAACGAGTCTGTCACATTCAGATCCATAAGTATTTTGCAAATTTCTATGTCTACAATGCTCTGCACGGAGCTACTCTAGCTAATTGCTCCCACTTTCAATATGTATCTAGACCGAGACTTAGAGTCATCTAGATTTAGTGTCAAAACTTGCATCGACGTAACCCTTTACGACGAACCTTTTTTCACTTCCATAATCGAGAAACATATCCTTATTCCACTAAGGATAATTTTTTGACCGCTGTCCAATGATCTACTCCTAGGTCACTATTATACTCCCTTGCCAAAATCAGTGTAGGGTATACAATAGATCTGGTATACAGCATGGCATACTTTATAGAACCTATGGCCAAGGCATAGGGAATGACTTTCATTCTCTTTCTGTGTTTTGCCGTGGTCTGGCTTTGAGTCTTTACTCAATTTCACACCTTGTAACACAGGCAAGAACTCTTTCTTTGACTGTTCTATTTTGAACTACTTCAAAATCTTGTTAAGGTATGTACTCATTGAAAAACTTATCAAGCGTCTTCATCTATCTCTATAGATCTTGATTCTCAATATGTAAGCAGCTTCACCGAGGTCTTTCTTTGAAAAACTCCTTTCAAACACTCCTTTATGCTTTGCATAATAATTCTACATTATTTCCGATCAACAATATGTCATTCACATATACTTATCAGAATTGCTGTAGTGCTCCCACTCACTTTCTTGTAAATACAGGCTTCATCGCAAGTCTGTATAAAACTATATCCTTTGATCAACTTATCAAAGCGTATATTCCAACTCCGAGATGCTTGCACCAGTCCACAGATGGATCGCTGGAGCTTGCATATTTTGTTAGCACCTTTAGGATTGACAAAACCTTCTGGTTGCATCATATACAACTCTTCTTTAATAAATCCATTAAGGAATGCAGTTTTTTTGATCCATTTGCCATATTTCATAAAATGCGGCAATTGCTAACATGATTCGGACAGACTTAAGCATAGATACGAGTGAGAAACTCTCATCGTAGTCAACACTTTGAACTTGTCGAAAACCTTTTTGCGACAATTCTAGCTTTGTAGATAGTAACACTACTATCAGCGTCCGTCTTCCTCTTGAAGATCCATTTATTCTCAATTGCTTGCCGATCATCGGGCAAGTCAACCAAAGTCCACACTTTGTTCTCATACATGGATCTCATCTCAGATTTCATGGCCTCAAGCCATTTTGCGGAATCTGGGCTCACCATCGCTTCTTCATAGTTCGTAGGTTCGTCATGGTCTAGTAACATAACCTCCAGAACAGGATTACCGTACCACTGGTGCGGATCTTACTCTGGTTTACCTACGAGGTTTGGTAGATCTGAAGTTACATGATCATCATCATTAACTTCCTCACTAATTGGTGTAGAAGTCACAGGAACAGATTTCTGTGATGAACTACTTTCCAATAAGGGAGCAGGTACAGTTACCTCATCAAGTTCTACTTTCCTCCCACTCACTTCTTTCGAGAGAAACTCCTTCTCTGGAAAGGATCCATTCTTAGCAACGAATGTCTTGCCTTCGGATCTGTGATAGAAGGTGTACCCAACAGTCTCCTTTGGGTATCCTATGAAGACACATTTCTCCGATTTGGGTTTGAGCTTATCAAGATGAAACTTTTTCACATAAGCATCGCAACCCCAAACTTTAAGAAACGACAACTTTGGTTTCTTGCCAAACCACAGTTCATAAGATGTCGTCTCAACGGATTTAGATGGTAGCCTATTTAACGTGAATGCAGCTGTCTCTAATGCATAACCCCAAAACAATAGTGGTAGATCGGTAAGAGACATCATATATCGCACCATATCTAATAAAGTACGGTTACGATGTTTGGACACACCATTACACTGTGGTGTTCCAGGTGGCGTGAGTAGCGAAACTATTTCACATTGTTTTAACTGAAGGCCAAACTCGTAACTCAAATACTCTTCTCCACAATTGGATCGTAGAAACTTTATTTTCTTGTTACGATGATTTTCCGCTTCACTCTGAAATTATATGAACCTTTCAAATGTTTCAGACTTCTGTTTCATTAAGCAGATATACCCATATCTGCTCAAATCATCTGTGAAGGTCAGAAAATAATGATACCTGCTACGAGCCTCAATATTCATCGGACCACATACATCTGTATGTATGATTTCCAACAAATCTGTTGCTCTCTCCATAGTTCCGGAGAACGGCGTTTCAGTCATATTGCCCATGAGGCACGGTTCGCAAGCATCAAGTGATTCATAATCAAGTGATTCCAAAATCCCATCAGTATGGAGTTTCTTCATGCGCTTTACACCAATATGACCTAAACGGCAGTGCCACAAATAAGTTGCACTATCATTATTAACTTTGCATCTTTTGGCTTCAATATTATGATTATGTGTATCACTACGATCGAGATCCAACAAACCATTTTCGTTGGTGTGTATGATCATAGAAGGTTTTTATTCATGTAAACAGAACAACAATTGTTCTCTAACTTAAATGAATAACCGTATTGCAATAAACATGATCAAATCATATTCATGCTCAAAGCAAACATCAAATAACACTTATTTAGTTTCAACACTAATCCCGAAAGTATAGGGAGTGTGCGATGATGATCATATCTATCTTGGAACTACTTCCAACACACATCGTCACCTCGCCTTTTACTAGTCTCTGTTTATTCTGCAACTCCCGTTTTCGAGTTACTACTTTTTAGCAACTGAACCAGTATCAAATACTGAGGGGTTGCTATAAACACTAGTAAGTACACATCAATAACATGTATATCCAATATACCTTTGTTCACTTTGCCATCCTTCTTATCCACCAAATACTTGGGGCAGTTTCGCCTCCAGTGACCAGTCCCTTTGCAGTAGAAGCACTTAGTCTCGGGCTTAGGTATAGAATTGGGCTTCTTCACTTGAGTAGCAACTTGCTTGCCGTTCTTTTTGAAGTTCCCCTTCTTCCCTTTGCCCTTTTCTTGAAACTAGTGGTCTCGTCAACCATCAACACTTGATGTTTTTCTTGATTTCTACCTTCGTCGATTTCAGCATCACGAAGAGCTCGGGAATTACTTTCGTCATCCCTTGCATACTATAGTTCATCACGAAGTTCTACTAACTTGGTGATGGTGACTAGAGAATTCTGTCAATCACTTATTATCTGGAAGATTAACTCCCACTTGATTCAAGCGATTGTAGTACCCAGACAATCTGAGCACATGCTCACTAGTTGAGCGATTCTCCTCCATCTTTTAGCTATAGAACTTGTTGGAGACTTCATATCTCTCAACTCGGGTATTTGCTTGAAATATTAACTTCAACTCCTGGAACATCTCATATGGTCCATGACGTTCAAAACATCTTTGAAATCCCGATTCTAAGCCGTTTAAGCATGGTGCAATAAACTATCAAGTAGTCATCATATTGAGCTAGCCAAACGTTCATAACGTCTGCATCTGCTCCTGCAATAGGTCTGTCACCTAGCGGTGCATTAAGGACATAATTCTTCTGTGCAGCAATGAGGATAATCCTCAGATCACGGATCCAATCCGCATCTTTGCTACTAACATCTTTCAACATAATTTTCTCTAGGAATCATATCAAAAATAAACACAGGGAAGCAACAACGCGAGCTATTGATCTACAACATAACTTGCAAAATACTGTCAAGACTAATTTCATGATAAATTTAAGTTCAATTAATCATATTACTTAAGAACTCCCACTTAGATAGACATCCCTCTAATCATCTAAGTGATTACGTGATCCAAAGCAACTAAACCATGTCCGATTAACACGTGAGATGGAGTAGTTTCAATGGTGAACATCACTATGTTGATCATATCTACTATATGATTCACGCTCGACCTTTCGGTCTCTGTGTTCTGAGGCCATATCTGTATATGCTAGGCTCGTCAAGTTTAACCTGAGTATTCCGCGTGTGCAACTGTTTTGCACCCGTTGTATTTGAACGTAGATCCTATCACACCCGATTAACACGTGGTGTCTCAGCAGGAAGAACTTTCGCAATGGTGCATACTCAGGGAGAACACTTTTATCTTGAAATTTTAGTGAGAGATCATCTTATAATGCTACCGTCAATCAAAGCAAGATAAGATGCATAAAGGATTAACATCACATGCAATCAATATAAGTGATATGATATGGCCATCATCATCTTGTGCTTGTGATCTCCATCTCCGAAGCACCGTGCTTGTGATCTTCATCTCCGAAGCACCGTCATGATCACCATCGTTACCGGCGCATCGTGTTCGTGATCTCCATCTCCGAAGCACCGTGTTCGTGATCTCCATCTCCGAAGCACCGTCATGATCACCATCGTTACCGGCGCGAAACCTTGATCTCCATCGTAGTATCGTTGTCGTCTCGCCAACTAATTGCTTTTACGACTATCGCTACCGCTTAGTGATAAAGTAAAACTATTACATGGTGATTGCATCTCATACAATAAAGCGACAACCATATGGCTCCTGCCAGTTGCCGATAACTCGGTTACAAAACATGATCATCTCATACAACAAATTATATCACATCATGTCTTGACCATATCACATCACAACATGCCCTGCAAAAACAAGTTAGACGTCCTCTACTTTGTTGTTGCAAGTTTTACGTGGCTGCTACGGGCTTAGCAAGAACCGTTCTTGCCTACCCATCAAAACCACAACGATAGTTTGTCAAGTTGGTGCTGTTTTAACCTTCGCAAGGACCGGGCGTAGCCACACTCGGTTCAACTAAAGTGAGAGAGACAGACACCCGCCAGTCACCTTTAAGCAACGAGTGCTCCGAACGGTGAAACCAGTCTCGCGTAAGCATACTCGTAATGTCGGTCCGGGCCGCTTCATCTCACAATACCGCTGAACCAAAGTATCACATGCTGGTAAGCAGTATGACTTATATCGCCCACACCTCACTTGTGTTCTACTCGTGCATAGCATCAACGCATAAATCCAGGCTTGGATGCCACTGTTGGGGAATGTAGTAATTTCAAAAAATTTCCTACGCACACGCAAGATCATGGTGATGCATAGCAACGAGAGGGGAGAGTGCTGTCCACGTACCCTCGTAGACCGACAGCGGAAGTGTTATCACAACGCGGTTGATGTAGTCGAACGTCTTCACGATCCGACCGATCAAGTACCGAACGCACGGCACCTCCGAGTTCTACACACATTCAGCTCGATGACGTCCCTCGAACTCTGATCCAGCCGACTGTTGAGGGAGAGTTTCGTCAGCACAACGGTATGGTGACGATGATGATGTTCCACCGACGCAGGGCTTCGCCTAAGCTCCGCAACGGTATTATCGAGGTGTAATATGGTGGAGGGGAGCACCGCACACGGCTAAGAGATCTCAAGGATCAATTGTTGTGTCTCTGGGGTGCCCCCTTGCCTCCGTATATAAAGGAGCAAGGGGGAGGCAGCCGGCCAAGGGGAGAGGCGCGCCAAAGGGGGGAGTCCTACTCCCACCGGGAGTAGGACTCCTCCTTTCCTTGTGGGAGTAGGAGAAGGGAAGGGGGAAGGAGAAAGAAGGAAGGGGCGCCCCCCTTCCCTAGTCCAATTCTGACCAGATCATGGGGAGGGGCGTGGCCACCTTTTGAGGCCTTTCTCTCCTTTCCCGTATGGCCCATTAAGGCCCAATACGAATTCCCGTAACTCTCCGGTACTCCGAAAAATACCCGAATCACTCGGAACCTTTCCGAAGTCCGAATATAGTCGTCCAATATATCGATCTTTACGTCTCGGCCATTTCGAGACTCCTCGTCATGTCCCCGATCTCATCCGGGACTCCGAACTCCTTCGGTACATCAAAACTCAATAAAACTGTCATCGTAATGTTAAGCGTGCGGACCCTTCGGGTTCGAGAACTATGTAGACATGACCGAGACACCTCTCCGGTCAATAACCAATAGCGGGACCTGGATGCCCATATTGGCTCCCACATATTCTTCGAAGATCTTTATCGGTCAGACCGCATAACAACATATGTTGTTCCCTTTGTCATCGGTATGTTACTTGCCCGAGATTCGATCGTCGGTATCTCGATACCTAGTTCAATATCGTTATCGGCAACTCTCTTTAATCGTTCTGTAATACATCATCCCGCAACTAACTCATTAGTCACAATGCTTGCAAGGCTTATAGTGATGTGCATTACCGAGTGGGCCCAGAGATACCTCTCCGACAATCAGAGTGACAAATCCTAATCTCAAAATACGCCAACCCAACAAGTACCTTTGGAGACACCTGTAGAGCACCTTTATAATCACCCATTTACGTTGTGACATTTGGTAGCACACAAAGTGTTCCTCCGGTAAACGGGAGTTGCATAATCTCATAGTCATAGGAACATGTATGAGTCATGAAGAAAGCAATAGCAACATACTAAACGATCGGGTGCTAGGCTAACGGAATGGGTCAAGTCAATCACGTCATTCTCCTAATGAGGTGATCCCGTTAATCAAATGACAACTCATGTCTATGGCTAGGAAACATAACCATCTTTGATTAACGAGCTAGTCAAGTAGAGGCATACTAGTGACACTCTGTTTGTCTATGTATTCACACATGTATTATGTTTCCGGTTAATACAATTCTAGCATGAATAATAAACATTTACCATGATATAAGGAAATATATAATACTTTATTATTGCCTCTAGGGCATATTTCCTTCAATACCCACATGTTATCAAGTCCTAACCATGCAGTGTTTGAGGGTTGAAACTAATGCATAAAAACTGGGTAATAAAGGGGTATGATCAAAGTGTTACTTGCCTTGCTGACGATCTGAAAACCCTAGTGACTCGTAGTAGCACGCTTTGCACTCCGGAAACTCTATCGTAAACAAACAATAGCATAAATAAGCACTCAAGCATAGTATGCAAGGGTAAAACTCAAATGAAAAGATCCAAACTGAAAGTTCAACTGAAGAGCTACGATTTGCAAAAAGAATCAATCGAATCGGAGCTACAAAACTCAAACTACAATCAAAAGAAGTTTGATTCAAAACTGCTTCAAAACAAATTTTAAATTGTCAAAATCATATTCAAGTTGATTATCTGGAAAGAGGGGAAAAAGGCGAAGATTTTGGCGTCGGTTTCACTGGATTTTGATAAACGAGCAAAAAGTTGCGAGGGTTTGCAAATCATGGACTAATCTGTGATAAAAGTAATCACGGATAGGTCCCTGGCCGAAAAGAAAAAAAGAAAAAGAAAAACCTAACGAACGAACGTTCGCTATCAGGAACTAACGAACGAAAATCATTCGCTACCTCGGATTAACGGATGAACGTCCACAAATTAGATCCTATCGGAAAAACCGAAAAGAAAACCCTAACCCTAAAAATAAACCGGAAGAAAAACCGAGGGAAAACTGGATCGGTTTTTACCGATTAACCGGAGAAAAAAACGCCGGCGGCGACAATGGCGAGATCCGGCGCGGCCCCAGCGGCGGGGCTGGGCTCCGGCGACAGCGGCGGTCGGCGGCGACGGCGACGCGCAGCAGCAGGCGGCGGCTGGCGGCGACTTGCGGTGGCGGCGCGGCTCGGCAGCAAGAAGGCGGCGGCTGCGGGCGGCGAGGTGGGGTGAGGAGGAGGGGCGGCGGCGGCTCGCCTTTTAAAGGCCCGAGGGGGTGGCTTGGGCCAGGGGGCAGCGGGGGCGGCTCGAGAGGCGTGTCCGCCTCGGACAGGGACGGTGGCGGCGGCGGACGCGCTCCCGTGCGGGAGGAAGGCGGCGGGGCGAGGTGGGCTGCGGCCCGGATCGACTGGGCCTTCGGCCTAGATGGGCGACGAACTTTTTTTATACAATTCGCCCGAAAGAAAAATCCTAATAAAATATAGAAAAAATTCTAAAAATACCATAAACAATTTTCACCATCTAAACCTAATATTTAGAACAAAGTGAACATTTTTCTGGCCTAAAAATGCAATTTTCAAAATTGTATATTTTTATAATTCAAATAAAATGCAAATAAAGTATTTATTTGATTTTAAAATTTCTTCTCCACTATTACTCTCTTTTGAAGAAGTCATTTTATCTTCTCTCTTTTATTTTGATTATTGGAAATAGTTGGAGAGGAAAATATTAAAACCAGATTGATCCACTTTTCAAATTTGAAAATAAATTCAAATAGGAAAAATTTGTGAAACCTCCAACTCTCTCCTTAGGTCCTTGAGTTGCTTAAGATTTCTACAATCTCAACCAAAATGCAAATAAAAATATGATATGCATATGATGACCCTAGTATAACATCCAAATTGAAAATTGGGATGTTACACTGGCACCAAATAACAATTATTCAGGTCTAAAACTAATCCTGAAGGTAGATGTAGAGGTAGCGTGCCGACGGCGATCACATCGACTTTGTAACCATTTCCCACGCGCATCATCATCTCGTCCCTAGCCAATCTTCTCTTAATCCGTAGCCCCTGTTTCGAGTTGCAAATATGAGCAACAGAACCAGTATCAAATACCCAGGCGCTACCGCGAGCATTAGTTAAGTACACATCAATAACATGTATATCAAATATACCTTTCACTTTGCCATCCTTCTTATTCGCCAAATACTTGGAGCAGTTCCGCTTCCAATGACCAGTCCCTTTGCAGTAGAAGCACTTAGTCTCAGGCTTAGGTCCAGACTTGGGCTTCTTCACTTGAGCAGCAACTTGCTTGCCGTTCTTCTTGAAGTTCCCCTTCTTCCCTTTACCCTTTTTCTTGAAACTGGTGGTCTTGTTGACCATCAACACTTGATGCTCCTTCTTGATTTATACTTCCGCAGCCTTTAGCATTGCGAAGAGCTCAGGAATTGTCTTATCCATCCCTTGCATATTATAGTTCATCACGAAGCTTTTGTAGCTTGGTGGCAGTGATTGAAGAACTCTATCAATGACACTATCAACAGGAAGATTAACTCCCAGTTGAGTCAAGTGGTTGTGGTACCCAGACATTCTGAGTATATGTTCACTGACAGAACTATTCTCCTCCATCTTGCAGCTATAGAACTTATTGGAGACTTCGTATCTCTCAATCCGGGCATTTGCTTGAAATATTAACTTCAACTCCTGGAACATCTCATATGCTCCATGACGTTCAAAACGTCGTTGAAGTCCCGGTTCTAAGCCGTAAAGCATGGCACACTGAACTATCGAGTAGTCATCAGCTTTACTCTGCCAGACGTTCTTAACTTCATCAGCAGCATCTGCAGCGGGCCTGGCACCTAGCGGTGCTTCCAGGACATAATTCTTCTGTGCAGCAATGAGGATAATCCTCAAGTTTTGGACCCAGTCCGTGTAGTTGCTACCATCATCTTTCAACTTAGCTTTCTCTAGGAACGCATTAAAATTCAAAGGAACAGTAGCACGGGCCATTGATCTACAACAACATAGACATGCAAAATACTATGAGGTACTAAGTTCATGATAAATTAAAGTTCAATTAATCATATTACTTAAGAACTCCCACTGAGATAGACATCCCTCTAATCATCTAAGTGATCACGTGATCCAAATCAACTAGACCATGTCTGATCATCATGTAAGATTTAGTTTTCAATGGTGAACATCACTATGTTGATCATATCTACTATATGATTCACGCTCGATCTTTCGGTCTCAGTGTTCTGAGGCCATATCTGCATATGCTAGGCTCGTCAAGTTTAACCTGAGTATTCGGCATGTGCAAAACTGGCTTGCACCCTTGTATGTGAACGTAGAGCTTATCACACCCGATCATCACGTGGTGTCTTGGCACGACGAACTTTCGCAACGGTGCATACTCAGGGAGAACACTTATACCTTGAAATTTTAGTAAGAGATCATCTTATAATGCTACCGTCGAACTAAGCAAAATAAGATGCATAAAGGATAAACATCACATGCAATCAATATAAGTGATATGATATGGCCATCATCATCTTGTGCCTTTGATCTCCATCTCCAAAGCACCGTCATGATCGCCATCGTCACCGGCTTGACACCTTGATCTCCATCAAAGCATCGTTGTCGTCTCGCCAACTATTTCTTCTACGACTATCGCTACCGCTTAGTGATAAAGTAAAGCAATTACATGGCGATCGCATTTCATACAATAAAGCGACAACCATATGGCTCCTGCCAGTTGCCGATAACTGTGTTACAAAACATGATCATCTCATACAACAATTTATATAATCACGTCTTGACCATATCACATCACAACATGCCCTGCAAAAACAAGTTAGACGTCCTCTACTTTGTTGTTGCAAGTTTTACGTGGCTGCTACGGGCTTAGCAAGAACCGTTCTTACCTACGCATCAAAACCACAATGATTTTTTGTCAAGTGTGTTGTTTTAACCTTCAACAAGGACCGGGCGTAGTCACACTCGATTCAGCTAAAGTTGGAGAAACAGACACCCACTAGCCACCTGTGTGCGAAGCACGTCGATACAACCAGTCTCACGTAAGTGTACGTGTAATGTCGGTCTGAGCCGCTTCATCCAACAATACCGCCGAATCAAAGTACGACATGCTGGTAAGCAGTATGACTATTATCGCCCACAACTCTTTGTGTTCTACTCGTGCATATAACATCTACACATAGACCTGGCTCGGATGCCATTGTTGGGGAACGCGGTATTTCAAAAAAAATCCTACGATCACGCAAGATCTATCTATGTGATGCATAGCAACGAGCGGGAGAGTGTGTCCATGCATGTACCCTCACAGACCGAAAGCGGAAGCGTTAAGTAACGCGGTTGATGTAGTCGAATGTCTTCGCGATCCAACTGATCAAGTACATAACGCATGGCACCTCCGCGATTTGCACACGTTTAGCTCAGTGACGACCCACAAACTCTAGATCCAGCTGAGGCCGAGGGAGAGTTTTGTCAGCACGACGGCGTGATGACAGTGTTGATGAAGTTACCGACGCAGGGCTTCGCCTAAGCACCACAACGATATGACCGAGGTGGAAATCTGTGGAGGGGGGCACCACACACGGTTAAGATCAACTTTGATGTGTTCTAGGGTGCCCCTTCCCCACATATATAAAGGAGGGAGGGGGAGGCCAGCCGGCCCTCACACGCGCGCCAAGGGGGGAGGAATCCTCCTCCTAGTAGGAGTAGGACTCCCCCCTTTCCTAGTCCTACTAGGAGAAGAAGGAAGGAGGGGGAAGAGAAGGAAGGAGGGGGCGCCGCCCCTCCCCTAGTCCAATTCGGACTAGGCCCATGGGGGCGCGTGGCTAGCCCTTGGTAGCCCCTCTCTCTCTCCCCCTAGGCCCAATAAGGCCCATTACTTCTCCAGTGGTTTCGATAACCCTTCGGCCACTCTGATATTTATCCGGTGACCCCCGAAACTCATCCGGTGTCCGAATAACATCGTCCAATATATCATTCCTTATGTCTCGACTATTTCGAGACTCCTCGTCATTTCCGTGATCACATCCGGGACTCCGAACTACATTCGGTACATCAAAACACATAAACTCATAATACCGATCATCATCGGACGTTAAGCATGCGGACCCTACGGTTTCGAGAACTATGTAGACATGACCGAGACTCATCTCCGGTCAATAACCAATAGCGGAACCTGGATGCTCATATTGGCTCCTACATATTCCATGAAGTTCTTTATCGGTCAAACCACATAACAACATTGTTGTTCCCTTTGTCATCGGTATGTTACTTGCCCGAGATTCGGTCGTCGGTATCTCAATACCTAGTTCAATCTTGTTACCGGCAAGTCTCTTTACTCGTTCTGTAATGCATCATCCCGTAACTAACTCATTAGTCACATTGCTTGCAAGGCTTATAGTGATGTGCATTACCGAGAGGGCCCAGAGATACCTCTCTGACAATCAGAGTGACAAATCCTAATCTCGATCTATGCCAACTCAACGAACACCATCGGAGACACCGGTAGAGCATCTTTATAATCACCCAGTTATGTTGTGACGTTTGATAGCACACAAGGTGTTCCTCCGGTATTTGGGAGTTGCGTAATCTCATAGTCAGAGGAACATGTATAAGTCATGAAGAAAGCAATAGAAATAAAACTCAACGATCATAACGATAAGCTAACGGATGGGTCTTGTCCATCACATCATTCTCTAATGATGTGATCCTGTTCATCAAATGACAACACATGTCTATGGTCAGGAAACATAACCATCTTTGATTAACGAGCTAGTCAAGTAGAGGCATACTAGGGACACTCTGTTTTGTCTATGTATTCACACATGTACTAAGTTTCCGGTTAATACAATTCTAGCATGAAAATAAACATTTATCATGATATAAGGAAATAGAAATAACAAATTTATTATTGCCTCTAGGGCATATATCCTTCGGTAGGCCCAATACTTCCCCGGGGGGTTCCGGTAACCTCTCGGAACTCCGGAATATACCCGAACCTTTCTGAAACCATTCCGGTGTCCGAATATCATCGTCCAATATATCAATCTTTACCTCTTGACCATTTCAAGACTCCTCGTCATGTCCGTGATCTCATCTGGGACTCCAAACAAACTTCGGTCACCAAAACACATAACTCATAATACAAATCGTCATCGAACGTTAAGCGTGCGGACCCTACAGGTTCGAGAACTATGTAGACATGACCGAGACACATCTCCGGTCAATAACCAATAGCGGAACCTGGATGCTCATAAGGGTTCCTACATATTCTACAAAGATCTTTATTGGTCAAACTGCAATAACAGCATACGTTATTCCCTTTGTCATCGGTATGTTACTTGCCCGAGATTCGATCATCGTTATCATCATACCTAGTTCAATCTTGTTATCGGCAAGTCTCTTTACTCGTTCTGTAATGCATCATCCCACAACTAACTCATTAGTCACATTGCTTCCAGGGCTTATAATGATGTGCATTACCGAGAGGGCCCAGAGATACCTCTCCGATACTCGGAGTAACAAATCCTAATCTTGATCTATGCCAACCCAACAAACACCTTCGGAGATACCTGTAGAGCATCTTTATAATCACTCAATTACGTTGTGGCGTTTGATAGCACACAAGGTATTCCTCCGGTATCCGGGGGTTGCATAATCTCATAGTCAAAGGAATATGTATAAGTCATGAAGAAAGAATAGCAATAAAACTTAACGATCATTATGCTAAGCTAACGGATGGGTCTTGTCCATCACATCATTATGCTATGGTTAGGAAACTTAACCATCTTTGACTAACGAGCTAGTCTAGTACAGGCTTACTAGGGACACGGTGTTTTGTCTATGTATCCACACATGTATCAAGTTTCCGGTTAATACAATTCTAGCATGAATAATAAACATTTATCATGATATAAGGAAATATAAAATAACAACTTTATTATTGCCTCTAGGGCATATTTCCTTCAGTCTCCCACTTGCACTAGAGTCAATAATCTAGTTCACATCGTCATGTGATTTAACACTAATAGTTCACGTCTTTATGTGATTAGTGCACATCGCCATGTGACTAGCACCCAAAGGGTTTACTAGAGTCAACGATCTAGTTCACATCGCTATGTGATTAACACCCAAAGAGTACTAAGGTGTGATCATGTTTTGCTGGTGAGAGAAGTTTAGTCAACGGGTCTGCCACATTCACAGTCGTATGTATTTGCTACCTCTTGAGCACTGCGTTGGTTTTTCCTTGAAGAGGAAAGGGTGATGCAGTAAAGTAGCGTAAGTATTTCCCTCAGTTTTTGAGAACCAAGGTATCAATCCAGTAGGAGACCACGTGCGAGTCCCACGCACCTACACAAACAAATAAGAACCTCGCAACCAACACGATAAAGGGGTTGTCAATCCCTTCACGGTCACTTACGAGAGTGAGATCTGATAGATATGATAAGATAATATTTTTGGTATTTTTATGATAAAGAGTAAAAGTAAAGATTGCAAAAATAAACGGTGCCAGAAATAACTAAGTGTTGGAAGATTAATATGATGGGAAATAGACCCGGGGGCCATAGGTTTCACTAGTGGCTTCTCTCAAGATAGCATAAGTATTACGGTGGGTAAACGAATTACTATCGAGCAATTGATAGAATTGAGCATAGTTATGAGAATATCTAGGTATGATCATGTATATAGGCATCACGTCCGTGACAAGTAGACCGAAACGATTCTGCATCTACTACTATTACTCCACACATCGACCGCTATCCATCATGCATCTAGAGTATTAAGTTCATAAGAACAGAGTAATGCTTTAAGTAAGATGACATGATGTAGAGGGATAAACTCATGCAATATGATATAAACCCCATCTTTCTATCCTCGATGACAACAATACAATACGTGCCTTGCTGCCCCTGCTGTCACTGGGAAAGGACACCGCAATATTGAACCCAAAGCTAAGCACTTCTCCCATTGCAAGAAAGATCAATCTAGTAGGCCAAACCAAACTGATAATTCGAAGAGACTTGCAAAGATAACCAATCATACATAAAAGAATTCAGAGGAGATTGAAATATTGTTCATAGATAAACTTGATCATAAACCCACAATTCCTCGGATCTCGACAAACACACCGCAAAAGAAGATTACATCGAATAGATCTCCAAGAAGATCAAGGAGAACTTTGTATTGAGATCCAAAGAGAGAGAAGAAGCCATCTAGCTAATAACTATGGACCCGAAGGTCTGAGGTAAACTACTCACACATCATCGAAGAGGCTATGGTGTTGATGTAGAAGCCCTCCGTGATCAATGCCCCCTCCGGCAGAGCGCCGGAAAAGGCCCCAAGATGGGATCTCACGGGTACAGAAGGTTGCGGCGGTGGAAATAGGGTTTTGCCTCCGTATATGATGTTTCTGGGGTACATGAGTATATATAGGAGGAAGAAGTACGTCGGTGGAGCAACGAGGGGCCCACGAGGGTGGAGGACGCGCCTAGGGGGTAGGCGCGCCCCCTGCCTCGTGCCTTCCTCGTTGATTACTTTACGTAGACTCCAAGTCCTCTCGATCATGTTTGTTCCGAAAATCACGTTCCCGAAGGTTTCATTCCGTTTGGACTCCGTTTGATATCCTTTTCCTTCCAAACACTGAAATAGGCAAGAAAAATAGCAATTTGGGCTGGGCCTCCGGTTAATAGGTTAGTCCCAAAAATAATATAAAAGTGTATAATAAAGCCCATTAATCATCCAAAACAGAATATAATATAGCATGGAACAATCAAAAATTATAGATATGTTGGAGATGTATCAAGCATCCCCAAGCTTAATTCCTGCTCGTCCTTGAGTAGGTAAATGATAAAAACAGAATTTTTGATGCGGAATGCTACTTGGCATAATTTTCAATGTAACCCTCTTAATTGTGGTATGAATATTCAGATCCGGAAGATTCAAGATAAAAGTATAATATTGACATAAAAATAATAATACTTCAAGCATACTAACTAAGCAATTATGTCTTCTCAAAATAATATGGCCAAAGAAAGTTCATCCCTACAAAATCATATAGGTTAGTCATGCTCCATTTTCGTCACACAAGAATGCTCTCATCATGCATAACCCCGATGACAAGCCAAGCAATTGTTTCATACTTTAGTAATCTCAAACTTTTTCAACTTTCACGCAATACATGAGCGTGAGCCATGGATATAGCACTATGGGTGGAATAGAATATAATGATGGGGGTTATGTGGAGAAGACAAAAAAGGAGAAAGTCTCACATCAACGCGGCTAATCAACGGGCTATGGAGATGCCCATCAATTGATGTTAATGTGAGGAGTACGGATTGCCATGCAACGGATGCACTAGAGCTATAAATGTATGAAAGCTCAACAAAAGAAACTAAGTGGGTGTGCATCCAACTTGCTTGCTCACGAAGACCTAGGGCATTTGAGGAAGCCCATTGTTGGAATATACAAGCCAAGTTCTATAACGAAAAATTCCCACTAGTATATGAAAGTGACAAAACAAGAGACTATCTATCATAAAGATCATGGTGCTACTTTGAAGCACAAGTATGGAAAAAGATAGTAGCATTGCCCCTTTGTTTTGGGCCTTTCTTTTTTTTCTTTTGGCCTTTCTCTTTTTTTTGGGACAATGCTCTATGAATGATGATCATCACACTTCTATTTATTTACAACTCAATGATTACAACTTGATACTAGAACAAAGTATGACTCTATATGAATGCCTCCGGCGGTGTACCGGGATGGGCAATGAATCAAGAGTGACATGTATGAAATAATACGCATGGTGGCTTTGCCAGAAATACGATGTCAACTACATGATCATGCAAGGCAATATGACAATGATGAACGTGTCATGATAAACGGAACGGTGGAAAGTTGCATGGCAATATATCTCGGAATGGCTATGGAAATTCCATAATAGGTAGGTATGGTGGCTGTTTTGAGGAAGATATAAGGAGGTTTATGTGTGATAGAGTGTATCGTATCACGGGGTTTGGATGCACCGGCGAAGTTTGCACCAACTCTCAAGGTGATAAAGGGCAATGCATGGTACCGAAGAGGCTAGCAATGATGGAAGGTTGAGAGTGCGTATAATCCATGGACTCAACATTAGTCATAAAGAACTCACACTTATTGCAAAAATCTACAAGTCATCAAAAACAAAGCACTACGCGCATGCTCCTAGGGGGATAGATTGGTAGGAAAAGACCATCGCTCGTCCCCGACCGCCACTCATAAGGAGGACAATCAAAGAACACCTCATGTTTCAAATTTGTTACATAACGTTTACCATACGTGCATGCTACGAGATTTGCAAACTTCAACACAAGTATTTCTCAAATTCACAACTACTCAACTAGCACAACTTTAATATCACTACCTCCATATCTCAAAACAATTATCAAGCATCAAACTTCTCTTAGTATTCAACACACTCATAAGAAAGTTTTTACTAATCTTGAATACCTTGCATATTAGGACTAATTTCACAATTAAAGCAAATTACCATGCTGTTTTGTAGGACTCTCAAAATAATATAAGTGAAGCATGAGAGAACAATAGTTTATATAAAACAAATCCACCACCGTGCTCTAAAAGATATAAGTGAAGCACTAGAGCAAAAACTATATAGCTCAAAAGATATAAGTGAAGCACATAGAGTATTCTAATAAATTCCGAATCATGTGTGTCTCTCTCAAAAGGTGTGTCCAGCAAGGATGATTGTGGTAAAATAAAAAACAAAGACTCAAATCATACAAGACGCTCCAATCAAAACACATATCATGTGGTGAATAAAAATATAGCTCCAAGTAAAGTTACCGATGGACGAAGACGAAAGAGGGGATGCCTTCCGGGGCATCCCCAAGCTTTGGCTTTTTGGTGTCCTTAGATTATCTTGGGGTGCCATGGGCATCCCCAAGCTTAGGATCTTTCCACTCCTTGTTCCATAATCCATCAAATCTTTACCCAAAACTTGAAAACTTCACAACACAAAACTCAACAGAAAATCTCGTAAGCTCCGTTAGCGAAAGAAAACAAAACACCACTTCAAGGTACTATAATGAACTCATTATTTATTTATATTGGTGTTAAACCTACTTTATTCCAACTTCTCTATGGTTTATAAACTCTTTTACTAGCCACAGGTTCATCAAAATAAGCAAACAACACACAAAAAATAGAATCTGTCAAAAACAGAACAGTCTGTAGTAATCTGTAACTAACGCAAACTTCTGGAACTCAGAAAAATCTACCAAAATAGGACGACCTAGACAATTTGTTTATTGATCTACTTCAATTGGAATCAGTATTTTATCACGTTCTGGTGATTTTTAACAATTGTTTTCGTGAACAGAAAGTTTCTGGAATTTTCAGCAAGATCAAATAACTATCATCCAAGAAGATCCTATAGGTTTAACTTGGCACAAACCATAATTAAAACATAAAAACAAATCTAACCAGGGTCTAGATCAAATATTTATTCCTAAACAAAAGCAAAAAGCAAAAAAAACTAAAATAAAATTGGGTTGCCTCCCAACAAGCGCTATCGTTTAACGCCCCTAGCTAGGCACAAAAGCAAGGATAGATCTAAGTATTGCCATCTTTGGTGGGCAATCCATAAGTGGCTCTCATAATAGATTCATAAGGTAATTTAATATTCTTTATAGGGAAATGTTCCATGCCTTTCCTTAACGGAAATTGGAATCTAATATTCCCTTCCTTCATATCAACGATTGCACCGATCGTTCTAAGGAAAGGTCTACCAAGAATAATAGGACATGAAGGATTGCAATCTATATCAAGAACAATAAAATCTACGGGGCACATAGTTGCTATTTGCAACAATAAGAACATCATTAATTCTTCCCATATGTGTCTTAATAGTGGAATCCGCAAGGTGCAAGTTTAAAGAGCAATCATCAAATTCACGGAATCCTAGCAAATCACACAAAGTTTTTGGAATCGTGGAAACACTAGCACCCAAATCACACAAAGCATAGCATTCATGATCTTTAATTTTAATTTTAATAGTAGGTTCCCACTCATCATAAAGTTTTCTAGGGATAGAAACTTCCAACTCAAGTTTTTCTTCATAAGATTGCCTCAAAGCATCAACGATATGTTTAGTAAAAGCTTTATTTTGACTATAAGCATGAGGAGAATTTAGCACGGATTGCAACAAGGAAATACAATCTATCAAAGAGCAATTATCATAATTAAATTCCTTGAAATCCAAAATAGTGGGTTGATTAATATCTAAAGTTTTGATCTCTTCAATCCCATTTTTACCAAATTTTGTATCAAGATCTAAAAACTCCGAATTTTTGGGACGCCTTCTAGGTAAAGGTAACTCATCTCCAGTCCCATAATTATCAAGATTAATATTACAAAACAAAGATTTAATAGGAGACACATCAATAACTTTTAGATCTTCATCTTTATTCTCACAAAAATTAGAAGAACACGCTTTCACAAAGCAATCTTTCTTAGCACGCATCCTAGCGGTTCTTTCTTTGCACTCATCAATGGAAATTCTCATGGCTTTGAGAGACTCATTGATATCATGCTTAGGTGGAATAGATCTAAGTTTCAAAGAATCAACATCAAGAGAAGTTCATCAATGTCCCTAGCTAATTCATCAACCTTAAGCAATTTTTCTTCAAGCAAAGCATTGAAATTCTTTTGCGAATTCATAAACTCCTTAACACTAGTCTCAAATTAAGAGGGCATCTTATTAAATTTCCATAAGAATTGTTGTAGGAATTACCATAATTATTAGAGAAATTACTAGGGAACAGCCTAGGATTAAAGTTTCCTCTATATGCGTTGTTACCAAAATTATTCCTACCAACAAAACTCACATCCATAGATTCATTATTATTCTCAATCAAAGTAGACAAAGGCATATCATTAGGATCAGAAGAAACACTTTTAGTAGAAAATAATTTCATAAGTTCATCCATCTTTCCACTCAAAACATTAATTTCTTCTATCGGATGCACTTTTTCATTAGTAGATCTTTCGGTGTGCCATTGAGAATAATTAACCATAATATAATCTAGGAGTTTAGTAGCTTCTCCTAAAGTGATCTCCATAAAAGTGCCTCCCGCGGCCGAATCTAAAAGATTCCTAGAAGCAAAATTCAATCCGGCATAAAAAATTTGTATAATCATCCAAAGATTCAAACCATGTGTAGGGCAATTACGTATCATTAATTTCATCCTCTCCCAAGCTTGTGCGACATGTTCATGATCAAGTTGCTTAAAATTCATGATATCGTTTCTAAGAGAGATGATTTTAGCGGGAGGAAAATACTTGGAGATAAAAGCATCTTTGCACTTATTCCATGAATCAATACTATTCTTAGGCAAAGAAGAAAACCAAGCTTTAGCACGATCTCTAAGCAAAAAAGGAAATAGCTTCAATTTAACAATATCGTTGTCCACATCTTTCTTCTTTTGCATATCACACAAATCAACGAAGCTATTTAGATGGGTAGCGGCATCTTCACTAGGAAGGCCGGTGAATTGATCTTTCATGACAAGATTCAACAAAGCAGCATTAATTTCACAAGATTCAGCATCGATAAGAGGAGCAATCGGAGTGCTCAGAAAATAATTGTTGTTGGTATTGGTAAAGTCACACAATTTAGTATTATCTTGAGCCATCGTGACAAGCAAGCAATCCAACACACGAGCAAACAAGAAGCAAGCGAAAAAGAGGCGAACGGAAAAGAGAGGCCGAATAAAACGGCAAGGGTGAAGTGGGGGAGAGGAAAACGAGAGGCAAATGGCAAATAATGTAATGCGAGGGATAAGAGTTTGTGATGGGTACTTGGTATGTCTTGACTTGTGCGTAGACTCCCCGGCAACGGCGCCAGAAATCCTTCTTGCTACCTCTTGAGCACTGCGTTGGTTTTCCCTTGAAGAGGAAAGGGTGATGCAGTAAAGTAGCGTAAGTATTTCCCTCAGTTTTTGAGAACCAAGGTATCAATCCAGTAGGAGACCACGCGCGAGTCCCACGCACCTACACAAACAAATAAGAACCTCGCAACCAACACGATAAAGGGGTTGTCAATCCCTTCACGGTCACTTACGAGAGTGAGATCTGATAGATATGATAAGATAATATTTTTGGTATTTTTATGGTAAAGAGTAAAAGTAAAGATTGCAAAAATAAATGGTGCCAGAAATAACTAAGTGTTGGAACATTAATATGATGGGAAATAGACCCGGGGGCCATAGGTTTCACTAGTGGCTTCTCTCAAGATAGCATAAGTATTACGGTGGGTAAACGAATTACTATCGAGCAATTGATAGAATTGAGCATAGTTATGAGAATATCTAGGTATGATCATGTATATAGGCATCACGTCCGTGACAAGTAGACCGAAACGATTCTGCATCTACTACTATTACTCCACACATCGACCGCTATCCAGCATGCATCTAGAGTATTAATTTCATAAGAACAGAGTAATGCTTTAAGTAAGATGACATGATGTAGAGGGATAAACTTATGCAATATGATATAAACCCCATCTTTTTATCCTCGATGGCAACAATACAATACGTGCCTTGCTGCCCCTGCTGTCACTGGGAAAGGACACCGCAAGATTGAACCCAAAGCTAAGCACTTCTCCCATTGCAAGAAAGATCAATCTAGTAGGCCAAACCAAACTGATAATTCGAAGAGACTTGCAAAGATAACCAATCATACATAAAAGAATCCAGAGGAGATTCAAATATTGTTCATAGATAAACTTGATCATAAACCCACAATTCATCGGATCTCGACAAACACACCGCAAAAGAAGATTGCATCAAATAGATCTCCAAGAAGATAAAGGAGAACTTTGTATTGAGATCCAAAGAGAGAGAAGAAGCCATTTAGCTCATAACTATGGACCCGAAGGTCTGAGGTAAACTACGCACACATCATCGAAGAGGCTATGGTGTTGATGTAGAAGCCCTCCGTGATCAATGCCCCCTCCGGTAGAGCACCGGAAAAGGCCCCAAGATGAGATCTCACGGGTACAGAAGGTTGCGGCGGTGGAAATAGGGTTTTGGCTCCGCATATGATGTTTCCAGGGTACATGGGTATATATAGGAGGAAGAAGTATGTCGGTGGAGCAACGAGGGGCCCACGAGGGTGGAGGGCACGCCTGGGGGGTAGGCGCGCCCCCCTGCCTCGTGCCTTCCTCGTTGATTACTTTACGTAGACTCCAAGTCCTCTGGATCATGTTTGTTCCGAAAATCACGTTCCCGAAGGTTTCATTCCGTTTGGACTCCGTTTGATATCCTTTTCCTTCGAAACACTGAAATAGGCAAAAAAAACAGCAATTTGGGCTGGGCCTCCGGTTAATAGGTTAGTCCCAAAAATAATATAAAATTTTATAATAAAGCCCAATGAACATCTAAAACAGAATATAATATAGCATGGAACAATCAAAAATTATAGATACGTTGGAGATGTATCAGTATTTTGCAAATTTTCTATGTCTACAATGCTCTGCATGGAGCTACTCTAGCTAATTGCTCCCACTTTCAATATGTATCTAGACTGAGACTCCGAGTCATTCAGATCGGTGTAAAAGCTTGCATCAATGTAACTCTTTACGACGAACTCTTTATCACCTCCATAACCGAGAAAAAATTCCTTAGTCCTCTTAGGTAACTAAGGATAACTTTGACCGTTGTCCAGTGATCCACTCTGGATCACTATCGTACCCTCTTGCCAAACTCATGACAAGGTACACAATAGGTCTGGTACACAACATAGCATACTTTATAGAGCCTATGGCTGAGGCATTGGGAATGACTTTCATTCTCTTTCTATTTTCTGCCGTGGTCGGGTTTTGAGTCTTACTCAACTTTACACCTTGTAATACATGCAAGAACTCCTTCTTTGACTGTTCCATTTTGAACTACTTCAAAATCTTGTCAAGGTATGTACTCATTCAAAAAAAATCTTATCAAGCTTCTTGATCTATCTCTATAGACCTTGATGCCCAATATGTAAGCAGCTTCACCGAGGTCCCTTTTTTGAAAAACTCCTTTCAAACACTCCTTTATGCTTTCCAGAAAATTCTACATCATTTTCGATCAACAATATGTCATTCACATATACTTATCAAAAAGGTTGTAGTGCTCCCACTCACTTTCTTGTAAATATAGGCTTCACCGCAAGTCTGTATAAAACTATATGCTTTGATCAACTCATCAAAGCGTATATTCCAACTCCGAGATGCTTGCACCAGTCCATAGATGGATCGCTGGAGCTTGCACATTTTGTTAGCACCTTTAGGATTGACAAAACCTTCTGGTTGCATCATATACAACTCTTCTTTAATATATCCATTAAGGAATGTAGTTTTCATATCCATTTTCCAGATTTCATAAAATACGGCAATTGCTAACATTATTCGGACAGACTTAAGCATTGATACGAGTGAGAAAAACTCATCGTAGTCAACATCTTGAACTTGTCAAAAAACTTTTTGCGACAATTCGAGCTTTGTTGATAGTAACACTACCATCAGCGTCTGTATTCCTCTTGAAGTACAATTTATTCTCAATGGCTTGCCGATCATCAGGCAAGTCCACCAAAGTCCACACTTTGTTCTTATATATGGATCCTATCTCAGATTTCATGGCCTCAAGCCATTTACCGAAGTCTGGGCTCATCATCGCTTCCTCATAGTTCGTAGATTTGTCATGGTCTAGTAAGATGACTTCTAGGACAGATTACCTTACCACTCTGGTGTGGAACGTGCTTTGGTTGACCTACGAGGTTTGGTAGTAACTTGATCTGAAGTTTCATGATCATTATCATTAGCTTCCTCTGTAGTTGGTGTAGGCATCACGGGAAGGGTTTTCTGTGATGAGCTACTTTCCAATTCGAGAGAAGGTACAATTACCTCATCAAGTTCTACTTTCCCCCACTCACTTCTTTCGAGAGAAACTCCTTCTCTAGAAAGGACCCGTTCTTAGCAACAAAGATCTTGCCTTCGGATCTAGGATAGAAGGTGTACCCAACAGTTTCTTTTGGGTATCCTATGAAGATACACTTCTCCGATTTGGGTTTGAGCATATCAGGCTGAAGCTTTTTCACATAAGCATCACAACCCCAAACTCTAAGAAACAACAGCTTAGGTTTCTTGCCAAACCTTAGTTCATACGGTGTCATCTCAACAGATTTAGATGGTGCCCTATTTAACGTGAATGCAGCTGTCTCTCATGCATAACCCCAAAACGATAGTGGTAAATCGGTAAGAGACATCATAGATCGCACTATATCTAATAAAGTACCATTACGATGTTCGGACACACCATTAAGTTGTGGTGTTCCAGGTGGCGTGAGTTGTGAAACTATTCCACATTGTTTTAAATGAAGGCTAAACTCATAACTCAAATATTCGCCTCCGCGATCAGATCGTGGAAACTTTATTTTCTTGTTACGATGATTCTCCACTTCACTCTGAAATTCTTTGAACTTTTCAAATGTTTCAGACTTGTGTTTCATTAAGTAGATATACCCATATCTGCTCAAATCATCTGTGAAGGTCAGAAAATAACGATACCTGCCGCGAGCCTCAATACTCATCGGGCCGCATACATCGGTATGTATTATTTCCAATAATTTAGTGGCTCGCTCCATTGTTCTGGAGAACGGAGTTTTAGTCATCTTGCCCATGAAGCATGGTTCGCAAGCATCAAATGATTCATAATCAACTGATTCCAAAAGTCCATCCGCATGGAGTTTCTTCATGCATTACACCAATATGACCTAAACAGCAGTGCCACAAACATGTTGCATTATCATTATCAACTTTGCATCTTTTGGCATCAATATTATGAATATGTGTATCACTACGATCGAGATTCAATAAACCATTTACATTGGGTGTATGACCATAGAAGGTTTTATTCCTGTAAACAGAACAACAATTATTCTCTGACTTAAATGAATAACCGTATTGCAATAAACATGATCCAATCATATTCATGCTCAACGCAAACACCAAATAACATTTATTTAGGTTCAACACTAATCCCGAAGGTAGAGGGAGTGTGCGATGGTGATCTTATCAACCTTGGAATCACTTCCAACACACATCGTCACCTCTCCCTTAACTAGTCTCTGTTCATTATGTAACTTTGTTTCAAGTTACTAATCTTAGCAACTAAACTAGTATCAAATACCCAAGGGCTACTACGAACACTAGTAAGGTACACAATAATCTGTATATCAAATATACCCTTGCCATCCTTCTTATCCACCAAATGTTTGGGGTAGTTCCACTTCTAGTGACCATTTCCTTTGCAGTATAAGCACTCAGTTTCAGGCTTGGGTCCAGCTTTGGGCTTCTTCACGGGAGTGGAAACTTGCTTGCCATTCTTCTTGAAGTTCCCTTTTCTTTCCCTTGCCCTTTTACTTGAAACTACTGGTCTTGTCAACCATCAACACTTGATGCTCTTTCTTGATTTCTACCTTTGCCGATTTCAGCATCGCGAAGAGCTCGGGAATCGTTTTCGTCATCCCCTTGCATATTATAGTTCATCACGAAGTTCTAGTAGCTTGGTGATAATGACTAGAGAACTCTCTCGATCACTATCTTATCTAGAAGATTAACTCCCACTTGATTCAAGCGATTGTACTACCCAGACATTCTGAGTACATGCTCACTGGCCGAGCCATTCTCCTCCATCTTGTAGGCAAAGTACTTGTTAGAGGTCTCATACCTCTCGACATGGGCCTGAGTCTGAAATACCAATTTCAACTCTTGGAACATCTCATATGCTCTGTGGCGTTCAAAACGTTTTTGAAGTCCCGGTTCTAAGCCGTACAACATGGTGCACTAAACTATCAAGTAGTCATCATATCGATCTTGCCAAACGTTCATAACATCTGCATCTGCTCCTGCAATAGGTCTGTCACCTAGCGGTGCATCAATGACATAATTCTTCTGTGCAGTAATGAGGATAATCCTCAGATCACGGACCCAGTCCGCATCATTGCTACTATCATCTATCAACTTAGTTTTCTCTAGGAACATATCGAAAACATAGGGGAGCTACAACGCGAGCTATTGATCTATAACATAGATATGCAAATACTATTAGGACTAAGTTCATGATGAATTAAGTTCAATTAATCAAATTACTTAAGAACTCCCACTTAGATAGACATCCCTCGAGTCACCTAAATGATCACGTGATCCATATCAACTAAACCATGTCCGATCATCACGTGAGATAGAATAGTTTTCAATGGTGAACATCTCTATGTTGATCATATCTTCTATATGATTCACGTTCGACCTTTCGGTCTACAGTGTTCCGAGGCCATGTCTGTACATTCTAGGCTCGTCAAGTTTAACCAGAGTATTCTACATGTGCAAAAATTGTCTTGCACCCATTGTATGTGAACGTAGAGCTTATCACACCCGATCATCACATGGTGTCTCGGCACGACGAACTGTAGCAACGGTGCATACTCAGGGCGAACACTTATACCTTGAAATTTAGTGAGGGATCATCTTATAATGCTACCGCCGTACTAAGAAAAATAAGATGCATAAAAAATAAACATCACATGCAATCAAAATATGTGACATGATATGGCCATCATCATCTCGTGCCTTTGATCTCCATCTCCAAAGCACCGTCATGATCTCCATCGTCACCGTCTTGACACCTTGATCTCCATCGTAGCGTCGTTGTCGTCTCGCCAACTATTGCTTCTACAACTATCGCTACCGCATAGTGATAAAGTAAAGCAATTACATGGCGATTGCATTTCATACAATAAAGCGACAACCATAAGGCTCCTGCCAGTTGCCGATAACTTTTACAAAACATGATCATCTCATACAATAACTTATATCACATCATGTCTTGACCATATCACATCACAACATGCCCTGCAAAAACAAGTTAGACGTCCTCTACTTTGTTGTTGCAAGTTTTACGTGGCTGCTATGGGCTTCTAGCAAGAATCGTTCTGACCTACGCATCAAAACTACAACGACTTTTCGTCAAGTGTGCTATTTTAACCTTCACAAGAACCGGCCGTAGTCAAATTCGATTCAACTAAAGTTGGAGAAACATACACCCGCCAGGCACCTGTGTGCAAAAGTACGTCGATAGAACTGGTCTCATGAACGTGGTCATGTAATGTTGGTCCGGGCCGCTTCATCCAACAATTCCGCCGAATCAAAATAAGACATTGGTGGTAAGCAGTATGACTATTATCGCCCACAACGATTCGTGTTCTACTCGTGCATATCATCTACACATAGACCTGGCTCTGATACCACTGTTGGGGAACGGAGCATGCAATTTCAAAAAAATTCCTACGCTCACGCAAGATCTATCTAGGACATGCATAGCAATGAGAGGGGGAGAGTGTGTCCACGTACCCTCCTAGACCGAAAGTGGAAGCGATAGGCTAACGCGGTTGATGTAGTCGAACGTCTTCACGATCCAACCGATCTAGTACCGAACGTACGGCACCTCCGAGTTCAGCACACGTTCAGCTCGATGACGTCCCTCGAACTCTTGATTCAGCAGAGGGTCGAGGGAGGGTTCCATCAGCATGATGGTGTGGTGACGGTGATGGTGATGTGATCCGCACAGGGCTTCGCCTAAGCACTACGACGCTATGACCGGAGGAGTAAACTATGGAGGAGGGCACCGCACACGGCTAAGAGAACAATTGATGTGCTATGGGGTGCCCCCTGCCCCCGTATATAAAGGAGGGGAGGAGGAGGCTAGCCACCAAGGGGGCGCGCCATGGGGGAGTCCTACTAGGATTCCCCCCCCCCCATTTTCCTTTCTCATCGGAGGGGGAAATGGAAGGAGAGGGAGAGGGAAGGGGGGCCGCGCCCCCTCCTCCTTGTCCTATTCGGACTCCCTTGGAGGAAGGCACACGCCACCCCTTGCGGGCTCGCCTCTCTCTCCACTAAGGCCCACGTAGGCCCAATACTTCCCCGGGGGGTTCCAGTAACCCCTCGGAACTCCGAAATATACCCGAACCTTTCCGAAACCATTCCGGTGTCCGAATATCATCGTCCAATATATCAATCTTTATCTCTCGACCATTTCGAGACTCCTCTTCATGTCTGTGATCTCATCCGGGACTCCGAACAAACTTCGGTCACCAAAACACATAACTCATAATACAAATCGTCATCGAACGTTAAGCGTGCGGACCCTATGGGTTCGAGAACTATGTAGACATGACCGAGACACATCTCCGGTCAAAAACCAATAGCGGAACCTAGATGCTCATATTGGTTCCTACATATTCTACGAAGATCTTTATCGGTCAAACCGCAATAACAGCATACGTTATTCCCTTTGTCATGGGTATGTTACTTGCCCGAGATTCGATCGTCGGAATCATCATACCTAGTTCAATCTCGTTACCGGCAAGTCTCTTTACTCGTTCCGTAATGCATCATCCCGCGACTAACTCATTAGTCACATTGCTTTCAAGGCTTGTAGTGATGTGCATTACCGAGAGGGCCCAGAGATACCTCTCCGATACTCGGAGTGACAAATCCTGATCTTGATCTATGCCAACCCAACAAACACCTTCGGAGATACGTGTAGAGCATCTTTATAATCACCCAGTTACGTTGTGATGTTTGATAGGACACAAGGTATTCCTCCGGTATCCGGGAGTTGCATACTCTCATAGTCAAAGGAATATGTATAAGTCATGAAGAAAGCAATAGCAATAAAACTTACGATCATTATGCTAAGCTAACGGATGGGTCTTGTCCATCACATCATTCCCTTAATGATGTGATCCCGTTCATCAAATGACAACACATGTCTATGGTTAGGAAACTTAACCATCTTTGATTAACGAGATAGTCTAGTAGAGGCCTACTAGGGACACGGTGTTTTGTCTATGTATCCACACATGTATCGAGTTTCCGGTTAATACAATTCTAGCATGAATAATAAACATTTATCATGATATAAGGAAATATAAAATAACAACTTTATTATTGCCTCTAGGGCATATTTCCTTCAGTTCGGACACACCATTACGTTGTGCTGTTCCAGGTGGCATGAGTTGCGAAACTATTCCACATTGTTTCAAATGAAGACTAGACTCGTAACTCAAATATTCGCCTCCGCGATCAGATCGTAGAAATTTATTTTCTTGTTACGATGATTTTCGACTTTACTCTGAAATTCTTTGAACTTTTCAAATGTTTCAGACTTATGTTTCATTAAGTAGATATACCCATATCTGCTCAAATCATCTGTGAAGGTCAGAAAATAACGATACCCGCCGCGAGCCTCAAGAATCATCGGACCGCATACATCAGTATGTATTATTTCCAATAAGTCAGTGGCTCGCTCCATTGTTCTGGAGAACGGAGTCTTAGTCATCTTGCCCATGAGGCATGGTTCGTAAGCATCAAGTGATTCCAAAAGTCCATCTGCATGGAGTTTCTTCATGCGCTTTACACCAATATGACCTAAATGGCAGTGCCACAAATAAGTTGCACTGTCATTATTAACTTTGCATCTTTTGGCTTCAACATTATGAAT
Source organism: Aegilops tauschii subsp. strangulata (assembly GCF_002575655.3). NCBI lineage: Eukaryota > Viridiplantae > Streptophyta > Magnoliopsida > Poales > Poaceae > Aegilops > Aegilops tauschii. Next base: position 384,115,860 of record NC_053039.3, on the reverse strand, counting down.
ATGTGTATCACTACGATCAAGATTCAATAAAAATAGACCACTCTTCAAGGGTGCATGACCATAAAAGATATTAATCACATAAATAGAACAACCATTATTCTCTGATTTAAATGAATAACCGTCTCGCATCAAACAAGATCCAGATATAATGTTCATGCTCAACGTTGGCACCAAATAACAATTATTCAGGTCTAAAACTAATCCCGAAGGTAGATGTAGAGGTAGCGTGCCGACGGCGATCACATCGACCTTGGAACCATTTCTGACGCGCATCGTCACCTCGTCCTTAGCCAATCTTCGTTTAATTCGTAGCCCCTGTTTCGAGTTGCAAAATATGAGCAACAGAACCAGTATCAAATACCCAAGCGCTACTACGAGCATTAGTAAGGTACACATCAATAACATGTATATCAAATATACCTTTCACTTTGACATCCTTCTTATCCGCCAAATACTTGGGGCAGTTCCACTTCCAGTGACCAGTCCCTTTGCAGTAGAAGCACTCATTTTCAGGCTTCCGCATGATCACTAGGTCGAGGAAAGGTAGCTACAATCGCTCCTAGAGCTGTTTGGGATCAAGGGAGAAGAAGAACAAGGCTAGCTCTTGCTTCTCTCTATCTATGGTGTGTGTGCTATGCTTAGAAGCCAGCCTTTTGCATGGGTGCTCCCGGGGGTTTATATAGGCCTACCCCCCGGGGGTACAATGGTAATCCGGCTGGGCTCTGGTCCCAGCCGTCAGCGTCTACGCTCGCCGGCTTCTCCGCCGGCTGGTGGGTCCCGCCGGCTGGTGGGTCCCGTCGGCTGCCGGCTACTTGGTCGACAGGCCGGCCCCACCGCCTAGGGTCTTGTCGGCGGCTGCTTACTGTAGCCGCACCTCTGATGACGAGGGCTTTGTCGAGGTAAGCGTGGCTACAGTGGGCCGCCTCGGGGGCTCTCACTGTAGCCTTACCTCGTCTTGTCTCCTTAATGGGGCTCCTGCTTCGAGGAAGGGAGTAGCCGGCTTCTGGGGGCCGGCTATGCCCTTGGCCGACTGGGAGTGGCCGGGCCGTCTTCGCGCCTCTCTCTGGCTGAAGGGGCCCGCCGTCCTTGGGCCATACAGGAGTCGGTCGTGGATGACGTCGAGGCTGGCATCGCTACAGTGCCGAGCCGCACGGGAGACAGCCGTCCCGTACGGCCTCCTGTAGCCATGCCCGCCTCGGGCTTCGAGGGTAGTGGGCCGCACTGTGGCCACACCCCGTCTTGTCGCCGTTATGTGGGAGTGGCTTGGAGTGGTTGTGGTCTCGGCCGGCTCTTTGGAGTCGGCGTCCTTCTTGGCCGGCTTCTTGGAGTCGGCCACCCCGTAGTCGTCCTGGGGAGGGGTCGCTGAGGCAGGGTCGCCTTCCGGGAGTCGGCTTCAGAGGTAGCCGGCCAGGGAAGGCGGCCCAATGCTTGGAGTGCTCGGAGGCCCGAAGGCCTGATAATTTTTTCAGAAGAACCAGGGGCAGTCGGTTAGGCTACCCGTGGCCATTTACTCCGACAGTAGTCCCCGAAGCTGGTTGGGCTTCGAGGTGGGGTAGGGCTTGAGAAGCTCGATCAGCTTCCTATCCTGACAAGACGGCAGCTGGGAGCCGGCCTTGGTCAGGCACGCCGCCTGAGTCGAAATCTTCCGGAGTCGGAGGGCGGGAGCCCGCCAGTCCGTGCATCGGGCCGCGGGCCGGAAAGCCTGCCAGCCCACGCGCATGACGGGACGTCGCCGCAGGGAGGGGGCCCGCCATGTCCGCAGCCCGGCCCAGGCGCGGATTGTCTACATCCCGAAACCGCCCGCACGTCCCGTGCGGCAGTTTCGGCTCGCATTTATGCGCAATAATCGCGAGGCATGGGGGGAGTGGGTGCAGTTAATCCCACGACTCCCCCCACGCTCGGCTTCTCTGGTCCTGCCGCGCGGGGCTATAAGTAAGGGGGAGGTGGAGGGCGGTAGGCCCTCGCACGCTCCTCCTACTTCCACCATCTTCCTCGCTCTCCCGCTCTTGCGACAGCGCCTCGCCGCCGTGCTCTCCACTGCGCATTCCTCCACCGCCGCGCTAGTTTTCGCCATGCCTCCCGCCGTAGAGCAGCTCGGCGGGGATTGGGACGGCTCCAATGTGCACGAAGACCATGTCGAGTTTCTCCGCAACACGCGGCGGCTGCCTGGCGCGGACAAGGTGGAGGTCCGCCTCGCGCCGGCGAAGGAAATCAGGCCGGAGCCGCAGGAGGGCGAGCGGGTGGTCTTCCGCTCGCACTTCTTGCGCGGCATCGGCCTTCCAGTGAGCGCCTTCTTCCGCTCCTGGCTCGAATTCTATCAGCTCCAGCCGCACCATCTCACCCCCAACGCGGTGGTGCTGCTGTCCGCCTTCGTCACCCTGTGCGAGGGCTACCTTGGCGTCCTCCCCACCCTTGAGCTCTGGGGGGAGCTCTTCCAGTCGAAACTGGGCACGCGCATGCGGGGCGTGCCGGCTCAGACTGGTGCCTTCATCGCGTCGCGGAGATCGGGCGCCGACAACCCCTTCCCCATCATCCCGCTAATCCAATCGGTGAAGAAGTGGCAGAAGTCGTACTTCTACGTGCGGAACATCGCCCCACAGGGCGACTACATCAACCTGCCGGCTTACGTAGCCGGCCCACCGGTGGGCAGGCTGCCCCAGTGGTCCTTCCGGGCTGTGACGCTGACACAGGCTGGAAACGCCGCCATTGCCCGACTGCGGGTGATGGTTCAGTCGGAGGGCCTGACGGGGTCCGACCTTCTGGCCGCGTTCATCACGTGTCGGGTTCTTCCGCTCCAGAGCCGGCCTCATCTGATCTGTCAGATGAGCGGCTAGCTCGATCCGAGCCGAATGTGCACCAAGGAGATGTCGCGCGAGGAGGTCGCCTACATGGTGAACTACCTTGTGAATTGCAAGCTCTCCGAAGAGTGGCAATTCGGCAAGGAGCCATACAGCCGAGCCAATCCACCGCCCATGGTATGTTCTCCCTGTGTCTTCTTTTTCTCTCAAATTCGTTGCCGAGTTCCTCTTAGCCGACTCTAACTTAGTCGGTTTGCTTTTCGACAGAGCCCTCTGCTTCGGCCGGCCGGCGGGTCAGACTCGGAGCGCCGATTCGTCCCCGACCGGACCGAACACGATCAGGAGGACCCCGACCTGGCGGCAGCCGGTATGGAGGACGACGTCGAGCCGGGTGGTGGCCAAGCCGGCGGCGAAGTAGGCGGCTCCGGGCTCAATGCCACCTTTGACGACTGGCCGGACGATGATGAGGCCGAAGCCGTCCCGCACCGCCAGCCGGCATCTGGACGCGGCGCGGGTTCCTCCGCCGCACCGCCTGCTCAGGGCGGAGGGTAGAAGCGTCGCGCCGCCCAGGGCCTGTTCGGCAGCCGAACGAAGAAGCCCAGAGGCGGGGCGGCAGCCACCAGGCGGGAGGAGGCGACCGCGAAGGCGGCTCGCTTCCGCAAGACGGTGAAGCAACCGCAGACCGTGTCGGCGTAAGTCCGAATTTTTCTTTATGTACTCTCTTTCTTTCTTTTCTTTGGTGGTTCTTGAAACCTTGTCTTTTTTTCTCCAAATGATCAGAGCTCCGTTGTCGCTTGAGCGGGCGGCTGCCGGCTCCGTTGTCGAGTCGCCGAGGGGCTCTGGGAGCACCACCCGCCGCGTGGACCCCCGCGCCGACCTTCAGGAGGCGACAGAAAGGAACGCGCGGGAGGCACGGGCGGAGCGAGAGGCGCGGGAGGCGGAGGCGCGGAAGGCGGCCGCTGCCCAGGCGGCTCGGGAGGAGGAGGCGGCGAAGGCGCTCGCCGATGCTGCAGCCAGGGCCCAAGCAGAGGCTGAAGCAGCGGCGGCGGCGGGGGAAGTTTTGATGGTCACCCCGCTGCGCGTCATGGCGCCTGGGGACATGGAGCCCTCGCCAGGGGGAGCCAGCGGCGACCAGCCAGGGCTGGGGGGAAGCGGCGACGACGTCATTATCTTGGAGAAGGCGCCGGAGCCGACCCCGCCAACTGGGGCGGCCCAAGGCGGCCGGCCTGATCCGCCGCCTGCATAGTCGGCGGAGGGCGAGCCGGCCGTGAGGGCTGAGATGGCGGTCCGGATTCCGTCGAGCCGGCGTGCGGGGAAGGCCGCGTCGGAGCCGCAGAAGGCTGCGTTGGAGCCACAGCCGGTCGTGGGTTCCAGCTCGTCGGCCCGAGATGCGGAGGCGGCCAGCGCTACCTCGGGGTGGACGCCAGGCGGAGGGACGGCCGTGGTGAACGTGGCTGCACAAGACGTCCGGACCCGGCTCCAAAGCCAAGCCGCGGCGCTGAGGCAGTTCACCGACGAGTTCCTCGCGACGCGGGCGGCCATCCGGGTTAGTATTCCCATTTTGCTTCTTCTTGATTTCGATTTCTTCTTGATCTTGATTTCTTCCGTGGGGGCGCGTCAGGTGTAGTCCCCGAGTTCCGAGTCGGCTGCTGAGCAGGCGGCTTGGAACTTCTTGGTGGATTTGTCTTTGCTATCTTTGTTCTTACTTCGGTCTTCTGTCCATCTTGCAGGACTACCACAACCTTCGAGCGGCCGCCTTCAACTCCCAGGCTCGGGAGCTGACTCAGAAGACCGCCGACCTTACTGAGAGCCGAGGTACGTGGTTTGTTCTTTATCTCATGTGGGGGCGCGTCAGCGCACCCACTGGGTGTAGTCCCCGAGATTCGGGCCGACTGCTGAGCAGTCGGGTCGGATCTTCCTTGACGACTTCTTACTGTTCTTCTTTTCCTGCCGTCTCTGCAGCGGCCAACGCCAGTCTGAGGGCACAACTGGGAGAATCTCAGACTGCCCTTCGCGCCAAGGATGCCGAGCTCGCCGCCTTGGTGCAGGAACGCGACCGTCTGGCCAAGAAGTTGGCCGACCAGGAGGAAAGCCACAAGGCGGCACTGAAGGCGGCGCAGGATCGCGAAGCCACTCTCCAGGCCGAGTTCGAGACGGAGGCGGCTGGCTGGGCTGAGGCCAGGCAGACTCTGATCTCTGGCTACGGCCAGATCGAAGACCTGGTTGACGGTAAGCCGCCTACCTCTTCGTCCTTTCTTGCCATCTGCCACTTTGGCTTGTTTTCTGATTTTGGTTTTCTTTTCTTCCTTTTTTCTTCTTTCTTGCGCAGAGTATTTCCCTGGCTATTCCACTGCAGCCAACCAGACCATCGAGGCCCGTCGCCAGGCGCGGAGGCAAGCCGACTTTGAAATCTCGCCAACCGCCGGCCGCTCGCTGGAGGAACAGCTTCTGGCGATCCAGGCCCGAATCCAGCCGGCTCACCGACTGCTCCGCCGGCTGCAGCGGGCCGGGGCGCAAGTCTTGGCTGCCCTCCGGCCCGGCCAAGTGGTTCCTCGCACCCCCAGTCGGACTGCCGACTGGCTGGAGGTGGCAGTCGGCCGCTTCGAGGCTTGGAAGGCCTCGGCGGCTCGCTCCGGCGCCAGGCGGGCGCTGGAGTTCGTCAAGGCCTGGTATCCCGGCCTGAGCCTGGACCAGCTGGCTACCTGGCGGCAGCAAGCCAACACAGAGCTGGAGCCGGCGCGGCCGGCCATCGTCCGACGGGCTTCGGCGATCGCCGATTACACTGACACCAGCATCTTCGCCCCCGAGGTGGACGACAACGGTGTTGCCCAGCCGGAGGAGTGGTTCGGGCTGGACCCGGCGTATGGTGAGGACTCGGCGGAGGAGATCGACTCCAGCGACGAGGGCGAAGAGGAGGAGGAGGAGGGTGAAGACGCCGAGCCGGCTGGTGGAGCAGACGGCCAGCCTCAGCCTGACCGCACCTCCAGCACCACGTCACGCGTGAGTGCGTCGCCTGCCGTAGGTGGTGGTCAAGCCGAGACCCGCTAGGCGGCCACTCCTTCAGCCGGCGAGGCCGCCTTCACCGACCAGCTCGGCCTTCATGTCGCGCCCTAGTCTGCCGTCTTTTGTTTTCCTGTCTTGTTACTTTGGAACAATGTTTGGTTATGTCTGCACAATTCCACCCACTGGGTGTATTTAAACTTATGTCTGTTGCCAGCCTGTTGGGGGCTTTATGTATATATATAACTCATGCATTTGGCCTTTCCTTGTACTTTTGCTTTTTATCCTTCTGCTTTTTCCTTTGCCGCCCTCCCTTGGTTGCCGCCTCCCCAGTCCAACAGTTGCTCTGCCATCTGTAGCTGGAGGAGTGCTTGGCCAGTTGGGGGGGAAGTACTCTAGCTTCGCCGGACTAAAGCTAAGTTTTAGGTAGCCGGCCAGCCGGCTGTTCTGGCAGCCGGCAGGCATGCTTGGAGGCTATCTCTTTGCTATATAGGTTCGTAGTTCCTTAGCCATTTTTCGTGCGGGCGTCCATTCTGTCTTGCCTCTTGCTAGTCGGACAGTCAGTTCTTTGAGCTGCGACTTGCAACAAGAGGGGACTCGGGAGCCAGCGCACTGCTTTTCTGACTTTAGGGAAAACTTTCAATATAGCTCAAGGCGGCCAGTCCCCGGGCCGACTAGTCGAACCCGGTGCCGGACAAGAATTCAAAATGTAATAATACATTCATGGATATGACACTAGTCATTCATAGATAAACAAAGGCAGTCCCCGAGTACTGTTCGGGGGGCCTGTTGGTTTGTACTTAATACAAAAGGGTAGCATGATACATACTGCTTTCAACTGTAAAATCGTCTCAGGAGGTTTGCGTTCCATGGTCGCTCCGACTCCTTGCCGGAGTCGTCTCTCTTGCGTGCTCTTGGTTTTTGCGCGTCGATCAAGTAGTAGGAGTCGTTGCCGAGTGCCTTGCTGACGACGAAGGGGCCTTCCCAAGGGGCCGAGAGCTTGTGCTGGCCGGCTGTTCGCTGGATCAGCCGGAGCACAAGGTCGCCCTCTTGGAAGGATCTTGGCTTGACCTTGCAATTGTAGTAGCGGCGTAGCCCTTGCTGGTAGATGGCGGACCGGCTGAGTGCTAACAGCCGGCCTTCTTCCAGGAGGTCGACGCCGTCTTCTCTTGCTTCTTTGGCCTCCTCCTCCGTGTACATGGTGATCCGAGGCAAGTCGAACTCGATGTCTGTTGGGATGACAGCCTCGGCACCGTACACGAGGAAGAATGGAGTGAAGCCGGTTGACTTGTTGGGTGTAGTGCGCAGACTCCAGAGGACAGCCGGCAGCTCTTCGAGCCAGCAGCCGGCCAATCGCTCCAGTGGTACAACCAGTCGGGGCTTGATGCCGGAGAGGATGAGTCCATTTGCTCGCTCGACCTGGCCGTTTGACTGCGGGTGGGCAACGGACGCTAAGTCCAGTCGGATGCCCTGCGTCGCGCAGAAACGTGCCAGTGCTCCTTTCGCGAAGTTCGTGCCATTGTCGGTGATGATGCTGTGCGGCACGCCGTACCGAGTGGTGATGTCGGTGATGAATGTCACGGCAGTCGGCCCATTGAGCTTCTTGATTGGCTTTGCTTCGATCCACTTTGTGAACTTGTCCACAGCAACAAGTACGTGTGTCAGGCCGCCGCGGGCTGTCTTGAAGGGGCCCACCATGTCCAGTCCCCAGACGGCAAAAGGCCAGGTGAGGGGAATGGTCTTGAGGGCAGGAGCCGGCAGGTGTTGCTTGGAACTAAAAACTTGACATCCTCTGCAGCTCTTGACTATTTCTTTAGCATCCTCCAAGGCAGTCGGCCAGAAGAAACCGTGGCGAAAAGCCTTGGCCACGAGGGATCTTGAGGCTGCGTGATGGCCGCATTCGCCTTGGTGGATGTCTTTGAGGATTGCCACTCCTTTTCCTGGCTCGACGCAACGCTGGAAGACTCCAGTGACGCTGCGCTTCACAAGCTCTCTGTTGATTACTGTATATGCTGCGGCTCGTCATTGCACTAGTCTTGCTGAGATCTCATCAGCCGGCAGCTCTTTGCTGACTAGGAACTTGAGGATGGGCTGGGCCCATGAGGGAGCTGTGACTTCTTCTTCTGTTAATGTGGCCACCATGACGCGGGTGGGTCGGTTGGGTGTCGTTGAATTGGAGTCGGCCACCGCTTCTTGTGTCGTTGCAGTCCCCGGGCCGACTGCTGCAGTCCCCGGGCCGGGTTCTAGAGTCCCCGGGCCGGGTGCGACTACGGCAGTCCCCGGGCCAGTTGTCGAAGTCCCCGTGCCGCCTGCGGGATTTCTCCAGTCGGATCCGGCTGTATCTGGCGCAGGCGGTACGAAGATGGAATCCGACTCTAGAGACGGCTTGATGGATGGCTTGAGGAGGCGCTGGAGGGAGACGCCAGTCGGTATGGCTTGTCGGGTGGAGCCGATCCGTGCTAGGGCATCTGCTTGGTCGTTGTCGGCCCTTGGCACGTGGAGGAACTCGCACCCCTCGAAGTATCCGCTGATCTGCTGGACGAGGAATCGATAGCTCGCCATGTTCGCGTCCTTGGCGTCCCAGTCGCCAGACGATTGCTGGACCACCAAGTCTGAGTCGCCGTAGCACAGGATCCGGCGTATGCCAAGCTCTTTGGCTAGCCGGAGCCCGTGTACGAGCGCCTCATACTCGGCCACGTTGTTGGAGGCGGCGAAGTGGATCTGCAGCGTGTACTTGAGCTTGTCGCCTTTGGGAGAGGTGAGGACGATGCCGGCTCCCAAGCCGGTGCGCATCTTGGACCCGTCAAAGTGCATCCGCCAATGGGTAGAGTCGGGAGCCGGCGGTAAGTACTGGGTCTCGGCCCAGTCGACGAGGAAGTCGGCCAATGCTTGCGACTTGATGGCGGTGTGGGGTTGATAGAAGATCGTGTAGGGCGCCAATGCAATGGCCCATTTGGCCACCCGGCCGGATGCATCCCGGCTGCCTATGATCTCGGCAAGCGGGGCAATGCACACGACCGTGATGGGGTGCTCTTGGAAGTAAGGCTTCAGTTTCTTGGCGGCGAAGTACACTCCATAGCACATCTTCTGGTAGTGCGGGTAGTTTTGCTTTGAGCTGGACAGTACTTCGCTGAGATAGTACACCGGCCTCTGGACTAGCTGGGCTCGGCCTTCCTCCGGGCGCTGGACCACAACAACAGTGCTGACGACTCGGCTAGTCGCGGCGATATAGAGGAGCATGGGCTCCTTCTCCGTCGGCGCAGCCAGGACAGGCGGAGTGGTCAGCATTTTCTTCAACTCATGGAAGGCTTGGTCGGCTTGATCATTCCACTCGAAGTGAGTGGATTTCTTCATGAGTCGGTACAAGGGGAGAGCCTTTTCTCCTAGTCGGCTGATAAAACGATTCAGGGAGGCTAAGCAGCCAGTGAACTTCTGCACATCTCGCAGCTTGGTGGGAATCTCCATCCTCTCGATGGCCTTGATCTTGACGGGGTTGCACTCAATGCCGCGTTCGGAGACCAGGAAGCCTAGCAGCTGGCCGGCTGGCACTCCGAACACGCACTTCTCGGGGTTGAGCTTGATTTGGAATCGGCGCAAGTTGGCAATTGTTTCTTTCAGGTCTTCCAGCAAGGTACCGCGCTTCTCTGTCTTCACCACAATGTCGTCTACGTAGACGTGGGCATTTCTGCCGAGTTGTTTCAAGAGACATTTCTGCATGCAACGCTGAAAAGTGGCACCAGCATTTCTCAAGCCGAATGTCATAGTCAGGTAGCAGAAAGCTCCAAAGGGTGTGATGAAGGCAGTCTTCAGGCGGTCATCTGGGTCCAACTTGATCTGATGGTACCCTGAGTACGCATCCAAAAAACTTAACAGCTCGCATCCGGCTGTGGAGTCTATCACTTGGTCAATCCGTGGCAGAGCAAACGGATCCTTTGGGCAGGCCTTGTTCAGACTAGTGTAGTCTATACACATACGCCACTTGTTATTCTTCTTCAGAACCAGAACTGGGTTGGCAAGCCACTCTGGAAAGAACACTTCCATGATAAAGCCGGCGGCAAGGAGCCGGGCTATCTCTTCTCCCACAATTCTTCGCTTCTCTTCTGACAGTCGACGGAGGGGCTGCTTGACCGGCTTCGCATCATCTCGGACATGTAATTTGTGCTCGGCGAAATCCTTCGGGACACCCGGCATGTCCTTTGGGGACCATGCAAAGATGTCTCGATTCTCACGGAGGAAGTCGACGAGCTCGCCTTCCTATTTACTGTCCAAGTTCGCCCCAATGACAGCGAACCTCTTCGGGTGCTCCGGGTCCAGAGGTATCTTCTTCGTCTCTTTTGTAGGCTGGAAGGAGCCCTGCGCATCACAATCCTTGGGGTTGGGGGACAAGGCCGACTGCTTGCCGGCCATGGCCACAACCCGTTCCAACATCTTCTTCTCTTCTGCCACCACGAGGGACTCGGCCAGCCGGCTACTGGCCATGGCGCACTCGATGGACTTCTTGTAGTCGCCGGCTACCGTGATGATCCCCTTCGAGCTCGGCATCTTCATCTTCAGGTAGGCGTAGTGGGGCACAGCCATGAACTTGGCCAGAGCAGGTCGGCCAAGCAGTGCATGATAGGGGCTCTCCAAATCCACTACCTCGAACCATATTGCTTCTTGGCGGAAATGATCTTTGTCTCCGAAGAGAACATCCATTTTGATCTTGCCGATTGGGGAGCAAGACAGGCCGGGGACGATACCATGGAAGACGGTGCGGCTCGGCATGAGCTGCTTGGCCTTGATGTTCAGCTTCTCCATGGTATCGCGGTACAGTATGTTGATACTGCTTCTGCCGTCTATCAGGACGCGGGAAAATCTGGCAACTCGCCTCTCCGTCGCGAGGGTGACGTCCAAGACCATTGCATAGGAGCCAGGCGAAGGCATCACCTCTGGGTGGTCGGCCTGGCTCCAGCTGATTGGCTTTTCTGACCAATGCATGAACTTGGGAGTGCTAGGGGCGACTGCATTCACTTCTTGGTGCTGCCAGCGTCGGCTGTGCTTGTCGTCGGCTTGACTTGTGAAGACGACGTAGGCGGCGTGCTCTTCGGGGAATTCGTCTTGGATGGCGCCGACTGCCGGCCGAGCCGCCGGCTGCTGAGGGGCTGGAGCGGCGGGCCGGGAGGCGGAGGCGGCAGCATTCCCTCGCCCTTGGTGATGCGGGTGAGCCAGTGGCATTTCCGGGTTGTGTGGTTGGACGGCTTCGCGCCGCTGTGGAACTTGCAGGGGGCATCGAGTGCTTGTTCGTAGGAGAAAGACGGCTGCCAAGCCGGCCTTCCACCCTTCTTTTTGGGAGCGGGCCGTTCTTTAGGCTGCTCGTCTTCAACTGTGGCCACCTGCCGACTGGAGGTAGTCGGCATGGGGCCCTTGCGCTTGTGGTCGTTCTGGTAGGGGCGCCGATTAGGGTCGCCAGCCGGCGTCTTGGGAGCCGGAGCGATCACCTTCCCAGAGGCGTCTACTCTCAGCTCGGTCTTCATCGAGGAGTCGGCCGTGGCATACTTGTCTGCGATGACCAGCAACTCATCGAGCGTAGCCGGCTCGTCGCAGAGGAGTCGGTGCTTGAGGAGGGTGCCCTCTCGGCACCCGGCTGTGAAGTACTCGATGGCCTGGACCTCGTGCACCCCCTCGCAGGAGTTGCGGAGCTCGGCCCATCGCGTGAGGTAGTCGCGGGTCGACTCGTTGGGCCCTTGGACGCAGAGGGAGAGCTGGCGAGGCTTGGGAGGCCGCTTGTAGGTGCTGGTGAAGTTGCGGACGAAGACTTCGGTGAAGTCCAACCAACTGTTGATGCTGTAGGGCTTGAGGCTGTTGAGCCATGTGCACGCCATGCCTTGCAGCATGAGGGGGACGTACTTCACGGCGACGCGCCGATTGCCGTTGGCTATGCTGACGGCCGTGGAGTAGTCGATGAGCCAATCTTCCGGCTTCACCGAGCCGTTGTACTTGGGCGTGTCTCTGGGGAGCGAGAACCCTTTGGGGAAGGGCTCGTCGCGGATGCGGGGGCCAAAGCATGGCGGGCCGACATTGTCTTCTTCTTCTAACACCAAGGATCGAGCAAGGCGGTCGATCCTGTGGCGGGCGTCGTTCTCGCCGACTCCTTCTCGGCGGCCGAGTCGGTCGCCAAGAGTCGGGTGTGTGATAGGCGGCGGAGTGAGGCGTCTTTCTCTTCGAGGCGGGGGAGGAGGCAGATTTCCTTGGTGTTCAACCGCTCGGGGGCGGCCTTCCGCGTCGCGCTCGATGGTAATGCGAGTCCGGCTGCGGCTGGCAGCCGGCTCCTTGTCTTTCTTCTAGCGCGCGCCGCTCGCAGTCGGCGAGCGGGACGTCGCGTCGTGCTCCCGGCGCGGGGGATGACTATCAGCACGGGCGCCGGCTTCGTGCCGTTCTGCAGCCGCGTCGAGCAGCTGCTGGATCCGTCTCGTCATGTAGGGGAGCTCGTCGGCTCCCAGCCCATTGAGCTCCTCTGCGGCCGCCTGATCGGCTCGCGGCTTCTCGAGCGGGGTGGCGTAGACGGGGCGATCTACGCCCAGCATACTGGCGACGGCCGCGCCGCGCTTCTGGACCAGGCCGACCCGACTCGGGCCGCTAGGCGGCGGCGTGCCGAAGGCGGCGCGGTCGACTTCGCGCTGGTGGGCCTCGGTGAGGCGTCTCATGGAGGCGATCTTCTGGCCCTCCGCGATGAGGGCAAGGCGGCGTGCCTCCAGTGTCTCGGCGTCGGCGTCGGTCGGGATGGGGGCGGAGAGGTCGTGCATTGCCGCTTGCAGGGCGTCGTGGGCATTCTCGCCCGAGTTGGCGACGTGGCTGATGACCAGCACTTCGATGACAGCGCTGCTGCCGCTGTCAGCTCGAGGGAGGGGGTCGTCGAAGACCACCACGTCGGAGGGGTAGGCGTCGAGCGACGCCGTGTCGGAGTCGATGAGCATCGGGTCGGTGGAGCCGACCGACTCCATGTCTGCAGCAGGCTCGCTGGAGACGTGAAGCTGGTCGAGGAGGCTGACAAGGCGGTTCTCGGGGTAGTCGGTGCCTGCGTCGGACGCAGGCTCGTCGGAGATGCGAGCCTCGCCGAGCAGATCGGCGAGGCAGCTCGCAGCGCAGGCGTCGTCGACGCCTCGCAACGCGTCGAGGCAAACGCCATCGGGCGCAGCAGGCTGGCTGCGCTCGCGGGGGAGGAAGAGGGTTCCCGTCCAGAACAGGTCTCCAGACGACGGTGCACCTGGCCCCACGGTGGGCGCCAAATGTCGGGTGGTTGGTGCGACATATGCCATGGGATGGCTTATCATTGTGGGAGCCAATAAAACGTCGTCGGTGCCTGGAAACGGGATGAGGCGAAGACATGCACGCCGGCGGATCTTACCCAGGTTCGGGGCTCTCCGGAGAGATAACACCCCTAGTCCTGCTTTGCGGGGTCTCCGCATGATCACTAGGTCGAGGAAAGGTAGCTACAATCGCTCCTAGAGCTGTTTGGGATCAAGGGAGAAGAAGAACAAGGCTAGCTCTTGCTTCTCTCTATCTATGGTGTGTGTGCTATGCTTAGAAGCCAGCCTTTTGCATGGGTGCTCCGGGGGGTTTATATAGGCCTACCCCCCGGGGGTACAATGGTAATCCGGCTGGGCTCTGGTCCCAGCCGTCAGCGTCTACGCTCGCCGGCTTCTCCGCCGGCTGGTGGGTCCCGCCGGCTATCGGCTACTTGGTCGACAGGCCGGACCCACCGCCTAGGGTCTTGTCGGCGGCTGCTTACTGTAGCCGCGCCTCTGATGACGAGGGCTTTGTCGAGGTAAGCGTGGCTACAGTGGGCCGCCTCGGGGGCTCTCACTGTAGCCTTACCTCGTCTTGTCTCCTTAATGGGGCTCCTGCTTCGAGGAAGGGAGTAGCCGGCTTCTGGGGGCCGGCTATGCCCTTGGCCGACTGGGAGTGGCCGGGCCGTCTTCGCGCCTCTCTCTGGCTGAAGGGGCCCGCCGTCCTTGGGCCGTACAGGAGTCGGTCGTGGATGACGTCGAGGCTGGCATGGCTACAGTGCCGAGCCGCACGGGAGACGGCCGTCCCGTACGGCCTCCTGTAGCCATGCCCGCCTCGGGCTTCGGGGGTAGTGGGCCCGCACTGTGGCCACACCCCGTCTTGTCGCCGTTATGTGGGAGTGGCTTGGAGTGGTTGTGGTCTCGGCCGGCTCTTTGGAGTCGGCGTCCTTCTTGCCGGCTTCTTGGAGTCGGCCACCCCTTAGTCGTCCTGGGGAGGGGTCGCTGAGGCAGGGTCGCCTTCCGGGAGTCGGCTTCAGAGGTAGCCGGCCAGGGAAGGCGGCCCAATGCTTGGAGTGCTCGGAGGCCCGAAGGCCTGATAATTTTTTTCAGAAGAACCAGGGGCAGTCGGTTAGGCTACCCGTGGCCATTTACTCCGACATAAAGTGTGAACCACCATCAGTCATTAAATATCTAGGGACTCCAAACCTTGAGAAAATAACTTCTTTAAGCATTTTAATAGAGGTGTTGTGATTAGCACAACTAGTTGGAATAGCTTTCACCCACTTAGTAACATAATCAACAACAACCAAAATATGAGTATACCCATTAGAGGAAGGAAAAGGTCCCATGTAATCAAATCCCCAAACATCAAATGGTTCAACAACAAGTGAATAATTCATAGGCATTTCTTGACGCTTACCGATACTACCTATTCTTTGACATTCATCACAAGATAAGACAAACTTACGAGCATCCTTGAAGACAGTAGGCCAATAAAACCCAGATTGCAATACCTTGTGAGCAGTTCTGTCTCCCACATGATGTCCTCCATAAGCTTCGGAGTGACATTTCCGTAGGATTTGCCCCTGTTCATGCTCAGGTACACAACATCTAATAATACCATCTACTCCTTCTTTATAAAGTTGTGGGTCATCCCAGAAGTAATGTCTTAAATCATAGAAGAATTTTTTCTTTTGTTGGTATGTGAAACTAGGTGGTAAGTATTTAGCAACAATGTAATTTGCATAGTCAGCATACCAAGGAGTGATATTAGAAACATTTATTGCAGCTAACTGCTCATCAGGAAAACTATCATCAATAGGTAGTGGGTCATCAAGGACATTCTCCAACCTAGACAAGTTATGAGCTACGGGGTTCTCCGCTCCTTTTCTATCAGTGATGTGAAATCAAATTCTTGTAGCAAGAGAACCCAATGAATAAGTCTAGGTTTAGCATCTTTCTTTTCCATGAGATACTTTTAGCAGCACGATCAGTGTGAACAATAACTTTAGAGTCAACAACGTAAGATCTAAATTTATCACAAGCAAACACCACTGCTAGAAATTATTTTTTAGTAGTAGCATAATTTCGTTGAGCACTGTCTAGAGTTTTACTAGCATAATGAATAACATTCAGTTTCTTATCAACTCTTTGTCCTAGAACAGCACCAACAGCATAATCACTAGCATCACACATAATTTCAAAAGGCAAGTTCCAATCAGGTGGTTGAACAATAGGTGCAGAAATTAAGGCTTTCTTGAGTGTTTCGAAGGCTTCTGAACAATCATCATCAAAAATAAAAGGAATATCCGTTTGCAAAAGATTTGTAAGAGGCCTAGAAATTTTAGATAAGTCTTTGATAAATCTCCTATAGAAACCAGCATGACCAAGGAAACTATGAATACCTTTGATATCTTTATAGGACATGACATTTTCTCAATTGCATCAACCTTAGCTTTGTCCACCTCAATACCTCTTTCAGAAATCTTATGGCCCAAAACAATACCTTCATTAACCATAAAGTGGCACTTCTCCCAATTCAAGACAAGATTTGTTTGCTCACATCTATGCAAAACTCGATCAAGATTGCTTAAACAATCATCAAAATACTTCCCACAAACAGAAAAGTCATCCATGAAAACCTAAACAATCTTATCACAAAAGTCAGAGAATATAGCAGTCATACATCTTTGAAAGGTAGCAGGTGCATTGCATAAACCAAAAGGCATACGTCTATAAGCATAAGTTCCAAAAGGACAAGTAAAAGTGGTATTTTCTTGATCAGGTTGAGAAACAGGTATTTGTGAAAAACTAGAATATCCATCAAGGAAGCAAAAATGTGTGTGCTTAGATAATCTTTCTAGCATTTGATCAATAAAAGGCAGAGGGTAATGATCTTTTCTAGTTGCTTTGGTTTAATTTTCTAAAATCAATTACCATTCTATAGCCTGTAACAATTCTTTGCGGAATGAGTTCATCCTTATCATTAGGAACAACGATAATACCTCCCTTCTTAGGGACACAATGAACAGGACTTACCCATCTACTATCAGCTATAGGATAGATTATACCTGCTTCCAGAAGTTTTAATATTTTTGTTCTTACCACTTCTTTCATCTTCGGATTTAACCGACGTTGGTGATCAACAACGGGTTTAGCATCAGGTTCCATATTAATCTTATGTTGACATAGAGTGGGACTAATGCCCTTAAGATCATCAAGAGTATATCCAATAGCAGCTCGGTGCTTCCTTAGAACTTTCAATAATATTTCTTCTTCATGTTCTGAAAGGTTAGCACTTATAATACCAGGATATATCTTTTTCTCATCAAGATAAGCATATTTCAAAGTGTCTGGCAATTGTTTTAATTCAAACAGAGGATCACCTTTAGGTGGAGGAGGACCTCCTAGAGTTTCAATAGGCAAATTGTGTTTAAGCAGAGGACGTTGTTCAAAGAAAATATTATCTATTTCATTTATTTCATGCGTATGTAAATCATTCTCATGGTCTAGCAAATATTGTTCTAGAGGATCAGTAGGAGGTACAACAATAGAAGCAAGACCAGTTATTTCATCCTTACCAGGCAATTCCTTTTTATGAGGTTTTCTACTAAACTTGGAAAAATTAAACTCATGAGACTCATCACCAAAGCTAACACCGAAAGTTTGTTTCTCACAATCTATTTTAGCATTAACGGTGTTCAAGAAAGGTCTACCAAAGATAATGGGACAAAAGTCCTCTTGTGGGGAACCAAGAACAAGAAAATCAGTTGGATATTTTATTTTCCCGCACAAGACTTCAACGTCTCTAACAATCCATATTGGTGATATAGTATCTCTATTGGCAAGCTTAATAGTAACATCTATGTCTTCTATTTCAGCGGGTGCTATGTCATTCATAATTTCTTGATATAAGGTAAAAGGAATAGCACTCACACTAGCACCTATGTCACATAAACCATGATAACAGTGATCTCCTATTTTAACTGAGACAACAGGCATGCTAACAACGGGTCTATGTTTATCTTTTCCATCGGGTTTGGAAATTCTAGCAGCTTCATCACAGAAGTAAATAACATGCCCATCTATATTTTCTTCCAGGAGATCCTTAACCATAGTAACACTAGGTTCTACTTTGATTTGTTCAGCTGGTTTAGGTGTTCTAATATAACTTTTATTGACCACAGTTGAAACTTCAGCATGTTCCTTCATCCTAACAGGGAAAGGTGGTTTCTCAATATAAGCAGTAGGAATAACTAGATCAATATTATAAATAATAGTTTCATCTTTAGCTATTATTGGTTTTTTAATTTGTTCTTTAATAGGTGGGTGATATTTAAACCACTTCTCTTTAGGGAGATCAACATGAGTAGCAAAAGATTCACAAAAGGAGGCTACTATCTCAGAGTCAAGTCCATATTTAGTGCTAAACTTTAGAAAGGCATCGGTATTCATAAACGATTTAACACAATCATACTTAAGCTTAATACTTGACTCTTTACCTTCGTCGAGTTCCCAATCTTCAGAGTTGCGTTTAATTCTTTCTAAGCGATCCCACCGGAATTCAATAGTCTTCTTCATAAAAGAACCAGCACAAGAAGTATCAAAGCATGGATCGATCATTATGAGAAAGTTGAGCATAAAAAATTCTGGATAATAATTTCTCTTGAGAGCTCATGATTGGGGCATGAATATAACATTGACTTAAGACTCTCCCAAGCTAGAGCGATAATTTCTCCTTCACGAGGCCAAACATTATATATATAATTCTGATCACGATGAACTAGAGATGCGCGCATATGATTTTTTTTTTGGTGAAACTCCAATTTCAATCGATTCCAGTTCCAAGATCTAATGTCATCGCATAGCCTATGCCATGTCGATGCTTTTCCCTTCAAAGATAAAGGGAAAACCTTCTTCCTAAGTTCATCTCCGGGTAAACCTACAAGCTTAAACAATCCACAAATTTCTTCCACATATATCAAGTGGATATCAGGATGGTCTGTTCCATCTCCTGCATAAGGATTAGCTAGCAGTTGTTCTATCATACCCGAAGGAATTTCATATTCAATATTTTCAGTAGGTGCAGTAGGTTGAGGGGTGACTAATTGTGGTTCCGGTCGAGGTGAAGATACCCCGAACAAACCCCCCAAAGGATTGTTTTCCATAGTAACAAGTGACAATAAATTTCAGCACGTAGTAATAATTTTCCTTACCAATTTCCACTTACCAAGAGCGCTTCACTCGCCGGCAACGGTGCCAGAAAATAGCCTTGATGACCCACAAGTATATGGGATCAATTGTAGCCTTTTCGATAAGTAAGAGTGTCGAACCCAACGAGGAGCAGAAGGAAATGACAAGTGGTTTTCAGCAAGGTAATGTCTGCAAGTGCTGGAATTGTAAGTAACAGAGTAGTTTGATAGCAAGATAATTTGCAATGAGCAAGCAACGATAATAGTAATAAAAGTATAGCAAGGTAGCCCAATCCTTTTGAGGCAAAAGACAGGCCAAAACGGTCTCTTATAATAAGCAAAGCGTTCTTGAGGGTACACGGGAATTTCATCTAGTCACTTTCATCATGTTGGTTCGATTCGTGTTTGCTACTTTGATAATTTGATATGTGGGTGGACCGGTGCTTAGGTGCTGTTCTTACTTGAACAAACCTCCTACTTATGATTAACCCCCTCGCAAGCATCCACAACTACGAGAAAAGTATTAAGAATAAATTCTAACCATATCATTAAACTTTTGGATCCAATCGGTCCCTTACGGAATAGCGCATAAACTAGGGTTTAAGCTTCTGTCACTCTTGTAACCCATCATCTAATTACTACTCCAGAATGCATTCCCTTAGGCCCAAAATGAAGGAAATATGCCCTAGAGGCAACAATAAAGTTGTTATTTATATTTCCTTGTATCATGATAAATGTTTATTATTCATGCTAGAATTGTATTAACACGAAACTTAGTACATGTGTGAATACATAGACAAACAGAGTGTCCCTAGTATGCCTCTACTTGACTAGCTCGTTACTCAAAGATGGTTAAGTTTCCTAACCATAGACATGTGTTGTCATTTGATGAACGGGATCACATCATTAGAGAATGATGTGATGGACAAGACCCATCCGTTAGCTTAGCATAAATGATCGTTTAGTTTTATTGCTATTGCTTTCATCATGACTTATACATGTTCCTCTGACTATGAGATTATGCAACTCCCAAATACCGAAAGAACACCTTGTGTGCTATCAAACGTCACAACGTAAATGGGTGATTATAAAGATGCTCTGGAGGTGTCTCCGATGGTGTTTGTTGAGTTGGCATAGATCGAGATTAGGATTTGTCTTTTTTTCTCGAACATGCACGAGTGTGGATATCATATATTAAAGAAGAAGGGAAAAGGAAAGCCTCCACCACAATTACACAGTACTTATTACATATTACTCCTCACTAGCCTCCCACCTCTCCACCCTACTAAAGAAGGGAGCTACATTCCCTTTCATTACCCCGGCAGATGCCCACACTTGGCCCTCTTGCCTCACTCTTCCTAGTAGAAACTCTATGAAGGCCGCGCTCCATCGAAGATAATTGCATTCCTATGCTTCCACAACTCCCACCATACTAGCGCAACAATGGTATGAAGATCCTTCGTGCTCATGACATCCAATCCTCGCTTGCCAACTGCCCATTCCGTCAGTGTGTCTTGTTGAGATGGGGTCCAATCCGGCTTGCCCAAGGCCTCATAGATCCTCGCCCAAGCAAGGATTTGTCACTCCATGTATCGAAGAGGTATCTCTGGGCCCTCTCAGTAATGCTCCTCACTATAAGCCTTGCAAAGCAATGTGCCTAATGAGTTAGTTGCGGGATGATGCACTACGGAACGAGTAAAGAGACTTGCCGGTAACGAGATTGAACTAGGTATGATGATACCGACGATCGAATCTCGGGCAAGTAACACACCGATGACAAAGGGAACAATGTATGTTGTTATGCGGTTTGACCAATAAAGATCTTCGTAGAATATGTATGAGCCAATATGAGCATCCAGGTTTCGCTATTGGTTATTGACCAGAGATGTGTCTCGGTCATGTCTACATAGTTTTCGAACCCATAGGGTCCGCACGCTTAACGTTCGATGACGATTTGTATTATGAGTTATGTGATTTGATGTACCCAAGTTTGTTCGGAGTCCCGGACGAGATCGCAGACATGACGAGGAGTCTCGAAATGGTCGAGACATAAAGATTGATATATTGGAAGGTTGTGTTTGGACACCGGAATGGTTTCGGAAAGGTTCGGACATTTTCTGGAGTACCGGGGGTTACCGGAACCCCCCCCCCCCCCCGGGGAGGGAGTTAATGGGCCTTCATGGGCCCTAGTGGAGAGAGGAGGCGGCGGCAGGTGGGGGCGCGCGCCCCCAAGCCCAAACCAAATTTGACTAGGGTTGGAGGGGGCGGCCCCCCTTTCCTTCTCTCCTCCTCCTCCTTCCCTCCTTCTCCTAGTGGGAATAGGAAAGGGGGGGCGAATCCTACTTGGACCGGGAGTCCAAGTAGGACTCCCCCCATGGCGCGCCCCCTCTTGGGCCGGCTACCTCTCCTCCCACCCTTTATATACGTGGGAGGGGGCACCCCAAAGTCACACCAGGCCTTCTCTTAGTCGTGTGCGGTGCCCCCCTCCACAGTTACACACCTCGGTCATATTGTCGTGGTGCTTAGGCGAAGCCCTGCGCCGGTAACTTCATCATCACCGTCGCCACGCCGTCGTGCTGACGGAACTCTCCCTCGTCCTCAACTGGATCAAGAGATTGAGGGACGTCATCGAGCTGAACGTGTGTTGAACACGGAGGTGTCGTACGTTCGGTGCTTGGATCGGTTGGATCGCGAAGAAGTTCGACTACATCAACCGCGTTACTAAACACTTCCGCTTTCGGTCTACAAGGGTACGTGGACAAACTATCCACCCTCGTTGCTATGCATCTCCTAGATAGATCTTGCGTGATCGTAGGTAAAAATTTTGAAATACTGCGTTCCCCAACAGTGGCATCCGAGCCAGGTCTATGCGTAGATGTTATATGCACGAGTAGAACACAATAAGTTGTGGGCGATAATAGTCATACTACTTACCAGCAACGTCTTACTTTGATTCGGCGGTATTGTTGGATGAAGCAGCCCGGACCGACATTACATGACCGCGTTCATGAGACCGGTTCTACCGACGTGCTTCGCACACAAGTGGCTAGAGGGTGTCTGTTTCTCCAATTTTAGTTGAATCGAGTTTGACTACACCCGGTCCTTGTTGAAGGTTAAAATAGCACACTTGACGAAAAATCATTGTGGTTTTGATGCATAGGTAAGAATGGTTCTTGCTAGAAGCCCGTAGCAGCCACGTAAAACTTGCAACAACAAAGTAGAGGACATCTAACTTGTTTTTGCAGGGCTTTTTGTGATGTGATATGGTCAAGACGTGAAGATATATACGTTGGGGAACGCAGTATTTCAAAAAATTTACCTACGATCACGCAAGATCTATCTAGGAGATGCATAGCAACGAGCGGGGAGAGTGTGTCCACGTACCCTCGTAGACCGAAAGCGGAAACGTGTAGTAACGCGGTTGATGTAGTCGAACGTCTTCGCGATCCAACCGATCCAAGTACCGAACATACGGCACCTCCGCGTTCAGCACACGTTTAGCTCGGTGACGTCCCTCGGGCTCTTGATCCAGTTGAGGACGAGGGAGAGTTCCATCAGCACAACGGCGTGGCGACGACGATGATGAAGTTACCGGTGCAGGGCTTTGCCTAAGCACTACGACGATATGACCAAGGTGTGTAACTGTGGAGGGGGCAGCGCACACAGTTAAGAGAAACTTGTGTGTCTTTGGGGTGCCCCTGCCCCCGTATATAAAGAAGGGAGGAGGAGGCCGGCGGCCAGGGAGGAGGCGCGCCATAGGGGAGTCCAACTAGGATTCCCAATCCTAGTTGGAGTCCCCTTCCTTTTCCAAGAGGGAGAGAGAGGGAAGGAGGAAGAGGGGAGAAGGAAAGAGGGGGCGCCGCCCCCCTTGAGGGAGTCCTGGATTAAGGGGTCCTCGGGCGTCAGGCCTATGTGATGTGGGCCGGACTGATGGGCCATGAAGATACAAGATATAAGACTTCCTCCCGTGTCCGGATGGGACTCTCCTTTGCGTGGATGGCAAGCTTGGCGTTCGGATGTGAAGATTCCTTCCTCTGTAAACCGACTCTGTACAACCCTAGGCCCCTCCGGTGTCTATATAAACCGGAGGGTTTAGTTCGTAGAGAGAATCATAATCACACAGGCTAGACTTCTAGGGTTTAGCCATTACGATTTCGTGGTAGATCAACTCTTGTAATCTTCATATTCATCAAGATCAATCAAGCAGGAAGTAGGGTATTACCTCCATCAAGAGGGCCCGAACCTGGGTAAACATCGTGTCCCCCGTCTTCTGTTACCATCAACCTCAGACGCACAATTCGGGACCCCCTACCCGAGATCCGCCGGTTTTGACACCGACATTGGTGCTTTCATTGAGAGTTCCGCTGTGTCGTCACCAGAAGGTTCGATGGCTCCATCCATCATCTACAACAATACTGCCCTACGGGAGGTCTTTCTCCCCAGCCAGATCTTTGTGTTCGGCGGCTTCGCACTGCGGGCCAACTCGCTTGGCCATCTAGAGCAGATCGACAGCTACGCCCCAGGTCACCAGATTAGTTTTAGAAATCTGGACTATGTCGCTGATATCCGAGGAGACTTGATCTTCCAAGTGTTGGGAACGTAGTAATTTCAAAAAAATTCCTACGCACACGCAAGATCATGGTGATGCATAGCAACGAGAGGAGAGAGTGTTGTCCACGTACCCTCGTAGAGCGACAGCGGAAGCGTTATCACAATGCGGTTGATTTAGTCGTACGTCTTCACGATCCGACCGATCAAGTACCGAACGCACGGCACCTCCGAGTTCTACACACGTTCAGCTCGATGACGTCCCTCGAACTCCGATCCAGCCGAGTGTTGAGGGAGAGTTTCGTCAGCACGACGGCGTGGTGACGATGATGATGTTCCACCGACGCAGGGCTTCGCCTAAGCTCCGCAACGGTATTATCGAGGTGTAATATGGTGGAGGGGGGCACCGCACACGGCTAAGAGATCTCAAGGATCAATTGTTGTGTCTCTGGGGTGCCCCCCTGCCCCCGTATATAAAGGAGCAAGGGGGAGGCAGCCGGCCAAGGGGAGAGGCGCGCCATAGGGGGGAGTCCTACTCCCACCGGGAGTAGGACTCCTCCTTTCCTTGTGGGAGTAGGAGAAGGGAAGGGGGAAGGAGAAAGAAGGAAGGGTGCGCCCCCCTTCCCTAGTCTAATTCGGACCAGACCATGGGGAGGGGTGCGGCCATCTTTTGAGGCCTTTCTCTCCTTTCCCGTATGGCCCATTAAGGCCCAATACGAATTCCCGTAACTCTCCGGTACTCCGAAAAATACCCGAATCACTCGGAACCTTTCCGAAGTCCGAATATAGTCGTCCAATATATCGATTTTTACGTCTCGACCATTTCGAGACTCCTCGTCATATCCCCGATCTCATCCGGGACTCCGAACTCCTTCGGTACATAAAAACTCAATAAAACTGTCATCGTAACGTTAAGCGTGCGGACCCTACGGGTTCGAGAACTATGTAGACATGACCGAGACACGTCTCCGGTCAATAACCAATAGCGGGACCTGGATGCCCATATTGGCTCCCACATATTCTACGAAGATCTTTATTGGTCAGACCGCATAACAACATACGTTGTTCCCTTTGTCACCGGTATGTTACTTGCCCGAGATTTGATCGTCGGTATCTCGATACCTAGTTCAATCTCGTTACCGGCAAGTCTCTTTACTCGTTCCGTAACACATCATCCCGCAACTAACTCATTAGTCACAATGCTTGCAAGGCTTATAGTGATGTGCATTACCGAGTGGGCCCAGAGATACCTCTCCGACAATTGGAGTGACAAATCCTAATCTCGAAATACGCCAACCCAACAAGTACCTTTGGAGACACCTGTAGAGCACCTTTATAATCACCCATTTACGTTGTGACGTTTGGTAGCACACAAAGTGTTCCTCCGGTAAACGGGAGTTGCATAATCTCATAGTCATAGGAACATGTATAAGTCATGAAGAAAGCAATAGCAACATACTAAACGATCGAGTGCTAAGCTAACGGAATGGGTCAAGTCAATCACGTCATTCTCCTAATGAGGTGATCTCGTTAATCAAATGACAATTTATGTCTATGGCTAGGAAACATAACCATCTTTGATTAACGAGCTAGTCAAGTAGAGGCATACTAGTGACACTCTGTTTGTCTATATATTCACACATGTATTATGTTTCCGGTTAATACAATTCTAGCACGAATAATAAACATTTATCATGATACAAGGAAATAAATAATACTTTATTATTGCCTCTAGGGCATATTTCCTTCACCAAGGGTTCACGACCCCAACCTCCGCTCTGGCCTTAGATCGGGAGTGCATTGCAGGTCCGAAGACGGGATTCCTGAGCCCGCCGGACTATCTACGGCCACTAAGCCCAATACGGGAGAACCGGAGGAAGTAGTGTCGCTGGCAACCATCAGGAAGCCGGACTCTTCTCTGGACACTGGCTCCGAACTCTCGGAGTCAGCATCGTGTGAGCTCGGCCAAGAAGTCTCCTTCCCGTCGTACTCCACGGACTCTTTTCTCCCTGGCCAAACCTCGCCTTTAAGCAAGGCTCTGGACTTGATGCGGTCCCTCGTCATTACAGAGGAGCAACGTTCGAACTACGCCCAGCCCGGACTAGGGGCTGAGAGTGGGGAATTTTACGTCCCACCCACCACCCACTTCATAGCCACTATCGAGGACTTAACTGACATGCCCGATTACGGCTCCGAAGACATCAACGGTAGGGACGACGATGCTTGAGAGGAGCAGGCCCAAAATCCGCCGTTTATCGGACGCTGGACAGCCACCTCTTCATATGACGTGTACATGGTGGATACACCCAAAGAGGGTAACATCAATAACGAGAAAAATGAAGTCGAGGATAAACCTCCTGAGATACAACCAAAGCGCCACCTCAGCGGCGCCGCTCTAAATCATGCCGTGGAAAAGACAGCAATACTGACACGAGAGACAACAATACTCCGGACGATGCGGAAGACCAAAGAAACCCCGTCGAGCCAACTTCCGAACAGGACGATCGGGAAGATGGGCAAGTTAGCCCTGGTGAACAGGTCGTAAACGAAGACTCGGAGGATAGTAATTATCTTCCACTCTCCGAGGACGAGGTGAGCCTCGACGACGAAGACTTTATCGTGCCTAAGGAACCTCTCGAGCAGGAGCGTTTTAAGCGCCGGCTAATAGCCACTGCAAGGAGCCTGAAAAACAAGCGGCAGCAGCTTCAAGCTGATCAAGACCTACTCAACGATAGGTGGACAAATGTCCTGGCAGCCGAGGAATACAGCCTCGAGCACCCAACCAAAAGTTACTGAAGCGTAAACTGCTACCTCAATTTGATGACGAGGCACTGGAGCCCGTACCATCAGCGCGTAACGCGGATGACCGACCACCGCGTGGCCGGGACAAAACGACAACTCAAGCCGAACACAGCCTGTACCACCTCGCCGTAAAGGTAGAGACATAACAGCTCGGGGGTATACATATGACCTGTTGCAGGACCTGGAAAATAGAGCAAGTCAGACCAGATCGATCTACGGATCGCCGGGGCGTGCCCCGACCCACGAGATGGCTATCTAGCCGGACATGACAAGTATAACCACGTCCGGGCCGAAAACCGCAGACGGACTCCATCCGAGCTACGTCGCGACTTGGCTCGATATAGAGGCGCCGCACACCCCCTCTGCTTCACTGATGAAGTAATGGAGCATGAATTCCCAGAAGGGTTTAAACCCGTGAATATCAAATCATATGATGGAACAACAGATCCCGCAGTATGGATCGAGGACTTACTTCTCCATATTCATATGGCCCGCGGTGATGATCTTCATGCCATCAAATACCTCCCGCTAAAACTCAAGGGACCAGCTCGGCACTGGTTAAACAGCCTGCCAGAAAATTCTATTGGCAGCTCGGAGGACTTGGAAGACGCCTTCCGCAAGAACTTCCAAGGTACATACATACGACTTCCAGATGCCGATGACTTAAGTCACATAGTTCAACAGCCCGGAGAGTCAGCCAGGAAACTCTGGACTAGGTTCCTAATTAAAAAGAACCAAATTGTCGACTGCCCGGATGCCGAAGCACTCGCGGCCTTTAAGCATAGCGTCCGCGACAAGTGGCTCGCTCGCCACCTCGGCCAAGAAAAGCCCAAGTCCATGGAAGCTCTCACCACACTAATGACCCGCTTTTGCACGGGAGAAGATAGCTGGCTCGCTCGTAGAAGCAATAGCGCGAGCGATCCTGGCACCTCCGAAGTCAGGGATGGCAATGGCAGGCCACGACGCAATAAAGACAAGTGTCGCAACAATAATGTGGGAATCCAAGACACGTCGGTCAACGCCGGATTTAGTGGCTCCAAAACTGGTCAACGGAAGAAGCCATTCAAGGCAAACAAAGATGGTCCATCCAGTCTAGACAAGATACTGGATCGGCCCTGTCAGATCCATGGCAGCCACGACAAACCCGCCAACCACACCAACAAAAAATGTTGGGTTTTCAAACAAGCCGGCAAACTCAATGCCGAACACAAAGGGAAGGGGTCGCCCAGTGACAGTGAAGAAGAGGAGGCTCACCTACAGAGCACCGGGGGACAGAAACAATTTGCCCCCAAAGTAAGAATAGTAAACATGGTATACGTGACGCATACCGAGCACGAACTATGAGACAACCACGCCATGAAGCCGGACGCCCCAAAATTCAACCCATGGGAGGCCTGCTCGATCACTTTTGATCACGAGGACCACCCAACCAGTATCCGTCACGGAGGTTCGGCAGCTCTGGTCCTCGATCCAATTATCGGCGGATTCCATCTCACGCGAGTCCTCATGGACGGTGGCAGTAGCCTCAATTTGCTCTATCAAGACACTGTCCGCAAAATGGGCATTGACCCTTCAAGGATCAAGCCCACCACAACTACCTTCAAGGGAGTAATACCCGGCGTAGAAGCCCACGGCACAGGCTCAATCTCACTGGAAGTCGTCTTCGGTTCACCGGAAAACTTCCGACGCGAGGACTTGATCTTCGATATTGTTCCATTCCGCATTGGCTACCACGCACTGCTCGGGCGGACCACTTTTGCCTGTTTCAATGCGGTCCCAAACTACGCCTATCTAAAGCTTAAAATGCCCGGCCCACACAACACCATAACGGTCAACGGAAACAAGGAACGCTCCCTCCGCACTGAGGGGCACACTGCGGCAATCACAGCCGAAGTACAAAGTGGCCTCCTCAAGCCGCATACCTCATCGGTCATTAAACCGCCGGCCTCTACTATGCAGAACCAGTCAATTTTGGAGCTGGATTAGCAGCTCCGCCTCCATCCTTCGCCTCTTGCACCCGCGGATTTTGCACCGCGCATACATAACTATGCACTCAAAATACCATGGTAATCGGCGAAGGCACAATACGGACAGACCTACAAAGCAGTTCGTCCGGACTTTAGCCTTTTCTCCTTTTTCTAACTATTTTCTTACCTTTTTTCCACAGGCGAATCAATACCTGTCCATCTATGGACCTGAAGGGACTCTTTATGAGCCTGGTTTTCCTACAAAATAACCAGGGATTGCTCCCTCTAAGGAAGCCTTTTCGCGGAAGCACAGGCAGCGCAGACGTGCAACAGGAGGTCCAAAAGATTTTTTTTGTAGACCAAAAACTCTATTTGAAACCTGTACAAAGCCTTTTTTCCTCAGCCCTCGACCCCTGGCACGTAAAATGGCCTGGGTAGTGGTGTCATCATCTGTAAGATTATGTTCGACGTATCAATCATATTTTAGTGAACATAATCCATCTTTGGTATTTGCTTTTGAGCATACAAACATACCTTGCTTCTTCGGTTGTTTCACGCAGACACCTCGGCACAAATCGCCAGGGGCTTGATACGGCAACATATGGGTTGCCGAAAAAAGTCTGAACAACTCTATAGCATACTTCGGCATCACGAGTTTAGCATTATATGCATCAGCTCCGAATCATGTCTTTGGTCAATAGTTGGGTTGCCCGGCTCCTGTGCTTGCTAAAGGGAGAACTACTGCGATTGTGTTTCCGGTTCACCTGGTCAAACACCTCAGTAGAGAAAGCCGAAAACTGACTGTCATGATGCGGCGAGAGCTGGTTAACCACTTGGTGACTTATCAGAATCTTTTGCGATTTCTTCCGTATTACACGAAGGACCATTTTTCTGGTCACCTATGTAACACGACCGTATTCAGATAAATGCGCACATACCAGGGGCTACATCGTAGACCCACCGTAAAACTCCTATGGCTAAGTGAAGGTGTTAAAGCCCTATAGTCCGATTGCCTGGTTCATCGCACTGACACCTCCGTTCCGGACCAAGACGTTGGGTTAAGAGTGATCAGGTGCTATTCCGAACACCCCCGTATTATATGCGAGGGGGCCGAAGCTGACGACTGGCAAACTTTCAGGTTATAAGAAATGGCCGCACAGGAGGAAATAATGGCAAAGGTATATAACACAGCTCTAACGTATCATAATATTGTTTTCACAATTTTGGTACATTTATTCAAATATAATATCCTTCAAGCACTGATCCTCTATCAAGCGGGCGCCCTCTAGGACGTCCTCCAAATAATGCTCCGGCGTGCGATGGTCCTTGCCTCCAGGCGAACCCTTGGTTGCAACATCGGTGGCCTTCACCTTTGCCCAGTACATCTTGACGTGGGCAAAGGCCATCCGGGCACCTTCTATGCACACCGACCACTTGACGGCGTCAATACGCGGCACTGCATCGATAAGCCGCTGCACCAAACCAAAATAGCTGCTCGGAAAGGGTTTGGCTGGCCATAGCAAAACCACAACGTCCTTCATGGCAGCTCCGGACACCTTGTGTAGCTCGGCCCACTGGGCCATCTGTTCGTTCAGCAGCGCCGGACGCTTTGCCACATTGAATTGCAACCAGAAAAGCCTCTCCGCAGCACATCCTTGCTGTGCTTGGAAGAATTGCGCCGCGTCGGAAACACTCTTCGGCAGATCCAAGAACGCGTCTGGAGAACTCCACATTTGGTTAAGGGGAGCATACTTCGGGTCGCCGAACTTAGTCTGTAAAAGAAAGGGCTTACCAGCCGCTATCTCCCCAGCCTGTCGGATCTCCTCCCGAGCCGCTCTAAATTCGGATCGCGCTTCTTTCGCCTCTAGTAAGGCCATGTCGAGTTCGGCTGCCTTGGCTTTGTTATCCTCCTCGAGAGATTTGCACCTGCTAGTGGCATCCTTCAGCTCCCGCTCCATGGTAGATATTCTCTCCTGGCATTGGCGCTGAGCGGCCTGTTCGGCCTTTAAATCCGCAGCCGCCTTCTTGGCAGCTGCGTCGCTCACACTGGCCTGCTCCTTGGCCCGGGCAAGTTCAGCCCGAAGGGTCTCAACCGCGGCAGCACCATCTACAGTTATGCACGTCACAGTATATGATTTTCAGCCTCATGCGCATACTAGTATACATGCATAAACAAGCTGCCCCAACACATACCTTGTGCCTCGTCGAGCCGCCTGTTAATAAGAGTGATGTCCTCATCCGCTAACTCAAGTTTCTGCTTTAGATCTGCAACTTCCATAGCTTGGGCGGTCGCCATGGACGTAACAGCCCATGTTCAAATTAATTAGGTTATTTCCTAAGCATATATTTTTGATCGTCTGATCGCCTCCCTATGGAAGCCGACCAGAGCATCAGGGGCTACTATCTATACACAGGCGCATTGTGCATGAAAAAATAGTTAAGCTATTACATTGCATCCCTCGAAGCCTCTCAACAGGCTCATGAAAGCTTCATTCAAACCGCTTCTCGCGGACAGAACCCTTTCAACTACCGTACCCATTAAAGTATGATGTTCCTCTGAGATGGACACACTTTGTAATGTACCCATCAGAGTATCTGGCACCTCCGGATTCCTGGAGTCTGCTGCGGGAGTATGCATTCCCTTCAAAGGGGTACGCCTGCTCGACCCTGGAGTCGTCTTCGGCTGTAAGCCGGATAGTTCGGGGCCTTCATTACTGGGCCCCATAGGGGCTGCGCCCCCTAGACCCTTGATGATCGAAGTACCACCCTTGGGCATTGTTTTCATCTTCTCCCATGCCGCTTGATGGTCAGGGGAGATTCACCAAGATGACACCTTGAAGTCATCCGCCCTAAGAGGCGAGGAAGTATGAGAAGGCGTCTCGCTTTCCATCATCCCCGGAGTTAAGTCCCCTGATGAGGAGGACTGTTGGGGTGGACTGTGGGCCGAACTGCAAGCATATAGTTTAGATGTTATCCCTGCAACCCGAAAAGAACGGGATATGTCTAGAGCATCCTTGTTCACTTACGATTCGGCAAGGGGCTTGTCCCTCGAGTGGTGCCTTGCAACGACACCGGCTCCGGAACCTGAGCCATATGGAAGGGATACCTTCCCTCTCTTGGGTGCTTCCACCTCCAAGTCTTCGGATGCAGTCCTTTTCCTCCCATGAGGGGAAGGGATATTACCTTCTCCTTCCCCTTCGTCTTTCAGAGATGGAGCTTCAGTCTCCCCGGACATAGTGTCCGACATACCTGCAGAGCGGAGGCCACTTTCGGCCTCTTTGCTCCTCTTCTTGCCCTCTTGCGCTAGCACTTGATACGGCGCCGGGACCAGCATCCTCATCAACACGGGATCGGCCGAGTCTTGGGGAAGTGGAGCTGAACACCTAATTCGTCCTGCCTTCTTTATCCAGCCCTAGTCAAAGATAAAACTCTCAGTACATCGCTATGGGATAATCAACCGAGTTGCGGTCAGAAATTGGGTGCTTACCGAGGTATCCGGATGGTTGCAGTTGAGGCCGACGTCCTCTGATGTGTCTGGCCATTGCTTTCGAGTCTTGAAGAATAGTTTCCACATCCCTTCGTGCATTTTGCCGAAGAATTGCTGAAGGGTCTGCGGTCCTTCCAAATTGAACTCCCACATACGGAGAGGCCGTCGCTGGCACAGAAGGATCCGGTGGACTAGCATCACTTGGATCACGTTGATAAGACCAACATCCCTTTCGAGGATACTCCGGATATGACTTTGCAGCGTCTGTACTTCATCAGCTGATCCCCAGTCTAGCCCCTTATTTATCCATGATGTGAGCCGCAATGGAGGGCCAGACCGGAACACCGGTGCGGCGGCCCATGTGGTGCCACGGGGTTCGGTGATATAGAATCACTCCTGCTACCATAAGTTGGAGGTTTTCGCGAAGGTACCTTTTGGCCAGATAGTATTGGCAAGCTTGCTCACCATAGCACCGCCGCACTCCGCCTGCTCCCCGTTAACTACCTTCGGCTTCACATTAAAAGTCTTGAGCCGGCCGAAGTGTGGGGGGATGCGGAGAAAGGCTTCACACACGATGACGAACGCCGAGATGTGAAGAAAAGAGTCCGGAGCTAGATCGTGAAAATCTAGCCCATAATAGAACATGAGGCCGCGAACGAAGGGGTGAAGAGCTAACCCTAGCCCGCGGAAGAAGTGGGAGATGAATACAACCCTCTCGCTGGATTTTGGTGAGGGGATGACCTGCCCTTTAGTAGGGAGCCTGTGGGGGATTACCGCAGTCAGGTACCTCGCTTTCCAAAGCTTCGTGATATCCTCCTCGGTGACCGAGGAGGCTGCCCACCTACCTGGGGAGATGGATCCGGACATAACTAGAAGGCCTGGTAACAATGGAAGAAATCGAATCCTGGGCGTAGGAGCCTGGGGTTGGGAAGGTTGAGGAAGAGGTAGGCGCGGGGGGAGAAAGACGGATCTGTGCCCCTTTATAAAGGCGAAGAATATCGAACGCCTCCTCATGGGCCTTAAAGCTCGCCTATTCCCAAGGGATCGCCAAACAACACGGTTGGATTACCCACGCCCATATTAATGAGAATCCCGTGATAAGGGGACACGATCTCTGCTTCGACAAGACGTGCCAAGGGAAACCGCGTCTTGAAACATGGAGCGGGAGGCTAAAAAAACAGTTCGAAATAATGATCGTGCAAACACGTGGTGTCTGCCTACTAAATATATCAGTAGGTGGGACTTGTTAAATATTATACTCTTTGCGGCTGTATGTGGAGCTTGTTTTGCATAGCCGGACAGGTTTTCTGTGTTCAAGGACTACTTTGAAGTATTCGGAGGAGGAACCCGCCTTGCAATGTCGATGACAATCTGCGCGCTGGACACATCATCATTGAAGCCTGGTTCAGGGGCTACTGAGGA
Source organism: Aegilops tauschii subsp. strangulata (assembly GCF_002575655.3). Taxonomy (NCBI): domain Eukaryota; kingdom Viridiplantae; phylum Streptophyta; class Magnoliopsida; order Poales; family Poaceae; genus Aegilops; species Aegilops tauschii. Next base: position 384,083,379 of record NC_053039.3, on the reverse strand, counting down.
AGTCCTGGATTAAGGGGTCCTCGGGCGTCCGGCCTATGTGATGTGGGCCAGACTGATGGGCCATGAAGATACAAGATAGAAGACTTCCTCCCGTGTCCGGATGGGACTCTCCTTTGCGTGGATGGCAAGCTTGACGTCAGATATGAAGATTCCTTCCTCTGTAAATCGACTATGTACAACCCTAGGCCCCTCTGGTGTCTATATAAACCGGAGGGTTTAGTCCGTAGAGAGAATCATAATCACACAGGCTAGACTTCTAGGGTTTAGCCATTACGATCTCGTGGTAGATCAACTCTTGTAATCTTCATATTCATCAAGATCAATCAAGCAGGAAGTAGGGTATTACCTCCATCAAGAGGGCCCGAACCTGGGTAAACATCGTGTCCCCCATCTCCTGTTACCATCAACCTCAGACGCACAGTTCGGGACCCCCTACCCGAGATCCGCCGGTTTTGACACCGACACCCCTCCCTAGTCCAATTCGGACTGGCCATGGGGTGGGTGCGCGGCCTCCGTTGTGGCCCTCCTCTCCTTTCCACTAAGGCCCCTGAAGGCCCATGAACTTCCCGGGGGGGTTTCGTAACCCCCGGTACTCCGAAACTCATCCAAAACAACCCGAACCAGTCCAGTGTCCGAATGTAACCTTCCAATATATGAATCTTTATGTCTCGACCATTTCGAGACTCCTCGTCATGTCCGTGATCTCATCCGGGACTCCGAACAAACTTTGGTCATCAAATCACATAACTCATAATATAAATCGTCATCGAACATTAAGCGTGCGGACCCTACAGGTTCGAGAACTATGTAGACATGACCGAGACACATCTCCGGTCAAAAACCAATAGCGGAACCTGGATGCTCATATTGGTTCCTACATATTCTACGAAGATCTTTATCGGTCAAACCGCAATAACAGCATACGTTATTCCCTTTGTCATCGGTATGTTACTTGCCCGAGATTCGATCGTCGGTATCATCATACCTAGTTCAATCTCGTTACCGGCAAGTCTCTTTACTCGTTCTGTAATGCATCATCCCGCGACTAACTCATTAGTCACATTGCTTGCAAGGCTTGTAGTGATGTGCATTACCGAGAGGGCCCAGAGATACCTCTCCGATACTCGGAGTGACAAATCCTGATCTTGATCTATGCCAACCCAACAAACACCTTCGGAGATACGTGTAGAGCATCTTTATAATCACCCAGTTACGTTGTGATGTTTGATAGGACACAAGGTATTCCTCCGGTATCCGGGAGTTGCATACTCTCATAGTCAAAGGAATATGTATAAGTCATGAAGAAAGCAATAGCAATAAAACTTATGATCATTATGCTAAGCTAACGGATGGGTCTTGTCCATCACATCATTCCCTTAATGATGTGATCCCGTTCATCAAATGACAACACATGTCTATGGTTAGGAAACTTAACCATCTTTGATTAACGAGATAGTCTAGTAGAGGCCTACTAGGGACACGGTGTTTTGTCTATGTATCCACACATGTATCAAGTTTCCGGTTAATACAATTCTAGCATGAATAATAAACATTTATCATGATATAAGGAAATATAAAATAACAACTTTATTATTGCCTCTAGGGCATATTTCCTTTGTCATCGGTATGTTACTTGCCCGACTTTCGATCGTCGGTATCATCATACCTAGTTCAATCTTGTTACCGGCAAGTATCTTTACTCGTTTCGTAATGCATCATCTCGTAACTAACTCATTAGTCTCATTGCTTGCAAGGCTTATAGTGATGAGCATTACCGAGAGGGCCCAGAGATACCTCTCCGAAACACGGAGTGACAAATCCTAATCTCGATCTATGCCAACTCAACAAGCACCATCGGAGACACCTTTAGAGCATCTTTATAATCACCCATTTACGTTGTGACGTTTGATAGCACACAAGGTGTTCCTCCGGTATTCGGGAGTTGCATAATCTCATAGTCAGAGGAACATGTATAAGTCATGATGAAAGCAATAGCAATAAAACTAAACAATCATTAACGCTAAGCTAACGGATGGGTCTTGTCCATCACATCATTCTCTAATGATGTGATCCCGTTCATCAAATGACAACACATGTCAATGGTCAGGAAACTTAACCATCTTTGATTAACGAGCTAGTTTAGTAGAGGCATACTAGGGACACTCTATTTGTCTATGTATTCACACATGTACTAAGTTTACGGTTAATACAATTCTAGTATGAATAATAAACATTTATCATGATATAAGGAAATATAAATAACAACTTTATTGTTGCTTCTAGGGCATATTTCCTTCAGTCTCCCACTTGCACTAGAGTCAATAATCTAGATTACATAGTAATGATTCTAACACCCATGGAGTCTTGGTGCTGATCATGTTTTGCTCATGGAAGAGGCTTAGTCAACGAGTCTGCAACATTTAGATCCGTATGTATTTTGCAAACTTCTATGTCACCCTCCTTAACTAGATCGCAGATGGAATTGAAGCATCTCTTGATGTGCTTGGTTCTCTTGTGAAATCTGGATTCCTTCATTTGCTGCTTCTAAAGCAGCTATGTACTCCGCTTCACACGTAGATCCCACCACGACGCTTTGTTTGGAACTGCACCAACTGACAGCTCCACCATTCAATATAAATACGTATCCGGTTTGTGACTTAGAGTCATCCGGATCAGAGTCAAAGCTTGCATCAACGTAACCATTTACGACGAGCTCTTTGTCACCTCCATAAACGAGAAACATATCCTTAGTCCTTTTCAGGTATTTCAGGATGTTCTTGACCGATGTCCATTGATCCACTCCTGGATTACTTTGGTACCTCTTTGCTAAACTTATAGCAAGGCACACATCAGGTCTGGTACACAGCATTGCATACATGATATAACCTATGGCTGAGGCATAGGGAATGACTTTCATTTTCTGTCTATCTTCTACAGTGGTCGGGCATTGAGTCCGACTCAACTTCACACCTTGTAATACAGGCAAGAACCCTTTCTTTGACTGATCCATTTTGAACTTCTTCAAAACTTTATCAAGGTATGTGCTTTGTGAAAGTCCAATTAAGCGTCTTGATCTATCTCTATAGATCTTGATGCCCAATATATAAGCAGGTTCACCGAGGTCTTTCATTGAAAAATTCTTATTCAAGTATCCTTTTATGCTATTCAGAAATTCAGTATCATTTCCAATCAACAATATGTCATCCACATATAATATCAGAAATGCTACAGAGCTCCCACTCACTTTCTTGTAAATACAGGCTTCTCCAAAAGTCTGTATAAAACCATATGCTTTGATCACACTATCAAAGCGTATATTCCAACTCTGAGAGGCTTACACCAGTCCATAAATGGATCGCTGGAGCTTGCACACTTTGTTAGCACCTTTTGGATCGACAAAACCTTCTGGTTGCATCATATACAACGCTTTTTTAAGATATCCATTAAGGAATGCAGTTTTGACATCCATTTGCCAAATTTCATAATCATAAAATGCGGCATTGCTAACATGATTCGGACAGACTTAAGCATCGCTACGGGTGAGAAGGTCTCATCGTAGTCAACTCCTTGAACTTGTCGAAAACCTTTCGCAACAAGTCGAGCTTCGTAGATAGTAACATTACCGTCAGCGTCAGTCTTCTTCTTGAAGATCCATTTATTCTCTATTGCTTGCCGATCATCGGGCAAGTCAACCAAAGTCCATACTTTGATTCTCATACATGGATCCCATCTCAGATTTCATGGCCTCAAGCCATTTCATGGAATCTGGGCTCATCATCGCTTCCTCATAGTTCGTAGGTTCGTCATGGTCAAGTAACATGACTTCCAGAATAGGATTATCGTACCACACTGGTGCGGATCTTACTCTGGTTGACCTACGAGGTTCGGTAGTAACTTGATCTGAAGCTTCATGATCATCATCATTAGCTTCCTCACTGACTGGTGTAGGAATCACTGGAACTGATTTCTGTGATGAACTACTTTCCAATAAGGGAGCAGGTACAATGACCTCATCAAGTTCTACTTTCCTCCCACTCACTTCTTTCGAGAGAAACTCCTTCTCTAGAAAGGATCCATTCTTAGCAACGAATATCTTGCCTTCGGATCTGTGATAGAAGGTGTACCCAACAGTCTCCTTTGGGTATCCTATGAAGACAAATTTCTCCAATTTGGGTTTGAGCTTATCAGGTTGAAGCTTTTTAACATAAGCATCGCAGCCCCAAACTTTAAGAAACGACAACTTCGGTTTCTTGCCAAACCACAGTTCATATGGTGTCGTCTCAACGGATTTAGATGGTGCCCTATTTAACGTGAATGCAGCCTTCTCTAAAGCATAACCCCAAAACGATAGCGGTAAATTAGTAAGAGACATCATAGATTGCACCATATCTAATAAAGTATGGTTACGACGTTCGGGCACACCATTTCGTTGTGGTGTTCCAGGTGGCGTGAGTTGCGAAACTATTCCGCACTGTTTCAAATGAAGACCAAACTCATAACTCAAATATTCACCTCCACGATCAGATCATAGAAACTTTATTTTCTTGTTATGATGATTTTCCACTTCACTCTAAAATTCTTTGAACTTTTCAAATGTTTCAGACTTATGTTTCATCAAGTAGATATACCCATATCTGCTCAAATCATCTGTGAAGGTCAGAAAATAACGATACCCGCCGCGAGCCTCAACATTATTTCCAGCAAGTCTGTTGCTCGCTCCATTGTTCCGAAGAACGGAGTCTTAGTCATCTTGCCCATGAGGCATGGTCCGCAAGCATCAAGTGATTCATAATCAAGTGATTCCAAAAGACCATCAGCATGGAGTTTCTTCATGCGCTTTACACCAATATGACCCAAATGGCAGTGCCACAGATAAGTTGCACTGTCATTATTAAACTTATATCTTTTGGCTTCAATACTATGAATATGTGTATCACTACTATCGAGGTTCAACAAAAATAGACCACTCATCAAGGGTGCATGACCATAAAAGATATTACTCATATAAATAGAACAACCATTATTCTCTGATTTAAATGAATGACCGTCTCGCATCAAACAAGATCCAGATATAATGTTCATGCTTAACGCTGGCACCAAATAACGATTATTTAGGTCTAAAACTAATCCCGAAGGTAGATGTAGAGGTAGCGTGCCGACGGCGATCACATTGACTTTGGAACCATTTCCTACGCGCATCGTCACCTCGTCCTTAGCCAATCTTCGCTTAATCCATAGCCCCTGTTTCGAGTTGCAAATATGAGCAACAGAACCAGTATCAAATACCCAGGCGCTACTACGAGCATTAGTAAGGTACACATCAATAACATGTATATCAAATATACCTTTCACTTTGTCATCCTTCTTATCCGCCAAACACTTGGGGCAGTTCCACTTCCAGTGACCAGTCCCTTTGAAGTAGAAGCACTCAGTCTCAGGCTTAGGTCCAGATTTGGGCCTCCTCACTTGAGCAGCAACTTGCTTGCCGTTCTTCTTGAAGTTTCTCTTCTTCCCTTTGCCCTTTTTCTTGAAACTAGTGGTCTTGTTAACCAGCAACACTTGATGCTCCTTCTTGATTTCTACCTCCGCGGCCTTTAGCATTGCGAAGAGCTCGGGAATTGTCTTATCCATCCCTTGCATATTATAGTTCATCACGAAGCTTTTGTAGCTTTGTGGCAGTGATTGAAGAACTTTGTCAATGACACTATCAACAGGAAGATTAACTCCCAGATGAGTCAAGTGGTTGTGGTACTGTGACATTCTGAGTATATGTTCACTGACCGAACTATTCTCCTCCATTTTGCAGCTGTAGAACTTATTGGAGACATCATATCTCTCAACCCGGGCATTTGCTTGAAATATTAACTTCAACTCATGGAACATCTCATATGCTCCATGACGTTCAAAACGTCGTTGAAGTCCCGGTTCTAAGCCGTAAAGCATGGCACACTGAACTATCGAGTAGTCATCAACTTTGCTCTGCCAGACGTTCATAACATCTGGAGTTGCTCCTGCAGCGGGTCTTGCACCTAGCGGTGCTTCCAGGACGTAATTCTTCTGTGCAGCAATGAGGATAATCCTCAAGTTACGGACCCATTCCGTGTAGTTGCTACCATCATCTTTCAACTTAGCTTTCTCTAGGAACGCACTAAAATTCAAAGGAACGGTAGCACGGGCCATTGATCTACAACAACATAGACATGCAAAACACTATCAGGTACTAAGTTCATGATAAATTAAAGTTCAATTAATCATATTACTTAAGAACTCCCACTTAGATAGACATCCCTCTAGTCATCTAAATGATCACGTGATCCAAATCAACTAAACCATGTCCGATCATCACATGAGATGGAGTAGTTTTCAATGGTGAACATCTCTATTTTGATCATATCTACTATATGATTCACGCTCAACCTTTCGGTCTCAGTGTTCCGAGGCCATATCTGCATATGTTAGGCTTGTCAAGTTTAACCCGAGTATTCTGCGTGTGCAAAACTGGCTTGCACCCGTTGTATGTGAACGTAGAGCTTATCACACCCGATCATCACGTGGTGTCTCGGCACGACGAACTGTAGCAACGGTGCATACTCAGGGAGGACACTTATACCTTGAAATTTAGTCAGAGATCATCTTATAATGCTACCGCCGTACTAAGCAAAATAAGATGCATAAAGGATAAACATCACATGCAATCAAAATAAGTGATATGATATGGCCATCATCATCTTGTGCCTTAGATCTCCATCTCCAAAGCACCATCATGATCACCATCATCACCGGCTTGACACCTTGATCTCCATCGAAGCATCTGTGTCGTCTCGCCAACTATTGCTTCTACGACTATCGCTACCGCTTAGTGATAAAGTAAAGCAATTACATGGCGATTGCATTTCATACAATAAAGCGACAACCATAAGGCTCCTACCAGTTGCTGATAACTTTTACAAAACATGATCATCTCATACAACAATTTATATCTCATCACGTCTTGACCATATCACATCACAGCAAGCCCTGCAAAAACAAGTTAGGCGTCCCCTACTTTGTTGTTGCAAGTTTTACGTGCCTGCTACGGGCTTCTAGCAAGAACCGTTCTTACCTACGCATCAAAACCACAACGATTTTTTGTCAAGTGTGTTGTTTTAACCTTCAACAAGGACCGGGCGTAGTCAAACTCGATTCAACTAAAGTTGGAGAAACAGACACCCGCTAGCCACCTGTGTGTGAAGCACGTCAGTAGAACCAGTCTCATGAACGCGGTCATGTAATGTCGGTCCAGGCCGCTTCATCCAACAATACTGTCGAATCAAACTAAGATGTTGCTGGTAAGCAGTATGACTATTATCGCCCACAACTCATTGTGTTCTACTCGTGCATATAACATCTACGCATAGACCTGGCTCGGATGCCACTGTTGGGGAACGCAGTATTTCAAAAAATTTACTTATGATCACGCAAGATCTATCTAGGAGAAGCATAGCAACGAGCGGGGATAGTGTGTCCACGTACCCTCGTAGACCGAAAGCGGAAGCGTTTAGTAACGCGGTTGATGTAGTCGAACATCTTCGTGATCCAACCGATCCAAGCACCGAATGTATGACACCTCCGCGTTCAGCACACGTTCAGCTCGATGACGTCCCTCGATCTCTTGATCCAGTTGAGGACGAGGGAGAGTTCCGTCAGCATGACGGTGTGGCGATGGTGATGATGAAGTTACCGGCGCAGGGCTTCGCCTAAGCACTACGACGATATGACCGAGGTGTGTAACTGCGGAGGGGGGCACCGCACACGGTTAAGAGAAACTTGTGTGTCTTTGGGGTGCCCCCTGCCCCCGTATATAAAGGAGGGAGGAGGAAGCCGGCGGCCAGGGAGGAGGCGCGCCATAGGGGAGTCCAACTAGGATTCCCAATCCTAGTTGGAGTCCCCTTCCTTTTCCAAGAGGGAGAGAGAGGGAAGGAGGAAGAGGGGAGAAGGAAAGAGGGGGCGCCACCCCCCTCCCTAGTCCAATTCGGACTGGCCATGGGGGCGGCCTCCCTTGTGGCCCTCCTCTCCTTTCCACTAAGGCCCATGAAGGCCCATGAACTTCGGGGGGGGGGGGGGTCCGGTAACCACCGGTACTCCGAAACTCATCCGAAACAACCCGAACCATTCCCGTGTCCGAATGTAACCTTCCAATATATGAATCTTTATATCTCGACCATTTCGAGACTCCTCGTCATGTCCGTGATCTCATCCGGGACTCCGAACAAACTTCGGTCATCAAATCACATAACTCATAATATAAATCATCATCGAACATTAAGCGTGCGGACCCTACGGGTTCGAGAACTATGTAGACATGACCGAGACACATCTCGGGTCAATAACCAATAGCAGAACCTGGATGCTCATGGCTCCTACATATTCTGTGAAGATCTTTATCGGTCAAACCGCATAACAACATAGGTTGTTCCCTTTGTCATCGGTATGTTACTTGCCCGAGATTCGATCTTCGGTATCATCATACCTAGTTCAATCTCGTTACCGGCAAGTCTCTTTACTCGTTCTGTAATGCATCATCCCGCAACTAACTCATTAGTCACATTGCTTTCAAGGCTTATAGTGATGAGCATTACCGAGAGGGCCCACAGATACCTCTCCGAAACACGGAGTGACAAATCCTAATCTCGATCTATGCCAACTCAACAAGCACCATCGGAGACACCTGTAGAGCATCTTTATAATCACCTATTTACGTTGTGACGTTTGATAGCACACAAGGTGTTCCTCTGGTATTCGGGAGTTGCATAATCTCATAGTCAGAGAAACATGTATAAGTCATGATGAAAGCAATAGCAATAAAACTAAACGATCATTAATGCTAAGCTAACGTATGGGTCTTGTCTATCACATCATTCTCTAATGATGTGATCCTTTCATCAAATGACAACACATGTCTATGGTCGGGAGACTTAACCATCTTTGCTTTATGAGCTAGTCAAGTAGAGGCATACTAGGGACACCCTGTTTGTCTATGTATTTACACATGTACTAAGTTTCTGGTTAATACAATTCTAGCATGAATAATAAACATTTATCATGATATAAGGAAACATAAATAACAACTTTATTATTGCCTCTAGGGCATATTTCCTTCAAGAACATCCTGAAATACCTGAAAAGGACTAAGGATTTGTTTCTCGTTTATGGAGGTGACAAAGAGCTCGTCGTAAATGGTTACGTCGATGCAAGCTTTGACTCTGATCCGGATGACTCTAAGTCACAAACCGGATACGTATTTATATTCAATGGTGGAGTTGTCAGTTGGTGCAGTTCCAGGCAGAGCGTCGTGGCGAGATCTACGTGTGAAGCGGAGTACATAGCTGCTTCAGAAGCAGCAAATGAAGGAGTCTGGATGAAGGAGTTTCATATCCGATCTAGGTGTAATAACTAGTGCATCCGGTCCAATGAAAATCTTTTGTGACAATACTGGAGCAGTAGCCTTGGCGAAGGAATCCAGATTTCACAAGAGAACCAAGCACATCAAGAGACGCTTCAATTCCATCTGCGATCTAGTTAAGGAGGGAGACATAGAAGTTTGCAAAATACACATAGATATGAATGTTGCAGACCCGTTGACTAAGCCTCTTCCACGAGCAAAACATGATCAGCACCAAGACTCCATGGGTGTTAGAATCATTACTATGTAATCTAGATTATTGACTCTAGTGCAAGTGGGAGACCGAAGGAAATATGCCCTAGAGGCAATAATAAAGCTGTTATTTATATTTCCTTATATCATGATAAATGTTTATTATTCCTTATATCATGATAAATGTTTATTATTCATGCTAGAATTGTATTAACCGGAAACTTAGTACATGTGTGAATACATAGACAAACAGTGTGTCCCTAGTATGCCTCTACTTGACTAGCTCGTTAATCAAAGATGGTTAAGTTTCCTAACCATAGACATGTGTTGTCATTTGATGAATGGGGTCACATCATTAGAGAATGATGTGATGGACAAGACCCATCCGTTAGCTTAGCATGAATGATCGTTTAGTTTTATTGCTATTTCTTTCATCATGACTTATACATTGTTCCTCTGACTATGAGATTATGCAACTCTCGAATACCAGAAGAACACCTTGTGTGCTATCAAACGTCACAACGTAACTGGGTGATTATAAAGATGCTCTACAGGTGTCTCCGATGGTGTTTGTTGAGTTGGCATAGATCGAGATTAGGATTGGTCACTCTGTGTATCGGAGAGGTATCTCTGGGCCCTCTCGGTAATGCTCATCACTATAAGCCTTGCAAGCAATGTGACTAATGAGTTAGTTGCAGGATGACGCATTACGGAACGAGTAAAGAGACTTGCCGGTAACGAGAGTGAACTAGGTATGATGATACCGACGATCGAATCTCGGGCAAGTGACATACCGATGACAAAGGGAACAACGTATGTTGTTATGCAGTTTGACCGATAAAGATCTTCGTAGAATATTGTAGCGACGCGACCTCAAACGGTCAAGTCTCTATGCTTAAGTGTCATCCCTGGATCGGTATGCTGACACACACAGTACTCGAGGATTTATAACAGAGGTAAATCACATGTATAAAATAACGTAAATACTATTACCTCAATCCAAATAGCGGAAGTACAATAAGGTTGTGGATTCCCATCAACACCAACGGCAAAGTTGAGTGTAGAAATCGTAACCCTAACGTATCACTTACTCGTCGTAAGAAATCCTGCAACATGAGATGTTGCAGCCACAAAGGGTCAGTACATTGAATGTACTGGCAAATTCACACCATAGGATAATGATGAATAATAACTATCACTACATGCATATATGGCTGGTGGAAAAGCTCTATGGTTATAATGTTTTTGCAAAAAGCCAATTTTTTCCTACTGCAAAGGAATATATTTTATTTAACTACAAAGTTGGTTGATAAATTATTGAGAAGGTTCCTCCAACTCAATCCCAAATTAACATTAATAACCCAACAAACTATTTAAGTAACATGATGAGATCAATATGATAATCCAAGAACCAGATACTCAAGTTGTCCATAACCGGGGACACGGCTAATCATGATTAGTTTGTACACTCTGCAGAGGTTTGCGCACTTTTCCCCACAAGACTCGATCTCCTCCGTTGGATTTCTCGCACTACATGGTGTTTGAGAAACGGATGACCGAGACATAGTCTTTCAGAAACATTAACTCTTTACTCCGGGCAGACCATACCAACCTACATCCCTCTACCTGTTGATCCACCTCTTCAAGAGCTCATGCAACTTACTCAACTATGCTAGAGCCCATAATAGCTTGTGGCTGCACATGGAAGTTTCTAGCATGAATAATCTTATGTTCCCTTTGAGCCTGGGTGGCATTCCATAGGGTGATCACACGGGTCCTCCAGGATCCCCTTGGGCAAGCACTGGGTTCTCCAGGTGCCCGGGCAAACCACTGGGTGCTCCAGGGTGCCCCTACCATTCCACCCAGATGTGTATTAAAGTAGCCACCTTAAGTTAACCGTTAATGATAACTCTCACATCTGTCATGAATACACTCAACCAATCCACGTCTACGAGCATATCATAGCAGTATAGCATAACGTAAAAGTAACTCCCAAGGTTTGAATGCAGGGCCATAGGTTCCTACCTCATCAACTATTTCCCAATACCCACATGTTATTTACATCCTAACCATGCAATGTTTAAGGGTTGAAACTAATGCATAAAAACTGGGTAGTAAAAGGGATATGATCAAAGTGTGAACTTGCCTGTATTGTTGATGAAGATGATTCGCACTCAAAACTCTTGATAGTTCTACACGTCACACTCCGGTCAATCTATCCTAAGCAAGCAATAGTAACCACACATAAGCAATCACTCAAAAGATCGGAAAGAACGAAGAAAACAATTCGAAAAACATCAAAATCAAGCGAATGACTCTTGCGACATAAAACAATTTCTAACAGTACCAAAATTAAGTGAATTTGGCCTTATCAGAAAGTTTAGGTCAAGAGCTTCAATTAGCAAAAAGAATCAATTAAATCGGAGTTATAAAACTCGAATTATGATCAAAATAAGTTTGAATATGAATCTGAACAAATTTCGAAATTTGAAAATTTCAAAAGGTTGATGTGACAGGTTCACTGGATAGGTGAAAACAAGACGAAACTATAGGCGCTGGTTTCATCTAATTTGGATGAACGAGTAAAAAGTTATGGCTATTTGAAAAATTAGGGCCAAGCTGTTTTACAGAAGAAAAATTGCTACGGCTAAAAGAATTCTAGGTTTAGCATATAAATACAGAGAACGAATAAATATACCTTACATAGAAAAGACGACTTCGGAGCGAGAAGACAACTTTCAAAAATCCCGTCGGAGAGGAGAAATATATTTTTCTTTAGTGAATCTAGTCAAACCAAAATATTGATTTAACCCGAATGGGTCTATAACGGTGGAAAAAAGTTTAGAGATCAAAGCTTAGGCAACGTGGGACTAAACGTAAACGAAAAGAAAAGAAAAAGAGGCGAAAAGAGAGGCGCTCGCATGGGCCTAAAAAGGCTTCTGCCGGCCGGCCGCGTGCGGTAGTTTTTCTAAAAAAACACAAAATTCGGTCAAAGTGAAAAAAAGGCTGGCTGGGCCTGGCCATGTAGGAGAGAAGAAAAAAAATAAAATGATGGGGGCGCCCGATGCCACTATGCAGCGCACGTGGGCGACAAATAATTATGGACCGCACGTACAGTTTTTTTTAAATAGAAACAGAGAGGAAAACTAAATAACGAAAAATAAAGTAAAACATTTATATAGGCCTATTATATATCAAAATTTTCAGAAAAAGATTTTCTACGGCATGAACATTTTTTCAAAGTCAAATAAAATCCACACAAACTTAAATAAAGCAAAGAGTGCTACTGCTCTAATAAAATCTAATAAATATCATTTTAAAAATACCAAATTGACTTCAAATTTATTTATATCCAATTTTCTGATGCAGGGAATCATGTTACCCTATTTTCCATATATTTTATTTTTGAAGAAAAATAATTTGAATAAAAGCCAAATAACTCCAAATTGAAAATAAATTCAATGGGACTTTGAATTTAAATCTTTGAAACTCCCAACTCATATTTCATATGCTTTGAAGAAATCATTTTATCTTCGCTCGTGAAAATCATTGAGTTGCATAAAGTTTCTGGGTTGGAAATATTTTCAAATGAAATTCAAATATTTTCAACACCCCTTTTCATTTAAATAAATGGAAGAAGTCATGTTATCTTCTCTCCAGGGTTTTGTGATGAAAAGTATTAAAATTCACGGAGATCATAAATGCAAAAATGAAAGTTTGGAAAAGTCCTTTTATTCCCTCTCATTTAACTTTCAAAAAGTTTCGAATTTCACTCAATTTCACTCAAGCAATCAACCAATCAATCAAAACTATCTATTTAGTATAACATTCCAAAATTTAGAATTTTGGGATGTTACAAATATGTAGGAGCCAATATGAGCATCCAGTTTCCGCTATTGGTTATTGACCGGAGATGTGTCTCAGTCATGTCTACATAGTTCTCGAACCCGTAGGGTCCGCACGCTTAACGTTCGATGACGATTTGTATTATGAGTTATGTGATTTGATGTACCCAAGTTTGTTCAGAGTCCCGGATTAGATCACGGACATGACGAGGAGTCTCGAAATGGTCGAGACATAAAGATTGATATATTGGAAGGTTGTGTTTGGACACCGAAATGGTTTCGGAAAGGTTCAGACATTTTCTGGAGTACCGGGGGTTACCGGAACCACCCCTCCCCCGGGAAGTTAATGGGCCTTCATGGGCCCTAGTGGAGAGAGGAGGCGGCGGCCAGGTGGAGGCGCGCGCTCCCCCAAGCCCAAACCGAATTGGACTAGGGTTGGAGGGGGCGGCCCCCCTTTCCTTCTCTCCTCCTCCTTCCCTCCTTCTCCTAGTGGGAATAGGAAAGGGGGGGCGAATCCTACTTGGACCGGGAGCCCAAGTAGGACTCCCCCCATGGCGCGCCCCCTCTTGGGCCGGCCACCTCTCCCCCCTTTATATACGTGGGATGGGGCACCCCAAAGGCACATCAAACCTTCTCTTAGCCGTGTGCGGTGCCCCCCTCCACAGTTACACACCTCGGTCATATCGTCGTAGTGCTTAGGCGAAGCCCTGCACCGGTAACTTCATCATCACCGTCGCCACACCGTCGTGCTGACGGAACTATCCCTCATCCTCAACTAGATCAAGAGATCGAGGGATGTCATCGAGCTGAACGTGTGCTGAACATGGATGTGTCGTACGTTCGGTGCTTGGATTGGTTGGATCGCGAAGACGTTCGACTAGATCAACCGCGTTACTAAACGCTTCCGCTTTCGGTCTACGAGGGTACGTGGACAAACTCACACTACTAGGGAAAACCCTAGTAGATGCGCTTGAAATATGCATAGCAGTAGCGCCGGGTCCAGCGCTACTGCTAGCGCGCTGCAGCTAAGTTGTAGCAGTAGCGCTGGTATAGGCAGCGCTACTACTAAGTATTGTTAGCAGTAGCACTTCCTGGACCAGCGCTACTGATAACTATCTGTAGCGCTTGTTCATATGAAGCGCTGCTGCTAAGTCAGCGCTACTGCTATAGGTGCTTTCCAGCGCTACTGCTAATGTTCCTGCTTTCGCCGACCCTCACCCCCTACGTATTTGTGCTGTATTTATACATGCTCTATACAATAGTTTCATCAGATCATACTAAACATACACTATTCTCATCATATCATAGACATATAGTAGTCTCATCATACCATCATCATCATCATCATTCAACACAAATATCATCACATCTCGAAAATAGCGATACACAAGTGCGATAATGTCATGTCTCGAATAAGTGCAACTGCATGGTCATGGCACACACACAAGTTTCATCATCTCTATCTAAACCATGATGTAGAAGAGAAGAGCGATCAACATGAGCAAGAGCACGACTATGTAGTACCGGCGGTCCCGCCCCTGCTCATGCTGGAGTGTCCACCTCAAGTAACTACTTTCCGCTTCGGCTCTGCTGTCGAACCCACTATGGCTAGCACCTGGGTACCTGTGCACCTGGGCCTGAGCGGCTGCCCAGTGGTTGTAGACTCCTGGAACCCTCCCAACGTACACGGCGTAGTATCCCTTCGCCATCTCTGATCTATGTACCTACATCGTGAGTTGATGAATTGAACGATAATATGCAACATAATGTACTTAAGAAAACAAAGAGGTAACCGGGAGCAAAATACAAGCAACCAATAGTAAACATAAATGACAAAGTTCCTCATACCCAAACTAATTAACTAGAGCAATCTACGCTAGTTCAGGACCACGGTTTAGTTACATCACATAGTTTCGCCGTGCATAAATTCAAAGTTTTGCCATAGAAAGACAGTAGTGACACATTGTCATCGACAATCAGTCCTCCATGTCGGCGGTCCAATCTTCATAGTCAGGGAGGAAGCACCCGAGCTTCTTGAAAGGCTTCAGGTCCAGACGTTGAGCGAGTAGCAGTGCTCGGACATCTTCCCGCGTGATTGGCCCATGGTAGAACATCCCTGTTGGTTCGAGGACCTGCTTCATGATCATTTGGGCAAGTTCACATTGTACGTGATAAAACTCTGCTCTGATTCGATGATCCAGTGTCCTTCCTATGCTTGTGGCCCAGCTGACAATCTCGGCATCGTTGGTAGTAGGTGACATGCAAAGGCGTTGATTATCCCTTCCGTACTCGAGCAGGTGATGCATGAGGTAGAATCCATCAGCCATACTGGTGTGCGGTTGCTGGATGCAGCAGAAGTCGGTCTTATGACAGAAAGCCAGCCCGCGATTCCTGTACTTTTTCACCTTGATATATCCACCAGACATGTTGAAGGTTAACAGGGCACTATTGAGAACACTCTTTATGTGCTTGTAATCCTTTTTCCTGAGGTTCTTCAATGAGTCCAAGTACATCGCATGGGAGTATTCCGAGGACAGAATGATGAGGACGGTGCCCCCCCCCCCCCCCCGCTGCGCAAATTAAGTACACCTCAAATTAGCCTCCATGCTTGCAAAGGAATGATTAACACTTACGAAAGGATATGTGAGGATGACTTACGTGGGATGATAAGGCAAGAGAATCACTTCCTTGTCCTTATTAGCGATCATGAATTCGCCGAGGTACTTGCTCGCATAGTCACGGTGCTCTTTACAAACTGCCAAGAAGCTCTCGTGCATATAGAACGGGTCCGCGACGCAGATATATTTGATGTTCTCGACCCTGATGAAGTAGTTCAGATACATCGCATACATGCGGATGAAGTGGAAATCCAGCTTGGTCATGTGGAACATGTCGTAGATGTAGTCAAATCGCAGGATGAACTTATTCGCGGGCCATCTCTCGACGTACAACTTCTCACCTGGCACCTGAGCCGCGTAAAGCAGGTATCCTGGTTTTTCCGTGACCAGAAGGCTTTTCTCTCTGGCCAGCACATCTTCATGGAGTCTCCTTAGATCATTGTTCAGTATGTGCTCTAGCGCTTTCGCAGGTAGGATCGGCTGGCCGGTGACATGGAAGCGTTGCGCACCTTCGACAGGTATTCTGTCTACCACCCGGGGCTCCAGAGGCAGCTGGCTGCTTGAAGCAGCTCTGGCTCCTTTAGGGCCTTTCTTGTCCGGTCTCCTCCTTTGCTTCTTGGCGGGTGGCGGTAGTGAGCCCACCATACCTTCCCTAACCACCACCCCTAGTGTCGTCGGGCTAATCAGTGGACGGGCCTCGGGGGGTTGCTGGGTACAGGCGGCATCTGGAGGCGTCTCCTGCGAGGATCACTTGAAGAGAGACTTTTTGCATTCCGCCTTAGGATGTTCCGGCTCCGGCAAATCAAGCAGCATCAAGTCATCATCTCCACGCTCATAGCCTGAGTCTTCGCCATCCTGAGCCATCAATCCTCCATCATCATAGGCGGCATTGAAATACTTGTCTGGGTCATTATCATCATCCTCCATGTCATCATCAACATTTGCTTGTTTAACAACGGGGGCTACATCATCTGGCACTAATGGAGACTCTCCCTCGCGTCGTCCGCTATCACTCGCCACAACAGGTGCAGGTAATGTGGTAGGTGGAGTGGTGTTCATACCTTCTTGAGAAGGTGGCGTTGGCGTGATACTGGGCGCCTCGAGACGAAGAAGAGACTTCGGCCAAGGCAAGAACCAGCCCTTGCATGTGCCAATCATCTTAGGGGTCTCGTTGTCATCGACTGGTACTGGAGGAGGCAAATCCTCGAAGCCCACAAAGACACTGGCCACGTTAACCTTGAAGACGCCATCGGGCATCTCTCGGTTGTGGAACATGCGGTCCTTTGGCTTCACGATCATTGCCTTTCCCACGACCACCTTCTGGCCCTTGATGTCGTAGAGTACGGTGCACGGGGTGTCGTCGGCCTACGAAGGAGACATGTCTGCGACGTCAAACATCCGAAAGGCAACTGAAACGGAAGACTATAGACATGCTGGTGAAAAGGGTATGATGCGTAATTACCGTGAGGGCGTCGAGCTTAGCCAGTGATGAAGGCCCACCGAGCATGCAAGAGACGGAGGTCGAGCTGCTATGAATAGGAGCGGGACCTTTTGTGGTTGCTTGAGCAGGTGCTGGTGCTCTGGTGTTCACCGAATTGCTCCCGACAAAGCTGGGAATGGGAAAGTCCTCTGGCCGTGCATTTGGATTGTTCTTCGTGAAATCGAAAAGTGCCGGAATCAAGCTGACCACCGCGCCAGTGACCGCTGCATTGACGGCCCCGAGCAACTCTTCTTTGGTCTCAGCTTTGGTCTTATCGACCGCAATCTTGACCTTCTCGTCGATGCTCTGCTGAGTGACGACCGAGCGTCTCTTCTTTCTTTCCTTTGGCTCCTCGTGGTAGCACGTCTTCCACGAGGCGCCATCTTCGACGCCGTGCACACGTCCATAGGACGGCGGCTTGTCCACCGGGACCTTCTTCAATATGTTCGGGGCCACTTGGGCCTCGCCGATGACTGTGACGACTCGTCGCTTTCGGCTGCCTTTTGGTGCTGCTCTTTCTACCAAAGGAACGTGGATGGTTTACTAATGTGACAAAAATTGCAGTCGAATTGATTGGAAACTATAATGTGGTAATATAACAATTATCAGAAGTCTCATGAACTCCCTCGTGTTCGGGTCCGTGTAAAAGAGCTTTTTGACTTTGTCCCACTTGTACCGGGCCCTGATCCAGTCGTGCTCTAGCAGGTCATTGAACTCCGCCAAGGGGTCTGGGATTCCGTGACTTTCACGTTCGGTGTCCTCCTTGGCCCACACGTGCCGTTTCCCCTCGTAACCACGGCTTCCGAGGCGGTGGGGAGGCGTGTTCCTGGCCTAGCGCCTTCATTTTCTCCGACCTTGCCTTGACACTTTCTTTACCGCAATTCTCCTTGAATTTTGCAAAGTCCTCTTCCGTTATTGACGAATTATCAGCATGAATTTTGGACCACGGTTCATTCTTCGCAATCGCTTTTTTCACCCGAACTTTCCAGGCGGACAAGTCGTTGGTGAACGTCACCATCGCCTTGTCGTTTATCTTTGTCATGGCGATGTCTTCCCACGGATCTTTATATTTTTCTTCATTCCGGCTAGGGAACAAGAACCTATTGTGCAACTTCTTTAGGAGCATGTTCTCCATATGTGGTATCTGCCTCAACCTCTCATCGTTGATGTTGGCGGTTTCCCTGAGGATGCATCCAAGTTGATTGCCCCAGCACGAGCGCGCTTCATCCAGCTCCATTGGCTCTAACTTCTTGGGGTGCATCTCCGTGACCACAATTTGTCCGATGCCAAGCTCGTTTCGTCTTCGTGTGCTCTTCTTCTTCGGTGCTTTACCGGCTACGACAGCATCGTTGCCGGTCTCGGGGGTGTTGTCGGTGCCGGTGCCAGTGTCGGCGTCGGTGTCGGGGTTGGTGCCACTGCCGCCACCATGCAACCCCATCTGGTGTTCGTCCAGGTAATCGAAATAGTGATTTGCTGCCTCGATGGGGTCTTCGAGGCGAGCAGAACCACCCACGACTTCGGCGTCGGTAGACATGTTTCCTATTGATCAACAATTGTAGCTAAAAGATATAATGAAGAGGAAAAGGGGGCCTATGTTTGGTCGGAATGTTGATTCATTCCCCTTCTAGCAAATCCCGGGTACTCTATATGTCCTAGTTTCTAGCACAAGTCATGCCGAAAATCACGGAAATTTTTGGCATGACCTTTGCTAAAAAGTGGACATATGGAGCGCCTAAAATTTGCCAGAATGGAAATGAATAAACATTCCGGCAAAACATAGGCCACTCAGATACTTTTCGACAAATGGCACAAGTTCATATAACAGATTTGATGCTATCTGAAGAGAACATGGCAACATTATATGACAGATTTCCAGGACTTAGCAAATTAACCAAGTGTTAAAAACAACAACATTGTATAGACTATATGCTCCTAAAACATCATCTAGGGTTTGATGTGCTACTGCCCTAAACTAATTTGCCCTAGCTAAATTTGCTCATTTGCTAAAAAAAAATTGGCCCTAGCTATATTTGCTACTGCCCTAGTTAGCTACAGTTTTCTATAATTTTTTGCTACTGTTTCTATAGCTAATTTATATACCTACAAAAACTAATTAGCTACTGTTTTTTATAAATTTTAGCTACTGTTTTTTATACCTACAAAAACCAATTTGCTACTATTTTTTATAAATTTCCCTAAACTAAATTGCCCTAAACTAAATTGCACTAAACTAAATTTCCTAAATTTCCTAAACTAAATTGCCCTAAACAAAATCGCCCTAAACTAAATTGCACTAAACTAAATTTGCTAAATTGCCCTAAACTAAATTGCTCTCTCTCTCTCTCTCTCTCTCTGCTACATCTCCTAGCTAGGGTTCATACATCCAACACTTAGCTAGGCTAAATTCAAATTAGTGAGAGAGCAGAGAGCAGAGAGAGAGAGAGGAGGGCAGGGGAGAGGAGAGGGAGAGGCTTACGGGGCAGTGGAGAGGGCGGCGGCGGCGAGGTCGAGGGCGGCGGCTAGGTCGAGGGCGGGCGCAGGGGAGATGGCCGGCGAGGTCGAGGGCGGGCGCAGGGGCGACGGCCGATGGCGGCAAGGTCGTGAGGGCGTCGATGGCGGGCGCAGGGGCGACGGCGAGGTCGCGAGGGCGTCGACGACGGGCGCAGGGGCGACGGCAAGGTCGCGAGGGCGTCGACGGCGGGCGCAGGGGCAAGTTGGAGATGGGGGGAATAGGACTTGGTGAAATTTTGAGAGCCCACGCGGCGGGGGTTAACTCACACTAGCGGTAGCGCTGCTTTACAAACAAGGGCTATAGCTAACTTAGGTAAAATACTTAGCTATAGCGCTTGTTTGTAAAGCAGCGCTACCGCTATCGCTATCTTTTTTTTATTTTTTTGTTCTAAAATACTTAGCTATAGCGCTGGTCCACAGACAAGCGCTACTGCTATTTTTCTTTTTTATTTATTATTTTCATTTTCTAGTTTTTAGTTTTCTTTTCTTTTATTATCTTCCTTTTGTTTTTTCTTTTATTATTTTCCTTTTCTTTTTTGTTTACTTTTTTTTCTTTTGTACCGCTTTCTCCTTTTTGTTTATGCATTTTTGTTTTTCTCCCGACGACGGCGTCTCCCCCAATATCACCGGAACCATGCATGTGGTGGTAACATATCAGTTGACCGATAATGGTTACTTAAGTGCGTACACAAAATAGATACATATATATAAATGTAGGTTTCTGATCAGCTGCGTCGACGACGTTTCACATTGAGCTTCTTCCCTTTCTTGTTCGTGGCCGAGTATGTAATTGAGCCCCTCCTTGTGACTTCTCCGGAGCCATGGATTACGATCTTTCTTAGATAATGTAGTATTGATTCTTCTTTTCACGTATGCTTCATCGTCATCGTAATCTTCCCTCATCGGGTTGTCGTATTGGTCGTAGTCTTCCTCGTTGGCTACTCCATCCATTCCGACGATGCTCCTTTTGGATCTCTTGACGACAACACGGTTGGGATTGGCCGGGTCGGTTATGAAGAAGCACTGTGTCACGTGCTTAGCGTGTACCCATGGCTCATTTTTGGCGATGACGTTAATGTTCACGGGAGTGCCTTCGCGTCGGGTATAGACATGGTGGTGAAATACTTGTTTTCTCTTACGACGTCCTTGGCCCATCTGACACGGAACATCGTCGCATCGTGCATTCCAGCATAGTCAAGCTCCCAGATCTCTTCGACCCTTTCGTAGAATCTCTCAGTTGTGACGTTGGTGTCAGTCACACATTGAATTGTCACCCCAGAGTTCTGGTAATCACTGTCCATGTCTTTGGCCTCCGTGTAGAACGTGTACCCATTGATATCGTAGGACCGATAGGTCGCGAGCTTGGGCGCGGGGCCATGTGCTAAGGCGTGTACGAGCAATCCGTCCGAACTTCCCTCTTTCGGGGGATTTTCAAGAACTTGTTGTTTAAACCAGCGCAAGAAAGTGGCGTTGTGCTCTACAGTAACTTCGCCGTCCGCCTTGAGCATCCCCTTATCACGGTACTTCTTTGCGATGGTTTCTTTGTGCCATGCCACATAATCATCTACCGCATCTAGGTGTTGTAGCACTACTAAGTTAGCCCTGTCAAAGTCGTTCCGTCTATCCGAGTAGTCCACGTGCAATTCCCTCCGGCCGTTGTTGTGACCATCTCCTTCGAGCTTCCCATCGTGCTTCTTGACGGGCAAACCAACAACAGGGTCTCCGACGCTTATATAATTCTCGCAAAAGGAGACGCACTCATGCGTCAGATACCCCTGGACGATGCTCCCTTCCGGACGAGACATGTTACGAACGAATCCTTTGATGACCCCATTCATCCTCTCGAACGGCATCATGCTGTCAAGGAATGTCGGCCCGAGGTCGATGATGTCGTCCATGATTTGGACACACAGATGCACCATGACGTCAAAGAACGCGGGCGGGAAGTACATCTCAAGCTCACATAGTATGACAACGATCTCTTCCTGTAGCCTTCGGAGCTGCTTCACACTTATGGACTTTCGAGATATAACGTCGAAGAAGTTGCAGAGACCAGTAAGCGTGTCACAGACGTGCTTCTCCATTATCCCTCTAATGGCAACCGGGAGTATCTGCGTCATCATCACGTGACAGTCATGAGACTTCATCCCGCTGAACCTTTTCTTCTTGGGGTCTAGAAATCTGCTTATCTTCCCACAGTAACCGGAACTGACTTTGATTCCCATAAGGCACTTGATGAATTGATCGATCTCCTTCACACTTAAGGTGAAGCAAGAAGGGGGGCAATAATTCTCCTCCTTCTTGTTGACTTTTCTGCCCCTTTCCCCCTCCTCCGTCTCCGTCTCTGTCTCCTCCATCAACTTTTTACGGTGGAGATCTTTCCTGATCTTTAAATCTTCCAAGTCTTTCCTTGCCTTCGGCCCATCCTTGGTCTTCTCCGGCATGTTCATCAGTGTGCCAAGCAAGCTCTCGAAGACATTCTTCGTGATATGCATTGGATCAAGGCAATGAGGTGTGTCATGATTGGGCCAGTACTCCAAGTCCCAGAAAACTGACCTCGTTTCCATACCTTCAGCAGCGGCTCCGGTGCCTTTTTGATCTTTCCCGTCGCGGGGCATTGTTCCCAGTTTCTCAACAGCTCATCGATTTTGGCGCCACTCCTCTTATGTGGAGGTCCTCGAAGCTCAGCCAACCCATTTAATAGATCTCCACCCTTCCTCCACGGGACATCCTTCTCGAGCCATCCACGATGCCCCATGTACACGATTTTCCTAGACCCGCCATCTTTCGTTGAGGTAAGCTGCTGAGACGTTGTATCATCCATGCACCTCGTGCATCCGCAGTATCCATGGCACACCTGGCCTGAGGTGTACCCGTAACCGAGATAGTCGTGCACCGTCGTCATCAGCGCAGCTCTCATATGGAAATATTCTCCTTTGCTGGCGTCCCATGTCCATGTCGGTGTTTTCCATAGCGTGTCTAGCTCCTCTTGCAGAAGCCCCATATACAGGTTAATACTATTTCCCGGTTGTTTCGGCCCTTGAATCAGCATGCTCATGTGTATGTACTTTGTCTTCATGCACTTCCATGGGGGAAGGTTGTACATCCATACAAACATGGGCCATGTGCTGTGGTTGGTGTTCTGGTTTCCAAACAGATTCATGCCATCGGTACTCGCACCAAGCACGATGTTCCTTGGATCTTCTGCAGAAAATCCATATACGGCGTTGAATGCTCTCCACTGGCTACCATCTACGAGGTGTCTCAGCCTCAGATCATCTCCATCGTCGGGCTTCTTCCTCTCCGCGTGCCAGCGCACGCGCTTTGCTTCCTTAGGATCTACGAAATACCGCTGCAGACGGGGAGTGATCGGAAAGTACCATACAACTTTCTGAGGAGCTTTCTTTCCTGCCTTCTTGTATCAAGAAGCATTGCACACTGGACAACTGGTTTTTTCCGCGTGCTCCCCCCGATAAATGATGCAATCGTTGATGCATGCGTGGTACCTAATGTGCGGCAAATCAAAAGGGCAAACGATTTTCTTGGCCTCCCCGACACTAGTAGGACACAGGTTCCCCGTGGGAAGAACTTTATTATGTAGAAACTTCAAATGCTCATCGAGGCTTTTGTCTGTCCATTTGTTTTTGGCCTTCGTCTTTAGAAGTTCAAGCGTGAAACTCAAGCGGGTCACCTCGGGATCGCAACCGTCATACAATGGAGTCCTCGAGTCTACTTCAAGTTGCGCCAGCTTGGCCTCCTCTCTAGAAGCAGCTCTCTCGCTAGTCGTACTCTTGCGAAGGAGGTATCGAACATGAGGGTCCTTCACGACTGCACTTAGTAGCGTCGAAGCCTGCGGCGTGACCGCCGCCTCTTCTCTGCCATGTCCGGACTCTTCTTCGCTGTGTCCGGAATCTTCTCCGTCGCCGTTGTCATTTCTGGACTCTTCCCCGCCGACATGTCCGGCGCCATCATCTTCTTGTCGATCGGTCATCTCTTCGTCTAGCCCATGTCGTTATTCCCTGCCATGTGGATGTCCTCATCATCATCTTCTTCTTCACTTATCCACTGAGTATAGCCATCCATGAAATCATTCATCAGCAGGTGCGCCTTCAAAAGTGCCATGATCAAAAGGGTCCAAAAGGACTCCTTCCTTGCATCTTGCACATGGACATCTAATCCTAGTCCGGTTATTTGCATACATGTCCATCACCGCGGATTGCATGTACCGCTCCACCTTCCATCCACTCACCTTCATGACCGAATGCACGGTATAACAAGCAAAAGGGTTATGAAATAAATAATGCATGCTTCAAAGTCATATATATAATCTTGGCATGACCTTGCCTAAAAATAGGACATATGAGTTTGCTCGAAATTCACCGAAACAGAAATAAATCGACATTTCGGCAAAACATAAGCAACTCGAGAGCATGTCACTAGCACAAATCCCAAACATACATATTCTCATTCACACACATATTCCCATTCTTGAAATGAACAACTTTTTACTCACCTACATATATCTCCCGAGAGAGACCGAGAGCACGCGGTTAATTAGATGATGAGAGAGAACAATCGACAGAGCACGTGTGGTTGGCTAAATAGCTAGCTAGATCTAGTTGTTGGGGAGGAGAGGTGAATCTAGCTAGCTAACTGATGGAGAGGGGTTATGGTGGATGGGGGCATTAATGGGGGAGAGAAGAGAGGTGTAGGAGAAAGATAGAGGCCATTTATGGAGGAGGGTGCCATTAATGAGGAGAGAAGAGAGGTAGGAGGAAGAGAGAAGAAGAGCAACAATGGTGGAGAGTGGAGAGTGAAGAGGGGAGAGGGGAAAGGAGGGGGAGAGAGGGCAAAGTGGGGGAGAGAGGAGGGGGAGGGGGTGGGAAAGGTGGCACCAGCCGCAACTACCAGTAGCGCTGCCTAGCAAAACGCGCTGCTGCTAAGGGACCTAGTAGTAGCGCTTTCGAGGAAAAGCGCTACTACTATGTGGGACCCATTAGCAGTAGCGGTGCAGTAAAAAAAACGCTACTACTAAACTTTTAGTAGTAGCCCTGGATTCTCTACAGCGCTACAACTCCACCTACCGTCGGTGGCCTCGTCTGGTCCCTCATAGTAGTAGCGTGTTTTTGTTTCCCAGCGCTACTACTATGGGGATACTAGTAGCGCTTTCTAGGAAAAGCGCTACTGCTAATTAACAACAGCGGTTACTATTTTACAGCACTACTACTAAGCTACTGTGTATAAGCATTTTCCTAGTAGCGTCTCCCCGCTCGTTGCTATGCATCTCCTAGATAGATCTTGCGTGGTCGTAGGTAAATTTTTTGAAGTACCGCGTTCCCCAACACAAATATGGTGAAGTGTCATGTAGTCGACGTTCACATGACACCACTAAGGGAATCATAACATACATACTATCAAAATATCGAACACATATCAAGTTCACATGATTACTTGCAACAAGATTTCTTCTGTGTCCTTAAGAACAAAAGTAACTACTCACAAGTGATAAACATGCTCAAGATTAGAGGGGGTATTAAATAGCATATTGGATCTGAACATATAATCTTCCACCAAATAAACCATATAGTAATCAACTACAAGATGTAATCAACACTACTAGTCACCCACAAGCACCAATCTATAGTTCCGGTACGAAGATTGAATACAAGAGATGAACTAAGGTTTGAGAGGAGATGGTGATGTTGAAGATGTTGATGGAGATTTCCCTCCTTAAGATGGGAGAGTTGTTGGTGATGATGACGACGATGATTTCCCTTTCGGGAGGGAAGTTCCCCCGGCGGAATCGCTCCGTCGGAGGGCAAAAGTGCTCCTGCCCAAGTTCCGCCTCGAGACGGCGGTGCTCCGTCCCGAAAGTCCTCCCCTTATTTTTTCTAGGTCAAAATGACTTATATACCAGAAGATGGGCACCAAAGGTGGGCTGGGCTGAGCACAACCCACCAGGGCGCGCCTGGGGTGTCAGGCGCGCCCTGGTGTCTTGTGCTCACCAGGTGGCCCCCCTTCGGTAGTTATTTGCTCCAATATTTCTTATTTATTCCATAAAAATTCCCCGTGAAGTTTCAGCTCATTTGGAGTTGTGCAGAATAGGTGGCCTGATGTAGCTTTTCCAGGTCCAGATTTCCAACTGCCGAAATTCTCCCTCTTTGTGTGTACCTTGCATATTATGAGAGAAAAGGCATTAGAATTACTCCAAAAAGCATTATTATGCATAGAAACATCATAAATAACAGTAGGTAAACATGATGCAAAATGGACGTATCAGTATGCAATCTGAACATCAACGCTCACAACTTCTTTGTGCTATACTCGTGCATATACATCTACACATAGACCTAGCTCATGATGCCACTGATGGGGAACGAAGCATGAAAATCAAAAAAATTCCTACGAACACCCAAGATCTAATCTAGGATATGCATAGCAACAAGAGGGGAGTGTGTCTACATACCCTTGTAGACCGAAAGCGGAAGCGTATAACGCGGTTGATGTAGTCGTACTCTTCGCGATCCGATCGCGATCCAATCTGATCTAGCGCCGAACGGACGACACCTCCACGTTCAGCACATGTGCGGCTCGGTGACGTCTCCTCCTCCTTGATCCAGCAAGTAAGGATAAGTAGATGGGATCTCAACCAGCACGATGGCGTGGTGGAGATGGTGGTGGTGCAGTGCCAGCAGGGCTTCGCCAAACGCTGTCGGAACCAATCTGAGGAGAAAACGTTGTTATGGGAGAGGTAGGGCTGCCGCCAGGGCGTGGGAACTGGTGTGTTCAACCCCTCCCTCTCCCCCATTATATATAGGAGGCAAGGGGGAGGGCTGGGGTGCAGCCCTAGACCCTCCTCCAAGGAGGGGGCGATGGCCTAGGGAAGTTTCCTCCCTCCACTAGGCACCTAGGGGTGCCTTCCCCTTTAGGACTCTTCCTCCTCCCCTCTCGGTGCATGGGCCTCTTGGGGCTGGTGCACCTGGCCCATATAGGCCAAGGCACACCCCCTACAGCCCATGTGGGCCCCCGAGACAGGTGGAATCCCCCCGGTGGACCCCCGGACCCCTTTCAGCACTCCCGGTACAATACTGATAATGCTCGAAACTTTTCTAGCGACCAAAATAGGACTTCCTATCTATAAATATTTACCGCCTGACCATTCTGGAGCTCCTCGTGACGTCCGGGACCTCATCCGGGACTCCGAACAACATTTGGTCACAAACGTACATATCCCAATACTACTCTAGCGTCACCGAACATTAAGCATGCGGACCCTGCGGGTTCGAGCATCATGTAGACATGACCGAGACACCTCTCCGGTCAATAACCAATAGCGGGATCTGGATGCCCATATTGGTTCCTACATATTCCACGAAGATCTTTTATCGGTTGAACTACGATGTTGAGGATTCGGTTAATCCCGTATGCAATTCCCTTTGTTTGGCGATATGTTACTTGCCCGAGATTCGGTAATCGGTATCTCCATACCTAGTTCAATCTCGTTGCCGACAAGTCTCTTTACTCGTTCCGTAATGCAAGACCCCGTGACTAACTCATTAGCCACATTACTTGCAAACTCTTAATGATGTTGTATTACCAAGAGGGCCCAGAGATATCTGTCTATCATACAGAGTGACAAATCCCAGTCTCGATCAATGCCAACCCAACAGACACCTTCAGAGATACATGTAGAGCACCTTTATGATCACCCAATTACGAAGTGACGTTTGATTGCACACAAGGCATTCCTCCAGTATCTGAGAGTTGCATGATCTCATGGTCTTAGGAGTAGATACTTGACATGAAGAAAGCTGAAGCAAAAATTAAAGTGATACGATCATATGTTAAGCTTACGGTTGGGTCTTGTCCATCACATCATTCTCCTAATGATGTGATCCCGTTATCAAATGACAACTCACGTCCATGGTTAGGAGACCTTAACCATTTTTTATCAATGAGCTAGTCTAGTAGAGACTTACTAGGGACATGGTGTAGTTTATGTATTCACACATGTATTTAAATTTTCGGTCAATACAATTCTAGCATTAATAATAAAAAAATTCATGGACGGGAAATATGATAATAACCAATTTATTATTGCCTCTAGCCTCTAGGTTATATTTCCAACACTTGAGTTGCTACTAGAGTCAAAAGTGCCCAGAATTTATATTTCAGAGTCAAACTATAATACCTGTTGATTTTGTAATGCTAAGTGAAGAATCCTCCTGATTATGAAGACTACAATTTCTCCAGCTGGGGCAAGTGTAGAAATCTCAAAATACATGTAATCCCAAAGGATTCAATCAAAAAGGTTGCGTTGATAAAAAGAGCACGTTGTTACTTACCAGGCGTGCTCCTCCATCGCCGCCGTTGCGGCATCGAAGGCCATGAAT
The DNA here is from genome assembly GCF_002575655.3 of Aegilops tauschii subsp. strangulata. Lineage (NCBI taxonomy): Eukaryota > Viridiplantae > Streptophyta > Magnoliopsida > Poales > Poaceae > Aegilops > Aegilops tauschii. The sequence goes on along the minus strand of NC_053039.3, from coordinate 384,054,898 downwards.
CTACAGGCGTGCTCCTCCATCGCTGCCATTGAGGCATCAAAGGCCATGGTCTTGCCGTGTTGGGGACTGGAATTGGGTGTTGGCGGCTGGTGTGTATGACGGAAAAAACGAGGCGTGGGCATCGTGCGCTACTATCTGTCAATGATGGTCATGCCGCTGGGCAAGGCCTGATATCTTGGCGTGATTGATGTTCAGTACTTGCGGTCTCAAGGAAAAAGAGGAATACTCGTCGGCTGTTGCGTGCGGGGCTGTCAGTTTTTTTGAGTATCCGCTTGCGGGGCTGCCAGCTGAATTTGAACATTAATGATATGAGATTTACCTGTTGCGTCCCTAGGCCATGGCCTACCTGCGAACGAGCCCCGCCTAGATTTTGGGGGCCTGGGGCGGACGCCCCTGCCCCTCCCCAGGGCCAGCCCTGGTTATCATGTACGAGTTTTTGGGTTTCTATTTGTATAGTAGCGGGTTCCCATGCAAATCTTAAAGAAAAAGAAGGGTGCAACATGACATGGAGTTTCTTAGCTCGAGCTCATATGAGCTCGGGTGAACAGTAAATTCAAAAATAATTATTTTTTAAAAAAGTTCTGTTTTTTTTTGTGGCAAAGATTGACAAATGTTGTCTATGCTTACAAAGTTTCATAGTGAAATGCCATTTGTAGAAGTCGTGGCAAACAATCGGTGCTCCAAAAATGTTATTTTTCAAAAGTATTTTGGAGCGAAGATTTTGTTTATTTGCCACGACCACAAATGTCAATTCACAATGAAACTTTGCAAGCATTGACAACATTTGTCGCAATTTTAGAGATTTTGAATTTATTTTCATTATTCTTGGATTTTACTGTTCGTCCCGAGATCAAATGAGCTCGGGACCATAAGAGTATTTTTGAGTGCAACATAGCTCTCTCGACAACAAAGGGTTTAGCACAAGCGCACGAGTAGTGTTCTATATTGTATAAATCGTATATGTAAGAGGGTTTCAACATGTTCGACTTAAAAACAATTTTAAATTTGTTTTTCCATTTTTAATAACAATTCATAAAAAACAACAACACTTTTACCGGTTGTTTAAAACTGAGTAACCTATAAGCTAGGAGTATTTGCTCGCACCTGAGGAGAACCACATGGATTTGTAATAAGGAATTGTAATTCCTTTCCTCTGCAGAAGACACCTATAATCAACTGGTTTGGAATCCACCTAAACTCTCGTCTTTCCTTCCAAAACCAAGTCCAAAGATACCAAACGGGTCTCTGTCATCGACAGGCTAAAATGGAAAACCCCGGTCCCGGTGGGCCACGAAGGACCAAAAGGCCGACGACCATTCCAAAAACTCACCGCAACCCTAACCGCGAAGCCCACGAGCAACCACCGGCAGCGACTCGTCAACGTGCGCGCGCCGGCCTCGCCCGGCTTCCAGGCCCATGTAGAACCTTCGAGAACCGCGAGACCACACATAAATAGGCTCCCACCCCCACGGCCTCTCGTCCTCTCAAAACCCTTCCTAACCCTAGCCGCCTCCCGCACGCTTCTCCTCCGCTCCCCGCCCCGCCTCGAGCAGCTCAGGGACGCGCACAGCCATGGCGACGGAGACCGAGACCTTCGCCTTCCAGGCCGAGATCAACCAGCTCCTCTCGCTCATCATCAACACCTTCTACTCCAACAAGGAGATCTTCCTCCGCGAGCTCATCTCCAACTCCTCCGATGTAAGCGCCCCCCGGATCCCCTTCTCATCCCTCTATTTTTACCCCGTGATCCGCGAGTACGAATCCGTCCGAGCGCATGGTCGATTTGCGGCCTACGCTAGGGTTTAGATTCCGTCGAGCCAGATCCGTTGACCCGCGGTCTGATTCGTGGCGTGCGAGATGCGTTTCAGATCTGTGTCCCTGGGCTGACGTGGTGTGTTTACTGGTGTGATTTTGGCAGGCCTTGGACAAGATCAGGTTCGAGAGCCTCACGGACAAGAGCAAGCTAGACGCGCAGCCCGAGCTCTTCATCCACATCATCCCCGACAAGGCGACCAACACGCTCACGATCGTTGACAGCGGCATTGGGATGACCAAGTCCGACCTCGTCAACAACCTCGGGACCATCGCCAGGTCGGGGACCAAGGAGTTCATGGAGGCCCTCGCCGCCGGCGCCGACGTGTCCATGATTGGGCAGTTCGGTGTCGGTTTCTACTCCGCCTACCTCGTCGCCGAGAGGGTTGTCGTCACCACCAAGCACAACGACGACGAGCAGTACGTGTGGGAGTCCCAGGCCGGTGGCTCCTTCACCGTCACTCGTGATACGTCTGGGGAGCAGCTCGGCAGGGGTACCAAGATGGTCCTCTACCTCAAGGACGACCAGGTATGCAGTCCAAGCCTCCTATGCTGTGATTGATTTACTCTTCATGTCTTGATGTAGGTTCTGTGGTTAGTGTAGCTGTATTAGTAGGTTGCTTGTTTGACTTGTTCCCGATCTGAACTGTATGATTTTGTGGCATCTATGTCTGCACTGCATAAGCTTAATCCTGTCGGTTCTGTGATCTACTTGTCTATGTAGTCCAAGCCTTTTAAACTGTGATGATTGGCTTACTGACCATGTGTTGATGTGATTTGTTCTTACAACGGTCTGGTAGATAGGCTTATCTTGATCTAAACTGTATGTTTTTGTGTCCAATAGTTCTGCACTGCATGAGAAAACTCTGTTGCCTCTACTATGCGGAAATTTGATGGTAATGTGATTAGTTGTGTATGCTTATCTGGGAGGCTGCACTGCTTAACCAGCTTGCTGTTAGAATTGGGATAGTTCTGTGTTAATTTGATACCAGTAATTTTATCATGCCTGGACTGAGCTCGATTAAGATCTGTGCTGGTTGATATGTAGCCTGTATAAATATGATTGACTTTCCAACATTTTAACCATGATTGGTAGTATTATTACTTTAAATTTGACTGTGAAATCATTAAATTGATGATGAGCTTATGTTGTCTGCATTCTAATGCTCTCATATGTAAGCAATGCATGGATTGACTCGTACTTATTGATTTGACCTTCTTTTAATTACTGCAATAAAACATTATGTCAGTTTGAATTGCAATACTGTATTATGGAATTACATATCTGCATGGAATTTCTACTAGTTTATTTTTGATTCTGTATTGATGTATGTTTGGCTGTTCTTTATATCTTTTTTGTGTACAGTATTTGTTTGCACATGCTTTCTGTTCATTGCCTGATTTGTTACAATTTGCTTTCAGATGGAATACCTTGAGGAGCGCCGCATCAAGGATCTAGTTAAGAAGCACTCTGAGTTTATCAGCTACCCCATCTCCCTGTGGACTGAGAAGACCACCGAGAAGGAAATTTCTGATGATGAAGATGAGGAGGAGAAGAAGGATACTGAGGAGGGCAAGGTTGAGGATGTTGATGAGGAGAAGGAAGAGAAGGAAAAGAAGAAAAAGAAGATCAAGGAAGTCTCTCACGAGTGGAACTTGGTCAACAAGCAGAAGCCGATCTGGATGAGGAAGCCAGAGGAGATCAACAAGGAAGAGTACGCTGCTTTCTACAAGAGCTTGACCAATGACTGGGAGGAGCATTTGGCTGTCAAGCACTTCTCTGTTGAGGGTCAGCTTGAGTTCAAGGCTGTCCTGTTTGTGCCCAAGAGGGCCCCCTTCGACCTCTTCGACAACAAGAAGAAGGCCAACAACATCAAGCTGTACGTGCGCCGTGTCTTCATCATGGATAACTGTGAGGAGTTGATCCCTGAGTACCTGAGCTTTGTCAAGGGCATTGTTGATTCAGAGGACCTTCCCCTGAACATCTCCCGTGAGACTCTCCAACAGAACAAGATCCTCAAGGTCATCAGGAAGAACCTTGTCAAGAAGTGCATTGAGCTCTTCTTTGAGATTGCTGAGAACAAGGAGGACTACAACAAGTTCTACGAGGCCTTCTCCAAGAACCTCAAGCTTGGCATCCACGAGGACTCCCAGAACAGGACCAAGATTGCTGAGCTTCTGAGGTACCACTCCACCAAGAGTGGTGATGAGCTGACGAGCCTCAAGGACTATGTGACCAGGATGAAGGAGGGACAGAACGAGATCTACTACATCACTGGTGAGAGCAAGAAGGCTGTGGAGAACTCTCCCTTCCTTGAGAAGCTGAAGAAGAAGGGCTATGAGGTCATCTACATGGTTGACGCCATTGATGAGTATGCCATTGGTCAGCTCAAGGAGTTTGAGGGCAAGAAGCTTGTCTCTGCCACCAAGGAGGGTCTGAAGCTTGATGAGAGCGAGGACGAGAAGAAGAAGCAGGAGGAGCTCAAGGAGAAGTTTGAGGGGCTGTGCAAGGTCATCAAGGAGGTGCTGGGCGACAAGGTTGAGAAGGTTATCGTCTCTGACCGTGTGGTGGACTCCCCTTGCTGTCTGGTGACTGGCGAATATGGGTGGACCGCCAACATGGAGAGGATCATGAAGGCCCAGGCCTTAAGGGACTCGAGCATGGCTGGCTACATGTCGAGCAAGAAGACCATGGAGATCAACCCTGAGAACGCCATCATGGACGAGCTCCGTAAGCGTGCCGATGCCGACAAGAACGACAAGTCTGTCAAGGACCTCGTGATGCTGCTCTTCGAGACCTCCCTGCTCACCTCCGGCTTCAGCCTGGAGGACCCCAACACCTTCGGCACCAGGATCCACCGCATGCTCAAGCTTGGCCTGAGCATTGATGAGGATGACGAGGCGCCAGAGAACGACACCGACATGCCGCCCCTGGAGGACGACGCCGGCGAGAGCAAGATGGAGGAGGTCGACTAAGCGCCAAGGCTGCCTGTCGGCTGTCGTCGTCAGATGTCCATGCCCTGCACCGCCTAGTTGTTTTTATCTTAGTGTCGACGTTGGATGGTTTTGGCACGTTTTAGCTGTATCGGTTTTGTCTTTTGGCTGGCCAAACATTAAGCGCGGTTAGCTGTTTGTGGTACTCGTGGAACAGTTCGTTATTGTTGGTTCTACAATATGTGTTAGTTATTATATTTCTATATTCGCTGCTATTGCTTGCATCTGCTTTACTTATGTTTTCCCTTGCTTTTGCTCTTTAGCTTGTTTGGCCGCTTCTGGATTCGTTTTTGAATTGTCCCTAGGATGACAAAGGAATTGCCATCCTACATAGGAATGACTTCTGTTGGACTTGTTCGTACATATATGTGCGTTCTAGAGGCCGTGAATGGCAAAGGAAACGAACCAAGATGAACTTGTGGATCAACGACGAACAATCAGCCACAGATCTAAAATTGTTGTTTCTGACTCTAACAAATATAAGATGCAGGAACAGAGTATTTTTTACATAGCCATAGAGCCTTGCGACTAAAAGTGCTTGACCCTGAACCCTCCGTCAACTGCAACCCGGTCTTCTTATCGACGCACTTCACATTCAGGAGTGTGATCTCTGCAGGCTTGTTGAGCTCCTGCGCCACAGGTGGTCTCTTGATCTCATCTGTGTAGACAAGGACCTCACGGTGCTTGAACTCCACGATGGATGCGATGTCGAGCTTCCTCACATCGGTTTCTCCATCAAACTTGACGCTGCCGTAGCCATACCTGCCGACCCTGAAGTCCTTCACATCTGAGCAACAATCTGGCTCGTTGCTTTCTCCTGCAGCAGGCTCTGCAAGGTGTAATAGTCTGCCTTATAGAGCCGAGGTAGCGCACACTCACTCACAGGGGCACCACCAAATGGAGTTATCACAGGATCAAATGGATTCCTCCTAGCCAGGACTGCACCATTGATATACCCTTTTTGTTCCCCAGCAGATCAAGATGTCAGTAACTCAATGCATATATCGCATGGCAACACACACAGCATGAAGTTAGCTTCGGTTCTGAGATTCAAATATTTTGACATTTGGGCTCCACAAGTGCTAATGGAGAACTTGGGTTTACTCCTAGGATTCTCCATTGTAACGTGCCAGTGAAGAATTGCTTGAATAAAGTATTCGCTGGAATGAAACAGTAAAAGCTTATTTGAATAAAAATACTCCTAGGAATCTTCACTGTAACGATGCTAGTAAATTCTTTTGCACTTTAGCTATATGTAAGTTGCCTGAAAATTGAATTAGGGTCAGTCGATTTTTCTGACCGTTGATTGCTGCTTCAAGATCCGTGCTTCCTTTTTTATTCTGTTGTGTGTTGTGTCTGATTTGGGCTGGGAATTCAACTGACCAGTGTTTTGGGCGAGTCAAACCTTAGCAGGCTGAACACCATCAGCCCGTATGACGACCCAGCCTTCCTCTATCTTCTTCTGTTTTTGTCTATCTTTTTTTCTATTTCTATTTGTTTTTTTGCTTTTCTTTTTTATTTTTCTTTATTAGTCGGTTTTAAAATTTTATTTTGTGGGTATTTTTAGGATGTTGGTTGGGTGTAAATGTATGTACATAAATACTATATAATATGTGCAAAAACTGCACTAGTATATAATTATTCTTTGCATATTATAAAAAGTGCAAATTAGTGTAAAGTTGTGTGTAAGTTTTTCTTAATTTTCTTTCCTCCCAAAGGGTAATAACTATGCCACTAATTAATTCTTTCTTATGAAAATTTATTGTTTTGATTTTATTATAGTTTTTATTTTATTTTTCTTTCTTCTTTAAGGGTAACACCAATGCCACTAATTCTTTGCTTCTTAGAAAACTTCTTGTTTGCCATAATTGCACTATTGTATGCTTATTCTTGCATATTTTCAATATGCGCAATTTTAGTGTATATTTTGTGCAGATTTTCATTTCTTTTTTACTTTTCTTTCTACTTAAAGGGTAAATACCAATGCCACTAGTTCATTCATCCTTAAAACACTTCATTATTTTATTACGCTTTAGTTTTTATTTGATTTTATTTGTTTTTAAAGGGTAATACCAAAGCCATTAATTTATTCTTTCTTAGAAAATTTCATATTTTATTGTTTTAGTTTTTTGTTTCATTTGCTTTCTGCTTTAAGGGTATTACCAAAGCCACTAATCCATTCTTTCTTATGAAACTTCATTATCTTGATTTTATTTTAGTTTTTGTCCCGTTCCTTTCTTCTTCAAAGATAATACCAATGTTAGAAATTCGTTCTTCCTTTTTTAAGAAAATTCCACTATTATATGCATATTCTTTCATATTTTTTAAAAGCGCAATTTTTGTGTATATTGGGTGCAATTTTTGTCGTTGTTTGTTTTAGATTGTATTTTTTGTGTTTTAGTTCTTATTTCATTTTCTTTCTTCTTAAAAGGTAATACCAATGCTACTAATTCATTATTTCTTAGAATATTTAATTATTTGATTTTTTTTAGCTTTGTTTCATTTTGTTTCTTCTTTAAGAGTAATACCAATGCCTCTAATCAATTCTTCTTATGAATATTGTTTCTGCAAAAAATCCACTATTGTGTGCTTATTTTTAAAAGTGCAATTTTCTAAGAAACAATCCACTATTATGTGCTTATTCTCGCATATATTTGAAAGCACAATTTTTTTGTATATTGTGTGCATTTTTTAATTCTTTGTTTGACACTCTTCTTTCTTTTAAAGGGTAACACCATGCCACAAATTCATTCCTTCTTAGAAAACTTTCTTTTGAAACTTTCATTATTATATGCTTATTCTTGCATATTATGAATATCCACAATTTCTGTGTAAACTATGTGCAATTTTTTTCTTTATTTTATTTGCCTTTTCTTTCCTTTTTTTGAAGGGTAATACCAATGCCACTAGCTCATTATTCTTGGAAAACTTCCCTTTTTTGTTGGACGGTGGTTATTTTCATGCTCTATTGCATTCGATTGCAGGATGTGGCAAAAAGTTGAGAGATTATACAATTTAGATATGATTTTTTAGCACATGCGTGTATCTGTATAGTAGGTTGTGCTTTATTCATTTCTTTGATGGCTTACACACGTACACTTCGAGCTGTTGTACGCATGCATTAATCATTCATTTTGTGTAGAGTAGTTAGCCGCAGTGGTGGATAATGGAAAATAAAATTGGGCGGGCCACCCTAGAGGAGAACACAGAAAAAATAGTCTTGCCTGTGCCTGTGGAGTGTTGCTTGCTAGTGTAGTTTAGCTGATAATAGGGTCTTGCAGTTGCATGTCGGACTGATCAGCTGATTCGAGCTAACTAGCTAATACTAGCCGACCTGACAGATCATTGGTGTAAGCGAAGGATATTCAGTGTTGCATGCGAAGACATGAGGGACGAAGCGAGCCAGTGTTGTACGTACTAATGCAGTGTCCGACTGCACATATTGACAGTATAAGTTTTTCCACATGGGTTGGGCACCACGGCTGCTTTTTCCCTCGAGTAGCTCCCGTCTGTGGTTAGCTAGTTGTTAAAGAAGAAAAAAGTGTCTGACCCAAAATTTTAGATTCAGTCACCTGACATCTAGCCGCTCCCATTCTTTTGCTTACTCAGATTATTAGCATGAAGCAACAAAAGCTTATTTCAATAAGTTTTCCCATGGGCTAACAGAAGCAAAGTAGAACATGACGGTGTATCCATTTTATAGCAAGAAATGTATCTAGTTAATGTGGAAAACAAAATATTGTTTGCTCTGCTTGAACCTGCATCTACTTAAGTTTGTGATGCAATGTGAAATAGAAAAGGCAAAAACACATCAAGCTTATCAAAAGTCTCAAGAAAATCCGAGCCATATAATGAAAATTACTGCCACAAAAACATTGCAGTATCAAAAGTCTCAAAAAAATGTAGCATCAACCTATCAGAAGTCCACAGAACAAACTAGTACCAGAAGCTAAGAAACTGATACAATACCACCGATAGTTTCTGGAATATCTACCTGTTGAACTAGTGGTTTCCCCTCACGCTGTTCCACCAATGAAAGCACAAGTGCTCCTTGGGTGATTTTGATAATTAATATCAACATATCTCTTGTTGGACTAATACTTTTATCTAGTATATTTCGGATGAGTTCAACAATGGTGTGGCAAGGACAAGAGGATGTGGAACCCCTTCAAAATGCTAAGGACAAAGATTGGCAAATGCTCAAGACTCTTCATTTTCATTTTAGTGATCCAAGATCACATTGAGTCCATAGAAAAACCAATACTATTAAAAGGGGATGAGGTATTGCTTAATGGTCTACTTGCTCATAGTGCTTAATGGTATTGCTCCAAAACCCTCAGCCACTTTCTGATTTCCACATATGTCCAAAACCTAAAGTCAAACTCGTGCCCACCGATTTGATCTATCCGACGCCACCGAGTTCATTTGACCTAGCCACTGCCAGAAACCCTAGACAATTCGGTCTCACCGATCGGGATCTCGGTCTCACCGAGATGGCCTTGCAAACTCTCTGGTACCTGTTATAATTATTTCGGTCTCACCGAAATGTGCAATCGGTCCCACCGAGTTTGCTTGACTCTCTATTTGCTCTTTGGTGAAATCGGTCTCACCGAGATGAGGTATTTCCCTAACCCTAGCACATCGGTCCCACCGAGTTGATCATGTCGGTCCCACCGAGATTCCTAACTTTCACATTTTGAACTAATTCGGTCTCACCGAGTTCTTCTATTCGGTCCCAACGAGTTGGGTCAAATGTGTGTAATGGTTGGATTTTGTATGGAGGCTATATATACCCCTCCACCCCTTCTCCATTCAAGAGAGAGCCATCAGAATGTGCCTACACTTCCACTACTCATCTTCTTAGAGAGAACCACCTACTCATGTGTTGAGACCAAGACATTCCAATCCAACCACAAGAATCTTGATCTCTAGCCTTTCCCAAATTGCTTTCCACTCAAATCATCTTTCCACCATAGCCAAATTTGTGAGAGAGAGTTGAGTGTTGGGGAGACTATCATTTGAAGCACAAGAGCAAGGAGTTCATCATCATCACACCATCTATTACCTTTTGGAGAGTGGTGTCTCACGGATTGGTTAGGTATCACTTGGGAGCCTCCGACAAGATTGTGGAGTTGAACTAATGAGTTTGTAAGGGCAAGGAGATCGCCTACTTCGTGAAGATCTACCTGAGTGAGGCAAGTCCTTCGTGGGCGATGGACATGGTGGGATAGACAAGGTTGCTTCTTCGTGGACCCTTCATGGGTGGGGCCCTCGATGGACTCGCACAACCGTTACCCTTCGTGGGTTGAAGTCTCCATCAACGTGGACGCACGATAGCACGACCTATCGGAACCACGCCAAATATCTCCGTGGCTTCATTGCATTTGCACACTCCAATCCCATCCCTTTACTTTCTTGCAACTTGCATGCTTTACTCTTTCTTCTGCTTATACTCTTGCCATGCTTGCTTGAAATGTATTGTGAATGCTTAAACTTGTGCTAAAACTCCACCTCAACTTGAAGAACTTAAAAAATGCTACTTTTGCTTGTTGAAGGTCTAATCACCCCCCCTCTAGACACCTCTTCTCGATCCTTTCAATTGGTATCAGAGCATTGGTCTCCATTACTTTGGTTTAATCACCATTGGGGAAAGATGGATGGGTCTATGATTGAGAGTATTAGACGTAGAGTGCCTATTCTTGATTGAGAGTTTTATAGTGCTTGAAAAAATGAGATGCTTGAGATTTTCAATGAATATAATTTGAACAAGTATATTACTATCTCTTGTGCGCCTCCTATTGATCCCTTGCATCCTACCCCCGATGAGTATCTTGACATGACTCGCAATCTTAGAGCTATTGATCTTATCATTAGAGGATTGCCTAGAAATTTGCCTGTATGCTTGCCTACATTTAAATGTGCTTATACTATATGGAGATACCTTGAGGAGCGCTTCCCAAACCATTCCTTGAATAATCTAGATGAGATTCTTCAAAAGTCCATTGCTTTTCATAAAATGAATCCTAGTGATCCTAAATTTGGTGATTGTCTATTTGAGCATCGTGATCTCATGCGTGCCAAAGGAGATGTTGGAGTCATTAGTATCATCATTTCTCAATTCATTAGAATTCATAAAGATGCACATTGTCATGGTCATAAATCTAATGAATCACTCTCTCTAGGTGATGATCAATCATAAGACGATGTTGAACATGGATATTATGACGAGGATGATGATAGTGACTTTGATCTTGATGAGTCAATGAGACATTTTGGTCTTATGTCTAACCTTCGTGGTTACATGGCTGGAGGAAAGGAATGGGTTCTTGATAATGGATGTATCGATCACATGGCCGGAGACAAGGACATGTTTCGTGAGCTTGCTGAAAATAATGGTCCTCGAAAGTATGTCACTTTTGGTGACAACTCAAAGGGTAAGGTAGTTGGCCTTGGTAAGGTGGCCATCTCACATGACAGCTCCATCCAAAATGTTATGCTCGTTGAATCTCTTGGCTACAATTTACTTTCGATTTCGTTTCAATGTTCTATTCACTGAAGTAGATTGCCAAGTGTTTCGAAGAGATAATCATAATATGATCTTTACCGGTATACGTAGAGGTGATCTATACATTATTGATTTCACTAAAAGAGCTCAACCTAGAACTTGCCTAATTGCTAAATCTTCTAAAGGTTGGTTATGGCATAGAAGCTTAGGACACGTGGGCATGTGAAATCTTGATAAGCTTATTAAAGGTGATCATATCCTTGGTGTTAGAGATGTCATATTTGACAAGGATAGACTTTGCAGTGCTTGTCAAGCAAGAAAACAAGTTGGGGGAAGTCATCCCGTGAAGAACATCATGACCACGAGAAGACCACTCGAGCTACTTCATATGGATCTTTTTGGTCCCAACGCCTACAAGAGTCTTGGTGGTAACTCGTTCGTATTGGTCATTGTTGATGATTTTTCAAGATTTACGTGGGTGTTCTTTCTTGATCATAAATCGCAGGTCAAAAAGATCTTCAAGAACTTCGCTATAGGAAGGCCAGAATCAATTTGAAGTGAAGATCAGGAAGGTTCATAGCGACAATGGAACGGAGTTCAAGAACGCCAATGTGGATACCTTTCTTGACGAAGAAGGGATCTCACATGAGTTCTCGGCTATGACACACCTCAACAAAATGGAGTTACTGAGAGGAAGAACGAACACTTATTGAGATGGCGAGAATGATGCTTGATGAATACAAGACGCCAAAACACTTTTGGGCGGAAGCGGTTGAGACAGCTTGTCATGCAACAAATCGACTATATCTTCACAAGCTTCTCGGCAAGACGACATATGAGCTTCTCACCGATAATAAACCCCAAGTTAGATACTTTCAAGAATTTGGTTCAAAGTGTTATATTCTTGATAAGCATCGTCATTCGAAATTTGCCCCTAAATCTCATGAAGGTTTCCTACTCGGTTATGGCTCAGACTCTCACACTTACCGTGTCTACAACAATTTCAACCGAAAGGTTGAAGAGACGGTAGATGTGAAGTTTGATGAATCTAACAGCTTGCAAGTGGAGCAATTGCCAATTGATGTAGGAGATAATAATCCCTCGGAAGCAATTCAAGACTTGTCTATTGGCAAGATTCGCCCAACGGAGGTGAAGGAGAGTACCTCGTCCGTTCAAGTGGAAGCCTCAACTTCATGACAAGGTGAACCACAAGTTGACTTGGAGGCATCCACAAGTGGAACACGTCAAGACGAAGGAAACGAGGAAGTACAACAAGATGAACCTCATCGACCCCCTTCTCCACCTCCACAAGAGAACAACAACGCCAACAACAATGAAGAAGAACAACAAGAAGAAGAAGACAATGAAGAGGATGTTCCACCCCGACCCAAAAAAAAGCTCTCACGAGTTAGAGCAAGAGTCTCAAGAGACCATCCCGTTGAACAAATCTTTGATGATATTCAAACCGGGAGAATTACTCGCTCTAAAACTCGTTTGGCTAACTTTTGTGAACATTACTCATTCATTTCTAGTATTGAACCTATGAAGGTTGAAGAAGCTCTTGATGATCCGGATTTTGGGTGAACGCCATGCATGAAGAGCTACACAGTTTCGAGAGGAATCAAGTGTGGACTTTAGTAGAAAAGCTGGACAACAACCAAAATGTCGTTGGAACCAAGTGGGTGTTTTGGAATAAGCAAGCTGAGGATGGACAAGTTGTACGCAGCAAGGCCTGTCTCGTCGCCCAAGGCTACACTCAAGTCGAAGGTATGGAGTATGGTGAGACATATGCCCCCGTTGCTAGACTTGAGTCCATACACATCTTACTTGCTTATGCCAATCACCATGATATCACGTTATACCAAATGGACATTAAAAGTGATTTTTTAAATGGTGAAATTGAGGAGGAAGTCTATGTTAAACAACCTCCCGGCTTTGTTAATCCTAAGAAACCTAATCACGTTTACAAACTTCACAAAGCTCTTTATGGTCTTAAACAAGCTCCTAGAGCATGGTATAAGTGCTTGACTAAGTTTCTTATTGAAAATTTTGAAATTGGAAAAAATTGATTCTACACTTTTTACTAAAAGGGTTAATGGTGAATTATTTGTGTGCCAAATTTATGTGGATGATATCATATTTGGTTCGACTAACCCTCATTTTAGTGAAAAGTTTGGAAGGCTAATGTCGGAGAAGTTTGAGATGTCTATGCTGAGTGAACTCAAATTCTTTCTTGGTTTAAAAATCAAGCAAACTAAGGAGGGTACCTTTGTTTCCCAAACAAAGTATACCAAGGACTTATTCAAGAGGTTCAACATGCAAGAAAGCAAAGGTATGAAAATACCCATGCCAACTAGTGGACATCTTGACTTGACTAAGGATGTCAAACCGGTTGACCAAAAGGTTTACTGCTCTATGATTGGTTCATTGTTATATCTATGTGCCTCCCGTCCCGATATTATGCTAAGTGTGTGCATGTGTGCACGATATCAAGCGGCCCCTAAAGAATGTCATCTTAAGGCTGTGAAAAGGATAGTGAGATACTTAATTCATACACCAAACTTTGGCATTTGGTATCCTAAGAGGTCTTCCTTTGATCTTGTTGGCTACTCCGACTCGGACTATGCCGGTGACAAGGTTGATAGAAAGTCCACTTCGGGTACTTGTCAATTGCTTGGTAGATCTCTTGCATCTTGGTCCTCCAAGAAACAAAACTCGGATTCCTTATCCACCGAGGAAGCGGAATACATTGCTGCCGGATCATGTTGTGCTCAATTACTTTGGAAGACCCAAACTCTTAAGGATTATGGGATATATGTGAAACATGTTCCATTGCTTTGTGATAATGAAAGTGCTATTAAGATTGCTCACAATCCCATGCAACATTCTCGGACTAAGCATATTGAAGTTCGCCATGATATCATTCGAGATCATATATGTTGCTAAAGGAGAAATTAATCTTAAACATGTTCATACCGATAAGCAATTGGCGGATATATTCACCAAACCGCTTGATGTGAAAGTTTTTTTGCCGTTTGAGAGGTGAATTGAATATCATTGATGCCTCAAACTTGGAGTACAAACTCCATTTGGATACATGCAAGGCATGAGCCTTTTTGACAAATCCTTGATATTTCTCTTATGATGATAATCATATCTCTTGGATCTATACTTGTACCCTTGCATGTTATCTAACCCGTGTAGGTACTTGGATGAGCCCAAATCTATGAGATTGCAAGTCACTCACATCTTGAGCAATCTCTACATCATCAAGTTTCTACTATATGGATGTTGAATACAAGGAAGCATGAATCCACTCAACATATCCTTTGACAAATTCTATATATCAAAATTCATGATTGTCATTTTGGATACACAAGTGCTTTTCCTTGCAAGACTAACCCATGTAGGAAGATGAACTCAAACTATAAGTGGTGCTTCCAACTCTTGATGGACTACATCAACCTTGAGCATCTAACACAAGTTCGACTACATGATCAAGATCAACACCACCCAAGGTTTGTTATTCCATCTTAGAGAAGCTTTACTCCAAGTCATGGGTCAAAGAAACTCAACGAGATATGAATACATCAAAATGCTTAAACGAAAAATGGTAACCCCATTTTAAGCTTAAACGATGAGTATGACCTACGATCAAGTGTTATCACTTGACTCCTCAGTCAATATACTCTAACATAGCTGACTTTGTCGCCGACCCCTTCTAGATGAAGGTCTCTAGTGTTTCCTTGTTCACTTACTTTGTGTTTTTCATATGTTTCTTGCTATCTTGTTCCCCTTATAAAAAAAAATCTTCATCTAGATCTCTTTCCTTTTGTATGTTTTTTCTACTTCTTCTATGTTAAATTCATTGCAAATCTTTTAATAAATTCCTTGCAATTCCTTGTAAGATTCAATTGCCAAGTGAGCTAAGTTGACAAAAAATTTCCTCTGCATTGAACTCGGACTCACCGATCCAAGCCTATCGGCTAGACCGAACTACAAGAATATCTTATAGACAGTTCATCGGTACAACCAACGTAGACCAACCCGGTTCGACTGATATGCATCATCTGTGACACTGCCAACTCGGTGTCACCAATGAAAATGGGTCGACGTTACCGATTGCACTGCTGAGAAAACTTTTTGTCATTGCATATTTCAATTCTTCTCCAGCTCCAGTCAATGATTCTTATCCTCTACTCACATCTTAATTTACATGTTGCTTTGTAGTGTGTCTCAAGGAGCAGACCTATTTGACTCATGCTCCAGAAGTTCCCTTCTTGGAAATTGATGTCAAAGGGGGAGAGAGAGCACATCAAAGCTTATCACATAGGAGAGAGAGAGAGAGAGAGAGAGAGAGAGAGAGAGAGAGAGAGAGAGCACATATTAGCTCTCCCAGATGCTAGTAAAACATGAGGAGAGAAGTCACATGTCTTTAAGAGGGGAAATACACGTCAATATATGATTGTTTGCATCTTTTCATGCTCTAAATTTCTTGCTTTGATTTTCTCTTACCCTACCTTCTCCCATTATCCAATATCAGATTTAGGGGGAAAAAGAGTCCATATATAAGGAAGAAAATCTCTGGAATTCATTGCATACATTTAATCTTTGGGGACATGACTATATCCAAATGAAGTAATAAGTACTCACCCATTACATGTCATCCCAGTCTTGGTACTCTTGTGGTTTTTTGAAATTGCTTTAATTAGAATGTTCTTGTGTTCTCTAACCCTGTTTTCCCAAGTTCATCTCTTCCAAAGCCAGCTCTAGACCACAAGGTAAGTATATGCATCACACTCATGTGCATGATGATCTCTTGCTGATGTACATATTGTTTGCAAGAATGACTCATGAACACGAAGGTGTTGGGGAACGTAGTAATAATTCAAAATTTTCCTACGTGTCACCAAGATCAATCTAGGAGATGCTAGCAACGAGAGAGAAGGAGTGCATCTTCATACCCTTGAAGATCACTAAGCGGAAGCGTTACAAGAACGCGGTTGATGGAGTCGTACTCGCGGCGATTCAAATCACGGAAGATCCGATCCAAGTGCCGAACGGACGGCACCTCCGCGTTCAACACACGTACAGCTCGGGGATGTCTCCTCCTTCTTGATCCAGCAAGGGGAGAGGAGAAGTTGAGGGAGAACTCCAGTAGCACGACAGCGCGGTGGCGATGGAGCTCGTGGTTCTCCGGCAGAGCTTCGCTAAGCACTACGGAGTTGGAGGAGGAGAGGGTTGCGCCAGGGAAGGGGTGCGGCTGCCCTCTCTCCCCCTCACTTTATATAGGGGGAAGGGGGAAGGAGGAGGCGCCCTAGGGTTTCCCTAGGGGAGGGGCGGCGGCCACAGGGGAAACCCTAGATGGGTTTGGGTGCCCCCACCCCTAGGAAAATTGCCCCCCAAGCCGGGAAGGGTGGCTCCCCTAGGGGAGGCGCCCCAACCTCTCCACGTTACGCGAGATGGGGTGGGAGGGGCGCACAGCCCCTTAGTGGGCTGATGTGCCCCCTCCCCTTGGCCCATAAGGACCCCCCCAACGCTTGCCGAGGCCTCCGAAACCCCTTTCGGACACGCTGGTCGTCACCTGGTACCCCCGGAACAATTCCGGACTCCAATACTCTTCGTCCAATATATCGATCTTCACCTCCGGACCATTCCAGAGTTCCTCGTCATGTCCGGAATCTCATCCGGGACTCCGAACAACCTTCGGTAACCACATACTATTTCCCATAACAACTCTAGCGTCACCGAACCTTAAGTGTGTAGACCCTACGGGTTCGGGAACCATGCAGACATGACCGAGACGTTCTCCAGCCAATAACCAACAGCGGGATCTGGATACCCATGTTGGCTCCCACATGTTCCACGATGATCTCATCGGATGAACCACGATGTCGGGGATTCAATCAATCCTGTATTCAATTCCCTTTGTCTATCGGTATGTTACTTGCCCGAGATTCGATCGTTGGTATCCCCATACCTCGTTCAATCTTGTTACCCGCAAGTCTTTTACTCGTTACGTAACACATGATCCCATGGCTAACTTCTTAGTCACATTGAGCTCATTATGATGATGCATTACCGAGTGGGCCCAGAGATACCTCTCCGTCACACGGAGTGACAAATCCCTGTCTCGATTTGTGCCAACCCAACAGACACTTTCAGAGACACCTGTAGTGCACCTTTATAGTCACCCAGTTACGTTGTGATGTTTGATACACCCAAAGCATTCCTACGGTATCCGGGAGTTGCACAATCTCATGGTCTAAGGAAACGATACTTGACATTAGAAAAGCTCTAGCAAAACGAACTACACGATCTTGTGCTATGCTTAGGATTGGGTCTTGTCCATCACATCATTCTCCTAATGATGTGATCCCATTATCAACGACATCCAATGTCCATGGTCAGGAAACCACGACCATCTATAGATCAACGAGCTAGTCAACTAGAGGCTTACTAGGGACAAGTTGTGGTCTATGTATTCACACATGTATTACGGTTTCCGGTTAATACAATTATAGCATGAATAATAGACAATTATCATGAACAAGGAAATATAATAATAACCATTTTATTATTGTCTCTAGGGCATATTTCCAACAGTCTCCCACTTGCACTAGAGTCAATAATCTAGTTCACATCACCATGTGATCAACACTCATAGTTCACATCGCAATGTGACTAATACCCAAGAGTTTACTAGATTCAATAATCTAGTTCACATCACCATGTGATTAACACTCAATGAGTTCTAGGGTTTGAGCATGTTATGCTTACGAGAGAGGTTTTAGTCAACGGGTTTGCAACATTCAGATCCATGTGTTCTTCGCAAATATCTATTTCATATTGTAGATGTTGCTACTATGCTCCACTTGGAGCTATTCCAAATGGTTGCTCCACTATATGTATCCGGTTTGCTACTCAGAGTCATCTGGATAGGTGTTAAAGCTTGCATCGACGTAACCCTTTACGCCGAACTCTTCATCACCACCATAACCGAGAAATATTTCCTTATTCCTTTAAGGACAATTTTGACCGCTGTCCAATGATCCATTCTTGGATCACTCTCGTACCCCCTTGCCAGACACGTGGCAAGGCACATCTATATCAGGTGCGGTAGCATGGCATATCGTATAGAGCCTATGGCTAAGGCATAGGGGACGACTTTCGTCCTCTCCCTTTCTTCTGCCATGGTCGAGCTTAAAGTCTTAACTTCACACCTTACAACTCAGGCAAGAACTCCTTCTTTGACTAATCCATCTTGAACTCCTTCAAGGTCATGTCAAGGTATGTGCTCTGTGAAAGTCTTATCAGGTGTCTTGATCTATCTCTATAGATCTTGATACCCAACATGTAAGCAGTTTTACACAGGTCTTCCTTTGAAAAACTCCATTCAAACAACCCTTTATGCTTTCCAAAAATTCTACATCATTTCTGATCAGCAATATGTCATCCACATATACTTATCAAAATGTTGTAGTGCTCCCACTCACTTTCTTGCAAATACAAGTTTCTTGCAAACTTTGTATAAACCCAAATGCTTTGATCACCTCATCAAAGCGTATGTTCCAACTCCGAGGAACTTGCTCCAGTCCATAGAAGGATCGCTGGAGTTTGCATACCTTTTAGCATCCTCAGGATTGAAAAAACCTTCTGGTTGTATCACATACGACCTTTCCTCACGGAAACCATGAAGGAAACTTTGCTTTGACATCCATCTGCCTGATTTCGTAAATCAAAATGCAGCAACTGCTAACATAATTCTAACAGACTTTAGCATCGCTATGATTGAGAAAGATTCATCACAGTCAACTCCTTGAACTTGTCGGAAACTTCTTTGAGACAAGTCGAGCTTCATAAATGGTGACATTACCATCAGCATCTGTCTTCTTCTTAAAGATCCAATTATTCTCAATGGCTTGCCGATCACCGGGCAAGTCCACCAAAGTCCATAATTTGATCTCATACATGGATCCTATCTCGGATTTCAGGGCTTCCAGCCATTTGTTGGAATCCGGGCCCACCATCGCTTCTTCATAGCTCATAGGTTCATCGTTGTCCAACAACATGACCTTTAAGACAGGGTTACCACTCAGAAGTTGTACACACCCTTGTCGACCTACGAGGTTTGGTAGTAACTTGATCTGAAGCTCCATGATCATCATCATTAGCTTTCTCTTCAACTGAGGTAGGTGCCACAGAAAAATCTTTCTGTGCTGCACTACTCTCTGGTTGAAGTAAAGGTTCAACAACCTCATCAAGTTCTATCTTCCTCCCACTCAATTCTTTCGAGAGAAACTCTTTCTTGAGAAAGGACCTGTTCATAGCGACAAACACTTTGCCCTCAGATCTGAGATAGAAGGTATACCCAATCGTCTTGTTTGGGTATTATATGAAGACACAATTTTCCGCTTTGGGTTTGAGCTTTCTGGCCGAAGCCTATCGACATAAGCATCGTAGCCCCAAACCTTAAGAAACAACAACTTAGGTTTCTTGCCAAACCACGGTGTTATCTCCACGGACTTAGATGGTGCCGTATTTAAAGTGAATGTAATTGTCTCTAATGCATAATCCCAAAATGATAGCGGTAGATCGGTAAGAGACATCATAGATCGCACCATATCCAATAGGGTGTGATTACGACGTTCGGACACACCATTACGCTATGATGTTCCAGGTGGCGTCAACTGTGAAACAATTCCACCTTGTATTTAGTGATTGCCAAAATCATAACTCAGATACTCTCCCCTTGATTAGATCGTAGGAACTTGAGCTTCTTGTTATGATGATTCTCAACTTCACTCTGAAATTGCTTGAACTTTTCAAATGTTTCAGACTTATGCTTCATTAAGTAAATATACCCATATCTACTCAATTCATCGGTGAAGGTGAGAAAATAACGATATCCACCGCACGCGTCAACACTCATCGGATAGCACACATCAGCATGTATGATTTCCAACAAGTCACTTGCCCGTTCCATTGTTCTCGAAAACGGGGTTTTAGTCATCTTGCCAATGAGGCATGGCTCGCATGTGTCAAGTGATTCAAAATCAAGTGACTCCAAAAGTCCATCGGCATGGAGGTTCTTCATGCGCTTTACACCAATATGACCTAAGAGGCAGTGCCACAAGAAAGTGGTACTATCATTATCAACTCTACATCTTTTGGCATCAATGTTATGAACATGTGTATCACTACGACCAAGATTCAATAAACCATTCACATTGGGTGCATGACCATATAAGGTATTATTCATGTAAACAGAATAACCATTATTCTCTGAGTTAAATGAATAACCGTATTGCAATAAACATGATCCAATCATGTTCACGCTCAATGCAGACACCAATGCAAACAACATTTATCTAGGTTCAACACTAATCCCGAAGGTAGAGGGAGCGTGCGATGGTGATCACATCAACCTTGGAAACACTTCCAACACATATCGTCACCTTGCCCTTAGCTAGTCTCCGTTTATTCCGTAGCTTTTGTTTCGAGTTACCAATATTAGCAACTGAACCGGTATCTAATACCCATGTGCTACTAGGAGTACTAGTAAGGTACACATCAATAACACATATATCAAATATACTTTTGTTGAAGTTGCCAGCCTTCTTATCTACCAAGTATTTGAGGCAGTTCCGCTACCAATGACCGTTCCCCTAATAGAAGCACTTCGTCTCGGGTTTGGGTTCTTGGGTTTCTTCACTGGAGCGGCAACTGGCTTGCCATTCATGAAGTTTCCCCTTCTTGCCCTTGCCCTTCTTTGAAACCAGTGGTCTTGTTAACCATCAACACTTGATGCTCCTTCTTGATTTCTACCTTTACAGCCTTAAGCACGATGAACAGCTCCGGGATCATCTTCCTTCGCATGTTATAGTTCATCACGAAACTTTAGTAGCTTGGTGATAGTGACTGGAGAACTTTTGTCAATCACTCTCTGGAAGATTAACTCCCACTTGATTCAAGTGATTGAAGTACCCAGACATTCTGAGCACATGCTCACTAGCTGAGCTATATTCCTCCATCTTGTAGGCAAAGGTCTTGTCAGAGGTCTCACACCTCTCAACACGGGCATGAGCCTGAAATACCAATTTCAGCTCTTAGAACATCTCATATGTTCCATGGCGTTCAAAAAGCTTTTGGAGCCCTGACTCTAAGCCGTAAAGCATGGCGCACTAAACTATCAGGTAGTCATCAGAACGTGTCTGCCAGATGTTCACAACATCCACAGACGATGCCAGAGGGGTTGGCACACCGAGCGGTGCATTAAGGACAGAAGCCTTCTGTGCAGCAGTGAGCACAATCCTCAGACTACGGCCCTAGTCCGCACAATTGCTTACAATATCCTTCAACTTAGTATTTCTCTAGGAACGTATTAAAACAAGGAGCTAAAGCGCGAGCTATTAATCCACAACACAACTCGCAAAGACAATTTAGACTATGTTCATGATAATTAAGTTCATCTAATCAAATTATTTAATGGACTCCCACTCAGATAGACATCCCTCTACTCATCTAAGTGATACATGATCTGAATCGACTAGGCCGTGTCCGATCATCACATGAGATGGACTAGTCATCAACGGTGAACATCTCCATGTTGATTGTATCTACAATACGACTCATGTTCGACCTTTCGGTCTCTTGTGTTCCGAGGCCATGTCTGTACATGCTAGGCTCGTCAAGTCAACCTAAGTGTTTCGCATGTGTAAATCTGGCTTACACCCGTTGTATGCGAACGTTAGAATCTATCACACCCGATCATCACGTGGTGCTTCGAAACAACGAACCTTCGCAACGGTGCACAGTTAGTGTAGCGACCAGACCTCAAACAGTCTGTGCTGCTGTGCACCAGTGTCATCCCTGGATCAGTAATGCTGACACGCACAGTACAAATGGAGGATTTATAACAGAGTAGCAATCACACACTTATTACAACGAATATCTCAAGAGAGAATAAGTATGATAAATATGGCTTAAGGCCATCTAATACGATAACAGCGGAAGGCTTGGAAGATAAGTGAGTCCATCAACTCCAACGGCATCACTGAGTATAAGACCACAACCTAAGGCACCTTACTCGTCGTCTGAAAAGTCTGCAACATGAAACGTTGCAACCCGAAAACGGGTCAGCACATGGAATATGCTGGCAATGTAACACATAGAGAATAATGAACATAATAATGCTATACTACATGCTTATATGGCTGGTAGAAAGCTCTATGGTTACAGTTTTGCGAAAAGCCAAATTTTCCCTACTGCAAAGGAATAAATTTTATTTAACTATCATGGTGGTTGTGAAACATTGAGAAGGTACCTCCAACTCAATCCCAATTAAGTATCATCATTAACCCAACAAAATTAATTAAAAGTAACATGGTGATGAGATTCATATGATAATCCAAGTACTAGATACTCAAGTTGTCCATAACCGGGGACACGGCTAACCATGATTAGTTTATACACTCTGCAGAGGTTTGTGCACTTTTCCCCACAAGACTCGATCACCTCCGCTTGATTCTCGCACTACATGATGTTTGAGAAACGGATGACCGAGACATAGTCTTTCAGAAGCGTAAACTCTCTACTCCGGGTAGACAGTACCACCTACAACCCCTACATCTGCTAGTCTACCTCTTCAAGAGCTCACACAACCTACTCAACTATGCTAGAGCCCATAATAGCTTGTGGCTGCACACGGAAGTTTCTAGCGTGAATAATCTCATGATCCCTTTGAGCCTGGGTGGCGGTCCATAGGATGATCACACGGGTACTCCGGGATATCCAAAAATACAGGCAGCACTGGGTTCTCCAGGTGCCTCAATCCACCCAGATGTGAGTTTTAGTTGCCACCTTAAGTAAACCATTAATTAACAATCTCACATCTGTCATGAATATCTCTCAAACCCAATCCACGTCTACAAGCATAACATAGCGATATAAGCAACGTAGAAGTAACTCCCAAGGGTTTGATAATAAAACAGGTAATAGGTACTACCTCAACTACTTCCCAATACCCACAATTTAATTTGATCCTAATCATGCAATGTTTGAGGGTTAATCTAATGCAATAAAACTGGGTAGTGAAAAGTATGATCAAAGTGTTACTTGCCTTGCTGATGATCCGCGAAACCTAGAGATTCAAAGTAGCAAGCGGCGCACTCCGGGTACTCTATCGCAAACAAACAAGCAAACAATAAGTACTCATCTAATGCACAAGTAAAACTCAAATAAAGATCCAACCAGAAAGTTCAACTTAAGAACTCCGGTTTGCAAAAAGATTCAACTCAAACGAAGCAACGAAAGTCAAACGGCGAAAGAAACAAGCTTCGTTTACTAATCTGGATCTAGGTCAAATTTTACAGTGGCAAAAACTTGTTTGAGTAGGTTAAACGGAAAGAGAATTTCGAGACGAAACTCTAGGCGCTTGAATCGCCTGATTCCGATAAACGAGCGAAAAGTTAAACAAAAACGAAGATCTGATCGGAAATCACGATTTGGAATAATCACGGAAAATCCGACGAAAAAGAAAAACTGACGAACAGTTAAACAAACGGACGTTCGTTAACAGCGACAATCCGACGAACACGTTCATTAAACGAACGGGTCGGTGAACGTTCACTAAGTAATAAAACCGAAAAAATAAACCGATCTAAAAAAAACTAGGGTTTCGGAAAAAAAAAAACCGAATCGGTTTTTTTTTAAAAACTGGGCTCGGCGGCGGCGGCTTCGGCTACCTCGGCGTGCAGCTCCGGCGGGGCTCCGGCGGGGCGGGCGAGGGGCGGCGGGGCTCGGGCGGCGGGAGGCGGCGGGCGGCGGCAGGTGCGGCGGCGGCGCGGGCGCTCCAGGCGGCGGCGGCGGGTGCGGGTTGGGGGCGGCGGGGTGAGGAGAGGTGGCGGGGCAGGGGGGTATTTAAGGAGGGGGAGGGGGTGGCGTGGAGGAGGGGGCAAGGCGGTGGCGGGCGGCGTGCTCGAGCCGGACTCGGCGGCGGCGCGGGAGGCGTGCTCGGGAGGGAGACGACGCGGGACGGGCCGGCCTGGCTCGGCTGGGCCTCGGCCCAGTCGGGCGCGGGATTTTTTTTAAAATATTCGCCGAATCTAAAAAAAATCACAGAAAAATAAATAAAAATCCAAAAATACTAAAACAAAATTTTCCCGTCTAATTAAAATAATTAGAACAAGATGAACATTTTCTTGGCCCAAAAATGCAGTTTTGAAAACGTGTAATTTTTTTAATGCAATTAAAATTGCAAATAAAATCCGAATAAAATCCAATATTTGATTTTAATATTTTTCCTCCAATATTTCCATTATTTTGGAGAAGTCATATTTTCTCCCTCATTTATTTTAATATGAAATATTTTTCGGAGAGAAAAATAATTAAAACCAAAAATCCTCGTTTTATTATTTGATAAAAATCAAATATGAAAAACCGGGAAAATCCCCAACTCTCTCCGAGGGTCCTTGAGTTGCTTAGGATTTATCGAGGATTTGCCAAATGCAATAAAATATGCTATGCAATGATGATCTAATGTATAACATTCCAAATTGAAAATTTGGGATGTTACAGTTAGGGGGAACACATCTCTTGAAATTTTAGTGGGGGTCATCTTATTTATGCTACCGTCGTTCTAAGCAAATAAGATGTAAACATGACAAACATCACATGCAAATCATAAAGTGACATGATATGGCCAATATCATCTTGCGCCTTTGATCTCCATCTTCGAGGCACAACATGATCACCTTCGTCACCGGCATGACACCATGATCTCCATCATCATGTCTTCATGAAGTTGTCTCGCCAACTATTACTTCTACTACTATGGCTAACGGTTAGCAATAAAGTAAAGTAATTACGTGGCGTTTTTCATTGACACGCAGGTTATACAATAAATTAAGACAACTCCTATGGCTCCTGCCGGTTGTCATACTCATCGACATGCAAGTCGTGATTCCTATTACAAGAACATGATCAATCTCATACATCACATATATATATATATATAATTCATCACATCCTTTTGGCCATATCACATCACATAGCATACCCTGCAAAAACAAGTTAGACGTCCTCTAATTGTTGTTGCATGTTTTACGTGGCTGCTATGGGTTTCTAGCAAGAACGTTTCTTACCTACGCAAAAGCCACAACGATGATATGCCAATTGCTATTTAACCTTCATAAGGACCCTCTTCATCGAATCCGATCCGACTAAAGTGGGAGAGACAAACACCCCGCTAGCCACCTTATGCATCAAGTGCATGTCAGTCGGTGGAACCTGTCTCACGTAAGAGTACGTGTAAGGTCGGTCCGAGCCGCTTCATCCCACAATGCCGCCGAATCAAGATAAGACTAGTAACGGTAAGCAAATTGCACAAATCATCGCCCACAACTACTTTGTGTTCTACTCGTGCATAGAATCTACGCATAGACCTAGCTCATGATGCCACTGTTGGGGAACGTAGTAATAATTCAAAATTTTCCTACATGTCACCAAGATCAATCTAGGAGATGCTAGCAACGCGAGAGAAGGAGTGCATCTTCATACCCTTGAAGATCGCTAAGCGGAAGCGTTACAAGAACGCGGTTGATGGAGTCGTACTCGCGGCGATTCAAATCGCGGAAGATCCGATCCAAGTGCCGAACGGACGGCACCTCCGCGTTCAACACACGTACAGCCCGGGGACGTCTCCTCCTTCTTGCTCCAGCAAGGGGAGAGGAGAAGTTCAGGGAGAACTCCAGCAGCACGACGACGCGGTGGCGATGGAGCTCGTGGTTCTCTGGCAGAGCTTCGCTAAGCACTACGGAGGAGGAGGAGGAGTTGGAGGAGGAGAGGGCTGCGCCAGGGAAGGGGTGCAGCTGCCCTCTCTCTCCCTCACTATATATAGGGGGAAGGGGGAAGGAGAAGGCACCCTAGGGGAGGGGCGGCGGCCACAGGGGAAACCCTAGATGGGTTTGGGCGCCCCCACCCCTAGGAAACTTGCCCCCCAAGCCGGGAGGGGTGACTGCCCTAGGGGAGGCGCCCCCACCTCTCCACGTTACGTGAGATGGGGTGGGAGGGGCGCACAGCCCCTTAGTGGGCTGATGTGCCCCCTCCCCTTGGCCCATAAGGCCCCCCAACGCTTGCCGGGGCCTCCGAAACCCCTTTCGGACACGCTGGTCGTCACCTGGTACCCCCGGAACAATTCCGGACTCCAATACCCTTCGTCCAATATATCGATCTTCACCTCCATACCATTCCGGAGTTCCTCGTCATGTCCGGGATCTCATCCGGGACTCCGAACAACCTTCGGTAACCACATACTATTTCCCATAACAACTCTAGCGTCACCGAACCTTAAGTGTGTAGACCCTACGGGTTTGGGAACCATGCAGACATGACCGAGACGTTCTCCGGCCAATAACCAACAGCGGGATCTGGATACCCATGTTGGCTCCCACATGTTCCACGATGATCTCATCGTATGAACCACGATGTCGGGGATTCAATCAATCCCGTATTCAATTCCCTTTGTCTATCGGTATGTTACTTGCCCGAGATTCGATCGTTGGTATCCCCATACCTCGTTCAATCTTGTTACCGGCAAGTCTCTTTACTCGTTACGTAACACATGATCCTGTGGCTAACTTCTTAGTCACATTGAGCTCATTATGATGTTGCATTACCGAGTGGGCCCAGAGATACCTCTCCGTCACACGGAGTGACAAATCCCAGTCTTGATTCGTGCCAACCCAACAGACACTTTCAGAGACACCTGTAGTGCACCTTTATAGTCTCCCAGTTACGTTGTGATGTTTGATACACCCAAAGCATTCCTACGGTATCCGGGAGTTGCACAATCTCATGGTATAAGGAAACGATACTTGACATTAGAAAAGCTCTAGCAAAATGAACTACACGATCTTGTGCTATGCTTAGGATTGGGTCTTTTCCATCACATCATTCTCCTAATGATGTGATCCCGTTATCAACGACATCCAATGTCCATGGTCAGGAAACCACGACCATCTATTGATCAACGAGCTAGTCAACTAGAGGCTTACTAGGGACAATATGTGGTCTATGTATTCACACATGTCTTACGGTTTCCGGTTAATACAATTATAACATGAATAATAGACAATTATCATGAACAAGAAAATATGATAATAACCATTTTATTATTGCCTCTAGGGCATATTTCCAACAAAAGGTACACTTCCTTTTATCTACATCATTTGCTCTGATGCATATAGCCAAGATACATGTAACTCATTGCTTGCTCTGACATGCTTATGCATTCACATGCTCTCATGATTGCATACATGTAGGGGGAGCCTATGCATGTTACATGTCTTTCCAAAGCTTTACTTGTTACTCTTCATATATTTATCTAAAGCCTTGATGTATGTTGTCATCAATTACCAAAAAGGGGGAGATTGAAAGCACAAGTGCTCCCTGGGTGATTTTGGTAATTAATGTCAACATATCTCTTGTTGGACTAATACTTTTATCTAGTATATTTCAGATGAGTTCAACAATAGGGTGGCAAGGACAAGACGATGTGGAACCCCTTCAAAATGCTAAGGACAAAGATTGGCAAAGGCTCAAGACTCTTCATTTTCATTTTAGTGATCCAAGATCACATTGAGTCCATAGGAAAGCCAATACTATTAAAAGGGGATGAGGTGTTGCTTAATGGTCTACTTGCTCAAAGTGCTTAATGATATAGCTCCAAAATCCTCAGCCACTTTCTCATTTCCACATCCAAAACCTAAAGTCAAACTCGGCCCCACCGATTTGATCTATCCGGCGCCACCGAGTTCATTTGACCTAGCCACTGCGAGAAACCCTAGACAATTCGGTCTCACCGATCGGGATCTCGGTCTCACCGAAATGGCTTTGCAAACTCTCTGTTACATGTTGTAATTATTTCAGTCTCACCGACATGTGCAATCGGTCCCACCGAGTTTGCTTGACCAACTCTCTGTTTGCGCTTTGCTGAAATCGGTCTCATCGAGTTCATGCAAACGGTCTCACCGAGATGAGGTTTTGCCCTAACCCTAGCACATCGGTCCCACCGAGTTGATCATGTCGGTCCCACGGACATTCCTAACGTTCACATTTTGATCTAAATCGGTGTCACGAAGTTCTTCTATTCGGTGTGACCGAGTTGGGTCAAATGTGTGTAACGGTTGGATTTTATGTGGAGGCTATATATACCCCTCCACCCCTTCTCCATTCAAGAGAGAGCCATCAGAACGTGCCTACACTTACACTACTCATTTTCTTAGAGAGAACCACCTACTCATGTGTTGAGACCAAGACATTCCATCCAACGACAAGAATCTTGATCTCTAGCCTTCCCCAAGTTGCTTTCCACTCAAATCATCTTTCCACCATAGCCAAATCTGTGAGAGAGAGTTGAGTGTTGGGGAGACTATCATTTGAAGCACAAGAGCAAGGAGTTCATCATCATCACACCATCTATTACCTTTTGGAGAGTGGTGTCTCGTAGATTGGTTAGGTGTCACTTGGGAGCCTCCGACAAGATTGTGGAGTTGAACCAAGGAGTTTGTAAGGGCAAGGAAATCGCCTACTTCGTGAAGATCTACCTGAGTGAGGCAAGTCCTTCGTGGGCGATGGCCATGGTGGGATAGACAAGGTTGCTTCTTCGTGGACCCTTCGTGGGTGGAGCCTCCGTGGACTCGCGCAACCATTACCCTTCGTGGGTTGAAGTCTCCATCAACGTGGACGTACAATAGCACCACCTATCAGAACCACGCCAAAAATATCTGTGTCTTCATTGCGTTTGCACACTCCAATCCCATCCCTTTACTTTCTTGCAACTTGCATGCTTTACTCTTTCCGTTGCTTATACTCTTGCCATGCTTGCTTGAAATGTATTGTGAATGCTTAAACTTGTGCTAAAACTCCACATCAACTTGAAGAACTTAAAAACGGATACTTTTGCTTGTTGAGGGTATAATCACCCCCCTCTAGACACCTCTTCTCGATCCTTTCAACCGATCGGATAGTTAGCTCTTGGTTCTCTCCAGGATAGATACAGAAAGACACTGGTGTTGCTGAAGCTTTAACATTATGATGAACCTATGCAAAAGGATATGCAAATTTCATTTATGGGGTAATCCAAATGGACAGATTCAATTTTTTTGATGCAATAAAAAGCAGCTGGGAGCATTTTATATGAATATTCATGAGCCCAAACATGTGAGCATATATGTCTTGAAACATGTTTGAAGTGGTCCACAATATTTCATTTTACTTGCAACACAATTCTTGGCTATGGAGATTTATTGCCATACCTCTGTAGCACGACTGCCAGTATCATCATTCCTTGGAGAAAATCTAATCCTTACAGTAGTAATGTCAACTGGTAGTACCAACTCCACAGTTTTCTCAGCTTGACCAATATTTATCTGGAAAGGACGACAATAATAAATCAGATAAAGAAACAAAAATCCAGGAAATATAGCCATTCAGTGACACCTGCAGTAGTGGAATGACCGTTTGGCGATGGAGCTAGTGCTGAATGGGTGACCTAAGAGCTGAGTAAACTTCCTCCAGATTGAGTAGATTTTGAAGGGAACAAATTTGGGCTAAACATATGGCCTTGCTGCTTCCATCAGAACAATTAATCAATGAGAACACACACCAACTCGTATGAATGAAATGCATCATGAAAGAATAATTTTCTATAGGAATACTTACAGCAGAAGATGTATCTGCAGGAGCTGTATATGCCGCTGTGTTATTGGATACATTTGCCCAACATATAGTAGATGGTGCAAAAGAGGAGCTTGAAAACCATGATGGCTTGTGGATTGGCTCGGGAGTGTATGAAGATAATGGTGACTGGGGTCCTGGAGGGCGCAACCAAAATGGGTTGGTGGTAGTGCTGAGGATTGCAGTCCCACAGGTGCTGAGGATGGCTCAGGAGAGTATGAAAACAATGATGGCTTGACAGGATTTGTGAAGGCATTCACTGGGGGCTGGGGCTGCGAGGAATGATAAGCCCAAGGAACTCTGCTCTCCTGTAAGTTGAAACCACCTGGGGAACACACAAAACTAGATTAGTAATAAGAACCTAATAAAACAAGTACATAATGAAAAAAACACAAGATTCAACAGTTATTAACCATCACTTGTCATATAGGCCCAGGGCACCATGAGCAGTACCGTGTTGCTTTAATTGAACTAGTCAAGTTCTTGCACATTAGGTTAGGTCTCTAGAGGATTGAAGATAAATTAGGAAGAAAATTAATTAAGTATCAGAGTAAATAGTACCCCCTCCGTTTCTAAATATAAGCCTTTTTTAGAGATTTCAATATGGACTACGTACGGAGCAATATGTAGTCCATCTCTAGAAAGGCTTGTATTTAGAAACGGATGGAGTACAATAAGAGAGTTAAGACTATGAGATGTATTATATGTCTTGAGTTGCAAGTTATCCTTCTCCTGTGCATAAATCCTACAGATCTTGACCATCACAACAACCTGCTGAGACCTCATAGAACTTATCAAAAATCTAAACAGGACAAAAAGTCTAAAGTGTTGGAAATACTCAATATCTTACCTTTGTCTCCTTTCTTATAATCTTCATGTCGAAGCTCCTCGTGAGATTTGCTCTTGAATACTGGCATTGCTGAAATAGATACATAGTAATTACGTTCAGGATCATCACCAGGAGTCCTTGTCTAAGCAGAAACCCTGCTGCCTTTTTTAGACACTCCTACCTAAATAAGATGTGAAAAAAGAAACAGTGAAATAACTTATAAAATCTCATAATAAGTCAACTCAAAGAAAGAAAATTTTACATCAAATTGAAAAAAATTAAGTACCAATAAGTCAACTAAACCTTGAACCAACCGTATTCAAAGAAAAAGGTTAGACTCATTTGACAGTGGTTTTCCCCAGTTTTAAAACTCTTATTTCAAAATAAGCTAACTACTTCAATTACTAATCATGACTGAAGGTGTATTGTTATTGTTAGAAGGCACTACTGCCCATAACAAATAGACAAAGT
This sequence comes from Aegilops tauschii subsp. strangulata, assembly GCF_002575655.3. Lineage (NCBI taxonomy): Eukaryota > Viridiplantae > Streptophyta > Magnoliopsida > Poales > Poaceae > Aegilops > Aegilops tauschii. The sequence continues at coordinate 384,023,549 of NC_053039.3, read as the reverse complement.
AGATTATGTAGAAACTTGCATGAATATTAGGACCAGATTAGTGCATCACGTTTTGAGTCAATAGATCCAGAAATAGTAAGACAGAAATGGTATTTAAATGTGCGTTGACAAATTACAATGCACAACCAAGTTTACATATTCAACTACACCCTCCGATCCAAAATAAGTGACATGGTTTTAGTCCAAATTTGAACTAAAACCACACAACTTATTTTGGATCGGAGGGGGTATGTTTAATGACAGCGGCTGAAAATGTAAGAGACTGGGTCAACTATAATTTGTGAACACATGATGAACTAAATGTAACACACAAAGAAACCACAAAACTTACGGATTTGGCGCTTCCTCGCACCAGTCACATTTTGTCTTCTTCCTTCCTTTTCCCTCTTGGCCGGACCTCGCCGGAGAAGAACTGGCCTCACCATCTATCTTAGGGGTGGGGGGGGGGGAGTGCAGGGGATCGCCGGAGTTGTTTTTCGATGTTGCGGAGCTTAGAGGGATGGCCGGGGCGGCAGCCGGCACGGCGGCCGGTACGGTGGTGGTTGTGGTGGTGGTGGTGGTGGTGGGGGGGGGGGTAGATGGGAGAGCGGGGCGGCGTTAGCTGCCGACCGCGGGGGCCGGAGGCAGGCTCTTAGGCCGCCGGCCTGGCTGCGCTGGGAGGTAGAAGATGAACAGTAACGCAATCTATTTCATCGTTGGATGAAGATCTAAGGGCTCTAGATCAAAGTGACTGACGTAGTTTTATTTCAGTTAACTGACGCATAGGCGGTCCCCAGGGCGACGCTACGCGTCGGCCGGCGGATCTTTTTAGCGGCCCGTCCTTTTTCCTTACCAATGCAACAGAGACGGTGTTGCGGAACTCTTTGCAACAGACATTTTGTTGCAAAATCATTTGCAACAGATGTTCTGTTTCATAGTTTTTTTTTTCTCTGTCTTAACTTTTTTAAAACACGAGTGTTGTTGCGGAAAGACTTCTGCAACACAGATGATGTTGTGCAGAATTTTTTTCAGCTTAACTTTTTTGCAACATAGATGTTGTTGCGGAAGAACTTCTGCAACACGGTTGATGTTGCAGAAAAATTGTCAAAGATGACAAAGGCACGCGTCAAGCTGTAAACGTCCTGATCGGTTGTTTAGGGGCCGTGCGTTGTCTGATCAGTCTTATCTGACGCCTGTGTATGCGACGGAACTCAGCGCGTTATCGGCTGGCTGATTGTAATCGTTTCCCTATTAATAAACGTTAGCATAGATTAGATTAGATACATCACTCAGCTAAGGGAGATTTCGGCATCATCGCATTCGCATCGATAAGCTTTATCTACATACATCACTGAACTGACGGAGAAAAAGAATGAAGGGCCATCTGGCCTTTTACGCCCCAAATCTTTCTCTACTTCCTAGACTACACTCCGCACAATGTTAACGAAGGGGATTAACAAAGGAAGGAACAGGGAGGAGTAGTAGTTCCCTTTCCCGTTTGCACTCGTGAGAATCCGTGTTTACTTGTTTTCTTCCATGATGATGATCCGGACTCAGTACGTAGTTTCTCGTGTGGCCAACTTGTGTTCTAACTCCAAGCCCGTGACGGACCCGGCTTCCTCCTCAAGACGCCCCGACCTCCCCTGCATAAGTAGCCACGCCCCCGCAGCCCCACGGCCACCAAAGCAACACAACCACAACCGGCGACATCGTCTTATTCTCTCGATCGACGTAGACAAGTTTCCATCTCAGTTTTCGGGCTTGATGGAGAACCAGGGGGCAGCAGCGGGAGCGGCAGCGCCGGAGAAGGAGGCGCAAGCGCCGGCGTCGACGTGCTTCAAGTGGACGGTGGGGGAGGGGGCGTCGCTGATGGAGCGGGCCAAGGACCAGTACAGGCAGTTCACGGAGGCGCAGGCGAGCGAGCACTGGGAGTGCATCAAGAACAAGGTCAGCTCCATGTTCGCCGAGCCAATATTCGGCGGAGGCGCCAAGGACCACGGCTCAGCCGCTAACACGACGCCGTCCGTCGAGTCGCAGTAGATCATCACCGTCGTCTTCTAGATGGCCTATATATCGTTTCTACTGTATGTTTCTAGTTGTGGTTATATTCTGTCGTTGCCGCCAAGTTCAGGTCTTGGATTAAACTCGAGGAACTGTATATTGAGGATTTTGAGTTGACTAAATTAGTCCAGTGATTATCTCTCCTTTTTCTTTTCCTGTTCCCTTATTCTGAGGCTCGACCCATAGCAATTTCGTATGTTTTTTTTTAGTTTTTTTCACTTGAATATGATTCTTGTCCACTTCCAGTTCGAAGAAATTTACAGGTTTTTTAAGAGGATCTGGATCCACGAATTCCTAGGTTTTGCATTTTATTTCAAAAGAAAATTGCCATCCACCAAAATCTCTTTACAAATCAATTGTTTTCCTGTGCTGTCAAATCTAAATTTTCGTGGTTTTGTAATCCTAGTGATATCCCACAATGCTAACTGCTTTTCTAATTCGAGTCCTGAAAAAACCATGTGGTGTAAATCAATGTTTCATCATCACAATAATAAACTTTAGCATCGACTAGATTAGATACATCACTCAACTAAGGGAGATTTCGGCACCATCGCATTGATAATAAACTTTATCAAGAGAACTACATACATTGCCGGAGAAAAAGAATGAAGGGCCATCTGCATCTTGATTGACGATGCACAAGGTTTAGCCCCCAAACTATATCTAGTTCCTGACTAAACTCGGCACATTGTTAAGTGTTTGTAATGATTTTGAATTAATAAAATTTATGAAAAAAAAGAATCAACCATCAGCTTGGTCCTCCAAGGTACTCATCTGGAGGATTCTGCCCACATTTTCCGTATGTGCCCTGCCGCAGCGCAAGTGTGGTTGGACCAGGTTCCCTCCTTGGCTGAACCTCATCTGGGATGCAGCCGAGGTCTCGACCCTAATATTTGGAACTTTATTGTGCTTCTTTTGAAATATCTTTTGGAAAAATCAGAGACTCAATAAATCCATATGCAGCGTAGACTGGTTTTTCTTCTTTGTAGCTTGCAACTCATTAAGTACCGGTCCATTCTTAGTGCGGATGTTTAATCTCCAGCTTTGTTCTGCCGCAAAACTTGTACTCTTCTCTTCCCTATCCATGTCTTCTCTGTTGCGCTTGCGGTTGTTGATGCAACTCGCTGGCCACCTACGGTGACATCGATCCCACCCAATTAGCCTGCCCGGTTGGTGACATGCAGTGACACATTCATGGCAATAGGAGCCGCGAGGGGGAGAAGTCATGATGGGGTTGATGGCGCCGACCGCGGTTGGTTGACTCTTCATCGACAACAAGATCCAGGCGAGGCGTCTCTCGCTGACATCGGTGGCAGGGATTGTGCACCTTCTTGACCAGCCCGCACTCCAGTTCGTCACTGCCAGGGATGCCCGAGAGGGTCAGATCGGCGTTCTTGGCCACGACGGCAGCGTGAGCGAGCAACGTGCTGCGACTTACATGGAGGACGCTGGGGTAGCACCCTGGGGTCATGGCGGATGTTACAGGCTGGTTTGCACATGTATGAATTGGCAATGGTTAGATCCACACCGCGTCATGGACGATCACCCGATGGCTGGATGGTGGTCTGTGGTGGAAAGATGTCCCGCCATTCGCTAGTGCCTTTCTGGCCCGACGTGAATTACATGATGGCGTGACTTTTCGAAGATCCGTCTTCAAGATAATGATTGGAACAGCACTTCATGTCTGGGGTAAAAACACTTTTTTCGGCATTAATTGGTTGGGCCTCGCGGCGACCAACTTGCATTATCTTGTTGATGTACTAAAGGTGGTTGGCTTCGGTTGTCAAGATGAAAATCCGGCAATCAAGACCTTGTTCTGACATGACGACGATGGTGCAAGGGTGTTTATTCTTTTCCGAAGGCGTTACTGTGGAAAGAAGTCAACTTGGTCATAGGTGTATTGTCATAAAAGATTTTCATTGGACCCGATGCATTAGGTATTACACCTAGATCGGATATGAACTCCTTCATCCAGACTCCTTCATTTGCTGCTTCTGAAGCAGCTATGTACCCCGCTTCACACGTAGATGCCGCCACGACGCTTTGTTTGGAACTGCACCAACTGACAGCTCCACCATTCAATATAAAGTTATGGCAGAAATAGTTCGGACACATACTGAAGATACCGCCCCGCAGCTTCTTGTTCTCCTTCACGGAATCGGCTAGCTGGGCTCGAACATCTTTCAACTCTTCAAGCAATGTAGTGTTGGAATCCTGCAGCTTGTTTTTATCGTCTCTGACGCGGGTCAGTACATGCTCGCCTGTGGCATGTTGCCTTTTCGCCTCTTTTTCTCCCTCTTGGGCGATCTTCAACTTCTCTTCAAGTTGATCAGACGACCCTATTACGCGATCAGCAGCAGCGTTAGCACAGTTGGTACACAATCATTGTTCCTCGGTGGAGGGGAACATTACCAGAAGACGACTTCTTGACGTTTTCCAGTTCGGCGGTGGCAGCTTTTAGCTGCACCCGACACTGCTCCAGCTCTTGGGCGAGCAGGCCATTCTTCTCTGTGAGGACCTGGTTGTTCAACAATCCTTAAATTAGTTGTGCCAATTGCTTTCAGTCTCGGGGGCTACTGTAACTATTGTATGGGTAATGTCATGAAATTTCTCTCACCTTACCTAAAGAGTTTTCTACATTATATCCTGTCCTGGATATCATGCTCTGCTTGTCCTTGGGAAGGATATACCCTTGAAATATGTGTTTAAATACATTTTCCTTTCCATTGTTCTGTTTAATCTGATGATGATATTTTCCTTTCCATTGTTTTGTTTAACCCTTCTTGAGTTCTATATGATCTAAGCAGTAATATTCTCCTGCTTATGTAAACACCTCGGTGTACAATTCTGTCAGCAAGACCCTGCTACTATTGTTGATGACATCCCGGTAGCCACCGATGGACGAGAACTTTGCCCAATGGTCCGCCTCGTTTCAACGAGCAGGAAAATGGTTCTCTTCGTCCCTCGCCCTTGGTACCAACGATGCTGCCAACATAACTGACCGGTTATTCTCTGGCATGCGTTGCTTACATGATCGTGCAAGATGTCACCTTCCTTCCTACCTTAACCCACATGGTGGGCCCATAACCCACAGTTCCACAGGATCGAAACCTGACTCTCCTGTACACCCTGTTGTCAAAGTTATTCATCGCGCTTGACTTTGTATGTAATTCACGCCCACCTGCCTGGTGATCTATTCTGATATCAGATGCAATGCTTATTCACATTGCTCTAAACCCCTTCAACACTTCGTTTCAGGCAACGAACGATTTCCTATGCGCTTGAAAACTTCTATTTTGCACCTTCATACTTTGCTCTCGATATTTTCTTAAGTTTCAATTCAAGAGTTACTTTCCACCACCTTCCCCGATGTTATTGACCAGATAGTCAACCTTGCAGAGGTCCGTTATCCCGGTATACCCACCCTTTATTCTTTCGTAAGTACGATGGAATTCCTGAAGGAAGAATGCCGACTTCATCACGATGACCTGAAGCAGAGAATTGAAGACATCAACATAATGGATCGACCTCTTCAAAAAGAGCAAGCCAGAATGAAAAGACCCGCTAGATTCGTTACCAAACCTTCCCCCTTGCTCTACCCCTTAAATCTCGGGACGAGATTTCTTGTAGTGGAGGAGAATTGTAACGCCCGGACAATTAGGCTACAGTAAACCTCTGTTAAAGATGCCACATCACCACGTTACTGTTGATAAACTCGCGTTAGTTCAAAACGATTCAAATTCAAATTTAGGTGCTCATTTGACATTTTATAAAACTAAAATAAAATGTAACTAAAATAAAATACGAAAGAATAAATAAAAATAAAGGAAATAAAACAAAGTCAAAAAAAACCCCTGGCCCACGGGCCACGGCCTAGCAGGCCACCAGACCACCAGGCCAGCCCACCAGCTGCGCCTATACACCCACTACCCCGAAACCCTAGCCGGTCAACCCACTTCCTCCCGATCCCCACTCCCCCACTCGCTCCCCGCACGCCCCTCTCCCCTTTCCCCGCCTGGATCGGGGCAGAGGGCCCTGACCCCTTCGCCAAGCTGCCGCCGCCCGGCGCCTCCGGCCACCCCCTCGCCGGCGCCTGCCTCCCCGACTCCCCCCGCATGGCGCCCGCCCCACCGCGACCCGAGCTAGATCGGGATCGACCCCGCTGCGCCCCGACGACCGTGCCTCGCCGCCCGGTGCCGCTCGACGCCATCGTCCATGACGGCGCCATCGCTAGCTCCCACCGGACCGCCTCCTCGACCCCGCCCCGCCTCTCCATCGACGGCCTGCATCGAGCCTCGCCGTCGCCCCTCGCCACCTCACAGGCGCCCGCCTCCCCGTCTCCTCCCGCACGACGCGCCCCGACCCTGCGCCTGCCCCTGACGTCGCCGCCTCCCCGATGCCGTCGCCAGACTGCCCCGCCCCGCCTCTCCATCGTCGGTCGTCGCCTCGTCCTCGCCCCGCCATTGCCGGTCCACCCCAAGCCGCCTCGAGCCCACTGCCCCCTCCCTACAGCTTCGCGGTGAGCCGCCGCGCCGGTTGCGCCTCCCCTCTCCTCCCCCCTCTCTGCTCCCGTAGTCCGCCGTCGCCCCGCGCGACCCGGCCACGCTCGATGCGCACGCCCGCGCAACGCCGTCCCCGCCCTGGTGCCGTGCCACTCCTGCGCCGCTCGCCCGAGACCCCCTGCTGCTGCTCTGCACAGCCCCTGGCCGCGCCAACACCCCCTCTGCTCCGCCCGCCACGGATCCGTTCGCCCCGTCGGTGCCCTCGCCCGCCCCGCGCGCCGTACCCCCCTCGCCGGAGCTCCCCTGCCGCCCCGCAGCGCCCGGTCGGGTGCGCCTCTGTTCGGGCTGGCGCCCGTGCGCCCGCTGTCCGGCACCCGTGCACCCAGCGCCCGTTAAGGCCATGCGCCTATGACAAGTAGGCCCCGCCCCCCCAGAACGTTAAAAGAAAAAAAGGATGAAAATAAAAATAAATAAATAATTAATTAAATTAATTAAGTTAATTAATCATGTTTAATTAATCTAATTAACTAGTTAGTTTAATTAAATAGTAATTAGATTAGTTAAATCCTAATTAGACTATACAGTCAATGACGAGCGGGACCCACACGTCTGTTGACCCAGTCAACAGACGGTTGACTGATGACATCATGCTGACATCACGCTGACATCATAATTACACTTTATAATTAATTTAATTCTGTTAATTACTGGAAATGAATTAAATCTTTAAAAATTAATATAAAATAATCTATAAGTCGGATGAAAATACTTCGTACATGAAAGTTGCTCAAAACGACGAGACGAATCCGAATACACAGCTCGTTCGCCCGCCACACATCCGTAGCATAGAAAACCTGTAACATTTCACCTCCGGTTCATCTGTCCGAAAACGCGAAACACCGGGGATACTTTCCCGGATGTTTCCCCTTTCGCCGGTATCACCTATCCCTATGTTAGGTCACCCCTAGCACAACGTATCGCCGTGTCTTACTTTGTGTTACATTTGATTGCTCTGTTATTTATTGTGTTCCCCCTCCGTTACTTCTTTCCGGTAGACTCCGAGACCGCTGCCGATGTTCGTGTGTTCGACTACATCGAAGACGACCCCTCCTTCTTGCCAGGGCAACCAGGCAAGCCCCCCCCTTGATCACCAGATATCACCTATTCTTCTCTATACTGCTTGCATTAGAGTAGGGTAGCATGTTACTGTTTTCCATTAATCCTATCCTGATGCGTAGCCTGACATTGTTGCTACAGTTGTTACCCTTACCTGCTATCCTACTGCTTAGTATAGGATGCTAGTGTTCCATCAGTGGCCCTACACTCTTGTCCGTCTGCCATGCTATACTACTGGGCCGTGATCACTTCGGGAGGTGATCACGGGTATATACTATATACATTATATACATGACACATGTGGTGACTAAAGTCGGGTCGGCTCGAGGAGTACCCGCAAGTGATTCTGATGAGGGGGCTGAAAGGACAGGTGGCTCCACCCCGGTAGAGGTGGGCCTGGGTTCCTGACGGCCCCCGACTGTTACTTTGTGGCGGAGCGACAGGGCAGGTTGAGACCACCTAGGAGAGAGGTGGGCCTGGCCCTGGTCGGCGTTCGCAGATACTTAACACGCTTAACGAGATCTTGGTATTTTATCTGAGTCTGGCCATTTGGTCTATACGCACTAACCATCTACGCGGGAGTAGTTATGGGTATCCCGACGTCGTGGTATCAGCCGAAGCTCTTTTGACGTCAGCGACTGAGTGGCGCGCGCCGCATTGGACCGTAAGCTCGCGCTTGTATTAAGGGGGCTAGGTCTGCTTCCGGCCGCGTACGCAACGTGCAGGTGTGCATAGGGCGATGGGCCCAGACCCCTGCGCGCATAGGTTTAGACCGGCGTGCTGACCTCTCTGTTGAGCCTAGGTGGGGCTGCGACGTGTTGATCTTACGAGGCCGGGCATGACCCAGAAAAGTGTGTCCGGCCAAATGGGATCGAGCGTGTTGGGTTATGTGGTGCACCCCTGCAGGGAAGTTTATCTATTCGAATAGCCGTGTCCCTCGGTAAAAGGACGACCCGGAGTTGTACCTTGACCTTATGACAACTAGAACCGGATACTGAATAAAATACACCCTTACAAGTGCCAGATACAACCCGGTGATCGCTCTCTAACAGGGCGACGAGGAGGGGATCGCCGGGTAGGATTATGCTATGCGATGCTACTTGGAGGACTTCAATCTACTCTCTTCTACATGCTGCAAGATGGAGATGACCAGAAGCGTAGTCTTCGACAGGACTAGCTATCCCCCTTTTTATTCTGGCATTCTGCAGTTCAGTCCACTGATATGGCCCTTTACACATATACCCATGCATATGTAGTGTAGCTCCTTGCTTGCGAGTACTTTGGATGAGTACTCACGGTTGCTTTTCTCCCTCTTTCCCCTTTCTATACCTGATTGTCACAACCAGATGCTGGAGTCCAGGAGCTAGAGATCCCGAGGATGATTCTACATGGAGTTCGGCTTCGAGGAGTAGTTAGGAGGTCCCAGGCAGGAGGCCTTGCCTTTTCGATCGTTGTTACTTTTGTGCTAGCCTTCTTAAGGCAAACTTGTTTAACTTATGTCTGTCCTCAGATATTGTTGCTTCCGCTGACTCGTCTGTGATCGAGCACTTGTATTCGAGCCCTCGAGGCCCCTGGCTTGTATTATGATGCTTGTATGACTTATTTATGTTTTAGAGTTGTGTTGTGATATCTTCCCGTGAGTCCCTGACCTTGATCGTACACATTTGCGTGCATGATTAGTGTACGGTCAAATCGGGGGCGTCACAGCTACATGCATACGGCTATCCTTTTTCGACAAAGAAAGCTTACCCGCACATCTGTTAGATATTGCCTAGTGGCTTTTCTAAGCCCGTCTCGAGCAGCTCGGATGTATGCGTCGCCCGAGCTAAAGGCATTGAATGCCTCGTCCGAGAACTTCGGGTCTCGTAAAACAGCCCTGCAGCACCGATGATTCATGGCGCTCTCTACCTCCGAGTTGGTGACACACATATTGTCCGAACCCTCAGCTGAAGGGCAGTCTGGCCTTGTTCCTACATCGGCCCTCGTCTCCTCAACTGGACCTAAATCCCGGTTGTCGGGAGCATGACCGACCAGACCCCCGGACACAGTTCGGCGAACCTTTTTCCTGTAATCAAACAGACGCACAGGTCACAGTTGGATACGGCCGCTGAAAAACATAATTATCCGTACCTCCTCGATGAAGGCCCGGCGGTGCCTTCACCGGCCCTCCTCTTTGAAGGCCTGCCCGGCGCAGGAACCGATCTCCTCGGGATCGTCGAACGCCTCCCCTGTTGAACGCGCGACAATGCGGGGGGTGAGGCAGAGTAAGAGCACCCTTTCAGAAAAGGTGTTTCTTGATTACTTACCTGTGAAGCAGGAAGAAGGCCAGGGTAGTCGGCGGTGATGGCCACTTCTGTGCCATCATAGCTCGTCTGGTAAAACACCCCCTCCGCGAGGACCACGAATATATCCGGATCCTCTTCAAACCCGGGATCAAGCTCCCGGTTGTGGTCCTCCGGCTGTGGGGCGGGACTATAAAGTCCCTCGGTGACCTTTCGCCAGTGCTGTCATAAGCAAACGAACTTGAAATTTATCAAAGACAATCCGGGGATGAAAGGAGTAAAAACAGAGGGGTTGGGGCTTACCCAGCTGGGAGGGTTATACATAGAGTACCCGTCTCTGAGTTTGATGCGAAGAAATTCCTTTTCCTTCCCTTTGAACAGTTTGGCTAATATCTTAGCCAAAGCGGCAGGGGTATCCGGACCTTTCCGTCCGTAGCGAGAGGCGTCATCCTCCCCATTGTAGTGCCACATTGGAAGCCCTCTGTATTGGAGCGGCTGAACCCCTCGCGCTATGGAGATCGCCATAACCTCGATTACTGTGAGTCTGGACTGAGCGAGCTCTTTTATCTTGCTCATCAGCTAACGAACCTCCGCATCGTCTTCCTCTTCAAGGCTCCGGGGACGCCAACTGTGGCGTTTCTTCAGCGGGACGCTCGAAAATTCAGGAAGACCCTTTCGATCCGGGTCGGGAAGCGCGACGTCCTCAATATAGAACCATTCGGAGGGCCATTCATCAGGTGCCTTCCTTGGTGTGCCGGATGGGTATCCGGTATCGGCGACGCGCCATACTTCGGCTCCACCCACTTCAAATATTGACCCTTCGTGATTGCGCGGGACGAGACAGAACAACTTCCTCCACAACTCGAAATGAGCCTCGACGCCCAGGAATTTTTTTCATAAAGCGACGTAGCCCGCAATGTGGAGAATGGAGGCCGGAGTGAAGTTGTGCAGCTAGAGGCCGTAGTACTCCAGAAGCCCTCGGAGGAACGGATGGATTGGAAATCCAACGCCTCTTAGCATGTAGGGGACAAAACACACCCGCTCTCCCCTGGACGGATTGGGGACGTCCTCTGCCTAAGTCCCACCATTGAAGGAAGCTAGCCCCGCTCGAACAGGGACTAGATCTGTAGGGGGAAGAAATCACTGCGTTTGCAACTTCGTCAATTGGCTATGAGACATAGAACACTTCTCAAATTCGCCTTTCTCTGGGCTGGAACGAGCGGAGGAGATGGGAACGCTAGCCATGCTAGAATGGTTTCTCCTAAGCAGTCTCCGGGGATTTCTTCTGCGTGGCGCTGAATGGATCTGGGATCCAATCTCTTTAAATAGGCGCTCTTCCTTCCATGGACGGGTGTTATTTGCAAAAATACCCTGACCTTCCACATTCGCTCGACACGTGGAAGACGAAGATTATTCAACGCGCAGAAGCCAAGGAGGCGACAATGGATCAATGGCCGAATACATCACTTGGAGATCATTGAAGGAGGAACCTGCCTTGCAATGCTGAAGACAATATGTGTGCCGAACACCTCGCTATTGAAGACTGGTTCGGGGGCTACTGAGGGAGTCCTGGACTAAGGGGTCCTCGGGCGTCCGACCTGTTATCCATGGGCCGGACTGATGGGCTATGAAGACATGAAGGCCGGAGACTGTACCCGTGTCCGGATTGGTCTCTACTTGGCGTGGAAGGCAAGCTTGGCGACCGAAGATTCCTTCTTATGTAACCGACTCCATGTAAACCCTAGATTGCCCCGGTGTCTATATAAACCGGAGGGCATAGTCCGAAAAGGACAGATACACATTACCATAGTCATACAGGCTAGACTTTTAGGGTTTAGCCATTACGATATCGTGGTAGATCAACTCCTGTAACACTCATATTCATCAAGATCAATCAAGCAGGAAGTAGGGTATTACCTCCATAGAGAGGGCCCGAACCTGGGTAAACATCGTGTCCCCCGTCTCCTGTTACCATGGATCCTAGACGCACAGTTCGGGACCCCCTACCCGAGATCCGCCGGTTTTGACACCGACACCCATGCCGAGAATCCCCCGGTCTGAGTGCTGACCCGTTGACCGTGTGTCGCTGACGGTGTCCCGGACTAGGGGGTACTCACCACGTCGTTTCCCGACCAGCTGGATCGGGCCGAGGACCCCCATGGCGGTTCACTATTGGGCCAGTTCGGACAACCCATGCCGCATACAAGGAGAATTCTACAAGACTTGGCGCCCAAGACAAGGACTCCTATAAACCCTAGACCTACGGTGCATATATAAACCGAGGCCAGGCTAGTCAATAGACAATCTCATATTCATTACTACAATCTCGTGGTATATACATGTACTCTGTACTACACCCCATATGAATACAATCAAAAGCAACATGTAGGGTACTATCTCATCAAGAGAGCCCGAAGCTGGGTAAAAACCCTGTGTCCATGTTACCATCGCCCCAAGACGCCTAGCTTAGGACCCCTACTACGAGATACGCCGGATATTGAACCGACATTGGTGCTTTCATTGAGAGCCTGCTGGCGGTCGCCACGGGGCGATGGGAATTCGGATCGTCTTTAGCGCGATCTACGCATCGGAACCGAGCTTTATGGTTGATGTCGGCATCTTTTGTCGCCGGCTCGACTGGTTACCTTGGCTTAACCAAGGACTGTGCCCTACCTGCAATCATCATGTTCGGACGAGGGCCTCCTTCAACATCAACTCCGATCTCTATCATGATCATGGAAGAATCATCCATGGAGCTCGGGGGCTCAACGTCAACATTGCCCTCGGGCGACCGTGCTGTTTTTTTCCAAACATCAAACTTGTATCCGCTGCCACCACCTCCTCGAGCATCGCTTTGACGATTCCTTCGGTGGAATTGTGCTGAATTAAGTGTACAAAAACCATGCCAAATTTCGTCGAGTTCCGATGGAGGAATCTCTAGCAATCTACGATATACCGGAGCCCTGTCAAATCTGGACGGGAATCTGGACGAGTTTAGGGTGTGGTCTCCAGAGCCCAGCTCGGAGGTCCTTTGGAAGATCCAACCGTTCATCTGCTGCGAAATTCCCATATCTACCACCCCTCCAAATTTCAGCTCCATCCGACGGTTCAAACTCCGGGAACCTTCCGATGAGTGGACCAATTTTCGGATCTGTTTTCTGCGCGAATACGAATCCGGCCCGAATTCATGTTTCTTCATGAACGGAATATTGGACAACCCTTTTGAAGGATTTTTTCTAGGGTATTGTGCGTTGTTTTTTAAACACGTACCCGTAAAATTTTAAGCCTCCTCCAAGGTAATCTTCACCATCACACTGGTGTCAAACCAGTCCGGCAATATTGCTGCACGGCTGCCGACCTGCGCTTGACACGTCGCCGCTTTGTTGAGCCGAGCTCAACTTCTTCGATCATCATCTCGGCAAGCCGAACAAGAGTTCGGCACCGCGAAAGATAAATCATCACCAACATCGCTGCCCACGGATTACACGGAGCGGGCACACCGGCATCGCCGCATGGTCACTTCATCAAGCCGGCATTGACCGCGTCACAAGTCACGACCTGTGTCAGCATGGCCGCACTATTGCTTCTTCAAGCCGATGTCCATCATGCCGACCTGCTTCAACACCTCTGCTGACATGGCAGCTGCAACGTCTCCTCACCGACTTGCTCCGTCACCTCGGCTGGACTGGGGACTTGGCTATTTCTTCATCAACATACTCCGGTGACTTCGGCGTCACCAGCCGACCAGCTTCGTCACGTTAGCTGGACCGAGGGCTTTGTCTCGGTAAGCCAACCTTTGCCAGCATCGCCATGCCTTCACTTTATCGCCCATCAGGCAATGGGTGTGCGGATCGAGTCCCAATTTTGGGAGTCACCTTTCTTCGGATTGCTACAACAAATAAACCAGGTGCTATTTATCCTAGTAATTTTTGCTTGTTTGGGTTTATTTCTCCCAAGGAATTGTTACTCTGGTTTGTTCCATCATCTGTACGCAGGTCTATCAAATGGTGGCCGCATTAACGACGGTCGCATGGTGGTTCGGTAATGGACTTCGACTACGTCACGTGGTCTCTTCGGCAAGCCGACGCCGTCGTCCCAATCGGCTTAAATCGGCTCGCGTGATCACCTTGTTGGTCGTGTTGCCATACCGACGTGTTCGGTTGCCTCGGGGACTTCGGCATCATTGAGAGAGCTCTACCTCATCGAGTGTTCGGCACACAGGCCATATGTCTTTTATTACTCACTTTGCATAAATTATTAATTATGTAACATTTTTTTAATTTATTATTATTACTATTATCTCCGGCTTGCACTATTTTCTGTGCACAGATAAAGGATCCGGATCGGGCAGCGCTGTCACCTCTGCGTACCAACGTACCACATCATCTCGGCTGCACCGAGGGCTTCGTCATCACTTCATTAACCCACGACGGGGACTTCGGCGTCACACTGCGGGCCTGCATTGGCCGTGCTATGTCGCCACTTCGGAGTGCCGAGCTCTTCGCTCCGCCACCTCGGGACCGGCTTGGGGCTGGGACCTTGTCCCGCGGTAAGCTCGGGCCGCGCATCGACACCGAGCACATTAACCAGCTAAGTCGCTTTCATGCTCAAAAACTTTCAGTTTTAAATTTTGTTCGGTTCAACCAAGCATTATACCTTTTTGGGAAAAAGTTGTATGTGGAAAACTTCCTTGTCAAAACTTTGTTGTGACACACAAATTCAAATACCCCGCTTACTTAGGGGCTTCCTTTATGAAGCCTTTCCTCTTGCATATGATTATAATTGTACGGCTTCGTTCCTTGTTCGTGTATTACGCCACAATATGCACCATATTGACTTAAGTGTTCCGCAAGCTGGGTTGCCTTGCTCCAGTATTTACCCCTACGTTCCCGATTGTTCGGCTAGGGAGTAAAGGGAGCACCTCTGCGATTGTCACGATCGGATCATCCGAGCTCGGACCTCAGACTGGGTGAAGCCAAAAGCTAGCGCTCTTATTGTTTTCAATCATGGTCGGCACACAACGGAACTCATGAGTACAAAAAATCTATTGCACAAGTCTCATAGTGACAATGAGCAACCGAAGAAAGGTATCGGTGGAGGTACTATTTTCTTCGAAGATGCTTCTTACACTTCGTCAATAATATAGCATAAGTTCCCGGAGCGCGCTGTGTCTGTTACGGCCTTATGGCTTAATTGCCTGGTTATCAAAAACACCGTTGATATTCTCGACAGGTGGAGTACATAACACTTTTCGGTCCTTGACCGAAGAGGGAGAAGCCGACAGTCGGTTAAGACGCGTTTAAAGTTCGGGTGAAGACATATATGATATAAGTACTTCGGTACATACAATCATTATACATAATTTTTTTACCCAAGTCACTTGGGGGCTCTTAAATTTATATGAGCCATTTTATAATACATGATTTCTTCCTAGTCGTTGCAAAGTCTTTCTCTATCACTCCTTTTTCGACGCGAGTGTGTGGTCAATAGCCGGGGAGCCTAATTTCTCTCTCAAAGCCGCTAGAGTTTAGTTCGCTAAATTGGCCTAACGAGAAGTACTCCGCCTTAGGGATAGGAGGTTGAAGCCTTAAGATAGGATGTGTCATATCAAAGCACGACATAAGCACTTTTTTTCTAAGACCAATTTTCAGATTGGCACCAAACACTTGATCTTGTTCGGACGTCAAGTTTTTACTGACGTTTTTTGGTTTTCCAAGCTTACGACACTTTTAAACTATTTCTGTGTTTCAAGCATTAATCTCGCAGTGCAACGCCGGACACCTTTAGAGATTCGGCAAAAACATGCTCGGATATTGTTATATATGCATTGGTTTGAATTGTGTCTTCGGTCAATAGTTGGGTTGCCCGGCTCCTGTTCTTGCCGCCTACGTTCCGCTTTGTTTGGCTAGGTGTGCAAAAGGAGAACCACTGCAATTGTGCTTCCAAATAGCATGGTTAAGCGCCTTAGTGGAGAAAGCCGAAAACTGACTGTCACAATAAGCGTAAACTGGTCAGCGATCCGATAACTGTATTAAACTATAAAGATCGATAGAGGTCACCCCGTACTATCGGGTTGTTGATAACATTGGCCGAAGTGTTTACGGCTTGACCTCGGTTGTCGCCGAACACTAACCAGGGGCTAGTAGCTGGCCTCCCAACTTTAAGCTCCTATGACTAAGTGAAAGTTATAAAGCCCGCATATCTGATTGCCTCGTTCCTGCTCACACAACCGCCTCCGGGCACCGAGACGTCGGCTAAGGGTTGTCTGGTTATTGCAGAAACACCCTGCATAGTATCTACAAAGGGGTAGAAGCCGACGATGGGCCACTTTCAATTGATAAACGGTCATAATGGAGTTAAAATAAACATATATCATCGGCGTTTGTATTTAATATACGAGGGCTGCCTTCCGTATTCATCGTTATATAAAGCCATAAATATGCATCAATTTGACTTAAGATTTTGGCCAAGCTGGGTTGCCTGGCTCCTGTGCTTACCCCTACGTTCCCGATTGTTCGGCTAGGTGGTAAAGGGAGCACCTCTGTGATTGTTACTACCGGGTCATCCGAGTAAGTACCTCAGACTGGGTGAAGCTGAAAGCTAGCAACCTTAAAGGATCACATTGGTCGGCAACGACGAAAGTGAAATTTTTGGTTCATTAATACCATAGAGTTCGGGAACTTTCCCCGAACTAAATCTTCAATATTTTGCTCCCACATTGATCAGAGCTGAGGTTTCATGATCATGCTTAGCATGACAACCCAAAGAAAGGAACCGATAGCGGGACTATTTTCTTTGGAAGATGTTTCTTACGTTAAAAGGTAATATAACATATCTCTCCGCGTACCTTTGTTTATAAAACCGTATGGCTGGATTGCCTTGTTTGTCGTAAATCTTTGACCTCATAAAGGCTTTATAAAGTAGGACAAATACTCCTCGGTTGCTGGCCGAGGAGGTTGAAGACGATGGTCGGTCAGCAAAGTTCTGTACAATGCGGATCCGAGCATTAATGATGTAGAGTACTTGGAATACATAGAATCATTACACATACTTTGTGATTTTACTCTCGATATCGATCCTTAATTCGGCCACCCGTGCCCACATTAAGGCTCGGGGGCTACTGGGCTTCGTGCTTATTCTTGACAAATATTAAAGGGGCACATTGATCCCCTGATCTGGTGTTGCCACCCGACCAGTGTCTCGGGGGCTACTGCATTGACAATCCAGTGCAGAAAATTTAAGTGCAATATAGTTTTCGAGGAGATTATGATCCTCAGGTTGGTCGGCCGCACCCAATCTGAGTCTCGAGGACTTTGCACACCTCTTTTTGTGTCCCGAAGTATTCTGCCGAGCTAGGAGTTGATCCTCAGGCTGATTTTGAATCAACCTGAGTCTCAGGGGCTACTGGGATCAGCGGTCTTATGTCATCCTTCAGGTGCATCTCGGGTTTTAGACCGATACACACCTTGAGGGCTACTGGCTTTATATCTCGACAGAGAATAAATTGCACCAATAAAAAATATTAACAAAAAATTGGCCAGCAGTCGGGGCGGTGCACCACCTCGGAAGCAGTCCGGCATAAAGCTCAGGCGCTAGTGGTTGGCTCCATAGAGGGCATTTCCGGCATTAAGCTCGGCTAAACTCCTCAACTTTTTTGAACCAAGGTGATCTATGATACCTCGGACATAGTCCGGTGTTGGAGCTTGGACATAGCCCGGCGTTGGAGCCCGGATATAGTCCGGCGCTGGAGCTCGGATGCAGTTCGGCGTTGGAGCTCGACTATAACAATACTCTTCAGATACAGTCCGGCATTGGAGCTCGGATACATTCCGGCATTGGGGCTCGGAAGCGGTCCGGCTTGGTGCTCGGCTGCAAAAGATACCTCGAATGCAGTCCGGCGTTGGAGCTCGGATGCAAGAGGACACTGCCGTCCGGGAACAACTTCAAACCCGTGGTGTGGCATAAAAATAACAGGGCATTGATAAAGGCCGGAAACTTAAAGGGGATCCTCGGATACTTGACGTGTAAACTCTTCGGATGCACTTCGGCGATCCTCAAGATCGAAGATGAGAAGATTTGCTGAACCAGTTTTCAAGACCGACGACCGGAGATGAAGAGCAGTTCGGAAGAATCAAGGAGTGTCCCCAACTTGAAGACCGGTTCAGGGGGCTACTGACGGTGTCCTAAACTAGGGGGTACTCACCACGTCGTCTCCCGACCAGCTGGATCGGGCCGAGGACCCCCATGGCGGTTCACTATTGGGCCAGTTCGGACAACCCATGCCGCATACAAGGAGGATTCTACAAGACTTGGCGTCCAAGACAAGGACTCCTCTAAACCCTAGACCTACGATGCATATATAAACCGAGACCAGGCTAGTCAATAGACAATCTCATATTCATTACTACAATCTCGTGGTAGATACATGTACTCTGTACTACACCCCATATGAATACAATCAAAAGCAGCATGTAGGGTATTATCTCATCAAGAGAGCCCGAAGCTGGGTAAAGACCCCGTGTCCATGTTACCATCGCCCCAAGACGCCTAGCTTAGGACCCCTACTACGAGATACGCCGGATATTGAATCGACAGTCGCCATACCAGAGGGCGCCCGGGGATGAGCGGGTTAGGGGGTTCCTCGACATCGATGGAACCCTAAATAGCAAGTATCGTCGGTGCGAGATACATGTGGTCGTCGGTGTCGAACACTACATCCACGTCCCACAAGTGACGCCGGCGTGTGGCGTCCCGCAGCAACAGTTCTCGGGGTCGATGGCGGTCAAACACCTATGCAAATTTGTCTTGCAGCCTTTGCGATGACGATTAAAAGGCAAGTGTTGAAACTTGAAACACCCAAACAGACTCAAGTCGGTTTGGTTGTTTGAAGTTTAAAAACTTGGCTTTAATCATCATCGTAGAGGCTGCCAGACAAATTCGCCAAGGTGTTCAACCGTCATCGACCCCCAGAACTATTGCTGCACGCGGGACGCCGGGCGCCGGCGTCACTTGTGGGATGTGGATCTAGTGTTCAACACCGAGCGCCACATGTATCTCGCACCTATGATACTTTCTATTTAGGGTTCCATCGACGCCGAGGAACCCCCTAACCCGCTCGTCCTGTTGTAAATATTTAGTTAGGATGACGGAAAAAACAATATTGCTATCCTACTCATCTTTCGATTTAAATGTGCTGTTTTTTCGTCGCTGCGAGGGTCTAGTTTTCGACGAGCTCCGCCCCTGCGTTCATGGGTGAGCACAAATGACATCTCCTCCTCCCCCCTTCATTTGCTCTGTTCTGGTCTTCGTGCCAATGAAACTTGCTAGCTATAGGTGTCTTCAATCATCAGTACGTGTGACCACTATGCGTCTCCCGTTCGAAAGGGTTACTTCTATAAATATGCATGCATTTGCATATTTATAACCGTGATTCTTTCGAATTGTCCAACATTAACCATGGACAGCCCGAGTATGTGTATATTGGGTTCGTTTTCCCATATGCTCTGCTCCGGATCCGATGCAGAATTTCGTCAGTGCCTCCCTATTGTTCTCTGGGTACACATCCTCTCTGCTTATTGACGAGACGTGTATGAGGAGAGCAGCGGGGAGGTGCTGCCGAAATTTTGCATCGGGTCCGGAGCAGAGCATGGGAAAACGAACCCAATCTACACATACTCGGGTGGGATTAGGACCTATCTTTACCTATTAGCGTCTAGGTTGTATGGACGTAATAAAAGTGACAAACTCCATTAACTGATGAATATATACATGCTGATATATATATATATATTTCTTATGTGTCCAGTAGCTAGGCAAGATGAGTGATCGTGAGTGGATGTACACCGGTCACACTAGTCAGAAAGACATGACCATTGAATGGTTAACAAAAGCCAAGGGGTTTCTGAGAGCCGCATTTGCAAATGGCCAGAGGACAACCTGGTGCCCCTGTGCCGGGTGCAACAATTGGCACAAGAGGACAGAGGATGAAATGGGCAATCACCTATAGAAGAGGGGTTTTATGCCAGGTTATATAGTGTGGACATTTGATGGCGAGTCTGCCCAACGTGCCAGAGCTGAGGTGCTTTGTCGTCGCACCGACGAGCATGGTACCGGGATGGAAGACATGGTGCAAGACTTTGATGATGCTCGAGACTCGGACGATGAGATGGAGGAATCTACAAAGGCCTTCAATGAAATGTTGGAGTCTTCAAAACGTCCTCTCCATGAGCACTCTGAGCTTTGTCAGCTGGATCCCATCTCACAAATAATGGCTCTGAAGGCTCAATTCAACTTGGGCAGAGAATGCTACGATGCGATGATGATAGTATTTGGATGTTTTCTACCCAAAGGCCATGTACTACCTGCAAACCTGTACCAGTCAGACAAAATCCTCCGTGCTCTTAAGATGCCCTATGAGAAGATACATGCCTGTGAGAAAGGATGTGCCTTATTTAGGCTTCAGTATGCGGACTTGAACTATTCTCCCATTTGCAAGTCATCCAGGTATGTTGTGGTAGACAACAACATGGGTGAGAAGACGCAGACCAAAATCCCCGTTAATGTTCTTCGGTATATGCCAGTCGTACCAAGACTTCAACGTATTTTCATGGTTGAAGAGACGGCCAGACAGATGACATGGCACAAAACGGGCAAAAGTACCCAACTAGATGCGGATGGGAAGCTGATGATGGTGCACAAATCGGACGGTGAAGCGTGGAAGCGCTTCGATGCATTACATGATGACAAAGCGGCAGATCTGAGGCATCCTCGAGTCGCCATCAGCACGGATGTGTTTAGTGTGTTTGGTCTGACGGAAGCCCAATACAGTTGTTGGCCCGTATTTGTCATTCCACTCAATCTCCCCCCTGGACAGATTATGCAAAGAAAGAACATTTTCCTGACATTGATAATTCCAGGGCCCAACTATCCGGGGAAGAATATGAATGTGTACATGCAACCGCTGAAGGTTGAATTGCAAGAAGCCTGCGATAATGGGTCCAAGACAAACGACGCCTTTAGCAAACGAAACTTCATAATGCGTCTCTGATGTCTACTATGCAAGATTCTTCTTGTCGACGTTGTTGGGCCTCCAAGTGCAGAGGTTTGTAGGACAGTAGAAAATTTCCCTCAAGTGGATGACCTAAGGTTTATCAATCCGTGGGAGGCGTAGGGTGAAGATGGTCTCTCTCAAACAACCCTGCAACCAAATAACAAAGAGTCTCTTGTGTCCCCAACACACCCAATGTAATAGTAAATTGTATAGGTGCACTAGTTCGGCGAAGAGATGGTGATACAAGTGCAACATGGATCGTAGATATAGGTTTTTGTAATCTGAAATTATAAAAACAGCAAGGTAGCTAGTAGTAAAAGTGAGCGAAAACGGTATTGCAATGCTTGCGAACAAGGCCTAGGGTTCATACTTTCACTAGTGCAAGTTCTCTCAACAATGTTAACATAATTAGATCATATAACAATCCCTCCACGTGCAACAAAGAGTCACTCGAAAGTCACTAATAGCGGAGAACAAACGAAGAGATTATTGTAGGGTATGAAACCACCTCAAAGTTATTCTTTCTGATCGATTTATTGGGCTATTCCTATAAGTGTCACAGACGGCCCTAGAGTTCATACTAAAATAACACCTTAAGACACACATCAACCAAAAACTTAATTTCACCTAGATACTCCAATGTCACCACAAGTATCCGCGAGTTTAATTATACGATATGCATCACACAATCTGAAATTCATCTATTCGAACCAACACAAAGAACTTCAAAGAGTGCCCCAAAGTTTCTACCGGAGAGTCAAGACGAAAATGTGTGCCAACCCCTATGCATAAGTTCACAAGGTCACTGAACCCGCAAGTTGATCACCAAAACATACATCAAGTGGATCACGTGAATATCACATTGTCACCACAGATAAGCACATGCAAGACATACAACAAGTGTTCTCAAATCCTTAAAGACTCAATCCGATAAGATAACTTCAAATGGAAAACTCAATCCATTACAAGAAGGTAGAGGGGGTGAAATATCATAAGATCCAACTATAATAGCAAAGCTCGCGGTACATCAAGATCGTGCCAAATCAAGAACATGAGAGAGAGAGAGATCAAACACATAGCTACTGGTACATACCCTCAGCCCCGAGGGTGAACTACTCCCTCCTCGTCATGGAGAGCGCCATGATGATGAAGATGGCCACCGGTGATGATTGCGCCCTCCGGCAGGGTGCCGGAATAGGGTCCCGATTGGTTTTTGGTGGCTACAGAGGCTTGCGGCGGTGGAACTCCCGATCTAGGTTCATTTCTAGAGGTTTGGGGATGTATAAGAGGTGTTGGCATCGAGAACAAGTCAGGGAGTCCATGAGGGGCCCACAAGGTTGGAGGGCGCACCCTAGGGGGGTGGGTGCGCCCCCACCCTTGTGGTGGCCTCGGGACTCCTTCGGTGCATCTCCGGTACTCCGTGGGCTTCTTTTGGTCCAAAAACAACCCTCATAAAATTTCAGGTCAGTTGGACTCCGTTTGATATTCCTTTTCTGCGAAAGCCAAAAACAAGGAAAAAAACAAAAGCTGGCACTGGGCTCTAGGTTAATAGGTTAGTCCCAAAAATCATATAAAATAGCATATAAAACATCCAAGATAGATAACATAATAGCATGGAACGATCAAAAAGTATAGATACGTTGGAGACGTATCAAGCATCCCCAAGCTTAATTCCTGCTCGTCCTCAAGTAGGTAAATGATAAAAATAGAAATTTTAATGTCGAATCCTACCGAACATATTTATCCATGTAATTTATTTATTGTAGCATGAATGTTCAGATCCGTAAGATTCAAAACAAAGGTTTAATATTGACATAAAAACAATAATACTTCAAGCATACTAATAAGGCATTTATGTCTTCTCAAAATAACATGGCCAAAGAAAGCTTATTCCTACAAAATCATATAGTCTGGCTATGCTCCATCTTCATCACACAAAATATTTAAATCATGCACAACCGCAATGACAAGCCAAGTAATTGTTTCATACTTTTGATGTTCTCAAACTTTTTCGACTTTCACGCAATACATGAGCGTGAGCACAGGACATAGCACTATAGGTGGAATGGAATATGGTGGTTGTGGAGAAGACAAAAAGAAGGAGATAGTTTCACATCAACTAGGCGTATCAACGGGCTATGGAGATGTCCATAAATAGATATCAGTGTCTGTGAGTAGGGATTGCCATGCAACGGATGCACTAGAGCTATAAGTTTATGAAAGCTCAAAAAGGAAAACTAAGTGGGTGTGCATCCAACTTGCTTGCTCATGAAGACCTAGGGAAATTTGAGGAAGCCCATTGTTGGAATATACAAGCCAAATTCTATAATGAAAAATTCCCACTTGTATATGAAAGTGACAATATAGGAGACTCTCTATCATGAAGATCATGGTGCTACTTTGAAGCACAAGTGTGGTAAAAGGATAGTAACATTGTCCCTTCTCTCTTTTTCTCTATCTTTTTTTCTTTCTTTTTTTTGGGCCTTCTCTTTTTTTATTTGGCCTTTTCTCTTCTTTTTTTTATTTCCTCACATGGGACAATGCTCTAACAATGAAGATCGTCACACTTTTATTTACTTACAACTCAAAAAATTACAACTCGATACTAGAACAAAATATGACTCTATGTGAATGCCTCCGGTGGTGTACCACGATGTGCAATGACTCAAGAGTAACATGTATGAAAGAGTTATGAATGGTGGCTTTGCCACAAATATGATGTCAACCACATGATCATGCAAAGCAATATGACAATGATGAAGCGTGTCATAATAAACGGAATGATGGAAAGTTTCATGGCAATATATCTTGGAATGGCTATGGAAATGCCATAATAGGTAGGTATGGTGGCTGTTTTGAGGAAGGTATATGGTGGGTGTATAGTACCAGCGAAAGTTACGCGATACTAGAGAGGCTAGCAATGGTGGAAGGGTGAGAGTGCGTATAATCCATGGACTCAACATTAGTCATAAAGAACTCACATACTTATTGCAAATATCTATTAGTCATCGAAACAAAGTACTACACGCATGCTCCTAGAGGGATAGATTGGTAGGAAAAGACCATCGCTCGTCCCCGACCGCCACTCATAAGGAAGACAATCAAAAAATATCTCATGCTCCAACTTCGTTACATAACGGTTCACCATACGTGCATGCTACGGGACTCACAAACCTCAACACAAGTATTTCTCAAATTCAAAATTTCTCACTAGCATGACTTTAATATCACCATCTTCATATCTCAAAACAATCATAAGGAATCAAACTTCTCATAGTATTCAATGCACTTTATATGAAAGTTTTTATTATATCCCTCTTGGATGCCCATCATATTAGGACTAAATTCATAACCTAAGCAAATTACCATGCTGTTTAGAGATTCTCAAAATGATATAAGTGAAGCATGAGAGTTCAACAATTTCTTCAAAATAAAACTACCGTCGTGCTCTAAAAATATATAAGTGAAGCACTAGAGCAAATGACAAACTACTCCAAAAGATAAGTGAAGATCAATGAGTAGTCGAATAATTATGTGACTATGTGAAGACTCTCTCTCATTTAAGTATTTCTGATCTTGGGATATTATTCAAACATCAATCAAAACAAAATAAAATAAAATGACTCTCCAAGCAAAACACATATCATGTGGTGAATAAAAATATAGCTCCAAGTAAGGTAACCGATGAACGAAGACGAAAGAGGGGATGCCATCCGGGGCATCCCCAATTTTAGGCTCTTGGTTGTCCTTGAATATTACCTTGGGGTGCCTTGGGCATCCCCAAGCTTAGGCTCTTGCCACTCCTTATTCCCTAGTCCATCGAAACTTCCCCCAAAATTGAAAACTTCACAACACAAAACTCAACATAAAATCTCATAAGCTCCGTTAGTATAAGAAAATAAATCACCACTTTTGGTACTGTTGTGAACTCATTCTTTATTTATATTGGTGTAATATCTACTGTATTCCAACTTTTCCATGGTTCATACCCCCCGATACTTGCCATAGATGCATCAAAAAAAGCAAACAACACATAGAAAACAGAATATGTCAAAAACATGACAGTCTGTAGTAATCTGTAATTCTCGAATACTTCTATAACTCCAAAAATCCTGAAAAAATAGGAAGTTTTATTAATCCTATGCAAAAATAATCAACTTACAAGCACGCTTATATGAATTATGAAAATTGTTTTCGTGAGCGCAAAATTTTCTGTTTTTCAGCAAGATCAAATAAACTATTACCGTAAGCCATCCCAAAGGTCTTACTTGGCACTTTATTGAAACAAAAGATGTAAAACATGATTGCTAATGCAGCTTAAACATGTGAACACACAAAAATAGTATGGGTAAATGTTGGGTTGTCTCCCAACAAGCGCTTTTCTTTACTGCCTTTCTAGCTAGGCATGATGATTTCAATGATGCTCACATAAATGATAAGAATTGAAACAAAAAGAGAGCATCATGAAGAATATGACTAGCACATTTAAGTCTAACCCACTTCCTGTGCCTAGGTATTTTGTGATCAAACAACTTATGAGAACAATAATCAACTAGCATAGGAAGGCAAAACAAGAATAACTTCAAAACTTTCAACACATAGAGAGGAAACTTGATATTATTGCAATTCCTACAAGCATATATTCCTCCCTCATAATAATTTTCAGTAGCATCATGAATGAATTCAACAATATAAATATCACATAAAGCATTCTTTTCATGATCCACAATCATAAAAAATTATTACTCTCCACATAAGCAATTTTCTTCTCATGAATAATAGTGGGAGCAAACTCAACAAAATAACTATCATGTGAGGCATAATCCAATTGAAAATTAAAATCAAGATGACAAGTTTCATGGTTATCATTATTCTTTATAGCATACATGTCATCACAATAATCATCATAGATAGAAACTTTGTTCTCATAATCAATTGGAACCTCTTCCGAAATAGTGGATTCATCACTAAATAAAGTCATGACCTCTCCAACTCCACTTTCATCAATATAATCATCACAGATAGGAGGCATGCTTTCATCATAATAAATTTCCTCATCAAAACTTGGGGGACTGAAAAGATCATATTCATCAAACATAGCATCCCCAAGCTTGTGGCTTTGCATGTC
Organism: Aegilops tauschii subsp. strangulata; assembly: GCF_002575655.3. NCBI lineage: Eukaryota > Viridiplantae > Streptophyta > Magnoliopsida > Poales > Poaceae > Aegilops > Aegilops tauschii. The sequence continues at coordinate 383,997,431 of NC_053039.3, read as the reverse complement.
ATTAGCATCGGATATTCAAGGAATTCATACTAAGAACATTGCAATCATGCTCATCATTCAAAGATTTCATGCCAAACATTTTATTGCATTCTTCGTCTAGAACTTTGGCACAATTATCGGAATCCTTATTTTCACGAAAGACATTGAAAATATGAAGCATATGAGGCAACCTCAATTCCATTTTTTTGTAGTTTTATGTTATAAACTAAACTAGTGATAAAACAAGAAACTAAAAGATTCGATTTTAAGATCTAAAGATATACCTTCAAGCACTAACCTCCCTGGCAACAGCAGTAGAAAAGAGCTTCGTTGACGGGGTGTTAGTGCCGCTTACCTAGCCTCCCCGGCAACGGTGCCAGAAAAGAGCTTGATGTCTACTATGCAACCTTCTTCTTGTAGACGTTGTTGGGCCTCCAAGTGTAGTGGTTTTTAGGACAGTAGCAAATTTCCCTCAAGTGGATGACCTAAGGTTTATCAATCTGTGGGAGGCGTAGGATGAAGATGGTCTCTCTCAAACAACCCTGCAACCAAATAACAAAGAGTCTCTTGTGTCCCCAACACACCCAATACAATGGTAAATTGTATAGGTGCAGTAGTTCGGCGAAGATATGGTGATACAAGTGCAATATGGATGGTAGATATAGGTTTTTATAATCTGAAATTATAAAAATAGCAAGGTAGCTAGTAGTAAAAGTGAGCGAAAACGGTATTGCAATGCTTGGAAACAAGGCCTACTTTCACTAGTGCAAGTTCTCTCAACAATGATAACATAATTAGATCATATAACAATCCCTCCACGTGCAACAAAGAGTCACTCCAAAGTCACTAATAGCGGAGAACAAACGAAGAGATTGTTGTAGGGTACGAAACCACCTCAAAGTTATTCTTTCTGATCGATCTATTGGGCTATTCCTATAAGTGTCACAAACAGCCCTAGAGTTCGTACTAAAATAACACCTTAAGACACACATCAACCAAAACCCTAATGTCACCTAGATACTCCAATGTCACCACAAGTATACGCGGGTTTGATTATACGATATGCATCACACAATCTCAAATTCATCTATTCGAACCAGCACAAAGAACTTCAAAGAGTGCCCCAAAGTTTCTACCAGAGAGTCAAGGCGAAAACGTGTGCAAACCCCTATGCATAAGTTCACAAGGTCACTGAACCCGCAAGTTGATCACCAAAACATACATCAAGTGGATCACGTGAATATCCTATTGTCATCACAGATAAGCACATGCAAGACATACATCAAGTGTTCTCAAATTATTAACGACTCAATCCGATAAGATAACTTCAAAGGGAAAACTCAATCCGTTACGAGAAGGTAGAGGGGGTGAAACATCATAAGATCCAACTATAATAGCAAAGCTCGCGATACATCAAGATCATGCCAAATAAAGAACATGAGAGATAGAGAGGTCAAACACATAGCTACTGGTACATACCCTCAGTCCCGAGGGTGAACTACTCCCTCATCATGGAGAGTGTCGGGATGATGAAGATGGCCACCGGTGTTGATCCCCCCCTCCGGCAGGATGCCAGAACAGGGTTCCGATTGGTTTTTGGTGGCTACAGAGGCTTGCGGCGGCGGAACTCCCGATCTAGGTTTATTTCCGGAGGTTTGGAGATATATAAGAGGTGTTGGCATCGAGAACAAGTCAGGGGAATCCACGAGGGGCCCACAAGGTCGAAGGGCGCGCCCTAGGGGGTGGATGCGCCCCCACCCTTGTGGTGGCCTCGGGACTCCTCTGGTGCATCTTTAGTACTCCATGGGCTTCTTTTGGTACAAAAAGGATCCTCGTAAAATTTCAGGTCAATTGGACTCGGTTTGATATTCCTTTTCTGCGAAAGCCAAAAACAAGGAAAAAACAGAAACTGGCACTAGGCTCTAGGTTAATAGGTTTGTCCCAAAAATCATATAAAATAGCATATAAAACATCCAAGATAGATAATATAATAGAATGGAACAATAAAAAAATTATAGATACGCTGGAGACGTATCAGTGTATGGTACATGTACTCGATGCATGACTTGCCGGTGTATGCGCTATTCGTTGGCTGGTGTGTGCATGGAAGATTCCCGTGCCCCACTTGCAAGGAAGCTCTTTAGTTTCGTTGGCTTCAGGTCTGTCGCAAGTTTTCTTGCTTCGACTTGCATAGACAGTTCCTGGATCCTTGCCATAAGTTCAGGAAAGACAAGCAGAACTTCATCAAAGGTAGAGTTGGCAAAAACTCTGCACCACCTCTGTTGACAGTCCAGGAGACCCTGGATCAGTTAAACGCTCTCGAGCCAGATCCAGAGCATCCAAGGTATTTCAAGGGATATAATTCGGAACACGCCTGGACTCACAAGACATGCTTGTCGGATCTGCCTTACTTCAAAGACCTCCTTTACCCACAAAACATCGACGTGATGCACACTGAGAAGAATATCGCTGAGGCACTTTTTGGTACATTGTTCGGCATAGATGGGAAGTCAAAGGATAATACTAAGGCTAGAGTCGATCAGGAGGCGCTATGTCATAGACCATTACAAAACATGCAACCACCGAAAGGAAAGCAGAACTGGACAAAGCCAAAGGCATGGTTAAATCTTGGAAGGCCAGCTATGAGGGAAATTATCTTGCGGGTGCAAAAGCAGTTGATTTTCCCTGATGGGTATGCAGTGAATCTAAAGAGGGGAACGAGTCTTGATAAATTGAAGATATTTGGTCTCAAGAGTCATGATTGGCACATATGGATTGAGCGGGTAATGCCGGTGATGTCTCATGGCTTCATCCCTGAGGATGAATGGCTAGTACTGGCAGAGCTAAGATATTTCTTCGTGTGCTTTGTGCGAAAGAACTATCGCCTGGCCTGCTAGAAGAAATGGAAGAGTTGGCGCCGGAGTTGATCTGCAAGTTAGAGAAGATCTTTCCGCCGGGCTTCTTTAATGCAATGCAGCACTTGATTTTGCATCTCCCAACCGAGGCTAGATTGGGAGGGGGCGTGCAAAATCATTGGTGCTACACAACTGAGAGGATGCAGAAGACGCTTCGAGCAAAATGTAAAAATAAACGTAGAATTGAAGCATCGATGGCCGAGGCATTCATTACCGAGGAGGCGGCAAACTTCGTGACAACACACTACGAAGCCAAAAATCATCATTTGCATAATCCGAAGCCTCGGTACAATGCTGGCGACCCTAAAAAGGGTGGATCCAACCTCAGCCTATTCAAAGGGGATCTCACACCAGCCGGTGCTTCTAATTCCTTAACGTTGGATTTCGAAGAATGGCAGACCATTTCGTTGTATATCTTCAACAATCTAACCACTACAAAAACATACACTTCCGTGATGATACGTGTTTGTCACAGTAGGTCACGTTTTCTATCATGCATGTACATCCATGACAAAATTATGATAGAATCAAGATAGTCATACATGTGCTGTCATAGAAGTGTTCCATGACATTACCAAAATTATCATGACGGAAGTGTCCACTTCCATGACGATAAATCGCGCGTCACAGAAGTGCTTTCGTCAAGGGTGACCGACATGTGGCATACACCATAACAGAACGCCGTTAATCTATCGGGTCCGGTTTTGGATCCGGTAACCCGTTAACAGCCCCGACCAATGGGGATTTTCCACATGTAAAATCATCATTGGCTGGAGGAAACACGTGTCGGCTCACTGTTGGGACAGATGTGATGCACTCATTGGACCCAAAGCGCCTATGATACGTCGACACGTGGCACGGCCCAACAGAGGCCCATATAGGTTAAAAAGGCCGGCCCAGTCAAAGGCCCGTAGTACTTACTCAGGTCCTAGTGGGCCAGCCCAATAACGACCTGCTTAATAAAGGCCCGTAGTACTTACTCAGGTCCTAGTGGGCCAGCCCAATAACGACCTGCTTAATAAAGGCCCATTTACGGCCCGAAGCCAAATCTGGCCTGTTAATTGTTCGCCGAATATTTGGGCCCATTAACGGCCCAAAGCCAGATCTGACCCGTTAATTGTTCACCGAGTATTTGGGCCCAATTACAGCCCAGTGACTTTCGGCCTGTTAGAGGCCCGATGTAGACATGGGCCCATTTCAGCCCGGTGTGGCTTTCGGTCTGGGAATGGCCCGTGCTGCCCATGGGCCATATATGTTCCGACAGGACATCGGGCCCACTAACGGCCCGTGATAAAGGTGGCAACAGTTAAGCCCAACGTGACTTTGGGCCTGTTAAAGGCCTGCCGCATAATTCGGCCCGTTGATGTCTGTACTAAGCTTTCGGCCTCTTAAAGGCCCATGATATCAGTGGGCCAACTAAGGCCTGAGATATGTTTCGGCCTGGTAACTGCCCGTGATGTAACTGGGCCCAAAAAGGCCCGGTCTACATTTCAGCCTGCTGAAGGCCCATCGACGACTAGTGAAAATTGAGGCCCAATATGCATTTCGGCCTGCTAAAGGCCCATGGTTTCATCTAGGCCGTAACAAGCCAGTATAATATTCAGCATGTTACCAACGCTACTTGGGCCAAACTAAGCGCTGGGTCCACAAAAGGCCCAACTAAAATATAGGCCGGTGTAAGTTGTGGGCCTCGCGCAAAGTGTGAAGGCCCCAATGATTCGGGCCCAAGAAAGATGCAGGCCGGCCCAATTGTGGCCCGCTAAACACCAGGCCCGTTAGAGGCGAATGTTTCGGCCCGGTCGACTACATCTGATTTTTTTTAGATAGCGAATGATGGCAGTAACTAGTGGGAATTAAGAACAAACCTACTCTATACAATAAAGAAATTACGACATAGTAACTAAGAATAAACCTACACTATACAATAAAGGATTTATGGTATATTACATCCACTGGGCATCGAAGTTCGCCACCAGTGATCATAACACGCAACGAAGAAGCAGATTACAGAAACTGGGCACCATTGCAGCGTAAAAAAATAATACCGAACCGAGACCACTTCCAAGACAGTTCAGGAAAGGTTAGCCTTGCACGGGAACTGCTGCACAAGCTGCTAAGCAAGGCTGTGAGACCGGCCTAGCATGTCGGTCATAGCTTCCAGGTGTAGCTGTTTAGCGATGAGGTTCTCATTGGTGTTCTCCGCAATCTTTCTTAGAGATAGGACTTCAAGTCGAAGTTGAGTTGCAGAATGCCTTTCTGCTAGAACTTGGGACTGAAGAAGTCGAACTGATTCAGACAACGAATTCTGTGAGCTTGTCTGACTGCTAGTCTCAAGTAACTTGAACACTGCATCAAGACAAGACTTTGGGGTTGTCTCGCTATCTTCAAGATGTTTTGCCTTCTTTGCTGCAATATATGTTGGGTTTGTCTCACAGCCTTCAGCAGACTTGTGCATGCCATCAGGCATATCACCTTGAAACAAAGCAGAGAGATGACAGGTTTTGCATGTGTATAAACAAAGATGATAAATGTGCTGTCAATTCCATCCAATTTCAAATTAGAAAATAAAGAGTAAAGTTCAAAATATCAATAGCATAATTTGGCATTGTTCGTAATGCGGGGAGCTTCACCACACTACTGGATTACCATGTCAACATAACAAGCATAGATGAAGGGCAAAGAAAATCATTGTATCTATTTTGGTTAATGTGCATGGCATGTTGTTCATATCATCAGCCACATCAGTAAGATAAAACAGGAGATGACAAGGTGCAAACGTGGGCTGCTTCACCACACACTGGATTATAGATCCACAAAAACAAGCATACATATAGGGAGTATCGAGTAATGTGCATGGTATTAATAAGGAATTTGGTTTTACAAGTAAAACTTAGAACTTACGGTTCTTGCGAACATGCATTTTGGTAGAAACAACAAACTAAACAACAGTAAACGATAGGGAGTATGAGCAAATTAAACAGCAGTTGAGGATAAAGGCTTTAGAAGGACTGACTTACATTAACAGTTAACACCGGCTTTATAATGCCCTTCTCCATGTCAAGGGAAGGATAACTCAAGAATTTCAGCACATAATCTTCTTCATAAGCATTGCCTGTACTCTACATTTTGTAGAGAGTAATTATAGATATGATAATACTGGAAGGGATAGAGGATAATGAAGATAAGATGTAGATTGATGCTACATAATCAACTACCAATCCCTGGAAGTACAAGCATTACAAGAGAAAATGTACTGACAAGAGCAATGGGCTACACTTCTGCACTGGCATTGTTTGTGTATTCTACTTTTTGGTAAGATTAAATATAGATCTGATCTTTTTTAGTAAATGGTGGGCGAGGGAGATAAGATGTAGAATGCTACACAATGAAACAATCCCTCTTCCCATAATACAAGAGTGTTTTGAACACTGGTGTACTGTACAAAACATTCTTATATTATGGGACGGAGGGACTAGCTGTTAATGTAAGTATAGTGATAGACGACGTTCTGTCCTTACAAGAGGACTGCAGAGCTAAACCTCTTCAAAAGCATTGGGTTGATTCTAAATTTATGTAAGAGTCCATACGGATCTTATAATGTCCACCAGATGGACGATAACAAGGCTAACATGTGTAGTGATGCTACATAATCAAACAACTATGAAAGTAAGTATGGTCATACAGGGCAAGAGGTACTCACAAGAGCAATGCAGTGTGCAGTATAGTTGCGAGATTCTGTGGTCCCTTGAGAATGAATGTTCTTCTGCTAACAGTTTTCGTACAAGTGAGACGTTACGGCAAATGCAGAAATGTAGTTCAAATTGTGATGTGATATCATAGATAGTACCTTACGCTGCAGCCGAGACCAATGTGTAACAAGATTATTCCAGTCACCGTCGGATAAATGTAGCACCGGAGACTTTATAGAAATTTCGTTTAGAGGCTTGCCATCGAAGTACGCTTGCCTTAGGTAAGAACGATACTTCATCAACGAGTGCTTGAAAAGCACAACCAACCCTTGCTCGTCTTCACAATCCAGTTTGGTCCTCGCCTATTTAAAAGAATGAAATCTTGTGTCTTCTGTCAGCAGAAACATATGCAGCAATGACCATGAATAACATTAGTACATTACTTACGCGTAAGTTGCGGAGGAAGACTGGAAATTGTTCTATGTCTGCAGTATAATCTTTCCATGAAGGAAAGATGCGCACAAAGTTCCTGACAACAATATAAGCTTTGTCTTCTAAACTGGGAAGAAATGGAACAGGGGTCCTATTTGCTGCAATTGGGGCTCTATCTGGTTCGAAAAGGGATTTGGCAACTGGATTTGGTGTACTCTTTGCTGGAATGGGGGTTTTGTGTCGTAGAGCTGGTGCTATGTCAACTGGCATAATCATAATGTTTGCTGCAGTTGGGGTCTGCTAAGTTGGGGCATCATAAATGACCAGTGTAGTAGGGCTAGAGTCTGCTAGAGTTGGGGTGTTTTGTGGGTCAGGTGATATTGCAACTACACCTAATGGGCTATTTGATTTATCAGGTGCCACTACCTTTTCCAAATACTTTGCTTGTGCTCCTCCACGATCAGCAATCGCCCTCTTCCTTTTGAACGTCTGATACACAAGAACAACATTTGAATGGATAAATATGGTATGATGACAGATGGAATATGTACTGAAAATGGATAGGCAGGGCGTATTCACATAAACGATGTGTAAACTAAGCTAATGGCAGTTCAACAAAGTAGAAGCAATGCAAAGCATCAGTTGCAAGATATGTGCGACAAATATAACCTTAGAAAGTTAGAGCAAGCACCTTGATGGGTGAATAAGATAGCGCATCTTCCTCTGACTCCTCCACTAGGGAGCTACATTGACTTAGGTCTCCCTCTAGCTCAGAATCACTGTTAGGATCATATTCTGAGCATGAATCTGTAGGTGGAGAGCGTTTGCATTGCATTGCATCCAGACTTGATTTCAGTCCCTTAATGCCAAGTTTGAGAGCCATGGCATTGTTCTGCTTTATTCTTTTCATGCGCGCAAGCTCATAATCATTATGATGCTGTTCAGAATCTGAGATTCATGAAAACATAAAAAGCAGTCAGATTATCTATGGAATGCATTGCGGATTCAACTCGAAGAGTGTCTCCCTATAAACCCATGCATATGCAAAGTTCACCCCCAACCGTGCTGACCAGACCACACACAAAAAACAAACCCCTTATGTCTCTATAACAGGCAGACACACATTTCAAAACTGAAGTAGGAACATTAGAATCATATGAAATTCGTATTTGAACAAATAAACTAAGGAATTATGAGTGGCATAATGTTTAGCTTCAAGGGTGGAGTGTTGGTATTGCGACACAAAGCAAGTAGGCAGATTGTATTCCATGTAAAAGATCGAAACCTATGTAAAAGCTGGAAATGACACTTTCTTTCTATACAATGCAGTGTTCGTTGCCCACACATGATGGAAGACATCACATAGAGAAATACTATTCACTCATGTCTATGGTTGCAGTATTTAGAAACAGGGTGGTCCACCCTAAAAGAATATTGACAACAAATATGACAAGGCAAGCATAGATGTAGTGAATCAATCATTTACTTGTGAGCTTACTAGGACAAGTATGCAGAATTGTAACTGCAGTAAGAGACCGTCCAAAATCTGAATCAAGAAGTTTGTCTAGCACTTATTTTTTGCAACTAATCGACGTGAATAATTGGATATTATATCGAATGAGTAAGAAAGACAAGTAAAATTGTCAACAAACCTGGCTTGCTGTAGTAATCTGGGTCAATGTCACTACGACCAACAATCCAAAATGACTAGTGTCTGTTCCTAGGGCCGGAATTTTGAAAACCCTATGAACTTTACAGGTACTAAAGATTACCGAAATACATCTAAACCATTAAGTGTAGGTAGCACTGAGCACACAACAAACCCTAATGACAGTCCTGCCTAATGAGTAATGAATCAATTAGAAAATGGGTGATGAGGAGTGGCTACTGAGTGTTGAGGACTTATCTCAGGATAAATCGGGTTGGCTTAGTGGGTGTTGCACGCCTGAGCCCTGAACGGACTGGGAAGGTAGGCACGGTGGCGCGCCCGGGCAGCGGTGACGCTGTTGGGCGAGCAGCTCCTGACCTCCTGTTAGTCAAGCGTCTCCTCCTAGAGTCATGCCATCCAGGGACGGCAAGTCGCCGGCGAGGCAGGTGGCTGGGGGCGAGTAGAGATCGGAAGCGCGCAGCAGAACAGAGGGGAATCGGGGCCTGGGACGACCCAAAATCCCAGGGTGGGCCGGCCCACCTTGGGCACCCTGTAGAGATACACACCCGAGCGGCCAACATGCATTTTCGAAACTAATTTAGGAACATTTAGCTGACTAATTAAACGAATCTGTTTTAATAATACCAGATTCGTATTTGAACAACTAAGCTTGTTTAGCTTGATGGGTCGAGCAGTGCTATTATGACACGAAGCACGTATTCTGATCGTATAGTGATCATGAAAGGGGGAAACCGGAGAAATGATATTTAGCAGCCATTGTTTGCTTCAAACTAAGAACTAAATTCTAAGAGCTGAAAAGAAAGTAGAGTAACCAAGTTAAGATCTATTTTCTGGTTGAGATCAAAAAGTCGAGGAGATATGAAGTACCACCTCTCTTGCGGCGCCGTGTAGGCATCGGGGGTGCGATGGCTGTCGGTGGCGTTGAAGCAGATATGCGACGGTAGATGGGTGCATCGGGGGATAAGTCCCGTTGCGGTGGAAGAGAAGGTCGTGTGAGCGGCCCCGGCAAAGAGGACGACGACGCTGATGAAGCGAGAGGACGTGATGCAAGGCTCTTGGTCCGTTGCCATGGATGAGAAACGTCCATCTCTAGCAGTGGACGACGCGGTCTTGGTAGGCGCTCCGGCATGGTGGAGGACGGTGGCGATGTTTGTGGTGGAGGACGGCGGCGATGGATGGGGTGGCAGATGGAGGCTGGTGTGGGGTTGGTGTTCTAGCGCGGACGGTGTATGAACGGGAAAATGGAGGGAGAGGTACGGGGAACCATGTTTTTGGGACACGCCTGTCTGAAATATGGGAAAGTTACGAACTTAGCCCCCGTTTAAAATTTGGACGTCTCGTCGGTTGGGGATACGACGGTAATCTTGCATCTCGCCAATATTTGCCCAGAGCGATTTCGGGCGAGGAGAGGGTGGTTGGCGCCCACGGTGTATGAACGGGGCTGACAGGTAGGGCGGTTGTGTCACGTCTAAGTGAAGTTACAAACCTGCCCCTATTGCAAATATTTTCCTACATCGATTTCGGACGAGTCGAGTTTGTTTTGCCGCCCACCGTGTATGAATGGGGAAATGGAGGGAGAAACAGAGGTCTTTCGGACGGGCTTGAATCAAATGTGTTTTGCCGCCCATGTTTGGCGCCCAGCGTGTCGGAATGGGCTCAGAGGCGGTCGTGTCACGTCTAATTGAAGTTACTATCCTACCCCTATTTAGAGCAGTGGAAATCGGGCCGATGGATTGTCCGTGTAATGGGTAGACAGTAATTTCCATCTCCCAAATACTTGGCTTCGGGCAGCCGACGTGGGAGTGGACATTTTGCCGCTTCTTTCGAATTTTGGGACAATAAGCATCCACGTTTACCCTGGCAACTAAATTCAAATCCATTTTGTATTCCTATACGAATCTTTATAAATCATTCTATGTGTTTTTATATATCTTCAAAAGGACGACAAATATGTATTTCACTGTCATATATGAATATGGTTTACAAATGCCGATACTCAAATTCAGAAGCTAGAATCCAGTTTAAGGTGAATTCGAATATTTGGAACACTTCATGTCCAGCTCAAATGTCACACGCAACATAATGTGTACTCCCATTTAGATATGTACACAAGCGATGTATCAAGATTCAAATACCGAGTCAATCAACCAAGAATGTACAGAACTAACAGACATATAAACACTTATAGAGTATATGGATCAATAATATCAACTAACATACATAAGCGAGGCCGCTGTACTTTTCTTTGCTACAACAGCATCCTTTTTTTAGCCAAGCTAATACAGCATCTTGGCCCTTTCCGATGCGTGCCACTTATGGTCCATCTATACTACTATTATTGCTGAATGCACATTCAGCCCGATTGGCATATTTGTAGGTCTGGCACACCAATCAAAATGAAATGTCTCCGAGTCTTATCAATTAATACAGACTTGTGCTCAAATAAAATTACAAACCGAAAAACAAAAAACAAAAAACAATTATTACATGATATCTAAAACAAATGGTTTGATTGATTACATGAACAAACAACACAAAGGTTATTCAATGATGGAAAGAACATTTCACCTATGATTTACCAAGTGGGAATTGAATTTCCTTTTTTCCTTCAGGACCTTAACAATGTGGTCAGTCTCAACTTGCTTAGTTTTTAAATCCACCAAATATTCAATGGTTGTCTTGAGTACTGCTACTGATTGTGTTGTTTGCTTCGTCAACATGTCAACTTCATATCTAAGTGCAGAAGCAGAATCTCTTTGTACCACTAGTTTAGCCACTAGAGCATCAGCAGTTGGCAATTCATAATGCACGATTGGGCCGGTGCCACTGCTGTGGGATGATACAACGTCCATGGGGACCTCGCTCTTTGATCTTGGGCTAACCAGTTTTGCCATTAAAGTTCCGATTGGATTTAGAAAAGTTGAAGTTAGCAAAACATCTCAACTGGGAGTTATAACAGCAAACTAGTTAAACAAACAAGGAATTAAAGAGTTTCAATTCGATGCTGAAAAGTAGTTATTAACATCATTGTAACCCGTTGTTGCAGCAGCAAAGCAGTTAAACAAACAAGTAGCTATTTAAGTTCAGGCAAACAGGTAATTCTTAACAGTAAGTATCAAACACATAGATAGGCGCAGTCTATAATAGGATTAACATGCTGTGGCATTATGTAATCAGTAGCAAACTAAATCAAGCCAAGCAACGTAATTGAACAATTTTGCAATAAGTGGCTAACTAAAATTCCGAGAAGCAGGTAACTGAACTTATGCTAGTTCTTTATACAGGCACACTGCAACTTCTTTTTCGCTTACAAGGTTGTACGAAGGAGTCCATGGCATCAATTGGTTGGATACGCAGTCCCAATACTTCTTTCTTCCCACACTGCATTGGTAAGTCGAATGGTTAATCTGGTAAGATGGTGCGTCCTTGATATGTTATATGAGGACGTGTAGTCAGACTAGTTGTAGCCACACACATCACACTGGCTTTTACTGTATATTTCATGCGATTACTTTTGGCATATCGAGATCTAAGCAATCTACAATAGGATGAAAAGACTGGCATCCTTCACATTATTGGCGAACTCAGTTCATAGAAACAAGCAATTCAACCATTATGTGGGTAAATCAAAAGTGCCACTAGAATATTTTTCACTATCCCTATCATACACGCAAAAAGGGGCAACGCCACCATAGGGGCTGGTATGGGCGGCCGCCTCGGGTGGCTCGAAAGTGTCCACCTAGTTTGAGTCGTCCAGGTTGGCCCATGCTAGTTTTGTTCATCCCAACGCACGAGTAGGCAATGTAAAAAATGAAGAAAAATGTTTCAATTTGGATAGGCCAATAACATAAGTGCAAGGCAGGCCCTATAGCAGGCTCGCGGCACAAACGAGCACCTCCCATATCGATCGACAGCAGGAAAAATCCCAATTCATCCACTCCAGCCTCCAGTCTGGTTTGCTCCTAACCTAGCCGCCGCTGGACAGACCGACACATCACTTCCTCACGCCCTCGTTGGAGGGCGGTCGCCAGGCTTGAAGCGAACGAAAGGACAAGAAGATGAAGATCCAACCCTGGGTGTAGCCTGCGTGGGAAGCAGCGGCGGCAGCACGGGCATGGCATCGAGCTTGCGCAAACGGACAGTCGCAGCTTGCAAGAGTAGCATGCGCAACGAGTAGGTACATCACATCCCTGATTATATCTAATTCAACTCTTCAATTTCTGGCCAATAGTTAAACCTGACGGTGTTGTAAAAATGCTTGTATGTAGGGAATCTATGAGAAAGTGAAACCAATTTCTACTTATTTTATAACTCCCCCAATCAATACTGAACTGACTGAATCTGATGAATCTAATCAAGTTTCCAGTGCAAACATCCAAGCTCATGTTGTTCTTGAGCCTGAAGTGTCTAATGAACAGACTGGTAATGAAGGATTTTATGCAAACATTTTACATGCTCCTGGTGATGAACATATAGTGTCTAATGAGGCATCTAATGCAAGCATTTTGCAAGCTCCCATTGAAGGATTTAGTGTCTAATGATGATCTGCTATGTTGAGAGAGACATAGAGATTTGCAGGCATTCATGACAAGCAAATTATAGTGCATTTTCATGGCTTGAGGAAACGTCGAGGCCATCTACCAGAAAGTCCCGGTATCATGACAATGTAGCATAAATACTTTTCTAATCTATTGTTTGAAACTATTGGCATACTTGTGCAGGATAGATATATTGATATGCAGTTTGCGCACTGGTTATAGGTGCAATTACACTTAAATATTTTCAGCCAGAGAACGAATAATTCAAGCAGGTACAGACCATGTTTGTAGTCCTTGTACACCATGTTGCATTTTGTTTTTTTGGTGCTTGCATCATTTAGTGTTTATAATCTGAACTACTTTGGATCATTAGCTAGTTTTCAAAGTGCATGTAGCTTCACATTTCTCAAGTTATGTTGATTTCCGGAGTGCAAGTGCCTTCGTATTTTTTAAGTTAAAATTTCACCCCTGGTAACTTGAATTCGTGGACCCGCCACTGCACACAAATCATACATGAATGCCAGTACGAATTAAATGAAATGCAGGGACTTACGCTAGCTCGTTGTACAGGCTCACTGTAGCTCTGCTTGCGCTTGGGATGTTCCATGTACAAGTCCATGTTACCACTTGCTTGGATGTGCAGGCCTTGCATCCCCCTCTGCATTTTTGACACGGCGAATGGCTGATCTAATAAGAGGAATCGACCTTGCTGTTATACCGGAGGACAGATACTTACAAGGTTATACGGGTGTGCAGCATGTGTACCAGATCCCGTAGCGCCGTCATGCTTCGCAAAAAAATGGATTTGCTTGTTTCAGATGATATCTCTTGAAGAAATAAGAGTTAAAGTCAGAGTTGGATAGGCGTGTAAGCTAAGAAAGCAGTGAAAGGATATGCAAACATCGTCGGAACAGTGCACAAGGGAGTGATGTGTGGATACCTAGTTCGGGCCGGCGTTTGGGCATGCTCGCCTAGCTAGAGTGCGAGTCACTTCAGAGCCGTTGAGGGTGATGCGCTGGTGTTGGCTGGCCACGCACGGATGCAAATCTTGAGTGGAAGTGGAGCGCTATGATGTGGTGGACGAGACCGTTGGTGAAGCCCCAGTGGCCTCGGGGGGCGGAGGCGTGACGATGTGCTCGGTGAAGTAGCCCCGGTGAGCTGGGAGACGGCATCGGTGAAGCGCACCTGATGCAGTGGAAGTCTGTGTCTGTGAGGCACGTCGGTTGCGGCAGCCAACGTTGTCGGTGGACCACCCGGTGCGGTGGACGAGGGCGTAGATGAGGTAGCTCCGGTGCGGTGCTGAAGCGCGACCATCGTCTTCGTCATCGTCGTCCGGCACAAAGGTGGGGAAAGAGACGAGACGAGGGGCAATTCGACCTTTGCTTGGGTTTATGGTGAATTAGAGATTTGAGCAATCTAGGCGCGGAAGGGGACGGTGGAGAAGGGAGATTTTGCAGGGCTGGAATTGGGGCCGCCAGATATTTCAATCCGAAACATGGAAGCACGAACTTATTTTGTCGTCATCCTTTTTTTGGGGGGGGGGAGGAGGGAGGGGGTGGTGGCTGGGTGCTAAGCGTCCGTCCGACACACGCAACCACCACGACACGACCCTGGTCTGCCTGGTGCGCCTACATTTGAGAATGCAAACGAATCTTCTTTCATTTGCAAACGAATCTATATGTATTACCATGCCCGTGTTTTCCTTCCAATAATTAGTCATTCGAAACGAGATACTATAAATTAATTAATGAGGAGTTATTTGCAAAAAATCGAAATGGTATCCACGCTAACGTGGATTAGAGTGTGTGTCACATAATTAGTTATTTGAATTAGAGTGTGTGTCACATAGCGATCTCCAATTCTAACATGGATTTCGCATTTCACTGTATCCACGCTACTTTTTTAATACAAATTCATATGTATATGATGAACACCATGGTAGTGAGAAAACTTTTGGATGGATTCAAACATATGACCTACAAAATAGCACAACAAATCGAGTCAATGTCAACTTTTCGAAACCTAGTATGGCACGAATTCGAAATAATTACCCATATGCATGGTCCTCAGTTCAAATCTTACAATGTACACCGAATTGAAACATCGATATTAAGTCTCGTACTATCTACATTGAAATGTTGTTTTTAGCCCCCCTCGCACACACGCTACATACTTCCTGTATCGGTCAATCTTCCTCTCCTAACCACCTTAGGAAGCTATCGGTTTCCAACACACATCCATTCTTTCTCTCCATGTTTCGATCTCTAACTCTCTCAACTACACAACCCCCTTTTTCCACTCTGTTACGAAATGTATTTACCTCACACACCCGCCATTGCACCCCATGCCGAGCTCTCTCTCCCTCACCCTCTCGCGCTAAATACATGCATTGCCTATCTAGCCCCCCAACCTCTCATGCGCACGCACGCACGTTGTCTATCTAGGTAACTCCCTCGAGACTGTCTCACTCTTTCTTCCGCACGGCGGGCCACACTCGCTCAATCTCGCTCTCTTTATCTGACTCTCGTTTAACCTCGTTTTCTTGCACACACAAATGATATATCTCCCTATTCGGGCATCGATCGACACACTCTATACTCTCTCACGCAGAATGTCTATCTAGGTCAGTCCATCGAAGCCGCCCCCACTCTTTCGACCTCATGGTGGGCCACGCTCTCTCTCTCTCCCTCTCTCTCTCCCTCTCTCTCTCTTTGTATGTCTCGATTGACCTCGCTCTTTCTCGGAGAAAAACGATATATCACCATGTTTGAGCCCAATTTGACTTATTCACATTGTATACTCTCTCATGCACATTGTCTATCTAGGTCACTCTCTCCAACCCGTCTCACTCTTTCGATCGCACGACGACCCTATGTGATCGATTGACCTTGCTTCCTCCCACGCACAAAATATATCTACACGTATGTGATTGGATCATCTCTCAAGCTCTATCTTACAGCCCTCACCCTTGCCAAAAGCTCAATCGGACAATATCTCTCTAGAGCATATATATTTGTTCAATGAATATCGGACCACACTCACTTTGTCTCTCTATCTATATGTCTCTCGATTGACCTCGCTTTCTCACGCCGTATCTTCCACACATTGAAGCTACCTCTCCATCCCTCGCAAAGCCGGAACTATTTACATTGCGAGGGGCACTCCAACCTTGGATTAATTTGTGTAGGCATTTATTCCGGTCGGTTTAGATTATATTTTGTAGCATTCGGCCCACAACTACTCGAAACACCATTGCAACCCCCGCAACTCCCCTAGTTGATTTCCCTCTGGCTCGGTCATCGCTCTCTCGCACGTCCTTTCTCGCCTTCAACGTCGCACCATGGTATTATTGCAAAAAACTCTGTTGTTCTCTTTAATTATTATAAATAAGCTACAAAACTACACACCGATAGTCCACTTGGAATGGAACAAATTTCGACCCACAAATTAAAGTGCTACAAACTACACACCGAGGGGCCCACATGTCATGAAACAAATTTGGACCCATATAAAAATTAAAAAATAAAGGACGAGGATCGAACATGCGACCAGGGCTTTCAAGCCGCACGTCAATAGGCAACATACGTAGAAAAACAATGTTTGTTGTACCTCCCTTTGTTCACATAATATTTTTATATTACCACAGCCTATTTAATTGATAACATGTAATATTATTTTTAGTACTATTCACCTTCACTTACTGGTGGGTTCCATGTGTGCTCTCTCTCTCTCCTCCCCTTCTGCGTTTAGACGCACGGGCAAACACGAAGAACTCGCGGGCGATGTTGCCGTTGACCATATCTAGACGTGTTCACAAGTTACGGCACCAGTTTTACGTGCTAGCAGCACTAGTCAGTGTGTACGTGCAATGCACGTTAATTTGGAAGTATATTAAGTGCATGCGGATATTAAGTAAGATATTATTTGCATGTTATTATGTGATTAGCACTATTTTTGGCATGAAATTAACTGCACGCTAAACGTGTTGAGCACTCGACATTGAAGCAGTCTAGGTTGTTGGATGACAAGGAATACATGTGGCTTGATGACGTTTTATATTTAATTTGATACGGCTCTAGCAGAACATTCAGTCGATCAAACCAAACATTTCGTTCAGTCTGACTCCGACTTTAAATTATACGACGATCGATCTAAAATAAACGGAAATGATAAACGTTCGGATTTTAAGCATGGCAATCCGAACGCTTTTCATGGAAAATTTAGATTACGCAGCGGCGGCGGGGGCGTCTTGCGGTGGGAAGCGGCTCCTCTGCCGTGCTCTGTGTGTCGTCGGGCCACTAACCGACGACGACGGCGGCGCCTTGCGTCGTTGTTGGCGTACTCCTGGACGTTGGCCTAGCTTCAAGGAAGGCCAAAATGTTCTGGACTTCGGAGCAAGTCAACTGGCAGGAGGAGGCGACTGGCGTTGGTGCAAGGAATTGGTCGACGGCGGCCAACCATGCCGCTGAGGGGGGCACTGGCACCCGCGCGGGGACAGGCGCTGTCAACGGCGCGACGTAGACATTCGTGTGCACGGGCACCGGCACGGGCGCGCACGTCAGTGCACGCGCAGGCGCATGCGCTGGTAGGTTCACGGGCACCGGCACGGGCATGCGCGTCAGTGCACGCGCAGGCGCATGCGCTGGCAGGTGCACGGGCGCGTGAAATTCGGCGGGGACCTCGTGGAACCCCGTGGCATCAAGCTCGGCGACAATGTGTGGCTCCCAGCCCATCAATGCCACGGGGATTGGTGCTGGCGCAGTCGGGGCGACGAGAGCCGGAACGGGAGCGGGGACAGGCGCAGCGTCTTCCCGCAAGGCCAGTTCAAGCTCGTCCCAAAGTGCCTTATGTTCTCGAGACTCCGGCTGGGTGTCTTCCTCAGGAAACTGGAAGACTAAGGGCATACCATCATGATGCGGCATGGCGTACGCTTAGGTCAGGCTGGTTGGAGGTAGACGACAGGAGAATCAGAGAGGAAGAGAGAAGATTGTAGCGATACCGGGAAGTGCGGTGTTGATTTTAAACTACGCCGCCGATAACATTAAAAGTGGGAGAAGTTGGGACGAAGGTGGGCGGCGGAGCCTGGTCAAAGGGCTCGCCTCCCGGTGAGCCTGCATAGCAGTCTGCTCGCACGCCTCCCTGTCAGCCGGCGCAGCGGTCTGCTCGCACGCCTCCCGTCGACTCACACGCTTGCTCGGACGGCACCTGCCGATGAGAAGCGGGACTCGTGGCGGCACGTAAACGCCCACGGTTTCAATAGTGAAAGCATTCGCCTTAACATGACAGGTCTTTGTTCCAAAATACCTTGGCTCTTCATTTGTGCAACTTGTCATAAGCAGCTTGTCTCAAAATTGAAGAAAAAATTACGAAGTAATATTTGTGCAATATCACGTGACCATGCTCAGTTTCAAGAATTTTTGGTCACTTTTGGATTTTCTATAATTTAAGATCCAGGATTCGAAACAATACCAAAACCTGCATCATGCAATAAATTTTCAAGCCATACATCTGTCCTGTTGTATTTCTTAAGAAAGGATTTGGTCAAACATTTTGCTTAGTTACTCTTCAGACAAGTTATATATGCAGAGCAAAAGGATAATCCCTCCGTACCAGTGCATTGCCTGATATATTAACTCAAGTACTATGCACGAACAAACGGGCTCAATTCTGTGCTCATCCTGATGTAGTAGTAGTACTAGGCAATGCAGTTGACAGGTGATCTTGGCGAGCAGCGACCATGGGAATTGAACCGTGCTCGGCACGGTAGGTAACGTTGTCTAGTTAGTAAAGCATCCCTCCTTTGTTAATCGATAGTCATTATGGACCGGGGACATGAGGGGAATTTCCTAGGGCTGGAATTCTGGCCGCCAGATATTTCGACTCGAAACGCGGAGGCTCGACTGGTTGGGGTTGCCTAATGTGCGTACCACGCACGCCACCAGAAGGACACGAGCCCGGATTTTTTAGGATCAACACGAGCCAAGGTCTGGCTGGTACGCCGTTGCGTCCTACCATTCGAGAATATGAATGGAACCTTTTAAATTGCCGAACGAATCTATGTGTATTACAATGCCCGTATTTTCCTTGCAAATACTAATCTCAACGTGGTAATTGATTTATGACGAGTTGTTGAATTAGAGTGAGTTTGTGATATAGTGATCTCAACGTGGATTTCACATTTCATGGTATCCCTGGTAAGTTTTTCAATGCAAATTCAAATTTAAAAGATGAACAATATGGAGGTGAGAAAACTTTGTATGTATCAAGCATATGACCACACACACACACACACACACACACACACACACACACAGACACCCACACACGAACACAACAACAATCCAATAAGTATAGTGCATCTATTTTTCCAAACCATGCATGTATGACACGAATTCAAAAATACTCCTTCTGTTCCTAAATATTAGTCTTTTAGAGATTTCAACAAGCGACTACATACGGAGCAAAATGAGTGAATCTACACTCTAAAATATGTCTATATACATCCGTATGTGCCAGTCCACTTGAAATCTCTAAAAAGACTAATATTTAGGAACGAAGGGAGTAAAATGTAAGACATGCATGGTCCTCAATTCAATATTTAAAACGAACATGAAACTGAAACATGAATATTAAGTCTAGTACTACAGTACATGCAAATGTTGTGTTTAATTAGGCGGAGCTATGATTGTCGGGGGTCACCCCCTCGACCTTAGATAAAATTGTGAAGCTCTGTTTAGGGTTGTTTAGATTATATTTGTCCCCACCCTCCTACCACCGATTGTGCACCCCTCACCCCTCCTCCCCGGGAGAATATCATGTGCCCCCATACCTTAGATGCTATATGCCGATACGAGTTGCTTGGAGCTTGTAGATCTGAGATATAGCAGCTCACATGATGTCTTAATATTTTTACAGGAAACCATGATGAGTTTGAGAATTGCACACAATTTGTACAAAAACTACTCAACGACCTCAAAGCTCGTATCACCGTAGCATCTAAGATGAAGGAGGACATCATATTCTCCTGTATGTAAGAATATCATGTTCTACCACACCTTAGATGCTTTGGTGATACAAGCTCTTCGGAGCCGTTGGATTTGTGACCCAACACCTCCTCGATGGTTCGAATGGTTTTTTTTCAGAAAAGCCCCCAAAGAGCTCGGCCACTGCTTATAAGCACAAAGACTGCTCAGATGCCATTGGATCTCAGACCAAACGACCTCGAAGCTCGTATCATCGTAGCATCCAAGCTGCGAGAGCACCTTATGTTTTCTCGCACGGAAGAATATGAGGTGCTCCTGCACCGTAGATTCTATGGTGATACGAGTTCGCGGAGATCTAACGGCCCACAGTAGGAGGTTTGAATGTTTTTGCAATATACGGCTGAGAGAGTTTGGGAATTGCGCAGAAAGTACAAGTACTACGCATGTGCCATCTGATCACTGATCATACGACCTAGATGCTCATATCACCATAGCGGGTAATTAAGCTACGGGGAGCACCTAATATGAGCAACGGGCAACCGTTGGATCCTAGATGCAGCGGCACACACGAGGCCTGAATGTTTTATTTGCAAAAATACCTTTGGAGAGTTTGGAAATTGCGCATACTTACAAAGACTACTCCCAAGCCATTGGATCTCACTTCCAACGGTGTAAAAACTCGTATCACCATAGCATCTAAGCTGCGGGGTGGATGTGATATTCTATGCCGATGTCATTTTTGTTCGTAAACTTGCAAAATACGTGTAACTTGTGCCGTTACTTGTCTAACCGCGCAAAGTGTTTGTTCAAAAAACCATCCTACACTGAAATATCAGAACAACACACGGGAGTCCCACTTGTCATTAATCAAATTTGGACCTAAAACTAACAAATCTAAAAGACGAGATTCGAACTGGCAACCTGGACTACAAAGCATAAGTCGATAGCCTGAAACAACAACGGTTGTTGGCTTTGTCCCATAACTTGATTTTATACAGTATTGCATTGAGTAGAGTAGAGGGAGTGCCTCGTCAACACGTGCATGACCGTTGACTCACTTACTAGTGGGTCCCAGGTCTGCGATCTCTCTCTTCTCTCCATTGTCTAACCTTTGCACGGGCACACACGAAGAGTGGCGCTAGCTTGCCGTTGTGTTATTACAACTAAAAAAAGCTTGGAAAATAGAAAGATCGCCTAGAACAAGAGACATTGTGGCTGGTCGAGACGGAGCTAACCACACCTATCCTCCGTGCCATGTTAGCATGATGAAGCTGTGTGGCTAGTGGGGTGTTTTCGACCGACTGGCTGGGTCCCGAGGTCGAACCATAGGTACTACGTCTGATACAGTAAATTTTTACACGCACATTTTTCCTCCGTGCCGAGACATGGCACACCCTACCGCGCGGTTCGGGGTCCTCCCGGGTGGTGCACGCTTATATTCTTCCTGACGTGGGACGCCCTACCGCGTGTTTTCGCCGAAGCAAGTAAATGAGTCGTCAAATCATGAAAGACCACTTTTCCCGCCGAGTACATTAGTGAAGCACGGTGGCTAGCTAGTTGGGCTAGTTCGATCGATTAGCTAGGCCGCCGCCACATTTGTTTTTTCACCCCTTTTTTATCTACTTGCCGGTAGGTAAATTTAAATATCCACCGCGACGTTGCTCTGGTGTTTGAGTGCGGCAGGATTTTTAATTTTTTGATTGACGGGAGCAGGCACAGCAGGATTTTTAATTTTTTGATTGACGGGAGCAGACGCGGCAGCAATTAGTCATGATGACTCCGCCTGTAAAACCCACTGCTCCCTGATGTGAGAAGTCGTCGACTGGTGTTTTACGATGGTGAAAACCAAAAGATTCCCCGCTCCTCGGCTGGCTCCCTCCGCCTTCCCGTAGATTGCATTGCCTTTCAGCCGTTTCGCCCCCTGCATCACCAACGTCGTGCGCCTCGAGAAGCAGAGGGACTTCGGTGGTGTTTAGGCGCCCTCTGCATGGGCATGTCCATGTCTCGGCGCAACATGACCGTTGGATCAAACTCAGACGATGCAGATCAGTCACTGTAGCACAAAGCGTGTGGGTGTGTTTGGTTGCATTCTCATCTCAATATACTCCTCTGTCTAGGTGTGTAAGTCACCTTACGAAAATCAAATAATCCCAAAACACTTAGGCACGGTACATTAACTCCCTCCCGTTTCTTGTTTTGTGACATATCAACCAATAAGAGACGTGGGCCGTGCATGCTTTCAATGACTTGAGACTAATAAACATGACATGCGGTGGTTAGTTCATTGCATGCAATGCTATTAATTAGCAAAAAGATTAAGTGTTCTCGTTTTCCTCTCCGCCTTGGCCGCAGTGCACAACATGACCGTTGGATCAAACTCAGACGGTGCAGATCGGTCACTGTAGCACAAAGCGTGTGGGTGTGTTTGGTTGCATTCTCATCTCAATATAGTTGTTTCCTCTTCGTGTATTTGTGTTAACCTACTAGTGTGGACTCATGCACCCTTCATGCACTCTGCCAAACACCCAATAGTGGGCCGAGAAGGGAACTTTTGCTCCCATCCCGTGCACCCTTCATACACCCTGCCTAACACTATTCGTGCTTCATATGGTTCATGTTTCGTGCAGTACTGTAGCACCGTACTCTCCGTGCGCTGTAGACCTAGTTCTGTTAACATTGATCTCACTGTTCATTCTCGACCGGACAGTCGAGAAAGCGGTACTATGTTACTGCATTACTGTTCATATAGTTGACATGCGCACAACATCATTTGTTGTCGTCATATCTTACTACACTAGCAACAAGATTATGTAGTACTGACGTATGAACCACTGCACATGCCTAGTAGTAGGAGCACTGTGTATGTTCAAGTGGCTGCCGTGTTTCGCACTCCTCCGTTGTAAGAGTGGAAACGCTTGCTGTAATCATTTTTCTTCTTCAGAAAAACAGTGGATACGCTCTACCGTGCGGATCCTCCTCCATCCATGCACTAAATTACTCACTTTCGCCGACGTGTGGGACAACCAGCATCGGGGTCCACCAGCCATGCACTAAATTACTCCGTAGTAGAGTGACGGTAGACTACCCCGATCGAAGCGCCGCAGTAATGCCCAATGACCTGTCAAATCACAAAACCCCCTCCTTTCCAGCAGTAAGTTGGACGGACGAAGCAACCATCATTTCACTCTTCTCTCTCAGCTTCCTCTCTACCCAACTCGCTTCTCCCTCATCTTGTTCCTCATTTCTTCAAGAAAACCCCGAGCTGCTTCTGCCATTGTTCTTCTCTCCCAAAGAAGGAAAGGTGAGCGCATCAATGGTGTTGATTCTGGCCAAGGCCCGGTCTTGCAACCCCGAGACTGATCCTATAACTCCCCCTCTTTTCTTCTTTTGGGTTTGTGATTATGGTTTCTTTTCTTTTATTTCTATTTGACAGTTTCTTGATGGACGCTGGAGCACCGGCCGAAGTGATGTCTATGGCTCTGGCCAAAACTGTCGAGGCTCATGGTACGAAGAAGCGCAAGCTCCCCGCCGAGACTACCGCAGACAAGCTCAAAGCCATTGCCCTGTCCAAGCCCCCCTCTCCGGGATCCCTCATTAAGCAAGTCCAGGTAATATCTCTTCTTGATGATCTTTTTCTCGATCTTGATCATGTTTTTTCATCTAACACGTAGTACTAGTACTAGTAGTACAACTTTCTGGGTGATCTTGCATGTGATTTTTGTGTGCCAAATGACGGTTCTAAATTCCTCTTTTGACCAAAACATGCGAGAGGTTGACACTGATTTCTTATAGATTACTTTCAACTACTCCCTCTGTCCCAAATTTCTTGTCTTAGATTTGTCTAGATACGGATGTATCTAATACTAAAATGTGACTTGATACATTCGTATCTAGACAAACCTAAGACAAGAATTTTGGAACGGAGGGAGTACTTTATGAACATCAATGCTACCTTTGAAGAGGGTATATTTTCCTCAGTAACTTGTGTTATGGATATTGCAAGTAATCCCTCTGCTCTCATGCCGTTGAAGACATGTTCTAGTGTCTTTGTTCACTCATTTCTGTGCGTATATGTAGTCATATATGGAGTATAATATCGAAAATCATCTTATATTTCTGAACGGAGGTAGTAATAAAATATGGTTTCTGTTTGAATTAGAACCAGGTCCGCGGTGGAGATGAAGTTCTCAAAGTCATGCCGTGTGAACTGGAAGACCTGAGGATGAGTTCTACTGCTAAACTATCCAGCTGCTATGTCCTTGTCGCCATGTGTCCTGAACTAGTGTTTTCCTGTAGCATTGTTGTCAGGCGTGTTCTCGAAGCTGTACTTGACCACAACAATTTCCTGGCCGTGCCTTCGATTACGAAGGGTGTGGTTCTTGTAAAGCTTCCCAACAAATCTGATGCGACCTATCTTCATGATCATGTTTATGAGTGGAAAGACCACTCTGTTAGGTTCTCCAAGGTTGACGTGATGGTGATGGTGCATATAGACATCTCTCACGAAGTCCATGGCCTAGTCAGTTATGCAGGGTTCATCCCGTAGGTTTGGTGGCAAGAAATAGTCTGCAGAGTTTAATTAGTGCAACTTTGCTTGTCTGTAGTAAGTACTATTGTTCAGTACTTGATTTGTGTTTGTGAACCCTGTATTGTTTATTAGTACTGCCGCTTTTGGTGTGTGGTCAGTCCTGAGAATGGTCTATGTTAATGTCTGTCCACTCAATTCAGTCTGTATATTTTGAAGTATCCAGATCATCTTTTTTGTGAGGACGGTTTATCAATTATGGTTACACTCCAATATCTGTATGCATTGCAGGGTTTATCGCACCCACCAAGATTTCCAGTCCCATGGATATTCGGTCCATACGATTTGTCACGACCTTTGGACTGTCCTGCTTGTGGGAGTAGGCGGGGCCCCTGCATGCCACCCGTAGTTGGACGATCAATCTTATGTTTAGTACTTCAACATAGTGATTTCCTGGTAAGGATTCACTTGTGTCACATCAAGTAAATCTTATTGATTTACTGTCCAAATCTTATTGATTTAATGTCATGTTTTCTTTCTTTTCCTGCAATTTTACGATGCAGGTTTTGCCATGTGACATTCATCACAGTATAAACCGTTTGGTTTGCTCTACGATGGCTATTTTTGTAGGTTTCACTTCTTATGTCGTGTCAGTAACGAAGGCACTGTCCATCACTTATATTACTGGAAAAAATTGGATCAGTTTGTTGTCTGAGTACAAGCTGAATCCCTATGATGAACTGCAGTTTGGTTTAACAAAAACGCCACAATTAGCCCTTCTCGCATTAAAAAGAAATGAAGAAAATAAATGGATCACGGTCACGAAGTTGGTCAAGTTAGAAAGCTGATCATAGCAGACCAGACACGATCGCCGCTGTCTCGCACATCGGTACCACCTTCAGCAATGGATCGAGCACCGGCAATTGCTCTAGCACTGACAGCAGCAGCAGCTCAGTCTGATCCAGCTGAGGATTGGGCACCGACCTCGTCAGCGGATCAGGCTGATCTACCGGAGGATCAAGCATCGACACCGGCACCAGCTCTACAAGGATCACCATCTCCGGCAGCAGCAGCGGCTTCGGCACCTGCACCAACACTTGCACTTGCATCTGCTTCGGCCCGTGCAGCGGCAACCGAACGAGCAGTTGCACCGGCAACAGACTGGGCTGCAGTTTGCTCTTCACATACCAAAGTCCTTACAAAAACCGACATGTCCACCTTCTTGGTAAGCATTGGCCGCCCAAGTGTTTCCTTCTTTTTTCTTTCCATGTTGTTTCGCATGATTCACTGTGTTGATCTAACTGTTTGGGCATGTCTTCTTGTTTGCAAACAGAGAATTCCTAGAGCAACGAGGGAGTCGTTCAACAATCCGGGCGACAGCGGCCAAGTTTCTCTTACCATGCACAGCTTTGGTGTGAATGAACCTGCTCAATATACTGTAAGTACAAAGGATGGTCGCATGATGATTGATGCTAAAGGATGGTCAAGGTTCAAATCTAAATCATATCTTGCGGTAGGGGATGATCTCAAAATCGAACTTTCTCGGCAAGGAGAGCTGGTCCAAATCAACTTTGAAATTCTCCAGTAGCAGCACGCAACTGCCGAACTGATCTATCCTACGAGAGATTTTGATGTAATAATCTAGCATGGTGAAACAAGTGTCCTGTGTGTATAAGTAATACGACCGTGTTATTTATCACATGGTATATCATTGATAGAATTGCAACTCTCATTGCTGGTTAGGAACTGTCGTTCGATTTCATTCCAACAGCTGCCGTGCTTTATTCAATTTTATGTATTCGCCTTGCGACAGCATCTAAAACCAGCGCCGTACCGATCGCTTGCAATATGAAAAGTGCTGAGGTAGAACACATGGCCCCCAAACATGCAGGGTGGGCCTGCGGCCCAAAGTCCAGAACCGTGAGCCTATCTGAGTATTATATTCTCAGCTGAACCCCCATAATGCTCGTGCGTTGCATGTAACATCAAGATGCATTTGTATGAGTATTTTATCTTGTGAGAGAAAAGGATGAATGAGGGAAGGCCTTATTTTCAAATGTGGAGAGGTGTGTCGGTACCTTTTTGCAAAATTGCCATAGTTTCCTTCCTATCCGTCAGATATAAATCGGACGGCCTATATTGCAGGATGGCAGGCACACCATCATCACCAACTCGTCTATACTGTGTTAAAAACAACTCTGTTTTCTATAATTATATATGTTATATATATTTCCCTTGATTTTTCTTATGTATTAAGTTGTGATATAAAAGATTTGTATATTTCTTTACAGAGAGAGTATCTCTCTGCCAAAAATATATTTTGTGTAACTAGTTACTCCTGTCTTTCTACTTCCTTTCGCTGATATGTGGGGCATCCGGCAACGGGGTCCACATGCCATATGCACAAATTAGAGTGCCCCAGTAGACACACCCCGGTCGTAGCGCCGCAGTAATGCCCAATGAGCCGTCAAATCACAAACCCCCCCTTTCCAGCTTTAGCAGTAAGCTGGACGGACGAAGCGGCAATATTTCACTGGGTCTGAATCCCCTTCTCCCTCGTCTGCTTGTTCAGAGAAAACCCCCTCTCAGCGATTGCATAGGGTTTTCTCATGGAGAACCAGGTACGAATTCTTCATCCATCCCCGATAAATCCAAGTCCCTTGGTCGCGGGTAATCCTAGGATGGCAGCCGCCGCCGTTGATGCATTTTTCTTCCTACTGAATCTAGTGTGTTTCATTTGCAGCGCCCAAAGTGCGAGGACCCTACAGGTTTCTGCGCCCTCGGTGAGATGCCACACTTGTTCCTTCTCATCCTATCACAAGATTTTAAAACGCGCACAGTATATTCCTAGAATTCTCTTTTCTATCCGGGAGGGTGGTTTTTTTTTGAACATTCTATCGACTAATTTGGAAATTTGGTTTGCTATATTTGGATAAAAGGTAGTACCAGTACGATGGTCAACACTGACGTGAAGGAGGAAGTTATTTCTAGATTTGGATAGGGAATACATTGTGTTCTCATATTATTTTTCCTGCAGTGCATTATTTGCTCTGCCAGAACACATGTACTCAAGATGCTTGGCCTTGCCATAACAAAATACACCAGTTTAATGGTCACAGTGAAGACAAGCCATGGATATAAGTTTCGAGTTGGGTTCATGAACCAATAAGATCGCTGCTTTTTTTATGGCCGAACTTGGATAAACTTTCTCAAGTGTTACAGACTGAAAGTTGGCGTACGAATGTTGATGGAAATAGTAGAACCTGGTCTCATCTTCACTGCAATCTTCCACCCCGACGTCGTTCCAATTGTTCATCCATGTTAGTTTTGTATCTGGTTCTTGCTTGTTGCCTCGATTACTTCTTAATCCACCTATTCTGTCTAACTAATCACAATTTAACTTTAGAAGTAGCAACGAATCTCTCACGAAGATGCTACTTCTAACTAATATTTTCTTATAATTGGTGGCACGTGTAGGTTTTTTCAGAGTAAAGCAGGCTGCTCGTTTGTTATTCTGTAACAACTCGGCTGTTACTGATGGCACTGAAGTTGACTGGGACGACATCCACAAGTTCCTACACTTTATTGATCGTCTTGAGGTCCTTGTGGGGCGTTTCAATGGTGGAAGGCCACGTGGGATATGTGTGCCACTGCTGCACTCGTTGAACAGGTCCAACTGTGTCGAGAAACTTATGGTACGAGCTGTTTTCTGTTATATATGTTGTTCATAAACTATTGCTTATACACAGTTTAACAGCTGTGATCTTCTTGAAACAGAAACTGCCCAGTTCTATTGTTCCTATACAGATGCCTGACCATGGTCGGGTCAGACTTGCGCTTGGTCACAACATGAACTTTATGTCGACCTACTCCATTCCCCTTGGAGGTGAAAAGATACTTATTCATGGGTGGTCTCAAATAATGAAGGCCCGTCCATCTTGGAGAATAGGACAGAAGATTATGTTCCTGCTTTTCCATGGCTCTAAAGCGAATATCCTATTTATTGACCACATTGCGAGATGAAGCCGCTTTCAGAAGGTTGTGGATGCACGGGGTGGCGCCTGGGCCTTGTCCCGGGGCTTGGAGACCTCACCCTTGGTTAACTGTAGGAAAAGTAGCATTGTTCAAGGCGTGCTTTGTACAGTTGAACCTATATAAGTACTCATACTGCTTTCAGCTATGGTTGTTAAGTGCCCCTGCTGGTTTCAGTTAAGGTTGTTAAGTACTCCTGCTGCTTTTACAGTCTGTCGTGTTTCTTCAGTCCTGTCTTCCTCGAGCCGCCAAAACCAAACCAGCGCCGGCGGGGCCGCCTACTTCCGCCTCCCACGGCTGGCTGGGCCTCAGCGCACGCATCGCCGCCCCACCGTCTCCTAAATCATTAACGCCGAAGTCCAAGGCCTCGTCGTCGTCCTCCGCGCGCTTTGGTGCACTCGCCGCGGCGCCGCCCTGTCGCGTTGTCAACATGGTCAACAAACAACAGGAATCGGCGGAAGTACGTGGAGAGGATGACAGTACGGGCCCACCATGTCAGCGTATGGAAAAATAAAATGCTTCCTCCTAGTGTTCTCCTGACATCTGGGACCCACAACATTGTGAGCGTATATAGTCAATAGACAAGAGAATAGCACAAGCTCGGCTGGCACCTGGGACGTAGCTGCTCGAGCAGTATTTTTTTTGTTATTGTTAAGACGGAGCAGGGTTTGAACTGCGCTGTGGCCCGTCTAGCCCAGGCTTATATTTTATGTTCACCATGTGACCAGCCCAGCTATTTTTTCTTTGTGAAAATGAGCCCAGTTTATTTTTTCTGAAGAATACCCAATCCAGGCCTATTTATTTTTCTATGCCCTGATGGGCTGCAACTCTTTCAAGACGCTTGACAAATTAGCAATTACTTTATAATTTCTGATTTTTTTCACATTTTCAGATTCCTATTTCACCGGGCATTAACCTAATTTAAATATATATTCAAAGTACTTTCAATCTGGCTCGACATTTCGGTATTAAAAATAGTTTGGAACCCATAGAAATATGTGAAATTGGCCCTGGACAACCAAAAAAACGGACTGCAATAAATTGCATAAGAAGTCGCAATGAGCTATATATAAATTATTAAAAAAAGAGGGAATGGTCTAACTTATGGGCCTATTAAGTTGACGCGTATGCAAGATTTTTTTTAGTTATTATATAAGTCAACAAACGATTCTAGCAGACGTAACCGTTGGATGTCAATCCAACGGCCATCGTGTTTCTTCAATCTCTGATCTTCTTGCTCCAGCCGCCAAATCCAGTGCCGGCGGGACCGCCTGCTCCCGCCTCCCGTGCAGGCCTCACCACCCCCTACTACTCCCACCGCTGGCCAGGGCATCCCTCTACTCACCCACACCCCCTGTTATTCTGCGGCGACGACAGCCTCACACCGCAGCCAAACCAGTGAACCCTCGTACTCCTCTCCGCGTGGGCATCCACTGCCGCGTCTTCCCCGGCTCCTCGTCGTCCTCTTCCTAGGCCTCACCATCGTCCACCTCCCTGGTGCTCTCGGCGCGGCGTGGTCAACGTGGTCAAGGAACGACTTCCATTGGAAGAGTACTGTCGTGGAGAGGCTGACAGCTGGGTCCATGGCAGCCGCAAGGAAGTGCCTCCTTATTACGTGGAAAATAATTATTCCTCCACCTGACAGTAGGGACCCACCAGACGGGCCACCGTATTTGGTGAAAAAATCGTTTCCCCCCTGACTGCTGGGACCCACCGGACGGGCCACCATATTTCGTGAAAAAAAACATTCCCCCGCTGTCAGCTCGGACCCACCGGAAGTGCCTCCTTATTACGCACAAAAAAATGAATACTCCCCCTGCTAGTTGGGACCCACCTTGGTGGGTGGCTGACTTGTGGGCCTACTAAATTGACGGGGACGGAGTGCTTTGTCAACTTAGTCAATATGAACGATTCTAGCTCCAGTGACCGTACGATGTTCGTCCAACGGCAGTAGTGCTTCTTCAACCTCTGGTCTTCTTGCTCCAGCCGCCCAAAGCAGCGCCGGTCGTGCCGCATGCTCCTGCCTCCCATGGCCGGCTGTCCTGCTGCGGAGGCCTCACCGCCCCCTACTATTCCCACCGCTGGCCAGGCCTTGCGGCGACGGCAGCCTCACACCGCAGCCGAACCAGTGAACCCTCGTACTCCTCTCCGCGCGGGCTTCCATTGCCGCGTCTTCCCCGGCTCCGCGTCGTCCCCTTCCTAGGCCTCACCGTCGTCCACCGTCCTGGTGCTCTCGCCGCGGCGTGGTCAACGTGGTCAAGGAACGACTTCCATCGGACGTGGACTGTACGTGGAGAGGCTGACAGCTGGGTCCACGACCGCAGCAAGGAAGTGCCTCCTTATTACGCGCAAAATAATTATTCCTCCACCTGACAGCGGGGACCCACCGGACGGGCCACCGTATTTCATGAAAAAACATTTCCCCCTGACTGCTGGGACCCACCAGCTACATCTTCGCATGCAAGGAAGTGCGTCCGGGCAAAAAAAATGATTCGCCCCCCTGACTGCTGGGACCCACCAGCTACATCTTCGCACGCAAGGAAGTGCCTGACAGTCGGGACCCACCTAGTCGAACCATACGTAGCATTGTCATTCTGGTCGCAAACGTGTACGTACATACTGGTCGATGTAGAGGCGCGCACGTGTCATAGTAGAGGCGCGGACGTAGCATGTACACGTACGTACAACAGCCAGTGTGCAAGAAAGAAAATACGGCCACGTACGTACATACGGGCAGGGTCTCGAACGCCTACTCGCACATACGTACGGCCAGGGCTCGTGTACATGGCTAGGTCGGAATGGAAACAGCGTCATCGTCGTGTTCATGGGGAACCAACCGGCTGGGTCGGAACAGAATGCGTCGTCGTGTTCATCGGGAGGGCTTGGACGGAACAGCCGATGGAAACGAGGCCTGGCGTACCGCAGAACGGAGGAAACGGCCTTGTGTTCGACCGGCCACATTCGAAACGGGATCATGTTCATCGGGAGGGGTCTGGTGTACCGCAAAACGGAGGAAACGGACCTCCTACGGTCGAAACGGGGGTCCTGTTGATCGGGAGGGGTGTGGCGTACCGCAAAACGGAGGAAACGGACCTCCTACGGTCGAAACGGGGGTCCTGTTGATCGGGAGGGGTGTGGCGTACCGCAAAACGGAGGAAACGGACTTGTGTTGGAGCGCTACGGTCAAAACGGGGGTCCTGTTCATCGGGAGGGGTGTGGCGTACCGCAAAACGGGACTCCACGGGATACTGTTCATCTCCACCATCGCCCCCTCCAGCCTCCACGGGCTACTGTTCATCCACCGTCGACCTCCTCCAGCCTCCACCTGCGACTGTTCATCCACGGGCTCATATTCATCCAGCTCCACTGTGCGCTACTCCACTGGCTACTGTTCAACCAGCCCTCTCCACGGGCTCCTGTTCAACCACCCCTCCACGGGCTACTGTTCATCCTGCCCTCCACGGGGTGGTCCTGTTCATCCAGCCCTCCACGGGGTCCTGTTCATCCAGCCCCAACCGGCTCGATTGATAGGGGTATTGTTCATCCAGAGGCAACACCACGGGGTCCTGTTCATCCACCCCCACCGGGAACTGTTCATCCAAACCCCCCCAGCAACGCTCACTATTCATCCAGAGGCAGCATCGATCGGCTTCAGTTAGCAGCAGTAGCGAAGGAATCGCTCGATTGGGTTCAGTTAACAGCCATCGATCGATCGCTCGGGTTCAGTAACACGTAGCCTGCACTGCAATCGCTCGGGTTCAGTTAGAGCCCAACGCCTCGCACCCACGCGCGTGCATGTACGAGAGAAATGTGCATCGCTCGGCCCCGGCCACCCACCGTTACCGGGAACACCCCGATATTTTCCTTGCCCTCGCTTCTACCATGGTTTTTTCCGTCATGGACGGCCCAAAAAATGTCATGCAGCAGCGTCTCCGGCCCGCCCAAGACGAAAAGCCCATTTTCTGTCATGATTTTTTGTCATAGAAGTAGGACCCCACCACATCTATGATGATACCGTGTTTTGTCACAATTATTGTCATATAAGTGTCATAAGTATGACAGAAAAAAAAATTGTTCGGCCCAAAATGTCACGGATGTGTCTTTTTTTTTTGTAGTGAACAAAAGTGCTGCCCTACATAGAGTAAGTTATTGGTACATTGTTTTGCAACTTCTTATTACTTTGAACTGCTCTTATTCCTGGATAAATTTGATACAGTCGATACGTCGCCAAATTCTCGTATGGAGCGGTGATCCAAAAGGATTCCGTCGAAGAGTATGAGCTTCTGGCAAAGCATGGAGGCGTCTCTCCCGGTTTCATCTCTTCGTTCAAACAAACGGTAATTTCCATTAGACCATTTCATTTCTTCGTCTAATTTGTGGCTAATGCAACAATCCCTTTCATATTAAACTTGCAGGCTAATTCAGAGTTTATGGATGCCGAATTGAGACAAGTCGCTAATGGTTTTGACTTTAAGGTCCGTTCATTTGACAAATACGACATCTACAGGTATCGCTTTCGTACCTATGGCAAAGAGCTATCTATGGCCAACCGAAAGTCTACAAATTGTTGTGTCTCTGCTATCGGCGAAGGAGATGCCGAGTATTATGGAAGAGTTGAAGCAATTTGTGAACTTCAATTGTATGGTGCAAACCCACCAAACGTCGTAGTCTTCAAATGTTATTGGTTCCAGCCGAAGGAGACTAGAAGGACCGATGAACATATAGGCTAGTGGAAATCAAACAAAGCACCCATTTGAATGTTCCCGATGTCTATATTATGGTTCAACAGGCAACCCAAGTTTTCTATCTACCGTGGGCCTGCCAAAGTGATCCAAATCTCAATGGTTGGGATGTCATTTATGAACTGTCGCCATGTGTTAGACCACCTCCACCCAATGAACAGGATTATGAACCTCACATTAACCCAGACACATATGAAAGAGAATCCTTCCAAGAAACACGTATTTCCAAAAAAACGTTTCAAGAACCGCTCTACTTCACGCCAGAACATTGAAGTAGACACCGACAATGAACCCGACTTCACCCCTGAGCCGGAACAAGAAGAGCCTGAACTAGAAGAGGTTACTGCTGCGGATGACCTGTCAATGCTTGACCGGTTACGTAAAGGTGGCCTTCCACATGATGATGCATTTATTAATGATGATGATGAGCACATCATTACTGATAGTGATGATGATGATGCATTTATTGATCCTGGAGCATTTATTGAACCCGACGATCCAGATTGTTATTAGGTATTCAATTTTTTATGTTGTACTTGATTTATATAGTTACTTGTATGATTGTATGATTTATATAGTTACTTGTATAATTTTCTTACTTTGTATGCTTGTTTGTTATACATAGTGCCATGGTCTTGATATCCGTCCCCTCGGCCCTCGCCCGCTTTATGATTCGGATGTGGTAAATTCTCTTTTATAACTATTTGTTGCATTTCGCATTTATGACAATTATCGCCATCAAGTTGACATAGAGATATTTTAATCTAGGAGGTATGTGAACCGGAAATTGCAAACGACTTTCTTGTCGAGAAGTTAAATTTAGTTAAAAAAGAAAATGAGTATTTGAAAGAAAAATTAAAAGAATTGAAGAAGAGAAGATGCCACTGGAGTTGTATGTTACCGATGTCGTCGATGATCACAAGATGAAGATGAATGCAATGCACTTGAAGATGGATGCAATGCGCTTGAAGATTAAGAAGATTAAAAAATATGCCATTGATAATGAGGCTTGGTATCATTATGTCGTTGGATCAATTGTTACCTTAGTTGCGATCTTCATCGCATTTGTTGTGATGAGGGTAAGTTTCCTCTAGTGTTTTGCTTAACAAATGAATATAAATGGCATAATTACCTAAGTTAGATAAAAAATGAGCTATACTTACGTAAGTTGGCTAAAAAATGGCATCATCACCTAGGTTAGCACAAAAATGACCTATACTTACCTTATTTTTCTCCAAATTGACATAATAAGCTTAGTTGACCCATACTTTACCTAGGATAGCTATAAAATGACCTATACTTAGCATTTTTTCGTCCTAAATGACTTAATATGCTTAGTTAGATAAAAATGGCATAACTACCTAGGATATCTCAATAATGATCTATACCTAGCTTACCTAGTTCATTTATGACATAATTAGCTTACTTAGGTCAAAAATGGCATAACTACCTAGGTTAGCTCAAAAATGACCTATACTTAGCTTCTTGAGTTCATTTATGACATACTTAGCATACTTAGGTAAAAAATGGCATGATAATCTTTGTTACCTATCTTCTTCTTCTTCTAGCTAGTCTTCTTCTTCTAGTCTTCTTCTTCTTCTTCTAACTTTCTTCTTTCCCAATTTGCAGATTTGCTTTAGATGAGGAAGCTTGCGTTGATGGAGTCTATTCTTATCCTTGTGCTTCCTTTTTGTTTTGATTTTGTAGGATGAACAATGTGAAACTTGCTACCTATATATGTATGTATGGATGAAACCATTGTATGCTTGTTGTTGGATATGTTGGCTACCTATATATGTTGCATATGGACTTTTGATTTGGTATGTATATGTGTTGGATGATCATATCCATATGGCAGGGATATGATTTGGTATGTATATGTGTTGTTATGCTTGTTGAAAGTATTTTAAAATGTGTGTGTGTCTATATATATATATATATATATATATATATATATATATATATCTGTGTGTGTGTGTGTGTGAAATTCTATGAAATTGAATGAATTTAAGAAAAAACAGAAAAAACAGGGGCTCTACAGGCTCTTTGCCGTCTGCTGGCAGACGGTAAAGAGCTTTGCCATCAGCCAGCTGACGGCAAGCTGCCACATGGCAGCTACCTGTGCAACCTAGGGGGCACTGGGATGGCCTATATGGTTGCTTTGCCGTCTGTGAGCAGACGGCATGGCATGCCACGTGGCAGCTACCTGGGGTGGCATCTGGGCTGGCATATTTGGGTACTTTGTCGTCTGCTGGCAGACGACAAAGATGCAAAGGTCTTTGTTGTGTGCCAGCAGACGGCAAAGCACGCCGTTAACCCCTTAACGGCCCTAAGCTGCCACGTGTGTCGTCTAGGTCCTTTGCCGTCTGCCGGCGGATGGCAAAGACCATTGCATCTTTGCCATCCGCCAGCAGACGGCAAAGTGCCCTTTGTCGTAGTTTGTTCAGCCGGACGTGTTGCCGTCTCCTGGCTGATGGCAAAGGCCTTTTCCGTCTGCTAGGCATGCCTTTGCCGTTAACCATGGCAGACGGAAAAGTTCATGATTCATGTAGTGTCAAAGAGATGCAGAAGCTCGCGGGCCGTGTGACTTCCCTTGGGCGCTTCATCTCCAAGCTCGGCGAGTGCGCCCTCCGCTTTTTAATGCTGATGAAGAGGAAGGGCCCTTAGTGGACCCCGGAAGCCGAGGCGGCCTTCCAAGACCTCAAGAGATATCTCACGAGCCCGCCCATCATGGTGGCGCCTCGCCCTCGCGAGCCCCTGGTGCTGTACCTGGCGGCCACCCCCACTTGGCTAGCGCAACGCTCATGGCGGTCCAGGAAGAGCGCGTCGGTGCAGACGCCAGGCAAGGCGGCTCGCGAGGTGTCGTGCAGCGTTCGCCACCTCAGGAAGGCGCTCCTTAGGCCCTCGACGCTTCACCGATCAGTGGGGCTCCCGAGTCCCTCGCACCCCGTCTGGAGCAAGGCGCCATCGACACCTTGCCCCTCGTCAAGCATCCGATGTACTTCGTCAGCATCGTGCTATGGGATGCGCGCGCTACCCCATGCAGCAGAAGCTCCTGCTTGCACTACTCGATGTGTCATTATTTCCAGGGCCACCCCATCAAGGTCGTCTCTGCATACCCCCTGGAGAAAGTGTTGTGCAGCCCCAATGCTGCTGGCAGGGTTGCAGAGTGGAACATCGAACTATAGGCCATCTAGCTGGAGTTCAGCACAACCAGGGTCATCAAGGGTGCGGTCCTTGCTGATTTCGTGCCGGAGTGGACGGAAGCTCCCGACCGGGGGCTGGATGAGGGTCAGTCCCTCACGCCTGGCGAGGAGGCGCCCGATGGCTAGATTATGCACTTCGACGGTGCCTTAACGCGGCAGGGCGTGGGGGCTGGAGTTGTACTCATCTCGTTGACCAAGGACAAGCTCTACTATGTCGTGTAGCTCTGCTTCCAGTGTGGTGAGAAGGTCTCCAACTACATCGCGGAGTATGAGGGCTTGATTGCTGGCCCCAGGGCCGCAGCCGCCCTAGGGGTCAAGCGCCTCACCATCAAGGGCGACTCCCAACTCCTCGTCAACTTTTCCAACAAGGAGTACAAACCAAAGGACGAGAACATGGAGGCATACCTAGAAGAGGTACGTAAAATTAAAAAAACGCTTCCTGGGCTTGGAATTGCAGCACGTGCCGCGCGGTGCGAACAAGGAAGTAGACGACATCGCCAAGAGGGCATCTCGTCGTGAACCTTAGAAGCCGGGCGTCTTCGAGGAGAGGCTCTTCAAGCCATCGGTGGCACCTCCGGCCGTGGGCCCGGCGGTGCTTCGGGAAGAGCTGCCACCAGCCCTATCTGCGGGCACGCCAACCTATGGCCCGACCTCGGAAGCCCGCCTAATCCTAGCATTGGAACATCAGGCAGGCTGCTAGACCGAGGAGTTTAAGACGTACCTACTCTGCGGCACCTTACCGGAGAAGGAGGGGGACGCAGAACGCGTGGTTCGCCAGGCCACTGCTTATTGCTTGTAGGACGGCGAGCTATACCAAAGACGCCCCAATGATGTCTCGCTGCGGTGCATATCCGAGGAGCAGGGGCGTGAGCTGCTGGCCGACATCCACGGCGGAGATTGCGGACACCACTCGTCATCACATACCCTCGTGGGCAAGGTATTCCGCAGCGGCTTCTACTTGCCTACGGCGCTCCACGACGCCACTGAGCCGGTGCGATCCTGCGAGGCCTGCCAGTTCCATGCCAAGCAAATTCATCAACCTGCGCAAGGTCTCCAGACCATCCCGCTCTCATGGCCCTTCGCGGTCTAGGGTTTGCATATCCTGGGCCCGTTTCCTCGGGCGGCCGGCGGCTACCGCTACCTCTACGTCGCCATCGACAAATTCACCAGGTGGACGGAGGCGGAGCCCATGCACACCATACCTGCCGGCTTATCCGTCAAGTTCATCAAGGGCCTTGTGAGCCATTTCGGTGTCCCCAACCGTATCATTACCGACAATGGTTCCTAATTCACAAGCAACCTCTTCAGAACATATTGTGCTAACCTTGGAACATAGATATCCTACGCTTTGGTGGCGCACCCGCGGAGTAATGGCCAGGCTGAGCACGCTAACGCGGAGGTCCTGAGGGGACTCAAGACAAGGAGCTTCAAGAAGAAACTTGAGGCATGTGGCAGGGGTTGGCTTGGTAAGCTTCAGTCCGTGTTGTGGTTCATCCGCACCACCGCGACTAAGCCCACCAGTAAGACCCCGTTCTTCCTCGTCTAGTAATTGATGATGCCACTTCTCCTATGCATGATGCTTATGATGATACTACTGCTCAGCTTGATAATATTGTGCCCCTAGGTGAACTTCTTGATGAACAACTTGCTAGGGTTAGAGAGAATGAGATTACTGAAACTGATGATGTTACTGAAACCGAAGATTATGATTCTCCCCCTAGACATGAATTGCCTAAGGTACCTGAGGGTTATATTCTGGATGAAGAAACTGCTAGAGACTTTTTTGCTTGCAATGATAGAGATTATATTAAGAAATTACTAGCCAAGCTGAAAGAAAAATCTTTGAATGCTAGAATGCAATATGACCCTAAGTTTGCTACTTCACCTATCTTTGTTACTGATAAGGATTATAAATTCTCTGTTGATCCTGAGTTAATTAATTTAGTTGAATCTGATCCTTTCATGGTTATGAATCTGGAACTGTTATGGCACATCTTAGTAAATTGAATGATATAGCCACCGTATTTGCTCATGAGGAAAAAAATCGCTATTACTATATTCTTAAGTTGTTTCCTTTCTAGTTAAAGGGTGATTCTAAGATATGGCTTAATTCTCTTGCTCCTCGTTGTGTGCGTAGTCCCCAGGATATGATTTATTACTTCTCTGAAAAATATTTTCCTGCTCATAAGAAACAAGCTGCCTTATAGGAAATGCACAATTTTGTGCTATTTGAAGAAGAGAGTCTCCCAAAAGCTTGGGGGAGGCTTCTCCAGTTACATAATGCTTTGCCTAATCATCCTCTCAAGAAAAATGAAATACTTGATATCTTTTGTAATGGACTAACCGATGCTTCTAAGGACCACCTAGATAGTTGTGCTGGTTGTGTTTTCAGGGAACAAACTATTGAGCAAGTTGAAGTGCTATTGAATAATATATTGAGAAATGATAATGATTGGACTCTTCCTGAACCACCTCCTAAGCCAACTCCGAAGAAAAGAGGTATTCTATTTCTCAGTCCTGAAGATATGCAAGAGGCAAAGAAATCAATGAAAGAAAAAGGTATTAAAGCTGAAGATGTTAAGAATTTACCACCTATTGAAGAAATACATGGTCTTAATGCCCCGACATAGGTAGTAGAGCCTCTCTATAGATTTGATGAAGGTGATATGCCTTATAATAAGTCTGCTAGTCAATGCTTGGACGGATTTGATAACTTCATTGTTAAACAAGAAAACTTCAATGCTTATGTTAGTAGACAACTGAGACGTAATGCTTATATGCTTGAACGCTTGGGTGATTATATGTGTAGAACTGTTAATGATCTTAAGCTTATCAGTAAGCATGCTTCTATGGTAACAACTCGAGTAGAACAAGTACTCAAGGCACAAAATGATTTGTTGAATGAGATGAATAGCAAGAACAATGATAATGTTGTTAGAGTTATGACTAGAGGTGGTAAAATAAATCAGGAACCTTTGTATCCTGAGGGCCATCCTAAAAGAGTTGAGCGAGATTCTCAGAGAATTAACACCGATGCACCTAGTCCTCCTAGTAATAAAAACAAAAATAAAACTGATAGGACTTTGCATGCTTCTAGTGAACCTACTATAGACACACCTGAGAACCCAAATGATATTTCTATTTCTGATGTTGAAACACAATTTGGTGATGAACATGAACCTAGTAATAATGTTAATGATGATATTCATGTTGATGCTCAACCTAGAATGATAATGATGTAGAGATTGAACATGCTGCTGATCTTGATAACCCACACCCTAAGAATAAACGTTATGATAAGAGTGACTTTGTTGCTAGGAAGCATGGTAAAGAAAGAGAACCATGGGTTCAAAAACCCATTCCCTTTCCTCCTAAACCATCCAAGAAAAAGGATGATGAGGATTTCGAGCGCTTTGTTGAAATGCTTAGACCTGTCTTTTTGCATATGCGATTGACTGATATTCTGAAAAATGTCTCCTTATGCTAAGTATATGAAAGATATTGTTACAAATAAAAGATAGATACCGGAATCTGAAATTTCCACCATGCTTGCTAATTACACTTCTAAGGGTGGAATACCAAAGAAATTAGGAGATCCAGGAATACCAACTATACCATGCTCCATTAAAAGAAACTATGTTAAAACTGCTTTATGTGATCTTGGAGCCAGTGTTAGTGTTATGCCTTTCTCTTTATATCATAGACTTGATTTGAATAAGTTGACACCTACTGAAATCTCTTTGCAAATGGCAGATAAATCAACTGCTATACCCATCGGTATTTGTGAGGATGTGCGTGTCATAGTTGCAAATGTTACTATTTTAACAGACTTTGTTATTCTTGATATACCCGAGGACGACAGTATGACGATCATCCTTGGTAGACCCTTTTGAATACTGCAGGGGCTGTTATTGATTGTAACAAGGGCAATGTCACTTTTCATGTTAATGGTAATGAGCATACAGTGCATTTTCCGAAGAAACAACCTCAAGTTAATAGCATCAATTCCATTGGAAAAATTTCAACTATTGCTATTGGAGGTTTTGAATTCCCTATTCCTACTGTCAAAAAGAAATATGATATTCTTATTGTTGGGGACATATGACATATCCCCGTTGAGGTAACTTAGTGTTATTTGAAAGTTCTCCAGTTTCATGCCATTCAAAAGAAGTTTGTTAATAAGACTTGATCAACCTGGTTAATGGATTCCTTTTGATGGGCATGAGAAGGATGAATTTAGAAAGCACAACTTTATGTACCCACTTTTTAATTTGTGTTATTTAGAATAATAAAGCAAAAATACTATTTTTCGTCTGTTTTCTGAATTATCTGTGCAATAAAAAAATGCCCCAAAAATAGAAGTTCTCCAAATGCCCCAAAACTTTAGTATGATTTTTTATAGAATATTTGAGAATTTTTGGCACTGAGAACACACCAGGGGGCTGCACCAGTGGGCCACAAACCCTGGAGGCGTGCCCTACCACCCTGGGCGCGCCCTGGTGGCTTGTGGGTCCCACGTGGGTCCCCCTCACTTATCCCAGCACCCATCCACTTCGTCTTCCTCCAGAAAAATCATCTCTTTGCTCAAACTCGTGTTCTTGCTCCTATTGCTGCCATTTTCGATCTCCTTTTGCAAAGCTCCATTTGCAAAACTGTTTTGGGGGATTGTTCTTCGGTATGTGATTCCTCCAATGTCAAATTAGTTTTTGTTCTAGTGCTTTATATATTGCAAATTTTAGCTGATGTGGTGACCTTGTTCTTGAGCTTGCATGTCAAATTTATATGGTCCCAAGTAGTTTTGATGCAT
The DNA here is from genome assembly GCF_002575655.3 of Aegilops tauschii subsp. strangulata. Classification (NCBI taxonomy): domain Eukaryota; kingdom Viridiplantae; phylum Streptophyta; class Magnoliopsida; order Poales; family Poaceae; genus Aegilops; species Aegilops tauschii. Next base: position 383,955,914 of record NC_053039.3, on the reverse strand, counting down.
GATATAGCCTCTAGGCACTTGTAGGAGTAGTTGCTATCAATTTTCTTGAGCTTTGTGCACTTTTATTTCGAGTCACTAAAAATTTCAGAAATTTTCCGAGGAAGAAAATGATGAGGAGGTTGTTAAGAGGCTCTTCAAGCCGGGGTTCTGAAGAAAATGAAAATGATGAGAAGAAGAAGCCCAACTACAATCTTCCCCGCACCGTAGAGGTTCGGCCATGTGAATGGCCAAGAGATGCATTCTTGGAGGTAGCCGGAATTTATGAGGAATTTTACTATTTGGCAGAGAATGCAGGCATCACCGACTTCCTCCACGATAAGTGTGACCAATACCGCCTACTCACTAATACCTTCATACAAAATTTTCGCTTTCGTTATATGGAAGATCCTCCTATAGTATAATTTCACTTATATGATGTGCCTAAGAAAATGACTCTTTATGATTTTTGCAATGTTTCCAAATTACCTTATGAGGGTAGTGTCAGTGAACCACATCCTAGAGATGTGGAAGATTTCATTGATGAAGTTACCATAGGGGAAGAGAGAGGGGTGTTGGAAGCAAGAGTGGCTAGTTTACATTTCCCTGTTTTGCTATTACTCATTATTTGCGGGGAGATGTTTGATTGGTCATGGGGAGAGTGGAGGCCTTAGTGCTCCCGATCTTGCTATTTTACGCCATGCTTTATATCGTGATAGAACTTTTAGTTTGGGCGCTATTGTTGCTCGACGGTTGAGTTAAACCGTTCGAGGGGTCCTATCTTTGGAGGTATATATGCCTCTCGCCTTGCTAAACATTTTGACATACCCATTAGGCTAGCTGAAAAGGAAGAAAGGTTGTTACCCACTAAGTATTTAGATTATGATAGTATGGAAGCACATGATTTCATTTCCAAAGGCGATGACAAGCGGCTCATTTATAATTTAGTGTTCAGTCAGGGTACTGATGTCTACTACGCAACTTTATTCTTGTAGACCCGTGTTGGGCCTCCAAGTGTAGAATTTTGTAGGACAGTAGCAATTTTCCCTCAAGTGGATGACCTAAGGTTTATCAATCCGTGAGAGGTTTAGGATGAAGATGGTCTCTCTCAAACGACCCTGCAACCAAATACAAGAAATCTCTTGTGTCCCCAACACATCTAATACAATGGCAAATTGTATAGGTCCACGAGTTCGGCGAAGAGATGGTGATAAATAGTGTAATATTGATGGTAGAAATATATTTTTAAGCTGAATAAATAAAAACAGCAAGGTAGCAAATAGTAAATGGGCACAAAAATGGTATTGCAATGCTTGAAAAATGAGGCCTAGGGTCCGTACTTTCACTAGTGCAGCCTCTCAACAATGCTAATATAATTGGATGATATAACCATCCCTCAAAGTGCGATGAAGAATCACTCCAAAGTTCCTATCTATCGGAGAACATAAGAATAAATTGTTTGTAGGGTACGAAACCACCTGAAAGCTATTCTTTCCGTTCGATCTATTCAAGAGTTCGTACTAAAATAACACAAAGCTATTCTTTCTTTTCGATCTATCCTAGAGTTCGTACTAAAATAACACCAAAGCAAATTCATATTCATAATACTCAATCCAACACAAAGAACTTCAAAGAGTGCCCCAAGATTTCTACTGGAGAAACAAAGACAAGAACGTGCATCAACCCCTATGCATAGATTACCCCAATGTCACCTCGGGAATCCGTGAGTTGAGTGCCAAAACATATATCAAGTGAATCAATACGATACCCCATTGTCACCACGAGTATTAAATTGCAAGACATATATCAAGTGTTCTCAAATCCATAAAAGAATTCAATCCGATAACAACGAAATCTCAAAAGGAAAAACTCAATTCATCACAACAAGATAGAGAGTGGAAGACACCATATGATCCGACTATATTAACAAAGCCCGCGATACATCAAGATTGTGACATCTCAAGAACACGAGAGAGAGAGAGATTAAACACATAGCTACGGGTACAAACCCTCAGCCCCAAGGGTGGACTACTCCCTCCTCATCATGGTGGCCGCCGGGATGATGAAGATGTCCACCGGCGATGATTTCCCTCTCCGGCAGAGTGCCGGGAAGGGTCTAGATTGGTTTCTCATGGCTACAGAGCCTTGCTGCGGCGGAACTTCTGATCTTGGTTAATTTCTGATTGTTTCTCTATTTATAGGATTTTTGGGCGTCGGTTTCACGCGAAGATGGGCCTCGAGGTGAGCACAACCCACTGGGGCAAGCCAGGCCACCAGGCGCGCCCTGGTGTGTTGTGCCCTCCTCGTGGCTCTTTTGGCCCTCCCACGAAGCTTCGGTGGTCTCTTTTGTTCAAAAAAAATCGTCAAAATGTTTCAGCTCATTTGGAGAACTTTCATTTCTGCACAAAAAACAACACCACGGTAGTTCTGTTGAAAACAGCGTCAGTCCGGGTTAGTTCCATGCAAATCATACCAAAACCATATAATTTTTTTGTAAACATGGCATGAATACTTCATAAATTATAGATACGTTGGAGACGTATCAGGTACCTATCAAATTATTACTTTGCCTGCACCTTCTTTGTTTGATATCCATTCAGGCAGGTACATTATTATGCCCGATGACATTTATGCATACTGGGAGCGGGCGAGATCCCCAGTTCCTGAGCTAGCACTATCGCCTAATCCATATGAGGAGTTTGTTTATTAGTGGGAGCCACAGGAGATTGCTGACCAGTGGAACCCTCAGGATCCTCCTCAGTACACAGGAGAGGGCTACTTTGATCCGTGGGCATAGACCAACCTAGGCCAAAAGCCTAACCTTGGGGGCATACGTATCTCTCACCAACATTACATTCATGTTCGCACACTCATTCCAGTTGTCGGTGTTCATACTTTTTCATTGTATTATTCATGTTAGTATCTTTTTCTCGCTTTGTTCTTGTGTGTTTGCAAAATTTTGAGAATCCAAAAAAAATTAGTTGTAGTTTCTTTCTAGTTTAAGTAGTTGTAGTATGAAAAGAAATCCCAAAAAGATTTCTCGTTCTTCTTTTGCTTATTGGGAGTTTTCCTGTGTAAATAGTTTTTCTCGTTCTTGTTTTGCTTTCTTCAGAAAAACAAAAACTCCAAAACTATTTCAGTGTGTTTCTTTAGAATTCTTTTTATTTTCTTTGGGTCGTGAGGAGAAGACCACGATGAAAATGTTGAGTGGCTCTCATATGCATTATTTTTTGATCTAACAAAGATCCCATGTTACCTTGTCTTCTCCTTTGAATAAATGTTGCAGATTCCAGCTTAGTCCAATGCATGTGCACTCTTATGATTATTCACACCGTTTGGTCGTGAAAGTGAAAGGAAATAATGACGATATATGATGAAATGATTGAGGTGGACAAAAGCTGGTACGAACTCGGTCTATTTTGTTTTTGTAAATATAATTAGCTCATCGTTCCTGATTCAGCCTATTATGAATGAAACATGTTTGCAATAACTATTAGAGATTATAGTTACTCATGCCATGCTTAATTAGCTAGGAGTTTATAATGGTTTGTCTTGACTGCCAACATGCAAATTAAAATGGTTATGATGTAAGTATGATAGGATGGTATCCTCCTTTGAATGATTCAAGTGGCTTGACTTGGCACATATTCATGCATGTAGTTGAAACAAAATCAACATAGCCTCTACGATATTTATGTTCATGGTGATTTATATCCTACTTATGCTTACACTCATTGTTGGTTAATCTGAATGCATGTTTATGACCGTTGTCGCTCTCTAGTTGGTCGCTCCTCAGTCTTTTGCTAGCTTTCACTTGTACTAAGCGGGAATACTACTTGTGCATCCACATCCATAAACCCAAAGTTGTTCCATATGAGTCCACCGTACCTACCTATATGCGGTATTTACCTGCCGTTCCAAGTAAATTTGCATGTGCCAAACTCTAAACCTTCAAATGAGATTTTGTTTTGTATGCCCAAATCGCTCATGTAGCGACTGGGCGCTGTCAGTATCTTCCATGCTAGGTAGGTTATTCTCGCGATGAGTGTTGATTCACTTGTCATTCATGAGAAAGTGGCTGGTATTCAGGATGCGCAGTTCCATGCTCGAAATCAAATCAAAATATATTCATAAAACAAAACTCCCCCCGGACTGTTGTTGGTATGGACGGTACTCATTGTTTCGGATCAGCCGTGGAGGGTGATTGTTGGTGGAGGGGGAGTAAAAACTTTACCATTCTATTTGGGAACCGCCTAAAATGTATCTAGCATGGAAGATACCGAGATCTCTCTTAGTTGTTATGCTGACAATGAAAGCATACCGCTCAAAATTATATTCATCTCTATTTTAAAAGCTCGAGCTCTGGCACCATTGCAAATCCCTGCTTCCCTCTGCGAAGGGCCTACCTATTTACTTTTATTGTTGAGTCATATTACTCTTGTAAAAAGCACCAGTTAGAGAGCACCACTGTCATTCATATGCATTGTTGTTAATTCATATTGAGTATGACTGCGACTGGATCTCTTTTGCCATGAATTACAATGTCTAGTCAGTCCTTGATCTTCAGGGGTGCTCTGCATTTACGTTTTGCGGTCTCAAAAAGGGCTAGCGAGATACCACTTTGTCATATTATATCATGATTGGTTTGAAAAAGTGTTGTCATCCGAGATTTATTATTATCGCTAGTTGATTATGCCATTGATATGAGTAAATGTGAGACCTAAATGTTATTGTGAATATGGTTAGTTCATAATCTTTGCTGAAAACCTGAATGTTGGCTATACATATTTGCAACAACAAGATCAAATAGAGTTTGTAAAAGTTTTTCTTTGTCATTTTCAGTTTATCAACTGAATTGCTTGAGGCAAGCAATAGGTTAAGCTTGGGGGAGTTGATACGCCTCCACCGTATCTACTTTTCCAAACTCTTTTGCCCTTCTTTTGGACTCTAATTTGCATGATTTGAATGGAACTAACCCGGACTGACGCTGTTTTCAGCAAAATTGCCTTGGTGTTATTTTTGTGCAGAAATAAAAGTTCTCGGATTGACCTGAAAATTTACAAAGAATATTTTTGGAATTAATAAAAAATACTGGCACAAGAATTATCCAGAGGGGGGCCACCCAGAGGTCACAAGCCCTGGGGGCGCGCCTCCTAGGCTTGTGGGCCCCTGGACCTCCTACGACCTCAACTCCAACTCCATATAACCCTATTCGGATAGAAAAAAATCAGGGAGAAGAGTTCATCGCGTTTTATGATACGGAGCCGCCGCCGCCTCCTGTTCTTCCTCGGGAGGGCGGATCTGGAGTCTGTTTTGGGCTCCGGAGAGGGGAAATCGATGTCGTCGTCATCATCAACCATTCTTCATCACCAATTTCATGATGCTCATCGTCGTGCGTGAGTAAGTCCATCGTAGGCTTGCTGGACGGTGATGGGCTGGATGAGATTTATCATGTATCAGGTTAGTTTTGTTAGGGTTTGATCCCTAGTATCCACTATGTTCTGACATTGATGTTGCTATGACTTTTCTATGCTTAATGCTTGTCACTAGGGCCCGAGTGCCATGATTTTAGATTTGAACCTATTATGTTTTCATGAATATATTTGTGTTCTTGATCCGATCTTGCAAGTTGTAGACACCTATTACGAGTTATGATCCACATACACCAAGGTGAAAATAATTGGGATTCTTTCCGGCGATTACCGTAGTTTGAGGAGTTCATGTATTCACTAAGTGCTAATGCTTTATCCCGGCTCTCTATTAAAAGGAGGCCTTAATATCCCTTAGTTTCCATTAGGACCCCACTGCCACGGGACGGTAGGACAAAAGATGTCATGCAAGTTCTTTTCCATAAACATGTATGACTATATATGGAATACATACCTACATTATATTGATGAATTGGAGCTAGTTCTGTGTCACCCTAGGTTATAATTGTTGCATGATGAACGCCATCCGACATAATTATCCATCACTCATCCATTGCCTATTAGCTTTTCACCTATTGATTTTTGCTCAGTTATTTTGCCGTTGCCACTGTTACAATTGCTACAAAACTGCTACTGTTACTTTTGCCACCGTTACTGTTACTTCCATACTACTTCGCTACTAAATATTTTGCTGCAGATATTAAGTCTTTCAGGTGTGGTTGAATTGACAACTCAGCTGCTAATACTTGAGAATGTTCTTTGGCTCCCCTTGTGTCGAATCAAGAAATTTGGGTTGAATACCGTACCCTCAAAAACTGTTGCCATCCCCTATACTTGTGGGTTATCACTATCCAGCATGCATCTAGTGTAATTTCATGGAGAAACAGAGTAATGCAATAAGAACGATGACATGATGTAGACGAGATCTATTCATGTAGGAATAGCCTCCATCTTGTTATCCTTAATAGCAACGATACATGCGTGTCTTGCTGCCCCTTCTGTCACTGGGAAAGAACACCGCAAGATCGAACCCATCACAAACCACCTCTTCCCATGGCAAGAAAAATCGATCTAGTTGGCCTAACTAAACCAAAGATTCACAGAAGAAATACAAGGCTATAAATAATCATGCATATAAGATATCAAAGAATACTCAAATAATATTCATGGATATAGATTTGATCACAAACTCAAAGTTCATCGGATCCCAACAAACACACCGCAAAAAGAGTTACATCAAATAGATCTCCAAGAGACCATTATATTGAGAATCAAAAAGAGAGAAGAAGCCATCTAGCTACTGCCTACGGACCCGTAGGTCTATGGATTGGTGGACTACTCACGCATCATGGGAGAGGCACTGAAAGTGCGTTATGTCGACTAGAGGGGGGGTGAATAGGCGATTTTTATAAATTCTTCACTGAGGAATTTGTGGGTGAGGAAATTCCTTAGCGAAGAACTACTTGCAGCGGAATAAGTACTCAAAAGTATGCATAGCAGAACACAAGCATAGTCATCATGATGAAATGAAAACAAGCACAGAGTACAGAAAGCGTAAACACAGGATAACACAGGATGAAGACAAACAGACTGAGGAAATTGAACTGAGGAAATTGAGAAAGTCTTCAGTCAAAGTCTTCAAACACAGATATGAACAAGTGCACAACACAGTAATGAGGAAATGGAGGAGTTGAGGAAATAGAACCAGTTGGCTTGGTGAAGATAATGATTTGGTAGACCAGTTCCAACTGCTGTCTCAGTTGTACGTCTGGTTGGAGCGGCTAGGTATTTAAACCTGAGGACACCCAGTCCCGGACACACAGTCCTCACCGTATTCTCCTTGAACTAAGGTCACACAGACCTCGTCCAATCACTCGTGGTAAGTCTTCAGGTGACTTCCAAACCTTCACAAACTCGGTCACTCGGCGATCCACAATTTCCTCTTGGATGCTCTAGACCATGACGCCTAACCGTCTGGAAGAAGCACAGTCTTCAAAGGTAACAAGCGTCGGATCCACGCAGGATCAATCTCTTCAGTGATGCTCAATCACTTTGGGTTTGTAGGTGTTTGGGTTTGGGGTTTTTCCTCACTTGATGATTTTCGCTCAAAGTCCTCGGAGGATGGGATGCTCTCAAATGACAAGTGTCAGTTTCTCTCGGAGCAGCCAGACAGCTAGTTGTTGTAGGGGGCGGCTATTTATAGCCTAGGGAGCAGCCCGACATGATAAGACATAAATGCCCTTCAATGATATGACCGTTAGGTGGGTAGATATTTTGGGACAGTTGGCGCATAGCACAGCAACGGTCGGAAATTTGAGGTTCAAATTCCTCAGGGCTATCATGTTCCTCACTGTGTAGGCAATCCGCACTGGCGAATTCCTAACTCCTCAGTCAGAACAAATTCCTCAGACCAGAAGAACTTTGTCTCTGTCACTAAAGAATATGACTAAACTGTATGAGATTTCCAATGGCTTCACTCGAAGGGATTGGTAGGTGTAGGATTTTGAGTTGAGCATCACATGGAAATTTTTCCTTAGTATTTCCTCGACCCCCTTTAACAGTACGGTGTTTCCTATGACTCAAGAAAGAGAAAATGAAACTACGAAAACAAAAGTCTTCACGCATCATATTCCTCAATTGAATACCAAGTCTTCAAGTTCACACCAATTTCTTCACTTTCAAAGTCTTCAGAAAGTCTTCAGAAATACCAAAGTCTTCAGTCGAAGAACTTCATTTTTAGGGGTCGACTTTCACTGTAAATATCAAACTACTCATAGACTTATAGACCTGTGTACACTCACAAATGCATTAGTCCCTTAACCTATAAGTCTTCAATACACCAAAATCACTAAGGGGCACTAGATGCACTTACAATCTCCCCCTTTTTGGTGATTGATGACAATATAGGTTAAGTTTTGAACGGGGATAATCATATGAAGTGTAAACACTGATATCGAGGATTTCGATTGCAAGATATAGAAGAACTCCCCCTAAAGATGTGCATAGTGAAGAATTTGCTTTTGAAGCAATGCACACTTGAAGAGTTGAATCATGGAGATCTCCCCCTATGTCTTGTAATTCATACACGCATTTGACATAATATATGAAGAATTTGAAATGCATGATGAAATATGGTGACTGATGTAATTCAGCATGCGTGCAATAACATTAACGAGGAATAAGCATGCAGAAGAAATAGCAAAAGTTTCAGGTCACCATAGAGTTTAAGTTTACAACTCAATCCAGCAAAGTCTTCAAAAGAACGAGAGTTGCAACTTAGAAAAAAAACGTCCATATAAGATAGACCCGCTTGAAGACTAACTCAAATTTCTCCCCCTTTGTCATCAAATGACCAAAAGGGTCGAAAATGAGGACTAACGCCCCTGAAGAATATCAAGGTGATGAAGGAGCGTCAGCGTTGTTGGGGTCGTTTGTTGGAGTAGGGCCTGCCGCAGTGTCGTCCAAATCTTCATGTTCATCAGTGGCACATGATGAAGAATAGGAGTTGGCCACCAAGGAAGGAACCTTGACCTTCTTGTACTTCTTCGGAGGAGGTGCAGCCCAGTCAAAATCGTCCTTGAGACCCATTTTCTTCAAATCTTCTTCACTATAGACTTGAGACAGAACAACCCAGGTGCGGTTGAGGATTTCATGAAGGTAGTAGTGGTTTTTCATCATTGCATTGTGGGTAGCAGTCATGTTGTGAAGAATTGAACCAAACTGACGCTTGACCCATTTATGATTGCGATCAACCTTCTGGTGAAGACTGAGGAGAAGCTCATGGTCAGTCATCACCCTGGGTGCTGTGCCTTGAGGATTTTGCTTGGGTGCGTTGGCGGCAGAGTCATGGGTGGCAGAGTCATCATTGGTGGAGTAGGATGCAGCCTTGCGAAATTGTCCATCCAATGGACGAATGCCTTCATCAATTACAGTAGTAGCCTTGCCCTTTTCATCAGCTGAGGAAAATGTCCGTTTGAGGACTTCAATTGGGGGCAAGTAGCTGCAATGGTTCAGTGTATCAGCTTTATAGTTGAGTGAAGACCTCGTCCTGATGAATCTCATAATCAAAGGTGCATAAGGCTTCAACTCAAATGGTGACATGGCGACATTGGCCAGAGTCCTTATGCAGAAATCATGGAAGTTGATGGGAATGCCATGAATGATATTGAAAAGCAGATTCTTCATGATGCCAACGACTTCTTCTTCATTTGAGTCGTGGCCCTTGATTGGACTCAATGTCTTCGTCAGAATGCGATAGACAGTCCGAGGCACATACATCAATTCCTTCACAAGGAATTTTGTTCTTGGGGTCTGACCTGGCTTCAAAGGCTTCATCAGCACTTGCATGTAGTGATCGGTTAGCTCAGGTTCATTGTAGATGCAACAAGCACCTTCAAGGGGCGGACTGAGAGGTAAGGCACGAAGAAATTTAGTAGCTGGTGCCTTGTAGTGAGTGTTTTCAGACATCCAGTCCAGCACCCATGAATTCACATCTTCAGAATTTCCGGTGATGTGCAGCGTTGCATAGAATTGAAGAATAAGTTCTTCATTCCAATCACAGATGTCAGTGCAGAAATTTAACAGTCCAGCATCGTGAAGAACACTGAGGGCTGGCTCGAAGCACGGCAGAGATTCCATGTCCACGTGAGGAATGTGCTCATGATCGAAGACTTTGTCTTTGTTGAACAGCACTGAGGAATAGAAATTTGCCTGGCTGGCAGTCCAGAAACTCCTCTTCCTTATGCGAGCAGAGTCATAAGGGTTGTAATCAGTGAAGAATACATGCTCGCCAAAGAAGGCATCAGTCTTGAATTTCTGCTTCCTGGAGAATGGATCCTTTGGCTTGGGCAGAGGAGTGTCAGTGAGTTGCATCACAACCTCAGGAATCGCAATCTCAGGTTCTTCATGCTGAGGAATTTCTGGTTCCTCTTCAGTGGCAGCCTCGTTCTTCAATTCTTTGTTTTCATTTTCTTTAGCACTAGCGGCTGGAATGTCTTCATGAGCTTCATCAGATCCCATTTGAACTATAGTGACTGGGGACTGAGGAATTTGCTGCAGTGGAGTGAAGAGTGGAGAATTGGGGTGCTGACTTTCCCAAAAGTCATCATTCATCACAGGTGTGGTACAGCCAATGTCCACATCTTCATCTTCAATTTCTTCAACGCTGGCCTCTTCAGCAGTAAACAGAGGCATAGGCGAGGAAACAACTGGGGTTGAAGGGATTTCATCCACTTCAATTTCTTCATCCATCTGCTCTGACGTAGCAGCAGAAGGAGTTTCTTCATCAGATCCGCTAGGGATCACATATTCTTCATCAAAAGGAACAAGGTCCTTTGATGGCATGGTTGAGATTGGAACAACATCAATCGGGTTTGCAAAAGAGCTGGTCATAGGCTTCATTTTCTTCGGAGCAGAAGAATCTGAAGAAGCTGATGCTTTCCTTTTCTTCACAGCTGCACGCTCTGCAGCCTTGGTCTTCTTCACATCTGATGCAGATGGAAGGATTGGAGTTGGAGTAGGCGCAGGAGGAGCAGAGGAATTTGGTTCAGTTTCTTCAGGCACAACTGATGCAGTTGCCCTGACCTCTTCATTTTCTTCAGGAGCACCACTAGTGGGAGCCCTGGGAATTTCTTCAGTGGCTGGAATGCAGTCATCAGCCTTGGAACTCACATTATCTTCAGCAGCCTGATTGTCATCAGTGGTGCTGGCATGTTCTTAAGTTGGCTGAGCAGATGCTTCAGCCGGAGTGACTTCAATATGCACAGGGGCAGCGGCACTTGAAGTGAGTGTCTTCGTCAGATTGACGAACCTGACCTTGGTTCCTTTCCAATCAGCATAGTAAGCGTTGAAATCATCGCTGAGGACTTTGATTTCAGACTGGAGCTTTACAAGTTCATCAGTTGTCATAGAGACAACGTTGTTCTTCAGGAACTTCTCCTTCCTGTACTGTGCTTTCTTGAGTTGCTTGGCCTTCTCATATTTCCATTTTTCTTCACTGATGAAATGGGTCAGCATGTGACTTTGGCCAGGTGTCAACTTGAAATCAGGCATAGGAGTGTTTGGGTCCTTGTGCCAGAGATCAATATAGTCGAGGATCAGCTTTGGATCCAAAAGCAGTGGCACATCTGTGCCCTTGGCTCTAGCGGCCCTGGCTTGCCTGTCTCTGGTGATCTCAGCAAGTTCTTCATCATCAGCTTCGTCTTCTTCAGACAGTACTTGGAAGGCGACCTGCTTCTTCTGAGGACTTGGGCAAGAGCCTCGTCCAGCAGTGGTCTTAGTCTTCAGCAGATAGGGTCCTGTTGAAGAATTTGGTGCAGCTGAGGAACTGGCTGAAGCTCCTGAGGCAATGGAGATGCCTCTAGTCCTTTGGCACGTGGCAAGATGCACAGGTGCTGAGGATTTTGTCGGAGCAGCTGAGGACTTTGGAGGAGCAGGAGCGGCTTTAGGAATTGGCCGTGAGGGCTTAGCTAAGGAAATTGGCTGTGAGGGCATTGAAGACGAGGCACTTGGCTTGTGTGCAGGCTTCTTTGCCATGGATTTCTTCGGCCTTACAGAGGCCTCAGCAGCAGCAGCAGTTGAGTCTTCATTGAATTTCCTCACTGCATCTTTTGCCTGTTTGGCCAACTTGGCCTGGCGCTTGGCCCATTCTTCAGGAAATTCCTCACCGCACTTAATGCTAGTGGGACCTGCCTCTTGGCTAGGTGCCAATGGAGGTCTTGAGCATGGAGGAGTAACAGCGAATTTCTTCATGTATTTTGGAGTCACATACCTGTACTCCCTCCACTCTTTTGCCCATCTCCTTTCTATCTTCTGAATGCGCACCTTGCGCTGATTTTTATCTTCCTCAGGGGGTGTGCAGTACCCAGCATAAATATCCTCAGGGATTTCAAAGGCAGTATTGACCTCAGGCCTCTTTCCTCCTTTCTATGGCTTCTTTTCATTAGCCATTTTCTTCAGTTGAGGAATTTGAACAATTGAACTCTCTGAAGAAGTATGCAACTTTTCTTCAAGAAACCCTGCAAATGAGTTAAGTTGATGAGAACCTAGTGATTCAGCAGCAGACATGAGTACCTGTGAACAGAGTATAGTTGCGAGGAATTTCGAGAGGTCATATGCGTTCTCAGAAGGTTTTTCAATAAGAACAAGTTTGAGGAATTTGACCAGATGAGTCTTGAAGAATTTCACTAAGCGTTCTTTGTCTTAGGTTCCAGAGTTGTATAGATCGAAGATCCACACAATTGAGGAATCTTGAAGAAAAATGATGCTTAGAGAAACAAATCAAAAACAGATGACAAGTGAGGTGTTCAGTGTTTGAAAAATTTGAGGAATAAACACCTTTGAAGATTTTGTAGAAGTCATTTGAATCAAAGAGGGCAGTAAAAGTAACTTTTAATTACCCTGAACGAAGAACACGATGAACTGGGATGTGGAGAAGTGAAGCTCGTCTGTGCAGATCTTCCATGCCCTAACTTGGCGGAGGAAGACGGCTACGGCGGCGGCGGAGTGAAGATTTCCGCGGTCGGCGTGAGTACGGCAGCGACGAGGTCGAGGCAGTGAAGCTCTTCCTCACCGGCGACGATGATGTAGCGGCGGCGCTAGGGTTTGAGAAGCTCGAGCTTGGAGAGAGGTCGAGCGGAGTAAAAGAAGTGAGGAAGGGGAGAGGGGGTATTTATAGCCACGGTGAAAAACGGTTCGCCCGAAGAAATTGGACGAACATGCCCCTGACCCTTCTCATTCGCATGACATGTGTCACCCACGTACTGAGAAGTGGAGATCATGTTAGATCGTGGGTGAATAGATAAGTATATCGTGGGAAGCGGAACGGTTTGAGCGGCAAAGCCGAAAATTTGGATAAGATAAGTTAAAAGTTCCGTTCGCAAATTCTTCAGCTGACAAGGACACAGTGAAGATTTTGAACGAGTTTCAAATAGAACGCACATGAAGAATTTGTGAATAGATTGGGTTGAGTATAGCATAGAGGGGGAAGGGTCCGATCACATTCACTTAGCAGAAAAACCAACTTGAAGAATTAGCCATAAGTGAATGCTGTAGAGGACATAAACTCATATATATATATATATATATATATATATATATATATATATATATATATATATAGATATATATAGCCAATGAAGAAAAACGACGGAAACAGTGAAGATTTTGCAAAGTTGAAGAATATGAACAACTGAGGAAAAACTCAAATTGAAGATTTTCAACTTTTGTGGTGGCGTAACCCACCGTATAAGAATGATGATTTCAGACACCGCGTACAATTGTCGTAGGGTTCTGAGAATCAAATTCTTCATTAATTTCTTCACACTTAGAGTGTTATTCTTCATTGATTGAAGAAAAATGTTTCTTCATGTTTTGCACATCTAAGTCATCAATTTTGCATAAGTGTTAGGATGAGTGTCCTTTTCAAAGAACATTCGAAGATTCTAAGATATTTAGCTCACACCGCAACTTGCTAAATCTCTTCTCATCCAAGGGCTCTGTGAAGATATCGGCTAGCTGTTCTTCAGTCTTCACATGCTCAATAGAAATGTCGCCCTTCAACACATGATCGCGAAGAAGATGATGACGAATCTGAATGTGCTTTGTCTTCGAGTGCTGAACTGGGTTGTGAGCAATCTTGATGGCACTCTCATTGTCACAGAAGAGAGGCACATTCTTCACGTTGACGCCGTAGTCCTTGAGAGTTTGCTTCATCCACAGCAATTGAGCACAGCAAGAACAAGCAGCAATGTACTCAGCTTCAGCAGTAGACAGTGATACGCAGTTCTGTTTCTTCGAGGACCAACAGACCAAAGATCGTCCGAGGAAATGACATGTACCAGATGCTGACTTGCGATCCACACGATAACCAGCATAGTCAGAGTCAGAATATCCAACGAGATCAAAAGCCGAGCCCTTGGGGTACCATAATCCTAGTGTTGGTGTGTGAGCTAGATATCGAAGAATATGCTTCACAGCCTTATGGTGTGATTCCTTCGGTGTAGCTTGAAATCGGGCACACATGCAAACACTAAGCATAATATTTGGCCTAGATGCACATAAGTACTATAAAGAACCAATCATGGAGTGGTATACCTTTTGATCGAAATCAATACCATTTTCATCAGTGCACAGATGGCCATTTGTGGGCATAGGAATTTTGACGCCTTTGCAATCTTGCATGCCGAATTTCCTCAGTACATCCTTGAGGTATTTCTCCTGAGATATGAATATGCCATTGCGCTGTTGACGAATTTGAAGACCTAAGAAGAATTTCAACTCTCCCATCATAGACATTTGATATTCTTCACTCATCATATAGGCAAATTCATCACTATAACATTGGTCAGTACAACCAAAGATGATATCATCAACATATATTTGGCATACAAACAATTCATCATCATATGATATAGTGAAAAGAGTAGGGTCGAGTGAACCGGGTTTGAAGCCTTTCTTCATGAGGAATTCCTTCAAAGTATCATACCACGCCCGAGGGGCCTGCTTGAGGCCATAGAGGGCCTTATTTAGTCTGAAGACTTTGTCAGGATGCTTAGGATCTTCAAAACCTGGGGGTTGAGCAACATATACTTCTTCCTCAAGCTTACCATTGAGGAATGCACTTTTCACATTCATTTGATATAAAGTGATATCATGATGGTTAGCATAAGCAAGTAATATGCGAATAGCTTCAAGTCTAGCAACAGGTGCAAAAGTTTCATTGAAATCAATTCCTTCAACCTGTGTGTAGCCTTGATCTACTAGCCGTGCCTTATTCCTCACCACAAGGCCATTTTCATCTTGCTTGTTGCGGTAGATCCACTTTGTGCTAATGATATTGTGTTTGCGAGGATCTAGACGATTGACCAGTTCCCAAACGTTGTTGAGCTTGAACTGATGTAATTATTCTTGCATGACCTGAATCCACTCAGGCTCCAGAAATGCTTCATCTACCTTAGTGGGCTCTGAGATAGAGACAAAAGCATAGTGCCCACAAAACTTAGATAAATGTGAAGCTTTTGAGCGTGTGAGAGGACCTGGTGCTTCAATGTCATCGATGATCTTCTCAACTTGCACTTCTTTTGCAATGCGAGGATGAGTAGGTTGTCGTCGAGGAATTTGATCAGCATTTTCTTCAACACCATTTTCTTCAACAATTTCTTCATGTGCATTAGCTTGATGTTCTTCACGTTCTGGAATGAATTCTTCAGCAGATTCTTCGGTAGGAATGACATCCTCAGTAGCCTTGAACTTGATAGTTTCCTCAGGTGCTGGTTCATCTATCACAGAGGGTAGGTGCTCTCTTTGCGAGCCATTAGTTTCATCGAACCACACATCTACAGTTTCAACGACCTTGTGAAGAATGGTCTTGAAGACTCTGTAGGTGTGCGAGTCCTTTCCGTAACCAAGCATAAAACCTTCATGTGCTTTCGGTGCAAATTTAGCATTGTGATGAGGATCTCTAATCCAACATTTAGCACCGAAGACTTTGAAATAACTCACATTGGGTTTCTTGTCAGTAAGGAGTTCATAGGCAGTCTTCTTGAAGAATTTGTGAAGATATACCCTGTTGATGATGTGGCATGCAGTATAAATTGCTTCAATCCAGAAGTGACGAGGCGTCTTGTACTCATCAAGCATAGTGCGAGCCATCTCAACAAGAGTTCTGTTCTTGCGCTCCACGACGCCATTTTGCTGAGGAGTGTAAGGAGCAGATAACTCATGAGTAATACCAAGTTCATCAAGATAGTCATCAAGACCAGAATTCTTGAACTCAGTTCCATTGTCACTTCTGATGTGCTTGATCTTCACACCAAAGTTGGTTGAAGCCCTCGAGGAAAATCGTTTGAAGATTTCCTGCACTTCATGTTTGTAAGTAACAATGTGTACCCATGTGTAACGAGAGTAATCATCAACAATAACAAGGCCATAGAGAGATGCGTCATTTGTGACAACTGAGTAATGGTTAGG
This sequence comes from Aegilops tauschii subsp. strangulata, assembly GCF_002575655.3. NCBI lineage: Eukaryota > Viridiplantae > Streptophyta > Magnoliopsida > Poales > Poaceae > Aegilops > Aegilops tauschii. The sequence goes on along the minus strand of NC_053039.3, from coordinate 383,939,541 downwards.
ACCAAAGAGGTCCATGTGAAGCAATTCGAATGGTCGAGTAGTGGTCATGATAGTCTTCGCTGGATGCTTAGCCTTGGTCATCTTTCCAGCTTCACAAGCTCCACACAAGTGATCCTTGAGGAATTTGACATTCTCAATGCCAATGACATGCTTCCTCTTCGCAAGCGTGTGCAAATTCCTCATGCCTGCATGACCAAGTCGTCGATGCCATAGCCACCCTTCTGAAGCTTTTGCAAGTAGGCACACGACTGGTTGCGGTCCTGTAGAGAAATCAACAATATACAAGTCTCCTCTCCTAAAGCCTTCGAAGACTTTGGAATTGTCATCTTCCATAACCACAACACAACGATACTTGCCAAAGACAACTACCATATCAAGATCACAAAGCATTGAGACAGACATGAGGTTGTATCCTAAGGACTCGACAAGCGTGACTTTGTCCATGTGTTGATCCTTTGTGATCGCAACCTTACCTAGACCCAATACCTGACTTTTGCCTTTGTCAGCGAAGATGATATGCTTCAGATGCGATGGTGATAAGGGAGCATCAATCAATAGATTCTTGTCACCAGTCATGTGATTTGTACATCCACTATCGAGGACCCACTCAGTGGCTTTGGGTTGATCATCCTGCAGATGAATTAGTGCAGCTTACGAACTTCATATACTTCATCAGTGAAGAATATGACATCAATTCATCAGATCAATTTCATCAAGCAATAGAACAGATAAAGCAGTATGAGGACGTGAGAAATGAAAGTTCATTTCTTCATGATTAGCCTGCGTCCTTTCAGGCACACTTCAGGTCTCCAGCAAATTCTTCAGACGTTTCAGTACGTCTGGAGACCTGACCCTGCATAAAAGATAAGTTCTTTTTCTTCACCACCCACATCTGAAGGGGTGGCAAAGAGTTCATCACTCTGCGAGCTCCATATGAGAAAGGTGGCATAGCAGCCAATCCGTTTTGTTTCACATAAGAGAAGTTAGGGTAAGCATATGAATAAGCAGAGAAATTCTTCAAGGACTTATGAACATAATGATTAGAAGAATAATGCTCATATTCATAGCCCTTGGCTCTTCCCTGCGAAACAGAGTTGTTAGCACGATGATGTTCATATGAGGACTTTGATCCTCTTGAGGAATTTGATCCATGTGAGGAATTTGGTCCGTATGAGGACTTGGATCCATATGAAGAATTTGGTCCATATGAAGAATTTGATCTGGGGTTCCTATTCCTCACAGGTGGTGTCATGAGGACATTCACCTGAAGACTTTCAAGGCATCTTTTGGGAACCCAGATTTTCTTCATAGGAGAACCGTTCCTACAGTTAGTGCCAACATATCTAGCAAATACTTCACCATTCTGATTTTTGAACTGTTTATAGTTGGAGTCAAATGACTCATCAGAAGAATGAGGAGATTCACATGTAAAGCCAGATAAGTTAGATGGATCAACTGGAGGTCCCTTTGCAGCAACCCATGAGGTTTTGGGGTACTGCTCAGGCTTCCAATGTGTACCATCAGCATTGAGTTTCCTCACAAAGGCAATACCCTATTTCCTAGGGTTCCTGTTCAGGATCTGCTTTTTAAGCACATCACAAAGAGTCTGATGCCTTTGAGGCTCTTGTACATGCCTGTCATGTACAATTCCTTCAGCCCTGCATCGTTAGTGATACTAGCAATGTCCTCAGATGAGGAATTAATGATAGCAGAGACAGTTGAGGAATTTGTAGCATTAGAAGCATTTGAACATTCAGGTGAAGAATTAGCAGATTCACGTTCAATGCATTTCAAACATGGAGGAACAAATTCTTCCTGAGCAGCGCTGATTTGTTGAGCAAGTAATGAATCGCGCTCCTTCTGAAGATCTTCATAACTCACTTTTAGCTTCTCTAGATCTTGCTTTCTTTGAAGAAATTCATAAGAAAGCTTCTCATGATCATACAAAAGAGTGTTATGATGACCTTGAAGGTTTTCATACCTAGTCTGAAGTCTGTGAAGATTTTCAGTCAAGGTTTTAGTGCGATCCATTTCTTCACCCAACATATCATCACTTTTGTCTAGCATGTTTTGAACCTTTTCAAGGGCCCTTTGTTGTTTCACAGCAATCTTAGCAAGTTTAGAATAGCTGGGCTTAAGGTTTTCATCAGATTCATTTTCACTTGATTCAGATGAGGCATATTAGAGTACCTTGGCACCCTTTGCCATGAAGCAATAGGTGGGAGCGTAGTCATCATTGCCTTCATCAGCCTTGCTGGTGAGGTCATTTTCTTCAATGTTGAAGATAGACTTGCTGATGAATGCAGTAGCGAGGGCTAGGCTCGCCACACCGGATTCGGAATCCTCAGATGCCTCCTCTTCCTCATTTTCTTCAGATTCAGCCTCAGAGTCCATTTCCTTGCCAATGAATGCCCGAGCCTTCTTGGAGCTGCTCTTCTTGTGAGATGAAGACTTTGAGGATTTTGATGATGAATATTTTGAGGATTTCTTCTTTTTCTTCGCATCATCAGAACTGTAATCCTTGTATTTCTTCTTCTTTGATTCCTTTTCCCACTGAGGACAATCTTGAATGTAGTGTCCTGGTTTCTTGCATTTGTGACAAAGCCTCTTCTTGTAGTCACTGGATGAGGAATCATTGCTCCTTGAGGGTCTTCCAAAGCGACCACATCTTGAGAGCTTCTGGAATTTCTTCACGAGCAGTGCTAGATCATGGCTCAGTTCTTCAGGATCACCAAGGCTGCTTTTAGAGTCTTCATCTTCAGACTCAGAAACTGCCTTGGCCTTCAGTGCACGTGATCTGCCATAGCTCGAACCATAGAGATCTCTCTTCTCAGCAAGCTGGAACTCATGAGTATTTAGCCTTTCGAGGATATCAGCGGGATCAAGTGACTTGTAATCAGCACGCTCTTGTATCATCAATGCCAGAGTATCAAATGAGGAGTCAAGCGATCTCAGTAGTTTCTTCACCACCTCGTGGTCGGTGATGTCAGTGGCACCAAGTGCTTGAAGCTCATTTGAGATGTCAGTGAGGCGATCGAAGGTTTGTTGAACATTTCCATTTTCAAGTCTTTTGAAGCGGTTGAAGAGATTGCAAAGAACATCAACTCGAGAGTCACGTTGTGTTGAGACTCCTTCATTTACTTTGGACAGCCTATCCCAGATAAGCTTAGCATTTTCCAAAGCACTCAGTCTTCCATACTGTCCTTTGCTCAGATGGCCACATATGATATTCTTTGCTTGAGAATCGAGTTGCTTGAATCTCTTCACATCGGCAGCGTTCAGTGAGGGTGAGACAGAGGGAACACCTTTTTCCACAACATACCAGAGATCATTATCAATTGCCTCAAGATGCATTCGCATCTTATTCTTCCAGTAGGGGTAGTCCGTCCCATCGAAGGTAGGACACCCGGCAGAGACCTTGATCATACCTGCGGTCGACATAACTAAAACTCCAGGCGGTTAAACCAAAATCACACAGAACAAGGGAGTACCTTGCTCTGATACCATTTTAAAGTGCGCTATATCGACTAGAGGGGGGTGAATAGGCGATTTTTATAAATTCTTCACTGAGGAATTTGTGGGTGAGGAAATTCCTTAGCGAAGAACTACTTCTAGCGGAATAAGTACTCAAAAGTATGCATAGCAGAACACAAGCATAGTCATCATGATGAAATGAAAACAAGCACAGAGTACAGAAAGCGTAAACACAGGATAACACAGGATGAAGACAAACAGACTAAGGAAATTGAACTGAGGAAATTGAGAAAGTCTTCAGTCAAAGTCTTCAAACACAGATATGAACAAGTGCACAACACATTAATGAGGAAATGGAGGAGTTGAGGAAATAGAACCAGTTGGCTTGCTGAAGACAATGATTTGGTAGACCAGTTCCAACTGCTGTCTCAGTTGTACGTCTGGTTGGAGCGGCTAGGTATTTAAACCTGAGGACACCCAGTCCCGGACACACAGTCCTTACCGTATTCTCCTTGAACTAAGGTCACACAGGCCTCGTCCAATCACTCGTGGTAAGTCTTCAGGTGACTTCCAAACCTTCACAAACTCGGTCACTAGGCGATCCATAATTTCCTCTTGGATGCTCTAGACCATGACGCCTAACCGTCTAGAAGAAGCACAGTCTTCAAAGGTAACAAGCGTCGGATCCACGCAGGATCAATCTCTTCAGTGATGCTCAATCACTTTGGGTTTGTAGGTGTTTGGGTTTGGGGTTTTTCCTCACTTGATGATTTTCGCTCAAAGTCCTCGGAGGATGGGATGCTCTCAAATGAAAAGTGTCAGTTTCTCTCGGAGCAGCCAACCAGCTAGTGGTTGTAGGGGGCGGCTATTTATAGCCTAGGGAGCAGCCCGACATGATAAGACATAAATGCCCTTCAATGATATGACCGTTAGGTGGGTAGATATTTTGGGACAGCTGGCGCATAGCACAGCAACGGTCGGAAATTTGAGGTTCAAATTCCTCAGGGCTATCATGTTCCTCACTGTGTAGGCAATCCGCACTAGCGAATTCCTAACTCCTCAGTCAGAACAAATTCCTCAGAGACCAGAAGAACTTCGTCTCTATCACTGAAGAATATGACTGAACTGTATGAGATTTCCAATGGCTTCACTTGAAGGGATTGGTAGGTGTAGGATTTTGAGTTGAGCATCACATGGAAATTTTTCCTTAGTATTTCCTCAACCCCCTTTAACAGTACGGTGTTTCCTATGACTCAAGAAAGAGAAAATGAAACTACGAAAACAAAAGTCTACACGCTTCATATTCCTCAATTGAATACCAAGTCTTCAAGGTCACACCAATTTCTTCACTTTCAAAGTCTTCAGAAAGTCTTCAGAAATACCAAAGTCTTCAGTCGAAGAACTTCATTTTTAGGGGTCGACTTTCACTATAAATATCAAACTCCTCATAGACTTATAGACCTGTGTACACTCACAAACGCATTAGTCCCTTAACCTATAAGTCTTCAATACACCAAAATCACTAAGGGGCACTAGATGCACTTACAGGCACCAATGGGGATGATGAACCCCTCTGTGATGGTGTTAGATTGGATCTTGTGGTTCTGGAACTTGCGGCGGCTGGAATTGTGTTTCGTTGACTCCCCTAGGGTTTATGGAATATTTGGAAATTTATAGGGCGAAGAGGCGGTGCAGGGGGGCTAGCTCCGTGGGGGGCACAACCCCCCTGGGTGTGCCCTGGTGGGCTGTGCTCCCCACGGGCCTCCCCTCTGGTACTTCTTTGGCCCACTGGGTGTCTTCAGGTCAAGAAAAAATCACCAAAAATTTTCGCTGCGTTTGGACTCTGTTTGATATTGATATTCTGCAAAGTAAAAAAACAAGCAAAAAATAGCAACTGGCAGTGGGCACTATGTCAATAGGTTAGTCCCAAAAAATGATATACAGTTGCTATAAAAAGATTGTAAAACATCCAAGAATGATAATATAACAGCATGGAACAATCAAAAATTATAGATACGTTGGAGACATATCAGCCTCGTATATCAATTAATACAAGGATATTCTACGCTCCAAACACCCCGAGTAGTCTGACGACTGGATTACACGTGAACACATGGGGACTTTTGGCGTTGCTTGCAAACACATCCCATGGGTAACAATACTATTGGATATGAGATGTACTTGTTGTCCAGGACACCATCTTCGACTGTATTGACTTTCTAAGGGAACGAGATAAATGGGAATACATTTTACACGATTGCCCAAGATAAAAAGAGCACCAACCAAAACAGTGGTGTCCGCTTTGATGCAGCAAACACCAATAGGTAAAGGACACATATTATATATGGTTACATAGAGGAGATATCAGAACTTGACTATGGATGTAATTTTAAGGTCCCTTTGTTTCGGTGCAAATGGGTCAATTTGACAGGAGGTGGGGTATAGGTAGACCCGCGGTACGGAATGACAACAGTGGATCTCAACAATCTTGGGTACATAGACGAACCATTCGTCCTAGCCAATGATGTGGCACAAGTTTGCTATGTGAAGGACGTGTCTACCAAACCGAGAAAAATAAAACATAAGGAAGCGAATAGATCATACGATGAGCCAAAGCGCCACATAGTTCTTTCAAGGAAAAGAAACATCGTGGGAGTGGAGGACAAGACAGACATGTCTGAAGATTATGAAAAGTTTCATGAAATTCCTCCCTTCAAAGTGAAGACTGATCCAAGCATCATGTTAAATGATGAAGATTATCCATGGTTACGGCGCAATAAGAAAGGGAGACACGCACAAAAAAGTGAAGACTTTCTCTCTAGTGAGTTTCCGGACTTATAGCTGGAAATTCCCACTTGGGACAAACCAGAGGGAATCTTTGTTTGAGCTAGGGCATTCTGGCATTTGAAACATGATTTTTGAATAATTATTTATTAAGTTATGAATTTTCAATTATTCCTGTCCTTTTAGTATTATAATTATATGGAGTTAATCAATGCAATTATGTCCAACCAAAATATGAATGTCTTCTGAGCATTTTTAATTATTCCTGTCCTTTGAGAAGTTTTGGTTGCTTTCTGGTGAAACACTGAGGACAACATATCAGATGGTAGGATTGTTCAAGTAACTGTTCGGCATATGAAAAGCATGCTCTCTTATCACAAATTCAGGAAAGGGTTAAAAGGTTGATCACACGCGGTTAGTCCCGGTTGGTGGGTCAATATAAAATAACAAGGTTAATATAAACATGGCTTAAATGTCTTGACATAGATGAATACAGCAGAAGCATCAGAGATGATAAGAGAGAAATGTTGTATGACATAAAGTTGGAGGTACGTTGAGAGGTTCGAACTCTGGAGTGCGTGCGAAGAACTCGTCCTCCCTAGTCTGCCTGCTCACCGATCCCACGACCTAGCTCGACGAACCCAATGGACAAGAGACACAACAGTTTATCCTGGTTCGGGCCACCTTGCGGTGTAATACCCTACTCCAGCTTTGTGGTGGATTGCCTCGAGGGGTTGAGGATGAACTAGTACAGTGGCGAACAGCCTCAGGAGGCGAGGTGTTCTTGTGCTCGGGTGAGCTGGTGAGTGTGTGGGTGGAATGGGTGATCCCGGTTTCGATTCCCCTCTATGGTGGTGGCTAAGTCCTATGTATAGTGGCATCGGTCCTCTTCCCAAATGTAGGCGGGAAGGGATCCCACAATGGCTAAATTCGAAGGGAGACAACTAGTACAAGTTATCCTGTCAAAAGTAGTCTTCGCCTGCAAAAGCTTCTGGTAGTGACGCTGTGGTGGGCTCCTCGATGACCTCCGTCCTGCCGTCTTGGCGGTCCTGGTCTTGTTGCACCGGAATGGAAACCTTTGCTTGATTCCTCGGGACTCCGCGCCTACGCTTGCCTCCTTAGCACCAAAGAGGAAACTGGTACACTGCGCCCGCTGGCGCCCGCCTGGCCTTGGTCGTCACGGCTCATGTCATATGAACCTCGCGAGGTGCAGCTTGCATACAGTACTCCCTACTCGTTTGTGCTCGCATTGCCATCGCAGTCGGTATTCTGTTGTGCTACGTTTACGATGCGCGACCCATCACAAATAGTTCACGATTGTAGAAGTAGACAATCACACACATTTGCTTTTCCTCGACTATGTGCAATTTGATGTAAGAGCGCACAAAGTTGTCGCTATAAAACTGTATGCGAAGCTTGAATACATCCCACACGATTCATCTGTCGTACCCGCTTCGGATGTTCGACCTATCGCACGTGTTCTTCTATGACCAAATGTTTGTGATGCGCACAACATCACAAACAGTCCATAATTTCAAAGTGTGTGTGATAAGGTGACTATCACAAACATTTAATAAGAAAGAACTGTGTGCGATGCTGTTGTTAATCGCACACGTTTTTTCTTGGCTGATCGTGTGTGCAGTGGAGATTGATCGCACACGTAGTGGATCCTAGAAACGTGTCTGATCTCCACGTCTATCACAGACATTTCACTTTCGCAAACCATGTGCAGTGTAATCCCTAATTTAAAAATCACATGTTTTGAATTTGAAAGTAGGCAATCACTTATTTCATTTCCAACCATGTTTATTACAAATATAGGTTCAACCACAAATGCATAATTCAATGCACAGGTACATATACTGAAGAACTACAGAAGCACCAAGTAAAGAATGATGAACCACAGTTGTACTAAAGACTGTAAAGAGAGAGGCGAAAGACATTCTGGTTGCTGGAGAAGGTGAAGCGGAATGCCCGTATTGTGCCCTCCTCCATGCGTAATGCGCGCACGACTCTAGGTCAACCCCTTGTGATGGCTACCCATCCATCCTTCACTGTCTTCATTATGACTTCTCGATGCTCATTGTAGTCTGGATGAAATACTTTAACCTTCATGGCGTGTCCACCAATCATGTACTTTGCAAGGTAATCTTGAGTGAACTGCTTCGGGAACCACTGCAAACAAAAAAGAATCAGACATTGTTGTCTAACAACTCATTATGGGTGAAAGTGCAATCATGCCCTTACAACATGTTTTGATGTTGATGACAATATACATGTAGGGGACTAACTATGTTTGTCAAGTGAATCTCAGGTGTTAGTCCCCGGTTCATCCAAAGTGTGTGGATCGTGAGCATATAAAGTGATTTTACTCAAGGATGAACTATCAAAATGATTACATATTTGTTTTCTTGAGTATAGGATCTCGCACTATTAAGAGGGGATCGATAGGGTTAGTAAAATACTTGCTCTTGCCACAAATCTCCTTCCCAAAATTCATATATCACTATACTCTCTAGCTCATTCTGCCTATGGCCATGCCGGATGTCTGGGCTGCATGCCGGATATCCGGCCCGCATGCCGAATATCCGGGCCCTGCTATCTAGAACAACATATATGGTGGCATTTCCTTCCGGATGTCTGGGCCTCCATGCCGGATGTCCGGGCTCTTCATACACCCCAGATATCCAGGCCTCCATGCCGGATGTCCGGCCCAAGCTATCCAGAGAGCATCTTCAGATGCATGGGCCTGCCGGATGTCTGTCCACCTTGCCGGATGTCCGGGCCTTCCAGTACCGCCAGATGTCTGGGATCCGCCCCGGATGTCCGAGCCCTTTGTTCTGTTCTCTGCTTTTTGCCTCTGTCTACACATACTGCAATAGGCCAGATGTCCGGGCCCTGTCCTGGATGTCCAACCTATCCTGTCAGTTACACTACAACGGCGATATTTTCTCACAGACTATATATAGCCCTCTTCCCCCACGGGAGAGGGTTGACCATTCACTTTGAACAAACCCTAGAACACATTTCACTCTCTCTCACTCACTCACTCTTCCACACCAAATCTTAGATCCCTAAGGGATTTTAGGCAATTTGAGAGAAGTTGTCCGACCAAGTGAAAGATCCACTCCTTCCCCTTCTTTGCACTAAACGAATTCATGATTTGAGCAAGTCCTGAGCTTTTCCCCATCGTTCTTGTTACTCTTGGAGGTTGGAGACTCCTAGGCGGTAGGAGTCTTTCGGAGAGGAATCGACCATTGTGATTACCGCCGGAAAAGTTTGTGAGGGTTTGGAGACCACCCCAAGGTCTACCACTAGTGGTTGAGAAACGCCTCCGTGGTGTTGTCTCAAAGGGAGAATAGGGTGAGCCTTCGTGGCGTTGGTGTGCCTTCGTGGTAACATCCACCTCTTTAACGGTGACGTAGCTTCCCTCCAAGGAAGTGAACATCGGCATACATCCTCGTCTCCCGAAGTTGCGGTTATTCCTAACCCTAACTCTCTACTTGTGGTTACTTGTCTCTTAGCTCTTACTTATATCATATTGTGCTTGCTTACTCACATATTTGTGTTACTTGTTTATCTTGCTTAGCTCTTAACATCATACTTGCAATTGTTAGGCTCACTCTCATATTCCGCATTATTGCCTAAAATTGCTTACTAATAATTAAAATTTGTAATTGTACCTATTCACCCCCCTCTAGGTCCATCTCGATCCTTTCAATTGGTATCAGAGCCTCGTGCTCTATTCTTGTGGCTTAACCACCCTAGAGCGAGATGAACCTCGATGGGACTCCCCTTGTTGCGGATCTGAAGAATACGGGCGCGGCTTCCACGGAAGCCAAGTCCTTCACTTCTGAGGATCTGGAACGAGCTCTTGCTAAGAAAAAGGAGGATCATGATGCTTCTCTTGAGGCTTTGGTCCAAATGGGAATAGCCACACTAACCACCATGCTTGCACCACTTTCTGGTGGTGCGGCCTCGAGGCCAGCTGTGCCTACTCCTTCACCTGGCCAACAACCTCCTAGTAATGAACACTCCAGTGTTCCTTGACTTTATGCAAGACCTCAAATAGAGAAACCAAATTATAACCCTCAAGGAAAACCTCCTTTACTTGATGACGCTACCGATCTTGCTTTGTGGAGAGTTGCTATGCAGGATCATCTTCGATATGGAAATGATGAGATGTTGGAGATCTTGGAGTACAGCTACCAAGTTGTTGACCTGAAGAATCTTAATCCAAGAGAGATATATGACAAGAATCTCAATGACACAACAACCATGTGCATAAGGAGAGGTATGACTGACAAGCAAAGGAGACCATACATACATATCACAAGTGCCAAGGAATTATAGGATAGCATTATGAGGACCAAGACCGGTACCTCCACTCTCCGGCTTGCTCAATATGAAATTGCCCAGGGTCAATTGCAAAACTTTTGTATGGAGAAAGGTGAATCTCCCAAGCAACTACTTGAGCGTCTCATGACTCTCACCGCCGGCATCGAGTCATGTGAATGTGACAAGACACGAGATGGATTCAACTTGACTAAGCGATTTCTCGTGGATAAGTTGCTTCATGCTCTTGCTTCGTATCATCACCAAATGGTGTGGGACATAAGACAACACCATGGATTCAAGGAAATGACTCTGGATGACATCATATCCACCTTCCAACTATTTGAAGAGTCAAAGGCAAATGCTACAAAACATCTTGCCATGCATGGTACCTCAACATCAAAAATCAATCTTGCATTGAAGGCCAAGCACGTATGTGAAGAAGAGCAAAGTGAAGAAGGAGAAGATGATAAGGATGAAGACGGTGATGAGATCGACTCCGATGAGAGCCCTTCATATGAAGACATTGCCCTCTTTGTCAAGAAGTTTAGCGCGGGAAAATTCAAGGGAAGATTCCAGAAGAAGAAAGTGAGAAAGTGTTACAACTGTGAAGAAGCCAACCACTTCTCAAACGATTGCCCCTATGAGAAGAGAGAAGATAAACCGAGGTTTCCCAAGAAGAAGTTGCCAAAGCCCTTGAACTCAAATCTCAAGAAGAGAGATGGGAAAGCAATGGTTGCTCATGAAGAACCCGATCCGGATGATGTTAGTGGTGTTTCCGGAGTTGCTCAAGATTCTCAAAACACCTTGAGGCTAGTAAACAAGAGTGGTGATGTTGTCACCTACAATTATACGAAGACTACAAGGGCAATGCTCACAAGTTCCTAATGGTAGAGACCATGGTAGAAGATGGAGAGGAACAAAACTCTCCTGACAAGGTCAAGGTAACCCCACAATCAAACCCTCCTCTCTTCACTCCTCCTACTCCTAGTGATGAATACCTTGATGCGGAGGATAATTATGATGATAATGATATAGATGACCCCATGTTTGCTAAATTAAATAATGGCATGTCCTCCCTCAACAAGGGGAGACCCATTAGGGGAAGTCCAAATAGAAAGTCCTAAGGGCCGGAACTGTAGGACTTAACTAAATAGAAAATCCAAACTGTAGGACAAAACAAAACTATGTGGTTTCTTTGATCAGAGGACCCCTTATGCCGAGCCAAGTCTCCAGTTGAGGAGTTCTCTGGTTGCTTTCTGGTGAAACTGAGGACAATATATCAGATGGCCATTCTCGAGAAATAACCATGAAGAAATGGCCATTCTCGAGAAATAACCATGATCCAAGTTTACCTAACATTCAAGCAGGGTTGATGATATGTTGAGGGCTGAGAATCAGAGAATCCTATGAGAATAGTATATTGTTTTGGCATATCTCATGAACATCCAGGCACCTTTATATTATCTTACATCAGGAGTTCAAACCCACATCATGAGTATGTTGGGCTATACCAGAAGGGCTTTAGATTCCAGAAGTCATATTTTGACTGCATTGATCGCCTTGTGTCATATTTTCAAAAACAAATTGACAAACCACCACCTGATGCTGGCCCTTCAATGTGAAATGTTGCAGCAATGGTACCTATGAAAAATAACTCAATAGAACTATTTGTCATTCTCTGATGAAAATCTATATAATCAAACATTGCATTCATATAAGCATTCACTCCAACAAGCATTCTAGCAATGAAAATACAATCAACGAATAAAGAAATAAAGAAAACAATAAGAAAAGAGGAAATAAAAAGCAAAACAAAACTTCAAGGAAAATCCAAATAGAAAGTCCTAAGGGCTGGAACTATAGGACTTAACTAAAAATTATCAAAAATAATTTTTGTCCTAAATAAAACTTAGCAGCAAAGAAGAATACTAAACTAATAACTTAACAAAAAATAAAATATAACATTATTAGGTTAACAAAAAGTATTTTGTAATATTCTTCAATAGCAAAAAGAATCAACTAAAAAGCTTTTATAAAACTATAGTTATGATCAAAGTAATATTAACTTAAAATTATATAAAATTTATGCAACTACAATTTTCATAAAGTAGTTTTCGTTAAAAACTTTAATAGAAAAAAGAATTAAATGAAAACTAGGCATGTATGCTACTATTTTTGAATCTGTTTAAAAGAAAACTAAAACTAAAATATCCTAAAAAGGTCTAAAACCAAAAATAGGAAAAAAAACAGACTTAGTCCCGGTTGGTGGCTCCAGAGCAATCCTACCATCGTACGATTTTCCGAGGATTGCAACGGTTGCATCAGGAATGACACCGAGGTACTTTCAGTAACCCGGTGGCAGGGCATGCCCCTCCCTCATTTGTGTAAGGCCTAGGCATGCCACAAGGAGCAACCGGACCCGCACTTCCTACAAAAACCGGACACGTTCCCTCTTGATACCCAGACACTACCATTAAGATGATGGCCTATCACTTTGAATATTCAATGCCCTAAACAGGTGAAAATTCATAGTGATAGTCCATTACCTTAATAAGAGTGTAATGAATACTGAAGCTTACTGCATCTGGACTATCCCACTATTTAAACAGGTTATGTTGCTTGTCTCTAGGCGAGGTGGTGCTAAAGTATAAATTAGGTTAGTCCCGGGCAAAAGGTATAAAACATAATATGTTTTTCATTAAAACATCATTTAAAAGCTTGAAATATCCAGGTTTGTCCTGGTTGGTGGCACAAACCGGGACTAAAGGCCTACCTTTAGTCCCGGTCCGAGCCACCAACCGGGACTAAAGGCCTGGGTTTCGCGCCCTTTGGGCTGGTGAAATTTATCTTTAGTCCCAGTTGGTGGCTCCAGCCGGGACTAAAGGGGAGTTTTAGTCTCAGCTGGAGCCACCAACTAGGACTAAAGGCCTGGGTATATAAACTGCGCCTCTCCCTCCCTCCCAATCTTCCCCCAAACTTCTCCTTTCTCTCTCGCACGATGCCCTGCCCCGACGCCGCCGCCGCCAGGCTGCCGCAACGCCCTGCCCTGACGCCCTACCGTCCCCGAGCCTGCTAACCATCGCCGGCGCCGGACCTCCTCGCGCGCCCTCCTCCACGAGCATCGCTGCCCCCGAGCCACTCCTTGTCGTCGGACCTCCTTGTCATCGTCGGCCCTCCAGCTCCATCGCATGCCACCCCAAGTGAGCTCCCCCTTCTCCTGTTGCCACTGCTCCGCTGCGTGTCTTGCTTGCCGCAGTATAGCACTGTTGCGTGGTCTACTTGCCGCGCGCTGCGGTGAGATTTTTTTTCATAGATTTTTTTTTCATGATGAAGTTGCTAAAACAAAATGAAGAACAATTTTTTGCATTAGAGTTCATTTTGTCTTTTTGTATGTTTTAACGCAAGCATCTTTTGGGAAATCTTTGAACATGAAGTAGGAGCATTTTGATGTCATCTTGCTGGTAGATTTTAGTTCATGCCATGTTAGGACCTGTAGTGAGTGCTACAAGCTTGTAAACTTGCTACCTATTCATTTCTGCCATGCCATGCTATTTTTCTCTCAAGTCTGAAACTGGCAGTATTAATACTTTGCATTTTGCCTTGAGGTTTGCAACAAACCTGTGCATTTTGGATCATGATTAGTAAGCGTGTTTTGTTGAGGGTAGTTAGTACATGCTTGCCATGTTGTTTGTTGCCATGAAAAACTGGTGTAGCATATATTTTACTTGCATCAATGGTTGCATCATGAATCTGTTTTCTGCCACTCTATGCAAATATCACTAAGTCTGACTCAGCCGAAGGAGGCCCCTTAGCAGACTAATCACAGTCCAGCTCTATCCTTGTTGCCTCAGTCGTCTCCACCATGTCAGCATACTCCGCCGACTCAGCTGTCTCCGCCGCGTCAGTGGACTCCGTCGGAGGAGGCCCCTCAGCAGAATCCTCCGCTGCCTCAGCTGTCTCCGCCGCCTCAGCGGACTCCACCGGAGGAGGCCCCTCAACAGAATTTGCCACGTTAGTTGACTCCGCCTCCTCCGCGCCTCTGCACCGCGGAAGAGATCCGCCACCGCTCCGGCGGCTAGCAGTACAACAGCGAAGAAATCTAGAGCAGGTACAAGCGTCAAGAAGGATCCTGCCAAGTTACCATACGACATGACTGAGGAGGAAAACAATGATATCGTGGCTGCCGATGTGAAACGCCAGCTTGCACCAAAACGTCCAGAACCAAAGGAGAAAATTGATCCGGTAAAAGTGAATTGTTGTCTGGATAACCTTATGCGACCATCACCGCCTCCGTCGCTATCACACTATGACCGATGTATTGTAAAGACATTTGATCAAGTGAAGCGATTGGAAAGTAGAAGTGGTGCAAGAAGTGGGAAAACAATCCCCAGATCAGCGAACATGAAATACAATCGTCCCCCCCCCCCCCGCTCAAGGTGTTTATCGATATCACTAATGATCCGGGGGTAGCGGCCGCTCATCCTGGTTACACTCTTGGTGATTACTTAGGTGATGAGGTACAGTTTGAAATGGCTGAGTTAGCCTTTAAATTCGAGCACGGGAAGCCTCTTGTCAGACCTGAGGAGCTCCCGCATCTAACAACACAAACGTGAAAGTTGCATCAGCGGTACATGAAAGCCTGCAAGGATGGGAGCAACAGTATCTACGTGGGAATTAAAGATTAGCATTTTTCAATGGAGTCGATGTGTTGTACATTGAATTTGATGAATTCTTTCAGTTATTCAATCAAGATGCCCTTGATAAAACTATCGTCAGTTGCTATTGTCTGTAAGTATTATTTTTGTAATTAAGTATCTAGCTCAGCTCGTTCATTGCATGTATAATTATCCTCACTATATTATGCAGATTGAAGATCCTCGAATGCAAAAGAGGACAAATCTATGACATTGGGTTCATTAACCCAAATACCGTAAATGAATATACAGTACAACACATGACCGAGGATACAGAGAAATACTTGCTAAAGGTGTTATTTCAACAAACAAACCAGAAGGGAAATACTATTTCCTTACAACTTCGGGTGAGTGTTACTGTCTTGTGCACATTCTGTTTCGCTTACTAGAGGTTAAGTGTAATTGATGAGTTATGCGTGCACAAGTTCCACTTTATTCTGCTAGTCATTCAGCTTGACGCGGGAATAGTAATTGTCTTGGACTCGAGACATAAAGAGCCTAAGGAGTGGGCGGACATGACTGAAATGCTCCAGAAGTAAGTTCAATCATTATCGCACCATATCGGCAACTTTCGTTCATTTCCTGATATCAAGTAATCATTTTCTTTGCTGGGCAGGGATTGGAAAGAGTTCACCACGCAGGCTATGGGTGAATGGAAAAAGGAGCTGCGATTTTCACACCCCAAAGTAAATAGTACTAGCTAGTTCCGCGCATCTCTCATTGATTCTAGTTTCAATACCATTATCATGCTTTATTATTATTTCGATTGAACTATATTCTTGTAAAGTGCTTGAGGCAGGCACCCAGGAACAATTTATGTGGATACTATGTTTGCGAGTTCATTCGCCAGACGACCTGTGAGCAGGGCAGATCTTTTCAACAACTTGAAGTACGTAAAAAATATTCACAATTTTATTTTACTACCATAAATTGTGTTGAGTTTCATATATATATATATATATATCCCCCTTCTTTAAATTAGATCCAACGGAAGCGGGAAAAACTCCTACCAAATGATCGCGTACGAGCAATTCAAGAGGAATTGGCGGGATTCTTTGTTAAAGAGGTCATACCTACACACGGAATATACCATCGGGATATGAAATGCGATTTTGGTAATTAGATATTAGCTAGCTAGGGATCGTAAGAGATGTTATATTGTATATATGCATGAACGTGTACTATATGTAGTAGTGTCGAAATAGATATACAAAAACTTGTTGTTTGATACGTCTCCGTCGTATCTACTTTTCCAAACACTTTTGCCCTTGTTTTGGACTCTAACTTGCATGATTTGAATGGAACTAACCCGAACCGATATTGTTTTCAGCAGAATTGCCATGGTGTTATTTTTGTGCACAAACAAAAGTTCTCGGAATGACCTGAAAATCAACGGAGATTATTTTTGGAAAATATAAAAAATACTGGCGAAAGAATCAAGGCCAGGGGGCCCACACCCTTTCCACGAGGGTGGGGGCGCGCCTGCCCCCCTGGGCGCCCCCTGCCTCGTGGGCCCCCTGGAGCTCCACCGTCCTCAACTCCAACTCTATATATTCGTGTTCGGGGAGAAAAAATCATAGAGAAAGATTCATCGCGTTTTACGATACGGAGCCGCCGCCAAGCCCTAAAACCTCTCGGGAGGGCTGATCTGGAGTCCGTTCGGGGCTCCGGAGCGGGGGATTCATCGCCATCGTCATCATCAACCATCCTCCATCACCAATTTCATGATGCTCACCGCCGTGCGTGAGTAATTCCATCGTAGGCTTTGTGGACGGTGATGGGTTGGATGAGATCTATCATGTAATCGAGTTAGTTTTGTTAGGGTTTGATCCCTAGTATCCACTATGTTCTGAGATTGATGTTGCTATGACTTTGCTATGCTTAATGCTTGTCACTGGGGCCCGAGTGCCACGATTTCAGATCTGAACCTATTATGTTTTCATGAATATATGTGAGTTCTTGATCCTATCTTGCAAGTCTATAGTCACCTACTATGTGTTATGATCAGGCAACCCCGAAGTGACAATAATCGGGACCACTCCCGTTGATGACCGTAGTTTGAGGAGTTCATGTATTCACTATGTGCTAATGCTTTGTTCCGGTACTCTATTAAAAGGAGGCCTTAATATCCCTTAGTTTCCATTAGAACCCTGCTGCCACGGGAGGGTAGGACAAAAGATGTCATGCAAGTTCTTTTCCATAAGCACATATGACTATATTCGGAATACATGCCTACATTACATTGATGAATTGGAGCTAGTTCTGTGTCACCCTATGTTATGACTGTTACATGATGAACCACATCCGGCATAATTCTCCATCACCGATCCAATGCCTACGAGCTTTTCACATATTGTTATTTGCTTATTTACTTTTCCGTTGCTACTGTTACAATCACTACAAAACCCAAAAATATTACTTTTGCTACCGCTACCGTTACTTCCATATTACTTTGCTACTAAATACTTTGCTGCAGATACTAAGTTATCCAGGTGTGGTTGAATTGACAACTCAGCTGCTAATACTTGAGAATATTCTTTGGCTCCCCTTGTGCCGAATCAATAAATTTGGGTTGAATACTCTACCCTCGAAAACTGTTGTGATCCCCTATACTTGTGGGTTATCAAGACTATTTCCTGGCGCCGTTGTCGGGGAGCATAGCTCTATTCTTTGAGTTACTTGGGATTTATATCAGCTGGTCACTATGAAGAACTTGAAAGACGAGAAAGCAAAAAATTTATCCCTCAACTACGAGGGGAGGTAAGGAACTGCCATCTAGATCTGCACTTGATTCACCTTCTGTTTTGAGTAAGCTTGCGACACCTAAACCTGCTTCTGCTATTAATTCTGATATGTCGCATGTTATTGATGATGCCACTTCTGCTATGCATGATACTTACGATGAAACTACTTCTATGCTTGATACTACTATGCCACTTGGTGAATTTCTTGATGAACAACTTGCTAGGGCTAGAGAGAATGAAATTATTGAAACTGATAATATTGATGAAAGTGATGATGATGACTCTCCCCCTAAATATGAATTGCCTGTTGTGCCTGAGGGCTATGTTATGGATGAAGAAACTGCTAGAGACTTTCTTGCTTGCAATGATAGGGGTGATCTTAAGAAATTATTAGCTAAGCTTAAACAAAAAAACTCTGAATGCTAGAATGAAATATGATCCTGCTTATGCTACTTCACCTATCTTTGTTACTGATAAGGATTATGAATTCTCTGTTGATCCTGATATAATTACTTTGGTTGAATCTGATCCTTTCTATGGCTATGAATCTGAAACTGTTGTGGCACATCTCACTAAATTAAATGATATAGCCCCCCTGTTCACTAATGATGAGAAAACTCGCTATTACTATATCCTTAAAATATTTCCGTTCTCATTAAAGGGTGATGCTAAGATATGGTTTAATTCTCTTGATCCTGGTTGTGTGTGTAGTCCCCAGGATATGATTTATTACTTCTCTGCTAAATATTTCCCTGCTCATAAGAAACAAGCTGCTCTAAGGGAAATATATAATTTTGTGCAAATTGAAGAAGAGAGTCTCCCACAAGCTTGGGGGAGGCTTCTCCAATTACTTAATGCTTTGCCTGATCATCCTCTCAAGAAAAATGAAATACTTGATATCTTTTATAATGGACTAACCGATGCTTCCAGAGACCACCTGGATAGTTGTGCTGGTTCTATTTTCAGGGAAAGAACACAAGATGAAGCTGAAATCCTATTGAATAATATGTTGACTAATGAAAATAATTGGACGCTTCCTGAACCAACTCCTAATCCAACTCCTAAGAAGAGGGGTGTTCTATTTCTCAGTCCTGAAGATATGCAAGAGGCAAAGAAATCTATGAAATAAAAAGGTATAAAAGCTGAAGATGTTAAGAATTTACCTCCTATTGAAGAAATACATGGTCTTAATTTACCGCCTGTTGAAGAAACATATGGTCTTAATCCATCACCTATTGAAGAAACACATGGTCTTGATAACCCGACACAGGTAGTAAAGATAAATTCTCTCTATAGATATGATAAAGCTGAAATCCCTCCTACCAAGTTTGCTAGCCAATGTTCGGATGAGTTTGATAACTTTATGGTTAAGCAAGAAGATTTTAATGCTTATTTTGGTAGACAATTTAAATACAATGCTTATATGATTGAACACTTGGGTGATTATATGTCTAGAGTTAAAGGTGAACTTAAACTCATTAGTAAACATGCTTCTATGGTTACCACTCAAGTAGAACAAGTACTTAATGCTCAGAATGATTTGCTAAATGAATTAAATAGTAAGAATAATGACTTTGCTGTTAGAGTGGCTACTAGAACTGGTAAAATGACTCGGGAACCTTTGTATCCTGGCCATCCTAAGAGAATTGAGCAAGATTCTCAGAGAAATAATGTAGATGCACCTAGTCCTTCTAAAAAGAAGAAAAAGAAAAATGATAGGACTTTGCATGCTTCTAGTGAACTTATTGCTGAAACACCTGAGAATCCAAATGATATTTCTATTTCTGATGCTGAAACACAATCTGGTAATGAACATGAACCTAGTGATAATGTTAATGATGATGCTCATGTTGATGCTCAACCTAGTAATGATAATGATGTAGAAATTGAACCTGTTGTTGATCTTGATAACCCACAATCAAAGAATCAACGTTATGATAAGAGAGACTTTGTTGCTAGGAAACACGGTAAAGAAAGGGAGCCATGGGTTCAGAAACCCATGCCTTTTCCTCCTAAACCATCCAAGAAAAAGGATGATGAGGATTTTGAGCGCTTTGCTGAAATGATTAGACCTATCTTTTTGCATATGCTTTTTGACTGATATGCTTAAAATGAATCCTTATGCCAAGTATATGAAAGAAATTGTTACAAATAAAAGAAAGATACCGGAAGCTGAAATTTCCACCATGCTTGCTAATTATAGTTTTAAGGGTGGAATACCTAAGAAACATGGAGATCCAGGAGTACCCACTATACCATGCTCCATTAAAGGAAACTATGTCAGAACTGCTTTATGTGATCTTGGAGCCGGTGTTAGTGTTATGCCTCTCTCTTTATATCGTAGACTTGATTTGAATAAGTTGACACCTACTGAAATATCTTTGCAAATGGCTGATAAATCAACTGCTATACCTGTCGGTATTTGTGAGGATGTGCCTGTTGTGGTTGCAAACGTTACTATTTTAATGGACTTTGTTATTCTTGATATTCCCGAGGACGATAGTATGTCTATTATTCTTGGAAGACCCTTTTTGAATACTGCAGGGGCTGTTATTGATTGCAACAAAGGCAATGTCACTTTTCATGTTAATGGTAATGAGCATACGGTACACTTTCCGAGGAAACAACCTCAAGTCCACAGTATCAATTCTATTGGAAAAATTCCATCAATTATTTTTGGAGGTTTTGAATTTCCTCTTCCTACTGCCAAGAAGAAATATGATATTCTTATTATTGGGGACGTGCATATCCCTGTTGAGGTAACATGGTGTTATTCAAAATTTCTCCGGTTCCATGTTATTCGGAATGAGTTTGTTAACAAGACTTGATCAACCTTGTTAGTGGATTCCTTTTGATGAGCATGAGATGGATGAAGTTAGAAGGCACAACCTTCTGTACCCTTTTTTTACTTTCTGTTATTTAGTTGAAATAAAGTAAAAATAGTATTTTTCTGTCTGTTTTCTGAATTATCCGTGCAATAAAAATATACCCCAAAAATAAAAGTTCTCCAAATGCCCTGCCAATTTAATATGATTTTTTCTGGAATATTTGAGAATATTTGGCACTGAGAACACAGCAGGGGGAGCAAGCACCTGGCCACGAGGGTCCAGGGCGTGCCCACCCCCTGGGCGCGCCCCCTACCTCGTGGGCCCACGGTGGCTCCCCTCCACTTATTCCTGCACCCACACACTTCTTCTTCCTCCCAAAAGAATCACTAGCCAGCTCAAGCACGAGTTCTAGCTCATTTTGCTGCGATTTTGATCTCCTTGCTCAAAGCACCTCTCACAAAACTGCTTTGGGGGATTGTTCCTTGGTATGTGTCTCCTCCATTGGTCCAATTAGTTTTTGTTCTAGTGCTTTATTCATTGCAAATTTGTGCTGCCTAGGTGACCATGTTCTTGAGCTTGCATGTCAAATTTATATGGTTCCAAGTAGTTCTAATGCATGATATAGTCTCTAGGCACTTGTAGGAGTAGTTGCTATCAATTTTGTTGAGCTTGGTTCACTTTTATTTGAAGTTACTAAAATATTCAGAAATTTTCAGAAAATGATGAAGAGATTTTTTAGGGGCTCTTCGAGCCGAAGCTCGAAGGATAAGCAAAGTGAAGAAGCGGAGAAGCCCAAATATAATCTGCCTTCCACCGTGGAGGTTCGGCCGTGTGAATGGCCTTGCGATGATTTCTTGGGAGCAGTCGAGATTTATGATGATTTTTATGAGTTGGCTGAGAATGCAGGCCTCACCGACTTCCTCCGCGACCAACGCGAACAGTATCTCTTACTCACCAATACCTTTGTGCAAAATTTTCATTTCCATTCTAGGAGGTCACCACCTACGGTGGATTTCTATTTATATGATGAGTATAAGGAGATGACCCTTCGTGAATTCTGTGAGGTTTGCAAGTTACCTTTTCCGGGTTTCATAGAGGAACCACATAGCAACGATGTGGAGGGGTTTATTGATACAATTGCTGTAGGGGAAAAGAGGAAGGTTTCCGACGCACGAATCACTAGCATACATTTTCCTGTTCTATGTTACTTTGCTATATTTGCTAGTAGCTTAATCGGTCGCGGAAACTGTGGAAACCTGAGTGTCCCTGATATTATTATTTTGTGCCATGCCTTGTTTCGTGATGATACATTTAGTATGGGCGCTATTGTTGCAAAGCGGTTAAATCTTCACCGTACTAAGGGCCCCATCTTGAGAGGCATCTTCGCCTCGCGCCTCGCTGCATACTATAACATACCTATTAGGCACTATGAGAATGAAGAAAAATTGCTGCCTACTGTTTTTCTAGACTATAAGAGAATGGTAGCGCATGATTTTATTGTTAAGAATAGGGAAAGGGCGCTTAAATACAAATTGTTATTTGATAAAAATTACCCTGAGACTATTACCTGGCCTGCTCCTTCCTTGTTTGATTTATCTGCAGGCCAGTATCTCGTTCCGCTAGCGACCATCCAAGCGTACCGGAACCCTACATCAGCCACAGAGCCAGAGCCGGAACCACAATTTGATCCTCAATGACAGTCTAATTACCAGTGGGATCCGGAGATGATTGCCAACCAGTGGCAATCAGAGGCTTCTTCTTCTCAGTACGATCCCAGCTACAGCTTTGGATATCCTCCAGGCCAGCCGTGGCAATAGACCAACTTAGGCCAAAAGCCTAAGCTTGGGGGAGTACGTATTTCTCACCGACATTACATTCATGTTCACACACTCAGTACTAGATGTTGGTGCTCATACTCTTTCACAGTACTACCATGCTAGTTTATTTTCATTTTTTTATGCTTTCTTCTTGTGTGTTTGATAAACCTTAAGAAAACTAAAAAAAATAGTTGTAGTTTTTAGCTAGTTTACTTTCTTGCTGTAGTAGTAGTAATTAAAAACAAAACCCAAAAAGATTTCATGTTCTTCTTTTGCTTGTTGGGATCTTTCCCGTGTAAATAGTTTTATTTCTTTTCTTCTCTTTGGGGGTCGATAGGAGAAGACCATGATTAAATTGTTGAAGTGACTCTTATATGCATTATTATTGATTTAACCAGGAGCCCATATTACCTTGTCTTCTCCTGTTTATTGAATGCTCGCAGATTCCAGCTTAGTCCAATGCACGTGCACTATTCTTATTATTTACATCATTCGGTCGTGCAAGTGAAAGGCAATTATGATGATATATGATGGACTGATTGAGATGACAGAAGCTAGTATGAACTCAACCTCTCTTGTTTTTGTAAATATGATTAGTTCATCGTTCCTGATTCAGCCTATTATGAATAAACATGTTTGCAATGACAATTAGAGATCATAGTTGCTTATGCCATGCTTAATTAGCTAGGAGCTTATAATGGTTTACCTTGCGTGCCAACATGTTATTAAAATGGTTGTGATGTGGTATGATAGGGTGGTATCCTCCTTTAAATGATTCAAGTGACTTGACTTGGCACATGTTCACGCATGTAGTTGAAACAAAATCAACATAGCCTTCACGATATTTATGTTCATGGTGGATTATATCCTACTCATGCTTGCACTCTATGTTTATTAATTTTAATGCATGTTCATGACTGTTGTCGCTCTCTAGTTGGTCGCTTCCCAGTCTTTTGCTAGCCTTCACTTGTACTAAGCGGGAATACTGCTTGTGCATCCAATCCCTTAAACCCCAAAGTTATTCCATATGAGTCCACTATACCCTCCTATAGGTGGTATCTACCTGCCGTTCCAAGTAAATTTGTATGTGCCAAACTCTAAACCTTCAAATGAAATTTTGTTTTGTATGCTCGAATAGCTCATGTATCAACTAGGGCGGTTCGTATCTTCAATGTTAGGCGGGTTATTCTCAAGAGGAGTGGACTCCGCTCCTCACTCACGAGAAAATGGCTGGTCACCGGGATGCCCAGTCCCATGCTTTATGCAAATCATATCAAAATAATTGCAAACAAAACTCCCCCGGGACTGTTGTTAGTTGGAGGCACTCGTTGTTTCGAGCAAGCCATGGATTGATGCTTGTTGGTGGAGGGGAGTATAAACTTTACCATTCTGTTTGGGAACCGCCTATAATGTGTGTAGCATGGAACATATCGCCATCTCTTGGTTGTTATGTTGACAATGAAAGTATGCCGCTCAAAATATTATTTATCTCTATTTCAAAATCGAGCTCTGGCACCTCTACAAATCCATGCTTCCCTCTGCGAAGGGCCTATCTATTTACTTTTATGTTGAGTCATCACCCTCTTATTAAAAGCACCAGCTGGAGAGCACCGCTGTCATTTGCATTCATTACTATTAATTTATATTGGGTATGACTATGATTGGATCTCTTTTACCATGAATTACAATGTTTAGTCAATCCTTGATCTTTAAAGGTGCTCTGCATTTATGTTTTGCAGTCTCAGAAAGGGCTAGCGAGATACCATCTTCTTATATCATATTATGATTGTTTTGAGAAAGTGTTGTCATCCGAGATTTATTATTATTGCTCGCTAGTTGATTATGCCATTGATATGAGTAAACATGAGACCTAAATGTTATTGTGAATATGGTTAGCTCATAATCTCTGCTGAAAACTTGAATGCTGGCTTTACATATTTACAACAACAAGAGCAAACAGAGTTTGTAAAAGTTTCTCTTTATCACTTTCAGTTTATCAACTGAATTGCTTGAGGACAAGCAAAGGTTTAAGCTTGGGGGAGTTGATACGTCTCCATCGTATCTACTTTTCCAAACACTTTTGCCCTTGTTTTGGACTCTAACTTGCATGATTTGAATGGAACTAACCCGGACTGACGCTGTTTTCAGCAGAATTGCCATGGTGTTATTTTTGTGCACAAACAAAAGTTCTCGGAATGACCTGAAAATCAACGGAGATTATTTTTGGAAAATATAAAAAATACTGGCGAGAGAATCAAGGCCAGGGGGCCCACACCCTTTCCACGAGGGTGGGGGGCGAGCCTACCCCCTGGGCGCGCCCCCCTGCCTCGTGGGCCCCCTGGAGCTCCACCGACCTCAACTCCAACTCTATATATTCGTGTTCGGGGAGAAAAAAATCAAAGAGAAAGATTCATCGCGTTTTACGATACGGAGCCGCCACCAAGCCCTAAACTCTCTCGGGAGGGCTGGTTTGGAGTCCGTTCGGGGCTCCGGAGAGGGGAATCCATCGCCATCGTCATCATCAACCATCCTCCATCACCAATTTCATGATGCTCACCGCCGTGCATGAGTAATTCCATCGTAGGCTTGCTGGACGGTGATGGGTTGGATGAGATTTATCATGTAATCGAGTTAGTTTTGTTAGGGCTTGATCCCTAGTATCCACTATGTTCTGAGATTGATGTTGCTATGACTTTGCTATGCTTAATGCTTGTCACTAGGGCCCAAGTGCCATGATTTCAGATCTGAACCTATTATGTTTTCATAAATATATGTGAGTTCTTGATCCTATCTTGCAAGTCTATAGTCACCTACTATGTGTTATGATCCGGCAACCCCGAAGTGACAATAATCGGGACCACTCCCGGTGATGACCATAGTTTGAGGAGTTCATGTATTCACTATGTGTTATGATTTGGTCTGGTACTCTATTAAAAGGAGGCCTTAATATCCCTTAGTTTCCGCTAGGACCCCGTTGCCACGGGAGGGTAGGACAAAAGATGTCATGCAAGTTCTTTTCCATAAGCACGTATGACTATATTCGGAATACATGCCTACATTACATTGATGAATTGGAGCTAGTTCTGTGTCACCCTATGTTATGATTGTTACATGATGAACCGCATCCGGCATAATTCTCCATCACCGATCCAATGCCTACGAGCTTTTCACATATTGTTCTTCTACTTTTCCGTTGCTACTGTTACAATTACTACAAAACCCCAAAATATTACTTTGCTACCGTTACCGTTACTTCCATACTACTTTGCTACTAAATACTTTGCTGCAGATATTAAGTTATCCAGGTGTGGTTGAATTGACAACTCAACTGCTAATACTTGAGAATATTCTTTGGCTCCCCTTGTGTCGAATCAATAAATTTGGGTTGAATACTCTACCCTCGAAAACTGTTGCGATCCCCTATACTTGTGGGTTATCATTGTTCGACCAAGCACGGAGAAAGAGAGGTCACTTCTCTCTATATTCATGATGATGTTGGTGTAATGGTTCCTTCATTGCTATATGTAGTAGCTAGCTAGCGTCGAGTTGAATGGAAAACATAAAATGAAAATGAAAACCCTACATGTAAAAGAATTGAATGATAAACACAAAAAGAAAAGGAGGAAACACAAAATGAAACCCATAAACCCTCCAAAACCCTAAACCCCTGCTTTCGAAAAAACAAAAACCCCAGCGCTTTCCAGGTTCTGACGCATGGCTGCCTTTTAGTCCCGGTCGGTGTTACCAACAGGGACTAAAGGTCCTGATGCCTGGGCTCCCCACAGCGGCCACGTGGAGCTCCTTTAGTCCCGGTGCGTAACACAACCAGGACTAAAAGTGGAGGCCTTTAGTCTCGATTGCTTAGTCCCAGTTGCAGAACCAAGACTAAAGGCCCTATGGAACCGGGACTGATGGCCCATTTTCTGCTAGCAAACAATCAAATCTGAAACTATCGTCGCCCCCAGCATCGTCGAGATACACATCGAGGAAACATGCAGAGCACCAACAAACCAAAATCCAGGCGAGTGCCCAGTCTTGTAGGCTTTGTGAGCGAAACACCATATTTGCAGAAGAGGCGCTTGATGACGTTGCATGTCATTCGAGGATGTTTCCCACGCCAACCTTGATCCAGATCTGACGCATTCCGACATTGTTGCTGGGCAAGAATGTCAAATTTGTCATTACTGGGCCAACAACGTTGTACCAACACCAATCTGTCCCACTTGTGAGCGCCGCCATGAGAGGCGCTTGACGATGTGGCGTGTCATTCGAGTATGTTTTTACACCAATCTGGATCTAGATCTGATGTTGTTGCCAGGGAAGAACGCCAAATTTGTTATTGTCGGGCCAACAACGTTGTACCAACACCAATTCGTCTTAGTTGTCAGCACCGCCATGAGAGGCGGTGAGGCCATGCACAGAAAACGTAAGCCCTGCCTGTCCGAAAGAACAGCAAGCAGACAAGACCATCAGCTCAACGGGCATCACCAAAGAGAACGTCACAGTGATTAGTAGGAAACCAAGGCCATCTTACTCGATGCAGCACCAACGCAACCAAACTGACGCTACTAGACGAAGATGAAGCCCTAGACCTATGGAACATCAGGGAGAGAAATGGGAGCCCTCCCCACTCCCCCCGCCACCGGAGCAGCGGATGGAGAGGGGGTCAATAGCTCTTGTGCGACACATTTCATGTGAATTGGAAGGAGTGTGGCGTAGTTGCCAGAAATAGCTTGTGTGCGCCGTCTTACATGGCAATAATAGCCCCAATACGACGAGGTGGTTAAAACACGGGTCCGGTATCAACGGGAGTGCGGTTAAGGTAAAAACAAGGGGTCAAACTAATCAATGTGTCTGGTGGTGGTGGGTCCCACTTGGCAGTGCATTGATTCCCCGCCTGACTGAACACGTGCTTCTCCTGGGCTTCTGCTTACTGCTCTCATCTTCGTTATCGTCGCCGGCGGCGGTGGAGATTTCGTCCACGGCCGCAACTGGGTATGTGGTGAGTGTATTCGGCACCATTCCCCTCTGTCTTGAGTAAGATCTGACCAAGTGAGCCTCTATTTGCCCCTGTTTTCCACGGGTTCCAGATTGTGGAGGTGGGTGGGACTGGGGAGCGGCGGCGGGGCGGCGTTGGGCTGGACGAGATGGAGCCAC
Organism: Aegilops tauschii subsp. strangulata; assembly: GCF_002575655.3. Classification (NCBI taxonomy): domain Eukaryota; kingdom Viridiplantae; phylum Streptophyta; class Magnoliopsida; order Poales; family Poaceae; genus Aegilops; species Aegilops tauschii. The sequence goes on along the minus strand of NC_053039.3, from coordinate 383,911,705 downwards.
GAGAGAAAACGTCAACCAGGTAATCACCTTGTCCAACCTCTTCAACCCTGCGATGTGTGCCTCGTCTGCTATTGCTGCCTCACAGTGCCCGCCATTGATAAACAGGGGAAATGTTGCTCGGACCTTCGAATTCAGTGTTGAATTCTTACCATCTAAAGCAAAGCTAGTTGATGGTAGTGTGCAAGACATAGAGAGAGATACAATTGTGAAATGGGAGGTTGAATTTGAAGAGATTGATCCACAGGAAATACGGAGCATGGAAGAGAGGGCCATGAGGAATGTTGTGGAGAAAATTGGGGAAAACATTTTTTGGGGTCCAGAGCAAGAGGTAGCATTGTTACGGTTTGATAATTGGAAGGGTGAGTATGTGAGAATTGAGAATGGTGAAGAGATGGTTGACGAAATCGATTGGCAAGACGGCTAGGCAAGCAAACAAACTACCTTTCATGCAGAGCTCGTTGATCTGAAATCAGATTTTAAGGTTGGATATGTGCCCTCAAAGTTGGCTTCGCAGATGGTAGATGATGATTGGGCTTCACAGATGCAGATAACGCCCATGTGTACGGGTGAAGTGACAGTAATAGAGGGGGCGGATCAAGATGCAGAAGAGGGTTGTGATGGTGCTACAAGGGTAGTTTGTGTTGAATGGAATTCAGTACAATAAGAAGACACTACTGATTTGGTCATTGCACCAATGGCTGACACTGAGATGGCCAAAAAAATTGGCATTCCAGTAGATCCAGTAGATGATCAAGATGAGGAAGAGAGGGGTGAATCTAGTTTACCTAATGATGCTAACATAGATGCTTGTGAAGATGTGGATGGACAGCTGATCAAAGATGATGCAGATGATGTAGATGATGCACATGATGATGAGCTTGTAAGTGTGTATGACAAAGAAAATCGTGTTATTGAAGTAGGCAAGTTGTTCCCAAGCATGAACGAGTTTAGGATGTGTTTCAAGACTTATGTAGTCAAACATGAGTTTGATGTCAAGACTATGTGGACTGGTAGAAAGAAATTTTATGCAAGGTGCAGAAGTTTTGATGGAAGCCTCAGGCCTTGCAAGTGGTACATATCTACTAGAATTCAACCTGGTGGAAGTACCATCCGGGTTAATCAAATCCCAAATCCACATACTTGTATTACAAGTTCATAGGAAGTATCAACCATGACATCACAACTTTGGATTGCAGAAAATATCACTCCAATTTTAGCCAAGAAACCGAACACTACAGCAAAGAAACTTAAAGTCGACTTGGAAAAGCAGTACCCCATAAAGGTGAAGTATACCATAGTGTGGAAAGAAAAACAGAGGGCAATGAAAGAATTATATGGTGATTGGGTAAATACTTTAAGGATGCTTTATAACTTCAAACCAAAGGTGGAGAAGAGGTCACCTGGAAGTGTTGTGGAGATAGATACTGAGGTAACAGAGGATGGTAGAGTTCTTTTCTCCAAGTTCTTTATGGCTTTAAAGCCTTGCATATATGGCTTCAAGCAGGGTGCCATCCATATTTGAGCATAGACTCGTCTTTTTTGACTGGCAAATGGAATGGTCAATTGGCAACATGCAATGCTTTACATGGACACAACTGGATGTTTCCTGTTGCCATTGGTTTGTTTCAGTCAGAGACAGAGGTTTCATGGACATGGTTCATGATGCAGTTGAAAAGATGCATAGGGCCAGTGCCACCTTTGGCAGTACACACAGATGCATGTAAAGCGCTAGAAAATGCAGTGAAGAATGTTTTTCCTCATTGTGAGCAGAGGGAGTGCTTCGGCCATATGTGGATGAATTTGATCAAACAAATCAGAGGAGAAGAATTTGGGAGAATGTGGCCAACAGCAAGATCTTACACCAAACAGACACATTCATATCATATTGATAATATAAAAGCAGCATGCATTGAGTTTGGTCCATGGTTGAACACCTATCATTCTCTATTGTGGTACAGGTCAGGATTTAACACTGCCATCAAGTGTGACCATATCAACAATAACTTGGCAGAAAGTTTTAACAACAATATAAAGTAGTTAAAGAACTTGCCTGTGCATGACATGGTTTACCAAATCAGGATCATGATCATGCGCATGTGGGAATTGAGAAGAAGGATTTGGTGATTGTCTGGAAGGGGATAAGCTTCCTGTAGTGGTACAACAGGTGGTGAACAGGAGCAAAAATCTTACACATTTGTCTGTTGAAAAATCTTCATTGTGGGGTGCTGAAGTTAGAGATACCAAGACTGGAAGGAGGCATGTTGTTAACACTGAGTTGCACGACTGCACTTGCCTCGAGTGGCAACACACCGGGAAACCATGTGACAATGCCATACTTTTCTTGGCCTCCCAACCCAAGATAAACATGCACCCATATTTGCATGAATATTACTCAGTGGCAAGATTCAAGGCTGCATATGCAACTCCAATTCTAGCACTTACAGATCAGTCTAAGTGGCCTGAAGTGGAAATTAAATTTTCCATATGCCCTTCCTTAACAAAAAGAAAGGCTGGCAGGCCAAAAGAGAGTAGATTCAAGGCATGGTTTGGGAAAGGTGGGAGTGGTAAAAAGGAGAAGGGGAAGAAGGATGCAAAGTCAAAAAGGTCCCAAAAAGGTAATAAAATATATGCTAATTGTGCCAGGAACTTAGGCACCGAAAAGGATCTCCAAAATGTCGTTACACTCCTGAAAGGCCAAAGTATGTTTTATGTTTGTGTTTTTTTAATTTGCATGTTGTTTTTAATTACTAGCCAAATTACAAGCTTTGTTTTCCAGGACGAAGCGTGGAGGTCAACTGTAACATCCCAAATTTTCAATTTGGAATGTTATACAATTAGGCCATCATTGCATATCATATTTTATTGCATTTTGGCTTGATCTAGAAATTCTACGCAACTCAAGGACCCACGGAGAGAGTTGGGAATTTCGTTATTTTCATATTTGAGTTTCTCAAATTTTGAAAAGAGGATCGTTTGATTTTAATTATTTTCTCTTCGAATGTTTCTTTTATGAAAATAAAAGAGAGAGAGGATAAAATGACTTCCTCCAAATAAAGAAATATTGGAGATTTAATATTAAAATCAAATTAGAATTTTATTCGGAGTTTTATCGCTATTTTATTTGAATTAGGAAAAATATGCGTTTTTCAAAATTGCATTAGAGTCCCAAATAAATGTTCACCTTGTCCGGTAGATTTTTAGAGGACGGAGAAATTTTATTACAGGATTTTTGGAGTCCATTTAGTAGTTCTTTTCTTTGTTTTTCTGCGTGGAATTGTTTTAAAAAAAAGTGAACCGACTTAGCCGGGCCGTACCCGACCCGGACTCGTCCGGCCGGCCTCTTATAAGGCCCGCCCGGGACCCCCCCCCCCCAGCCCAGCCGAACCCTAGCCCCGCCGCCCGAGCCGCCGCCGCTGCCACGCGCCGCCGTCGCCCGCGTCGTCGCCCGCGCCGCCGCCGTGTGCCGCCGTGGGAACCCGTCGCCACCGCCCCGCCCGACGCTCGCCGGAGTGCGCCGCCACCGCCGGAGTTGCCGCCGCCCTCGCCGGATCTCGTCGAGGTAGCCGCCGCCGGTTTTGTCGAAAAACCGATTAGTTTTTTTTTAACCCTAGATATCTTTTTTTTCAGATCTGGTTCGGGTTTTTTCGGTTTAGTTATTTAGCGGACGTTCGTCCGTACGTTCCTTTTAACGAACAGTTTTCACTCGTTGACCGCAGATAGCGAACGTTCGTTCGTTAGCCTGTTCATCAGTTTTCTTTTTCTCGAATTTTTCGCGATTATTTTCAATCGCGACTTCTGATCCGATTTTCGTTTTAGTTTAACTTTTCGCTCGTTTATCAAATCAGGCGATTCAAGCGCCTAGAGTTTCGTCTCGAAGCCCTCTTTCTGTTTAATCAACTTAAACAAGTTTTTTCTACTGTAAAATTTGACTTTAGTCCAGATTAGTAATCGAAGCTTGTTTCTTTTGCAGTTTGAGTTTCGTTGCTTCGTTTGATTTGATTATTTTTGCAAACCGGAGTTCTTAAGTTGAACTTTCTAGTTAGATCTTCTTATTTGAGTTTTATCCATGCAGCTTTGCTTGATTGCTTATTGTATGCTTGTTTGTTTGCGATAGAGTACCCGGAGTGCGAAGCGTGCTACTACGAGTCTCTAGGTTTCACGGATCATCAGCAAGGCAAGTAACACTTTGATCATACCTCTTTACTACCCAGTTTTATTGCATTAGATCAATCCTCAAACAAATGCATGGTGAGGATCTGATTTAAATTGTGGGTTTGGGAAGTAGATGAGGTAGTACCTATTCACCTGTTAATTATCAAACCTATGGGAGTTACTTCTACATTGCTTATATTGCTATGCTATGCTCGTAGACGTGGTTTGGGTTTGTGTGTATTCATGACAGATGTGAGTAGTGTTAATTAATGCTTAACTTAAGGTGGCAACTTTAATACACATCTGGGTGGATTGAGGCACCTGGGGAACCCAGTGTTGCCTGTTTTTTTTGGAAATCCCGGGGTACCGTGTGATTCTCCTATGGACTGCCACCCAGGCTCAAAGGGATCATAAGATTATTCATGCTAGAAACTTCCGTGTGCAGCCACATGCCATTATGGGCTCTGGCGTAGTTGAGTAAGTTGTGGGAAACCTTTCCATGATGGGCTAGCAGATGTAGGGGATTGTAGGTGTACCGGCCTATCTATCGGTTAAGGGGACCTCTTCGGAAAGACTGTGTCTCGGTCATCTGTTTCTCAAACATTATGTAGTGTGAGAAATCCAACGGAGGAGATCGAGTCTTGTGGGGAAAAGTGCGCAAACCTCTGCAGAGTGTACAAACTAATCATGGTTAGTCGTGTCCCCGGTTACGGACATCTTGAGTATCTAGTTCTTGGATTATCATGTGGATCTCATCACTCTTAATATAATTTGATTGGGTTTAACGATGATGCTTAATTGGGATTGAGTTGGGTGAACCTTCTCAATGTTTAACAACTACCATGATAGTTAAATAAAATTTATTCCTTTGTTGTAGGGAAAATTGGCTTTCCACAAAACCTATTAACCATACAACCTCCACCAGCCATATATACATGTAGTGATAGCATTATTCTGTTCATTATTCTCTTGTGTTACATTGCTAGCATATTCCATGTGCTGACCCGTTTTCGGGCTGCAACGTATCATGTTGCAAATCCTCAAGTACTATATATGCGTGTCAGCATTACCGATCCAGGGATGACACTGATGCACAGAGATCAGACTGGTTGAGCTCTGGTCGCTACAAAGATGGTATCAGAGCACACGCTGACTGTAGGACACGACCACTAAGCTAAAGCCCTAGATCACTACTCTCTTCTCATTTCTGACTCCTCTCCATTTTCTACTCTTTAGGATGGCGGACGCAAGGAACAAGTTTGCACAAACGGATGAAGACACCCCCTTTGGACGACACTTGAAGGAAGTCACTAGGTACCTGAACATCGGAATACCAAGCTTCACCGGGACTTACAACACCACTTTCCCAGAAGAGGAGCGCTGGATGATTCAAGTTCAAATTCCAGGAAGGACGTTCATGCCAGTCACTGAGCCCATAGAGTTTTCCTTTGATGCACCTACCTGGAGTTTAGGAAAGAGCATGGCAGCCCACATCGCCATGGGACGCATTGGAGAAGTTTACCACAGGGATCTCAAGGATACTATCTACCAGATTTGTGGGCGCCGAGATGAGCAATGGGAGATGATCAGCACCAGGAAGGATAGATCGATTGCAGCTTTCATCCAGGAGTTAAACCAGCACATTCGATGCCAGGAGAACCAGATGTGCGCAGGCATGACAGATTTGAAGAAGGCGATGACAAGGATCACGGAGCTGGAGGAAGAACTCAAGGCTACACGCGAAGATTATGAGGAGGAAATTGTCGTACTAGTGGAGAAGAATGACGACCTGACAAGGAAGATCGGGGTATTCATGGGAGATCCCGCGCCAGGAGGACAAGACGACGATTCCACTTGCCCGGAGAACTACATCATCATCGATGAAACCGATTCGGACCCTGACGATAGCGATGATGACTATGTTGATGAAGCTGGAGCGGATATCATGGAGTCCTCGACCGATCAATTTTTCTAGTTGACCACCATATCAGTAGTAGTATTCCACCATGTATATACTATAGTCCCAGCACTTTTGTAACGATAGTTTTAGGCCGATTGTATGCCCTTGCTTGATTGATTGAGTGATATGATTGTGTTTGTCTCATGTGCATATGGGTAGTGTTTTCCCCTAGACCTCATTCTACTCTATTTTCTCATCTTTTCTAAACCCAGCAGATGCCTCCGAGACGCGACAATGGATTTGCTTTCCCACCGGAGCTCACTCAGTTGATCCAGCAGCAGAATGCATTGATGCAGATACTAGTCCAGAATCAGAATCATGGGAACAACAACAACAACCCACCTCCACCACCACCTGTTGATCACTTAGCCCATTTTCTAAGGCTGAATCCGCCAGTGTTCTCCAGTAGCACCGAGCCGATAGTTGCAGATGATTGGCTCCGCAAGATTGGAAGGGAGTTAACCACTGCAGGATGCACAGATGCGGAGAGAGTGCGTTTTGCCGCACATCAACTTGATGGACCCACAGCATCATGGTGGGAGAATTTCACAGCCACTTACCCCATCGACACTGTTACATGGGACCAGTTCTAGCATGCTTTTCGCACTGCCCATGTATCAACAGGAGATATGGCCATGAAGAAGCGCGAGTTTCGCAACTTACGCCAAGGAGGATGCACAGTTGGCTAGTATGTGGATGACTTTAGTAAGTAGCACGTTATGCCCCAGATGACGTCGCCACAGATGCAGCTAAGCAGGAGAAGTTTCTGGAAGGACTGAATCATGAGCTGAGCATGCAGTTGATGGTGGCAAATTTCAATAACTACCAGGAGTTGGTAGATAGAGCTCTCATGATTGAAGGGAAGCAGCAGCAGATTGACAACCGCAAGAGGAAGTATGGACAAGGGAAGTATAATTCTGGAGCTCAGCAGAGACCCCGTTTCACGCCGAACTCGGGAGGACTTGTCCATAACCATGGAGGTCACAATCACACTGGAGGAAGTTCGCACAACCATAGTGGCTCCAAGAACGGGAATGGTAACGGAGGAAGCAACGGACAGAACTGTTCCAACCCAGCAACGCCCGCCAAGAAAGATCTAAGCCATGTTACTTGCTACAAGTGTCAGAAGACTGGGCATACGCCAATGAATGTCCTGAAGCTAAGAATGGTAACGGCAATGGAAGCTCTGGGAAGAAGCCCAACCCTTTCAACAGGGGACAAGTGAACCACGTTAACGTGGAGGAGGTTGAAGCCCAACCAGATGCAGTAATAGGTAAGCTTTTGGTTAAGTCATTTACTGCAGTCGTTCTTTTCGATACTGGTGCATCGCATTCATACATATCACGGGGATTTGTGGATAAGTATAAACTGCCCACCAAAGTTCTTAGTACACCTTTGTTAGTGAGCTCGCCAGGAGCAGAGCATATGGCAAACCAAGGATGTTTTCAAATGCCATTGACCATAGGTAGGCACGTTTTCCCCTCAGACTTGATAATTTTGGAGTCACAAGGTTTGGATGTGATTCTGGGTATGGATTGGCTATCAATGTATGGAGGAAACATCGATTGCGCCAGTAAGTCGATTTTGCTCACCACCCCAGAAGGAAGAAGGATCAAGTATGTATCCCGGCATGTGCCGAGTAGGACTCAAGTAAATTCCTTATCAGGAGTTGTACAGGAGGAAGTACCAGTGGTGAAGGATTTCCCGGATGTATTTCCAGAAGAGTTGCTAGGCATGCCACCGGATAGAGACATTGAGTTTTTGATTGAGCTTTTGCCAGGCACAGGGCCAATATCTAAGAGACCGTACAGAATGCCCGCAAAAGATTTGGAGGAAATTAAGAAGCAGATTAAGGAGTTACTGGATAAAGGTTATATTCACCCAAGTTTGTCACCTTGGGGATCACCAGTGCTTCTAGTGGAGAAGAAGGATGGATCGTTAAGGATGGTTGTTGATTATCGAGGATTGAATGAAGTGACGATCAAGAACAAGTACCCACTGCCGATGATCAATGATTTGTTTGATCAGCTGCAAGGAGCTAAGGTGTTCTCCAAGATCGATCTGCGATCAGGGTACCACCAGCTGAAGATTCGAGAGCAGGATATACCTAAGACAGCTTTTACCACGAGGTATGGGCTATATGAGTATACCATTATGTCATTTGGCATGACTAACGCACCTACCTATTTTATGAACATGATGAACAAGGTGTTTTTGGAGTTTTTGGATAAGTTCGTTGTGGTGTTCATTGATGATATTCTGGTCTACTCGAAGAATGAAGAGGAGCATAAAGAGCATTTGCGTTTAGTACTTGGGAAGCTCAGAGAACATCAGCTATACACCAAGTTCAGCAAGTGTGAGTTTTGGTTGAAGGAAGTTGGATTCCTTGGACATGTTATATCCGGAGAAGGAATAGCGGTAGTGTTGGGGAACGTAAGAATTTCAAAAAAAATCCTACGCACACACAGGATCATGGTGATGCATAGCAACGAGAGGGGAGAGTGTGTCCACGTACCCTCGTAGACCGAAAGCGGAAGCGTTAGCACAACGCGGTTGATGTAGTCGTACGTCTTCACGATCCGACCGATCAAGTACCGAATGCACGGCACCTCCGAGTTCAGCACACGTTCAACTCGATGACGTCCCTCGAACTCCGATCTAGCCGAGCTTTGAGGGAGAGTTCCGTCAGCACGACGGCGTGGTGACGATGATGATGTTCTACCGACGCAGGGCTTCGCCTAAGCACCGCTACGATATTATCGAGGTGGAATATGGTGGAGGCGGGCACCGCACACGGCTAAGAGATACAGAGATCAATTGTTGTGTCTATGGGGTGCCCCCCTCCTCCGTATATAAAGGGGGGAGGAGAGGGCCGGCCAAGGGGAGGAGGCGCGCCCAAGGGGGGAGTCCTACTCCCACCGGGAGTAGGACTCCTCCTTTTCCTATTTGGAGAGGGAGAGGGAAGGAAGAGGAAGGAGGGAGGAAGGAAAGGGGGGTCGGCCCCCCTCCCAATTCGGATTGGGCTTGGGGGGGGCGCCCCCTCCCTTGCTCCTTTCCCCTCCTTTCCACTAAAGCCCATTAAGGCCCATATACCTCTCGGGGGGTTCCGATAACCTCTCGGTGCTCCGGTATTATCCCAATCTCATTCGGAACCATTCCGGTGTCCAAATATAGTCGTCCAATATATCGATCTTTATGTCTCGACCATTTCGAGACTCCTCGTCATGTCCGTGATCACAAACGGGACTCCGAACTACCTTCGGTACATCAAAACACATAAACTTATAATATAACCGTCATCGAACTTTAAGCGTGCGGACCCTATGGGTTCGAGAACTATGTAGACATGACCGAGACACGTCTCTGGTCAATAACCAATAGCGGAACCTGGATGCTCATATTGGCTCCCACATATTCTATGAAGATCTTTATCGGTCAAACCGCATAACAACATACGTTGTTCCCTTTGTCATTGGTATGTTACTTGCCCGAGATTCGATCATCGGTATCTCAATACCTAGTTCAATCTCGTTACCGGCAAGTCTCTTTACTCGTTCCGTAATACATCATCCCGCAACTAACTCATTAGTTGCAATGCTTGCAAGGCTTATAATGATGTGCATTACCGAGTGGGCCCAGAGATACCTCTCCGACAATCGGAGTGACAAATCCTAATCTCGAAATACGCCAACCCAACAAGTACCTTTGGAGACACCTGTAGAGCACCTTTATAATCACCCAGTTACGTTGTGACGTTTGGTAGCACACAGAGTGTTCCTCCGGTAAATGGGAGTTGCATAATCTCATAGTCATAGGAACATGTATAAGTCATGAAGAAAGCAATAGCAACAAACTAAACGATCATCATGCTAAGCTAACGGATGGGTCAAGTCAATCACATCGTTCTCTAATGATGTGATCCCGTTAATCAAATGACAACTCTTTGTCTATGGTTAGGAAACATAACCATTTTTGATCAACGAGCTAGTCAAGTAGAGGCATACTAGTGACACTCTGTTTGTCTATGTATTCACACATGTATTATGTTTCCGGTTAATACAATTCTAGCATGAATAATAAACATTTATCATGATATAAGGAAATAAATAATAACTTTATTATTGCCTCTTGGGCATATTTCCTTCAGTCTCCCACTTGCACTAGAGTCAATAATCTAGATTATATAGTAATGATTCTAACACCCATGGAGTCTTGGTGCTGATCATGTTTTGCTCGTGGAAGAGGCTTAGTCAACGGGTCTGCAACATTCAGATCCGTATGTATTTTGCAAATCTCTATGTCTCCCACTTGGACTTGGTCCCTGATGGAACTGAAGCGTCTCTTGATGTGCTTGGTCCTCTTGTGAAATCTGGATTCCTTTGCCAGGCAATTGCACCAATATTGTCACAGAAGATTTTCATTGGACCCGATGCACTAGGTATGACACCTTGATCGGATATGAACTCCTTCATCCAAACTCCTTCATTTGCTGCTTCCGAAGCAGCAATGTACTCCGCTTCACACGTAGATCCCGCCATGACGCTTTGTTTAGAACTACACCAACTGACAGCTCCACCGTGCAATATAAACATGTATCCGGTTTGCGATTTAGAATCGTCCGGATCAGTGTCAAAGCTTGCACCAACGTAACCATTTACGACGAGCTCTTTGTCACCTCCATAAACGAGAAACATATCCTTAGTCCTTTTCAGGTATTTCAGGATGTTCTTGACCGTTGTCCAGTGACCCACTCATGGATTACATTGGTACCTCCCTGCTAAACTAATAGCAAGGCACACATCAGGTCTGGTACACAGCATTGCATACATGATAGAGCCTATGGCTGAAGCATAGGGAACATCTTTCATTTTCTCTCTATCTTCTGCAGTGGTCGGGCATTGAGTCTTACTCAACTTCACACCTTGTAACACGGGCAAGAACCCTTTCTTTGCTTGATCCATTTTGAACTTCTTCAAAACTTTGTCAAGGTATGTGCTTTGTGAAAGTCCAATTAAGCGTCTTGATCTATCTCTATAAATCTTGATGCCCAATATGTAAGCAGCTTCACCGAGGTCCTTCATTGAAAAACTATTATTCAAATATCCTTTTATGCTATCCAGAAATTCTATATCATTTCCAATCAACAATATGTCATCCACATAAAATATTAGAAATGCTACAGAGCTCCCACTCACTTTCTTGTAAATACAGGCTTCTCCAAAAGTCTGTATAAAACCATATGCTTTGATCACACTATCAAAACGTTTATTCCAACTCCGAGAGGCTTGCACCAGTCCATAAATGGATCGCTGGAGCTTGCACACTTTGTTAGCTCCCTTTGGATCGACAAAACCTTCCGGTTGCATCATATACAATTCTTCTTCCAGAAATCCATTCAGGAATGCAGATTTGACATCCATTTGCCAAATTTCATAATTATAAAATGCGGCAATTGCTAACATGATTCGGACAGACTTAAGCATCGCTACGGGTGAGAAGGTCTCATCGTAGTCAATCCCTTGAACTTGTCGAAAACCTTTTGCAACAAGTCGAGCTTTATAGACAGTAACATTACCGTCAGCGTCAGTCTTCTTCTTGAAGATCCATTTATTCTCGATGGCTTGCCGATCATCGGGCAAGTCAACCAAAGTCCATACTTTGTTCTCATACATGGATCCCATCTCAGATTTCATGGCTTCAAGCCATTTTGCGGAATCTGGGCTCACCATCGCTTCTTCATAGTTCGTAGGTTCGTCATGGTCTAGTAACATAACCTCCAGAACAGGATTACCGTACCACTCTGGTGCGGATCTTACTCCGGTTGACCTACGAGGTTCAGTAACAACTTGATCTGAAGTTTCATGATCATCATCATTAACTTCCTCACTAATTGGTGTAGACGTCACAAGAACCGGTTTCTGTGATGAACTATTTTCCAATAAGGGAGCAGGTACTGTTACCTCATCAAGTTCTACTTTCCTCCCACTCACTTCTTTCGAGAGAAACTCCTTCTCTAGAAAGGATCCAAATTTAGCAACAAAAGTCTTGCCTTCAGATCTGTGATAGAAGGTGTACCCAACAGTTTCCTTTGGGTATCCTATGAAGACACATTTCTCCGATTTGGGTTCGAGCTTATCAGGTTGAAGCTTTTTCACATAAGCATCGCAGCCCCAAACTTTAAGAAACGACAACTTTGGTTTCTTGCCAAACCACAGTTCATAAGGCGTTGTCTCAACGGATTTCGATGGTGCCCTATTTAACGTGAATGCAGCCGTCTCTAAAGCATAACCCCAAAACGATAGCGGTAAATCAGTAAGAGACATCATAGATCGCACCATATCTAGTAAAGTACGATTACGACGTTCAGACACACCATTACGCTGTGGTGTTCCGGGTGGCGTGAGTTGCGAAACTATTCCGCATTGTTTCAAATGTAGACCAAACTCGTAACTCAAATATTCTCCTCCACGATCAGATCGTAGAAACTTTATTTTCTTGTTACGATGATTTTCCACTTCACTCTGAAATTCTTCGAACTTTTCAAATGTTTCACACTTATGTTTCATTAAGTAGATATACCCATATCTGCTTAAATCATCTGTGAAGGTGAGAAAATAACGATACCCGCCGCGAGCCTCGACATTCATTGGACCACATACATCTGTATTTATGATTTCCAACAAATCTGTTGCTCGCTCCATAGTTCCGGAGAACGGCGCTTTAGTCATCTTGCCCATGAGGCACGGTTCGCAAGTATCAAGTGATTCATAATCAAGTGGTTCCAAAAGTCCATCAGTATGGAGTTTCTTCATGTGCTTTACACCAATATGACCTAAACGGCAGTGCCACAAATAAGTTGCACTATCATTATCAACTCTGCATCTTTTGGCCTCAATATTATGAATATGTGTATCACTACTATCGAGATTTAATATAAATAGACCACTCCTCAAGGGTGCATGACCATAAAAGATATTACTCATATAAATAGAACAACCATTATTCTCTGATTTAAATGAATAACCGTCTCGCATCAAACAAGATCCAGATATAATGTTCATGCTCAACGCTGGCACCAAATAACAATTATTTAGGTCTAAAACTAATCCCGAAGGTAGATGTAGAGGTAGCATGCCGACCGCGATCACATCGACTTTGGAACCATTTCCCACGCGCATCGTCACCTCGTCCTTAGCTAATCTTCGCTTAATCCGTAGTCCCTATTTCGAGTTGCAAATATTAGCAACAGAACCAGTATCAAATACCCAGGTGCTACTGCGAGCATTAGTAAGGTACACATCAATAACATGTATATCACATATACCTTTGTTCACCTTGCCATCCTTCTTATCCGCCAAATACTTGGGGCAGTTCCGCTTCCAGTGACCAGTCTGCTTGCAGTAGAAGCACTCAGTCTCAGGCTTAGGTCCAGAGTTGGGTTTCTTCTCTTGAGCAGCAACTTGTTTGTTGTTCTTATTGAAGTTCCCCTTCTTCTTCCCTTTGCCCTTTTTCTTGAAACTGGTGGTCTTATTGACCATCAACACTTGATTCTCCTTCTTGATTTCTACCTCCGCAGCAGCATTGCGAAGAGCTCGGGAATCGTCTTATCCATCCCTTGCATGTTATAGTTCGTCACAAAGCTCTTGTAGCTTGGTGGCAGTGATTGAAGAATTCTGTCAATGACGCTATCATCCAGAAGATTAACTCCCAGTTGAATCAAGTGATTGTTATACCCAGACATTCTGAGTATATGCTCACTGAAAGAACTATTCTCCTCCATCTTGCAGCTGTAGAACTTATTGGAGACTTCATATCTCTCAATCCGGGCATTTGCTTGAAATATTAACTTCAACTCCCGGAAGATCTCATATGCTCCATGACGTTCAAAACGTCGTTGAAGTCCCGGTTCTAAGCCGTAAAGCATGGCACACTGAACTATCGAGTAGTCATCAGCTTTGCTCTGCCAGATGTTCATAACATCTGGTGTTGCTCCTGCAGCAGGTTTGGCACCCAGCAGTGCTTCCAGGACGTAATTCTTCTGTGCAGCAATGAGGATAATCCTCAAGTTACGGACCCAGTCCGTGTAATTGCTACCATCATCTTTCAAGTTTGCTTTCTCAAGGAACGCATTAAAATTCAATGGAACAACAGCACGAGCCATCTATCTACAACAAACATAGACATGCAAAATACTATCAGGTACTAAGTTCATGATAAATTTAAGTTCAATTAATCATATTACTTAAGAACTCCCACTTAGATAGACATCCCTCTAATCATCTAAGTGATCACGTGATCCAAATCAACTAAACCATGTCCGATCATCACGTGAGATGGAGTAGTTTCAATGGTGAACATCACTATGTTGATCATATCTACTATATGATTCACGCTCGACCTTTCGGTCTCAGTGTTCCGAGGCCATATCTGCATATGCTAGGCTCGTCAAGTTTAACCTGAGTATTCCGCGTGTGCAACTGTTTTGCACCCGTTGTATTCGAACGTAGAGCCTATCACACCCGATCATCACGTGGTGTCTCAGCACGAAGAACTTTCACAACGGAGCATACTCAGGGAGAACACTTTTATCTTGAAATTTAGTGAGAGATCATCTTATAATGCTACCGTCAATCAAAGCAAGATAAGATGCATAAAAGATAAACATCACATGCAATCAATATAAGTGATATGATATGGCCATCATCATCTTGTGCTTGTGATCTCCATCTCCAAAGCACCGTCATGATCACCATCGTCACCGGCGCGACACCTTGATCTCCATCGTAGCATCGTTGTCGTCTCGCCAACTTATGCTTCTACGACTATCGCTACCGCTTAGTGATAAAGTAAAGCATTACAGGGCGATTGCATTGCATACAATAAAGCGACAACCATATGGCTCCTGCCAGTTGTCGATAACTCGGTTACAAAACATGATCATCTCATACAATAAAATTCAGCATCATGCCTTGACCATATCACATCACAACATGCCCTGCAAAAACAAGTTAGACGTCCTCTACTTTGTTGCTGCAAGTTTTACGTGGCTGCTACGGGCTTAGCAAGAACCGTTCTTACCTACGCATCAAAAACCACAACGATAGTTCGTCAAGTTAGTGTTGTTTTAACCTTCTCAAGGACCGGGCGTAGCCACACTCGGTTCAACTAAAGTTGGAGAAACTGACACCCGCTAGCCACCTGTGTGCAAAGCATGTCGGTAGAACCAGTCTTGCGTAAGCGTACACGTAATATCGGTCCGGGCCGCTTCATCCAACAATACCGCCGAACCAAAGTATGACATGCTGGTAAGCAGTATGACTTGTATCGCCCACAACTCACTTGTGTTCTACTCGTGCATATAACATCTACGCATAAAACCAGGCTCGGATGCCACTGTTGGGAAACGTAGTAATTTCAAAAAAATTCCTACGCACACACAGGATCATGGTGATGCATAGCAACAGAGGGGAGAGTGTGTCCACGTACCCTCGTAGACCGAAAGCGGAAGCGTTAGCACAACGCGGTTGATGTAGTCGTACGTCTTCACGATCCGACCGAATTCCGAAGGTACGAGTGCATCAACCGCGTTGTTATAATGCTTCCGCTTACGGTCTACGAGGGTATGTAGACGACACTCTCCCCTCTCGTTGCTATGCATCACCATGATCTTGCGTGTGCGTAGGAATTTTTTTGAAATTACTACGTTCCCCAACAGTGGCATCCGAGCCAGGTTTATGCGTAGATGTTATATGCACGAGTAGAACACAAGTGAGTTGTGGGCAATACAAGTCATGCTGCTTACCAGCATGTCATACTTTGGTTCGGCGGTATTGTCGGATGAAGCGGCCCGGACTGACATTATGCGTACGCTTACGCGAGACTGGTTCTACCGACGTGCTTTGCACACAGGTGGCTAGCGGGTGTCAGTTTCTCCAACTTTAGTTGAACCGAGTGTGCCTACGCCCGGTCCTCGTTGAAGGTTAAAACAGCACTAACTTGACGAAATATCGTTGTGGTTTTGATGCGTAGGTAAGAACGGTTCTTGCTCAGCCCGTAGCAGCCACGTAAAACTTGCAACAACAAAGTAGAGGACGTCTAACTTGTTTTTGCAGGGCATGTTGTGATGTGATATGATCAAGACATGATGCTATATTTTATTGTATGAGATGATCATGTTTTGTAACGGAGTTATCGGCAACTGGCAGGAGCCATATGGTTGTCGCTTTATTGTATGAAATGCAATCGCCATGTAATTGCTTTACTTTATCACTAAGCGGTAGCGATAGTCGTAGAAGCAATAGTTGGCGAGACGACAACGATGCTATGATGGAGATCAAGGTGTCGCGCCGGTGATCATGACGGTGCTTTGGAGATGGAGATCAAAGGCACAAGATGATGATGGCCATATCATATCACTTATATTGATTGCATGTGATGTTTATCCTTTATGCATCTTATTCTTCTTTGATTGACGATAGCATTATAAGATGATCTCTCACTAAAAATTTCAAGGTACAAGTGTTCTCCCTGAGTATGCACCGTTGCCAAAGTTCGTCGTGCCGAGACACCACGTGATGATCGGGTGTGATAAGCTCAACGTTCTTATACAATGGGTGCAAGCTAGTTTTGCACACGCAGAAATACTCGGGTTAAACTTGACGAGCCTAGCATATGCAGATATGGCCTCGGAACACTGGAGACCGAAAGGTCGAGCGTGAATCATATAGTAGATATGATCAACATAGTGATGTTCACCATTGAAAACTACTCCATCTCACGTGATGATCGGACATGGTTTAGTTGATTTGGATCACGTGATCATTTAGATGACTTCTATCTAAGTGGGAGTTCTTAAGTAATATGATTAAATTGAACTTTAATTTATCATGAACTTAGTCCTGATAGTATTTGCATAACTATGTTGTAGATCAATAGCTCGCGATGTTCCTCCCCGTTTATTTTGATATGTTCCTAGAGAAAAACTATGTTGAAAGATGTTAGTAGCAATGATGCGGACTTGGTTCGTGATCTGAGGATTATCCTCATTGCTGCACAGAAGAATTATGTCCTTGATGCACCGCTAGGTGACGGACCTATTGCAGGAGCATATGCAGACGTTATGAACGTTTGGCAAAGCTCGGTATGATGACTACTTGATAGTTTAGTGCACCATACTTTACGGCTTAGACCCGGGACTTCAAAAATGTTTTGAACGACACAGAGCATATGAGATGTTCCAAGAGTTGAAATTGGTATTTCAAACTCATGCCCATGTCTAGAGGTATGAGACCTCTGACAGTACTTTGCCTACAAGATGGAGGAGAATAGCTCAACCAGTGAGCATGTGCTCAGATTGTCTGAGTACTACAATTGCTTGAATCAAGTGGGAGTTAATCTTCCAGATAAGATAGTAATTGACAAAGTTCTCTATCACCAAGTTACTAGAACTTAGTGATGAACTATAATATGCAAGGGATGACGAAAGTAATTCCCAAGCTCTTCGTGATGCTGAATTCGACGAAGGTAGAAATCAAGAAAAGCATCAAGTGTTGATGGTTGACAAGACCACTAGTTTCAACAAAAGGGCAAAGGGAAGAAGGGGAACTTCAAGAAGAACGGCAAGCAAGTTGCTGCTCAAGTGAAGAAGCCCAAGTCTGGACCTAAGCCTCAGACTAAGTGCTTCTACTGCAAAGGGACTGGTCACTGGAAGCGGAACTGCCCCAAGTATTTGGCGGATAAGAAGGATGTCAAGGTGAACAAACGTATATTGGATATACATGTTATTGATGTGTACTTTACTAGTGTTTATAGCAACCCCTCGGTATTTGATACTAGTTCAGTTGCTAAGAGTAGTAACTTGAAACGGGAGTCGCAGAATAAACAGAGATTAGTTAAGGGTGAAGTGATGATGTGTGTTGGAAGTGGTTCCAAGAATGATATGATCATCATTGCACACTCCCTATACTTTCGGGATTAGTGTTGAACCTAAATAAATGTTATTTGGTGTTTGCGTTGAGCAAGAATATGATTTGATCATGTTTATTGCAATACGGTTATTCATTTAAGTTAGAGAATAATTGTTATTCTGTTTACATGAATAAAACCTTCTATGGTTATACACCCAATGAAAATGGTTTGTTGCATCTTGATCGTAGTGATACACATATTCATAATATTGAAGCCAAAAGATGCAAAGTTAATAATGATAGTGCAACTTATTTGTGGCACTGTCGTTTAGGTCATATTGGTGTAAAGCGCATGAAGAAACTCTATGTTGATGGGATTTTGGAATCACTTGATTATGAATCACTTGATGCTTGCGAACCATGCCTTATGGGCAAGATGACTAAGACTCCGTTCTCCGGAACAATGGAGCGAGCAACTGACTTATTGGATATAATACATACTGATGTATGAGGTTCGATGAGTGTTGAGGCTCGCGGCGGGTATCGTTATTTTCTGACCTTCACAGATGATTTGAGCAAATATGGGTATATCTACTTGATGAAACATAAGTCTGAAACATTTGAAAAGTTCAAAGAATTTTAGAGTGAAGTGGAAAATCATCGTAACAAGAAAATAAATTTTCTACGATCTGATCGCAGAGACGAATATTTGAGTTACGAGTTTGGTCTTCACTTAAAACAATGTGGAATAGTTTCACAAATTCATGCCACCTGGAACACCACAGCATAATGGTGTGTCCGAACATCATAACCGTACTTTATTGGATATAGTACAATCTATGATGTCTCTTGCCGATTTACCACTATCGTTTTTGGGTTATGCATTAGAGACAGCTGCATTCACGTTAAATAGGGCACCATCTAAATCTTGAGACGACACCATATGAACTGTGGTTTGGCAAGAAACCTAAGCTGTCATTTCTTAAAGTTTGGGGCTCCGATGCTTATGTGAAATAGTTTCAACCTGATAAGCTCGAACCCAAATCGGAGAAATGCGTCTTCATAGGATACCCAAAGGAAAATGTTCGGTACACCTTCTATCACAGATCCGAAGGCAAGATCTTTGTTACTAAGAGTGGATCCTTTCTAGAGAAGGAGTTTTCTCTCAAAAGAAGTGAGTGGGAGGAAAGTAGAACTTGGTAAGGTAATTGTACCTTCTCCCAAATTGGAAAGTAGTTCATCACTGAAATCAGTTCCAGTGATGCTTACACCAATTAGTGAGGAAGTTAATGATGATGATCATGAAGCTTCGGATCAAGTTACTACCGAACCTCGTAGGTCACCAGAGTACGTTCCACACCAGAGTGATACGGTAATCCTATTTTGAAGTTCATGTTACTTTACCATGACGAACCTACGAACTATGAGGAAGCGATGATGAGCCCAAATTCCGCGAAATGGCTTGAGGCCATGAAATCTGAGATGAGATCCATGTATGAGAACAAAGTGTGGACTTTGATTGACTTTCCTGATGATCGGTAAGCCATAGAAAATAAATGGATCTTTAAGAGGAAGACGGACGCTGATAGTAGTGTTACTATCTACAAAGCTAGACTTGTCGAAAAAGGTTTTGTCAAAGTTCAAGGTGTTGACTACGATGAGATTTTCTCACTCGTAGCGATGCGTAAGTCTGTCTGAATCATGTTAGCAAAATGCCACATTTTATGAAATCTGGCAAATGGATGTCAAAACTACATTCCTTAATGGATTTCTTAAAGAAGAGTTGTATATGATGCAACCAGAAGGTTTTGTCGATCCTAAAGGTGCTAACAAAATGTGAAAGCTCCAGCAATCCATCTATGGACTGGTGCAAGCATCTCGGAGTTGGAATATACGCTTTGATGAGTTGATTAAAGCATATAGTTTTATACAGACTTGCGGTGAAGCCTGTATTTACAACAAAGTGAGTGGGAGCACTACAGCAATTCTGATAAATATATGTGAATGATATATTGTTGATCGGAAATAATGTAGAATTTTTTGGAAAGCATAAAGGAGTATTTGAAAGGAGTTTTTCAAAGAAAGACTTCGGTGAAGTTGCTTACATATTGAGCATCAAGATCTATAGAGATAGATCAAGATGCTTCATAAGTTTTTTCAATGAGTACATACCTTGACAAGATTTTGAAGTAGTTCAAAATGGAACAGTCAAAGAAAGAGTTCTTGCCTGTGTTACAAGGT
The DNA here is from genome assembly GCF_002575655.3 of Aegilops tauschii subsp. strangulata. NCBI lineage: Eukaryota > Viridiplantae > Streptophyta > Magnoliopsida > Poales > Poaceae > Aegilops > Aegilops tauschii. The sequence goes on along the minus strand of NC_053039.3, from coordinate 383,891,446 downwards.
GTGAAATTGAGTAAGACTCAAAGCCCGACCACGGCAGCAGATGGAAAGAGAGTGAAAGTCATTCCCTATGCCTCAGCCATAGGTTCTATAAAGTATGCCATGTTGTGTACCAGATCTATTGTATACCCTACACTGAGTTTGGCAAGGGAGTACAATAGTGATCTAGGAGTAGATCACTGAACAACGGTCAAAATTATCCCTAGTGGAATAAGGATATGTTTCTCGATTATGGAGGTGACAAAAGGTTCGTCGTAAAGGGCTACGTCGATGCAAGTTTTGACACTCATCCAGATGACTCTAAGTCTCAATATGGATACATATTGAAAGTGGGAGCAATTGGCTAAAGTAGCTCCGTGTAGAGCATTGTAGACATAGAAATTTGCAAAATACATACGGATCTGAATTTGGCAGACCCGTTGACTAAATTTCTCTCACAAGCAAAACATGATCACTCTTTGGGTGTTAATCACATACCGATGTGAACTAGATTATTGACCCTAGTAAACCCTTTGGGTGTTAGTCACATGGAGATGTGAACTAATCACATAAAGCTGTGAAATATTGGTGTTAAATCACATGACGATATGAACTAGATTATTGACTCTAGTGCAAGTGGGAGACTGAAGGAAATATGCCCTAGAGGCAATAATAAAGTTGTTATTTATATTTCCTTATATCATGATAAATGTTTATTATTCATGCTAGAATTGTATTAACCGGAAACTTAGTACATGTGTGAATACATAGACAAACTAAGTGTCACTAGTATGCCTCTACTTGACTAGCTCGTTGAATCAAAGATGGTTAAGTTTCCTAGCCATAGACATGAGTTGTCATTTGATTAATGGGATCACATCATTAGAGAATGATGTGATTGACTTGACCCATTCTGTTAGCTTAGCATTTGATCGTTTAGTATATTGCTATTGCTTTCTTCATGACTTATACATGTTCCTATGACTATGAGATTGTGCAACTCCCGAATACCGGAGGAACACTTTGTGTGCTACCAAACGTCACAACGTAACTGGGTGATTATAAAGGTGCTCTACAGGTGTCTCTGATGGTACTTGTTGAGTTGGCATAGATCGAGATTAGGATTTGTCACTCCGATTGTCGAAGAGGTATCTCTGGGCCCTCTCGGTAATACACATCACTATAAGTCTTGCAAGCAATGTAACTAATGAGTTAGTTGCGGGATGATGTATTACGGAACGAGTAAAGAGACTTGCCGGTAATGAGATTGAACTAGGTATTGAGATATCGACGATCGAATCTCGGGCAAGTAACATACCGATGACAAAGGGAACAACGTATGTTGTTATGCGGTTTGACCGACAAAGATCTTCGTAGAATATGTGGGAGCCAATATGAGCCTCCGGGTTCCGCTATTGGTTATTGACCGGAGACGTGTCTCGATCATGTCTACATAGTTCTCGAACTCGTAGGGTCCGCACGCTTAAAGTTCTGTGACGATCGGTATTATGAGTTTTTGTGTTTTGATGTACCGAAGGTAGTTCGGAGTCCCGGATATGATCACGGACATGACGAGGAGTCTCTAAATGGTCGAGAAGTAAAGATCGATATATTGGACGACTATGTTCGGACACCGGAAGTGTTTTGGGAGGTATCGGACATATATCGGAGTACCGGGGGGTTACCGGAACCCCCCGGGGAGTATATTGGGCCTAATGGGCCCTAGTGGGAGAAGAGGAGGGGCGGCCAGGGCAGCCGCGCGCCCCCTCCCCCTCTAGTACGAATTGGACAAGGAAGGGGGTGGCGTCCCCCTTTCCTTCTCTCCTTCTCTCCCTTCCTTCTCTCCTACTCCTACTTGGAAGGGGGGAGTCCTACTCCCAGTGGGAGTAGGACTCCTCATGGGGCGCGCCATAGGAGGCCGGCCCCCTCCCCCTCCTCCACTCCTTTATATACGGGGAGGGGGGCACCCCTTGGAGACACAACAATTGATCATTGATCTCTTAGCCGTGTGCGGTGCCCCCCTCCATCATAATCCACCTCGGTAATATCGTAGCGGTGCTTAGGCGAAGCCCTGCGTCGGTAGCATCATCATCACCGTCACCACGCCGTCGTGCTGACGAAGCTCTTCCACGAATCTCTACTGGATCGTGAGTTTGCGGGACGTCACCGAGCTGAACGTGTGCTGAACGCGGAGGTGCCGTACGTTTGGTACTGAGGATCAGTCGATCGTGAAGACGTACGACTACATTAACCGCGTTGTTATAACGCTTTCGCTTATGGTCTACGAGGGTACGTAGACGACACTCTCCCCTCTCGTTGCTATGCATCACCATGATCTTGCATGTGTGTAGGAATTTTTTTTAAAATTACTACGTTCCCCAACTGCGGCCCCGCTCAAATCAATGTACCCTCAAACCGAATCCTCTCAATATAATCATCCATCCATTCGAAATGTGTACATTTCTTCAGGATCTGAAAACAACAACATGAACCCTAAATCCTAAATTCGACGAGAAAAAAGTAAATCTGGAGAAATCAGAGCAAACGACAGCGAAAGAACGGGCTAAGAACTGAGATCTAACCTTGCCATCCCTTCCTGCCATTGTTTTGCTCAAGCATTTCATAAATTCACGCCCAAGATTGCCATTCTCATCCGTCTTACTGACCCACCGTTTAAAAAGCTCTGGGCGTGGGCACTCATGACACCTTGTGAGCGGCACTGGACCATATTATCGCCATTTTGAGTGTGTGGCGGAGGAGCTAGACATATGCGCTAGGTCGCCGGAGAAGAGAAAGATTGGGAAAGGGGAAGCAATGGGCGGCGGCGGGCGGACGGTCACGGGCGCTCGTCTCTTCTAGCTGCGGAGAGACGGGTCCCGCTCTTACGTGGACAAGTGGTGGGTCCCGCGCATACGTGGATAAGTGGTGGGTCCAACTCCTAACTGCTAACGAGGGCATCAGTTAAGTTTAAGGGTCATGTTATGCCTGGGCTATTTACGGGCTCAAATATGTCGCACCAGAGCCATTCGCTCGAACAACATTGTACCCCTTTCAATTCATACGAAATGTGTCGCAGCACAGGAGCTATTGACCCACGAAGACGGAGAAGGGATGGAGATCAGCGCGTGGCCGGCGTCTAGCAGCTGTCGCCAAAGGAACAGAGCGGCTGCTGGTTTTATAGGCTAATATAATAGGGCGCAGTAGGTCGGTTCTTCATTAGCGGACGCAACCAACGGAAACCGGACGCAACCGAAATTCTAACCGTTCCCGCTCAAGGCCCCCGGCGCCGACTCGAGAACGAACAAGCACCGCCGCCGCTCAACGGCTCCCGCGCACAGGGCCCCCGGCGGAAACTCGAGGAGGAACAGCGCCCGCGCCGCTCAACGGCTCCCGCGCACAGGGCTCGACAGCGCCGCCGCCGTTCAACGGCGCCCGCGGCACAGGGCCCCCAGCGCTGACTCCAGGACGAACAGCGCTGCTGCCGCCGCCGCCGCCGCCGCTTCCTCCCCCTACATCAGCGCGGAGGTACACCCTCCTGCCTCTAACTTGCTGCCGTCCGACGAGGCTTGCCTGTTCTGATCCGTGGTCTGCTCCCGTTCTTTGCTGGCTTTCCTTTGGGATCGATCGCTGGTTCTTGCTAGAGTAGCTTTGTTCTGGAGAAATCAAGAACGCTTGGTTAGCTGCGAGGGCGTCTCGGTAGTCAATCGCTCGATCGACCTTCAAGAACAGCGGCGTTATCTCTTAGACAATTGTGCAGCGCCTTCCTGTCTCTTCTTCGCCGGCGATGCCAATGCGGCAGGGCATGCAACGGTGAACTCCCCCTCCGTCTCTACATAATTGGGCAGTTTTTTGTTCTCCGCCCTCAAGGGAGAATAATGCCCTACGTACGCTAGTCGCTACACCATGTACAACAGATACCTATGAGGTTTTTTGTTTTACACGAACTCAGGAGCTTTATATTACGTAAATAGAGATTGGATTACGGTCTTTCCGCAGGCTACTAACGAAGAAAGAAGGACTTACGTCCAACCAACAATCAGAAATCTCTAAAGAAAGACAGAGCATGTTTGGCACACAGGTCCGCTGGACCATTGGATGAAATCAGGGGGAGGGGAACCACACAGTTGAAATCAAGGTGGTGGAAAGATTAGATAGGAATGTTGTGGCGTCTTTATTATCCCATCTTATTTACGCAATAGTTAACGAGAAAAAAGAAGAAGTTGGTACTTTTCTGGGTTTTTACTAGTTGGAATGGGGAATGTATGTTTGTTGTTTAACAACAAATGTATTAATTACACATCTTTAGGAAATGCTTGGTCCTAACCTGTTACAATTACCGCTCTTTATTGTTCTTGTTATATCTTCATGAAGAAAAAAATTCAAGCCACACAATAAAATTCTGTAGGAAACAATGGAAGTGGAACATTGAACACACATAGCATACACATCATACTGTTACCAGGAGAGTTGGTAACACCTCCAGTGCTCACATGGTTACAGAAAATACACTTCACTTTATCCTTGTTGGAAGCATCAGCTAGACTCCCATAGTCTCATCCCACATCATCTGACTTTCTCTTAAGGACATTCTCCTCCTGCAATGCCGATGTTGCATTTCTCTCAGACATCCTACAAATATTGAAATACACAGCAACCAATAGTTCAGTAATTCACTTCGCTAATGCTAGAAAAATGGACCACATCTACCAAAGTCCAGACTACAAGTAGGCATAAATCCAGATAATAATCAAAGCAACAATTCAATAAATAGACCTTAAAAAAATTCAATATATAGCATGTTTGTACGTCTATGCGTAAGTCCACATCCTAGAAACATATAGCAGAAGATAAATCATTAACTGTTTAATTAGGTACACAATTCGGTTCCTGTAGCAAATGGAGGAATCAAAGCAATATAAATTATAATATCATAATATATGCAGAGCAATATAAAATAGATAGCAAGCTGCATACCAGGAGATTCCAAGAAAAAACTATTGTGAAGTAAATAGATAATACAATTTTTTTCATTTTTTGTGGGGGGAACAGAACAACTTTTTTCTCTGCATTACAAAGTTATAAATCTGCTGATCCAAAACTTATTTAGTCTTGCAAGTTGCAATGCTCGATACAGATCTGGAAGCAATTTCATTTATATACCAACTGAACAATCCCTCTGGTTAAACGACAGCACACTCATATACTAATTTGAACTACCATGTTTAATAACCTGATGTCTCTACATTCAAGAATAATAACAGCCACATCCACACGCATATGACCTTGCTTTTAGACTAGTACTAGTACGATTTAGTGTCAGTGTCACATCTTGGCATCATGCAACAAAATCTGATCCTACTTCTGCACTAGTACTAGTACCGCCCAGTATCACCTCTTGGCATCATGCCATATATAACTTAGTAACCGAGAAAATCATAGAGCTAGCTTCAGTAACATCAATAGTGCCCGGGATGATTACCTTCAGACCAGTCGATGCTCCCTTGGTTCCTCCGCTACAATTACCTTCAGACCAGTCAGTACAACTGCATCACGGAGTTATAATTATTTTCAGTCATGTTTTATCTAGGAAGTGTTCAGTACAGAAATTTCTCTTTGGCTATATAGATTTCTGATGGTTCAGATACCTAGCTTCTGTCTCATTTCTCTCCGTCGATCACAGGAAGGAAACGAACACAAGAGATTTTGGTGCTTCCTGCAACTAACTGCAACGTTTTGCTCTAGCGAAAACAAAAGCTACCAGCTGCTTATTCTGACGAAACTGAAGAAAAGCAAACATCTAGCTAACTGAATATTGTGTAGCAGGATTACAGTAGCCAACGATTTCCTCTTGATTTTTGTGAAGGAAACAGAGCAATCTTCTCGCCATCTCGGTGGCGGCCGGCAGGGACTCCGGCATGTCGGTGGCTGGATGATCTCTGCGGGGGTGCTGGGGGAGGGGCTCACGATGAGGAGAGAGCTGGTGGTGGTGGGCTGGGGGACGCGGAGGGAGGGATTCCAGTCCATGCACCGGAGAGGGCGGCGGCCGGAGATTGGGCTGGTGGCGGCGGCCAGGGAAGGGAGCAACCCTAAGCCTAAGCGAGCGACATATTTTTTCTTTTCTTTTTTGGTTCTGCGGGTGGACTGTGGGAGTGGGTCCAATCGGTAGGGACGAAGGAAATGGAAGCTGGACCGTGCCCGTGCCGTGAGAAGGGCGGACGAACAAACAGCAGCCGGAACGTTACGTTTTTCTTTTCTTCTTCTTCTTCTTCTGTATATATTTCATTATTATTATTATATATTTTAATTTGATTCAACATTTCTTCATCTTCTTCTTCTAAGTATTTTTTTTTATAAAAAGAGTATATAAGTATGGATAGAGATGTCACATGCTGTTTTCTCACCTCTTTCTTTTACTTTTGCAATCACCATGCAGATCAGATGGCTCGGAATGGTGTTATCAAGCTGATGGGGGGGGCTGTCGTTCGTTGGGGCTCCAGGACAAACGTCAGAGGTTATGGGTCTCTTGCTTGCCTCCTGAAAGCTGGCGCTGACATTTCCAACCTAGATCAAGACTGCATTATCGCTCCTCGTCAGCAAATCATGTAAGTAGTACTATACCTCAGTATTCTAGCTTAGCCTAACTAATTAAAGAGATGCCCATCACGAGCTAGCTAGTGTCCCGTGATTTAACCAAGTCTGTGTTGTTTGCACCAATCGCGTTGCAGGTTGGGCACGCTACCGGAGTCAATGCATTCTGAGCTGATTCCACTTGAAGACTTTGCTGTCAAGTACCCCATGTTTGACCAGCTGCTCAACCATCCCCTCATCCCCAACAGTGAAGCAGCTTGTTTACTCAGCAAACGGTGGCAGCAGCTTATACACTCCCTGGCCAGGATAGGAGAAGTGAACCTGAGGAAGGGATGCACTGTCGCTGAGTCTTACAGCAAGAGCAACGTGTTGGTTCACCAAAGGTACAACGAGGCATACCTAGCACGGCCTATTGGAAGGACGTACAGAGGATTGACGGACGCGACCAGAGGACTTACTTACATTGGCCTCGGCGATCTCCTTGAAGACATGGCCACCAGTCACCAGCCGACGGCTCGGCGGCCAAAAGACTACCAGCTGATGGTGGATCTCATGAGGTCGCCCAGGTTAACTGAACAAATGGAGCAAGTTGTTGTCTACAATCCCTGCCTCCTCCCCGCAACAGCCTATGCTTCCTACATCTATCACATCGATCATCTGGCGAGGAGGTTCCTCTTCCTGTTCCGTAATAGCAAGGACGACAAGGATCGATTCAAGTTTTCAGCCAGAAGGAGTGCTTTGGAATACATGGCCAGTATTCTAGGTCAGGATGATCAGCATTGGCTCGAAGCTGTGAAGAGGGATCGTTTCCTATGGAGCATCTGTCTGCACATTCTTGGAGTGACACCCGATGAATGGGCCCGGAGACATGTTACTGGCCAGCCCACTGCTATTCTTCCGACTCATGACGATGCCAGAGGTGCTGTCTTCTTGAACGTCGGCCGAAGCCAGCTGGTTCACGGGTGGACGCCGTCGATCGTCAATGACAGGTTCGTCAATCCATCTGGAAGAGTTTACACCAAGGAGGAAGTTGTGCAACATCAGAGATGGAGGCTGCCGGGCCTTGGCCATTCTGCAGCCGTGGGCTTCGCGCGGACCACGGAGCACCAGGCGACCCAACTGCCCAGCTTTTTCCCTCCCCGCCGTCTCTATCACCTGGAGCAGGACTAGTAACAGCAACAGCTACTTGACCCAAGATGTTGCCACTTGATAATCTGCTTGTGTTCCGTACTCCTCTTGTATGTAGTACAGTATTAGGGATTGGCGTGACTACGTACGCATCACGAGGCCTAACGTTTTTCCTCCTGGAGCATGATGGGTAACAATGAAAACATGGGTGACCCAACATGTTATCACTTCGTACTCCTCTTGTATGTAGTATTAGGTATTGCTGATGACACGCATCACGAGGCCTAACATTTTTCCTCCTGGAGCATCATGAGTAACAATGCAAACATGGTTGACCCAACATTTATCACTTCGTACTCTGTTTATTCTGTATGCAGAGAAAGGTTATGAACGTATGACCTTCGTATTGTAGCCTGCTTGTTGTGTACGTAGTGTTTATTTGTTCAATAGCACTGTATTTTTTGTTAAATGTTTCCATATGACCGACTGGCCGAAGTCGCGTCGCTCGCTCACACACGCCACGTTACACCCATCAACGCGAGGGCGCCACGCGTACTTGAGGGCCAACACACATCCCTTCTCCCCTTCTTATCTTCCTTTTCCCCTCTCGCGTAGTATTCTATCTCCCTGATGCGCTCCGCCATGACCACGCTCCTCTCCGATGCTCGCCGCCATGCCCGCTTTCTCTCCTCCTCTCACCCGATGCTCGCTGCCATGGCCGCCTCCTCCTCTCTTATGATGCCCGCCGTCATGGTCGTGCTCTCTCCTCCTCTCGCCCAATGCTCACGGACATGGCCGCCTCCTCCTCCATCCCCCACAAATGTTGCAACCGACGCGCTCGTCGCTGGAACTCGTATGTCTGCGTGGTGCATTCCACAGCGATGGTTGTGAGCTCTTGTTCAGGGGGGGGCCACGACGAGCACGACGAGCACGGCCATCAGGGCGAGCACGACGAGCGCGGGGTCGTGGCGCGGGGCGCGGAGGGGCATGCGGGAGGAAGGAGAAGATATAGATCGTGCGGCCCTCCCAGCTCAAATCGAATGGCTGCTAGCCGGCCGTCCGAAATTTGTGCCGGTCAGCCGGCGCCCAGCATGAGTTTTTTTACAACAAAGACAAACATCCCTCCTACACTGTAAGAGCATTTTCAATAGAAGATGTAGATGCAAATTCGCATATTCGAGGCTCAAAAACCCCTCTCCAACAGATGATGTAGATGCAAAAAAAATACATGGTCGCCTCACAGAGATGTAAAATACAACACCTCGCGATGCAAATATACATCTCCACCTAATGAGATGTAAAAACGCCAGCCGCGCGCCAACTGACTACCGATGTTTCCCTTTCCTCCCCCAACCCCATTTTCTTCCTCCTGCCGCCGCCGCCCGCCCGCCCGCCGCACCCCTCCGCGGTTGACCCGCGCCAGATTCGCCCCCTCCACCACCCCCGCCGCCGGTTTCGCCGCGTTTCGATCGCCGGCCGCTGCCGCACGCCGTGAATCAGTGGACATTTTTCTGCCGTGTTCTCGCCTTGTCCGCCATTCGATTCATCCCTGTCGCCGCAGCCCCACACGGCCGCCTCTCCCAACACCGGGTTCCACCGCCGCCGCCCGCCCTGATTTGTCCGCCGCCACCCCGACGCCGTCATGCCGCAGAACAAGGTCCCGAAGAGCAAGATGGGGTTCTTCGGTGTGCGAGCGAAGCCATCTGGCCACTTCGGCGTCGAGTTCTCCGACGCCGGCCGCCGCTTCTGGCTCGGCACCTACCCCATCGTCCACACGGGCATGCGTGCCTATGACATGGCGGTGTGGCATGCTGGAAGGCCGAAGACGGACCTCAACTTCCCAGAGATCGAGACCCGGGCGGATGCGGATATGCTCGTGCCATAGGGCATTTGGATGGACGAGATACCGAAGAAGAAGACGAAGAAGTGGCCGGCCATTGTCGTTGGTCCTGGCGATAGCGATGAGGCGGCGATGGCGAGGTTCGTGTAGGAGCATCCGGAGTATGCTCAGGCCGAGCTGGAGTTCTTCTGGAAGTGCGACGCCGAGCAGAAGAAGAAGGAGGTGAAGAAGGAGGACGAAGCCAGCCTCTCGACGGTGATCCTTGTCGAGTCTAAGTCGAAGGACTGGGGTGATTCGGAGAAGGAGGACGAGGGGTGCGATGACCCGGACAAGGATGAGTTCTGGGAGCAGTTCAAGAGCTCTGACGAGGAGTAGTTTTATGTGTTCATTAGAACTATGTTTAATTTATGTTTTAACTAGAACTATGTTTGAGCATGTTTGAATTTTTATGTTTGAATGAAGTAGTAGTTCAACTAGTTTTACATCTTCATTCGCATCATGTGTTGGAGTTGCACTTTTACATCACCACTTTACATCATCTACTGGTGTTGTCTCTTTTTTGAAGATGTAAAATGCACTTTTTATGAAGATATAAAATTTTCACATCTCCAAACAAATTTGCATTTGGAGATGGTCTAATTACGTCGTCTACCTCTCCCCAGACCTCATTCCGCCCGGTTTTCTCCAGCCTGCAAACGCGACTTCTGCCCCTCACTCTCCCTCGACCAAGTCGTGCTTCCAGATGACAGCCTCCCGTCATCTCGCGTCGCTGCTCCCGCCCACCACGCGACGCCGAGGGCCACCCCTCGCCCCAGGACGCGGCGCCGCCGTCCACCCGATGAGCGCGCTCGGATCTCGTAGCCCCCTTGCCGCAGCGCCTCCATCGTGCCGCCTAAGGCCGCCGTAAGCCAGGATCTCGCCCCGGATTCGACATATGCAGATCATCATATAAAGTTGTTGCATGTGCAGATCATCCCAAGGAATGCAACTACTCACGCTATCTATGTAAGGGCATTTCTAACCGATCCCCTAAAAGGTTATAAGGGAGTAAAAATTCGGTTATACTCCGCACCTAGCCGATCCCCTAACCGGCGTAGTGGAGTGAAATTTTTACTTCAACTCCCAACATCCCCACAGATCTCCCTAAATATACTCACTCCGCCGCGCCCGAGTAAAATCGGCGCCTCTCCTTCTCCCCCCTTGCCCCCGCGTCGTACTGTCTCTCGGCCCGCCGTCGTAGCCACCATGCCCCACTACCGCCATCGATGACTGTCCCTCCAGCTGGAGTGGATAGCTCGGACCCTTCCCTCGCCCCTTCGGCCACCGCCGCCGGAAATCACCCATGTGCCGCCGCCTGCGCCGAAGAAGAGTTTGGGGATGACAAAAACCCACCAGGTTCAAGCTCCTCCTCCAACCGCTCCAATGGCCTCCGGGGTGGCCGCCGCATCTCCGACAATGCCCCCCCCCCTCGCCGCTCCCACCGGAGCCAAATGAGCTCGAAAGCCGACAGCGGTAGCGGTGGCGCTTGCCGAGGCGGCCGCGAAGAAGAAGGCCACAACAACGCCTGATCCTAGGCCGGCACCTCGTGCAGCTACTCCGGCGACCCCTACGGCCACTACTCCAGCGTGGGTGGCGGCCACAGCTAGCAAACAAGCATCGCAGCTGCCAAGTGCTCGATGAAATGCCTACAAGGTAAAGAAGAATCTCGCATCTTGTCGGTGTCTGGTAGTGATTGTTAATGGGCGATGGTGATGTTGTTTGCTTTGTTGTCGTAGTGCGGAGATGAACACGGCCGAATTCCTCGCGTCTTTGGAGTCCTCGGCGGCCGTTGGACTTGATGAGCTCAACTACGACTCGTTTTGGGATCATTTGGAGGCGGCCCAAGACATGGAGCAAGAGGTGACCGGGGAAGAGGAGGAGAGCGAGGAGGAAGAGACCGAAGAGGTGGTGGCAGAGGAAGAGGAGGTTTTGGAGGTGACTGAAGCAAGCTCGAAGGTGCCAAGGTGCCGCACCCACCAAAAGGAGGATATTGCTCTTTGTGATGCTTGGTACGCGATCTCCATGGATGCAATGATCTGAACGAATCAAACCTCTCTTCGGAAAGTTGGTGGTAGCCGAGGGGGAGGTGGCGGTGATGGTGGTGGCCGAGGGGGTGTGTTGACCATGGTGGGCGAGGGGGTGGTGGCGATGATGGTGTTGACGGTAGTGGCCGAGGGGATGGTGGTGTTGATGGTGGTGACCGAGAGGATGGCGATGGTGTGGCCGAGTGGATGGTGGAGTTAATTTCTTCGCTGAGGATCTCGTTTGAGTGGTGGTGGCCGATGGGGTGGTGCATGCCATTGGTTGGCTCGATCCACAACATATACATGTTATGTTTGTGACGATTTTGGATCAAACATTGTGTTTCAAGTGATGTCTTTTGGCTGAACTTCGCATGTTTTAATTTGAAAAACGCTATGATGAAACTTTGGCTATAAATGTTTTAATTTGAATATTTTTAAGATATGTATTGTGTAGTGCTTGAAGTTCATGCGGCTAGGACACAAAATCTACACAATTTTATTGTTACTCCACTAACTATAGGGGATCAGCTAGGTGCGGCCATCGTTAGTGGAGTAAAAATTTACTCCACTAACTTTACTCCACCGGATACTCCACTAACTTTTAGGGGATCGGTTAGAAATGCCCTAATGCTGTAGTGGAGACCCTATTTGTCTAATCTTGATGTAAAACGAAATTTGTGCATGTTATGATTATTGAATTATGAATCAGCTTGCTGAGAATCAGCAGGGGTGTTGATTTTGTTATGCTTGTGAGTACTTGTTAACTGTTTGTGCTATCATTCTATCTCACCATTTCTAATTAAGAGATGAGCTCGATCAAATTTGCCCCATTCTATCTCTCCAACCAGACATTGTTGTTTTGTTGCAATCGTATGAAATGCAGGCGGATTCTAATAACGATGGCGCTTATGATCAAGCTGAGCACTTGGATGCTTCTGATATTGCAGAAATGGAGGTGACCTAATTCAGCCTATCGTGCTTAGTTAAAGGTTGGAAATACATGTGAATTGGTTGGATGATACCCCGCCTCTATTGCGAGGAGCAAAATCATTCATAAAACAAGTATCACTCTCACGAAGAAAAAAGAGCATCCGCTGATTAAAATGTGAAGCCTCAACCATCAAAACAGTTTCTTGACAAACAATTGCCAAGACAGTAAAACAAGCTTTATTATTATTACAAAGAGAAGGACAATCTAGACACCCCTTCCAGTGAGATTCTTTCTTATTCAGCTATGAGTTACTAACTCTATGGTTTTATGTTTCTACAGTTGGGCTTCTATAAAGCTGAATTCCGGTATCGCTCCCAGGGCTCCCTCGTGTCGCTCCTTTCAGGGAGACCAGGGGGCCAACCCCAGCACCCTGGCTGCCGCCCCCTCCCCCCTCTCCTCCACCTCGTCGTCCCTAGAGACATACGTCGGCTAAGCCCAGGCGCCGCCGGTGATGGGGACGGCGGGGATTAGGCTGCAGCCCCGCGGTCTGGAGGGACCAGCGGCGCGGGATCGCCCTTCGGTCTTCGTCTTTCCCGGTGGTTTAGCTCTGCACCGGCAGCTTCGTGGGGAGGGCGGATCAGAAGGATGTGGCCATGGTTAACTGGTCGGCGGCGCCTCCGGTCAGATCTGATCTGACTGGTGCCGCTGGCAGTGGTGGCCATCCCCTCCGTCGAAGGTGGTCGTCCTGAGGTTGGATGGTCAGATCTCGAGATCCGCCATCTAGTTCCGGCTGTGAGTCAGGAAGACATAGTTGCCGGTGAAAACCGAGCCGATGGCAGGTGGCGGTGTTCTGCGTCGTTACCTTGATGAAGGCATCATCGTGTAACTACTATTGCCCCACTCGTGCTGCTCCGGAGGAAACCCTAGGATTTGGTCTTCTAGATCGGACGATGGCGGTACTGCGGTGTCGTTTTCTCTCTTGGGAGCATCGTTTGTGGAGCAGAGCTGGAAGACAGAGGCAGGAGATGGAGCGGCTTCATCTTGCACGGAGCTTTCGGTGGAGATGTCAAGTCATGCCTGGCCGACAGGTGCTACGATGTGTCATGCCTGGTCGGCAGGTGCTACGCACGACAGATCTTCCAGAATCTTCGCGTCTGGACGGATGAAAGATGGCGGTGGCGCCGTTGGGTGCCATGGTGGCATCGACGGATGGACGGACCGGCAAGGATGATGTAGATCTCTCCTGAAGATGGGTCAGTGATTCGATGATGATGGCGGCGTCTAAAACGTGTGCATGTGGTGTACGCTTTAGGGCTGCTGCACCGGATGTGGATTCCGATACGTTATGTGGATGGATCGGTGATGGCACTGGTTTTAGATATGGGCGGTGAGAGCACTCCACATTGTCGAGTTTTGTAGGTGTGAGTGGTGACTTCGGGTGGCTTGATGTATGTTCTTGTTAAACCTATGTTGAATAATAAATAAAGATGGTTGTATGCATCGATTGATGCAGAGGCCGAAGGTCTTAACCTTCTTTTCCAAAAAAAAAAGCTGAATTCCTATATGTTAAGCATACAAGCTGCAACAAGCAAAGTGATCTTCTATAGAGCGCCATCAAATCAAAATTAGAGACCGTGTTTGTACACCATTGTTAAGAGAGATGGCAGGGCTTGCATTGGCCCTTCTCTACGTGGACTTAGATAAAATTCTAGGAATCATTTTTCTCCGAGAGCTGTGGACTTAGAGACCGTGTAGTTGCTTGAGTTGCAAGTCAACCATCGACTCACAATTAAGAAGGGGCGGGGGGAGAGGGAATGCGTATGTTTGTAGGCCCCCTGGCTGCAACTCCACCACCGACATGCAATTGGGTGACTCGTCTATTTTGTCCCAGTTGCAAGTTCATTCTCAATACGCAACTGAGTCCAACCCATTTTTGTCTCATTTGCAAATCCTTCCTCGACACGCAACTAGGCTTCGAACATTTTTGTCCCAGTTGCAAGTCCTTCCTCGACACACAACTAGGGGCTGACCCATATTTCTCCAATCCATCCCTCAACATGCAAACGAATGCCAGCAACAAAGACTACAATACGGGACGGGAGAAGGGTTGTCGGCCAGTAGCATCTCCACATTTAAGAAAATATTCATGATATCTAAAGAACTATGTTTTTTCAAATTCGTGTTTAATAAAAATCATGATCTTTTCCAAATCCATGGACTCCTTTTAGTTTGATGATATTTTTTGTCTTTGCTATTTTTTTTTGAGTCTGTGAACTATTTTAAATTTGCATATTCCTAATTAACGAACAATTTTTAAATTTGCAAATAAGTTTTATTATACAGTAACTTTCAAGTAAACTTAATAAACAGCCTTTCTTCTTTTTAGAGGAATAGTCAGTAGTTCTTATCGTGATGTGTTTTGACAAGATCAATCTACTGTAGCTCATATTACACAGTAACCTAAAACTATCTTGCTTGGATTATAGTGTGCGAGTTGTGTTGCTTTGCGACTTGCGAGCTGTCGTCTGCTATGTGTGCAACCTGAGCAACCAAAAATACCACTTGCGGCCCACATCCCAGTGCGGAGGGATTGGCCCAGGCACACTCGTCCGCTATTGTGATTTTTTTGGACAAACAAACAAGAGACAATACGTGGGATGATGTCATATTTAGATGTGACATAACTATTAAAAAAAATATCCGTGTTTTTGGGAAAGTGATAGTGTTTCAGAAAATATTCAAAATTTTAAAGAATTAATTGCATTTTAAAAACTTTTTGAGATTTTTAAATTGTTCACGTTTTCAAAAATTGTTTGTGTTTTCAAAAATGTTTACAACTACAAAAATTGTTCACATTTTTTATAAAAATAGTCTGCATCTATAAATTGTTCACAATTTTTTAATAGATGTACAAAAAGGTTTCAAATCTGACGATGTGGTGAGTTCCTAAATATTCATGCTGATTAATTATCACAAACATCCATTTGTTCTAGTGGCTAGAAAGACACACGTTAAGTAGTTGGAGCTTGGGAGTTCGATTCCTTCTTAACTGACAACACACTTAGGATTTTCTTTTCCTGTGTGCTACAAACCAACAAGCTTCGGAAACTTGGCTGGACAACCATCAAACAAGAAATAAACGAACCAGCTGTAGAAAGTTGTCAATGAAGGAGCCACAGACAAAATGTCACATCATGTTAGATGTGAGATATTATGTCACATCTAGATGTGACATAGACAGACCCTATTTGTACATGTTTGCTATCTGAAGAACAGTCCAAGATTAAGCCAAGATTGTGCTATACACTAATCAGTTTGCCTAGTTTTTTTTTGAAACGACGCAAAAGATTTGCTTTTTTCATTAATTAAGAAGAAGATAGTTGACCAGTTAATTATGAAAACTGAACGAAAACCGATAAAAGCAAGGCGAAGCCCTCTCGAAATCAGGACGCACCCAGAGAGCCACGTCCACACTCGCCAATAAGGCTAGCCATAGTGGGAGTA
The DNA here is from genome assembly GCF_002575655.3 of Aegilops tauschii subsp. strangulata. Classification (NCBI taxonomy): domain Eukaryota; kingdom Viridiplantae; phylum Streptophyta; class Magnoliopsida; order Poales; family Poaceae; genus Aegilops; species Aegilops tauschii. The sequence continues at coordinate 383,875,416 of NC_053039.3, read as the reverse complement.
ACTTAGCTAATAACATAGCGCACTTCTAGAAAATTCTGCTTATGTGGCAAGTAACTAATGAAAGGTGGTAATATAATATGTTACTATAACATAGCGATTTCCAAGACAAGATAAGCCTACGAGTTAATAAATGAAATCATCTATGATACTACTATTAGAGCATGGTTAATAATACAGCCAGCTGATGGCTATATGACATTGTCATGTCATCTATAGCCAACCTTGTAGCCTTCAAGTATAATAGTAAGATACAAAGATGTGCTACTTCATTAATACATGGCCCACATTTCACTCTCACATAGTACCTAGGAGCACGTGCTGCAGCTGGCTCTTATTCTGTAGCCGGCTCCTCTTCTCTCTCCTCTTCTCTCTCCTCTTCTCTCCCCTCCATGTCAGCAGAAAAATAATATTTTAACCCTTACAGCCTGCTTACATAAGCTTATTATACTTGCTTTTATGTAACTTTGCATTATGAAGGTAGTAACTTAGACTGGTGTCATATGTATGACACTGGTCTAAGTTACTCCCCACTATGACCAGCCTAATATGACAAACACAATAAAACACACCTCAAGTGAACTACTCGCAAAATAAGAAATAACGGAGACAGAAACACATTCTTAAGACTAACATCTTGTAGGGGTTGTCACAATTCCCAGGTTAGCATCCGTCACCTGGTTGACATTCTTGACCTTCCACTAACTGACAAGGAGACCTTTGATCGGCTCGCCCTGTTTTTTTTTTTGAAATGATGCAAAATTTTTGCCTTTTTCAACATCCACACATCATCACAGCTAGAAGTAACAATGTTGAAGTCATCGACCACCTTGCCAATGCATGGAGACCATTTTGTGGTGACATGAGGGCGAATGTCGGCATAACACCGAGCATGACCGCGTGAGGACGAACCACACACATCAGTTTACCCTTCCATCCTTCTGACCATAAATGGTTGAATCCGGCGACGGTGGCGACTGGGCGTCGTTTCCTTTCTGAAGGCATTGCTGTTGAAGAACCTCGTGACATGACTGGTGCGTATACAGTCATTGATGTAGTTTGCCTATTATGGATTTGATCGCTCTGATTTTTTTTCATCGCCTACGCATAGCTTTGGTCTTATATGACTTTGCTATTTCCTGGCGTGTTCTTGTGTGCGTGTGTTGGTGTTGGCTGTGTGCATTTTAGCTATGCAGAGACCGGGTGTGCTCACTATGTTTGCATCCTCTTGATGCCTCATTTTAAGCCAATAAAATTCACCCTTTATCGGAAAAAAAAGTTAACCCTTCCATCCGGCCACCGGAGCACGGATTCGGTTGAGGATAAACTGAAGGTGGGCATGTCAGATCCTATTGATGGTGATAGGCATCACCAGGTATTTCAAGGAGAAACCAAACCCGGCATCACCGAAGCTTCGAAGTACATCGTCGAGTTTGATGTCGTCGCACGTAATTGGTGAGGTAGTGGACTTCAGCAAGTTGGCATGTAGGCCTGAAGCATCCCCAAAGGCTGCGAGGATGTTGAGGATCATGTAAATCTCCTCGCACACCGGGTTAGGCGAAAATGACGGTGTCGTCAACATAGAGGCTCACCCGTAATATGATGTCGCCATTGACGGTGTCGGCAGCAGGCCATTGGCCGTTGCCGCCTGAATAATGTGATGCAGCAGCAGCACCCCATTGCTTTGGTATTGCACAAGCGTTTGATATTTTTTTCCATAAAAAATACATAAGGTCGTGAAAGGACCGGTGGCCCATTTTGCATCCCTCTCAAAATCCGAAGTCAGACGAGCATAGAGCCATAGTCACGGTGCCTCCTTGGACGTTCGATAAATCCATGCATAAAAGACGCCTTGGCACTGCCGGCACGGACATGACGATGAGCTGGTCCGACCTGCCAGCGGACCTCGTGGCGGCGATCGCCGGCAGGATCAGCGAGCACGCCGACCTGGCGCGCTTCCGCTGCGTGTGCCCGTCCTGGCGCTCGGCTTGCCGCTGCTCCTGCTGCCTTCCGAAATGACTTCCTGATACGAGACCCGTGTGGACCTCCGCGTCTGGTCACTCGCCGATGACACCATCGCCAACATCCCTGCGCCGGCCGCTCGCGGGAACAACTTCCTCTTCGCTTCAACGCGAGGCTGGCTGGACGCTGGCCGTGACCAGCGACTTCTCGGCCACGCTGCTGCACCCCTTCACCAGCGCCTCGGCCGGCCTACCGACGCTGCCACCCTCGCTCGGCTTTGAATTCATCGTCCGCGACATGGCGTGGGATCGGTCGCCGCACGGCGTCATGATCGGGATCGAGCGGTCGGCGCCGATGACCAGGGAGTCCTGTGCGCCAACTTCTGCCGGCCGGTCGACGGGTTGTGGAGCCCGGTGGAGTGCTCGGAGCTGGACCAAGTCAGCAGCATCACCTACTGCGACAGCGACGGCGTGTTCTACCTCTTCAACGGGGAGACCCGCAAGACGGTCGGCCTGGACGGCGAGACCTTCGCGGTGGCCGGTGGCCGCCGTGATCCAGCCGCCGAAGATGCTCGTGCCGGAGCACCTGCGCAGGGGAGCCCCGTGAAATATCGGGGCTCCCACTCTCGGTCTGGCAGCTCAAGACTGTGGATTTTCAATACCTTGAAGACAAGGCGGCCGGCAAGCTTGCCACCTGGGACGGCCAAAACATCACCACCATCGGGCGCACGACACTTGTCAGATCGGTTATTGCCTCCCAAGCAGTGTATGCCATCACACCTCTCATCGTGCCACCACGCTCTCTTCACAACATCAACAAATTGGAGAGGGCTTTCCTTTGGTCTGGATCAGATAAGACGACCGGTGCCAAATGTAAAGTGAATTGGAAGGTGGTTTGCCGCCCCAAGGAGTATGGAGGCCTTGGGGTTCTAGACACTGACAAGTTTGCTCGGGCCTTACGTCTTAGGTGGCCATGGTATGAATGAAAAGAGCCAAACAAGCTTTGGGTGGGGCTTGGGAACCCTTGCACGGAGGAGGGCATGGACTTCTTCTATGCCTCAACGACCATCATTTTGGGCAACGGTGCCAAAACACCTTTTTGGATTCCCCATGGCTTCTTGGGCGGAAACCGAAGGACATTGCCCCTTTGATTTATGAGGCCTCCACGCGCAAGAACTGGAAGGTGCATGAGGCCCTCCATGGAGATGCTTGGATTCTTAAGATCGGTCGCAACACCATCGTCTCCGGTGCCCACATCCTCCAATTCTTCACGTTATGGATGCTTGTGCATGACCTACACTTGGATCAACAAACTGACGATGACATTATTTGGAAACACGCCAACGACGGGTCCTACTCCGCGGCCACCGCCTACAAGGCTCAGTTTCTTGGACTGACACTTTCGCCCATGGACTTTATGATCTGGAAGGCTTGGGCCCCTCCTAAGATCAAGTTTTTTGCTTGGTTGGCTATCCAAGACCGGATTTGGACAGCCGGCAGATTGGAGCGGCGCGGTTGGCAAAACTGTGGACTTTGCCCGCTTTGCAAACGTGTTGGCGAGACGGGTGCACACCTCTTCTACAAATGCCGCTACACCATAAGGCTATGGAACTCGGTCATCCTTGAATTTGGTCTAGCGCACATGGACACCTCCTCTTGGCATTTGGATGGATCCGTTTTGGAATGGTGGGAAAAGCGAACCTGCTTGCAAAACCCAAACTGACAAGCCTTGGCCTCACTTACAATGCTAGTCTCTTGGACGATCTGGAACGAGCGTAATGCTCGGGTCTTCCGACACAAGAGCGCACCGCCTCCGGTCCTTCTCCATGCTATCATCAACGACGTCAAGCTTTGGGTTCTCGCGGGAGCAAAAAAACTGGGGTGTATTCTTGTGCGCGAGTAGTTGCCATGCCGGGCATACGGATCATTTGTAACACTCTAAAACACTTCTCTCTTATTTAATGAATGAGGCAAATCTTTTGCCTCCGTTTCGAAAAAAAAATCCAACAACGCACGCGCATTGAGGTTGCAGGAAATAGAAGCTGTTGGTTCGGATCCGTATTTGGATGATAGAAATGATCGAATATTAATTGGTGCTACTAACATGTTCATGTTTGCTAGTATATGAGGAATCCAAGATTAAGCTAAGATTGTGCCTTGCAGGAATGCAAATAAGCGTTATGTGGGTCATGGCAGGAAAGAACAAGTAACATTAAGGATGTCCAGAAAAAAAGTCCTACCAGGTTTTGATTGTCATTAGATAAAAGGGACAATTACATTCGAGCTCCTAGTTGTGTCACACTCGTCTGATTTACCCCTAAATTTTAAAAACCCTCGTTTGTGTCCAAGCTCTTTCCCTCCTCTTATGTTTTTGTCTTTTGACCGTTTGACCGTCACTTTGAAAACTTGATAATGAATTTATACCAACTTAGAAAATGCAAATAAGGTATCGAAATGTTTGAAAAAAAACATCACTATATGTGCATGTCATCTGTATTCTTGAAAAAAGTGTTGGAAAGTCCGCATCTCAGTTTGACCTCATATGATGTCAGCATGAACAGTAAAATCCGAAAATATTGAAAACAAATTCAAAAAAATTCTAATTTTTTTTATAGCAAACATTGACAAATGTTTTGAGTGATTGCCAAATTTCATCAGGGAATCACATTCATGGAAGTCATGGTGAAAAAACAAAATTGATGCTCCAAAACATAAGCATTTTGTTCGCTAGATGAGTAGCATACGGCCCCCATGTTATTCCGTGCAACTGCACCCGCCCAGCTCTGCCCCGTTTCCGACAGAAAGGTTGCGTCAGTGTTCAGTTTCTACATGCAAATCAGTGGAAGAAGCCAAGGGAATGGCAGTTTGGGTTGGACTGAAATAATTGTCGAGGCTATACATGGGACCAATCATTATTGAAACAGACAATGCAGTGATGGCGAATGTGCTGAGAGGAAACGATATCTACCGATTGGAATGGTTCTGGTTAGTCAGTGAGATAAAGGAAGCAATGTTGGCATTCGTCTCTGTCCAAATCAAGTCAGTCAAGAGACAACAGAATAGCCTAGCACATGAACTACCTGCAAGACGCCTGGGGGACTGCAGGATGACCGTGGACGTGCCGGTAGCGCTACGCCCGCTGATGCTATCTGAATACACAAAGTGATGTAGTTTTGTGGAGTTTGGGTAGTCATCCTAAAAAAAACATTTTGGAGTGCTGATTTTTTTGCCACGACTTTCACAAATGTCATTCCCTAATGAAACTTTATAAGAGCTCAAACCATTCATCAATGTTTGCCACAAAAATGATTCAGATTTTTTTGCATTTTTATCAAATTTTTGGATTTTTCTATTCATCCTGAGGTCATATCAGCTCAAATTGAGATGGAGACTTTGCAGCACTTTTGTCATGAATGCAAATGACATGCACATATATGTGTTGTTTTTATGAACATTTTGATATCTTATTTGCATTTGGGTTAGCATCAATTTGTTATGAAGTTTTCAAAGTGACAGTCAAATAGTCGAAGGGCAAAAGCATAAGAAGAGCAAACGAGCATGGACAGAAAGAATGTTTTTTTTAATTTGGGGGCAAATTAAACGGGTGTGATACAACTAGGGCTCAAATGTAATTGTCCCTAGATTAAACTCCTCCACTGTGTTTCACACGAAACGTGGGTCTTTGGCTCTTAATAAGTCTTTAGCTAACACTGATAAGGGCATATCCAAGGCAAAAGAAAAAACCATAGGGCCGGCGCCGCCGCAGGTCCGCCTCGTCTCTGGTGGCCCTAGGGCCATTGGGGCACGGTGGATCCTGCCAAGGGCCGGCGGGAGGGCTCCGTTTTCAGTCGTTTTTTCCTGTCTTGTTAGGGTTTGTGTCCTGCTCAGGATGACGAGACGGCGGCGGCTCCCTGAAGATGGAATAAAGGTCTCCCCGCCTAGCCCCCGCTCCAGTGGTGCATCTAGCATCGTTGGTGGGCGTGTGGAGGTGTGTCTCCGGCGGATCTATCTTTTGTGGATTTGCTCGGATCTCGTCGTTGTTCGTCTACGTTCTTGTGTCTTCGGGTTGAATCCTTCCAACCTACGTTATTCTTCATCGGCGGCGGTTGCTATTCTGGTGCGCTGGTCCTATGGGGCCTTAGCACGACGACTTCCCGACTGTCTACTACAACAAGTTGTGCCCGACTCCGGCGATGGAGGGCTGATGACGGCGGCGCGCCTTCGGCTCGCTTCAGTGCTTGTAGTCGTCGCTAGGTGATCTACGGATCTGGATGTAATTTTTATTTCTGGTGTTCGTTGTACTGCCATGATTGAAGATGAATAGATTGAAAGTTTTTCCGAAAAAAAAAAAGAAAAACCATAGGAAAATAGGAAAAAAAATAAAGAAAGCAAAGAAAACTCGACCAGCAAATAGCGAAAACCGGATAAAAAAACACAGAAAAACAGGCCCAAACTATGAAGAAACAAATATGCGTGCCTTTTCTATTCCACGCTTATAAAGTCGGTTACTTTGCTAATCGTAGGCAGCGCACATCTCTGCTTTGAACCGTCGCGACAAATGGGCCGGCCATATGCGAGAGACAGAACACTCGGTGATCAGAGATCGGTTCACCGATTTGACAGCGGACCGGTTAACGACAACTGTTTTATCAGATGTCCGGTTTTGGGAAGCTTTTGACCAGTTTTTTGTTTGGTTTTCTCCTTTTTTTTATTTTAAACTAGTATAAATGCCCGTGCGTTGCAACGGGCGACTAAATTAGTAGAGCTCGTGTCCTTATGTCATTCCGCAACATTTATTTCAATTTTGACGAACGACGGTAAACATATATCCTTGAGTATCACTTTTCAGTAAACACCCTCCCTAACATTGTTCACCGCGATGTATTTCAGCTCCGCACGTTTCATCCGATGACAAAGCAGTGGTGCCTGGAATGGTCTTTCAATTGTATTTTTAATTGTTCAGAATAACACTAATACTTTTTTGTAATTTTTAGGGACTTTTTTTTGTAATTTTATGACTAACAATTTCATTTTTAATTTTTTTTTGCACTGTTTTGGCTTGGACCAGACATAAGGACTTGGTATACACGACACACACACTCTCAGAAAAAGATGTGAATATTTCTCAAAAAAAATGAGAATAATAAGATTTAATAACGACTTGAGATGATGAGAATATTAATATGTAATAATTCCAACTCTGTTTTCATGGAAGCTTGTAAAAACTTAAAAATATTTGAACCTCTGTTAAATCCCGGCCAAAAATCTCTATTTGCTGAAAATGAAACTGTTTTGTTTGAGTAACCATAAAATAGGGAAAGAAAAGAGAAATACACTCAAGAGCCAGCCCCGACCCATCTTTCTTTAAGCCCACTAAGTAGCCGGCACACCCCAAAGCCAGCCTCTTTTCGCAAAAAAAAATATAAAAAATGCCAGCCTCTTCCATTGCTCTGTTCTCCTTGTCGATGAAGAACAGCGGTGGCACGCTTCTGGTCACTCGCTCCTCGCACTGTGTCCCCGATCCGCCTGGGAGGCACCTGCACGTGGCCGACTTGCTCTCCTCTACCTCAGCTCGCCGTCCTCCTGTCGTCGCTTAGTGGCAAGACCACCACAACGCCGCTCGCTCTCCTACCAGATCTCTGCAGAGCGCCTCCTCCTGGATGACCCCGCGTGTGCGCCGCCCGCCGCTTCACACGTCAGCGCCGCCACCTTGCTGCCGTCCCGGAGAGCCTCCCGACAGCCACCGCTGGCCTCTCCATTCTGTCCCGCGCCTGGCTGCCTTCCACCTCGCTCTGCTTCTGTAACGCCGCCTCCGCGCCAGCAAGTCCCGACACCGGCGAGCCATTGCCCTTTGGGTGATGTGGTGCTCCCTCGTCTGCGCCTGTGGCGGGCCGGCTGGTGCTGGGATTAGGCGCGCACTGCGGCCTCGGCTACAATTTTTGACTGGCTAGTCTTGTTTCCGCTCAGGTCTCTTGCAGCATGTGAGTAGAATTCACTTTTGAGCAGTTAATCTTAGAAACATATACACTTCATTTAGATCCAGATCCATTTAGATAGCTCCTAATCTTCATTGTGTTATGTGACTTTTTTTTACTTTTGTACCTGATACTAATAATATTGGGTTGGCATGGTAGTATCGTTAGGATTTTTTGCCTGAATGTGTTAGTGAACACTCATTCCACACAGTTTTCTATCTATGATGGACTGAAAACTGAAGCTGGAATATTTTGGCAGGTAGTTAATTGTAGGGCGATCTTGCACAGTTCTATCTGATGTACTGCATAGTCCAAGTCTTTCCAGACGAATACCATCTACAGACATTGGAAACATTGTTGAGCGCCTTTCCCCAGCTACAGGTTTGCAAATTCACCTTTTCTAGCTTGCTTCTCTGCTGTAATTTCCCAGTTTATGCTGTTCCATGCAGATAATTTCATAACAGAGGTTAATTTTGTCAATCAAAGACTCAACTTGCAAGTGATCCTCATGCCTTTGATCAATTTGGTTGGTTTGCCTGATGTTTATTATCTAGAAAACTAAAGTGTTATTTTCTCCTGTGCTTCACCACTTAAAGAAAGCATTAACATATAGGTTTAGGTGCACTTTTTTGTCTTCACCTGATTGAATATTACCATGTTAGCTAAGGGACTTTTTAGGGCAAAGCACACTATTATATTGTTATGGTGTGTTATTTTATTGTGGTGCCATAATTTGATGATGAACCTATACTTTCGTATATTCAGGGTATAACATGGTAAGTTATCATGTTTGCTTTTTCTGAAGGGCGGTTATCATAGTTATCAAAATCGTCTGCAATGGTCAATTTAGTGATGCCATCAATTTTCTGCAGTAACAACAAAATTTAAGTTAAACCTCCAATTTTGAAATCATCTAACTATATTGAAAATCTAATGGCAGGCTACATAAGCGACTGTATTGAAAATCTAAGGCTCCAACACCCCTTCGCTGACCCCCTGCCTGCCGGGTTGCCGGACAGAATTTTGTTGAGGCCAACCACATCACAAACGGCACACAGGTAAACTAACATCTTCCGCCAAATTCCCCATTTACTAAGTAGTAGCCTTATTTTGTTTAGTTGCTTACATCTCGTGATAAGTAGTAGCCTGATCTTGCGTAAATTGCAAGGAAAATCATAGTCAGAGAAGAATTGATCTAGGACTTGTAATAAAATAACACATATGATTCTCCGACTAAAAAAAGTTTATCCCAATTCTCTTCACCAAATATATGAAAGAAGGAAGGAGAGATTGATCACCGTTTGTTTGAAAGAAGGAAGGTGATTGAATGAATTGATTGCGTTAGGATTAATCATGTCTGGTTACCTTATGTGAAATGATTTCGTTTGGAATGATTGCCTCTGGTTACCTTATGTGATTGATTGCCTGCTAGTACAAATGTGAACCGGGAGGGGGGAAAACCGTGAGGGAGAAAATAGGCGGGGGGAAAGAAAATCAGTGGGACGAGAGGTGGGTCGGGACGGGAGGCTTGACGAACGTAAGAGGGGAAACGGAACACTACGTTTCTTTTAGATAGTAGAGATAGATAGTAGAGATTTTTGTATTTTTTTTCAAATTCGTGATTTTTCCATAAATCATGAGTAGTTTTGAAATTTCTGAGCTTTTTATAACTCTGTCAAAAAAATTCATGAACATTTTTGAAATTTGAGAATAATTTTTAAACATTTGAGAACGTTTATTCAATTTGGTGAACAATTTTCAAATTCTTCCATATTTTTAAAATATAAGATTATTTTTTAATTTTATGAAATGTTTCTTAATTCTTGAAAAAGTTTCAATTTCATTAAAAATGAAATTCGTGAATAATTTTTAGAAATTCATGAACACTATTAAAATGTCTTCAATGCTCTAATTCGTAAATATTTTCCAAATTCATGAACAATTTTTGAATTGACGAACATTTATTTTAACTTCACAAACGTTTTTCAAGTGTAGAACTTTTTCTAATCAATCCATTTTTTTTCAAATCTGTGAACGGTTTCAAAGGCACAAACATTTTCTTAAATGCACGAACTTTTTCAGATTTTTTTTGAGGGGGAAACGAACTTTTTCAGATACTGTTTCTTACAAAAGCCAATGGTCGCCTCGCAAAAAAAAAAAAAAAAGCCAATGGTCAGCCAATCAACGGTCAACCGTGGACCGAACGAACCAAGCCTGAAATCGCGAGGGAAGCACGTTGCTTGATGGGCCGGCCCACGCGAGAGGGCGCGTGAGCGGCGCTGTATAGGAGGTCTCCGTCAGATCCTCAAAAGAAAAAGGAGGTCTCCGTCAGACGAGCCGCGTCCCCCATAGGAAGCTGACTTGGGAAGTTCTACTGCCGAGGGACGTTCTTCGCGCTGCACCGTCCATCAGCCATCTGTGATTGGTCCCTGTAAATTAAATAAATAAGTTGTTATTGAAAAAATACCATCTCTATATGGGCAAGATTACCATCAACAGTTGAGTGAAGCTGAGATTGTTCTTGTAATCTTGAGACTCTTTTCCATTGTCCTTGTAAACTATAACACCTGCAACTTGTCCAGCACCACTACATGCACAAACAAATCTACATGATGTAACTTTGCCATCGGTTGGCCTCTTGTTTGTATACCTTTTTCTGACCTCAGATCCTTTCTGTCCACTGTAGGTAAGCCAAAATGCCCAAGCCTCATCTGAATTTCTAAATTCCATGCCAACAAGAGGTACCAAACTAGGCAATACAACTCTGTAATGTAAATGAAATGAATATTAGACTTGTGGAAGTGCATACAAAATATTGGGACTAATAGTACTGGAAAAAGATTTCTGTAAGGGAATAAGCAAAGAGTAGCAGTAATTGGGATAAGAATAAAATCAAGTAAAATCAGTCTACTTGGGATAAGAAAAATACTTATTAGAATTGGAATCATGGTGCAGTGTATCAGCCTCTTCTTCCCTCTCTGTTACTTCTTCCATTAGAAGAAGGAATGCTTGATCAGAGTTCAGCAAGCTGCTTCTTTCATCAGAAAAAGGGATGCCTGATCCGAGTTCAGCAGGCTGCTTCTTTCATCAGAAAAAGGGATGCCTGATCCGAGTTCAGCAGGCTACTTCTTCGATGAGAAAAAGGGAAATTTGATCAAGTTCTAAAGCAATCTGATGGTGGAAGTTTAATCAATTTCAGTGTTTTATTCATGCAGGCTACTTCTTCCATCAGAAAGGACTAGGGAGACTTACGTGAGATTGAGGAGCAGAGCACCGTCCCCGCTGAGCGCCGGGGATCTCCTTCCGATCAACTTTGGCGCCGTTTCTGTGGCCTCTCGCGCCTTTTTCCCTCGCTTCCCTCGTCTCCCTCTCGCTAGCGTCGGACTGGGCCGATGGGCCGCTTACTTCTGCCCACCCGAGCGAGAAAGCTGGCGCAGGCTGTAGTTTCTGCTCGTATCGTTCGATGGCTGATGGACGGTGCAGCGCGAAGGACGTCCCTCGGCAGTAGAACTTCCTAAGTCAGAGGATCTCGTTCCTCCGCCGCCGCCGCCTTTCATCCTGCTAGGCACATCAGGGCTTCCAGAATTGATTCGCGTTCGGTGGGTCTTAGCTAGAGGTAAAATTTGGAATTGGAGGCATACGGGATTTGATTCCGCTACTTCAGGTAAGAACTTGCAACAACTTTCTACTGAGATTAATCCAGATATATTTGGTTTCAACAACTTTTAGATGTGTATAACTCGTATCTCTTGATAGTCAGGATACTCGACTACTGCCTCGCCCGGTTAATTTGGCGAGGACGATGAATCGTGCGTTCGCCAACGTCATAGTGCGCGATTACGGCAGTAAATTTTACTCGCTGCTCCGGGTCAACCTCAAGCAGCATCTCTTCCACCGCTCAGCAGCAGCAGCAGAAAAGGCGAGTAACAAGAAGGGACTGCCATCGGCGATCCCGAGCTTGGAGCCTCTGCCCGAGCACAAGATCAACTTCTCGACGCCGCCATTCATGGAGGGCGCAACGTACTTGCACTTCTTCTCCCTGCTGAAAGGGCAGGCAGAGGGCCGTGTCATGTTCGCCGACCCTTGCGCCAATCCCGTGATGTACGACATTGACATGGACGCCGTCATCGCCATGCCCGAGACTAACTTCAGCAAACAGAGGGACTCAATCTCCTTGTCCATGACTAGGCCTGGGAGCCAAGACGACGAGCAGCACTATGTCTTGAGCAAAGAACCGGAGAATGTCTTGTTTGAGGTCTTGGAGTACGAGAGGAACGGCTCCGCCAGGGGTCCATCCGCTGGGACTGAACGGAGGTGGCACTGGCAACATCTGCCCTCGCCGCCGATGCGTGGACCGTACCTGCCTAGCCTCCACAGGAGAGAGGTCATCCACCCCTCCGCGGCGGCGGTGGTCGATGAGACGACTTTGTGTGTGTCGTCTGTGGAAACCGGAGCCTATGCCTTTGACACGGTGAAAGGTGAGTGGAGGCAGGCTGGAAGCTGGGCGCTGCCCTTCCATGGCGCGGCGGAGTACGTCCCTGAACTCGGCCTCTGGTTTGGATTCAATGCTACCATTGGCAACACCCACCACTGCCTGGGTGCCTTCGACCTGTCTTCCTGGCCGCCGGTGGAGCACCGCAGCTGGAAATATCTCGATCCGCTGTCCGACGAGTGGTCGACATGGCAGAGGCACCTACTCAACCTTGGCTCAGGCAAGTTCTGCATCGCCACCAGCTTTCAAAATATCGAGTGGCACACACCATGCTACCCTTTACACGGGCTAGATGATGAGATGGTGGTCAATGACCTTACCATCTTGACGGGCGTCGAGGTTGTGCGCAGTGGCGACGGGCTCAAGATGATCAACCACAAGTCTAAACGTCTTGAAGGCATTGAAATCCACTGCGTTCTCTGAGCCAACACTCGTCTGTTTCTTCGGGACTAGATGTGTGTGGGGTTCATTTCTTCTGGGATCGTAACGAAATTATATGCTATGGCCATGAACAAAACTTTGCAGGATGCGCATCTGTCCTCGTATATAAGATTCTCTATTTGAATCTTAAATGACTGAATCAAAATTATCAAACTTTTTTTTGCCTGTGTGCAGCTGGCATTTTACTCATTTACTGTGAATTTTGGGCCCTTATGCTCACTGATAGATATATAAACTGAAGCCGGGGGTTTGAGCAGGGCTCGCTTCAGTTCTACGATTCAGGTAAGGGCTTTGAGCAGGGCTCAGTTCAGTTCTATGATTCAGAGATTCGAGTAAAAATTACTATCACTTATGCTTCAGTACACCCTCCTTTAAGCGGAACTCAATTCAACAAAATTATACATTGAACATCTGCTTCTATATTGCTTTGGCTGCATTGCTTGGTGATACCATTAGTTTTATTTATATACACCCATGGAACATGCGTCAGGACAACAGGGCTGGGCTTCTTTCTAATGACCGCAGCATGATCCGCACGCCACTGGCAGGAGAGCCTCCAGTTGTGAAACTACAGTCACACACTCATCAGTGCCAATGGTGACGTCGGGCCATTCACCTCGACAGACAATCTGAACTCTGAAGCAATGTCCCTTGAATCACTTCCAGGATCGACATTTCATATCTAGGGTTCCTAATTTCCCCCAGGTTACTAACTATGCCGTTTCATGTCCCGCAAGTCTGTTAATCAAAATCGACCACTATTTTCCAAGCAATCGCAATTCCTGTGCCTACAGTTACACACATGTAATTTTAATCCTATCTGCCAAGCCCCACAAATACAACTGTCACCTCTACCAAATACCAATAACGGAGCAAGGTGAGTTCTCAGCTCAAACACACAGGATATATATTAGTCACGTTTCACCCGCAGCTGTGCCGACCATCCTTACATCAGCAATGTTAATACTTTTTTTTTTGAACCGCACATCACCCCTTTTCATTAATGAATAACGGAAATACATCAGTGCAAGCTTCAGTCCATCGCACCATCATCTTGAGCAGCAGCACAGATACACATCATGTTCTTCGCATTCTCCCTGAGCATCATTGTCCCACGCCACATTGCCTCCTGGTCATCACTCTTCAGCAAACCTGCCCCATAATCCAGAAATACACATGAAGAGAACACCACCTCAAAAGGGATTTTAGGAAATTTAAACTCAAAGATTGCTTCATTGCGACAGTTCCAAATGGCCCAGCATATAGCTGCGAGACCAAAACTGTAGAATTTGCTCCCATCAGGTAAAAACTGTAGTACCACGAATAAAACTGCCAAATGTTGTTAGGGCACAACTCGGTGCCAAAGACTGATCTCACAGTTCTCCAAACCACCCTAGCCAATGGGCATAAGAAGAAGAGATGCTGGGACATCTTTTTCTCGCTGCAAAAAGAGCAGCGCGGATTCCCCGTCCAATTTCTCCTGCTCATAACATCCCTGGTCAACACGGCATATTGAAAAAGTTGCCAAAGGAAGATATGGATTTTAGAAGGAATTTTAGCTTTCCAAATCCACCTAAAACCACAACCCGTGATATTTCTCTCTGTGTTCATACATCAACTTAGTAGTAAAAGTCTGCTTGGGGCCCAAAGCCTAAACAATCTTATCAGGATCAGAGGTAATATCCAGCCCAACAATAAAAGAGCACATCTGCAGTCTAGCAATATTACCAGAACCAAGAAGCACATCCCTACCAGCCATATAGCACTCTTTTACTTTCATAATAGCCTTCCAAATAGGGGAATCAGAGAATCTGCTTTTGACCGTGGCCACAGAATCTCTCGTAAGACATTTTGCTTTAACTATATCTTGCCAAAGACCATCTTGAGTATCAAGTTTCCACCACCACTTGTTAAGTAGACTGATATTTTGTTTCTGGAGGACCTTGACTATTTCATTGGTCTATCATACTTGTCTCTGTTTCATGTTTGCCGTCCTTCTACTTATATCTTTTTATTGAGGAAGACTAGGCTCATTCCAAATCCTATAGGTGTCTTGTATGATATTGCACTCAGCAAGAGGCCCTGCACATGTAAATTGTCTGCAGAATGAAGACTATAGTGTCCTGACTCCTGAGATTCCTGTAAATTATCACTCTGGGCATATAAATTATGTGAACACTGTATTATCGCTCCAGAACCAACAGCCCATACACGTATAGTAGAGGGTATTAATTAGCTAAAACAGGCAATGAACAAAAAACAGTTCTATAAAATGCCAATACGCGCACGCTGAACAATGTATAGATACTACAAAATACTAAACAAGAACGATCAGAGTCAAGGACCAAAGTTACCACCAGACGGATTCATAGCGGCGGCCTCATAACACGATGAAAACATGAAAGTGGAAGAACCAGCGAAATAAACTCACCAAATAACAAGCGCATCAAAGCAGGTCCGGGTATATTGAGTCCCCTGTACTATGGTGTCAAACTTTGAGCATGAATAGTTAATTAATAAAATATAAACTAGTTTAAGTCACAAAATCATATGGTGCGAATACTCTTCGAAGCAGCGAGCATACCAAAACAGTTCACTGACACAAAGAATCGCGGGTATGGTCTGCTGGGGCCAAGGCGGGTGCGCATTCTCCACTCGAGATAAAGGTAGAAGGAGAAACAACGGAGAAATCCTCAAGATGAAATTTTACTAGTTGGCTCAAGCGCAGAGGTAAAAAAAAACTAAAACATATGCTAGAATTTAAGCAGATAGCATCACCAACAATTTTAATTTCTAAATTTTACCCAAAAAAATATTTCATAAAGAAAGATGCACAGCATGCATGATGCTTCCATTTCTTCTTTAAGCCATCCATTGCCTATTTCCCAATGGAGATAAAAGCTAAGAAAATATATTCATTCACATCTGAGAAGAAAAACCATGGAAGGATCCATCCAATAACAGTTACACGTAGATAAGTTTTCCTCAGAGCACGCAGTGGATTCTATTGTCCTCCAAGCTGTAACATTCAGACTTGTGCTTGATGATCTGGAAACCATTGATATCGCGCACCACCTCCACGCCAGTCAAGACGGTAAGCTCATTGACCACACCATCAAGTGGTGTGCACGAGGTGTGCCTCGAGAGATTTCGAAAGCTGGTGGTGATGCAGAACTTGCCTGAGCCCATGTTTAGCAGGTGCCTCTGCCGTGGCAACCACTCATCCGGCAGGCGACTGAGATAGTTCCAGGAGTGCCGCACCACTGGTTGCCTGGAGGAATCAAAGTCAAAAGCACGCAGGCAATGGTTGGGGTTGCCAATGGCATCGTCGAGGCCAAACCAGAGGCCAAACTCAGGGATATACTCTGCCGCACCGTGGACGGGCAGCACCCAGCTGCCAGCCTGTCTCCACTCACGGGTTACCGTGTCAAAGAAGGCGCAGGCTCCGGCATCCACGGATGAGGCACATATTGTGGTGGCATCCAACACGACCGCTGAAGATGGAGCACAAGCTTTGCTGTTGCCGCCAGGCAGGCACTGCGGAAACAATGGCGGGCAGGGCAGAGGTCGCCAGTACCAAGGCGGTTTGCTCAGATCAGTTGTCCTGGTATAGTTCAAGACCTCGAACAAGCCACCGTCCTCTCCTTTGCCTATGACATAGAGCTCGTGGTATTCTTGGCCATAGCCCCGCCGAGTGATGGACAGGGAGATTGAGTCGCTCTGCTTACAGAAGTTGGCTTGGGGCATGCCAAAGACGAAGTCCGTGCTAGTGTCGTACATCATCGTGTGGACGTTAGGGCTGACGAAGATGACAGAGCCCTCCCCCTGCCCTTTCAGCAGGGAGAAGAAATGCCTGGCCGTTAAGTCGGCCATGTTAGGCAGTGATGAGAAGTTGATGTTCGTCTTGGGCAGACGCTGCTTGGGGCTCCCTTTCAACATGGTGGATAACCATCCCTTCTTATTGGCTTCTGCTTTTTGGGCAGCTTCTGTTGAAGGGTAGAAGAGATGCTCCATGAGGTTGATACGGCGCAGGGAATAAACTCCCTTGGGGTAATTGTGTACTATCATATTCGCAAACTGACGATTCATCATCCTCGAGAATTTAACACACGCAGTAGTTGAATATCGTGGCTATCAAAAGGAAAAAGTTAGTACAGTAGCATTAACACTTGTCAAAAACTAAAATATCAGGATTACTCTAAATAGAAAGATCAAAGGGTCTGTCTAATTACTGCAAATCTAAGTGACTCAATCAACATAAAAAGGAAAAGCAAAAGAAAAAGGAAAATACCTGCATGAATCTCCGAGTAAAATCAATGACATAGGACTTACACTTTGATGTGCAATACTTAGGGCACATCTAGACGTGCTCTAGCAAAACCTAAGATCAAGGGTGTGTTTGGTTGAAGAATGTGAGCGCTACATTTAAATTTTGTCAAATTATATTTCCATCCAGTATCATATTTTATCTTTTGTAACTAACTAACATTTTCGTGCTACTTCTCTCTTCCAGACCAAAGACAAAAGGGGGAAATATATCAATGTGCCTATTGCCAACTTTGATTAGATGGAGTTCATATTTCAGGATAAGCATGCTACCGGAGAGTTCACGGTCCTTCAAACACCCTATGACCGTGTTCATGCCCGTGACAAGGATTTTATTGGTGATACCGAGAAGAATGTGAGTGATGTTAAGGTTGATCCTGCAACACATGATGATTCAGATTGTGTTCCTGACGACACCACTAATGAATGCTCGTCTTCGAAGCGTCCTAGAGGTGACAAACGTGATAAAGGTAAGTGGGTGAAGTGTGATGAGAGTGCAGCTCAAGACATGACACGGTCTCTGCGTGATATGTCGGATACTATGCGTTACACACACGTACCAACCCGAATGAGAATTTATTCAAAATAACTGATGACATTGAAGAATACCCTCTCTTCATCCGACTTGCGCTACAGACATCTGCGGCCACCAATGAACAAGTGGCTTCCATGTTGAAGGGGAGACCGATGGCTGCTATTCAAGAGTTTGTGCGGTGCTGGATCGGTGATAACTTTCCTGAATACGTTCCCGTTCCTCCTGCTGTGTGATTCATTTCACTGCAAACTTTCAGGATTATTTTGTATGTCTTCCGGCATCGTCTCCTAGGGAGATAATGACCGTGCCTCCTCATGCAGGCATGTAATGATGTCACAGAGTTACTCATTCCTGAACAATAAGCTTTTTACTCAGATTCTTTATCAGTCAGTGTGTTAAAATAATCATCATAAAGTTGCGCTGAATTTTTGCATGACTATTTTACAACTTGATCTGCTTATAGCTATTTATCTGTTTCACTGGTTTTTCAAGGTATTGTAGTGATGATGCACTTGTTATAAGCTACTACTTACTAGTATTTGGTTCATATCAAGACGAGCTAGCTTGCCCTCGACACAGGCAAACGGCCAGCTGCTGGCTCTTGCCAGCAACGGCACTGAACCAAACGGGCAGCTAAGGCAAAGATAGCCCAGCCGAGCTAAGCTAGCTATGAGCCACGGGCGCAGATCGTATACAGACGAAAGGTTAGGCTGGGAGAGGTTCGGATGAATGAATACCTGAAGCTGGCGCCCGGATCTGACAAGCCGGCGCCCGGATCTGACAAGCCGGCGCCTGGAAAGTGGGGTACAAAGGCGGCGGAGGAGGGGAGGGGAGGGGGAGGCGAGGCGAGATGAGATTTCTAAGGGACCTAGATTGTTCTAGTGGCCGAAGTTTTTTTAAGGCCGCGAATAACTGCCAAACTTCAGCTCGGGAGGTGGGATCGGTCGAACGGTCGTTCCCCACGGGAGATCGATCGGATCGGTCGAACGATTTTAGTTCCTTTTTTTTTTCAGAATTACGATTTTAGATTATTTTTTTGTTTGAGGGGTTAGTACGATTTTAGAGCAACCACAGCTGCGCGTCTCAAACCGGCCTCATACACGCAGCGGGCCCGGGTCACGATTTTTCAACCCAGATGTGCTCGTTAAACTGGCCTCAAATGTCTGGACTGACCGGCACCCCTCATATCTACACCAAATATGGGACGGATATGGGGCGCCTATCATGTCGGACCCGACAACACGACCTCATCTCCAATTGCATCAAATCCATCAAACCCTTCCTCATGCTCCCGCCGCCCTCCAAGCCTTTCTGCACCCGAGCCCTCGCCATCCTCCACCCTCGCTCCCCATCCTCACCACCTGTCCTGTCCCTGACCGCCACGACGGAGACGCAGTCCGCCTCGTCCGTCGATGTCCCTTCGGCGGCTCCGTCATGCAAGGCGGAGAACGTGGCCGGAAAGTTGCGACGACGCCGACAACGAGAGAGGGAGGCGGCGGCGGCGCAGGGAGATTTAGACGATTAGAAAGATTAGAAAATATGTCATTAATAATGAGGCTTGGTATCATTATGCTGTTGGATCAATTGTTACCTTAGTTATAATTTTGATCGCATTTGTTATTGCATTTAAATGTTTTACATAGTTGTATGTTAGTTTCAATGTATGTTTTAATTAGATGCTCTAGAGAGTTGTATGTTGTTCTATGAGAATTATGTATGAACTTTATGTATTTATTTTTTCAGTAATGACATTTGATCACTACTGTAGTTTGGTTTTAATGTGATGATGAACTTGTATTAATTTGGTCATTTCTCTATTCATGATGTTCCATAATGGTTTTTTATACACTTCATTATGTAATGCACGCAGATGAACCGGCAGTGGATGTACAGTGATGGACGCACCTCCGACTACATTACAGGCCTGCATAATTTTCTCGAAGTGGCTGAGGAAAACAAGCAGAATGGTTTTATGTCCATGTACTGTCTGTGGGAATACGAAGAATTACTCTTCCTCGAAAACCCTTCACTTCCATCTGCTTGAGAAGGGTTTCATGCCACACTATAATGTTTGGACCAAGCACGGAGAAAGAGGGGTTATGATGAAAGACGGCGAAGAAGGAGATGATGACAACTATCCTATGTTCCCTGAATACGGTGATACTGCTGAAGAAGAGGGGGAAGCTGAAGATCAAGAGGCACCAGATGTGCCCGATGATAATCTCCGTCGGGTCATTGTTGATGCACATAGAGGATCCGAAAGTGAAAGGAGTAAGTTGAAGTTCGAGCGCATGATAGAGGATCACAAAAAAGGGTTGTACCCAAATTGCAAAGATGGCAACACAAAGCTCGGTACCACACATGAATTACTGCAATGGAAGGCAGAGAATGGTGTATCTGACAAGGGATTTGGTTCGCTACTGAATAATGAAGAAGAAGCTTCCAAAGGATAATGAATTGCCTAATAGTACGTACGAAGCAAAGAAGGTTCTCTGCCCTCTAGGATTACAGGTGCAGAAGATACATGCATGCCCTAATGACTACATCCTCTACCGCGGTGAGGAGTACGAGAATTTGAATGCATGTCCGGTATGCGGTGCATTGCGGTATAAGATCAGATGAGATGACCCTGGTGATGTTGAGGGCGAGCGCCCCAGGAAGAGGGTTCCTGCCAAGGTGATGTGGTATGCTCCTATAATACCACGGTTGAAACGTCTATTCAGAAACAAAGAGCATGCCAAGTTGTTGCGATGGCACAAAGAAGACCGTAAGAAAGATGGGAAGTTGAGAGTACCCGATGATGGGTCGTAGTGGAGAAAAATCGAGAGAAAGTGGCCGGATTTTGCAGGTGATGCAAGGAACTTATGGTTTGGTTTAAGTGTAGATGACATTAATCCTTTTGGGGAGCAGAGCAGCAATCATAGCACCTGGCCTGTGACTCTATGTATCTATAACCTTCCTCCTTGGTTGTGCATGAAGCGAAAGTTTATTATGATGTCAGTGCTCATCCAAGGCCCTAAGCAACCCGGCAACGACATTCATGTGTACCTAAGGCCATTAGTTGAAGAACTTATACAGTCGTGGGATAAAAAAGGTGTACGTGTGTGGGATGAGCACAAACAACAGGAATTTGACCTATGAGCATTGCTGTTTGTAACTATCAATGATTGACCTGCTCTTAGTAACCTTTCAGGACAGACAAACACGGGATACAACGCATGCACGCCCTGTTTACATGAGACTGAAAGTATATATTTGAACAAATGCAAGAAGAATGTGTACCTGGGACATCCTCAATTTCTTCTGACCAAGCATGCCTTAATAAAGAAAGGCAAGCATTTCAAAGGTGAGGCCGATCACCGGAATAAGTCTGTCCTCCGTACTGGTGATGATGTACTTGATATGGTCAATGAATTTCAAGTAATCTTTGGAAAGGGTCCTGGCGGACAATCTTTTTCGAATGACGCTGGTGGACACTGATGTCTACTACACAACTTTATTCTTGTAGACTCGTGTTGGGCCTCCAAGCGCAGAGTTTTGTAAGATAGTAGCAATTTTCCCTCAAGTGGATGACCTAAGGTTTATCAATCTGTGGGAGGTGTAGGATGAAGATGGTCTCTCTCAAGCAACCACTACAAAAAAAAGACACATTCGTGACATTTTGGGCCGAACGAAATTTTTTTCTGTCATACTTATGACACTTCTATGACAATAATTGTGACAAAACACGGTATCATCATAGATGTGGTGTCGTCCTACTTCTATGACAAAAAATCATGACAGAAAATGGGCTTTTCGTCCTGGGTGGGCCAGAGACGCAGCTGCATTACATTCTTTGGGCCGTCCATGACGGAAAAAACCGTGGTAGAAGTGAGGGCGAGGAAAATATCGGGGTGTTCCTGGTTACGGTGGGTGGTCGGGGCCGAGTGATGCGCGTTTCTCTCGTACACGCACGCGCGTGGGTGCGAGGCTTTGGGCTCTAACTGAACCCGAGCGATTGCACTGCAGGCTACGCGTTACTGAACCCGAGCAATCGGATGGCTGTTAACTGAACCCGATCGAGCGATTCCTTCGCTACTACTGCTAACTGAAGCCGGTCGATGCTGCCTCTGGATGAACAGTGAGCGTTGCTGGGGGTTTGGATGAACAGTTCCCGGTGGGGGTGGATGAACAGGACCCCGTGGTGTTGCCTCTGGATGAACAGTGAGCATTGCTGGGGGTTTGGATGAACAGTTCCCGGTGGGGGTGGATGAACAGGACCCCGTGGTGTTGCCTCTGGATGAACAGGACCCCGATCGATCGAGCCGGTTGGGGCTGGATGAACAGGACCCCGTGGAGGGATGGATGAACATGACCACCCTGTGAAGGGCAGGATGAACAGTAGACGGTGGAGGGCTGGATGAACAGTAGCCCGTGGAGAGGTGGTTAAACAGGAGCCGTGGAGAGGGATGGTTGAACAGTAGCCGGTGGAGTAGCGCGCAGTGGAGGCTGAATGAACAGGAGCCCGAGGTCAACGGTGGATGAACAGTAGCCCGTGGAGGCTGGAGGGGGTCGATGGTGGAGATGAACAGTATCCCGTGGAGTCCCGTTTTGCGGTACGCCACACCCCTCCCGATCAACAGGACCCCCATTTCGACCGTAGGAGGTCCGTTTCCTCCGTTTTGCGGTACGCCAGACCCCTCCCGATGAACAGGATCCCGTTTCGAACATGGCCGGTCGAACACAAGGCCGTTTCCTCCGTTCTGTGGTATGCCAGGCCTCGTTTCCATCGGCTGTTCCGTCCAAGCCCTCCCGATGAACACGATGACGCATTCTGTTCCGACCCAGCCGGTTGGGTCCCCATGAACACGACGACGATGCTGTTTCTCCGTTCCGACCCAGCCATGTACACGAGCCCCGGCCATACGTACGCGCGAGTAGGCGTTCGAGACCCTGCCCGTATGTACATACGTGGCCGTATTTACTTTCTTGCACTGTGGCCACTGTACGTACGTGTACATGCTACGTGCGCGCCTCTACTACGACACGTGCGCGCCTCTACATCGACCAGTATGTACGTACACGTTCGCGACCAGAATGACAACACTACGTACGCTTCGATCAGGTGGGTCCCGACTGTCAGGCACTTCCTTGCGTGCGAAGATGTAGCTGGTGGGTCTCAGCAGTCAGGGGGGCGAATCATTTTTTTGCCCGGACGCACTTCCTTGCGTGCGAAGATGTAGCTGGTGGGTCCCAGCAGTCAGGGGGAAATGTTTTTTCATGAAATACGGTGGCCCGTCCGGTGAGTCCCCGCTGTCAGGTTATTTTGCACGTAATAAGGAGGCACTTCCTTGCTGCGGCTGTGGACCCAGCTGTCAGCCTCTCCACGTACAGTACTCTTCCGATGGAAGTCGGTCGTTGACCACATTGACCACGCCGCGCCGAGAGCACCAAGGCGGTGGACGACGGAGAGGCCTAGGAAGGGGACGACGCGGAGCCAGGGAAGACGCGGCAGTGGATGCCCACGCGGAGAGGAGTATGAGGGTTCACTGGTTCGGCTGCGGTGTGAGGCTGCCGTCGCCGCAGAATAACAGGGGGTGTGGGTGAGTAGAGGGATGGCCTGGCCAGCGGTGGGAGTAGTAGGGGGGGTGAGGCCTCCGTGACATCGCAGCCGGCCACGGGAGGCAGGAGCACGAGGCACGACCGGCGCTGGTTTGGGCGGCTGGAGCAAGAAGACCAGAGGTTGAAGAAGCACTACGGCCGTTGGATGGACATCGTACGGTCAATGGAGCTGGAATCGTGCGTATTGACTAAGTTGACAAAGCCCTCCGTCCCTGTCAACTTAGTAGGCCCACAAGTCAGCCTCCCACTATACTGGATCCCAGCTAGCAGGGGGAGTATTCATTTTTTGTGCGTAATAAGGAGGCACTTCCGGTGGGTCCGAACTGACAGCGGGGGGAACGTTTTTTTCGCGAAATACTGTGGCCCGTCCGGTGGGTCCCAACAGTCAGGGGGGAAACGTTTTTTTCGCCAAATACGGTGGCCCGTCTGGTGGGTCCCTGCTGTCAAATGGAGGAATAATTATTTTCCGCATAATAAGGAGGCACTTCCTTGCGGTTGCAGTGGACCCAGCTGTCAGCCTCTCCAGGACAGTACTCTTCTGATGGAAGTCGTTCCTTGACCACGTTGACTATGCCGCGCTGAGAGCACCATGGCGGTGGACGACGACGAGGCCTAGGAAGGGGACGACGCGGAGCCAGGGAAGACGCTGCAGTGGATGCCCACGCGGAGAGGAGTACGAGGTTCACTGGTTCGGCTGCGGTGTGAGGCTGCCGTCACCGCAGAATAACATGGGGTGTGGGTGAGTAGAGGGATGCCCTTGCCAGCGGTGGGAGTAGTAGGGGGCGGTGAGGCCTGCACGGGAGGAGGGAGCAGGCGGTCCCGCCGGCGCTGGATTTGGCGGCTGGAGCAAGAAGATCAGAGATTGAAGAAACACGACGGCCATTAAGTCAGCTAGAATTGTTTGTTGACGTATATAATAACTAAAAAAATCTTGCATACGCGTCAACTTAATAGGCCCATAAGTCAGACCATTCCCTCTTTTTTTAATAATTTATATATAGCTCATTGCGACTTCTTATGCAATTTATTGCAGTCCGTTTTTTGGTTGGCCAGGGCCAATTTCACATATATCTGTGGGTTCCAAACTATTTTTAATACCGAAATGTCGAGCCAGATTTAAAGTACTTTGAAGATATATTTGAATTAGGTTAATGCCCAATGAAATAGGAATATGAAAATGTGAATTTTTTTAGAAATTATAAAGTAATTGCCAATTTGTCATCTGTTTTTATATTTACAACCAATTTCATATTACTTTCAAGATTTGTAGGCGTCTTGAAAGAGTTGCAGCCCATCAGGGCGTAGAAAAATAAATAGGCCTGGATTAGGTATTCTTCAGAAAAAATAAACTGGGTTCATTTTCACAAAGAAAAAATAGCTGGGCTGGTCACATGGTGAACATAGAATATAAGCCTGGGCTAGACGGGCCACAACCCAGTTCAAACCCTGCTCCGTCTCAACAATAACAAAAAAAATACTGCTCGAGCAGCTACGTCCCAGGTGTCAGCCGATCTTGTGTTGTTCTCTTGTCTATTGACTATATACGCCCACAATGTCGTGGGTCCCAGATGTCAGGAAAACACTAGGAGGAAGCATTTTATTTTTCCAAACGCTGACATGGTGGGCCCGTACTGTCATCCTCTCCACATACTTCTGCCGATTCCTGTTGTTTGTTGACCATGTTGACAATGCGAGAGGGCGGTGCCGCGGCGAGCGCACCAAAGCGCGCGGAGGACAACGGCGAGGCCTCGGACGTCAGCGTTAACGATTTAGGAGACGGTGGGGCGACGATGCGTGCGCTGAGGCGCAGCCAGCCGTGGGAGGCGGAAGCAGGCGGCCCCGCCGGCGCTGGTTTGGTTTTGGCGGCTGGAGGAAGACAGGACTGAAGAAACACGACAGACTGTAAAAGCAGCAGGAGTACTTAACAACCTTAACTGAAACCAGCAGGGGCACTTAACAACCATAGGTGAAAGCAGTATGAGTACTTATACAGGTTCAACCGTACAAAGCACGCCTCGAACAGTGCTACTTTGCCTACAGTTAACCAAGGGTGAGGCCGCCAAGCCCCAGGACAAGGCCCAGGCGCCACCCCGCGCATCCACAACCTTCTAAAAGCGGCTTCATCTCGCAATGTGGTCAATAAACAGGATATTCGCTTTAGAGCCATGGAAAAGCAGGAACATAATCTTCTGTCCTATTCTCCAAGATGGACGGGCCTTCATTATTTGAGACCACCCATGAATAAGTATCTTTTCACCTCCAAGGGGAATGGAGTAGGTCGACATAAACATCATGTTGTGACCAAATGCAAGTCTGACCCGACCATGGTCAGGCATCTGTATAGGAACAATAGAACTGGGCAGTTTCTGTTTCAAGAAGATCACAACTGTAAAACTGTGTATAAGCAATAGTTTATGAACAACATATATAACAGAAAACAGCTCGTACCATAAGTTTCTTGACAGAGTTGGACCTGTTCAACGAGTGCAGCAGTGGCACACATATCCCACGTGGCCTTCCACCATTGAAACGCCCCACAAGGACCTCAAGACGATCAATAAAGTGTAGGAACTTGTGGATGTCGTCCCAGTCAACTTCAGTGCCATCAGTAACAACCGAGTTGTTACAGAATAACAAACGAGCAGCCTGCTTAACTCTGAAAAAAACTACACGTGCCACCAATTATAAGAAAATATTAGTTAGAAATAGCATCTTCGTGAGAGATTCGTTGCTACTTCTAAAGTTAAATTGTGATTAGTTAGACAGAATAGGTGGAGTAAAAAGTAATCGAGGCAACAAGCAAGAACCAGATACAAAACTAACATGGATGAACAATTGGAACGACGTCGGGGTGGAAGATCGCAGTGAAGATGAGACCAGGTTCTGCTATTTCCATCAACATTCGTGCGCCAACTTTCAGTCCGTAACACTTGAGAAAGTTTATCCAAGTTCGGCCATAAAAAAGCAGCGATCTTCTTGGTTCATGAACCCAACTCGGAACTTATATCCATGGCTTGTCTTCACTGTGACCATTAAACTGGTGTATTCAGTTATGGCAAGGCCGAGCATCTTGAGTACATGTGTTCTGGCAGAGCAAATAATGCACTGTAGGAAAATAATATGAGAACACAATGTATTTCCTATCCAAATCTAGAAATAACTTCCTCCTTCACGTCAGTGTTGACCATCGTACTGGTAGTACCTTTTATCCAAATATAGCAATCCAAATTTCCAAATTAGTCGACAACATGTTCAAAAAAACCCCACCCTCCCGGATAGCAAAGAGGATTCTAGGAACATACTGTGCGCGTTTTAAAATCCTGTGTTAGGATGAGAAGGAACAAGTGTGGTGTCTCGCCGAGGGCGCAGAAACCTGTAGGGTTCTCGCACTTTGGGCACTGCAAATGAAACACACTAGATTCAGTAGGAAGAAAAATGCATCAACGGCGGCGGCTGCCATCCTAGGATTACCCGCGACCAAGGGACTTGGATTTATCGGGGATGGATGAAGAATTCGTACCTGGTTCTCCATGAGAAAACCCTATGCAATCGGCGAGAGGGGGTTTTCTCTGAACAAGCAGACGAGGGAGAAGGGGATTCAGGCCTAGTGAAATATTGCCGCTTCGTCCGTCCAGCTTACTGCTAAAGCTGGAAAGGGGGGGGGTTGTGATTTGACGACTCATTGGGCATTACTGCGGCACTACGACCTGGGTGTGTCTACCGTGCAGTTGTGCACTCTAATTTGTGCATATGGCACGTGGACCCCATTGCCGGATGCCCCACATATCAGCGAAAGGAAGTAGAAAGACAGGAGTAACTAGTTACACAAAAATATATTTTTGACAGAGAGATACTCCCTCTGTAAAGAAATATACAAATCTTTTATATCACAACTTTATACAAAAATCAAGGGGAATATATATAACATATATAATTATAAAAAACAGAGTTGTTTTTAACACAGTATAGACGAGTTGGTGATGATGGTGTGCCTGCCATCCTGCAATATAGGCCGTCCGATTTATATCTGACGGATAGGAAGGAAACTATGGCAATTTTGCAAAAAGGTACCCACACACCTCTCCACATTTTCAAATAAGGCCTTCCCTCGTTCATCCTTTTCTCTCACAAGATAAAATACTCATACAAATGCATCTTGATGTTACGTGCAACGCACGGGCATTATGGGGGTTCAGCTGAAAATATAATACTCAGACAGGCTCACGGTTCTGGACTTTGGGCCGCAGGCCCACCCTGCATGTTTGGGGGCCCATGTGTTCTACCTCAGCGCTTTTCATATTGCAAGCGATTGGTACGGCGCTGGTTTTAGATGCTGTCGCAAGGCGAATACACAAAATTGAATAAAGCACGACAGCTGTTGGAATGAAATCGAATGACAGTTCCTAACCAGCAATGAGAGTTGCAATTCTATCAAAGATATACCATGTGATAAATAATATTGTCATATTACTTATACACACAGGACACTTGTTTCACCATGCCAGATTATTACATCAAAATCTCTCGTAGGATAGACCAGTTCGGCAGTTGCGTGCTGGTACTGAAGAATTTCAAAGTTGATTTGGACCAGCTCTCCTTGCCGAGAAAGTTCGATTTTGAGATCATCCCCTACCGCAAGACATGATTTAGATTTGAACCTTGACCATCCTTTAGTATCAATCATCATGCGACCATCCTTTGTACTTACGGTATATTGAGCAGGTTCATTCACACCAAGGTTGCGCATGGTAAGAGAAACTTGGCCGCTGTCGCCTGGATTGTTGAACGACTCCCTCGTTGCTCTAGGAATTCTTTGTTTGCAAACAAGAAGACATACCCAAACAGTTAGATCAATACAGTGAATCATGCAAAACAAATTGGAAAGAAAAAAGAACGAAACACTTGGGCGGCCAATGCTTACCAAGAAGGTGGACATGTCGGTTTTTGTAAGGACTTTGGTATTGAAGTGCGAACTGCAGCCCAGTCTATTGCCGGTGCAACTGCTCGTTCGGTTGCCGCTGCACGGGCCGGAGCAGATGCAAGTGCAAGTGTTAGTGCAGGTGCCGAAGCCGCCGCTGCTGCCGGAGATGGTGCTCCTTGTAGAGCTGGTGCCGGTGTCGGAGCAGGTGCCGGTGTCGATGCCCGATCCTCCGGTAGATCAGCCTGATCCACTGACACGGTCGGTGCCCAATCCTCAGCTGGATCAGACTGAGCTGCTGCCGCTGTCAGTGCTAGAGCAACTGCCGGTGCTCGATCTGTTGCTGAAGGTGGTACCGATGTGCGAGACAGCGGCGATCGTGTCTGGTCTGCTATGATCAACTTTCTAACTTGACTAGGCTTCATGACCGTGATCCAGTTTTTTTCTTCATTTCTTTTAAACGTGAGAAGGACTAATTGTGTCGTTTTTGTTAAACCAAACTGCAGTTCATCATAGGGATTCAGCTTGTACTCAGACAACAGACTGATCCAATTTTTTTTCCAGTAATATAAGTGATGGACAGTGCCTTCATTACTGACACGACATAAGAAGTGAAACCTGCAAAAATAGCCATCGTAGAGCAAACCAAACGGTTTATTCTGTGATGAATGTCACATGGCAAAACCTGCATCGTAAAATTGCAGGAAAAGAAAGAAAACATGACATTAAATCAATAAGATTTAGACAGTAAATCAATAAGATTTACATGATGTGACACGAGTGAATCCTTACCAGGAAATCACTATATTGAAGTACTAAACAGAAGATTGATCGTCCAACTACGGGTGGCATGCAGGGGCCCCGCCTACTCCCACAAGCAGGATAGTCCAAAGGTCGTGACAAATCATATGGACCGAACATCCATGGGACTGGAAATCCTGGTGGGTGCGATAAACCCTGCAATGCATGCAGATATTGGAGTGTAACCATAATTGATAAACCGTCCTCACAAAAAAGATGATCTGGATACTTCAAAATATACAGACTGAATTGAGTGGACAGACATTAACATAGACCGTTCTCAGGACTGACCACACACCAAAAGCGGCAGTACTAATAAACAATACAGGGTTCACAAACACAAATCAAGTACTGAACAATAGTACTTACTACAGACAAGCAAAGTTGAACTAATTAAACTCTACAGACTATTTCTTGCCACCGTCCTACGGGATGAACCCTGCATAACTGACTAGGCCATGAACTTCGTGAGAGATGTCTACATGCACCATCACCATCTCGTCAACCTTGGAGAACCTAACAGAGTGGTCTTTCCACTCATAAACATGATGATGAAGACATGCCGCATCAGATTTGTTGGAAGCTTTACAAGAACCACACCCTTCGTAATCGAATGCACAACCAGGAAATTGTTGTGGTCAAGTACAGCCTCGAGAACACGCCTGACAACAATGCTACAGGAAAACACTCGTTCAGGACACGTGGCGACAAGGACACAACAGCTGGATAGTTTAGCAGTAGAACTCATCCTCAGGTCTTCCAGTTCACACGGCATGACTTTGAGAACTTCATCTCCACCACGGACCTGGTTCTAATTCAAACAGAAACCATATTTTATTACTACCTCCGTTCAGAAATATAAGATGATTTTCGATATTATACTCCATATATGACTACATATACGCACAGAAATGAGTGAACAAAGACACTAGAACATGTCTTCAAAGGCATGAGAGCAGAGGGATTACTTGCAATATCCATAACACAAGTTACTGAGGCAAATATACCCTCTTCAAAGGTAGCATTGATGTTCATAAAGTACTCCCTCCATCCCAAAATTCTTGTCTTAGATTTATGTAGATACGGATGTATCAAGTCACATTTTAGTATTAGATACATCTATATCTACACAAATCTAAGACAAGAAATTTGGGACAGAGGGAGTAGTTGAAAGTAATCTATAAGAAATCAGTGTCAACCTCTCGGATGTTTCGGTCAAAAGAGGAATTTAGAACCGTCATTTGGCACACAAAAATCACATGCAAGATCACCCAGGAAGTTGTACTACTAGTACTAGTACTGCGTGTTAGATGAAAAAACACGATCAAGATCAAGAAAAAGATTGTCAAGAAGAGATATTACCTGGACTTGCTTAATGAGGGATCCCGGAGAGGGGGGCTTGGACAGGGCGATGGCTTTGAGCTTGTCTGCGGTAGTCTCGGTGGGGTGCTTGCGCTTCTTCGTACCATGAGCCTCGACGGTTTTGGCCAGAGCCATAGACATCACTTCGGCCGGTGCTCCAGCGTCCATCAAGAAACTGTCAAATAGAAATAAAAGAAAAGAAACCATAATCACGAACCCAAAAGAAGAAAAGAGAGGGAGTTATAGGATCAGTCTCGGGGTTGCAAGACCGGGCCTTGGCCAAAATCAACACCATTGATGCGCTCACCTTTCCTTCTTTGGGAGAGAAGAACAATGGCAGAAGCAGGTCGGGGTTTTCTTTAAGAAATGAGGAACAAGATGAGGGAGAAGCGAGTTGGATAGAGAGGAAGCTGAGAGAGAAGAGTGAAATGATGGTTGCTTCGTCCGTCCAACTTACTGCTAGAAAGGAGGGGGTTTTGTGATTTGACGGCTCATTGGGCATTACTGCGGCGCTTCGATCGAGGTAGTCTATCGTCACTCTACTATGGAGTAATTTAGTGCATGGCTGGTGGACCCCGATGCTCGTTGTCCCACACGTCGGCAAAAGTGAGTAATTTAGTGCATGGCTGGAGGAGGATCCGCACAGTAGAGCATGTCCACTGTTTTTCTGAAGAAAAAAATGATTACAACAAGCGTTTCTACTCTTACGACGGAGGAGTGCGAAACACGGCAGCCACTTGAACATACACAGTGCTCCTACTACTAGGCATGTGCAGTGGTTCATACGTCAGTACTACATAATCTTGTTGCTAGTGTAGTAAGATATGACGACAACAAATGATGTTGTGTGCATGTCAACTATATGAACAGTAATGTAGTAACATAGTACCGCTTTCTCGACTGTCCGGTCGAGAATGAACGGTGAGATCAATGTTAACAGAACTAGGTCTACAGCGCACGGAGAGTACGGTGCTACAGTACTCCACGAAACATGAATCATATGAAGCACAAATAGTGTTAGGCAGGGTGTATGAAGGGTGCACGGGATGGGAGCAAAAGTTCCCTTCTCGACCCACTTTTGGGTGTTTGGCAGAGTGCATGAAGGGTGCATGAGTCCACACTAGTAGGTTAACACAAATACACGAAGAGGAAACAACTACTGCCTCTGTCTAGGTGTGTAAGTCATCTTACGTTGTGCACTGCGACCAAGGCGGAGAGGAAAACGAGAAAACTTAATGTCTTTTTGCTAATTAATAGCATTGCATGCAATGAACTAACCACTGCATGTCATGTTTATTAGTCTCAAGTCATTGAAAGCATGCACGGCCCACGTCTCTTATTGGTTGATATGTCACAAAACAAGAAACGGGGAGGGAGTTAATGTACCGTGCCTAAGTGTTTTGGGATTATTTGGTTTTCGTAAGGTGACTTACACACCTAGACAAAGGAGTATATTGAGATGAGAATGCAACCAAACACACCCACACGCTTTGTGCTACAGTGACTGATCTGCACCGTCTGAGTTTGATCCAATGGTCATGTTGCGCCGAGACATGGACATGCCCATGCAGAGGGCGCCTAAACACCACCAAAGTCCCTCTGCTTCTCGAGGCGCACGACGTTGGTGATGCAGGGGGTGAAATGGCTGAAAGGCAATGCAATCTATGGGAAGGCGGAGGGAGCCAGCCGAGGAGCGGGGAATCTTTTGGTTTTCACCATGGTAAAACACCAGTCGACGACTTCTCACATCAGGGAGCAGTGGGTTTTACAGGCGGAGTCATCGTGACTAATTGCTGCCGCGCCTACTCCAGTCAATCAAAAAATCAAAAATCATGCCGCGCCTGCTCCCGTCAATCAAAAAATTAAAATCTTGCCGCACTCAAACACCAGAGCAACGCCGCGGTGGATATGTAAATTTACCTGCCGGCAAGTAGATAAAAAAAGGGGTGAAAAAACAAATGTGGCGGCGGCCTAGCTAATCGGTTGAACTAGCCCAACTAGCTAGCCACCGTGCTTCACTGATGTACTCGGCGGGAAAAGTGGTCTTTCGTGATTTGACGACTCATTTACTTGCTTCGGCGAAAACGCGTGGTAGGGCGTCCCACATCAGGAAGAATATATGCGTGCACCACCCGGGAGGACCCCGAAACCGCGCGGTAGGGTGTGCCAGGTCTCGGCACGGAGGAAAACTATGCGTGTAAAAATTTACTGTATCAGACGTAGTACCTATGGTTTGACCTCGGGACCCAGCCAGTCGGTCGAAAACACCCCACTAGCCACACAGCTTCATCATGCTAACATGGCACGGAGGATAG
This sequence comes from Aegilops tauschii subsp. strangulata, assembly GCF_002575655.3. NCBI lineage: Eukaryota > Viridiplantae > Streptophyta > Magnoliopsida > Poales > Poaceae > Aegilops > Aegilops tauschii. Next base: position 383,842,692 of record NC_053039.3, on the reverse strand, counting down.
GTGTGGTTAGCTCCGTCTCGACCAGCCACAACGTCACTTGTTCTAGGCGATTCTTCTATTTTCCAAGCTTTTTTTAGTTGTAATAACACCACGGCAAGCTAGCGCCACTCTTCGTGTGTGCCCATGCAAAGGTTAGACGATGGAGAGAAGAGAGAGATCGCAGACCTGGGACCCACCAGTAAGTGAGTCAACGGTCATGCACGTGTTGACGAGGCACTCCCTCTACTCTACTCAACGTAATACTGTATAAAATCAAGTTATGGGACAAAGCCAACATCCGTTGTTGTTTCAGGCTATCGACTTACGCTTTGTAGTCCAGGTTGCCAGTTCGAATCTTGTCTTTCAGATTTGTTAGTTTTAGGTCCAAATTTGATTAATGACAAGTGGGACCCCCGTGTGTTGTTCTGATATTTCAGTGTAGGATGGTTTTTTTGAACAAACACTTTGCGTGGTTAGACAAGTAACGAAACAAGTTACACGTATTTTGCAAGTTTACGAACAAAAATGACAGCGGCATAGAATATCACATCCACCCCGCAGCTTAGATGCTATGGTGATACGAGTTTTTACACCATTGGAAGTGAGATCCAATGGCTTGGGAGTAGTCTTTGTAATTATGCGCAATTTCCAAACTCTCCAAAGTTTTTTGTGCAAATAAAACATTCAGGCCTCGTGTGTGCCGCTGCATCTTGGATCCAACGGCTCCCCGTTGCTCATATTAGGTGTGCCCCGTAGCTTAATTACCCGCTACGGTGATATGAGCATCTAGGTCGTATGATCAGTGATCAGATGGCACATGCGTAGTACTTGTACTTTCTGTGCAATTCCCAAACTCTCTCAGCCGTATATTGCAAAAACATTCAAACCTCCTACTGTGGGCTGTTAGATCTCCGTGAACTCGTATCACCATAGAATCTACGGTGCGGGAGCACCTCATATTCTCCCGTGTGAGAAAACATAAGGTGCTCTCGCAGCTTGGATGCTACGGTGATACGAGCTTCGAGGTCGTTTAATCTGAGATCCAATGGCATCTGAGCAGTCTTTGTGCTTGTAAGCAGTGGCCAAACTCTTTGGGGGCTTTTCTGCAAAAGACCATTCGAACCACCGAGGAGGTGTTGGGTCACAAATCCAATGGCTCCGAAGAGCTTGTATCACCAAAGCATCTAAGGTGTGGTAGCACATGATATTCTTACATATAGGAGAATATGATGTCCTCCTTCATCTTAGATGCTACGGTGATACGAGCTTCGAGGTCGTTGGATATGGGATCCAAGGGCATCTGAGTAGTTTTTGTACAAATTGTGTGCAATTCTCAAACTCATCAAGGTTTCTTGTAAAAATATTAAGACATCATGTGAGCTGCTATATCTCAGATCTACAAGCTCCAAGCAACTCGTATCGGCATATAGCATCTAAGGTATGGGGGCACATGATATTCTCCCGGGAGGAGGGGTGGGGGGTGCACAACCAATCGGTGGTTGGGAGGGTGGGGACAAATATAATCTAAACAACCCTAAACAGAGCTTCACAATTTTATCTAAGGTCGACGGGGTGACCCCCGACAATCATAGCTCCGCCTAATTAAACACAACATTTGCATGTACTGTAGTACTAGACTTAATATTCATGTTTCAGTTTCATGTTCATTTTAAATATTGAATTGAGGACCATGCGTGTCTTACATTTTACTCCCTTCGTTCCTAAATATTAGTCTTTTTAGAGATTTCAAGTGGACTAGCACATACAGATGTATATAGACATATTTTAGAGTGTAGATTCACTCATTTTGCTCCGTATGTAGTCGCTTGTTGAAATCTCTAAAAGACTAATATTTAGGAACAGAAGGAGTATTTTTGAATTCGTGTCATACATGCATGGTTTGGAAAAATAGATGCACTATACTTATTGGATTGTTGTTGTGTTCGTGTGTGGGTGTGTGTGTGTGTGTGTGTGTGTGTGGTCATATGCTTGATACATACAAAGTTTTCTCACCTCCATATTGTTCATCTTTTAAATTTGAATTTGCATTGAAAAACTTACCAGGGATACCATGAAATGTGAAATCCACGTTGAGATCACTATATCACAAACTCACTCTAATTTAACAACTCGTAATAAATCAATTACCACGTTGAGATTAGTATTTGCAAGGAAAATACGGGCATTGTAATACACATAGATTCGTTCGGCAATTTAAAAGGTTCCTTTCGTATTCTCGAATGGTAGGACCCAACAACGTACCAGCCAGACCTTGGCTCGTGTTGATCCTAAAAAAATAAAATATAAAAAAACCGGGCTCGTGTCCTTCTGGTGGCGTGCGTGGTACGCACATTAGGCAACCCAACCAGTCGAGCCTCCACGTTTCGAGTCGAAATATCTGGCGGCCAGAATTCCACCCCTAAGAAATTCCCCTCATGTCCCCAGTCCATAATGACTACCGATGAACAACGGAGGGATGCTTTAGTAACTAGGCAACGTTACCTACCATGCCGAGCACGGTTCAATTCCCTCGGTCGCCGCTTGCCAAGGTCACCCGTCAACTGCATTGCCTACTACTACTACTACTACTACAACACTAGGATGAGCACAGAATTGAGCCCGTTGTTTCGTGCCTAGTACTTGAGTTAATATATCAGGCAATGTACTGGTACGGAGGGATTATCCTTTTGCTTTGCATATATAACTTGTCTGAAGTCTAACTAAGCAAAATGTTTGACCAAGTCCTTTCTTAAGAAATACAATAGGACAAATGTATGGCTTGAAAATTTATTGCATGATGCAGGTTATGATATTGTTTCGAATCCTGGATCTTAAATTTCAGAAAATCCAAAAGTGACCATAAATTCTTGAAACTGAGCATGGTCACGTGATACGACACAAATATTATTTCGTAATTTTTTTCTTCAATTTGAGACAAGCTGCTTATGACAAGTTGCACAAATGAAGAGCCAAGGTATTTTGGAACAAAGACCTGTCATGTTAAGGCAAACGCTTGCACTATTGAAACCGTGGGCGTTTACGTGCCGCCACGAGTCCCGCTTCTCATCGGCAGGTGCCATCCGAACAAGCGTGTGAGTCGACAGGAGGCGTGCGAGCAGACCGCTGCGCCGGTTGACAGGGAGGTGTGTGAGCAGACCGCTGTGCAGGCTCATCGGGAGGCGAGCCCTTTAACCAGGCTCCGCCGCCCACCTTCGTCCCAACTGCTCCCACTTTTAATGTCACCGGCGCCGCAGTTTAAAATAAACCCCGCACTACCCGGTATCGCTACAATCTTCTCTCTTCCTCTCCGATTCTCCCGTCGTCTACCTCCAACCAGCCTGACCTAAACGTACGCCATGCCGCATCATGATGGTCTGCCCTTAGTCTTCCAGTTTCCTGAGGAAGAAACCCAGCCGGAGTCTCAAGAACATAAGGCGCTTTGGGACGAGCTTGAACTGGCCTTGCGGGAAGATGCCGCGCCTGTCCCTGCTCCCGTTCCGGCTCCAGTCGCCCCGACTGGGCCAGCGCCCATCCCCGTGGCATTGATGGGCTGGGAGCCGCACATTGTCGCCGAGCTTGATGCCACGGGGTTCCACGAGGTCCCCGCCGACTTTCACGCGCCCGTGCACCTGCCAGTGCATGCGCCTGCGCGTGCACTGACACGCACGCCGGTGCCGGTGCCCGTGCACCTGCCAGCGCATGCGCCTGCGCGTGCACTGACGTGCGCGCCCGTGCCGGTGCCCGTGCACACGAATGTCTCTGCCGCGCCATTGACAACGCTTGTCCCCGCGCGGGTGCCAGTGCCCCCCTCAACGGCATGGATGGCCGCCGTCGACCGCTTCCTTGCACCAACGCTAGTCGCCTCCTCCCGCCAGTTGACTCGCTCCGAAGTCCAGAACATTTTGGCCTTCCTTGAAGCTAGGCCAACGTCCAGGAGTACGCCAACAACGGCGCAAGGCGCCGCCGTCACCGTCGATCAGTGGCCCGACGACACATAGAGCACGGCAAAGGAGCCGCTTCCCACTGCAAGATGCCCCCGCCGCGTAATCTAAATTTGCCATGAAAAACGTTCGGATTGCCATGCTTAAAATCCGAACGTTTATTTTTTCCGTTTATTTTAGATCGATCGTCGTATAATTTAAAGTCGGAGTCAGACTGAACGAAATCTATGGTTTGATCGATTGAATGTTCTGCTAGAGCCGTATCAAATTAAATATAAAACGTCATCAAGCCACATGTATTCCTTGTCATCCAACGACCTAGACTGCTACAATGTCGAGCGCTCAACACGTTTAGCGTGCAGTTAATTTCATGCCAAAAATAGTGCTAATCACATAATAACACGCAAATAATATCCTACTTAATATCCGCAAGCACTTAATATACTTCCAAATTAACGTGCATTGCACGTACACACTGTCTAGTGCTGCTAGCACGTGAAGCTGGTGTCGTAACTTGTGAACGCGTCCAGATATGGTCAACGGCAACATCGCCCGCGAGTTCTTCGTGTTTGCCCGTGCGTCTAAACGCAGAACCGGAGGAGAGAGAGAGCACACATGGAACCCACCAGTAAGTGAAGGCGAATAGTACTAAAAATAGTATTACATGTTATCAATTAAATAGGCTGTGGTAATATAAAAACATTATGTGAACAAAGGGAGGTACAACAAACATTGCTGTTCTACGTATGTTGCCTATTGAAGTGCGGCTTGAAGGGCCTGGTCGCATGTTCGATCCTCGTCCTTTATTTTTTAATTTGTTTATGGGTCCAAATTTGTTTCATCACATGTGGGCCCCTCGGTGTGTAGTTTGTAGCACTTTAATTTGTGGGTCAAAATTTGTTCCATTCCAAGTGGACTATCGGTGTGTAGTTTTGTAGCTTATTTATAATAATTAAAGAGAACAACAGAGTTTTTTGCAATAATACCATGGTGCGACGTTGAAGGCGAGAAAGTACATGCGAGAGAGCGATGACCGAGCCAGAGGGAAATCAACTAGGGGAGTTGCGGGGGTTGCAACGGTGTTTCGAGTAGTTGTGGTCCGAATGCTACGAAAATATAATCTAAACCGACCGGAATAAATGCCTACACAAATTAATCCAAGGTTGGAGTGCCCCTTGCAATGTAAATAGCTCCGGCTTTGCGAGGGATGGAGAGGTAGCTTCAATGTGTGGAAGATACGACATGAGAAAGCGAGGTCAATCGAGAGACATATAGATAGATAGACAAAGTGAGTGTGGTCCGACATTCATTGAACAAATATATATGCTCTGGAGAGATATTGTCCGATTGAGCTTTTGGCAAGGGTGAGGGCTATAAGATAGAGCTTGAGAGATGATCCAGTCACAGACGTGTAGATATATTTTGTGCGTGGGAGGAAGCAAGGTCAATCAATCACATAGGGTCGTCGTGCGATCGAAAGAGTGAGATGGGTTGGAGAGAGTGACCTAGATAGACAATGTGCGTGAGAGAGTATACAATGTGAATAAGTCGAATTGGGCTCAAACATGGTGATATATCGTTTTTGTCCGAGAATGAGCGAGGTCAATCGAGACATACAAAGAGAGAGAGAGAGGGAGAGAGAGGGAGGGAGAGAGGGAGGGAGAAAGAGAGAGAGAGCGAGCATGGCCTGCCATGAGGTCAAAAGAGTGGGGGCGGCTTCGATGGACTGACCTAGATAGACGATCTGTGTGAGAGAGTATAGAGTGTGTCGACCGAGGCCCGAACAGGGAGATATATCATTTGTGTGTGAAAGAAAACGAGGTTAAACGAGACTCAGATAAAGAGAGCGAGATTGAGCGAGTGTGGCCCGCCGTGCGGAAGAAAGAGTGAGACAGTCTCGAGGGAGTGACCTAGATAGACAACGTGCGTGCGTGCACATGAGAGGTTGGGGGGCTAGATAGGCAATGCATGTATTTAGCGCGAGAGGGTGAGAGGGAGAGGGAGAGAGAGAGAGCTCGGCATGGGGTGCAATGGCAGGTGTGTGAGGTAAATACATTTTGTAATAGAGTGGAAAAGGGGGGTTGTGTAGTTGAGAGAGTTAGAGATCGAAACATGGAGAGAAAGAATGGATGTGTGTTGGAAACCGATAGCTTCCTAAGGTGGTTAGGAGAGGAAGATTGACCGATACAGGAAGTATGTACCGTGTGTGTGTGTGGGGGGGGGGGCTAAAAACAACATTTGAATGTAGATAGTACGAGACTTAATATCGATGTTTCAATTCGGTGTACATTGTAAGATTTGAACTGAGGACCATGCATATGGGTAATTATTTCGAATTCGTGCCATACTAGGTTTCGAAAAGTTGACATTGACTCGATTTGTTGTGCTATTTTGTAGCTCATATGTTTGAATCCATCCAAAAGTTTTCTCACTACCATGGTGTTCATCATATACATATGAATTTGTATTAAAAAAGTAGCGTGGATACAGTGAAATGCGAAATCCATGTTAGAATTGGATATCGCTATGTGACATACACTCTAATTCAAATAACTAATTATGTGACACACACTCTAATCCACGTTAGCGTGGATACCGTTTCGATTTTTTTTCAAATAACTCCTCATTAATTAATTTATAGTATCTCGTTTTGAATGACTAATTATTGGAAGGAAAACACGGGCATGATCATATATACAGATTCGTTTGCAAATGAAAGAAGATTCGTTTGCATTCTCAAATGTAGGCGCACCAGGCAGACCGGGGTCGTGTCGTGGTGGTTGCGTGTGTCGGACGGACGCTTAGCACCCAGCCACCACCCCTCCCCCTCCCCCCTCCCCCCCAAAAAAGGATGACGACAAAATAAGTTCGCGCTTCCATGTTTCGGATTAAAATATCTGGCGGCCCCAATTCCAGCCCTGCAAAATCTCCCTTCTCCACCGTCCCCTTTCGCGCCCAGATTGCTCAAATCCCTAATTCGCCGCCAACCCAAGCAAAGTTTTAATCGCCCCTCGTCTCGTCTCTTTCCCCACCTCTGTGCCGGACGACCACGACGAAGACGACGGTCGCGCTTCACCACCGCACCGGAGCTACCTCATCTACGCCCTCATCCACCGCACCGGGTGGTCCACTGACAACGTCGGCCGCCGCAACCGACGTGCCTCACATACACCGACTTCCACCGCATCAGGTGTGCTTCACCGACGCCGTCTCCCAGCTCACCGGGGCTAATTCACCGAGCATATCGTCGCGCCTCCGCCCCCCGAGGCCGCTGGGGCTTCACCAATGGTCTCGTCCACCGCATCGTAGCGCTCCGTTGCCACTCAAGATCTGCATCCGTGCGCGGCCAGCCAACGCCAGCACATCACCCTCAACGGCTCTGAAGTGACCCGCACTCTAGCTAGGCGAGCATGCCCAAACGCCGGCCCGAACTAGGTATCCACACATCACTCCCTTGTGCACTGCTCCGACGATGTTTGGATATCCTTTCACTGCTCTCTTAGCTTACACGCCTATCCAACTCTGACTTTAACTCTTATTTCTTCTGGAGATATCATCTGAAACAAGCAAATCCATTTTTTAGCGAAGCATGACGGTGCTACGGGATCTGGTACACATCCTGCACACCCGTATAACCTTCTAAGTATCTGTCCTCCGGTACAACAGCAAGGCCGATTCCTCTTATTTGATCAGCCATTCGCCGTGTCAAAAATGCAGAGGGGGATGCAAGGAGCACAAGGCCTGCACATCCAAGCAAGTGGTAACATGGACTTGTACATGGAACATCCCAAGCGCAAGCAGAGCTGCAGTGAGCCTGTACAACGAGCTAGCGTAATTCCCTGCATTTCATTTAATTCGTACTGGCATTCGTGTATGATTTGTATGCAGTGGCGGATCCACGAATTCAAGTTACCAGGGGCGAACATTTAACTTAAAAAATACGAAGGCACTTGCACTCCAGAAATCAACATAACTTGAGAAATGTGAAGCTACATGCACTTTGAAAACCAGCTAATGATCCAAAGTAGTTCAGATTATAAACACTAAATGATGCAAGCACCAAAAAACACAAAATGCAACATGGTGTACAAGGACTACAAACATGGTATGTACATGCTTGAATTATTCGTTCTCTGGCTGAAAATATCGAAGTGTAATTGCACCTATAACCAGTGCGCAAACTGCATATCAATATATCTATCCTGCACAATTATGCCAATAGTTTCAAACAACAGATTAGAAAAGTATTTGTGCTACGTTGTCATGATACGGGGACTTTCTGGTAGATGGCCTCGACGTTTCCTCAAGCCATGAAAATGCACTATAATTTGCTTGTCATCAATGCCTACAAATCTCTATGTCTCTCTCAACATAGCAGATCATCATTAGACACTAAATCCTTCAATGGGAGGTTGCAAAAATGCTTGCATTAGATGCCTCATTAGACACTATATGTTCATCACCAGGAGCATGTAAAATGTTTGCATAATTCATTACCAGTCTGTTCATTAGACACTTCAGGCTCAAGAACAACATGAGCTTGGATGTTTGCACCGGAAACTTGATTAGATTCATCAGATTCAGTCAGTTTAGTATTGATTGGGGGAGTTATAAAATAAGTAGAAATTGGTTTCATTTTCTCACAGATTCCCTACATACAAGCAGTTTTACAACACCGTCAGGTTTAACTATTGGCCAAAAATTGAAGAGTTGAATTAGATATAATCAGGGATGTGATGTACCTGCTCGTTGCGCATGCTACTCTTGCAAGCTGCGACTGTCCGTTTGCGCAAGCTTGATGCCATGCCCGTGCTGCCGCCGCTGCCTCCCACGCAGGCTACTCCCAGGGTTGGATCTTCATCTTCTTGTCCTTCCGTTCGCTTGAAGCCCGGCGACCGCCCTCCAACGAGGGCGCGAGGAAGTGCTGTGTCGGTCTGTCCAGCGGCGGCTAGGTTAGGAGCGAACCAGACTGGAGGCTTGAGCAGATGAATTGGGATTTTTCCTGCCGTCGATCGATATGGGAGGCGCTCGTTTGGGCCGCGAGCCTGCTATAGGGCCTGCGTTGCACTTATGTTATTGGCCTATCCAAATTGAAACATTTTTCTTCATTTTTTACATTGCCTGCTCGTGCGTTGGGACGAACAAAACTAGCCTGGGCCAACCTGGACGACTCAAACTAGGCGCACACTTTCGAGCCACCGAGGCGGCCGCCCATACCAGCCCCTATGGTGGCGTCGCCCCTTTTTGCGTGTATGATAGGGGTAGTGAAAAATATTCCAATGGCGCTTTTGATTTACCCACAGAATGGTTGAATTGCTTGTTTCTATGAACTGAGTTCGCCAATAATGTGAAGGATGCCAGTCATTTCATCCTATTGTAGATTGCTTAGGTCTCGATATGCCAAAAGTAATCGCATGCAATATACAGTAAAAGCTAGTGTGATGTGTGTGGCTACAACTAGTCTGACTACACGTCCTCATATAACATATCAAGGACGCACCATCTTACCAAATTAACCATTCGACTTACCAATGCAGTGTGGGAAGAAAGAAGTATTGGGACTGCGTATCCAAGCAATTGATGCCATGGACTCCTTCGTACAACCTTGTAAGCGAAAAAGAAGATGCAGTGTGCCGGTACAAAGAACTAGCGTAAGTTCAGTTATCTGCTTCTCGGAATTTTAGTTAGCCACTTATTGCAAAATTGTTCAATTACATTGATTGACTTAATTTAGTTTGCTACTGATTACATAATGCTACAACCCGTCAATCCTATTATAGACTGCGCCTATCTATGTGTTTGATACTTACTGTTAAGAATTACCTGTTTGCCGGAACTTAAATAGCTACTTGTTTTTTTAACTGCTTTGCTACTGCAACAATGGGTTACAATGATGTTAATAACTACTTTTCAGCATCGAATTGAAACTCTTTAATTCCTTGTTTGTTTAAGTGGTTTGCTGTTATAACTCCCAGTTGAGATGTTTTGCTAACTTCAACTTTTCTGAATCCAATCGGAACTTTAATGGCAAAACAGGTTAGCCCAAGATCAAAGAGCAAGGTCCCCATGGACGTTGTATCATCCCACAACAGTGGCACCGGCCCAATCGTGCATTATGAATTGCCAACTGCTGATGCTCTAGAGGCTAAACTAGTGGTAGAAAGAGATTCTGCTTCTGCACTTAGATATGAAGTTGACATGTTGAGGAAGCAAACAACACAATTAGTAGCAGTACTCAAGACAACCATTAAATATTTGGTGGATTTTAAAACGAAGCAAGCTGAGACTGACCACATTGTTAAGGTCCTGAAGGAAAAAAGGAAATTAAATTCCCACTTGGTAAATCATAGGTGAAATGTTCTTTCCATCGTTGAATAACCTTTGTGTTGTTTGTTCATGTAATCAATCAAACCATTTGTTTTAGAGATAATGTAATAATAGTTTTTTGTTTTTTGGTTTGTAATTTTATTTGAGCACAAGTCTGTATTAATTGATAAGACTCGGAGACATTTCATTTTGATTGCTGTGCCAGACCTACAAATATGCCAATCGGGCTGAATGTGCATTCATCAATAATAGTAGTATAGATGGACCATAAGTGGCACGCATCGGAAAGGGCCAAGATGCTGTAGTAGCTTGGCTAAAAAAAGGATGCTGTTGTAGCAAAGAAAAGTACAGCGGCCTGACTTATGTATGTTAGTTGATATTATTGATCCATATACTCTATAAGTGTTTATATGTCTGTTAGTTCTGTACATTCTTGGTTGATTGACTCGGTATTTGAATCTTGATACATCGCTTGTGTACATATCTAAATGGGAGTACACATTATGCTGCGTGTGACATTTGAGTTGGACATGAAGTGTTCCAAATATTCGAATTCACCTTAAACTAGATTCTAGCTTCTGAATTTGAGTATCGACATTTGTAAACCATATTCATATATGACTGTGGAATACATCTTTGTCGTCCTTTTGAAGATATATAAAAACACATAGAATGATTTATAAATATTCGTATAGGAATACAAAATGGATTCGAATTTAGTTGCCAGGGTAAACGTGGATGCTTATTGTCCCAAAATTCGAAAGAAGCGGCAAAATGTCCACTCCCACATCGGCTACCCGAAGCCAAGTGTTTGGGAGATGGAAATTACAGTCTACCCATTACATGGACAATCCATCGGCCCGATTTCCACTGCTCTAAATAGGGGTAGGATAGTAACTTCAATTAGACGTGACACGACCACCTCTGAGCCCATTCCGACACGGTGGGCGCCAAACATGGGTGGCAAAACACATTTGATTCAAGCTCGTCCGAAAGACCTCTGTTTCTCCCTCCATTTCCCCATACATACACGGTGGGCGGCAAAACAAACTCGACTCGGCCGAAATCGATGTTGCCAAATATTTTCAATAGGGGCAGGTTTGTAACTTCACTCAGACGTGACACAACCGCCCTACCTGTCAGCCCCGTTCATACACCGTGGGCGCCAACCATGCGCGCCAACCACCCTCTCCTCGCCCGAAATCACTCTGGGCAAATATTGGCGAGATGCGAGATTACCATCGTATCCCCAACCGACGAGACGTCCAAATTTTAAACGGGGGCTAAGTTCATAACTTTCCCATATTTCAGACAGGCGTGTCCCAAAAACATGGTTCCCCATACCTCTCCCTCCATTTTCCCATTCATACAAAATCCGCGCTAGAACACCATCCCCACACCAGCCTCCGTCCGCCACCCCATCAATCGCCGCCGTCCTCCACCACATCCATCGCCGCCGTCCTCCACCATGCCGGAGCGCCTACCAAGACCGTGTCGTCCACTGCTAGAGATGGACGTTTCTCATCCACGGCGACGGACCAAGAGCCTTGCATCACGTCCTCTTGCTTCATCGGCGCCGTCGTCCTCTTTGCCGGGGCCGCTCACACAACCTTCTCTTCCACCGCAACGGGACTTATCCCCCAATGCACCCGTCTACCGTCGCAGATCTGCTTCAACACCACCGACAGCCATCACACCCCCGATGCCTACACGGCGCCGCAAGACAGGTGGTACTTCATATCTCCTCAACTTTTTGATCTCAACCAGAAAATAGATCTTAACTTGGTTACTTTACTTTCTTTTCAGCTCTTAGAATTTAATTCTTAGTTCGAAGCAAACAATGGCTGCTAAATATCATTTCTCCGGTTCCCCCTTTTATGATCACTATACGATCAGAATACGTGCTTCGTGTCATAATAGCACCGCTCGACCCATCAAGCTAAACAAGCTTAGTTGTTCAAATACGAATATGATATTATTAAAACAGATTCGTTTAATTGGTCAGCTAAATGTTCCTAAATTAGTTTCGAAAATGCATGTTCGCTGCTCGGGTGTGTATCTCTACAGGGTGCCCACGGTGGGCCGGCCCACCCTGGGATTTTGGGTCATCCCAGGCCCCGATTCCCCTCTGTTCTGCTGCGTGCTTCCGATCTCTACTCGCCCCCAGCCGCCTGCCTCGCCGGCGACTTGCCGTCCCCGGGCGACATGACTCTAGGAGGAGACGCCGGACTAACAGGAGGTCAGGAGCCGCTCACCCAACAACGTCACCACTGCCCGGGCGCGCCACCGTGCCTACCTTCCCAGTCCGTTCAGGGCTCAGGCATGCATCACCCACTAAGCCAACCTGATTTATCCTTAGATAAGTCCTCAACACTCAGCAGCCACTCCTCATCACCCATTTTCTAATTGATTCATTACTCATTAGGCAGGACTGTCATTAGGGTTTGTTGTGTGCTCAGTGCTGCCTACACTTAATGGTTCAGATGTATTTCGGTAATCTTTAGTACATGTAAAGTTCACAGGGTTTTCAAAATTCCGGCCCTAGGAACAGACACTAGTCATTTTGGATTGTTGGTCGTAGTGACATTGACCCAGATTACTACTGCAAGCCAGGTTTGTTGACAATTTTACTTGTCTTTCTTACTCATTCGATATAATATCCAATTATTCATGTCGATTAGTTGCAAACAATAAGTGCTAGACAAACTTCTTGATTCATATTTTGGACGGTCTCTTACTGCAGTTAAAATTCTGCATACTTGTCCTAGTAAGCTCACAAGTAAATGACTGATTCACTACATCTATGCTTGCCTTGTCATATTTGTTGTCAATATTCTTTTAGGGTGGACCACCCTGTTTCTAAATACTGCAACCGTAGACATGAGTGAATAGTATTTCTCTATGTGATCTCTTCCATCATGTGTGGGCAACGAACACTGCATTGTATCGAAAGAAAGTGTCGTTTCCAGCTTTTACATAGGCTTCGATCTTTTACATGGAATACAATCTGCCTACTTGCTTTGTGTCGCACTACCAACACTCCACCCTTGAAGCTAAACATTATGCCACTCATAATTCCTTAGTTTATTTGTTCAAATACGAATTTCATATGATTCTAATGTTCCTACTTCAGTTTTGAAATGTGTGTCTGCCTGTTATAGAGACATAAGGGGTTTGTATTTCTGTGTGTGGTCTGGTCCGCATGGTTGGGGGGTGAACTTTGCATATGGAGGGGTTTATAGGGAGACACTCTTCGAGTTGAATCCGCAATGCATTCCATAGATAATCTGACTACTTTTTATGTTTTCATGAATCTCAGGTTCTGAACAGCATCATAATGATTATGAGCTTGCGCGCATGAAAAGAATAAAGCAGAACAATGCCATGGCTGTCAAACTTGGCATTAAGGGACTGAAATCAAGTTTGGATGCAATGCAATGCAAACGCTCTCCACCTACAGGTTCATGCTCAGAATATGATCCTAACAGTGATTCTGAGCTAGAGGGAGACCTAAGTCAATGTACCTCCCTAGTGGAGGAGTTAGAGGAAGATGCCCTATCTTATTCACCCATCAAGGTGCTTGCTCTAACTTTCCAAGGTTATATTTGTCGCACATATCTTGCAACTGATGCTTTGCATTGCTTCTACTTTGTTGAACTGCCATTAGCTTAGTTTACACATCGTGTATGTGAATACGCCCTGCCTATCCATTTTCAGTACATATTCCATCTGTCATCATACCATATTTATCCATTCAAATGCTGTTCTTGTGTATCAGACGTTCAAAAGGAAGAGGGCGATTGCTGATCGTGGAGGAGCACAAGCAAAGTATTTGGAAAAGGTAGTGGCACCTGATAAATCAAATATCCCATTAGGTGTAGTTGCAATATCACCTGACCCACAAAACACCCCAACTCTAGCAGACTCTAGCCCTACTACACTGGTCATTTCTGATGCCCCAAGTCAGCAGACCCCAACTGCAGCAAACATTATGATTATGCCAGTTAACATAGCACTAGCTCTATGACGCAAAACCCCCATTCCAACAAAGAGTACACCAAATCCAGTTGCCAAATCCCTTTTCGAACCAGAGAGAGCCCCAATTGCAGCAAATAGGACCCCTGTTCCATTTCTTCCCAATTTAGAAGACAAAGCTTATATTGTTGTCAGGAACTTTGTGCGCATCTTTCCTTCATGGAAAGATTATACCGCAGACACAGAACAATTTCCAGTCTTCCTTCGCAACTTACGCGTAAGTAATGTACTAATGTTATTCATGGTCATTGCTGCATATGTTTCTGTTGACAGAAGACACAAGATTTCATTCTTTTAAATAGGCGAGGACCAAACTGGATTGTGAAGACGAGCAAGGGTTAGTTGCGCTTTTCAAGCACTCGTTGATGATGTATCGTTCCTACCTGAGGCAAGCGCACTTCGATGGCAAGCCTTTAAACGAAATTTCTGTAAAGTCTCCGGTGCTACATTTATCCGACGGTGACTGGAATAATCTTGTTACACATTAGTCTCGGCTGCAGCGTAAGGTACTATCTATGATATCACATAACAATTTGAACTACATTTCTGCATTTGCCTTAACGTCTCACTTGTACGAAAACTGTTAGCAGAAGAACATTCATTCTCAAGGGACCACAGAATCTCGCAACTATACTGCACACTGCATTGCTCTTGTGAGTACCTCTTGCCCTGTATGACCATACTTACTTTCATAGTTGTTTGATTATGTAGCATCACTACACATGTTAGCCTCGTTATCGTCCATTTGGTGGACATTATAAGATCCGTATGGACTCTTACATAAATTTAGAATCAACCCAATGCTTTTGAAGAGGTTTAGCTCCGCAGTCCTCTTGTAAGGACTGAGCGTCGTCTATCACTGTACTTACATTAATAGCTACTCCCTCCGTTCCATAATATAAGAATGTTTTGTACAGTACACCAATGTTCAAAACACTCTTGTATTATGGGAAGAGGGATTGGTTCATTGTGTAGCATTCTGCATCTTATCTCCCTCGCCCACCATTTACTAAAAAAGACCAGATCTATATTTAATCTTACCAAAAAGTAGAATACACAGACAATGCCAGTGCAGAAGTGTAGCCCATTGCTCTTGTCAGTACATTTTGTCCTGTAATGCTTGTACTTCCAGGGATTGGTAGTTGATTATGTAGCATCAATCTGCATCTTATCTTCATTATCCTCTATCCCTTCCAGTATTATCATATCTATAATTACTCTCTACAAAATGTAGAGTACAGGCAATGCTTATGAAGAAGATTCTGTGCTGAAATTCTTGAGTTATCCTTCCCTTGACATGGAGAAGGGCATTATAAAGCCGGTGTTAACTGTTAATGTAAGTCAGTCCTTCTAAAGCCTTTATCCTCAACTGCTGTTTAATTTGCTCATACTCCCTATCGTTTACTGCTGTTTAGTTTGCTGTTTCTACCAAAATGCATGTTCGCAAGAACCGTAAGTTCTAAGTTTTACTTGTAAAACCAAATTCCTTATTCATACTATGCACATTACTCAATAATCCCTATATATATGCTTGTTTTTGTGGATCTATAATCCAGTGTGTGGTGAAGCAGCCCATGTTTGCACCTTGTCATCTCCTGTTTTATCTTACTGATGTGGCTGATGATATGAACAACATGCCATGCACATTAACCAAAATAGATACAATGATTTTCTTTGCCCTTCATATATGCTTGTTATGTTGACATGGTAATCCAGTAGTGTGGTGAAGCTCCCCGCATTATGAACAATGCCAAATTATGCTATTGATATTTTGAACTTACTCTTTATTTTCTAATTTGAAATTGGATGGAATTGACAGCACAGTTATCATCTTTGTTTATACACGTGCAAAACCTGTCATCTCTCTGCTTTGTTTCAGGTTGATATGCCTGATGGCATGCACAAGTCTGCTGAAGGCTGTGAGACAAACCCAACATATATTGCAGCAAAGAAGGCAAAACATCTTGAAGATAGCGAGACAACCCCAAAGTCTTGTCTTGATGCAGTGTTCAAGTTAATTGAGACTAGCAGTCAGACAAGCTCACAAAATTCGTTGTCTGAATCAGTTCGACTTCTTCAGTCCCAAGTTCTAGCAGAAAGGCATTCTGCAACTCAACTTCCCTATCTCTAAGAAAGATTGCGGAGAACACCAATGAGAACCTCATCGCTAAACAGCTACACCTGGAAGCTATGACCGACATGCTAGGCCGGTCTCACAGCCTTGCTCAGCAGCTTGCGCCGCAGTTCCCGCGCAAGGCTAACCTTTCTTGAACTGTTTTGGAAGTGGTCTCGGTTCAGTATTATTTTGTTACGCTGCAATGGTGCCCAGTTTTTGTAATCTGCTTCTTTGTTGCGCGTTATGATCACTGGTGGCGAACTTCGATGCCCAGTGGATGTAATATACCATAAATACTTTATTGTATAGTGTAGGTTTATTCTTAGTTACTATGCCGTAATTTGTTTATTGTATAGAGTAGGTTTGTTCTTAATTCTTACTAGTTACTGCCATCATTCGCTATCTGAAAAAAATCAGATGTAGTCGGCCGGGCCGAAACATTCGCCTCTAACGGGCCTGGTGTTTAGTGGACCACAATTGGGCCGGCCTGCATATTTCTTGGGCCCGAATCATTGGGGCCTTCACACTTTGCGCGAGGCCCACAACTTACACTGGCCTATATTTTAGTTGGGCTTTTTGTGGACCCAACGCTTAATTTGGCCCAGGTAGCGTTGGGCCATTAACAGGCTGAATATTGTACTGGCCTGTTACGGCCCAGATGAAACCATGGGCCTTTAGCAGGCCAAAATGCATATTGGGCCTCAATTTTCACTAGTCGTCGACGGGCCTTCAGCAGGCTGAAATGTAGACGGGGCCTTTTTGGGCCCAGTTATATCACGGGCAGTTACCAGGCTGAAACATATCTCGGGCCTTAGTTGGCCCATTGATATCATGGGCCTTTAAGAGGCCGAAAGCTTAGTACAGACATCAATAGGCCGAATTATGCGACAAGCCTTTAACAGGCCCAAAGTCACGTTGGGCTTAACTGCTGCCACCTTTATCATGGGCCGTTAGTGGGCCCGATGTCCTGTCGGACCATATATGGCCCATGGGCAGCACGGGCCATTCCCAGGCCGAAAGTCACACCGGGCTGAAATGGGCCCATGTCTACATCAGGCCTCTAACAGGCCGAAAGTCACTGGGCTGTAATTGGGCCCAAATATTCGGTGAACAATTAACGGGCCAGATCTGGCTTCGGGCCGTAAATGGGCCCAAATATTCGGCAAACAATTAACGGTCCAGATCTGGCTTCGGGCCGTAAATGGGCCTTTATTAAGA
The DNA here is from genome assembly GCF_002575655.3 of Aegilops tauschii subsp. strangulata. Taxonomy (NCBI): domain Eukaryota; kingdom Viridiplantae; phylum Streptophyta; class Magnoliopsida; order Poales; family Poaceae; genus Aegilops; species Aegilops tauschii. Next base: position 383,825,076 of record NC_053039.3, on the reverse strand, counting down.
AGACCGTTATTGGGCTGGCCCACTAGTACCTGAGTAAGTACTACGTGCCTTTGACTGGGCCGTCCTTTTTAACCTATATGGGCCTCTGTTGGACCGTGCCATGTGTCCACGTATCATAGGCGCTTTGGGTCCAATGAGTGGATGACATCTGTCCCAACGGTGAGCCGACACGTGTTTCCTCCAGCCAATGATGATTTTACAAGTGGAAAATCCCCATTGGTTGGGGATGTTAACGGGTTATCTGATCCAAAAGCGGACCCGATAGCTTAATGCCGTTACGTTACGGTGGATGCTGCGTGTCGGTCACCCTTGACGGAAGCACTTCTATGACACGCGATTTATCATCATGGAAGTGGACACTTCCGTGATGATAATTTTGGTAATGTCGTGGAACACTTCTACGACAGCACATGTATGACTATCTTTATTCTGTCATAAATTTGTCATGGATGTACATGCATGACAGAAAACGTGACCTACTGTGACAAACACGTATCATCACGGAAGTGTATTTTTTTGTTGTGAACCCTGCAACCAAATAATAAAAAGTCTCTTGTGTCCCCAACACACCGAATACAATGGTAATTTGTATAGGTGCACTAGTTCGGCGAAGAGATGGTGATACAAGTGTAATATGGATAGTAGATATTGGTTTTTGTAATAAGAACAACAAAAAACAGCAAGGTAGTAATTGATAAAATGGAGCACAAACAATACTGCAATGCTTGAAAATGAGGTCTAGGATCCGTACTTTCACTAGTGCAATCCACTGAAAAAATAGCACGCTATAGCGTATTGAGAATTGCCTCGCTAAATATATCAGTGTACAACATCTCGCTAATAGAACGCTATAGCGCGATATAGCACGCTAATAGCATATTTTGAGGTCGCCGCTATTTTGCTATAGCGCGCTATTTTTTTCATTGGTGCAATCTCTCAACAATGCAAATATAATTGGATCATATAACTATCCCTCAACTTGCGATGAAGAATCACTCCAAAGTTCTTATCTAGCGGAGAATATAAGAAGAAATTGTTTGTAGGGTACGAAACCACCTAAAGCCATTCTTTTCGTTCGATCTATTCAAGAGTTTGTACTAAAATAACTCAAAGATATTCTATCCATTTGATCTATACAAGAGTTCATACTAAAATAACACCATATGATACACATCAACCAACTCTAATGTCACCTAGATACTCCAATGTCATCGCGAGTGTCGGTGTCAAAACCGGCCGATCTCAGGTAGGGGGTCCCGAACTATGCGTGAGGATCGAAGGTAACAGAAAACAAAGGGGAACGATGTTTACCCAGGTTCGGGCCCTCTTGATGGAGGTAAAACCCTACTTCCTGCTTGATTGCCTTTGATGTGTATAGGGGTTAGAAGAGTTGATCTACCTCGAGATCGTAATGGCTAAACCCTAGCTATCTAGCCTATATGAATTCTGATAGCCTCTATGGACTAAACCCGCCGGTTTATGTACACACCGGAGGGGCCTAGGGTTGTACAAAGTCGGCTTGCAGAGGAAGGAATTTACATATCCGGACACCAATCTTGCCATCCACGCATAGGAGAGTCCTATCCGGACACGGGGGAAGGTCTTCTGCCTTGTATCTTCACGGCCCATCAGTCCTGCCCATATCACACAACCCGGACACCCGAGGACCCCCTAATCCAGGACTCCCTCAGTAGCCCCTAAACCAGTCTTCAATGACGATATGTTCGGCATGTGGGTTGTCTTCGGCATTGCAAGGCGGGTTCCTCCTTTTGAATTCTTCAAAGCAATCTTCTGAACAAAAAGAACTGTATTCAGCTCTGTATAATAGTCACAACCCTCAGCCACGAAGGCAAAACACTTAATCAAAATAATGTTTGTCAGCTGACAACTTTTCGGCGAAACATCACGTCTGGCCTCTTTAACATTTTGAACCGTTTTTCGCCTCCCGCTTCGCGTTTCGAGGCGCAGCCTTTGTTGACACATCTTGTCAAAACAAAGATAGTGTCCGCTTATCGCGGGATCCTCATCAATACGGTTTTGGGTAATCCAACCGTGCCATTCGCATGACCCCTTGGGAACGGGCGAGTTTTAAAGCTTAAGGGGGGGGGCGTTTGATATTCACTGCCTATATAAGAGGATAAAGAACCCTATTTTCTCCCCATGCCTTCTTCCTTCTCCTATTTTCCCATCCTCAAGCTCGAGTGCCCAAGCTTCAATCTTCCCACCGACAGCAACTTCTCCAGCCATGTCCGGAAAGGGCAAGTGGGAGGCCTCCTCCGTCACGGAGAAGGACGTAAAGGAGCTCTGGGAGGCGGGATATCTGTCTGCGGACATCACTCACAGGCTCCCTGCCAAGGAGCAAGTCATCCCCACCCCAGAGCCCGGAAAAAGGGTTGTGTTCATCCCTCACTTCCTCCGCGGTCTAGGGTTTCCCCTCCACCCCTTTGTCTGCGGCCTCATGTTCTACTATGGGCTAGATTTCCATGATCTAGCCCCAAATTCTTTCCTCCACATCTCGGCGTTTATCGTCGTGTGCGAGGCGCTACTCCACATCCCCCCACACTTCGGCCTATGGCTAAAAGTATTCAATGTGAAGCCGAAGGTGGTCGATGGGCAGCACGCGGACTGCGGAGGTACCATGGTGAGGAAGCTCCCCAACACCACTTGGCCTAAAAGGGCCTTCGTGGAGACCGTCAAGGTGTGGCAACAGGAGTGGTTCTACATCACCGAACCCCGCGACGCCAAGTGGGCGGTCACTCCTGAGTTCAGATCCAGACCCCCTATGTGGCTCGCGTCATGGACCAACAAGGGTCTGGACTGGGTCTACGGCGGAAGTGTTGACGCTGCAAAAGCGCATCACAAACATGATAGGCAAGAACACCAGTCTCACTAACATGATTCAGGTGATGCTCTTCCGGCGGATCCTTCCCTGCCAACTCCGGCCCTCCCACATGTGGGAGTTCAATCCGGAAGATCCACAAACCTTGAAGCACTTCTTCGGCACAACGCACGAAGACATCTGGAAGCTGCTCTTCAAGGCCCAAAAAACGTGGCCGAAGAAGACCGAAGACATCGGCCTCGACAGCGAGAACCTGGCCACACCGGTAAGTGTAACTTTCCCGAACATATATTCGGTCAATAAATTGTTTAAACATGATGAGTTTTATGTCCCTTGTACAGGGCTGGACAGCAAAGGCGGAGTGGATCAAGTGTCCGGCGCCGCTGCCTGAAGATCCGGCCACACCCCAGTTGATGAAGATGCTGGTTCTGGTGCCCTATCATGCGCCGGAGAAGAAGGCCAAGAAGAAGAGCAAGGAGGCCAAGGGCGGCCTCCGCTGCAAGGGTACTTCGAATGCAGTGTCCGGAGAGACTGAAATCCCCTCCTCCCCCAAGGGAGATGAAGACGAAGAGGAGGAGGAAGCAGAAAGTGACTCCCCTCTCAAGGGGAGGAAGAAGAAGAGAGCAGCCTTCCATAGAACCGGAGGAGGGGGCGTCCAAGAGGGGGAAGGTGACCCTCTCGGATGGTTCGGATTCAGAGGCCGAACCCATCCCCAAGAGGCTTCCCAGGGCTAAGCCCCTGGTCGCATCGTACGTACCAAAGGATACATTACAAGTATTCGGTCCTCTATGTTTTTAATGTAACATATTATATTGTGTGTATTTTAGCCCTGCTCGCGACCTCCCGAATCCGTCGCTATCTGAGGGGAGTTCTCTGGCACCGAAGATGGCAGAGAGCGAGACGCCTCCGCGAGCGTCTCTGCCAACCATCGCGGATGACACTGAGGTATTGTCCCAAAGGGCCTCTCCAGGCCATGGAGGGGTGAGTGAGGCTGCCGAGACGACGCCTGAGGGTGATGCCTCGGCTGCCGAAAACATGGGGGGCGCAACCCCCATGGCGACCAACGACGGGGGCCCTGACCAGTCTGACCCCCAGCCGAACATTATTCCGGAGACCAACGTGGCTCCAGAATCAGGCGATCAGCCTCCTTTGAAGGAGGGGGAGCATCAGCCCCGGCAGCGGCCTCCACTAATCCGGAGGCGCCGAATGCCCTAGTGGAAGCACTACGACGTGCTTCCATCGTGGAGGAGCACTGCACCCTGATGGGTGTGGTGGTAGAGAAGGTTCAGTCCGCCAAGAGCGGGCTGAACGAAGCTGTCACCAGCCTGCTAACAGGCTTCGAGGTATGCGACGTAATGCTCTAGACACTTTTCATATGAAGGAAATATACATGTATATAGATAGTAGCCCCTGAGACTCTGTTCGGTTTTGAAAAAGGCCAAACAGAGGATCACATAGGATTCGGAAGAGGTGACGGACTTTTCGATTTTATATACAGGCTTCCCTGTTGGCGGCAACCGCCCAGGCCGCTGAAGTCTCCGAACTCAATCGGAAGCTGAAGCTGGCTGATGATGAGATCGACCGCGTTAACAAGCGGTTCGCTGAGGCACAAGGTATGTGTGTACTTTAAAAGAGTTTGATCATATATCTGAAGTGATATGCAAACTCAAAGTGTGACTTATGTACCGTTGTGTTTACGAATGCAGGTAGTGCATCCAAGGTCGAGACCCTCAAGAGTGCCCTTGCGCAGGCCAAGGAGGAGGCAAGGGCCAATAAAGCAGCCGCTGATAAAGCGGCTGCGGAACTGATGACCGAATAGGTCGCCCGCCGCCAACACGAGGAGAGGGTGGCCGAGGTGGAGCAAGAGCTAAAGGACGCCATCGGCAAGTGCGAGGCTTTGGAGGAGAAGAGTACGACCCAAGCGGCCGATCTCGCCAAAGCCCTCCAAGGGGCCAAAGAGGCGCGAACCGAGTCCCGGAGTGCTCGGGAGGAGATCCGGCAGGCCAAACAGATAGCGGCTGGTAAGCCCTTTCTCTTGCAGAGTATATTTGGGGGTAAGAGATATGCCTTGCTCACTCGACTGTGGAGTTCTCCAGATGCCTTTGCGGATCTCCCGAGGAGTGACGCTGACACCGCGCAGTTCTTCCGAGCCTAGGAAGGGAGCTCGACAGAGAAGCTTTTCTGGTCACAGTTCCTGGCACCGAAGCACCCGGTGTTGTTGAACAACCAGATGCCACTAGCGGAGCTGCATAGGATGTACGGCTTGGCTATGAAGGACATCATAGTCTGGCTTGGCCAGCCGAACCCATTCCGAGCAGCTACTTCGGCTTGGTGAGGTGACTCGTCAATGCGCTGCCCTGAGTTGAAGCTGTAAAGCGCTCGGCGTGCATAGAGGGTGCGCGGATGGCCTTTGCTCGTGTCAAGATGCACTGGACAAAGATGAAGGCCACCGTCGTGGCGACCGAAGGCCCGCCCGAAGGCAAGGACGACCGCAAGCCGGAGCGGTACTTTGACGATGTCGTGGTGGATGCCCGAATAGTAGAGGGCCAATGCTCAAAGAATATGATGTTTGAGTGAATGTATTATGTTTATCCAAACTTTGTTTTATGAACCAATGCCTGTAATATATTTATGCCTTTGTTTGAAATTATTTTCCTCCTGTGTGGCTGTTTTAATTCTAAAAGTTTGCCAGTCGTCGGCTTCAGCCCCCGCGTAGATGCTACGGGGGTGTTCGGGATAGCGCGCGATCACACTTGACCCAGCGTCTTGGTCCGTAAAGGAGGTGTCTGCGCAACGAACCAGGCAATCAGACTATGCAACTTTATTACTTTCACTTAGCCATAGGAGTTTGACGGTGGGGCTAAGTACTAGCCCATGGTGCGTATGCGGCCATCCGAACTAGGATGCCTTAGGCGCATGACTGAGTGAAGGCAGTTCCTTCGTATAATATGGAGTAAATCGCAAAAGATTTGTAGCAAGTCGCCGAATTGCCGACCAGCTGTCGCCATATCATGACAATCAGTTTTCGGCTTCCTCTACTGAGATCTTTGACCGGACGAACCAGAAACACAATCACAGTAGTTCTCCCTTTACTACCTTAGCCGAACGAGCGGAACGTAAGGTGGTAATCACAGGAGCCGGGCAACCCAACTATTAACCAAAGACATGATTCGAAGCTGATGCATATAATGCAATATTCGGGATGCCGAAGTATACTCTAGAAGTGTTCAGACTTTTGAAAATATACGTGGCCGAATAGAGCCCCCGACATTTAAGCCGTACCAAAGTGTATATGGCAATTTCAGGCAAAGAGGAAATACAGATTATGAAATAAACCAACACCGAACAGGGGTTGGCAAAGAAAAATTGTCTCCATTATAATCTGTTTGATATGTCAAAACGTGTTATTACAGATAATGCCATAAACATCAAGGCTATTTTACATGCCGAGAATTTGTAAACAAGGGGAAGCTGTATACAGGGCCTAAAAAGAAAAGGTAGTCTTGAAGATCCCATTGACACCCTGCCGCACGTCTGCGCCGCTTTCGCCTTGGTGCATGATCCTTTGAGAGGAGAAATCGATGATCGTTTATATAAAAGGGGCCTGGGAAAGAGCCCTTGTACGACCATAAGGTCATTAGGTTTTAATGAACCTGTAATATGAGGAAAAAAGGAAGAAAAAAGGGTTGAGGTCCAAATAGGGTCGAGCCGCACTATAGACCTTGTCCGCAGTGTGCCTCTGTCATTGGCCAAGGTATTTTAAGTGCGTAGTTATGCACACACGGTACATATGCCGCGGCTAGATGGGGCGATCAACGGAGGCGGAACTGCTAGTCCAGCTCTGGATCCACCGAGCTGTCGTTCTGGAGAGTAAGTCGGACTCGTTTAGCAGTGTCCGGGGTCTTGATGGCCGATGAAGTGTTCGGCTTGATGAGGCCGCTCTGCACCTCGGCTGCAAGGGCTGCGGTGTGCTCCTCAGCACGGAGGGAGCGCTCCATATTTCCATTGACTGTGATAACGCCACGCGGACCGCGCATCTTGAGCTTTAAGTAAGCATAGTGCGGGACTGCATTGAAGCGGGCGAAGGCGGTTCGTCCGAGCAGTGTGTGATAACCACTGCGAAAGGGGACAATGTCAAAGTTCCAGTCTTTGCTTCGGAAATTATCCAGTGAACCGAAGACTACTTCCAATGTTAATGAACCCGTGCAGCGGGCCTCTACGCCGGGTATCACTCCTTTAAAGGTGGTTGTGAGCCTAAGGCGGATGGTAACAGGAGGCGGGGGAATATCTATCGAGATTCCCCAGTAGACTACTCCACAACAGCCGCTTACAGCGACGAGGAGTGGTTGCCCAAGGACAAGCCCCTGGCGAAGTCGTAAGTATCCGGATACCATAATAGTTCTGGCATGTTTTGTTTTATTGCTTCTTATCAAGCCAAACATGATCATGCAGTCCATCCAAAGCCCATATCGACGTATCCTCTTCGGATGAGTCTTTGGGCCAGTCGGCGATGAACAGCGATTCACTCCCGACCGCCACCTCCCCCCGCCCTACGGACGACGTCGAGGTGTTGTCTCAAAGGGCACTGAACCAAGGGGAGGTAGTTCTGGAGGCGCCCCAAGGCGACATCCCAGACGCTGGGCGCATGGAGGGCAAGACTCCCATGGGCTCTAATGACGGGGGTAGCCAGTTTGGCCCCCAGCCGAATACTGCGCCGGAACCTCCAGTGGTTCCAGACTCCGTCAGGCGACCCCTCGCTAAGGGGGGCGAGCCATCTGTGCCGATGGCCTTTGTCCATCCAGAGGCATCAGACAACTTGCTGGAAGCGCTTCGCGGCGCTTCCATTGACGAAGAGCACCGCACTATCATGAGTGCGGTGGTCGAGAAGGTTCGGTCCGCCAAAAGAGGACTGACTGAAGCCTGTGCCAGCCTCCTAACAGGCTTTGAGGTAAGTAATCAAATTATGAGAAAATGTTACAGCATAGACAGTAGCCCCTGATGCTCTGTTTGGTGTTCGCAAAGAAAGGCCGAACAGAGGATCAAATAATAATCACAGGAGTCTAATCAGAATATGCCTATGTGAATAAGCAGGCTTCACTGCTGGTCGCTGCCGCTCGTACTGCGGAGGTCTCCGGACTGAAGCGGGACCTTGAGCGGTCTGAGGAAGAGCTCGGCCTTACCAAGAGGCAAATTGAAGAGAACAAAGGTAAGTAATACCTCGTCTGTATATTGAGAAAGAAAAAGGAAGGTCGTTGTTAGATCATAGGATCGTCATGAATTTTGCTAGGGGCCACGACCGAAGTGGCGACCCTGAAGAAGGTGCTGTCCAAGGCCGAAGACAAAGCGGCCAAGGAGCGCACCGAGCGCGAGAAGCAAGGGGCCCGAGTCAGTGAGGTTCAGCAAGAGCTCCAGGATTTTGTCAAGAAGTACGAGTCCTTGGAGCATGACTCTAAGACGCAGGGGTCCGAGCTTGCGAAGGCCCTCGAGAACGCACAAAATGCCAAGGCCGAAGCCCAAAAGGCCCTCCAGGAGATTCAGGCGGTCAAGAAGATAGCGGCGGGTAAGGCATTCATTATGAAAAGCAAGCATGTGAAGGAAACTTTCCTTTTACTTGCCCGAATTCGGAGCTCTCCAGGAGCGTTCGCAGATCTACCCCGCAGCGTATCGGATGCCGCGGAGTTCTACCGGGCCGAGGAAGGGAGCTCGACGGAGAAGTTGTTCTGGTCTCAGTATACTGGGACCGAACATCCGATGCCCTTGAGCGACCAGTTGAAGCAACTGGTCGAGCTTCACAAGGCGGTCGGACTAGCCATGAAGGGTCTCATAGTCCGGATGTGGCCTGGCGAGCCCCTTCCTGGCAGCTACTTCGGCCTGGTAAAGCGGCTTGTGAATGCCTGCCCACAGTTTGAAGTCATAAAGCGATCCATCTGCATTGAAGGTGCGCGCATGGCCTTTGCCTGTGCGGAAGTGCACTGGGCGAAGATGGATGCCGAGAAGCTGGTGAAGGAGGGGCCGCCGGAGGGCAAGGAGCATCGCCACCCCGAAAAGTTTTATGACAGTGTCCTGAAGGGTGCTTGCCTTGTGGCGGAGGAATGTGCTAAGGATGTAATATTTGAATGAATGTACTCATGTGATCCTGTAATATGAAAAAGAGTTCATGTGCGCTATATGACGCTTGTTGATTTAAAATATTACCTTCTGTGCGGCCGTTTATAAAATCTGAGAGTTGGCTAGTCGTCGGCTTCTGCCCCCACATAACTAGTACTGAGGTGCTCGGGATATATCTTAAACACTCTTTATCCAAAAAAATTGGTCCTTTAAGGAGGTGTTTAGCGCAGCGAACAAGGCAATCAGACTATAAAGCTTTATCACTCTTACTTAACCATAGAAGTCTACAATTTTAAATTTTGGCGAAGCCCCTAGTATTCAGAAGGCCGAACTCGGGGCACTATGTACGCCTAAGTCGGACAAGGCCGACTCCTCGCCCGAAGAGGAAAAAATCTTTAATGATTTGAGACCTCTCGGACAGCGACCAGCTCTCGCCGCATCATGACAGTCAGTTTTCGGCCTTCTCTACTGAGGTGCTCGTCCGGAAGAACCGGGACACCATCGCAGTAGTTCTCCCAGTGCTACCTTAGCCGATATAGCGGAACGTAAGGTACCAAAACATGGGAGCCGGGCAAACCCAACTATTGACCCAAGACATGATTCGGAGCTGATGCATATAATGCTATAAGTTCGGGGTGCCGCACTGTCGAAAGTGTTCGGAATTTTCTTGCCGTGTTATGAGGTATACTGAAGCCCCTGGCGCACTGGACGTATCACAATGTATGGGTGCAATTTGTCGTAAATAAGCAGACAAGGAAAAAGGATGAAGGAATGCAATAATGAGCTAATGTTGTACATTGTTATTTAAATGATACGTCAAAACGTATGTATACAAGTAGTGCAATAAGTAAAAATAGGACTATTTGACATGTCCTATCCAAGAGCAAGCTGCGTGTGGGTATGTAAAACAGGTATAGCGATCGTTATCAGAGACCACCTGGGGATTCCCTTGTATGTCAAAGCTTCTTGCTTCCTTGGTGTTTCTTTCCCGTGACAGGTCCGATAATCAGGCGATCGGAGAGGGCCTTTAGAGAATAAGGGCCTGAAAGGAAGAAAATGTTAAAGATATACGGGTCCTGAGGCGGTTGAGCCGCATTGTGGACCGTGCCATAGCCGTGCCTCCGCCTATGCCCATGGTATCTTAAGTGCGTAATTATGTACGCGCGGCGCAAATTTCGCCGCTTGACTGGGACTAGGGCGGAGGCCGAATTGCTAGGCGAGCTCTGAACGTGCCGGGCGATCCTGTTGCAGGGTACTCCGGACTCGCTTGAAGGTGTCCGGGGGCTTTTTCGCTGAATTGGCGGTTTGTCTCAGAAGGCTGCTTTGCACTTCTGCTGCGAGGGCCGCAGTGTGCTCCTCCATACGGAGCGAGCGTTCTGTGTTTCCATTAACTGTTATAACCCCGCGAGGTCCTGGCATTTTGAGCTTGAGGTATGCATAATGCGGTACCGCATTGAATCTGGCGAATGCGGTTCGTCCGAGCAGTGCGTGATAGCCACTGCGGAAGGGGACGATATCGAAGATTAACTCCTCGCTTCGGAAGTTGTCCGGAGATCCGAAGACCACTTCCAGTGTGATTGAGCCCGTGCAACAGGCCTCTACACCTGGTATGACACCTCTAAAGGTGGTTTTTGTGGGTTTGATCCTCGAGGGGTCTATACCCATTTTGCGCACTGTATCCTGATAGAGCAGGTTTAGGCTGCTACCACCGTCCATAAGGACTCGAGTGAGGTGAAATCCGTCAATGATGGGGTCAAGGACCAATGCGGCTGAACCGCCATGATGGATACTGGTGGGGTGGTCCCTGCGATCGAAAGTGATCGGACAAGAAGACCATGGGTTGAACTTTGGGGCGACTGGCTCCATCGCATAGACGTCCCTTAGTGCACGCTTCCGTTCCCGCTTGGGAATATGGGTTGCGTATATCATGTTCACCGTTTTCACTTGGGGAGGAAATTTCTTCTGTCCTCCTGTGTTCGGCGGCCGGGGCTCCTCCTCGTCGTCTCTATGCGGCCCTTTTTCCTTGTTTTCGGCATTCAACTTGCCGGCCTGTTTGAACACCCAACATTCTCTGTTGGTGTGGTTGGCTGGTTTATCGGGGTGCCGTGAATTTGACACGAGCGATCGAGTATGTGGTCCAAGCTGGACGGGCCCGGATTGCTTCTTTTGAACGGCTTTTTCCGCTGACCGGATTTAGAGCCACTGAATCCGGCATTGACTGCCGTGTCTTCGGCCTTGTCGCCGTTGCTGCGGCGTTTGTGTCTGTTGCGACATGGCTTGTCGTTGCTATCTCTGGCATCTGAATGGCCATGATTTCTTGATGTGTTGTTGTTGCGAGCCAGCCAGTTGTCCTCGCCCGCACAAAAGCGGGTCATGAGTGTCGTGAGGGCTGCCATGGACTTCGGCCTCTCTTGGTCGAGGTGTCGGGCAAGCCACTCGTCATGGATGTTATGCTTAAATTCCGCTAAGGCCTCGGCATCCGGACAGTCGACAATTTGGTTCTTTGTAGTTAGGAATCGAGTCCAGAATTTCCTGGCTGACTCCCCGGGCTGTTGGGTTATGTGACTCAAGTCATCAGCATCCGGTGGTCGCACATAAGTGCCCTGGAAGTTGTCAAGGAATGCGTCTTCCAAGTTCTCCCAACTGCCAATGGAGTTTGCTGGCAAGCTATTCAGCCAATGTCGAGCCGGTCCTTTGAGTTTTAGTGGGAGGTACTTGATGGCATGTAGATCGTCACCGCGGGCCATGTGGATGTGGAGGAGGAAATCTTCAATCCATACCGCGGGGTCTGTTGTACCATCATATGATTCAGTGTTTACGGGTTTAAACCCTTCTAGGAATTTGTGATCCATTACTTCGTCAGTGAAGCATAGGGGGTGTGCGGCGCCTCTGTGCCGGGCTATGTCACGACGCAGTTCATACGAGTCTTGTCTGCTGTATTTGGCCCGGCCGGATTTGCTTTTAGTATATCCGGCGTGACGGCCGTCGTCACGCGTTGGGGCGCGCCCCCGTGATCCGTAGATCGATCTTGTATGTCCTGCTTTGTTTTCCAATACGTCTCGCAGGTCCTGCGTGTTGCCCTGGGCCTTGGTGTTTTTGTTTGACTGGCGACGGGGTGCGGGCTGGACTTCGGGCTGATATGCCGCTTTGTCTCGGCCACGAGGTGGCCGGTCAGCCGCATCATACGCTGGTAGTGTAGGTTTTAATGCTTCCTCCTCGAGTTGGGGTAGCAACCTGCGCTTTGGGTAACTTTTGGTTGGGCACTCGAGTTCGTATTCCTCGGCTGCCAGGACCTCAGTCCATCTATCCGCTAGCAGATCCTGGTCAGCTTGAAGCTGTTGTTGCTTTTTCTTTAGGCTTTTTGCTGTGGCTATAAGCCGGCGCTCCTGCTCGACGGGATCCTCAGGCACGATAAATTCTTCGTCGCCGAGGCTCACCTCATCTTCGGAGAGGGGCATGTAATTGTCATCCTCTGATTCTCCATCTGCTACCTGTTCCTTAGGGCTAGCTTGCCCATCCTCCCGCTCGAAGCCTGGCTGGAGGGGATTGTCTTCGTCTTCGGCACTATCCGCAGCGTTATTGTCTCTTGTGCTGGTATCACTGCTTTTGGTATGGCAGGGCTTAGAGCGGTGCCTATGACGCCGGTGCTTAGATTGCTTCTAGAGGGGATTATCCTCCGTTGCCTTATTGCCATCGCTTTCTTTGGGGGTGTCCACCATGTATATATCATATGATGAGGTGGCAGTCCAACTCCCTGTGGGCGGTGGTTCCTGTTCTTCTCCTGCATCGTCATCCATACCATCGATGTCTTCGGAGTCGAAATCGAGCATGTCGGTTAAGTCGTCGATAGTGGCTATTAAGTGGGTGGTGGGTGGGGAATGAATTTCTTCGTCGTCCGCTTCCCACTCAAGCCGGACATAGTTCGGCCAAGGGTCTCCTGACAAGGAGAGAGACCTCAATGAATTTAGCACGTCGCCCAAGGGCGAGTGCTGAAAGATATCCATGGAGGAAAACTCCATGATCGGCGCCCAATCAGATTCGATAGGCACGGACGCAGGCAGTTCGGAGCCCGTGGCCGGGGAAAAATCCAAGGGTCCGGCAACACAGTTCTCATAGGAGGTGAAGTCAGTATTCGGCTCTATCGCCGCTGAGTGTGCGGCCTCAGTGGCGGGGTCTATCCGCCCGTCCTCGGATGGCACGATCTGCTCCGGATTGAGGGCCGGAGTAGCCATAGGTATGATCTCCCGAACACCGTCCGATGGCAGAGCTAAGTCATGCTCGTCGTGACTGTGCGGCGCATCTGACATGGGCTCGAATCCGTCGAAGATCAAGTCTCCGCGGATGTCGGCAGTATAGTTTAAGCTTCCAAACCTGACCTGACGGCCAGGGGCGTAGCTCTCGATCTGCTCCAGATGGCCAAGCGAGTTGGCCCGCAGTACGAAGCCGCCGAATACGAAGATCTGTCTAGGGAGAAAAACCTCACCCTGGATCGCATCGTTGCCGATGATCGAAGGAGCCTTCAAGCCTTTATCGTGACAGCACAGCGGAACTCTCAATGAAAGCACCAATGTCGGTGTCAAAACCGGCGGATCTCGGTTAGGGGGTCCCGAACTGTGCGTCTAAGGCGGATGGTAACAGGAGGCGGGGGACACGATGTTTACCCAGGTTCGGGCCCTCTCGATGGAGGTAATACCCTACTTCCTGGTTGATTGATCTTGATGATATGAGTATTAAAAGAGTTGATCTACCACGAGATCGTAGAGGCTAAACCCTAGAAGCTAGCCTATGATTATGATTGTTGTTGTCCTACGGACTAAACCCTCCGGTTTATATAGACACCGAAGGGGGCTAGGGTTACACAGAGTCGGTTACAAGGGAGGAGATCTACATATCCAAATTGCCAAGCTTGCCTTCCACGCAAAGGAGAGTCCCACCCGGACACGGAACGAAGTCTTCAATCTTGTATCTTCATGGTCTAACAGTCTGGCCAAAGTATATAGTCCGGCTGTCCGAGGACCCCCTAATCCAGGACTCCCTCAATGGTGTTACTAGGCTTGATTCTTGACGGGTCAATACCCATTTTACAAACAGTGTCTTGATAAATCAGGTTAAGACTACTGCCGCTGTCCATAAGGATTCGAGTGAGATGGTATCCATCAATGATTAAATCAAGGACCAGGGCTGCCAAACCTCCATGACGGATACTGGCCGGGTGGTCCCTGCAATCGAAGGTGATCGGTGATACATCTCCAACGTATCTATAATTTTTTATTGTTCCATGCTATTATATTATCTGTTTTGGATGTTTAATGGGCTTTAATATGCTCTTTTATATTATTTTTGGGACTAACCTATTAACCGGAGGCCCAGTGGCAGTTTCCGTTTTTTGCCTATTTTAGAGTTTTGCAGAAAAGGAATACCAAACGGAGTACCAAACGGGATGAAACCTTCGTGATGATCTTTCTTGGACTGAAAGCAATCCAGAACACTTGGAGTTGAAGTCTGGCACTCCACAAGAAGGCCACGAGGTAGGAGGGCATGCCCAGGGGGGTAGGCGCCCCCCACCCTCATGGGCCCCTCGTAGCTCCACCAACGTACTTCTTTCGCCTATATATACTCTTATACCATAGAAACATCAGAGAGAGCCACGAAAACCACTTTTCCACCGCCGCAACCTTCTGTACTCGTGAGATCCCATCTTGGGGCCTTTTTCGGCGATCTGGCAGAGGGGGAATCGATCATGGAGGGCTTCTACATCAACACCATTGCCTCTCCGATGAAGCGTGAGTAGTTTACCACAGACCTTTGGGTCCATAGTTATTAGATAGATGGCTTCTTCTCTCTCTTTGATTCTCAATACAAAGTTCTCCTCGATGTTCTTGGAGATCTATTCGATGTAATACTCTTTTGCGGTGTGTTTGCCGCGATCCGATGAATTGTGGATTTATGAACAAGATTATCTATGAATATTATTTGGTTCTTCTCTGAATTCTTATATGCATGATTTGATATCTTTTCAAGTCTCTTCGAATTATCGGTTTAGTTTGGCCTACTAGATTGATCTTTCTTGCAATGGGAGAAGTTCTTAGCTTTGGGTTCAATCATGCGGTGTCCTTTCCCAGTGACAGTAGGGGAAGCAAGGCACGTATTGTATTGTTGCCATCAAGGATAAAAAGATGGGGTTCATATCATATTGCTTGAGTTTATCCCTCTACATCATGTCATCTAGCTTAATGTGTTACTCCGTTCTTATGAACTTAATACTCTAGATGCATGCTGGATAGCGGTCGATGTGTGGAGTAATAGTAGTAGATGCAGAATCGTTTCGGTCTACTTGACACGGACGTGACGCCTATAATCATGATCATTGCCTTAGATATCTTCATCTATGCGCTTTTCTATCAATTGCTCGGCAGTAATTTGTTCACCCACCGTAATACATGCTATCTTGAGAGAAGCCACTAGTGAAACCTATGGCCCTGGGTCTCTTTCCTATTATATTACATCTCTTTTATTTACATCGCATCTCGTTTACTATTTGGCAATCTTTACTTTCCAATCTATACAACAAAAATACCAAAAATATTTACTTTACTATCTCTATTAGATCTCACTTTTGCGCGTGACCGTGAAGGGATTGACAACCCCTTTATCGCGTTGGTTGCAAGGTTCTTGATTGTTTGTGCAGGTACTAGGTGACTTGTGCGTTGTCTCCTACTGGATTGATACCCTGGTTCTCAAAACTGAGGGAAATACTTACGCTACTTTGCTGCATCACCCTTTCCTCTTCAAGGGAAAACCAACGCATGCTCAAGAGGTAGCAAGAAGGATTTCTGGCGCCGTTGCCGGGGAGATCTACACCAAGTCAAGACATACCAAGTACCCATCATAAACTCTTCTCCCTCGCATTACATTATTTGCCATTCGCCTCTCATTTTCCTCTCCCCCATTTATAAAACGATTTTCGAAAACCTTTGCCTTTTTCTCGCCCCTCTTCCGTTCGTCTCTTTTCGCTTGCTTCTTGTGTGTGCTTGTGTGTTGGATTGATTGTTTGTCACGATGGCTCAAGATAATACTAAATTGTGTGACTTTTCCAATACCAACAACAATGATTTTATTAGCACTCTGATTTCTCCTACTACCGATGCTGAATCTTGTGAAATTTACAACTTTGTTGAATCTTGTTATGAAAGATCAATTTTCTGGCCTTCCTAGTGAAGATGCCGCTACCCATCTAAACAACTTTGTTGATTTGTGTGATATGAAAAATAGGAAAGATGTGGATAATGATATTATTAAATTGAAGCTATTTCCGTTTTATCTTAGAGATCGTGCTAAAACTTGGTTCTCTTCTTTGCCTAAAAATAGTATTGATTCATGGAATAAGTGCAAAGATGCTTTTATCTCTAAGTATTTTCCTCCCGCTAAGATCATCTCTCTTAGGAACGATATTATGAATTTTAAGCAACTTGATCATGAGCATGTTGCACAAGCTTGGGAGAGGATGAAACTAATGATACGTAATTGCCCTACACATGGTTTGAATTTGTGGATGATTATACAATTTTTTTATGCCGGACTGAATTTTGCTTCTAGAAATCTTTTAGATTCGGCCGCGGGAGGCACTTTTATGTAAATCACTTTAGGAGAAGCTCCTAAACTCCTAGACAATATTATGGTTAATTATTCTCAATGGCACACCGAAAGATCCACTAGTAAAAAAGTTCATGCGATTGAAGAGATTAATGTTTTGAGTGGAAGGATGGATGAACTTATGAAATTGTTTGCTAATAAAAGTGTTTCTTCTGATCCTAATGATATGCCTTTGACCACTTTAATTGATAATAATAATGAATCTATGGATGTGAATTTTGTTGGTAGGAACAATTTTGGTAACAACGCGTATAGAGGAAACTTTAACTCTAGGCCGTTTCCTAGTAATTCCTATAATAATTATGGTAATTCCTACAACAACTATTATGGAAATTTTAATAAGATGCCCTCTGATTTTGAGACTCATGTTAAAGGATTTATGAGTTCGCAAAAGAATTTCTATGCTTTGGTTGAAGAAAAATTGCTTAAGATTGATGAGGTGGCTAGGAACGTGGATAGAATTTCTCTTGATGTTGATTCTTTGAAACTTAGATCTATTCCACCTAAGCATGACATCAATGAGTCTCTCAAAGCCACGAGAATTTCCATTGATGAGTGCAAAGAAAGAACCGTTGGGATGCGTGCTAAAAAAGATTGCTTTGTGAAAGCGTGTTCTTCTAGTTTTCATGATCATAATGATGAAGATCTAAAAGTGATTGATGTGACTCCTATTAAATCTTTGTTTTACAACATGAATCTTGGTAAATATGGGATTGGGGATGAGTCAACTTTAGTTAAAAGACGTCCCAATGATTCGGAGTTTTTAGATCTTGATGCAAAAATTAATAAAAGTGGGATTGAAGAGGTCAAAACTTTACGTAGCAATGAACCCACTATTT
This sequence comes from Aegilops tauschii subsp. strangulata, assembly GCF_002575655.3. NCBI lineage: Eukaryota > Viridiplantae > Streptophyta > Magnoliopsida > Poales > Poaceae > Aegilops > Aegilops tauschii. The sequence goes on along the minus strand of NC_053039.3, from coordinate 383,807,637 downwards.
TGGATTTCAAGGAATTTAATTATGACAATTGCTCTTTGATAGATTGTATTTCCTTGTTGCAATCCGTGTTAAATTATACTCATGCTTATAATCAAAATAAAGTTTTTACTAAACATATCGTTGATGCTTTAATGCAATCCTATGAAGAAAATCTTGAACTAGAAGTTTCTATCCCTAGAAAACTTTATGATGAGTGGGAACCTACTATTAAAATTAAGATTAAAGATTATGAATGCTATGCTTTGTGTGATTTGGGTGCTAGTGTTTCCACGATTCCAAAAACCTTGTGTGATGTGCTAGGTTTCCGTGAATTTGATGATTGTTCTCTAAATTTGCATCTTGCGGATTCCACCATTAAGAAACCTATGGGAAGGATCAATGATGTTATTATTGTTGCAAATAGGAATTATGTGCCCATAGATTTCATTGTTCTATATATAAATTGCAATCCTACATGTCCTATTATTCTTGGTAGACCATTCCTTAGAACGATTGGTGCAGTTATTGACATGAAAGAAGGAACTATTAGATTCCAATTTCCGTTAAGGAAAGGCATGGAACACTTTCCTAGGAAGAAAATTAAATTGACTTATGAATCTATTATGAGATCCACTCATGGATTGCATAACAAAGATGGCAATACCTAGATCTATTCTTGTTTTTATGCCTAGCTAGGGGCGTTAAACGATAGCGCTTGTTGGGAGGCAACCCAATTTTATTTTTGTTTTTTTACCTTTTTCTCATGTTAGTAATAAATAATTCATCTAACTTCTGTTTAGATGTGGTTTTATGTTTTAATTAGTGTTTGTGCCAAGTAGAACCTTTGGGAAGACTTGGGTGAAGTCTTTGCGATCTTGCTGTAAAAAACAGAAACTTTTGCGCTCACGAGATTAGCTGTAATGTTTTACTGGAGAGTGACTTTAGGTTGATTCTTTTTTCAGATGATTAATAGCGAAATTCCTCACGTATACCAGTTTATTTCAGAATTTTTGGAGTTATATAAGTATTCAAAAGTTACAGATTGCTACAGACTGTTCTGTTTTTGACAGATTCTGTTTTTCGTGTGTTGTTTGTTTATTTTGATGAATCTATGAGTAGTATCGGGGGGTATGAACCATAGAGAAGTTTTAATACAGTAGGTTTAACACCAATATAAATAAATAATGAGTTCATTACAGTACCTTAAAGTGGTGGTTTATTTTCTTATACTAACGGAGCTCATGAGATTTTCTGTTGAAGTTTTGTGTTGTGAAGTTTTCAAGTTTTGGGTAAAGATTTGATGGATTTTGGAATAAGGAGTGGCAAGAGCCTAAGCTTGGGGATGCCCAAGGCAAACCAAGGTAAAATTCAAGGACAACCAAAAGCCTAAGCTTGGGGATGCCCCGGAAGGCATCCCCTCTTTCGTCTTCGTCTATCGGTAACTTTACTTGAGGCTATATTTTTATTCACCACATGATATGTGTTTTGCTTGGAGCGTCTTGTATGATTTGAGTCTTTGCTTTTTAGTTTACCACAATCATCCTTTCTGTACACACCTTTTGGGAGAGACACGCATGAATCGGAATTTATTAGAATATTCTATGTGCTTCACTTATATCTTTTGAGCTAGATAATTTTGCTCTAGTGCTTCACTTATATCTTTTTAGAGAACGGTGGTGGTTTTATTTTATAGAAATTATTGATCTCTCATCCTTCACTTATATTATTTTGAGAGCCTTTTAGAAAAGCATGGTAATTTTCTTTGGCTATAAAACTAGTCCTAATATGATGGGCATCCAAGATGGGTATAATAAAAACTTTCATATATAGTGCATTGAATATATGAGAAGTTTGATGCTTGATGATTGTTTTGAGATATGAGGATGGTGATATTAGAGTCATGCTAGTAGAGTAATTGTGAATTTGAGAAATACTTGTGTTGAGGTTTGCAAGTCCCGTAGCATGCACGTATGGTAACCGTTGTGTAACAAATTTGAAGCATGCGGTGTTTCTTTGATTGTCTTCCTTATATGTGGAGGTCGGGATCGCGCGATGGTTAACTCCTACAAACCCTTCCCCTAGGAGCATGCGCGTATATAGTGCTTGGTTTTGATGACTTGTAGATTTTTGCAATAAGTATGTGAGTTCTTTATGACTAATGTTGAGTCCATTTATTATACGCACTCTCACCCTTCCACCATTGCTAGCCTCTCTAGTACCGCGCAACTTTCGCCGGTACCATAAACCCACCATTTACCTTCCTGAAAACAGCCAACATACCTACCTATTATGGCATTTCCATAGCCATTCCGAGATATATTGCTATGCAACTTTCGACCGTTCCGTTTATTATGACACACTCCATCATTGTCATATTGCCTTGCATGATCATGTAGTTGACATCGTATTTGTGGCAAAGCCACCATTCATAATTGTTTAATACTTGTCACTCTTGATTCATTGCACATCCCGGTACACCGCCGGAGGCATTCATGTAGAGTCATATTTTTTCTAAGTATCGAGTTGTAATCCTTGAGGTGTAAATAAATAGAAGTGTGATGATTATCATTATTAGAGCATTGTCCTGTGTGAGGAAATAAAAAAAGGCCAAAGAAGCCAATGAAAAAAAAGGGGCCAAAGAAGCCAAACAAAAAAAGAGAGAAAAAGAGAGAAGGGACAATGCTACTATTCTTTTTCCACACTTGCGCTTCAAAGTAGCACCATGATCTTCATGATAGAGAGTCTCTTATTTTGTCACTTTCATATACTAGTGGGAATTTTCGTTATATAACTTGGCTTGTATATTCCAATGATGGGCTTCCTCAAAATGCCCTAGGTCTTCGCGAGCAAGCAAGTTGGATGCACACCCACTTAGTTTCTTTTGTTGAGCTTTCATACATTTATAGCTCTAGTGCATCCGTTGCATGGCAATCCCTACTCACTCACATTGATATCTATTGATGGGCATCTCCATAGCCCATTAATATGCCTAGTTGATGTGAGACCATCTTCCTCCTTTTTGTCTTCTCCACAACCACCATTGTATTCCACCTATAGTGCTATGTCCATGGCTCACGCTCATGTATTGCGTGAAAGTTGAAAATGTTTGAGAATACTAAAGTATGAAACAATTGCTTGGCTGAAACCGGGGTTGTGCATGATTTGAATATTTTGTGTGACGGAGATGCAGTATAGCCAAACTATATGATTTTGTAGGGATGAACTTTCTTTAGCCATGTTATTTTGAGAGGGCATGATTACTTTGTTAGTATGCTTGAAGTATTATTATTTTTATGTCAACATTAAACTTTTGTCTTGAATCTTTCGGATCTGAACATTCATGCCACAAAAAGAAAATTACATTGATAATTATGTTAGGTAGCATTCCACATTAAAAATTTTGTTTTAATCATTTACCTACTCGAGGGCGAGCAAGAATTAAGCTTGGGGATGCTTGATACGTCTCCAACGTATCTATAATTTTTTATTGTTCCATGCTATTATATTATCTGTTTTGGATGTTTAATGGGCTTTAATATGCTCTTTTATATTATTTTTGGGACTAACCTATTAACCGGAGGCCCAGTGCCAGTTTCTGTTGTTTTGGCCTATTTTAGAGTTTTGCAGAAAAGGAATACCAAACGGAGTCCAAACGGAGTGAAACCTTTGCGATGATCTTTCTTGGACCGAAAGCAATCCAGAAGACTTGGAGTTGAAGTCTGGGACTCCACGAGGAGGCCACGAGGCAGGAGGGCGTGCCCAGGGGGTAGGTGCGCCCCCACCCTCGTGGGCCCCTTGTAGCTCCACCGACGTACTTCTTTCGCCTATATATACTCTTATACCCTAGAAACATCAGAGAGAGCCACGAAACCACTTTTCCACCGCCGCAACCTTCTGTACCCGTGAGATCCCATCTTGGGGCCTTTTCCGGTGATCTGCCGGAGGGGGAATCGATCATGGAGGGCTTCTACATCAACACAATTGCCTCTCCGATGAAGCATAAGTAGTTTACCACAGACATTCGGGTCCATAGTTATTAGGTAGATGGCTTCTTCTCTCTCTGTGATTCTCAATACAAAGTTCTCCTCGATGTTCTTGGAGATCTATTCGAGGCAATACTCTTTTGCGGTGTGTTTGCCGAGATCTGATGACTTGAGGATTTATGAACAAGATTATCTATGAATATTATTTGGTTCTTCTCTGAATTCTTATATGCATGATTTGATATCTTTGCAAGTCTCTTCGAATTATGCACACGCGGTACATCTGCCGCGGATAGATGGGGCGATCAACGGAGGCGGAACTGCTAGTCCAGCTCTGGATCCACCGAGCTGTCGTTCTGCAGAGTAAGTCGGACTCGTTTAGCAGTGTCCGGGGTCTTGATGGACGATGAAGTGTTTGGCTTGATGAGGCCGCTCTGCACCTCGGCTGGAAGGGCTGCGGTGTGCTCCTCAGCATGGAGGGAGCGCTCCATATTTCCATTGACTGTGATAACGCCACGCGGATCGGGCATCTTGAGCTTTAAGTAAGCATAGTGCGGGACTGCATTGAAGCTGGCGAAGGCGGTTCGTCCGAGCAGTGCGTGATGACCACTGCGAAAGGGGACAATGTCGAAGTTCCAGTCTTCGCTTCGGAAGTTATCCAGTGAACCGAAGACTACTTCCAATGTTAATGAACCCGTGCAGCGGGCCTCTATGCCGGGTATCACTCCTTTAAAGGTGGTGTTACTAGGCTTGATTCTTGACGGGACAATACCCATTTTACGAACAGTGTCTTGATAAATCAGGTTAAGACTACTGCCGCTGTCCATAAGGACTCGAGTGAGATGGTATCCATCAATGATTGGATCGAGGACCAGGGCTGCCGAACCTCCATGACGGATACTAGTCGGGTGGTCCCTGCGACCGAAGGTGATCGGTGATACGTCTCCAACGTATCTATATTTTTTTATTGTTCCATGCTATTATATTATCTGTTTAGGATGTTTAATGGGCTTTAATATGCTCTTTTATATTATTTTCGGGACTAACCTATTAACCGGAGGCCCAGTGCCAGTTTCTGTTTTTTGCCTATTTTAGAGTTTTGCAGAAAAGGAATACCAAACGGAGTACCAAACGGAATGAAACCTTCGCGATGATCTTTCTTGGACCGAAAGCAATCCAGAAGACCTGGAGTTGAAGTCTGGCACTCCACGAGGAGGCCCGAGGCAGGAGGGCGTGCCTAGGGGGTAGGCGCGCCCCCACCCTCATGGGCCCCTCGTAGCTCCACAAACGTACTTCTTTTGCCTATATATATACTCTTATACCCTAGAAACATAAGAGAGAGCCACGAAACCACTTTTCCACCGCCGCAACCTTTTGTACCCGTGAGATCCCATCTTGGGGCCTTTTCCGACTATCTGCCCAAGGGGGAATCGATCATGGAGGGCTTCTACATCAACACCATTGCCTTTTCGATGAAGCGTGAGTAGTTTACCACAGACCTTTGGGTCCATAGTGAATAGCTAGATGGCTTCTTTCTCTCTTTGATTCTCAATACAAAGTTCTCCTCGATGTTCTTGGAGATCTATTCGATGTAATACTCTTTTGCGGTGTGTTTGCCGAGATCCGATGAATTGTGGATTTATGAACAAGATTATCTATGAATATTATTTGGTTCTTCTCTGAATTCTTATATGCATGATTTGATATCTTTGCAAGTCTCTTCGAATTATCGGTTTAGTTTGGCCTACTAGATTGATCTTTCTTGCAATGGGAGAAGTGCTTAGCTTTGGGTTCAATCTTGCGGTGGCCTTTCCCAGTGATAGTAGGGGAAGCAAGGCACGTATTGTATTGTTGCCATCGAGGATAAAAAGATGGGGTTTATATCATATTGCTTGAGTTTATCCCTCTACATCATGTCATCTTCCTTAATGTGTTACTCCGTTCTTAAGAACTTAATACTCTAGATGCATGCTGGATAGCGGTCGATGTGTGGAGTAATAGTAGTAGATGTAGAATCGTTTCGGTCTACTTGACACGGACGTGATGCCTATATTCATGATCATTGCCTTAGATATCTTCATCTATGCGCTTTTCTATCAATTGCTCGGCTGTAATTTGTTCACCCACCGTAATACAAGCTATCTTGAGAGAAGCCACTAGTGAAACCTATGGCCCTCGGGTCTCTTTCCTATTATATTACATCTCTTTTATTTACATCGCATCTCGTTTACTATTTTGCAATCTTTACTTTCCAATCTATACAACAAAAATACCAAAAATATTTACTTTACTATCTCTATTAGATCACACTTTTGCGTGTGACCGTGAAGGCATTGACAACCCCTTATCGCGTTGGTTGCAAGGTTCTTGATTGTTTGTGCAGGTACTAGGTGACTTGTGCGTTGTCTCCTACTGGATTGATACCTTGGTTCTCAAAACTGAGGGAAATACTTACGCTACTTTGCTGCATCACCCTTTCCTCTTCAAGGGAAAACCAACACATGCTCAAGAGGTAGCAAGAAGGATTTCTGGCGCCGTTGCCGGGGAGATCTACGCCAAGTCAAGACATACCAAGTACCCATCATAAACTCTTCTCCCTCGCATTACATTATTTACCATTCGCCTCTTGTTTTCCTCTCCCCACTTATAAAACGATTTACGAAAACCTTTGCCTTTTTCTCGCCCCTCTTCCGTTCGTCTCTTTTCGCTTGCATCTTGTGTGCGCTTGTGTGTTGGATTGATTGTTTGTCACGATGGCTCAAGATAATACTAAATTGTGTGACTTTTCCAATACCAACAACAATGATTTTATTAGCACTCCGATTTCTCCTACTACTGATGCTGAATCTTGTGAAATTAATACAACTTTGTTGAATCTTGTTATGAAAGATCAATTTTCTGGCCTTCCTAGTGAAGATGCCGCTACCCATCTAAACAACTTTGTTGATTTGTGTGATATGAAAAATAGGAAAGATGTGGATAATGATATTATTAAATTGAAGCTATTTCCGTTTTATCTTAGAGATCGTGCTAAAACTTGGTTCTCTTCTTTGCCTAAAAATAGTATTGATTCATGGAATAAGTGCAAAGATGCTTTTATCTCTAAGTATTTTCCTCCCGCTAAGATCATCTCTCTTAGGAACGATATTATGAATTTTAAGCAACTTGATCATGAGCATGTTGCACAAGCTTGGGAGAGGATGAAACTAATGATACGTAATTGCCCTACACATGGTTTGAATTTGTGGATGATTATACAATTTTTTTATGCCGTACTGAATTTTGCTTCTAGAAATCTTTTAGATTCGGCCGCGGGAGGCACTTTTATGGAAATCACTTTAGGAGAAGCTACTAAACTCCTAGACAATATTATGGTTAATTATTCTCAATGGCACACCGAAAGATCCACTAGTAAAAAAGTTCATGCGATTGAAGAGATTAATGTTTTGAGTGGAAAGATGGATGAACTTATGAAATTGTTTGCTAATAAAAGTGTTTCTTCTGATCCTAATGATATGCCTTTGTCCACTTTAATTGAGAATAATAATGAATCTATGGATGTGAATTTTGTTGGTAGGAACAATTTTGGTAACCGTATAGAGGAAACTTTAACTCTAGGCCATTTCCTAGTAATTCCTCTAATAATTATGGTAATTCCTACAACAACTCTTATGGAAATTTTAATAAGATGCCCTCTCTGATTTCGAGACTCATGTTAAAGGATTTATGAGTTCGCAAAAGAATTTCAATGCTTTGGTTGAAGAAAAATTGCTTAAGATTGATGAGTTGGCTAGGAACATGGATAGAATTTCTCTTAATGTTGATTCTTTGAAACTTAGATCTATTCCACCTAAGCATGGCATCAATGAGTCTCTCAAAGCCATGAGAATTTCCATTGATGAGTGCAAAGAAAGAACCGCTGGGATGCGTGCTAAAAAAGATTGCTTTGTGAAAGCGTGTTCTTATAGTTTTCATGATAATAATGATGAAGATCTAAAAGTGATTGATGTGACTCCTATTAAATCTTTGTTTTACAACATGAATCTTGGTAAAGATGGGACTGGGGATGAGTCAACTTTAGTTAAAAGACGTCCCAATGATTTGGAGTTTTTAGATCTTAATGCAAAAATTAATAAAAGTGGGATTGAAGAGGTCAAAACTTTACGTAGAAATGAACCCACTATTTTGGATTTCAAGGAATTTAATTATGATAACTGCTCTTTGATAGATTGTATTTCCTTGTTGCAATCTGTGTTAAATTCTCCTCATGCTTATAATCGAAATAAAGCTTTTACTAAATATATCGTTGATGCTTTAATGCAATTATATGAAGAAAAGCTTGAACTAGAAGTTTCTATCCCTAGAAAACTTTATGATGAGTGGGAACCTACTATTAAAATTAAGATTAAAGATTATGAATGCTATGCTTTGTGTGATTTGGGTGCTAGTGTTTCCACGATTCCAAAAACCTTGTTTGATGTGCTAGGTTTCCGTGAATTTGATGATTGTTCTCTAAATTTGCATCTTGCGGATTCCACCATTAAGAAACCTATGGGAAGGATAAATGATGTTAGTATTGTTGCAAATAGGAATTATGTGCCCGTAGATTTCATTGTTCTTGATATAGATTGCAATCCTACCGTTCCTATTATTCTTGGTAGACCTTTCCTTAGAACGATTGGTGCAATTATTGACATGAAAGAAGGAAATATTAGATTCCAATTTCCGTTAGGAAAGGCATGGAACACTTTCCTAGGAAGAAAATTAAATTGACTTATGAATCTATTATGAGAGCCACTTATGGATTGCACAGCAAAGATGGCAATACCTAGATCTATTCTTGTTTTTATGCCTAGCTAGGGGCGTTAAATGATGGCGCTTGTTGGGAGGCAACCCAATTTTATTTTTGTTCTTTAATTTTTTCTCCTGTTTAGTAATAAATAATTCATCTAGCTTCTGTTTAGATGTGGTTTTATGTTTTAATTAGTGTTTGTGCCAAGTAGAACCTTTGGGAAGACTTGGGTGAAGTCTTTGCGATCTTGCTGTAAAAAACAGAAACTTTTGCGCTCATGAGATTAGCAGTAATTTTTTACTGGGAGTGATTTTAGGTTGATTCTTCTTGCAGATGATTAGTAGACAAATTTCTCACGTCCACTAGTTTATTTCAGTATTTTTTGAGTTACATAAGTATTCAAAAGTTACAGATTGCTACAGACTGTTCTGTTTTTGACAGATTCTGTTTTTCGTGTGTTGTTTGCTTATTTTGATGAATCTATGAGTAGTATCGGGGGGTATGAACCATAGAGAAGTTTTAATACAGTAGTTTTAACACCAATATAAATAAATAATGAGTTCATTACAGTACCTTAAAGTGGTGGTTTATTTTCTTATACTAACGGAGCTCATGAGATTTTCTGTTGAAGTTTTGTGTTGTGAAGTTTTCAAGTTTTGGGTAAAGATTTGATGGATTTTGGAATAAGGAGTGGCAAGAGCCTAAGCTTGGGGATGCCCAAGGCACCCCAAGGTAAAATTCAAGGACAACCAAAAGCCTAAGCTTGGGGATGCCCCGGAAGGCATCCCCTCTTTCGTCTTCGTCTATCGGTAACTTTACTTGAGGCTATATTTTTATTCACCACATGATATGTGTTTTGCTTGGAGCGTCTTGTATGATTTGATTCTTTGCTTTTTAGTTTACCACAATAATCCCTGCTGTACACACCTTTTGAGAGAGACACGCATGAATCGGAATTTATTAGAATAGTTTATGTGCTTCACTTATATCTTTTGAGCTAGATAGTTTTGCTCTAGTGCTTCACTTATATCTTTTTAGAGAACGGCGGTGGTTTTATTTTATAGAAATTATTGATCTCTCATGCTTCACTTATATTATTTTGAGAGTCTTTTAGAAAAGCATGGTAATTTTCTTTGGCTATAAAACTAGTCCTAATATGATGGGCATCCAAGATGGGTACAATAAAAACTTTCATATATAGTGCGTTGAATAATATGAGAAGTTTGATGCTTGATGATTGTTTTGAGATATGAGGATGGTGATATTAGAGTCATGCTAGTAGTGTAATTGTGAATTTGAGAAATACTTGTGTTGAGGTTTGCAAGTCCCGTAGCATGCACGTATGGTAACCGTTGTGTAACAAATTTGAAGCATGAGGTGTTTCTTTGATTGTCTTCCTTATATGTGGAGGTCAGGATCACGCGATGGTTAACTCCTACAAACCCTTCCCCTAGGAGCATGCGCGTATATAGTGCTTGGTTTTGATGACTTGTAGATTTTTGCAATAAGTATGTGAGTTCTTTATGACTAATGTTGAGTCCATTTATTATACGCACTCTCACCCTTCCACCATTGCAAGCCTCTCTAGTACCACGCAACTTTCGCCGGTACCATAAACCCACCATTTACCTTCCTCAAAACAGCCAACATACCTACCTATTATGGCATTTCCATAGCCATTCCGAGATATATTGCTATGCAACTTTCCACCGTTCCGTTTATTATGACACACTCCATCATCGTCATATTGCCTTGCATGATCATGTAGTTGACATCATATTTGTGGCAAAGCCACCATTCATAATTTTTTCATACATGTCACTCTTGATTCATTGCACATCCCGGTACATCGCCGGAGGCATTCATATAGAGTCATATTTTGTTCTAAGTATCGAGTTGTAATCCTTGAGGTGTAAATAAATAGAAGTGTGATGATTATCATTATTAGAGCATTGTCCTGTGTGAGGAAATAAAAAAAAGGCCAAAGAAGCCAATGAAAAAAAGAGGCCAAAGAATCCAAACAAACAAAAGAGAGAAAAAGAGAGAAGGGACAATGCTACTATCCTTTTTCCACACTTGTGCTTCAAAGTAGCACCATGATCTGCATGATAGAGAGTCTCTTATTTTGTCACCTTCATATACTAGTGGGAATTTTCGTTATAGAACTTGGCTTGTATATTCCAATGATGGGCTTCCTCAAAATGCCCTAGGTCTTCGCGAGCAAGCAAGTTGGATGCACACCCACTTAGTTTCTTTTGTTGAGCTTTCATACATTTATAGCTCTAGTGCATCCGTTGCATGACAATCCCTAGTCACTCACATTGATATCTATTGATGGGCATCTCCATAGCCTATTAATATGCCTAGTGGATGTGAGACCATCTTCCTCCTTTTTGTCTTCTCCACAACCACCATTCTATTCCACCTATAGTGCTATGTCCATGGCTCACGCTCATGTATTGCGTGAAAGTTGAAAAAGTTTGAGAATACTAAAGTATGCAATTGCTTGGCTGAAACCGGGGTTGTGCATGATTTGAATATTTTGTGTGACGGAGATGCAGCATAGCCGAACTATATGATTTTGTAGGGATGAACTTTCTTTAGCCATGTTATTTTGAGAGGACATGATTACTTTGTTAGTATGCTTGAAGTATTATTATTTTTATGTCAACATTTAACTTTTGTCTTGAATCTTTCGGATCTGAACATTCATGCCACAAAAAGAAAATTACATTGATAATTATGTTAGGTAGCATTCCACATCAAATTTTTTGTTTTAATCATTTACCTACTCGAGGGCGAGCAGGAATTAAGCTTGGAGATGCTTGATACGTCTCCAACGTATCTATAATTTTTTATTGTTCCATGCTATTATATTATCTGTTTTGGATGTTTAATGGGCTTTAATATGCTCTTTTATATTATTTTTGGGACTAACCTATTAACCGGAGGCCCAGTGCCAGTTTCTGTTGTTTTGGCCTATTTTAGAGTTTTGAAGAAAAGGAATACCAAACGGAGTCCAAACGGAATGAAACCTTCGCGATGATATTTCTTGGACAGAAAGCAATCCAGAAGACGTGGAGTTGAAGTCTGGGACTCCGCGAGGAGGCCACGAGGCAGGAGGGCGTGCCCAGGGGGTAGGCGCGCCCCCACCCTCGTGGGCCCCTCGTAGCTCCACCGACGTACTTCTTTCGCCTATATATACTCTTATACCCTAGAAACATCAGAGAGAGCCACGAAACCACTTTTCCACCACCACAACCTTCTGTACCCGTGAGATCCAATCTTGGGGCCTTTTCCGGCGATCTGCCGGAGGGGGAATCGATCATGGAGGGCTTCTACATCAACACAATTGCCTCTCCGATGAAGCGTAAGTAGTTTACCACAGACCTTCGGGTCCATAGTTATTAGCTAGATGGCTTCTTCTCTCTCTTTGATTCTCAATACAAATTTCTCCTCGATGTTCTTGGAGATCTATTCGATGTAATAATCTTTTGCGGTGTGTTTGCCGAGATCCGATGAATTGAGGATTTATGAACAAGATTATCTATGAATATTATTTGGTTCTTCTCTGAATTCTTATATGCATGATTTGATATCTTTGCAAGTCTCTTCGAATTATTGGTTTAGTTTAGCCAACTAGATTGATGTTTCTTGCAATGGGAGAAGTGCTTAGCTTTGGGTTCAATCTTGCGATGTCCTTTCCGAGTGACAGTAGGGGCAGCAAGGCACGTATTGTATTGTTGCCATCGAGGATAAAAAGATGGGGTTTATATCATATTGCTTGAGTTTATCCCTCTACATCATGTCATCTTGCTTAATGCGTTACTCCGCTCTTATGAACTTAATACTCTAGATGCATGCTGGATAGCGGTCGATGTGTGGAGTAATAGTAGTAGATGCAGAATCATTTCGGTCTACTTGACACGTACGTGATGCCTATATTTATGATCATTGCCTTAGATATCTTCATCTATGTGCTTTTCTATCAATTGCTCGGCAGTAATTTGTTCACCCACCGTAATACATGCTATCTTGAGAGAAGCCACTAGTGAAACTTATGGCCCCCGGGTCTCTTTCCTATTATATTACATCTCTTTTATTTACATCGCATCTCGTTTACTATTTGGCAATCTTTACTTTCCAATCTATACAACAAAAATACCAAAAATATTTACTTTACTATCTCTATTAGATCTCACTTTCGCGAGTGACTGTGAGGGGATCGACAACCGCTTTATCGCGTTGGTTGCAAGGTTCTTGATTGTTTGTGCAGGTACTAGGTGACTTGTGTGTTGTCTCCTACTGGATTGATACCTTGGTTCTCAAAACTGAGGGAAATACTTACGCTACTTTGCTGCATCACCCTTTCCTCTTCAAGGGAAAACCAACGCATGCTCAAGAGGTAGCTAGAAGGATTTCTGGCGCCGTTGCCGGGGAGATCTATGCCAAGTCAAGACATACCAAGTACCCATCATAAACTCTTCTCCTCGCATTACATTATTTGCCATTCAGCTCTCGTTTTCCTCTCCCCCACTTATAAAACGATTTTCAAAAACCTTTGCCTTTTTCTCGCCCCTCTTCCGTTCATCTCTTTTCGCTTGCTTCTTGTGTGTGCTTGTGTGGTTTGGATTGATTGTTTGTCACGATGGCTCAAGATAATACTAAATTGTGTGACTTTTCCAATACCAACAACAATTGATTTTATTAGCACTCTGATTGCTCCTACTACCGATGCTGAATCTTGTGAAATTAATACAACTTTGTTGAATCTTGTTATGAAAGATCATTTTTCTGGCCTTCCTAGTGAAGATGCCGCTACCCATCTAAACAACTTTGTTGATTTGTGTGATATCCAAAATAAGAAAGATGTGGATAATGATATTATTAAACTGAAGCTATTTCTGTTTTCGCTTAGAGATCGTGCTAAAACTTGGTTATCTTCTTTGCCTAAAAATAGTTTTGATTCATGGAATAAGTGCAAAGATGCTTTTATCTCTAAGTATTTTCCTCCCGCTAAGATCATCTCTCTAAGGAACGATATTATGAATTTTAAGCAACTTGATCATGAGCATGTTGCACAAGCTTGGGAGAGGATGAAATTAATGATACGTAATTGCCCTACACATGGTTTGAATTTGTGGATAATTATACAAAAAATTTACTTTACTATCTATACAACAAAAATACCAAAAAATATTTACTTTACTATCTCTATTAGATTTCACTTTTGCGAGTGACCGTGAAGGGATTGACAACCCCTTTATCGCGTTGGTTGCAAGGTTCTTGATTGTTTGTGCGGGTACTAGGTGACTTGTGCGTTGTCTCCTACTGGATTGATACCTTGGTTCTCAAAACTGAGGGAAATACTTATGCTACTTTGCTGCATTACCCTTTCCTCTTCAAGGAAAAACCAACACATGCTCAAGAGGTAGCAATCGGACAAGCCGACCATGGGTTAAATTTTGGGGAGACTAATGACCCACAAGTATAGGGGATCAATTGTAGCTTTTTTCGAGAAGTAAGAGTGTAGAACCCAACGAGGAGCAGAAGGAAGTGACAAGTGGTTTTCAGCAAGGTAATGTTTGCAAGTGCTGAAACTGTAAGTAGCAGAGTAGTTTGATAGCAAGATAATTTGTAACGGGCAAGTAACGATAATAATAGCAAAAGTGCAGCAAGGTAGCCCAATCCTTTTGAGGAAAAAGGACAGGCCAAAACGGTCTCTTATGATAAGCAAAGCGTTCTTGAGGGTACACGGGATTTTCATCTAGTCACTTTCATCATGTTGGTTTAATTCGTGTTCGTTACTTAGATAATTTTATATGTGGGTGGACCGGTGCTTAGGTGTTTTTCTTACTTGAACAAACCTCCTACTTATGATTAACCCTCCCGCAAGCATCCGCAACTACGAGAAAAGTATTAAGGATAAATTTTAACCATAGAATTAAACTTTTGGATCCAATCAGTCCCTTACGGAATAGTGCATAAACTAGAGCTTAAGCTTCTGTCACTCTCGCAACCCATCATCTAATTGCTACTCCACAATGCATTCCCTTAGGCCCAAATATGGTGAAGTGTCATGTAGTCGACGTTCACATGACACCACTAAGGGAATCACAACATACATACTATAAAAATATCGAACACATATCAAGTTCACATGATTACTTGCAACATGCTTTCTCCCGTGACCTCAAGAACAAAAGTAACTACTCACAAATGATAATCATGCTCAAGATCAGAGGGGTATTAAATAGCATATTGGATCTGAACATATAATCTTCCACCAAATAAACCATATAGTAATCAACTACAAGATGTAATCAACAGTACTAGTCACCCACAAGCACCAATCTATAGTTCCGGTAACAAGATTGAACACAAGAGATGAACTAGGGTTTGAGATAAGATGGTGTTGTTGAATATGTTGAAGGAGATTGCCCTCGCCAAGATGGGAGAGTTGTTGGTGATGATGATGACGATGATTTCCCCCTCCGGGAGGGAAGTTCCCCCGGCGGAATCGCTCCGCCGGAGGGCAAAAGTGCCCCTGCCCAAGTTCCGCCTCGAGACGGCGGTGCTCCGTCCCGAAAGTCCTCCCCTTATTTTTTTTCTAGGTCAAAATGACCTATATACTAGAAGATGGGCACCGGAGGTGGGTCTGGGTGAGCACAACCCACCAAGGCGCGCCTGGGCTCCCTGCAGCGCCCAGGTGGGTTGTGCCCACCTGGTGGCCCCCCTCTGGTAGTTATTTGCTGCAGCATTCCTCAAATATTCCATAAAAACTCTCCGTGAAGTTTCAGCTTGTTTGGAGTTGTGCAGAATAGGTAGCCTGACGTAGCTTTTCTAGGTCCACATTTCCAGCTGCCAGAATTCTCCCTCTTTGTGTATACCTTGCATATTATGGGAGAAAAGGCATTAGAATTACTCCAAAAAGCATTATTATTGATAAAAACATTATAAATAACAGTAAGAAAACATGATGCAAAATTGACGTATCAACTCCCCCAAGCTTAGACCTCGCTTGTCCTCAAGCGAAAACCGAAATTGAAAAACATGTCCACATGCTTTGAGAGAGAGGTGTCGATACAAACAAAATACGGACATAGAAGCATCATGTTGATTATTATAACAGCAACAAAATTAAACATAAGACTTTTATCATATACTTCTCATGAATAAGTAACAATTCATCACACAATTGAAGTATAAAGCAAAAACTCTATTAAAAACCAACAAACTATTTTCCGAGTCAACTTTGCAACTATAATTCATCATCTTTTCAGGAAGGGTCACGTATCGGAGCCTTTAGGCAAGTCCACACATACTCAACCATCATATAGTCTTCTATGATTGCTAACATTCACCGCGTACACATGAGCAAAACGTTTCAACCGGACACAAAGAAAGATAGGGGCTTATAGTTTCGCCTCCCCACGTCGGCAAGGGTGATGTCAACAATAATAACTCATGCTATCTATATTCAACTGGACACATGTGCCTAGATCTTTCCTCACCACATGATGCTTGCCAAAGGAGAAAAATAAAAAGGGATAGAAGGAAAACTTTGATTCTTTGCATAAAAGTAAAAGATAGGCCCTTCGCAGATGGAAGCAGAGGTTTCCATGCGCTTATTTTTTTGTATGCTCAACCCCTTAGTGCAAGAGAACGCCACGTCGCATTGCCCCTTGTGATAGCGACCTTTATTATGCAGTCTGTCGCTTTTATTCTTCACCATCACAAGTTCGTGCAACGCTCAATTTTCTCTTACACTAAATGATCTCACACTTTTAGAAGCAATTTTTATTGCCTTTTTACACCGATGAAAATTTACTCGAGGGATCTTGCTCAATCCCTTGGTAGGTATGGTGGACACTTGAAAATAAGATTTGGGTTTAAGGGTTTTGGATACACAAGTAGTATCTCTACTTAGTGCGGAATTTTTTGCTAGCAAAGATAGGGGCAAGCACCACATGTTAATTAAAGGATCCATGACAATATGACTTCTATGTGAATATAAACAAACATAAACCATTAAGTTGTCTTCCTTGTCCAACGTCAACAATTTTGGCATATAATATTTAGATGAGAGCTCACAATCACAAAAGATTTCTAGGATAGTATATTTATATGTGAATCTTCTCTTCCCTTATTAATTCTTTCATGAGTTGCATCATTGACTAATGCCAATCCCTATTAAAATGGTCTACTTATACTTTTCCTTATGTGGTGTCATCACCTACCATAGGATTAGTATATGATCTTTTCTTCATTTATTTCCTTTCTTTTATTTATTTCCTTTCTCTTTCTCTTTTTCTTTCTTATTTGTTTTCTTTTATTTGCAACATGAAAGTAAAGAAAGCAAAAACTCAAACTAAAGTTTATTATATAACTTGCACACATTACAAGGATAGATCACTAAGCAAACTCTCAAAGAAGAAAGGATCGAACTAAACTTTTATTCATCTAAAGAAAAAGATCGAACTAAAATAAGTAATGGCAAAAAGATAGTGGGATGATACGACACCGGGGCACCTCCCCCGAGCATGGCGGAAGCCAGGGGGAGTGCCCATACCGATACTCAGTTTTCCTTTGGTGGTGAAGAAGATGATGATGGTGGTGGTGAAAAAGTAGATGGTTTGCCCTTCGCTTCCTCCGGTTTCTGACGGAGAATAAAATTATCTATCCTCAACTCATCGTTATCTATCTCGAGTTTTATTATCTTCTTGCATAACGCCTCCATGCTTTCGTTTTTGAACCGGGGAGGAACCGATTCATCTTCATCTTCTTCAGAGGTCCAGCTATAGTGCCTCTCATCCCCATAGGATTTGGGGTTTGTGATGAAATCAGCAACATAGCTCTCACCCTCAGAGTCTTGGGAAGACCTATTTTCAGATCTAACAGGAAAACAGCAAGAAAAGAGAACAGAGGATTTCTTCACTATACTGTGAGCAACAGGTTCGGGAAGTATATATAGATTTTTTTATCTTGGAGGACAAGTAAGATGTAGAAAAATGGAGTCCGGAAGGTATCCCAGGTGGGCACAACCCACATGGGTGCGCCAGGCAAGCCTGGCGCGCCCTGGTGTCTTGTGCCCACCAGGGTACGCTTCTTGGAAGTTTCTTTATTTCCTAATTTTCTTAATATTCCAAAACTGGTAAAAAATATTTTTGCGGATTTCTCAGAGTCCGTTTACTTACCGTATCACGTACCTCCTTATTTTCACGATTCTGGAGTGTTCCGGAAGGACTCTTTTATGTGTTCTTCCGGTGTCAAAGTTTGGATAATATTACTTTCAACATTAATGGATGTACATGAGATATAATGTTTTATTCGTTGCCCATTGACAACCTTCGGGTTAGTACCTTCGACATTATTTATTTTGATGGCTCCAGACTGGTAAACCTCCTCGATAACATAGGGGCCTTCCCATTTTGGGAGGAGTTTTCCTGCAAAGAATATGAAGTGAGAGTTGTACAAAAGAACATATTCTCCGACCTTAAACTCAAGCTTTTGGATTCTTTTGTCATGCCATCTTTTAACTTTTTATTTGAATAATTTTGCATTTTCATAAGCTTGTGTTCTCCATTCATCTAAAGAGCTAATATCAAATAACCTCTTTTCACCGGCAAGCTTGAAATCATAATTGAGCTCTTTGATGGCCCAATATGCTTTATGTTCTATCTCAAGAGGCAAATGACAAGCTTTTCCATAAACCGTTTTATAAGGAGAAATACCCATAGGATTTTTATATGTTGTTCTATAAGCCCATAGTGCATCATTGTCGGTGTCAAAACCGGCAGATCTCGGGTAGGGGGTCCCGAACTGTGCGTCTTAGGATCGAAGGTAACACGATGTTTACCCAGGTTCGGGCCCTCTTAATGGAGGTAATGCCCTACTTCCTGCTTGATTGACTTTGATAAGTATAGGGGTTACAAGAGTTGATCTACCTCGAGATCGTAATGGCTAAACCCTAGATGTCTAGCCTGTATGGTTATGATTGCCTCTACGGACTAAACCCTCCGGTTTATATAGACACCGGAGGGGGCTAGGGTTATACAGAGTCGGTTTACAGAGAAAGGAATCTTCACATCCGAACGCCAAGCTTTCCTTCCACGCCAAGGGGAGTCCCATCCGGACACGGGGGAACGCCTTCCATCTTGTATCTTCACGGCCCACGAGTCCGGCCCACATCACATAGCCCGGACGTCCGGGGACCCCCTAATCCAGGACTCCCTCAGTAGCCCCTGAACCAGGCTTCAATGACGATATGTCCAGCGCACAGATTGTCTTCGGCATTGCAAGGCGGGTTCCTCCTCCGAATACTCCAAAGTAGACAAAATAAGTCACATCCACTGACTTTATCATTAGTTCGAACCGTTTTGTAGCCTCCCGCTCCATGCCTCGAGTCACCGCCTCTATTGACACGTCTTGTCAAAATAGAGATCGTGTCCCCTTATTGTGGGATTCTCATCAATATGGGCTTGGGAAATCCAATCTTGCCGTTCGCACGACCCCTTGGGAATAGGCGAATTTTAAGGCCGGGGAGGAGGTGCTTGACATTCACAGCCTTTATAAAAGGATAAGGATCTACCCCTCTCCCCCGCACCTTCCTCCCTTCCTACTTCTACATCCTCGAGCTCCAGCGCCCCAATCCCAATCTTTCCCTTCACCCCCACTTCTCCAGACATGGCTGGATTCGGTTCCCAGGGCAAGTGGATGTCCTCTTCCGTAATGGAGAAGGACATCAAGGATCTACGGGAAGCGAGCTACTTGACGGTGGAGATTACACATAGGCTTCCTACCCCGGAGCAGGTCATCCCTACCCCAAAGTCCGGCGAAAGGGTGGTATTTATCCCCCACTTCCTCCGAGGACTCGGGTTTTCCCTCCATCCCTTCGTCCGAGGTCTCATGTTTTACTATGGGCTGGATTTCCACGATCTGGCCCCGAATTCCTTCCTTCACATCTCGGCGTTCTGGAGGTGGTCCTGGGTGAGCACAACCCACCAGAGCGCGCATGGGCTCCCTGGCGCGCCCAGGTGGGTTGTGCCCACCTGGTGGGCCCCCTCTGGTAGTTATTTGCTCCAATATTCCTCAAATATTTGACAACCCACAAGTATAGGGGATCGCAACAGTTTTCGAGGGTAGAGTATTCAACCCAAATTTATTGATTCGACACAAGGGGAGCCAAAGAATATTCTCAAGTATTAGCAGTTGAGTTGTCAATTCAACCTCACCTGAAAGACATAATATCTGCAGAAAAATATTTAGTAGCAAAGTAGTATGGAAGTAACGGTAACGCTGGCAAAAGTAACAGTAGTAATTTTTGTAGCAACCGTAAGAGTGGCAAAAGTAACAGTAGTAATTTTTGTAGCAATCGTAACAGTGGCAACGGAAAAGTAACTAAGCAAAGATCAATATGTGAATAGCTCGTAGGCAATGGATCAATGATGGATAATTATGTCGGATGTGATTCCTCATGCAATAGTTATAACATAGGGTGACACAGAACTAGCTCCAGTTCATCAATGTAATGTAGGCATGTATTCCGAATATAGTCATACGTGCTTATGGAAAAGAACACTACAAAAAAAAAAGACACATCCGTGACATTTTGGGCGAACGAAATTTTTCCTGTCATACATATGACGATAATTGTAACAAAACCCGGTATCATCATAGATGTGGTGGGCTCCTACTTCTATGACAAAAAATCATGACAGAAAATGGGCTTTTCGTCCTGGGCGGGCCGGAGACGCAGCTGCATGACATTCTTTGGGCCGTCCATGACGGAAAAAACCGTGGTAGAAGCGAGGGGGAGGAAAATTTCGGGGAGTTCCCGGTTACGATGGGAGGTCGGGGGCCGAGCGATGCGCGTTTCTCTCGTACACGTACGCGCGTGTGTGCGAGGCATTGGCTCTAACTGAACCCGAGCGAGGCGTTGGGCTCTAACTGAACTCGAGTGATTGCACTGCAGGCTACGCGTTACTGAACCCGAGCGATTGATCGATGGCTGTTAACTGAACCCGATCGAGCGATTCCTTCGCTACTGCTGCTAACTGAAGCCGATCGATTGGATGAACAGTGAGCGTTGCGGGGGGGGGGGGGGTTGGATGAACAGTGAGCGGTGGCGTTGCCTTTGGATGAACAGGACCCCGTGGTGTGGAGGGATGGATGAACAGTAGACGGTGGAGGGGTGCCCGTGGAGGGGTGGTTGAACAGGACCCCGTGGTGTGGAGGACTGGATGAACAGTAGACGGTGGAGGGGTGCCCGTGCAGGGGTGGTTGAACAGTAGCCGGTGGAGTAGCGCACAGTGGAGGCTGGATGAACAGGAGCCCGTGGAGGCTGGAGGAGGTCGACGGTAGCCCGTGGAGGCCGGAGGAGGTCGACGGTGGAGATGAACAGTATCCCGTGGAGTTCCGTTTTGCGGTACGCCACACCCCTGGAGATGAACAGGACCCCCGTTTCGACCGTAGGAGGTCCGTTTCGTCCGTTTTGCGGTACGCCACACCCCTCCCGATGAACAGGACCCCCGTTTCGACCATAGGAGGTCCATTTCGTCCATTTTGCGGTACGCCACACCCCTCCCGATCAACAGGACCCCCGTTTCGACCGTAGGAGGTCCGTTTCATCCGTTTTGCGGTACGCCACACCCCTCCCGATCAACAGGACCCCCGTTTCGACCGTAGGAGGTCCGTTTCCTCCGTTTTGCGGGATGCCACATCCCTCCCGATCAACAGGACCCCGTTCCGAACGTAGGAGGTCTGTTTCCTCCGTTTTGCGGTACGCTAGGCCTCGTTTCCATCGCCTGTTCCATCCAAGCCCTCCCGATGAACACGACCACGCATTCCGTTCCGACCCAGCCGGTTGGCTCCCACGCGTTCCATTGCCTCCCGATGAACACGACACATTCGGTTGCCTCCCCATGAACACGACGCATTCCGTTGCCTCCCCATGAACACGACGACGACGCTGTTTCTCCGTTCCGACCCAGCCATGTACACGAGCCCTGGCCGTACATATGCGCGAGTAGGCGTTCGAGACCCTGCCCGTATGTACGTACGTGGCCGTATTTTCTTTCTTGCACCCTGGCCGCTGTACGTACGTGTACATGCTACGTGCGCGCCTCTACTACGACACGTACGCGCCTCTACTACGACACCTACGCGCCTCTACATCGACCAGTATATATGTACGTACACGTTCGCGACCAGAATGACAACGCTACGTATGCTTCGACCAGGTGGGTCCCGACTGTCAGGCACTTCCTTACCTACGAAGATGTAGCTGGTGGGTCCCAGCAGTCAGGGGGGCGAATCGTTTTGTTTTTTTTTTGCCCGGACAAACTTCCTTGCGTGCGAAGGTGTAGCTGTTGGGTCCCAGCAGTCAGGAGGGAATCGTTTTGTTTTTTTACCCGGACGCACTTCCTTGTGTGCGAAGATGTAGCTGGTGGGTCCCAGCAGTCAGGGGGGCGAATCGTTTTTTTTCGGACGCACTTCCTTGCGTGCGAAGATGTAGCTGGTGGGTCCCAGCAGTCAGGGGGGCGAATCATTTTTTTTCGGACGCACTTCCTTGCGTGCGAAGATGTAGCTGGTGGGTCCCAGCAGTCAGGGGGAAACGTTTTTTTCGTGAAATACGGTGGCCCATCCGGTGGGTCCCCGCTGTCAAGTGGAGGAATAATTATTTTGCGCGTGGAGGCACTTCCTTGATGCGGCCCTGGACCCAGCTGTCAGCCTCTCCACGTACAGTCCACGTCCGATGGAAGCCATTCCTTGACCACGTTGACCACGCCGCGCCGAGAGCACCAGGGCGGTGGAGGACGGCGAGGCCTAGGAAGGGGACGACGCGGAGCCGGGGAAGACGCGGCAGTGGATGCCCACGCGTAGAGGAGTATGAGGGTTCACCTCGTTCGGCTGCGGTGTGAGGCTGCCATCGCCGCAGAATAACAGGGGGTGTGGGTGCGTAGAGGGATGGCCTGGCCAGCAGTGGGAGTAGTAGGGGGCGGTGAGGCCTCCACGGCATCACAGCCGGCCACGGGCGGCAGCAGCAGGTGGCACGACCGGTGCTGCTTTGGGCGGCTGGAGCAAGAAGACCAGAGGTTGAAGAAGCACTACGGCCGTTGGATGGACATCGTACGGTCACTGGAGCTAGAATCGTTCATATATTGACTAAAGTTGACAAAGGCCTCCGTCCCAGTCAACTTAGTAGGCCCACAAATCAGCCTCCCACCAAGGTGGGTCCCTGCTGTCAGGTGGAGGAATAATTATTTTCCGCATAATAAGGAGGCACTTCCTTGCGGCTGCCGTGGACCCAGCTGTCAGCCTCTCCACGTACAGTACTCTTCCGATGGAAGTCGGTCGTTGACCATATTGACCACGCCGCGCCGAGAGCACCACAGCGGTGGACGACGGCGAGGCCTAGGAAGGGGACGACGCAGAGCCGGGGAAGACACGGAGCCGGGGAAGACGCGGCAGTGGAAGCCCGCGCGGAGAGGAGTACGAGGGTTCACCGGTTCGGCTGCGGTGTGAGGCTGCCATCGCCGCAGAATAACAGGGGGTGTGGGTGAGTAGAGGGATGCCCTGGCCATCGGTGGGAGTAGTTGGGGGCGCTGAGGCCTGCGCGGCAGCACAGCCGGCCACGGGAGGCGGGAGTAGGCGGTCCCGCCGGCGCTGCTTTGGCGGCTGGAGTAAGAAGATCAGAGATGAAGAAACACGACGGCCGTTGGATTGACATCCAACGGTTACGTCTGCTAGAATCGTTTGTTGACGTATATAATAACTAAAAAAATCTTGCATACGCGTCAACTGAACAGGCCCACAAGTCAGACCACTCCCTCTTTTTTTAATAATTTATATATAGCTCATGGCAACTTCTTATGCAATTTATTGCAGTCATTTTTTTGGGTTGGCCAGGGCCAATTTCGCATATTTCTGTGGGTTCCAAACTATTTTTAATACCGAAATGTCGAACCAGATTTAAAGTACTTTGAAGATATATTTAAAGTAGGTTAATGCCCAGTGAAATAGGAATCTGAAAATGTGAAAAAATCAGAAATTATAAAGTAATTGCCAATTTGTCATCTGTTTTTATATTTACAACCCATTTCATATTACTTTCAAGATTTGCAGGTGTCTTGAAAGAGTTGCAGCCTATCAGGGCGTAGAAATATAAGTAGGCCTTGATTGGGTATTCTTCAGAAAAAAAACTGGGCTCATTTTCACAAAGAAAAAATAGCTGGGCTGGTCACATGGTGAACATAAAATATAAGCCTGGGCTAGACGGGCCACAGCCCAGTTCAAACCCTGCTCCGCCTCAACAGTACCAAACAAAAAAAATACTGCTCGAGTAGCTACGTCCCAGGTGTCAGCCGATCTTGTGTTGTTCTCTTGTCTATTGACTATATACACTCACAATGTCGTGGGTCCCAGATGTCAGGAAAACACTACGAGGAAGCATTTTATTTTTCCATACGCTGACGTGGTGGGCCCCTACTATCATCCTCTCCATGTACATCTGTTGACTCATGTTGTTTGTTGACCATGTTGACAACGCGAGAGCGCGGCGCCGCAGTGAGCGCACCAAAGCGTGCGGAGGACGTCGGCGTTAACGATTTAGGAGACGGTGGGGCGGCGATGCGTGCGCTGAGGCGCAGCCAGCCGTGGGAGGCGGAAGCAGGCGGCCCCGCCGGCGCTGGTTTGGTTTTGGCAGCTGGAGGAAGACAGGACTGAAGAAACACGACAGACTGTAAAAGCAGCAGGAGTACTTAACAACCTTAACTGAAACCAGCTGGGGCACTTAACAACCAAAGCTGAAAGCAGTATGAGTACTTATACAGGTTCAACCGTACAAAGCACGCCTCGAATAGTGCTACTTTGCCTACAGTTAACCAAGGGTGAGGCCGCCAAGCCCCAGGACAAGGCCCAGGCGCCACCCCGCGCATCCACAACCTTGTGAAAGCGGCTTCATCTCACAACGTGGTTAATAAACAGGATATTCGCTTTAGAGCCATGGAAAAGCATGAACATAATATTATGTCCTATTCTCCAAGATGGACGGGCCTTCATTATTTGAGACCACCCATGAATAAGTATCTTTTCACCTCCAAGGGGAATTGAGTAGGTCGACATAAACATCATGTTGTGACCAAGCGCAAGTCTGACATGACCATGGTCAGGCATCTGTATAGGAACAATACAACTCGGCAGTTCCTGTTTCAAGAAGATCACAGCTGTAAAACTGTGTATAAGCAATAGTTTATGAACATCATATATAACAGAAAACAGCTCGTACCATAAGTTTCTCGACACAGTTGGACCTGTTCAACGAGTGCAGCAGTGCCACACATATCCCACGTGGCCTTCCACCATTGAAACGCCCCACAAGGACCTCAAGACGATCAATAAAGTGTAGGAACTTGTGGATGTCGATCCAGTCAACTTCAGTGCCATTAGTAACAGCCGAGTTATTACAGAGTAACAAACGAGCAGACTGCTTAACTCTGAAAAAACCTACATGTGCCACCAATTGTAAGAAAATATTAGTTAGAAGTAGCATCTTCGTGAGAGATTCGTTGCTACTTCTAAAGTTAAATTGTGATTAGTTAGACAGAATAGGTGGATTAAGAAGTAATCGAGGCAACAAGCAAGAACCAGATACAAAACTAACATGGATGAACAATTGGAACGACGTCGGGGTGGAAGATCGCAGTGAAGATGAGACCAGGTTCTGCTATTTCCATCAACATTCGTGTGCCAACTTTCAGTCCGTAACACTTGAGAAAGTTTATCCAAGTTCGGCCATAAAAAAGCAGCGATCTTCTTGGTTCATGAACCCAACTCGGAACTTATATCCATGGCTTGTCTTCACTGTGACCATTAAACTAGTGTATTAAGTTATGGCAAGGCCGAGCATCTTGAGTACGTGTTCTAGCAGAGCAAATAATACACTGCAGGAAAAATAATATGAGAACACAGCATGTTCAAAAAAACCCCACCCTCCCAGATAGAAAAGAGGATTCTAGGAACATACTGTGCGCGTTTCAAAATGCTGTGTTAGGATGAGAAGGAACAAGTGTGGCGTCTCGCCGAGGGTGCAGAAACCTGTAGGGTACTCGCACTTTGGGCACTGCAAATGAAACACACTAGATTCAGTAGGAAGAAAAATGCATCAACGGCGGCGACTGCCATCCTAGGATTACCTGCGAACAAGGGACTTGGATTTATCGGGGATGGATGAAGAATTCGTACCTGGTTCTCCATGAGAAAACCCTATGCAATCCCCGAGAGGGGGTTTTCTCTGAACAAGCAGACGAGGGAGAAGGGGATTCAGGCCCAGTGAAATATTGCCGCTTCGTCTGTCCGGCTTACTGCTAAAGCTGGAAAGGGGGGTTGTGATTTGACGGCTCATTGGGCATTACTGCGGCGCTACGACTGGGGTGTGTCTACCGTGAAGTTGTGCACTCTAATTTGTGCATATGGCACATGGACCCCGTTGTCGGTTGCCCCACATATCAGCAAAAGGAAGTAGAAAGACAAGAGTAACTAGTTACACATAAATATATATTTTGACAGAGAGATACTCCCTCTGTAAAGAAATATACAAATCTTTTATATCACAGGCTCACCTTGCCGAGAAATATACTCCCTCTGCAACGCACGGGCATTATGGGGGTTCAACTTTTTTTATGGGGGTTCAGCTGAGAATATAATACTCAGATAGGCTCACGATTCTGGACTTTGGGCCGCAGGTCGGCCCTGCATGTTTGGGGGCCCATGTGTTCTACCTCAGCGCTTTTCATCTTGCAAGCAATCGGTACGGCGCTGGTTTTAGATGCTGTCGCAAGGCGAATACACAAAATTGAATAACGCACGACAGCTATTGGAATGAAATCGAACAACAGTTCCTAACCAGCAATCAGAGTTGCAATTCTATCAACGATATACCATGTGATAAACAATACTATCGTACTACTTATACACACAGGACACTTGTTTCACCATGCCAGATTATTACATCAAAATCTCTCAGAGGATAGATCAGTTCGGCAGTTGCGTGCTGCTACTGAAGAATTTCAAAGTTGATTTGGACTAGCTCTCCTTGCCGAGAAAGTTCAATTTTGACATCATCCCCTACCGCAAGATATGATTTAGATTTGAACCTTGACCATCCTTTAGCATCAATCATCATGCGACCATCCTTTGTACTTACGGTATATTGAGCAGGTTCATTCACACCAAGGCTGCGCATGGTAAGAGAAACTTGGCCGCGGTCGCCCGGATTGTTGAACGACTCCCTCGTTGCTCCAGGAATTCTCTGTTTGAAAACAAGAAGACATACCCAAACAGTTAGATCAACACAGTGAATCATGTGAAACAACATGGAAAGAAAAAAGAACGAAGCACTTGGGAGGCCAATGCTTACCAAGAAGGCGGACATGTCGGTTTTTGTAAGGACTTTGGTATATGAAGTGCGAACTGCAGCCCAGTCTGTTGCCGGTGCAACTGCACGGGCCGGAGCAGATGCAAGTGCAAGTGTTGGTGCAGGTGCCGAAGACTCTGCTGCTGCCGGAGATGGTGCTCCTTGTAGAGCTGGTGCTGGTGTCAGAGCAGGTGCTGGTGTCGATGCCCGATCCTCCGGTAGATCAGACTGATCCGCTGACGTGGTCGGTGCCCAATCCTCAGCTGGATCAGACTGAGCTGCTGCCGCTGTCAGTGCTAGAGCAACTGCTGGTGCTCGATCTGTGCGAGACAGCGGCGATCGTGTCTGGTCTGCTATGATCAGCTTTTTAACTTGACTAGGATCTGTGACCGTGATCCAGTTTTATTCTTCATTTCTTTTAAACGCGAGAAGGACTAATTGTGGTGTTTTTGTTAAACCAAACTGCAGTTCATCATAGGGATTCAGCTTGTACTCAGACAACAGACTGATCCAATTTTTTCCAGTAATATAAGTGATGGACAGTGCCTTCGTTACTGACACGACATAAGAAGTGAAACCTGCAAAAATAGCCATCGTAGAGCAAACCAAACGGTTTATTCTGTGACGAATGTCACATGGCAAAACCTGCATCGTAAAATTGTAGGAAAAGAAAGAAAACATGACATTAAATCAATAAGATTTAGACAGTAAATCAATAAGATTTTCTTGATGTGACACGAGTGAATCCTTACCAGGAAATCACTATGTTGAAGTACTAAACAGAAGATTGATCGTCCAACTACGCGTGGCATGCAGGGGCCCCGCCTACTCCCACAAGCCGGACAGTCCAAAGGTCGTGACAAATCGTATGGACCGAACATCCATGGGACTGGAAATCCTGGTGGGTGCGATAAACCCTGCAATGCATACAGATATTGGAGTGTAACCATAATTGATAAACCGTCCTCACAAAAAATATGATCTGGATACTTCAAAATATACAGACTGAATTGAGTGGACAGACATTAACATAGACATTAACATAGACCGTTCACACACCAAAAGCGGCAATACTAATAAACAATACAGGGTTCACAAACACAAATCAAGTACTGAACAATAGTACTTACTACAGACAAGCAAAGTTGCACTAACTAAACTCTGCAGACTATTTCTTGCCACCGACCTACGGGATGAACCCCGCATAACTGACTAGGCCATGGACTTCGTGTGAGATGTCTACATGCACCATCACCATCTTGTCAACCTTGGAGAACCTAACAGAGTGGTCTTTCCACTCATAAACATGATGATGAAGACAGGCCGCATCAGATTTGTTGGGAAGCATTACAAGAACCACACCCTTCGTAATCGAAGGCACAGCCAGGAAATTGTTGTGGTCAAGTACAGCCTCGAGAACACGCCTGACAACAATGCTACAGGAAAACACTAGTTCAGGACACGTGGCGACAAGGACACAGCAGCTGGATAGATCAGCAGTAGAACTCATCATCAGGTCTTCCAGTTCACACGGCATGACTTTGAGAACTTCATCTCCACCGCGGACCTGGTTATAATTCAAACAGAAACCATATTTTATTACTACCTCCGTTCAGAAATATAAGATGATTTTCGATATTATACTCCATATATGACTACATATACACACAGAAATGAGCGAACAAAGACACTAGAACATGTCTTCAAAGGCATGAGAGCAGAGGGATTACATGCAATATCCATAACACAAGCTACTGAGGCAAATATACCCTCTTAAAAGGTAGCATTGATGTTCATAAAGTACTCCCTCCGTCCCAAAATTCTTGTCTTAGATTTGTCTAGAGACGGATGTATCAAGTCACATTTTAGTATTAGATACATCCGTATCTAGACAAATCTAAGACAAGAAATTTGGGACAGAGGGTGCAGTTGAAAGTAATCTATAAGAAATCAGTGTCAACCTCTCGCATGTTTTGGTCAAAAGAGGAATTTAGAACCGTCATTTGGCACACTAAAATCACATGCAAGATCACCCAGAAAGTTGTACTACCAGTACTAGTACTGCGTGTTAGATGAAAAAACACGATCAAGATCGAGAAAAAGATCGTCAACAAGAGATATTACCTGGACTTGCTTAATGAGGGATCCCGAAGAGGGGGGCTTGGACAGGGCGATGGCTTTGAGCTTGTCAGCGGTAGTCTCGGCGGGGTGCTTGCGCTTCTTCGTACCATGAGCCTCGATGGTTTTGGCCAGAGCCATAGACATCATGTCGGCCGGTGCTTCGGCATCCATCCAAGAGAGGAAGCTGAGAGAGAAGAGTGAAAGGAGGAACGAGATGAGGGAGAAGCGAAGCGAGTGGGGGTTTTCTTCAAGAGAGGAAGCTAAGAGAGAAGAGTGAAATGATGGTTGCTTCGTCCGTCCAACTTACTGCTGGAAAGGAGGGGGTTTTGTGATTTGATGGCTCATTGGACATTACTGCGGTGGTTCGATCGGGGTAGTCTACCATCACTCTACTACAGAGTAATTTAGTGCATGGCTGGTGGACCCAGGTGTTGGCTGTC
This sequence comes from Aegilops tauschii subsp. strangulata, assembly GCF_002575655.3. NCBI lineage: Eukaryota > Viridiplantae > Streptophyta > Magnoliopsida > Poales > Poaceae > Aegilops > Aegilops tauschii. The sequence continues at coordinate 383,777,907 of NC_053039.3, read as the reverse complement.
CCACACATCGGCGAAAGTGAGTAATTTAGTGCATGGCTGGAGGAGGATCCACACGGTAGAGCGTGTACACTGTTTTTCTGAAGAAAAAAAATGATTACAGCAAGCGTTTCCACTCTTACGACGGAGGAGTGCGAAACACGGCAGCCACTTGAACATACACAGTGCTCCTACTACTAGGCATGTGCAGTGGTTTATACGTCAGTACTACACAATCTTGTTGCTAGTGTAGTAAGATATGACGATAACAAATGATGCTGTGCGCATGTCAACTACTCCTATATGTAACATAGTACCGCTTTTTCGACTATCCAGTCGAGAATGAACGGTGAGATCAATGTTAACAGAACTAGGTCCACAGCGCATGGAGAGTACGGTGCTACAGTACTCCATGAAACATGAACCATATGAAGCACGAATAGTGTTAGGAAGGGTGTATGAAGGGTGCACGGGATGGGAGCAAAAGTTCCCCTCTCGATCCACTTTTGGGTGTTTGGCAGAGTGCATGAAGGGTGCATGAGTCCACACTAGTAGGTTGACAAAAATACACGAAGAGGAAACAACTTATTGAGATGAGAATGCAACCAAACACACCCACACGCTTTGTGCTACAGTGACTGATCTGCACCGTCTGAGTTTGAGCCAACGGTCATGTTGCGCCAAGACATGGACATGCCCATGCAGAGGGCGCCTAAACACCACCGAAGTCCCTCTGCTTCTCGAGGCGCACGACGTTGGTGATGCAGGGTGCAACCGCCCGCAGAGCCCGCTCCCGGTCGACGGGAGCCAGCTCGTCAAAGACGGCGTCCAATGGCACGAATGGATTCCGGTGACGGAGCCCTAAAAGGATTCGCCCGGCAACGGCGACGGCAGCCCGCAACCCCTCCTTGTCCATCTCAGCCCCCACCATCGCGCGGAGACGGCTCAGCTCCTCGGAGATATAGGTGAAGAAGGAGACCAGGTCAGGAAGCCGCAGCTCGTTGAAGTTGACCGGGTGGTCGAACGGGTTTAGCCCGAAGGCCGGCATCGTCGCGCTGGCACGACGGTAGGCATCGCGCAGCCGCAACACGTGCGTGGCAACTTGGTTCACCAAGTGGCTGAGGCGATCCTGGACCTCGTCACGATCGGCCCACTCGCGCTCCAGCCGGCTCCCCTAACGGCCTATCGTATCTCCCGCTTTCTGCAGCAACGCCGCCGACGCCTCGAGCATCTTTGTGGTGGACACCTGCCGCTTTTGAAGCTCCGTGAACTCCCGCACATAACGGAGGAGCATGGCACTCCTCTCCTCCTTGAGCTCACGGAGCTCCATGTCCACGGACTCCGCATCCTTGGTATGGAGCTCCTGTGTCAGGCGCCTCACCTCGGACTCCGTGATCTGCTGCGCCGCCATGGCACCAGGTAGAAGCAATGGGGAGAGGAAGCAAAGGGGGTGAAACGGCTGAAAGGCAATGCAATCTATGGGAAGGCGGAGGGAGCGGGGAATCTTTTGGTTTTCACCACGGTAAAACACTAGTCGACGACTTCTCACATCAGGGAGCAGTGGGTTTTTACAGGCGGAGTCATCATGACTAATTGCTGCCGTGCCTGCTCCCGTCAATCAAAAAATTAAAAATCCTGCCGCGCCTGCTCCCGTCAATCAAAAAATTAAAAATCCTGCCGCACCCAAACACCAGAGCAACGCCACGGTGGATATTTAAATTTACCTGCCGGCAAGTAGATAAAAAAAGGGGTGAAAAAACAAATGTGGCGGCGGCCTAGCTAATCGGTCGAACTAGCCCAACTAGCTAGCCACCGTGCTTCACTGATGTACTCGGCGGGAAAGGTGGTCTTTCGTGATTTGACGACTCATTTACTTGCTTCGGCGCTACGACCGAGGGGGACCCAGAAAACACGCGGTAGGGCGTCCCACGTCAGGAAGAATATATGCGTGCACCACCCAGGAGGACCCCGAAACCGCGCGGTAGGGTGTGCCACGTCTCGACATGGAGGAAAAATGTGCGTGTAAAAATATACTGTATCAGACGTAGTACCTATGGTTCGACCTCGGGACCCAGCCAGTCGGTCGAAAACACCCCACTAGCCACACAGCTTCATCATGCAAACGTGGCACGGAGGATAGATGTGGTTAGCTCCGTCTCAACCAGCCACAACGTCTCTTGTTCTAGGCGATTCTTCTATTTTCCAAGCTTTTTTTAGTTGTAATAACACCAGGCAAGCTAGCGCCGCTCTTCGTGTGTGCCCGTGCAAAGGTTAGACGATGGAGAGAAGAGAGATTGAGATCGCAGACCTGGGACCCACCAGTAAGTGAGACAACGGTCATGCACGTGTTGACGAGGCACTCCCTCTACTCTACTCAACGCAAGTACTGTATAAAATCAAGTTATGGGACAAAGCCAACAACTGTTCGTTTTTTCAGGCTATCGACTTACGATTTGTAGTCCAGGTTGCCAGTTCGAATCTCGTCTTTCAGATTTGTTAGTTTTAGGTCCAAATTTGATTAATGACAAGTGGGACCCCCGTGTGTTGTTCCGATATTTCAGTGTAGGATGGTTTTTTTAAACAAACACTTTGCGTGGTTAGACAAGTAACGGCACGAGTTACATATATTTTGCAAGTTTGCAAACAAAAGTGACAGCGGCATAGAATATCACATCCACCCCGCAGCTTAGATACTATGGTGATACGAGTTTTTACACCGTTGGAAGTGAGATCCAATGGCTTGGGAGTAATCTTTGTAATTATGCGCAATTTCCAAACTCTCCAAAGGTTTTTTTTTGCAAATAAAACATTCAGGCCTCGTGTGTGCCGCTGCATCTTCAATCCAACGGCTCCCCGGTGCTCATATTAGGTGCTCCCCGTAGCTTAATTACCCGCTACGGTGATATGAGCATCTAGGTCGTATGATCAGTCATCAGATGGCACATGTGTAGTACTTGTACTTTCTGCGCATTTCCCAAACTCTATCAGCCGTATATTGCAAAAACATTCAAACCTCCTACTGTGGGCCGTTAGATCTCAGTGAACTCGTATCACCATAGAATCTACGGTGCGGGAGCACCTCGTACTCTCCCGTGCGAGAAAACATAAGGTGCTATGGATGCTACGGTGATACGAGCTTGGAGGTCATTTGATCTGAGATCCAATGGCATCTGAGCAGTCTTTGTGCTTGTAAGCAGTGGCCGAACACTTTTGGGGCTTTTCTGCAAAAAACCATTCGAACCACCGAGGAGGTATTGGGTCACAAATCCAACACCTCCGAAGAGCTTGTATCACCAAAGCATCTAAGGTGTGGTAGCACATGATATTCTTACATACAGGAGAATATGATGTCCTCCTTCATCTTAGATGCTACGGTGATACGAGCTTCGAGGTCGTTGGATATGGGATCAAAGGGCATCTAAGTAGTTTTTGTACAAATTGTGTGCAATTCTCAAACTCATCAAGGTTTCCTGCAAAAATATTAAGACACATCATGTGAGCTGCTATATCTCAGATCTACAAGCTCCAAGCAACTCGTATCGGCATATAGCATCTAAGGTATCGGGGCACATGATATTCTCCCGGGGAGGAGGGGTGCACAACCAATCGGTGGTTGGGAGGGTGGGGACAAATATAATCTAAACAACCCTAAACAGGGCTCCACAATTTTATCTAAGGTCAAGGGGTTGATCCCCAACAATCATAGCTCCGCCTAAACACAACATTTGCATGTACTGTAGTACTAGACTTAATATTCATGTTTCAGTTTCATGTTCATTTTAAATATTGAACTGAGGACCATGGATGTCTTACATTTTACTCCCTTCGTTCCTAAATATTATTGTTTTTAGAGGCTTGAAATGGACTGGCACATACGGATGTATATAGACATATTTTAGAGTCTAGATTCACTCATTTTGCTCCGTATGTAGTCACTTGTTGAACTCTCTAAAAGACTAATATTTAGGAATAGAAGGAGTATTTTTGAATTCGTGTCATACATGCATGGTTTGGAAAAATAGATGCACTATACTTATTGGATTGTTCTTGTGTTCGTGTGTGTGTGTGTGTGTGTGTGTGGTCATATGCTTGATACATACAAAGTTTTCTCACCTCCATATTGTTCATCTTTTAAATTTGAATTTGCATTGGAAAACTTACTAGGGATACCATGAAATGTGAAATCCACGTTTAGCTCACTATATCACAAACTCACTCTAATTCAACAACTCGTCACAAATCAATTACCACGTTGAGATTAGTATTTGCAAGGAAAATATGGGTATTGTAATACACATAGATTCGTTCGGCAATTTAAAAGGTTCCTTTCATATTCTCGAATGGTAGGACCCAACGGCGTACCAGCCAGACCTTGGCACGTTTTGATCCTAAAAAACCCGGGCGCGTGTCCTTCGGTGGCGTGCGTGGTACACACAATAGGCAACCCCAACCAGTCGAGCCTCAGCGTTTCAAGTCGAAATATCTGGCGGCCAGAGTTCCAGCCCTAGGAAATTCCCCTCATGTCCCCGGTCCATAATGACTACCGATGAACAATGGAGGGATGCTTTAGTAACTAGACAACGTTACCTACCGTGCCGAGCACGGTTCAATTCCCTCGGTCGCCGCTCGTCAAGGTCACCCGTCAACTGCATTGCCTAGTACTACTACTACTACACCAGGATGACCACAGAATTGAGCCCGTTTGTTCGTGCCTAGTACTTGAGTTAATATATCAGGCAATGCACTGGTACGAAGGGATTATCCTTTTACTCTGCATATATAAATTGTCTGAAGTCTAACTAAGCAAAATGTTTGACCAAATCCTTTCTTAAGAAATACAACAGGACAGATTTACGGCTTGAAAATTTATTGCATGATGCAGGTTATGATATTGTTTCGAATCCTGGATCTTAAATTTCAGAAAATCCAAAAGTGAGCATAAATTCTTGAAACTAAGCATGGTCACATGATATGGCACAAATATTACTTCGTAAGTTTTTTCTTCAATTTGAGACAAGCTGCTTATGACAAGTTGCACAAATGAAGAGCCAAGGTATTTTGGAACAAATACCTGTCACGTTAAGGCGAACGCTTCACTATTGAAACCGTGGGCGTTTACGTGCCGCCACGAGTCCCCGCTTCTCATCGGCAGGTGCCGTCCGAGCAAGCGTGTGAGTCGATGGGAGGCGTGCGAGCAGACCGTTGCGCCGGCTGTCAGGGAGGCGTGCGAGCAGACCGCTGTGTAGGCTCACTGGGAGGCGAGCCCTTTGACCAGGCTCCGCCACCCACCGTCGTCCCAACTGCTCCCACTTTTAATGTCGCCGGCGCCGCAGTTTAAAATCAACCCCGCACTACCCGGTATCGCTACAATCCTCTCTCTTCCTCTCCGATTCTCCTGTTGTCTACCTCCAACTAGCCTGACCTAAACGTACGCCATGCCGCATCACGATGGTCTACCCTTAGTGTTCCAGTTTCCTGAGGAAGACACCCAGCCGGAGTCTCAAGAACATAAGGCGCTTTGGGACGAGCTTGAACTGGCCTTGCGGGAAGACACCGCGCCTGTCCCCGCTCCCGTTCCGGCTCCCGTCGCCCCGACTGCGCCAGCGCCCATCCCCATGGCATTGATGGGCTGGGAGACGCACATTGTCACCGAGCTTGATCCCACGGGGTTCCACGAGGTCCCCGCCGACTTTCACGCGCCCGTGCACCTGCCAGCGCATGCGCCTGCGCGTGCACTGACGCGCACGCCCGTGCCGGTGCCCGTGCACCTGCCAGCGCATGCGCCTGCGCGTGCACTGACGTGCGCGCCCGTGCCGGTGCCCGTGCACATGAATGTCTCCGCCACGCCGTTGACAGCACCTGTCCCCGCGCGGGTGCCAGTGCCCCCCTCAACGGCATGGATGGCCGCCGTCGACCGCTTCCTTGCACCAACGCCAGTCGCCTCCTCCCGCCAGTTGACTCGCTCCGAAGTCCAGAACATTTTGGCCTTCCTTGAAGCTAGGCCAACGTCCAGGAGTACGCCAACAACGGCGCAAGACACCGCCGCCGCCATCGGTCCGTGGCCCGACGACACACAGAGCACGCAGAGGAGCCGCTTCCCACCGCAAGACGGCCCCGCCACCGCCGCGTAATCTAAATTTGCTATGAAAAACGTTCGGATTGCCATGCTTAAAATCCGAACGTTTATCATTTCCGTTTATTTTATACCGATCGTCGTATAATTTAAAGTCGGAGTCAGACTGAACGAAATGTATGGTTTGATCGATTGAATGTTCTGCTAGAGCCGTATCAAAGTAAATATAAAACGTCATCAAGCCACATGTATTCCTTGTCATCCAATGACCTAGACTGCTTCAATGTCGAGCGCTCAACACGTTTAGCGTGCAGTTAATTTCATGCCAAAAATAGTGCTAATCACATGACAACACGCAAATAATATCCTAGTACTTAATATCCGCATGCACTTAATATACTTCCAAATTAACGTGCATTGCACGTACACACTGACTAGTGCTGCTAGTACGTGAAACTGGTGCCGTGACTTGTGAACGCGTCCAGATATGGTCAACGACAACATCGACCGCGAGTTCTTCCTGTTTGCCCGTGCGTCTAAACACAGAAGGGGAGGAGAGAGAGAGAGCACACACGGAACCCACCAGTAAGTGAAGGCGAATAGTACTAAAAATAATATTACATGTTATCCATTAATTAGGCTGTGGTAATATAAAAACATTATGTGAACAAAGGGGGTACAACAAACATTGCTATTCTACGTATGTTGCCTATTGACGTGCGGCTTGAAGGCCCGGTCGCATGTTCGATCCTCGTCCTTTATTTTTTAATTTGTATATGGGTCCAAATTTGTTTCATGACATGTGGGCCCCTCGGTGTGTAGTTTGTAGCACTGTAATTTGTGGGTCGAAATTTGTTCCATTCCAAGTGGACTATCGGTGTGTAGTTTTGTAGCTTATTTATAATAATTAAAGAGAACAACATAGTTTTTTCAATAATACCATGGTGCGACGTTGAAGGCGAGAAAGGACGTGCGAGAGAGCGATGACCGAGCAAGAGGGAAATCAACTAGGGGAGTTGCGTGGGTTGCAACGGTGTTTGGAGTAGTTGTGGGCCGAATGCTACGAAAATATAATCTAAACCGACCGGAATAAATGCCTACACAAATTAATCCAAGGTTGGAGTGCCCCTCGCAATGTAAATAGCTCCGGCTTTGCGAGGGATGGAGAGGTAGTAGCTTCAACGCGTGGAAGATACGTTGTGAGAAAGCGAGGTCAATCGAGAGACATATAGATAGAGAGACAAAGTGAGTGTGGTCCGACATTCATTGAACAAATATATATGCTCTGGAGAGATATTGTCCGATTGAGCTTTTTGGCAAGGGTGAGGGCTGTAAGATAGAGCTTGAGAGATGATCCAGTCACAGACGTGTATATATATTTTGTGCGTGGGAGGAAGCAAGGTCAACCGATCACATAGGGTCGCCGTGCGATCGAAAGAGTGAGACGGGTTGGAGAGAGTGACCTGGATAGATGATGTGCATGAGAGAGTATACAATGTGAATAGGTCGAATTGGGCTCAAACATGGTGATATATCGTTTTTGTCCGAGAAAGAGCGAGGTCAATCGAGACATACGGAGAGAGAGAGAGAGATTGAGTGAGCGTGGCCCACCATGAGGTCGAAAGAGTGGCGGCGGCTTGGATGGACTGACCTAGATAGACAATCTGCGTGAGAGAGTATAGAGTGTGTCGATCGAGGCCCGAACAGGGAGATATATCATTTGTGTGTGAAAGAAAACGAGGTTAAACGAGACTCAGATAAAGAGAGCGAGATTGAGCGAGTGTGGCCCGCCGTGCGGAAGAAAGAGTGAGACAGTCTCGAGGGAGTGACCTAGATATACAACATGCATGCGTGCGCACGAGAGGTTGGGGGGCTAGATAGGCAATGCATGTATTTAGCGCGAGAGGGTGAGAGGGAGAGGGGGGAGAGAGAGAGCTCGGCATGGGGTGCAATGGCGGGTGTGTGAGGTAAATACATTTGGTAACATAGTGGAAAAAGGGGTTGTGTAGTTGAGAGACTTAGAGATCGAAACATGGAGAGAAAGAATGAACATGTGTTGGAAACCGATAGCTTCCCAAGGTGGTTAGGAGAGGAAGGAAGATTGACCGATACAGGAAGTATGTAGCGTTTGTGCGGGGGGGGGGGGCTAAAAACAACATTTGAATGTACATAGTACGAGACTTAATATCGATGTTTCAATTCGGTGTACATTGTAAGATTTGAACCGAGGACCAGGCATACGGGTAATTATTTTGAATTCGTGCCATACTAAGTTTCGAAAAGTTGACATCGACACAGTTTGTTGTGCTATTTTGTAGGTCATATGTTTGAATCCATCCAAAAGTTTTCTCACTACCATGGTGTTCATCATATACATATGACTTTGTATTAAAAAAGTAGCGTGGATACAGTGAAATGCGAAATCCATGTTAGAATTGGAGATCGCTACATGACACACACTCTAATTCAAATAACTAACTACGTGACACACACTCTAATGCAAATAACTAATTATGTGACACACACTCTAATCCACGTTATCGTGGGTACCGTTTCGATTTTTTTTCAAACTCCTCATTAATTAATTTATAGTACTCCCTCTGTTCTCTTTTATAAGACCTTGAAGACATTTCAGACAATGTGCAAAACAGTTCATTTTAAGTTGTCTGAAACGACTTACAAAAGTGAACGGATGGAGTATCTCGTTTCGAATGACTAGTTATTGCAAGGAAAACACGGGCATGGTAATACATACAGATTCGTTTGCAAATGAAAGAAGATTCGTTTGCATTCTCAAATGTAGGCGCACCAGGCACACCAGGGTCTTGTCGGGGTGGACGCTGCTTTGGTGCCTTAAAGGCAACTGCCTTTGGGTCACTGACATGTGGGCCAGCCACCTGTTTGGCCCACATGTCATGGACACAAAGGCAGGTGCCTTAAGGCACCGAAGCATAGTCCTGTCGGGGTGGTCGCATGTGTCGGACGGACGCGTAGCACCCAGCCACCCACCCCCCTCCCCCCAAAAAAGGATGACGACAATATAAGTTCGCGCTTCCACGTTTCGGATTGAAATATCTGGCGGCCCCAATTCCAGCCCTGCAAAATCTCTCTTCTCCACCGTCCCCTTCTGCGCCCAGATTGCTCAAATCCCTAATTCGCCGCCAACCCTCGAATCGCCCCTCGTCTTGTCTCTTTCCCCACCGTTCCCCACCTATGTGCCGGACGACGACGACGAAGACGACGGTCGCGCTTCACCACCGCACCGGAGCTACCTCATCTACGCCCTCGTCCACCGCACCGGGTGGTCCACCGACAACGTCGATCGCCGCAACTGACGTGCCTCACAGACACCGAGTTCCACCGCATCAGGTGCGCTTCACCGATGCCGTCTCCCAGCTAACCGGGGCTACTTCACCGAGCACATCGTCGCACCTCCGCCCCCCGAGGCCGTTGGGGCTTCACCAACGGTCTAGTCCACCGCATCGTAGCGCTCCGCTGCCACTCTAGATCTGCATCCGTGCGCGGCCAGCCAACGCCAGCACATCACCCTCAACGGCTCTGAAGTGACCCGCACTCTAGCTAGGCGAGCATGCCCAAACGCCGGCCCGAACTAGGTATCCACACATCACTCCCTTGTGCACTATTCCAACGATGTTTGGATATCCTTTCAGTGCTCTCTTAGCTTACACGCCTATGCAACTTTGACTTTAACTCTTATTTCTTCTGGAGATATCATCTGAAACAAGCAAATCCATTTTTTAGCGAAGCATGACGGCGCTACGGGATCTGGTACACATCCTGCACACCCGTATAACCTTGTAAGTATCTGTCCTCCGGTACAACATCAAGGTCGATTCCTCTTATTTGATCAACCATTCGCCGTGTCAAAATGCAGAGGGGGATGCAAGGAGCACAAGGCCTGCACATCCAAGCAAGTGGTAACGTGGACTTGTACATTGAACATCCCAAGCGCAAGCAGAGCTGCAGTGAGTCTGTACAACGAGCTAGCGTAAGTCCCTGCATTTCATTTAATTCGTACTAGCATTCGCGTATGATTTGTGTGCAGTGGTTGATCCACGAATTCAAGTTACTAGGGGCGAACATTTAACTTAAAAAATACGAAGGCACTTGCACTCCGGAAATCAACATAACTTGAGAAATGTGAAGCTACATGCACTTTGAAAACCAGCTAATGATCCAAAGTAGTTCAGATTATAAACACTAAATGATGCAAGCACCAAAAAACACAAAATGCAACATGGTGTACAAGGACTACAAACATGGTCTGTACCTGCTTGAATTATTCGTTCTCTGGCTGAAAATATCGAAGTGTAATTGCACGTATAACCAGTGCGCAAACTGCATATCAATATATCTATCCTGCACAAGTATGCCAATAGTTTCAAACAGCAGATTAGAAAAGTATTTATGCTATGTTGTCATGATACAGGGACTTTCTGGTAGATGGCCTCGACGTTTCCTCAAGCTATGAAAATGCACTATAATTTTCTTGTCATCAATGCCTGCAAATCTCTGTCTCTCTCAACATAGTAGATCATCATTAGACACTAAATCCTTCAATGAGCTTGCAAAATGCTTGCATTAGATCCCTCATTAGACACTATATGTTCATCACCAGGAGCATGTAAAATGTTTGCATCAAATCCTTCATTAGCAGTCTGTTCATTAGACACTTCAGGCTCAAGAACAACATGAGCTTGTATGTTTGCACCGGAAACTTGATTAGATGCATCAGATTCAGTCAGTTTAGTATTGATTGGGGGAGTTATAAAATAAGTAGAAATTGGTTTCATTTTCTCATAGATTCCCTACATACAAGTAGTTTTACAACACCATCAGGTTTAACTATTGGCAAGAAATTGAAGAGTTGAATTAGATATAATCAGGGATGTGATGTACCTGCTCGTTGCGCATGCTACTCTTGCAAGCTACGATTGTCCGTTTGCGCAAGCTCGATGCCATGCCGTGCTGCCGCCGCTGCCTCCCATGCAGGCTACACCCAGGGTTGGATCTTCATCTTCTTGTCCTTCCGTTTGCTTGAAGCCCGGCGACCGCCCTCCAACGAGGGCGCGAGGAAGTGCTGTGTCGATCTGTCCAGCGGCGGCTAGGTTAGGAGCGAACCAGACAGGAGGCTGGAGCGAATGAATTGAGATTTTTCCTGCTGTCGATCGATATGGGAGGCGCTCTTTTGGGCCGCGAGCTTGCTATAGGGCCTGCCTTGCACTTATGTTATTGGCCCATCCAAATTGAAACATTTTTCTTCATTTTTTACATTGCCTGCTCGTGCGTTGGGACGAACAAAACTAGCGTGGGCCAACCTGGACGACTCAAACTAGGTGCACACTTTCCAGCCACCTGAGGCGGCCGCCCATACCAGCCCCTATGGTGGCGTCGCCCCTTTTTGCGTGTATGATTGGATAGTGAAAAATATTCCAGTGGCGCTTTTGATTTACCCACAGAATGGTTGAATTGCTTGTTTCTATGAACTGAGTTCGCCAATAATGTGAAGGATGCCAATCTTTTCATCCTTTTATAGATTGCTTAGATCTCGATATGCCAAAATTAATCGCATGAAATATACAGTAAAAGCCAGTGTGATGTGTTTGGCTACAACTAGTCTAACTACACGTCCTCATATAATATATCAAGGACGCACCATCTTACCAGATTTACCATTCGACTTACCCATGCAGTGTGGGAAGAAAGAAGTATTGGGACTGCGTATCCAAGCAATTGATGCCATGGACTCCTTCGTACAACCTTGTAAGCGAAAAAGAAGTTGCAGTGTGCCTGTACAAAGAACTAGCGTAAGTTCAGTTACCTGCTTCTCGGAATTTTAGTTAGCCACTTATTGCAAAATTGTTCAATTACATTGCTTGGCTTAATTTAGTTTGCTACTGATTACATAATGGCACAGCCTGTTAATCATATTGTAGACTGCGCCTATCTATGTGTTTGATTCTTACTATTAAGAATTACCTGTTTGCCGTAACTTAAATACCTACTTGTTTGTTTAACTACTTTGCTGCTGCAACAGCGGGTTACAATGATGTTAATAACTACTTTTCAGCATCCAATTGAAACTCTTTAATTCCTTGTTTTTTTAACTGGTTTGCTGTTATAACTCCCAGTTGGGATGTTTTGCTAACTTCAACTTTTCTGAATCCAATCGGAACTTTAATGGCACAACAGGTTAGCCCAAGATCAAAGAGCGAGGTCCCCATGGACATTGCATCATCCCACAGCAGTGGCACCGGCCCAATCGTGCATTATGAATTGCCAACTGCTGATGCTCTAGAGGCTAAACTAGTGGTAGAAAGAGATTATGCTTCTGCACTTAGAGATGAAGTTGACATGTTGAGGAAGCAAACAACACAATCACAAGCAGTACTCAAGACAACCATTAAATATTTTGTGGATTTCGAAACGAAGCAAGCTGAGACTGACCAGATTGTTAAGGTCCTGAAGGAAAAAAGGAAATTAAATTCCTACTTGGTAAATCATAGGTGAAATGTTCTTTCCATAGTTGAATAACCTTTGTGTTGTCTGTTCATGTAATCAATCAAACCATTTGTTTTAGAGATCATGTAGTAATTGTTTTTTTTGTTTTTTGGTTTGTAATTTTATTTGAGCACAAGTCTGTATTAATTGATAAGACTCGGAGACATTTCATTTGGATTGCTGTGCCAGACCTAAAAATATGCCAATCGGGCTGAATGTGCATTCAGCAATAGTAGTAGTATAGATGGACCATAAGTGGCACGCATCGGAAAGGGCCATTTAGATATGCGTCTATGGGACTCCATTTCCCACAAGAACAGCTGACCAGGATAACTCCTATCTTCGCGAGGCTGCTATCAACATTGCGTAGGTTCCGGGGTTGTCATCGCAATGCTCTCTCCATGCGAGAAATCTGGCCAAGACAATAGCCAGGGACAAGCCAGTGAGTACGTTTGAATGTAGTCGCAAACATTATGAACACGGGTATAATATAATAGTGGATAATCATGCTCCGAAAGATTCTACGATCATAACGTCAGTCACGAAATAAACAAAAAATTCATGATGCACGCATGCAGGTTGTTCATACAAAATGCATTACGGGAGTAGAAATAGAATGCACCAATCGAGTGTCTGAAGCGACGCCTCGAAAGGAAAAATAAAATAAATCATGCCTCAGTCGGGCATCTGAGCGACACCACACAAGGGGCTTATAAATAAAAGAAATAACAAGCATGCCACAGTCGGGCATCTATGCGGCACCACATAAAGGGCTTATAAATGATCGAAATAACAAGCATGCCACAGTCGGGCGTCTATGCGACACCACATAAAGGGCTTATAAAGAATAAATAAATAACAAAACATGCCGCAGTCGGGCGTCTGAGCGACACCACATAAAGGGCTAATAAAGAATAAATAAATAACAAAACATGCCGCAGTCGGGCGTCTGAGCGACACCACATAAAGGGCTTATAAATAATAATCGCAGTGAGTATCCAGGAGGTAGAACCGTCCCAGGGATACTCAATAATTAAAATAATGTAAATGGTTAGTCCCAAATAATAATAATCATAATCCTCATATGTCACAGGTCATAATCAAAAATCTAGTTTAGCCGTTTCTCCATCCGAAGACCGTCACTAAAACCCATCTCAGACTGTAGTCCTATCCCATGGACATGGCTATCCGAATAGATTTAACCTCTGCAGAGGGTGTACTCTATACCCACGAGTAACGGATTTATATAGTCCATCGGGACTAATTCCGCCTACGGCCTTTTAATTGAAAACACGCCTGACCTGCACACACCAGCTTAACTTACCGGTGTCTGGAATCACCCACAACACCTGTCAAGCAAAACTCTAAGTGGGGAGGCTACAACCTCGACGTAGCATGGGATCAAATTTATATCGCGTGCTCTAAGGGGTGCCCCCCTCTCGGTCCCAACCGGAAACACCCATGCCCCCGGACCAGGTGGCATGCCTACCGGAGGCCTCCGGTATCTTCCACCATGGCCTCTCTGTACGGTGTGTGCTAGGACGGGGTTGACAACTTACTGAACCGTACCCTACCTGCGGCAGGGACAAGTGGTAGTACTTGACAAGTATGGGGGTTACTGAACAAGACTCGACCTACGGCCGACTTAGGAGGTCTAAGTATTCTCCATATGACAAATATATTTCCATCAACAGATAAAGTCACCACTCATCAAACCTCACCATGCCATACCGGACACACTCGTCTCGACGAGGAACTAGGGACAAGCTCGTGTCTACCCAAGACAGCGTCTTTCCCGGCTTCCTTCCGGTATGCATGAAAAGCTCACGAGGATGACTATTATCATCAGTATATCCATTACTAACAGCAAAGAGTCTCCATTGCGCACTCATGCGAATGATTTTTTTTGTCGTCACACAAAAACAACGTATGCTCCAAGTCAAGTGGTGTTGTAACCGCATCAAAACACCACACAAAAATATTATGCCAGAGTTCAGAATGCTTGCCTTTAGGTTGTGGAGAGGAAATGTGCATTCCAAAACTTTTTGAAAGTTTTCTTCTCTCTCCATTTCTCAGGGGTTTACGCGACCACTTAGACATGTGGTGCCGGGGCAGGGTCACTGACAGTGGGTCCAGCGGGCCCACTGGTCAGGTTTGACCAGTCGCTACTCCCTCCTCTTCTTCTGCCCGAACGGAGGCGGGACTCCGGCGATCGCCGCCGGCGATTGGCGGTTCCTCGCGGGCTCCGGAGGGCAGGGATGGATCCGTGGCTCCAGGGCGGTCCTCCCGGTGGTCGAGGGGGCCGTGGGGGTGAAGGGAGTCGCCGGCGGCGAGCTCCGCGGCGGAGGAGGCTTCAGGTGGTTTGGGGGTTTCGAGCTACGGTGGTCCTTGGTCGAGTTTGAGAGGCTGGGCGGCTCCGTGCGGTCGAGGGGAGTGGTATGGTGGTACTAGATGGCCGAGGGAGGCTATGACTGCGACGGATTGAACCGGAGCGTGGCGGCGGCCGAACTGGCCGGAGACGGGGAAGAAAGCTTCCCGACGTCGATTGCTGGGTGTTGGGGGCACTAGGGGGATAGAACGAGGTTGCCTGAGTGCTAGGTTGAGTTCGTGGTCCCCTTATATAGGCGCTCGAGGTCGGTCCCGCGGCGGCCGTGGATAAGAACGCCGGCGACCGTCGTTCTGTAGTTGCAGGGCGATGTGGCGGCGACGAGCGCGTGCCGACGAGCTTGTGGATGAGCTCGGGCTGTTCCAGGGGGCAGCTGGCGCGCGCGGGTGGCTTGGGCGGCGCCGTCCATGTCAGAGCCTGCTGCCGACGCAGGCGTGCCGCCAAAGGAGCCCTGACGGCGGCGCTGTTGGGCGCCAGGGTGGCTTGGAGGGTTCTGGTGAGTGGGCGAGGGCAGGGCGTGGCTCTGCAGGCGAGCGAGGGCCAGGGGCGGGACGCGGCGACCCGTGCGCACGCACGTGCAAAACGCGCGCTCGGGCCGCGTCCAGCGCACGCACGCTACGTGCTCGACGAAAAGCCAGTGCGTGCTAGAGGTCTTGGATGATGCTAGTAGTTAACAGGCCTAGGTCAGGAGTAGCTAGGATCTTAGTGGACAAGGTTGCTGGGTCAGTGGATTCAGTACACAGTGCAAACTAAAACTCATGTCAAAACTGACTGTGCACACCAAGTGTTCGACAGAATGCTAAGTGCATCTAGGCAACTCTTGGAGTAACCAAAATCTCCAGATCAGGGTCTCTTTAGATGCAGGTGATGATGGCAAGATCATTTGGGCAAAACCAGAAACTTGCTAGTGCAAGTTTTGCAAAACTTCAGTTTTGGACAGAAGGAGAAAGGTCTCATTGCATGCACTTAAAATCCTCCAATGGGTCCACTCTCCTGGACTTAAGGGTTCTGCAGGGTGGTTTATGAGTAGGGAAAAGCTCAGGGTTACTAGAGCAAAATAAAATAGGGTTGCAGTACAAATCACTAAACTGGACCAGAATGAAAAAGAGGTTGATTCACTCAAATTTTTCAAAGAACATCACTTGGGTTTAGCATAAAGTTGAATTATATGCATCTACTGACATCTCCAAGCACTTGGAAGAATTTTTAAAGGAATATTTAAATAGGTTGTAGTGCAAAAATACCTACTGGACCAGATCTGAAAAGTTGATGTAGAGCTCAAAATCTCGAATAACCAAAAGATATTTTTGCATAAAAGTGATGTGGAGACATCACATGACATCCCCAAATTTTGGTGAAATTTTTAAATGCATTAATCAAATGGTTGCAGTGCAACAAAGACTCCAAATTCATGAAAAATCATTTTAAAAGAATAAAGCTGAGGAAAAGCAAATTTTGCAATTAAATCCAGTGATAAAGAATTGTTTTATAGAGAGAGTATACAAGTCCAATAATACTTTTGGAAAGTTTCCACTTCAGGTAAAAACCCACAATATCAAAAGGTAAATCCAGTCAAATGGAAAAGTTTAATTTCCTGGCAAAATTTTAATTAATAAAACAAGGTCAAAATTTTGGGGTGTCACAACACTACCCCCCTTAAGAAAAATCTCGTCCTCGAGATTTGTTTAAAGCTGTTTTGAACAAACATCGCTCTTACCAAAAGAAATCATTCTACTATGCATTAAAATGCGGCTACAGTGAGAGGGCAATAAGTGGTGTAAAACTACAGTGGGGTATACTGGCGTTGCGTGGAAAAATCCATGGTCGGGGAAAACGAGATATTTCTACGTTGGATACAGTAATTTAGAATAAATTCTAAATTACTAAAATATGTTGGTCGTACCCGAGAGCACAGTGCTCTCTCTGGCTGACAGGTGGACCCGGGGCCCACTGTCGGCCTCTTCTTCTACCTCTGGCCCTCTCTTCTTTCTCTCTCTCGCGTGCTTTCCCGCGCTTTCTTCACCGGCGACGCCTAGCACGTAGGGCACCTAGGCCGTACTGCGGTAGTGTGCGGCGTGCTAGCTGCCGGTGCAGCATGCACTCACCTCGCGGGCCAGTGCACTGTCGGCACTGCTCGCGGATTCGCCTCCGAACACCGGCGATCGAGCGACGAGCGGCGCTGGTGGACCTCGCCCACCGTACACTGATCTCGAGCTATAAAACGATCGCGGTGCTCCTTTCTTCTTCCTCACACCTAGCCTCGCTTCCACTTCTCCTCCCTTGCTGTTTGCAGGAGCTCGAGACGAGGCTCTAATGGCGGAGGTGATGCCGGACTAGTACGTGGTCCTGGTGTGTGGAGGTTTGGTGACGTTGCTGGGGTTCTCCGTGCTCCTGTGCGCGATGATCCTGGATGATCGTCGTGATGCTGCCGCTCGAGTGTTAGCTCTTCGCGGTGGCGGCGATCACGAGGATTAGGTGCGGCCTCGAGTGCTAACTGCTGTCGGTGTGCTGGGGCAACTCGCGCCCGAATGATTACTCACAAATCTCTCTTACTGAGACTGTGGTGACCTCGGGTGTGATCAGTTAGGTGCAAAAATGTGTACGAGGATTTGTAATTAGCGCACGAGGTTGAGTGGTTGTGGTTGTGAGTCTGCTGTTTTGGTGCTGCGCGGATAAAAATCTATGTCGGGAAGATATATATGCTGCAGCAACTCAGGGAAAGAAATCTCACTTGAATTTTATCGTGAGTGAAAATTAGTTAAATCAAAATTAACAGCAGTAAAACTGCTCACAAAATTGAAACCAAATATTTGATCCGTCGCACAAATTTTGGATATCACGCATAAGTTACAACACATAAATAAATACCGGGATAATAAACACAGCGGTAACGTCTACAATAAAAATGGTAAACGGACAGGATCCTGAGAAAACGTCTCTGGTACTGGGGCACACTCCTCTTCTATCGGGGGAAGCGGGTTGACCAATCGATGAACGCGTCTCTCCTGGTCAGGCCTCAATGGTCTGCCAATAGCGATCCGAGGATTTAAATCAGCGAGGCTCTGGAGATAACCCATTACCCGCTGAGTCAAATGCTCCTGAGCGATAACATACTGGGCAAGGTTGGCCAGTACTGGATCTCTCTCAATTCGCCCACCGGGAAAAGATGCTACTTCTCTGGGTGCTGCATGACTCGGAAAATAATAATTTCCTCGTTCGCTGGCATAGGGTACCGTGAATCGAAGACAAGCAAGCGCTTCGTACGCAGCAGCTTCAATGGCCATATGCGGAGTCGGCATGGATTTCCCCACGAAGGAGACTTCCGCCGGGTCTTTGTGTCGGTTTGCGGGAGGGATGTGCACCACTGCCCAATATTTCGAGGTGGATGGGGTGATCCTCGATTTGAGCAACTCGTACTGGGGTGGATGGATGGCACTCATGGTACTGCAGGTAAAGTCCCACAATAATTTAACAAAACTACCCGGGGTTGCGTCTGGAGTTCTCAGATAAATACTGGGGTTCGGCATGGCGAAGAAATGGTTGTGCGTGTTGTGCACAAGGTGAGGGGTACTTGGCAAGGTCACGAGGTGGCCTTTTATATAGCATTGGGGCTGGGTTATTTACCGTGGTGAAGGGTAACTAGTTTGGGGTGGGGGTCAATGCCACAGATACACATATCTCATAAATGTGACGCATTGTTGTGGGTGTCGTCGGGTGTGGTTTTGGTAGCTGCGCCCGGAATTTAAAAGATGCATCTGTACGCTGACGTACCTATGCATGGCTACTACTCCAAAAAAATAGGGGCGCACAAGCAGACAGTATTAATTATGGTGATACAGTATCACAGAACTACAAGGCGTAGAAATACTAAGGCTCGGTACTACTCGAGCGACTTAGTCTACTTCGTTAATGTCTAAGTGGGCTGGCCTTGTGGACGCCGAGGTTTCTCCACGGGTTTCACCGTCGGGATTTGCTGGATGAGGTTGAGGGGCTGCAGGGTCGGGCTAGTGGTGATGACCATCGCGGGGGTTGTTGGCCACAATCCCGTTGGAACGTGTTCCCAAAAGGCGACGAAGCGCTTCTGGGGACACCAAAGCATTTTGGTCGATGGCTGGGGCAGACCACAAGGACTCGATCGGGTGTCTGAACAGCACGACTGGGTTGTCGGCTTCGGGCTCATCTTCTCTTCTCGCCGGGGCTTGGCGAACCAGTTCTCCACGAGCTGCGATCAGATCAAGGGTGATTTGATCGAACAGTTGCTCTAGTGCGCTTACATAGCGCACCAGATGCAATAGTGCAGGATCTGTCTCGTGATCTCCGTTGGCAACCTGGGGCGGCCTTCCATACCTGTCACGACTAGGGTAGTAGTAGAACGAGAGACAGTTAACTCTGGGCGACAAGTGCCGGAGTTGAACTATAGCTTCTCGAGCAGCTAGCTGGAGGGCTTGTGGCTCAAAGGAAGTTGTCCTTCCAGTGAACCTGTAGGGGCGTTCTGGCGATAGACCCCTACCATAGATGTGTACAGTGGCCCAGAATTGACGGCTCTCACCGTTCATGAGTCCTTGGTACACAACATATTCTGGGGGCTCTTCTAATGCGTAGGCACGGCGGGTGAAGTTTGCGAGCACGGTCACAAAACCTCCAAGGTTAGTGGCTTTGGTCTCATTGTGAACAATGGGGCCAGGCATCGTGGCTTGGTTTGGGAAAGAGGTTGTGCTGTGCTGGGTTGAGGCCAGCGTGCCCTTTTTATAGGAAAAGGGGATGAAGTCTTCCTTCGCACGCTTGCAAAAAGAACTATTTAGGGGCCGGTCACTGGCGCGTGATCGACAGGCTAGGCTGATAGGTTGGGCACCGTCTGCCGAAAGGCGTTGGGTCACTGTGGGGCTATCTTACGTGAGAAGCTTGGCCGGGGTTTGGTTAAGGTCTGGTGGGTTGGTTAACCTAGGTTTATTGACCTGGCTAAGATAGGATTAGCCAATGGTCAGCCTGGCTCTGATACCAAGTCTGTCAGGACCGGTATTTCGGGATATAAATTTCCCAGAAAATGGCCCTTGTGCTCACCAGCCCCAGGATTACTGTTAGCTGATGAGGCACCAACTTGATACAGAAATTCCAAGCAAAGCACAAAATATGTAGTACAAGACCATTGTGGCCTATGAGTACAACACTTGGTTTCTAGTGGTTGATGGCGGAAGCGGTTTGTGGTACATCTGCGTCTATGGGACTCCATTTCCCACAAGAACAGCTGACCAGGATAACTCCTATCTTCGCGAGGCTGCTATCAACATTGCGTAGGTTCCGGGGTTGTCATCGCAATGCTCTCTCCATGCGAGAAATCTGGCCAAGACAATAGCCAGGGACAAGCCAGTGAGTACTTTTGAATGTACTCGCAAACATTATGAACACGGGTATGATATAATAGTGGATAATCATGGTCCGAAAGATTCTACGATCATAACGTCAGTCACGAAATAAACAAAAAACTCATGATGCACGCATGCAGGTTGTTCATGCAAAATGCATTACGGGAGTAGAAATAGAATGCACCGATCAAGTGTTTGAAGCGACGCCTCGAAAGGAAAAATAAAATAAATCATGCCTCAGTCGGGCATCTGAGCGACACCACATAACGGGCTTATAAATAAAAGAAATAAAAAGCATGCCACAGTCGGGCATCTATGCGACACCACATAAAGGGCTTATAAATGATAGAAATAACAAGCATGCCACAGTCGGGCGTCTATGCGACACCACATAAAGGGCTTATAAAGAATAAATAAATAACAAAACATGCCGCAGTCGGGCGTCTGAGCGACACCACATAAAGGGCTTATAAAGAATAAATAAATAACAAAACATGCCGCAGTCGGGCGTCTGAGCGACACCACATAAAGGGCTTATAAATAATAATCGCAGTGAGTATCCAGGAGGTAGAACCGTCCCAGGGATACTCAATAATTCAAATAATGTAAATGGTTAGTCCCAAATAATAATAATCATAATCCTCATATGTCACAGGTCATAATCAAAAATCTAGTTTAGCCATTTCTCCATCCGAAGACCGTCACTAAAACCCATCTCAGACTGTAGTCCTATCCCATGGACATGGCTATCCGAATAGATTTAACCTCTGCAGAGGGTGTACTCTATACCCACGAGTAACGGATTTATATAGTCCATCGGGACTAATTCCGCCTACGGCCTTTTAATTGAAAACACGCCTGACCTGCACACACCAGCTTAACTTACCGGTGTCTGGAATCACCCACAACACCTGTCAAGCAAAACTCTAAGTGGGGAGGCTACAACCTCGACGTAGCATGGGATCAAATTTATATCGCGCGCTCTAAGGGGTGCCCCCCTCTCGGTCCCAACCGGAAACACCCATGCCCCCGGACCAGGTGGCATGCCTACCGGAGGCCTCCGGTATCTTCCACCATGGCCTCTCTGTACGGTGTGTGCTAGGACGGGGTTGACAACTTACTGAACCGTACCCTACCTGCGGTAGGGACAAGTGGTAGTACTTGACAAGTATGGGGGTTACTGAACAAGACTCGACCTACGGCCGACTCAGGAGGTCTAAGTATTCTCCATATGACAAATATATTTCCATCAACAGATAAAGTCACCACTCATCAAACCTCACCATGCCATACCGGACACACTCGTCTCGACGAGGAACTAGGGACAAGCTCGTGTCTACCCTAGACAGCGTCTTTCCTGGCTTCCTTCCGGTATGCATGAAAAGCTCACGAGGATGATTACTATCATCAGTATATCCATTACTAACAGCAAAGAGTCTCCATTGCGCACTCATGCGAATGATTTTTTTTTGTCGTCACACAAAAACAACGTATGCTCCAAGTCAAGTGGTGTTGTAACCGCATCAAAACACCACACAAAAATATTATGCCAGAGTTCAGAATGCTTGCCTTCAGGTTGTGGAGAGGAAGTGTGCATTCCAAAACTTTTTGAAAGTTTTCTTCTCTCTCCATTTCTCAGGGGTTTACGCGACCACTTAGACACGTGGTGCCGGGGCTGGGTCACTGACAGTGGGTCCAGCGGGCCCACTGGTCAGGTTTGACCAGTCGCTACTCCCTCCTCTTCTTCTGCCCGAACGGAGGCGGGACTCCGGTGATCGCCGCCGACGATTGGCGGTTCCTCGCGGGCTCCGGAGGGCAGGGATGGATCCGTGGCTCCAAGGCGGTCCTCCCGTTGGTCGAGGGGGCCGTGGGGGTGAAGGGAGTCGCCGCCGGCGAGCTCCGCAGCGGAGGAGGCTTCGGGTGGTTTGGGGGTTTCGAGCTACGGTGGTCCTTGGTCGAGTTTGAGAGGCTGGGCGGCTCCGTGAGGTCGAGGGGAGTGGTATGGTGGTACTAGATGGCCGAGGGAGGCTATGACTGCGACGGATTGAACCGGAGCGTTGCGGCGGCCGAACTGGCCGGAGACGGGGAAGAAAGCTTCCCGACGTCGATTACTGGGTGTTGGGGGCACTAGGGGGATAGAACGAGGTTGCCTAAGTGCTAGGTTGAGCTCGTGGTCCCCTTATATAGGCGCTCGACGTCGGTCCCGCGGCGGCCGTGGATAAGAACGCCGACGACCATCGTTCTGTAGTTGCAGGGCGACGAGCGCGTGCCAACGAGCTTGTGGATGAGCTCGGGCTGTTCCAGGGGGCAGCTGGCGCGCGCGGGTGGCTTGGGCGGCGCCGTCCATGGCAGAGCCTGCTGCCGACGCCAGCGTGCCGCCAAAGGAGCCCTGACGACGGTGCTGTAGGGCGCCAGGGTGGCTTGGAGGGTTCTGGTGAGTGGGCGAGGGTAGGGCGTGGCTCTGCAGGCGAGCGAGGGCCAGGGGCGGGACGCGGCGACCCGTGCGCACGCACATGCAAAACGCGCGCTCTGGCCGCGTCCAGCGCACGCACGCTACGTGCTCGACGAAAAGCCAGTGCGTGCTAGAGGTCTTGGATGATGCTGGTAGTTAACAGGCCTAGGTTAGGAGTTGCTAGGATCTTAGTGGACAAGGTTGCTGGGTCAGTGGATTCAGTACACAGTGCAAACTAAAACTCATGTCAAAACTGACTGTGCACACCAAGTGTTCGACAGAATGCTAAGTGCATCTAGGCAACTCTTGGAGTAACCAAAATCTCCAGATCAGGGTCTCTTTAGATGCAGGTGATGATGGCAAGATCATTTGGGCAAAACCAGAAACTTGCTAGTGCAAGTTTTGCAAAACTTCAGTTTTGGACAGAAGGAGAAAGGTCTCATTGCATGCACTTAAAATCCTCCAATGGGTCCACTCTTCTGGACTTAAGGGTTCTGCAGGGTGGTTTATGAGTAGGGAAAAGCTCAGGGTTACTAGAGCAAAATAAAATAGGGTTGCAGTACAAATCACTAAACTGGACCAGAATGAAAAAGAGGTTGATTCACTCAAATTTTTCAAAGAACATCACTGGGTTTTAGCATAAAGTTGAATTATATGCATCTACTGACATCTCCAAGCACTTGGAAGAATTTTTAAAGGAATATTTAAATAGGTTGTAGTGCAAAAATACCTACTGGACCAGATCTGAAAAGTTGATGTAGAGCTCAAAATCTCGAATAACCAAAAGATATTTTTGCATAAAAGTGATGTGGAGACATCACATGACATCCCCAAATTTTGGTGAAATTTTTAAATGCATTAATCAAATGGTTGCAGTGCAACAGAGACTCCAAATTCATGAAAAATCATTTTAAAAGAATAAAGCTGAGGAAAAGCAAATTTTGCAATTAAATCCAATGATAAAGAATTGTTTTATAGAGAGAGTATACAAGTCCAATAATACTTTTGGAAAGTTTCCACTTCAGGTAAAAACCCACAATATCAAAAGGTAAATCTAGTGAAATGGAAAAGTTTAATTTCCTGGCAAAATTTTAATTAATAAAACAAGGTCAAAATTTTGGGGTGTCACAACACTACCCCCCTTAAGAAAAATCTCGTCCTTGAGATTTGTTAAAAGCTGTTTTGAACAAACATCGCTCTTACCAAAAGAAATCATTCTACTATGCATTAAAATGCGGCTACAGTGAGAGGGCAATAAGTGGTGTAAAACTACAGTGGGGTATACTGGCGTTGCGTGGAAAAATCCATGGTCGGGGAAAACGAGATATTTCTACGTTGGATACAGTAATTTAGAATAAATTCTAAATTACTAAAATATGTTGGTCGTACCCGAGAGCACAGTGCTCTCTCTGGCTGACAGGTGGACCCGGGGCCCACTGTCGGCCTCTTCTTCTACCTCTGGCCCTCTCTTCTTTCTCTCTCTCGCGTGCTTTCCCGCGCTTTCTTCACCGGCGATGCCTAGCACGTAGGGCACCTAGGCCGTACTGCGGTAGTGTGCGGCATGCTAGCTGCCGGTGCAGCGTGCACTCACCTCGCGAGCCAGTGCACTGTCGGCACTGCTCGCGGATTCGCCTCCGAACACCGGCGATCGAGCGACGAGCGGCGCTGGTGGACCTCGCCCACCGTACACCGATCTCGAGCTATAAAATGATCGCGGTGCTCCTTTCTTCTTCCTCACACCTAGCCTCGCTTCCACTTCTCCTCCCTTGCTGTTTGCAGGAGCTCGAGACGAGGCTCTAATGGCGGAGGTGATGCCGGACTGGTACGTGGTCCTGGTGTGTGGAGGTTTGGCGATGTTGCTGGGGTTCTCCATGCTCCTGTGCGCGATGATCCTGGATGATCGTCGTGATGCTGCCGCTCGAGTGTTAGCTCTTCGCGGTGGCGGCGATCACGAGGATTAGGTGCGGCCTCGAGTGCTAACTGCTGTCGGTGTGCTGGGGCAACTCGCGCCCGAATGATTACTCACAAATCTCTCTTACTGAGACTGTGGTGACCTCGGGTGTGATCAGTTAGGTGCAAAAATGTGTACGAGGATTTGTAATTAGCGCACGAGGTTGAGTGGTTGTGGTTGTGAGTCTGCTGTTTTGGTGCTGCACGGATAAAAATCTATGTCGGGAAGATATATATGCTGCAGCAACTCAGGGAAAGAAATCTCACTTGAATTTTATCGTGAGTGAAAATTAGTTAAATCAAAATTAACAGCAGTAAAACTGCTCACAAAATTGAAACCAGATATTTGATCCGTCGCACAAATTTTGGATATCACGCATAAGTTACAACACATAAATAAATACCGGGATAATAAACACAGCGGTAACGTCTACAATAAAAATGGTAAATGGACAGGATCCTGAGAAAACGTCTCTGGTACTGGGGCACACTCCTCTTCTATCGGGGGAAGCGGGTTGACCAGTCGATGAACGCGTCTCTCCTGGTCAGGCCTCAGTGGTCTGCCAATAGCGATCCGAGGATTTAAATCAGCGAGGCTCTGGAGATAACCCATTACCCGCCGAGTCAAATGCTCCTGAGCGATAACATACTGGGCAAGGTTGGCTAGTACTGGATCTCTCTCGATTCGCCCATCGGGAAAAGATGCTAGTTCTCCGGGTGTTGCATGACTCGGAAAATAATAATATCCTCGTTCGCTGGCATAGGGTACCGCGAATCGAAGACGAGCAAGCGCTTCGTACGCAGCAGCTTCAATGGCCATATGCGGAGTCGGCATGGATTGCCCCACGAAGGAGACTTCCGTCGGGTCTTTGTGTCGGTTTGCGGGAGGGATGTGCACCACTGCCCAATATTTCGAGGTGGATGGGGTGATCCTCGATTTGAGCAACTCGTACTGGGGTGGATGGATGGCACTCATGGTACTGCAGGTAAAGTCCCACAATAATTTAACAAAACTACCCGGGGTTGCGTCTGGAGTTCTCAGATAAATACTGGGGTTCGGCATGGCGAAGAAATGGTTGTGCGTGTTGTGCACAAGGTGAGGGGTACTTGGCAAGGTCACGAGGTGGCCTTTTATATAGCATTGGGGCTGGGTTATTTACCGTGGTGAAGGGTAACTAGTTTGGGGTCGGGGTCAATGCCACAGATACACATATCTCATAAATGTGACGCATTGCTGTGGGTGTCGTCGGGTGTAGTTTTGGTAGCTGCGCCCAGAATTTAAAAGATGCATCTGTACGCTGACGTACCTATGCATGGCTACTACTCCAAAAAAATAGGGGCGCACAAGCAGACAGTATTAATTATGGTGATACAGGATCACACAACTACAAGGCGTAGAAATACTAAGGCTCGGTACTACTCGAGCGACTTAGTCTACTTCGTTAATGTCTAAGTGGGCTGGCCTTGTGGACGCCGAGGTTTCTCCACGGGTTTCACCGTCGGGATTTGCTGGATGAGGTTGAGGGGCTGCATGGTCGGGGTAGTGGTGATGACCATCGCGGGGGTTGTTGGCCACAATCCCGTTGGAACGTGTTCCCAAAAGGCGACGAAGCGCTTCTGGGGACACCAAAGCATTTTGGTCGATGGCTGGGGCAGACCACAAGGACTCGATCGGGTGTCCGAACAGCACGACTGGGTTCTCGGCTTCGGGTTCATCTTCTCTTCTCGCCGGGGCTTGGCGAACCAGTTCTCCACGAGCTGCGATCAGATCAAGGGTGATTTGATCGAACAGTTGCTCTAGTGCGCTTACATAGCGCACCAGATGCAATAGTGCAGGATCTGTCTCGTGATCTCCGTTGGCAACCTGGGGCGGCCTTCCATACCCGTCACGACTGGGGTAGTAGTAGAACGAGCGACAGTTAACTCTGGGCGACAAGTGCTGAAGTTGAACTATAGCTTCTCGAGCAGCTAGCTGGAGGGCTTGTGGCTCAAAGGAAGTTGTCCTTCCAGTGAACCTGTAGGGGCGTTCTGGCGATAGACCCCTACCATAGATGTGTACAGTGGCCCAGAATTGACGGCTCTCACCGTTCATGAGTCCTTGGTACACAACATATTCTGGGGGCTCTTCTAATGCGTAGGCACGGCGGGTGAGGTTTGCGAGCACGGTCACAAAACCTCCAAGGTTGGTGGCTTTGGTCTCATTGTGAACAATGGGGCCAGGCATCGTGGCTTGGTTTGGGAAAGAGGTTGTGCTGTGCTGGGTTGAGGCTAGCGTGCCCTTTTTATAGGAAAAGGGGACGAAGTCTTCCTTCGCACGCTTGCAAAAAGAACTATTTAGGGGCCGGTCACTGGCGCGTGATCGACAGGCTAGGCTGATAGGTTGGGCACCGTCTGCCGAAAGGCGTCGGGTCACTATGGGGCTATCTTACGTGAGAAGCTTGGCCAGGGTTTGGTTAAGGTCTTGTGGGTTGGTTAACCTAGGTTTATTGACCTGGCTAAGATAGGATTAGCCAATGGTCAGCCTGGCTCTGATACCAAGTCTGTCAGGACCGGTATTTCGGGATATAAATTTCCCAGAAAATGGCCCTTGTGCTCACCAGCCCCAGGATTACTGTTAGCTGATGAGGCACCAACTTGATACAGAAATTCCAAGCAAAGCACAAAATATGTAGTACAAGACCATTGTGGCCTATGAGTACAACACTTGGTTTCTAGTGGTGGTTTGTGGTACATCTGCGTCTATGGGACTCCATTTCCCACAAGAACAGCTGACCAGGATAACTCCTATCTTCGCGAGGCTGCTATCAACATTGCGTAGGTTCCGGGGTTGTCATCGCAATGCTCTCTCCATGCGAGAAATCTGGCCAAGACAATAGCCAGGGACAAGCCAGTGAGTACTTTTGAATGTACTCGCAAACATTATGAACACGGGTATGATATAATAGTGGATAATCATGGTCCGAAAGATTCTACGATCATAACGTCAGTCACGAAATAAACAAAAAATTCATGATGCACGCATGCGGGTTGTTCATGCAAAATGCATTACAGGAGTAGAAATAGAATGCACCGATCAAGTGTTTGAAGCGATGCCTCGAAAGGAAAAATAAAATAAATCATGCCTCAGTCGGGCATCTGAGCGACACCACATAAGGGGCTTATAAATAAAAGAAATAACAAGCATGCCACAGTCGGGCATCTATGCGACACCACATAAAGGGCTTATAAATGATAGAAATAACAAGCATGCCACAGTCGGGCGTCTATGCGACACCACATAAAGGGCTTATAAAGAATAAATAAATAACAAAACATGCCGCAGTCGGGCGTCTGAGCGACACCACATAAAGGGCTTATAAAGAATAAATAAATAACAAAACATGCCGCAGTCGGGCGTCTGAGCGACACCACATAAAGGGCTTATAAATAATAATCGCAGTGAGTATCCAGGAGGTAGAACCGTCCCAGGGATACTCAATAATTAAAATAATGTAAATGGTTAGTCCCAAATAATAATAATCATAATCCTCATATGTCACAGGTCATAATCAAAAATCTAGTTTAGCCGTTTCTCCATCCGAAGACCGTCACTAAAACCCATCTCAGACTGTAGTCCTATCCCATGGACATGGCTATCCGAATAGATTTAACCTCTGCAGAGGGTGTACTCTATACCCACGAGTAACGGATTTATATAGTCCATCGGGACTAATTCCGCCTACGGCCTTTTAATTGAAAACACGCCTGACCTGCATACACCAGCTTAACTTACCGGTGTCTGGAATCACCCACAACACCTGTCAAGCAAAACTCTAAGTGGGGAGGCTACAACCTCGACGTAGCATGGGATCAAATTTATATCGCGCGCTCTAAGGGGTGCCCCCCTCTCGGTCCCAACCGGAAACACCCATGCCCCCGGACCAGGTGGCATGCCTACCGGAGGCCTCCGGTATCTTCCACCATGGCCTCTCTGTACGGTGTGTGCTAGGACGGGGTTGACAACTTACTGAACCGTACCCTACCTGCGGCAGGGACAAGTGGTAGTACTTGACAAGTATGGGGGTTACTGAACAAGACTCGACCTACGGCCGACTCAGGAGGTCTAAGTATTCTCCATATGACAAATATATTTCCATCAACAGATAAAGTCACCACTCATCAAACCTCACCATGCCATACCGGACACACTCGTCTCGACGAGGAACTAGGGACAAGCTCGTGTCTACCCAAGACAGCGTCTTTCCCGGCTTCCTTCCGATATGCATGAAAAGCTCATGAGGATGATTACTATCATCAGTATATCCATTACTAACAGCAAAGAGTCTCCATTGCGCACTCATGCGAATGATTATTTTTTGTCGTCACACAAAAACAACGTATGCTCCAAGTCAAGTGGTGTTGTAACCGCATCAAAACACCACACAAAAATATTATGCCAGAGTTCAGAATGCTTGCCTTCAGGTTGTGGAGAGGAAGTGTGCATTCCAATTTTTTTTGAAAGTTTTCTTCTCTCTCCATTTCTCAGGGGTTTACGCGACCACTTAGACACGTGGTGGCGGGGCTGGGTCACTGACAGTGGGTCCAGCGGGCCCACTGGTCAGGTTTGACCAGTCGCTACTCCCTCCTCTTCTTCTGCCCGAACGGAGGCGGGACTCCGGCGATCGCCGCCGGCGATTGGCGGTTCCTCGCGGGCTCCGGAGGGCAGGGATGGATCCGTGGCTCCAGGGCGGTCCTCCCGGTGGTCGAGGGGGCCGTGGGGGTGAAGGGAGTCGCCGGCGGCGAGCTCCGCTGCGGAGGAGGCTTCAGGTGGTTTGGGGGTTTCGAGCTACGGTGGTCCTTGGTCGAGTTTGAGAGGCTGGGCGGCTCCGTGCGGTCGAGGGGAGTGGTATGGTGGTACTAGATGGCCGAGGGAGGCTATGACTGCGACGGATTGAACCGGAGCGTGGCGGCGGCCGAACTGGCCGGAGACGGGGAAGAAAGCTTACCGACGTCGATTGCTGGGTGTTGGGGGCACTAGGGGGATAGAACGAGGTTGCCTGAGTGCTAGGTTGAGTTCGTGGTCCCCTTATATAGGCGCTCGAGGTCGGTCCCGCGGCGGCCGTGGATAAGAACGCCGGCGACCGTCGTTCTGTAGTTGCAGGGCGATGTGGCGGCGACGAGCGCGTGCCGACGAGCTTGTGGATGAGCTCGGGCTGTTCCAGGGGGCAGCTGGCGCGCGCGGGTGGCTTGGGCGGCGCCGTCCATGTCAGAGCCTGCTGCCGACGCAGGCGTGCCGCCAAAGGAGCCCTGACGGCGGCACTGTTGGGCGCCAGGGTGGCTTGGAGGGTTCTGGTGAGTGGGCGAGGGCAGGGCGTGGCTCTGCAGGCGAGCGAGGGCCAGGGGCGGGACGCGGCGACCCGTGCGCACGCACGTGCAAAACGCGCGCTCGGGCCGCGTCCAGCGCACGCACGCTACGTGCTCGACGAAAAGCCAGTGCGTGCTAGAGGTCTTGGATGATGCTAGTAGTTAACAGGCCTAGGTCAGGAGTAGCTAGGATCTTAGTGGACAAGGTTGCTGGGTCAGTGGATTCAGTACACAGTGCAAACTAAAACTCATGTCAAAACTGACTGTGCACACCAAGTGTTCGACAGAATGCTAAGTTCATCTAGGCAACTCTTGGAGTAACCAAAATCTCCAGATTAGGGTCTCTTTAGATGCAGGTGATGATGGCAAGATCATTTGGGCAAAACCAGAAACTTGCTAGTGCAAGTTTTGCAAAACTTCAGTTTTGGACAGAAGGAGAAAGGTCTCATTGCATGCACTTAAAATCCTCCAATGGGTCCACTCTCCTGGACTTAAGGGTTTTGCAGGGTGGTTTATGAGTAGGGAAAAGCTCAGGGTTACTAGAGCAAAATAAAATAAGGTTCCAGTACAAATTACTAAACTGGACCAGAATGAAAAAGATATTTTTGCATAAAAGTGATGTGGAGACATCACATGACATCCCCAAATTTTGGTGAATTTTTTAAATTCATTAATCAAATGGTTGCAGTGCAACAGAGACTCCAAATTCATGAAAAATCATTTTAAAAGAATAAAGCTCAGGAAAAGCAAATTTTGCAATTAAATCCACTGATAAAGAATTGTTTTATAGAGAGAGTATACAAGTCCAATAATACTTTTGGAAAGTTTCCACTTGAGGTAAAAACCCACAATATCAAAAGGTAAATCCAGTCAAATGGAAAAGTTTAATTTCCTGGCAAAATTTTAATTAATATAACAAGGTCAAAATTTTGGGGTGTCACAATTTCAGACAGGCGCGTCCCAAAAACATGGTTCCCCGTACCTCTCCCTCCATTTTCCCATTCATACACCGTCCGCGCTAGAACACCCCTTCCCCACACCAGCCTCCGTCCGCCACCCCATCCATCGCTGCCGTCCTCCACCACATCCATCCCCACCGTCCTCCAACATGCCGGAGCGCCTACCAAGACCGCGTTGTCCACTGCTAGAGATGGACGTTTCTCATCCACGGCGACGGACCAATAGCCTTGCATCGCGTCCTCTCGCTTCATCGGCGTCGTCGTCCTCTTTGCCGGGGCTGCTCACACGACCTTCTCTTCCACCGCAATGGGACCTATCCCCCGATGCACCCGTCTACCGTCGCAGATCTGCTTCAACACCACCGACAGCCATCGCACCCCCGATGCCTACACGGCGCCGCAAGAGAGGTGGTAGTTCATATCTCCTCAACTTTTTGATCTCAACCAGAAAATAGATCTTAACTTGGTTACTCTACTTTCTTTTCAGCTCTTGGAATTTAGTTCTTAGTTCGAAGCAAACAATGGATGCTAAATATCATTTCTCCGGTTTGCAGCTTCAAATCTGCATGGCACAGCCATAATACGGTTTAATTGATCATGCTTAGGGTTTAATTAATCATGTTGGTTCCGTGGTGGTTTCTTTAATAGAAATCGGAGGGGAAACCCTCTTTTGCTAAGAAAATATGCTTAGAGTTTCCCCCTTTTATGATCACTATACGATCAGAATACGTGCTTCGTGTCATAATAACACTGCTCCACCCATCAAGCTAAACAAGCTTAGTTGTTCAAATACGAATATGATATTATTAAAACAGAGTTGTTTAATTGGTCAGCTAAATGTTCCTAAATTAGTTTCGAAAATGCATGTTCGCCGCTCAGGTGTGTATCTCTACAGGGTGCCCACGGTGGGCCGGCCCACCCTGGGATTTTGGGTCGTCCCAGGCCCCGATTCCCCTCTGTTCTGCTGCGCGCTTCCGATCTCTACTCGCCCCCAGCCGCCTGCCTCGCCGGCAGCTTGCCGTCCCTGGACGGCATGACTCTAGGAGGAGACGCCGGACTAACAGGAGGCCAGGAGCCGCTCGCCCAATAGCGTAACCGCTGCCCGGGCGCGCCTCCGTGACTACCTTCCCAGTCCGTTCAGGGCTCAGGCGTGCAGCACCCACCAAGCCAACCCGATTTATTCTGAGATACGTCCGCAACACTCAGCAGCCACTCCTCATCACCCACTTATTGTTTGCAACTAATCGACGTGAATAATTGGATATTATATCGAATGAGTAAGAAAGACAAGTAAACTTCTTCATTCAGATTTTGGACGGTCTCTTACTGCAGTTATGATTCTGCATACTTGTCCTAGTAAGCTCACAAGTAAATGATTGATTCACTAGATCCATGCTTGCCTTGTCATATTTGTTGTCAATATTATTTTAGGGTGGACCACCCTGTTTCTAAATACTGGAACCGTAGACATGAGTGAATAGTATTTCTCTATGTGATCTCTTCCATCATGTGTGGGTAACGAACACTGCATTGTATAGAAAGAAAGTGTCATTTCCAGCTTTTACATAGGTTTCGATCTTTTACATGGAATACAATCTGCCTACTTGCTTTGTGACGCACTACCAACACTCCACCCTTGAAGCTAAACATTACGCCACTCATAATTGCTTAGTTTATTTGTTCAAATACGAATTTCATATGATTCTAATGTTCCTACTTCAGTTTTGAAATGTGTGCCTGCCTGTTATAGGGACATAAGGGGTTTGTATTTCTGTGTGTGGTCTGGTCAGCACGGTTGGGGAGGTGAACTTTGCATATGCAGGGGTTTATAGGGAGACACTCTCCGAGTTGAATCCGCAATGCATTCCATAGATAATCTGACTACTTTTTATGTTTTCATGAATCTCAGATTCTAAACAGCATCATAATGATTATGAGCTTGCGCGCATGAAAAGAATAAAGCAGAACAATGTCATGGCTGTCAAACTTGGCATTAAGGGACTGGAATCAAGTCTGGATGCAATGCAATGCAAACGCTCTCCACCTACAGATTCATGCTCAGAATATGATCCTAACAGTGATTCTGAGCTAGAGGGAGACCTAAGTCAATGTAGCTCCCTAGTGGAGGAGTCAGAGGAAGATGCCCTATCTTATTCACCCATCAAGGTACTTGCTCTAACTTTCCAAGGTTACATTGCTCGCACATATCTTGCAACCGATGCTTTGCATTGCTTCTACTTTGTTGAACTGCCATTAGCTTAGTTTACACATCGTGTATGTGAATACGCCCTGCCTATCCATTTTCAGTACATATTCCATCTGTCATCATACCATATTTATCCATTCAAATGTTGTTCTTGTGTATCAGACGTTCAAAAGGAAGAGGGCGATTGCTGATCATGGAGGAGCACAAGCAAAGTATTTGGAAAAGGTAGTGGCACCTGATAAATCAAATAGCCCATTAGGTGTAGTTGCAATATCACCTGACCCACAAAATACCCCAACTCTAGCAGACTCTAGCCCTACTACACTGGTCATTTCTGATGCCCCAACTCAGCAGACCCCAACTGCAGCAAACAGTTCGATTATGCCAGTTGACATAGCACCAGCTGTACGACGCAAAACCCCCATTCCAGCAAAGAGTACACCAAATCCAGTTGCCAAATCCCTTTTTGAACGAGAGAGAGCCCCAATTGCAGCAAATAGGACCCCTGTTCCATTTCTTCCCAGTTTAGAAGACGAAGCTTATGTTGTTGTCAGGAACTTTGTGCGCATCTTTCCTTCATGGAAAGATTATACCACAGACACAGAACAATTTCCAGTCTTCCTCCGCAACTTACGCGTAAGTAATGTACTAATGTTATTCATGGTCATTACTGCATATGTTTCTGCTGACAGAAGAGACAAGATTTCATTCTTTTAAATAGGTGAGGAGCAAACTGGATTGTGATGATGAGCAAGGGTTGGTTGCGCTTTTCAAGCACTCGTTGATGAAGTATCGTTCCTACCTGAGGCAAGCGCACTTCGATGGCAAGCCTCTGAACGAAATTTCTGTAAAGTCTCCGGTGCTACATTTATCCGACGGTGACTAGAATAATCTTGTTACACATTGGTCTCGGCTGCAGCGTAAGGTACTGTCTATGATATCACATCACAATTTGAACTACATTTCTGCATTTGCCTTAATGTCTCACTTGTACGAGAACTGTTAGCAGAAGAACATTCGTTCTCAAGGGACCACAGAATCTCGCAACTATACTGCACACTGCATTGCTCTTGTGAGTACCTCTTGCCCTGTATGACCATACTTACTTTCATAGCTGTTTGATTATGTAGCATCACTGCACATGTTAGCCTCGTTATCGTCCATTTGGTGGACATTATAAGATCCGTGTGGACTCTTAAATAAATTTAGAATCAACCCAATGCTTTTGAAGAGGTTTAGCTCTGCTATCCTCTTGTAAGGAATGAACGTGGTCTATCACTGTAATTACATTAACAGCTATTCCCTCCGTCCCATAATATAAGAACGTTTTGTACAGTACACCAGTGTTCAAAACACTCTTGTATTATGGGAAGAGGGATTGGTTCATTTTTTAGCATTCTGCATCTTATCTCCCTCGCCCACCATTTACTAAAAAAGATCATATCTATATTTAATCTTACCAAAAAGTAGAATACACAGACAATGCCAGTGCAGAAGTGTAGCCCATTGCTCTTGTCAGTACATTTTGTCCTGTAACGCTTGTACTTCCAGGGATTGGTAGTTGATTATGTAGCATCAATCTGCATCTTATCTTCATTATCCTCTATCCCTTCCAGTATTATCATATCTATAATTACTCTCTACAAAATTTAGAGTACAGGCAAATCTTATGAAGAAGATTATGTGCTGAAATTCTTGAGTTATCCTTCCCTTGACATGGAGAAGGGCATTATAAAGCCGGTGTTAACTGTTAATGTAAGTCAGTCCTTCTAAAGCCTTTATCCTCAACTGCTGTTTAATTTGCTCATACTCCCTATCGTTTACTGCTGTTTAGTTTGCTGTTTCTACCAAAATGCATGTTCGTAAGAACCGTAAGTTCTAAGTTTTACTTGTAAAACCAAATTCCTTATTGATACCATGCACATTACTTAATACTCCCTATATGTATGCTTGTTTTTATGGATCTATAATCCAGTGTGTGGTGAAGCAGCCCACGTTTGCACCTTGTCATCTCCTGTTTTATCTTACTGATGTGGCTGAGGATATGAACAACATGCCATGCACATTATCCAAAATAGATACAATGATTTTCTTTGCCCTTCATCTATGCTTGTTATGTTGACATGGTAATCCAGTAGTGTGGTGAAGCTCCCCGCATTATGAACAATGCCAAATTATGCTATTGATATTTTGAACTTACTCTTTATTTTCTAATTTGAAATTGGATAGAATTGACAGAACAGTTATCATCTTTGTTTATACACGTGCAAAACCTGTCATCTCTCTGCTTTGTTTCAGGGTGATATGCCTGATGGCATGCACAAGTCTGCTGAAGGCTGTGAGACAAACCCAACATATATTGCAGCAAAGAAGGCAAAACATCTTGAAGATAGCGAGACAACCCCAAAGTCTTGTCCTGATGCAGTGTTCAAGTTACTTGAGACTAACAGTCAGACAAGCTCACAGAATTCGTTGTCTGAATCAGTTCGACTTCTTCAGTCCCAAGTTCTAGCAGAAAGGCATTCTGCAACTCAACTTCGACTTGAAGTCCTATCTCTAAGAAAGATTGCGGAGAACACCAATGAGAACCTCATCGCTAAACAGCTACACCTGGAAGCTATGACTGACATGCTAGGCCGGTCTCACAGCCTTGCTCAGCAGCTTGCGCAGCAGTTCCCCTGCAAGGCTAACCTTTCTTGAACTGTCTTGGAAGTGGTCTCGGTTCAGTATTATTTTGTTACGCTGCAATGCCGCCCAATTTTTGTAATCAGCTTCTTCATTGCGCTTTATGATCACTGGTGGCGTACTTCGATGCCCAGTGGATGTAATATACCTTAAATCCTTTATTGTATAGTGTAGGTTTATTCTTAGTTACTATGCCGTAATTTCTTTATTGTATAGAGTAGGTTTGTTCTTAATTCCTACTAGTTACTGCCATCATTCGCTATCTGAAAGAAAATCAGATGTAGTCGACCGGACCGAAATATTCGACTCTAACAGGCCAAGTTTTTAGCGGGCCACAATTGGGCCGGCCTGCGTCTTTCTTGGGCCCGAATGATTGGGGCCTTCACACATTGCGCCAGGCCCAAACTTACACCGGCCTATATTTTAGTTGGGCCTTTTGTCGACCCTGCGCTTAGTTTGGCCCAGGTAGCGTTGGGCCATTAACAGGCTGAATATTGTACTGGCCTGTTACGGCCGAGATGAAACCACGGGCCTTTAGCAGGCCAAATGCATGTTGAGCCTCAATTTTCACTAGTCGTCGACGGGCCTTCAGCAGGCCGAAATGTAGACCGGGCCGTTTTGGGCCCAGTTAGCTCACAGGCTGTTACTAGGCCGAAACATATCTCGGGCCTTAGTTGGCCCACTGATATCATGGGCCTTTAAGAGGCTGAAAGCTTAGCACGGGCATCAACGGGCCGAATTACGCGACAGGCCTTTAACAGGCCCAAAGTCACGTTGGGCTTAACTGTTGCACCGTTAGCACAGGCCATTAGTGGGCCCGATGTCCCGTCGGACCATATATGGCCCATGGGCAGCACGGGCCATTCCCAGGCCGAAAGTCACACCGGGCTGAAATGGGCCCATGTCTACATCAGGCCTCTAATAGGCCGAAAGTCAATGGGCTGTAGTTGGGCCCAAATATTCGGCGAACAATTAACGGGCCAGATCTGGCTTCGGGCCGCAAATGGGCCCAAATATTGGGCAAACAATTAACGGGCCAGATCTGGCTTCGGGCTATAAATGGGCCTTTATTAAGCAGGCCGTTATTGGGCTGGCCCACTAGTACCTGATTAAGTTCTACGGGCCTTTGACTGGGCCGACCTTTTTAACCTATATGGGCCTCTGTTGGGCCCAGCCACGTGTCGACGTATCATAGGCATGTCTCCTCCAATGGACGGGGACATCTGGCCCACTGACGAGCTGACAGGTGTTCCCTTCGGCCAATCAGAATTTTACATGTGGAAATTTCCCATTGGTCAGAGTTGTTAACGGGTTATCGGATCCAAAATCCGACCCGATAGCTTAACGGCGTTCCGTTACGGTGGATGCCACGTGTCGGCCACCCTTGACGAAAGCACTTCTATGACGCGCGATTTATCGTCATGGAAGTGGACACTTCCGTGATGATAATTTGGTAATGTCATGGAACACTTCTACGACAGCACAGGTATGACTATCTTGATTCTGTCATAAAATCGTCATGGATGTACATGCATGACAAAAAACGCGACCTACTGTGACAAACACGTATCATCACAGAAGTGTATTTTTTTGTAGTGGAACTTGCATGACATCTTTTGTCCTACCCTGCCATCGCAGCGGGGTCCTATTGGAAACTAAGGGATATTAAGGCCTCCTTTTAATAGAGTACCGGACCAAAGCATTAACACTTAGTGAATACATGAACTCCTCAAACTACGGTCATCACCGGGAGTGGTCCCGATTATTGTCACTTCGGGGTTGCCGGATCATAACACATAGTAGGTGACTATTGACTTGCACTACTGCAGGTTGCTGCTAACGCGACACTACGATCAAAGACCCTTCAACGAAACTGTGTGTGATGCCATAATCGCAAACGGTGGGGTAAAAACCGTCAAAAAAGGTACAAAACGTTTGCGATGGAGGATGCATCAAACACGGTTCATATTTTAGTTGCGTGTGTGATTCAGGGCATACGGTTCAGTTCAATTAACCGTTTTCGATGAGGAGGAACAAAAGAAATGGGCAGCCAGATGAAGGTGTGTGCGATGTACAGCATACGGTTCACTCGGATGAACTGTTTGTGATTAGGCAACACAAAAGAACCGGTCAGCCACATGAAGGTGTGTGCGATATACGGCATGCGGTTCACTCGGATGAACTGTTTGCGTTGACACAAGAGAACAGAAACGGTTCAACTTAACAAGACGTGTGTGTTGTGCGATGGGATTGCATACAGACAACAACATATATACACACACACACTTATAAGGACATGCTTGCGTAACCAAATTAAACATCCACTTACATAGGTGGCTACTACAACCATGGCATTTGCACACACCAAAGTAAACTATTACATGCATAATTACATAGGTGGCTACTACACACATGACATTTCCATACACCAATAAAGTAAACTATATATTACATGCATGATTAACTACCATAAACGATCATCTGATCATCATCTACTTCTTGTGACGCTTGCTCTGCTTGTGGCTCGATCCAGGCTCGTCGATTTAGGTAACGAGGCACTTCCTCATGTCAATGATCCGCATGTGCATCTCGTAGCATGTGTACACGCTCTTGGCCGCGAACCTGAGGTGAGGTTCATCCAGTTGCCGCATCCAGGCCCTATGCTAGGATAGGGGGCTTGTTTTCTGGGCATCTTGCTTCATCTTTTTGTAGTAGGGGTCGATGATGGCCGAGGCGAGTTCGACCAAGGAGTCCTTCTTCGTGCTGCCCCAGACCCTGTAGTGGTCACGGATTTCGACAAGGTTCTTGCAGGCCAAGCCCGTAACACTGAGCGCATTTACATCGTCTTTGGTTTCCACCGTGGCGAACTTGTAGTCGGTCCTGTTGACAAACCTGTTGAAACGGTCGCAAGGCTCTGTGGCCATGCAGTAGTGGTAGATGAGGACATGATGGTGCATGCACAACTGGGCGACGGCAACCTTCTGATCTACCGGAACGACCGGCGCTGTACTGGTGGTTGATGCCGACCACCTTGTACTTGTCTCCAGCAAGCATCTGCTCAACGCTGTTGATGTAGTCATCCACCACGGTCGGGTCGATGGTGTACGCCATCGAAAGATCCGTATCCCTCGCGTGGGTCTCCACTCTATGCTCGCCGAACACCATTGGAGCGCCGCTGGACATCCCCTCTCTATGTGTCGTCGTGGGTGTACTTGTTGTGTTGTGGGGCACGATCGAAAGGTTGAAGAGACTAAGGTTATAATGGCCACAGGAATTAAAGGGGAAGCCGGACGGCCAGGAATATCGGCAGGCCCTAATGGCAGTTCTAATTTGCAGCACGTAACTCCATCGTGCCGCACGTAACTGCATCGTGCGGCAACGCGCGCGGCGCAACCGCATGCATACGGGGGCCCCGACGTGATCGTGCGCATGCCCAACCGTTGGCAGAGCGCGCGTGGAGGAACGCGAGTAGAGCGCTCCGCGGTCGCCTCAATGGCGAGCAACCATATATATATGCATATATGCTACCTCTTGATCATGTGCTGGTTTTCCCTTGAAGAGGAAAGGGTGATGCAGCAAAGTAGCGTAAGTATTTCCCTTAGTTTTTGAGAACCAAGGTATCAATCCAGTAGGAGACTACACGCAAATCCCTCGTACCTGCACAAACAATCAAGAACCTTGCAACCAACGCGATAAAGTGGTTGTCAATCCCTTCACGGCCACTTGCAAAAGTGATATCTGATAAAGATAATAAGATAAATATTTTTTGTATTTTTGTTGTATAGATTGGAAAGTAAAGATTGCAAAATAAACGGTGACAGAAATAGCTAGTTGGCGGGAGATTAATATGATGGAAAATAGACCCGGGGGCCATAGGTTTCACTAGTGGCTTCTCTCAAGATAGCATAATCTACGATGGGTGAACAAATTACTGTCGAGCAATTGATAGAAAAGCGCATAGTTATGAGAATATCTAGGCATGATCATGTATATAGGCATCACGTCCGTGACAAGTAGACCGAAACGATTCTGCATCAACTACTATTACTCCACACATCGACCGCTATCCAACATGCATCTAGAGTATTAAGTTCATAAGAACAGAGTAACGCATTAAGCAAGATGACATGATGTAGAGGGATAAACTCAAGCAATATGATGTAAACCCCATCTTTTTATCCTTGATGGCAACAATACAGTACGTGCCTTGCTGCCCCTGCTGTCATTGGGAAAGGACACCGCAAGATTAAACCCAAAGCTAAGCACTTCTCCCATTGCAAGAAAGATCAATCTAGTAGGCCAAACCAAACTGATAATTCGAAGAGACTTGCAAAGATATTAAATCATGCATATAAGAATTCAGAGAAGAATCAAATATTGTTCATAGATAATCTTGATCATAAACCCACAATTCATCGGATCTCGACAAACACACCACGAAAAGAATTAAATCGAATAGATCTCCAAGAGAATCGAGGAGAACTTTGTATTGAGATCCAAAGAGAAAGAAGAAGCCATCTAGCTAATAACTATGGACCCGAAGGTCTATGGTAAACTACTCACACATCATCGGAGAGGCTATGGTGTCGATGTAGAAGCCCTCCGTGATCGATTCCCCCTCCGGCGGAGAGACGGAAAAGGCCCCAAGATGGGATCTCACGGGTACAGAAGGTTGCGGCGGTGGAAATAGGGTTTCGTGGTGCTCTCGGATGTTTTCAGGGTATATGAGTATATATAGGCGAAAGAAGTAGGTCGGTGGACCACGAGGGGCCCACGAGGGTGGGGGCGCACCTACCCCCCTGGCTGCACCCTCCTACCTCGTGGCCGCCTCGTTGCTTCCTTGACATCCACTCCAAGTCTCCTAGATTGCGTTTGTTCCAAAAACGATCCTCGCGAAGGTTTCATTCCGTTTGATATTCCCTTTCTGCGAAACACTGAAATAGGCAAAAAAACAGCAATTTGCACTGGGCCTTTGGTTAATAGGATAGTCCAAAAAATAATATAAAAGTGCATAATAAAGACCATTAAACATCCAAAATAGATAATATAATAGCATGGAACAATAAAAAATTATAGATACGTTGGAGACGTATCAAGCATCCCCAAGCTTAATTCCTGCTCGTCGTCGAGTAGGTAAATGATAAAAACAGAATTTTTGATGTGGAATGCTACCTAACATAATTTTCAAAGTAATTCTCTTTATTGTGGCATGAATGTTCAGATCCGAAAGATTCAAGATAAAAGTTTGATATTGACATAAAAATAATAATACTTCAAGTATACTAACTAAGCAATTATGTCTTCTCAAAATAACATGGCCAAAGAAAGCTTATCCCTACAAAATCATATAGTTTGGCTATGCTTTATTTTCGTCACACAAAAATGCTCTCATCATGCACAACCCCGATGACAAGCCAAGAAACTGTTTCATACTTTAGTAATCTCAAACTTTTTTCAACTTTCACGCAATACATGAGCGTGAGCCATGGACATAGCACTATGAGTGGAATAGAATATAATGATGGGGGTTGTGTGGAGAAGACAAATAAGGAGAAAGTCTCACATTGACGCGGCTAATCAACGGGCTAGGGAGATGCCCATCAATTGATGTCAATGCAAGGAGTAGGGATTTCCATGCAACGGATGCACTAGAGCTATAAATGTATGAAAGCTCAACAAAAGAAACTAAGTGGGTGTGCATCCAACTTGCGTGCTCACGAAGACCTAGGGCATTTGAGGAAGCCCATTAAGTTATATAATGAAAAATTCCCACTAGTATATGAAAGTGACGAAATAAGAGACTCTCTATCATAAAGATCATGGTGCTTCTTTGAAGCACAAGTGTAAAAAAAAGGATAGTAGCATTGTCCCTTTTATTTCTTTTCTCTTTTTTGGGCCTTTTTTGGCCTTTCTCTTCTTTTTTTCTCTTCTTTTTTATTTAGGACAATGCTCTATTAATGATGATCATCACACTTCTATTTATTTACAACTCAATGATTACAACTTGATACTAGAACAAAATATGACTCTATATGAGTGCCTCCGGTGGTGTACCGGGATGAGCAATGAATCAAGAGTGACATGTATGATAAATTATGCATGGTGGCTTTGCCACAAATACGATGTCAACTACATGATCATGCAAGGCAATATGACAATGATGAAGCGTGTCATAATAAATGAAACGGTGGAAAGTTGCATGGCAATATATCTCGGAATGGCTATGGAAATGCCATAATAGGTAGGTATGGTGGCTGTTTTGAGGAAGATATAAGGAGGTTTATGTCTGATAGAGCATATCATATCACGGGGGTTGGATGCACCGGCGAAGTTTGCACCAACTCTCAAGGTGAGAAAGGGAATGCACGGTACCGAAGAGGCTACAATGATGGAAAGGTGAGAGTGCGTATAATCCATGGACTCAACATTAGTCATAAAGAACTCACATACTTATTGCAAAAATCTACAAGTCATCAAAAACCAAGCATTACGCGCATGCTCCTAGGGGGATAGATTGGTAGTAAAGACCATCGCTCGTCCCCGACTGCCACTCATAAGGATGGCAATCAAAGAACACCTCATGTTTCAAATTTGTCACACAACGGTTACCATACGTGCATGCTACGGGACTTGCAAACTTCAACACAAGTATTTCTCAAATTCACAAATACTCAACTAGCACGACTCTAATATTACCATCTTCGTATCTCAAAACAATCATCAAGTATCAAACTTCTCATAGTATTCAATGCACTTTTTATGAAAGTTTTTTATTATACCCATCGTTGATGCCTATCATATTAGGACTAATTTTATAGCCAAAGCAAATTACCATGCTGTTCTAAAAGACTCTCAAAATAATATAAGTGAAGCGTGAGAGATCAATAATTTCTATAAAATAAAACCACCACCGTGCTCTAAAAGATAAAAGTGAAGCACTAGAGCAAAATTATCTAGCTCAAAAGATATAAGTGAAGCACATAGAGTATTCTAATAAATTCCGATTTATGTGTCTCTATCCAAAAGGTCTGTATAGCAAGGATGATTGTGGTAAAATAAAAAGCAAAGACTCAAATCATACAAGATGCTCCAAGCAAAACACATATCATGTGGTGAATCAAAATATAGCCTCAAGTAAAGTTACTGATGGACGAAGACGAAAGAGGGGATCACTACAGGAATCAGCTATTTTGCCGTCTACCACGGTGGACGGCAAAGGCACGAACGGCGGACGGCAAAGGCCTTTGCCGTCAGCCGCGGACGGCAAAAGGCTCCGGCAAAGTAGGCTACGGTAAACAGCTACTTTGCCGTCTGCTTCCTGGCGGCTGACGGCAAAGGCCCTTTGCCGTCTGCCGCGGACGGCAAAGAGGGCGGACGGCAATAATTGTGCTCTCAGTCCGTTAAGTGGCTAACGGCAGGCCTTTGCCGTCCGCCGCGGACGGCAAACTTTCTAGTGCCTTTGCCGTCTGCCATATGATGTCATCTACACGTCACTACATGGCAGGCCTTTGCCGTCCGCCGCTGACAGCAAACTCTTTGCCATCTGCCGCTGTAGGCAAACTGACCAAATGGGTCAGCTCCCAGGAAGCGCAGCTGGATGCCACGTGGCCTCTTTGCCGTCCGCGGCAGACGGCAAAGAGCCCGTTGCCGTCGGTGGTAGACGGCAAAGAGCCTGCATATTGGCTCTTTTTTCTGTTTTTTATTAAATCCAACAATTTTCATCACAAATATATATGACATATATAGATATATTTCACAGCAAACATATAAGATATATATGATATATATGACAACAATTTTCACAGCAAACATATAAGATATCCAACATGCAGAGTTCCATCATACATAGTTCCATCACATATGTTCCATCCAACTACCCAGTTCCATCATACATAGCATAGTTCATCCAACTACCAAGATACATGCATAGTTCAACGATACAAAAGAAACAGAGAAAGGGATAAGGAGCACTCCATCTATGCAAGCTTTCGTCAAGTGAATGAAATCTGCAAAATGAAAAATAAGAAAGTTAGAAATAGGTGACTAGAACAAGAAGAAGACTAGAACAAGAAGAGTATGTCATTTATGGGCTAACTTACGTGAAATGGATCATATATGAGCTAACTAAGTTGAAATGGGTCGTTTATGAGCTAACTAAGGTCAAATGGATCGTTTTTGAGGTAACTAAGGTGAAATGGATCGTTTTTAGTTCACTTAGGTCAAATGGATCATTTATGAGCTAACTTAGTTGAAATGGATCGTTTTTGAGCTAACTTTGTTGAAATGGATCATTTATGAGCTAATTTAGTTGAAATGGATCTTTTTGAGCTAACTTTGTTGAAATGGATCATTTATGAGCTAATTTAGTTGAAATGGATCTTTTTGAGCTAACTTAGGTGAAATGGATCATTTAAGAGCTAATTTAGGTGAAATGGATCGTTTTTTAGCTCACTTAGGTCAAATGGATCATTTAAGAGCTAAATTAGTTGAAATGGATCGTTTATGAGATAACCTAGGTAAGATGGGTCATTTTGGAGTTAACCTAGGTGAAATGGGCCATTTTAAAGCTAACGTAGGTAAAATGGATCATTTAGGAGCTAATCTAGGTAAAATGGGTCATTTTTGAGCTAACTTGGATGAACTGTATCATTTATAAGCTAACCTAGGTAAAATGGGTCATTTTGGAGGAAAAGAAGCTAACTCTAGGTCATTATGGTAAGCATATTGGAGGAAATAAAGCTAAGTCTAGGTCTTTATGCATTTGTTAAGCAAAACACTAGAGAAACTTACCGTGATCAGGGAGGTGTAGGAGCGGGGTGGCTAGTGCCGCTACCTGGAGAAGGATCGTGCGATGCGTTTCTGGAGTTAAGCTGCACCAAAGATCATTTCCAATGTCTCGTTAGCATTATGACACTCAAATGTTAAGACTAGCAAGTAATGTCCATTCAAATT
Organism: Aegilops tauschii subsp. strangulata; assembly: GCF_002575655.3. Classification (NCBI taxonomy): domain Eukaryota; kingdom Viridiplantae; phylum Streptophyta; class Magnoliopsida; order Poales; family Poaceae; genus Aegilops; species Aegilops tauschii. Next base: position 383,733,040 of record NC_053039.3, on the reverse strand, counting down.
AAACTCACCGTGCTCCCAGGAGCAATCACTGGCATCGGCGGAGCGGGCTGACCGGACTTCTCGCACACAGACTGCACATTTGGTTTTCACAACAGAGTCATACTAGTTAGTAATGAGACTCAAATGTTAAGACTAGCAAGTAATCTGCAGAAGAAACTTACCACAAGGAGCTCGTACATGGCCCTTGCCTGCATGTCATTCCGTGCCCTCTCCTCCTCCATCATCTTTCTCGTCCTCTCCTCCATCTCCCGCTGCCTCTCCGCCGCCTCTGCCAGAAGTTTCTCCGTTCTATCTCTCTCAGTCTGTATAGCAGCCTGCAACACCACTCACATGACCATTTGTAATCATTGATGGAAGCTCACACAATGTAATGGAGAAAGATAACTGAGTACGTATCACTAACCTTGATGGCGAGTTGCACTGGCCGTTCACGAGGCCTTATCTCAGGAGCGGAGCTCGACTGGCGCGCCTTGATCTCCGGGAGAGTGCTAGGACAACGGATAAGTCCATCTCCAATGGCTATGGAGCCATGGGACCTCCCGCCACCAGATATCATCACCAGCTCTGGATCAATGGGACCCTGGCTCGGGTTAAAGTCCTCCCCTTTCCTCGCCTTCCCCTCATCTCTATATCTCACGAGCTTGTTGTGGGAGGAGATGTTGGTGAAGTTGTTTGCATCATCGAGGTCAGACTGAGAGAAAGCATTGACTTTCTTGAAAGAGGCCGTGTGGGCCATGGCATACAGGTCGTACACCTCTGGCACCTTATCCGCCTTATTGTGGCGTGCCTGAAAGAGAGAAACAATGAAAATTAGTAATTAAAGGGCTCAAGCTAGCATGATGAATGAATTGCATGAATCATGAAGCAAACCACATACCGAGTTGCGCCCGAACTGATATAAGTTGGAGCTGCTTTGATGGTGTGGCACACCTTCCATTTGGGCACGTTTGTCCTTGGCCTCGTTGTGGAGGGCTAGCCATTCTTTTGAGCACCACTCATCGACCAACACCTCCCAACAATCCATCCGATCCGCACACCATCTCGAAGGCGCCTAAGTTAGCAAATAGAAACTTGAGCGCTACGGCTAAGAATTACTAAATGAAGGAACTTAAGTAGAAGGCCTTAAGAATTACCTTCATGTACTGCTCCTTACTCAGGAACTTATCGCGGCACGCCGGCTTGGTCTTCTTGATACCACGCAAGGCGTAGTAGTCTCGAACAGCCTGCACCCGAGCCTCGTGCCGTAAGTTCTGGAGTAGGTGCTTGCAGACGTTCTCGATAACATGTGCCGCGTCCTCCTCGTATCCCTCCTCACACCTGTAGAATGTCTGCAATCAAATGAGACAATATTGATTAGTGCAATTAATAACTAGCTAGTTGAAGATTTTTAAATGTGTAAAGGAGAAATTACCCAGAACTTTCTGATCACCATGTCAACCCTCGTGTCGCACACGACACCGTCGATAATCTCATCCGGCGGGGCCGGGGCAGCCACGTAGTGCTCCCAGCTCAATCCAAGCTCTGGAAGCCTACCCTCACCAGGCAACGTGACAAACCCCGGGAAGTTTTGCCGGCAAAGAACTCCAAGGACGGAGTTGGGCCGGCGGACACTATGATGGTGGTCCCAACCCCTGCAGCATGACAAGGCCAACGCATTAGTTATTTGAAGAAACGTGAATGCAGAAGGTACAAAAATATTAAATGCACTTACGTACCTCTCCCCATCAGGGAAAATCAACCACCTCTGCTCGCGGGTCGCCGGCATGGACGGGAGCCGTGTAGCACCACGCTGGTAGACGGTGCCACCCTCCTCCTCAAGATCAGTCGGCTCCCCACCATCATCAGGCCACTCGGCTCCTCGGGCTGATCCGGCCAGGTACCCCATTCGGACGTGTGCTCCTCCGGGGTCTCGTGGGCCGAACTCTCGTGGGCCGAAGGCCAGTCGACCCGAGGCTCGTGGGCCCAAGACCCGTGGACCGGAGGCTCGTGGACCGGAGTCTGTGTAGCCTCCTCCTCGGACGAGTCCACCCTAGCAGTCACGTGCTCGGGGGAAATAGCTGGGGGTGGCGGCGAGGAAGGCGCCGTAGCAGTCACCCTACCTCCTCTCCCGCGACCACGTGCCCCACCTCCTCTCTTCCTACCTCGTCCCCTGTTGGGCACCGCGGTCGACGAAGAAGGGCCCGGCGGTGTAGCCATACTGTCCAGCAACGCTCGGCGGAGAGGTGCGTCTGGAATCGAAGACCTCAGACCACGCGCCGATGAAGAAGGGGCCTTGGCGCGCTCCCGACCAGCGCCCACCATCTTTCAACACCTGCCATGACAAACAGTAAACGAAATTAGTACAACATAAAAAAAAGACCGACATGAATAATAATATGTGTATCACTTAAGTGTATCATCATCAAGTACAACATTAAAAAATTTAATACCTGACACTACTAATAATCTCGATCAGTATCATCAATAAATGCATAATCATCATCATCACTATAATCAATGACGGGCTCATAGGGTTCGGTGGCATCAACATGTGGAAGGCCACCTTGACGTAATCGGTCAAGCAATGACAGGTCATCCGCAGCAGTAACCTCTTCTTGTTCCGGCTCTTCTTGTTCCTCCTCTGGGGTGATGTCGGATTCACTGTCGCTGTCTACTTCAATGTTTTGGGGTGAAGTATAGCAGTTCTTGAAACGCTTTTTGGAAAGACGTGTCTCTTGGAAGAATTCTCCTTCATATGTGTCTGGGTTAATGTGAGGTTCATAATCCTCTTCCTTTGGGGGAGATAGTCTAGCACGTGGCAGCACTTCATAAACGACATCCCAACCTTTCAGATTTGGATTAGTTTGGCAGGCCCACGGTAGATAGAATACTTGGGTCACCTGTTGAGCCGTAATATAGACATCAGGAACATCTAAATGGGTGCTTTGGTTGATTTCAACTAGCCCTATATGTTCATGAGTCCTTCTAGTCTCCTTCGGCTGAAACCAATAACATTTGAAGACTACGACATTCGGTGGGTTTTCACCATAGAATAGAAGTTCATAAATTGCTTCAACTCTCCCATAATACTCGGTACCTCCTTCGCCGATAGCAGATACACAACAATTTGTAGACTTTCGGTCGGCCATAGATAGCTCTTTGCCATAGGTACGAAAGCGATACCCGTTGATGTCGTATTTGTCAAATGAACGGACCTTATAGTCAAAACCATTAGCGACTTGTCTCAATTCGGCGTCCATAGACTCTGAATTAGCCTACAAGTTTAATATGAAAGGATTGTTGCATTACGCACAAATTAGCGAATGAAACCGGGATAGCCGCCTACAAATTAGCCTACAAGTCTAATAGAAATTACCGTTTGTTTGAACCAAGAGATGAAACCGGGATAGCCGCCTCCTTGCTTTGCGAGAAGCTCATACTCTTCGACAGAATCCTTTTGGATCACCGCTCCATACGAGAATAAGGCGACGTATCGACTGTATGAAATATCCAGGAATAAGAGTAGTTCAAAGGAAATAGAAGTTGCGAAACTATGTACCGAGAACTTACTCGATGTACGGCCGCACTTCTATCAGGTTGTTGAAGATATACAACGAAATGGTCCGCCATTGTTCGTTATCCAAAGATACTAGATTTGAAACACTGGCTGGTGCGAGATTCCCTTTGAATAGGCTGAGGTTGGATCCACCCTTTTTAGGGTCGTCAGCATTGTACCGAGGCTTCGGATTATGCAAATGACGATTTTTGGCTTCGTAGTGTGCTGTCACGAAGTTTGCCGCCTCCTCAGTGATGAATGCCTCAGCCATCGATGCTTCAATTCTATGTTTATTTTTACATTTTTGTCGAAGCGTCTTCTGGATCCTCTCAGTTGGGTAGCACCAACGATTTTGCACGGGCCCCCCAATCTTGCCTCGGTCGGGAGATGCAAAATCAAATGTTGCATTGGATTAAAGAAGCCCGGTGGAAAGATCTTCTCTAACTTGCAGATCAACTCCGGCGCTAACTCTTCCATTTCTTCTAGCACGCCAGGCGATAGTTCTTTCGCACAAAGAACACGGAAGAAATAGCTGAGTTCTGCCAGTACTAGCCATTCATCCTCAGGGATGAAGCCACGCAACATCACCTGCATTACCCGCTCAATCCATATGTGCCAATCATGACTCTTGAGACCAAATATCTTCAATTTATCAAGACTGGCTCCCCTCTGTAGATTCGCTGCATACCCATCGGGGAACATCAACTGCATTTTCACCCACAAGATAATTTCCCTCATAGCTGGCCTTCCAAGATTGAACCATGCCTTTGGCTTCGTCCAGTTCTACTTTCCTTTCGGTTCTTTCATGTTTTGTAACGGCCTATCACATAGCGCCTCCAGATCGACTCTAGCCTTAGTATTATCCTTTGACTTCCCATCTATGCTGAACAATGTACCAAAAAGTGCCTCGGCGATATTCTTCTCAGTGTGCATCACGTCGATGTTGTGTGGGCAAAGGAGGTCTTTGAAGTAAGGCAGATCCCATAAGCATGTTTTGTGAGTCCAGGCGTGCTTAGAATTATACCCCTTGAAGTACCCTGGACGCTCTAGATCTGGCTCGAGAGCGTTTAACTGATCCAGGGTCTGTTGGCCTGTCAATGCAGGTGGTGCAGAGTTTTTGACAACTCTACCTCTGATGAAGTTCTTCTTGTCTTTCCTGAACTTATGGCGAGGATTCAGGAACTGTCTATGCATGTCGAAGCAAGAAAACTTGCGACCGGCCTGAAGCCAACGAAACTCAAGAGCTCCCTTGCATGTGGGGCACAGGAACCTTCCATGCACACACCAGCCAACGAATAGCGCATACGCCGGCAAGTCATGCGTCGAGTACATGTACCAGACACGCATTATGAAGTTCCGTTTGCTATAGGCGTCGTATGTCTTGAACCCATTATCCCAGGCTTCTTGCAATTCGTCCTTAAGCGGTTGCATGTACACATTCATATTTTTCCCCGGATAGTTGGGCCCTGGAATTATCAACGTCAGGAAAATGTTCTTTCTTTGCATAATCTGTCCGGGGGGGAGATTGAGTGGAAAGACAAATACGGGCCAACAACTGTATTGGGCTACCGTCATACCAAACACACTGAACCCATCCGTGCTGATGCCGACTCGAGGATGCCTCGGATCTGCCGCTTTGTCACCATGTAATTCATCAAACTTTTTCCACGCAACACCATCCGATGTGTGTACAATCATCAGATTCCCATCTGCATCTAGTTCGGTTCTTTTGCCCGTTTTGTGCCATGTCATCTGTCTGGCCGTCTCTTCGACCATGATAAGACGTTGAAGTCTTGGTACGATTGGCATATACCGAAGAACACTAACGGGGATTTTGGTCTGTGTCTTCTCACCCATACCGTTGTCTACCACAACATACCTGGAAGACTTGCAAATGGGACAATAGTTCAAGTCCGCATAGTCAAGCCTAAACAAGACACATCCTTTCTCACAGGCATGTATCTTATCATAGGGCATCTTCAGTGCACGGAGGATTTTGTCCGACTGGTACAGGTTTACAGGCATTACATGGCCTTTGGGTAGAAAGCGTCCAAATACTGTCATCATTGCATCGTAGCATTCTCTGCCCAAGTTGAACTGAGCCTTCAGAGCCATTACTTGTGAGATGGCATCCAACTGACAAAGCTCAGTGTGCTCATGGAGCGGACATTTTGAAGACTCCAACATTTCATTGAAGGCCTTTGCAGATTCCTCCATCTCCTCGTCCGAATCCCGAGCATCATCAAAGTCTTGCACCATGTTTTCCATCCCGGTACCATGCTCGTCGGTGCGACGACGATCCACCTCAGCTCAGTCACGTTGGGAAGACTCACCATGAAATGTCCACACTGTATAATCGGGCGTAAAACCACTCTTCTGCAGGTGTTTGCCCATTTCAGCCTCTGTCCTCTTTTCCCAATTACCGCACCGTAAACAGGGGCACCAGGTTTTCCTCTGGCCATTTGCAAATGCGGCTCGCACAAACCCCTTGGTTTTTGTGAACCATTCAGTGCTCCATTTGTTCTGACCAGTGTGACCGGTGTACATCCACGCACGATCACTCACCTTGACTTTCAGAGCTACTAGACACACAACAAATATATATATATATATATAATTCACCATGTATATATTCATCAGTTGATCTACTTTGTCAATTTTATTACGTCCATGCAACCTACACTCTAATAGGTAATGATAGGTCCTAATCCCACCCGAGTATGTTTAGATTGGGTTCATTTTCCCATGCTATGCTCCGGATCCTACGCAAAATTTCGGCAGCACCTCCCTGCTGTTCTCCTGATACACGTCTCTGCAATAAACAGAGAGGATGTGTACCCGGAGAACAACACGGGAGGCACTGACGAAATTTATGCGTCGGATCCGGAGCAAAGCATATGGGAAAACGAACCCAATCTAAACATACTCGGGCTGTCCATGGATAGCATTGGACAATTCGAAAGAATCAAGGTTATAAATATGCAAATGCATGCATATTTATAACTATGACGCTTTCGAACGGGAGACACATATTGGTGACGCATACTGATGATTCAAGACACATATATAGCTAGCTATCAAGTTTCATCGGAATAGATCAAATAATTAATGGGGGAGGAGGACATGTCATTTGTGCTCACCCACGAACGAAGGGGCAGAGCTCGTCAAACGCACGGCGAGGTCGTCGAACACCAAACCTCGCAGCGATGAAACAACTGCACATTTAAAACTACCCGATCAACACAATTATATATGATGTTTTTCATAACAAAATCGAAAGATATATGACCTAACTAATAATTCACAAATATATGACCCCGTCGGCTTCTGGAAGGCCAAAGAACACCTTTTCGGGAGGTGTCGGGGGTCGGGGTGCCGGGTCGGGGTCGGGGTGCCGTGTCGGTGTCGGGGTCGGGTCTCGGGGTCGGGGTGTCGGGTCGGGGTGCCGGGTTGGGGTCGGGGTCTCGAGGTCGGGGGGTCGGGGTCGGGGTGCCGTGTCGGTGTCGGGGTCGGGGTGTCGGGTCAGGCTCGGGGTCGGGGTCTCGGGGTCGGGGTATCGGGTCGGGGTGCCGGGTCGGGGTGTCGGGTCGGGGTGTCGGGTCGGGGTGCCGTCTCGGGGTCGGGGTGTCGGGTCGGGGTGCCGGGTCGGGGTCGGGGTGCCGTGTCGGTGTCGGGGTAAGGGTGGGTGTGGTGTCAGGGTGTCGGTGTCGGGGTGTCGTGTCGGTGTCGGGGTCGGGGTCTCGGGGTCGTGGTGTCGGGTCGGGGTGCCGGGTCGGGGTCGGGGTGCCGTGTCGGTGTCGGGGTCGGGGTGTCGGGTCAGGCTCGGGGTCGGGGTGTCGGGGTCGGGGTCGGGGTCGGGGTGCCGGGTCGGGGTCGGGGTGCCGTGTCGGTGTCGGGGTCGGGGTGTCGAGTCAGGCTCGGGGTCGGGGTTTCGGGGTCGGGGTTGGGGTCGGGGTGTCGGGGTCGGGGTGTCGTGTCGGGGTGCCGGGTCGGGGTCGGGGTGCCGGGTCGGGGTCGGGATGCCGTGTCGGGTCGGGGTTTTTTCCTCTTTTTTCCTTTTCTTCTTCTTCCTATTCTTCCTTTTCTTCCTCTTCTTCTTTTTTCTTCTCCTCCTCCTCTTCTTCTTCTTCCTTTCCTTTTTCCTCTTCTTCTTCTCCTCCTCTCCTCTTTTTTCTTCTTCTTCTTCCTCTTCTTATTTTTTCTTCTCCTCCTCCTCTTCTTCTTCTTCCTTTCCTTTTTCCTCTTCTTCTTCTCCTCCTCTCCTCTTTTTTCTTCTTCTTCTTCCTCTTCTTCTTTTTTCTTCTCCTCCTCCTCTTCTTCTTCTACCTTTCCTTTTTCCTCTTCTTCTTCTCCTCCTCTCCTCTTTTTTCTTCTTCTTCTTCTTTTTTCTTCTCCTCCTCCTCCTCTTCTTCTTCCTTTCCTTTTTCCTCTTCTTCTTCTCCTCCTCTCCTCTTTTTCTCTTCTTCTTCTTCTTTCCTCAAACTAAACTAAACCTAAAACTAAACCTAAAACTAAAACTAAACTAAAACTAAACCTAAAACTACAACTAAAACTAAATCTAAACTAAAACTAAAACTAAAAAGGAAAAAAACAGAAAAAAAGGAGGGGGCTCACCTGGGGCAGGGCCGGTGGAGGAGGCCGGTGGAGGAGGGGGGCGGGGCGGTGGAGGAGGTGGCCGGGGCGCGGGGGCGGCCTGGGGCGGCGGGGGGCCGGGCCCGGGGCGGTGGGGGGCCGGGCCCGGGGCGGTGGGGCGCGGGGCGGCGGGGGGCCGGGGCGCGGGGGGCCGGGGCGGGGGGGCGACGGGGCGGTGGGGCGGCGGGGCCCCGGGGCGGCGGGGCCCCGGGGCGGTGGGGCGACGGGGCGACGGGGGCGACGGGGCGGCGGGGGCGACGGGTGGTGGGGCGACGACGGGCGGCGGGGGCGACGGGCGGTGGGCAGCGGGGCCCCGGGGCGGCGGCGAGTGGTGGGGGCGGCGGCGCGCGGCGGGCGGCGGCGACGGCGGGGTGGGAGGAGAGAACGGCGAGGAGAGAAGAACTGAGTAACGGGCGGGGGGGTATGGGCCGTTAGGTAGTGCCCTCTTTGCCGTCCGCCTCTCTTTGCCGTCCACCCTTTTGCCTCTTTGCCGTCTGCTGGCAGACGGCAAAGAGGTGGGCCGTTAAGTTTTTTCCAAACGGGCGGGGGGTGGGGGCCACCTCACTCTTTGCCGTCTGCCAGCGGACGGCAAAGATTCTTTGCCGTCTGCTGGCTGACGGCAAAGATTCTTTGCCGTCTGCTGGCTGACGGCAAAGATCTCGCAGATGGCAAAGAGCTTCTTTGCCGTCCGCCGTTTCTTTGCCGTCTGCTTTTGGGTAGCTGATGGCAAAGAGCTTCTTTGCCGTCAGCTAGCAGACGGCAAAGAGCTGGCAGATGGCAAATTAGCTGATTCCAGTAGTGGATGCCTTCCGGGGCATCCCCAAGCTTAGGCTTTTGGTTGTCCTTGAATTTTACCTTGGGGTGCCTTGGGGATCCCCAAGCTTAGGCTCTTGCCACTCCTTATTCCAAAATCCATCAAATCTTTACCCAAAACTTGAAAACTTCACAACACAAAACTCAACAGAAAATCTCATGAGCTCCGTTAGTATAAGAAAACAAATCACCACTTTAAGGTACTGTAATGAACTCATTCTTTATTTATATTGGTGTTAAACCTACTTTATTCCAACTTCTCTATGGTTCATACCCCCCTATACTAGCCATAGATTCATTAAAATAAGCAAACAACACACGAAGAACAGAATCTGTCAAAAACAGAACATTCTGCAGTAATCTGTATCAAACGTATACTTCTGTAACTCCAAAAATTCTGAAATAAATTGTTGGATGTGAGGAATTTTTCTATTCATCATTTTCAAAAAGAATCAACCTAAAATCACTCTCCAGTAAAAAAATGGCAGCTAATCTCGTGAGCGCTAAAGTTTCTGGTTTTTACAGCAAGATCATAAGGACTTCACCCAAGTCTTCCCAAAGGTTCTACTTGGCACAAACACTAATTCAAACATAAAAACACATCCAAACAGAGGATAGATGAATTATTTATTACTAAACAGGAGAAAAAAGCAAAGAACAAAAGTAAGATTGGGTTGCCTCCCAACAAGCGCTTTTCGTTAAAGCCTTTTTAGCTAGGCATTGATAATTTTAATGATGCTCACATGAAAGATAGCAATTGAAACACAAAGAGAGCATCATTTAGTATATGAAAATCACATATAAGTCTAACATACTTCCTATGCATAGGCATTTTATAGGAAAACAAATTAGCAAGACAAGCAAGATCTAGAATATGCAAGAAAGAAGAAAGAAACAAAAGCAATCTCATCATAGCGAGAGGTAATTTAGTAACATGAAATTTCTACAACCATATTTTCCTCTCTCATAATAATTACATGTAGGATCATAGGCAAATTCAACAAAATAGCTATCACATAACATATTCTCAACATGATCCACATGCATGCGAAGTTGACACTCTTCCAAAATAGTGAGATTATCATTAACTAAAGTCATGACCTCTCCAAACCCACTTTTATCAAATAATTCATAAGATTGAACATTATCCAAATATGTGGGATCTAAAGTTGACACTCTTCCAAACCCACTTTCAATATTATTGCAAACACTATTATCAATGTCATATTCATCATGGGGCTTAAATAAATTTTCAAGATCATAAGAAGAATCACCCCAATCATGATCATTGCAACAAGTAGTAGACATAGCAAAACTAGCATCCCCAAGCTTAGGGTTTTGCATATTATTAGCACAATTGACATCAAGAGAATTTATAGTAAAATCATTGCAATGATGCTTTTTATTCAAAGGTCTATCGTGAATCGCTTCATAAAGTACTTCATCACAATTTTCAGATTCACGAATTTCAAGCAAAACCTCATAAAGATAATCTAGTGCACTCAACTCACTAGCAATAGGTTCATCATAATTGGATCTCTTATAGAGATTAGCAAGTGGATGAGGATCCATAAAATTTTAGCAAGCAAATATGCAAGCAAAAAGAAGGTACATGGTAACACAAGCAAACCAAAGAACGAACGGAAGAAGGGCGAAAAAAAGGCAAAGGTTTTCGAAAATCGTTTTAGCAGTGGGGGAGAGGAAAACGAGAGGCGAATGGCAAATAATGTAATGCGAGGGATAAGAGTTTGTGATGGGTATTTGGTATATGTCTTGACTTGTGCGTAGATCTCCCCGGCAATGGCGCCAGAAATTCTTCTTGCTACCTCTTGAGCATGTGTTGGTATTCCCTTGAAGAGGAAAGGGTGATGCAGCAAAGTAGCGTAAGTATTTCCCTTGGTTTTTGAGAACCAAGGTATCAATCCAGTAGGAGACTACACGCAAATCCCTCGTACCTGCACAAACAATCAAGAACCTTGCAACCAATGCGATAAAGGGGTTGTCAATCTCTTCACGGCCACTTGCAAAAGTGAGATCTGATAAAGATAATAAGATAAATATTTTTGGTATTTTTGTTGTATAGATTGGAAAGTAAAGATTGCAAAATAAACGGAGACAGAAATAGCTAGTTGACGGGAGATTAATATGATGGAAAATAGACCCGGGGGCCATAGGTTTCACTAGTGGCTTCTCTCAAGATAGCATAATCTACGGTAGGTGAACAAATTACTGTCGAGCAATTGATAGAAAACCGCATAGTTATGAGAATATCTAGGCATGATCATGTATATAGGCATCACGTCCGTGATAAGTAGACCAAAACGATTCTGCATCTACTACCACTACTCCACACATCGACCGCTATCCAGCATGCATCTAGAGTATTAAGTTCATAAGAACAGAGTAACGCATTAAGCAAGATGACATGATGTAGAGGGATAAACTCAAGCAATATGATATAAACCCCATCTTTTTATCCTCGATGGCAACAATACAATACGTGCCTTGTTGCCCCTGCTGTCACTGGGAAAGGACACCACAAGATTGAACCCAAAGCTAAGCACTTCTCCCATTGCAAGAAAGATCAATCTAGTAGGTCAAACCAAACTGATAATTCGAAGAGACTTGTAAAGATATTAAATCATGCATATAAGAATTCAGAGAAGAATCAAATATTGTTCATAGATAATCTTCATCATAAACCCACAATTCGTCAGATCTCGACAAACACACCGCAAAAAGAATTACATCGAATAGATCTCCAAGACAATCGAGGAGAACTTTGTATTGAGATCCAAAGAGAGAGAAGAAGCCATCTAGCTAATAAATCTATACCCGAAGGTCTGTGGTAAACTACTCACACATCATCGGAGAGGCTATGGTTTTGATGTAGAAGCCCTCCCTGATCGATTCCCCCTCCGGCGGAGCGCCGGAAAAGGCCCCGAGATGGGATCTCACGGGTACAGAAGGTTGCGGCGGTGGAAATAGGATTTTGTGGTGCTCTCGGATGTTTTCAGGGTATATGAGTATATATAGGCGAAAGAAGTAGGTCGGTGGAGCCATGAGGGGCCCATGAGGGTGGGGGCGCGCATACCCCCCTGGGCGTGCCCTCCTACCTCGTGGCCGCCTCGTTGCTTCCTTGACGTCCACTCCAAGTCTCCTGGATTGCGTTTGTTCCAAAAACGATCCTCGCGAAGGTTTCATTCCGTTTGATATTCCTTTTCTGCGAAACACTGAAATTGGCAAAAAAAACAGCAATTTGCATTGGGCCTTCGGTTAATAGGTTAGTCCTAAAAATAATATTAAAGTGCCTAATAAAGCCCATTAAACATCCAAAACAGATAATATAATATCATGGAACAATAAAAAATTATAGATACGTTGGAGACGTATCAATATAGCAGTTGAACACGCAAGGAAAAGTTGTCCAAAAGCCGAGCGCGCCGACGGACGCGAGCAGAGCGCGTCGTGGCGCCTAACGGTGGGATAGATCTTCATTCAAGCCAATCAAAATAAGACTAGAACGGACATGTCTGTATTGAGCAAAGGGATTGCACATGTCTGTATTGACTGGAATGAGAATGCAATAGCAAAATAAGAATTAAGGCCACGATGATGCGATCGCAGTGGTAGTTACAGGCGGAAAGAAGAAAGATGCATCCATCAACGTACGACCTCCTCCTCCTCAACTCAGTGCGCCGGCCGGGCCACCGACCGGCGGCTAAGGAGCGGCGGCTCGTGTGGCCAGGTCAAGGTGCTTCTCAACTAAGGCATCCAAGGCTTCCAGGCAGCTGAAGAAGGCCAACGTCGTAGTGTCCTCACTGGCCTTGCAGATACCTGTGTACACGATTCGCTTGTACACATGGACGTGTAGGTCGACGGTTTCTTTCAAATGGAGGCGCCTCGCGGCAAGCGCGACCTCCAGGTGGACATTCTTCATGGCATCGGCGGGCAGTCGCAGGGCCACCAGTGCTTGAAAGAGGTTCCGACCATGGAGGCCGATTAGGGTGGCAGGCAATGAGGAGCCCGGGCACGCGGGCAGGAGGAGTACGGCGATGTCGTCCGCGAGCTTCTTGACGACGGTGAACCTGTTGGTGGTGCGAACAATCATCTGGTCCAACTGAGAGTCGTAGCTGGCGCCGACGGCGCCATCCACCAGCCGGCCGCCAACACCGTATCGAGACGATCCACGGTGCCATGCCGTAGGCCGGCGTCGTGGACCATCTGGCACAGCCGCTGGCTGCTCGCGCTCATCGCTGCCATGGGTCTAGAGTGGGCACTTTTGCGCTTATTAGTATAGGTGCTTAAGCAAATGCTTAGGTGCGTACGATGTGGTAGATGCATTGGAATGGAGGGGTGCCTTTATATGAGTGCAAACTGCGTTGCATTCACATCGTGCTGCCTCTTTTCCCGGTCCTCCCATTACTTCCCTCATGCATTAACATGATGCTAAGTGAAGGAGGATGCATCATTGGCCGTTCAACATTTCGGGAACCGCTACCCTCTCCCTCGTCTGCATTAAAGCTGTATCGGGAACTGCACCGCCTGCTGTCAAATCGAATAGTACTGCGCCGCCCACTGCACGCCTGGCTGAACACGCCTCCTCGCCTCCATCTATGCTTAATTACTGAATTTTAGTTGAAAATTAGATACTGCTAGTGATTTTTAGCTTCATATTTTGACAAATCGCAGTGTTACAAGGTTGGCAAATGGCAATGTTACTAGATCAAGAAATGCCAATCTTTCTAGTATGACAAATGGCAACATACCCAATATGACAGATGCAAATTGCACAAAATTGTAAGTGGTTCACACGGGTCATCCAAAAGAACCGTTTGTGTTCAAGAGATGCACAAATCCTGCTCTCACTTTGCATACGGGTGTTCTATCTGAAACCATCATGCTTGTTGTGAGAAGCTCTGGTTTGTGAGAAGCATATACCCAAACCTGCCCCAAATGGGACAAAAACTTTACCACGGCATGTTGATGCCGCTCCATGATAGCATGCCAAGTTTCATGAATTTCAGACGAGTTTTGGATTTACTAGAATTTAAAAACCAGGTGTCTCAATGTTTGCAGCCGAGTGACGGTGGCAGGGTGTTTGACATTCATTCCCATTTCTTGCATGGGACCTAAGCATGCACCCAAGGACAAAGATTTGATTTTTCAACCAATTTATATGCACCGGAGCATGTGCATGTAGTTCAAATTTGAATTATGCACATAAATGCATTGAAAACTCACTTAATGCATAAAAATGTCCAAACGAACCTCGAAAAATCACAAAAATTAACACAACACTCCTGTTGTTCTATGTTGACACGAGAAAAAAATTGAAAGCAATAAGAGGCAATGGATATTGTTTCGCCCCCAAAGTTGGGGTGTTCCCTACCGAAACCATCATGCTTGTTGTGAGAAGCTCTGGTTCGTGAGAAGCATATACCCAAACCTGCCCCAAATGGGAAAAAACTTTACCACGCCATGTTGATGCCGCCCCATGATAACATGCCAAGTTTCATGAATTTCAGACGAGTTTTGGATTTACTAGAATTTAAAAACTAGGTATCTCAATGTTTGCAGCCGAGTGACGGTGGCAGGGTGTTTGACATTCATTCCCATTTCTTGCATGGGACCTAAGCATGCACCCAAGGACAAAGATTTGATTTTTCAACCAATTTATATGCACTGGAGCATGTGCATGTAGTTCAAATTTGAATTATGCACATAAATGCATTGAAAACTCACTTAATGCATAAAAATGTCCAAACAAACCCTGGATAATTCCAATTCTTTTGTGATCACTGCAGATAAAAGGTCTAGCAATTCAAACACCGTCCATGGCCGCTGTGACCCCATTATGTAATTCAAATCAAGATGAAAAATCAAGTAGATCCCACATAGTTTATTATAACCAACCGTGTAAGATGCAGCACAAAATATCTTGGAGCACCATGAGAAGTGCGACGGCTACAGTCCACAGCCCGCTCTGAATAAGGGACTGTGTCTGATGACACTTTGTGCGCTAGTTTTTTGGCTGAAGCGATTCCAAATTTTCGGCTTCCGCGGAAATATCTACCTCCCCGCCCCCTCCGCCTTACCAAAAGCCACATTTCCCCTATTTCCGCCTTCCTTTCCAAGTTGAAACCTTCACTCCTTGCTTGCAGTGCCGCCGCCTCCTCGCCGGTGACCCTCCTTCACGCTGCTCGGCCTCGCCTATCCAGGCAGGTAATCCACACCCGACCCCCATCCTCCCCCTCCTTCCACATCCCACATTCCCCGACCGCCGGCGCGAGCGCAACACCTTCCACCCAAATCACCATCCCCTCCACCAAATAAGCGCCGGCCTAAGCCATGGTGTACGCGGTATAGCCAAGACCTCAAGGAGCATTTGGCAGCGGAGAAGCACATCGCAGCCGCACGCGCGGATGAGGTCGCGATGGCTGCCATTCGTGCCGACCCCCAGATCTTGGAGGAGCACCTCGTCGTCGAGGCCACTGTTGACGCCTCGCGCGCCGACGCCACGACGCGGTTGGCTGCTTTAAACGACAGTTCGTGGCGTTTTCTCGAGGCCACGATCGGTGCCTTCGACGAAGACTACGAGGTGTTTTCTTAGCGTGCACGTGCTTACCTCATCTCGAGAGCCAGCAGGTTGGTGCCCGGGGCGGCTCAGGCCACTCACCACTACAAAGAGGGCACCCATGATGCGGAGGCCTCGCCCTCTTCCATGTCCAAGGAGCCAATCATCATCGATATCTCCGACAATGAGGAGTAGCTTGTCTTATTAGCTCACTATAAGGACCCATGTTCAGTTTGCTAGCTACTGCATTTCCTTAACAAATTCTAGTGAATTGTGTTATCTACTTTTACCATGCAATCTTCTGCTATAGTGTATATGTTCTATATGTCGTGCAATGTGGTGTTCAATTAACTGCTTGGTTCAATTCTGCAAATGTGATGTTCAATTCTTTAGGGTGCAATATTTCCAAGTTGTTAAGCATGCTTGGTTTGGTTAACTGTCTGATCTTCTATTAGGAGTGTGTTATATTGTTCAATTGGTGTTTAGTTAACTGCTTGGTTCATTTGTTGTGGCTTGGTTCACTTGTTGTGGTGTTAGTTAACTGCTTGGTTCAATTCTGCAATGTGATGTTCAATTGTTGTGGCTGCATTCTGTTATTGTATACCATGTGAGGAATAAATCGAATTTGGCTATACTAAATACATGAGAAACAAATACAATTGCTATATTTCCAAGTTGTTAAGCATGCTTGATTTGGTTAACTGTCTGATCTTCTATTAGGAGTATGTTATATTGTGCAATGTGGTGCTCAGTTAACGTTTGGTTCATTTGTTGTGGTGTTTAGTTAACTGCTTGGTTCAATTCTGCAATGCGATGTTCAATTGTTGTGGCTGCATTCCGTTATTGTATACCATGTGAGGAATAAATCGAATTTGGCTGTACTAAATACATGAGAAACAAATACAATTGCTATATTTCCAAGTTGTAAAGCATGCTTGGTTTGGTTAACTGTCTGATCTTCTATTAGGAGTATGTTATATTGTGCAATGTCGTGCTCAGTTAACGTTTGGTTCATTTGTTGTGGTGTTTAGTCAACTGCTTGGTTCAATTCTGCAATGCGATGTTCAATTGTTGTGGTTGCATTCTGTTATTGTATACCATGTGAGGAATAAATCAAATTTGGCTGCACTTAATACATGGAAACATGTACAAGTGCTATATTTCCTAGTTCTTAATCATGCTTGCTTTGGATAAATGGGTTTTCCATGTGGCTTGAATTAATCTGATGAGTCTGCAATGTGCTTATTTTTCATCAACATATTTTACTGATAGCATGCGAACCCTTACTTAACCTGATGACTAACTACCTTATATCTGTTGCAGGGAAACAATGGGAAGCACTGAGGTTTACAAGATGGTACTAACTATTATACCTTGCCTTTTTTATTCCTTTGCCCCGTTTCCAATATAGAGAAGATATTTATGCACATCCTTGTTTTCAGGGTTCACTGATGATTACCTCTCAAACCACCTCTGTGGTCAGGAGGCAAGGAAAGTTTTCATACAACACCCACGGTTCAATATTGAAGTGTTCCTAAAGAGGTCGAAGTTTGGACGGTCAATCATCCACAGGCACTGGCCTAAAGTTGCAAAGACCTTCAACATGAATGAAGGCTCAATATTCGCCTTCCGCTTCTGCAATTTTCCAGATGAGATGCATCTCTCTATGTACCATCTATGATGCTAATTTCGAAAGGTTCTAGATGTTGCATGTGAAACTTGCTGCTGGTGCAGTTGTGTAATGGGGTGGCTGAGTGCTGAAGCTATATCATGTTGTACTACGATGTATTTCAATTATGAAATCATGCTTCCTTAATATGGAAATGGAATATATTATGTGCTTAATATGAATGTCAATTAGATTAGTAAATGGATTATTAACAATAGGGCAATTAGCCTGCTAATTGTGTTTTCCTATTGCAAATGGTTAATGAGAAAACACTGTGGGCGATGATCTCAGGCAACGCACACAGTTTCTAGGAATAAACCGTGTTGGATCAATGAACAATCACACACGACATTCTCTTGAAAACTGTTTGCGTTGCGCCACCTTGCGCAAACGTTTTCCTTGGAGTGACTGCGTGGGATGTATATACGAACAGAAACGTCTAGCCGTGACTGACTATGTGGGATGTACTTACGACCGGAAATGATTTCGCATGTATAATTGTATTTTTTAGCACTATTGTACGTATTTCTGTATTTGAGTGCTCGCTGGTCACACACGTCCTCACCTTGCCGAGCGTGTGTGCCAGGATGGCATATCCCCAATGGTTTCTGGGTCGTGTGGGAAGGACCCCCTATCGCCCACACTCACTTGGTGACGGTTCCGAATGCCGTCGCGGAAAGGGGTTAAAAACCGTTTTTTTAGGACCGACGCGCACCAGTGTTGCAAGATAGGATCAAGAACTCACATATATTCATGAAAACATAATAGGTTCAGATCTGAAATCATGGCACTCGGGCCCTAGGGACAAGCATTAAGCATAGCAAAGTCATAGCAACATCAATCTTAGAACATAATGGATACTAGGGATCAAACCCTAACAAAACTAACTCGATTACATGGTAAATCTCATCCAACCCATCACCGTCTAGCAAGCCTATGATGAGATTACTCACGCACGGCGGTGAGCATCATGAAATTGGTGATGGAGGGTGGTTTCTTATGACGATGGCGACGAATTCCCCTCTCCGGAGCCCCGAACGGACTCCAGATCAGCCCACCCGAGGAAGATTAGGGCTTGGCGGCGGCTCTGTATCGTAAAACGCGATGAATCCTTCTCTCTGATTTTTTCTCCCCGAAAGTGAATATATGAAGTTGGGGTTGAGGTCGGCGGAGTCCCAGGGGGCCCACGAGGCAGGGGGCGCGCCCCGGGGGGGCGACCTGCACCCTCGTGGACAGGGTGTGGGCCCCCTGATGCTGATTCTTTCGCCAGTTTTTTTCATTAATTCCAAAACGTGTCTCCGTGGATTTTCAGGTCATTCCGAGAACTTTTATTTCTGCACAAAAATAACACCATGGCAGTTCTGCTGAAAACAGCGTCAGTCCAGGTTAGTTCTATTCAAATCATGCAAGTTAGAGTCCAAAACAAGGGCAAAAGTGTCTGGAAAAGTAGATACGTTGGAGACGTATCAACTCCTCCAAGCTTAAACATTTGCTTGTCCTCAAGCAATTCAGTTGACAAACTGAAAGTGATAAAGAAAAAGTTTTACAAACTCTATTTGATCTTGTTGCTGCAAATATGTAAAGCCGGCATTCAAGTTTTCAGCAAAGAATATGAACTAACCATATTCACAATAACATTTAGGCTCATGTTTACTCATATCAATGGCATAATCAACTAGCGAGCAATAATAATAAATCTCGGATGACAACACTTTCTCAAAAAAATCATAACATGATATAACAAGATGGTATCTTGCTAGCCCTTTCTGAGACCGCAAAACATAAATGCAGAGCACCCCTGAAGATCAAGGACTGACTAGACATTGTAATACATGGTAAAAGAGATCCAGTCACAGTCATACTCAATGTAAATTAATAGCAATGCATGCGAATGACAGCGGTGCTCTCCAACTGGTGCTTTTTAATAAGAGGGTGATGACTCGGCATAAAAGTAAATAGATAGGCCCTCCGCAGAGGGAAGCAGGGATTTGCAGAGGTGCCAGAGCTCGAGTTTTGAAAGAGAGATAAATAATATTTTGAGTGGCATACTTTCATTGTCAACATAACAACCAAGAGATCTCGATATCTTCCATGCTACACACATTATAGGCGGTTCCCAAACAGAATGGTAAAGTTTATACTCCCCCACCACCAACAAACATCAACCCATGGCTTGTCCGAAACAATGGGTGCCACCCAACTAACAACAATCCTGGGGGAGTTTTGTTTGCAATTATTTTGATTTGATTTGAGCATGGGACTGGGCATCTCGGTTACCGGCCATTTTCTCGTGAATGATGAGCGGAGTCCACTCATCGTGAGAATAACCCACCTAGCAGGAAAGATATAGACAGCCCTAGTTGATACATGAGCTATTCGAGCATACAAAACAGAATTTCATTTGAAGGTTTAGAGTTTGGCACATACAAATTTACTTGAAACGGCAGGTAAATACCGCATATAGGAAGGTATGGTGGACTCATATGGAATAACTTTGGGGTTTATGGAAGTGGATGCACAAGCAGTATTCCCGCTTAGTACAAGTGAAGGCTAGAAAGAGACTGGGAAGCGACCAACTAGAGAGCGACAACAGTCATGAACATGCATTAAGATTAATCAACAATGAGTGCAAGCATGAGTAGGATATAAATCACCTTGAACATAAATATCGTGGAGGCTATGTTGATTTTGTTTCAACTACATGCGTGAACATGTGCCAAGTCAAGCCACTCGAATCATTCAAAGGAGGATACCACCCTATCATACCACATCACAACCATTTTAATAGCATGTTGGCACGCAAGGTAAACCATTATAAGCTCCTAGCTAATTAAGCATGGCATGAGCAACTATAATCTCTAATTTTCATTGCAAACATGTTTCATTCATAATAGGCTGAATCAGGAACGATGAACTAATCATATTTACAAAAACAAGATAGGTCGAGTTCATACCAGCTTCTCTCATCTCACTCAGTCCATCATATATCGTCATTATTGTCTTTCACTCGCACGACCGAACAGTGTGGATAATAATAATAGTGCATGTGCACTGGACTAAGCTGGAATCTGCAAGCATTCAATACAAGGGAGAAGACAAGGTAATATGGGCTCTTGGTTAAATCAACAATAATGCATATGAGAGCCACTCAACATTTTCATCGTGGTCTTCTCCTCTCGACCCCCAAAGAATAAGAAAAGAAATAATACTATTTACACGGGAAAGCTCCCAACAAGCAAAAGAAGAACGAGAAATCTTTTTGGGTTTTCTTTTAATTACTACTACTACAGGCATGGAAATTAAACTAGCTAAAAGCTACAACTAATTTTTTTGGTTTTTCTTAAGGTTTTTCAAACACACAAGAAGAAGGCTTAGAAAAGAAAATAAACTAGCATGGATAGGACAATGAAAAAGTTTGAGCACCGACAACTAGAATGAGTGTGTGAACATGAATGTAATGTCCGTGAGAAATACGTACTCCCCCAAGCTTAGGCTTTTGGCCTAAGTTGGTCTATGGCCACTGCTGGCCTATCGGATATCCAAAGTTGTAGCTGGGGTCATACTGAGATGCATCAGCTATTGCCTGAAGAGCTGCAGCTTGGAGGCGAGCTGCCTCCGTCATCCTCTCATACTTGTTCGCCTCCTCCCTGGTTATAACATATCTCCTTTTTGCCTGAAAGTTAAAGTAAGTAGGAGCGGGGAGGGCAACATGGACAGTGCGCTGTCTGTCAAAGATTAGTCGGTACTGGAGGAACTGTTCATTCCTCTCAAGAATCTGATGGAGCACCATAGCACTATAATCTAGATAAGCAGGAGGCAACTTCATATCATTTCCATGTATGGGTACACCAAGATAGTTAGCTACACGAGTTGCATAAATTCCTCCAAACAAATCTCCACTTGTACCGTTAAGATGCAACCTTCGTGCAACAATGGCCCCCAAGTTATATTGTTTATCACCTAATACCGCACTCTTGAGGACACTAAGATCTAGAAGGCACAAGTGACAAGCCTCATCTTTACCGTTAATGCATCTACCTATAAAGAGAGCAAAATAATGTATGGAAGGGAAATGAATGCTCCCTATGGTAGCTTGTGTGATTTCCCTAGAATCCCCCACAGTGATACTAGTAAGAAAGTCTTTATATTCAGATTTGCGAGGTTCACTAACATTGCCCCACTGCGGGAGTTTACAAGCAGTATTAAAATCTTCTAGGTCCATGGTATATGATTTATCATAAAGATCAAATAAAACAGTGTGAGAATTGCGCGAGGATGTAAATTTAAACCTCCTCACAAAGGAATCAGTTAGAAAGTGGTACCGTAGGCACTTATCTGACACGAAGTCCTCAAGATCAGCATTATGTACATACGCGTAAAATTCATCCTTGATGCCTGCCTGGACCATAAACTCCTCTGACGGCCATTCACAAGGTCGCACTTGAGCTTCCCTCGGTGGTTCATCGTCCGACTCACGTATCGCGAGCCTTGGTTCTTGCTTCCTTGAGGAACCACCTTGGTACATTTTCCTATGCATTTTTCTTTCTCTGAAAAATTTCTGAAATTTTAGTGACTCAAAATAAAAGTGAACCAAACTCAACAATATTGATTGCAACTACTCCCACAAGTGCCTAGAGGCTATATCATGCATTAAAACTACTTTTGACCATATAAATTTGTCATGCAAGCTCAAGAACAAGGTCACCTTGGCAACAAAAATTTGCAATAAATAAAGCACTAGAACAAAAACTAATTGGAGCATTGAAGGAGTCACATACCGAAGGACGATCTCCCAGAATAGTTTTGTTAATGGAGCTTTGAGCAAAGAGATCGAAAATGGCAGCAAGATGAGCTAGAACACGGGTTTGATCTATGGGAGGATTTTTTCTGGAGGAAGACGAAGTGAGTGGGTGCTAGAGTAAGTGGAGGGGGTCCACGTGGGGCCCATGAGGTAGGTGGGCGCGCCCTGTGCCCTCGTGGCCAAATGGTGGGTCCCTGGTGTGTTCTCAGTGCCAGAAATTCTTAAATATTCTACAAAAAATCATGTTTCATTTTCAGAACATTTGGAGAACTTCTATTTTCGGGGTATTTTCATTGCAAGGACAATTCAGTAAACAGTCAGAAAATACTATTTTGGCTTTATTTAATCTAAATAACAGAAAGTGAAAGGAGGGTACAGAGAGTTGTGCTTTCTAACTTCATCCATCTCATGCTCATCAAAAGGAATCCACTAACAAGGTTGATCAAGTCTTGTTAACAAACTCTTTCCGAATCGCATGAAACCGGAGAATTTTTGAATAACACTAGGTTACCTCAATGGGGATATGCATGTCCCCAACAATAAGAATATCACATTTCTTCTTGACAGTAGGAAGAGGGAATTCAAAACCTCCAATAGTAATCGTTGAAATTTTCCAATAGAATTGATACTGTGGACTTGAGGTTGTTTCCTCGGAAAACGTACCGTATGCTCATTACCATTAACATGAAAAGTGACATTGCCCTTGTTGCAATCAATAACAGCCCCTGCAGTATTCAAAAAGGGTCTACGAAGGATAATCGACATACTATCGTCCTCGGGAATATCAAGAATAACAAAGTCCGTTAAAATAGTAACGTTTGCAACCACAACAGGCACATCCTCACAAATACCGACAGGTATAGCAGTTGATTTATAGGCCATTTGCAAAGATATTTCAGTAGGTGTCAACTTATTCAAATCAACTCTTTGATATAAAGAGAGAGGCATAACACTAACACCTGCTCCAAGATCACATAAAGCAGTTTTAACATAGTTTTTTTAATGGAGCATGGTATAGTTGGTACTCCTGGATCTCCTAGTTTCTTTGGTATTCCACCTTTAAAAGTATAATTGGCAAGCATGGTGGAAATTTCAGCTTCCGGTATCTTTCTTTTATTTGTAACAATATCTTTCATGTACTTAGCATAAGGATTCATTTTAAGCATATCAGTCAAACACATATGCAAAAAGATAGGTCTAATCATTTCAGCAAAGCGCTCAAAATCCTCATCATCCTTTTTCTTGGATGGTTTAGGAGGAAAAGGCATGGTTTCTGAACCCATGGTTCTGTTTCTTTACCGTGCTTCCTAGCAACGAAGTCTCTCTTATCATAACGTTAATTCTTTGATTGTGGGTTATCAAGATCAACAGCAGGTTCAATCTCTACATCATTGTTATTGCTAGGTTGAGCATCAACATGAACATCATCATTATCCCTAGGTTCATGTTCATTACCAGATTGTGTTTCAGCATCAGAAATAGAAATTTCATTTGGATTCTCAGGTGTGCCAACAACAGGTTCACTAGAAGCATGCAAAGTCCTATCATTTTTCTTTTTCTTCTTCTTAGAAGGACTAGGTGCATCAACATTAGTTCTATGAGAATCTTGCTCAACTCTCTTAGGGTGGCCCTCAGGATACAAAGGTTCCTGAGTCATTCTACCCCTCTAGTCATAACTCTAACAGCATTATCATTTTTCTTATTATTTAATTCATTAAGCAAATCATCTTGTGCTTTAAGCACTTGTTCTACCTGAGTGGTAACCATAGAAGCATGTTTACTAATAAGTTTAAGGTCACCTTTAACTCTATACATATAATCACTCAAGTGTTCAACCATATAAGCATTACGTTTCAATTGTCTACCAACATAAGCATTGAAGTTTTCTTATTTATCAATAAAATTATCAAACTCATCCAAGCATTGGCTAGCAGACTTATTACAAGGAATATCACCTTCATCAAATCTATAGAGAGAATTTACCTTTACTACCTGTGTCGGGTTATTAGGACCATGTATTTCTTTAATAGGTGGTAAATTCTTAACATCTTCAGCTTTAATACCCTTTTCTTTCATAGATTTCTTTGCCTCCTGCATATCTTCAGGACTGATAAATAGAATACCCCTTTTCTTCGGAGTTGGCTTAGGAGTTGGTTTAGGAAGTGTCCGATCATTATCATTACTCAATATATTATTCAATAGCAATTTAGCTTGCTCAACAGTTCTTTCCCTGAAAACACAACCAGCACAACTATCCAGATGGTCTCTGGAAGCATCGGTTAGTCCATTATAAAAGATATCAACTATTTCATTTTTCTTGAGAGGATGATCAAGCAAACCATTAAGTAATCGGAGAAGCCTCCCCCAAGCTTGTGGGATACTCTCTTCTTCAATTTGCACAAAATTATATATTTCCCTTAGGGCAGCTTGTTTCTTATGAGCGGGGAAATATTTAGCAGAGAAGTAATAAATCATATCCTGGGGACTACGCACACAACCAGGAGCAAGAGAATTAAACCATGTTTTACATCACCTTTAATGAGAACGGAAATAACTTAAGGATATAGTAGTAACAAATTTTTTCCTCATGAGTGAATAGGGTGGATATATCATTCAATTTAGTAAGATGTGCCACAATAGTTTCAGATTCATAGCCATAAAAAGGATCAGATTCAACCAAAGTAATTAACTCAGGATCGACAGAGAAATCATAATCCTTATCAGAAATACAGATAGGTGAAGTAGCAAAAGTAGGGTCATATTTCATTCTAGCATTCAAAGACTTTTCTTTCAGCCTAGCTAACAATTTCTTAAGATCATATCTATCTTTGCAAGCAAAAAGGTCTCTAGCAGTTTCTTCATCCATAACATAACCCTCAGGCACATCAGGTAATTCATATCTAGGGGGAGAATCTTCATCATCACTTTCATCAATATTATCTGTGTCAATAATTTCATTCTCTCTAACCCTAGCAAGTTGTTCATCAAGATATTCACCTAATGGCATGGTATTATCAAGCATAGAAGTAGTTTCATCATAAGCATCATGCATAGCAGAAGTGGCATCATCAATAACATGTGACACATCAGAATCAATAACCGGTGTAGGTGTCGCAAATTTACTCATAACAGAAGGTGAATCAAGTGCAGAGCTAGATGGCAGTTCCTTACCTCCCCTCGTAGTTGAGGGAAAAATCTTGGTTCTTTCATCTTTCAAGTTCTTCATAGTGATCAACAGATATAAATCCCAAGTGACTCAAAGAATAGAGCTATGCTCCCCGGCAACGGCGCCAGAAAATAGTCTTGATAACCCACAAGTATAGGGGATCGCAACAGTTTTCGAGGGTAGAGTATTCAACCCAAATTTATTGATTCGACACAAGGGGAGCCAAAGAATATTCTCAAGTATTAGCAGTTGAGTTTTCAATTCAACCACACATGAAAGACTTAATATCTGCAGCAAAATATTTAGTAGCAAAGTAGTATGGAAGTAACGGTAACAGTGGCAAAAGTAACAGTAGTAATTTTTGTAGCAATCGTAATAGTGGCAACAGAAAAGTAACTAAGCAAAGATCGATATGTTAAAAGCTCGTAGGCAATGGATCAATGATGGATAATTATGTCAGATGCGATTCCTCATGCAACAGTTATAACATAGGGTGACACGGAACTAGCTCCAGTTCATCAATGTAATGTAGGCATGTATTCCGAATATAGTCATACGTGCTTATGGAAAAGAACTTGCATGACATCTTTTGTCCTACCCTCCCATGGCAGCGGGGTCCTATTGGAAACTAAGGGATATTAAGGCCTCCTTTTAATAGAGTACCGGACCAAAGCATTAACACTTAGTGAATACATGAACTCCTCAAACTACGGTCATCAACGGGAGTGGTCCCGATTATTGTCACTTCATGGTTGCCGGATCATAACACATAGTAGGTGACTATTGACTTGCAAGATAGGATCAAGAACTCACATATATTCATGAAAACATAATAGGTTCAGATCTGAAATCATGGCACTCGGGCCCTAGTGACAAGCATTAAGCATAGCAAAGTCATAGCAACATCAATCTTAGAACATAATGGATACTAGGGATCAAACCCTAGCAAAACTAACTCGATTACATGGTAAATCTCATCCAACCCATCACCGTCTAGCAAGCCTACGATGAGATTACTCACGCACGGCGGTGAGCATCATGAAATTGGTGATGGAGGATGGTTGATGATGACGATGGCGACGGATTCCCCTCTCCGGAGCCCCGAACGGACTCCATATCGGCCCTCCCGAGGAAGATTAGGGCTTGGCGGCGTCTCCGTATCGTAAAACGCGATGAATCCTTCTCCCTGATTTTTTTTCTCCCCGAAAGTGAATATATGGAGTTGGGGTTGAGGTCGATGGAGTCTCAGGGGGCCCACGAGGCAGGGGGCGCGCCCCAGGGGGGCGCCTTGCACCCTGGTGGACAGGGTGTGGGCCCCCTGATGCTGAATCTTTCGCCAGTATTTTTCATTAATTCCAAAATGTGTCTTCGTGGATTTTCAGGCCATTCCGAGAACTTTTATTTCTACACAAAAATAACACCATGGCAGTTCTGCTGAAAACAGCGTCAGTCCGGGTTAGTTCTATTCAAATCATGCAAGTTAGAGTCCAAAACAAGGGCAAAAGTGTTTGGAAAAGTAGATACGTTGGAGACGTATCAATATTCCATAAAAAATCTCCGTGAAGTTTCAGCTTGTTTGGAGTTGTGCAGAATAGGTAGCCTGGCGTAGCTTTTCCAGGTCCAGATTTCCAGCTGTCGGAATTCTCCCTCTTTGTATATACCTTGCATATTATGAGAGAAAAGGCATTATAATTACTCCAAAAAGCATTATTATGGATAAAAACATTATAAATAACAATAAGAAAACATGATGCAAAATGGACGTATCAGCGACCGGCTCTATGGCGTAGACGTCCCTTAATGCGCGCTTGCGCTCCCTCTTGGGGATATGAGTGACATATATCATATTCACTATTTTTACCTCAGGGGGAAATTTCTTCTGTCCCCCTGTGTTCGGTGGGCGGGGCTCATCATCACCCTCGCTTGGCGGCCCTTTCCCCTTATGTTCGGTATTTAGCTTACCGGCCTGTTTGAAGACCTAACAATTTCTGTTGGAATGATTTGTAGGCTTGTCAAGGGTAACATGAATCTGGCAAGGCCGGTCGAGTATTTTGTCCAAATTAAATGGGCCGTCCCTGTTTCCTTTGAATGGCTTCTTTCGCTGACCGGGTTTAGAGCCACTGAATCCGGCGTTAACCATTGTTTCTTCAGTTTCTTCATTGTTGTTCCAACGCTTGTGTTTGTTATGTCATGGCCGTCTGTTGCCGTCCCTGGCTTCGGAGGTGTCGGGGTCGCTGGTACTGTTGCTTCTATGAGCTAAGCAGCTGTCTTCTCCCGCGCAGAAGCTTGTCATGAGTGCGGTAAGAACTGCCATAAACTTTGGCTTTTCTTGACCGAGGTGTCAAGCAAGCCATTCATCGCGGACGCTATGTTTAAAGGCCGCTAGGGCTTCAGCATCCGGACAGTTGATGATTTGGTTCGTTTTAATTAAGAATCGAGTCCAGAGTTTGCGGGCTGACTCTCCGGGTTGCTGGACTATGTGACTAAGGTCATCGGCGTCTGGTGGCCGGACATAAGTACCTTGGAAGTTGTCTCGAAAGGCATCCTCCAAATCTTCCCAGCTGCCAATAGAGTTCTCTGGGAGGTTGTTTAGCCAGTGTCGTGCTGGTCCCTTTAGCTTTAGGGGGAGGTATTTAATGGCGTGGAGATCGTCACCGCGAGCCATGTGAATATGGAGAAGAAAATCTTCAATCCATACCGCGGGATCTGTCGTTCCATCGTATGCTTCAATGTTTACGGGTTTAAACCCTTCTGGAAAGTCGTGCTGCATTACCTCATTGGTAAAGCATAAGGGGTGTGCGGTGCCTCTGTATCGGGCAATGTCACGATGGAGTTAGGATGACATATGTGTTCGGTTTTCAGCCCGAGTGAGGTTATGCTTATCTCACAAAGCTTGATGGTCGTCATCTCGCGTTGGAGCACGCACCCTTGATCCATAGATTGATCTAGTCTGACCGGCTCTATAGTCCAGGTCCTGGCGTAAGTCGTAGGTGTAGCCCGGAGCCACTACCTCTGTGCCTCGACGGCGAGGTGGCGCGCGCTGGTGTTCGGCATAAGCATCCACTTTGTCCCGTCCACGTGGTGGTCGATCTGGTTCATCAGCGTGATTATATCTTGACGGTATTGGCTCAAGGGCCTCGTCATCGAATTGTGGAAGTAGCCAACGCTTCGGATAACTATTTGTTGGGCGCTCGAGGCCGTATTCCTCGGCAGCTAGGACCTGGGTCCATTTGTCGTTGAGCGTATCCTGTTCGGCTTGAAGCTGTTGCTGTTTCTTTTTTAGGCTCCTCGCAGTTGTGATTAGCTGTCGCTTGAAGCATTCTTGCTCGAGGGGTTCCTCTGGCATGATGAAGTCTTTGTTGCCGAGGCTGACATCCTCCTCGGAGACCGGTAGATAGTTACTATCCTCTGAATCCTCATTCCCGACAAGCTCGTCGGGGTTGACTTGTCCCTCCTCCCATTCATCCTGCTTGGATGCAGGCTCGGCGGGGTCTTCGGGGTCTTAGGCATCATCCGGAGTGTTATTGTCTCCGGTTCCGGTATTGCTTTCCTTTTCGCAACGCGATTTTGAGAGGCGTCGCTGATGTCGACGTTTTGATGGTGCCTCGACATGCCTGTCCTCAATCGGGTCCTGCCCATCGTCGCCGTCGTCCTTTTTAGGTGTGTCTACCATATACACATCGTATGTGGAGGTGGCCGTCCAACGCCCGATGTTAGGTGGATTCTGGCCTGGTTCGTCTCCGGCATCATCGTCCATACCATCGATGTCTTCGGAGGCGTAATCTAGCATGTCGGTCAAGTCCTCGACAGTGGCTATTAAGTGGGTGGTGGGTGGGACGTAAAATTCCCCGCTCTCAGCCCCTAGTCTGGGCTGGGCGTAGTTAGGAGGTGATACTTCCGTAATGGCGAGAGATCGCATTAAGTACGGGGCCTCGTTAGGAGCGAAGGTTGGACGGGGAACTGAGGACCCGCGGAGCTGGGCATGGTAGACTCTACCTGGTCGTGCTCACTGGACGCATACCTTGAGAGTTCGGAGTTGGCGTCCAGAGGTGAGTTCGGCTCCCCGATGATAGGGAGAGTCCTGTTTGATTCCAGGCTTGCCGAAAATATAGTCGCCTCTGGGTCTCCGGCAGAGAGCTCCGTAGTAGGAGAGAGTTAGGTGGGTTTCAAACTCCCATCTTCGGATAAGGTGGTCTGCTCTGGATCTAAGGCCAAGGCAGGGATGATAGTTGGTCTTTGAGCGGTGCCTGATGATGGATCCGACGGGTTTCCTTCTTGAAGATGAGGAATAGCGGTCGAGGTCGTCAACCCTTCGAAGATCAAGTCTCCTCGGATATCAGTGACGTAATTCAGGCTTCCGAACCTGATCTGATGACCAGGGGCGTAGCTGTCAATCTATTCAAGGTGACCAATTGAATTGGCACGCAGAGCGAAGCCGCCAAACACAAAAAGTTGACCAGGGAAGAAGGTTTCCCCGGAAGCAGCATCGTTGTTGATGATCGAACGAGCCATCAAACCTTCTGCCGACAACACAGTGGAACTCTCAATGGAAGCACCAATGTCGGTGTCAAAACCGGCCGATCTCGGGTAGGGGGTCCCGAACTGTGTGTCTGAGGATCGAAGGTAACAGGAGACAAAGGGGACACGATGTTTGCCTAGGTTCGGGCCCTCTTGATGGAGGTAAAACCCTACTTCCTGCTTGATTGCCTTTGATGAGTATAGGGGTTACAAGAGTTGATCTACCTCGAGATCATAATGGCTAAACCCTAGCTGTCTAGCCTATATGAATTCTATAGCCTCTACGGACTAAACCATCCGGTTTATACACACACCGTAGGGGCCTAGGGTTGTACAGAGTCGGCTTGCAGAGGAAGGAAATTAAATATCCGGACACCAATCTTGCCATCCATGCATAGGAGAGTCCTATCCAGACACGGTGGAAGGTCTTCTGCCTTTTATCTTCACGGCCCATCAGTCCGGCCCATATCACACAGCCGAGACACCCGAGGACCCCCTAATCCAGGACTCCCTCAGCGAGTATCCGTGAGTAAATTATATGATATGCATCAAACAATTTCAGATTCATAATACTCAATCCAACACAAAGAACCTCAAAGAGTGCCCCAAGATTTCTACCGGAAAAACAAAGACAAAAACATGCATCAACTCCTATGCATAATTACCCCAATGTCACCTTGGGGATCCGCGAGTTGAGTGCCAAAACATATATCAAGTGAATCAATACGATACCCCATTTTCACCACGGGTATTCATAGCAAGACATACATCAAGTGTTCTCAAATCCATAAAAGTATTCAATTCGATAAAACGAAATTTCAAAGGGAAAACTTAATTCACAACAAGATAGAGAGGGGAAAACACCATATGATCCAACTATATTAACAAAGCCCGCGATACATCAAGATCGTGACATCTCAAGAACACAAGAGAGAGAGAGAGAGAGAGAGAGATTAAACACATAGCTACTAGTACAAACCCTCAGCCCCGAGGGTGGACTACTCCCTCCTCATCATGGTGGCCGCTGGGATGATGAAGATGGCCACCGGTGATGATTTCCCCCTTCGGCAGGATGTCAGAACGGGGTCTAGATTGGTTTCTCATGGCTACAGAGCCTTGCGGCAGCGGGACTTATGATCTAGGGTAACCCCGAGGGTTTTTGTAATATTTGACTATTTATAGGATGAAGAGGGGGTACGGGAGGCCACCGAGATGGGCACAACGCACCAGGGCGCGCCTGGCCCTGGTGGGTTGTGCCCCCCTCGGGGCACCCCCCAGGTGCTGCTCTGGCCCGTTGGATGTCTTCTGGTCCATAAAAAATCCACAAAAAGCTTCGCGGTGTTTGGACTCCGTTTGATATTGATTTCTGCGATGTAAAAAACAAGCAAAAAACAGCAACTGGCACTGGGCACTGGGTCAATAGGTTAGTCCCAAAAAATGATATAAAGTTGCTATAAAATGATTGTAAAACATCAAAGAATGATAATATAACAGCATGAATACTTCATAAATTATAGATACGTTGGAGACGTATCAGACACACACCCATGTGGAAGAAGAAATCTATATTTTGGGACCTACCCTATTGGAAAGACCTAGAGGTCCGCTCTGCAATCGACGTGATGCACGTGACGAAGAATTTTTGCGTCAACCTACTAGGCTTCTTGGGCGTGTACGGGAAGACAAAAGATACACCGGAGGCACGGAAGGACCAGCAACGTATGAACGAAAAAGACGGCATGCATCCAAAGCAGTATCAAGGTCCTGCCAGCTACGCTTTTACGAAAGCAGAAAAAAAAAGAAATCTTTTTTGAATGCCTGCTCAGTATTAAGGTCTCGTCTCGCTTCTCGTCGAATATAAAGGGAATAATAAATATGCAAAGAAAAAAATCCAGAACCTAAAGTCTCGTGATTACCACGTGATTATGACGTAACTTCTTCCGGTTGCATTGAGGGGGCTTCTACCAGAAAATGTTCGATTAGCCATTGTGAAGCTATGTGCAGTCCTCAATGCAATTTCTCATAAGGTAATCAATCCAGAAATCCTACCAAGGTTACAGAATGATTTGGTCCAATGTCTTGTTAGTTTCGAGTTGGTGTTCCCACCATCCTTCTTGAATATTATGACGCACGTCCTAGTTCACCTAGTCGATGAGATTGCCATTCTGGGTCCTATATTTCTACACAATATGTTCCCCTTTGAGAGGTTCATGGGAGTCTTAAATAAAAATATGTTCGTAACCGTGCTAGGACAGAAGGAAGCATCTCCAAGGGCCATGAAACAGAGGAGGTCATTGCATTTTGTGTTGACTTTATTCCTGACCTTAAGTCGATTGGTGTTCCTCAATCGCGGCATGAGGGGAGACTAAGTAGAAAAGGCACGCTAGGAGCGGATTCAATAATATGTAGGGACGGGCATTCTTGGGCACCTACGCGATTTCATTCTACTTTGATCCGACAAAAGAGGGAACTCTGGAGTGATTCTTTACTGCATTGTTTGAGGGTATATATATTTGTGGTGGTTCAATAGATTAACATTAGAAAGATGACTTTGAGGTGGTTGAATATTTGCGCACCTACGCGATTTCATCCTACTTTGATCCAACAAAAGAGGGAACTTTGGAGTGAGTCTTTACTGCATCTTTTAAGGGTATATCATATTGTTTAACTATGTTAGTTATGTTGGGAGTTGGCCATAGTAGAAGTATGTCGGCGTTATGGGAACGGGGGTCCCCAGACTTGCCTGCCTGCAGCCCACGGCATGGCTGTGCAAGCAGGCCCGTACGGCCCATCTTCATCAAAAATGCATTCAAGACCCTCGCGAGGGGCCAAGCCTCGTGAGGCGGACGACGCAAGACCTCTTCAGGAGCGGCCTCGCGGGGCAGGCTCACGAGGGGCGGAGATATCAAGGCAAGGCAAACCTCGCGAGGCTCTCGTGACGTGAGCCATGACGATCGACACTAGGAGGGCGCCAGGCAGCCGCCAGCGTGCGTAGCGTCCTTGTTTCCTCTTTGGTGCTATGGAGGCAAGCAAAGGTTTCCATATCGGTGAATGCGAGACCAGGGCCAGAAGGACGGCAAGACGGAGGTCACCATGGAGCCCAAGACAGCGTCACCACCAGAGCTTTTGCAGGCGAAGACTACTTTTGTCAGGATAAGCTGTAATAGCTGTCACCTTTCAAATTGGCCGTTGTTGGCTCCCTTCCCGCTCAATATTTGGGAAGAGGACCAGGGCCTCTATAAATAGGACTAGCCACCACAGTAGAGGGCAAGTAAGCCTGAGCTGATCAAATCCACACACACACGAGTTCGCCAAGCACAAGAACACCTCAACCTCAGGAGGTTGTTCTTCCCCTTGTACTGTTCATCATCAACCCAAGAGGCAATCCACCACCACCACACTGGAGTAGGGTATTACACCACAACGGTGGCCCGAACCAGTATAAATCTTGTGTCTCTTCTGTTGCAAGTTCGTCTAGTTCGTTCTTGAGATCTTAGCCAGTTAGGACGTGGATCGATAGGGAGGAAATCTTCGTGCGCACCCCAGTGTTCGAACCTTGAGGGTTTTGCCGGAACCCGTGATCCGACAATTGGCGCGCCAGGTAGGGGTGCGCCGTAGCTTCCTTCCGCCAATCTACGCTCTGCCATCACCGCGCTCCGCCCTCATGGCAGGCACTCTGCCACCGGCCCCGACGGTCGGCGGCAACCACCAGTCCAGGGGGCTCCGAGCCCTGGCCCCCGCCTTGCGGCGGGTGCAGTGGCCACCCAAGTTCAAGCCGGAGATGTCGCCGCGCTACGATGGCGCGGCGGACCCAATGGCTTTCCTACTGGCATACGAGGAGGCCGTCCTAGAAGCTGGAGGCGACGACAGGGTCATGGCCAACTGGTTTCCCATGGCCCTCACCGGTGCGCCGCGCGCCTGGCTGCTCAGCCTCCCCGGATCCACGGTGGCCTCTTGGGAGGAGCTGCGCGACCTCTTCACCGCGCGCTACGCGGCACCGATGCACCACGCGGTCGTGGCCCTACTAGGCGGCTCTCAAGCATCGCCTTCAGATCACCATATCAAGCCATTCCTTCGCCAGATTGGCGCCGCTTCCAAGCGCTCGGGGGCTCCGCCGGGCTGGGCCGCGCCCGAGGCTGACCTCACCTTCAACTCAGAAGACCACCCCGCCACTACTATCGGCTCGGGTATGCTCCTGATGCTCTGCACGCCCACCATATGCAGCGTGGCCGTCACCAAGACCCTCATCGACGGAGGCGCCGGCCTCAACATGCTCTCCATGGAGGCCTTCAGCCTTCTTCAAGTACCGCTCGAGCGGCTCAGTCTTAGCAAGCCTTTCTCAGGAGTTCGCGGCGGCGCCACCCACCTCCTGGGGCAAATCCGCCTCCCCGTCACCTTCGGCACACGCGACAACTACCGCACTGAGCTGGTCGACTTCGACATCGCCCGCGTCGGCCTCCCGTACAATGCCATCCTCGGGTACCCGGCTCTGGCCCAGTTCATGGCAGCAACCCACCCAGCATACAACCTCATGAAGATGCCTGGAAGCAAGGGTGTCCTCGCTGTCAAGGGGAACACCAAAGAGGCCGTGGCGGCGCTCAAACTTGCCTTCAAGACCACTGCAGCGGCGCAGCCCGACGGCGTCGGTGCCCCCGAGGCCAAGGAGGCCGCACCAACCAAGAAGAAGCAGTTGTTCACCCAAGACAAGGCGGAAACCAAGCAGGTGCCGGTCAACGAGGACGGGTCCTCAGGAGCTACTTTTACCATTGGTGTCGGCCTCGACCCAAGCCAAGAGGAAGCATTGGTGCAATTCTTGCGCCCAAACAAGGATATATTCGCATGGGAGCCCAACCAGCTGGTGGGGTTCCGAGAGAGGTGATTCAGCATCACTTAAGGGTATGCCCCAATGTGCGCCATGTCAAGCAATGGGCGAGACGGCAGTCCACAGAGAAGCAGGCCTTCATCGTCCAGGAGACCCGCAAGTTGGAGGCAGCGGGTGCCATTCGCGAGGTTCGGTACCCCGAATGGCTGGCGAACCCCGTCGTAGTACCGAAGAAAGGCGGGAAGGAGCGAATGTGCGTCGACTTCACCAACCTCAACAAGGCATGCCCTCAAGATCCGTTCCCTCTCCCACGCATCGACCAGATCGTCGACTCCATCGCCGAGTGCGACCTGTTGTGCTTCCTGGATGCGTTCTCAGGGTATCACCAAATCAAGATGGCGGTAGAAGATGTAGAGAAGACAGCCTTCTTGACCCCGTGTGGGGTGTAATGCTACACTTGCATGCCCTTCGGACTGCGTAACGCGGGTGCGACCTTTCAGCGGTTGATGCACATCGCCTTGGGGCGGCAGCTTGGGAGAAACACGGAGGCCTACGTCGACGACATTGTGGTAAAACCTCGGGAGGCAAGAACCTTGATCCAAGATCTGGAAGAGACCTTCGCGAGCTTGCGCCAGGTGGACTTGCGGCTTAACCCAGAGAAGTGTGTGTTCGGTGTCCCTTCCAGCAAGTTGCTAGGATTCCTCGTGTCCCACAGAGGGATCGAGGCGAACCCAGAGAAGATCAAGGCCATTGAGGACATGAGCCCACCACAGACCCTCAAGGAAATGCAGAAGCTGGCTGGTCGGGTGACTGTGTTGGGACGCTTCATCTCCAAGCTGGGAGAGCGCGCCCTACCCTTCTTCAAGCTGATGAAGAAGAAAGGCCCATTCGAGTGGACCCCGGAGGCCGACCGAGCTTTTCAAGACCTCAAGAGATATCTGACTAGCCCTCCGGTGATGGTGGCGCCACGACCTCTCGAGCCTCTAGTACTCTATCTTGCCGCCACTCTGTACTCCGCCAGCGCGGTGCTGGTGGCGGTTCGGGAAGAGCACCAAGCCAAGGGCGCGCCGCGCCAAGCTATAGCCGTGGTGACACAAGATCAGGAAGGCACAGCAAGAGCAGCGGCGACGTCAGCTGAGAACCAAGCGCGGCAGGACGACACTGCTGAGATCCAGGCCGGCGATCAGGCACCGGAGGTTCCACCGCCTCAGGAGATATCCCAGCTTTCACAGGACACGAGCCCCACCAACGCACCAGCCCTCGTCGAGCACCCGGTGTAATTCATCAGCACGGTGTTGCGGGACGCAAGGGCACGGTACCCCATGCCAGAAAAGCTCCTTCTCGCGCTCTTGGTGGCTTCGCGCAAGTTGCGGCACTACTTCCAGGGCCACCCCATCAAGGTCGTCTCAGCCTACCCATTGGAGAGAGTGCTTAGGAGCCCCAACTCTGCTGGAAGGGTCACCGAGTGGAACATCGAGCTGCAGGCATTCCAGTTGGAGTTCAGCACTACCAGAGTCATCAAGGGAGCTGCACTTGCTAATTTCGTGGCGGAATGGACTGATGCCCCAATGCCGGAAATAGGCGAGGACCGGTCCACTTCGCCGGGAAGTGAGGCGCCCGATGGCTGGGTCATGTATTTTGGTGGTGCCTTCGTGCACCAGGGCGCGGGGGCTGGAGCAGTACTCGTCTTGCCCACTCGAGACAAGCTCTACTACGCTGTACAACTCTGCTTCCAGTAGGGCGAGAAGGTCTCCAACAACATCGCAGAATACGAAGGCCTGATAGCCGGCCTGAAAGCTGCGGCAGCCCTGGGGGTGAAGTGTCCCACCATCAAGGGCGACTCGCAACTTCTCGTGAACTTCTCCAACAAAGTATACGAGCCAAAGGATGAGCACATGGAGGCATACCTCATAGAAGTACGCAAGATGGAGAAGCAGTTCCTGGCCCTGGAGTTACAGCACGTGCCTCGTGGCACCAACAAGGAAGCTGACGACATCGCCAAGAGGGCGTCCAAGCGGCAGCCCCAAGAGCCCGGCGTCTTCGAGGAGCGGCTCTTCAAGCCGTCAGCAACGCCGCCACTTTCAAGGACAACCCAGCCTCGGGAGGAGCTCCCGCAACCGCCTGCCTCAGGAGCCCTAGCCTGTGGCCCGACTTCGGGAGCGCGCCTGCTCTTGGCGCTCGAGCCCTAGGAGGAATGCTGGACCAAGGAATTCAAGGAATACCTGATGCAAGGGACGCTGCCAGAGAAGGAGGAGGACGCGGAGCGCGTGGCCCGGCAGGCCACAGCATACTGCATCCGGGACGGTGAGTTGCACAGGAAGCGGCCAAATGATGTTTCGCTATGTTGCATTTCTAGAGACCAGGGGAAGGAGTTGCTATCTGACATACACGGTGGGGACTGCGGGCACCACTCGTCATCACGGACCCTCGTCAGCAAGGCATTCCGCAGTGGATTTTACTGGCCCACAGCGCTCAATGACGCAGCTGAGCTGGTGAAGTCTTGTGAAGCCAGCCAATTCCACGCCAAGCAGATCCATCAACCAGCTCAGGGCCTCCAGACTATACCACTCACATGGCCGTTCGCGGTCGGGGGGCTGGATATCTTGGGCCCATATCCTCGAGCGCCATGGGGCTACTGCTACCTCTACGTCGCCATCGACAAGTAAGTGGGCGGAAGTGGAAGCCGTACGCACCATCCCAGCTGGTTCCGCGGTCAAGTTCATCAAGGGCCTCATGAGCCGTTTCGGGGTCCCCAACCGCATCATCACCGACAACGGCTCGCAGTTCACCAGTAACCTCTTCAAAACATACTATGCTAACCTTGGAACGCAGATCTGCTACGCTTCGGTGGTGCACCCCAGGAGCAATGGCCAGGCCGAATGCGCCAACGCAGAGGTCTTGAGGGGCCTCAAGACCAGGACCTTCAAGAAGAAGCTCGAGGCCTGCGGCAGGGGCTGGCACGACGAGCTCTAGTCCGAGCTGTGGTCCATTCGCACCACTGTCACCAAGCCGACGGGCGAGACCCCGTTCTTCCTCGTCTACGGAGCTGAAGCGTTCCTCCCTCACGAAGTCAAGCATCGCTCCGCACGGGTCCTGGCGTTTGATGAAACGCAGCAGGACGCCACGCGGGGGATAGACCTCATGCTGGGGGAGGAACGTCGCCGCGAAGCTGCACTGAGGGCGCCAACGTACCAGCAGGCGCTGCGACGATACCACTGCCGCAACATCCGCTCCAGGACGCTCGAGACGGGTGACCTCGTCCTGAGGCGGGTCCTCTCCATAGAAGGGTTGCATAAGCTCTCACCCATGTGGGAGGGCCCGTTCAAGGTTGTCCATGTCTCCAGGCCTAGCGCCGCACGCCTGGAGACACAGGACGGGGTGCCCATCCAGAACGCCTGGAACATCCAGCACCTCCGGAAGTTCTACCCATGAAGCAAGGCCCAGTGCCTGTGAAGAAAGGCCCAGTGCATGTGAAGAAGGCCCGGTGCCTGTGAAGAATCGCCGCCCATGACACTCTCACGTAATAATGAGTGGGGTTGTACACGCCCCGGACTCTCAGGAGTGTCGCCCTCGGGCCTCGGGGGCTCCCTCCCACGCCTAGTGGCAGCACTTAGCTCCGCGTTGGTTAGAAGACTTGAAGACTAGACTAGGTGCCGGACGCGGCTTTTCATTTTCTTTCCGTAGTTGGCTCGCCTTATTTTAATCGAAGTTTGCTTCTGGTGTTCCTTGCTGATTTGGTTCCGTCGCCATTTGCCGCTGTTCTCGACTCTAGTTCACCTGTGTTCTCTCTCTCGCATACCTCGCGAGGGGGCTAGGCAGGTGCCCTCGCGAGCGTTTTTTCTTCTGTGTTGTTCCTTCTCTCTGCTTTCCGTCTGCTTTCTCGCGAGGCACCCTCATTCGAGCCAACAAACTGGCGCACCTCTCCTAATCTATGCCCCTCGGGCATCACGATGCGAAGCGCTGGGTCTAGGCTCAGCTAAGCGACAAGCCTCCGGGCGACGCTCCTAACAAGTTTTCCTAACGAGTTTTGCAGTTCCCTAATACCCGCCGAGTCAAGGAAGGCCTCCGCAGATGCTGGGAAGCGAGTCCTCCGCGAGCAGGAGGCTACCCCAAGCATGCCAAGCTAAGTTACTTCTACACAAAATAACGGCACAACACGGAAACAGCAAGCACAACATAATGATTGGAAATCATAGTTCGATACACGCCCCCCAGGGCCCAAACGAGTGCCTTCTTGATGCAGAAAAGAAAGGAAGAACAAAATAAAGTGGCGCCTGCCCCTACGGCGGTCCATGGAGGCAGGCTCCTAGCGCCGTCCTGAGCTCGGCCAGACCCCACCTCGCGCTTCACGGAGACGCGGCGACGAGACGACCCGCTGCCACCTTCGAAGCGGGCGCGGCGGCGTGGCGGCTGGTCGTAGCCACCGCTGCTGGAGCTGTCCCCAAGGGAAGAGCCGCCATAGCTGGACGAGACGCGGTCGACACCAAGGGCGGGTTTGCCCTCCCCATCGTCCCAACCATCGCCAGGACCGAGCACCTCCTCACCATCGTTCACCTCGGGGCAGCACCCGACGCGGCGACCATCTTCTCCAAACACCCTCACGTAGAGGGTCGCGTCACCGTCATACTTGAAATGGAGGGTGCACCGCCTGCCCAGGCCGTGCGCTCGCGCGAACGTCTGCCAGCCGCGAGCTAGGGCTATGTTGCCCGCGGCGGAGACCTCGACCACGACCCAAGAAGCCATGCTGCAACAACAGTCCGCCTGCAGCCAGAGCCCACCTAGGCCAGAGGCTGGCAGCACGTCGGCGAAGAAGCACGGAAGCTGAAGCCAGTTGCCGGTCGGATCCTCCGACCAGACGACGAACTCCGGCAGCACCTCTGCAGAGTGGAAGTGCGGCCAGGGAGGCCGCACGACCATTGTCGGTGTCAAAACCGACGGATCTCGGGTAGGGGGTCCCGAACTGTGCGTCTAGGATCGATGGTAACAGGAGACGGGGGACGCGATGTTTACCCAGGTTCGGGCCCTCTCTATGGAGCTAATACCCTACTTCCTGCTTGATTGATCTTGATGAATATGAGTATTACAAGAGTTGATCTACCACGAGATCGTAATGGCTAAACCCTAGAAGCCTAGCCTATGTGTATATGGCAATGAATGTGTCCTATCCGGACTATGCTCTCTGGTTTATATAGACACCGGAGAGATCTAGGGTTACATGGAGTCGGTTACATAAGAAGGAATCTTCATGGTTGGCCGCCTAGCTTGCCTTCCACGCCAAGGAGAGTCCAATTCAGACATGAGTATGGTCTTCGGTCTTCATGTCTTCGCAGCCCATCAGTCCGGCCCATGGATAGCAGACCGGACGCCCGAGGACCCCTTAGTCCAAGACTCCCTCAGTAGCCCCTAAACCTGGCTTCAATGACGAGGAGTCCGGTGCGCAGATTGTCTTCGGCATTGCAAGGCGGATTCCCCTTTCTCCGAACTCCAAAACAGTCTTCGGACGCGATGATTGTATCCGGACCTGTTACACACCACACATAACCGCAGAGAGAATATAATATTTGCACGGATCCAATCTGTTGACAGTTTCTTGAAAACACGTCATTGCGTCTGTCCGGCTATGATTTCGAACCGTTTTTCTTCAGCCATCCCACGTCTCGAGACGCGGTTGCTATTGGCATGTCTTGTCGAAGCAGATATCGTGTCCCCTTATTACGGGATTCTCATCAATGCGGGCATGGGTAACCCAACCGTGCCATTTGCACAGCTCTTGGGAATAGGCGAATCTTAAGGCGAATGAGGAGGCGTTTAATGTTTGTTGCCTTTATAAGAGGATAAGGATCCCCTCTTCCTCTTCTCACACTTTCTCTCTGTCTCCGCCTTCCAGATCTCGAGCTCCAGCGCCCAAGTTCTCATCTCCTTTCCACTCAAGCGACCATGTCCGGATCTGGTGGTCAGGGCAAGTGGATGGTCTCCTCCGTCAAGGAGGAGGACATTACTAGGCTCCGAGCGGCCGGATATTTGGCGGAGGGAATCGCCCACCGCTTGCCGGCCGAGGGACAAATCGTCCCCACGCCGGAGCCCAACGAGAGGGTAGTATTCCTTCCTCATTTCTTCCGCGGGCTGGGGTTTCCACTCCACCCTTTCGTCCGCGGGCTGATGTACTATTACGGGATAGATTTCCATGATCTGTCCCTGAATTCCTTCCTCAACATTTCGGCGTTTATCGTTGTGTGTGAGGCCTTCCTCCGCATCCAGTCCCACTTCGGCCTATGGCTCAAAGTCTTCAACGTAAAGCCGAAGGTGGTGGATGGCCAGCACGCGGAGTGCGGAGGAGCCATGGTGAGCAAGCTATCCAATGTCTCCTGGCCCAAAGGCACTTTTGTGGAGACAGTAAAGGAATGGCAGAAGCAGTGGTTCTATATCACAGAACCTCGCGGCACCACCTGGGCCACGGCTGCCCAATTCCGCTCCGGTGCTCCCATGCGACTCACCTCCTGGGTCGAGAAGAGTCCGGACTGGTGTTCACCTGACGAGCTGATAGCGCTGCAGACGCGCGTTCAAAGCATGGTGACCAAGAACGTCAAGCTCGTTGACGTCATCCAGGTGATGCTGGTCCGCCGGATTCTTCCGTGCCAGCGCCGAAGCCGCCCTTTGTGGGAGTTCAATTCAAAGAAGCACCAGACCTTGGCGAGGCTCTTCGAGAGTACCCACGAAGGTGCCTGGAAGTTGCTTTTTAAGGGCAACGAGAAGCCACCGGCCACGGATTCAGACCGTCGCCATGATTGTACACGCCCCGCCAGCAAGGTATGCTATTTCTGTCGTATCCTCAACTTCATTGTTTCGAGGGTGACGTCTGAGCTTTTATTATGGTTCCTTTAGGACTGGGTGGAGAGGGCGAAGCGGAT
Organism: Aegilops tauschii subsp. strangulata; assembly: GCF_002575655.3. NCBI lineage: Eukaryota > Viridiplantae > Streptophyta > Magnoliopsida > Poales > Poaceae > Aegilops > Aegilops tauschii. The sequence continues at coordinate 383,691,599 of NC_053039.3, read as the reverse complement.
CAAGTGTCCAGCTCCGCTGCCCGAAGAACTGGTCATCCCGCGCCTAGCGGAGATGCTGGTGCCGGCGCCGTACAAGGCGCCAGCGAAGAAGGCCAAGAAGAAGGCCAAGAGTGGCCCCCGTCGCAAGGGCACTTCGGACGTGACGTCCGAAGACGACGAGGCCAAATCCTTCATTCCTGAGGACAACGGAGAGGAGGAGGAGGAGGAGGAAAATAACCCTCCTCCCGAGGAGAAGAAGACAAAGAGGGCGGCCTCGGCACATCCAGAGGCGAAAGCGCCCAAAAAGGGGAAGGGCGCCCCAGTGGTCAACACCGCGTGGGACGTCGACAGCAGTCTGGAATGGCGCCCCCGCACTAAGCCCCAGGCCGCATCGTAAGTGACAGGGCTTGCTCGTGCGCGCATTCAGCCCTTTCTCTCCATTATCTTGATATAGTTAACTGTACTGCTGCAATCCATCAGTCCTCGTCTGGAAGTTCGTTGGCTCCATCGGAGATGGTGAGTCAGTTGCCACCGCCTTCTTACTCCCCTGGGGCCAGGGACGACACCGAAGTGCTGTCCCGGAGGGCCGATCCGAACCGGGGAGGAGCCTAGGACGCTGTCCAGGAGGCGCCACGAGGCGAAGCCTCTACTGCCAGACACATGGAGGAGACGATTCCCATGGAGACTAGCGAAGAGGGCCGCATCCAGTTTGGCCCTCAGCCGAATACGATTCCAAAGACCCATACGGTTCCAGAGTCGGGCGAGCAGCCCCCTTTGAAGGAGGGGGCGCGCCACCTCTGCCGGTCGTCCATGTCCATCCCGGGGCGTCGGACAACCTGATGGAGGCGCTACGAAACGCCTCTATTATGGACGAGCACCGTGTCCTTATGGGCGCGATGATTGAAAAGGTTCAGTCCATCAAGAGTGGACTGAACGAAGCCTGCAGCAACCTATTGACAGGTTTCGAGGTAAGTGAGAAAAAAACCTGTAGTCAGTAGCCCCTGAGACACTGTCCGGCTAGAAGAACCGGACAGAGGATCTATTGTAGGAGACTAACATAGCATTTATGTAGGCGTCATTGTTGGCCGCAACCTCGCATGCTGCCGAAGTCTCTGAACTGAGGCAGAGGCTGGAGCGGACCGAGAACGAGCTCGGCGAGGTTAGAGTTCGGCTCCAGGAGAAGCAAGGTGAATAACGACTCGCTGTATGTTCGGAAAGCGTAAGCGATGTATATTGACTGTAGTGTCATAATATGCGCAGGAGCCGCGACTGAGGTCGAGGCCCTGAAGAAGGCGCTGGACGAGGCCAAGGAGAAAGCTGTCCAGCAGCAAGCCGCCCGTAAGAAGCTCGAGGCCCGGGTCAAGGAAATCCAGCAGCAGCTCCAGGATGCGGTTAAAAATGTGAGACCTTGGAGAATGATGCGTCGGCTCAAGAGGCCGAGCTCACCAAGGCTCGTCAGATCGCGGAGACCGCATGGAATGAGGCCCAGGCCGCCCTCCAGGAGATCCAGGAGGTCAAGAAGATCACGGCGGGTAAGGCTTTTAAGATGCAAAGCAAGTATGCGGAGAAGCAATACCTTTTACTAACCCAGGTTCGGAGTTCCCCAGGGGCTTTTGCGGATCTACCACGCAGCGTATCAGACGCTGTAGAGTTCTACCGGGCCGAAGGAGGATGTTCTACGGAGAGGCTATTCTGGTCACAGTACGCGACGCCAGAGCATCCCGTGTTCTTCACCGATCAGCTGAAGCAGCTGGTGGAGCTGCACAGGGTGGCCGAACTAGCCATGAAGGATTTGACAATCCGGCTATGGCCAGCCGAAGCTATGCCCGGCAGCTACTTCGGGCTCGTGAGGCATCTGGTGGAGGCCTGTCCACGGCTGGACGTCATCAAGCGCTCCGCCTGTATTGAAGGTGCCCGTATGGCCTTCTCTCGCTGCAAGATGTGGTGGGCAAAGATGAACGCTGTTAAAGTTGCCAGCGGGCCGCCGGAGGGCAAGCGATATTTCGCGGATGTCGTAGAGGGGTCTCGACTTGTGGTGGCGCAATGTTCGCAGGGCATTGTATTTGAATGAATGTATTCATGTTGCACTTGCCTTGTATTATGGGAACAAAGCCGGCTTTTGTAAAATAATTTTATTATGCTTTAAATTGTCACCTCCTATGCGGCCGTGTTATTTGTAATCTGAGGGTTGGCCAGTCATCGGCTTCTGCCCTCACGTAGGTAGTACGGAGGTGTTCGGGATGGAATCTAAACAATCTTGATCCAATTATATGGTCCTTTGGAGGAGTTGTTTAGCGCAACGAACAAGGCAATCGGACTGTACGGCTTGAACGCCCTCACTTAGCCATAGGAGTTTTATAATTAAGCAAGTGTGCAGCCCCTGGTCCAAGCCAGGGTGCTGTCGGCATCTGATCGGGAAGTGTCGATCCTTCTCATGACGCGGAAAAAAATCTCCAACGATTTTGTAACCCTCGAACAGCTGACCGGCTCTCGCCGTATCATGACAGTCAGTTTTCGGCTTTCTCTACTGAGGTGCTCATCCGGTCAAAGCCAGGGCACAATCGCAGTAATTCTCCCTTTACTACCCTAGCTGATAGAGCGGAACGTAGGATAGCAAGCACAGGAGCCGGGCAACCCAACTATTGACCAAAGACATGATTCGGAGCCAATGCATATAATGCTAAATTCGGGGTGCCGAACTTATGTATAAGAAGTGTTCGGACTTTGTTGCCTTATTGTGGGGCGATAAGTAGCCCCTGGCGAATATGAAATGTATAGAAGAGGATCGATGCAGCAGATAAGCAGATCGAAATAAAACGAAGCAAAAAGCGAAAACCACATAAGCTGGGCCACGGACCATTTTTATTATAACTGGGTGGATACGTCAAGGCGTATCTTGTACAGATGGTGTGAGAAGTATCCGAGCTATTTAACATGCCGGAATCAGTAGGGCGCAGCGTGCGTGTCCTGGAAAATAAGTATGAATATCGTTGAGAAGAACGTATAAAGGTTACCCTGCACACCTGTGCTGCTTGCCTCCGTTGTATGCCAATCCTTCTAAAGGACTTGAGATCAGGCCCGCGGAAGAAGGAACCTGAAACAAGAAAAAGGTAAAAATATGTGTGTCCAAGGTCTGTCTGGCCAAACTGTAGACCCCGGGTTATCTTGTGCCTCCGTCGATGTCCATGCAATTTTGAGTGTGTAATTGTGTACGCGTGGTACGAATGCCACTACCTCGTTGGGACTGGTACGGAGGCCGAATTGCTAGTCGATCTCTTGACGAGCCGCGCCGTCCTGTTGCAGTGTAGTCCGGGATCTCTTAATGACATCTGAGGGCTCGGCAGCCGTACTATGGTGCTGCTTGAGAAGGCCGCTCTGTACTTCTGCTGCTAGGGCGGTGGTGTGCTCCTCTGTTCGGAGGGAGCGTTCCGTATTGCCATTGACTGTTATGATGCCGCGTGGGCCGGGCATCTTGAGCTTGAGATAAGCGTAGTGTGGCACTGCGTTGAATCTAGCAAACGCGGTTCGTCCAAGCAGTGCGTGATAGCCGCTGCGGAAGGGGACGATATTGAAGATTAACTCTTCGCTTCAGAAGTTGTCCGGAGAACCAAAGACCACTTCCAGCATGATTGAGCCCTACAGCGGGCCTCTACGCCTGGTATGACTCCTTTAAAGGTAGTCTTTTTTGGTTTGATTCGCGAGGGGTTAATGCCCGTCTTCCGCACTGTGTCCTGATAAAGCAGGTTGAGGTTGCTACCACCGTCCATCAGGACTCGTGTTAGGTGAAACCCGTCAATAATTGGGTCGAGGACTAGTGCGGCTGAACTGCCATCCCGGCGATCAAAAGTGATGGGGAATGATGACCACGGATTGAATTTTGGGGCGACTGGCTCTATCGCGTAGACGTCCCTAAGTGCTCGCTTACGCTCCCTTTTGGGGATGTGCGTAGCGTATATCATGTTCACCGTTTTGACTTGAGGGGGAAATTTCTTCTGCCCCCCAGTATTCGGCGGCTGGGGCTCTTCGTCATCGTCCTCACTTTGTGATCCCTTTTCCTTGTTTTTGGCATTTACTTGCCAGCCTGCTTGAAAACCCAACAATCTCTGTTGGTATGATTAGCTTGCTTATCCGGGGTGCCGTGTATCTGCCAGGGACGGTCGAGTATGCGGTCCAGGCTGGAAGGTCCTTCATTGTTCGTTTTGTAGGGCTTCTTCCGTTGGCCGGACTTGGAGCCGGTGAATCCGGCGTTAACCGTGGTGTCATCAGTGTTGTTGTTGTTGCTTCGGCGTTTGTGTCTATTGCGCCAGAGCTTGCTGGTGCTATTCTTGGCCTCGGAGGGGCCTGTCTTGCTGGCTGTGTTGTTACTACGGGCCAGCCAACTGTCCTCGCCCGCGCAAAAGCGGGTCATGAGTGCCGTGAGGGCTGCCATGGACTTCGGCTTTTCTTGGCCGAGATGGCGTGCTAGCCATTCGTTGCGGATGCTGTGTTTGAAGGCTGCTAAGGCCTCGGCATCCGGACAGTCAACGATCTGGTTCTTTTTGGTTAGGAACCTAGTCCAGAATTTTCTGGCTGATTCTCCAGGTTGTTGAACTATGTGGCTTAAGTCATCGGCGTCTGGTGGCCGGACGTATGTTCCCTGGACGTTGTCCAGAAAGGCTTCTTCCAAGTCCTTCCAGCTGCTGATAGAATTTTCCGGCAGGCTGTTAAGCCAGTGCCGAGTTGGCCCTTTGAGCTTTAGTGAGAGGTATTTAATGGCGTGGAGGTCATCTCCTCGAGCCATATGGATATGGAGAATGAAATCCTCGATCCATACTGCGGGATCGGTTGTGCCGTCGTATGATTCAATGTTGACAGGCTTGAACCCCTCAGGGAATTCGTGATCCAGTACTTCATCTGTGAAGCAGAGAGGGTGTGCGGCGCCTATATATCGGGCCGCGTCGTGGCGTAGCTCTGACGGAGTCCGTCTGCGGTACTCGGCCCGTGCGTGGTTAGATTTATCACGTCCGAATAGTTAGCCGTCGTCGTGCCTCGAGGCACGCCTCCGCGATCCGTAGATCGATCTTGTATGTCCTGCTCTATCGTCCAGGATCTGCCAGAGGTCATATGTGTCACCCCGAACTCTCTCGTCTCTATTTTTACGAGGCGGTGGGGCAGGCTGCTGTTCAGCTTGAGTTGCCGCTTTATCCCGGCCGCGGGGTGGCCGGTCGGCCGCCCTGTCCCGACCACGTGGTGGTCGTTCCGCATTACGCAAGGGAGATGTATGCTCTGGTGCTTCCTCGTCGAATTGAGGTAGCAGTCTGCGTTTTGGGTAGCTCTTTGTTGGGCGCCTGAGGCCGTATTCTTCGGCTGTCAGGACATTAGTCCACCTGTCGACGAGCAGATCTTGTTCAGCTTGGAGCTGCTGCTGTTTCTTTTTCAGGCTCCTTGCAGTGGCTATGAGCTGAAGCTTAAAGCGCTCCTGCTCCAGAGGATCCTCAGGCACGATGAAGTCTTCGTTGCCGAGGCTTGTCTCCTCCTCGGAAGGTGGACGGTAACTATCGTCCTCCAAGTCGTCTTCTATGGCTGTTCGTCGGGGTTGTCTTGCCTGTTGTCATGTTGCTCCTGTTCGGATGTAGCTCCGGCAGGGTCTTCATTGTTTTCAGCGTCGCCTGGAGTACTATTCTCTCCGGTGCAGGTGTTGCCGTCCTTTGAGCGACGAGGCTTAGAATGGCGCTTGGGGCATCGGCGCTTGGACTGCGTCCCAGAGGTTTTATTCGCATCTGGCTCTTCGTTATCGTTGCCAGATCCTTTGGGTGTATCAACCATGTACACGTCGTACGAAGAGGTAGCCGTCCAATGTCCGGTGAATGGCGGGTCATGGCCTTGCTCCATATCGGCATCGTCGTCCATACCGTCGATGTCTTCGGAGCCATAGTCAAGCACGTCGGTTAAGTCATCGACAGTGGCTATGAAGTGGGTGGCGGGTGGGAAGCAAAATTCCTCGTCGTCCATCTCTAGCTCGACCCGAACATAGTTCGGCTGTGAGTCCTCCTCCAAGGATAAGTTCTTTAAAGAATTTAGTATGTCACCAAAAGGCGAGTGCTGGAAGAAGTCTGCGGCGCCAAATTCGAAAATCGATAACCGATCCAGCTCGGTGTCCGCAGGCACGTCTGACCTAGAACGTGTAGCCAAAAATGAGTCTGGAGTTCCATTGACGCAAATATTGCAGGATGTCGAGTCCATGTGCGGCTCCAACGCCGTGGACTTTGTGGCCTCGAAGGGCACAATCTGCTTCAGTTCTGAGGCCGTTGCAGCAACAGGATCCATCTCCTGGGTGTGATCCGATGACAGATTTAAGTCATGTTCATCGGAGAGAGGGGGAGCGATTTCCGCAGTCTTGAACCCATTGGAGATCAAGTCTCCGCGAGTATCCGTGACGCAGTTCAAGCTTCCAGATCTGACCTGATGGCCAGGGGCGTGACTATCGACCTACTCCAGATGGCCAAGCGAGTTGGCCCGCAGTACGAAGTCACCGAACACAAAGGTTTGTCCGGGGAGGAAGGTTTCTCCCTGAACGGCGCCATTACTGACGATCGAAGGGGCCATCGAACCTTTTGACAACGGCACAGTGGAACTCTCAATGAAAGCACCAATGTCGGTGTCAAAACCGGCGGATCTCGGGTAGGGGGTCCCGAACTGTGCGTCTAGGATCGATGGTAACAGGAGACGGGGGACACGATGTTTACCCAGGTTCGGGCCCTCTCTATGGAGGTAATACCCTACTTCCTGCTTGATTGATCTTGATGAATATGAGTATTACAAGAGTTGATCTACCATGAGATCGTAATGGCTAAACCCTAGAAGCCTAGCCTATGTGTATATGGCAATGAATGTGTCCTATCCGGACTATGCTCTCCGGTTTATATAGACACCGGAGAGATCTAGGGTTACATGGAGTCGGTTACATAAGAAGGAATCTTCATGGTTGGCCGCCTAGCTTGCCTTCCACGCCAAGGAGAGTCCAATCCGGACACGAGTATGGTCTTCGGTCTTCATGTCATCGCAGCCCATCAGTCCGGCCCATGGATAGCAGACCGGATGCCCGAGGACCCCTTAGTCCAGGACTTCCTCAACCATGGCGCGCCTCCCTTCGTCAACAGGGCTCCCTCGGCTGGAGCGGCCCCTGCCACGCGCAGCGGCGCCCCCGCGGGGGCGGGGGGGTTACGGCGGGAGTCGAGGTGTGCTTACGGGGACGGCCGCGTCCGCGCTTGGGCGCCGGGGAGCCGGGCCCCTCGCGAGGGGCCTTTCCTTTCTCTACGGCGGAGAACCTCTTCGACGGCGCCATTGGAGTCGCTGGTGGAGCAGAGGAGGAAGAAGCAGGCGGAATGGGAAGTGGGGGACGGGGGCTGCGCCCCCTCCCTCATTTATAGCAGGAGAAGGCCAACCGGCGCCCCCCACGATCACAGGTAATAATGGTTTCCTTGCATGTCGCAGGGACTTGTCAAGTCAAGCAGTTGCCGAGGCAGCGTGGGGAAGCGGAGACGCCCACGTCCAATCCACCGCCACGCGTCAACCGAGGCCGCAGGCTTTTGGGGCCCGCGGCGCTCCGCGCTTGACCTTTGGCTTTGCCTCGAAGCCAAGCCCGAGCGCGCCTTGGGCCCGAGGGCTACTGTCGGCGTTCTGGGAACGGGGGTCCCCAGACTTGCCTGCCTGCGGCCCACGGCGTGGCTGTGCAAGCTGGCCCGTACGGCCCATCTTCATCAACAAGGCATTCAAGACCCTCGCGATTGGCCCTCGCGAGGCGGACGACGCAAGACCTCTTTAGGAGCGGCCTCGCCGGGCAGGCTCACGAGGGGCGGAGAGATCAAGGCAAGGCAAACCTCGCAAGGCTCTCATGACGTGAGCCATGACGATCGACACCAGGCGGGCGCCAGCGCGCGCAGCGTCATTGTTTCCTCTTTGGTGCTAAGGAGGCAAGCGCAGGCGCAGAGTACCGAGGCATCAAGCAAAGGTTTTCATATCGGTGAAAGCGAGACCAGGGCCAGAAGGACGGCAAGACGGAGGTCACCATGGAGCCGAAGACGGCGTCACCACTAGAGCCTTTTGCAGGCGAAGACTACTTTTGTCAGGATAAGCTGTACTAGCTGTCCCCTTTCAAATTGGTCGTTGTTGGCTCCCTTCCCGCTCAATATTTGGGAAGAGGACCAGGGCCTCTATAAATAGGACTAGCCACCACAGTAGAGGGCAAGTAATCCTGAGCTGATCAAATCCACACACACACGAGTTCGCCAAGCACAAGAATACCTCAATCTCAGGAGGATGTTCTTCCCCTGTACTGTTCATCATCAGCCCAAGAGGCAATCCACCACCACCACACTGGAGTAGGGTATTACACCACAACGGTGGCCCGAACCAGTATAAATCTTGTGTCTCTTGTGTTGCGAGTTCGTCTAGTTCGTTCTTAAGATCTTAGCCAGTTAGGACGTGGATCGATAGGGAGGAAATCTTCGTGCGCACCCCAGTGTTCGAACCTTGAGATACTGTTTATCTTGCTCCCTTATTTATTCCAAAAATACAAAAATATTGTTACCACCCAAACTACCAATCTATCACACAAATTATTAATCTCTTTATCAAACTAGTGCATCTATACAACTGACAATTGTATCGGGTGTGCTGGGGACACAAGAGAATATCGGGTGTGCTGGGGACACAAGAGAATATTGGGTGTGCTGGGGACACAAGAGAATATTTTTATTTGTTTGCAGGATTGTTTTAGAGGGACTACTTTCAATCTGTGCCTCCCACGGATTGATAAACATTAAGCCATCCACTTAAGAAAAATTTATTGTTGTCCTATAATCTTCTGTGTTTGAAGGCCCAATAAAATCTTCAAGAATAAAAGTGTAGAGACATCAATGACCATGTTCCACTAGAAAATGGCATACACCTCCCCCTCGGTGGATGCTTGAATCAGCTAGATGACTGGATGAGGAGGGAGCTCATCCTAAACCAAACAGTTATGATTTGCACCATCTCATCCTAAACCACACATGTAGACATTGAAACAACAGTCACAAAATTACTTAGCTACGTGGTGTAGACAACCAAACTACTTACATACCGTAGCCGGGAGACTGTTTCTATGCAACCACAAGTACATCCAAACAGCCTCCCCCCTCTCCCTGCCTTTTATATGAATATAATAGAGGTAACGTTCATACTAAACCCCCCCCCCCTTAAGAAAATGCACATGCTCCTTTATTCCGTTGTCGTGCACGTGTGTGCGTGTCTGAACAAAGAAATGGCAAGCTAGCATGTGAGTGCTCGGTTTTTTGTATCCCTCTGCTCTTTGTAGTGCATGCATCAGGTCATGCCATTCGCAAAGTTCCAAAAAAAATTTAAATAGAATGTTTAATAATTTATAAATGTTTATGGATCCAGAAAATGTTCGTGATTTTTAGAAAATATTTGTATATTCAAAAAATATTCACAAATTTGAAAACAAATGTTTGGGAAATAAAAACATGTTCATGATTTTTTTTAAGTTTGTGTATTAAAAATGTTCATGAGATTGAATAAAATTTTGGCAATTCAAAAAATGTTCATGAATTGAAAAATATCCTAAAAATTCAAAAACTGGTCTTGTCTTACAAAATAATTTATTGATTCATAAAAAATTTGCCGATTCAAAAAATGATCATGCATTTCAAAAAGTTTTCTTAAATCAAAAAAATGTTCGTGAATTTCAAAAACTGTTCCACCAAACAATCTTCAAAAAAATGTTCGTCGGTTCTAGAAATGTTCGGCTATTCTAGAAAATGTTTGCAAATAGTATAAAATGTTCATGATTTTATAAAATGTTCAAAAATCTGTAAAAATGTTCACAAATATGAAAAATGTTCATGATTTTCAAAAATTGTTCATGATTTCACGAAAATGAGAGTGATAGTGCATCTCGGTGATGCAGCAAAATGTGGTCATCACCATTGGAGATTATAAATTTTTTTCTCCCATTGCAACGCCGGGCCATTTTGCTATCTACGAATATAATAGCGGTAATGTTGATACTAAATAAAGCACCCCCCCAAAAAAAAGTACATGCTCCTTTATTCCGTTGCCGTGCGCGCGTGCGTGTCTGAACAAAGAAACGGCAAGCTAGCATGCATGTGCTCGGTTTGTTGTATCCCTCTGCTCTTTGCAGTGCACGCATCAGGTCATGCCATTCGCATCAAGAGATCGTCTCGGCCTGTACTCTGTACCATCAAATAAAAAACATGACACGTAGTACCATGTGTATATATCTAGTTTGACTGCTGCTAGCTAGCTGACGCCGCACACGATCTCAACATCATCACGCATGAGTGATTACACATGCACCTCCCGTCCGTCGGCAGAAATCACATATTTGACCTGAGGGCGAAATCAAATCACAAACTGACCTGCTTTTGAAAAAAATTCACTCGGCTGACCCTTTCGTGTGGCGCCCGACAGCTAGGCGCCGCACACTACTATGCAGCGCCTCTGCCTTAGGCGTCGCACCTCCTGCCAGCGTGGCAGCCCTGGTCCAGTTGCGGCCCCACAGGCAGCACTGCAGCGCCTAAGGCTTAGGCGCCACACTTGTAATGTGCAGCGCCCGTCTCTTAGGCGCTGCACAGTCTGTGTTCCACTTAGGCTGGCCCCACCCTCTCTCCCCTCCCACCCCCACCCCACCCAACCCTTAGACTTGTGTCCCTCCTCTCTTCCCCTCCCCCCCCCTCTCAAATCCTTCTCAAATCTTGCAAATCCGGAGTATTTGACCGTGGATTTCGAAGCCAACCCCTCCCTTAAGGTAATCTCCTCCGATCCCCTCGTTTTCATCCATAGGAATTGTCACATTTGCTCAAATCTTGCTACTTTGGGGAAACCCTAGATTTGGCTTGGATTTGCAAATTTGTGTTGAATGATGTTGTGTTTCTTTGCTAATTTGGTATGGTTAGGCTTTCATAGTATGCTAGGGTTAGGGTTATGTGTGTTTGATGTTGGTGTTAGGGTTATGCTATGGTTAGGATTGTGGTTATTGTCAAGTGGGGGTTAGGGTTAACCAAGAATTCTCGGTTTTTTAGGCATGGCTTCATCCGGTTCCATGACGAGGCCACCGTGTGCTAACCAAGAAGACATGCCGAACAAGTGGGAGGGCGCATCTTTGGACAAGGTGAAGGAGAAAGATGTCGACATCCCGCCATGTTGGTGTGGAGATGTTTGCAAGGTGAAGGTGTCCACCGACCGAAATAAATCATGGACGGAAGGGCGGAGATATTTTGTATGCCCGAACTATGCTTATGATCGTGCACTTCCAACTAACGCCTATGACCAACCACCGGTAAGCTCGAGAAGTAAAATGTTACTATCAAATGTTTGTCAACACTAACAAAAATTTTGTATGCAGTCACCGCCTCCTCTATGCAAGTACTTCACGTGGATAGATCTTGAAGTGCCAGAAGATGTCAAAAAGGACCAATACCAAGATTGTCTTAGGCGGCAACGGCGGTTCGAAGAATCGTTTCGAAGAGGCTTGGAGGAAGAGCGTCGTCAGAAGGAGAGGATGGAGCGGAAGAAACGAGAGGAGGAGAGGGCACGCCAAGCGAAACTTGCTCGTGAGGAGGAGAGGGCAAGAAAGCTTGCAAAGGCTCGCGAGGCGCAAGAGGAGGACTCGGCCCGTGACAAGAAGGGGAAATGGCCTCGCTCTACTCAGCAGGGACTTCGCTTCGGTGCACTCGTCGTCAACTATCTTCTACTGAATGTGTCGTGAACTTGTGAGGGCATGTGAGATGCTGGTGAAGTATCTTCTAGGGCAAGCTGCCATTTGTCATTTGTAATGAATGTGTCGTGAACCATGTCGTAGTAACGTTTGAATTGTCTTAAGTTATGAACTCATCGGCATAAAATTTGTGTTTGTTCAAATTGCTGTGATGCTGCAGTCATTGTAAGTATTATGTTGTTCCGGTGAAATGAATGTGCTGTAAACTCTGTTTTTTCAGTAAACAGCCGTGCAGTGCCCAGAACACAGGCGCTGCACTATACCATGCAGCGCCCAAGGGATAGGTGTCACACAGTACAGTGCAGCGCCTGGCTCTTGGGCGCTGCACTATGACTTGGTAATTTTCGTGGATGGTCAGTGCTGAAAGCCTTCTGTGGCCCTCCGGATAGCCATGGCCAGGTCGGCATCGCCTATGAGACGGGCGCTGCACTGTACTGTGCAGTGCCTAGGCGTTGGGCGTCACACAGTACTGTGCAGCGCCTGTCTGTTGGGCGCTGCAGTGCTGTTAACTGCCAAACTGCATAAACAGATGCCATTTTGGCCTCATGCAGCACTGACATAACTTGCTACAACATAAATAAGATTACTGTAGACTGCACATACTGAACAAAGACAACTAATAACTTCAACATCACATCATTTAGGACAATTCAACATTACTACCAGTTCGCAAACACAAATACCACACTAGTAAGAATTCACCAACATATAACATAACCTCACAAGTTCATCGACCTAATGAAACGGCTACAAGAGCACTAACAAACACAAGCACTAATGCCTTCCGCGTGTGTTCCTGGTGCCACGCATGCAGGTAATCTTCTTCTTCCTGGGTGGACGAGGCTCCTCTTCCTGCACTTCCTCCTCCGCCTCCGCCTCATCATCCAAGCTAGCCATCCGCGAGGTCCCTACGACCACCTTTGGGTTGCCTCTGTTGTCAAAGTCGTTGGGCGTGTACCGGCGTCTGGGCTGCCTAGGCTTGAACACATATGGGGACCGAAGTTGAGCGTCCGCCAAAGTCATGTCATCATCAAGCTCATGGCCCTATCAAATCAAACAATATGGTGAAGACCGGCGTCGTAATCAAGTGAGAATCACATCTAAAGGATTAGTCATACCTCTTGGGTGACCACGCCATCATCATCCAGATAAGCATATGAGGAACTCACATCGTCCCCCTGATGGTGAGATGAGGGGTCTGATGGTGTACCAGACCTAAAGGCAGATGGTTCATCAAATTCGGGATCACGGCAACCGAGAAGATTCGATAACCGCCTTAACTTCTTGGCCTGACGCTGTAACATGAACACGTGTGAAGATATCAAACTCCGCAACATAGACTGGCTCTCATAATGAATGCGATATGTACCTTGAGGAATGCTCGTAGTGAATTATCATCATTGCCTTTTCCAACCGGTGTGTTCTCGAGAATAGACTGGCTCTCATCAGCTGCTTTCTTGATCTCGGTGCACTGCGGATGAGAAAGAATGAACACGTTAGCCATCCAAACATATGTAATACGGCCAACGGGAAAGTAAAGAAGGAACACTTTACCACATAGTTAATCACCGGAACAGCAGGGACTCCTTGCCCTACCCTGACATCTCTCTTGTACTTCCCCTTTGATAGATCCTCAATGTTTACGGGTTCTTCAAGAATTTCCTCATTATATGCCGGCGGGCATATCTCAACTCGAGTATTTTCAAGAAGCCATCGTATGTAGTTATCAAAAGCAAGTGGGTTATGCTCACGAAGCTGGGCGCGTGCACTACTACGAGCTTGCTCCACGCAAAGCTGGAAGCGGGTAACATACGAAGCATGATGCTTGTCCCAGTCCTTTATCTTCCGTTGCCTTCTCCTGTCCAACCTGCATGGTACAATACCAAACATTAGCAAAATCAAGAAGGACTGACGATGCTTAGTCAATACGCCCTCTTACCTATGAAGTGCTTTGTCCGTATCCACCCATTCCGGCGGGTGAGGCTGGAACAGACCAAACTGACGAAACACGCGATGTGGCAAATGAAACTCAACAGCCCAGTTGCATATCAGTGGGCACCGCATAAGCCAGAGATCCCTATCCCGCAAGCACATCGGGTTGATGCTAAACTCCGGGGTGTACCCAAGTCTGTCATCGGCGCCATATGGCTGCCATTCCACCTATGAAATAGGGCAACAATGCAAAATTGGTGACTTTCTTTCAGGCAAACATGAGAAATGACTGAAGTAATGACCTCGTTACCTGCTCAGGCGTAATCGTGTCCAACTCGGCAACGTACTTCTGGTACATGAGATTGACATCGTTCGTCATCTCGGAAACCACATCCCACTTGTAAGCCCAAGTGGGGCGCCGTAATTCGTCATCTTCATCTTCATACCAAGGATTAAACCTGACGCTCTTCGGGCGTCCAACAGGCAGACGCTCCCAGCTCCATACAGAAAGTAGAAGCATATTACCACCAATGCCTGCACTATCTGTGATCCTGCAACACGCATCGTCCAGCTGCATATGAAAGAAAAACAATGTTAACTTGGCAGCAAGCTTGCATTGCTAATGAAGAAATGAGTTGATCACAAAACAGACCAACTACCTGTCGGTACAAGTAGGCAAGAGTCGCTGAACCCCAGCTCCATTTGCTATCGAGGACGGTCAACGCCTTCAGCCACATCCATGGAGCGTTCTTGCCAGTGGAGTCAGGAAACAAAGTTCTCGACACAACATACCACATGTAGACACGAGCATGTGTCTGGATCACATCATCAGTGGCATCCGGAGGGCACGTCGCAAAGTGAGTTTGAATCCACGTGAAAGCAGCTCCGGCTGCTTTCCTTTCCCTCTTCTTCTTCTCTTCTCCCTCCTCTACATCAGCCTCAGCCTCAGTAGGAGCCATACCGATAAGAGCAATCATCTGCTCGCGCCACCCATCAGAATCGGTGCTCATACAGAGAGGCATCCCGTCGATAGCAAGACCGGTGATCAACGAGACATCCTCGAGCGTCACGGTCATCTCCCCAGTCCGAAGATGGAAACTATGCGTCTCCGGCTTCCACCGATCAGCAAGAGCGGACACCAGTGGAGCGTTCAGATTCGGCGTGGACCAGCTGACCAACTGAATCCACGGGAGTAGTCCTGCCTGCTTGATGTACGGTGTGTACCGCTCATCGTAAGGCATGGCAGGACCAGAGACCCCGTGATACCGAATCTTCAAAGGTTCAAGCTTCTGCAAAAAACAAGTAATGACAAATCTTAGGGCATGTAAATTTCAACTTAAGGCAAATTTGCAAAATATTTAGATTACTCGTTATTACCATCTCCTTCTCGCGCATCATGTAGGCCCGGTGTTTCGTGTCGTAGACATCGTCGAGAAGCCAAACCATCCTTACAAATTTCAAACTATAAACATATATGAGTTCATCTCAAATATCGGTAAACACTCAACATTTCATATGTGTTCATCTAAACATCTCATATGTATTCATCTACAAGAATATCAACATCTCCTTCTCACACAATGAATAAATGATTGTAAATTATCATATATATCTAGTATGTCATATGTGTTCAACTAAATCAACATCTCATATTTCAAATAAACTCAACATTTCATATATATCAAAAAAACTCAACATCTCACATATAGCTACAAAACTCAACATCTCATAATTATCTACAAAACTAGGCATCTCATATATATCTAAAAAAATTTACAATCTAGGTTTCACTAACAAGAATCATATAGTGTGGGGGAGGGGGATCAAAGGTTCCACCTAATCTTGGGCAAACAAAGATCCAAACTAAGCAAATCAAAGGTTCCACCTAATCTTGGGCAAATCCCTAAAATTGCAACGCATTTACGGAGGAAAAGCAAGGGAACGGAGGAGTTTACCTAGTAGGAAGGATTGGAGATCGAATCCGGGCCTCAAAACTTCAGATCTGAGAGGGGTGTGGGGGGGGGGGGGTCCGAAGGGGGCGCCGCCGCCGCCGCTCTCTGTAAACAGAGTAACTTCCTCAGAGGGGGAAGAACTGCTGGGAGGGGCCGGCCCGATGCGGCTTAAGTCAATGTGCAGCGCCCAAGCGATAGGCGCTGCACTTTACACAGTGTGGCGCCTAAGCCTTAGGCGCTGCAGTGCTGTCTGTGGGACCGCAACTGGACCACGCTGGCAGGAGGTGCGACGCCTAAGGCAGAGGCGCTGCATGGTAGTGTGCGGCGCCTAGCTGTCGGGCGCCACACGAAAGAGTCAGCCGAGTGAAATTTTTTCGAAAGCAGGTCAGTTTGTGATTTGATTTTGCCCTCAGATCAAATATGTGGTTTCTGCCCCATCCCTCGGTGCACCGCCACTGCACGCTGTCGGCTCTGTCTGAACCGTAGTGGGCGAAAGCGACGCCCACCACCGTAGATCGGAACCCAAATCGGGGCCAAAGGAACGACGAGTGCGAGGGGAAAAGCCGCACATCTCGACGGCCAAATGCATGTTTATTAATTTACACGTCGGTGCGTGCGATCGCGTCCGAGGTGACCCAGCTCGCCGTGCTCTGGTCTTTGACTACGTAGAGGCATGGAGTGCCGGCCGGCTCGTGCTCTGGCTAGCGGTGGCACACCACCGAACTTTTTCCACATACGGGTCGGGTCGGCTCGGGTGGTGCCTGCTGACCTCGACGCCGACCGGTTTTTTCCACGCACGCACGGGCATGGCATGGTTGGAGGCCGGTGCACGGCTACGGCTAGCTTGGCTAGCCAGCCAGCGCTATATAAGCAAGCACGCGGCGTGCGGCATCGGATCGTGTCCAGTCGAGCGCACGGTCGCTCGCTCAGATCACACATAGAGAGGCTAGGAAGCTGGCCTTCGTGCACTTGTGCTGTGCCTTGTGCCCGTGACCGATAAGCTAGAAGCTCCGGCCGGTAGCTCCAATGGCTTCCGACGCGTTGCGTCGAGGCGCTCCGTTCAGGGTCTCGGTTATCCTTATCGCCGCCGCCCTGGTCCGCCTCGCCGCGTCGGCTGCTGATGCGGCGGAGAGGACGGCGGCGAGCGGCCCGGAGCCGGACTGGCACGTCGTCAGCGTCGCCTCGCTGCTGCCGCCCGCGGCATGCACGGCGTCCAAGGGTACGTACGTTCGTACTGCATGCTCCGTGTGTCCGTTGTGTGATGGTTTCCTTCCTACGTACTCCGTTCGTTTCTAAATATTTGTCTTTTTAGATATTTTAAATGGACTACTACATACGGATATATATATATTTTTTAGAATGTAGATTCACTCATTTTGCTTCGTATGTTGTTACTTGTTGAAATTTCTAAAAAGACAAATATTTAAAAACGGAGAGAGTATAAGTGTACTCTTTTTTTTTTTGAATGTTGTATAAGTGTACTCTTTCAAAAGATATCATTCGAACTTTATACTGGTTAGTGGTTAGTACAAACGCAGACTGCGCATAGCGTAGTTTAGAAGCAGGGAGATGGAGGCTAGGCAGGGTGGCGCATAACGTGTGACGTGTCTAATTAACGACGTGTTTTTTTTTCTTTTTGAGAGGAATGAACGATGTGTTTAACATGTATGGTAGAAAAAACAGAGGATTAGAATGTCATCTCATGTGCAGAAATAGGTTATACCCGTTCGGAAACAAGAATGCCGAGAAAAAGAAAAACCTTTAAATCCCACATAAAAATAAGAAGAAAAAAGACAAAAGAAAATGTCCGCACAAATCTTCACGTAAAATCAATGGCATATGATTTAGATGTGCAATACTTAGGACACATCTAGATGTGCTTTAGCAAAACTGTAAAAATAATTGGATTTTGAGATAACCAGTACTCCCTCCCGTTCCAAACAATTATAATTAAGTTCTTTTAAAGATTTCAATAAAAGTTACCCCTCTGTAAAGAAATATAAGAGTGTTTTAGATTAGAGTGTAGGTTCACTCATTTTGCTCCATATGTAGTTTATATTCGAATCTCTAAAAGGACTTATATTCAGGAACGGAGGAGTACCAAATTATAGAGAGAGAAAAGTCCATTTTACTACCCTGAATAAAGTCGGTGGTTCACTTTACCCCCTGATCTATTTTCGGCTTCTTTTACCCCCCAAACAAACCCAAACCGGACAAAACACCCCCCTGGCTGGTTTTTCTCCACCCTCTGCTGATGTGGCACTAGTCAACGGCGGTTTTGACCTGGGTGGGGCCCCTTGTCAGGTTTCTCTCTCTCTCTAGGTCAGAACCGCCGCCGCCGAAGGAGCTCGCCCCGGGCCCGAGCCACCCGCGCCCCACCTCCCTCACCACGTCGCCCAGGAGCCGCCGCCCTCTCCCCGCCATCGCGCCGGCGTCCTGCCAAAGGAGCCTCGTCCTGCGCCGCCGCAGATTGCCCCGCCCCCGCGCCGCCGTTGCCTCGCCGACCCCGCCGGCCATGCCATCCTGCCGCCGCCAGAGCCCGCCCCGAGTACCCACTGCCGGTGGTTGCCACCACCGCCTCCACCCCGTGCGCCACCATCTCCTGCCAACCCCGCCTGGCCCTGCTCCGCTCGCCGGCGCGCCACCGTCTCCTGTTGACCCCGCCGGCCATGCCATCCCGCCGCCGCGCGAGCCCGCCCCAAGTACCCACCGCCGGTGGTTGCCACCACCGCCTCGGCCCCGTGCGCCACCGCCTCCTGCCGACCCCGCCTGGCCCTACTCTGCTCGCCGGCAGGTGTACCTTGAGAGAGAGAGAGAGGTGAGAGAAACCTGACAAGAGGGCCCCACCCAGGTCAAAACTGCCGTTGACTAGTGCCACATCAGCAGAGGATGGAGAAAAACCAGCCAGGGGGGTGTTTTGTCCGGTTTGGGTTTGTTTGGGGGGTAAAAGAAGCCGAAAAATAGACCAGGGGGTAAAGTGAACCACCCACTTTATTCAGGGTAGTAAAATGGACTTTTTTTCTTATAGAGATAAAAGAAAAGGATATAAATAATGCATTGAAACTTCTTGAAAAAGGTGTAAGGTTAGATCAGACCGTGCTTGATTTCTTCCATAAAGCAAAGAAAATGTGTTAATTGACAAAGTCATCACGGACGTCTCGATATCAATCTAAACATCGCCTCCATTGAAACAATAGCACCCTTGATGATACATGTAGGATTTGAAATCTGGATTTATTTTCGGGTGGTTTGAGGGCAAAACCACCCAATCTGGGGTGGGTTCGAATTTGATACTATTTACAATCTGTTTTATTTTATTTGTTTATCAAGTTGTACAATGAATTTGGACTTGGACTTGACACTTTATAGCATGTTAGATCTATATTGTCCCATTATCATATATATATACTCCCTCCATTCCAGTGGCGGAGCTTGAAAAGAAAAGTTGGACGGGCCAGAGAGCATAATAGTTTTCAAATTCTAAAGCATGTATCTAAATATTTGTCTTTCCAGATATTTTAACAAAATGACTACATACGAAACAAAATGAGTGAATCTACACTCTAAATTATGTCTATATACATCCGTATGTTATAGTTTATTTGAAATCTCTAAAAAGACAAATATTTAGGAACGGAGGGAGTATTTCAATATATATAGTCAGTACACCTTCTGTTCACATTGAATACAAGATGAGCAGATGCATATATATACATATATACTACCAAGACCAAAATAAGCCACAACATTTGACCATATATACTACTCAAAACCGAAATAAGCCATACCATTTGACCATCAGGCAAGGTTGTGTGCAGGTACATACTACAAATCAGCATTCCGTTCCTTCACGCATTACATGGCTGCCTACACCTCAACTTGTAACCTGTAAACATAATGGAGAGAATTATTTATGCTACAGCAAGGCCAAATGTGTAAACAAAACTTGCCTACTAAATTAGAAACCATCTACTGTGGTCTGTGGTCTTGGACACTAGACAGTAAACTACAATGATCTTCAGTGAAATATTCAACCAATTGGGGATTTTGAGGATGACTCAATATAAATAAACAATGACCTAGGTTCAATTCACGGGAATAAAATTGGGAATGATTTGAATCGATTTACTTGCTTAACTTGTAAGGATTCAGAGAAGGATTTGCCCAGCTGCCAATTCACAGCCTCGCGCCCTCGCTGCCTCGCCGGCTTACCGGCTCGCCGCTCCCGTCTGCATGTGCGCGTCCGCTCATATCTGCACATCACTAAAATACACATATTTTACCGGCTCGCCGCTCATATCTGCACATCACTAAAATACACATATTTTAAGTGAAATCTGGTGGCGCCGGAATGTTGTCGGGGACGCCTCCGTCATCATTGTCAACTCTCTTTTCCTCCTCATGGTGATGTGTGAGTAGTCTTGCTTAGAGGCTGAGGGTATGTACTAGCATCAAAAAAGTTTTTGATGGTGGTTGTGGTCATGAGCATTGTTAATGAATTTGAATCATGTGATGTATCTCCCTCATATTTATGCTTTTGCTGAATTGAATATTGCTTATTGATGGGATTCTTTATGTTGGATTGAATCTTTTGGTAATCACTAGCAAATCCGTGCGTTGCAACGGGAGAAAAGCAATCAGATTATGCAGATTATGTCAGGATGAGATAAGGACTTTTAAAATGGTATTTCATAAACTACCCTGAATCATGTAGAGATAAGAGACTTTTAAAAAGTCATTTCAAAAAGTAATAATGTGATGGTCTCATCATGACTTGATTTCCTAAGGTGCCATAACAAAATAAATTTTGGCTGAGCAAACTACATTGATGGACGCCGCATGTGCTAGACCGATGAATAATGTGTCTCGCCTTGACCAAGCGTCGCGCTGTTTTCCATAATCAGTAAAACCGTGGTAGCAGAATAAACATAGCTATGTATGGAGGCAAATTAGACATTTGGCCATTTTCATATAGCTTAAAAAATTAACCCATAGAAAGTTGTGTCAATTTTTTGGGGGCTCAGCGCTGTACAGAACACAAGGAATCTTGTTTGTACCCGACGCACGATGGACTAAATAAAGTTATAAAATGACCTCTACATATCCCTAAAATCCTCTATGTAAACGACGGTTTGTTTTGTTCATTATGTATGGATCTATTTCAATGGATCTGTTTGAATTTTTGTGAACATTTTTAAAAATTTGACTCTTTTCAAATTCCCTAATATGATTTGAATACACAATCATTTAAAAAATTATGATTTTTTTTCTTTTGTGAGCATGGTTTTCAAAAT
The DNA here is from genome assembly GCF_002575655.3 of Aegilops tauschii subsp. strangulata. NCBI lineage: Eukaryota > Viridiplantae > Streptophyta > Magnoliopsida > Poales > Poaceae > Aegilops > Aegilops tauschii. The sequence continues at coordinate 383,670,663 of NC_053039.3, read as the reverse complement.
CAAGTTTTTTTATGATTTGTCAATTTTATTTCAAACTCGTAACTTTTTAAAATTTAGAATTTTTTAAAATCCTGAATTAATTTAAAGAAGCAAAAATAAAAACAGAAATGAGAAAAAAACAGTAAGCAAAAAAACAAAATGAAAAAACAGGGCGTCACGGCGCGCACATGGGCTGGCCCATGAACGCATACGGCGAGGTTGAGAAAAAGGAGAGAAAAAGAGCAGACTACCAGGATCGAACCTGGTCTCATGTGTGGAAGCTTGTGTCCTTAACCATTGCGGCACTTGTGCACATGTCAAATATGTGGAGAAAACCAAATCGTTTTCTTCACTTACGGGTGGCATAGTGGGTAATTTATAGCAACTTTTAAGGCAATTTTTAGATGGACGATTAGAAGCACTAATCTATACCTACTATTAAAGGGAATAGATATTTTTTTTTTTAGAAAAGGAGGATGACCCCCGGCCTCTGCATCTGAGAGATGCATACGGCCATTTTATTAATTATTCTCGAGGACCTTACAAAGTATTACAAACAATATACCTGAATCCACCATCTTGGCAACATATGCCGCTACTCTTATCCATATGATGAAGGGATGCTAGCTGGGCCACTACCCAAACCACTCACCTAAACCTAACATCAAAAGCCGGAAGCCCCAGCCGAGCCACATACCGGGTCTGGGGCACAATCCGGTCAGACGCACTCTTGTGTCGTCGCCGCCGTCTTCCACAGGTCCGTCTTCAGATTATATTGAGTCTTCTACCTTGTGAAGGCCACTTTTGCCATCGACGTCACCATGACGCCAGACAGCTACCTCCTCCTGCGCGAGTCCATCTCAGCGCATCGAACGCCGAGCCTCCACAGCGCCATGTCGCCGATCTCCGCCGCCATCAAAGAGTGAGATGAAGTACCGCTCCACCACGGCAAGTACAAGGTGAGGAAGGGCGAGGTCGCCGTCGGAGACACGGCCGGAAGATAAGCACCGCAGTCACGAGACATGCCCGGAGCTGCGACGCGGAAGATCAGACGGGCCGCCACCAGGATCCAGACAAGCTCGCCATGCACGCCCAGCATCCCCATGCCCAAGTCGGCGCCTTCAAGAAGGTGACGACGCTGTGGCGCCGCCGCCGCTTAACCACCGGGGCTAGGGTTTTCACCCGGGCGCAGGGGAAGGGGGGAAGCAGGGGAGGTTTAGCCTCGGCGCCGCCACCAAGGAGGGAATGGCGTCCGGGACGCCATCGACGCCGTGCCCGCCACCGGCGGCCAAGGGTTTCCCCCGGCCAAGCACCTTGCCGCCACCTCCGAACCAGCCACAACGTCATTCGGCGCGTGCACGCCGGAGATCCAGGCCGGCCGGAGGTCATGCATCACGAGCGGACCAGATCGCCTCCGATCTGACGAGGGGAGCCCAGGGCCTCCCCGCGCCGTGACCAGCGCCCACCGGGACCTCGCTACCCGCGCAGCCGAGGGGATCCGGCCTACCTCACCGACGAGCACTCCCCGCCGCCGGAGGAGCGCCGTCCGCACCAGCGAGGCCGCCGCCTCAGATCCGCCGCGAAGAACGCCGCGCCGCCACCGGCCCGCGCGCTCCAGTGACGTGCCGCCCCGGCCAGCAGGCCGCGCCGCGCCGCACGCTGGTTTCGCTTGTTTTGTCCAGTTTTCAATATTTCACCGTCCGTCACCTGCGAAGCCTCCTTCTTTCCCACGTCACCCATGAATCAGAATACAAATACAACTAGATTGAGTTCCTCTTCGTGCTCGGACAGTTGCAATCGGAAACTTTCTCCCCCTCATACAATTGCTGTCTCGTGGACGTTGAACCACGAAGTTAGCCCATCGATTCAATGACGATCTCAGACCTTCACATGATCGATCGCAGGTCAGGTCCCCTACATCCCGATCGATCGCAATTGCCAGGCAGACGAGGAAGGACTAGAAACACAGCTTCGAGGAGGCGTCAGAGGTCGGACAACTTCTCTCCATCGCTAAAACGAGGTGCTCGCCGACGAGGACCGTCTCGCTCAAGCTCGACTGGGCCAGGGCTACTACCGCCTCGAAAGCAGTCGAGGGAGAAGAGGTTCGCCATTGAGGCTGGTCGGCGATGCGCCCCGCCGCATGTTGCCTAGGAAGCTAGGCCTCCATGCCTTCACCTCCCACCTCAAGTGCTGGCAGCGGCGACCGGGCTGGCCCCTCCTTCCCGTAGCGGCACCTGCAATCCTGCACTGACCCCCGCAAGAAACTGGGTAGAAACTGGTCACCGAGGTTGTCAAGGTCGCAGGCCAATGGAGACTGGAGAGAAAAGTGGTCGCGCTCGCGCGCTACCAGGTCATCGTGACCGCCTTGGAAAGAAGAAGAGGCTCGGGAACCTGGTCTAAGGGGAGGAAATATGGCTGGAGGCAGAGTAAGGTAGATGAGAGCCAATTGGTGGCTGCTGAAGGAATTGGTCACGGCGGCCGCACAAGGGTGGTGACGTCCGTCGCTAATGTTGAAATCCTTCTTCAGTTCAGGAATTACCCATGCAAGTCGGGACGTGCTGGATGCTGACAGAACTCACCGGAACGTATCTATTCTATACGAAGGCCTCCTAGCTAGCCGATTAACTCCGGCCACATCTCATACTATACCTGAACATGATCATGCAGTGATTAATTCAAGAAGAAATCTTGTATCAGCGAGCTCGTTCACAAGACAAGTTTGAATCTGAACATCAAATGAGCCTTTGAGAGACGAGATGTGCATCTTCATGGTGAAATCAAGAGCTCTAGGAAAGAACTCTACAAAGGCTGCATCAGTGGGGCGAGGAAAGATCAGATAAACAACAGTGGCCTATGTTGAAAGCAGAGATTGATGGCCTTCAGCAGGAACTTACTCATGCAAAGTACACACACAATCTCTTTTCCTGGACCCAACTCTGAGGTATCCCGGTAAATCTTCCGGGGACTGGAAACTTTGAATATCATTAGTTTCTATAGTTATGTGTATTATAGCAGAAGGGGAATTTCAAGTTGGTCGGCGAAAGGAAAATAATGTAAAAGAGCATGATTTCAATGGCACAAGTATTCAGCAACGGCAGATCAAATTAGCTATTTTTTATGGCAGGCAATGTTATGGGGATCGATTACAGTCTTTGTAAATTTCAGTTATCCTTCCTGCATGTATTTTCCTTCTTTTAACATCATTTTTACGATTCCCTATAGTGCTATGTGTGAGGGGAGCAGTATATGAAAATCCCACTGTCGATTTCCCAGGGTAGAATAGGAATTTCCATAATTTAAAAGTTATCGTGAAAAATCTACAAGGCATCGTGAGACTTGGAATCGACGTCGCTGCAACCTCTAGCAGGTCGATGTTGCTGTCGCGTACTTAAGCTTGCTGAGACCACCACCACGCCCCGGCCGACCTTGCTGCTGCATCCCCATGTCTATCAATCTCTCGCCGTCACCGCTTGCCATCGCTGCGTTCTCTACTCGGCCTTGTCGTCGTGTCCACAAGCACGACTGAAAATGGAACGCACCCAGGTGGCCGCCGGGACACTAGCCCACGGGTGTTGCGGCCGTGTGGAAAATAGAAGAGAAGGAACAGGTTGAGTAGGTCGAGATGGTCCAACCGGCGAGCTAAATTTCCTCTCCCTGAGCGGCCAGTGCGAGTGCTACTACGGCCAATCACAACAGTATAGATGGCTCACCGCATTTGGATTTCGAGAATGGGCATTGTATATTCATCACAGGGTACCATAAAAGAGCGCTCTTTGTACTACCATAGTTTGTCTTGATTTCAAGTTGTAGATGCACAATATGGTACAATTGTCAGCAATCCAGATTTAGGAATCTGGTATCAACTAACACTTTGCATAGGTTTCTCATTGAAGATGAATAGATCAGAAGTTTTCCTGCAAAACAAAGAAATTAGGCAACCAATTCTTTTGATTGTTACTGCTGATGAATCTTAGCCTAATATTGATGGGTCTAATATTGATAGGCAAAGTTAGCAAATGACAACACATATGTCAATGGATGAGGAACTGGCGTTACTTGATAATCAATTTGGGTTTGCAAACTCACATAATATTAAAACCTAAAAAATTAGTATCAGAGAAAATTTATAGTTTTAGCTTAGTGCCATTTTTTTTCTTTGATAAATGGAGATTGCCGTTGTCTTGTGTTTTAGGTCAAGAAGGCACATGGGTAATCTATCTAAGAACAATAGCACACTATTAATCAAGGGCTCAAAGATATGCAACTGAATCAATTGATGGATTTAGCTGCCATCATGCTTTGTGTGTGTTTGAGTTATGCTGCAAAAGAGGGATACTAAGAAATTGAGGATGGATTTGTCTGATATTTATCAATTTAGATGTGTTGTGTTTCTTAGGGGTAGAGTGCGGGATACTTTTTTCTTCCGTTGCAACGCACGGGCATATGTGCTAGTGGCTTTATTATGAGGTAGAGACTGAGATTACATGATAATACATGTCCCGTAGTGACAGAGGGGGTAACTTTTGGATAATAGGTTAGAACGTTAAAGATCATTTCGTGTTGCCATAATATAATTTCTAGGGTTGCCCGTGGTGACATTGCGGTGGTTCAGTAGATTAAGATTAGAAAGACGGCTTTGAGGTGGTTGACAATTTGTGCACCTACGCAATTTCATTCTACTTCGATTCGACAAAAGTGGGAACTCCGGAGTAATTCTTTACTGCATTTTTTGAGGGTATTTGCGGTGGTTCAATAGATTAACATTAGAAAGACGACTTTGAGGTGGTTGGATATTTGTACGCCGACGCGATTTCATCTACTTTGATCCAACAAAAGAGGGAACTTTGGGGTGAGTCTTTATTGCATTTTTTAAGGATATATCATGTTGTTTAACTATGTTAGTTATGTTGGGAGTTGGCCATAGTAAGTATGAAGTCTAAGCCTTGTTTCCAAGAATTGAGACACTATTTTACTCATGTTTGCTAGTGTTTATCTTGCTCCCTTATTTATTCCGAAAATACAAAAATATTGTTACCACCCAAACTATCAATCGATCACACAAATTATTAATCTCTTTATCAAACTAGTGCATCTATACAACTGACAATTGTATCGGGTATACTGGGGACAAAAGAGAATATTTTTATTTGTTTACAGGGTTGTTTCAGAGGGACTACTTTCAATCTATGCCTCCCACAAATTGATAAACATTAAACCATCCACTTAAGAAAAAAATTATTGTTGTCCTACAATCTTCTACGTTTGAAGGCCCAACAAAATCTTCAAAATAAAAGTGTAGAGACATCAATGACATGTTCCAACTGAAATGGCGTACACCTCCCCCTCGGTGGATGCTTGAATCAGCTAGATGACTGGCTGAGGAGGGAGCTCATCCTAAACCAAACAGTTATGATTTGCACCATCTCATCCTAAACCACACATGTAGACATTGAAACAACGGTCACAAAATTACTTAGCTACGTGATGCAGACAACCAAAGTACATGCACACAGTAGCCGAGAGACTGTTTCTACACAACCACAAGTACATCCAAACAGCTCCCCCCCCCCCTCCCTGCCTTTTATATGAATATAATAGAGGTAACTTTGATACTAAAAAAGGCCTCCCTTAAAAAAATGTACATGCTCCTTTATTCCGTTGTCGTGTGCGCGCGTGCGTGTCTGGACAAAGAAATGGAAAGCTAGCATGCGAGTGCTCGGTTTGTTGTATCCCTCTGCTCTTTGCAGTGCACGCATCAGGTCATGCCACTCGAAAAGTTCCGAAAATTTGAAAAAAAATGATAATTTTCAAATAAAATGTTTAATAATTCATAAATATTTGTCGATTCAGAAAATGTTCATGATGTTTAAAAAAAGTTTGCATATTCAAAAACTATTCACAAATTTGAAAACAAATGTTTGGAAAATCAAAACATATTCATGATTTTTTTAAAGTTTGTGTATTAAAAATGTTCACGGAATTGAATAAAATTTTGGCAATTCAAAAAATTTCATGAATTGAAAAATATCCTAAATATTCAAAACCTGATCGTGATTACAAAATAATTTATTGATTTATAAAATGTTTGCCGATTCAAAAAATGATAACGTATTTCAAAAAGTTTTCGTTAAATCAAAAAAATGTTCATGAATTTCAAAAATTGTTCCACCAAACAATCACCAAAAAAAATGTTCGTTGATTCTAGAAATGTTTGCATGTTCAAGAAAAATATTCCAGATAATGTTCACAATTATAAAAATGTTTGCAAATAGTATAAAATCTTCATGATTTTGGAAAATGTTCAAAAATCTGTAAAAATGCTCATGAATATGAATAATGTTCATGATTTCAGATGTGTTCACAAGTTTAAAAAAATATTTATGATTATCAAAAATTGTTCGTGATTTCGTGAAAATGAGAGTGATAGCGTATCTTGGTGATGCAGCAAAGGGTAGTCATCGCCATTGAAGAGTATGATTTTTTTCTCCGTTGCAATGTACAGTCCGTTTGCTATATGAATATAATAGAGGTAACGATGATACTAAAAAAAAGCTCCCCCCCCCCCCCCCCCCCAACTGCCCCCAGAGAAGCACATGCTCCTTTATTTTGTTGTCGTGCGCGCATGCGTGTCTGAACAAAGAAACGGCAAGCTACCATGTGAGTACTCGGTTTGTTGTATCCCTCTGCTCTTTGTAGTGCACACACCAGGTCATGCCATTCTAAAAGTTCCGATTTTTGTTAAAAAATGATAATTTTGAAATATAATGTTTAATAATTCATAAATGTTTGTGGATTCAGAAAATGTTCACAACTGAAAAAAGATCGCATATTCAAAAAATATTCGCAAATTTGAAAACAAATATTCGGGAAATCAAAACATGTTCATGATTTTTTTAAGTTCGTGTATTAAAAATGTTCATGAAATTGAATAAAATTGTGGCATTTAAAAAAATGTGCATGAATTGAAAAATATCCTGAAAATTCAAAAATTGCTTGTGACTTATAAAATAGTTTATTGATTCACAAAATGTTTGCTGATTCAAAAATGATCAAGCATTTCAAAAAGTTTCCATTAAATCCAAAAAATATTCATGAATTTCAAAAATTGTTCAACCAAACAATCTCTAAAAAAATGTTCGTCTATTCTAGAAAATAATCTAGAAAATTTTCAAAATTTAAAAATGTTTGCAAATAGTATAAAATGTTCATGATTTTAGAAAATGTTTGGAAACCTGTAAAAACGTTCATGAGTTTGAAATTTTTTTCATGATTTTCAAAAATTGTTCACTATTTCACGAAAATGAAAGTGATAGTATATCTCAGTGATGCAGCAAAATGTGGTCATCGTCATTGGAGATTATGATTTCTTTTTCTCACGTTGCAACGCACGGGCCGTTTTGCTATGAATGTAATAGAGGTAACATTGATACTAAAAATAGGGTCCCCTCAAATAAATTACATGCTCCTTTATTCCGTTGTCGTGCGCGCGTGCGTGTCTGAACAAAGAAACGACAAGCTAGCATGCGAGTGCTCGGTTTGTTGTATCCCTCTACTCTTTGCAGTGCACGCATCAGGTCATGCCATTCTCAATGTTCCGATATTTTAAAAAAAATGATAATTTTGAAATATAATGTTTAATAATTCATAAATGTTTGTGCATTCAGAAAATGTTCATGACTTTTAGAAAACGTTCGCATATTCAAAAAATATGCGCAAATTCGAAAACAAATGTTCGGGAAATCAAAACATGTTCATGATTTTTTTTAAGTTCGTGTATTAAAAATGTTCATGAAATTGAATAAAATTTTGTCAATTCAATTTTTTCATTAATTGAAAATATATTAAAAATTCAAAAACTAGTCGTGAATTACAAAATAAGTTATGACTAATAAAATGTTTGCAGATTCAAAAATTATCATGCATTTCAAAAAGTTTTTGTTAAATCTAAAAAAATGTTCATGAATTTCAAAAACTGTTCCTCCAAACAATCTCCAAAAAAATGTTCATCGATTCTAGAAATGTTCGGCTATTCTAGAAAAATATTCTAGAAAATGTTCAAAATTAAAAAAAATGTTTGCAAATAGTATAAAATGTTCATGATTTTAGAAAATGTTCGAAAATCTGTAAAAAAATATTCTCCAATATGAAAAATGTTCACAATCTCAGATATGTTCACGAGTTTAAAAAAAATTCATGATTTTTAAAAAATTGTTCACGATTTCATGAAAATGAGGGATAGCATATCTCGGTGATGCAGCAAAATGTGGTCATCGCAATTGAAGATTATGATTTTTTTTTCTCTCGTTGTAATGCACAGACCGTTTTGCTATATATATACCCCTATATAGTGTGCGAATAATTTTGAAAGTTGGTCATTGGATGAAGTCAATCTGACGGTACAGACATGGCAAATCCGAGCAGTACTGGCCGTTGGATATCATCTACATTCCAGCAGATTATGCCACATGTACAATCTAGAAGACTCTATGGTTGAACTTAAGCATAATGCACAAACCTCAAAATAAAAGCAGCAGTTCTCCTTTGTTCTGGAATCTTCCATATCTTAATTGCCCAATTTTTTTTTTCTAAATGAATTGTCACTATTTTTTTTACTTTATGCTTTACAATGCACAATTCCATAAATCTTAAAATAGATTTTTTTTATAAAACTAATTGACTTTTTGAATGAGATGGACAATAAGAATTAAACGAACATCTACATCATGCATATATGATTCAAAACTTACATTTTATAGTGTGGTATTTATTCATAATTTGGTTACCAAATCTCATGCGTGTAATGCACGCATACCTTACTAGTGAATATAATAGGGGTAACGTTGATACTAAAAAAGGGCCCCCCTCAAAAAAGTACATGCTCCTTTATTCCGTTGTCGTGCGCGCGTGCGTGTCTGAACAAAGAAACGGCAAGCTAGCATGCATGTGCTCGGTTTGCTGTATCCCTCTGCTCTTTGCAGTTCGCGCATCAGGCCATGCCATTCGCATCAAGAGATCGTCTGGGCATGTGTACCATCAAATAAAAAACATGACACGTACCACGTGTATATACATCTAGTTTGACTGCTGGCTAGCTGACGCCGCACACTCAAAAACCGCCGTCTCTTTCCTTTGCAACGATCTCAACATCATCACGCATGAATGATAACACATGCACCTCCCGTCCGTCAGTGCATCGCCACTGCACGCTGTCGGCTCTGTCTCAACCGTAGTGGGCGAAAGCAATGCACACCACCGTAGATCCGAACCCAAATCGGGGCGAAAGGAAGGACGAGTGTGAGGGAAAAGGCCGCACATCTCGACGAATGTAGTGTCAAAAACGGTTTTATATTATGAGACGGAGGGAGTAATTTACACGTCGGCGCGTGCGATCGCGTGACCCAGCTCGCCGTGCTCTGGTCTTTGAGTACGTAGAGGCATGGTGTGCCGGCCGGCCCGTGCTCTGGCTGGCTGGCGGTGGCACACCACCGAACTTTTCCACGTACGGGCCGGGCCGGGCTGGGCCGGGTGGTGCCTGCTGACTTCGACGCCAACCGGTTTTTTCCACGCACGCACGGGCATTGCATGGGTGGAGGCCGGTGCACGGCTACGGCTAGCTTGGCTAGCTAGTCAACGCCATATATAAGCACGCGGCGTGCGGTATCCGATCGTGTCAAGTCGGGCGCACGGTCGCGCGCTCAGATGACACCCAGAGCGGCTAGGAAGCCGGCCCTCGTGCACTTGTGTTGTGCCTTGTGCGAAAATGTTGTACGGAACCATGGTTCAGCCGAACATACGCTCGACATCATTGATTTCTAGACACTATTTACAAGGATCCATGTATGGTTGATCAAAAAATGCAGCTGACATGCATGTCACACATTCACATATAGTAGAATGTAAAATTGTACGGCATAGACCATAGGTTCGGCTGAATCATGCATGTCGTGCCTTGTGCCCGTGACCGATAAGCTAGAAGCTCCAGGTGGCTCCAATGGCTTCCGACGCGTCGCGTCGTGGCGCTCCGTTCAGGGCCTCGGTAGTTATCCTTATCGCCGCCGCCCTGGTCTGCGTCGGCGCGTCGGCTCCTGATGCGGCGGAGAGGACGACGACGAGCGGCCCGGGCCCGGACTGGCACGTCGTCAGCGTCGCCTCGCTGCTGCCGGCCGCGGCATGCACGGCGTCCAAGGGTGCGTACGTACTGCTCCCTGCGTCCGTTGTGTGATAGTTTCCTTCGTACGTATACGTTTTTGCACGCTTTCACAAGATAGTTAGTACAAACATACGACCATGCAAAAAAAAGTACAAAAATACGGGCTGCGGAGTATAATTTTGCACTGCTATCTCGATAGTGTTAGCCTGTTAGGTATACCGACATACCGTATACGGTATACCGTATACCCATGCAGACAGCACACTAGTCAAAATGAACACACAGTGAGACGGCAAGCATATGCATTTCCCAAACGTGAGCATCCACGGTATAATATCTGAATATATATCTGCACACGGGGAGGAACTTGCTTTCAAGCAACTTCCGCAGTGATCTCAAATTCATCATTGCCATGTAAGTCTCCCTTCACCGAAAAAACATCACTGAAAAGTCTAAAATAAATCAAAAAAATACAAGCACCGGAACTTGACTTTGATGGGCTGGTTCCACCACAAGGCACCTAACCATCTAAACTAGTTAATGACGTGTTTAACATTTAGGGTAGAGAAAACAGAGGATTACAATGTCACTCCATGTGAAGAAATATGTTATATGCTTGTTTGAGAAAAAAAGAATGTTGAGAAAAAAATCTTTAGCACAGGCACTAGGAGAAGCCGGCAGCGTGTGCCAGTGTCCGGGTGGCCGGTGTGCGGTATTATGACGGTGACACGGGGAGGAGTGCCCGTAGTCATGCCCTAGGATGTAGACGAGCTCGGAGAACCTCGTTATCAAATCTCGGTGTGGTGCCTCGTGTGATTGATTGGCCCTTGAATTATCGACTACATGCATCGGATTATTTCTAACAAAACTTTGAGATCCTACATATCTATATAAATAGATTTTGAGATCAGCTCGTTTTTGGTTTCATCCAAAAAGGTTAGATTAGCTCGTGTTAGGTTTCTTCCACAAAGTTGAGCAAATGTGTTAATTGATAAATTCATCACGGACGTCTCGAAATCAATCTAAACATTTTGCCTCCATCAAAAGAATAGCATCCCTTGATGACACATATAGGATTTCAAATAAGGGTTTACCTTTGGTGGGCTGAGGGTAAAGCCACCCAATCTGTGGTGGGTTCCAATGTGATACTATTCACATTCTATTTTGTTTTATTTGTTTATCAAGTTGAGCAAGGAATTTGGACTCGAGTTTTTATAGCGTGGTAGATCTATATTGTCCCAATGTAATTGAAAAAACATCTATATTGTCCCATTTTCATTATTATTTTTCAAATTTCCTTGCAAACTTTAGATGTACACTAGACCTACTCGATAATTATTGGTAAATGCACTCGATAATTATAGGCAACCGCAAGAGCTGACACAGGCTATCTAGACAAGAAACTGAAAAATGGCGTATCAGTCTCAATGAGTCAAAGCCTCAAAGGTCGCAGCGCCTCCATCGCGCCCCTCAGGTCTCCGTAAGCCAGGATGCCGCTGCCGGCCGGCTTCGACATGCATGCGCAAGCTCTCCCGCCCTTTTTCCCCACGGGCAGCCGCTGCTGTCGCTGGAGCGGCAGGACGGAGGAAGGCAAGTAGCTGCAGCAATAGCGCTCCTCTGCTTTCTTCGGCAGCAGTAGCGGAGCCGGCTAGCAGCGGCGGCGAAGGAGCAGCGGCAGAGGGGCTCGGTTCGTCGTGCGGCTGTGGGCGGCGGCGCAGGAGGAGCAACGGCAGAGGGTCTCGGTTAGTCGTGCGGCTGCGCGAGTACCTGAGTACTCTTCATGCCTATGGTCACCGCTGCCTGGAGCTCGTCCTCACAGGCATTCCCGTCGACAGGTCGCCGGCAGCCATCTGGAGCTCGTTCCGCCTGTCGCCCGAAGGTGCAAATGCCCTGCTGCCCGTGCTTGTCCTCACGTGTATGAAGCCGTTGATATGCAGATCATCCCAAAGAATGCTACTACTCATGCCATCTATGTAATGCTGTGTTAGTTTGTCTAATCTTGATGTAAAACGATATTTGTGCATGTTATGATTATTGAATTATAAATCAGCTAGCTGAGAATTAGCAGGGGTGTCGATTTTGTTACGCTTGCGAGTACTTGTTAACTGTTTGTGCTATCATTCTATTTCACCATTTCTAATTAAGAGGTGAGCTGGATTAAATTTGCCCCATTCTATCTCTCCAACCAGACATTGCTGAAAGTTTTGTTGCAATTGTACGAAATGCAGGCAGATTGATAACGATGGCGCTTATGATCAAGCTGAGCACTTGGATGCTTCTGAAATTGCGGAAATGAAGGTGACCCAATTCAGCCTGTCGTGCTTAGTTAAAGGTTGGAAATGCATGTGATTTGTTTTGATAATACCTCGCCTCTATTGCGAGGAGCAAAAGCATTGTCCTGTGAACTGAATATATTCATAAAACAAGTATCACTCTCACGAAGAAAAAAGATGATCCGCTGATTAAAAATGCATGTGAAGCCTCAACCATCAAAACAGTTTCTTGACAAACAATTGCCCGATTTAAGACAGTAAAACAATTTCCAGTGAGATTCTTTCTTATTCAGCTATGAGTTACTAACTCTATGGCTTTATCTTTCTACAGTTGGGCTTCCATAGCTGAATTCCTATATGTCAAGCATACAAGCTGCAACAAGAAAAGGTTATCTTCTATAGAGCGCCATTAAATCAAATTTAGAGACCGTGTTTGTACACCATTGTTAAGAGAGGGCATGCATTGGCCCTTCTCTACTTGGACTTGGATAAAATTCTGGGAGTCATTTTTCTCCAAGAGCTGTGGAAGATATCTGGCCTAATTCAGCTCGTCGTGCAGTATTGTTAATTGGCAATTATCTTAAACCAATTATCAAAGTTCAGATTTCTATTGTATTAAAATTGCCCGACAAACTGGCGATGGTCGAGTCACACGTTAGAGGCTGTTTTGATTGGATCCTATGGACGCCACGCTGAAAATTTTGCGTTGACCGAACGCAGGCCGCCTGTTTGGTTGGTAACCAATTTCTTGGTACGCCCAGGCTGCGTGCGCTCCTGCAGTTTAGTTTTTCGCCAACTTCAGGGTGAGACGAGGGTGGCTGGATAGTGTGCCAATATTTTGGCGTGCTGGGACATGGCTAAATGGAGTGCCTCCTCATGTTGCGTCAAGTATTCGGATTGGAATATGCGCACTTATTTGGGCTATATGGAACTGCAGGAATGATTTGACTTTTAAAAGAGTAACTATTGTTAATTTCTTGTAGGTTATCTTTAGGGCTAAGGCATGCATCCGTACGTGGTCGTTACTCACCCCTATGAGCTCCAGGGAACAGCTGGCTATAGGGTGCAACCGGTGGGAGATGATAGCGCGGGTTATATTCAACCGGTTTGGATGGCGGTCGCATGATAGGATATGTCTTTAGTATCTTTTCGTCCAGCCGGTTGTGGCTTTGAGCTTATCTTGTTTTTTCGTTTTGGCTCCTTCTGTGAGCCGTACTTTGCAGACCAGACTATTTGTTTGTGTTGGACTTGTTTTAATAAAGTGGCCGTATGCATCTCTCTGATGCAGAGGCCTGGGGATGACCTCCTTTTTAAAATAAAAAATGATTTGGTACGGCCAACCAGAGCGCATCCAAACGCCCCCTTAGTAGTGATGGTGCCAGAGACATTTCGCAGAATAAGATTGATGCCGGACTCATATTGAAGATAGGATATCATTATGAGTTTTATTCCAAAAGGTATCTCTTGTTCCTTATTATTACTCTTTCTTTGTAATTCTGTGTATCCTTGTTTGTTAGGTGTCTCGTTGACATTCTTAGTTGTTTCAGAGCATGTAGAGAGCATGCAGATTCTGAGGCATGAAACAAACCAGGGTGACCTTAACAAGGTTGAAATTTAATTAAGTAGTGGTGGCAATAGGCTTTTGACCGTTTTGATGTACTGGACATGGAATTTTGTAAATGTTTGCTCCGTAAGAAAAGTAAAATCTCATGGTTCTACATTGCATCAGTTTGCTTTTGTTCTCTACTTGCGGAAAAGTGTGTTTGCATTACTGAAACTTCTGTTTTTTTTCTTTCAATAAAGAACATTTCATGCCATTAATATATCGAGGTGATACAACCGCGTTGAAAGAATGCCCGGCCTGTGTGCCAGAGTGCTCAAGTCCAAGTATATCCCTAACCGTGATATCCTTGACACCGTGTTTGCATCGGATGCTTCCCCGGCTTGGAGGGGTATTGAATTCAGACTTGAGCTATTGAAGAGGGTCTCATTTGGAGAGTAGGTGATGGGAGGAAAATCCGCATTGAGAGGGACAATTGGATACCGAGGCAAACAGGGCTTAAGGCGGCAAAGGTCACCAGGCGCTCTAGATTACGCTGGGTGAACCGGCTCATTCACATTGATAGGAATGAATGGAACGTTGAGTTGATTAACCAAATGTTTCCAGCCTTTGACGCGAATGAAATTTGCAGAATAAAACTCCCTACTAGAAAAGCAGAGGACTGCATTGCATGGCATGCGGGGGGATCATGATTTTTCTCGGTGAAAAGTGCTTACCGGCAGCTGGCAACACAAATCAAACAAAGAGATAACCCCCCGGCGTCCAGCTCCTCGTGCGCAGCTGATGAAAGGAGTATTTGGAACCTAATATGAAAGTCAAATGTTCCTCAAAAGGTTAAGGTGGCAGGGTGGAGGATCGCCACGGAGTCACTTGCGACAAAACAAAACAAAATGCATAGAACCCATTCGTGGGGTAGAGGATGAGAATGAGTATCATGCGGTAATTGCTTGTACCAAAGCAAGAACACTTAGGTCTGAAATTCGCAAAGTCTGGCACCTCCCGTGAGAGAACAGTTTCCGCTACACAAGAAATTATTGGCTCCTTGTTTTGTTAGGCGCATGCGATGAGATTACGAGGGCCCGGATCCTCTTGCTGATCTGGCGAGCTTGCCACCTTGGAATAATTGTGTACATCAGGGAGGAAAAGCATCAATTTCGGTCTCGGTGGATCTCCTAGTTAAGTATGAACTAGCAAGATGCCCGTGCATTGCACGAAACATTAAGATGTTTTTTTCATAGAACACTTGTTGTGATTGACCCATGCGGGAGTAATCCCATGTGTAAAAACGAATGATATCTCAAGAAAAAGGAGAAATAAGGTGAGGAGGAGTGGGGCGTGGTGGTGATTGGTGGTCGGAGTGTCGGAGTGTGGCATGGGGATGGACGACGCCGGCAACGGCCATCATGCCAGATTATTCAGAGGCTTTCTTTTTTAATTGCTCAACAATGAAGTTGTGGGAGATAAAAATAAACGAGAGAAGGCCTTACCTGCAAATGTGGAGAGAGGTGCAGGTATCTTTTTATAAAATTGCCATAGTTTGCTTTCTATCCGTCAAATATAGATCGGACGTTTTATATTTTAAGATGGCAGGCACACCATCATCATCAGCTCGGCTTTTTATAAGAGTAGAGATAAGAATTAAGGCACATGCAGTGCACAGGAGTGAAGGAGTGCAGGCATGGCAAAGATACCCTATTATAGGAACCAGTACCGGGGGATGAGCAAATCACAAAACCAAATCACTGGGAGCCCCCTGGAAGTGGCCCGTGGAAATTGAATACTGATGCTTCATTCAAAAAAGAGGAGGGTACATGCACAACTGGCTGGGTGGTGAGAGATTTGACAGGGACCGTGGCCTTATCGGGGTGCATGCAAGTTGGCCCCTGCACAGATCCTGTCGAAGCTGAAGCCCTGGCAGTTTGTGGCCGGCTTGTCGGCGTTGAAAACAAAGTTCAGAGGCAGAGTGCTTATTGAAACCGACTGCGCCACACTAGCGAAGCGACCGGAGGCTGGTGCCTTGGAACATTTTGTCGCTTCAGCAAATTGTCACAGATATCTAGAATCCATGAATAAGTATCTAGGGAAAACATGAATGTTCTCAGAGCTCAGTGACTCTCGGCCGTCGGATCGATTGTTTGATGTGTTGTGGACCGTTCGATCTCGCTCCTGATCGATATCAGCCGTTGGATTAAAAAAAATTACTGCTACAATAAATAGTTACCATCTCGTTCATACCACCGCCTGCAATTACAGTGCCCCGCCGAGGGTATTTGCGTCATTTCACACGTAGGCGTATAAAAGGCAGCAGCTCCCCGTGGAGATAACCTAGCCGCCGCCCCCTCGTGCACTCCCGCACTCGCGCCCGCTCCTCCCGCACACGCGCCGCGCCCTCACCTCTCTCTCCCCCTCCAAACCCTACCCCGCCGGCCGCCGCCGCCACCGCTGTTGCTCGCCCTTGCCTCCCGCGCACTACCGTCTCCCGGTCGTCCTCGCTCGCGTACTCTGCCGCATCTCCCGCGCCAGCAGATCGACGCAGCCGGGCCCGTCCACCGCGTCTCCCCGCCGCCCAGCTCGTCCCCGGCCTCCGCCCAGGTTAGACCTCGTCCTACAACTCGCCCTCACCTCTCTCTCCCCCTCCAACCCTACCCCGCCGGCCGCCGCCGCCACCGCTGCTGCTCGCCCTTGCCTCCCGCGCGCCGCCGTCTCCCGGTCATCCTCGCTCGCGTACTCTGCCGCATCTCCCGCGCCAGCAGATCGACGCAGCCGGGCCCGTCCACCGCGTCTCCCTGCCGCCCAGCTCGTCCCCGGCCTCCGCCCAGGTTAGACCTCGTCCTACAGCTCGCCGCCCGGCTACCTTCCGGATAAGCTCAGCTCGGAGGAAGTGACCCATAGTTTGGTCCCCTATAGACATGAGGCCCTGGGCGGGCGCCTGGCTGGGATTTGCCTCGTTTGATTCCCAGTAGTGCGGTAGCGTTTGTGCCGAAGCAATGCTCTGGTTAGCTTGCTGCTACTTGCTCTTTCTGACAAACAAAAGTGTGCAATTTGTGACAGCCAATGATTTCTAATTGTAGTTAGGGTATCCGGTTTCAAATTCGAATTGTTGGATGATTAGGGATGTTCGAATTACTCCAAATAGAAGAATGATAGGAAGGGGTGGGGCTAACCCCTATTTTGGTAAAGGAAGGAGTGCCTGGAGCGTTGGAATATTTTAAATTGATAAGCACCTATGTTTCCTGTAATGTAGACTCCAGGAATTTTGCGTCTCTCTGAGACTAAACTTCTTGTTTCCGTAAGATTAGAGCATACAGAGAGTTCATTGGCACACAGATTGCTGAATTTGAATACCATCATTGTAATCAACTTTATGTAGAAAATTTAACCGTCCCTGTTATGTTACCCTACAACACCCTCATTGTTGTCATGTTACCTTGCAAAGTCCTCTCATTTTAGTCCCAACGTCTCTTCATAGTGATTTAACTAACAGATATTTGAGCTGGGCTTTTTACTATACTTCTGGTAGCTGATTCTCTTCACCAATTTTCATCAGGTCTGTACTCTGAGGGTTACTTTCATTTGCGTTGAAAGCTATGTGGGTCATTTGTCACGGCCACAGATGCGGCCCCGGAGCTGTCGGGTTCACCGTGACACAGGTGGAGCAGATGAAGGTGGAGGCGTGAGTAGCCGACATCTACTGCGTCCTCTTCGACGCCGCGCCCAACGCCAAGTCTATCATGTAAGGGGCCCCCATGCACGCTCCATATCAGTACTTCTCTTTAGCTACTAGCCTGTTGTTTGCGTGTTTGGGAGTGGCGGGTTCGGGTGTGAGAGATGGGCTTGAGGGTTTGGTGGTTCTTGCGGAGATCAGATAGTTTGCTTGGCTCTTGCTCGAAACCGGAAGCTCACTGGTAAATCCACCTATTTAGCAGATGGGGGTAGGAATTGCTTGATTGTGGTACCAAAATGTTTGCTCATAGAAGCTTAGTGCTGTCAATTAGGTGTCGTATATCATTGTGACTTCTAATTTTCAACGAGTGTGCCTTCTAATTTTCACAAGCACTGGCTTGAGCCTATGATGTTCTCCACCTGCTTATACTGAGCTTTGATCGTGTTTTCTCTTCTGCTACAGGCTAGAGCTGTGGTGCAATCAGCATGTCGAGTATTTGACGAAAGGGCTCGATGCCGAGTATTGCTTCTCCAATGTAAAATTAACTCGAGTGTCGTCCCTGGTTATTATTTTGCTTGACAGTTTTCATTCCAGTCGACCTTGGTTATTATGCTATTGGATGGTTCATGGACTCGTGTTGCTGGATGAAACGCTTGGCGATGACCTCGAGAACGATATTGTAGACTTCTTGTCTCGATGCCAGGTTTGTTGATCTGTTACGATATAATTGTATGGATATGTTGTTGCGGTTTTCTGTTAAATTTTGATAACCCTTATGCTTAACGATATATATGTTGAAAACTTTACAAGCAGACTGTTTAAGGCTTTGTTTCAAACTTCTGCTCTTCTTTGCTGATACGAGAGAACCACTTTGCCAAACTGCTTAAGGTGGTGGGGCTACATGAATAAATTAGCTCAATCCACGTGTAGTTTTGTATATATACATACTATAGATTATAGAAACTAATAAATAAGTTGCTGAGACAATATGCTCTGGTTGCACGACACAGTAAATCTCAAATCTGATAAATTATATGGCACTCATGCTTTAGTTGAACAACATTGCTTCATACAAGGATGACAAGAAAATAACCCTTATTTTACTTTGTGCTATGGTTAGGTTGTCCCTTAAAAGTTTTGCAGCAATATGATATTTTTTACGAAAAAATACAGGTAGGATTGGTCATACCTAATTAAAGCACTAAAGATAACCATTTGCAGATACAACAATTTCTGAATATTACCCATTTGTACATGACTATGGGTGTTGTCGTGTTCCCTACTTTGAGTTATTTTCATTATGGTATAAAAGTTTATTAGTATATTGTTGCTTATTTATGTTCTTTTAATGTGCTCCTGCATCTTTGATCTGTCTCACTTTACATCTTTAGTTAAGGTCCCATCGAAATTGAAAAGCATGGTAGTTGTCTAAATTGTGCTTCGTTGTATTCTTTACGAGCCAAGCAGGAAACCCAAGGGATACATGTGTAGTTAATATCATCTTATGGTTTTGTGGCTGAATATAATTAGTTGCCATCATACTTAATATTCTCTTTTGCCCAATATGGTATGTAAGGAAGATTCTCTGTAGTATGTGTTTGAATGTGTGAACTATTGATTCAGTGATGTAAGGCTACCCCATATGTACTTATCATGTATTCAGTTATGTAAAGCTATACCGTGTTTTTTCTACAGGATAGGTTCAAGCCAAGTAGCTAACATCCCCTTCTACCCAAGGTCAAGCATTCAGCGGCGGCATCAGAGGAGACATCGTCACGCGGAAGGTTGGTACCTCGAGCCATACTTATCACTTGTGATTCTTTCTTTTCCCTTGCCACTGAGTTCAATCCCTCTTTTCCCATGCAGCCCCTTCTCTGGACAAGCAAAAGCTCTGGCCGCCATGGATGCCAATGAGATTCTCGACCAAGGTTCACCTGGGCCTGCATCCTCCAAAAACAAGATGCATCCACTTATCAAGGTTAGCCGGAAGTTACCAACTTGCTTTGTAAAAGTCTTGGGGTTTTTAAAGTTTGTAGGAACCCTTTTTGAATAGACGAACATTTTAGATATTTGCTAAAGAAAATATGTTGACAAATGAACCTGCTTATGCAGAATGCTTTTGAGGATATTCATACAAAATTCTTTGTCGGTGTGCTTGCTTGACTGGGATAATAAGAAGAATCATGCAACAGTCAAGAAAATGAACTATTGCCCATGTACAGATCAAGTGATTTTAGTCTCCCTTTCGGGAGAAGCCTAAGCCGAAAATAACTGGCCTTGAGTACTTTTCATTCGTATGCATTCCATACTCAGGGAATAAGTCTTGCGTATGTGTGTGTATACTGGAATTGTAACTCACTGTAGTAATTCATAATTAGTTCCATATTTTACTTTGATACTGCAAAAATAGGGAGGAAATATTGTGTGAGTCAGTATCTCAAAGATAAACAAGGGGAAGATTTTAATATGCGGTGTCTCATGCTGTTGATTTTTTAGGCTTATTTCGGCCATAGATTTATCCTGTTCATACGCTTAAATAAAATAGTTAAAGTTCATGTCTATGATTCGTATGAAAAAATATGGGATGTGCTTTCGAATCTGCAATATTTTCATCCTATAGGGTTTACTTCTTTCAGCTCTTGGTTGTATGCCTGAATAGAATAACCGAAGTTCGAATTTATGTGTGGTAACAAACTAAATATGAGAAGCATTTGTCATGTTCTAAGAAATAGTATATTGTAAACGATCGGGTGAATTTTGCACTTCCATTTCTGGGTGTGTTGTTTCAGGATTTTGGAGCTTCCTGTCTATATTTCTGGATGCCTTTTGTGGTTTCAAATAGTGGTGCTTCTCAAGTTGTTTTGTTTGCAGGTCTGGCAATATTCATTTGCGCCTAGCTCCTAACATACATGGATCAATCATTTTATTATTTTGTCATCTCATGTACTTTCACATGATGTTAGAGTTCATTGTCTGGATTGTTATTTAGGTGGTAGCTTTGTGAAAATAATAATAATTAGAAGCTCAGAACCGTGAGAGATCGATGGTATTTCCAAACTGGAATGGCAATGCTAAGTCTAAATTTTACATTCAAGTGGAAATCATGTTGGTATTTGGTGCATGACAAGGTGCAAATTTCCTAACTTTTGCAAGATGGTCTGCTTGGTTTGTGCTGATCTGCTTACGTCTTTGTTCAACGATTAGATACGAAGTCTACTCGCCAGGAGGAGCATGAATAGTACATCGAGAGAGGAAGTAGGAGTTCTCCGAAATGATCATCTACAAGCACAGTACATATTTGTTGATTGCTAGCACTATCTATGTTTCCATAGCATTGTTTCCAACTCATGTAACACCTATTTTTACAATTTAAGGTATGAACTACCTGGCTTTATTTTGAACTTATGTACTGATGTAGAATGATGGCTCCTGTTTTTTACTTGCTGGTATGAACTGTTTCGTTGTATTTTGTAAAGCTCAAGAATTTACTTATGATGCTAACTAACATTGCTACAACATTTGTATAGAGTACCTCTAATAATTATCCTTTCCTTGTCGTTTGGCTTTTTTTTTGTACAATTGCTCATTATCTTATCAATGTTGAAGCTACATATATTAGAAACACTTATTAATTACATTGCGTTGGATGCAAGCTGTTGTTCTGCTTGCTGGTACCTCTTTTGAAATACTAGGTGTTTGATCAGCACCTAAGGCAGATAGCTAGCGCACTTCCTATTAGCTATAAACTTCTCTATTTTCTTCTTCACTTTATTATTATCATGTATGAACACATATGCTAAATCTGGATTCATGTACCTATTTGATCAAAACGTTGGGATCGGCACCCTCGCGCCAAGGCGCGGTCCCGATCTAGTACAGGAGAACAGAGCCGCTTTCCTCGACTCTATGGTGATAATAACGGCTAGAACCTGCAATAGGGTTGCTCATGCTTTGGCTGCCCATGCATGGGACAATGGAGACATGCTACTGACAGACAAAGTCCCCTCTCAGCAAGTGGAACTAGTGAGGTGTGATCAAGCCAGGTGTAATAGTATGTAGAAAGCCTTGGGCTTTCCCTTAAAAAAACTTGGCAAGTCTAGGTTTTAGTGGATGGCAACTTATTTAGGTGCAAACATCGTGGCTACTTCTTTTTTCTGTATAAGTGATGACAACTTTAATTTGTCATGCAGGGCAAATATAGGGTTTCATGGACAACAACTTATTAGAGCATCTCTAGCAGACCCCGCATAAGTGGTTAAATCCGTAATTTTTTTGCGTTTTATAGTTTTGGGTAAAAAAAAGTTGCCAGAACAGAAACCATAAAAGTAGTCCAACCCGTAAATTTTTTTTAAGGGCCACCGCAAATGCACACCCGAAACCCTTATCTTTGGAGGTTGGAAGGCCGAATATAGGGGGGCCCGTATACCGGTCAAACCTCGTCGGAGCAAACACGCCGCCGCGGAGTTTGCCGGAATCCGCCCTAAACTCGCCGGAATTCATCACCGCACATCGGAAAAGGCCGCTAGACGCCGCAATCGATCGCCTCCGGTTCGAATTGGACGAGCTCGACATCGTCGTGGCCTCCCATGACCTCAGCCTGGCCGCCGGAATCCTCCCGACGCCGCAGGCAAAGGGGCACGACTCGGCTGGCAATAGAGCAAGGCGCGGACGACGGAGGCGACGGGGCGTGGCCGGCAAGCTGAGCGCGAACGACGGAGGCAACGGGGCGTGGCCGGCGAGGCTGGGCGCGGCCGGCACGGTGATGGGGCGCGGCCAGCAAGGGCGGGGCACGGCCGACGGGCAACGGGGCATGGCTTGCGGGCGACAGGGCGCGGCCGGCGTGGCCGGCTGGAGGAAGGTGCGGCAGCGGCCGGACTGGAGGCCGGCCGCGAATATACTTTTTTACGGATCCGTTTGGGGGTCTGCATCTATGCCAGCCCGAGCCAGCCCGCAAAAGCGGTTTTGCGCGAGCTGCAAACGCGTTTTGCGGGCCGGTGGGATGCGGGGTCTGCTAGAGTTGCTCTTAGGTACAAACATCATGGGAACTTCTTTTTTTTGTATATATAGATGATGTCCACTTTAGTTTGCCATGCATGGCAAGTATAGGTTTTCATGGACATCAACTTAAGTAAATATCTACCTTTTATTTGTTTAAAGTTGTGGCAAACTTAATTTCTCATGCATGGCAAATCTAGATTTTGATGAATGGCAACTTAGTTTCAAACATCATGGCTACTTTATTTTGGTGTCGGATATGGCAAACTTAGGTACAAAATACCCCTCCCACCTTGTTCGTGTTCATACAGCAAGGCAAATTCATTTTTTAAAAGTATGGCAGTATTAAAAAAAATCATAATTTGACGTGTGACCTTTGCAAACATTTTTCTAAAATTGCCACATGTTAGAATACACTTTCTTTTATTGTTCATAAGGCATGGAAAAAATACATTTTTAAGTATGTAATATTAAAAGAATCATAATTTGCTTCACAAACATTTTTTTTCTAAAATTGCCATGCGTTAGACAATTCTTTTTCTAAAGTTGCCATGATGTGTAGAAACAATTATTTCAAAATTTGCCATGTCCATGATTTTTCCAGAATTAGATACAAACAATATAGTTTGCCATGATGTACAATTTTAAATTTGCCATGTGACAATTACATATTTTAGCAAAAAGCTTGCCGTGTTTTGTATAACAAAAATCCTAGACTTGCCTTGTCACAATATTTTTTTCTCTTAAATTTCCATGATTAAGGCAATTTAGTTGTCCAAATTTTCCATGCGACATTTTTATCTAAACTTGCCATGAGTTTTTTCTACGATCTGCCTTGTCACACCATAAATGTTTTTCCAAATTTTGCCTAGCTTTTGAATGACAAAATGCTACATTTCCATCTGACCAAATAGAAAGTACTTCTCTAAATTTTCCATGATTTAGGACACAAGAAATGTGTAGATTTTGCCATGATTTTATGACATCAGAATTTCTAAACTAGGCCATGGATGGTAACTATTTAACGCAACCATGGCAAGTTCATCATTTTGTCGATGGTAACCTTTTTTATATGTTTGTAGCTTTTTCTTTAGAAAATAATGTTTTTATATGTTTTTTAGGTGTTTTGAAGTTATGTTTTTTTAGGGGTAAAACCGGGCTTTATTCATCAAACATCACAGATATATGGGATTGAGTTCGGATCATGGAATTGGCCAAACCAAACGTGACATCCCAGACCTAACGACAGTGAGAACTTGACTAGACTATGTGCTTCGACATTGAAGACACAACTTTCAAAAGAAAAAGTACAATCAAGTAAAGATGCTTGTAACTTAATCTTGCTAATTATTGCTCCGTTGTTTCTTCGGCTCCCACTCTAAATATCACGAATCACCTGTTTGAGCTATTTTTTTAAATAATACATTTTTTTTATTAATTTACAGAAATAATACACGGTTTAGACATATTTCACAAATAATACGGCGTCAAGACGACTGGAACTAATCGTCTTACTGGTAGATGATTAGTGTCCAGTCGTCCTCCCTGAAGATGACTGGGCAGTCGCCTGAACAAGGGCATTTTTTGTGAAATATATCTAAACCATGTATTATTTCTGTAAATTAATAGAAAATGTATTATTTAAATTTTTTAGCCCTGTTTGACGTATAAGGCGATGACAATACGATGGAGATGCGTGTCACAGGAAAACTGGGTGTGGCCCAACTAGGCACGATCACTGATGTGGGCTGGGTTTACATACAGTTCGCGCTGGGTGGGGCTTTCTGAGCGAACTAAAAATCGTTCGACCCATGGGGAACAGTCGTGTGCTGATGTTCAGCAGTTATCCCTTCGAAATCTTGCCTCCCCTCCTCCGCCGCCTTTCTACCCCACTTTCCAGGCGCCGGCTTGTCAGATCCGGGCGCCAGCTTCAGGTATTCATCCGAACCTCTCCTGGCCTAACCTTTCGTTTGTAAGATCTGCGCCCGTGTCTCACAGCTCCTACCGCTGGGAAACGCTTGTGTAGGATTAATTCTCATACCGACAACGGCCCTAGATGTGAAAGTTGAACGGGTGGCACACAGAATTAGATTAGATTTAGCTTGGCAACATAGTTTCTCAAAACCATACTAATCTAAAACCTCAATATTCAATTGCGTAGGCAATGAATTTCTAGAAACCACAGCTTTTTCTTTTCAGTTTAGAAAAAAGTGGTCAAGACCTTTTTCTTAAATACTACTACAAAAAAACCATGGTACTGGAGATACTGCGGTTTATAAAATTATGGAGTTTGTTGAATCCAAACACCTCGATGTTTTTTTTTCGCGAATACGCAAGAGCTTGCGTATCTTTCATGTGGGCTACTCGCGTAAGATGTTGGCCAAGCCACTGTTTCTGAAGGGGGCCTTGCCGTCAAACACGATGGTGTTCCGGTGCTTCCAGAGAAGCCAGGCGCCAAGAAGCAGCAAGGAAGAAAGGCCTTTGCGGGACGGCGATGGCGCAGCGGCGCACGAGGTGAGGCACCAATCCTGGAATCGGTTGTCGAGCTGCGGAGGCCCAGAGATGCATCGGCACAAAGAGAGGAGCTCATGCCATAACTGCCTCAAGAAAGAGCAGCCTACGAGGAGGTGGTGCATGCTCTCGGGCTCCTGATCATAGAATAGGCAAAGTTGAGCATGAGGGAGGCCGTGCCTACCCAGCCGCTCAGCGGTCCAGCAATGGTCAAGCAGAGCCAGCCAAATGAAGATCTTGACACGCAGGGGAGCCCTTGTCCTCCAGGTAAAACGCCGTCCTCGACAGAACCGTGAAACATGGCGGTGTAGCAAGACGCAGCAGAGCAGGCACCGGACTCCGTCCACCTCCAAATGAGGCGGCCAGGGCCTGGGGGTAGGACTATGTGACGAAGCCGACACCACAGGTCAACGTACTGCACAAGTGCAGCGGGTCCGAGCGCACCTGTGATGTCACAAATCCACACGAACTATGGTTTCTGAGAAAACCATAGTATTCTCCAAATACTTCAAAAACACTGAGCTGCCAAACGCAGCCTGAGCTTTCGATTCTTCTCCTTCCTTCGAAACCATTTGATCTTTCTATTTTAGTTTTCGCCAAGTGTTAATGCTACTGCACTAACTTTTTCCTTTTGATAGCCACAATATTCGACTACTGAGTGTGTTAATTTCTCGAGGATGACAAATCGTCAGTTTGCAAATATGATAGTACACAATTATCCAAAGGGAGTGTATTCCCTGCGCCGGATCAACCTCATGGAGCATCTCTTCTACCCTTCAACAGAAGCTGCCGAAAAGGCAGAAGTGAATAAGAAGGGATGGTTATCCACCATGTTGAAAGGGAGCCCCAAGCAGAGTCTGCCCAAGACGAACATCAACTTCTCATCACTGCCTAACATGGCCGACTTAACTACCAGGCATTTCTTCTCCCTGCTGAGAGGGCAGGGTGAGGGCTCTGTCATGTTCGTCAGTCCTAACGTCCACACGATGATGTACGACACTAGCACGGACTTCGTCTTTGGCATGCCACAAGCCAACTTCTGTAAGCAGAGTGACTCAATCGCCCTGTCCATCACTCGGCGGAGCTATGGCCAGGACAACCACGAGCTCTATGTCATAGGAAAAGGAGAGGACAATGCCTTGTTCGAGGTCTTGAACTATACCAGGACAACTGATCTGAACGACTCATCTTGGTACTGGCGACCTCTACCCTGCCCGCCACCGTTTCGGCCGTGCCTGCCTGGCAGCAACAGCAAAGTTTGTCCTCCCTCTGCAGCGGCTGTGTTGGATGCCGCCACAATATGTGTCTCATCTGTGGATGCTGGAGCCTGCGCCTTCTTTGACACGGCAACGCGCGAGTGGAGGCAGGCTGGCAGCTGGGTGCTGCCCATCCACGGTGCGGCGGAGTATGTCCCTGAGTTTGACCTTTGGTTTGGCCTCGACGATGTCATTGGCAACCCCAACCATTGCCTGCGTGCTTTTGACTTCGATTCCTCCAGGCGACCGGTGGTGCGGCACTCCTGGAACTATCTCAGCGTCCTGCCCGATGAGTGGTTGCCGCGGCAGAGGCACCTGCTAAACATGGGCTCAGGCAAGTTCTGCATCGCCACCAGCTTTCGAAATCTCTTGAGGCACACCTCGTGCACACGACTTAATGGTGCGGTCAATGAGCTTACTGTCTTGACTGGCGTGGAGGTGGTGCACAATGTCAATGGTTTCCAGATCGTCAAGCACAAGTCTGAATGTTACAGCTTGGAGGAAAATAGAATCCACTGTGTGCTCTGAGGAAAACTTATCTATGTTTCACTGTTATTGGATGGATCCTTCCATGTTTTTTCTTTTCTGATATGAATGAAAATATTTGCTTACCTTTTAACTCCATGGTTGAAATAGGCAATTGATGGCTGCAAGAAGAAATGAAAACATCATGCATGCTGTGCATCTTTCTTTATGAAATATTATTCTTTTGGTAAAATTTAGAAATTAAATTTGTTGGTCATGCTATCTGCTTAAATTCTAGCATATATTTTTAGTTTTTTTTACCCCTGCGCTTGAGTCAACTAGTAAAACTTCATCTTGAGGATTTCTCCGTCCTTTCTCCTTCTACCTTTATCTCAAGTGGAGAATGCGCGCCCGCCTTGGCCCCAGCAGACCACACCCGTGACTGAATTCTTTGTGCCCGTGAACTGTTTTGGTTTATCCCGCTCGTTTCGTTGCAAAGTTTGCGTGTCGTAGTGTTGATTCTACATAGATTGTGCCCCCGCGGTTATGCATTGATTATTGAGTTGATCTGGTGACTGTCGTTGGCTTGCTCCATCTAAGTATGCGTAGCTGGTTGCATTAGGTTCCAGATTCTGAATTTATTTCTGTACTTAACTTATTCATGGTTCAGCCCTGTCGATTCTAGTCTGAAATCCGTGTTATTATTGTTGATTCGTATACACTTTTCCAGATTGTTGTTGAGCATAGATCTGGTTTTGTAGGATTGTTGCCAACTTTATTTGTGGATTTGTTTACTACTAGTAGTGATCTAAACGCCCTTATATTTCTTTACAGAGGGAGTACTAGCTTACTCGGTTCAGCCTCATAGTTGCCTTCTACTCTGAAATTTATGTTATTACTGTTGCACCTGTCCAGATTGGTGTGTCCCACTTTGAGCAGGGATTTAGACTATATAGCCTTCTCACTAGGATTAAGATTGTCCTGGTAGATTGGTATGCTCGCTGCTCCAAAGAGTATTCCCACCATATAATTTGTGACATAAACTTGTTTATATTTTATTAATTAACTATTTATGCTTAAAGTTTGACACTACAGTACAGGGGGGGTCAATAAACCCTGACCGAGCGAGTATTAATTATCCTGCTTTGATGCACTTGTTATTTGGTGAGTTTATCTCGCCGGTTCTTCCGCGTTCATGTTTTCATCGTGTTATGAGGCCTCCGGCCGCTATGAATCCTTCTGGTGATAAGTTTGGTCCTTGACTCTTATCGTTCTTGTTCATTATTGTAGTATCTATACGTTGTTCAGTGTGTGGCGTATAGGCAATTAATAGAACTGTTTTTTGTTCATTACCTGTTTTAGCTAGTTAATATCCTCTACTATACGTGTATGGGCCGTTGGTTCCGGAGCGGTAATACAGTGTTCACATAATTTACATCTCCAGAGTGATAATTTACAGGAATCCCAGGACACTTGCTATCTTCATTTTGCAGACAACTTACCTGTGCAGGGCCTCATCATAGCAAGACACGCCTGTAGGATTTGGAGTGAGCCTAGTCTTGCTCAATAATAAGATACAAGTAGAACGACGACATACATGAAACGGAGACAGGTGTGATAGATCAATGAAATTAGATGTGAAGTATTAACTTTGCTGATGCAAGGATGGTCGGCACAGCTGCGGGCGAAACATGACTAACATATATCCTGTGTGTTTGAGCTGAGAACTCACCTTGCTCCGTTATTGGTCGATTCAGGTTGCAAAAAAAATTCACAAAAATCAAACAGGTCTAGAATTGAGAATCTTATATACGAGGGAGTATCTACAGTGATCTAAACTCCAACGAGAAAACAATCAGGACAGATGCGCATCCTGCAAAGTTTCCTTCATGGCCATGAAAGAGAAGCATATAATTTCATTACGATCCGAGAAGAAATGAACCCCTTGCACATATAATTTCACTACGATCCAAGAAGAAATGAACCCCGCACACATCTAGTCCCGAAGAAACAGACGAGTTTTGGGTCAGAGCACGCAGTGGATTTCAATGCCTTCAAGGTGTTTAGACTTGTGGTTGATCATCTTGAGCCTGTCGCCACAACGCACAACCTCGACGCCCGTCAAGATGATAAGGTCATTGACCACCATCTCATCATCTAGCCCGTGTAAAGGGTAGCCTGCTGCATTACATGGTGTGTGCCACTCGATATTTTGAAAGCTGGTGGCGATGCAGAACTTGCCTGAGCCAAGGTTGAGTAGGTGCCTCTGCCATGTCAACCACTTGTCGGACAGCGGATCAAGATAGTTCCAGGTGCGGTGCTCCACGGGTGGCCAGGAAGACAGGTCGAAGGCACCCAGACAGTGGTGGGTGTTGCCGACGGCAGCATTGACGCCAAACCAGAGGCCGAGTTCAGGGACGTACTCCGCCGCGCCATGGAAGGGCAGCGCCCAGCTTCCAGCCTTCCTCCACTCACCTTTCACCGTGTCAAAGGCATAGGCTCCGGTTTCCACAGACGACACACACAAAGTCGTCTCATCGACCACCGCCGCCGCGGAGGGGTGGATGACCTCTCTCCTGTGGAGGCTAGGCAGGTACGGTCCACGCATCGGCGGCGAGGGCAGATGTTGCCAGTGCCACCTCCGTTCAGTCCCAGCGGATGGACCCCCCCTGGCGGAGCCGTTCCTCCCGTACTCCAAGACCTCAAACAAGACATTGCTCGGTTCTTTGCTCAAGACATAGTGCTGTTCGTCGTCGTCTTGGCTCCCAGGCCTAGTCATGGACAAGGAGATTGAGTCCCTCTGTTTGCTGAAGTTAGTCTGGGGCATGGCGATGACGGCGTCCATGTCAATGTCGTACATCACGGGATTGGCGAAAGGGCCGGCGAACATGACACGGCCCTCTGCCTGCCCTTTCAGCAGGGAGAAGAAGTGCAAGTCCGTTGCGCCGTCCATCTTTGGCGGCGTCGAGAAGTTGATCTTGTGCTCGGGCAGAGGCTCCAAGCTCGGGATCGCCGATGGCAGTCCCTTCTTGTTACTCGCCTTTTCTGCTGCTGCTGCTGAGCGGTGGAAGAGATGCTGCTTGAGGTTGACCCGGAGCAGCGAGTAAAATTTACTGCCGTAATCGCGCACTATGACGTTGGCGAACGCACGATTCATCGTCCTCGCCAAATTAACCGGGCGAGGCAGTAGTCGAGTATCCTGACTATCAAGAGATACGAGTTATACACATCTAAAAGTTGTTGAAACCAAATATATCTGGATTAATCTCAGTAGAAAGTTGTTGCAAGTTCTTACCTGAAGTAGCGGAATCAAATCCCGTATGCCTCCAATTCCAAATTTTACCTCTAGCTAAGACCCACCGAACGCGAATCAATTCTGGAAGCCCTGATGTGCCTAGCAGGATGAAAGGCGGCGGCGGCGGAGGCGGAGGAACGAGATCCTCTGACTTAGGAAGTTCTACTGCCGAGGGACGTCCTTCGCGCTGCACCGTCCATCAGCCATCGAACGATACGAGCAGAAACTACAGCCTGCGCCAGCTTTCTCGCTCGGGTGGGCAGAAGTAAGCGGCCCATCGGCATACAAACTACATATTGCACTACAAACTACATACAGATGTATATAGATATATTTTAGAGTGTAGGTTCACTCATTTTGCTCCGTATGCAGTCCATAGCGTAACCTCTTGAAAGACTTATATTTAGGAATAGAGGGAGTAGTCAAAAGCTTCCCAAAACCGGACATCTGATAAAACCGTTGTTGTTAACCGGTCCACTGTCAAATCGGTGAACTGGTCTCTGATCACCGAGTGTTCTATCTCTCGCATTATATGGGCCGGCCCATTCGTCGCGACAGTTCAAAGCAGGGATGTGCGCTGCCTACGATTAGCGAAGTAACCGACTTTATAAGCGCGGAATAGAAAAAGCACGCTTATTTGTTTCTTCGTAGTTTGGGCCTGTTTTTTCTGTGTTGTTTTTTTTATCCGGTTTTCACTATTTGCAGGTCGAGTTTTCTTTTCTTTCTTTATTTTTCCATCTCAATTTGAGCTCATATGACCTCAACATGAACAGAAAAATCCAAAAAAATTGATAAAAATGCAAAAAAAGTCTAAATTATTTTTGTGGCAAACATTGATGAATGGTTTGAGCTCTTATAAAGTTTCATTAAGGAATGGCATTTGTGGAAGTCGTGACAAAAAAATCAGCACTCCAAAATGTTCTTTTTAGGATGACTACCCAAACTCCACAAAACTACATCACTTTGTGTATTCAGATAGCATCAGCGGGCGTAGCGCTACCGGCACGTCCGTGGTCATCCTGCAGTCCCCCAGGCGTCTTGCTCTTGCAGCTAGTAAATGTGCTAGGCTATTCTGCTGTCTCTTGACTGACTTGATTTGAAGAGAGATGAATGCCAGCATTGCTTCCTTTATCTCACTGACTAACCAGAACCATTCCAATCGGTAGATATCGTTTCCTCTCAGATGATTGGTCCCATGTACAACCTCAACAATGATTTCAGTCCAACCCAAACTGCGATTCCCTTGGCTTCTTCACTGATTTGCATGTAGAAACTGAACACTGACGCAACCTTTCTGTCGGAAACGGGGCAGAGCTGGGCGGGTGCAGTTGCACGGAATAACATGGGGCCGTATGCTACTCATCTAGCGAACAAAATGCTTATGTTTTGGAGCATCAATTTTGTTTTTTCGCCATGACTTCCATGAATATGATTCACTGATGAAATTTGACAATCACTCAAAACATTTGTCAATGTTTGCTACCCAAAAAAATTAGACTTTTTTTTAATTTGTTTTCAATATTTTTGGATTTTACAGTTCATGCTGACATCATATGAGGTCAAACTGAGATGCGGACTTTCCAACACTTTTTTCGTGAATACAACTGACATGCACATATAGTGATGTTTTTTTTTCAAACATTTTGATACCTTATTTGCATTTTCTAAGTTGGTATAAATTCATTATCAAGTTTTCAAAGTGACGGTCAAACGGTCAAAGGGCAAAAACATAAGAGGAGGGAAAGAGCTTGGACACAAACGAGGGATTTTAGAATTTAAAGGTAAATCAGACGAGTGTGACACAACTAGGAGCTCGAATGTAATTGTCCCTTTTATCTAACGAAAACACTAACGCCCACACGTGTGGGCGTTAGCCAACTCGCCCACACGCCTCGATCGTCACCCAGTGCCTTTTGCACGAATCTTGGCACGAGAGGGCTGATTTTGTGTGCCACGTAGGACAACTCGCGTGTGTGGCGTATGAGGGTGTTCGCCCGCACGCTGTTTTCCCTCCGAGGTCAGCGGTTGCGACTCGGGGCGTGCGGTGGAACTGCCGTCGCGCCCGCACGCCTCGCACGACTTCTGTCCCCCATCTCCCACGACTGCCCATTTTCCCACTCTCCCACACCCAAGTTGTCATTTGCCATGTTTTTTGCAGGTTACATGGCAACCGCCCTATTCGTGATTGTAAGCATATGGCAACTCTCTTTTACCCCGAACATGTTATTGTTGCCACGTCTATTTTTGTAGCGCTACATGGCAACTGTCTAGTGTTAGTAGGTGGCAACTTCTAAAGATACCACCGTAGTCCACATGCCCGTCTCCTCTCCCACACACCAAAAGCTATCAGTTGCCATGTGTTTTTGTAGAGTACATGGCAACTGCCCTAGTGTGCTTGTAAGTAGATGGCAACTCTCTTTTACCCGGACATGTTTTTTGCCATGTTTTGTAGTGCTACATGGCAACTGTCTAGTGTTAGTAGGTGGCAACTCCTAAAGTTTTCAAATCATGGCAACTGTAGTAGACCAGACCATACATGGCAACAACTGCAGTTGCCCAAAAATGGCATCCGACACTTGACCTGAGATGGCAACTGCAGTTGAGCAACCATGGCAACTGTAGTTGTCCGACATGGCAACTGTAGTTCAGTGACATGGCAACTGCAGTTGTCCGACATGGCAACTGCAGTTCAGCGACATGGCAACTGCAGTTACACGTACATGGAAGAGGGTCCGGACCATAGCAATCGCGGCGGGACGCGTGGTTACTGCCACGCGGGGCGTGTGGCTCGGAGACGGGGAGGGGCGACGGCCGAGACGGGTCGTGCGGGCCGCGTGGTCGCTCGCCCGGACGTGCTCATGCGGGCGATCGCGCCGCACACCGAACGTGCGGGCTGTGGCGGGGTGCGGCCGGGCCTGTGTCGATGCCACACGTGGCGTACGGCAGATACTCCCTAGATGCCACACGTGTGACAGTTATCGACGTCCTTATCTAATGACAATCAAAACCTTGTAGGACGTTTTTTTGACATCCTTAATGTTACTTGTTCTTTCATGTCATGGCCCACATAACGCTTATTTGCATTCCTGCAAGGCACAATCTTAGCTTAATATTGGGTTCCTCGGATACTAGCAAACATGAACATGTAGTAGTACCAATTAATATTCGATCATTTCTATCATCCAAATACGGGTCCGAACCAACAGCTTCCATTTTCTGCAACCTCAATACGCGTGCGTGTTGGATTTGGATCAGTGCAGATTCGGCATGCACCAGGAAGGCCAATGCCAGAATGGACGGCACCGGCAGTTGCCCAAGTTACCGAGGGAGAGGCGGTCGGTGGTGAGGCCGGCGAGGTCGAGCACGGAGACGGCGTACCTTCCCTTGGTGTAACTCCCGTCCTGGTACGAGCTCGCCGCGTACATGCAGTTCCTCCGTACCCCGTTGACCCTGTTGGCCTCGACGCAGAAGCCGCGGAAGCCGTTCACGAACACGGCGCGGTCGTCGATGTCGTCGACCTCGGCCCACCCCGTGGGGTTCCCGCGGCGGCGGTCCCAGCGGAAGGCCTTGAAGAGCTCCCTCGAGCCGACCGTTTCGCCCGGGTGCAGGAGGTGCGTCCTGACGATCACGAGGAAATCGGAGGAGGACACGATGAGCGTGGACTCGACTTTGCGCCGGTCCCACGGGGCTCCCCTGCGCAGGTGCTCCGGCACGAGCATCTCCGGCGGCTGGATCACGGAGGCCACGGCGAAGGTCTCGCTGTACGGGCCGACCGTCTTGCGGGTCTCCCCATCGAAGAGGTAGAACACGCCGTCGCAGTCGCAGTAGGTGATGCTGCTGACCTGGTCCAGCTCCGAGCACTCCACCGGGCTCCACGACCTGTCGCCCGGCCGGCAGAAGAAGGCGCACAGGTACTCCCTGGTCGTCGGCGCCGACCGCTCGACCCCGATCATGACGCCGTGCGGCGACCGATCCCACGCCATGTCGCGGACGATGAATTCGAAGCAGAGCGAGGGTGGCAGCGTGGGTAGGCTGGCCGAGGCGCCGGTGAAGGGGTGCAGTAGCGTGGCCGAGAAGTCGCTGGTCACGGCCAGCGTCCAGCCCCGCGGTGAAGCGAAGTGGAAGTTGTTCCCGCGAGCGGCCGGCGCCGGGATGCTCGCGATGGTGTCGTCGGCGAGTGACCACACGCGGCGGTCGACACGGGTCTCCTATCGGGAAGTCATTTCGGAAGGCAGCAGGAGCAGCGGCACGCGGTGGCGGGCGGCGTGCACCGCCGACGGGCACACGGAGCGGAAGCGCGCCAGGTCGGCGTGCCCGCTGATCCTGTCGACGATCGCCGCTACGAGGTCGGCCGGCAGGTCGGACCAGCTCATCGTCATGTCCGTGCCGGCAGTGCCAAGGCGTCTTCTAGGTATGGATTTATCGAACGTCCAAGGAGGAGAGTGGTTTAGACATCACAGTACACCGTGTCTATGGCTCTATGCTCGTCTGACTTCAGATTTTGGGAGGGATGCAAAATGGGCCACCGGTCCTTTTCACGACCTTATGTATTTTTATGGAAAAAATATCAAACGCCTGCAATACTAAAGCAATGGGGTGCCAAAAGAAAGAGAGGGGGTCGCCCGCCCCGGTGATCCAGCAGCACCCCCTCTCACCATCTCTTCATCATCGCGATTGATCTGCTGCATCACATTATTCAGGTGGCAACAGCCAAGGGCCTGCTGCCGACACCGTCAATCGCGACGTCATATTACGGGTGAGCCTCTATGTAGATGACACCGTCAT
Organism: Aegilops tauschii subsp. strangulata; assembly: GCF_002575655.3. Classification (NCBI taxonomy): domain Eukaryota; kingdom Viridiplantae; phylum Streptophyta; class Magnoliopsida; order Poales; family Poaceae; genus Aegilops; species Aegilops tauschii. Next base: position 383,635,729 of record NC_053039.3, on the reverse strand, counting down.
TTTCACCAACCCGGTGTGCGAGGAGATTGACATGACCCTCAACATCCTCGCAGCCTTTAGGGGTGCTTCAGGCCTACATGCCAACTTGTAGAAGTCCACTGCCTCGCCAATTAGGTTCGACGACATCAGACTCGACGATGTACTTTGAAGCTTCTGTGATGCTAGGTAGGGTTGGTTTCTCCATGAAATATCTGGTGATGCCTATCACCATCAAGAGGATCCGACATGCCCAACTTCAGTTCGTCCTCAACCGAATCCGCACTCTGGTGGTTGATGGAAGGGTGTGGGGCGTGCTCGTGCGGTCGTGCCCGGTGTTATGCCGACATTCGCCCTCATGTCACCACAAGATGGTCTCCAATGTCAAGGTTGATGACTTCAACCTTGCTACATCTAGCTCTGATAACGCGCGGGCTGTTGAAAAATGTTGCACTTTGGCAACAGGGCGAGCTGATCAAAGGTCTCCTTGTTGTTCATTCAATCGCCCAAGGTTTGAATCGTCTTGTCAATCAGAGTAAAGATCTAGAATATCAAGCAAGTGATGGATGCCTCCCTGGAAATTGTGACAACCCCTGCAAGAAGTTAGTCGTAAGGATGACTCGCTCTGTTGTTTCTTATTTTGCGAGTAGTCCACTTGAGGTGTGTGGTGCTGGGTATCTTCTATTGTGTTTGCCATGTTGTAGGCTAGTGTGGATGTGGCTCCAGCTGCATCATGATTTGGAGAGGGCTTCGCCCTGCTTATATCGGTTTTTACCTGATTTTTCATAATTAACTGATCAACTATCTTCTTCTTAATTAATAAAAAGCAAAGCTTTTGCCTTCGTTTAAAAAAAATAAAGCTAGGCAAACTGACTAGCGTAAAGCACAATCTTGGCTTAATCTTGGACTGTTCTTCAGATTAAGAGCTCATATTACCCTAGTACGAATCCAAATTACCGAAAAAGGGTTTCCTCCGCTTTGTATTCCAAAGCAACCAACACCGATACAAGGATCGTTGGGACGAACAGCACATCAAGCCCAAAAGAAAAAGAAAAAGAAGCAAATGCCAACAACGGCAACTCGACAAAGCGCGGATGACCCGCCACCGCTACGCCCTCCAGAAACAAACCACCACAACCCGAGGCTCCGAACCGCCGCGTACCAACCCGCACCTCCAAGAAAGAATGTGGCGCCGACGACGCTGCTGCCCGGACATGTCCTAGGGTTTCCCCCGGCACGCGGGGGGTGGTGGGGGATGGATATCACCGACACCCTCTAGGAAGGCATGGTGGCACCCGCAAGTGTCACCGCATTGGAGCCGAAGAACCGGCAAGGATTTCTCCCGCACTCCAACCCCACCGCCCAACGGACCGGAGCCAACCAGCCAGACCGCCGCCCATCACCATGCGCCATCGCGGTTGCGTCGCCACCCATGCCGCCTCACTGCAAACACCAACACGAGGCCAAGAGGACCGAAGAGAAGCGCCCGCGGAGGGAGAAGCAACACCGAAGCCGAACGGGAGGGAACCACCTCCACAGCCGTCGTGCGGGAGGCAAGAACCTCCGGCACCGTCGCGGTAGCCGTCCGGACGCGGTCGCAGGGCATGCCAGGCCACCTCTGGCCCGGCCAGGCCTGAAAAGGGCCCGCTAAGCCCCGCCGCCATGCTGCAGCAAACCGGCGATGGCGCCGCCAGCACCCTGCCACTCATCCCCTCTCCCCCGCCTCCCGGAAGTCACGAAGCAGACCCACCCCGCCGCCGGCCCGCCTAGGCCCAGATGGGGCCCGAAGGGCCCAGATCTGGGCCGAGCGGGCACCGCCAGACCGCGCCGCTGCGTCGCCCCGTCGCCAACGGCGACGCCGCCGTCCAGAAGCCCGCCCCCGCTTGCGCCAGGAACCCCCGCCGCCGCGCTGGACCGCCGCCGCCTAGAGACACCGCCCGGGGTCTCCCCGTCCCGCACGGGTGGACATCTGAGAGGGGAAAGGCTAGGGGGCCGCCGCCGCCAGCGCCTCCCGGGCGAGGCCCGCAGCGGGCGCCAGTGACGGCGGCAGGGAGGAAGGGGAAGGGGGAGGTGCACGGGGGAGAAGGTTGGGCGGCCGGCCGCCCGCGGGGCAACGCGCTCGCGGGAGAGAAGGGAGTTTCCCGAATCCAAATTAAGATCTCACACAGTACACCTCAACGCGCGTAGTTGGACTTGGATCAGCAGAGATTTGGCATGCACCACGAAGGCCGTTGCCAGAATCTACTGGACCGGCAGCTGCTTAGGTTCCCGACCGAGAGATGCTCGATGGCGAGGCCAGCGAGGTCCAGCACGGAGACGGCGCACCTCCCGTCGCGTTTCGCGGACGGGTGCGAGCTCGCGACATACACACAGTTCCGCCGCACCCCGTTGAATCCGTTGGCCTCGACGTAGAACCCCCGGAAGCTGTCCACGAACACGGCGCGGTTGCCGATGTCTTCGACCGCCGCCCAGCTCGTGGGGTTCCTGCGGTCCCAACGGAAGGCCCTCGCCCTGCGGAGCTTCACCGGGCCGTCGAATCCTCCCGGGGGCAAGACATGCGTCCGGCCGATCATGATGAGCTCGGCGGACGACACGGCGAGCGTGGGCTCGCGCATCAGCTGCGCCGGCGGCGGCTCGATCACGGCAGACACGGCGAAGGTTTCGCTGTCCAGGCAGACCGTCTTGCGGGTCCCCGCATCGAAGAGATAGAACGCGCCGTCGCAGTAGGTGATGCTGCTGACCTGGCTGAGCTCCTCCAGGCACTCCACCGGGCTCCACGACTGGTCCCCCGGCCGGCAGAAGCACGGCATCTTGGTGCTCCGCAGGGCGATCATGACGGCGTGTGGCGACCGATCCCACACCATGTCGCGACGAACGACAGGGTCGTTGCGGAACGAGGGCGGCAGCCCGGGTAAGCCGACCGAGAAGTAGCGGTCCACGGCGAGCGTCCAGCCGTCCGGCGAGGCGAAGAGGAAGAAGCCGCTGGCGGCGGGCACGGGGATCCTCACGATCCGGTCATCCGCGAGCGACCAGAGGCGGCGGTCGACGCGGAAGTGGTTTTCGGCAGGCAGGAGGAGCAGGGGAGCGCTGCGGCGGGCGCCGTGCGCCGCCGACGCCGAGTGCCAGGACGGGCACACGGAGTGGAAGCAGGCGAAATCGGCGTGGTCGCCGATCCTGTCGGCGACCGCCGCTACGAGGTCGGCCGGCAGGTCGGACCAGCTCATCGTCATGTCCGTGCCGGCAGCGCCAAGGCGCCTTGTCTGGTTTTCTCTGATGTGCTTGCTTGACTTTGCATATTTGGACGAGTGTGGTGGCCCGTGAGACCGTGACTACATTTTGTGTATGAGCCGGTCTAGGCCTGGTAAAAACAAGAACTTGCTCAATCAAATCCTGCGTTGTGATTTACGCTAAGTGGCGACAATGCTCTATTTTATAAGCTCGTTGGAGCATCTCTAACCGATCCCTCCAAACAGGAGTATAATTCGATTTTACTCCTCTAAATTGCACATAACCGATCTTTTTTACTCCATGGCCCGACTCTTAAATATACTCGACACCATCGTTGCGGTAAAAACTCCCCCACTTCCATGCTCGACCTTATCCATTCCGGCACCGCACATCCCCGCTGGCGCGCCTCCGCATCCTCTTCGGGGATGCCCCGCCACCCAAATGACCGGATCCAACGCGTAGGTCCCCTCCACTAATCAGAAGCGTCGATCTATGCCGCCACGTGTAGTCCCGAGCCCGAGGTCACGACGGTGCATCCTCCTCCCAGTTCCTTGACCCTCCACAATCGCCGACGCTGAAGAGGAGCTACCTCGGCGTGGCGGAAGTGGGTAGGGGAGATCACCGGCCGTGGAACCCACCAACGGATTTGGATAAGTTCCTACCACTCGGTGGCACGGGCGTATGACATCATGTGGATGTGCCTCCACAGCGCAAACGCGCGGCTGAACTTCCCCTCCCGAGCGCGCCGATGAGGAGTACATGGCGATGCTCTACCGCCTGTACCCGGAGCGCGTCGAGGAGGAGCGCCAGTAGAACGAGCTCTACAAGTTGGGGGAAGCGGCGATCATTAACCTTTCCTCCTGTGACGACGACGACAGAGATAGTGGCGGCGACGGAGCGGGCCAGGGCGGTGGTGACAGAGCGGACGAGGGCGGTGGCGGCCCCATCACCGATGAGTATACTTGGCCATCCTCGGGCCAGGTCGGGCTTGGGGCTCGGCCTAACAAAGCCCGAGGCAGAAAAACTAGGCCCAGGCCTGGCCCAGCCCGACCGTCGGGCCTAGTTTTTAAGCCCAAGCCCGGTCCGACAATGAAAAAGCGCGCCGGACCTCGGGCCTCAAGTCGGGCCCCTTCCCTAAAATGCAAAAGGGCAAGCCCAAGCCTAGCCCACGGGCAAGATCGGGTTTGGGTCGGGTCGGGCTTTTTTGGGCCGAGTCGGGTCAGGCCGGCTGGGCCGGGTATCTCATGGCCAGGTATACCAATGAGGATGGGATAAGATGATGGCTGAGATCACCGCTAGCAACCGGTTTGTTTAGTTTTAATCCAATCTTAGTGCAGATTTTATTTAGTGTTATGTAAAATAGTTTATGCTAGTCGCTGAATCAAATTTGAATCAAGTTTGATGAACTATTTTGAATCAAATTTGGACCGAAATTATGTTCAATTTTTGTAAGGAGTTAAGTTTACGAGACCGACTAGAAACAACTTTTATTTACCAGAGCAAATATACTCCTGTAGAGGATAGGAGGTCATATACTCTTAAATTTTAAGGGATCGATGAGATGCACTTAGTGCTTTTTTATAAATCAACGAACCTCCATTAACTTAACCAGGTGCAAACCTCTTTTAACGCCAAAGGTACGTTGCGGTACATCTCCTGTCATCCGCATGCTTTATGATTCGAGCAAGGAGACACCCGCAAGCTTTGTATAACCGTGTATTCACAGTGCACCTTTCGTATCTGGTTTGAGTCAAATCACTCAATGGGCCCTACCAAATACCTGGCGGATGTATGGTCCCCTCTCTCTCCTCTATATCTCACACGTACATGAAGCCATGGAGAAAACAAACTCTGTTTTTTTAACAATTTCGATCATCCATATCTTTTAGATTATAATTTATTTTTGAAATAATCTATATATTGAACTTTTGGCATCAAGACCTTTAGGCCCTGTTTGGTTCAGCTTTTATCGACGGATTCCGCTGCCGCGCAGCAGAATCTGAACCAAAGGACGAACCCAGCAGAATCCGATTCCAGAAATCCGCTGCCAAAATCTGAACCAAAAGTGGAAGCAGCCAGGACGAGCTTTACAAAATCTGATTCCGCTGCGGGCCAAAATCTGAAAAAGCTATATCAGCTGGTTTGCCAAATGACCTACATCTTTTTCACATCAGATTTTCCGCAGCAGATTTTTCACAACTGCTTTTAGAAATCCACAGCCGAACCAAACAGGGCCTTAGAGCAAGATCAATCTTGGATTCAAACATATTAAAATTTCAACGTTTCAATCAACTTATTTCATTCAATCTATTTCAGTTTGGAGAACTGCTTAGAACAAGACCAACGAGAGAAATATGTTTTTGATTTGACTGATATTATTCTTTTCAAATAAGCGAAACATGTTTTTTTAACACTGAAGTTTTTTTTAGTGAAATCAGTATTTTCAAAGGTGTAAATTTTATTAAATGATTGAAATATTGAAAATTAGTGGAATAAGTTTTTCCAAATGTGTGAAAACACTTTTATTACAACCTGCTTCATAGATTTTGTAAGAATTTGGTTTCTTATATTTTGTAAGATGTGAGTCGTTTCACTTTCTTTTTGAAGTGAAGTAATTTGTTTCGCATATTTTGTAAGATAAATCAGTTTCACCTTTTTTCATTAGAATTCATGTTTCACATCTGCACATCACTAAAATACACATATTTTAAAGTGAAATCCGGTGGCGCCGAAATGTTGTCGGGGACGCCTCCGTCATCATTGTCAACTCTCTCTCCCTTCTCATGGTGATGTGTGAGTAGTCTTCCTTAGAGGCCGAGGACTCCATCAATATGTACTAGTAGTCATGTGATATATCTTTCTCTTGATCAGAATTTTTTTATGGTGATTGTGATCATGGGCATTATTAATGGATTTGAATCATGTGATGTATCTCCCTCATATTTATGTTTTTGCTGAATTGAATATTGCTCATTGATGGGATTCTTTACGTTGGATTGAATCTTTTGGTAATCATTGAGATTACATGATACATGTCTAATATAACTTCACGAGACCCGTAGTGACACAGGGGGTAACTTTATGGATAATAGGTTAGAACGTTAAGGATCATTTCGTGTTGCCATAATATAATTTCTAGGGTTGCCTATGATGACATTGAGGTGGTTGACAATTTGCGCACCTATGCGATTTCATTCTACTTTGATCCGACAAAAGAGGGAACTCTAGAGTGATTCTTTACTGCATTTTTTGAGGGCATTTGCGGTGGTTCAATAGATTAACATTAGATAGAGGGCTTTGAGGTGGTTGAATATTTGCGCACCTACGCGATTTCATCCTATTTTGATCCGACAAAAGAGGGAACTTTGGAGTGAGTCTTTACTGCATTTTTTAAGGGTATATCATGTTGTTTAACTATGTTAGTTATGTTGGGAGTTGGCCATAGTAAAAGTATGAGCCCTAAGCCTTATTTCCAGACACTGTTACTCATGTTTGCTACTGTTTATCTTGCTCCCTTATTTATTCCAAAAATAAAAAAATATTGTTACCACCCAAACTACCAATCTATCACACAAATTATTAATATCTTTATCAACCTAGTGCATCTATACAACTGGCAATTGTATAGGGTGTGTTGGAAACACAAGAGAATACTTTTATTTGTTCGCAGGGTTGTTTCAGAGGGACTACTTTCAATCTATGTCTCCCATGATTGATGAACATTAAACCATCCACTTAGGAGAAATTTATTGTTGTCCTACAGTCCTCTATGTTTGAAGGTCCAATAAAGTCTTCGTGAATAAAAGTGTAGAGGCGTCAGTGACCATGTTCCACTATGAATGTGTTGGGGAACGTAGTAATTTCAAAAAATTCCTACGCACACGCAAGATCATGGTGATGCATAGCAACGAGAGGGGAGAGTGTTGTCCACGTACCCTCGTAGACCGAAAGCGGAAGCGTTAGCACAACACGGTTGATATAGTCGTACGTCTTCACGATCCGACCGATCAAGTAACAAACGTACGACACCTCCGAGTTCAGCACACGTTCAGCCCGATGACGTCCCTCGAACTCCGATCTAGCCGAGTGTTGAGGGAGAGTTTCGTCAACACGACGGCGTGGTGACGATGATGATGTTCTACCGACGCAGGGCTTCGCCTAAGCACCGCTACAGTATTATCGAGGTGGACTATGGTGGAGGGGGGCACCGCACACGGCTAAAAGATCAAACGATCAATTGTTATGTCTCTAGGGTGCCCCTGCCCCCGTATATAAAGGAGCAAGGGGGGAGGTGTGGCCGGCCAGGAGGGGGTGCGCCAGGAGGAGTCCTACTCCCACTGGGAGTAGGACTCCCTCCCTTTTCCTTGTTGGATTAGGAGAAGAGGGGGAAAGAGGTGGAGGAGAAGAAGGAAAGGGGGGGCGCCGCCCCCCTCTCCTTGTCCTATTCGGACTAGGGGGAGGGGCGCGTGGCCCTTGCCCTGGCCGCCTCTCCTCTTCTCCACTAAGGCCCACTATGGCCCATTAACCCCCGGGGGGTTCCGGTAACCCCTCCGGTACTTCGGTAAAATCCCGATTTCACCCGGAACACTTCCGATATCCAAATATAGGCTTCCAATATATCAATCTTCATGTCTCGACCATTTCGAGACTCCTCGTCATGTCCGTGATCACATCCGGGACTCCGAACAACCTTCGGTACATCAAAACATATAAACTCATAATATAACTGTCACCGAAACGTTAAGTGTGCGGACCCTACGGGTTCGAGAACTATGTAGACATGACCGAGACACGTCTCCGGTGAATAACCAATAGCGGAACCTGGATGCTCATATTGGCTCCCACATATTCTGTGAAGATCTTTATCGGTCAGACCGCATAACACATATGTTGTTCCCTTTGTCATCGGTATGTTACTTGCCCGAGATTCGATCGTCGATATCTCAATACCTAGTTCAATCTCGTTACCGGCAAGTCTCTTTACTCGTTCCGTAATACATCATCCCGCAACTAACTCATTAGTTGCAATGCTTGCAAGGCTTAAGTGATGTGCATTACCGAGTGGGCCCAGAGATACCTCTCCGACAATCGGAGTGACAAATCCTAATCTCGAAATACGCCAACCCAACAAGTACCTTCGGAGACACCTGTAGAGCACCTTTATAATCACCCAGTTACGTTGTGACGTTTGGTAGCACACAAAGTGTTCCTCCGGTAAACGGGAGTTGCATAATCTCATAGTCATAGGAACATGTATAAGTCATGAAGAAAGCAATAGCGACATACTAAAGAATCAAGTGCTAAGCTAACGGAATGGGTCAAGTCAATCACATCATTCTCCTAATGATGTGATCCCGTTAATCAAGTGACAACTCATGTCTATGGCTAGGAAACATAACCATCTTTGATCAACGAGCTAGTCAAGTAGAGGCATACTAGTGACACTCTGTTTGTCTATGTATTCACACATGTATTACGTTTCCGGTTAATACAATTCTAGCATGAATAATAAAAATTTATCATGAGAATAAGGAAATAAATAATAACTTTACTATTGCCTCTAGGGCATATTTCCTTCAGTCTCCCACTTGCACTAGAGTCAATAATCTAGTTCACATCGCCATGTGATTTAACACCAATAGTTCACATCACCATGTGATTAACACCCATAGTTCACATCGTCATGTGACCAACACCCAAAGGGTTTACTAGAGTCAATAATCTAGTTCACATCGCGATGTGATTAACACCCAAAGAGTACTAAGGTGTGATCATGTTTTGCTTGTGAGAGAAGCTTAGTCAACGGGTCTGTCATATTCAAAGCCGTATGTATTTTGCAAATATTCTATGTCTACAATGCTCTGCACGGAGCTACTCTAGCTAAATGCTCCCACTTTCAATATGTATCCAGATTGAGACTCGGAGTCATCTAGATCGGTGTCAAAGCTTGCATCGACGTAACTCTTTACAACGAACTCTTTATCACCTCCATAACCGAGAAACATATCCTTATTCCACTAAGGATAATTTTGACCGCTGTCAAGTGATCTACTCCTAGATCACTATTGTACTCCCTTGCCAAAATCAGTGTAGGGTATACAATAGATCTGGTACATAGCATGGCATACTTCATAGAACCTATGGCTGAGGCATAGGGAATGACTTTCATTCTCTTTCTATCTTCTGCCGTGGTCGTGTTTTGAGTCTTACTCAATTTCACACCTTGTAACACACGCAAGAACTCTTTCTTTGACTGTTCCATTTTGAACTACTTCAAAATCTTGTCAAGGTATGTACTCATTGAAAAAACTTATCAAGCGTCTTGATCTATCTCTATAGATCTTGATGCTCAATATGTAAGCAGCTTCACCGAGGTCTTTCTTTGAAAAAACTCCTTTCAAACACTCCTTTATGCTTTGCAGAATAATTCTACATTATTTCCGATCAACAATATGTCATTCACATATACTTATTAGAAATGTTGTAGTGCTCCCACTCACTTTCTTGTAAATACAGGCTTCACCGCAAGTCTGTATAAAACTATATGCTTTGATCAACTCATCAAAGCGTATATTCCTACTCCGAGATGCTTGCACCAGTCCATAGATGGATCGCTGTAGCTTGCACATTTTGTTAACACCTTTAGGATCGACAAAACCTTCTGGTTGCATCATATACAACTCTTCTTTAATAAATCCATTAAGGAATGCAGTTCTGTTTATCCATTTGCCAGATTTCATAAAATGCGGCAATTGCTAACATGATTCGGACAGACTTAAGCATAGATACGAGTGAGAAACTCTCATCGTAGTCAACACCTTGAATTTGTCGAAAACCTTTTGCGACAATTCTAGCTTTGTAGATAGTAGCACTACTATCAGCGTCCGTCTTCCTCTTGAAGATCCATTTAATCTCAATGGCTCGCCGATCATTTGGGCAAGTCAATCAAAGTCCATACTTTGTTCTCATACATGGATCCCATCTCAGATTTCATGGCCTCAAACCATTTCGCGGAATCTGGGCTCATCATCGCTTCCTGATAGTTCGTAGGTTCGTCATGGTCAAGTAACATGACCTCCAGAATAGGATTACCGTACCACTCTGGTGTGGATCTCACTCTGGTTGACCTACGAGGTTCGGTAGTAACTTGATCTGAAGTTACATGATCATCATCATTAGCTTCCTTAATAATTGGTGTAGGACTCACAGGAACTGGTTTCTGTGATGAACTACTTTCCAATAAGGGAGCAGGTACAGTTACCTCATCAAGTTCTACTTTCCTCCCACTCACTTCTTTCGAGAGAAACTCCTTCTCTAGAAAGGATCCAAATTTAGCAATGAATATCTTGCCTTCGGATCTGTGATAGAAGGTGTACCCAACTGTCTCCTTTGGGTATCCTATGAAGACACATTTCTCCGATTTGGGTTTGAGCTTATCAGGATGAAACTTTTTCTTATAAGCATTGCAATCCCAAACTTTAAGAAACGACAACTTTGGTTTCTTGCCAAACCATAGTTCATATGGTGTCGTCTCAACGGATTTAGATGGTGCCCTATTTAACGTGAATGCAGCTGTCTCTAATGCATCACCCAAAAACGATAGTGGTAAATTGGTAAGAGACATCATAGATTGCACTATATCCAATAAAATACGGTTATGATGTTCGGATACACTGTTATGCTGTAGTGTTCCAGGTGGCATGAATTTGTGAAACTATTCCACATTGTTTTAATTGAAGACCAAACTCGTAACTCAAATATTCGTCTCCGCGATCAGATCGTAGAAACCTTATTCTCTTGTCACGATGATTTTCCACTTCACTCTGAAATTCTTTGAACTTTTCAAATGTTTCCGACTTATGTTTCATCAAGTAGATATACCCATATCTGCTCAAATCATCTGTGAAGGTCAGAAAATAACGATACCCGCCGCGAGCCTCAACACTTATCGGACCACATACATTAGTATGTATGATTTCCAACAAATCTGTTGCTTGCTTCATTGTTCCGGAGAACGGCGTTTTAGTCATCTTGCCCAAGAGACATGGTTCGCAAGAATCAAGTAATTCATAATCAAGTGATTCCAAAATCCCATCAGCATGGAGTTTCTTCATGCGTTTTACACCAATGTGACCTAAACGGCAGTGCCACAAATAAGTTGCACTATCATTATTAACTTTGCATCTTTTTGGCTTCAATATTATGAATATGTGTATCTCTACGATCGAGATCCAACAAACCATTTTCGTTGGTGTGTATGACCATAGAAGGTTTTGTTCATGTAAACAGAACAACAATTGTTCTCTAACTTAAATGAATAATCATATTGCAATAAACATGATCAAATCATATTCATGCTCAATGCAAACACCAAATAACACTTATTTAGGTTCAACACTAATCCCGAAAGTATAGGGAGTCTGCGATGATGATCATATCAATGTTGGAACCACTTCCAACACACATCGTCACTACACCCTTAACTAGTCTCTGTTTATTCTGCAACTCTCGTTTCGAGTTACTAATCATAGCAAACTAGTATCAAATACTTAGGGGTTGCTATAAACACTAGTAAAGTACACATCAATAACATGTATATCAAATATACCTTTGTTCACTTTTCCATCCTTCTTATCCGCCAAATACTTGGGGCAGTTCCGCTTCCAGTGACCAGTTCCTTTGCAGTAGAATCACTCTGTCTCAGGCTTAGGTCCAGACTTGGGCTTCTTCACTTGAGCAGCAACTCGCTTGCCGTTCTTCTTGAAGTTCCCCTTCTTCCCTTTGCCCTTTTCTTGAAACTAGTGGTCTTGTCAACCATCAACACTTGATGTTTTTCTTGATTTCTACCTTCGTCGATTTCAGCATCACGAAGAGCTTGGGAATCGTTTCCGTTATCCCTTGCATATTATAGTTCATCACGAAGTTCTAGTAACTTGGTGATAGTGACTAGAGAACTCTGTCAATCACTATCTTATCTGGAAGATTAACTCCCACTTGATTCAAGTGATTGTAGTACTCAGACATTCTGAGCACATGCTCACTAGCTGAGCAATTCTCCTCCATCTTGTAGGCAAAATATTGTCAGAGGTCAAATACCTCTCAACACGGGCATGAGTATGAAATACCAATTTCAACTCTTCGAACATCTTATATGTTCTGTGGCGTTTCAAAACATTTTTGAAGTCCCGGTTCTAAGTCGTAAAGCATGGTGCACTAAACTATCAAGTAGTCATCATACCGAGCTTTTGTCAAACGTTCATAACGTCTGCATCTGCTCCTGTAATAGGTCTGTCACCTAGCGGTGCATCAAGGACATAATTCTTCTGTGCAGCAATGAGGATAATCCTCAGATCACGGATCCAATCCGCATCATTGCTACTAACATCTTTCAACTCAGTTTTCTCTAGGAACATATCAAAATAAAACAGGGGAGCTAAACACGAGCTATTGATCTACAACATAGATATGCTAATACTACCAGGACTAAGTTCATGATAAATTAAATTTCAATTAATCATATTACTTAAGAACTCCCACTTAGATAGACATCCCTCTAATCCTCTAAGTGATCACGTGATCCATATCAACTAAACCATAACCGATCATCACGTGAAATGGAGTAGCTTTCAATGGTGAACATCACTATGTTGATCATATCTACTATATGATTCACGCTCGACCTTTCGGTCTCAGTGTTCCGAGGCTATATCTGCATATGCTAGGCTCGTCAAGTTTAACCTGAGTATTCTGCGTGTGCAAAACTGGCTTTCACCCGTTGTAGATGGACGTAGAGCTTATCACACCCGATCATCACGTGGTGTCTGGGCACGACGAACTTTGGCAACGGTTCATACTCAGGGAGAACACTTTTATCTTGAAATGTAGTGAGAGATCATCTTATAATGCTACCGTCAATCAAAGCAAGATAAGATGCATAAAAGATAAACATCACATGCAATCAATATAAGTGATATGATATGGCCATCATCATCTTGTGCTTGTGATCTCCATCTCCGAAGCACCGTCATGATCACCATCGTCACCGGCGCGACACCTTGATCTCCATCGTAGCATCGTTGTTGTCTCGCCAATCTTATGCTTCTACGACTATCGCTACCGCTTAGTGATAAAGTAAAGCATTACAGGGCAATTGCATTGCATACAATAAAGCGACAACCATATGGCTCCTGCCAGTTGCCGATAACTCGGTTACAAAACATGATCATCTCATACAATAAAATTTAGCATCATGCTTTGACCATATCACATCACAACATGCCCTCCAAAAACAAGTTAGACGTCCTCTACTTTGTTGTTGCAAGTTTTACGTGGCTGCTACGGGCTTAGCAAGAACCGTTCTTACCTACGCATCAAAACCACAATGATAATTTGTCAAGTTGGTGCTGTTTTAACCTTCGCAAGGACCGGGCGTAGCCACACTCGGTTCAACTAAAGTTGGAGAAACTGACACCCGCTAGCCACCTGTGTGCAAAGCACGTCGGTTGAACCAGTCTCGCGTAAGCGTACGCGTAATGTCGGTCCGCGCCCACTACAAAAAAAAGACACATCCGTGACATTTTGGGCCGAACGAAATTTTTTTCTGTCATGCATATGACACTTCTATGACGATAATTGTGACAAAACCCGGTATCATCATAGATGTGGTGGGCTCCTACTTCTATGACAAAAAATCATGACAGAAAATGGGCTTTTCGTCCTGGGCGGGCCGGAGACGCAGCTGCATGACATTCTTTGGGCCGTCCATGACGGAAAAAACCATGGTAGAAGCGAGGGCGAGGAAAATTTCGGGGAGTTCCCGGTTACGGTGGGAGGTCGGGGGTCGAGCGATGCGCGTTTCTCTCGTACACGTACGCGCATGTGTGCGAGGCGTTGGCTCTAACTGAACCCGAGCGAGGCGTTGGGCTCTAACTGAACCCGAGCGATTGCACTGCAAGCTACGTGTTACTGAACCCGAGCGATCGATCGATGGCTGTTAACTGAACCCAATCGAGCGATTCCTTCGCTACTGCTGCTAACTGAAGCCGATCGATGCTGCCTCTGGGATGAACAGTGAGCATTGCGGGGGGTTTGGATGAACAGTGAGCGGTGGCGTTGCCTCTGGATGAACAGGACCCCGTGGTGTGGTGGAGGGCTGGATGAACAGTAGACGGTGGAGGGGTGCCCGTGGAGGGGTGGTTGAACTGGACCCCGTGGTGTGGAGGGCTGGATGAACAGTAGACGGTGGAGGGGTTCCCGTGGAGGGGTGGTTGAACAGGACCCCGTGGTGTGGAGGGCTGGATGAATAGTAGATGGTGGAGGGGTGCCCGTGGAGGGGTGGTTGAACAGTAGCCGATGGAGTAGCGCGCGCTGGAGGCTGGATGAACAGGAGCCCGTGGAGGCTGGAGGAGGTCGACGGTAGCCCGTGGAGGCTGGAGGAGGTCGACGGTGGAGATGAACAGTATCTCGTGGAGTCCCGTTTTGCGATACGCCACACCCCTCCCGATGAACAGGACCCCCGTTTTGACCATAGGAGGTCCGTTTCGTCCGTTTTGCGGTACGCCACACCCCTTCCGATCAACAGGACCCATGTTTCGACCGTAGGAGGTCCGTTTCGTCCGTTTTGCGGTACGCCACACCCCTCTCGATCAACAGGACCCCCGTTTCGACCGTAGGAGGTCCGTTTCCTCCGTTTTGCGGTAAGCCACACCCCTCCCGATCAACAGGACCCCGTTCCGAACGTAGGAGGTCCGTTTCCTCCGTTATGCGGTACGCCAGGCCTCGTTTCCATCGCCTGTTCCGTCCAAGCCCTCCCGATGAACACGACCACGCATTCCGTTCCGACCCAGCCGGTTGGCTCCCACGCGTTCCGTTGCCTCCCGATTAACATGACGCATTCCGTTGCCTCCCCATGAACACGACGCATTCCGTTGCCTCCCCATGAACACGACGACGACGCTGTTTCTCCGTTCCGACCCAGCCATGTCAACGAGCCCTCGCCGTACGTATGCGCGAGTAGGCGTTCAAGACCCCGCCCGTATGCACACATACGTGTCCGTATTTTGTTTCTTGCACCCTGGCCGCTGTACGTACGTGTACATGCTACGTGCGCGCCTCTACTACGACACGTGCGCGCCTCTACATCCACCAGTATATATGTACGTACACGTTCGCGACCAGAATGACAACGCTACGTACGCTTCAACCAGGTGGGTCCCGATTGTCAGGCACTTCCTTGCGTGCGAAGATGTAGCTGGTGGGTCCCAGCAGTCAGGGGGGCGAATCGTTTTGTTTTTTTTGCCCGGATGCACTTCCTTGCGTGCGAAGGTGTAGCTGGTGGGTCCCAGAAGTCAGGGGGAAACTTTTTTTTGCGAAATACGGTGGCCCGTCCGGTGGGTCCCCGCTGTCAGGTGGAGGAATAATTATTTTGCGCGTAATAAGGAGGCACTTCCTTGCTGCGGCCGTGGACCCAGTTGTCAGCGTCTCCACGCACAGTACTCTTCCGATGGAAGTAGGTTGTTGACCACATTGACCACACCGCGCCAGGAGCACCACGGCGGTGGACGACGGCGAGGCCTAGGAAGGGGACGACACGAAGGCAGGGAAGACTTGGCAGTTGTTTCCCACGCGGAGGGGAGTACGACTATACGAGGGTTTACTGGTTCGTCTGCCGTCGCCGGAGAATAACAGCAGGTGTGGGTGAGTAGAGGGATGGCTAGGCCAGCGATGGGAGTACGGTGGGGCGGTGAGGCCTGCGCGGCAGCACAGCCGGCCGCGGGGAGGAGGGAGCAGGCAGCCCCGCCGACGCTTGTTTGGAGCAGGAAGAGCAGAGATTGAAGAAGCACGACGGCCGTTGGATGGACATCCAACAGTCAGTGCTTGTGCGTCAACCTTTTTTTAGGAAAGCCTCAAATCTATGGAAAACAGCATACAGCCCATCTGCCATTATTTCTAATAATTTACAGCCCATTTGCTAATATTAAGGTTTTTTTGAGCCCATATTTTTTTGTTAGCATTACAGCCCATATTGTGGTCACGGTTAAAAAATTATACGAAATTTTGCATATTTCGGTGCGGTCCGAACTGTTTTTAATCCCGAAATTTCGACTCACATTCAAACTGATTTTAAAAATAAATGTATATCAATATAAAATCCAACAAATTCTCCACGCATAAAAATTAATGTAATTTAAAATCTTGAAATGAAAAAAAAGATATTTGAAACTAATTGCCGGTTTGATGTGTTTTAATAATGTACTTCTCATTTCTCATTACTGATGGGCCATTTTCTCGGCTAGCCGAATGAAAGCTCTCCTCGTCTTGAAAGATTTGCAGCCCAACAGGCCTGACAAAGCGACTTACTTGGCAAATCACAAAAAAGCTGGGCTGTGGCCGTGGACCCAGCTGTCAGCCTCTCCACGTACAGTACTCTTCCGATGGAAGTCGTTCCTTGACCACGTTGACCACGCCGCGCGGAGAGCACCACGGCGGTGGACGACGGCGAGGCCTAGGAAGGGGACGACGCGGAGCCGGGGAAGACGCGGCAGTGGAAGCCCGCGCAGAGAGGAGTACGAGGGTTCACTGGTTCGGCTGCGGTGTGAGGCTGCCGTCGCCGCAGGGCCTGGCCAGCGGTGGGAATAGTAGGGGCGGTGAGGCCTCTGCGGCAACACAGCCGGCCACGGGAGGCAGGAGCATGCGGCACGACTGGCGCTGCTTTGGGCGGCTGGAGCAAGAAGACCAGAGGTTGAAGAAGCACTACGGCCGTTGGATGGACATCGTACGGTCACTGGAGCTAGAATCGTTCATATTGACTAAGTTGACAAAGCCCTTCGTCCCCGTCAACTTAGTAGGCCCACAAGTCAGCCTCCCACCAAGATGGGTCCCAGCTAGCCGGGGGAGTATTCATTTTTTTATGCGTAATAAGGAGGCACTTCTGGTGGGTCCGAGCTGATAGCGGGGGGAACGTTTTTTCGCGAAATACGGTGGCCCATCCGGTGGGTCCCAGCAGTCAGGGGGAAACGATTTTTTCGCAAAATACTAGTGGCCCGTCCGGTGGGTCCCCGCTGTCAGGTGGAGGAATAATTATTTTCCGCGTAATAAGGAGGCACTTCCTTGCGGCTGCCGTGGACCCAGCTGTCAGCCTCTCCACGTATAGTACTCTTCCGATGGAAGTCGGTCGTTGACCACATTGACCACGCCGCGCCGAGAGCACTACGGCAGTGGACGACGGCGAGGCCTAGGAAGGGGACGACGCGGAGCCAGGCAAGATGCGGCAGTGGATGCCCACGCGGAGAGGAGTACGAGCGTTCACTGGTTCGGCTGCGCTATGAGGCTGCCGTCGCCGCAGAATAACAGGGGGTGTGGGTGAGTGGAGGGATGACCTGGCCAGCGGTGGGAGTAGTAGGGGGCGGTGAGGCCTCCGCGGCAGCACAGCCGGCCACGGGAGGCAGGAGCAGGCGGCACGACCGGCCCTGCTTTGGGCGGCTGGAGCAAGAAGACGAGACGTTGAAGAAGCACGACGGTCGTTGGATGGACATCGTACGGTCACTGCAGCTAGAATCGTTTATATTAACTAAGTTGACAAAGCCCTTGGTACGTCAACTTTTTTTTGAATGCATGCAAATCAGCTTAGTAGGCCCACAGGTCAGCTTCCGAAACGGTGCGCCCCAGATGTCAGGGGGAGGAATCATTTTTTGGGCGGGTGAAGCTAGAATATCCGAGATTGAAGAAGAAGCACGGCATCAGTTGGATGGACATCCAACGGCCAATACTGCTAGAACCGTGTGTTGACTATAAGTTGACAAAGCCTTGCATACGCGTCAACTCTGTTTTTTTAGGGGACGCATCAACTTAGTAAGGCCAGAAGTGTGTGGCAGAGAACTTATAGCCCATTTGAGATTTGTAAGAATGTGTAGCCCATTTTTGAATTCTAATGGAATTTACTACAGCCCATTTACAGTTTGTTAAAAGTACAACCCATTTCAACCAACCGTTCAAAACAGAATTCAATAAAATTTCCCACATTTTGATGGGATCCGAAATATTTATATCCCGAAATTTCTAGTCAGATTAAATAAAATTTTAATATAAATTTATATTACGTAAAAATCCAACGAAACATTGCGCTCGCAACAATTAATGAAATTAAAATTTTCAATATCCAAAAATAATATTTTATAAAGTAATCACGTGTTTGGTGCATTTTTTATAGTTACTGCCCAGTTTTTATAATTACATCTCATTTATTATTTCTTAAAGCCCATTTTCTTGTTAAGCCTAATGCATCCCTCCTAGGAAAGATTTGCAGCCCAGCGGGGCGGAGAATAACAACTTGACCTTGCCTGGGTATTCCTAAAAAAAAGTATAGCTGGGCTAGCCATTTTCAGCTTGAAAAAAAATTAATATCTGGGCTGGATATCTGGCCTGGGCTAGACGGGCCACAGCCCGCCCAGTTAATACCTGCAGCGATGTTTTCGTTGTTGTTCAGAGGAGAAAAATTAATATCTGGGCTAAACATCAAAAAACTCTGCAGTGCTCACACCTCAAAAACACAAATACTGCTTGCGCTGCTTGGTCCCAGCTATCGGCCGCTTCTTGTGCAATTCTCTCGTTTATTGACTACTACATAGGTTGACAATGGTGTGGACGGTAATGTTACCGTCTATGAAGCTCGACTTGTGGCAAAGAGTATTTTCACAAGTTCAAGGAGTTGACTACGATGAGATTTTCTCATCCGTAGCGATGCTTAAGTCCGTCGGAATCATGTTAGCATTAGCTGCATTTATGAAATCTGGCAGATGGATGTCAAAACAAGTTTCCTTACCAGTTTTCGTAAGGAAAGGTTGTATGTGATACAATCAAAAAGGTTTTGTCGATCCTAAGGATGCTAAAAGGTATGCTAGCTCCAGCGATCCTTCCATGGACTAGAGCAAGCATCTCAGAGTCAAAATATACGCTTTGATGGAGTGATCAAAGTTTTTGGGTTTATACAAAGTTTGTTAGAAACTTGTATTTACAATAAAGTGAGTGGGAGCGCTACAACATTTCTGATAAGTATATGTGAATGCCATATTGTTGATCCGAAATGATGTAAAATTTCTGGAAAGCATAAAGGGTTGTTTGAAAGGAGTTTTTCAAAGGAAGACCTGGATAAAGCTGCTTACATATTGGGCATCAAGATCTATAGAGATAGATCAAGACGCCTGATGATACTTTCAAAGAACGCACACCTTGACATGATTTTGAAAGAGTTCAAAATAGATCAGCAAAGAAGGAGTTCTTGGCTGTGTTACAAGGTGTGAGTATTGAGTAAGACTCAAGACCTGACCACAGCAGAAGAGAGAGAAAGGACGAAGGTCGTCCCCTATGCTTTAGACGTAGGCTCTATAGTATGCTATGCTGTGTACCGCACATGTAGTGTGCCTTGCCATGAGTTGGTCAAGAGGGTACAATAGTGATCCGGGAAAGGATCACATGACAGCGGTCGAACTTATCCTTAGTACCTAGTGGACTAAGGAATTTTCTCGATTATGGAGGTGAAAGGGGTTCGTCGTAAAGGGTTACGTCGATGCGAACCTTGACACTAATCCGGATGACTCTGAGTAGTAAACCGGATTCGTATAGTAGAGCAATTACTTGAAATGGCTCCAAGTGGCGCGTGGTAGCATCCACAAGATGACATAGATATTCGTAAAGCACACACGGATCTGAAAGGTTCAGACCCGTTGACTAATAACCTCTCTCACAAGCATAACATGATCAAATCAGAACTCATTGAGTGTTAATCACATAGTGATGTGAACTAGATTGTTGACTCTAGTAAACTCTTTGGATGTTGGTCACATGGTGATGTGACCTGTGAGTGTTAATCACATGGTGATGTGAACTAGATTATTGACTCTAGTGCAAGTGGGAGACTGTTGGAAATATGCCCTAGAGGCAATAATAAATTGGTTATTATTATATTTCCTTGTTCATGATAATCGTTTATTATCCATGCTAAAATTGTATTGATAGGAAACTCAGATACATGTGTGGATACATAGACAACACCATGTCCCTAGTAAGCCTCTAGTTGACTAGCTCGTTGATCAATAGATGGTTACGGTTTCCTGACCATGGACATTGGATGTCGTTGATAACGGGATCACATCATTAGGAGAATGATGTGATGGACAAGACCCAATCCTAAGCCTAGCACAAGATCGTGTAGTTCATTTGCTAAGAGCTTTTCTAATGTCAAGTATCATTTCCTTAGACCATGAGATTGTGCAACTCCCGGATACCGTAGGAATGCTTTGGGTGTACCAAACGTCACAACGTAACTGGGTGGCTATAAAGGTGCACTACAGGTATCTCCGAAAGTGTCTGTTGGGTTGGCACGAATCGAGACTGGGATTTGTCACTCCGTGTAAACGGAGAGGTATCTCTGGGCCCACTCGGTAGGACATCATCATAATGTGCACTATGTGACCAAGGAGTTGATCACGGGATGATGTGTTACGGAACGAGTAAAGAGACTTGCCGGTAACGAGATTGAACAAGGTATCGGGATACCGACGATCGAATCTCGGGCAAGTAACATACCGATGGACAAAGGGAATTGTATACGGGATTGATTGAATCCTCGACATCGTGGTTCATCCGATGAGATCATCGTGGAACATGTGGGATCCAACATGGGTATCCAGATCCCGCTGTTGGTTATTGACCGGAGAGTCGTCTCGGTCATGTCTGCATGTCTCCCGAACCCGTAGGGTCTACACACTTAAGGTTCGGTGACGCTAGGGTTGTAGAGATATTAGTATGCGGTAACCCGAAAGTTGTTCGGAGTCCCGGATGAGATCCCGGACGTCACGAGGAGTTCCGGAATGGTCCGGAGGTAAAGATTTATATATGGGAAGTTTTATTTTGGTCGCCGGAAAAGTTTTGCACTTTATCGGTATTGTACCGGGAGTGCCGAAAGGGGTCCGGGGGTCCACCAAGGGGTTCCACCAGCCCCGGGGGGGCACATGGGCTGTGGGGTGTGCGCCTTGGCCTATATGGGCCAAGGGAACCAGCCCCAAGAGGCCCATGCGCCAAGAGATAAGATAAAGGGAGAGTCCTAAAGGGGGAAGGCACCTCCGAGGTGCCTTGGGGAGGATGGACTCCTCCCTGGCCGCACCCTTCCTTGGAGGAAGGGCCAAGGCTGCGCCCCCCCCCTCTCCCTTGGCCCTATATATAGTGGGGGGAAGGGAGGGCAGCAAGATCTAAGCCCTGGCGCCTCCCTCTCCCTCCCGTGACACATCTTCCTCCCCGCTTGCGCTTGGCGAAGCCCTGCCGGGATCCCGCTACTTCCACCACCACGCCGTCGTGCTGCTGGATCTCCATCAACCTCTCCTCCCCCCTTGCTGGATCAAGAAGGAGGAGATGTCGCTGCTCCGTACGTGTGTTGAACGCGGAGGTGCCGTCTGTTCGGCGCTAGGATCATCGGTGATTTGGATCACGACGAGTACGACTCCATCAACCCCGTTCTCTCGAACGCTTCTGCTCGCGATCTACAAGGGTATGTAGATGCACTCCTTCCCTCTCGTTGCTAGTAAACTCCATAGATTGATCTTGGTGATGCGTAGAAAATTTTGAATTTCTGCTACGTTCCCCAACACCAACGAGGCCGCGCCACACAGAAAACGAGGAAGAGTAGAACACGGTAGGTCGCCGCCGCTCGGCCTGGCAATCAAACACACAGGCCTGGCAATTCATAGAGAACATTCAAAACAATCGATGATTATGCATCTCAGCTACTCACATGTCAGAGGCAATATTTACTTCACAACTAAAGAATAAAGAAAAAATTGATCGACGCTGCTAACAGCAAAGGGCCTCCCATTCGAAAATATCAAACGCATGTCTTGCTAAAATCAATGAGCAAAATTTGACAAGGTTGTCCCATTCCAAAATATCAAACGCCTACGATTGTGGAATGGGCAGGGTTTGCCATCAGTTCGGACATTGACATGACACCTCGTGCTAAATAAACCAGATGTTCTTTTTGTGCAGTTCCACCAAAATCAACCAAATTCGCACGTAGCTTGTATGATTTCGCCCTTATATGTTGCAACACCTTGAACTTATCGGCACCTCCTTTCTTGTGGTGGAAATGAATAATTTGATGTATTCATGAACATTTTGTGCAGTTCCCATTGAAATCAAGTTGAGCACCCCTGTTTGCACAAATACAAAAGAAGTGATTAGTATAAAGCAAATTGTACTATGAATTGACAGTTTCAACAGGCACATACATGGTCCAAGTAGAGCACACTTTTAGAAAAATGGAACTCACCAGAAAGAATCCTAGAACAACATTGTACTCGCGCATCACAGCAAAAAAATGGAGATTTGTCAGTCCTTCTGAGCTGAAGTTAGTTTGGTCTTGTGGGGAGTAATGTGACCATCCTTCAACTGCTCCTTGTGAAATATCCTTATCTTACCTCAATGGGATATTACGGTGCACATACAGATTGGAAGTCTTGTCTCCATTTGTGCAGTTCACTAAAATCAAGCAACATTATCGTACAAGTAGCACAACATATGAAAGCACACTGCAGAATCATGTGAAAGAAGGCTAGTACTGACCTCTCATGATGCGGAATTCAAACAACTCACAAGAATAAGATCTGAACCAAATTCGCCTTAACGGATAGGAAGTAAGATCTCCTCTTGTGCAGTTCCACTAAGATCAAGCAATCAAGCAAAGTTGTCGGTGTGACATTTTGGTTGAACTGCACAAAACACTCTTAAAACAAAAGTGTTTTGTGCAGTGCAACAAAAGGTCACAATGGCAACGAGGTGAAGTAGATAACCCTGTTTACACAGAGGTGCAAAGGAAACAATTAGTAGTCAATAACGGTGGATGACACAGAAGCCAACAAAAAGAAGCATCTACCTTATCTAAATGGGAAAGAAAGCAAGACAGTAGCATTTCTCAAACGGTGGCATTGATTAATATTAACATAGAGATTATATTAACAATAAAATTCGTTAAACATGTAATTTTCTTTTAACAGTGGCATTGCATCAATTTTCTAGCGGCATTATTAGAGGGTGTTTGTTTACAGGGACATTTTGGTGTAGGGACTAAAAAAACTTCGTGTCAGTCCCATCTAAACCAAATAGGAGGGACTTTTAGGGACTAAAAGTGGGCATTTGGGACTAAAGAAAGAAGACCCCGAGGGAGTCTTTTTGGGACTTTTTCCAACAGTTGCCCCTGCCATGCATCGCACCTTGTCTCTATTAGTTCATTACTAGGGGTAACATGGTCTTTTAGCATGTCATTTAATAATGTCTAGTCCATGTTTAGTCCCTGGAACCAAGCAGGTAGGGACTAGGGAGTTTTTAACCAAACAGGGCCTTAGATTAACAACAGCTAATGAGTTGCATGGGACAGTGGACGCACCAGCACCATGTGCATCTACCGATATACTGTGGTCATGCACAGTCTGCTGCAACAAAGAACAAACAACCAAGGAGCATATTTGTGTTGGTCCCAGTTTTGTTATCTTTAGAGACCTTTCCCTATGTGAGCGCAGCAAATCTAGTCCTGCTCAAACTCTACAGCCTTGTCCCTTCCTTTCCTTTTTGAACTAGTATTTTCACCCCCTTCCTTTCCTCTTTGAACCACGTCCTAGATTTATGCGATACAACTTTCCCCACTACTTTCCCCCATTCCTTTCCTCTTTGAACCACGTCCTAGATTCATGCTATACAATTTTCCCCCTTCATTTCCTCTTTGAACCACGTCCTAGATTCATGCTATATACAACTTTTCCCACTACTTTCCCCCACTCCTTTCCTCTTTGAACCACGTCCTAGATTCATGGTATACATGCAGCTAGAGCAATGCATGTGGAGTAAGTAAATTATACCTTAAGGTTCTTGGGGCATGGTTCGGTGGGCGACGGGACGGCGGCGAAGAAGAAGGGGTCGGAGGCCCTCCCGCGCCGCCGCTGGGTGGAAAGTGAACAGGTGCGCCGATAGTCCCTCGCCGACGGCGACAGCGTTAAGCCTCCTTCCCTTCCCGGCGGACGAATCCTGCCCGCTCTTTGAGCAGCAGTGAGGGGAGAGGGAGGCCAACGAAGTCTTGTTTAGATCTGGAGAGGGCGAGAGAGTGTGAAGAGAGCAACTACAAGCGCTGAGACTCCAGCGGGAGAGGGCGAGAGAGTGTGAAGAGAGCAACTACAAGCGCTGAGGCTCCAGCGTGTATATATATACAGGAGAGAGAGTGTGAAGCGTGCAAACCCTAGAAAACATTTTGACCAGTCAAAGAATCCTCCTGGCACAAATTATGCTCAAGTGTAGTTATCGAACCCGAGACCTCAAGTTTGATGAGCGAATAGGCTAACCAGCTACACAACCCTCCCGTTATGTTCAACGAGAGGGAATAACCTTTTATACATTCCTGCATTTGTGTGACAAGCATGCCGTGTTTTTTGTGTGTGTGTGGGAGTCATTGGGATTTCAATCATAATCGTGTCATGTGGCTTTGGTGGTAAGACTATCCACAGTGGTGCAGAAATAATGCAGCCTTAGTCACCTTACCTCTCTCCACGTAGTACGTTGGGTCCCACCAGTCAGAGGGTGAAACAAACAAATTAATAAGAAAAATTAAAAGCGCCAGCGGTGTATCTTACCTCACACATCTCGCTACTGCTCGGGAACACTGTCCAATTGATCCCTCTGTTCGCTCACGTACTATTTTAAGTGAATCCTTATTATAACATGCACACAAATTTTGGGCACTTGTATTCGACTTAAGTCAGTGTGCCACCGTATCTCGTATACTTACTACTCCCTCCATCTAGGTGTAGTAAGTCACGTTAGAAGGTGCAACGGGACCAAGGTGCGTGCGTGTGCGTGCCTGCGTGTGTGTGTGTGTGTGTTTAACAGCATGTGTGTGTTAGAGAGAGCGACAGATCGACCTACTCCTACAGAGAGATGTTGTGTAGTGTACGATTTTAGCCGCGAGAGTCGGTGCATCCTCTCGTTTTCGGGCGTGTCCGGTAGGGACATGCGGACAGCTGCCACGCCCGCTCCTGACTAGCCTGGCCCACCCAAAGCCCCTCCATCGCCCGCGCGCGCTTCTCGCCCGAAACGGTCAGCGTCGCTCCAAAGAATCGGTGCCGCATTCATGCCCGGGCAGAGCGGACGTGACCTCTCACTGGCGCAAGAGTGATGGTTGCTTCGTCCGTCCAACTTACTGCTGGGTCTATGTGATTTGACGGCTCATTGGTCTTTATTACTGAGGTGGTAGGACTGCTGGATGTCCCACGCTTTCGGCGAAAGGAGGTACTACTACTAGATTACAATTTTCTCCATTCTTACAGCGGAGGCGTGCAAGAGCAGTGAAAACACGCAGGCTCAGTGATTACATGGCCCACCTCACACTATCACTGTGCGACACCTAACTCTTTACATAGTACTCCCTTTGTTCCTAAATATTACTAGATGAGTCCCCGCGCGTTGCCGCGGAACAGCGGTATATCTCTCTGTGCAAAATTATCAATTTCATAGAACTAAAAAAAACTCTATAACCCCATGACAAATGTGGTAGCCAAACTAAATAAACTCCCATCATCATTTAGATCATCCCACGTAAGGAAAAAAGATCAGCCAACTCCTACTGCATAATGGGATTATATTTTTCTTTTTGACATGTTAATGGGACTTAAAAGCTCACTTACATGCATGCTACCGGTGCATGCTTGCATGCAGACATGTTGATGTGATTTAAAACCCACTCACATGCATGTCCCACGGTATTTCTGCATGCTTGCATGTGGCTTAGTGCGGAGCCTCTCAATGTCTAGATCAGACGGCTATTATGGACTGATTTACTTCATCTAACGGCTACAGCAATTTTGATAATGTGGCTCAAGGAGAGGATAGAGAATCCCTAGTAGTGGGGGCTAGCTATTACTAGTAGATAAGTCTTTGTAGAGATTCCACTACATACGGAACAAAATGAATGGATCTACACTTAAAATGCATCTATATACATCCGCATGTGGTTCATGGTGAAATCTCTACAAAGACTTATATTTAGGAACGGAGGAAGTACTAGTATAGTACGTACTGTAATTTATCAGCGAGATAAATTTGTACAATGCTATGAAGCTTCCAGCTTCTGTTACATGTATCTTGCGTCCAAGGTTGCCCGTTGCAACATTTCATCAAATACAAAGGAGACTAACATGCATGCTATTGCATCTCAATGATTGACAGATCATAGCAAATATGTACTCCCTCCGTTCCAAAATAAGTGTCTCAACTTTGTGCAAACTTTAGTACAAAGTTGTACTACTACTAAAGTTGACACTTATTTTGGAACAGAGGCAGCTAAAGAAAAAAACGATCCATGCAGTCCCTAGTCCTTGAACCATGAACCCTGACCAGGCTTCAATTTGCTGGCAACGTTCGAGCTTCCTAATAAATGAAGTTTGCAACCTTTTGACCATCGGATCATTTTGTGCAGTTTCACCAAAATCGAGATGAGCATCCCTGTGGCAAAGAACTTGAAGAAGCGTGATTAGAATAAGATTACTGGGACTAGTTGATGAGACATAAACTCATCACAAATACAGTACGTAGAAGCCAGTAGAGGTATGTGCGGGGCAAAGAAGTAGAGAAATATCCACAGGGAGTGAATGTGGGCAGCTGGAGCAGTGGTGCAAGCCGGCTGTAAAGGGAGTTGTACCTGAGGGACGTAGCACAACCTTGAGGAGGGCGGCGGGAGGCGGCAACTGCCCACGTCGTGGCAGTGAGCAAGGGACGAAGGCAACCTCACCGGCTTTGTGAGAGAGAACGGCGGGGACCCCTGATCGGGACGTGCCAACAGTGGGTTTTCGCCGTCGGCGACGGCCACCGCATCTACACTAAGCATCCACCCATTCCCCAAGCGGACGTGATCCGCCGGGATGTTAGAGATGTGGCCACAGTCGTTTTGTGCGAGAGAGTGTGAAGAGAGCAACCCCAGCAAGCAACCGTGTAGGCTGGCGCGTCCTGACTATGTATATAGTGGAGCGGTTTCCTTTTCTCTCCATATGAACCTATCATATTGCGTACGTGCCACTGAAGAAAAAAACTTTATTTATAAATGACGCGGCACCTACTACTCGTTCTCCTATAACCTTGCGCTTGGCATCTCCAAAATATTAACCTTGCGATTGGCTCTTCGCCTCTTCGGGAAGTCGAGCAATAATGGTAGTGCAGTATATATCATTCTGGCTATATGAGACCGAATGAATTGCTGCACGTCCACCACGTGGGCGAGGGTCGAGGGGCGAGGGAGAGTGCTACATACGGAGCAAAATGAATGAATCTACACTCTAAAATACGTTTATATACATCAGTGTTTGGAGTATGTACTAGTAGTTCATATTGAAACCTACTAAAGGACATATATATTCCAAACAATATGATATAATCTCTATAACCAAGGTAGTAGGGACGAGGAGTAAACGGAGGGAGTAGTAAATTTTTCTCCTCGTCCTGCGAGCCACCGCGCGCATGGGCGAGGGAGCGGGCGTAAGGCGGTTCAAGCTTCACCTCATCCTGCGAGCCACCGCGCCCGTGGGCGGGGGAGACGGCGTACTAAGCAAGCTTTTCTCCT
This sequence comes from Aegilops tauschii subsp. strangulata, assembly GCF_002575655.3. Taxonomy (NCBI): domain Eukaryota; kingdom Viridiplantae; phylum Streptophyta; class Magnoliopsida; order Poales; family Poaceae; genus Aegilops; species Aegilops tauschii. Next base: position 383,607,882 of record NC_053039.3, on the reverse strand, counting down.
CGTTCTGCGAATTGACGGGACACATCAAAAGTACTCCAGTGTATAGAGCCTTGCCTCTAAGGTAGGCCCCACATGGTTTGCCTCTTTTTTTAACATAACACGTCAAGTCGCAATTTGTTTGTTCACCCGTGGTAGACGATCCTCCCTCCACCAAGTGGACAACCAGTACATGTGCCAAATTACCACGTGGGCTGCCTTTTTCATACAGAAATGAGCTCCACCGTGTACTGCGCGGGTGTGGTTGGGAAAGAGACGGGTGTACATGCGCCGTGCATGCACCTCTTCTCTTCGTGCACGTCCCCCACCTACATGGGTGTGTGTGAGAGATACAAACCGCGTTCGTGAGTGTTTTTTGTTTTGGGGTGGGGGTGGGGTGGGGGTTGATTTCGTGAATTATTTGTGGGAATATGTGTCGATGACATCTCAAACAAAATTTTGCATGCAATGTGTGTGAAATGGAGGCCTATCCATATCATACATAGAGGGTCGGGCAATCCACGAGAAGAGAGGGAGGGGTCATAGCTATCGATAGAGTCGAAGAGAGGATCAAGTGGGTGGGTGCGAGATCGATGAAGAGAGCCATCGAAATTGTGTGTGTGTGCAAGTCAAAGATATAGGGCGACTGGCCTACCGGAACGTTAGAGGGCACATGTCAAGTTTGTGTGTGGCAGGGAGACATGACTAGAGCGCTCGATGTATCGGTGTGTGTGGGGGGGAGGGGGTGGGGGGAGGGGTAGGCAGAGGCCTAACTATAGAGGTAGAACGACTTGTATATGTGTTGAGAAGGAGAGACCCAGTGAAACGCCCACGATGCGGCTATATCTCCCACGTGTCGAGGCACGATTTAGAGGCATAACCGCATTGTGGTTTTGTCGCAAGAAGGGTCATCTTCACACAATCCCATGTAATGAACAAGAATGGGATAAAGAGTTGGCTTACAATCGCCACTTCACACAATACATAAATATAATCCATACATCATCCAAAATTCACACATAGACCGACTACGGTCAAGATCCAAATGAAAATAGGATAACCCCAAATGCTAGATCCCCGATCGTCCCAACTGGGCTCCACTACTGATCATCAGGAAAAGACACATAGTAACGACCACGTTCCTCATCGAACTCCCACTTGAGATCGATCCCATCATCTGCACTGGCATCGTCGGCACCTGCAACTGTTTTGGTAGAATCTGTGAGTCAGAGGACTCAGCAATCTCACACCCGCGAGATCAAGACTATTTAAGCTTATAGGAAAGGATGGTGTAATGAGGTGGAGCTGCAGCGGCAATAAGCATATATGATGGCTAACATACGCAAAGAGAGCGAGAAGAGAAGCAACGGAACGGTCATCATCTAGCAATGACCAAGAAGTGATCCTGAACTCCTACTTACGTCATACATAACTCAGACCGTGTTCACTTCCCGGACTCCGCCGAGAAGAGACCATCACGGCTACACACGCAATTGGTGTATTTTAATTGGGTCAAGTGACAAGTTCTCTACAACCGGACATTAACAAATTCCCATCTGCCTCATAACCGCGAGCACGGCTTTTGAAAGATAATACCCTGCAGGGGTGTCCCAACTTAGCCCATCATAAGCTCTCATGGTCAACGAAGGATAAACCTTCTCCCGGAAAGACCCGATCAGTCTCGGAATCCCGATTTACAAGACATTTCGACAATGGTAAAACAAAACCAGCAAAGCCGCCCGATGTGCCGACAAATCCCGATAGGAGCTGCACATATCTCGTTCTCAGGGAAACACCGAATGAGACATCCTACGAGTAAAACCAGACCTCGAGTTTCCAAGAGGGGGCCCCGCAGTCTACTCAGTTCGGACCAACACTCGAAGGAGCATTGGCCCGGGGGGGTTAAAATAAAGATGACCCTCGGGCTCGCGAAAACCCGGGGGAAAGGCTTAGGTGGAAAATGGTAAAACCAAAGTTGGGCCTTGCTGGAGGAGTTTTATTCAAGGCGAACTGTCAAGGGGGTCCCATAAATCACCCAACCGCGTAAGGAACGCAAACTCAAGTAACATAATACCGGTATGACAGAAACTAGGGCGGCAAGAGTGGAACAAAACACCAGGCATAAGGCCGAGCCTTCCACCCTTTACCAAAATATATAGATGCATTAATTAAATAAGAGATATTGTGATATCCCAACATATCCATGTTCCAACATGGAACCAACTTCAACTTCACCTGCAACTAGCAACGCTATAAGAAGGGCTGAGCAAAAGCGGTAACTTAGCCAAACAACGGTTTGCTAGGAAAAGGATGGTTAGAGGCTGACATGGCAATATGGGAGGCATGATATAGCAAGTGATAGGTAGCGCAGCATGGCAATAGAACGAACAACTAGCAAGCAAAGATAGAAGTGATTTCGAGGGGTGGTCATCTTGCCTGCAAGGTTCTCAGAGTTGTCGAAAGCTTGATCCTTGTAAGCGTACTCAACAGGTTCCTCGTTCACGAACTCGTCTCCCGGCTCTACCCAAGACAAGAACACAAGCAACGGAACCACAATCAACCACGAGAAATGCACAAGCAACATGATGCAAAACATGTATGATATGCAAGATATGATATGCGATGCATATGCGTGCTCCGGAAGGAAAATGATGAACAAGGCAGTAACTTGGCAACCCAAGCATGCCACTGGAAAGATGAGATGATTTCGGTCGAAATCGATATAAAGATCACCGGAAACGGATGCACGGTTTGCAAATGGCAAGCAAAACAAGAATGATACGAAACTGCGATTAACAGCATGATAACACTTAGAATGCAACAAGTAACAATGCTACAGCACTCACACATAGGAACAAAGAAAATGACAGTAATCTAAAGGAGATGCTTGACAAAATATGAACACTGAGCTACGGCTAGATCACAACATATCAAGCTCAAACAAGCATGGCAAAAGTGCAAAAGATAACAGGTTCACAGACACACTGAAATTACTGGACATGGCAGAAACAGCATCAGGTAGCAATGTTCAGAGCACGAAATCAACATGCTACAGGAATTTAACATAGCAAAACAAGGCATGGAAGTATTCTACTAAATGCATATGACAAAAGTCCCTTACTGACCATAAGCCAAAAAAGACCCGAAGATATGATGGCAACCATGTAAACATAGCAAGTTCTGTTATCAGGTTTCAGACTTAGCAGAAAACAGAGCATGGCAGAAACAATAATATGTAGGCATCTTTGTGAGCTTGATGCACTAACCACAGGGCAATGCATGACAAAATAAGCATACCTACAGTAAGATGACATGTTTATGAAGCTATCAATGACAAGAAAAAATACATAGCATCTATGGATCAACTACAACAAGCTTGGAAAAATTGAATATCATGTTAAGAATCTGCCAGAAATATTTTATAGCAAAAGTAGAGCAAGATTCAGTCATGCTATGGCACTCCATAAGTGCAAACAAGGGCAGGAATGGATCAATTACAACAATATCTACAAAACATCCTTACTGAACATCTCCAAAATATGCATGGATCTCTCTGTAGCATCAAGTTTACATGGAAACAAAATAACAGCAGACAAGGACTTGGAGAAATCACTAAGTCTCTGAAATCAGAAACATTATGGGGCCTAGTTTGCATGCTTGTGCTAGTCACCAAAGAGATCACAAAAATACATGGCACACACCACTGGAAAGATGGCATGGCATTCAACAAAACACATATAGAGCTCATGCCCATAAGATGCACAGATTAAATGATACAAAAATAACAAATCTCCAAGTTCTGCTAAGAACCAGCAGATAACAGCAACTAGCACTCTTGCACCAGAGATTTGGGCATCCAGATGGCCTCTAATGAACATGGTGCAATTGAACAAAATGTAAAGCATCATGAGGCGAACAATTTGATATATTACACGCGTGAAACGGAGCTATGTACAGAGAGTTATGCAATGATGAACATGGGCACTTATCGTAAAAATTCAAAGACTTAGAATATTTTCAGGGTCTCGGGGAAAGTCAACCTGCTACAGTGCTCGATCCAGATCTGGCCGAGGCTCTCGAGCTCGCCGGAGTGGAGGAAGCCGCGGCGGCCGGAGGAGAAGAAGGAGAGGCGCGGGGCGGCGCCGGAGATGGCCGGCGGCGGCGGCGACCACGGCGGCGCCGGCGGCGGCGAGGCGAGGCGCGCGGCCTCGGGCGCGGGAGGCAGAACGGCGGCGGGGCGCGGGCTCGCGCGGGCCCTCCCTAGGCTCCACGGGCCGGCGCGGTACGGGCGGCGGCGGACGCTGATGTGGCGGTGGCGTGATTTGTCCGGCGCCGGGCGGACGTGTCCGGCGCGCGGAGGGACGAGGGTTAGGGTTTGGACTGCATACGTTTTTCGGGAGAGATGCATATTTATAGGTAGAGGGAGCTAGGAGAGTCCAAATGAGGTGCGGTTTTCGCCCACACGATCGTGATCGAACGACCTACAGCATGGAAGAGAGTTTGGTGGGTTTTGGGCTAGTTAGAGAGGGGGTTTTGCTGCACACACAAATGGACATTGCGGTTACCCGGTTAACCGTTGGAGTACCAAACGACCTCCAAATGGAACGAAACTTGACCGGTGGTCTCCGGGTGGTATACTAGGGCCACTTGACAAGTCTCGGTCCATTCCGAGAACGTTTGACATCCGCACACGAAAAGAAACAAGAGGGGTGCACCGGAGGAGATGGGAGCGCCGGATTGCAAAACGGACAACGGGGAAAATGCTCGGATGCATGAGACGAACACGTATGCAAATGCAATGCACATGATGACATGATATGAAATGCATGACATGAACAAAATGCAAAACGACAAACAAAACCCGACCACAGAGGGAATATCATAGCACAAAGCCGAAAATGGCAAGAGTCGGAGTTACAAATATGGAAAGTTACATCCGGGGTGTTACACCCAGCTATGTCTTAAGGGAGATCGGTCGACATCCATACATAACTGAAGGACGGGAAATATGATGGGATAGAGAGAGAGGAGAGAGAGAGAGAGAGGGAGAGGGAGGGAGAGGGGTAGAGTGCTGGATGGGTGATGGAGTTGCTTCTCGAAGATGGTGGGAGAGGCCTACTAGACAAACTGATGGTGGAACTGCAATGTTATCAATAAGAGTGGGGATGTGTTTCTGTGTGTGCCTGTGCGTGATAGATCTGTCGGGACGCATCCATGGATGATGAAGGGGAACCATGTGTTTGGTAAGCAAACCTAACTAGATCGGTAGATCAATTGTTGGTTGTCGGAGGAAGGGAGAGACACAACTAATGAGGTAGATCGATTGACGTGTGGGTAAAAACGAGTTATAAGGACCTAGCTAGCTATATGTATAGCGAGAGATTGGTCGGTGTACGTCCATTTGTTAGAGGCAAATAAGGCCCAGCGAGACGGATAGACAGAGAGAATGGAGCTAGGAGGTGGTGCGAGAGGCCCAACTAATAGCTAGATAGGGGAGGAGTGTGCGGTTGTGAGATCGATGAAAAGAGGGGTGAGAGTTTACACGTATGTCTGACCGTATGAGAGACACGAGGCAAGGACACATAAAGGAGGAGATTGAAGGTGTGTGTGTATGTTGTAGGCAGGCATCGCTGGAGAGGTTTATCGATCGGTGTGTGTCGGAAAGGAGTTGTGGAGACTCTGGGAGAACGACCTAAAGAAAAAAATGAATGTGCCCGGTGGATAGAATGCCGAGGGAGGGGGAGGGCGAGGAGGGCGTGTGCATGCACGAGAGAAAGTTAGTGGTAGCTGTTGGGAATCGTAGCATAATTTAAAATTTTCCTACGCTCACCAAGATGCATCTATGGAGTCTACTAGCAACGAGGGGAAAGGAGTGGATCTACATACCCTTGTAGATCGCGAGCGGAAGCGTTCCAATGAACGTGGATGACGGAGTCATACTCGCCGTGATCCAAATCACCGATGACCGAGTGCCGAACGTACGGCACCTCCGCGTTCAACACACGTACGGTGCAGCGACGTCTCCTCCTTCTTGATCCAGCAAGGGGGAAGGAGAGGTTGATGGAGATCCAACAGCACGACGGCGTGGTGGTGGATGTAGCGGGTCTCCGGCAGGGCTTCGCCGAGCTTCTGCGAGAGAGAGAGAGAGAGGTGTTGCAGGGGAGGAGGGAGGCGCCCAAGGCTTAGATATTGCTGCCCTCCCTTCTCCCCACTATATATAGGGCCAAGGGAGAGGGGGGCGCAGCCTTGCCCCTTCCTCCAAGGAAGGGTGCGGCCAGGGGGGAGTCCTTCCCCCCAAAGGCACCTCGGAGGTGCCTTCCCCCTTTAGGACTCTCCCTTTTTTCTTATCTCTTGCGCATGGGCCTCTTGGGGCTGGTGCCCTTGGCCCATATAGGCCAAGGCGCACCCCTTACAGCCCATGTGGCCCCTCGGGGCTGGTGGACCCCCTTGGTGGACCCCCGGACCCCTTTCGGCACTCCCGGTACAAATACCGATAAAGCGCGAAACTTTTCCGGCGACCAAAATAAGATTTCCGCATACATATATCTCTACAACCCTAGCGTCACCGGACCTTAAGTGTGTAGACCCTACGGGTTCGGGAGACATGCAGACATGACCGAGACGCCTCTCCGGTCAATAACCAACAGCGGGATCTGGATACCCATGTTGGCTCCCACATGTTCCACGATGATATCATCGGATGAACCACGGTGTCGAGGATTCAATCAATCCGTATGCAATTCCCTTTGTCAATCGGTATGTTACTGGCCCGAGATTCGATCGTCGGTATCCCAATACCTTGTTCAATCTCGTTACCGGCAAGTCTCTTTACTCGTACCGCAATGCATGATCCCGTGACTAACGCCTTAGTCACATTGAGCTCATTATGATGATGCATTACCGAGTGGGCCCAGAGATACCTCTCCGTCACACGGAGTGACAAGTCCCAGTCTCGATCCGTGCCAACCCAACAGACACTTTCGGAGATACCCGTAATGCACCTTTATAGTCACCCAGTTACGTTGTGACGTTTGGCACACAAAAAGCACTCCTACGGTATCCGGGAGTTGCACGATCTCATGGTCTAAGGAAAAGATACTTGACATTGGAAAAGCTCTAGCAAACGAAACTACACGATCTTTTATGCTATGCTTAAGTTGGGTCTTGTCCATCACATCATTCTCCTAATGATGTGATCCCGTTATCAATGACATCCAATGTCCATAGTCAGGAAACCATGACTATCTGTTGATCAACGAGCTAGTCAACTAGAGGCTTACTAGGGACAGGTTGTGGTCTATGTATTCACACATGTATTACGATTTCCGGACAATACAATTATAGCATGAATAATAGAAAATTACCATGAACAAAGAAATATAATAATAACCATTTATTATTGCCTCTAGGGCATATTTCCAACAGTCTCCCACTTGCACTAGAGTCAATAATCTAGTTCACATCACCATGTGATTAACACTCACTGGTCACATCACCATGTGACCAACATCTAAAGAGTTTACTAGAGTCAACAATCTAGTTCACATCATTATGTGATTATCACTCAATGTGTTCTGGTGTGGTCATGTTATGCTTGTGAGAGAGGTTATTAGTCAACGGGTCTGAACCTTTCAGAACCGTGTGCTTTACGAATATCTATGTCATCTTGTGGATGCTACCACGCGCTATTTGGAGCCATTTCAAATAATTGCTCTACTATACGAATCCGGTTTACTACTCAGATTCATCCGGATTAGTGTCAAAGTTCGCATCGACGTAACCCTTTACGACGAACTCCTTTCCACCTCCATAATCGAGAAAATTCCTTAATCCACTAGGTACTAAGGATAAGTTCGACCGCTGTCATGAGATCCTTTCCCGGATCACCATTGTACCCTCTTGACCAACTCATGGCAAGGCACACTACATGTGCGGTACACAGCATAGCATACTATAGAGCCTACGTCTAAAGCATAGGGGACGACCTTCGTCCTTTCTCTATCTTCTGCTGTGGTCAGGTCTTGAGTCTCACCCAATACTCACACCTTGTAACACAGCCAAGAACTCCTTCTTTGCTGATCTATTTTGAACTCTTTCAAAATCACGTCAAGGTGTGCTGTCTTTTGAAAGTATCATCAGGCGTCTTGATCTATCTCTATGGATCTTGATGCCCAATATGTAAGTAGCTTTATCCAGGTCTTCCTTTGAAAAACTCCTTTCAAACAACCCTTTATGCTTTCCAGAAATTTTACATCATTTCGGATCAACAATATGTCATTCACATATACTTATCAGAAATGTTGTAGCGCTCCCACTCACTTTATTGTAAATACAAGTTTCTAACAAACTTTGTATAAACCCAAAAACTTTGATCACCCCATCAAAGCATATATTCTGACTCCGAGATGCTTGCTCTAATCCATGGAAGGATCGCTGGAGCTAGCATACCTTTTAGCATCCTTAGGATCGACAAAACCTTTCTGATTGTATCACATACAACCTTTCCTTACGAAAACTGGTAAGGAAACTTGTTTTGACATCCATCTGCCAGATTTCATAAATGTAGCTAATGCTAACATGATTCCGACGGACCTAAGCATCGCTACGGATGAGAAAAACTCATCGTAGTCAACTCCTTGAACTTGTGAAAATACTCTTTGCCACAAGTCGAGCTTCATAGACGGTAACATTACCGTCCATGTCCGTCTTCTTCTTAAAGATCCATTTATCTCAATGGCTTGCCGATCATCGGGCAAGTTCACCAAAGTCCATGCTTTGTTCTGATACATGGATTCTATCTCGGATTTCATGGCCTCGAGCCATTCGTCGGAATATGGGCCCACCATCGCTTCTCCATAGCTCGTAGGTTCATAGTTGTCTAGCAACATGACTTCCAAGACAGGATCACGCATTACTCTGAACTAGTGCGCATCCTCGTCGTCCTACGAGGTTTGGTAGTGACTTGATCCGAAGTTTTATGATCACTATCATAAGCTTCCACTTCAATTGGTGTAGGTGCCACAGGAACAACTTCCTGTGCCCTGCTACACACTAGTTGAAGCGACGGTTCAATAACCTTATCAAGTCTCCACCATCCTCCCACTCAATTCTTTCGAGAGAAACTTTTCCTCGAGAAAGGACTCGTTTCTAGAAGCAATTACTTTTGCTTCCAGATCTGAAATAGGAGGTATACCCAACTGTTTTTGGGTATTCTATGAAGATGCATTTATCCGCTTTGGGTTCAAGCTTATCACCTGAAACTTTTTCACATAAGCATCGCAGCCCCAAACTTTTAAGAAACGACAACTTAGGTTTCTATAAATGGTGTTGTCTCAACGGAATTGCGTGGTGCCCCTTTTAAAGTGAATGCGGTTGTCTCTAATGCCTAACCCATAAACGATAGTGGTAATTTGATAAGAAACATCATGGTATGCACCATATCCAATAGGGTACAGTTATGATGTTCGGACACACCATCACACTATGGTGTTCCAGGCGGTATTAATTGTGAAACACTTTCCACAATGTCTCAATTGTGTGCCAAACTCGTATCTCAGATACTCATCTCTATGATCATATCACAGACATTTTATCCTCTTGTTACGACGATCTTCAACTTCACTCTGAAATTACTTGAACCTTTCAATAATTCAGACTAGTGTTTCATCAAGTAAATACACTCAGCATCTACTCAAATCATCTGTGAAGTAAGAACATAACGATATCCACTGCATGCCTCAACACTCATTGGACTGCGTACATCAAAATGTATTACTTCCAATAAGTTGCTCTCTTGTTCCATCTTACTGAAAACGAGGACTTTCAGTCATCTTGCCCATGTGGTATGATTTGCATGTCTCAAGTGATTCATAATCAAGTGAGTCTAAACGATCCATTTGTATGGAGTTTCTTCATGCATATATACCAATAGACATGGTTCGCATGTCTCAATCTTTTCAAAAATGAGTGAGTCCAAAGATCCATCCACATGGAGCTTCTTCATGCGTTCTATACCAATATGACTCAAATGGCAGTGCCACAAGTATGTGGAACTATCATTACTATTTTATATCTTTTGGCACGAACATGTGTATCACTACGATCGAGATTCATTTTAGGTGCAAGACCATTGAAGGTTTTATTCAAATAAACAGAGTAACCATTATTCTCCTTAAATGAATAACCGTTTTGCGGAAAACATAATCCCATAATGTTCAACGCAAACACCAAATCTCGATAGTAGAGGGAGCATGCGATGCTTGATCACATCAACCTTGGAAACACTTCCAATACATATCGTCATCTCACCTTTAGCTAGTCTCCATTTATTCCGCAGCTTTTATTTCGAGTTACTAACACTTAGCAACCGAACCGGTATCTAATACCCTGGTGCTGCTAGGAGTACTAGTAAAGTACACATTCATATAACGTATATCCAATATACTTCTGTCGACCTTGCCTGCCTTCTCATCTACCAAGTATCTAGGGTAGTACTGCTTCAGTGACCGTTCCTCTCATTACAGAAGCACTTAGTCTCGGGTTTGGGTTCAACCTTGGGATTCTTCACTAGAGCAGCAAACGACTTGTTGTTTCATGAAGTATCCCTTTTGCCCTTGCCCTTCTTAAACTAGTGGTTTTACTAACCATCAACAATTGATGCTCCTTCTTGATTTCTACTCTCGCGGTGTCAAGCATCGCGAATAGCTCAAGGATCATCATAATTATCCTTGATATGTTATAGTTCATCACGAAGCTCTACTAGCTTGGTGGCAGTGACTATGGAGAACTATCACTATCTCATCTGGGAGATTAACTCCCACTCGATTCAAGCGATTGTGGCACTCAGACAATCTGAGCACACACTCAACGATTGAGCTTTTCTCCCTTAGTTTGCAGGCTTAAGAAACTTGTCAGAGGTCTCATACCTCTTGACGTGGGCACTAGTCTGAAATCCCAATTTCAGTCTTCGGAACATCTCACATGTTCTGCGACGTTTCAAAAACGTCTTTGGTGCCACAATTCTAAACCGCACTGAACTATCACGTAGTCATCCAAACGTGTATGTCAGATGTTTCGTAACATCTACAGACGACGCTGAGGTTCAGCACACCGAGCGGTGCATTAAGGACATAAGCCTTCTGTGCAGCAATGAGGACAATCCTCAGTTTACGGACCCAGTCCGCATGATTTCTACTACCAACTTTCAACTAAATTTTCTCTAGGAACATATCTTAACCAGTAGAACTAAAGCGCAAGCTATGACATAATTTGCAAATACTTATTTGACTATGTTCATGATAATATAGTTCATCTGATTATGAACTCCCACTCAGATAGACATCCCTCTAGTCATCTAAGTGAAACATGATCCGAGTTTAACTAGGCCGTGTCCGATCATCACGTGAGACGGACTAGTCAAGATCGGATAACATCTCCATGTTGATCGTATCTTCTATACGACTCATGCTCGACCTTTCGGTCCTCCGTGTTCCGAGGCCATGTCTGTACATGCTAGGCTCGTCAAGTCAACCTAAGTGTATTGCGTGTGTTCCGAGGCCATGTCTGTACATGCTAGGCTCGTCAACACCCGTTGTATTCGAACGTAAGAATCTATCACACCCGATCATCACGTGGTGCTTCGAAACGACGAACCTTCGCAACGGTGCACAGTTAGGGTGAACACTTTCTTGAAATTATTATAAGGGATCATCCTACTTGCTACCGTCGTTCTAAGCAAATAAGATGCAAAAACATGATAAACATCACATGCAATCAAATAGTGACATGATATGGCCAATATCATTATGCTCCTTTGATCTCCATCTTCGGGGCACCATGATCATCTTTGTCACCGGCATGACACCATGATCTCCATCATCATAATCTCCATCATTGTGTCTTCATGAAGTCATCACGCCAACGATTACTTCTACTTCTATGGCCAACTCGTTTAGCAACAAAGTAAAGTAATTTACATGGCGTTATTCAATGACTCGCAGGTCATGCAAAATAATAAAGACAACTCCTATGGCTCCTGCCGGTTGTCATACTCATCGACATGCAAGTCGTGATTCCTATTACAAGAATATGATCAATCTCATACATCACATATATCATTCATCACATCTTCTGGCCATATCACATCACATAGCACTTGCTGCAAAAACAAGTTAGACGTCCTCTAATTGTTGTTGCAAGTTTTTACGTGGTTTGTAGGTTTCTAGCAAGAACGTTTCTTACCTATGTATGACCACAACGTGATTTGCCAATTTCTATTTACCCTTCATAAGGACCCTTTTCATCGAATCTGTTCCGACTAAAGTAGGAGAGACAGACACCCGCTAGCCGCCTTATGCAACTAGTGCATGTCAGTCGGTGGAACCTGTCTCACGTAAGAGTACGTGTAAGGTCGGTCCGGGCCGCTTCATCCTACAATGCCGCCGAAACAAGAAAAGACTAGTAGCGGCAAGAAGAATTGGCAAACTCAACGCCCACAACTACTTTGTGTTCTACTCGTGCATAGTAACTACGCATAGGCCTGGCTCATGATGCCACTGTTGGGAATCGTAGCATAATTTAAAATTTTCCTACGCTCACCAAGATGCATCTATGGAGTCTACTAGCAACGAGGGGAAAGGAGTGGATCTACATACCCTTGTAGATCGCGAGCGGAAGCGTTCCAATGAACGTGGATGACGGAGTCGTACTCGCCGTGATCCAAATCACCGATGACCGAGTGCCGAACGTACGGCACCTCCGCGTTCAACACACGTACGGTGCAGCGACGTCTCCTCCTTCTTGATCCAGCAAGGGGGAAGGAGAGGTTGATGGATATCCAACAGCACGACGGCGTGGTGGTGGATGTAGCGGGTCTCCGGCAGGGCTTCGCCGAGCTTCTGCGAGAGAGAGAGAGGTGTTGCAGGGGAGGAGGGAGGCGCCCAAGGCTTAGATATTGCTGCCCTCCCTTCTCCCCACTATATATAGGGCCAAGGGAGAGGGGGGGCGCAGCCTTGCCCCTTCCTCCAAGGAAGGGTGCGGCCAGGGGGGAGTCCTTCCCCCCCAAGGCACCTCGGAGGTGCCTTCCCCCTTTAGGACTCTCCCTTTTTTCTTATCTCTTGCGCATGGGCCTCTTGGGGCTGGTGCCCTTGGCCCATATAGGCCAAGGCGCACCCCTTACAGCCCATGTGGCCCCCCGGGGCTGGTGGACCCCCTTGGTGGACCCCCGGACCCCTTTCGGCACTCCCGGTACAATACCGATAAAGCGCGAAACTTTTCCGGCGACCAAAATAAGACTTCCCATATATAAATCTTTACCTCCGGACCATTCCGGAACCTCTCGTGACGTCCGGGATCTCATCCGGGACTCCGAACAACTTTCGGGTTTCCGCATACATATATCTCTACAACCCTAGCGTCACCGGACCTTAAGTGTGTAGACCCTACGGGTTCGGGAGACATGCAGACATGACCGAGACGCCTCTCCGGTCAATAACCAACAGCGGGATCTGGATACCCATGTTGGCTCCCACATGTTCCACGATGATATCATCGGATGAACCACGGTGTCGAGGATTCAATCAATCCGTATGCAATTCCCTTTGTCAATCGGTATGTTACTGGCCCGAGATTCGATCGTCGGTATCCCAATACCTTGTTCAATCTCGTTACCGGCAAGTCTCTTTACTCGTACCGCAATGCATGATCCCGTGACTAACGCCTTAGTCACATTGAGCTCATTATGATGATGCATTACCGAGTGGGCCCAGAGATACCTCTCCGTCACACGGAGTGACAAGTCCCAGTCTCGATCCGTGCCAACCCAACAGACACTTTCGGAGATACCCGTAATGCACCTTTATAGTCACCCAGTTACGTTGGGACGTTTGGCACACCCAAAGCACTCCTACGGTATCCGGGAGTTGCACGATCTCATGGTCTAAGGAAAAGATACTTGACATTGGAAAAGCTCTAGCAAACGAAACTACACGATCTTTTATGCTATGCTTAAGTTGGGTCTTGTCCATCACATCATTCTCCTAATGATGTGATCCCGTTATCAATGACATCCAATGTCCATAGTCAGGAAACCATGACTATCTGTTGATCAACGAGCTAGTCAACTAGAGGCTTACTAGGGACAGGTTGTGGTCTATGTATTCACACATGTATTACGATTTCCGGACAATACAATTATAGCATGAATAATAGAAAATTACCATGAACAAAGAAATATAATAATAACCATTTATTATTGCCTCTAGGGCATATTTCCAACAGTAGCTACAAAGGTTAGAGGATTGTGTGGGTGTAAGAGACTAAGAAAGATCATAATTTTATATGAAAGAGGATTCATATATTTGAATAGGAGACCATAGTGTTTTAAGCATTGCATGCATGAATATAGCGGTGGTACACGTGTTGTGCACATGTTATACCATAATGTGATAATGCATGGTGTTTGCAACTCACAGCTAAATGCCGAACAATCTAAACCATACTATACATCAAACAATCTCACATTTTATTTGAATTTGTGATAATATGTGGCGTTTGCAGCTTACAACTAAATATCGAACAATCTAAACAATACTATATATCGAACATTCTCACATTTTATTTTAATTTGTGGTAATGTGTGGTGTTTGCAACTCACATCTAAATACTTGTAGGCGTAGGGGGCAGGGCACCATACATAATGTCATAAACACATTATACATATGAGACATGGTTTAGATTATGAAGATCTAGCTAGAGCTAGAAATGTAATGTGATTTGAAATCAAAATAAAGTGGATTCAAAAAATCTAGTTCGAGTTCATATAATACACATAGTTCATATGTAACTCGAGACTAATCATGTGGTGTGCTGTGAAGATAATACACAAACGATGGTTTAACTTGACAATAATGATGATTGTAGATCTTATTAAAACAGAGAAACGAATTCAAATGCTTTGACTTCACAACAATCATTACTGTAGATCTTATTCAAATAGAGAAACGAATTCAAATTTAGTTCATATTGAAGCGGTAGTATATACGTTTGGAATGCACTAAAACGTTCATTTGAGTAGTAGGTTGCATGCATTATACACGTAGCGAAATATTTTAATTGAACATAACATGAATTCAAAGTTTTGAATGACATTTGTAGTGCGCATTGATTTGGTACAGTACACGTTAGGCTTGTCCGGAAATTTCAACCCGCGCCTTGTTAGCCCAAAATATTTAAGATATATCTTTGTCTCGTTGTGCTCCGACAACTCCCTCCATCTCAACCCGCGCCTTGCTATTCCAAAATTACAACGTGCGCGAAAACTCCCACCTCCTGTGAAATCCCGACACGCGAAATGCCCGTGGTACCCCTGAACCGAAAGAACCGCCTCAAATTGGTGGGGGTACTTTCGTAACTTACCCCACATTTCGGACAAGCGCGTCTCTAAGCCATGGTTCCCCACTGCCATCCCATCCTCCCACCCATTCGTACACCGAGGCCGCGAAAACCCGCGACGAAACCCCACACCCTGCTCCGTCCGCCACCCAGCCGGAGCCTCTTCCCCGACGACATCATCCACAGCAACACCTCGACGTCCCTCATCCACCGTGCCGGATGAGGATCCGTCGTCGATCTCATCGTCCCGCCGGTTCAGCCACCCCGTCCTCCACCTCCAAGGAGCTGCCCCGAGGTTCCCCTCGTCTTTCGCGCCACCTCCATTCCCACACCGCCGTCTTCACCTGCACCACCGGAAGAGCATCATCATCACCGTTTCCTCGGATGAAGCTGCGGCCTAATCGGCGCCACCAAAGAGGTTGTACACTAATCGCCGCATTTTCTTCTTGATTCGATCTCACGGTGCTGCCAGCGCTCGGTCCCGAGCCGACACGGCGCGGCTCCATCCACGGCGGCGTCGCCGGTCACTTCCTCCACGGCGTCGCTCCCTCGGCGGCGACGTCCACATCAATAGGAGCTGCTGCTGCTTTAGCTCTCGCTCGCGCTGCTGCTCTGCTCTTGCTCTCGGTCCCCTGCCTGGCCTGCTCTTGCTATTGCTCTTGCTCGCGCTGCTGCTCTCGCTCTTGCTCTTGCTTGCGATGCTGCTCCGATTTAGCTACACTTCAGTCGACTGAATCGACTTTTGGGTCAGTCGATTTTCAGGGGGTGGGGGGGCTCGCCGGGGTGAAGGAAGAACCAGCCGCAGCGGGGAGGGGGGCTCGCCGGAGAGGTACCCCACTATCTATCTTAGGGTTCAGGATGGGGGCGGTGGTCGCCGGCGGTGGCGGGACGTTGGCGGGGCGGTGGCGGGACGTTGGCGGGGCGGTGGCGTGGGGATCGCCGGAGAAAAAGCTCGGCACGGGGGGGGGGGCCTAGAGGGATGGCCGGGGCGGCGGCGGACCAGCGGTGGGGAGTGTTTTCGGGGCGGGCAGGGTGGCGCACCGCCGGCCGCGGGCGGCGGGGGGCTGCTGTTTGGCCGGTGGTGGCTGGCGGCTCAGGGGGTGGAGGTTGAAGATGAACCGCCCTTGATTTCGTATCCAACGGCTGCAAAATCGACTGACCAGAGATGAAAAAGTCAGTCGACCGACGTGTAGCCTCACCTTGCTAGTGCGTTCAGTTTCGACAGCAAAATTCAGTTTCGACAGTTAAGTTCAGTTTCGACAGTTAAGTTCAGTTTCGACAGTTAAGTTCAGTTTCGACAGTTAAGTTCAGAGATGAGCGGCTGATGTATTTTACATCTAGCACTTTGTGGTTATGTATTTTACGTCATGTATTGGAGATGCTATTAGAATTCCACTCAGGTTAACGTTGTTTGTTGTCTCTCTTGTCCTGCTTCAGCCTCGGCGTCGTACAACCCACCAGAGCTGCTCCAATGACGAAACCCTCCATCACAGCGGAGCAGTACCTCGGGCTCCATCTCCAGACGCCTAAGATCTTCTTCCCCTCCTCCGACAGCAAAGTCAGCCGGAGCATCCTCACCGGCCAACCCAATCATGCTGAGATCGACATGGCTTCGCCAAAGAGGTTGTACACTTGTTGCATCTCTTTTTTACTCTACATGTTATATATATTGTCCACTGAGCACACGGATTTGTTCCTTTAGTGTCTCCTTGAAAGAAAAAACGTAGGAATTTTAATTTTCACTTGTCCTCCTTTTCAAACTCCTATTCATGAAGCACAAGACTAAGAGATAGTAGCATAATAGCATTATAACCGTACATTTTCTTGTGGTTTGACTTAATCTCACCATGCTTCTTTGCATCCTGTGATCTTCCAATTGTTGTGAATCAAACACCCAGATTGGCAGAAATCCTGTGTTTTTAAATTCTCTGTTTTGCACGTGCATTCCTATCCTATTCCTGTCTATTTCCTATCCCTGCATTGTTGGAATCCTCCAATTCAAACGAGCCCTTACAGAATTACTTCTCTTACAGATAGTTGTCAAAGAAAACCTTGTGTGGTTTGTCCCGCTCCTGCTGCGCCGTCGTCCACCCCAGCTCAGCTGCTCCAACGACAGAAGGGTCCGGCACAGCAGGGATCCGGCCTCCAAACTGTCTTTTGCCGCCTCAGATCTTCTTCCCCGCCGCTGGCAGCCATGAAAACTGCATTGCCATCATCAACCGAGCAGATGACCTCGAGGACTACACGGGTCCGCAAGAGAGGTCGCACTCTTTCGTGTCTGCTTATGTTATGCATTGCTTAATATTACATGCTACTTTATCGTCCTGTTCACCGATTAGACTCTGAGTCAGCTCCAAACTAATGGTCAAACTTCAGTTTTTAAATGGTTGTGGGGTACATATCGGGGCCGCTATCAATAGTATCTATCTACTATCTGGTTAATCTCCGGTGTCTACTATGAGTTTCATGTTGGGTGGGAAACAAACAGTAAAGAAGCCATTATCTGTATTTTTTAACTGAAGCCATTATCTGCCTGCTATTATTGGTTTTGGGTCTATCCACAGGTTCCTACCATCACTCTGGATTTCTACATGCACTCCTTACATAATCTCACTATGTTTTATTCCTATGCATGACAGTTATTCTAAACAATGGAACTGAACATGTAGAGCAAAAGAGACGAGCCTTGCGTGGCAATAAAATTTCATGCAGACGTCGCTCCATGGTAGGCGCAAAGGCAGCCCCCCCTCCACGCATTTCGGATTGTAATCGAGAGGAAGATATCTGTTCTGAGGGGGATTCGGAAGGAGAAGACAACTCCTATTTACCCCCTGAGTTCTTCGCTCTAACTTGGCATGCTGATGTTGGTTATATCATGCATATGGTGTCTTGCATTGCTTACTTTATACATCAAATATGTCATCTGCTTAGTTTAGACATCCTTTGTGCGAATGCCATCTGTTTAGTTTATTCATCGTTTATGTTAATTATGCAACGCCATCTTGTTTAGCCAGGCATCATATATGTGAATTTTGCAATGCCATCCTGCTTAGCCAGTCATCTTATATGTAAACTATATCAGGCCATCCTTTTTTTCGTTACATATTACATTTGTCAACAATGTTAGTACATTCAACTGCTCTTCGTGTGCATCAGCCATTTGACACGGTGATGGCAAATTCTGGAGTGAAAACAAGGTCTTCAGAGCAGACTATGCTAGCTGACGAAGCGCATATCTCGCTGGTTACGGATAGCTCCTCAGAGGAGGATTCAAAGACAGATGACCAGTCCTATTCCCCCCCCCCCTGAGGTGTATGCTCTAACTTGGCAGGGTTATGTTGCTCATATCGTGCGTATGGTGTCTCGCATTGCTATGTCATTTGATTAGTTTAGACATGCTTTGTGTGAATGCCACCTGTTCAGTGTCTAATTACCATATATGTGAATTATGCATTGCCATCTTGTTGCAAGACATTATATATGTGAATTATACAATGCTATCTTGTTGCAAAGGCATTATATATGTGAATTATGCAATGCCATGCTGTTTAGCCACTCATCATGTATGTGAATTATATCATGCTATCATTTTTTTGTATTATGTGTTCCATTTGTCGACAACGTTTGTATATTCAACTACTCTTCCTGTGCATCAGCCATTTGAAGCGGTGATGGAAGTATATGCAGTGGAAACAAGGTATTCAGAGCAGACAATGCTACCTGCTGAAGCAGACATCTTGCTGGTTACAGAGAGCTCCTCAGAGGAGGATTCAGAGACTGATGACCAGTCCTATTTCCCCCCTGAGGTCTATGCTCAAACTTGGCAGGGTTATATTACCCATGTCATGCATGTTGTCTTGCATTGCTTAGTTTTTACATCATATATGGATTGCCATCTACTTACTTGCTTACTATATAAATCATATATTTGAATTATATCATGTCATCATGTTTACATAGTACATACACATCATCTATCTGAATTATGGCATGGCAACCCATTTAATAAAGACATCATATAGTTATATCATCTCATCTTGTTTAGTGTTTACAGTCATCATATTTTTGAATTATGGCATTCTATCCGTGAATGTATGTGAATTATGGCATGCCAACCTATTTAATAAACACATTATATAGCTATGTCATGTCATCCTGTTTACATAGTCTCATATTTTGAACTATGTCTTTCCATCTTTTTTAGTTAGCCATCATAATGTGAAATTGTGTCATGATATCCTGTTTAGTTAGCCATCATATATGTGAAATTGTGTCATGCTATCCTGTTTGGTTAGACAACATAAATATGAATTATTTCATGCCCTCTTTTATTCTCCACTATCCATTGCACCTGTCTATCATACAATGTCTATACTTTCAATTACTTTTCTTGTTTATCAGCCATTTGAATTGGAGAGCGTGATGGCAGTATCTAAGGGAGTAACAACACGGTCTTCAGAAAAGATAGTGCTACCAGTTGATGCAGATAGAACCACGGTTGTACTTGCGCAAGGACCAGATCCACCACACATAACCCAAACTCTCGCAGATTGTACCCCTACCCAGTTGGACAGAGAACCAGCTACACCCCTTCTAACCCCAACCCCGGCAGATAGTAACCCAGTTCCAGTTGACACAGCACCGTCTCCACCACAGAGCACCCAAACACGAGCAGTTAGTAAGGGAACTGCAGTGCCCAAAGCACGAGGACCACCACTCCGAATCCCAACTCAACGCTTAAAGGAGAAGAAGATTTGTTCTCGGGTCAGGTTCTGTAGCTATGGTTCATACTCCTTTGCTCTTGCATTACTGTATTTACTCATACCAACTATTTTCAGTTTTGAAGGATGGAACTGAAACTCCAATGGCGCAACAGGTATGTTTTAAACCTGTTTCTTTAACTGGTTTGCTGTTGTAACCTGCTTTATGTTGATTTCAGTTTCAATTGAATAAACAGTTATGTTCTCATGTCATGCACATTACAAGTGTTGTTATTGCTCTATAGTTACCCACACTTATATTCTGTCTATTCTGCTTTGTCTTGAACAAATATTATTTGAACTGTGTCTCTATCTTGATTTGGCAACAAAAACTAGAATGATATAGACCATAAAGTGACCATGGTACATAGATATATGTTTGTTTCATGTTGTTATCCTGTCCACTTTACTACTGAACTCATTTATCAAAATGAGTTTCATATACAACATGGTAAACATGTGATGTGTCTGCTTGTTTCTCTTTTAGAATGCGGACAAAATATTGGAGAACAGTACCGCGTTATCCAATGGTAAAGGAAGTAATGCAGATAAGGTTCAAGATAGTGAGACATCCATGTTGGTCTCCAAGAAAGCTGATAAAAACTATCTTGACGACAGTGAGGGAACCCAAAAGTCCTGTCTTGATGTAGTGTTCGAGTTACTGGCCACTACTGCTGGCACAAGCTCTTCGAACTCGCTGACTGAATCAGTTCGTCTTCTTGAGTCTCAACTTCAAGTTGAAAGACATCGATCAGATGTGCTGCGACAGGAAGCTGAAGGACTGAGGAAGTCCCTGCAGAATTCAGATGCATATTTTCTGGTGCAACAGCAAGCACTGGAGGATTTAAGCGCCAAACAAGAGAAAGTAAATAAGCTTGCTAAGCATCTTGCCAGCATTATGGGTACCCAGGATATTGTTTCTTGAGATCTTCTGAAGTGGTTTCAGTTCTGGATTTGTTTTACTGCGGCGTTTATTTGCGCTGGTCTCCAACTTTGACAACCGTGTATATGATATGCTGCTTTGTTCCCTATATTTGCACTGGTGGCGAACTTTGATGCCCAGTGGATGTAATATGTGTAATAGCCGTGATAGCCTAGCGTTAGTTGCTTGCTTATTTATTTCCTTGTTGTCTTGTTTATTTGTTTGCTTGTAGTCATTGCAGTTCTTTTTCCGCGGTTAGCTAGTGGCTGCAATAACCTATTTTTTAAAACTAGGCCACAATAACCATGGGCTAATATTTACTATAGTGACACTGGGCCTCCTACTAGCCGTAGAAACAGTGGGCCTTCTACGGGTCGTAGAAACAATGGGCCTTCTACGGGCCGTAGAAACAATGGGCCTTCTGCGGGCGGTATCATCAATGGGCCTTATACGGGCCGTATGATCGATTGGCCAAACATGGCCAAACAGACCGCATTATGGCCGTGAACGGACTAGAGTTGGAATCGTCCGTTCATGGGCCGACCATAACGGGCCATCGTTAATAGGCCGTATTTGATGACGCTATGAAAACGGCCCAACGTGTTAACGGACCATAAACGGGCCGACTGTAACCATGGGCTAAATTTGGTCCACAAGCAGAAAATGATAGTAATGGGCCGTAAGTAAACGAATGCTGGAAATGAGCCCCAGAATAAATGGGCTCTGAGAAGGCCGAAAGATAATATGGGCTGGAAACGGCCCAACGGAATAACGGGCCGTTAATGGGTATAAAGTGATAAACTGTTCATTACGGGCCAGTTTCACCACGGGCCGTTAATGGGTGTAAAGTGATACACTGTTCATTATGGGCCAGTTTCACCGCGGGCCGTTAATAGGCCAAGAGTTACATAGGGCCTCATATGGGCCGAAAGACGTCATGGGCCATACATGCGCCAGAAGTGAAAACGGGCTGGAATCATATTGGATGGCCCAAATGACGCTACTGGGCCTAATTCGGATAGGGCGTAACGGGCCTTGGGTTAGCGGGCTGTAAATGGGCTATATGCGAACAGGCCGTTAATAGGCTTTCCATGGGCCGGCCCGCCACCTTTTGACCAAGTCAAACGGGCCGGCCTTTTCACAGGAATGGGCCTCTGTTGGGCCGTGCCACGTGTCGACGTATCATAGGCGCCTTCCGTCCAATGAGTGGATGACATCTGTCCCAACGATGAGCTGACACGTGTTTCCTCCAGCCAATGATGATTTTACACGTGGAAAATCCCCATTGGTCGGGGCTGTTAACGGGTTATCGGATCCAAAACCCGACCCGATAGCTTAACGGCGTTCCGTTACGGTGGATGCCACGTGTCGGTCACTCTTGACGAAAGCACTTCTGTGACGCGCGATTTATCGTCATGGAAGTGGACACTTCCGTGATGATAATTTTGGCAATGTCATGGAACACTTCTACGACAGCACAGGTATGACTATCTTGATTCTGTCATAAATTTGTCATGGATGTACATGCATGACAGAAAACGCGACCTACTGTGACAAATACGTATCATCACGGAAGTGTATTTTTTTTTTGCAGTGGCCGCTTCATCCAACAATACCGCCGAACCAAAGTATGACATGCTGGTAAGCAGTATGACTTATATCGCCCACAACTCACTTGTGTTCTACTCGTGCATATGACATCTACGCATAAAACCAGGCTCGGATGCCACTGTTGGAGAACGTAGTAATTTCAAAAAAAAAATCCTACGCACACGCAAGATCATGGTGATGCATAGCAACGAGAGGGGAGAGTGTTGTCCACGTACCCTCGTAGACCGAAAGCGGAAGCTTAGCACAACGCGGTTGATGTAGTCGTACGTCTTCACGATCCGACCGATCAAGTACCGAACGTACGGCACCTCCGAGTTCAGCACACGTTCAGCCCGATGACGTCCCTCGAACCCCGATGCAGCCGAGTGTTGAGGGAGAGTTTCGTCAGCACGACGGCGTGGTGACGATGATGATGTTCTACCGACGCAGGGTTTCGCCTAAGCACCGCTACAGTATTATCGAGGTGGACTATGGTGGAGGGGGGCACCGCACACGGCTAAAAGATCAAACGATCAATTGTTGTGTCTCTAGGGTGCCCCCCTGCCCCCGTATATAAAGGAGCAAGGGGGGAGATGCGGCCGGCCAGGAGGGGGCGCGCCAGGAGGAGTCCTACTCCCACCGGGAGTAGGACTCCCTCCCTTTTCCTTGTTGGATTAGGAGAAGAGGGGGAAAGAGGTGGAGGAGGAGAAGGAAAGGGGGGGCGCCGCCCCCCTCTCCTTGTCCTATTCGGACTAGGGGGAGGGGCGCGCGGCCCTTGCCCTGGCCGCCTCTCCTCTTCTCCACTAAGGCCCACTATGGCCCATTAACCCCCGGGGGGTTCCGGTAACCCCTCCGGTACTCCGGTAAAATCCCAATTTTACCCGGAACACTTCCGATATCCAAATACAGGCTTCCAATATATCAATCTTCATGTCTCGACCATTTTGAGACTCCTCGTCGTGTCCGTGATCACATCCGGGACTCCGAACAATCGTCGGTACATCAAAACATATAAACTCATAATATAACTGTCATCGAAACGTTAAGCGTGCGGACCCTACGGGTTCGAGAACTATGTAGACATGACCGAGACACGTCTCCGGTGAATAACCAATAGCGGAACCTGGATGCTCATATTGGCTCCCACATATTCTACGAAGATCTTTATCGGTCAGACCGCATAACAACATACGTTGTTCCCTTTGTCATCGGTATGTTACTTGCCCGAGATTCGATCGTCGGTATGTCAATACCTAGTTCAATCTCGTTACCGGCATGTCTCTTTACTCGTTCCGTAATACATCATCCCGCAACTAACTCATTAGTTGCAATGCTTGCAAGGCTTAAGTGATGTGCATTACCAAGTGGGCCCAGAGATACCTCTCCGACAATCGGAGTGACAAATCCTAATCTCGAAATACGCCAACCCAACAAGTACCTTCGGAGACACCTGTAGAGCACCTTTATAATCACCCAGTTACGTTGTGACGTTTTGTAGCACACAAAGTGTTCCTCCTGTAAACGGGAGTTGCATAATCTCATAGTCATAGGAACATGTATAAGTCATGAAGAAAGCAATAGCAACATACTAAACGATCAAGTGCTAAGCTAACGGAATGGGTCAAGTCAATCACATCATTCTCCGGTTAATCAAGTGACAACTCATGTCTATGGCTGGGAAACATAACCATCTTTGATCAACGAGCTAGTCAAGTAGAGGTATACTAGTGACATTCTGTTTGTCTATGTATTCACACATTATTATGTTTCCGGTTAATACAATTCTAGCTTGAATAATAAACATTTATCATGAGAATAAGGAAATAAATAATAACTTTATTATTGCCTCTAGGGCATATTTCCTTCAGAATGCGTCCACCTCCCCCTTGGTGGATGCCTGAATCAGCTAGATGACTGGCAAAGGAGGGAGCTCATCCTAAACCAAACAGTTATGATTTGCATCATCTCATCCTAAACCACACATGTAAACATTGAAAAAATTAGTCAGCTATGTGATGCAGACAACCAAACTACTTGCACACCGTGGCGAGAGACTGTTTCTATTCAACCACAAGTACATCCAAACAGCCGCCACCTCCCCACCCCCCCTAACCTGCCTTTTATGCGAATATAATAGAGGTGACTAGTCACAATGGGGAGTAACTTAGAGTAGTAACATGCATATGTTACTACCTCCACTGTGGAGGTAGTAACATATGTGTTGTATCATGCATCACTTCATTTATTATGTTGTAGACTCATTTTTTTCTTGATATGTGTGATGTTATAGTAACTAGCTATGTTACCACCTGCCTTTTTTTCTTCATTAATTACATGCCACATCATCTATTTTGTTTAGATAAGTGTGATGTTATCACTGTGGGTAGTCTAAGCGCCCCCTCAAAAAAAAGTACATGCTTCTTTATTCAGTTGTCGTGCGCGCGCGTGCGTGTCTGAACAAACGGACGGCAAGCTACTACCATGCAAGGGCTCGGTTTGTTGTATCCCTCTCTTTGCAGTGCACGCATCAGGTCATGCCATTCGCATCAGGAGATCGACTGGGTCTGTATCGTCAAACAAAAACCACGACACGTACCACGTCTATACATCTAGTTTGACTGCCGGCTTAGCTGACGCCGCACACTCAAAAACCGCCGTCTCTTTCCTTCACAACGATCTCAACATCATCACGCATGAATGATAACACATGCACCTCCCGTCCGTCAGTGCACCGCCACTGCATGCTGTCGGCTCTGTCTCAACCGTAGTGGGGCGAAAGCAACGTCCAACACCGTAGATCCGAACCCAAATCGGGGCAAAAGGGACGACGAGTGCGAGGGGAAAAGCCGCACATCTCGACGGCCAAATGCATGTTTATTAATTTACACGTCGGTGCGTGCGATCGCGTCCGAGGTGACCCAGCTCGCCGTGCTCTGGTCTTTGGCTACGTAGAGGCATGGAGTACCGGCCGGCCCGTGCTCTGGCTGGCTGGCGGTGGCACGCCACCCAACTTTTCCACGGCGGATCGGGCCGGGCCGGGTGGTGCCTGCTGACTTCGACACCGACCGGTTTTTTCCACGCACGCACGGGCATGGGTGGTGGCCGGCGCACGGCTATGCCTAGCTTGGCTCGCCAGCCAACGCTATATAAGCAAGCACGTGGCGTGCGGCATCCGATCGTGTCAAGTCGAGTCACGGTCGCCGGCCCAGATCACACACAGAGCGGCGATCTAGGAAGCCGGCCTTTCTGCTGCCCGTTATAGAGAAGAAGCTTCGTGCATGGCTTCCGGCGCGTTGCGTCGCCGCCGAGGCGCTCCGTTCAGGGTCTCGGTTATCCTTATCGCCGCCGCCCTGGTCCGCCTCGCCGCGTCGGCTGCTGATGCGGCGGAGAGGACGGCGGCGAGCGGCCCGGAGCCGGACTGGCACGTCGTCAGCGTCGCCTCGCTGCTGCCGCCCGCGGCATGCACGGCGTCCAAGGGTACGTACGTTCGTACTGCATGCTCCGTGTGTCCGTTGTGTGATGGTTTCCTTCCTACGTATAAGTGTACTCTTTCTTTTTTTGAATGTTGTATAAGTGTACTCTTTCAAAAGATATCATTCGAACTTTATACTGGTTAGTGGTTAGTACAAACGCAGACTGCGCATAGCGTAGTTTAGAAGCAGGGAGATGGAGGCTAGGCAGGGTGGCGCATAACGTGTGACGTGTCTAATTAACGATGTGTGTTTTTTCTTTTTGAGAGGAATGAACGATGTGTTTAACATGTATGGTAGAAAAAACAGAGGATTAGAATGTCATCTCATGTGCAGAAATAGGTTATACCCGTTCGGAAACAAGAATGCCGAGAAAAAAACCTTTAAATCCCACATAAAAATAAGAAGAAAAAAGACAAAAGAAAATGTCTGCACAAATCCTCGCGTAAAATCAATGGCATATGACTTAGATGTGCAATACTTAGGGCACATCTAGATGTGCTTTAGCAAAACTGTAAAAATAATTGGATTTTGAGATAACCAGTACTCCCTCCCGTTCCAAACAGTTATAAGTTTTTTTAAAGATTTCAATAAAAGTTACCCCTCTGTAAAGAAATATAAGAGTGTTTTAGATTAGAGTGTAGCTTCACTCATTTTGCTCCGCATGTAGTTCATATTGGAATCTCTAAAAGGACTTATATTCAGGAACGGAGGAGTACCTAATTATAGAGATAAAAGAAAAGGAAATAAATAATGCACTGAAACTTCTTGAAAAAGGTGTAAGGCTAGATCAGCCCGTGCTTGATTTCTTCCATAAAGCAAAGAAAATGTGTTAATTGACAAAATCATCACGGACGTCTCGATATCAATTTAAACATCGCCTCCATTGAAACAATAGCACCCTTGATGATACATGTAGGATTTGAAATCTGGATTTATTTTCGGGTGGTTTGAGGGCAAAACCACCCAATCTGGGGTGGGTTCGAATTTGATACTATTTACAATCTGTTTTAATTTATTTGTTTATCAAGTTGTACAATGAATTTGGACTTGGACTTGACACTTTATAGCATGTTAGATCTATATTGTCCCATTATCATATATATATATACTCCCTCCATTCATATGACCAGTTTTGCTAAAGGAAAATGTACAACACCATAACTTTTTTCTAAGTAGGATGTATATAGAGGCGTTTTAATGTGTTTGTTCACTCATTTTAGTCTATATGTAGTCCATATTGAAATATTCAAAATATTTTCTACAAAATGCTGTCGATAATATGTACACCCTCTATCTAAATGTAAGACGTTCTTGCAGTTTAATTTGAATGAAACGTTTAGAAACAGAAGAGGTAGTAGCACCTTTTTTGGGGTAAATGCACTCGGTAATTATAGGTAGCCGCAGGAGCTGACACGGGCCATCTTGTATAGTCCAGAAAAGGAAAATGACGTATCAGTCTGGATGAGTCAAAGGTCGCTAACCAGGTCGCTTTAGTCCCTCCGTGAACGGAATGGCCACTTGATCTCTAAACAAGTGCGCCTGTCTGAATTAATCCCCACAAAACTCCTGGCCTCCTGCAGCTTAGAAAGACCGGTGATCACAGAGAGCGGATTATCTACCGTGCACGGTATATACCGTGCATGCATCACCTACCCACATGTCACATGTATTCTTGAAAGCGTGTCTGACAAAGTCAGGTGAATAGTAGTACCTACTCTACATATCAGCCTATCTCCTTTCTCCTAGTCAATTAGTACTATATTTTAAGTTGAGGATATTTGAAACCCACATAGATTATGAACCTTAAGTTTGATTTATGATTTGTTTGCATATTTGTCATCCTCGCGATGAGACCTTTTAAACAAAATCGGACACGAAAATATTTTAGTGAAATTCTAAACGAGACCGTGTTTAATAAAGTTTCATCGTGTTTCAAAATTTGATTTTTAAAACTAGCCGAAATATATTTGAGAATGTTCTTGTTTGGAAGTCCTCGTCACGAGAAGCACAAATATGCAGATGCATCTTCTATTGAAATTTTGGTTTACAAGATAAAATGATTCTAATTTGTAAACACGTGAAAAAATATATGGGAGTGAAGCAAGACATGAGATGGTGGACAAAGTATCTGGTGGATGAAGCATAGTAATAAATGATTGATGTGACAAGACACAAGAGCATCTGGTGGATGAAGCATAATAATAAATGGTTGATGTGACAAGACACAAGAGTAGTAGAATATGGAGAATAGCAATAATGCTAAACATACAAAGAGTTACACCCAATTACACGCTGACTAGGATTTTTTCCATCTACTAACCAATCACAAACTTGCCCCCCCCCCCCCCCCCCCCGATTTTCAGGGGGTGGACCGCCACCCCACCTATTGACCAATCAAATTAACCCTTTTTGTAAAACCTTGTAACTCGTTTGTACGTGTAGCATTACTCGGAGGAATAGATGCAATTGAATAAGCAACATGTCATGAAACTAGAGCAGCCCAGATCTGCATGCATTCGAATCTCGAAGAAATGGATGGCTTGGCCATCCATGGGATATCTCGTACATGGTAGAACATCATTTCTCGGTGATCACATGCTGATCCAAAATACAAATACAGGAGCAGTATTTTTGTTGTCATACTTTATCAGATCACCGAAAAGTGCAAACGGCGGTCAAAATCAAATGTGATTTGCAGTGTGCGTTGAGTATATAATTTTCGTTCCCGCGCCCTGCAGCAGCGGCATCAAACTCGTCGGCCCTCAACGTCGTGCACCGGCACGGCCCGTGCTCGCCGCTGCAGGCTCGGGGCACGCCGCCGCCCCACGCCGAGCTCCTCAACGACGACCAGGCCAGGGTCCACTCCATACACCGCAAGATCGCCGCGGCGGCGTCGCCCGTGTCGGACCGAGCCCGTGGCGCGAAGGGCGTGACCCTGCCGGCGCAGCGGGGCATCTCCCTCGGCACCGGCAACTACGTCGTGTCCGTGGGCCTCGGCACCCCGGCCAGGGGCATGACGGTGGTGTTCGACACCGGCAGCGACCTGTCTTGGGTGCAGTGCACGCCGTGCTCGGACTGCTACGAGCAGAAGGACCCGCTCTTCGACCCGGCGCGGTCCTCGACGTACTCCGCCGTGCCCTGCGCCGCGCCGGAGTGCCAGGGGCTGGACTCGCGGAGCTGCTCGCCGGACAGGAAATGCCGGTACGAGGTCGTGTACGGCGACCAGTCGCAGACCGACGGCGCCCTGGCGCGCGACACGCTGACGCTGACGCCGTCCGACACGCTCCCGGGGTTCGTCTTCGGGTGCGGCGAACGGGACACCGGCCTGTTCGGCAGGGCCGACGGGCTCGTCGGGCTCGGCCGCGAGAAGGTGTCGCTGTCGTCCCAGGCGGCGTCCAAGTACGGGGCGGGGTTCTCCTACTGCCTCCCGTCGTCGTCCAGCGCCGCGGGGTACCTGTCCCTCGGCGGGCCGGCGCCGGCGAACGCACGATTCACGGCGATGGAGACCCGCCGCGACACGCCGTCGTTCTACTATGTCGGCCTCGTCGGCGTCAAGGTCGCCGGGCGGACGGTCAGGGTCTCCCCCGTCGTGTTCGCGGCCGCCGGCACGGTGATCGACTCGGGGACGGTGATCACCCGCCTGCCGCCGCGCGCGTACGCCGCGCTCCGGTCGAAGTTCGCGCGCTCCATGGGCAGGTACGGGTACAAGAGGGCGCCCGCGCTGTCCATCCTGGACACGTGCTACGACTTCACGGGGCACACGACGGTGCGCATACCGTCGGTGGCGCTGGTGTTCGCCGGCGGCGCCGCCGTGGGGCTCGACTTCAGCGGGGTGCTGTACGTGGCCAAGGTGGCGCAGGCGTGCCTGGCGTTCGCGGCCAACGGCGACGGCGCGGACGTCGGCATCCTCGGGAACACGCAGCAGAAGACGCTCGCGGTGGTGTACGACGTCGCCAACAACAAGATCGGGTTCGGCGCCAACGGCTGCAGCTGATGGCTAGCTGCTACTTGGTCGATGAGCTTAATCGATCACCATTTTTTTCTTGTGAAGTGCGACATGGAACATGGAGAAATCCATATATCGTCCGTAAGAGCATCTCCAATATCCGCGCAACGCGCCGCGCGCTAAAAGCTCATTTGCGGCGCATCCTTCGTCTGGTTTGGCGCGGCCGGCAGCGCTGGCTTCAGCAGCCGCGCTAAAATTGAGCGCGCGTGTAGCTCAGCGGCCGCGCTAAAATGCAGCGCGCGCTAAACATTGCGTACATTTTTTATATAGATAATATAAAATTCATAAAATACATAGATATTTTACATAGTTCCATAGCATAGATAGATTAAAAACTACGGTGCAACGACATAAAAAAAACTACTAGATAGTGCAACTACAGCCTACTCCCAGTCGTCGTCATCATCATCATCATCATCGCCATCCTCGCTGGTCTGGTCCGAGGTATCGAGCCACATGTCCTCCCAACGGTCATCATCAGACGAAAAGATCGACTGCCCACCATTTTGAACGATTTCGCACTGCGATAACGCCAGGGCCTTCCGCCGACGCCTGTCCAACCGCTCCGCGCGGCGCTTTGCCGCCTGCTCCTCGCGGCGCCTTGTCCAGAAGGCTTCCTCGTTGGCAACATCCTCCGGGTGGCGCCGGCGCCACTCCGCCATGGCCCGCTCGTCCTCCTCGGCGATGAGGAGGCGGCGCTGCCGCCGAGCGTGCTCCGCACGGTCCTGGTCCGTGATAAGACGAGGCGGAGGGGCGACGTCCTGCGCCTGCTGGCGCGTGTGGAGATCCTGAAAGTTCATCTGCTGGCGCGGCCTGTCCAGGCGCCACGCCGCCGCGCCGTAGGCGCGTGCGGCCTCGTGCGAGGTCTGGAACGTACCGAGGCCGAGCCGGACGTCGCCGGACCGAACCTCGGCGGAGTACCAGCCGTTGGGGCGCTGGTGGACGCCGCGGTAGCCCGACGCTCCTCAGCGGCGCGGCGGCATGATGGCGCGGCGGTGGCGGGGCGCTGGAGCGGCGAGGAGAGGAAGCGGTGGAGGCGCTGGAGCGGCGAAGAAGCTACGAGGCGCGCGTGGCAGTGTGGATAGGCATGTGGCGAGCGCCGCAATTTATAGGCGCGCGAGCTGCCGCCCTTTCCCGCGCGCGCTTGTTTCCAGCCACCGCTGGAGCGCGCGAAACCGTCCAGCGCGCGCTAAAAACCAAGTTTACCGCGCGCGCACCTTTTGGCGCGGCTGTTGGAGATGCTTTAATGCAAATATTGTATACTATTTGTTAGCGAGCAACAACACAAGCAGAAGCTGAAATCAAATTTTACATTTTTCTACCACTGTGATTCATGCGTTCTAACGGTTGCCATCAGTTTTTTTACAAGGTGTCCGCTTTTTAATCTGAAAGCAAATTCTTCTTCTTCATCTTCAATAGCAAGTTACACACATGGGACGTCTATAAAAGAAGACATTATCAAATGACATAGAATATAGTCGGCCAACAAATTGCATATCCGATTAAATAATATAGAGGATAACCGGCCAACAAGTTGCATATCCGGCTAAATAACATAGAACATATCCAACCAACAAGTCACATATCCGGCCAAATGAAAAACACATAGAACAACTCACTTGCTCGGCGATTTACGCATCACTTGACCACCGACCAATGAGTTGTTTAAATGGCTGCAATACTTGCTCACAGCCTCTTGAATGATGTACCTTTGATGGTTGAGCGACTTTGTCCAACGATCGCGGATGAGTTTGTTGCGGCAAGGCTTGACTGCAAATGTCGTACACCACTGCGCCGTAGGATGTATCCAGCCAACGATCATTGGTGTATCCGGCCAACAAGTCACATATCCAGACAAAAGAGCAGAGGAGGCATATCTAAGACAGAGGGAGGAGAAGGAGAGGGGTGCTCTCCTTTTCCTCCTTCATATCCTCCAAGAAAAAACGAAGCGTTCAGCTTGACTGCGACACATGCCCTACATCTCTTGCAGTTTTCCATTTCACAAGATGTGGGCTTGGTAATCCACGTATTAATGTGACTAATGGGAACCACGACGGTCCTTCCGCCAGTTATGACAAGATGAGACGGGGCTAGCTAATGATATCTCATTGCGTTGGAGATAAGGAGCCCACCTGGGTTTCTCGTTTCCGAAGACCAAGAAACTCCGACTACATACACACTTGGGGGCTACCGACAATGTAGTACACCAGGGATGGCCTCTCAAAGGGGAGCCTTACCGCAGGCCTACCATGGGGCCCAAGAGGCCTAGCAAGTATCTGGCGACAGGTTGGAGTCGTGGAGCCAGAATAAGCATCCAGAGATCATCTTAGCGCACAAGCCAAGATGACGGCGGCTTCGATCAGATCAATCTTCTATAAACCCTAGCCCCCATCATCTATACAAGATTGGGGATAGGGGTAGCCATTTACATCTACTCTCATGGAACAACTCTCGGTAGTCATAACACCATCCTCCCATTGTAACCCTCGCATGAGGTACTTCACCATAAATACAAACCAAAGGTAGGATGTAGGGTATTAGTATTACCTCTCTAAGAAGGCCCGAATCTAGGCAAACTCCTATAGTGATCTCCGCTCTGGTACTTCCGGGCACGTTCGCCACCCTATCGAGGATACTGGCAGTTCCACGTACGGTCAACCATTCCTATGCGGAAGAGATCATTGATAGATAAAAAAGGTGTGCGAATGTAGTGAAACCTGATGGATCCTAAGACTACGACACACAAAAAGGTATAAAACAACGCACAAATTGGACACATCAGCATTATAACCTCATTTCGTTCTTATCAAGTTAGCTTAGAATTTTAGGGTTAATGTATTGGCTAGAACGTCTCCCCAAATTATCTCTCGATCGCCTGCATCAGGGCAGATTGACTCGGATCCCTTCCGAGACATGACATCTATTGCTCATGGCGATGGAGCGAGATCGACGTGCTACCCACGATGATGACAACGAAGGGAGATCATTGGCACTACTCACGGCGGGGGCAACAAATGGAGAACGGTGGCGCTACTGCCCATGCCCCATGAAGAGAGAGATCGTCGACGCTGCTACTTGGTCCTCGTGGCTCGTGGTGAAGAAAACAATCAGGACAAGCGGTGTTATTCGATACTGGCCTATGTCGGGTGTTTTCAGTTTTGTGAGAACGGTTTATGATTACACGGGAACTGAAACTGACGCAGTCAAAACAAACATAGGTAATGTAATCATGAGCTGTTGTAACCGAGAGACAATGAATATGTCACGAACCAAACATGTCCTTTGTTGTTGTGCACTGTTTTATTTTACACTACACTTGTCGCAAAAGAGTGTTGGCCTTGTCGATTGCACTATCTTGCCATCAACCCGTGACCTTCAATCACATAGGGTGACTACTTTTAAAGCCAAAATTCGTTAGAATGTATAAATATGAGGTCTAGTTTTGAATGGTCCAGCGCGCCCCACTTTCTACTCCACGCGCGTCCTGATGCCGACGCGAGGCAGCTCCTCGGCGCGCCCCTGCTGCGGCGCGCCGCCACCCCCGCCACGTCCTACAGGCACACACCCGCCCCCTTGTGTCAGCGTGATGCATGTGCCAGTGTGAGGTCTATGTGCGTAGTAACCACCGCATATTTTCTGTGGGCAGGAGTCCACCAGACACACCATCTAGACCCACCCTTGCACAAAGCAGTGGGTAGCCCAAGTAGGGCCGTGGCACACCCAGAAATTTAAGGATTTTTTAAAGGAAAAATGCCTCCCACCCTGGCTCCATTTTATTGAAAACGAAGCCAAACGGTCGCCAACGTTACAACACACGCAGAGAAACAGCTGAGTACTGCCTCGGCAACAAGCAGAAAAACACAACAAGCTGAACACAACTATGCTACAGTTCACAGACATACAGAGGACACCGAAGCAACCCACTGACATGTTACCTTCTGCAAAATACTTCGATGAAGTCTTTCCGCCTTTCTGCTCCAGCAATCTTTGGGGTCCAATGCTCCGATTCCTGGTGCAAGCCAATTGCGCCTTCGGCTTCATCATCACCTCCCCCAGCTCCGATTTCAGGATTTTTTATGTCTTTTTGAGCAACTACTCTTTTTTGTTTTTGAGGATTACCCCCATATTATTTGACTAAGGCCCATAAACATCCAACCGGCCCAGCAGCTGAGGTGAGCAGCCTGCAGCCCACTTGAATCTGAGGCTCGCTCGCAAGGACCTACGCACGCCGCCGCTCCCTGCCGATTCCCCTTCCAGCCTGGTGCCCGCCGGCGGCCGCCCTCCTGCAGCTCGACTTCTCCTGCAGGGCTGCAGGCTCCAGCCTCTGCCGGCCGCCTCCCTCCCGCAGCCTGGTGCCCACCGGCCGTCTTCGGATCCCCTTCTGCTCGCCCTCCCGCAGCCCCGTGCGGTGGTGCCCGCCGACCGCAGCAAGGTGAGGGTTAGGTGCTTCTGCTTTCTTTCTGGTGTTGAATTCGTGAGTGACAATGAGTATTGAGTTGAATCTCACATATAGGGTCAATTGTGTAGAATTGTATGGTGCCAATTAGTTGATGTTGATTTTGTTTGACCATGAGTATATTCATGCTTCCTGCTCAACTGTTGTCCGTATATAGATAGGCTCATTTGTGTAAAATAAAATAAAATTGGAGTGGCCTGGCCACGCCACTGTGCACAAGACATCGTAATGCTGCAAATCCGACGCGTTTTTGTAGGCCAACAATAGGCAAGAAGCGTGTTATTGTTATGTATTCATACTCGTGGCGCGAGTGTTTCAATTGGCAGTAGAGGCCGAGCAGCTGGACAGTCAAACTAAATGCTGTCTATGGCCCTTACCATGTTAGTAACTTAGTATGGAGAGAAGTTTGTGCAATGCAATATTTGTAACCGTGTCAGGTTTTATGGATGGTTGATATGTAGTTTGCCGATTTTGTTAGCTTGGTTTGTTATGCTGTTTCTCAAAATTTGAAACTCTTGCTTTGGCTGGTGTTGCATCTACAATCCTACATGCATGATTTTCTTTTCTTTAGTCGCTTCAGATTTTCACAAAGAGGTGGTAATATTCATGCCATGTTTATTCGACTCTTTTAATTGTTGGATTAGCCCTGGTTTTAATTCATGCCAGTAAGCGATGATTTTTGGTGATGGTATTGGGAGAAAGTTGAAAATATAATGAGGCAAAGTGTCATCTCTGTGTCGTCAATTTGACAGCAACTATGATATATGCTATATTTGTGTCGACTTGACTGTAATTATGATACATATGTAAGTTGTAACATTTTTTTTAGCAAAAACAGTAGGGAAGACCCCTACTGCGCCGTTTTTTTGTTTTTATCAATAAGGGATATGTACAAATGAGGTTACGTGGGGATTACATAAGTTGTGACAATGGGTTAAGCTTATTGTGATATATGCTATATAAAGTTGTGTGGGTACGCCATGTCCTGAGTTGCCGATTATTTTAGCATGGTTGCATGACAACCTTAACTTATTGATTTTAAAATTTCACTGCCTTGGCAATGACAGCTTAACCCAGTACGGCATTATATATTTTGCAATCCACGAATCTCATAGGAAACAGCTTAGGACATGGCAATGGCTGTGGAGGCGCGTCTCCGGCAGGAGAAGGTGAAGAAGTTTGAAGATTTCGTTGACCGGCGGCTCAAGCCTGACCTCGTTAACGCCATAGCCCAGCGCGATAACTTGTTCCAGCAGCAGAAGACATTGTAAGACTCGGTTCTCTCCTCGTCTTCCCTTGTGTTGTAACTGTACTGAAACATTTAGGCCCCTTGATTCTTGTTATTCAAATATATGTCCTTAATATTGCTCATTCTTCTGATCAATGAACCTTCATTTGGTGTTGGCAGCTTGGATTTGAAGAAGAACATCGAAAATTTGGAAAAGAATGGTGTAACGAGTATGCGATCTATGGTCAATCTTGGGTCAGAGGTGTACATGCAGGCAGAAGTGTAAACATCCTTTTCCCTCTCCCCCGCCTAAACAATCTGAAGTATAGTAGCAAAAACTCTCTCGCTTTCTCTATAATCTCTAGAAAAGAAATTTCTCTATCCTAATGCTAATGTAAGACAAGTCAGAGACCATAATATTATTAGGGTAGGTGGTTTGCACTGTTTAGGGGCCAGTCTACATTACTCAACTGGAGTAGCTCTATGCTTGATGTAGCTTTTGCAGTAGGATAGACATGAGAAAGGTGTTCCTATATCGATCTGAAAAATACAAAAACGGTCAGCTGCCTTTTTAAGAAAAAGGTGGTGTTCGCATATGGAGACAGCATGCAAGTGAATTAGTTTGGTGTTCACTTCATTTATTGGAAGAATGCAGTTGGCCATTACACAGTATAACAAGCAGGAACTTCCTTTGATATGTCCTTATGCTGCTTCTTTATTTCAACTCCATTCCTAACTGCAATTGTTTAACCAGATGTTAGCTTAAAATTACAAATTTGGAATAGCTTCATATCATCATTGTGAAGCGCTAATGAGAATTGACTGTTTCGAACATAAGTGCCTACAGTCAGATTTCTTTAATTGTTGAGATCTTATTAATGCCATTATTCTGTGGTGATTTCCGCAGGCCGGACACGAAGCACATCTTTGTGGATATTGGTCTAGGTTTTCATGTGGAGTTTACTTGGCAAGAGGCTTTGCAGTTTATATCTGTAAGAGAAGCAAGGTTGGCCAGGTAACTCAACTCGAACATTTGAATATCAGATCTTGCTTTTGCGCAGCAATTTTTATTACACATGCAGCATGTTTTTGTGAGAGGGGAGTTATGCTAAAGAGATATTGATGATTGAGGGTGGTTCGGGTGCTTCATGCTCTGTTCAACACAGTTTGTGTGGATAAGGATAGTATATACCCAGTACTTGTTTTAGGCATATTATGGAACTTGGTCGAAAATAGCGGTTTGGGTGAAGTGCTTGGATTCTCTTTTTCTTGTGAAGCAAAGAACAAGAGAAAGGGATGGTATTCTTGAGCCTTGTGATGGCTCTTAGATTTCTAGACAATATTTGTATTTAGCTATTCATGGTATCCATTTCTCTGTTGGAGCTTGATGCTCGCTTCAGCCATCAGATGACGAATGGAGGCTACTGATTAGTTATTTATCATAAGCTAATACGTATACATTGTACAGAGGCAAAGCTGATTCTATTAATCTGGTGTGTTACTAATCTGCATCTAATATTCACTTCCGTAGACACCTTTGGAAATTTTATGAACATAACATACTTTATGTAGCATTAGTTTGCATTGTATAAACCATTATTATTCACCGTCGGACCATATTAGTGGTTTGCCTCATATGTGACTCATAACATGTATGTATGTTCTTATGTCTCAACTCTTGAATGGGTTTATGTTTATTGACATTCCAGCATACAACTAACTAGTACGGCTGCAGCTGTTTGTACTACGGTGACAGTCGTTGCCAATGTTTGGCCCTTGTACGACATTCATATACTGTTGTAATTTCCCTTTTTATGCTTGAACGTGCTCCTGGTCCTCTGTAGTTGACATTCATTCACTCGCATGTTAATGTTGTAAACTTTTCCGTGTTTGTTTGCAGACAAATAGACGAGTACACACACCTCATAGCGAGCATAAAAGCACAGATCAAGTTGGTATGTACAATGAACTAGGTGCTTCGTTTGATGCAGTAGATGTTGTAAATCTGCTTATATTCAGATGTTACCCCCTCTTATGTTGTTTATTAAATGCAGGTGTGTGAAGGTATCCGCGAACTCCTGCAGTTCCCGGCGGAGTGAACGGCCAGGATCAAACTTGCGGCAGAGAGATGCTTACACACCAAACTTGCGGCAGAGAGATAGAGATGCTTGGTAGAGGGATATGATGTATCTTGCCATGGATTTTTTTGAAGATTCTTGCAACAAGCTGTATGCCAAGAATGCAGCTCTCCCAAGTCCCAATGTTGACTAGGAGGCATTGTGTAAACTAAATATAGGTAAAAGAAGTGGCAAATGAGAATATTGTGATCATTGAACTTTTGTTTAAATTCCGTGAAGGTTGTTGCAAATCATCAAGTGTCTACACTTGATGTGAGTTGGTATTTGCAAACTGAATTTTGCTAGGAAAGTGTTGGGAAATGCAATGTGTTTCAGATGATTGCAGCAAATGCAATGTGTTGGGAAATAATAACCTTTCTTGCTGCCTAAGGCTCTACAGTTTTGCTAGGAAAGAACCACCTGCTCATTCCGATTTTCTTCTTCTGAAAAAGAACCACCTGCTCACTAATAACAACCATACACAAATTCATCGAAGGTATCGATAAACTCACTCGGGCCGCGCGAAAGAAGGGAATTCATTGTTTTATATTACCTGTGTTCCAAAGGGAATTCTTTGTTTTATATTACCTCTTTTCCAAAATATAAGTCGTTGGGGGAGTTCAGTTTACACTCCCCCAACGACTTATATTTAGGAACGAAGGGAGTACGCTACATGCATGACGGTGCTTAAGTTGTGTGCGTCCGTCTGTGTGATATGGCTTTAGAGCATCTTCAATAGAAGATGTGGATGTAAAAATAACTACCTTTTGCATCTCCGAGGCCCCAAAAGTTGCTCCAACAGATGATGTAGATGCAAAAAAAATTACATCTCTACCTCCCGGAGATGTAAACTATAATACCTCGCGGTGCAAATTTGCATCTCCACCTATAGGAGACGTAAAAACGCTTCCGCCCGCCAACCCCCCAACTGCCACTTCTTTCCCCTTCCGCGCGACCGGCCGCGGCCCGACTCTTGCCTGCCCGCATCCCGCCCGCCGCCGCCATGGCCGACGCCGATGACCCCGCCGCCTTCTCCAACTCCACCGTCGATGCCCTGACCCATCTCGCCGCGGCCGCCGCCTCTGCGGCAACTATCCCCAACGCGGCAGCCGCCTCCATGCCAATTTGCCCCACCCCGTCCGGTCGCCATCGCGGCGAAAGCTGCAAAAAAGAAGGGGGCCGCCAAGCCTCGCGGTGGAGGCGTCAAGCGGGCGGCAGCGCGAGGCCGCAACCTGGCGGGCAACCAAGGTCGGCCGGCAAAAATGTCGAAGCCGGACACGGCTTTGGCGGGCGATTTGCAGCCGCCGACGACCATGTCATCCTCATCCGGCCACGGTGCTCCTCATCCACCTCCTCCGCCGCCGCCGGCGGCCATGGATGAAGATGTGTCGACGCCGATGGCAACCGCATCCAACGTGTTCGATGATATGTCACAAAGGTAAAAAAAAATCGTGTGCATTTGTTTGTTGTTCCAATTGTCGATTCCAATAGAATGTGTTAGTTGATTGTGTGTATGTCCATTTGTAGTCTCGATGATGAAGCTTTCATGCGCGCCACAAATGTGACAAATGATGATTAGCCACATGAGTATATATGCATCACAAGAATATGAAACTCCACAATATGGTGATGACAATCTTGACATGGATGATGAGGGCTTCGTTTTGAAGGGAAGAATTATACCAATGCCGAACATGTGTTGATTTGCACCGCTTGAAAGAAAGTCTCTCAAGATGCAACCGTTGGGACCGACCAATCTGCCGTCACATATTGGCAATGCATCAAGGAATTCTTCGATGCGCAACACTAGCGGCCACTATCGCTCAAGTGACTCCCTTCGCCAACGTTGGGGCACCATCAACATCGAATGTCAAAAGTTGGCGGGTTGCTTGGCAAATATTGATCGCATGAACCCAAGTGGTTGCGGTGAAAGTGACTTGGTAATAATCATTTGCTATTCATGTGTGCTTTCTCCACTTTCCACAAATATTGAAATGTTCACTAATTTGTTGATGACATCTTGATTGTTTCTTATAGAAAATGATTGTGCAAGGATTATTTCGAGATAGGAGCAATAAAGGAGAGGAGAGGAAGAAGAAAGGAAAATCTTTCACTTTCCATCATTGCTACAAAGAGCTCAAGGATGAGGAGAAGTGGAAAACCAGAGAAGTTTTTGATGCTTCGAAGAAGAAAAGTATGGTGGTGGAGGATGAAGAAGATGCCCCGGGTGAGGAGAGAAGGGGCCCCACTCCTCACTCGGCGACCAAATCATATAGGCCTGATGGAACTAAGAAAGTGAAGGGGTCCAAGGCCGGAGACAATGATCTCAAGGATGGATTTGATGCCATTGTCATGGCGAGGAAATAGTATGCGGAAGGAAAAATTGTTGAGGCTCAAAGAAATTGAGGAGAGGAGTGAAGCCGAGCGACGGAGGGCAGCGACCGAGGAGAAGAGGGCGGCGGCCGAAGAGAGGTTGGCGGTGGCCGAGGAGAGAAAAGTTGAGCTTGAGGAGAGAAATGCGGCGGTGGAGGAGATAAAGATAGTCGAGGAGAAGGCACTCAAGTATATTTTCATGGACACATCCACTCTTGATGCCAAGGCAAAGGCATATGGTGAACTTTGTTGCAATGAAATACTCATGAAGAAGCAAATGATGGGTGGTGCCATGAATGGTGCATTTGGTGGAAACATGGGAGGTGGCTTTGGTGGCAACATGGATGGTGGCTTCGGAGGAATGAGAGATGGAATGGGAAGTGGCTTCGGTGGCAACATGATCGGCATGGGGAGGTGGCTTCAGCGGGAACATGATGAGGTGGGAGGTGGCTTCGGAGGCAACATGATGAATGGCATGGGAGGTGGCTACAGTGGCAACATGATGAGTGACGTGGGAGGTGGCTTCGGTGGCAACATGACCGGCATAGGAGATGTCAATGAAGGTGCTTCCGGCAGAGTTTGCGGCAACGAGACTTCAACGCAAGAAAATGTCGAGAAAGAAGCCGTTGATGATGATGAGACCACCATCGACAATGGCACTAGTGACAATGGAGAGGATGCAAATTGAGTGATGTCTATGTGCATTTTCATTTGTTGGACCAACAACTTCGTTTGAGACAATTGACTTTTGTTTGTAGAATTTAAAACTATGGTCGATGATGCACTTTTGTTGCTACAATTATGAAAATTTGATGTGCAAATGCGGCCGGCGGCAGATGAACAGCGGCCGCGCGGAGGCCGGCCGGTTTTGCATCTCCAATTTACATCACCTGTTGGAGTTGCACTTTTACATCTTCATTTTACATCATCTGTTGGAGTTGACACTTTTTTGGAGAGGTAAAATATCACTTTTTGGTGATGTAAATTATACAACACCTAGTTTTACATCTCTAAATTTGCATCTT
This sequence comes from Aegilops tauschii subsp. strangulata, assembly GCF_002575655.3. NCBI lineage: Eukaryota > Viridiplantae > Streptophyta > Magnoliopsida > Poales > Poaceae > Aegilops > Aegilops tauschii. The sequence continues at coordinate 383,566,566 of NC_053039.3, read as the reverse complement.
TTATTGGAGATGCTCTTAGCTTTTAGATTAGACAAATTGTTTTTCCGAATTTTCTTTCTTTCGGAATGCTTGCCGAGGCAAGGGTAGGAGCTCGGCCATTTCATCTTGTAATTCTTCTGAGAGCTGTCTAGGTAACTTTAAGAATGAATGTATTTACTGAAAGCTACATACACGTATTGTCCATTATTTGGAAAAAAATAAAATTGCAAGGAAAAGGCCAAAAATATTGACCGCTCACTCTTCACGCATACTCCTCGTTTGTTTCGAAAATTGTACAATGGACCTTCACCAAAACCGAGATTCCCGCCCGCCGTTCCAAACTTCCAATCCATCGAAATCGAGAAATTCCCCAATCCTCTCAGCCCTAACCCCCCTGCTCTCCATGCGTCTGAGCACAGCACCCGCGCTACACGCCTCTAGGATTCCGAGCCACCATTCCGCAAGAATGCCTCTTCGCGCCCAGTAGCTTCCCCGTCCTTGTCCGAGGGGGGAGTCATGGAGGACGGCAACGGCGGCGGGGAGGGGAGCACGAGCGGGGGGAGGTTCCCGATACTGCAAGCGAACCGGGACCCCGAGTCCAACTGGGAGGTGGACGTCGCCAAGAGCCTCGAGGAGTACCTCCTCAAGATCTGCTCAGGCGAGATCTCCGGCGAAGACTTCAACTTCGCCGAAGGTACGGCGGTGTGGATGGTAGCACCTTCTTTTTTGGTGGATTTTGTCTTTCTTCCTCAGGCGGTTAGAAAACTTGGACTATTTTTTTTTCGTTTTCTTTCTTTCTTCCCAATTAAGGCTTATTTAATGGGCTACGTGTCGGCCGGTGGATAATGAGAAAATATCCGCCGCCTCAGACCATTGGATGGACTAGTGGCCGTTTGATCTACTCATGTAAGCAACCACCCCTTTGCTGCAACTTCTAAAAAATCTTTACAAGAAAGGTAATGTTGCAGAAATATTTGCAAGCGCGGGTGTGTTACAGATAACGTTGTTGACCATTTTTTACCGTAATTTTTGCAACATAACTCGTGTTACAGAAAATCTTTTACAACACCGAACATGTTGCAAAAAACATTCTAGTAGTAGTTGTGTGCAGCTCATTGGAGAAGCTTGTCGGTGTGCTTGCTGACACCAAGCGCCGACGGCGGGGGTCGGAGTAGCACGGGGAGGCAACAGCTCGACGGGGGTGCTCGGTCTCTCTGGTTGCACGCCTTGCAAAGCGTGCAGCTCATGAGAGAAGCTCGTCGGCGTGCTAGTCGGTGGCGAGCGCCGGTGGCCGTAGTCGCAGCACGGGGAGGCGGCTACTTGACAGGAGCTCGGGGCAGTCAGAGCAGTGCGGGGAGGCGACGACTTGACGGGAGCTTGGGAGGAGCACGAGAGGCGACTTCTCTCAAGGATCTAGATCCTGCAACAGAGCCGTTGTTGCGACGAGAGATTGCAACAACGACCAGTTGCAAAACCTAGTGGTGGTGGCCATGAGGCACGTGGCGTGCAGAAAAGGCAGCTAACGCGGGGCTGCGATCCGCTGGGTGATTTATGGCGTTTCCCTAATTTAATCAGGGATTTTGCATCGAAAGAAAGTTACTTTCTTTTTGTAAACCCTTCTCCTGCGCTGCTAATTTTATGGCCACTTTCATGTGCAGCGGCGCTATTGCTCCAAGGATCGGTTCAAGTTTACAGCCGCAAGGTGGAGTACTTGTACTCGTTGGTGCTACATGCACTGGAATTTCTGTCGCAAAATAAGTAAGGATATATCAGTCTTGTCTTAGCCTTATCTTCTGTATGCTACCTTGCTGAGACTGGGACATTGCTTATCTTACCTGAAATGGGCCTCAAACTGCCAGACAGTGATATATATGTGATGGCAACTACTTCCTCCGTCCCATAATATAAGAGCGTTTACACTAGTGTAAAAAACGCTCTTATATTATGGGACGGAGGGAGTATTACTTTTCTTGCACATTTTATTTCGGAGCATGACATGCCTGGTTAATAATTGGGGTGCTGATTTAGTGAACTATAGAATCTCTAAACCAATTAATTATGTCGAAATTGGCAGCGCAGAAACAAAAATTGGTGTCCGCTCGATGCAAACTCTACTAGAGTTTGGTTTGTGTCTAAAATATCGGCCCTTGCCAAATTATAGGCTTGCAAATTCTCCTTTGACCATCCTAGTGCATTTTTTCAGTTTATCCACAAATAGTCTAACATTTGAACCATACCAGGCCAGATCAACAAGGAAAGGGTTCTGCTGAAGCTAATGAAAGTGACCCTAGCACTACTTCCGACAAAGAAGATGATATGTTTCTGGGTTTGGATGATGTCCCAGGTAAGTGGACCTTATATGGTTCTACCAGTTATATGCTTGCTTTGTATGACTTGTAGCTAAGCCTGTATTCCACCTTCTAAATTACCAGCGGAAACAAGGATCACTTTGGGTAACAATCTTGACCGGGATGAGTTGCGAAGAATAATTGTGAGGCCACCAGCAAATCTATTGGTGTTCGAAGGAGACTGTGTCGATAGCGAAGCGAGCGAGCTGGATTCGTATTTGGTAATCTTCTATTCCTTTTCTTCCAGTTGAGACTGATTACATGTATTGCCATACTGAACTTGTCTAGTTGTTTGTTTATTGCAGTTAGCAACATGTGGTTTCTATGGAGATTTCCTCCTGCTGGATCCATGTGATGCACCAGCTGTTTTTGCCTTCCTGCAAGGAAAAAATGTATGCAAAGAAGATATTCTGTCTCATGGAGGTGGCTCAGCACCATCTAAACGCCGAAACAACGTCTTCACTTCCCCAAATGCAAGATCGGGGGGTACTGCTCGTAGAAAAACTCCTGGGGAAGTCCCGCGAAATGCAGTTCAACCAGAGATTGAAAAATCTCAAGAAACGAATCCAGGTGAAAGTCCAGCGAATAACTGGCCTGATCATCGTGGTGACCTTACTCCTGATCTCAGCCCGTCCCAGCCAGAGTATGTAGACCCTGGATGCCCAGATCTCAGGGATGATTCCGATGACGAGGATCCATATAAATCTTTAGATCCACATGAACCTAGCAACCTAAAGATTAAACCTTATAAGAGAGGTACTGCAAACTGTTGGAAAAGGATGTTTTATTTCCTTATATATTATGGTCACTAACTATATATTGAATTTCCTTGATCTGTTTGGAACAGTAAAATGTTTTCCAAGGCAAGTTATTGGCGCTCCTAAGAAAAAAACTCTTGCATCTATATTTCCTGCGGCAAAGATGGATGGTGTTGTTAGTCCCGAGCTAACAAAATATGTTGTATTACGTATGCCTCAACTCTATGTCTCCCAATCAGTTCCTCTTTATGAAAAGGTACCCATCATTGTTGCAAAAATGTGCTTTTCTCATTATGCATGTCACATATTTTCAAGGTATTGCAGCTTTTGTTGTCATTTGAATCTGGTGACAAAAAGCGTGTTGATGAGCCCAATCCTAGTATGCATGATTCCGATGATGAGCCAGACATCCCAACTTACCCAGATGATGGGCTAGGCAGCCCAATTGATCAGCCAGTCTTGAATATACCGGGGAGCATGGATGCTCTTTGTCAGTCGCATCTGGTAAGTCATAAGTACCACTAATAGCTCCATTCTCTTTCAAATTCATAACATATGCGAAGCTTTTTATTTTTTGTCTACATGTTTGCAAGCAACTTTTTTTTTTTTTTTTGCATTACAAGCAACTTGGTGCCGTGCAAGTTGCCAAAATATGTAAGGTGGCCATGTTAGCTAGTGTGAAGCCGTTTGGAATATCATGTTAGGAGTCAAATCACATACTACTAAATTGCACGGATACAATGATATGGATACGGATGCTGTGGTACCTTGACGGTTCAGTTTTTCAAAATTTGTAGATAGGGATACGTTTTTACATATATAATAAAATACTCCCTCCATTTTTATATACAAGGCCACTTCGTTTTTGTGTCAAACTTTGACTTATAATTCTGGTCAACAAAATATGGATTATATGTCATCAAAAATATATTATCGAAAAATTCTTTGATATGTCCATCCAATGGCAGACTTTTTATGACATATGACTCATATTTTGTTAGTACAATTAATGATTAAAGTTAGACATAAAAATATGAATGGCCTTGTATTAGTAGATGGAGGGAGTATATAGAAGAGTAAAATGTACCCGTGGTACTAAACGTTTGTTGGGTATGTCAAGTAGGTCCTATAGGTTTGAAAATGCATGTCTGGGTCTTATATGTGAGTAAGTCGTTCATGGCAGGTCCTATCCAAGTTTGACACGCCCTCGTGGCATGTTTACTGATGCCATGTAGGCAATATTTTGCCAAAAAACCTAACAAACTCCCTATTCAAATTTCATGGTCCCTATTTCGCAACCACTACACTCGTGGACAGCAGAAGGGAAAGATGGTCTTCTTTCCGGCGAGGGAGAAGGAATGCACCCGTCGCTCGCGGCCGCATCTGGCAAGAGGTGTGCGTCTCCACAATGGAGTTCATCACATACCAGACATGGAGCACCTAACGATGACGAGGTCGTCGAGTAGGTCCCTAGCCACCACGGCGCACGCAACCTGTTGAACTGCCGAAGGCAGTGCAACATTGGCGTAGGGAGAGCAGTGGCGGCTTGTCCTTGACGACACCATAATTAAAGGAGCACGAGGTTGCCAAATGGCACGGCGACGAGCATCTTAAGCAGCTGCGGGCGACAGAGGCACGGAGCAATGCTCGGGGAGGACAGAAAACACGAGGGAGCTTGGGAAGGGGCTTAGAAGAAGCAGTAGCTCACCAGGATCATGAATATGTGGTCGGGAGGCTGGAGGGGCACCACAACAATTGGTACTCTTCATGTCGCCACCGGCGTGGCGTCTTGTTTCCACGGCCGACAACCACCCCGAGCCCAACAACCATGTCCACTAGCTTCATCTCGATCTCGTGAGCCTCAACACTGAATGAATTGACTGGAGATGCCGTCAATCAACGCCACAATCACTGTCTTCCTCTCCTCCGATGACCGATCGCCGCGCCGTTGATCTTTGCCTGTGCCGCACCCCTGCCTTCCCTGTATGCTCCATCAGCTCCCGGTGGCGCTGCAGAAGCTTCCAATGATGTCGCTGTGGACCTGCGCGTCCCCGAGCCAGGTCCTCGTCGCCGCCTTGCATCGCTGGCCACTGCCGGCGGCGAATTCGTCGCTCCTGTGCTTCCCGTGCCTCCCCGAACTCCATAGCATGCTCAAGATGAGCACCTGGTTCTTTTCCTCCTTTCTCCGTGCTCTGTCACACCCTAAGCCGTTCCCACGCAGCTGCCACCGCTCGCTGTTGCCTCGCCTCGCAGCCACCCTGAGCACCCGTGCTTGCTCCCTTGCACATTTCACGACCCCGGCCTGCCCCTGCACCCCGCGCAGTTCCTCCTCACGTGCTCCCGTGCTTCCCGCGCAGCGCCGCCGTGCCGCATTGTCTCCATCGCGCTCGTCGAGGCCGCCTGCCCCGACAAGCCTGTGTCGTCGGTGGTCCCTCCTTTGCGCTCGTAGGTGACCGTCGTCTGACCACAAGGCTGCACGTGTAGAGTGTGATGGGCCGGGCATCGCAAACTCCTAGGTAAACGCGGGTGGAAGGTGCTCTGAACCCCGCAAAAAACCAAAGAAGGTGCTCCGAGAGAGAGACCATGAGATTAGAAGATAAAACTATTGAAGGTCTTTTTTGTAAAATATTACCTACGTGGCACCAGTCAACATGCTACACATGTGCGTCAGACTTGGATAGGACCTGCGACGAATGACTTACTCACATATATGACCTAGACATGCGTTTTCAAACTTATAGGACCTACTTGACACACTCAAGAAACTTTTAGGACTGCCGGTGCATTTTACTCTATAAAATATATAGAAATTAGTGATTTTTGTATGAGAATTCCGAAAAGTGGCAATTTCTTATTTATTGCTCCTGCGGTGTCGCCTTCTCCTCTCCACCTAGCTGCTAAGTGGCAACAACAGAGTCAATTAGTACACTAAAACAAATGTATGTAAGCATAAATGGAAAGATACATCATTCTTACATTGCAAATATAGAGTACTCCAAGTCTCCAACCATTAATCCAGTCTCGCCCCATTCATCTATTTCTCTACATTTCAAACACAAAACTCAAGGCAGCAAATAAATCAAAAAATAACAGTACAATTCAACAATATAACCTAGTACAATTCAACAAACTGAAGTTACATAATCAGCCAATAATGTTCGTAGCTAGTAGGGCAGGTAAAACGACATGACAAAAAGAACATGAATGATGAATCTCAATTTGTCGAGTCAATCTCCGTCTCTCGAACTCCAGTGTCCAATGCCCCAATATCATCGAGCAAGGCCTCCAAGTCTGGTTCATGTGGTGAGAGCATAATCCCGAAGAAAATCTGCACCACCACCAAATATCTCGAAACAGGCTTTCGCCCTGCTTTATAAGTAAAGCATCACAACCAAGTTACACGGTCGAACGATAAAGAGTAGTGAGGTAGCCCTCTTACAAAAGCAAATCCTAGGATAACCGGACACCACAAACGCACGCGACTATGATGCCGAAAGAAAACATAGGACAGCTAGAATATAACATCACGACACACCCTAGGACACCTAAGCTCCACGACAACGCCCTCAGGAGGGGAACGGCGCAAAGCGTCGCCGCTGTCGCGCTGTCGAGCCCGAATGGACGAGGGTTTTCACCACCAAATTTCTCGCGGGTGTCTCCTCCAATACCCCAGAATCTAGACGGGCCAGTTGAATACCCCCCCGATTTCCTTGAAAGGAGCACATGTTTTGATGCAGAAAGACAAGATCCTCAGCCTACAACAAATAAAATTGATCTGAGATTCCAACTTGCAAGTAGGTGGCAAAATCAAGAATATAAGGGGAATAAACAATACAAGACATGTTTCTTGCTATACTGTTTATCAGACCACATGTGCTCCAATTTCTTTCAGCACAAGAAGAAGATGCTGGCTGCCCAAGTAATTTTAGTGCCAGCCCTTGCCATTCTGGGGCAGCGTCATCATGGATTCCCCGCCATGTCTTGGGATCTAGGTAGGCTTTATCCTCAATTGAGTCAAAGTTATTGAATCCAGTAGCATACAAACTGAAATTAGCAAATTGTTGTTTTATCTTTTGCAATTCAGGACCACTAGAAAAAGAACTCCTAAAGCATTTGTTTCTCTCAATTGAAATCTCTCCATCCATATGTGGAGTTTGGTGGCCTGGAACCTCATTAATCCAGGCTTGAGTGTAAGATCTAAATAGCAGTAAAGACAACAACAAGAAAATGAACTACATTAGTAACATTAATCAATTTATTATGTTATGGCACTAGTAGAAAACAGGGCTTTGGTTCGGCCAGAAAAGACCATTAATCCCGGTTGCATTACGAACCGGGACTAATGTGAGCATTAGTCCCGGTTCGAGCGGCTAGGGCACCGTACAGGCATTAGTCCCGGTTCAAATGGGACCTTTAGTCCCGGTTGGGCATTAGTACCGGTTCATGGCACGAACCGGTACTAAAGGTCCCATTTTCAAACTCTTACCCCCCCCCCCCCCCCCCCGGATCGCCTTTTCAGTTTTGTAAAAAGCAAAAGAAAATGATAAAAACTTCAAAAAATTAAAATCCTTCCAGATGTAGTTATGTTACTACATGTACTAGTTAGGAAAATTTAAAAACTTAAATTTGGACATGTTTTGCAAAAAGTGTAGAGAAAATGTAAAACGGCTATAACTTTTGCATACGATGTCAGAAAAAACGTATAATATATCAAAATGTTCAGCACGAAAATTCGCACGATGTCAGAAAAAAACTTTTGCAAATTTTTAGAATCCTCAAATTCTAAAAGGGAAAAAAGTTATGCTCAAATTTTTGTTTTTTTTGAATTTTTGTTAAATCTGGTCAAACTACTTATTCAAGAAGTATTAGTGTTACTAAATAATTATTCAAGAATATTAGTGTTACTAAATAATTATTCAAGAATATTAGTGTTACTAAATAATTATTTCAGTTTTTTTGAATTTTGGTCAAATCTGGTCAAACTAATTATTCAAGAAATATTAGTGTTACTAAATAATTATTTCAGTTTTTTTAAATTTTGGTCAAATCTGGTCAAACTGTGGTCAAACTATGGTCAAACTACTTATTCAAGAAATATTATTATTACTAAATAATTATTGTTTTTTAGAACAATAGTTTCAAACTCAAACAGTGAAATGTGTGACTTCATGCTCAAGCTAAATTCCTGAGGGTTAATAGGATTGACATCTTACTATTGTCAGGAAAACAACAAGTGCAGACTTGAAAACGAGGGAGAATAGAACCCGGAAGTTAAGCGTGCTCAGGCTGGAGTAGTGAGAGGATGGGTGACCGTCTGGGAAGTTAGATGATTTGGAATGATGAGGGGTGATTAGAGATTAGAGGTTAAATTGAGCAGTGATGAGGGGTCATAAAATTTCCTTTAGTACCGGTTGGTGTTACCAACTGGGACTAAAGGTGGACCTCCAGGCAGCGGCCACGTGGAGGGCCTTTAGTCCCGGTTCGTGTAAGAACCGGGACTAAAGGCCAGCAAGCTAGCGACTTACTTAGGATTCAGTGAGTGTGCCAAGCAATGCAATGGGGTATTACGTTTTGCCCATCGACTCACTAAGATCTCACACACAAAAGAGTAAAAAGCAGATTCTTCATTTTCCTCTTTTCATGACAATAAATTGTCTTCTTCACTTTTCAATCATACTATCCCACATCTCATATATGAAAGAAGACATGGTTTACCTATGTCAGCAGCACGGATCATAGATAAGTAGGCTCCCAGCACAAATCATCAAGAACTTTCTCTGTAACAAACTGTGCTCTGCCTAGATTGTCATCTCTATAACCAGACCAAATTAAATTCACAACCATCAAAGTAAGAGCTTCCCTGATCTCATGGAAATCTCTCCAACATCACAATCAAAGAAGCAAAACTTGTTTCAGCAATAGAAAGAAGTTTCAACTCGCTGAACTCATTAAACATAGATAACCTCATGCAGTGATTCATTATGAAGTTCTTTATCATATTGGCATCTGCTGCAATGTCACTGATCCAATTGCATTGTTCATACTGGGAGTCTTCCTCGATCTTGGCTGTAGCTATGTTCTTCAACACAAGATTCAAAATATGGACGACACATGGGGTCCAGAAAATATGAGAGAACTTCAGCTCTACCAGCAGCTCCGCTGCTCTGCAGTTGGGTGCATTATCAGTGATCACTTGTACTCCCTCCGTCCCAAAATTCTTGTCTTATATTTGTCTAAATACGGATGTATCAAGTCACGTTTTAGTATTTAGATACATCCGTGTCTAGACAAATCTAAGACAAGAATTTTGGGATGGAGGGAGTACAATATTAGCAGCTCCAGTAAAGTCAAAGGTTTCCAACATCTTTTAATAGATGTACTCCCTGGTCTTTACTTCTCCCTTGGTTTTGATTGCTCTTAAAAACACGGGTCCATCTTCTACCACGCCGAAGAAATTTAAGAGGGGCCGTCTTTGGGGATCGGACCACCATCTGATACAATAGTCACACCTTTGCTGTTCCATGTTGTCTTGATGGGCTGCAGCATTCGTTCAACATGTTCCATCTCTTGCACAAGAAGGGATTTCTATAGCTTAGGGGGCATAGCCACCCAAATTGTTGTTGGAAGCAAACATGAAAGCCTTCCTAAACCAAGGGTTTCTTGCAACATTGCAAGACAGGCCTGGAAATAAAATAAAAAGTAAGTAAAGCATGGCTCTGTTGGTCCGCGGAGTCCTGAGACCTGAGCTCACCTTCCTGGGCTGTCGGCCCATGTCAAAAACAGAAGCTGGATCGGTCGCGCGGAACGGTTTTCTCAGCGTTACTTCGACCTGCAGAAGCGGAAAGTTGGAAATTCCAGGAAGCTGTAAGAGTTCGAATGGGCCCAAAGCCTACATATGAACTTTGTATTCCCCTCCTTGGCCTTGTCCAGTCTTCTCAATCTTCTGAGCGTACCTCCACAGCGGTGACTTCGCATCTTCATTTGGAGGAACCACACGAGCAGCATTCAAAATTAGGATTGCACTTAGTCCTCCACTGCCGGTGCTAGCCATTTCTGACCCTCAGAGGAGAAGAAGCAGAAATAAGCCAAGTGCAGCAACTCAGGGAAGGGGGAAGGGGAAACTGACCTGGCTGGCAGTGGGAGCTGTGGCAGCGCACAGACCGGGCTGTGCTCAGAGCGAGCGATGGAGCAGCAGTGCTGTTTGTTCAACCATTGCTCCCCCCAGAAAAAAAACATTTACACATGTTTTTGACATGTGTAATGAAAGCACATGTTTTATTTATTTATTGTTTTCGAGAAACAGAATTCCAGTTGATAACAGGCTAATTTCGTATTGTCTTTTGAATTTTATCCTAGCTCTTCAACTTGCAAAACTAACGTGGACACCACCTCTTGCAGGATAAGCTGCTTTGTAGGATAGCTGAGGCGGAACAACAATCCGCGCTGGATGCACGGGTTTCAACATGGAAACAGCGGATCGAGCACGCCTTGGAAGAGCAGGTTTGGTTGTAGTATTAAAGCTGCTAGGCTTCTCTGCACATAAATTTTCTCCGCACTCACCACTGCTACAATTCATACCTTATCCAGGATAGAAATCCACCTTTCGATATCGGTCTATACAGAGAGCAAATCCTCGACACGCTCTCATCAAGAACCGACACAGGGACCGCATCGTTCAGTCAGATTGTTAGCGGCCACCCAAAGTACGATGTTGCGAGAACGTTCTCCGCCCTTCTCCAGTTGGTAACCACCCGCCTTCACCCCCCCAGTTGCCGTTTCGATGTGACTCCAAACATCTCTGACCTCCATATTCTCTTATTTCAGGTGAATGGCAGATGTGTTGATCTAGACAAAGGACAGGCCACGAGCGAATTGGTGTGCTACACGGGTGCCAACCCGTTCCACGTAAAGCTGATCGGTCCCAACCGCAGGCCAGAGATGGAGGCACGTTTCGCGCGCAAGAGGGTCAAGTCCCCTGAACGACGATGTTGTGATGAAGGGGGCGAGCCTTGTCGGGTACAAGCGCAGAAGCAGGCGCCTAAGGATGGCAAGGTCTCTTCGGTTAAGGCGGCGGCGAGGTTGACCCCTGAAGGAAAGCGGAGGCGAAGGTCTGGTCCGCTGCCGCAGCCATTCGATCTGGAGTCCAGCTGATTGATCCAAATGAATGGCAGACTGACCCTTGAGCGCATTACTAGTTAGTAGCAGTATAGTTTTTCTCTTGTGGGCTTTTTCTCCTTGTCTGCCGAGGGAGGGCTTTGAGTAGTGAGTAGGATTTATAAGTTATGAATTGATTAGGGCTTAGGTAGAGTGGTAGATGGTCGGTGTATATATCCAATAGATCACTGATTTGTGCCGTTATGTCTATATGTTTATTATCGATCCAAATGTAGCGTTTTTTGGGTCTGTATTGTATGGGCAGATACTAGAATATTGTTTGATGATATATTCTACTCCCTCTGCAAAGAAATATAAGAGCGTTTAGATCATACGGAGGGAGTAATAAGTCAGTAATTGGCACCTGATATGTGTCTGACGAGAAACATTAAGCTGCATTCAGGTTTTTATGATCACTCTCGTTTGTTCTTATCTTGTACGTACTGTAATAAGCGCTGTTTCCCATTAAGTTTGAGAAGGTGCAAGTAAGAAAAAACAATAGACTGAGAATCTAAAAATCAAAGTCTGTGCTTCATTGTTTCCTGTATTGAAATTTAGATATATTAAAACTGAGCACTTTTCCAACCATCTTAGGCCATTAGCATTCTTGGCCGTCGGATCTCCAGTTCTAAGTGTTTTTGGCCGTCTAATCAAACTCTTGAGCACTACTTCTCGCCACTGGACTCCCGCAACAAAATTGAAGGCATGTAGTTAATTGGGCCCTCGCTCTTGCATGAAGCCCACCGAACAACCCTTGTTCCACTCATCCAATACACATCGTCCTTCTCGCGAGAGAAAACAAACTGAGCCTCGATCCCATCGATCACATGTACGGGTGTACGAGAGACCACTAGTAGAAAAAAGGGCTTTGGTTCAGGCCGGGTCAGCCCATTAGTCCCGGTTCAGTTTAGAACCGGGACCAATGGGGGCACTGGTCCCGGTTCGTGAGGCCAGGGGCCTGCCGGGCCTCGTGGGGGCATTGGTCCCGGTTCGTCTGGCCCCTTTGGTCCCGGTTGGTGGGACGAACCGGGACCAATGGGCCTCGCTCCTGGTCCACCACCATTGGTCCCGGGTTGATGGCTTGAACAGGGACCACAGGCTGCCCTTCAGTCCCGGTTTATGCCACGAACCGGGACCAATGAGGTGCCTATATATACCCCTCGCCCGCGAGTAGAGCACTCCAGTGCTTTGTTTTTCTCTGGCCGGCGAGGGGAGGGCTTTGTGGTGCTCTAGCTCACCTCCTATGCACATGAGGTGTTCGATGAAATGCCCGAGCCACACTAGTTAAGTTTTCTCCTCTCAAAGCTCGACCTCAAAGCTCCATTTTCCTCGAGATTTGTCTAGGTTTAGCGGCCCGTCACGTCCCATTCCCGTCTTCATCGTCGTCGATCGCCCGCGCCGATCTCGTCGCCGGCACCACCGTGGTGAGCCTCTTGTTCTTATCTTCTTTTTGAAAGAAAAAAATTCTTACTTTAGATAGATACTTGTCTAATTTTCTTACTATTGTATTGCTTGTTATTATATAGTGCGATGGTTTTGGTATCCGCCCCCGTCGGCCCTCGTCCTGTCTATGATTCGGATGTGGTATATATTATCTTTATAACTATTGGTTCATTTATTGTTTATGAAAATTATGCCGACCAACGTGACATAGATTTTATTTATCTAGGAGGTATGTGAACCGGAAATTCCAACCGACCCTATTGTCGAGAGGTTAAATTTAGTTGAAGAAGAAAACAATTTCTTGAAGGAAAAAATAAAAAAAATTGAGGAGGAGAAGATGATATTGGAGTTGCATGTTGCGGATGTCGTCGATGATCACAAGATCAAGATGGATGCAATGCGCTTGAAGATTAGAAAGATTAGAAAATATGTCATTCATACCGAGGCTTGGTATCATTATGCCGTTGAATCAATTGTTATCTTGGTTGCGATTATGATCGCATTTGTTTTCGCATTGAAATGTTTTACATAGTTTCAATGTATGGTTTAATTAATTAGATGCTCTGGAGAGCTATATGTTGTTAGATGAGAACTATGTATGTACTTTGGTTTTAATGTGATGATGAACTTCTATTAATTTGGTCACTTAATTATCTATTCATGATGTTCTGTAATGGTTTTTGACACACTTAATTATATATAATGCACGCAGATGAACCGGCAATGGATGTACGGTGACAGACACACCTCCGAGTACATTAAGGGTGTGCATGATTTTCTCGAAGTGGCTGAGGCAAACAAGCAGAATGGTTTTATGTGTTGTCCATGCCCTAAATGTGGGAATACGAAGTCTTACTCTGACCGGAAAATCCTTCACACCCACCTGCTTTACAAGGGTTTCATGCCACACTATAATGTTTGGACGAGGCACGGAGAAATAGGGGTTATGATGGAAGACGGCGAAGAAGAAGAGGACGATGAAAACTATGTGCCCCCTGAATACGGTGATGCTGCAACGGGGGAAGCTGCTGAAGATTAAGAGGAACCAGACGATGTGCCCAATGATGCTGCAACGGGGGAAGCTGCTGAAGATCAAGAGGAACCAGTGCCCGATGATGATGATCTCCGCCGGGTCATTGTCGATGCAAGGACGCAATGCGAAAGTCAAAAGGAGAAGCTGAAGTTCGATCGCATGTTAGAGGGTCACAAAAAAGGGTGGTACCCCAATTGCGAAGATGGCAACACAAAGCTCGGTACCGTACTGGAATTGCTGCAGTGGAAGGCAGAGAATGCTGTGCCTGACAAAGGATTTGAGAACTATTGAAAATATTGAAGAAGAAGCTTCCAAAGGATAACGAATTGCCCGACAGTACATACGCAACAAAGAAGGTCGTATGCCCTCTAGGATTGGAGGTGCAGAAGATACATGCATGCCCTAATGACTGCATCCTCTACCGCGGTGCGTACAAGGATCTGAACGCATGCCCGGTATGCGGTGCATTGCGGTATAAGATCAGACGAGATGACCCTGGTGATGTTGACGGTGAGCCCCCAGGAAGAGGGTTCCTGCGAAGGTGATGTGGTATGCTCCTATAATACCACGGTTGAAACGTCTGTTCAGAAACGAAGAGCATGCCAAGTTGATGCGATGGCACAGTGAGGACCGTAAGAAAGACGGGAAGTTGAGAGCACCCGCTGACGGGTCGCAGTGGAGAAAAATCAAGAGAAAGTACTGGGCTGAGTTTGCAGCTGACCCAAGGAACGTATGGTTTGGTTTAAGCGCGGATGGCATGAATCCTTTCGGGGAGCAGAGCAGCAATCACAGCACCTGGCCCGTGACTCTATGTATGTATAACCTTCCTCCTTGGATGTGCATGAAGCGGAAGTTCATTATGATGCCAGTTCTCATCCAAGGCCCTAAGCAACCCGGCAACGACATTGATGTGTACCTAAGACCATTAGTTTAAGAACTTCTACAGTTGTGGAATGGAAACGGTGTACGTACGTGGGATGAGCACAAACAGGAGGAATTTAACCTGCACGCGTTGCTGTTTGTAACCATCAACGATTGGCCCGCTCTCAGTAACCTTTCAGGACAGACAAACAAGGGATACCATGCATGCACACACTGTTTAGATGACACTGAAAGTATATACCTGGACAAATGCAGGAAGAATGTGTACCTGGGCCATCGTCGATTTCTTCCGACCAACCATCAATGTCAAAAGAAAGGCAAGCATTTCAAAGGCGAGGCAGATCACCAGAAGAAGCCCGCCATGCGTACCGGTGATCACGTACTTGCTATGGTCAATGATTTACACGTAATCTTTGGAAAGGGTCCCGGCGGACTAGCTGTTCCGAATGACGCTGAGGGACACGCACCCATGTGGAAGAAGAAATCTATATTTTGGGACCTACCCTATTGGAAAGACCTAGAGGTCCGCTCTTCAATCGACGTGATGCACATGACGAAGAACCTTTGCGTGAACCTGCTAGGCTTCTTGGGCGTGTATGGGAAGACAAAAGATACACCTGAGGCACGGGAGGACCTGCAACGTTTGCACGAAAAAGACGGCATGCCTCCGAAGCAATATGAAGGTCCTGCCAGCTACGCTCTTGCGAAAGAAGAGAAAGAAATCTTCTTTGAATGCCTGCTCAGTATGAAGGTCCCGACTGGCTTCTCGTCGAATATAAAGGGAATAATAAATATGCCAGAGAAAAAGTTCCAGAACCTAAAGTCTCATGACCGCCACGTGATTATGACGCAACTGCTTCCGGTTGCATTGAGGGGGCTTCTACCGGAAAACGTCCGATTAGCCATTGTGAAGCTATATGCATTCCTCAATGCAATCTCTCAGAAGGTGATCGATCCAGAAATCATACCAAGGCTAAGGAGTGATGTGGCGCAATGTCTTGTCAGTTTCGAGCTGGTATTCCCACCATCCTTCTTCAATATCATACGCACGTCCTAGTTCATCTAGTCGACGAGATTGTCATTCTGGGGCCCGTATTTCTACACAATATGTTCCCTTTTGAGAGGTTCATGGGAGTCCTAAAGAAATATGTCCGTAACCGCGCTAGGCCAGAAGGAAGCATCTCCATGGGCCATCAAACAGAGGATGTCATTGGGTTTTGTGTTGACTTCATTCCTGGCCTTAAGAAGATAGGTCTCCCTAAATCGCGGTATGAGGGGAGACTGACTGGAAAAGGCACGCTAGGAGCAGACTCAATAATATGCAGGGACGGGCATTCTTGGTCTCAAGCACACTACACAGTTCTACAGAACTCTACCTTGGTGACCCCGTATGTCGATGAACACAAGAACAGTCTGCGCTCCAAACACCCGGAGCAGTGTGACGACTGGATTACATGTGAACACATCAGGACTTTCAGCAGTTGGTTGGAAACACGTCTCAGAGGTGACACCACTGTTTGTGATGAGTTGTACTCGTTGTCCAGGGGACCATCTTCGACTGTATTGACTTATAAAGGATACGAGATAAATGGGAATACATTTTACACGATCGCCCAAGATCAAAAGAGCACCAACCAAAACAGCGGTGTCCGCTTTGATGCAGCAACCGAGAGGGGAAAGGACACATATTATGGTTACATAATGGACATATGGGAACTTGACTACGGACATGATTTTAAGGTCCCTTTGTTTAAGTGCAAATGGGTCAATCTGTCAGGAGGCGGGGTACAGGTAGACCCACAGTACAGAATGACAACAGTGGATCTGAACAATCTTGGGTACACTGACGAACCGTTCGTCCTAGCCAATGATGTGGCACAGGTTATCTATGTGAAGGACATGTCTACCAGACTGAGAAAAAGAAAAGATAAGGAAGCGAATACATCATACGATGAGCCAAAGCGCCACATAGTTCTTTCAGGAAAAAGGGACATTGTGGGAGTGGAGGGCAAGACAGACATGTCTGAAGATTATGAAAAGTTTCATGAAATTGCTCCCTTCAAAGTCAAGGCTGACCCAAGCATCCTGATAAACGATGAAGATTATCCATGGTTACGGTGCAATAAGCAAATGACACAAGCGAAGAAAAAGTGAAGACTTTCTCCCGCAACTATTATGATGATACCATGCCAACTTTGTAACAGACGAGTATGATACCATTGTCCGTTTTGTACACGAAGTGCATCCAGTTTTTGCCGTAACCCTCTCAACTTTCTTGCACATGCTATGTGGATGAAATGATGATACCATGCCAACTTTCAACCTTTTCAGAGTTCATTTGAAATGCTTTTCAATTTCAGGGTCTTATAGCTCAAAATAATCAATAAATGCATGAAAAATAACAAATGAAGTCAGAAAGGGTTGAAAATTGATGATGTGGCTTTGAATGGTGCATTTTGAACACACAAAAAGTCAGGAGTTCAAATAAGTTTTAAAAAATGAAATCCCTTTGTAACAGACGAGTTTCCGTATGAAATCCTGATACTTCGAAAGAGATTGTCCGTTTTGTACGCGAAGTGCATCCAGTTTTTGCCGTAACCCTCTCAACTTTCTTGCACATGCTATGTGGATGAAATGATGATACCATGCCAACTTTCAACCTTCTCAGAGTTCATTTGAAATGCTTTTCAATTTTAGGGTCTTATAGCTCAAAATAATCACTAAATGCATGAAAAATGGTGCATGAAAAATAACAAATAAAATAAATAAGTAATTAGAAACAAAATAATATAAACTTTAATAAAATATATAAGTAGAAACGAAATAAAATAAACTTAAATAACATAAATAAAATTTATGAACCTAAAATTATCAAAGTATTTTCTGTTCAAAACATTATAAGCAACCTCTAGTATTATTGAAACTAAAATTATATAAAATTGATGCAACTAAAATTATCGAAGTATTTTCTGTTCAAAATCATTGAAAGCAAAAAGAATTTTCATAAAGAACTTTTTTTGTTAGAAACTTTAATAGCAAAAAGAATTATCATAAAGTAAAATAAATAAGTAATTAGAAACAAAATAAAATAAAATAAATAAGTTTTTTATTGTAAGTAGAAACAAAACAAAATAAATAAAGCAAAAAAGAAAACAAAAAAGGCAAAAAATAAAAATCATGCCACCTACTGGGCCACCACGGCCTGAATACGACTAGAAACCCATCCATGGGCCAGGATACAGGCCCGCAGAAGGCCTAGTAGGCCCACAGGCATGTACAGAGAGGTTAGGCCCGTAAGCCTGCTTTAGAGAGGAGCTTGACAGCTCAGGCACACCGCACCTTATAAATAGGTGCGGCTCTCTCTCAGCTAGCGAGGTGGGACTAAACTCCCACCACCACGCCGCTGTGCAAGGCTTTCCGTCCCGGTTGGTGGCACCAACCGGGACTAAAGGGGGCCTTTGGTCCCGGTAGGTGGCACCAACCGGGACCAATGCCCCCCTTCAGCAGCCCAAAGGGCGGGAAGCGGCGGCCTTTGGTCCCGGTTGGTGGCACCAACCGGGACTAAAGGGTGTCTTTGGTCCCGGTTGGTGCTATGAACCGGGACCAAAGGCCTGGGTATATAAGTAGCACTTAGGAAAATTTGACGAACTCATCGCCAGTTGCCCCGACGACGCCGAGCTCATCAACGCCGCCAAGCTGCCCAGATCAACGCCGTCCGCTGCCCCGACGCCGCCCGCCGCCCAGACGCCGTCCGCGCGCCGCCCCGACGCCGTCCGCGCGCCCCCGTCGTCGCCCCTGCCCCGTCGCCGCCCGCCGCCCCCGCCGACGCCATCGTCGTCGCCCGCGCCCGTCGTCACCGTCGCTGCGGGGAAGCACCACGCCGGCTCCCGCGACCCGTTCATCCCCGAGGCCGTTCGTCCGCCGCCGCACCGATTCCGGCCGGCGACCTCGACCCCTCCCCGCGCTGTGAGCCCCTGCCTCCTCCCCTTTCCTTCTCATTGCCGTCCCCGCACACCATCCGTAAGCGCGCGCCACCGCCAACCATCGTCGCCGTCGCCGACCACCGGCCTATTTTTCATTTTTTGTTACGATGTATGTATGTATGTTCACTGTATAATGCTCTGTATATGCTCATTTAAGAAAATGTTCATATGTAACATTTAAGAAAAAAAGTGAATGTATGTATGTTCATATGCAAAGAATTATTTTTGGATGAAATGAGATGAGATGAGATGTGTTTTGTGTTGGAGAAGAAAAGAGGAAGAAGGAAGAAGGAAGAAGAAGGAAAAGAGGGTCGGGGGGGGGGGGTCGATATACCCCCTCCCCGATAACATATTTTTCCATGTATATATGCAAAAGTTACATTTTTAGAAAAGTTTTATATATCTAGCTAGGAAAGGAAGAAGAAGAAGAAAAAGAATGAGAGGAAAAAGGAAAATAAGAAGAGGAAGAAAGGAGAAGATGAGGAGAGGAAGAAGAGGAGAAATAAATAAGAAGAAGAAAAAAGAAAAAAAAGAAGAGGAGAAGAAGAAAGGAATAGAGGAGAAGAAGAGAAAATAGAATATTCTATTTTCTCTTCTTCTCCTCTATTCCTTTCTTCTTCTCCTCTTTTTTTTTCTTCTTTTTTTCTTCAATCTTCTCCTCTATTAATATCTTCTTCTCCTCTTTTTATTTCTTCTTCGTCTTCTTATTTTTTATCGGATATGTTGTTGTCGATATACCCCGTGTCCCGATAACTTCAACACGAGGGGGGGTTCGACCTACCCCCTCCCCGATAACATTATTTTCCCATGTATGTATGTCGTCGTTGTCGATATAACCCCCTCCCGGATAACTTCGACCGTGATAACTTATACCACGGGAGCACCCCCCCCGGCCCTCTCGCTCGACCAAAACTCTCGAGGACACCCAAACCCTAGAAAAAAACAATGTCGGTCTCCTACCCCCTCCCGCCGCACCCCTACCCTTGAAGCGTTGCCGAGGCCATCCCAAACCCGGAATAAGCTAGGTCTACGTTTGCACTAATATATCCACCTGCTGTCATGTTTGTGTAATAATTGCCATGTTGTAATATTTGCAGAAACAATGGAGCACGGACGAGACGAGGAAGCAGAAGAGGTGTTGGGGGACATAATCTTAGCCGGAGGTGATGTCTTGTCGTATCTTAACGACAGTGATGGTCTGGAAGAACAAGGTGAAGAAGCAGACTACGGTGATCGAAGAGTGGAGGAGGAAAGACATGATTATGATGGCTCCGGTGACCCAATGCTGGTGCAAGAAGGAGCCCGTGGTGACGGCTCTGGTGACCGAACAGAGTCCGGCCAGGTAAATATATTAGTTAAGCCTGTGCTGACTAGCTAATTGATGCATTCATTGTTTTGGTATGTACACATATTAATTAACTCTCGTCTTTCTTCTTTTTTCTAGCCCTCCGGATCAAGCACAACTTCGGTAAAGAGACGAGGCCCAAAGAGAAAGTTGCGCTCGGATGAAAGGTTTGAGATCACAGCAATCGCGCGCGACGGCCAACCGATTGAACCCATCCGGACAAAGGAAGCATTTGCTGCTTAGTGCGGGGTTCTTGTTAGGGACAAGATCCCGATCAGCATCCACCAATGGTATAAGCCTAAGAAGGAAGACCCTGAGGTGTCTTATGTCAATGATATGCAGAAAGATGATCTTTGGACTGAGCTGAAGGCAAATTTCACCCTACCGCCAGAGGAGGATCCGGAGAAGCCAGTTAAAGAGCAATTAATCAAGTCTCATGCTCTTAAGAAGATGGCAGACCTATTCAGGAGGTGGAAGAATGAGCTGAAAACGTTTGTCGACAAAGAAGAGACACCGGAATTCATCGGCAAATATGAGAAGATCAGAGATCACTGGCCCGCATTTGTGGCCCACAAGACATCGGAAAAGAGTAAGAAGTTGTCAGCGACAAACAAGAAAAATGCTGCGAAGAAGAAGCTTCACCATCGCACGGGGTCAGGTGGCTACCTCAAAGCCCGGCCTAAGTGGGCCAAGGCTGAGAATGATCTGCTTGATAAAGGGATCGAACCAGAGACAATGAACTGGCCAGACCGTTGCCAGACTTGGTTCTTCGGGGCTGGCGGAAAATTGGAAGTGCATTTGGACGGACGAGCTTTTGAGAATACCAGTCAAGAGGCTTCAACACTATATCGATGCAGCACAGCAAGGGACGTTCGTTCCAGAGAGAGAGAACGACGAGCTCACAATGGCCCTCGGGAATCCTGAGCACCCTGGACGGACACGAGGCACGCCAGGCTCCGTTCCGTGGAAGGCTGGTTTTCCGGACGCAGGCGGTTACAAAAGCCAGGAGAGGAGGAAAAAAGTGGAGCAGACCCAAATTCAGAAGCTGCACGAAAGGGTTCAAGCGCTAGAGGAATGAGACGACAATCGACATGCCGAAACTACCCCTAAAGCTACCCCGCCATCTCACCGGAGAAGCAGCGTGGCTTCCACCGAGCTGCTTCAGCCGGAGCATGTCTTGACGGCTCCTGCTAGCTACCCCGTGGATGCTATCACGGAGTCTCAACATTGCCACCTTATGACGCAATGGTAGAACTTCAAAGTCAAGGCGGCTGTTGGCTCTGTTCGACCTCCTAAACCCGGCGCAACTTTTCACTGTCGTCCGATTCCAGAAGGATATTCTAGGGTGACGGTGGACGAAATAACGGAGGGATTTGAGGACCTCCAGCTTGACCACCCTACCGGTGAAGGGGAGACTCGGCTGGGTTCTGCTCTGAAGACTCCATGCCTATGGCGGAAGGAGCTCATCAACCTTCCGAACTGGACGCCTCCGGTGAGTAAGGGCACTCCGCCTCCTCCTCCGCCTCCTCCTCCGGCGAGTGATCAGGGCACTCAGCCTCCTTCTCCGGCGCGTAGCGGCACTCTGCCTCCTCCTCCGCCTCCTTCTCCGGCGAGTGATCAGGGCACTCAGCCTCCTTCTCCGGCGCGTGGCGGCACTCCGCCTCCTTCTCCGCCTGCGCTGGCGCGCCCGAGCTGCCAGCCTCCTCCTTCTCCGCCTCGTCAGCAAGGGCGGAAGAGACCCGCCGCCGCTCAGGCTGCTCCGGCGCGTCGTAGTCCTTCTCCTCCGCCTCGTAATCAAGGAAAGAAGACAGCCGCAGCCGCTCCGTCTGCTCTGCCGGCGTCTCGCAGTACAGCCAGAGGCGGGAGGCAATACAGATTCGGTCCTTCTCTGAAGACTCCAGAGAAGTTACCATACGAGAGGACCGAGGAGGAAACCACGAACTTCTTTGAAGGGGTGAAAGCAAAGAAACATCCACCTCCGGAGGAGAAGGAAGATCCGGTGAAAGCGAAGCACACTCTGGCTGCCCTGACAAAACCACCAAAGTCTCCGCCGAGAGGCAACTATGAGCGCATTATTGCAAAGACATTTGTCGAAGCGGAGCGGTCGGGAAGTACTGTCAGTGATCAAAGGTTAGAAGAACGACGATCTGGGAAAAAAATTGCCCAGCTCGGCGAACAAGCGAACCAATCGTGCCCCCCGCTCAAGGTGTCTAGCGACATCGTCGCTAATGCTCCGAGGATGGAGCCCGGTTATAGCAGTCTTGGAGATTACCTGCCCGATGATGTACATTATGATTTCTTGGAGGTGGACAAACACAAATACCATTACGGGAAGCCTCTCATCAAAGCTGAAAGATCTCTAACAACGATGATGCGAAGATTACATGATTGGTACATGAAAACCTGCAGAGAGTCTGGGGGGAGGAATACTTTGATGCTGAGAGTTAAAGAGGAGCATGACCTCGTTGGAATTGAATTGTTGAATGTTCCATTTGAGGAGTTCTTCCAGTTTTTCAATCAAAAGGCCCTCGATAAATCAACGATCACTTGCTACTGTCTGTAAGTAGTACTACTTCTGTCATTAAGTCTCTCTATATATGTCAGCTCTTTCATTGCATGTATTTATAATTATCCTCACTATATTATGCAGATTGAAGATCGCCGAATTGAAGAAAAGACAAATCGGTAATATTGGATTCATTAACAAAAATCTCATAGATGCAACTGAGGTTAAATATCATGCCGAAAATACCGAGGCCAACTTGCTACGATCGTTGGTAATAAATGAAAACAAAGATATAATACTCTTTCCTTACAACTTCAAGTGAGTGTTACTGTCTTGTGCATATTCGGTTTCCCTTATTAGTCCAGGTTATAGTAATGTAATTGATGACTTATGCATGCGTGCGCAGCTTCCACTATATTCTCCTAGAGATTAAGCTTGAGCAGGGACTAGTAACCGTCTTAGACTCGAGACGAAAAGATCCCCAGGACTATGCGGACATGACTCAAATGCTCGAGAAGTAAGTTAAGTCGATCATTATCCACCATATCAGCAACTTTGTTCATTTCCTGATATCAAGTAATTGTTTTCTTTGTCTGGCAGGGTTTGGAGAAAATTCACCAAAAAAGCTCCGGGACTGCCGAAGAAGCTGCAATTTAGACACCTGAAAGTAAGTACTATACTAGCATGTTCCGCGCATCTCCTAGTGATTCAAGCGCTAGTTTCATCAATACCATTTAGCATGCTTGCTTATCAGTTTGATTGACCTCTATTTCTTGTAAAGTGGTTGTGGCAGGAACCCGGGAATAATTATTGTGGATACTACGTTTGCGAGTCCATCCGCTACACGACCTGTGAGCGGGGCTACTCTGACGAACAATATGAAGTGCGTAAGCAATAATATTCACAATTTTATTTTATTACCATCATTTGTGTTGAGTTTCATTTATTCATATATATATATATATATGTATTGACCCCTTCTTCAAATTAGATCTTTCGGATGCGGGATGAACTCCTACCAGAAGATCGTATGCGAGCAATTCAAGAGGAATTGGCTGCATTCTTCCTTGACCACGTGATCGCTGAAAACGGAGAATACTATGTGGACCTTGTGTTCTTACAATTTAATTAGGAGATTATATTGTAAGAGATAATTATTGTATATATGTAGCCGGTAATGTCGGATAGATATACGAGAACTTGTTGTTCGACCAATCTCTCGGAGAAGGAGAGGTGGTCGCTATCACTTCTCTCTGTATGCATATGTTCATGACGATCTTCTGTTTCCTTCATTTGCTTACTAGCTAGCGTGTCTAGTCCTCTCTATACGTATATAGTACGTAGCGTCGACCAAGCACGGAGATAAGAGAGGACACTTCTCTCTATTAATTAGCTAGCTAACACGATATATGAAACACCTAAATTAACCCCCCAAAACCCCCAACCCCCCCGTTTCAAAAACAAAAAACAAAAACCCCAGCCCCTGAAATGGTGACGCGTGGATGCCTATTGGTCCCGGTTAGTGCCACCAACCGGGACCAAAGGCCCTCCTGCCTGGGCTCGCCGCACCAGCCACGTGGAGGCCCATCTGTCCCGGTTCGTGTAAGAACCGGGACTAAAGGGCTAGGGCATTAGTAACGACCCTTTAGTCCTGGTTCAAAAACCGGGACAAAAGGCCCTTACCAACCGGGACAGATGACCCTTTTTCTACTAGTGGACCGACGCGGTGCAGACCTCGCATTGGTAGCTGATGCAGGTCCAGCCGAGGCCCTCGAGAGGATGAAAGCCAGAGGCGCAAGGAGCGACGAGCGCCTCACCGGCCGATGCGGGAACGACTTGCGAAGGGATGGTAAAGATGGACCGGTGGGTGTTCAGCGAGGCATTAAAGATGCAATCAATGCCGCGTGTGGGCGATTGGAGTTGATTAGCCGGCCTTGAAGCGCCGCAGTAGAGCGTCCGTTTCCACCGCGTCCAGAGTCCAGACCCCCACAGGCCATGCTGGCGGCGAGAACCCAGAGAGGGACGAGCGACTGCGCCTCCATCTTCCCGATGACGCCTCGCCGTAAGAAGACGCGGGCCACAGAAGGACATGGGTGTTGACCACGACGACGGCGTCCTTCTCGTGTGGTTCGAGCTCAAGGCCAAGGTGGCTGTCCTCGGGGACGTGCTCCTCGCCGACAGTTCGACTCATCCTAAACAACAGGACACACCGCGTGTCTTAGTAGCTGTTGCACCCTCCGACGTACGGCAGGCAGCACAACGGCGTCATCCGTCGAGGTCTGGCCGTCGCGTCGGTGTCCCCTCCACCCAACATGGTACATCCCGTTCATCTTCCTCTACCCATTCTCCCGCGGCTGCAGCACACACAACACATGCACGTGACTTGATCGATTCCTTCTCTAGGTGCTAGCAAAGTAGCAAACACGCACACGTACGTAGTTTACGAGCCGTCAGCTTGCTTGATCAGATTCATCTCGCGCCGGAAAATGCACGACAAGGCCATGCAGAAGTAGGCGACAGGGGATTCGAGGAACCACTACAAAAAAATACACTTCCGTGATGATACGTGTTTGTCACAGTAGGTCGCATTTTTTGTCATGCATGTACATCCATGACGATTTTATGACAGAATCAAGATAGTCATACATGTGCTGTCGTAGAAGTGTTCCATGACATTACCAAAATTATCATCACGGAAGTGTCCACTTCCATGACGATAAATCGCGCGTCACAGAAGTGCTTTCGTCAAGGGTGACCGACACGTGGCATCCATCGTAACGGAATGCCGTTAAGCTATCGGGTCGGGTTTTGGATCCGATAACCCGTTAACAGCCCCGACCAATGGGAAATTTCCACGTGTAAAATTCTTATTGGCCGGACGAAACACGTGTCAGCTCGTCAGTGGGTCAGATAGGCGCCTATGATATGTCGACACGTGCCACGACCCACCACTGGCCCATTTAGCTTACAAAGCCGGCCCGTTTGACTTGGTCAAAAGTTAACGGGCTGGCCCATGAAAAGCCTGTTAACGGTCTCTTCGCAAATAGCCCATTTTACGGCCCGTTAACTCACGGCCCGTTAGGCCCTAAAAGAAATCGGCCCAACAACGTCATGTGGGCCATCGAATATAACACCAGCCCATTTCACTTTCGGCCCATGTATGGCCCACGATGTCTTTCGGCCCATATGAGGCCTTCGTATCTTTCGGCCCTTTACAGGCCCACGGTGACTCTAGCCCATAATGAACAGTAATTTTCTTTATACCCGTTAACGGCCATGATTTACATGGGCCGTTTCCAGCACGTGTTAGCTTTCGGCCTATTGACGGCCCATACGTTCTTGGGCTCCTTTTCGGCCCTCGATTACTTCCGGCCCGTTACTGGCCTGTTCCCCTAATGGGCCAAATTCGGCCCATGGCAAGAGTCGGCCCGTTACTGGCCTGTTCCCCTAATGGGGCAAATTCGGCCCATGGCAAGAGTCGGCCCGTTACTGGCCTGTTACCCTAATGGGCCAAATTCGGCCCATGGCAAGAGTCGGCCCGTTTCTGGCATGTTAACCCGTTGCACCGTTTCCAGCCCATCCTATATTCTGGCCCATTAACGACCCGTTATGCCTGTGACAGAATTAAGCCTTTGCTGTCCTACGGCCTGTTACCGTGCTGGGCCGATACCAATTACGCCGGATTACAGCCCATGTAGACCCATTTATCCGACGGCCCGAGGCCCACCGATTACAAGCCCATTTATCGACGGCCCGTAGGAGACCCATGGATCCTACGGCCCGTATATGGCCCATGGTAGTTGCGGCCACTAGCAAACCAGGGAAAAAGAAGACTAGGAAATAAATAAGGCCGAAACTAACGCTAGGCTATTAAGGCGATTGCACAGATTACATCCACTCGGCATCAAAGATCGCCACCAGTGCAAATATAGGGAACACCCTACACTATACAAAAATGGCTTGCTGTTTTCTTCAGCCGGGGGCTGCACGTTAAGAATAAATTTTGTATCGCACCAAAACAAATTACAACTATATAACAAAAGGAAGGTTGGCATAAAACTTAACAGTCTAGCAGATAAATGCACCACCAGAAGTTCAGAAGCTCAGTTCATTTGACCCGACTGTTACGTTTTCATGCTGTATTGTCCGATGGAGCACCTCGCCTTCATTTCCCCTAGGCTCCTGAACAACATAGCAAATGTCTGATAGTCTGGTTTCAAAACCATGCATATCTTGACGACATTGAGAAATGTTTCTCCTTGTTTCACAAAGGGTCTCTGTTAGGGAATGGACTTGTGTCTGGAGCGCAGATACAACATTGCTTTGAGCTTGCATATCTTGATCATGAGGCAGTTTGGACGATATTGCCTTAACAACCAACCCAGTATTACGCAGGAACATGCTTTTGGCACTGTTAGTGGACATGTACTGACCCACTGCAGCAAGAGCTGACATTGCAGTTATAGTTGCCTCGCCACCTTCAGAAGGTGGCGGTTCCATAATTTTTTCCATAGCTTGCTGAAAAGTTGAGGTTTTACATTAGTAGTACCAAAACAGAAGATATTAAGGAGGCAGCAAAACCAAACAAAATAGCTTTGGTCTATATACAGAACTTATTCTGGTGAACCCCTGTAAAATATTAGTTGTATTTTATTGCAAAGTACATAATAAAACCAGGTTCCAAACATATGACCATGTACCATCGCTAATGTATTGTCTATTTCTTCACATTGTATTGAGGGCTAAGGATAAAGAGACGAAGTTTATAATACGGTAAGCATAGTATGACACCATTCATATCACAAAACAACTAATAACAGACAAACAGGCTGTCGGGTGGTAGGTGCGACATATGCCAACGGGTGGCTTATCATTGTGGGAGCCAGTAAGACATCGCCGGTGCCTGGAAACGGGATGAGGCGAAGACATGCACGCCGGCGGATCTTACCCAGGTTCGGGGCTCTCCGTGGAGATAACACCCCTAATCCTGCTCTGCGGGGTCTCCGCATGATCACTAAATCAGTATAAGTAGCTACAAGTGCTCCTTGAGCTTTTTGGCTAGAGGTAGAAGGAGGGCAAGGCTAGCTTTCCTTTTCTCTCTATGTGGTGTGTGAAACTCTATGAGATCAACCCTTTGCATGGGTGCCCCGGGGGGTTTATATAGGCCTACCCCCAGGGGTATAATGGTAATCCGGCTGGGTGCGGGTCCCAGCCATCAGTGTCTATGCTCGCCGGCTTCTCCGCCGGTCAATGGGGCCCGCCGACTGGTGGGTCCCGCCAATTGCCGGCCTCTTGGCCGGCAGGCCAGCCCCACCGCTCGGGGGCTTTGTCGGCGGCTGGTTACTGTCGCCTCGCCTCTGATGACGAGGGCCTTGTCGTGGTAAGCGTGGCTACAGTGTCACCGCCTTGCGGGCTCTCACTGTAGCCTCACCTCGTCTTGTCTCCTTAATGAGGCGCGCGCTTCAAGGGAGGGAGGTAGCCGGCTATGGGAAGCCGGCTACACCCCTGGTCGACTAGGGGAGGCCAAGCCACCTTCGAGTGTCTCTCTGGCTAAAGGGGCCCGCCGCCCGCGGGTCGTACTGGCGCCTGTCGTGGGTGACATCGGGGTCAACATGGCTACAGTGCCGCGCCGGACGGGAGATGGCTGGCCCGTACGGCGCCCTGTGGCCATGCCTACTTCGGGATTGGGGGGTAGTGGGTAGTACTACGGCCACGCCCCGTCTTATCACCGTTATGTGGATGCAGTCCTGGTGGGTGTAGTCTTGGCCGGCTTCTGGGAGTCGGCCCTCTTTACGGCCGGCTTCTGGGAGTCGGCTTACTTCATGGCCAGCTTCCCAGAGTCGGCCACCTCGTAGCTTTCTTGGGGAAGGTTTCTGAGGCCGGGGTCGCCTTCTGGTAGTCGGCCCTGGGGACGGCCGGCCGGAGGAAGGCGGCCCCGTGCTCTGTATGCTAGAAGCCTGGTAATTTTTTCTGAAGAGCCAGGGGGAGTCGGTTAGGCTACCCGTGGCCATTTACTCCGACAGTAGTCCCCGAAGCTGGTTGGGCTTCGAGGCTGAAGTGGAGGTCGAGAAGCTCAGTCAGCTTCTTATCTTGACGAGTCAGCAGCTGGGAGCCAGCTTCGGTTGGACGCGCCGTCTTGGCGAAATTTTTAAAGTCGGAAGGCGGGAGTCTGTTGGCGCGCGCGCCGGGCTGCGGGCCGGCCGCTCGCCGCCTACGAACCACGTGGCGTCCCTTGGCTGAAAAGAGCCTGCCAACCCACGCGCGCGACAGGACGTCGCCGCAGGCCGAGGGCCCACCACTCCTGTGCATAGGCCCAGGCGTGGATTCTTTGCGGCCCAAAACTGTCCGCACGTCTTCCGGCGGCGGTTTCCGCACGCTGTTAGGGCGTAATAATCGCGGGACGTGGAGGAGTGGGCGCAGTTAATCCCACGTTCCTCCCCACGCCCCGCCTCCTCGGCTTCGCCGCACGAGGCTTTAAGTAGGGGGAGGAGGGGAAGCGGCAGACGCTCGCACGCTCCTCTCCTTTCCGCCATCTTCTTCCACCGGCTTTCCCTAGCAGCCACGACTCGCCGCCGCGCCATCCCGTCAATCTTCACTCCGCCCCGCAGCTTCGTCGCCGCAGGGCCGCGCTTTTCTCCGCCGCCGCACTTTCTCTCGCCAGCCTTTCATCATCATGCAGTTCCGTGGGGACTGGGATGGCTCCAACGTCCATATGGACCACATCGAGTTCCTCTGCAAGACGCGACGGTTGCCCGGTGCGGACCAGGTGCGGGTCCGCCTCGCGCCTGCGAAGGAGATCGCGCCGGAGCCGGAGGAAGGCGAGCGGGTAGTCTTCCGCTCGCATTTCCTGCGCGGCATCGGCTTGCCGGTGAGGGCTTTCTTCTGCTCCTTCCTCTACTTCTATCAACTCCAGCCGCACCACCTCACCACGAACACGGTGGTGCTGCTGTCCGCCTTCGTCACCTTGTGCGAAGGCTATCTCGGTGTTTGCCCCACCCTCGAGCTCTGGGGGGAGTTCTTCCAATCCAAGCTGGGCACCCGTATGCAGGGCGTGCCGGCCCAGAGCGGCGCCTTCATCGCGATGCGGAGGCCGGTGGCCGACAACCCCTTCCTCGTCATCACATTAATCCAGTCGGTGAAGCTCTGGCAGAAGTCATACTTCTATGTGAAGAACGTCGCCCCACAAGGCGACTATGTCAACTTGCCGGCTTACGTAGCCGGCCCGCCGGCTGGGAGGCGGCCCCAATGGTCCTATCGGGCCGTGACGCTGACGCCGGCTGGAGCCGCGGCCGTCGCCCGACTGCGGGTGATGATTCAGTCGGAGGGCCTGTCTGGGCCCGACTTGCTGGCCGCCTTCGTCGTGCGCCGGGTGCTTCCGCTTCAGAGCCGCCCTCACCTGATCTGTCAGATGAGTGGCCAGCTCGATCCGAGTCGGATGTGCACCAAGGACATGCCGCACGACGAGGTGGCCCACATGGTGAATTACCTTGCGAACTGCAAGCTCTCCGCAGAGTGGCGGTTTGGCAAGGAGCCGTATTCCCGCGTACGTCCTCCGCCCACGGTATGCTCTCTTTTCCCTTTTCTTTTCTTAGTTTTGTCGCCGAGTTCCTTCTGGCCATCTCTGACCAGTCGGCATGCCTTGGCAGAGCCTCTCCTTCGACCTGCAGCCGGGTCGGAGGCGGAGTGCCGATTCCTCCCCGACCGGGCAGAGCACGACCTGGAGGAGTACGACCTTGGGGCGGCCGCCATGGACGACAACACCGAGGCGGGTGGCGGCGAAGTCGGCGGCGATGCAGGCGGCTCCGGGCTTGGAGCCAGTTTCGACGACTGGCCGGATGACGACGAGGCGGAAATCGTCCCTCGCCGCCAGCCGGCGTCTGGCCACGGTGCGGGCTCCTCCGTCGCGCCGCCTGCTCGGGGCGGCGGGCAGAAGCGCCGCGCCGCGTCAGGCTTGTTCGGGAGCCGACCGAAGAAGCCCAAGGGCGGGGCGGCGGCGACCAGGCGAGATGAGGCGGCCGCGAAGGCGGCCCGCTTCCGCAAGGTGGTGAAGCAGCCGCAGATGGTGTCGGCGTAAGTGTACATTCCTTTGTGCATTCTTTCTTATTTTCTTGATGATTTCTGAATCCTTGCCCTTTCTCAAAAAATCAGGGCTCCGCTTTCGCTCGAGCGGGTTGCTGCCGCCTCCGTCGTTGGATCGCCAGGAGGGTCCGGGAGCACCCGCCGCGTGGACCCTTGCGCCGAGCTTCAGGCGGCGACGGAGCAAAATGCGCGGGAGGCGCGGGAGGAGCGGGAGGCGGAGGAGTTGAGGGCGGCTGCCGCCAAGGCGGCACGGGAGGAGGAGGCGGCGAAAGCGCGCGCCGACGCAGCCTGCGGCCGCGGAAACAGCGGAGGGGGCCTTGCTCGTCACCCCTCTGCGCGTCGCAGCGCCCGAGGCCCCAGAGCCCCTGCCAGAGGAAGCCGGCGGCGACCAGCCGGGACTGGAGAGGGAGGACGACGCGTCATCCCGGAGAGGGAGGCGGCACCGGCCCTGCCGACTGGGCCAGCTCAAGGCGGCCGGCCTAACGTGCCGCCTGCGCAGTCGGCCGGGGGCGAGCCGGCCGCGAGGATGGACCTGGTGGTCCAGTCGTCATCGCGCCAGTGTGCGGGGAAGGCCGCGTCGGACCCGCAGAGGGCTGCGGGCTCCAGCTCGTCGACCCAGGACGTGGAGGCGGCAGCGCCAGCTCGGGGTGGATGCCGGGTGGAGGGATGGCTGTGATGAATGTGGCAGCGCAGGACGTTCGGAACCGGCTTCAGTCCCAGGCCGCGGCGCTGAGGAAATATAATGATGAGTTCGTTGCGACGCGGGCGGCCATTCGGGTTAGTCTTCCTATTTTGCTTTTCTGATCTTGGTTTCTTCCGTGGGGGGCGCGTCAGCGCACCCACTAGGTGTAGTCCCCGAGTTCCGAGTCGGCTGCTGAGCAGGCAGCTTGGAACTTCTTAGCGGGCTTCGTTTTGCTATCTTGTTCTCATTTGCTTCTCTGCTTGTCTTACAGGACTACCACAACCTCCGCGCGGCTGCCTTCAACTCCCAGGCTCGGGAGCTGACCCAGAAGACTGCTGACCTATCTGAGAGACGCGGTAAGTGCTTCGTCTTTTATCTCACGTGGAGGCACGTCAGCGCACCCACTGGGTGTAGTCCCCGAGATTCGGGCCG
Source organism: Aegilops tauschii subsp. strangulata (assembly GCF_002575655.3). Taxonomy (NCBI): domain Eukaryota; kingdom Viridiplantae; phylum Streptophyta; class Magnoliopsida; order Poales; family Poaceae; genus Aegilops; species Aegilops tauschii. Next base: position 383,534,942 of record NC_053039.3, on the reverse strand, counting down.
ACTGCTGAGCAGTCGGGTCGGATCTTCCTTGATGACTTCTTCCTCATTGCTTCTTTCTTTGCTGCCATTCCTGCAGCAGCCAACGCCAGTCTGAGGGAGCAGCTGGGCGGGGCTCAGGCCGCCCTTCGTGTTAAGGAGGCCGAATTTGCCGCCTTGGCACAAGAGCGTGACCGCCTGGCCAAGAGGCTGGCCGACCAGGAGAAGAGCCACAAGGCGGCCCTGAAGGCGGTGCAGGACAGTGTGGCCGCCCTCCAAGCCGAATATGAAACAGAGGCGGCCAGCTGGGCCGAAGCGAGGCACTGATCAACGGCTATGGCCAGATCGAAGACTTGGTTGACGGTAGGCCGCCTTCTTCTTCGTCCTTGCTTGCCGCTTGCCGTTTGGATCATTTTCTGACTTGGTGTTTTTCTCTTCTTTCTCTTTCTTTCTTGTGCAGAGTACTTTCCTGGCTACTCTACCGCCGCCAGCCAGGTCGTCGAGGCCCACCGCGAGGCACAAAGGCAAGCTGGCGCCGAGATCGCGCCGAACGCTCGCCGGACGCTGGAGGAGCAGCTCTTGGCGATTCAGGCCCGCCTTCAGCCGGCTCATCGCATGCTCCGCCGGCTTCAGCGTGTCGGGGTGCAGGTGTTGGCCGCTCTTTGGCCTGGCGAGGTGATTCCCCGCACCCCCAGTCGGCCGCTTCGAGGCCTGGAAGGCCTCTGCGGCCCGGTCCGGCGCCAGGCGGGCGCTGGAGTTCGCCAAGGCCTGGTATCCCGAGCTGAGTCTGGACTAGCTAGCCACCTGGCGGCAGGAGGTCGACGCGGAGCTGGAGCCGGCGCGGCCGGCTATCATCCAGCGGGCTTCGGCGATTGCCGACTACACCGACACCAGCGCCTTCGCTCCTGAGGTGGACGACAACGGTGTTGCCCAGCCGGAGGAGTGGTTCGGGCTGAACCCGGCAGACGGCGAGGACTCGGTAGAGGAGATCGACTCCAGCGACGAGGAAGAGGAGGAGGAGGAGGGTGAAGACGCCGAGCCAGATGGTGGAGCGGCCGGTCAGCCTCAGCTTGACCGTGCCTCTAGCAACAAGGCACGCTCGGGTGCACCGCCTGCAGCCGGCGATGATCAAGCCGAGACCCGCCAGCCGGCCACTCCTCCAGCCGGCGGTGTCGTCTCCACCGACCAACCCGGCTCCGCTACTGCGCCCTTAGTCTAGTCTGCTGCCTCTTTTTTCCTGTTTTTATCACTCTTGGAACAGTATTTTGCTAAGTTTGCACAATTCCACCCACTGGGGGTGTATTCGAACTATATTGACTGCTGGCCTGTTGGGGGCCTTATGTGTAAATATAATTATGCATTCGTTTGGCTTTCCCTTGTTCTTTGCTTTTCATCCTTTGGCTGTTTCCTTTGCCGCCCTCCCTTGGTTGCCGCCTTCCCAGCCGGACAGTTGCTCTGCAATCTGTGGCTGGAGAAGTGCTTGGCCAGTTGGGAGGGTAAGTACTCTAGCTTTGTTGGATTATAGCGAAGTGACTGGGAGGCCGGCCAGCCGGCTGTTTTGACAGCCGGCACGCGTGGTTGGAGGCCGTCTTTGCGTTATATAAGTTCGTTAGTCCTTAGCCATTTTTCGTGTGGGCATCCTTTCTGCCTTTGGCTCTTGCCAGTTGGACAGTCGGTTCTTCGAGCTGGGACTTTCGACAAGAGAGGGCTCGGGTTCCGGCACACTACTTGTCTGACTTCAGGTGGAACTTTTAATATAACTTAAGGCGGCCAGTCCCCGGGCCGACTAGTCGAACCCGGTGTCGGACATAAAATCAAATGTAATAATACATTCATGAATATGACACTCGTCTTTCATAGATAAAGGAGAGCAGTCCCCGAGTGTGCCTCGGGGGGCCCGTTTGTCTCGTACTTAATACAAAAAAGGGTAGCATGATACATACTGCTTTCAACTGTAAAATCTTCTCAAGAGGTTGGCGTTCCATGGTCGTTCCGACTCCTTGCCGGAATCATCCCTCTTGCGTGCTCTTGGCTTCTGTGCGTCGATCAGGTAGTAGGAGTCATTGCCTAGCGCCTTGCTGATGATGAAAGGGCCTTCCCAAGGGGCCGAGAGCTTGTGCTGGCCGGCTGTTCGCTGGATCAGCCGGAGCACAAGGTCGCCCTCTTGGAAGATCTTGGCTTGACCTTCCGGTTGTGGTAACGGCGCAAACCCTGCTGGTAGATGGCAGACCGGCTGAGTGCTAATAGCCGGCCTTCTTCCAGCAGGTCGACGCCGTCTTCTCGTGCTTCCTTGGCCTCCGCCTCCGTGTACATGGTGACCCGAGGCGAGTCGAACTCGATGTCAGTTGGGATGACGGCCTCGGCGCCATATACAAGGAAGAACGGAGTGAAGCCGGTTGACTTGTTTGGGGTAGTACGCAGACTCCAGAGGACAACCGGCAGCTCATCGAGCCAGCAGCCGGCCGAACGCTCCAGTGGTACGACCAGTCAGGGCTTGATGCTGGAGAGGATGAGGCCGTTTGCTCGCTCAACCTGGCCGTTTGACTGCGGGTGGGCAACAAACGCTAAGTCCAGTCGGATGCCCTGTGTTGCGCAGAAACGTGCCAGTGCTCCCTTGGCGAAATTTGTGCCGTTGTCGGTGATGATGCTATGTGGCACACCATACCGAGTAGTGATGTGGGCGATGAATGTCACGGCAGTCGGCCTGTTCAACTTTTTGATCGGCTTTGCTTCGATACACTTGGTAAATTTGTCCACGGCGACAAGCAGATGTGTCATGCCGCCGCGGGCTGTCTTGAATGGGCCCACCATATCCAGCCCCCAAACGGCAAAGGGCCAGGTGAGGGGGATGGTCTTGAGTGTAGAAGCTGGCAAGTGTTGTTTGGAACTGAAGGCTTGGCATCCTTTGCGGCATTTGACTATCTCTTTGGCATCTTCCAAAGCAGTCGGCCAGAAGAAACCATGGCGGAAAGCTTTGGCGACAAGTGATCTTGAGGCTGCGTGGTGGCCGCATTCGCCTTGGTGGATATCCCTGAGGATTGCTACGCCCTTCTCTGGCTCGACGCATCGCTGGAAGACTCCAGTGACGCTAAGCTTGACAAGTTCTCTGTTTATTATTGCATATGCTCCGGCTCGGCGTTGCACTAGTCTTGCCAAGATCTCATCAGTCGGCAGCTCTCTGTTGACTAGGAAGTTGAGGATGGGCTGGGCCCATGATGGAGCTGTGACTTCTTCTACTGTTAGTACGGCCACTGTGACCCGGGTGGGTGGGTTGGGTGGTGGAGAGTTGGAGTCGGACACCGCTTCTTGTGTGGCTGCAGTCCCCGGGCCGACTGCTGCAGTCCCCGGGCCGGGTTCTGAAGTCCCCGAGCCGGGTGCGACTACGGCAGTCCCCGGGTTGCTTGTCGAAGTCCCCGAGCCGCCTGCTGGGTTCCTCCAGTCGGATCCGGCTGCATCGGGGGCGGGTGGTACGAAGATAGAATCCGACTCTGGAGATGGCTTGATAGACGGCTTGAGGAGGCGCTGGAGAGAGACACCGGTTGGTATAGCCTGTTGGGTGTAGCCGATCCGTGCCAGGGCATCTGCTTGGTCATTGTCGGCTCGTGGCACGTGAAGGAACTCGCACCCTTCGAAGTACCCACTGATCTGCTGGACGAGGAATCGACAGCTCGCCATGTTTGCATCCTTGGCGTCCCAGTCGCCAGATGACTGCCGGACCACCAAGTCCGAGTCGCCATAACACAGGATCCGGTGTATGCCGTGTTCTTTGGCTAGCCGGAGCCCGTGTATGAGCGCCTCGTATTCAGCCACGTTGTTGGAGGCGGCAAAGTGGATTTGCAGCGTGTATCTGAGCTTGTCGCCTTTGGGAGAGGTGAGGATGATGCCGGCTCCCAAGCCGGTGCGCATCTTGGACCCGTCGAAGTGCATCCGCCAATGAGTGGAGTCAGGAGCCGGCCGTAGGTACTGTGTCTCGGCCCAGTCGACGAGGAAGTCGGCCAATGCTTGAGACTTGATGGCGGTGCGGGGCTGGTAGAAGATTGTGTAAGGCGCCAGTACAATGGCCCATTTGGCCACCCGGCCGGATGCATCCCGGCTGCCTATGATCTCGGCAAGCGGGGCGGTGCATACGACCGTGATGGGATGGTCTTGGAAGTAGGGCTTCAGCTTCTTGGCGGCAAAGTACACTCCATAGAACATCTTCTGGTAGTGTGGGTAGTTTTGCTTTGAGCTGGATAGTACTTCGCTTAGATAATATACCGGCCTTTGGACTAGCTGGGCTCGGCCTTCATCTGGGCGCTGGACCACGATGACTGTACTGACCACTCGGCTAGTTGCGGCAATGTAGAGGAGCATGGGCTCCTTCTCAGTCGGCGCCGCCAGGACAGGTGGAGTGGTCAGCATCTTTTTCAACTCATGGAAGGCTTGGTCTGCTTGGTCATTCCACTCAAATGAGTGGATTTCTTCATGAGTCGGTATAGGGGGAGAGCCTTCTCTCCTAGCCGGCTGATAAAGCGGTTTAGGGAGGCCAGGCACCCAGTGAACTTCTGTACGTCTCGCAACTTGGTGAGAATCTCCATTCTCTCAATGGCCTTGATCTTCATAGGGTTGCACTCAATGCCGCGTTCGGAGACCAGAAAGCCTAGAAGCTGGCCGGCTGGTACTCCGAACACGCATTTCTCGGGGTTGAGCTTGATCTGGAATCGGCGCAAGTTGGCAAATGTCTCTTTGAGGTCTTCCAGCAGGGTGCCGCGCTTTTCCGTCTTCACCACAATATCGTCTACGTAGACGTGGGCATTTCTGCCGAGTTGCTTGAGGAGGCATTTCTGCATGCAACGCTGAAAAGTGGCACCGGCATTTCTCAAGCCGAATGTCATAGTCAGGTAACAGAAGGCTCCGAATGGTGTGATGAAGGCGGTCTTCAGGCGGTCTGCTGGGCCCAACTTAATCTGGTGGTATCCTGAGTAGGCATCCAAGAAACTCAACAGCTCGCATCCGGCTGTGGAGTCTATTACTTGATCAATCCGTGGCAGAGCAAACGGATCTTTGGGGCAGGCCTTGTTGAGGCTAGTGTAGTCTATACACATACGCCATTTGTTATTTTTCTTCAACACCAAGACTGGGTTGGCAAGCCACTCTGGGAAAAACACTTCCATAATAAAGCCGGCGGCAAGGAGCTGGGCTATCTCTTCTCCTACGATTCTTCTCTTCTCTTTTGACAGTCGGCGGAGGGGCTACTTGACTGGCTTCGCGTCCGTTCGGACATGCAACTTGTGCTCAGCGAAATCCTTCGGGACACACGGCATGTCCATTGGGGACCATGCAAAGATGTCTCGATTCTCATGGAGGAAGTCGACGAGCTCGCCTTCCTATCTACTGTCCAGGTTTGCACCGATGACCGCAAACCTCTCCGGGTTCTCCGGGTCCAGAGGTATCCTCTTCGTCTCCTTGGCCGGCTGCTTGCCGGCCATGGCCACAACCCGTTCCAGCATCTTCTTCTCTTCTGCCACTATGAGGGACTCGGCCAGCCGGCTGCTGGCTGCAGCACACTCGATAGACTTCTTGTAGTCGCCGGTTATAGTGATGATCCCCTTCGAGCTCGGCATCTTCATCTTCAGGTAGGCGTAGTGGGGCACAGCCATGAACTTGGCCAGAGCAGGTCGGCCGAGTAAAGCGTGGTAAGGGCTTTCCAGATCCACTACCTCGAACCGGATCGCTTCTCGGCGAAAGTGATCCTTGTCTCCGAAGAGAACATCCATCTTGATCTTGCCGATCAGGGAGCAAGACAGGCCGGGTACGATGCCATGGAAAACGGTCCGGCTTGGCATGAGCTGCTTCGTCTTGAGGTTCAACTTCTCCATGGCGTCACGGTACAGTATGTTGATACTGCTTCCGCCATCAATCAAAACACGGGAGAATCGGGCAGCCCGCCTCTCTGTTGCGAGGGTGACATCCAGCACCAATGCATAGGAGCCAGGGGACGGCATCACCTCTGGGTGATCGGCCCGGCTCTAGTTGATAGGCCTTTCGGACCAATGCATGAATTCGGGGTTGCTGGAGGCGACTGCGTTGACGTCTTGGTGCTGTTGGCGCTGGCTGCGCTTGTCTTCAACCTGGCTTGTGAAGACGACGTAGGCGGCGTGCTCATCAGGGAACTCATCTTGAATGGCTCCGACTGCTGGTCGGGCAGCCAGCTGCTGGGGGGCTGGAGGCGGCGGGCCGGGTGTGACGCCCCCGATTTGACCGTACACTAATCATGCACGCAAATGTGTACGATCACGATCAGGGACTCACGGGAAGATATCACAACACAACTCTACAACATAAATAAGTCATACAAGCATTATAATACAAGCCAGGGGCCTCGAGGGCTCGAATACAAGTGCTCGATCATAGACGAGTCAGCGGAAGCAACAATATCTGAGTACAGACATAAGTTAAACAAGTTTGCCTTAAGAAGGCTAGCACAAAAGTAGCAACGATCGAAAAGGCAAGGCCTCCTGCCTGGGACCTCCTAACTACTCCTGGTCGTCGTCAGCGGCCTGCACGTAGTAGTAGGCACCTCCAGTGTCGTAGGTGTCGTCGTCGACGGTGGCGTCTGGCTCCTGAACTCCAACATCTGATTGCGACAATCCGATATAGAAAGGGGAAAAGAGGGAGAAAAGCAACCGTGAGTACTCATCCAAAGTACTCGCAAGCAAGGAGCTACACTACATATGCATGGGTATATGTGTAAAGAGGCATATCAGTGGACTGAACTGCAGAATGCCGGAATAAGAGGGGGATAGCTAGTCCTGTCGAAGACTACGCTTCTGGACATCTCCATCTTGCAGCATGTAGAAGAGAGTAGATTGAAGTCCTCCAAGTAGCATCGCATAGCATAATCCTACCCGGCGATCCCCTCCTCGTCACCCTGTTAGAGAGCGATCACCGGGTTGTATCTGGCACTTGGAAGGGTGTATTTTATTCAGTATCCAGTTCTAGTTGTCATAAGCTCAAGGTACAACTCCGGGTCGTCCTTTTACCGAGGGACACGGCTATTCGAATAGATAAACTTCCCTGCAGGGGTGCACCACATAACCCAACACGCTCGATCCCATTTGGCCGGACACACTTTTCTGGGTCATGCCCGGCCTCGTAAGATCAACACGTCACAGCCCCACCTAGGCTCAACAGAGAGGTCAGCACGCCGGTCTAAACCTATGCGCGCAGGGGTCTGGGCCCATCGCCCTATGCACACCTGCACGTTGCGAACGCGGCCGCGAGCAGACCTAGCAACCCACACGATCACGGCGGTTACGTCAAAGCGGTCCAACACGGCGCGCGCCACTCAGTCGCTGACGTCAAAAGAGCTTCGGCTGATACCACGACGTCGGGATACCCATAACTACTCCCACGTAGATGGTTAGTGCGTATAGACCAAATGGCCAGACTCAGATCAAATACCAAGATCTCGTTAAGCGTGTTAAGTATCCGCGAACGCCGACCAGGGCCAGGCCCACCTCTCACCTAGGCGGTCTCAACCTGCCCTGTCGCTCCGCCACAAAGATCCACTTGCGGGTACTCCTACGAGCCGACCCGACTTTAGTCATCACATGTGTCATGTATATAGTATATAAGTATATGCCCGTGATCACCGCCCAGGTGATCACGGCCCGATAGTATAGCACAGCAGACGGACAAGAATGTAGGGCCACTGATGGAAATCTAGCATCCTATACTAAGCATGTAGGATTGCAGGTAAAGGTAGTAACAATAGTAGCAAGGATAGGCTATGCATCAGAATAGGATATCGAAAAGCAGTAACATGCTACACTACTCTAATGCAAGTAGTAGAGAGTAGAGTAGGCGATATCTGGTGATCAAGGGGGGGGGCTTGCCTGATTGCTCTGGCAAGTAGGAGGGGTCGTCGACTCCGTAGTCGAACTGGGCAGCAGCAGTGTCGGTCTCGTAGTCTACCGGAGAGAAGAGGGGGAAGAAACAGTAAATACAATGCAAACATAAGCATGACGATGCGTGACATGACAATGAGCGGTGCTAGGGGTGCCCTAACGCGACAGTAGGTGGTACCGGTGAAGGGGGGGAACATCCGGGAGGTATGCCCGATGTTTCGCGTTTTCGGACAGACGGATCGGAGGGGGAAAGTTGCTAGTTCGATAGGTTAGGGAGGTGCGGTGGATGAACGGACTGCGTAGTCGGATTCGTCTCGTCGTTCTGAGCAACTTTCATATAGAAAACATTTTCATCCGAGTTACGGTTTAAAAGATATGAATTTTCAAAGTTTATTTGAATTTCTGGAATTATTTAATTTAACAGAAAAAGGGATATGACGTCAGCATGACGTAGGAGTGACGTCAGCGGTCGACAGTCCGGGTTGACTGGTCAAACTGACAAGGGGGACCCACCTGTCATAGACAGTGGGTTAACAGAGGATTAAACTAATTAATCTTTAGTTAATTAGCTACTGGGCCCACCTGTCAGTGAGAGATTAATTAAACTAATTATTTTTATTTATAAAAACATTTTCTTTTCTTTTCTTTTCTTTTTTTAATTATTGCGGCGGGGCCCGCATGTCAGTGACTGGGCCTGCCCAGTCAGCAGTTGACTGGGTCAACCCAGTCAACTAGGGCCCGTGGGGGCCACTGGCAGTGACCCAGGGGGTGGCCCCAGGTGTGCCACGTCGGCGGCCGGCGCCGGAGCAACGCCGGCGACCAGACGCACGGCGGCGCGGCTCGGGAGGGGTGCGGGTTTCACGTACAGGGGGTCTCCGGGGGCGTGGCTGGGCGCGTTCGACGCGGCTCGACGTCGCGCGTCCAACGGCGGTGGTCGGAGGGGCTGGAACGGCCGGAGTCGACCGCTACGAGCTCGCCGGCGGCGAGGTGCTACGGGTGCCCGACGGAAGCTACGCTAGAGCGCGCGAACGGGCAAGCGTATGGGCTGGGGGGCATCTACGTACGACGGGGAGTGCAACGGGCTTAACCCCGTGACCAATTGGTCACCGGAGACCCGCCGGCGGCGAGCTCCGCGGCGTGGCGTTCGGGCGCGCGCGGGGAAGCAGCTACGGAGCGCGAGCGAGCTAGCGGAGAGGGGGAGGAGGTAGAGGAGCTCACCGCGCGGCGCAAGAAAGGCCCGTGGGTGCTTAGGAGCAGCAGGTCGTCGCCGGGGAAGAAAGGGGGTCGCCGGCGTCCGAGGTTGAAGGCGAGCTCGGGGATGCGGTTGCAGTGGCTCCGAGCCTCGAAGGAGAGGCGGAGGGGGTGTAGTCGAGGGCGGCGACGTCGTACGACACGGCGGGGTGGCGAGTGGGGCACGGTGGCCGCGTGAACGACGGGAACGGCGGCGAGCGCGTCGGGCGTGGGGAAGAGGGGAGCGGCGCGGATCCGGGGGAGGGAAGAGGAAGGCGCGGGGGCCGAGAGGGAGAGCGGTGTGAGTGGGAGAGAGGCCCGAGGGAGCGGGGCCGCTGGCGCCCTTATCCTCTCGCGGGGTTCACCGCCGGCGAGGGGGTTCGGCGGCGACGCTCCCCTGTTCCGACCCGGTCGGGGGAACAGGAAGGGGGCGCGGGGGGGGGGGAGGTGGGCTGGGCCGGGGCGCGGCTGCGGGTGGCGGCCCAGCTTGGGCCGGGGGGGGTTTGGGCCGCGGGTCCAGTGGGGGGGGGAGGCCTGCTCTTTTTTTCTTTTGACTGTTTTGTTTTCTGTTTTCTCTTATTTGTTTATTTCCTTTTTTGTTTTATTTCATTTAAAAGTATTTAGACATTTTATAAAAATGTGATTTCTCCACCATAATTACCAGTGTATTATTTAGAACCCACTGAACATTTTTGTTTGAATTTTTGAAAACTTTTATTTTCCACTTTTAAATTTAATTGAAGTTTGAACTAGGAGTTTGACAAGGGTGTGGTTCAAATGTGATCTAGCCCTGTTTAGCAATATGATTAGCTTAATCACAGGGGGTTACTGTAGCATGATTCTCAGGGTGTTACACCGAGGGGCGGAGGTGGCACCAGCCCCTCGCCCTTGGAGATCCGGGTGAGCCAGTGGCACTTTCGGGTCGTGTGGTTGGACGGCTTCGCGCCGCTGTAGAACTTGCAGGGGGCATCGAGAGTCTGCTCGTAGGAGAAGGCCGGCTGCCAAGCCGGCCTGCCGCCCTTCTTCTTGGGAGCGGGCCGTTCTTCGGGCTGCTCATCTTCGACGGTGGCCACCTGCCGACTGGTGGAAGGCGGCATAGGGGCCTTGCGCTTGTGGTCGTTCTGGTAGGGGCGCCGATTGGAGTCGCCAGCTGGCGTCTTAGGAGCCGGAGCGAGCACCTTCCCAGAGGTGTCCACTCGGAGCTCGGTCTTCATCGAGGAGTCGGCTGTGGCGTACTTGTCTACAATGACCAACAGCTCGTCGAGGGTAGCCGGCTCATCGCAGAGGAGTCGGTGCTTGAGGAGGGTGCCCTCTCGGCACCCGGTGTTGAAGTACTCGATAGCTTGAACCTCGTGCACCCCCTCGCAGGAGTTGCGGAGCTCGGCCCACCGCGTGAGGTAGTCGCGGGTCGACTCGCTGGGCCCTTGAACGCATAAGGAGAGCTGGCGGGGATTGGGAGGCCGCTTGTACGTGCTGGTGAAGTTGCGGACGAAGACTTCCGTGAAGTCCAGCCAGCTATTGACGCCGTAGGGCTTGAGGCTGTTGAGCCAGGTGCGTGCCGTGCCTTGCAGCATGAGAGGGACGTACTTCACGGCTACGCGCCTGTTGCCGTTCGCTATGCTGACGGCGGTAGAGTAGTCGATGAGCCAATCTTCCGGCTTCACAGAGCCGTTGTACTTGGGCGTGTCTCTAGGGAGCGAGAACCCTTTGGGGAAGGGCTCGTCGCGGATGCGGGGGCCAAAGCATGGCAGGCCGACATCGTCTTCTTCTTCCAGTGCCAGGGATCGAGCTAGGCGGTCGATCCGGTGGTGGGCGTCGTTCTCGCCGACTCCTTCGCGGTGGCCTAATCGGCCACCGAGAGTCGGATGCGTGACAGGCGGCAGGGTGGGATATCTCTCTCCACGAGGCGGGGGAGGAGGCAGATTGCCTTGGCGCTCCACTGCTCGGAGGCGGCCTTCCGCGTCGCGCTCGATGGTGATTCGAGTCCGGCTGCGGCTAGCAGCCGGCTCCTTGTCTTTCCTTGCGCGGGCGCCGCTCGCGGTCGGCGACCGGGAGGTTGCGGCGTGCTCTCGGCGTGGGTGGCTGGATGCGCCTTGTCATGTAGGGGAGCTCATCTGCCCCCAGCCCATTCAGCTCGTCTGCGGCCGCCTGAGCGGCTCGCAAATTCTCGAGCGGTGTGGCGTAGACGGGGCGGTCTGCCCCCGGCATGCTGGCGATGGCCGCGCCGCGCTTCTTGACGAGGCCGGCTCGGCTCGGGCCGCCGTGAGGCGGCGTACCAAAGGCGGCGCGGTCGACTTCGCGCTGGTGAGCCTCAGTGAGGCATCTCATGGAGGCTATCTTCTGTCCCTCCGCGATGAGGGCGAGGCGGCGTGCTTCCAGGGTCTCGGCGTCAGCGTCGGCCGGGATGGGGACGGACAAGTCATGCATCGCCGCCTGTAGGGCATCGTGGGCGTTCTCGCCCGAGTTGGCGACGTGGCTGATGACCAGCACCTCAGTGACAGCGCTGCTGCCGCTGTCGGCTCGAGGGAGAGGGTCGTTGAAGACTACCACGTCGGAGGGGTAGGCGTCGAGCGATGCCGTGTCGGAGTCGACAAGCATCGGGTCGGTGGAGCCGACTGACTCCAAGTCCACAGAGCTCGCTGGAGATGTGAAGCTGGTCGAGGAGGCTGACGAGGCGGCTCTCGGGGTAGTCCGTGCCCATGTCGGACGCGGGATCATTGGAGATGCGAGTCTCACCAAGAAGATCGGCAAGGTAGCTTGCCGCGCAGGCGTCGTCGACGCCTTGCAGCGTGTCGGGGCAAGCGCCGTCGGGCGCAGCAGGCTGGCTGCGCTCGCGGGGGAGGAAGAGGGTTCCCGTCCAGAACAGGTCTCCGGACGACGGTGCACCTGGCCGCACGGTGGGCGCCAAATTCGGGTGGTAGGTGCGACATATGCCAACGGGTGGTTTATCATTGTGGGAGCCAGTAAGACATCGCCGGTGCCTGGAAACGGGATGAGGCGAAGACATGCACGCCGGCGGATCTTACCCAGGTTCGGGGCTCTCCGTGGAGATAACACCCCTAATCCTGCTCTGCGTGGTCTCCGCATGATCAATAAATCAGTACAAGTAGCTACAAGTGCTCTTTGAGCTGTTTGGCTAGAGGTAGAAGGAGGGCAAGGCTAGCTTTCCTTTTTTCTCTATGTGGTGTGTGAAACTCTATGAGATCAACCATTTGCATGGGTGCCCCGGGGGTTTATATAGGCCTACCCCAGGGGTATAATGGTAATCCGGCTGGGTGCGGGTCCCAGCCATCAGTGTCTATGCTCGCCGGCTTCTCCGCCGGTCAATGGGGCCCGCCGACTGGTGGGTCCCGCCGGCTGCCGGCCTCTTGGCCGGCAGGCCGGCCCCACCGCTCGGGGGCTTTGTCGGCGGCTGGTTACTGTCGCCTCACCTCTGATGATGAGGGCCTTGTCGTGGTAAGCGTGGCTATAGTGTCACCGCCTTGCAGGCTCTCACTGTAGCCTCACCTCGTCTTGTCTCCTTAATGAGGCGCGCGCTTCAAGGGACGAAGGTAGCCGGCTGTGGGAAGCCGGCTACACCCCTGGTCGACTAGGGGAGGCCAGGCCGCCTTCGAGTGTCTCTCTGGCTAAAGGGGCCCGCCGCCCGTGGGTCGTACTGGCGCCTGTCGTGGGTGACATCGGGGTCAACATGGCTACAGTGCCGCGCCGGACGGGAGATGGCTGGCCCGTACGGCCCCTGTGGCCATGCCTACTTCGGGATTCGGGGGTAGTGGGCAGTACTACGGCCACGCCCCGTCTTATCACCGTTATGTGGATGCAGTCCTGGTGGGTGTAGTCTTGGCCGGCTTCTGGGAGTCGGCTCTCTTTACGGCGGCTTCTAGGAGTCGGCTTACTTCATGGCCGGCTTCCCAGAGTCGGCCACCTCGTAGCTTTCTTGGGGAAGGTTTCTGAGGCCGGGGTCGCCTTCTGGTAGTCGGCCCTGGGGACGGCCGGCCAGAGGAAGGCGGCCCCGCGCTCTGTATGCTTGAAGGCTTTGAATGGCCTGGTAATTTTTTCTGAAGAGCCAAGGGGAGTCGGTTAGGCTACCCGTGGCCATTTACTCCGACACAGGCAATTGTAACGTTGTGTGGGCAAGTCCAGCACGGAACTAGATTACGGTTCAAGATCAAAGGAACATCACTCCTCTCTTTTAAACCTTGTAAGGTGCAATGGTACGCTAAGACAATTGTGTATAAAATTGAAAAGAGTAATAGACATTGGCTGCAAACCATGCAGTTCAAGGCACAAGTCAGAGTAAGTAGTAGTTAAAAGGCATGAGGATTAAGGACTTACAACATCGGCTTTGACTGGTGTAGTCATGCCCTTCTTCTTGCTGGTGTGACAGTCCTTGAAGATTTCCACAGCATTTGGTTCAGGTACTTTTTGGTCCTTGCGGGCTTTCCTCTGCATTTCGAACAAGTCAATATAGATCTGATAATATGGTACAGCGAAAAGAGTGAAATAACAGATAATTACAAGAGCCTCGCAGTGTGCAATATAGCTACGAGATCCTGTCGTTTGCTGGAATTTCACTTTCGTACGGTTGGCCTTGTTCTTTGAACAATTCACCTACAAGAAGATAGATTTGTGTGGCACATGTGTAAATAGGACTTCAACATGTGATCTGATCACATATATATAATGTACCTGATACTTCGGATCAGACCAGTGTTTAACAAGGCCCCTCCAGTCTTCATCCGATATATGTTCCACTGGAGATGTTTGGGAAAGTTCACTGTTAGTCTTGCCTTCAAAGTGAGTTTTCCTCAAGTTATACCGATACTGTCGCAAAGCAGACTTGAAAACATGGGTGCAAGCTTGTCTGGTTGCATCATCTTGGTTATCCAACTTGAACCTCATCTGTTGAAAATTATGGGAGTCTCATTATCAGCAACCTAGAAAGTATGGGACAGAGCAAGACGATATTACTAGTTTCCATACATAACCATACTTACAGATAAATGGTCGAGGAAGGTGTTGAACTGGGTTTCGTCTTTGTCATTCCTGTACTGAATCCATGTTGGGAGGATACGTACATGACACCTAACGGCAACCGCTGCCTCTGATACTAACTTGGCTGACTCTGTAGCATCACGTGGCCTTTTTAAACCTGCCTCAAAACGGATCTCCATTCTTCCTCCTCTAGATTTAGTTAACCTATCGAGCATTATCCATGATGTTTGTTTCCTCTTGCGCCTAGGTGCTAGTCCAACAACGAACATAGGAAGTGTTAGTGTACATCAAACTGTGAGACTACATATAAAGAAGCATGCAGCTGTAACTTGACTCCAGCAACTACCTTCTTGCTGCTGAAGCTCACAAGGTTCATCTGATATTGCCAACTCGTCTTGTGTCAAGAGTGCTTGGGAAGTAGTGTCGGGTGGCAAGGGAGCTTGGGAACGTGCTGCTAGCTCAGTTGACGCACGAGTAAGTCGTGCAGCTGGTAGTACTGTGGTAGGTGTTGCAAGAACTAGGGATGTCTCTGCTTGTTTGGTGGCAGCTATTTGTTTCTGTTTGGCTTTTTTTGCAACTCTGTAGCATGCGATGCCATGTTTGTAGAATTTTCCGTTGGACTTTGACCTTCTATTGCACCATCAGTACCAGCAGAATCTGCAGGATTCATCCGCTTCTCATTCCCTACCATTCTGTATTTCTTCCTCTTTCTTTGTGCCATGTTAAGTCAAGCCGACAAGAAAAACGAATAACAATTTAGTTCTTCAGAACAAATTGATGCGTGATGCAGACGAACTGAACTTTGATGTTAGACAACCACATGATAGGAGGATGTAATATGTATGAAAAACAGGACGGAAGAGATAACCAGAACTACGATGTGTAAACTAAGAAGAAGACATTTCACCAAATTAGAAGCAATGCAATGGAAGGTAGACACCATATGAAAGATGCTACAAATATCGCTCTGCCAAGTTAACAGTGTCTCATCATAAATGGAGTTTAAACAAATGTGAAGCAGTACAAGAAATAAATCATATGCAAGATGCAAACAACATCACACTACCATGTTAGAGGTCTCTCGTCATTAGTGCCATTGCATATTCACAGCATTGCATATTCACAGCTTATGATGTGTAAACTAAGGAGAAGGCATTTCAACAAATTAGAAGCAATGAAAGCTAGACACCATATGAAAGATGCAACGAATATCACTCTACCAAGTTTAAACTGTCTCGTCATAAGTGCCATTTCAACAAATTAGTAGTACAAGCTAGAAAAGAATGTGAGATGTAACCTATATCACACTCCAAAGTCAAACGTGTCTTATGATAAGTGATTGTTGCAGGTTACACAACAGTAGTAATTTCATGTAAGAACATGGTGTGATAGACAGATATTGTATGTTCTAGAAACAGGAACATGTGTCTTATTCAAGTATAATGTGTGAAGTAAGCAGATGGAATTCAACAAAATTAGAAGCAATACAAGCTAGACATCACACATAACATGCAACCACATATAACAGTGCCAAGTTAGAGGGAGCACCGGTGATGCTGCACTAGGGGAGACGTGCTCATCATAAACACAGCTTTGTTGAGTGTCTATGCATGTGTTGTCTTGGAAATCATCTTGGGGGTGTGGAGGAGTAGAAACTGTAGAGGCCCTCCGTTCGGAAGGAGCACCTTTATCCGCTGCCTTGCTAACTTCCTTCCGCTTTATTGATTTTGAATTGTCAAGTAAAACCGACAAGAAAAAGCAATAAAATTCTCCAGAACTCATTCATGCATGATACTGACAATCACTACTTTGATGTAAGGCAAACACATGATACCAGGATGGAATATGTACGAAAAACAGGACGGCATGGCATGTTCACAATTGTTTGTGTAAACTAAGCAGAAACCATTCCAGCAAATAAGAAGCAATGCAAGCTAGACACCACATGAAAGATGCAACCAATATGACTCTGCCAAGTTAAAAGCGTCACATCATAAATGGAATTTCAACAAATTAGAAGCAGCGCATGCTATAAATCATATGAAAGATGCAACTAATATCGCACTGCATATACTAAAGGTGTCTCGTCATGTTGATTGATGCGGGATACAAAAAAAAATAGTTTTATGTAAGGACATGCTTAATAGACGGATGTACTATGTACTAAATACAGGAAGGCATGTCACATTAACAGGTATAGTGTATAAGCTAAGCAGACTAGCACATGCAGTTTAACCAGATTGGAAGAATTACAATCTAGACACCATATGCAATATGCAACCACATATCACGCTGCCAAGTTAGAGCAAGCACCTGCGATGCTAGTGTAGGGGAAATGCTGTAATCAACTACAGAGCTACGTTCACTATCTTCATCTAGCATTTCTGTTTCTTGAGAATCATGTCGGGAGGCTGACGCTGCATTCTTTAAATGAGGAGTAGTCCCCTTGCCTGCGTGCCTCGTCATAAGTGATTGATGAGGGATACACAAGAACATTAGTTTGATGTAAGAACATGGTTAATACACAGATGTACTAGTATGTACCAAAAACAGAAAGGCATGTCATATTCAAAGGTATAATGTGTAAGCTAAGCAGATGCAATTTAACCAAATTGGAAGCAATACAAGCTAGACATCCGGCTGGAGTGGTGAGCATGATCATCTAGGACCTGAGAGACTGGTGGGAGGTGGGCTGCTTCGCCACCATCGCAGCTTTTTAGTTGGCTTCCAGGTGATGCATATCTTTGCTGGGCTTGTCACTGGCTCGGCCAGTGCCCTGACTAACTATTTGTCTTCTGGTGCTCACGGGATGGTGGTTCATGTAAAAAAAATATCTTTCCTTATCTTACCGACTTCAGCCTTTCGAATACAAGCTAGACACCATATGGAACATGCAACCACATATGACACCGCGAAGTTAAAGCAAGCACCTGGGATGGTGGTTCATTGCGAGCGAGGTCATCAACTCCAGAGCTACGTTTACCGTCTCCATCTGCTGACACTGCACCCTTTATAGCGCTGTAACGTGTCTTGCCTACCCGCATACGAAGCTGGAGCGACTTCTCTCTTTTCTTTTTGGCTTCTCTCATGGCAGCAGATTCTGAAATACCCTTGCATAAAAACACAATAGTGAGAGTAAGGGTGAAGTGTGTGCAGAACTAGTGCACTGTAAAAGTAGCAGATAGCAGGTGGCTGAAAAATAAATGACAGGAGACATATGATAGCTCTACGACATTGCATGGCAAACAAAATTAGATTCTACTCCGTATGATTTTGTAATATATGAGCACAGGAAATGCAGGTACTCCTCCAGCACACCACCACATGTGGTCATATCTAAGATATCAGTCGACTGAAAATAAATAGGTCAGTCGATTTTTTTATTGAACCGTCCGATCTATAAGGAACGGGCAGATGGCCTTCATCTACCTCCCGCCAGTCACTGTTGACGATCTTTCTCGAACCGCCAGCGACCACCGGTCCAGACCCCTGCCTCCGCCGCCCCGCCCTCCCATCGACCTCACACCACCGTCGTGCTTGGCAGCGCCCCCAGGCCATCCCTTTAATCCCGGCCGACCTCCAGATCGGGCGCCAGTAGCTCTAGGCCGCACACGCCCCTAAGATAAACACCAAGGCACTGCTTCCCCGGCGTAATAGGCGTACTAGCGCCTGTTACGCCGGGGAATGCTTCCGTTAATTGGGAATCAACTGGCCAGAAATTGAAATTCAGGGGAGCGACGAACCTCTAGCTAAGGTGAAATAATATATGAGGAGAAACCTTGTGCATCGCGAGTTACTAGGAACATCTAGTATCAAGAAGAAGCGGTCAACTAGTGTCTTCTGTGGGATGAATACCGTGCAAGCAGAGACGTAAGATTTGCACGAATAAGGGAAGAGGAGTACCTTTTCGGTTGCCGGTGTGGTCACCTCCACATGCCGCGCCGATCTTCTTCTTTTTACCGGGGAAACCGATGTTCTGGAGGGTGCAGGCTTGGACGAACCCATGGCCAAATTTTTGACTGTGTTGCCGTGGCCGTATGTCGGCGGAGGGGAAGCAGATCCGAGGCGGCGAAGGACGGCGTAGCAGGAACAGCTCCGGTGCGGTGGAGGGTGGCGAAGTTGGAGCGGCAGTGGTGAGGCGCAGGACGGCGTGGTTGAACTGGCTCGGGTACGGACGGCTCGGCCTCGGCTTCAACTACTAGCCATGGAGGGCGTTGCGGTTGAAGTTGCGGTGGACGACGACGTCGGGGTATCGGCTCCGGCGTGATGGAGGAGGGCGGCGGTTGATGGGTGGGATGGGGTGGCGGACGGAGGACGCCGGGGTTTCGCGGCTGGTGGAGAGGTAGTTTTGGCGCCCACGGAGTACGAATGGGGAATCAGACGGGTGGGGGGAACCATGTTTCGGTCTGGGACGCGCTTGTTTTTGGCTTTTTTGAACAGAAGATGGGACGCGCTTGTTTGAAATTTGGGGAAAGTACAAACTTTGCCCCCCTCTTAAATTTCGGACCTACTATGGGTCGGGGGTAGGATGGTAATCCCAGGTGTCCCAAATAGTGGGCGGGAGCGATTTCGCCCGCGCGCATGTGTGCTTAGGCGGCCATTGTGTATGAATGTTTTTCGGATGCGGTTGCGTGGCGTCTAGATGAAGCTACAAACCTACCCCGGTTTAGACCTTTGGACGTCGGGCCGGTAGGTTTCACGAGTCGGAGTTATTAGAAAGTAATTTCCTTGTACTACCAAACATTGGTCTCACGCGGTTTCGGGCGAGTAGAGGCTCTTTTCGCGCTTCGTTCGAAATTTTGAAACACAAGCATTCACGTTTAGAGTACTCTTGAACTATGAGGATTGACCTAAATAGGCAACGTTATATTTGACCTTGTATGTTTGAAAACCTCATTCAATTATCCGCTTCTTTTTGAAATTTTGACACTTGAAAATCCTATAACTACGATTATTTTGGAATGGAGGAGCTAAATTTGAATATATTTTGTACACGACTACATATGCTATTATGTACAAAATCAGAGCAAAGATTGGTGCCCCCATAATTTAGGTATTGTTTACAAATGCCATGATATCAAATTCAAATAATTGAATGGACTTCATGTTGAATTTGATTTTTTTAAACCACCTTAAGTTGAATTCAAATGTATGCTAGTTCATAGGTAGCTATTTATAATGTCCATTGTGTAACTTTCGTATGTATAATGTGCTTTACACACACAACATGAACTATACTCACGTTTATATTCGATTGCTAAAGCGATGCATTGTCTGGAGTTCAAAATACTAACTATGTGGATCAATTGTGTTGAATAATAACATAGACATGCTCAAATTCGATAGAATCTAGATGTCTGATGGATCAATGACCGCTCCTTACGCGAATTGCAAATATCATGATCCCATCCTAATATTTGGATACAATTTATATCTTTAATCAATGTGTAGAGCAGTCTTTTACGTGTAGTTTCACTCTCCATCGGTGGTCTCTCACACATGCTCACACACTCTCTCCCGAGGTGTCTTTCTCGCACACATGCTCTAGATATAACCCTCCCCCCTCTCGTAACCATTTACAACTGTTTTCACTAACCTTTATCACAAGCACTCTTCCTCTCGCAAACATACACACGCACAATCCTCATCGACCCTTTCTATATACATGGACCTGCCTACGTGTCTCATGTATGCACATTATCTTTATGCCTATCTCTCACGCATTGTCTCACACCTCTCTTCCTAATCGACGAGTATGATTCTAGCAGAACATTCTGTAGGATGCCCCTTAAAGTTAGGTTGGATGAATAGTAATATCAGATATAAAGGGGTTACCTTAGTCCGAGAACCTAGGGTTACAAATCCTAGCCGACTTTGTCAGTGGACATAGAGTCCTTCACAATTCTGCTATCTTTGTCTTGTACGACTAGTCATCCATGGGTCTTCCTAAATGCGTCACGGGCCGACCAATGTGGCGCAGGTCGGAACCGAACGAAGGGCCTCACCTCGACCCACCGGACCTCACGCAGTGACACACCCTCTGCCCCCATGTCTCATTATCTTCTCACACCCACACATACCAACACAAACACCACACACACAGAAAATTTCTCCTGGTGCCTCTATTCCCTCCCCCCTTGCATATACACACTCAAGGGAATGGAATCTCTTGTCGTGACGTCATATTCGTCTCTCTCTCTATCTTTAGACCACTCTCATTTCTCGTGCTATCTCTCCCACGCCCCCCCCGTCGGCCCCTCTATCCATGCCTCTCTCGAATACGTAATACACACACATACCTCTCTAGGCCCCGCCAAATGCATCAACTACACATTCACACATGTTACATCACGTACCCCATTGATCTAAAAAGCCCTCTCTTCACGTTTATTTCGCATACAACATTCCTTTTGAATAAAGTGTGGCCAAAAAATTATTTTAGAGTTTCTACATATATACAACATTACAAAGTTATATGGAGGAGTACGAACGCTAATTTGCATTGCATGGTGCCCACAATGATATTTATTCCGCACTGTGAATTTGTATATTTTTATACTATATACAAAGTTAGTCATAATAAAGAGAAACGAAGAGCATCTCTCTCTCCATCGCATACCCCCCTGTACACCCCTTTCACGTATGCACACAAAACTATCTCCAGGTCCTCTAAAAGTAAGCCCCCAGAAAATTCACGCATGTTTCATCTTTCTCTCGCGATATATGCAATGACGATCATTGTATTTGAAGCGAAAGCACGATACATACATTGGACTTCAGAATCCACTCATTACGGTCACCATTTACGTTTAGTGGTTATTATACAGTCACGGGCTCACCGTACAACTCTGTATTTGCTCATGACATGACTAGTTGACCAGTTAAACGCTCCACGTGGCACCTCTAGTGTTGCATCACATTATCTCACTACCATCGTGCCCACCTGTCGACTTGTATCTACTCTACATCTACACTCTTATAAAATACATAAAATACACTCATAAAAAATAGAGTTGGTGATGATGGTGTGCCTGCCATCCTGCAATATAGGCCGTCCGATTTATATCTGACGGATAGGAAAGAAACTATGGCAATTTTGCAAAAAGGTACCCACACACCTCTCCACATTTGCAAATAAGGCCTTCCCTCGTTCATCCTTTTCTCTCACAAGATAAACAAGTCATACAAATGCATCTTGATGTTACGTGCAACGCACGGGCATCTTGCTAGTAAGAATGAAAACAAACGACAAAAAAATATTTGGACGGTGGTTCGAAGTCATGACCGCGGGCACAGCGGACAAGGTGGCCTTGTATTGGTATGCTGAGCCGTCTGTTTTAACACACAGGAGCTGGTGTGGTGATTATACACACACGCACGCATGCACACGAACTGCATCCACGCAACACTCACACAAACACATGCACCCACGCACGCACGCAACACTCACACGTACACACGCAGCCACGCACGCACGCAACACTCACACGCACACACGCACGCATGCATGCACACACCAGTACACCACACGACCAACACACACTCTCACGCTCAAGTGCTCAACCTACATGTGCATGCGCACACATCAGGCCCTGACAGACACATACACAACCAGGTAATTCCCGCGCACGGGTTGGAGCCTTGTTGCGCCTGCGTAAATTTGTGTTTATCTGACCTTTTGCCTATGCGAACTGACAGGTGGGACCCACAAGGAACGTGGTCAATTTAACTAGTCAACATGGCGCCACGCAGACTATTTGGCCGGTCAACAGAGTGCAATCCGATGCTGAACTGTGAGCAAGTGACCGTATAATCACCGCAAAACGTATATAGTGACCGTAATCAGCTTATTCTGAAGTTCGGTGACCGTATTATGCTTTTCTCTCTGTAGGCCCTCCAAAACTACATCTCTACACGTTCTCGCATGTTACATCTAACAACTATGCAATACATCACTACTACTACACTCTAACACAATAAATCATATGTGTTTTTAGCTTTACTAGATATCATATTGTTACTTATAATTATTCAGTTTGCATACATTAAAATTGCCTTTGAAATGTATGGCCAGTATCATCTACCGCGCGGGAAAAATCCCGCCCTTTCCTGTTTAATCGGGTTTGTATCGATGGATCGTGCGAAACAGCAAAACTATAGTACTATACAGTACTACAAGTGACAGTTCACTGGGCCGTCGTGTCGTCTACTCCTCCGTCGTAAGAGTGGAGTGCTCGCTTTCATAAATCTTCTAGTCCCTTTCACCGGCATGTGGGACATCAAGCTACGGGGTCCACGTGCCATACCGGAATACAGTGCAGAGCAGCCGGGGTGAAGCACCCCAGTCATGGCGCCGGCGTAGTAATGAGCAATGAGGCGTCAAATCACAAGCTGCACCTTTCCCGCAGTTAAGTTGGAGGGACGAAGCAACCATCATTTCACTCGTTGCTGAATCCGCTTCTCCCTCATCTTCTTCAACTTAACCACGTGTTGCTTCTGCCGTTGTTCTGCCTCATGTGGGATGCGGATCGGCTTGGTAAAGCACTGACACGTGGGACCGCATGTTAGCAAACCGCCAGGACAACGTCCTCCGGAAATAAGAAGCCTAATCCTAGACTTACAAAGGGCTACGTAGCTGCTACGTATACTTTCCATCTAATCTATATATGCCCCCCTGATTTTCATGTGGGGTGGGCCTAATCCTCTCCTTTAATCCAATCAAATAGTCCCACATCACATCAGTTCGTAACTTTACGTAAACCATTACGTGGATGTAGCATTGCTCAAATAAGAAACCTCCCCTGCCATTCGCGCGGCAAAATCACCTCCTTTTTACTAATCTTGATTCTATAATTTTCTAGATCAATATAATTGAGATTTGTATAGATAGCACACAGGAGCAAGACCAAGTGGTACGGTTAAGGGCATCCACAATGTGTAGCCAAATGTGAAAATAGCTTTTGGCATCATGGGAACCATTGTGGACGGTGTTGCCAAAGCCAAAAAGATGGAACCGAAGCTCCCTGATTGATTGATTGATTGAAGGAATAGAAAAATGCAACGTCTCTCCTCTTTCTCCCATGCTTGGACGCATGTAGTACAGTATAGTGTTGGGGAACGTAGTAATTTCAAAAAAATTCCTACGCACACGCAAGATCATGGTGATGCATAGCAACGAGAGGAGAGAGTGTTGTCCACGTACCCTCGTAGACCGACAGCGGAAGCGTTATCACAACGCGGTTGATGTAGTCGTACGTCTTCATGATCCGACCGATCAAGTACCGAACGTACGGCACCTCCGAGTTCTACACACTTTCAGCTCGATGACGTCCCTCGAACTCCGATCCAGCCGAGTGTTGAGGGAGAGTTTCGTCAGCACGACGGCGTGGTGACGATGATGATGTTTCACCGACGCAGGGCTTCGCCTAAGCTCCGCAACAGTATTATCGAGGTGTAATATGGTGGAGGGGGGCACCGCACACGGCTAAGAGATCTCAAGGATCAATTGTTGTGTCTCTGGGGTGCCCCCCTGCCCCCGTATATAAAGGAGCAAGGGAGGAGGAGGCCGGCCCTAGGAGGGGGCGCACCAAGTGTGGAGTCCTACTAGGACTCCCTAGTCCTAGTAGGATTCCACCTCCCATATGGAATACGAAAAGAGGAAGGGAAAAAGAGAAGGAAGGAAGGGGGCGCCCCCCTTCCCTAGTCCAATTCGGACCAGACCAAGGGGAGGGGTGCGGCCACCCTTGAGGCCCTTTTCCTTCTTTCCCGTATGGCCCAATAAGGCCCAATACGTATTCCCGTAACTCTCCGGTACTCCGAAAAATACCCGAATCACTCGGAACCTTTCCGAAGTCCGAATATAGTCGTCCAATATATCGATCTTTACGTCTCGACCATTTCGAGACTCCTCGTCATGTCCCCGATCTCATCCGGGACTCCGAACTCCTTCGGTACATCAACATACATAAACTCATAATAAAACTATCATCGTAACTTTAAGCGTGCGGACCCTACGGGTTCGAGAACTATGTAGACATGACCGAGACACGTCTCCGGTCAATAACCAATAGCGGGACCTGGATGCCCATATTGGCTCCCACATATTCTACGAAAATCTTTATCGGTCAGACCGCATAACAACATACGTTGTTCCCTTTGTCATCGGTATGTTACTTGCCCGAGATTCGATCGTCGGTATCTCGATACCTAGTTCAATCTCGTTACCGGCAAGTCTCTTTACTCGTTCCGTAACACATCATCCCGCAACTAACTTATTAGTCACAATGCTTGCAAGGCTTATAGTGATGTGCATTACCGAGTGGGCCCAGAGATACCTCTCCGACAATCGGAGTGACAAATCCTAATCTCGAAATACGCCAACCCAACAAGTACCTTTGGAGACACCTGTAGAGCACCTTTATAATTACCCATTTACGTTGTGACGTTTGGTAGCACACAAAGTGTTCCTCCGGTAAACGGGAGTTGCATAATCTCATAGTCATAGGAACATGTATAAGTCATGAAGAAAGCAATAGCAACATACTAAACGATCGAGTGCTAAGCTAACGGAATGGGTCAGGTCAATCACGTCATTCTCCTAATGAGGTGATCTCGTTAATCAAATGATAACTTATGTCTATGGCTCGGAGACATAACCATCTTTGATTAACGAGCTAGTCAAGTAGAGGCATACTAGTGACACTTTGTTTGTCTATGTATTCACACATGTATTATGTTTCCTGGTTAATACAATTCTAGCATGAATAATAAACATTTATCATGATATAAGGAAATATATAATACTTTATTATTGCCTCTAGGGCATATTTCCTTCATATAGAGCATAGAGTCTACTCCCCTGTCCCTTCTATCACAAATCACAAAGCAGTGAGGCGTCAAATCACAAAAGCACGGACGAAGCAACCATCATTTCACTCTTCGCTGACTCCGCTTCTCCATCGTCTTCTTCGAGAAACCATCTCACCGCACTATTACTCCTAGTAGTACTAGTAAAGGACTTCCTGGATGCAAATAAGGTAGTTGTCTCGGCTTGCAGGCGGCACTTGCGAATGACTTACCGTGGTCTCCCTCAATGGTGTTCTCCGTTGAACGCACTTCGCCAAACCACCCAAAAAAAAGATATCGTCGACGTCACCGCAATGGGGAAGGAAGTCAAATATAGTTACTACCTCCATTTTTTGTACACAAGGCCAGTATATCAAAATTACAATTTGCAAAGGGCCACTAACACTAATCGAGGCAAAATTGATGGGGTTAGCAACCAAGGACATTAATATCCCCTGCATGTATGCGGAAGTGAGAAGGTTGGTTTGCATGGCGCTGCATTAATCAAGCGATGAGGAGTGAGATGGTTACCTCTGTGGTCTTTGGAGAAAAAATACGCATTAATTGACACGTGAAACGAGGATTTGTATCGATTAAATCCCGCGAAGGAAAACCCCGCCTTTCTTTTTTAACACTAGTACTCCTAGTACGTACGTACTTATCCTGTTTGGGTCTAGGCCTTGCATTGCCAAACTTCGCCACACATTTTTGCCAAGCTTGCCTAAAGTTTTCAAAATGAGAAGGAGGTACACTTGCGCACGGCTGTCGCGGTCGCACCGCACCCTCACACGGTCGCTCCTGCATGCCGCGGTCGCACCGCACCCTCACCCAGTCGCTCCTGCACGCCGCAAACCCAACCAAGGGAACACACCCTCACTGACACGTGCTGTCGCATGTGAACAAACCAAACTCAGCCATCCTATCGCTGACACAAATTTTCGTTCATAGAGTATGTTTATCCAACCGCATGTTGGGGAGTATCCGTACGGCCCGTGCAGTGGTCTGTTGGGGAAGAAGAAGAGGTGAGGAAGAAGGAAAGAAGGGTTAGGAGACGTAGGATATTCATCCAACCGCCTGAAATGGTAGACTGACCCAAGTCAGGCGACTTGCATAACAAATATATGTTTTTACACAGCAAAAGATCCATAAAAACAACAACATAAAGAAAAACTATCATTGCTCGCGGAAAGAGATGGCCTCGTCGTCTTTGGCTGCCGGCGCGAACCAGCCGTCGCTGCCGACGTGTGTCTCCGCACCGTGGTTGTCCTCGGCCTCCAGCTACTTGTTCAAGCGGAGTGTGCGGGCGCTCTGCACGGACGAGAGCACAGCCCGGTTCAAGTCGAGGACGTCCGGTTCCGCCTGCAGGAGGGCCTCGATGGCAGCGGCATCCGCGCGCTCCGCGTCGAGTCGAGCCTCCGCCGCCCGGTTCAAGTCCAGGACGTCCGGTTCCGCCTGCAGGAGGGCGTCGATGAGAGCGGCATCCGCGCGCTCTGCGTCGAGTCGAGCCTCTGCCGCCCGGTTCAAGTCCAGGACGTCCGGTTCCGCCTGCAGGAGGGCCTCGATGGCAGCGGCATCCGCGCGCTCCGCCTCAAGTTGAGCCTCCGCCGCCCGGTTCACATCCACGACATCCGGTTCCGCCTGCAGGAGAGCCTCGATGGCAGCGGCATGCGCGCGCTCCGCATCGAGTTGAGCCTCTGCCTCCCGGTCCTCCTTTAGTATCGCCATGTTGAACCGCTGGTCCGCCTGCACCATGGGGGACTCGGACGCCGGCACGAAGTCGACGTCCATCGTCTCATACCCATCGGGGGCCTTCTGCGCCGCGACCTCCGCCATGAACATTGGATCGGCTTCCTCCTCCTCGTAGCTTGGCTCCAGAGAACTCGGGGATTGGCCCGCCGCAAAGTGAGCTTGGGAACGGAGGTCTGTGGCGCCGACTGCCGCCGCGATTTCTGCGCGGCGCTCCGGCGTCAGCATCTTGTAGTAAGTGATCTTGCGGTGCACCATGGCTTTCCGGCGAACTAGGGGACGCTTGATGCGGGCTAGGGGATCGAAAGGTGGGGGAATGGGCTGGAGATTTGGTGTGGTTTTCGGGCAGTGGCTGGCGTAGGCCGAGCAGCGAAGGTTCTGGTGTGAATAGTGGTTCCGGTGACGACCGGTCAATCGGTTTTAACTGTACATCGCTCTTGTCGCGTTCGCGTTGCAGCCCGGCACGCTGGACCCTCCACGTCGCTCACCGAATGGAACGCGCTTCGTCTTGCATTTTCGCTCGCTTGTGGGAACGCAGTTGAGAGCAAACCGACGTCCCTCCCCCTCCCCCGCCCGCGTCATTTATTATACCACCACTCCCTCCGTTTTATGCGGAGTAAATAAAAATAGAGGGAGTATACTACGGATGAGGATCCCCTGACGTGGCCGAACCCATTGAGTAACTGACATGCGGGGCCTAGCAAGCATGGGGTCCGCCAGTAAGTGACCGAAAGGGAGGGTAAGGCAGGGATACCTACGTCAGAGGATCCACTTCCACTATACTACTTTGACCAAATGTTAGAGTAATAATATATGACATGCAACTTACACAAATGTTAGAGTAATAATATATGACATGCAACTTACACAAAGCATACGGTCAAATTCGTATGTGAAAGGAGTTTCCAATGATATAATTTTCACATTATACATCTCATGTACTATTAATCTTGTCAATAGTCAAATTGGAAACCATCTCGAGTACAAATCTAGGAGTACGTACAAATCTAACAATATTGATTGGGTGTTGTTGAATGTTGATACCTTTTTGATCAAAGTAGAGATAATTTGACTACACATAAAACTTATATGTAAACTAGAAAGGATAGGGGGAGTATATTGTACGTTCAAAAATGAAACGAACATTGAATACCCTTTATATATGATTTGCGGATGCTATGATCACCGGTTCAAAATTTTGAATCCGCCTTAGGTATCACATGCCCCCACTCGTTCCCTCTCGATTTCATCTCGGGGTCTGGAGATCTATTGAAAGAGGACTAGGGTGGGTACATGCGAATGATACTCGGCGGAATGTTCAAATGAGGCATGCGGGAGGATGGACTCGACTGGAGGGCGACATGATCGATGGAGAAGAGGGTTGGAGAGGAATGAGAAATAAGCAAACGCCACATGATTATACTTGAACGGCTCAAATAAACAATAAGTTGTCTCGCTTGGCCTACATAGTGAAAGGCCTAATGCGCAACGCGGAGCACTGACGCTCGAATATGGCCGGGAAAACAAGGAAACCGACATGTGGGGCACACCTGTCGGGACGACGTAGCGCAGACTAGTCAATGGAGGAGCTGGCCCACGACCTCCTCGCCACCGACAACCGTTCATGTGGGTCGTTGGGGCCAACAACGGGGCGCAGCTCCAGCACCGCCTCTGGACACGGCGACCGCGGTGAGCGACACGCTCATATCGTCGCTAGACACGGTCGGTTTCAGTGTGCCGAGGGTGGCGTTAGTGTTGTGGCACGACCAACGGTATGTTTGGTTTGTGCCCAAGGTTGCCCCATCAAAGCATTGGGTAGCCAAAATTTTGGTTGAGGTATTGGTTGCCCATGATTTGGCCGACATTGGCAAGAAAAATGAACTAGAGTTGGCTAGAGTTCATTGGCATGCCAAAGAAATGGCAACCATCCAAACAAAGACCAATCTTTGGGTCATGACCAAAATTTTGGTTGAGGTATTGGTTGCCCATGATTTGGACGACATTGGCAAGAAAAATGAACTAGAGTTGGCTAGAGTTCATTGGCATGCCAAAAAAATGGCAACCATCCAAACAAAGACCAATCTTTGGGTCATGACCAAAATTTTGGTAAGGTGCACTTTGGACACAATCCAAACACATCCCAACACCCGGCTCGTCGAGGATGCACGGGGTGCCGCGACGCGTCCGCGGAGTGGTGTAGCGCGGCCAACTGCATCCTCTGGACCTGAGACCATGCCGGGTCGTCTTGCTTTTTCAATGACATGCGGGGATCGCATGTGAGCAAAGGGCATCTCCAACGTTGCCACGACCGCAGCTGACTACCCTGGCACACCAAAACCCTCGTCCCTCGCGCTGTCGCGCGGTGCGTTCCCAGCCGGCGCCAGCTGCCCGCATTCATGTCGTCCGTTCGTTTGTCGTCGTTAAGAGGCTCGGTGCCCGAGGAACCAACTCCGGCGACTTAATGACGCACCCGGACGCTTGGCCTCACCAGAATGCGCTACTTAAATCAGCAACGCCCAGCTAACCTCCACACCATAGCGCATCGTCCTCCTACCTGGCACCACATCCGCCATGACCGCAAGTGCGAACGCTCTGCGGGAGAGCTTGTCTTCGGGGATGAAGCTCGAGGTCGCCGCCCTCGCTCAAGTCGCCTCTCGCGACGCAATAGCGGCGTAGCCGGACGCGGACGCGACCGCACAAGCGGTGGCCATGCTGGCGGCCGACGACGGGAGCACCGTCGGCCACGCGTCCTACTTGCCGCCGTCCAACGTCCGGCACCGCCGAGGTCGGGGACTCCTCCGAGGATGAGTAGGGTATGGGAGGCGGCAGGGCATGGTGTGCCAACTGGCCGGTCCGTATCCCGTGTTCTACTCTTCCTCGCCGGAGACCGCACCTTCACTTCACGGGTCTTGAACCCCGCCCCCGTACATAGAGATCGCAGATGGAGGACGTCGGTCGCCGCCGTAGAATAGGTTTAGGGTCGGTTTATTTTATTTTTCTGCCTATAAAAGTTCAAAATGTAATGAAAATCTGTCGTGTTTGCATTAATCTCGCCGGTGTATATGAACTTTCACAATAATATACATATTGTAGGAGTACTAGCAAGATGCCCGTGCGTTGCACGGAAGATCAAGATCTTGTGGGAGAAAAGGATGAACAAGGGAAAGCCTTATCTGCAAATGTGGAGAGGAGTGCGGGTAAATTGTCATAGTTTCCTTCCTATCCGTTAGATATAGATCGGACGGCCTATATTGCAGGATGACAGGCACACCATCATCACTAACTCTGCTTTTTATTGAACCGAGACAAATCTAACATGCGAAGTAAAATAAACACATAGGGTCTATACATACACAAATTATCTTAGGCACTCCAATAGTACGTCCACTACACATTCACGCATTTCACATCTTTCTACATCTACGGGAACCTACGAAAGGGTTAACGTAAATTGCCTCTCTCTCCTCCCCTGATTTTCATGGTGGTGGGCCCCTCCCTCCCCCCAATCTACAATCAACAGCTCACACGTTTCACATTACGTTAATTACGTAACTGGGATTACGTAGGTGTAGCATTACTCGTCCTAAAAAACCCAACTAAGCCAACCTCCCAGCATATCGCGCGGGAAAAGACCCGGCCGCGCCGTTTTAGTCGGGATTACCGGATTACTAGTAGTAGTATCGATGGATCGCAAGAAGCAACAATTTTTTTTTAGGGCGAAGCACCTAGTTTAAAAGGAAAAAAGGCGGTACACTCACAGCACTCCTGTCGCGGTCGCATTGCACCCCACACACGTTCGGTCCTGCACACGGCTCATGCAAACGGAATGCGCTTCGGCTTGCCTCTTCACTGACACGTGGGACTACACTTGGAGAAACCAACCATGCACCAAACTCCCCCCGCCCACCGCGCGAAAATCCTCCCCCCCCCCCACACCCAAAAATTCCCCCCAAATCCGATTCACGCCCTTCGGCCAACTAGCCAATAATATTCCCCAAACCCCCTCCCCCCTGTCCCCCTCCACTCCATTCGCTCCGCCAAAGCCGCCCTCCCCGCCGCGCCGATACGTCGGCACCGCGGTTCGGCGATCCTCTCGCTCCCACAGTACGCTCTCGTAGACTGCCGTCCTCTAGCCGCGCCGCCACCTCTGGCTACGTTCTTGTGGAGGCGCACGGCGGTCAGCGCCGCCACCGCTGGCGACGTTCGTGTGGAGACGCACGGCGGTCAGCTTCGCCCATGGTACGCGCATTCTAGACTGAGGCCCCGTTCATGTCGGTGTAGCGCTGAATGTTAGCTGATAGACGCTGTTAATCTCACTGTTTGCCGAAGTAGTTTACTATCAATATGCTCTGCTTAAGAAGCTTCCTTGCCCTGTTTTGCACTCAATCTGCTTAGCTGAGATGGCATGCCAAGGCCGATTAGTTGCTAAAATATCCTGCCATATATTTATTGTGACGTAGATGCCATGGTCTAGTAGCCAATCTGTTAGGTGAAATAGCTCTACACCGTTTTATACTCGATCTTTGTTGCTGCGATGGCCTTCGATAGTTCGATGGCTGTGTGCTCGGCCTCATTGACTGCTGAAACAGCTGCCATAATTTGGCACTCAAATATGTTTGCTGAATTAGCTTTACATATATTTCGTTACTTAGATCTGCTCGTCCAAATATCTTGTCATAGCTTTAGACATCGACCTAGGTATTTTTTTTTGGACTTCATAAAAAAGCATATATGTTTTTCCTGTAATATCTAGTAGAAGAACTAATTTGTATGTCTAACAGATGGACAGGACTTGGATAACTTCTGCTCGAAGATTCTCCGCTGCATATGTCGAGGGGGTTGAAAACTTCATGAACTTTATCAGAGCTGAGTACGGTGGTCCGAAATCAGATGTGCTCTGCCCGTGTAGCAGTTGTATGAATTCAGTTACAAGACCCCAGTCAACTGTGCAAAATCATCTACACTTGTATGGGATGTCGGTCACATATACTAGGTGGGTTCATCATGGTGAAGCTGTGAACGTCAATGTTATTGACTACGTGGAAGCAGCAGATCACCATCTTGATCCGCCTGATGCTCAGGTGGAAGAGGAGGAGGAGGTGGTGGTGGCGGAGCCAGTGAGTTTGACCAACATTGAAACAATCCTACGAAATGCTCGTGCATTCCGTGAACTTTCACCTACAGAAGAAAAACGGTGGGCCCGCATGTTGGAACAATTCAATTCAACGTTGTTGTCACCCCAGGAAATAAGCTGTCAGTATTCTCAGCTATGGTCACCTTTCTTCAGGTGAAGACATCTGAGCGGATGACCAACAAATCATTCGATGCGATGTTGGCTGCTTTCCGCGAATCTTTCCCAGATGCGTCTGAGCTGCCACACACCTACAGTAAAATGAAGAATTTCCTTCGTGCAGTTGGAATTGGATATGATATGATCCATGTTTGTAAGAATAATTGTGTTCTGTTCCGGAAGGATTATGCCAACTTAAGTGAATGCCTGAAATGCAAATCATCAAGATGGAAAGATGGCGATGCTGTGAAGAGGATTCCTCATAATGTTCTGAGACATTTTCCAATTATACCAAGATTGCAGAGGTTGTTTCATGATGCTGAAACAAGAGAGGATGTACTGTGACATTCTAGGAACCAGGAGTACAGAGATCAGAATGTAATGAGCCATCCATCTCATGGTAGTGAGTGGAAAAGCTTCAATGATAAACACAAAGAGTTTGCTGCTGACCCGAGACACATTAGACTTGGCTTAGCTTCAGATGGATTTAACCCATTTGGCCACCAGAGCGCCACATATAGCATGTGGCCAGTGCTTGTTATCCCTTACAACATGCCTCCAAATGTCTGCACCAAAGAATCAAACTACATGATGTCCTTGCTCGTCCCAGGTCCAAAAAGTCCTGGAAAGGATTTTGATTTGTTCATGGAGCCTCTTGTGGAGGAACTTCAACAGCTATGGAAGGGTGTTCTCACTCGAGACCTATATAGCAGCCCACCAGTTGATTTCTTTCTGCGTGCTGTTATAATTTGGTGCATCCATGATTATCCGGCTTTGGGCACTATGTCAGGGCGAACGACACATGGTTACAATGCATGTGTTCGCTGTGACAGGAATCCGCTGTCATACGCAATACTTAGCAAGATCTGTTACATTGGACACCGTCGTTTCCTTGCCAAGGACAAACCGCATCCTAGAAAATACCGAAGACATGTGTTCAATGCAAAGCATGAAAACCGTGATGCGCCAAAGAGGCTCACCGCCGATGAGTTGCAAGTGGAATTAGAGAAGGTCAGGCATATTACACCAGGAAACCATCCTGGTAATGGTAGCGGGAAAAGGAAGCGTGGCAGGGTAGAAGAGATATTATTGTTTACCCGCAGGTCCACTTTGTGGGACTTGGAGTATTGGAAAGATTTGGATCTGCGGCATAATCTTGATGTGATGCACATCGAGAAAAATATATGTGACAGCATTATCGGCACACTTCTTAATATTGAAGGCAAGACGAAAGATACCTTAAAATCTAGGATTGATTTGACACACCTGGGTATCAGAAAGGATTTGCAGGTGCAAGATGTAGGTAAACCACGGGATATGGCACCAGCTGTGTACGTCTTGGACAAGGTAAAAAGAAAAGAATTCTGCGAGGTCCTGCCACGTGTGAGATTCCCACATGGATTTGCTTCCAACCCTGAAAGGAGAGTCTGTGCAGATGGAAACAAGGTACAAGGGTTGAAAACTCATGACTGCCACGTCCTACTTCAAAGGGTTTTACCTGTTATCCTTAGAGGATTGGGCCGCCCTAACTTATAAAGAGCAGTTGCAGAGTTGGGACAATTCTTCAGGGAACTCTGCAGTAGGAATATCAGGATAGATGCTTTGGAGCGTCTTAGAGACAAGATACCAACTATCCTATGTGACCTTGAGAAGATATATCCTCCAGCCTTCTTTGATGTGATGGTGCATTTGACTGTTCATCTACCTGATGAGGCACTACTTAGAGGTCAAGTACAGTATGGCTGGATGTACCCTATTGAAAGGCGGCTAGGCACTTTCAAGGGCTATGTTAGGAACAGAGCTAGACCCGAGGGTTCCATTGCAGAGGCCTACATTGCTACAGAAGCGTTGACATTCTGCTCAAAATACATTGAAACAGCTGATCAGCTTAGCAAAGAGGTGGGTGAAGACAATCCTGGGCTCAATGTTTTCGATTATTCTATTCGAGTTACAGGGAAGAGTCGACAAGAGGAGAAACCTAAAGATTTGGACAAAATGGTTTGGTATGTGTTGAATAACTGTCCTGAGATACTACCTTATATCAAGTAAGTGCAGTACTGCAGCTTATACATCGTAATCTACTAAACTTGCAGCACATTCTTATATATTTAGATGTTTGACGCGATCACTATGTTGTGCAGCATCTACAAAGAGGAGTTACTGCCGCAAAATCCAAGAAACATTGACAAACTGGTTATGGCAGGATTTGCGAAATGGTTCAAGAACCATGTAAGCTTTTGAAGTGCACTATCAGTTTTTTTAATATATTGAGTACATAAGATGATCAGCTTGTCTATTTTCTAACCATAGGTTAAGAAGATGCGGGAGGATGGGCAGGCAGTTGATGATGCCCTTTACTCACTAGCAATGGGTCCTAATACTCGGGTAAGACATTATGAATCTTGCGTTGTTGGAGATGTGCGCTACAACACGCTTGCACGAGACGAAGGCAGGAAGACACAAAACAGTGCCATCATGAGCACGGATACGTATGACAAAGAGACAACTGAAATGTATGCTAACATAACATACATTGTTCAGTTGCAGTATATCTCCAGTTTCGAGGATCATCGGTGTGTGGTTCTGTTGTGCTGTCGTTGGTATAACCTGTTTTCCAGGATCGCAAAACCCAGAGCTGATGATTATTTCAAATCCATCAATGTCAAGGCGGCGTACCAGACCAACGAGCCTTTTATTTTGGCAAATCAAGCAACACAGATATTTTTCTTGGAAGACACATTTGCACGTAGCGATGACTGGAGAGTATTGCAAAGGTCTGAGCAGAGGAATTCATTTAATGAAGTTGCACAACAAGATGATGCTTACACTGCTCCTGATGTACAAGATAACACAGATGTTCCTAATATCTTTGAGAACCATCACGTCAATGACGCCGGCGAAAAGATTGCCTGTCGTGCTGTGGACATACAAGAGTTGATCAAGAAGAAGCCAACGTTCGAGGACGTTGAGGACGAAGAAGAAGATGACACCGTGGGGAATTACGATTCAGACTGATACACATGGCGAAGATGTTGACGCTGCTGCTGCGGATGATGATTACATTGCTTTTGTCGTATTTGCCTGTCAGAAGACGTTTTTTATCTACTATGTGAAATTGTGTTTGCTATGACAACTGAAACCTGATGAACATGTTGTTTAGTATTTTGCTGTGAGAACATCACTTGTTATGTATGCTGATTTGTGTTTGGTGATTGTATGACAACTAAAACATGATGACATTGTTGTTTAGTTGTACTCATATTTGGCTGTGAAACTTGAATTTGATGACATAGTTTGCTGTTGGACTGCAATTTGCTCGACGTCTTCGAATGAGAACAAAGCTGACCCGACAGGGCCTCTGCTATTTATTTATTTATATGAGCAAAAGGGGATACCCCCTGATTTCCGTTAGTAGAAATCATTAGATGTTCACAACACTACGCCCAGCCTGCTACACAGGTTCCATTCATTACTAGTTTCAGCAAAGTGCTCATGTCGTAGCCACTGAATACATCACGAGTGCTACATACACTGCAAATAAAGAGACAATCATCCTACAGAGCACATCGATTTTGCCCATTACCTTCACAAGCTCTTTCATCTCCTCATTGCTGTCAAGGCCGTTCAGCAGATGTTGCTTGGCCATGATCAGAGGAACTGCATCTTTAACCTTCTGCTCTGCATCTTCCTCTTCTGCCGTTCCTTCAGTAACTTGTCCAACACCCCAACCTGCTGGTATTGGGATTCCTCGGCTAACCAAATAATCAGCGTAGTTGCATTCCCCCACATCAGCAACTTCCCAGAAATACAAATCACACGAATCTTCCCTTTTCTGCACGAATCAAATTGGAAGATCATCAACCAAACTATTAAAAAAATCAGCAACAGAAAGTAGCAGAACAACACTTAAACATATTATTACCCCATGATTCGGGCATTTGTAGAAGACTTGGCCAGGGTTGCGGATTGTGGTTGAGACGCGACGGATGACTCTGCGTGATTTGCAACAGTGGCACCACACCAACGGCAGTGGGTTGCGATGAGCAATCGGCTGCGGTGCGCGTGCCGGCGGGGGTGTGATGAGACCCACAGGCGATGGTACGGGTGGCGACTTGGCGCATATCTGGTTGTTGCCTGCTGAAGAGCAGGTGGATGAGCAGCCAGCGGACATGGTTGCTGCGGCCAGAGCTTCTGATGCTAGGCAGAGTAAGTAGAGAAGAGGAGAAGCAAACGTTGGATATGTCAGTTTCATTACTTGCAGAGTAGCATAGCACCATATATAGTCATAGTCTAGGTTTGGATTCGAACCAGCTACAGGAGGGACCTCCTTGTTTTGCGAAAAAAAATTATTTCTCCACCTGACAGCTGGGACCCACCGGCTGTATCTTCGCACGGAAGGAAGTGTCTCCTTGTTTTGCAAAAAAAAATATTCATCCCGTTGACAGCTGGGACCCGTCAGATTTGGTGACTGGCTTGTGGGCCTACTAAGCGAACGTGTACGCACGGCTTTGTCAACTTAATCAACAAATGATTCTAGCAGTTGGACCGTTGGATGTTAATCCAACAGCCATGCTCCTTCTTCAACCTCTGTTCTTGCTCCTGTCTCCCGTGGGCGGCACCGCGGCTGTGCTGCCGCGCACCCGAACCAGTGAAGTTTCCCACTCCTCTCCATCTGCGACTCCACTGCCCCGTCTTCCCCATCTCCGGGTCGTTCCAGTCTGGGTGCGCTCGGCACGGTGTGGTCAACGTGGTCAACAACCGAGAGTCATCGGAAGATGACTGTACGTGAGAGCCTGACAGTGGGGACGCACCACGCCCATGGAAGCATGCATGCAACGGAATGCGGCGAGGTCAACGTGGTCAAGGAACGACTTCCATCGGAAGTATACTGTACGTTGAGAGTCTCGGCTGGGTCCACGGCCGCAGCAAGTAAGTGCCTCCTTATTACGCGGAAAATAATGATTCCTCCAACTGATAGCAGGGACCCACTGGACGGGCCACCGTATTTTGCGAAAAAAAACTTTGCCCCCTGACTGCTAGGACCCACCTGACGGGCCACCGTATTTCGCGAAAAAAACGTTCCCCCGCTGTCAGCTCGGACCCACCGGAAGTGACTCCTTATTACGCACAAAAAAATGAATACTCCCCCGGCTAGCTGGGACCCACCTTGGTGGGAGGCTGACTTGTGGGCCTACTAAGTTGATGGGGACGAAGGGCTTTGTCAACTTAGTCAATATGAACGATTCTAGCTCCAGTGACCGTACGATGTCCATCCAACGGCCGTAGTGCTTCTTCAACCTCTGGTCTTCTTGCTCCAGCCGCCCAAAGCAGCGCCGGTCGTGCCGCATGCTCCTGCCTCCCGTGGCCGGCTGTGCTGCCGCGGAGGCCTCACCGCCCCCTACTATTCCCACCGCTGGCCAGGCCCTGCGGCGACGGCTGCCTCACACCGCAGCCGAACCAGTGAACCCTCGTACTCCTCTCCGCGCGGGCTTCCACTGCCGCGTCTTCCCCGGCTCCGCGTCGTCCCCTTCCTAGGCCTCGCCGTCGTCCACCGCCGTGGTGCTCTCCGCGCGGCGTGGTCAACGTGGTCAAGGAACGACTTCCATCGGAAGAGTACTGTACGTGGAGAGGCTGACAGCTGGGTCCACGGCCACAGCCCAGTTTTTTTGTGATTTGCCAAGTAAGTCGCTTTGTTAGGCCTGTTGGGCTGCAAATCTTTCAAGACGAGGAGAGCTTTCATTCGGCTCGCCGAGAAAATGGCCCATCAGTAATGAGAAATGGGATGTACATTTTTAAAACACATCAAACCGGCAATTAGTTTCAAATATCTTTTTTTCATTTCGAGATTTTAAATTACATTAATTTTTATGCCTGGAGAATTTGTTGGATTTTATATTGATATACATTTATTTTTAAAATCAGTTTGAATGTGAGTCGAAATTTTGGGATTAAAAACAGTTCGGACCGCACCGAAATATGCAAAATTTCGTATAATTTTTTAACCGTGGCCACAATATGGGTTGTAATGCTAACAAAAAGAATATGGGCTCCAAAAAAACCTTAATAATTAGCAAATGGGCTATAAATTATTAGAAATAATGGCAGATGGGCTGCATGCTATTTTCCACAGATTTGAGGCTTTCCTAAAAAAAAGGTTGACGCACAAGCAGTGACTGTTGGATGGCCATCCAACGGCCGTCGTGCTTCTTCAATCTCTGCTCTTCCTGCTCCAGCCGCTTAAACAAGCGCCGACGGGACTGCCTGCTCCCTCCTCCCCGCTGCCGGCTCTGCTGCCGCGTAGGCCTCACCGCCCCACCGTACTCCCATCGCTGGCCTAGCCATCCCTCTACTCACCCACACCTGCTGTTATTCTCCGGCGACGGCAGACGAACCAGTAAACCCTCGTACAGTCGTACTCCCCTCCGCGTGGGAAACAACTGCCGAGTCTTCCCTGCCTTCGTGTCGTTCCCTTCCTAGGCCTCGCCGTCGTCCACCGCCCTGGTGCTCTCGGCGCGGCCTGGTCAACGTGGTCAACGACCGACATGCATCTGAAGTGGACTGTACGTGGAGAGGCCGACAGCTGGGTCCACGGCCGCACGCAAGGAAATGCCTCCTTATTACGTGCAAAATAATGATTCCTCCACCTGACATCAGGGACCCACCGAAAGGGCCTCTGTATTTTGCGAAAAAAACGTTACCGCCGCTGACAGCTCGGACCCACCAGCTATATCTTCGCACGCAAGGAAGTGCCTCCTTATTACGCACAAAAAAAAAGAATACTCCCCCTGTTAGCTGGGACCCAGTATAGTGGCAGGCTGACTTGTGGGCCTACTAAGTTGACGGGGACGGAGGGCTTTGTCAACTTAGTCAATATGCACGATTCTAGCTCCAGTGACCATACGATGTCCATCCAACGGCCGTAGTGCTTCTTCAACCTCTGGTCTTCTTACTCCAGCCACCCAAACCAGCGCCGGTCGTGCCTCGTGCTCCTGCCTCCCATGGCCGGCTGCGATGCGGCGGAGGCCTCACCGCCCCCTACTACTCCCACCGCTGGCCAGGCCATCCCTCTACTCACCCACACCCCCTGTTATTCTGCGGCGACGGCAGCCTCACACCGCAGCGAACCAGTGAACCCTCATACTCCTCTACGTGTGGGCATCCACTGCCGCGTCTTCCCCGGCTCCGCGTCGTCCCCTTCCTAGGCCTCGCCGTCGTCCATCGCCCTAGTGCTCTCGGCGCGGCGTGGTCAACGTGGTCAAGGAACGGCTTCCATCGGACGTGGACTGTACGTGGAGAGGCTGACAGCTGGGTCCACGGCCGCAGCAAGGAAGTGCCTCCTTATTACGTGCAAAATAATTATTCCTCCACCTGACAGCAGGGACCCACCGGACGGGCCACCGTATTTTGCAAAAAAACGTTAGCCCCTAACTGCTGGGACCCACCAGCTACATCTTCGCACGCAAGGAAGTGCGTCTGGGCAAAAAAACGATTCGCCCCCCTGACTGCGGGGACCCACCAGCTACATCTTCGTAGGCAAGGAAGTGCCTGACAGTCGGGACCCACTTGGTCGAAGCGTACGTAGCGTTGTCATTCTGGTCGCGAACGTGTACGTACATATATACTGGTCGATGTAGAGGCGCGCACGTGTCGTAGTAGAGGCGCGTACGTGTCGTAGTAGAGGCGCGCACGTAGCATGTACACGTACGTACAGCGGCCAGGGTGCAAGAAAGAAAATATGGCCACGTATGTGTACATACGGGCGGGGTCTCGAACGCCTACTCGCGCATACGTACGGCCAGAGCTCGTGTACATTGCTGGGTCGGAACGGAGAAACAGCGTCGTCGTCGTGTTCATGGGGAGGCAACGGAATGCATCGTGTTCATGGGGAGGCAACGGAATGCGTCGTGTTCATGGGGAGGGGTGTGGCGTACCGCAAAACGGAGGAAACGGACCTCCTACGGTCGAAACGGGGGTCCTGTTGATCGGGAGGAGTGTGGCGTACCGCAAAACGGAGGAAACGGACCTCCTACGGTCGAAACGGGGGTCCTGTTGATCGGGAGGGGTGTGGTCTACCGCAAAACGGAGGAAACGGACCTCCTATGGTCGAAACAGTGGTCCTGTTGATCGGGAGGGGTGTGGCATACCGCAAAACGGACGAAACGGACCTCCTACGGTCGAAACGGGGGTCCTGTTGATCGGGAGGGGTGTGGCGTACCGCAAAATGGACGAAATGGACCTCCTACGGTCGAAACGGGGGTCCTGTTCATCGGGAGGGGTGTGGCGTACCGCAAAACGGGACTCCACGGGATACTGTTCATCTCCACCGTCGACCTCCTCCAGCCTCCACGGGCTACCGTCGACCTCCTCCAGCCTCCACGGGCTCCTGTTCATCCAGCCTCCACCGCGCGCTACTCCACCGGCTACTGTTCAACCACCCCTCCACGGGCACCCCTCCACCATCTACTGTTCATCCAGCCCTCCACACCACGGGGTCCTGTTCAACCACCCCTCCACGGGCACCCCTCCATCGTCTACTATTCATCCAGCCCTCCACCACACCACGGGGTCCTGTTCATCCAGAGGCAACGCCACCGCTCACTGTTCATCCAACCCCCCCCCCCCCCCGCAACGCTCACTGTTCATCCCAGAGGCAGCATCGATCGGCTTCAGTTAGCAGCACTAGCAAAGGAATCGCTCGATCGGGTTCAGTTAACAGCCATCGATCGATCGCTCGGGTTCAGTAACGCGTAGCCTGCAGTGCAATCGCTCGGGTTCAGTTAGAGCCCAACGCCTCGCTCGGGTTCAGTTAGAGCCAACGCCTCGCACACACGCGCGTACGTGTACGAGAGAAACGCGCATCGCTCGGCCCCCGACCTCCCACCGTAACCGGGAACTCCCCGAAATTTTCCTCGCCCTCGCTTCTACCACGGTTTTTTCCGTCATGGACGGCCCAAAGAATGTCATGCAGCTGCGTCTCCGGCCCGCCCAGGATGAAAAACCCATTTTCTGTCATGATTTTTTGTCATAGAAGTAGGAGCCCACCACATCTATGATGATACCGGGTTTTGTCACAATTATCATCATAGAAGTGTCATATGTATGACAGAAAAAAAAATTGTTCGGTCCAAAATGTCACGGATATGTCTTTTTTTTGTAGTGAACAGAACGGTCGGCCGGCGCCGCACCACAGACTAACAGTAAAATATTATAGGTAGTCCTTTTTTTGAAGGGTATGTAGTTCTGTAATGATGCTTGAGTCACTACCAGAATAACTGCTTGCGCCTACGGCCTCATCTATGCCGACGGCCAAGGACAGGCCGTAGGCGTAGAAAAGTCGTCGGCATACATCCATCTATGCCGACGGGGCCGTCGGCATAGACGAGGCCGTTGGACAGCTCGAGATACGCCTATGGGGACCGTCGGCATAGGCGCGGCCATCGGCATAGACCGGGCCCACCTACCCGGTCAGCGCTGACCGTTTGCGGCGTTGAAACTACGCCGACGGGAGGTAACGGCGGCCGTCGGCATATCTATGGCAAAGGTATGCCGTCGGCATAGACCTGGCCCATGCCCCTCTGCCACGTCATCGATCCGTGTGCGCAGCTATGCTGCCGTCGGCATATGTTTATTTAGTTTTATTTTTAATTTTGCTTGATACTATCTATGGCAAAGGTATGCCTACGGCATAGCCGTCGGCATAGGCCCCTCTGCCACGTCATCGATCCGTGTGCCATGCCACGTCATCGATTCGTGGGACTGCACCTCCGTGTGTGCACATATATGCCGACGGCCTTGCCGTCGGCATACATTTATTTTACTTTATTTGTTTATTTTTACTTTATTTTGTTATTTTTACTTTATTTTAGTTTTTGTTTTTGCATAAGATAATTATGCCTTATCTAAAAAAAATACCCTGATGGTATATCGATTGCCCCCGTTACGAACGTCGCTATCGCAGTGTCACGGAGGGGGAAAATGGTCGACACGGAGGGAATTCTGGTTGGTGGGGGGATTCGGGGTGTAGCTATGTCACTGAAACATCGCACGGGTCCCGATGCATATGTGAAAGTGTTCAGGCATGCGTAGACGCCCGTCTTGGGGCTTCGCGGTGTGGCCCCTGCACGCAAGGCAGTGTCGTCATCACTTGGAGGGGGCCAAACCCCAGAGACGCGTGGCGCCTCTTCGGACATGCCACCACTCCGTACGGCATGTACGAGGTCCCGGTGCGACGCTCGGGTGGCATTGCCACCCCCGTAGGCCCCCCGTCCCGCCTAACCCTGTAGCGTTTGACAACGGGATCTAGCCCTTTGACTTTGCACGGACGGGCTTTGAGCAGTGGACCTATCCACCCGGTTGTGTTAGGTCAGCCCATAGGAACACTTTGGAGCAACATCTGGGCCAGACCCACAGCAAGATCCCCTCCGTGTAGACCCGACGCGTCCGTTTCCCCCCTCCAGGTGCCAGCGGCGGCGCCGTCCGTGAGGGGGGCACACCCCGGAGACGCGTGCCGCCTCTTCGGACATGCCACCACACCACCCCGCATGTATGAGGGCCCGGTGCGACGCTCGGGTGGCATTGCTACCCCCCCAGGGCCCCCGTCCCGCCTAACCATGTAGCGTTTGACCACGGGATCTAGCCCTTTGACTTTGCACGGACGGGCTTTGAGTAGTGGACCTATCCACCCGGTTGTGTTAGGTCAGCCCATAGGAACACTTTGGAGCAACATCCGGGCCAGACCCACAGCAAGATCCCCTCCGTGTAGATCCGACGCGTCCGTTTCCCCCCTCCAGGTGCCGGCGGCGGCGCCGTCCGTGAGGGGGGGGCACACCTCGGAGACGCGTGCTGGGCGTTTGCACCCGCCACAGCACTTCCAGACTTGTGAGAGGCCGCCTACGCAAGATTTGGCGGCATGCTAGCCCCCGGAGGCCGCCGGCCACAGTCGTAGACATGCGAAGAGCAAGCCGCGTAGAGGGAATTGTTCAGATACTACTCCATCACGAACAATTATGAAAAATTACCATCAGTCCTACAACACATGTGCCCACGTCGTTTAAAAAACTCATGATTTTATCGCGCTCCGAGTATTTAATAATATTCACGCCGCATCGTTACCGCAGAACGTCTACTACCGTGTCATCGCCGTCCGTGAGGGGGGGCACCCCGGAGACGCGTGCCGCCTCTTCGGACATGCCACCACACCACCCCGCATGTATGAGGGCCTGGTGCGACGCTCGGGTGGCATTGCTACCCCCCAGGGCCCCCGTCCCGCCTAACCCTGTAGTGTTTGACCACGGGATCTAGCCCTTTGACTTTGCATGGACGGGCTTTGAGCAGTGGACCTATCCACCCGGTTGTGTTAGGTCAGCCCATAGGAACACTTTGGAGTAACATCCGGGCCAGACCCACAG
Source organism: Aegilops tauschii subsp. strangulata (assembly GCF_002575655.3). NCBI lineage: Eukaryota > Viridiplantae > Streptophyta > Magnoliopsida > Poales > Poaceae > Aegilops > Aegilops tauschii. The sequence continues at coordinate 383,491,566 of NC_053039.3, read as the reverse complement.
CAAGATCCCCTCCGTGTAGACCCGACGCGTCCGTTTCCCCCCTCCAGGTGCCGGCGGCGGCGCCGTCCGTGAGGGGGGGCACACCCCGGAGACGCGTGCCGGGCGTTTGCACCCGCCACAACACTTCCAGACTTGTGAGAGGCCGCCTACGCAAGATTTGGCGGCATGCTAGCCCCCGGAGGCCGCCGGCCACAGTTGTAGACACGCGAAGAGCAATCCGCGTAGAGGGAATTGTTCAGATACTACTCCATCACGAACAATTATTAAAAATTACCATCAGTCCTACAGCACATGTGCCCACGTTGTGTAAAAAACTCATGATTTTATCGCGCTCCGAGTATTTAATTATATTCACGCCGCATCGTTACCGCAGAACGTCTACTACCGTGTCATCGCCGTCCGTGAGGGGGAGCACACCCCGGAGACGCATGCCGCCTCTTCGGACATGCCACCACACCACCCCGCATGTATGAGGGCCTGGTGCGACGCTCGGGTGGCATTACTACCCCCAGGGCCCCCGTCCCGCCTAACCCTGTAGCGTTTGACCACGGGATCTAGCCCTTTGACTTTGCATGGACGGGCTTTTAGCAGTGGACCTCTCCACCCGGTTGTGTTAGGTCAGCCCATAGGAACACTTTGGAGCAACATCCGGGCCAGACCCACAGCAAGATCCCCTCCGTGTAGACCCGACGCGTCCGTTTCCTCCCTCCAGGTGCCGGCGGCGGTGCCGTGCGTGAGGGGGGCACACCCCGGTGTTGGGGGGTGCAGCTATGGGTTGGGCTACGATAACCAGGTGAAAAGGTCATGTTGCTTGTCTTTGGGCGAGGTGGGTCTATTTTTTACAGTGTGCTGAGAGTCACACATATGCCGTAATAAAAAAAATAAAAAAAATGCAAAGTATCTATGCCGACGGCTTAGCCGTTGGCATAGATTGACACGTGGCACTTGGGACCAAGCCTATGCCGACGGCCATGCCGTCGGCATACCGCCCCCCTTATCCACTCCCCGGCCCTCCTCCTCCACTCGTTTCTCTTCTCGCACCCCGATCCAACTCCCTCCCCTCGACACCCAACCGCCGCCGCAACCCTCTCCGCGCCGTCGACGCCACCCTAGCCGCTCGCCCCCGCCACCGTCCGCCGCCATCTCCACCCACCCGCGCCGCGCCGCCGTCATCTCCGCCCCACCCGCCCCGTCTCCACCCACCCACCACCGCCGTTGTCTCCACGCACCCGTGCGCGCTGCCATCGTCCCCCCCGCCAGAGTCCCCGGCCTAATCTCCGGCTGCTGCTCTGCCCCCTCCGCCGACGCCCTCCCTAAGGGGCCCCCCTGCCCCGACGCCCCCTTCTCCTGGCCCGGCTCCGACCGGCCTCCTCCGCCACCGCGCCGACAACCGTCCGCCCGGTCGCGACCACCGTCTGCCAGGCCCCGCCCTTGCCTCGTCCCGGCCCCCTCCGACGTCGCCACCTCCCCCGCCCCTGCTGTCCTCCAGCCGCTCCGGTGCTGCTTCCCCTCGGTGAGTTCCCCCGCCCCCCGGTCACTCGCCGGAGTTGTAGGTGATGCCGCTGTTGTGTTAGCTAGATAGACAAAATTAGTGTAGTGCAATTATTTTGTATGTTTAGTGCAATTTTAGTAGATAGATAGAGAAATGTTAAAATTTGGATAGTTGAATGAAATGGATAGATAAGTAGATAAATTTCTAGGTACATCAATGTATGGATAGGTAGGTACATTTTAGTTTTGACCAAAAAAATTAATCAATGCGGTAAAAATTTAATTTGAAGTATCATGATTGTTGAGGATATAACCATTAGAGTCACCCGCCCAGGAGGGGCCGGGTTACGTCATGATGGTCATCACGCGAAGCCTAGTACCAAGCTTGAAGACGGCGGGTTAGATAATGGGCTTAAAACTCGGAGGAGGCTTAAGGCCCGTAGTCATAAAACGCCGTATGGCAAGACTTGTAGTGTAAGGCAAGAATAGTTGAGAGTCCGAGCCGGACACTCTTATGAGCCGGCCGGGACTCTGAGAGCCGCTGGGCGTCAACCTCTCTATATAAAGGGACGACCCGGCGGCGGTTTAGGGACAAGTAAGATCTCGTCGAGAGCCAGGCATAGCAATTAAGCTCCTTGGTCATCGAAACCGTAATCAATACCACCTCAACTGGACGTAGGCTTTTACCTTCACCGTAAGGGGCCGAACCAATATAACCCCCGTGTTCCTTGTCCCGTTAACCCCTTTAAGCTTCCTAGCTGCGATGGCTCCACGACTAAGTCCTAGCTCGAGGACATCTGCCGTGAAAATTCCACGACAATGATCATCTAAGTTTTTTACTTTATGTTTTGAATAATGTAGAATATATGCATTCTATCCTACAATTTGAGATGTTGTTGAAATGCTACATGAGATGCGAAGTTCCAAAAAATTTACTCGGTGGAATTTATAGGGTTTGTGGAGTCGCATCTCTCGATATGATATGTAGATAGATGTTTTGTGAAGTAGATAGATAGACAGATGTTAAAATTCGGATAATGGTTAGTGGCTAGTTCATCATGATGATATTGCAAAAAAAATTGAAGACACAATTTTGATTGACTGAGATGTGATGATCTAAGTTGTTCTTTCGGTGGATTTTGCAGGCTTTGTGGTGTCGCATTTCATCGGAGTGACCGTTGTACGACGCGTTGGTCCCCCTGAGCATCCCTCTGCTGTTCGACTACTTCCTCTACAGCCGAGGGTGAGCTACAAGTCCATCTCCTCCATTTTTTCATATCACTAGATTTCATTCTCAAGTCAACTGGCGTAACCTAGGCGTCTCCCGTCCGAAAGGGTTGCATCGATAAATATGCATTCAATTGCATATTTATCACCGCAGCAATTTCGGATTGTCCAGCGTTTTCCACGAACAGCCCGAGGATGTGTAGATTGGGTATGTTCTCCATGTTCTACCCTGTTCCGAGACAGGATTTCGGCGGCGCCTCCCCATTGTTCTCCGGAGCACATTCTCTCGGCTATTTGCCGAGACGTGTATCTGGAGAACAGGGGGGAGGTGCTGCCGAAATTTTGTCTCGGAACGGGTAGAATAGAGAACGTACTCAATCTACACATCCTCGGGTGGGATTAGGACCCATCTTTACCTATTAGAGATGTAGGTGGATTCAACGCTGTAGAAACTGAAAATTTGATGTGATTAATTTAAGTGAATCCTTAATTATGTTGTGTGGCTTGCAAAAAAGCAGAGGATGGCAGATAATCAGTGGATGTACAGTGGTTTTATCCGTCGGAATCGAGTAATATCAGAGTGGATCGCGAAAACCGATGTGTATTTGAAGGAGATATTCCGTCGTCCAATGAGGATTATCCCACCATGCCCCTGTGCGAGATGTGCCTGACGTCACCGTAGAAATCAGACGGACATGAGTGAGCACCTTCGCACGCACGGATATATGCCAAACTTTGACATGCCGCCGATAAACATAGCCGAGCAGGACCATGGTAGAGAGGAGGTGATGCGACAACACATCGATGGATATGAGGACGACGGGGTCAGGGACATGCTAGATGATGTCATTGTTGCAGAAACGGCAAATGCGACACCTTCAGAGAATGAACCGGAGGAGCCGGAGGCAACCGCAAAGGCCTTCTTGGAGGTCTTGGCCTCGTCGAAGAAACCTCTTTATGCGGGTGCGAAAATATCTCATCTGGATGCCATCTCGCAACTGATTGCAGTCAAGGCTGAGTATGGCTGTAGCCAGAAATGCTTCGAAGCATTCATGGGAGTATGGGCTAACAGCCTCCCTGAGGGTCATGAACTGCCGAAAAGCATGTACGATACAAAGAAAATCATGAAGGCACTCTCTATGGATTATGAGAAAATAGATGTTTGCCCGAAGAATTGCCTTTTGTTTAGGCACGAGTATGCGGATGACAAGTACTGTAGGAAGTGCGGTTCGTCTCGGTACATTGAGGTGGTCGGTGAGGATGGTGAGAAAAAGCAGCTAACCATCCCCGTTAAGGTTCTTCGGTATCTTGATTTTATAAAAAGACTGCAGCGCCTTTTCATCACGAAGGAGTCTGCCAAAATGATGAAGTGGCACAAGGAAGGTATAAGGTACAATCCAAAAAAATTGTACATCCATCGGAAGGGGAAGCATGGAAGTCGTTCGATGAAGAATACCCCGAGGAAGCAGCCGAGGCTGGGAATGTCAGAATAGCCATATCAGGTGATGGGTTGAATCCATATGGTATGTCGTCCAATCCATACAGCTGCTGGCCCGTGTTTGTAATTCCGCTCAATCTTCCTCCCGGTGCCCTAATGCAATGGAAGACCATGTTCTTGTCGCTCATTCCGGGGCCTGAATACCCGGGGAAGCAATTGGGTGTGTTTATGCAGCCGCTGGTGGATGCTTTGCACCATTCTTGGTACTTTCCGAGGTTGACATACGACCGGGATCTGCAGAGAAATTTCTTGATGAAAGTTTGGTTGCACTATTGCATGCATGACTTTCCCAGCTATGCTCTATTTTGCGGATGGTGTACAAGTGGGAAGATGCCATGCCCAGTGTGCATGCAGGCTCTGCGAATAATTTGGCTGAGTAAGGGTGGCAAGTATGTAGCCTTTGACCTGCATCGACAGTTCCTCCCTCCAGACCATCCAGACAGGGAAGACAAGAAGAACTTCACGAAAGGTCGGGTTGTTCATGAAGTAACCGAGATTCCAACATTTTCGGGGGCAGATGTTCTTGCTCAGCTAAAAGCTCTCAAGCCTAAAGTCAAAGGCAAAGGCAAAGGCTTCGAGGGATATGGTGAGACGCACAACTGGACTCACATTACCCCCTTCTCGCAGCTTCCCTATTTCAAGGACCTCAAACTTCCTTACAATATTGATGTGATGCACACCGAAAAGAATGTGGCAGAGTCCCTTTTCCACACGATCCTCAACATTCCTGATAAGACGAAGGATAACGTTAAAGCTAGAGCCGATCAACAGAGAATTTGTGGTAGACCACGCCTGAACATGAAGCCTCCCACAGGCGGTCAGAAAAACTGGTTCAAGCTAGATGCTGACTTTGTCCTTAAACCGCCAGAAAAAAAGGAAGTACTTATCTGGCTGAAACAAATTTTGAAGTTCACCGATGGTTATGCATCGAATATAAGTAAGGGAGTCAATCTTTCAACGGGCAAAGTGACCGGCCTAAAGAGTCATGACTACCATGTATGGATTGAGCGGATAATGCTGATGATGGTTCGAGGCTATGTCCCCGAGCATGTCTGGCGAGTGCTTGCCGAGCTTAGCCATTTCTTCCGCACGCTCTGTGCTAAAGAAGTAAGTAAAGAGGTGATTGAAAAATTGCATAAGAAGGCACCGGAGTTGATAGTCAAGATAGAGAAGATCTTTCTGCCAGGCTTCTTTACTCCGATGACACATCTCATTCTGCACCTCGCGAACAAGGTATTGTTGGGGGGGCCTGTGCAGAATCGCTGGCAGTACGGCCCTGAGAGACAGAACAAGCATCTCCGACGGAAATGTGGAAACAAAGCTAAGATTGAAGCTTCCATAGCTGAGGAAGTTATCCTAGAGGAGGTGTCAGACCTCAGGACATCATACTATCCAGACCATGCATGTTCCCCATCTGCATAACAAGGTGCCTCGATACAATATAGAAGAGCCCAAGTATCAACCCAGGCTCCATCTATTCAACGCGCAAGGTGGGAGGGCTGGGGCCTCGAAATCTTATAACATGCCACGACAAGAGTGGGAGGACCTCATGTTCTATATCTTGCACAATATCAAGGAAGTTGAGGAAGTGTGGATGAGGTAATACCACTACATCATTCCTTTATGTCTTCCACATCATCATGTTCCATGTTCACTTAGTCCCGGTCTAACACCGCTTTTCTTTTTTTTAGTGATTTCGTTCAAGAGGAATGGACGGGAATGAATCCTCCTACTGAGGCGGAGGCACTTACTCTTCTCCGTCATGGAAACCCTGGACGTAAAATTTTTATTGCTTGGTTCATGGAGAAAGTAATTTTCCACACTCCCCTATTAAATACCTAGTTCAACATTTATTAGTTAACCGAACTAATGCACGCATCAATTTCAATTATACTTGTAGGGAAAAGATTCGAACATATCTATGGATGATGAATTGAGATGGGTTTCCATGGGTTTTGACCCTGCCGTCATGACATGTAAAAAGTATGATGTGAATGGGTATTGCTTATATACAGAGGAGCACCAAAACAGCCGGCCCGATCCCAAAACTATAAATACCGGAGTGTACACCCCCGGTCAAAATTCAGTAGACTACTACGGAAGGGTACAGAATATATACGAGGTTAAATTCCGCCAGGGGCGTGAGACCCTAAGTCTGCCTGTGTTCAAATGCCGATGGTTCGATCCGCGGGAGGGGGTAAAACATACGCCTTCCATTGGTTTGGTCGAAGTTAAACCATCAACCGTCTATGCCGGAGCCGATCTCTTCATTGCGGCTACCCAAGCTACACAAGTATATTATCTGCCTTACCCATGCCAGAAAGAGTATCTAAAGGGTTGGGAAGTTGTGTTCAAGGTGTCGCCACATGGTAAGCTACCGGACCCGAATGAAGACGATTACTACAACATTAACCCCATGACATACGAGGGAGTGTTCTATCAAGAGCAACCTGATGATGATGATGATGATGTGGTTAGAAACGATGACACTAGACCATTGGGTGATGATGATGTGGATCCAAACGTCGACGATGCACAGAATGATGGTGAGACCATTGTCAATGAAAATGACATACTTATGCTAGAAAAGTTAAACGAAGACGCTGACGACGAGGAAGAGCCTCCACCTCCGTCAGACAACGAAGATGATATGATTGATAGTGATGATGAGACGGACCGAGAAAGAGGTTACAACAGTGATGATTCATATGGGTTCTAGCAGATGTACGTTTCAAGTCTTTTTTCTATAGTTTAGGAATATGCCTTTTTATGCATTTTTATTAATGTGTTTATTATCATGCCTTTTCCTTCATTTCATTAATTTACTAATTGCTTATTCTCTTCTCAATGCAGGTTCGTGGAACATGGGCAAGGGGAAGGCCGACGGCGTGGGTTTCGTACGCAAGGTCGTCGGCGTGCCTAGTCGGAGTGGTCGAGCACGTAATCCTCCCCCTCGGCTACTTGACGATGACTCCTCACAGGGAGATCGAGGGAGAGGTGCCCCTAGAGGAGGAGGGGGCAGGGGGAGAGCCTCTAGAGGGCGAGGTGGTGGGGGGAGAGCCACTACAGGGGGTCGCGGCCAGAAAGAGCGCACCCTCACCGACTTAGGGGTGTTGTCTTCGAGGCCCTCCTCTAGTGAGGTACCCTCTGGCGAGGAGGAGGACGAGGAGGAGGAGGTTCGGGATGGGGTCGAGGAGGAGGTGGAGGAGGAGGCAGGCGAGGAGAAGGAGGACGAGGAGGAGGAGGAGGTTGGGGAGGGGGAGGCAGGCGAGGAGGAGGGTGGTGGCGGGGATGATGGTGGTGACGGGAAGGGGGTTGACAACAAGGGATGGCTGCGTGGTAACGCAAAGCTACCAAAGCAGGTTCCTGCTACTGAGGAGCAGAAGTGGCTCATTGAGCCCACGGGGAAAGAGTAAGTGCCACTTTATAATAATTTCATTATTTTCCTTGTCACATGCTTATTCCGGTTGTTATTTATTTTGCTTGTCACATGCTAATAGTTCATTCTTTTGCAGCAACTGGATATATTCTAAAGGGGTCCGTATTCCCAACGGCCTCATCACCGTCTTGCTGAAGTTATACTGGCCGGGGTTGTACTGTCCGGATCCAGTCAGGCACCCGGACCGTCGGGTTTTGGCCACGAGCTGGGACCACTGGGAAGCGGCCCTCCACGCGGACCATGAGACCCATGCCAAGGCCGTGATCACTACTTTCTGGGTGAGTTCTCTTCGGAAGCACAAGTCCATTCTAGTTTCATGAATGATTTAACTCATGGCTTCTTCCATTCTTGTTTCATGCATGATTGTAGAAATTCTATCGAGTTCTTCCGGAGCACAGGGCCAGAGCGGACCAGATCGTGCTGCGCCAATGCAAGAAGAAGGCCCGCCAGATGCAGTACGAGGTGCGCTATGTGGCCATCTCGACATACTACCACGACTATCTTGGTGTGAAGATGACCAAGGAAGAAGCGCGGAGGATGGGCATTACCTTGGAGAGGGACGAGTTCTTGGCGGTAAGTATAAAAGATTTTTCATTATGCTTTCATTACCTTGTGGTACATTTCACCGTTTCGTGTTGACATGCCATTATGCTTTTATTATGTAGGTGTGTCCAAATTGGTGTTATGGAAAAGATGAGTCCTGGGCGGCATTGGTGGATCTTTGGTGTGATGAGGCTGGAGCCTGGGCGGCTATGAGAATCAAAAACAAGGCCAACCGAGGGAAGGAGGGAGTACATGCTCAGGGAAACCGAAACCAATATCTCCACAAGGCAGTTAATGTATGACTAACCCCATTAAACATTCTTCTTCTTCTATTTACCATCACTTTCTTATGTATGACTAACCTCTGTTTGGTGGTGCAGGAGGAGAAACTGAAGTGGCCGCTCAGACATGCAGGCGTGGGAGATCGCCCATACGCGGAAGGACCCCAAGCCTGGCGAGCCCAAGTACTACGGCAAGAAGACCGCGGGGAGGAAGAAGGCCTACTCCGAAGGGTATTTGAAGTTACATCCTGACACACCTGACCCCATTGTGGCGGATCTGGACGAGAGGGTGGTGGTGGGCATGGGGCCCAAGGAGCACGGTCGGGAGGCGGTTCTTGATGCTGTGATCACTCCTACTATCTCCTACACACAGCTCCGTAGGATCGACCCGAGCCTGAGCCAGCGCACGAGCCAGCCAGTGACCAGTGCACAGTCACAGTCCCTCTTTTAGGAGCAACAATCTGTAAGTATTTTCCCTCTTATCTTCATTGCTCACTTTATTTTCCGCATTTAGTAGTTTTATGAGTTCCATCATGTCATACCGTAGGCCTACCTGGAGTACACACGCCAGGAGACCATGGCGTGGCATGAGAGGCTTTATGAACACCAGGTGCAGAGGGATCGCCAGATGCAGCAAGCTTTTCAGGAAATGGCGGCCGACAGGTGTCCTCAGTTGCAGCCAGCACAATGTCCTCCAGCACAACCAGTGCTGCTGACCTTTGAGGAGTTTGTGGCACAGAACGCTGGCCCCTCGCCGGTTAGTTCATCCCCAATCTATTCACCCAAAGCATGTCATGCCTTTCAACACAGTCATATATCCCGTTAATATGTCTTTTCAACATCCAGGGAACAAGTGGATCTACCGTTGGCGGTGGTCTTCGCAGCACTCCCGAGACACGGAGCCCGACCACTCCGATCCACGGAGGCGGAGGCGGAGGTGGAGGCGGTCTTGGCGGTAGCACTGCCGCTAGCAGTGACGACCTGGGCTTCGGCGGTCTTGGCGGTGACGACCTCCGCGGTGCTCGACGTCCTGGCGCTTAAGCCTTTGGGTCACATTATGGCGGTCTTGGTGGTGATGATACTTATATGCTAGTGATGTTTCTTATTGTTGTTTGTGAGATTCTTATATGCTTTGGTGGTGATGATACTTATATGTTTATGCTTGTGATGCTTCTTATGATGTGTGATGATGAATTTGTTGTGTGATGCTGCTCCTTATTGTTATGTGATGCATATATTGTTGTATGATCCTTATATATGCTGTATATATTCAAATCAATTGAGCTGAAACAAAACAGAAAAAAGAAGAAAAAAAAAGCAGACAGAAAGCCGTCGGCATAGAGCTGGCGTGAGCTCCCAGTGGATGACACGGGGCAGGTCTATGCCGACGGCCTAGCCGTCGGCTTAGACGGCTAGGCCGTCGGCATAGACCTGCCCCAGGAGAGCCCAGTTGCTGCCACGTGGCAGGCCTATGCCGACGGCTTGGCCGTCGGCTTCGTTTGAAATTGTGCCGACGGCTAGGCCGTCGGCATAGACCTGCCCCAGGGGTGATGCCTGCTCGCCACGTGGCAGGCCTATGCCGACGGTCTAGCCGTCGGCATAGACCGTCGGCATAGGCCTGCCACGTGGCGAGCAGGCGTTGGTCAGCACTTGACGGCGGCCGCCATTAGGAGGTAACGTTGCCGACGGCCAGGGCCGTCGGCATAGATGTACGGACACCGTCGGGATAGGTCCTATGCCGACGGCCTTTATATGCCGACGGCCACCCGGGCTACGCCGACGGCCCTATGCCGACGGGGGCCGTCGGCATAGGCCTGTCCCAACGGCCAGTCAGGGCTATGCCGACGGCCCTGGCCGTCGGCATAGGGTACGATTCCGGTAGTGAGTGATACCGAAGAAAGTATTCTAGAAAAGTGATACTGAAGAAAATGATCTATCAACAAGTCACCCTTGCTTACGTTTTCAGCCAGGCAACCATCTCCATTTTCTATCATTCTTAATATTATTTTGATTAATGTGTCATTTGCAGACATATACGCGTTACATATAATAGCCAAATGGATCGATGTCGAACAGGATTGTGGCATAGTATTGATTTCATTTATTGGATCTACATGTTTATGACTCAGATTATGTCTCCTTAAACAGGCAGATATAAAACTGAATATAAGTGCCATGTATGTCTTGTATGGGCCTCTAGCAGCGTGGCTTCATGTCCTTGAAATTGACATATATGTCACAATTTTCTATGCTTGGCAAATATTAAGTGCATCAATTTGTAGTTTATTCGTGGTATTCTGCCTATTAACTCACATTGTGCATTGCAGGCTCTGCTTAACAGTCCAAAGCTGAAATCGTAAACAAAAACAAATGTGTAACTAGCATCCATACGTTTTGAACCATATGTTTGTTACTGCAGCCCGTGTTCAAGAGCTATTGTACCACAAACACAAGGAAGGATGTGCAGGCTGTTATCAGCATGATTTGATTACTTTAAGCTTTGTAGAATGTCCTTATAATCTTGTAGTCAATGCTCTCAATTAACTATGTATTCTTTATAGATGCTATGCTTGCTACCATGTAATCAACATTACTGTTAAATTATTATTCCTTGATTCAACTTTTGTTGAATGTTCAAGGAAAAAGGGTATTGTCTCCTCGAAACCACTCAAATAAAAAGGGCTTTCTTTCAAGCTTATTTTCTGGAGTTGGGGTCCCTTGGGGATTCTTGGTTGTTGCTGAGCTAACCATAACCCAAAGTCTCTATATTAATGAAAGTTGAAGTGTTACCACCTTCCAAGGAAAAAAAAGGTACAATGGGTCTTTCTTAGTTGATAGCATTCGATGCTTGGCTACCATTGTTCTATGCTTTGATGCATAGCACAATATTTCACAGCAACGTGAGATATGAATGTGCATATTCCTCTTCAACACACAATGGTAAGCATATGCATGCATTCCCAAAGTTTTGTAATTTGTCTAATAGCTGTGTATCTTCATTTGTACATTTTTATCATTTTATAGTCAAAATAAAAGGGCGCAGCAACGCGCGCCATCAATGATCTAGTTTGTTAAACATATGATCCAACTTGCTGCAAGTTTTCCTCTGGTCAATAGTCGTAGACAAACGCGAAGTGACACCAGGGGAAGCAAATGCAACGAATAAAATGCAAGCAGAATTGACTGGAGCAGATTAGTATTACATCACAATATCACATTCTTTGTCTTTCCAATCAAAAGACACATCAAGCTGATGCTCTGGAAGTTTGGATTGAGATCCAGCCGGGAGCAACTAGTACAAAATCTCTGTTTTTTTAGTGAAGTGTTTTTTTAGAAGAGTATAAAATCTCAGCTCGCCGTCGCCCAGGCCCAGCCTGCCCACTAACAAAGAGCCCAGCCCAAGACATCTCCACGCCTCGAGAAAAAAAGCCCAACCCGTTTCCCCTTCCAACCCCCTTCTCGTCTCTGACCTCCATTTCCCGGGGACACCCGTTCCGTTCCGATCCCAAACACCCACCGCCACCGGTGGCAGATCTGGATCGGAGCCCCGCTCCGGCGACCCCCGATCCCCCCGACGCCGGGATGGAGGTCATCCCAGCCGCTGCGGCAGCGCACGACGGGCAGAAGCAGAGGTTCGACCTCGGGGTCTTCGTCGGCGACCTCCCCCTCGACGACGACGACGCGGCCAGGTCTGTCCGTCCGGCCACCAGCTCCTCCCCCCTCCCCCCCTTGCAGCAACGTCTCCTCGCCTCCTTCACGCGCTCGCTGCGCCTAAGCTTATGCTTGGTCGTTTCTCTGGCAGTGACAACGAGTCGCTGGAGGGGCTGCAGCAGGAGCTCGAGGACTGCAAGAACGACCAGGTGCTTATTTTCCATTCTTGCTTTGTTTCCGGAACAGCTAGCTGCTTGCAGCATTTCGGAGCAGGAATAGCACGTCCTTCTTTCTTGGGAGATTTCTGCTGCTGTTTTATTTCTGCGTGCGTGCGTGCGTGCAGGAAGTAGCAAACATCCTGGCTAATGGCATCAAGATGCGTGATTACACAAAAGGTGTCGAGAACAGCATACGCCAAGTTGAGCTGGATTCTATTCAGGTAATTGCTTCTGCCAGGCCCCAGACATGCTTAGCAGTAACAGTCAACGCATGGTATTGCAATAATTATACTTTGGAAATAAGAGTTAGTTAACTTCTTTCATATGAATGGTTAGTTTATTCATCCCCCCATCCTTATCATCAGTGTTAATTTGAGTCATCAAATAATTGCACAGGCGCAATGAATTATTTGGAAAACATGGAGTTATGATGGGCCTACCTTCTATTAGTGCTGTGCTGCCTAAATGTAATTTACCTGTGTCTATGATGTTTTTCTTATGCAATGCCATCTTCCCTTTTCTTTTGTAGGATTACATTACAGAAAGTGAAAACCTAGTGTTGCTGCATGATCAGATCTCTGACTGCGATAATATTCTTTCACAAATGGAAACCGTTCTAACTGGATTCCAGGTAATTGCATATTCACATCTGTTGTGACGGCACTACTCGTGACATTCTTGTCGTACTGGATGCCTGAAAGAGTTTCTGGATGGCTATTGCTTGTCATCAACATTTGGTGCTACTGTTATTATAAGCAAATATATTTATCATCCTTGAAATTTTTACTGTTAGAAAAATGTTGCCCACTGTGAATTGTGAAATACCGGAATATCCAGAAATAGCATGTCTCTGCATTTCCAACTCGTCCTGTTACAAAGCATAACATGAACAAAACCAGGAGTGCTTGGAAGTTTAACGTTTTGTATACCACAATCTAAGCGTAATACAAGTGCTTTATTTTTTATTTATGTGCTCCATGCTACAACTCCATGGTCGTATTTGAGTGGCACCATTTCTTTTGACTTATTACGCATTCAACAATTACTATCTAGATGTACATGTAATTTTGTACCTTTAAATGGTAGTTAACTGGTTCATTTCATTTTACTAAATCATGTTACAACTCTTTTAATTTCTGTGCTAGACAGAAATTGGTTCTATAAGTTCAGAGATAAAGGTACTTCAGGAGAAATCTATGGACATGGGATTAAAGTTGAGAAACCGTAAGGTTTGATTCGTTTCTCTGCTGTATCTTTTATGTTCTCCATACATTTGATGTTTGGTTAATTTTTGTACCCACATCTTCCTTATAACCAGACAGTAAAATACTGATGCATTGACCTCATTAGTCTTTATCAAGTTAGAGCTTGGAAGTACTATTTTATGTATCTTTGTCCCGCAACATAACTTCTATTCCATAACACACCTTTCAACATTAGTTGGCTGGTCTTTGTTGGAACCTATTCACTGTATTCGTAGCTTCAATGCATGCCATTCCCTACTTTTTCATGCTGAATATCTATGCTGATTCACTGTTTGGAAAATTTCTGCAGGCTGCAGAATCGAAACTGTCAAAATTTGTTGAGGATATAATAGTACCTCCAAGAATGATCGATATAATTGTTGATGGAGAGGTCATTACTTGCATTCTATCTTCATACCAACTAACCTTATTATTGTGTCTATACTATGTCCATTTACATTAATATATCATACATCTAGTCAGTTGCTCCTTTCTGGACCTAGTACCTCTTTGTTTACCGCCAGCAACATGTGATCACTGATTACTTCTTTCTGAAGTTAAAACCAAATACATACTTTTCTGCTATTTGTGGTACTCCCTCTGATCCATATTAATTGTCGCAGCTTATGGATCGGAGGGAGTACTATGTTTACTTATGTAATTTCTTCTCTTTCAGCATGTTGTTAATTATTTATTTCATATGCCATTATATTCTGTCTTCGGTGATATATCCATTCTGATGACATGTTTTCGTTTGCTGGATGCATTTCATTTGTTCAATCCGTGTCTTCTTTTTTCCCAATTATTTTATTTTGTTTGATTGGATACATTACATGCCCCAAAGGTTTCTTTGTTGATGTACCATCATTACCGCTCTCTTGCAGTTAAAGCTGTGTTCATTTCAATATTCTTTGGCTGATGTTTCTCGAAAAAAGTATTTTGATGGGATCACTGATAATTCCTTATCCAAAAACCCCACAGGTTAATGATGAATACATGAAAACACTTGAGATTCTAAGCAAAAAAATCAAATTCATTGAAGCTGATTCGATGGTTAAAACATCAAAGGCTCTCAAAGATGTTCAGCCTGAGGTTGAGAGACTTCGGCAGAAAGCAGTATCAAAGGTCTGAAAACTGTTTGCTGGTTTTTTCTTTCTAATGTTTCAAACTTGTATGTTCATAAGAACGTTAGTAGATCGTTTTCCTGTATGCGTAGCATGTGTTTCATCTGCATATGTGCTTATTTGATGTAAAACATTATGTATTCTATGTTTAATGTTCTACTGTGGTGTCAAGGATAATGTGCCATGCATAATTATGTTCAGACAGTTGGGCATGTGCTACAATAACTTAGATTAAGGCGTCAAGGTTATCTGGTAGAACTGAATGCTTATTATGAAAAAGGGTTACATGAGATTCATCATTCTTTGTTCAGGCTGATGTTGTACTTTATGAGGTTGATGGCATAAAAAATGCTGCAACTGTGTCAATTACTAGTGGAGAGTGGTATTGTCAGCCACTGCCAGTATACTAGCTATACTGGTTGCTATTTCCCTACAAAATAAGGAATCAACCTGATCTTTGTTCTAATATGGTACGGTGGTTTTCATGGAAGCTATGAACAAGTGTACAATAGACCCAAAGTGGTCGAACCCTTCTCCGGACCCTGCGCAAGCGGGAGCTACATGCACCGGGCTGCCCTTTTTTTTATGAACAAGTGTACTTGCAACCAACAAATGCATCCGCTATGTTTCTTGCGCGCTTTTTTATGTTTATCTAGCCAATTGGACATCATAAAGCTACAACAGAGTTCTATTGCTTATGCTTTCATAATTTTCTTGCAGATTTTTGAGTTTATCATCCAAAAGTTCTATGCCTTGAGAAAACCAAAAACCAACATTCAGATTCTACAGCAGAGTGTCCTTAAATACAAGTATGCCAACTCTCTTGCCTTGATATTTATTTTCCACTTTTAACCCCTGTTTGTAGAATATCCGCAGTGCTTCACATTTTAATGTGCTAGTTGAGAAATTTCTTTATGCCAGATTTCTTTAATTTGGAATCCTCACCAGTGGACATACATGATTCATGGTTTTTGGCATATAGCGTTACTGAGGGCAAGTTTACCAAACATGAACAGCCATATTTGATTAACTATTGCTGATGTAACATCAGTACTTTTAATGAAATTGATGACTTCGGCATTATTGTCTTTATGAAATTGAGACCCCCCTTCGTAAAAAATCCAGAAAGCTAGGACTAGGATTATATAAGCTTCGCGAGACATTCTGTGTTGAGCTTCAAGAATTGAATTGGGACCACAGGAGTCCTAGTTGAGTCAGGGAATTGAGTCCTAGTGAGGCAAGTATGAGAGTCCATGTCCCAGTTGGCTGGGATATCGAGTCTGAGTGGTATTCCTGTTGACGGGAAAGACTATTTTAAAGGTCCACGAGCTTTAAACTATTGAACTATGCATATAGGAGAAGAACAGTTATTGTACCTTGCCTTCCTCGGTGAGAGCTCTCCCTCTCTTTAAAACCTTAGTTTATAGCATATGGTCATAGGATTAAATTGCCATTTTATTGTTGGTTGGCTTATCTTTAGTGTCTGTGTTATTCTCTCATTCTTCCAAGTGTATAATGTCTCAGTTTGTTTCATTTGTCCTCTCCACTGTAGATACACAATCGTTTTCCTTAAGGAACATGCTAAGGAGATATATGCAGAAGTTCGCACGGCTTACATTGATACCATGAATAAGGTGAGTGTTACTGTGAATGTGATTTGAATAGGTTTTCTTTCATTCATCTGCCTTTAGTTTCTTCTCCATTTAGAACTGGAATAGAATAACCGAGAAGGGTAATGATCCTGTAACTCATTGTATGTCCCAGATTAGGTCCTATTCTTCTACCCTTTCGGGTAGTCAATGGCTATGAACAGCTACTATCTTAATCCAAAAGAAGAGTTTGACCAATGCTTTGTTTTTGTCTTGGTGGTTCCCAATTCCACATTAAGAGTATACTGATTCTTTCTCAATGAACGTGTACTTCTTTCTGTAAATACCGTGTAGATATTCCATTATGATATGGCAATACTATATTTGATTTGTATATTTGTTGTATTATAGAATAGGTACCATGCTATCAACGTAATATGTGGCCAAAATGTAGAGTTTATGGCTTAGCACTACATTGTACTCCCTCCTTTTCAATAACCGTCCTTGGCACTTGGCAGTCTACATTTTGAAACAACTGTACATTGAGGGAATCAGTTGTTAATGTAATGTTTCCACTTTCTATCCCTACTTTGATGTGTTAAAAGAGATTAATTTGTTGCAGCCTGTCAATAATGAGGGTATGCATGGTCACTGGTCAGTTATCATTAAGGCTGTGCACATGGTGGTGGGTTGAGGACATTTACTACTATGAAACAAAGAGTGTACTAGACATAATAGAGGGCTTGAGAATGAGAGTATCCAAAGACACATCTGTGATGCAATTCCTGTTGTTTGTCTTTGCTTTATTCTAGTACTTCTTATTGCTATGTGTAATTTCAATTCCTCTACCTTTATATGTAGTGTATGTTGACAACTTCAAAATTCCTGCATGGATTATTTTAGACTGCTAGCATCCGTGATGAGATTTATATATAATTTGGGCAATATGAGCAAATATAGACATAAAGACCTTCATTTATTTCTTGGATATCTTACCCTGAATTATATCTATGCTGATGACATTTCTACTAATCACTTACAATTTTCAGGTTCTGAGTGCACATTTTCGTGCCTATATACAAGCTTTAGAGAAATTACAGCTGGATATAGCAACCTCCACTGACTTACTTGGAGTTGAAACTAGAAGTACAGGATACCTTTTCTCCATTGGAAAAGAACCTCTGAAAGCCCGTTCTTCGGTGTTTGCTCTTGGTGAAAGAATAAACGTCTTAAAGGTATTTACTAATGACATAGTGACTATAATGTAATTTAATTCATCAATCAGTTCATGATTTTGAAATTTGTGAGTCAAGCAATACATGGGAGCCCGGATCTGTACTGGGCTGTGTGATCTGCAGGGTTGTTGGTAACTTGTATGAATTTCTGTAACGCCAGCAAGTTCTATTTGGGTGATAACAAAAACAAGCCACATAAGTCTAGCATGCACCATGAGCATAGCCGATTAGTTGATTCATGACATACATACAGAATAAGTATGGCTAATTTCGAGACAAGTCTCTGAACAAATTCGAGGACATGCTTTTCTCTAGTCTATGTGTACACTGAAAAATTTAGTCAATTCAATGAAACTTCTTTGCCATGTTCATTCTGGCTTGTTGCAAATTTTATAGAACCAGATTTAAGTTATTTTAACATGCTCTATTGCCCCTACTAGTATGTTGTAAATTTGGTGGAAAGTGATCCACGATTAAAGACTTAATTTTGAACTTTAAACTCCATACTGTCGCTGAATGGTTAATTTACTCTATATCAAGTAACAAGTGCAATGGTGTAATTTCTGTGTGCCCTGCTTTTGGTATATCAGGATATTGAGCAGCCTGCATTGATACCTCATATATCTGAAGCTAAGTCACAGAAGTATCCATATGAAGTTCTTTTCAGAAGCTTACAAAAACTTCTGATTGATACAGCTACTTCTGAGTAAGATTGTTGTTTCCTTGTTTCAAAATTCATACAGTGAATAAATGGCAGCCTGATGATATATCAACTGATTACAGGTACCTTTTCTCGGATGATTTCTTTGGTGAAGAATCTTTATTCCAAGATATATTTGCTGGTTTGTTCCATCCTGTATTTGCATTTCCTGTTTTCTTTGTCGTACCATGTTTTATCTTATGCAATAATATTTTATTTGTGTGTGTGTGTGTGGGGGGGGGGGGGGGGGGGTATCTAGTGTAAACCCATCTTTCGGTTGTACCAGCATGTAAACTCCCACTGTGTCATTGGATGGGATTTCAGTTATTTGTAAAACAGATGTGCATGAGTCCATGTGGCACGTACAGTTACATGCCATTGTATCTGACCCATCCATAGTATCGAACAACCTACCCAGGTGTCAGTTCTCACTTTAGCATCCAAAGATCTATTTGCACTAAAAAATCTCCTTGTTTGCTTTGCTATTGTCTGCTTGCCTGACAAATCCCAGTGTCAGCATAAAACACTATGCATGCTAAGACAAAAACTGGTATGCATGCTTTTATTTGTTGGTTGTACTATTCTGGATTATATGAGTGTACGACTGGTTGATGTCAGTTCTGGTTCAGATGCTCCGTAATTTATCTAGTGTAAACTAAAATATCTTCACTTCTATAAATATCTGAGTTGGCGACGGTCCGTTCACCTTCAGAGGTCTGCCATACCACAATTATCATACATTCTGTTGTAGACGGATGTATCACGATCTTCGATTAGTTGATTTGCTTAATGTATATTCTGAGATATCTTTTTATTTGCACAAATTATGGACTAGGATGACAAATGTAATAACTTAGGCATTTAAGAGAACTTGTATAGCAATACACGAGTATTTAGCTAGTAAACTTAAAAGCCCACTCTTGGTTAGATCTTCTTTTGCAGTAAAGCCAGTATGGTAGCGTGCATGTTAAGTTAATAGTTTAGAAAGGTTGAGGAGCTTATGAGTTACTCCAACAAACACTTATCTAATATTCTTATCCGTGTCATAATAAAAGTTCCACTATGTTGGTGAAGTTGGCATTGACCTTACCATCTTTTTCATAATTATGGTGGATGCAAATGATTTGAAAGTTTTGATTGTTTCATTCAGGACCAATTCAAGTTGTTGATGAATATTTCGATGCTGTACTTCTGAACTGCTACGATGCAATAGGAATAATGCTTATGATTCGGATAATTCATCAGCACCAGGTATTTCTCGTTTGATCTTATTCGGAATAACTAGTAAAACTTAAGAAAGCTTATGTTCTGAAAGCGGTTGCAGGGTTGCAGCCTTTCATGTTCCATAAAGGGATGTCCCTGTAATTTATAAACCAGTTCTAGTCCAATATTTAATGTTAAACAGGCCTGGCAACAAGAGATAATTGCCATTTTGCTAAATTATTCTGGTTGTTTTTCACCAGAAACTGGCCAAAATTACCCTCCCCCTTTGTATGTTATTTTATTCCTTAAAGATTAGCTGATAAATTATTTGCAACAGCATTTCTAAATCTCTACACATTGTTAGATTCTTTCAAGTAGTCAATAAAGTGGCACAACCCTGTGTAAATTGGTAACTGAATGTGTGGCAAAGCGTACATGACCCGTGAGGAACATAAATCTGAATGGAATTTATGTTTGTGCAGCTTATCATGTTTAAGCGGCGAATTCCATGTTTGGACTCGTACCTAGACAAGGTTTGTTCTGATTCCCTCCTTGTTCGCTCCTTCAAGTTTTAAATCAACTTTACTTGAGATTTACCTTTGTGAACGTGGAGTTACCTTTAGGAAAGCTCATGCTAAATTGGATGAGAATTTGTCTTCTGTTCCACATTCCAAAATTAGTTTGAATCATCTTTCATGTTGCACAATGGGCAGGTTAACATGTCACTTTGGCCTCGCTTCAAGATGGTCTTTGACTTGCATTTGAGCAGCTTGCGGAATGCTAATATTAAGACTCTTTGGGAGGATGATGTGCATCCTCACTATGTAACAAGAAGATATGCTGAATTTACAGCGTCTCTTGTTCATCTCAATGTTGAATATGGGGATGGTCAGGTTAGTTGATCACATCCAGGTCAACCCAATATTTACCTTTCTGGAATTCTTCACCACATTGCCATGCAATAGGAAGACCATTTTTTTTGTAGCCTATGGGAATTAAAGAAGTGGTTTCTACATTTGCAGCTTGATCTAAATCTTGAGCGATTACGGATGGCTATTGAAGACTTGCTTGTTAAGTTGGCCAAGATGTTCCCTAAACCAAAGATGCAAACTGTTTTCCTGATAAACAACTATGATTTAACAATTGCCATATTGAAGGTTGGTACTTTTGAGTTAGCATCAGTTACAATACAAAATACTATATGCATTGCCTTTCCAAATCTGTTGTGATCTTTGTCATACAGGAAGCTGGCACTGAGGGTGGAAAAACACAACTTCACTTCGAGGAGGTTCTTAAGAGCAACATTGCAATATATGTGGTATGCACTCTGTCTTATTGATGGAACGAAGTTTTGTCGTGGCCAGAGAAATACTGTCCACCACATTTTTTGTTGGGTGTTGATTTGATTCATAACAAACATTTATGCAGGAGGAAGTGCTTCTGGAGCATTTCTCTGACTTGATCAAGTTTGTCAAAACGCGTACATGTAAGTAGAATTCTGTTACAACACTGCTTTTCTCCCTCCCTCTTTCTTTCTTTCTTTCTTTCTTTCTTTCTTCGCAGTGACATCTCTTCTCTGCCTGAATTTTACTTATTAGCGGAAGACCCTGCCTCGAGTTCGGACAAGGCCAACATTGGCGACGTAGAGCCATTGGTGAAGGATTTCGCGAACCGATGGAAGGCCGCGATCGAGCTGATGCACAAGGATGTCATCACATCCTTCAGCAACTTCCTGTGTGGGATGGAGATCCTGAAAGCGGCCCTCACGCAGCTGCTCCTGTACTACACGAGGCTGACCGAGTGCGTCAAGAGGGTCAACGGTGGGTCCGTCCTCAACAAGGACCTGGTCTCCATATCCTCCATCCTGTACGAGATCAAGAAATACTCTAGGACCTTTTAGTTACTTCCTCCCTGCCATGTACACTAAAATGAGAGGAGGGGAGGGGAGGGATGTGGTGTATGTATCCTTATGCTGTTAATGGAAACTCTGATCCATGCCATGCTACTGGAAAAAGAACAGGGCTCTCTACAGATACATAAACAGTAGTATGTATCAAGGTTCCTCGATTGGAATGTGTGATTTTATGAGATTCCTGAGACCCCCCATGGCACGACTTCTCTTCTTCCAAGGTGACGATGAATCAATCATCATTTTATTTATCTGCTCAAGTCCATGATTCGTACTAGCTGAAATGGGGCTGACAACTTGTGCATTTGTCTCCCGCTTGGAGTTGGTTCGAATTTGATCACGTACTGTCTGTACGCGTCCGTGAATGTTGGTGCAGGGCAGACAGCTTGTGAATTCCATGCAAATGTTGGGTTACTGCAGCTAGGGTGTTAGATTGCCAACAGAACGCAACCTTTTCTAGATCGTTACAAAAGCGCGTCTGGTTAGATCAGATGTAAAGTATTTTTAAGGAAATGTTCTTACTGAAGGAGAATATAGCCTGGTTCATAGTGAGCTTTCTTTGATTTTTCCGGGAAAAGTACTGTACATGATATAATGAGAACGGTTAGATCTTTTCAGCTGTGGCTGAACGATGCCTGAAAGGTGAACTGAAGCATAAGTAGACTGAAAATTTACTTGATTTTGCATGCATAGCAAATTCCACATACCCAAGTTCAGCCTAGCCGGCTTCCCTCACGGTTAATTATTTGTTCATCTTTGAGCCTGAAAGGTGAACTTTGCTCAGTTGGAAACTAACTTGAGCTAATAACGACTCCCCGTCCCCGCGACTAATTTGTGCACTGATATGAGTCAGTGATGCACTGATATGGGTAGCTGGCGACCGTTTCTGTTCCGATTGTGAAGCACTGACTGTGTTGTTTGGCTCCCTATCAATTCAGTTTCCGTTTCCATTGCTCTTTTGATCTCTTTGCTCTTCCATTTCCTCTTTTTCCTTTGCCCATGTCCATATTCACTTTGGTCATATCCTCTGTTCTCCCGTTTCCTCTTCTTTTTGCCCATGCCCACATTCATTTTGGCCACCTCTCCTATGTTCCTTGCATTTTGTCGATATTTTTTGTAGCAGCTCATCACCATGGCTACCAAAAGGCAATAGGTTGTTACAATTACAGTTAGAGCGAATAATCCCCCAAAACTTTCAAAAGTTATGGCGTCTGAACCATCAAGTGTGCCATCATTTTCATGGCTATTTTGACCCATCCATTTCTTTTCAAATTGAATGATAGTATCTCCTTCTGTTATGTTGATTATTGCCCTCGACATTTCAGGAGCTAGCGGAGAATTCCTGGGAAGCGCCTAATCAACAAAAAGATCATTGTTATAAGCTGCACGTGCTATTCCACTGACAATATCTGACACTATAAAATCCTGAAAAACAGATCCCCTCCCCCTTGATATAATAGTGCATGGTATGATGAGTTTATTACTTAGCAGTACCATACCCTTCAGAGAATCATGCCAAAAGTTGCTTAAATAGCAAAAAAAGATCCAGTAAACGCTTTCAGGCTTAGTTTCTGATTTTTGTGCAGACGTTCTGAGAATCAGGCTTACTTTTAAAGTTATTGTAGAAAGGTTGTCAAAAGTCTATTGATCTGTTTGGTAAATCAAATTACAGTCAGATGAAATATTATCGATGGCTGACCTCCCAAATGGGATCTCATATGTTCTCAAATGCAAATATGCTATTTGATTTAGAAAGAAAGAAAAAGATAGCCAAACACCTAGATATCTAAAAGTAAACCAACCGATAGAGACTATTTATCATAATCAAATGCAATTCCAAACAGAGCCTAAGTGTGATCAACTGCAAATATCAACTCATGTTAAAGTTTCCGAGAGTAAATGTATGGATCTATGTTGTTATGTGATGGTTTCTTCAAGCCTCTTGCATATATATTGTCATGTATGGTAGTTAAATTTATAGAAAACACACATCGTGTTCATTTTGCTATTAATTTCCCTGTCTGTCCTAAAATTGCATCATTCCACCGGGACGCTATTAGATAGCCCTAATATCCATTTATGATTGATTTTCAGAACATATATGTATATTAAGTTTGAATTTTTATAATGTAATCTTGTGGTGACATGGTACTAGAATCAAGGGGAACACATAAGCATAGCATTTTCAAGAGAATAGTGAGTGTAGTTAAACTTACAAATGCAAAGCCTACACTCTTGTAAATAGGCGCTACCATTGTGTAACCTTTGCTGTATTTTGCGAGAAAAAGTTTGATGTATGGGACTTCATGTACAAGCGCAGCAATGCTTCCATTAGAAAGAGCACTATAGAAATCGTTAGGTGTAGCATAGGGCCTGATTTTTGATGTATGAAAACCAATATCAAGCAGTAGACCCTCTACATAGGAACCTTGGTGGAACCCTACATATTGCCCATTCTTCTGGAGTTCATGAACATCGGTCACTGTTGGTGAAAGCTGCTGTACTGTAAGCATTGATGCAAAGCTTGCTGTATAACTTGCTGCAAGTACTAGAAGAACAACCCTCCATACACGTAGAACGATTCTAGCTAGAAAGCGTTTCAGCTCTTCCTCTGCAGAAATGAAAATCAAGACTTCATTAAGACACTAAAGAAATTTCAAAGCTGGAATACTGTAATGCACACCATTCCAGGACTTGCTAGAAAGCATATGTAATTTCAATTATTTTAGGTGATAAATGCAAGTCATAGACTAGTTTTTAACTAATTCAAATAAGGACACTGTTGAATGACAAGATAGGTTTTCTCTCTAGTGAAGTGCTATTAAGAAGAAAAGGCGCACCTATGTCATAGCTTCTATTAGGTTTGTTCATTCTCCTAGGGAAAATAATAGAGTGACTCATGCCCTTGCTCGTAACGCGGAGGGTACCTTGTTGATTATGATGCAAGAGGACCCTCCTAATTTCCTTCGCGGCATTCTATCGAACGGTGTAAATTTATTCTATAATCAATAAAATCGCCATGAATGCTCCCTCAAAAAAGAAGAAGAAAAGGCACATTTTTTATTTTTAAGCAGATACAAACTGGGATAAGTTCACTTTGTCCCTCTGTTTCTTTATACTGCATTTGTTAAGCATTATTAATTCGATAGATCTAAGTTATTTATGAAGATAAATTTAGCTACAGTAGTCTCATAGAGATGTTTAGCCAGATCAATGTAGTAATCTTTGTTGTAGGAATTTTTTGATGCTTGTTATTTTGATATAGTGCAACAAATGCTTTATCCATGCAATTGAAATGCTGTTCAAAATTCTGCAAAGATCTAAGAAAAAGTAATGTTTACTCAACTCTCTTCAAAAATGGAGAATATTGTAATCGCCAGCTGTTTGAGTGAAAACGGAACATGAACATGTTCATTGCCAATTAGATGCTCTAGAAGCCAGACAACAACTCCTGTGTAGAGAAAGCATACGATGCTGCCAAACCACATCTCAGTGCTCAATGGTTTCAAGAAAAGCCACATGTCTGTATTCACGTTTTCCTTGACTGGAACAATCATCCCTACTCCAGATTCTGTGTATGGTGCAGTGAAGTCGACATACAATGATCTATTGGACCTTATAGTAATATCTGCAACCGCTATTTCATATTTCTGCAATGAAATTAGTCAGCTTTATATATTTAAGAAAAAAGGGATATCTACATTTAAGATTGATTAAACAGTTATAATCTTAGTTGTTCAACAAAGAGTAATTATTTTAGCAAGCAATAAACTTTTGAGTTGCTTTTCTTTGAGAAAGAAAAATTTAGAATGAGCCTTTGTTTGCATCATTTTTGTGTATAAAATGTAATAATTGTGGCCTGAATGCATAACAAAATATTGGATGGAAATGTGGAACACAATTAATACATTGCAAAAATGTTTGAGCTACTGAGTCTTTTCTTTACAATTTGAGAAATTGCCTTACATATATATTACTTCTTACCTGAAGGTAGACCTGATAAACAAAATCATTGTAGCTTCCGGAAATTGGTGCATCAGCAGTGTCAAATTCTAGGTATTCATAAGAAAGCGGACGATGTAGCCTCTTTACTGCCTCCTCAAATATGTCAATTGAAAGGCCACTCGCTGTTGTTGCATTTGTGATAGGATCTTTGTATGTCTTTATAAACTCTGTAAATTCGCTAGAGCACACACCGACTCTAAGCTTCTTACCAACTCTAGGAATTTCCCAGCCCATTGGTATTTCGGTGGACTCTCCTGGCCAAATTACAGGATTTAGATCAAGCATTGATGCTTGTCCTGTTTTTTTAGAGTAATCTCGCTTTAACTTCCGTAAAAGTCCATTCACAGTCCAAAACCCGATTTCTCTCCAACCTCTCTCAACCACATTTATTATTTGGAACACAGAAACTTTAAGCTGTTGTCTATCTGTAAGGTCAAATTCACCACTTAAACCTCTGAACTTATTTTGTACGATCACTGATAAGAGTTCAGGACCATTAGTGGAAATAACCATGGATTCCAAGCATGTGGAGCTTTTAGTGGGCCATGGTTGCTTATCTCTAGCACTGGATATCCCAACCTTTTCTGCTGCATGTGCAATTGCCCATATCGTATCATAGCCCCATAGTCCAACAATGCTTAGTTTATTAAAGGGTGATTCATATGGGTTATCCTGTTGGTACATTCTGTTCCACCTTATGGATAAATTATCAAGTTCTTGTGATCTGGGAACATGACACCTTACTCCTAGGACACCTTCCATTGCCTCAATGACACTTGGATTGAGTGAGTCGATGATGTTTGCTACTCCATTTGTAGTGATCCACGCAAATCCTTTGTTCATCATCCCTACCTCTTTTGCTTTCGTAAAAATAAGGGAAGCCATAATGGATGACATATGAACAATAAATACCCTTGTTTGCATTGCTATCAACACACCGAGTTCTTGCATAATGGTTTCGTTTGTAGCCGACGAAGGGATGGCGCTGCGATACGGAACACGGACATCAATTTCTTGAAGTGCATCAGTGAGGTATGGTAGGATGCCTCTCCCATAGTCAGTGTCTTCATATACTGCCACCACTTCTCTCCATCCACATGCTTGTACAAGCGCGGCAATGCTTTTCACCTGAGTTGAGTCATCCAACGTTGCTCGTACAAAATACGGCATACTATTATAAGTGAGGGATGGGCTTGTTGCTGTGAATGATATTATGGGGACTTGGGTTACATTTCCAATATTAGATATGAACACAGCCTCTGATGATTTCTGGGGACCAATGATGGCTTGCACTTTGTAGCTCTCCAGTAATTCAATAGCTTTCAGAAGGGAACAAGAAAGTTACTGTCAAATAATATATGTGGAATAATATGCAATATCAACACCATAACTGGTTCATTCAAGATAGGAAAAAGGTTAAGAAAAACTTAGTTTTGGACCTTACAGTTTTATTAGTCAATACTCTAATTTTCAGGATATTTGACAGAAGACGCAACACACATGTGCAATGAAATACAAAATTAACCTCTTATTTCAGAATATAGCAGGGGAGAGCCCCTGCTGTTTGTTAAATACATACATTTATGGGTAACCGTGTACCACTATGAACACATATTTACAAGAAGATTGCATTCATGATACGAGATACAAGGCCAAAAATATTAACCCATTCACTTAGAACTATCAAAGCTGAGTTTCTGAGGCATTCTAGCTCTTAGAAAACTTATATGGAAAGTTATGAGTACAATATACTCCTTCTATTTTCTCGCAAAAAAGATATACTCCTTTATTTCAAATGGTGTGCATTATTTTTTCATGAAAAATGCAAAGTTTGTGTCTTGATAGATTGATAGAAATAATTTGAATTTCTTATATGACATTCTATTGAAAAATAGTTAAAATTACAATCACAAGAAAGTGCATTTGAATACGAATCTAAACTCCAATTGCATTAATTTATAACATAATCCACATATAATTGCATTAATTGTTGGTCGGTGCATGTATCTGGACATGCCAATAAAAGCACCCATGATCGAATTTTCTTGGACAAGCCAAATATGCCGTATGCTTGGTTATGGAGGTAGTATTTTTCTATTTCCCGTGGGATTTTATCATTGGTTTGTGGAGTTTTGCAATACTTGTTTCAATGATGCATTAAGAATGATGACTTTGTGACTTTTATTGGCTGAGACAGGAGGGCTTGAAAGCGCGTTATAATTACAAGTTTCAGACCACTGTAATAGGGGATTGCTTGATTGGGCCCGTTACAAGAAATTGATGTCATTTGTGAATGGATTTTTCAACTGTTTTTTCCCTCAAAAAATAGGGTTAGAACGGCATCTGCATCGACATGCAACCCTTGGGTTTTCAACTAAAAATAAACCTTCTTCTTCGTTATTGTGCTTTTCATACATCTTGCTTGGTCTAAGGTCACTGAGGCATTCGCAACTAATGGGATCATAGAAAACAACCTAATTAGGTCCAATAACCATTACTCAAGACCTCAACAGGTCCACATCCTTTATTTCAACACATGGCATCCCGTCTGTGTTGCCACTTATCCTCCTTCTCATCCTCGCTGACGGTGGCCACAGTGCTCACACAATCACAACACATTTGAATGTTGTCAATCCTAAGGCGTCTCTCTCTCTCTCTCTCTCTCCCTCTCCCTCTCTCTCTCTCTCTCTCTCTCGGCATAAGATGAAAATTCTATTTTTTCTATGAGATTTTGACGAAGCGTGCATGCTTTTTTATAGATGGTTTCTTTCGTCTACAATCTTGGTTTTTATTAGGTGTTTATTTCCAATCGGGATGGGCACTGGTATGAAAGAAAGACGAATCATGTGATATAGATTGAGTTGCACCCTAAATAGCATTTCTAAAATGGTTAACAGGTAAAATAATATCATATTCAGATTCTATGTCTACATATTTTTCTAATCAAATTCCATATATAACATGTTAAATTTGGAATAAGGGTATAAAATATGAATATTTTTTGAAAAGTATTTGATATGTGTTGCAGGTTGATTAATCCAAATATCAGGGGTTTTCTACAAAAAAAAGTCTGACTTAACACTGATCCGCGGGTTTTTACCAAAAACATTAGGGGTTTTCTGCAAAAACAAAATTTTGACTTAAAACTGGGCAACACATTGATTACCAGAAATATCACATAGTTTTTGCAAACTAGCATGGCGGGCTAAGAATATCACCTCCCTTTATTAGTAGGTATACATGATGGCTTAGTAGTGAGTGAGACTTAGTGGAAAGAGCACATCACCAACTATTAAATGTTCCCGCAAAAAACCCACTATTATAAGGGTTTATTTAGTCAGGGTTTATTTAGTCTTGACTCTTGAGCACAATAATATTGTGATGTCTAGAGCTCCGAGGAGGATATACCTTAGCTTCCCATGACAGAAAATGAAATCCTCATTGATCCAAGGGGATTTGTGAGGCTAGCTCTTGAAGGGAGTATAATGAACCCCTAGGCAGGATGAATTCCCGACTGAGTTTTACGTGTTATTTTGGGAGGCAACCAAAGATGACTTGATGAATTTGTCCATGCATTTCATAGCAGTGAAGTACTCCCTCTGTTTCATAATTCTTCATGAATTTGTTCCATGACATGAATTATGGAACAGAGGGGGTACTATTGTATAATCTCAACTTTTAGGCAATTAACAATGTGAGTTTCAAAAGTATTCACCAATGAAGAGTTCCAAGTATTCACTAAGTGACAACAAATAGAATTAAATTAGGTGATTACATGGTTCGTCTAGCCCAGACGTGTACATAAAGAGTAGAAACATTCTTAAAGGGGTTCTAATTCTTCATGAGACTGTTCACCAGTTGCATAAGTAACATTGTTGTGTGTGTGTGTGGGGGGGGGGGGGGTCATTTTAAAAATTTATTTTGAGAAGGTGTGTCATAAACTTAAGTGGCATTTTCTTCTTCAAACCATCTGAATGAAAGGATTTTCACCTCTTTGGTGCAAGTGGCTAGAAAAGCTCACATCCAATGAAAGTGTTGGTATAGAAGCTAACGATAATGTAGGGCCATAAGGCCAACTCCAAAGCGCGGCCCTATTTTGTTCGGCCGCGTTCGTTTGGGTTAAAACGGACACAAATTACGGACCAACGGGCCCACAAACGGACGAGCGTCCGTTTTTTGTCCGCCATCGACCGATTTCCGGCCCAAATTTGAGCCGCGTGCCCTTGTCCTCCCATGGACCACCCATCGGGCCGTCGGGGACATAACGCTCCCATTTCCCCTTCTTTCCCGAAAACCCTCCTGCCCCTCCCTCCTCCATGGCCGACACCTCGAAAAAACACGCAGCCGCCGTCCCGGCCGCCACACCTCCGCCCATCCTACAAAGAAGAAGAAGAAGCCGAGGTCAGAGCTCACGCCAGTGGAGGTCGAGCGACTTGACTGATAATCGGCCAAGAGGAGAGCCGAAGGTCCATTCAGGTGGAGAGGAAAGCCGCTGCCGAGTACGCCCTCAAGGACACCGCCGTGCAACACTAGGTTGCCATCAAGGATAACGAGGCCCTCGTCGCCAAGGCCACGCAGGCAGCAACGATGCACGCCCTCCTCATTCTAGGGTTGTGCCGACCCGCACCGACTATTCTTTCCGCCGCCGCTATGGCCGCGCCGAGCACAAATTCATCGGCCGTTCACCCGCCACAGGGCGAGTCGCTGAGCTCTTGATAACACTGTAGGTGACTGTTGTTCATCCAACACGAGAGCATGCTCCAACCCGGTTCTCCATGTCGCTGAAGTGCGTGATCGCGCCGGCCACCCTTGCCCTCGTGGCCGTTATCAAACTCAACGTCATGCCTAGGTATAGTGGCGTCGACAAGTCGGCTGCTGGATGCAAAGGAAACAGTCGCGGTCGATTCCTATGGCCAACCTTCCCAACCCCCGCAACCTATTTGACGAATCGCCCAAACCGACGTCGGCGGCCGACGACCCTGACTACAACGCTTTCATGGAGAATGTCATCTACGAGGGCCGTGGCCAAGTCTTCCACCCTGAGGGCCAAAGCCAAGGCTTTGATCCCGATGAGACCCAAAGCCAAGACGATCGCGACCAAGATGGAGCCGAACAAATTGGTGGCCACGAAGAAGAAGAGGTGGATGGCCATGGCAACTCGTGGCATGAAGACATTATTGTGAGGAGGAAGAGGAAGAAGATGGGTAGACATTGACGAGGAGCCATTGTTTATTGATGAGCTCACCCAAAGGGCCAATGCACAAATGAGGAAGCAAATCATTCGCATGGGATCATACACCAAAGATGAGGACATTTGATTCGCGAGAGTTGGACGGAAGTAGATAGGGCAAGATCCCAAGACCGATGCCGAGCAAAAATGTGCCGTCTTTCGGGGGAGAGTTCCATAAAACCTTTCATGAATGTAGGAAGTTTTTCTTGTACAAGTTTGCGAGCACCCGTGGCATCAACTCAATTGAAAAGAGATGGGGGTTAATTCAACAAGAATGCAACAAGTTTTGTGCCGCGCTTGAGAGAGTTGAAGTCTGTCCTATGAGTGGCCTAGGTGTGGGAGACTTGGTATGAACTTCTTCTCCTCGTTCCTAGGCCATGTTCATGTTTGTTGCATCATGTGTCATTCGCTATTACATTGTGGCGTTTGCTTTGATTGTGTAGGCATTCCAACTTTGGAAGCCTTCAAGGCCTGACATTCCAACAAGCCATTCACCCTCACCCATTGTGGGACGCTCATCAAGGATTGCCCCAAGTTCAAAGATCAATATGCCACTCTCAAGAAGAATGGAGGGCCAGCGGCCGTGGTTGGGGATGGAGATGTAATGAAGAGGCCGATGGGCAAAACCAACTTGAAGGTGGACGAGAAGCGTGATGCGACATCTCGCCTTGCAAGAAACTTTGCAAGGCATAATGACCCAAAAGGAAGTAAGGGACAAGAGGAAGCGCCAAGAAAAGGAGGAGCAAATGAAGGCCTTCATGGAGCTCCAAAGGAAGAAGATCGACATGGAGGAGGCCGTCAAGAGGAGGAAGCTCGACATGGAGGAGGTCGTCCAAACAAAAAAGATCGCGATCGAGGCCACCAATGTTGACACCAAAGCAAAAGAGGTGGCGCTAGCCTTCATGATCATGGACTTGAGCAAGATGCCCCTGAAGAGAAGAAGTTAGTTGGAGAAGAAGCAAAAGGAGATGCTCGACCAAGATGGTTGAGCCGACTTGCGTGCCCGCATGAACTAGGGAGCCATGAACTATGGCCGTTTTTTGTAGGCTGGCAAGTGTGCTGGCCGCTGGCTTTGTTGTTGGCGTGAAAATTTGGGGGTTGATCATTTTGTTGGTTGGCATGTGTGCCGGCCGCTGGTGCTCTGACCAGCATGACTATGCCCGCTGGCATGAACTATGACCGTGTTGCCAAAATTTCAGTTTTCATTATTCCCTTCGCAAATATTTCAGGCGGTCGGACGAAATGCGTCTGCCCGTTGAACACACCACCAACGCAAATGTAGAAAGGGTCGGACGTCGCCCCTTTGCCCAACCCAAACGGATAGAATCCGGCCAAAACAGACGTTCAATTAGGGTCGTGAGTTGGAGTTGGCCTAATTCCAAAGAAAGAAAGGCCTCTATAGGAGGATCCTTTGTCTCTATTCTCTTTAATAAAGCTGGCGAAATGCTGGCAGTAATGATCCAGAGAGCCAAGTCGGAGGATCTTACCAATGGGATGGTGTTTCATGTAGTGGACGACGAATTATTTATTTTACATCATGCAGATGATACCATTCTAGTTATGGATCGTGACATCGAGAAAGCAAAGAAAACAAATCAGGAACTATTGCTTGGCACACCCAAGCAATTTTCCGCTTTCAAATATAATTTTTTATAAAAGTGAGATCTCATTTCTATGAAAAACTTGAAGAGAAAACTTCCAAAATACTCCTTCTGTTTCAAAATACTTTGCTCTAAATCAAACTTCCTCAAGTTTGACCAAGTTTGTAGAAAGAATTACTACTACGCAGCAACGTCAAACATCAAAAGTACTACTACCTCTGTACACTAATAAGATGTAAGTACTACTACCTCTGTACACTAATAAGATGTTTTTTGCAGTTTAATTACATTAGTGCAGGAGGGAGTAATAAATACCTATATTTAGTACCTTTATTTGAAACTGTATAGTCATATTAGGAATTAGTGCTAACAAACAAAGTCCTCGGTTTTCCCTGAATCCTCACAGCGTGACATACTGCAGACACACATACCTGCCGATGCGGCCTGGACATCACTGCCCGCGGAGTCCACAACGTGGAGAACGAGCTTCGTGCTGTAGTTCCGGTGGA
Organism: Aegilops tauschii subsp. strangulata; assembly: GCF_002575655.3. NCBI lineage: Eukaryota > Viridiplantae > Streptophyta > Magnoliopsida > Poales > Poaceae > Aegilops > Aegilops tauschii. The sequence goes on along the minus strand of NC_053039.3, from coordinate 383,458,869 downwards.
CCGTGTAGAAATCCTGGGCGGCCAGCAGCACGCTGGTCCGCGCCACTTTCCCCACCAGCGATCCCAGGTCGAGGATCACCCCGACGTGGAATTCATCCGCTTCGCCGGCGGTGTCTTGGGCCACGCTGAAATCGGCGATCAGCAGTAACAAGAAGAACATGGCTCGACGTGCTTTCTCCATTACCTGGGGCCTGCAAGGTTTACACTTCTTGTGCGCACGTCCTCTTATATGGCTCCGCTTGTTGCTTGTCAGGGATGAACTGGAAGCTGCGAGGTAGATTCGCTGATTTGTGACAGGCTTAGTTAGTTAGTTAGTTTATTCTTCCTCACTAGACTTTGGAGCTTCAGCCGGAGTTGCCTCTGGATACATAAATCCTTTGCGTGCATGGGACGGGAAGAGGAAACAAGGTACGGTAGATGACGAATGCTGTCGATGGAATCTATCCCCGCACCAACAACGCGTTTTGACATCTCCGAGGGCCGGGTGCCGACGTGTTTTGGGCCCTTAATTTGTTTGCGCAAACGAATTACTTTTTAACTTATGAAAATGATAATGAGCAAATCGTTCTCGGGAAATGGTTCTTCCAGCGAACAACCTGCGGTGCGTCCCTCACGCAGCTGCTCCTGTAGTACACGAGGCTGACCGAGTGCGTCAAGAGGGTCAATGGTGGGTCCGCCCTCAACAAGGACCTCGTCGTCTCCATATCCTCCATCCTGTACGAGATCAAGAAATACCCTAGGACCTTTTAGTAGTCGCTGCTTCATCCCTGGCCCTGCCCTGCCCTGTCATGTACACACACTGTAATGGAAACTCTGATCCATGCCATGCTACTTGAAAAAAGAACGTCCGCCGGGTTTCGCCCCTTTGTAAGTACAGACAGAGCCATGTGTTCTTCCGCTGTTATAGGTGTACTGCCAAGTGCCCAAGTGTTTGTTTACAGGGTGGTATCATGTATCAAGGTTACTTGACTGTAATGTGATTTTGCAACAACGGTGTATGTTAGTTATCCTGAGATTTCTGGGACCCCATGGCCCGGCTTAAGACAGCCATCGTGTGCCGGGACTGATGCAGCCATTGTGGCTTTAGACAACAACTCGTATCTTACTCTCTTCGCTCCATAATATAATTTACACTCTTATATTATGGGAAGGAGGGAGTAATTATTATATGCAAAGCGCAGAACAAAGACAACCATTTCAAAAGATGTTGTAATGTACACTCTTATATTATGGGATGGAGGGAGTAATTATTATATGCAAAGCGCAGAATAAAGACAACCATTTCAAAAGATATGAAATTAACGCCTACGGCAGAGTTGACTTCATTCATAGCAACGCCTTCAAGAAGGGATAAATGCCCTTGCACCATACTCTGTTATGTCAAAGACCACGGTATTTTACAACTGACAGGCTAAATCACTCTAGTTTTTTGATACTTTGAATCTTACATGCAATACTTTACTATCAAACATAGGCTTAGCCTTTTCAGTTGTTCCATCGGCCGAGCGATGCCTGAAAGGCTGAAGCAAATTTACTTGATTCTGCATGCATAGCAAATTCCACGAACCCAAGTCCAGCCTAGCTGGCCGGTCTCCCCCGCAGTTGTTCATCTTCGAGCCTGAAAGGTGAACTTTGCTCAGTTTGGAACTAACTTTAATAACCTATCACTTTTGTCTCCCTATGAATGATTTGCGCATGAAACAAGTTGGTAATGTTGCTCTCTTATTTTGGTTGTGTGCATGCATCTACTTCCTGGTAAGCTGGTCACCATTTCCGTCCGAACTGTGAGGCACTCACAATGTTGTTTGGCCCTCCATCAATTGAGTTCCCTCTCCATTGCTGTTTTGATCTCCTTGTTCTTCCATTTTCTCCTTTTCTTGCCCAGGTCCAGATTCATTCTGGTCATCCCGTTTGTTCCCTGCGTTTTGTTGATGTTTATTGTAGCGGCTCATCAGCATGGCTACTAAAAGGGAACCGGTTGTCACAATTCCAGATATGAGGAATAATCCCCCACAACTTTCGAAGTTGATAGTGCCTGAACCATCAGGCATGTCATCATTTTCATGGCTATTTTGACCTATCCATTTCTTTTCAAACTGATTGATAGTATCTCCTCCGGTTATGTTGAGTATTGCAGTCGACATTTCAGGACGTAGCGGAGAATTCTTGGGAAGCGCCTAATCAGCAAAGAGATCATTGTCATAAGGCGCACATGCTAACATATAATGTTCCAATGACAATTTCATATAATAGTAGGTGGTCAATATGATGGTGCTATTATTTAAACAAACAACACTCAAATGCAAATACTATTTTATTTGGAAAAAGGAGATAGAGAAGCACCTAAAATGTCTAAAAGTAAACCAGCCAACATATATTATTTCTCACAATTCACTAGAATTCTAAACAGAGCATTAATGTGATCAATTGCAAATACCAGTTCATGTTGATGGTTCTGAATTTTTTTTTTTTGAAAAGGAAAGCGGTAGGGGAAGCCCCCCACAGCGAGTTTTTCTTTTAAATAATAAGAACCCAAATTCACGCCCGTGAGGACTTGAACCTGGGTGGCTGGGTTGTACATCCACTCCACTAGCCAAGTGAGCTAGGCTCACTTCCTATGTTTCTGATGTAAAGGTATGTATCTATGTTGTGGTTCTCCAAGCCTCTTGTATATATGTTGTCGTGTATAGTAGTTAGATTTATAAAAAGTGATATTGTGTTACTTCTGTTATTTATTTCGTCGTCTAGCCTTTTTTACTAGAGCTACTTGCAGCAATTTCTTATCCTAAAATTGCATCATTCCACTCGGAGATACATTTATTCACTTTTGCTATTAGATAACCATACCAACCGTTTTTGTTATCCTAAAATTCTTTTGAAACTGCAATCTTGTGGTGACATGATTGGTAGAATTAAAGGAAACATATAATCATATCATTTGCGTGGCTCACTAGCAGTCTTTTCAAGAGAATAGTGAGTGTAGTTAAACTTACAAATGCAAAACCCGCACTCTTGTAAATAGGCCCCACCATTGTGTAACCTTTGTTGTACTTTGTGAGAAACAATTTAATATATGGGACTTCGAGTACAACCGCAGCAATGCTTCCGTTAGAAAGAGCACTATAGAAATCATCAGGTGTAGCATAGCCCCTGATCTTTGATGTATCAAAACCAATCTCCACCAATAGACCATCTATATAGGAACCTTGGTGGAACCCTACATATTCTCCATTCTTCTGGAGTTCATGAACATCAGTCACTGTTGGTGAAAGCTGCTGTACAGTAAGCATTGCTGCAAAGCTTGCTGTATAACTTGATGCAAGTACCAGAAGAACAACCATCCATACACGTAGAACAGTTCTAGCTAGAAAGTGTTCCAGCTCCTCCTCTGCAGAAATAACAATCAAGACTTTATTGAGGCACTAAAATTCTTATAAGCTCTGCAAAACACACCATTTCAATTTAATTAGATGATCAACGCAATCCATATTGTCAGTTTTTAACTGATACAAACTAGGATTAGTTCATTTCCACACTCTGATTCTATACTGCCTTTGTTAAGCACTGTTAATTAGATAGATCTAAGTTATTTTTGTGGAATTTTTAAAGATAAATTCAACTGGCTCATAGAGATGTTTATCCGGATCAATGTACTCTTGCATTAATCTTTTGAAGATTCTTCCTATTTTGATATGGTGTAACATATGCTTTGTCCATGCAACTGAAATACTTGTTCAAAATTGTAAAGAGATCTAAGAAACTGTAATGTTTACTCAACTCTGTTCACAAATGGAGAATATTGTAATCGCCAATTGTTTGAGTGATAGGGGACCATGAACATGTTCATTGCCATTTAGATACTCCAACAGCCAGACAGCAACTCCTGTGTATATAAAGAATATGATGCTTCCAAACCACATCTCAATGCTCAGTGGTTTCAAGAAAAGCCACATATCCGTATTCACTTTTTCCTTGAATGGAACAATCATCCCTACTCCGGATTCTGTGTATGGTACGGTGAAGTCGACATGCAGTGATCTATTGTATCTTATAGTAATGTCTGCAACAGCTATGTCGTATTCCTGCAGTGCCATTAGCCAGATTTATATATTTAAGCAAAGAAAAGGAACATCCACTTGATAATATTCATTACACAGTATAAGCTCAGTTGTTAAACAAAGAGAAATATTTTAGCAAGCAATATACTTTTGATTTTCTTTGCTTTGAGAAAAAAATAGAGCGAGCCTTTCAGGTTGGCATCCTTTTGCCTATAAAATGTTATAATTGCAACGTGAAAGCAGAACAAATACTGGATGGAGATGCAAAGACAATTAATTCATTGTAAAATGTTTAAACTACCAGAGTTTTTTTTCTCCTAACAATGAAATGTATGCAGCTTCAATTGCCGTTTATACAGTATTACTTACCCCACGATAGACTTGATAAACAAAATCATTGTAGCTCCCCGAAGTTTTTGTATCAGCTGTGTCAAAATTTAGGTACTCATAAGAAAATGGATGATGTAGCCTCTTTACTGCCTCCTCAAATATGTCAATTACCAGTCCACTCGCTGTTGTTACATTTGTGGCAGGATTTTTGTATGTGTTTATAAACTCTGGATTTTCGCTCGAGCACACACCAACTCTAAGCTTCTTACCAACCGTAGGAATTTCCCAGCCCATTGGTATTTCGGTGGACTCTCCTGGCCAAATTATAGGATTTAGGTCAGGCATTGAGTCTGGTCCTGTCTTTTTGAAGTATTCTTGCTTTAACTGCCGTGAAAGTCCACTATTCATAGTCCAAAACCCGATTTCTCTACAACCTCTCCCAACCACGTTTATTATTTGGAACACAGAAACTTTAAGTTGTCTGCCTGTAAGGTCAAAGTCACCACTTAAACCTCTGAATTTGTTTTGTACGATTGCCTTTAAGAGTTCAGGACCCTTAGTGGAAATAACCATTGATTCCAAGCATGTGGAGTTTTTAATGGACCATGGTTGCTTATTTCTGGCACCGGATATCCCAACCTTTTCTGCTGCTTGTGCCAATGCCCATACCGTATCATAGCCCCATAGTCCAAAAATGCTTAGTTTATTAAAGGGTGACTCCTCCGGGTTATCGTGTTGGTACATTCTGTTCCACCTTATGGATAAGTTGTCAAGTTCTTGTGATCTGGGAACATGATATCTTACTCCTAGCACACCATTCATTGCCTCAATGACACTTGGATTGAGTGAGTCGATGATGTTTGCCACTCCACTTGTGGTCATCCAAACAAATCCCTTGTTCATCATCCCTACCTCTTTTGCCTTTGTAAAAAGAAGGGAGGTCATAGTGGATGACATATGAACAATAAATACCCTTGTTTGCATTGCCATCAATCCATTGAGTTCTTGCACCATGGCCTCATTTGTTGCTGTTGAAGGGATAACACTGCGATACCCAACACGGACATCAATTTCTTGAAGTGCGTCAATGAGGTATGGTAGAATGCCTCTCCCATAGTCGGTGTCGTCATATACTGCCACCACCTCTCTCCATCCATAGGCCTGTACAAGCGAGGCAATGCTATTCACCTGAGCCGAGTCATCCAGTGTTGATCGTACAAAATACGGCATACTATCAGAAGTGAGAGAGGGGCTTGTTGCTGTGAATGATACTATGGGGACTTGGGTTAAATTTCCAACACTGGATATGAACACAGCTTCTGATGATTTCTGGGGACCAATGATGGCCTGCACTTTGTATTTCTCCAGCAACTCAATAGCTTTCGGAAGGGCACACAAAAGAAAACGATGGTCAGATAATATATGTGGAATAATCTTTAGTACTCAACATCATAACTGGTTCTTTCGAAGATTGAAAAAAGGTTAGAGAAACTTAGTTTGGGACTTTCTTGTTATATTAGTCCGTACTCTAATTTACATTCTTCCATCTATGCTTCCTCATAATAAATAGCCAAGTGAATATCTTTTTTTTTAAATAGCCAAGTGATGCCATAAGAAGCTAATATTTGATAGAACACACATGTGCAAGGAGATACAATATTTGACCTCTTATTGGGGAACATACGTACACATATATTAACAAATGTAATGCTATAGAGAGATTAAGCAGATTGTGTCCAGAAGTTTGCCACAAAAAAGAGATTGCATTCACAATATGAGACACATGACTAGAAATATTAACCCACCCACTAAGAAATGCCAGAGCTGAGTTTCTGAGGTATTCTAACTCTTAGCAAACTCAGAAGGAATATTATGAGTACAATTTACTCGTCCGTTGCAAAATGTAATGCATTATTTGTTTCGCGAAAATTCAATGCTTGTGTCTCGACACATTAATAGAAAGAACTTGTGTCTATCGCTATGTCTCATTTGATAGTTGGTTCTAGGTGTTTGTGGATGTTGGGTTCCATGTATTTGACTGACTAGTTTTGATTGACAATAAATTTCTACTTACAAAATACAAACACAAGAAAGCACATTATAATACAAATATAAATTCAAATTTCATTGAGTTTATATAACATAACCCACATATTATTGGATTAATTTTGGTCAGTGCATGTATTTGGACACCCTTAGCTTTCTGTGGCAGAAAATGAAATTATCACTACTCATTTCGTGGAAAAGGAGGTCTGGAAGGCTATCCCTCAAATGAAACATAATAAAACACTTGTACAAGATGGATTTATGAGTTTTACCAGGTATTGTGGGAGGTAATCAAAGATGACTTGATGGATTCACTACAAGATTTAGGTACTATGCGCCCCATGTCTGATGATATGCTGACGGGCCTTATCTTGCCGATGGTTGCCCTCGGCAAATGGTGCATATTTACTGACGGCCTGGCTGGCAAAATCGTCGGCGTAGCTACAAATTTTTCGATGGTTTTCCTAGCGTCCTTGGCGTCTTGCTATATATGATGACGGCCCCGCTAAAAAGCCGCCGGCATATATATTGTCGTCGGCAACAACGCAGTTTCCTGTAGTGACTTATTTGATGCATTTCATAGCAGTGACCAACCACTATATAATCTCAACTTTGGTGTAAATGAATTTATTCCAAAATGCAGGCCACACGAATTAAAAAATTGGTCACATTGGTTGTTAAATGTGAGTTTCAAAGTATGCAGTATGGTGACAAAAAAGAAAGAAAGAACGGATCCTGTTGTTGATTACATGTTCGTCCAATCTAAATGGTGTTCATGAAGGTAGAAACATTATCGAGGGGGTTCTAATTCTTCATGTGACTGTTCATGAGCTCCATAAAAAAAGATGGGAGTAGCTTTTAAAATTTACTTTGAGAAGGTGTATCGGAAATTCAATTGGCATTTTCTTCTTCAAAACTTCGGATGAAAGGATTTTCACCTCTTTGGTGCAAGTGCTTGGAAATTTTCATATCTACTGGAAGTTTTGGTATCAAAGTCAACAATAATTTAGGATATAGTTCGAAATAAAGAAAGGCCTTCGACTGGGAGGATCCTTTAACCCTGTATAAGCCAAGTTAGAGGATCTTATGAATGGGATGGTGCTTCATATAGTCGATGACAGATAGGTTTTACAGTACGCGGATGATACCATCCTATTTATGGGTCATGAAACTAAAAAAGAAAAGAAAACCTGCACTGCTTGGCACATTTGAGTGTTTGCCTGGTTTAAAACATGTTTTTCATAAAAGAGAGATCTTCTACTCTGGCTAGGCGCATGAAACAGCTGACCAACACAGGCATGTTTGGATGTGAACAAGGTTCAATTCCATTGGTGTCTCAGAATTCCATATTCATGAGAATTGGCGGGGAATAGAGGAGCATATCGAAAAACAACTAAAGGAGTGGGTAGGTTAAGCCTAATGCATTTGGTTCTGAGCAGTTTGATGATATTTTTCTTCCATGTCCCCAAAGGAGTGCTAAAATGGCTAGTGGACAATCAAAATAAAGAAGGATGTCTCGTCAAATGGACTCTGTTATGTAGGAAAAAAAATCAATGGTCCCCCTACATCCAAGACATTGCAACAAAACATGTCAGTCTCTTGGCAAAAATGGTTGTTTAAATTAATCAGTGAGGATGGTATGTGTGACATGAAATTAACTTTTTTTGTGGGAGAAACTTCCAATATTTGGCTTGAGATCAAAGATTGATCTCAAGTGAGATTCTAATAGGACATTTGGCTTGCACACACGTCACTCAACTAGTAATATGCACGACTTTACAACACGGAAAACGGTAGAAAATACCTCGATCGCTTCGGTCATGGATCACAATGAACCAAACAGTGTCTTGACGGGTTTTGATCGGCTCAAATCTGACTGCAAGTCATAACTTATGCGATGGTGGCCTAACTTATGTGATTGTCTTAAGGATACCTAGTTCTAAGATTACTAGGATACCTTTTTTTGCGGGGATGACCAGGATACCTGAAGATATGAAATTTGCACAAAATGATCAAATGTATGGCATTGTAACATTAGGATATCCCATCCAAAACCGGCAACTACGGAAACTATAAATCCCGCTAAAAACCAAAATATTCATATGGTATATGCGCATGGGTGTTAGTAACCAAAGGCAATCTTCTTAAATGAAATTGGCAAGGGGCCGCTAAATGTAGCTTCTGAGGTGATACCAAATCAGTCCAACATGTGTTTTTCGATTGTCATTTCGCTCATGCCATGTGACGTGTTGTCCAGGTCAAGTGGATCCAACTTATCACTGGCCAGAGGGGTTGCTAGTATGTTTGATATATTGGCCGAGGGGCTATCAAATATATGTATTGGCTCCATACCTACGAAAGTACCTTTCTCAGCTCGAGTTCAAATGCTCTTGTTGTGAACACTAAAAAAATAGAAAAACAATTCAAAAAATTCTGAATTTTGTGTGTGGCAAACTTTAAGGAATGATTAAAGTGCATGCTAAGTTTCATCATGAAATCACATTGGTGAAAGATGTGGCAAATAAATAAATAAATATCGATGCCATTTTTGCCATGACTTCTACCAGTGTGATTTAGTGATGAAAATTTGCATGCACTCCAAATATTCCTTAAATTTTGCCAAAAAAAATCATTTATTTTTCTATTTTTTTAAATGTACTGTTCATCTAGGAGCGTATGAATTCACGAGTAGATACTCTGCATCGCCATACCTGGTCTATTCTTCAAAGGCAGGAGGCCAGAAAGCTGGTGGTGGTAATGTATGCAGCTATTGTGAGGGAGTTATTTTTTCAACATGTGGGTGACAACCTAGTCTCTATTTTTTGGCATCTTGAGTTTTCTTGTGGCATTAGAAGTGTGTAATCTCTAGCATCCTAAACCTATACTTGGTTTGTTTCTGTTTGCATGCTTGTATGTTGGTGGCTGTGTGCATCTATGATGCAGCGACTGAAAGTCGAATTTATGCCAGTATCATCTTGATGCATGGCTAAGTAATACTCCCTTTATTCACAAATATAAGATGTTTCAGATATTTCAATATGGATAAGATACTGAGTGAAAAAAGTGAACAGTCACACTAAAACATGTTTATATACAACCGATTCAAAAACAAAGTTAAAAAATCTTATTTGTGAACGAAGTGATTAGCTTTGATTTCCCCGAAAACTTCCCAAACCAAGAAATAGACTAGACTAACCAAGTAATAAATACCTTCATTTGGAAATTGGAAATGTATATTTAGAAAGTACTGTAGCAAACAAAGTTTTCTCGGTTTCATGAATCGGGTTTGCTATTTCACATCTAGCTAAAAAGTTTGCTATAAGATTCGTGTAACTGTCCCTCGCACTTGTATACGTCCCATGCAACCGTCTTTCTTACTCTGTTCTGTCACGTTGTCTTTGTTGGGCCTGTCCAAATGGTGAAATAACTAGTTTCTTTTGCGCATTTTTTGTGGGTTGGGTTGTCGGTGTGGTTGACGGCTGTAATTTTTTTGAAGCAATGTAATTAGGAGCAGGGAGATGCATTCTCAAAAGAAAAAAAAATAGAGCATGGAGAATCAAGGCAAGGTATAGATACGCTCTGTGCGTTATAGGGCGTTAGAGTGCCAACTTGTAGTTTTCGTTCGGTCTTTTGAAACAAGGCTCCTTAATTTTGTTTGTTTTCTTTTTTTCATTTTTTCTTTTGGTTTTAAACTTTGGTTTTTTTGTCTTTTAACAATCCATGATTTTTAAAATTTTATAAGTCTATTTTAAATTCACCGTTTGATTTAGTTCCCGTATTTTTCGTGTAAGTGCTTTATCGTTCGCCTCGCTTGTCATTGTTTGTTTATTGCGTATCGTGTTATTGCCCTAGGCCTGTTTGTCTTCGCTTTTGCCGGCCCTCAACTCGTAACTCGGGCTTGATCTTTTTCTGTCCCAGTTGCAAGTCTACCCCGACTCGCAACTGAGACCCGGTCTTTTTTATCCCAGTTGCAAGTCTACTCTCGACTCACAACTATGGCCCAACCTTTTTTTGTCCCAGATGCAAGTCTGCCCTCGACTCGCTACTGGTACCCGACCTTTTTTTCCCAGTTGCGAGATCACTATGGACTCGCAACTGGGCCTGGTCTTTTTTTTTTCTAGTTGCAAGTCCACCCTTGACTCGCAACTGGACCCGACCTTTTTTGTCTCAGTTGTAATCCCCCCTCGACTCGTAACTAGGAGCTAACCTTTTTGTGTCCCAATTTCAAGCCCACCCAACTCGTAATTGGGGTCTGACCTTTTTTGCCCTAGTTGCAAGTTCACCATTGAGTCGCAACTGAGGCTCGATCCTTTTTTCCGGTTGCAATTCCACTCTTGACTAGAACAGGGCCACACCATTTTTGTCCTAACTGCATGTCCACCCTCGACTCATAATTAGGGTTTAACCTTTTTTGTCCCAGATGGAAGTCCATCCTCCATTCGTAACTAGGGCCCAATCTTTTTTGTGCAAGTTGCAAGTCCACCCTCGACTCACAAATGGGGCTAGATTTTTTTGGTTCCAAGTTGCAAGTCCATCTTCGACTCGCAACTGGGGCCCAACCTTTTTTATCCGAGTTACAAGTTCATCCTCAACTCGCAACTGGGGCCCAACCTTTTTGTCTGAGTTGTAAGTCCACCCTCGACTCGCAATTAGGGCCCAACCTTTTTTGGCCGAGTTGCAAGTCATCCTCGATTCACAAACCATTTTTTGTCCCAGTTACAAGTCCACCGCCGACTCGCAACTGGGGCTCGACCTTTTCTTGTCCCAGTTGCAAGTCCAACCTCGACTCGCAATTAGGGTCCAACTTTTTTTTGTCGCAGTTGCAAGTCCAAACTCGACTCGCAACTGGGGCCTGACCCTTTTTGAGTCCCAACCGCGAGTCCATCCTCGACTTGCCACTAGGGATCTGACCTATTTTTGTCCCACTTGCAAGTCCATCCTCAACAGCGAACAAACCGCAGATGAGCCTGCCCAAGTAGCTAGGATATGTTTTTGTTTTGTTTTCTTCATGTTTTTTATGTTATCAGTCTTCTTCATTGGGTTTCCTCTCCTTTTATTTTTTCTATTTTTCAATAGTTGATCTCACATTTTTTTGTTTTTTCATAAATTCATAAGTTTCAATAAATGTTCCAAAATTCACAATTTTGTTCATTTTTCTAGAATTGTTCGTGTTTCTCAATTTTATAAAAAAGAAATGTTTTCATTTTTTGTTCTCTTCTTATTTATATATTTGGTTTTCTCTTTCCTTTTTTCCCGTTCGCTTTTAGTTCAATGTATATAAAAAAGTTTGCTTGTAGTTCATCGTATATTAAAAAGGTTCACTGTATATTAAAAAATTGCTCAATGTATATTGCAAAAAAATTAGTGTGTAATCAGAAAATAATCATCATATAATAAAGGATTGTTCACTATATATTGGAACATTTTTGGTATTCATTAACATTTATAATTTGAAAAAAGTATATGCAAATTCGTGAACATATTCTTTGAAATATGTTTTGATCAAACTTTGTTCCTTATTGAAAATTAATTATAAAATATAAGAGTGAAAAACCCAAAAACCAAATGGAAAAAGTAAATAATTTCGTTGGTAGCCTAAGCCAGTGACAAGAGACGAACTTGTGAATGTATAACTATTAGATGCAAAAGCTAACAAATCGATGTTAGCACTAGTGATCAGTTTTTTTTAGAAAAAGGTAGAGATCAGTTTTTTTTTTAACTGGTAGCTAGCGACCAGATAGCTCAAAAGAAAAAAAAAGCTAGCGACCAGATTTTTTTAGGAGAGGTAGCGACCAGATTTGCATATAGGCCGGTCACCCAGATGGACGCGGGGCAAGCTGGTTTTTAGTTGGGGCTTTGACAAATGAAAACCAAACAAACATTTTTTTGAATAGAAAACCAAACAAACATGACAAACAATGAAAATATACGGTGACTGTCATCATATTTAGATATGAGGTATTATATTTCACATCTAGATATGACAGACAAATCCTTTCTGAATCCTCACCTCTAGATATGGTATAGACGGACTGAATCGTGACATTCGCTCGTACCTGCTGATGCAGCCTGGACATCGCTGCCCATGGAGTCCGTAATATGGAGAACAAGCTTCGTGCTGTAGTTCCGGTGGACGGCGTAGAAATCTTGGACGGCCAGCAGAACGCTGGTCCGCGCCACTTTGCCCACCGGCGATCCCAGGTCGAGGATCACCCCGACGTGGAATCCATCTGCTTCGCCGGCGGTGGCGTTTTGTGCTGCTACGGCGAAATCGACGAGGAGTAGCAGGAAGAGGATGGCTGCGCGTGCTTTCTCCATTGCACTTTTCTTGTACTGAGATGCTCATCGTACCCATATATATATATATGACTATTTGCTGCTGCTTCTCAAGGATCGATGATCCTGGAAGTTGCGAGGTAGATTCTCTGGTTTGTGACAGGCTAGTTAGTAGTTTATATTTCCTCGCTGGATTTTGGTGTTCGTTTTATCTGCAGCCAAGGTGCGTGGAACTTTAACCGGAATTGCCTCCGCTTAAATGAATCCTTGCATGCATGAGACGAGAAGAGGAGACAAGATTCGTGACGAATACGGTCGATGGAATCTATCCTCGCACGATCAACGCGTATTGACATCTCCGAGGTGGCGTGCCGACTTAATTGGTCTGCACAAATAAATGATGTTTTAGATCTGCGCAAGTTTTAGGTGGGAGTATAAAAAATACTCTGGAAGAGCTTTCGTTAGTCTCGCCTCTGCACATCAGAGGCGCCGATGAGTGTAGATCAAATCAATTGCCCATTAGGAGCACGCGACCCGAACGAGGACATACAACCAGTGCAAGTTGGAAGCTCAAAGCTCTTGGAAGATGTTTTTTTTGGACAAAAACTATTAGTACATTATGCTGTAGACATGCTTTGCCAGCGATTTTACATTACCAACTTTATTCATTTTCCCCCACGCGCACTGAGCACTACGTGGATAACCTCAAAGCTCTTGGAAGATGTTTTTTTTGGACAAAAACTATTATACATTATGCTGTAGACATGCTTTGCCAGCGATTTTACATTACCAACTTTATTCATTCCCCCACGCGCACTGAGCACTACGTGGATAACCTCCTGGAGCTAGCAAGACAGCCTAGCCATGACCCATGAACTACGGCACGCCGTGGCGGTTGATGGTGTCGGTGCCAGCCTCGTCGTCGTCGGTGCGGCGAACGCCAGCGCCTCCTCCCTGGGCACCCCGCTGCGGCTGCTGGCGCCCGTGCAGATTCAGGTGCTCGGTCGGGAGCGCGGTGCCGGGGATGGTGGGCGCGTCGGTGCCGGAGCTATGGGGGACGTCGGAGACGGGGAGGTGGCCCTGCGCGCCGTAGGCCCGCATCTTGTAGTCCTCCAGGCCGTCGTCCTTTTTGTACTGCACGTACGGGCTCGTCTCCGTCGGCAGCTGCACCGAGTCGGCTCCCTCGCCTGCGCCGGCGGCCTTCCGCTCCTGCTGCTCCCGCCTCTCCTTCGCCGCCTCCATCGCTCACGTGCGGATTGCTCTGGTCTTTCTGGATTGGATGCTCGATCTGATGACAACGAGTGAGAGTGTGTGTGTCCCTATCCAACACGGCGTGGTCGGCCATGGATTTATACGAGATGGATATGGGACGGTGGAGTCGATCTGATCACGTGACCTGCTGCAAGTCCCGAGGCCACCTAGCCATTGCAGGACGCGCCGTGGCAAGCGGAGGGTGCGGCTACGTCTACGCGTGGCGTGCGAGGATGCTTAGGCGACACGTAGCTCGCGTCGACTAGGGCGGGTACATTGATCTGCGCCGGAGAAAACGGCGCACACGCCAGGGCGACGACGCTGTCCGGGTTGAGTCAGAGAGAATCGTAGGTGAAATGGGGCTGGATCACATGCTTTGGATGGACGGTAAATTTAGTAAATAAAATTAAAAATCCTGTTTTTTCCGATGTTTATGTTAGTGTAATAAAGGTGCTTCACAGTTTTTATGTGAAAACCGGATAGCAATGCTTTGTCTATGAAAAGACCAAAATTAAGTGTAACATTTGTCATTCAACTTTTTTACTGGTCAAAATGTTTAAGCTTTCACCTTAAAAATTTGTAGGTAGCAGTTTCGTGTGACAGTTAACACATATTTCTTCAATTTTCTTAGACATCTGCAGAATACATTTTGGGCGTTCATCCTTAGAGCCAAACTGGATTCCCGTTCCGGTAAAAGCTAGCTAATGAAGTCTTAGAGCTCGTTCTACTTATATATATTGGGGCTAAACTCTAGCTGTGAGTGTTTCTGGTTAGCCCTTAGATGTGTCTTAATTCCGCCTAAGTTTCTTGAAATTAAGCTTCAAATTGCTAACTTTTCCTACTTTGTGTGTCATTGAGTGCAAATTGTTCTTTTGATGATCGCCTTGGGTCTCATAATTGGTATTTAGAGCTTGGTTTAGTCCTCCGCGGCGAGTGCATCTGCATGTTGAAGAGGAGTTGGAGGTGCATAAAATCCTTCCCTTTCCTGATCCAGGCAGCGATGCGTTTCTCGGCGGTGTCGGTGGCAGTGATTTCATTCGATACATGGTTGGTTAGGCGGTGGTTTAAAGCACCTTGATTTTCTTGTATAACCCCACCCTTCCACCAAATCCGGTGTAATCAAGGTGGCATGGTGCATGGGGCGGAAGTGTTTGTTCTACAAGGCCTGGTTGCAGCTGAAGTTGTGGTATAATCCTCTTCTTGTCTTGACATATCAGTTGGGGTAGCAAGGTTGCAAGGTACTCTGCCCTATTCTAAAACCCTTGCTACTAATTCACATCTAGGATCACCTGTGGTGATGGTGACCCTACAAACACTAAGAATCTAGAGCTCCAGTACTTGCAACTGGATGTAAAGAATCCGCAAACCAATAGGGGATTCGATAGACATGAGCTCTTAGATTCCGCAGACCATGTCAACATCAACTTTGGGGTGGGTGGGGGGTGTACGTAGTCTACTATGTCCTAGTTCATTACTATCCCAAAACTCAGAGATAAACAACCCAACACACTCGAGGGAGGACAAACTAGTGCCCAAAACATCACACCTCAAGGCCCTCTGAAACAACATGCTGAAATAGTTCACACTCCTAACAATGTTGGTTCTACAGTTCTGCATGATGTTGAGACCGACAGAGAGTTGCAGTTGAATGGTAGCAATAAAGCTCCTTACAAGCACCCTCGTTTTGCGCAAACCAAAACTCAACAACCTACCCTGGAGTAGACAAATGACATGTAGCAAGAAATCAGCCAACTTTACATCAAATTGTCCATGTTGATCTGGAACAACCTCAACAAGCACCTATAGAGCAACAATCTGAACAAAGGAGACAACATCCCTGTATTTTTTGGTATTGGAACTCACTCCTACATTCACATACTTGAAAGGTACTTTGATGCTGATAGGACTCCTGCAGATCAAAAGACTGAAATTGCATTCACATATCTTAAAGGACTCTCGTAGTTGAGTGGTGAAGAGGAACTGGTATGGTAGCTAATACCCTCCCATGGTACAGGTTCTGTAGGTATATTGGAGAGGAGTTTTTTGAAACTTCATCTATGAGAATGTGAGAGTTTTCCATGCCCTCACCCAATCTACTACCGTCAATGATTATGTGACGAAATTTGACCAATATATGAACTTAATGAGGAGAGATAATAGTACCGTATGACTATTATAAAAATACATTTATATCTGGTCTCAATGACAACAATCGACACTATGTTCAATGTCATCAACCTGCAAATTTGCAGAAAACAAACTGGTGGGCAAGAAGAATGGAACAGTGTCAACCACCAAAGAAGCCATGAGCAGTATAACCCACAAGAAGTCAGGAGACAAATTCAGTTTCAGCCAATGAAACATACTGCTACAAGAACTGCATCAATAATTCAACAAACAAGAATTAAGGTAATTTGTTATAAATGCAAAGAGCCCTGCTTCATTACCCACAGCTCATTAAAGCCACTTATTGCTTGCACGTTCCGGACTCATTTTGTGGTGGCCATTACTCACAATGCTGGCCATTACACATGGCTCATTTAAGCCACTTATTGCTTGCACGTTTGCGGACTCATTGCATGGTGTCATAACCATGATATTGAAATAATCATCTTCTTGAAGTACTTGCTTCACCCATCTAACACCGAATATGGTGAATATCCCTACATCCACATACTTAAATTCTCCAATCTCTTCGATCCCGTCATAGTGCTTGTTCATTAGTTTCCCGGTGTAGGTCTGTTGCTGAAGGAAATATGCCCTAGAGGCAATAATAAAGTTGTTATTTATATTTCCTTATATCATGATAAATTTCTATTATTCATGCTAGAATTGTATTAACCGGAAACTTGATACATGTGTGGATACATAGACAAAACACAGTGTCCCTAGTAAGCCTCTACTAGACTAGCTCGTTAATCAAAGATGGTTAATTTTCCTAACCATAGATATGTGTTGTCATTTGATGAACGGGATCACATCATTAGGAGAATGATGTGATGGACAAGACCCATCCGTTAGCTTAGCATAATGATCATTAAGTTTTATTGCTATTGCTTTCTTCATGACTTATAGATATTCCTTTGACTATGAGATTATGCAACTCCCGGATACCGGAGGAATACCTTGTGTGCTATCAAACGTCACAACGTAACTGGGTGATTATAAAGAAGCTCTACAGGTATCTCCGAAGGTGTTTGTTGGGTTGGCATATATCAAGATTAGGATTTGTCACTCCGAGTATCGGAGAGGTATCTCTGGGCCCTCTCGGTAATGCACATCATAATAAGCCTTGCAAGCAATGTGACTAATGAGTTATTTGCGGGATGATGTATTACAGAACGAGTAAAGAGACTTGCCGGTAACGAGAATGAACTAGGTATGAAGATACTGACAATCGAATCTCGGGCAAGTAACATACCGATGACAAAGGGAATAACGTATGTTGTCACAACGGTTCGACCGATAAAGATCTTCGTAGAATATGTGGGAACCAATATGAGCATCCAGGTTCCGCTATTGGTTATTGACCGGAGAGGAGTCTCGGTCATGTCTACATAGTTCTCAAACCCGTAGGGTCCGCACGCTTAATGTTCAATGACGATTTGTATTATATGAGTTATGTGATTTGGTGACCGTATGTTGTTCGGAGTCCCAGATGAGATCACGGACATGACGAGGAGTCTCGAAATGGTCGAGAGGTAAAGATTGATATATTGGATGATAGTATTCGGACACCGAAAGTGTTCCGGAATGTATCAGGTACATATCGGACTGCCGGGGGGGGGGGGGAGGGGGTTACCGGAACCCCCCGGGGGAAGATATGGGCCATAGGAGGGAGGCACACCAGCCCACAAGGGGTGGCGCCCCCCCCAAGGAAGGAGGCCGAACAGGATTAGGGGAGGGGGCGGCGCCCTCCTCTTTCCTTCTCCCCCTCTCTCTCTTCCCCTCTTTCCCCCTCCGGTAAAAGGAAAGGGGGGGGGGGGGGGCGGCGAATCCAACTAGGAGCCCAAGTAGGATTCCTCCTACTTGGGCGCGCCTAGAGCTAGCTACCTCCCCCTCCCTCCTTTATATACGTGGGGAGGGGGCGCCTAGAACACACATCAAACATTGTTAGCCGTGTGCGGCGTCCCCCTTCACAGTTTACGCCTCCGGTCATATTCACGTAGTGCTTAGGCGAAGCCCCGCGCGGATCACTTCACCATCACCGTCACCATGGTGTCATGCTGACAGAAGTCTCCCTCGACACTTTGCTGGATAGAGAGTTTGAGGGACGTCATCGAGCTGAACGTGTGCAGAACTCGGAGGTGCCGTACGTTCGGTGCTTGATTGGTCGGAACAAGAAGAAGTTCGACTACATCAACCGCGTTGTCAAACGCTTCTACTTTCGGTCTATGAGGGTACGTGGCACAGTCTCCCCCTCTCGTTGCTATGCATCTCCTAGATAGATCTTGCGTGAGCGTAGGATTTTTTTTTGAAATTGCATGCTACGTTTCCCAACAGTGGTATCCGAGCCAGGTCATGCGTAGATGATATGCACGAGTAGAACACAAAGAGTTGTGGGCGGTGATAGTCATATTGCTTACCACCAACGTCTTATTTTGATTCAGCGATATTGTTGGATGAAGCGGCCCGGACCAACCTTACATGACCACGTTCATGAGACCGGTTCCACCGACAGACATGCAACTAGTTTTGCATAAAGGTGGCTGGCGGGTGTCTGTTTCTCCAACTTTAGTTGAATCGAATTTGACTACGGCCGATCCTTGTTGAAGGTTAAAACAACAAACTTGACGAAACACCGTTGTGGTTTTGATGCGTAGGCAAGAACGGTTCTTGCTAGAAGCCCGTAGCAGCCACGTAAAACTTGCAACAACAAAGTAGAGGACGTCTAACTTGTTTTTGCAGGGCATGTTGTGATGTGATATGACACGATGTGATATACGTTGTTGTATGAGATGATCATGTTTTGTAAAAGTTATCGGCAACTGGCAGGAGCCTTATGGTTGTCGCTTTATTGTATGAAATGCAAACGCCATGTAATTGCTTTACTTTATCACTATGCGTTAGCGATAGTTGTAGAAGCAATAGTTGGCGAGACGACCACGACGCTACGATGGAGATCAAGGTGTCAAGCCGGTGACGATGGAGATCATTGCTACGTCTTGAGCATGCGTTGGTTTTCACTTGAAGAGGAAAGGGTGATGCAGCAAAGTAGTGTAAGTATTTCCCTCAGTTTTTGAGAACGAAGGTATCAATCCAGTAGGATACTACACGCAAATCCGTCGTACCTGCAAAAACAAATAAGAAACTTGCAACCAACGCGATAAAGGGGTTGTCAATCCCTTCACGGCCACTTGCAAAAGTGAGATCTGATAAAGATAATAAGATAGATATTTTTGGTATTTTTGTTGTATAGATTGGAAAAGTAAAGATTGCAAAATAAAATAGATCGGGAACTTATATGATGGAAGATAGACCCGGGGGCCATAGGTTTCACTAGTGGCTTCTCTCAAGATAGCATATTTTACGGTGGGTGAACAAATTATTGTCGAGCAATTGATAGAAAAGCGCATAGTTATGAGAATATCTAGGCATGATCATGTATATAGGCATCACGTCCGCGGCAAGTAGACCGAAACGATTCTGCATCTACTACTATTACTCCACACATCGACCGCTATCCAGCATGCATCTAGAGTATTAAGTTCATAAGAACAGAGTAATGCATTAGGCAAGATGACATGATGTAGAGGGATAAACTCAAGCAATATATGATATAAACCCCATCTTTTTATCCTCGATGGCAACAATACAATACGTGCCTTGCTGCCCCTGCTGTCACTGGGAAACGACACTGCAAGATTGAACCCAAATCTAAGCACTTCTCCCATTGCAAGAAAGATCAATTTAGTAGGCCAAACCAAACTGATAATTCGAAGAGACTTGCAAAGATATCAAATCATACATAAAAGAATTCAGAGAAGAATTAAATATTGTTCATAGATAATCTTGATCATAAACCAACAATTCATCGGATCTTGACAAACACAACGCAAAAAGTATTACATCAAATAGATCTCCAAGAAGATCAAGGAGAACTTTGTATTGAGAATCAAAGAGAGAGAAGAAGCCATCTAGCTAATAACTATGGACCCGAAGGTCTGTGGTAAACTACTCATACATCATCGGAGAGGCTATGGTGTTGATGTAGAAGCCCTCCATGATCGATTCCCCCTCCGGCGGAGCGCCGGAAAAGGCCCCAAGATGGGATCTCACGGGTACAGAAGGTTGTGGCGGTGGAAATAGGGTTTCGTGGTGCTCCTGGATGTTTTCAGGGTATAAGAGTATATATAGGCGAAGGAAGTAGGTCGGTGGAGCCACGAGGGGCCCACGAGGGTGGGGGGCGCGCCTACCCCCTGGGCGCGCCCTCCTAACTCGTGGCCGCCTCATTGCTTCCTTGACATGCACTCCAAGTCTCCTGGATTGTGTTTGTTCCAAAAATGATTCTCCCGAAGGTTTCATTCCGTTTGGACTCCGTTTGATATTCCTTTTCTGCGAAACACTGAAATAGGCAAAAAAAACAGCAATTTGCACTGGGCCTCCGGTTAGTAGGTTAGTCCCAAAAATAATATTAAAGTGCATAATAAAGCCCATTAAACATCCAAAACAGATAATATAAGAGCATGGAACAATCAAAAATTGTAGATACGTTGGAGACGTATCAAGCATCCCCAAGCTTAATTCCTGCTCGTCGTCGAGTAGGTAAATGATAAAAACAATTTTTTTGATGTGGAATGCTACCTAGCATAATTCTCAATGTAATTTTCTTTATTGTGGCATGAATGTTCAAATCCGAAAGATTCAAGACAAAAGTTTAATATTGACATAAAAATAATAATACTTCAAGCATACTAATAAAGCAATCATGTCTTCTCAAAATAACATGGCCAAAGAAAGTTATCCCTACAAAATCATATAGTCTGGCTATGCTCTATCTTCATCACACAAAATATTTAAATCATGCACAACCCCGGTTTCAGCCAAGCAATTGTTTCATACTTTAGTATTCTCAAACCTTTTCAACTTTCACGCAATACATGAGCGTGAGCCATGGACATAGCACTATAGGTGGAATAGAATGGTGGTTGTGGAGAAGACAAAAAGGAGAAGATAGTCTCACATCAACTAGGCGTATCAATGGGCTATGGAGATGCCCATCAATAGATATCAATGTGAGTGAGTAGGGATTTCCATGCAACGGATGCACTAGAGCTATAAGTTTATGAAAGCTCAAAAGAAACTAAGTGGGTGTGCATCCAACTTGCTCGCTCACGAAGACCTAGGCCAATTTGAGGAAGCCCATCATTGGAATATGCAAGCAAAGTTCTATAATGAAAAATTCCCACTAGTATATGAAAGTGATAACATAGGAGACTCTCTATCATGAAGATCATGGTGCTACTTTGAAGCACAAGTGTGGTAAAAGGATAGTAACATTGTCCCTTCTCTTTTTTTCTCTTATTTTTTTATTTGGGCGTTTCTTTCTCTCTTTATTATGGCCTATTTTCTTTCTCTTTATTTTTTATTTTTTTGTCCGGAGTCTCATCCCGACTTGTGGGGGAATCATAGTCTCCATCATCCTTTCCTCACTGGGACAATTCTCTAATAATGATGATCATCACACTTCTATTTACTTACAACTCAAGAATTAGAACAAAATATGACTCTATGTGTATGCCTCCGGCGGTGTACCGGGATATGCAATGAATCAATAGTGACATGTATGAAAGAATTATGAAGGTGGCTTTGCCACAAATACGATGTCAACTACATGATCATGCAAAGCAGTATGACAATGATGGAGCGTGTCATAATAAACGGAACGGTGAAAAGTTGCATGGCAATATATCTCAGAATGGCTATGGAAATGCCATAATAGGTAGGTATGGTGGCTGTTTTGAGGAAGGTATATGGTGGGTGTATGATACCGGCGAAAGGTGCGCGGTATTAGAGAGGCTAGCAATGGTGGAAGGGTGAGAGTGCGTATAATCCATGGACTCAACATTAGTCATAAAGAACTCACATACTTATTGCAAAAATCTACAAGTCATCAAAACAAAGTACTACACGCATGCTCCTAGGGGAAGGGTTGGTAGGAGTTAACCATCCCGCGATCCCGACCTCCACACATAAGGAAGACAATCAATAAATAAATCATGCTCCAACTTCATCACATAACGGTTCACCATACGTGCATGCTACGGGAATCACAAACTTCAACACAAGTATTTCTCATATTCACAACTACCCAACTAGCATGACTCTAATATCACCATATTCATATCTCAAAACAATCATAAAGAATCAAACTTCTCATGGTATTCAATGCACTTTATATGATAGTTTTTATTATACCTATCTTGGATGCTCATCACTTTAGGACTAAAATTTTAACCAAAGCAAATTACCATGCTGTTCTAAAAGACTCTCAAAATAATATAAGTGAAGCATGAGAGATCAATAATTTATATAAAATAAAACCACCACCGTGCTTTAAAAAGGTATAAGTGAAGCACTAGAGCAAAACTATCTAGCTCAAAAGATATAAGTGAAGCACATAGAGTATTCTAATAAATTCCGATTCATGTGTGTCTCTCCAAAAGGTGTGTACAGCAAGGATGATTGTGGTAAACTAAAAAGCAAAGACTCAAATCATACAAGATGCTCCAAGCAAAACACATATCATGTGGTGAATAAAAATATAGCCTCAAGTAAAGTTACCGATAGACGAAGACAAAAGAGGGGATGCCCCAGAAGGCATCCCCAAGCTTAGGCTTTTGGTTGTCCTTGAATTTTACCTTGGGGTGCCTTGGGAATCGCCAAGCTGAGGCTTTTGCCACTCCTTGTTCCAAAATCCGTCAAATCTTTACCCAAAAACTTGAAAACTTCACAACACAAAACTTAACAGAAAATCTCGTGAGCTCCGTTAGTATAAGAAAACAAACCACCACTTTAAGGTACTGTAATGAACTCATTATTTATTTGTATTGGTGTTAAACCTACTGTATTCCAACTTCTCTATGGTTCATACCCCCCGATACTAGCCATAGATTCATCAAAATAAGCAAACAACACACGAAAAATAGAATCTGTCAAAAACAGAACAGTCTGTAGCAATTTGTATCAAACGTATACTTCTTTAACTCCAAAAATCCTGAGAAATTAGGAAGTACTAAGCAATTTGTTTATTAATCTTCTGCAAAAAGAATCAACTAAAAAGCACGTTTCTGTGATTTATAAAAACTAATCTCGTGCGCGCAAAAGTTTCTGTTTTTCAGCAAGATCAAATTAACTATCACCGTAGGTTATCCTAAAGGTTTTACTTGGCACAAACACTAATTAAAACACAAAACCACATCTAAGCAGAGACTAGATGAAATATTTATTACTAAACAGGAACAAAAAGCAAGGAACAAAAATAAAATTGGGTTGCCTCCCAACAAGCGCTATCGTTTAACGCCCCTAGCTAGGCATAAAAACAAGAATAGATCTAGGTATTATCATCTTTGGTATGCAATCCATAGGTGGCTCTCATAATAGATTCATAGGGTAATTTAATTTTATTCCTAGGAAAGTGTTCCATGCCTTTCCTTAATGGAAATTGGAATCTAATATTTCCTTCTTTCATATCAATAATTGCACCAATCGTTCTAAGGAAAGGTCTACCAAGAATAATAGGACATGTAGGATTGCAATCTATATCAAGAACAATGAAATCTACGGGCACATAATTCCTATTTGCAACAATAATAGCATCATTAATCCTTCCCATAGTTTTCTTAATGGTGGAATCTGCAAGGTGCAAATTTAAAGAACAATCATCAAATTCATGGAAACCTAGCACATCACACAAAGTTTTAGGAATTGTGGAAATACTAGCACCCAAATCACACAAAGCATAGCATTCATGATATTTAATATTAATTTTAATAGTAGGTTCCCACTCATCATAAAGTTTTCTAGGGATAGAAACTTCTAATTCAAGTTTTTCTTCATAAGATTGCATCAAAGCATCAACAATATGTTTGGTAAAAGATCTTTTTTGACTATAAGCATGAGGAGAATTTAGCACGGATTACAACAAGGAAATACAATCTATCAAAGAGAAATTATCATAATTAAATTCCTTGAAATCCAAAATAGTGGGTTCATTGCTATGTAAAGTTTTGACCTCTTCAATCCTACTTGTACCAATTTTTGCATTAAGATCTAAAAACTCCGAATCATTGGGACGCCTTTTAACTAAAGTTGACTCATCTCCAGTCCCATCTTTATCAAGATTCATATTGGAAAACAAAGATTTAATAGGAGACACATCAATCACTTTTAGATCTTCATCCTTATTATCGTGAAAACTAGAAGAACACGCTTTCACAAAGCAATCTTTTTTAGCACGCATCCTAGCGGTTCTTTCTTTGCACTCATCAATGGAAATTCTCATGGCTTCGAGAGACTCATTGATATCATGCTTAGGTGCAATAGATCTAAGTTTCAAAGAATCAACATCAAGAGATATTCTATCCACGTTCCTAGCCAAGTCATCAATCTTAGGCAATTTTTCTTCAAGCAAAGCATTGAAATTATTTTGCAAAATCATAAATTCTTTAACACTAGTCTCAAAATCAGAGGGCATCTTATTAAAATTTCCATAAGAGTTGTTGTAGGAATTACCATAATTATTAGAGTAATTACTAGGGAATGGCCTAGAATTAAAGTTTCCTCTATACGCGTTGTTACCAAAATTGTTCCTACCAACAAAATTCACATCCATATATTCATTATTATTCTCAATCAAAGTGGACAAAGGCATATCATTAGGATCAGAAGAAACACTCTTATTAGCAAACAATTTCATAAGTTCATCCATCTTTCTACTCAAAACATTAATCTCTTCAATTGCATGAACCTTTTTACTAGTAGATCTTTCGGTGTGCCATTGAGAATAATTAACCATAATATTATCTAGGAGTTTAGTAGCTTCTCCTAAAGTGATTTCCATAAAAGTGCCTCCCGCGGCCGAATCTAAAAGATTTCTAGAAGCAAAATTCAATCCGGCATAATTTTTTTGTATAATCATCCATAAATTCAAACCATGTGTAGGGCAATTACGTATCATTAATTTCATCCTCTCCCGAGCTTGTGCAACATG
Organism: Aegilops tauschii subsp. strangulata; assembly: GCF_002575655.3. Lineage (NCBI taxonomy): Eukaryota > Viridiplantae > Streptophyta > Magnoliopsida > Poales > Poaceae > Aegilops > Aegilops tauschii. Next base: position 383,433,696 of record NC_053039.3, on the reverse strand, counting down.
CTCATGATCAAATTGCTTAAAATTCATAATATCGTTTCTAAGAGAGATGATCTTAGCGGGAGGAAAATACTTGAGATAAAAGCATCTTTGCACTTATTCCATGAATTAATACTATTTTTAGGCAAAGAAGAGAACCAAGTTTTAGCACGATCTCTAAGCGAAAACGGAAATAACGTCAATTTAACAATATCATTATCCACATCTCTCTTCTTTTGCATATCGCACAAATCAACAAAGTTGTTTAGATGTGTAGCGGCATCTTCACTAGGAAGGCCAGAGAATTGATCTTTCATGAAAAGATTCAACAAAGCAGCATTAATTTCACAAGATTCAGCATCGGTAATAGGAGCAATCGGAGTGCTAAGAAAATCATTGTTGTTGGTATTGGAAAAGTCACACAATTTAGTATTGTCTTGAGCCATAGCGACAAACAATCCAACACACAAGCACACAAGAAGCAAGCAAAAAGAGACGAATGGAAAAAGGCCGAATAAAACGGCAAGGGTGAAGTGGGGAAGAGGAAAACGAGAGGCAAATGGTAAATAATGTAATGCGAGGGATAAGAGTTTGTGATGGGTACTTGGTATGTCTTGACTTGTGCGTAGATCTCCCCGGCAACGGCGTCAGGAATCCTTCTTGCTACCTCTTGAGCATGCGTTGGTTTTCCCTTGAAGAGGAAAGGGTGATGCAGCAAAGTAGCGTAAGTATTTCCCTCAGTTTTTGAGAACCAAGGTATCAATCCAGTAGGAGACTACACACAAATCCCTCGTACCTGCACAAACAAATAAGAACCTTGCAACCGACGCGATAAAGGGGTTGTCAATCCCTTCACCGCCACTTCCAAAAGTGAGATCTGATAAAGATAATAAGATAAATATTCTTGGTATTTTTGTTGTATAGATTGGAAAAGTAAAGATTGCAAAATAAAATAGATCGGAAACTTATATGATGGAAGATAGACCCGGGGGCCATAGGTTTCACCAGTGGCTTCTCTCCAGATAGCATATTTTACGGTGGGTGAACAAATTACTGTCGAGCAATTGATAGAAAAGCGCATAGTTATGAGAATATCTAGGCATGATCATGTATATAGGCATCACGTCCGCGGCAAGTAGACCGAAACGATTCTGCATCTACTACTATTACTCCACACATCGACCGCTATTCAGCATGCATCTAGAGTATTAAGTTCATAAGAACAGAGTAACACATTAGGCAAGATGACATGATGTAGAGGGATAAACTCAAGCAATATGATATAAACCCCATCTTTTTATCCTCGATGGCAACAATACAATATGTGCCTTGCTGCCCCTGCTGTCACTGGGAAAGGACACCGCAAGATTGAACCCAAAGCTAAGCACTTCTCCCATTGCAAGAAAGATCAATCTAGTAGGCCAAACCAAATTGATATAATTCGAAGAGACTTGCAAAGATATCAAATCATACATAAAAGAATTCAGAGAAGAATCAAATATTGTTCATAGATAATCTTGATCATAAACCCACAATTCATTGGATCTCGACAAACACACCGCAAAAAGTATTACATCAAATAGATCTCCAAGAAGATCGAGGAGAACTTCGTATTGACAATCAAAGAGAGAGAAGAAGCCATCTAGCTAATAACTATGGACCCAAATGTCTTTGGTGAACTACTCACACATCATCAGAGAGGCTATGGTGTTGATGTACAAGCCGTCCGTGATCAATTCCCCCTCCGGTGGAGCGCCGGAAAAGGCCCCAAGATGGGATCTCATGGGTACAGAAGGTTGCGGCGGTGGAAATAGGGTTTCGTGGTGCTCCTGGATGTTTTCAGGGTATAAGAGTATATATCGGCGAACGAAGTAGGTTGGTGGAGCCACGAGGGGCCCACGTTGGGGGGCGCGCCCTCCTACCTCGTGGCCGCCTCGTTGCTTCCTTGACGTCCACTTCAAGTCTCCTGGATTGTGTTTGTTCCAAAAACGATTCTCCCGAAAGTTTCATTCCGTTTGGACTCCGTTTGTTATTCCTTTTCTGCGAAACACTGAAATAGGCAAAAAACAGCAATTTGCACTGGGCCTCTGGTTAGTTGGTTAGTCCCAAAAATAATATAAAAGTGCATAATAAAGCCCATTAAACATCCAAAACAGATAATATAATAGCATGGAATAATAAAAAATTATAGATACGTTGGAGACGTATCAATCATGACGGTGCTTTGGAGATGGAGATCAAAGGCACAAGATGATGATGGCCATATCATGTCACATATTTTGATTGCATGTGATTTTATCTTATGTGCATCTTATTTTGCTTAGTACGACGGTAGCATTATAAGATGATCCCTTACTAAAATTTCAAGGTATAAGTGTTCTTCCTGAGTATGCACCGTTGCGACAGTTCGTCGTGTCGAGACACCACGTGATGATCGGGTGTGATAAGCTCTACGTTCACATACAACGGGTGCAAGACAGTTTTGCACATGCGGAATACTCGGGTTAAACTTGACGAGCCTAGCATGTACAGACATGGCCTCGAAACACTGGAGACAGAAAGGTCGAGCGTGAATCATATAGTAGATATGATCAACATAGAGATGTTCACCATTGAAAACTACTCCATCTCACGTGATGATCGGACATGGTTTAGTTGATTTGGGTCACGTGATCATTTAGATGACTCGAGGGATGTCTATCTAAGTGAGAGTTCTTAAGTAATATGATTAATTGAACTTAATTTATCATGAACTTAGTCCTGATAGTTTTTGCATATCTATGTTGTAGATCAATCACCCGTGCTACTATTCCCTTGAATTTTAACGCGTTCCTAGAGAAAGCTAAGTTGAAAGATGATGGTAGAAACTACACGGACCGGGTCCGTAACTTGAAAGATGATAGTAGCAATGATACGGACTGGGTCCGTGATCTGAGGATTATCCTCATTGCTGCACAGAAGAATTATGTCCTTGATGCACCGCTAGGTGAAAGGCCTGCTGCAGGAGCAGATGCTAATGTTATGAACGTCTGTCAAGCTCGATCTGATGACTACTCGATAGTTCAGTGTGCCATGCTTTACGGCTTAGAATCAGGACTTCAAAGACATTTTTAACGTCATGGAGCATATGAGATGTTCCAGGAGTTGAAGTTAATATTTCAAGCAAATGCCCGAGTTGAGAGATATGAAGTCTCCAAAAAGTTCTATAGCTGCAACATGGAGGAGAACAGTTCTGTCAGTGAACACATACTCAGAATGTCTGGGTACCATAACCACTTGACTCAGCTAGGAGTTAATCTTCCAGATGATAGTGTTATTGGCAGAGTTATTCAATCACTTCCACCAATCTATAAAGGCTTCATGATGAACTATAATATGCAAGAGATGGAGAAGACTATTCCCGAGCTCTTCGCAATGCTCAAAGCTGCGGAGGTAGAAATTAGAAGGAGCATCAAGTGTTGATGGTTAACAAGACCACTAGTTTCAAGAAAAAGGGCAAAGGAAAGAAGGGGAACTTCAATAATAATGGCAAACAAGTTGCCACTCCCGGGAAGAAGCCCAAGTCTGGACCTAAGCCTGAAACTGAGTGCTTCTACTACAAAGGGATTGGTCACTAGAAGCGGAACTGCCCCATGTATTTGGCGGATAAGAAGGATGGCAAAGTGAACAAAGGTATATTTGATATACATGTTATTGATGTGTACCTTACTAATGCTCATAGTAGTGCCTGATACCGGTTCGGTTGCTCATATTTGTAACTCGAAATAGGGACTACGGATTAAACGAAGATTGGCTAAGGACAACGTGGCGATGCGCGTCGGGAATGGTTCCAAGGTCGATGTGATCGCCGTCGGCACGCTACCTCTACATCTACCTTCAGGATTAGTTTTAGACCTGAATACTTTTTATTTAGTGCCAGTGTTGAGCATGAACATTATATCTGGATCTTGTTTAATGCAAGACGGTTATTCATTTAAATCAGAGAATAATTGTTGTTCTATTTATATGAGTAATATCTTTTATGGTCATGCACCCTTGAAGAGTGGTCTATTTTTGTTGAATCTCGATCATAGTGATACACATATTCATAATATTGATGCCAAAAGATGCAAAGTTGATAATGATAGTGTAACCTATTTTTGTCACTGCCATTTAGGTCATATTGGTGTAAAGCGCGTGAAGAAACTCCATGTGGATGGACTTTTGGAATCACTTGATTATGAGTCATTTGATGCTTGCGATCCATGCCTCATGGGCAAGATGACTAAAACTCCGTTCTCCGGAACAATGGAGCGAGCTACTGACTTATTGGAAATAATACATGCCGATGTATGGGGTCCAATGAGTGTTGAGTCTCGCGGCGGTTATCATTATTTTCTGACCTTCACTGATGATTTGAGTAGATATGGGTATATCAACTTAATGAAACACAAGTCTGGAACATTTGAAAAGTTCAAAGAATTTCAGAGTGAAGTGGAGAATCATCGTAACAAGCAAATAAAGTTTCTACGATCTGATCGCGGATGCGAATATTTGAGTTACGAGTTTGGCCTTCATTTAAAACAATGTGGAATAGTTTCACAACTCACGCCACCTGGAACACCACAGCGTAATGGTGTGTCCAAACGTCGTAACCGTACTTTATTATATATGGTGCGATCTATGATGTCTCTTACCGATTTACCACTATCGTTTTGGGGTTATGCATTAGAGACAGCTGCATTCACTTTAAATAGGGCACCGTCTAAATCCGTTGAGACGACACCGTATGAACTGTGGTTTGGCAAGAAACCTAAGCTGTCGTTTCTTAAAGTTTGGGGTTGCGATGCTTATGTGAAAAAGCTTCAGCCTGATAAGCTCGAACCCAAATCAGAGAAATGCGTCTTCATAGGATCCCCAAAAGAGACTGTTGGGTACACCTTCTATCACAGATCCGAAGGCAAGATCTTTGTTGCTAAGAATGGATCCTTTCTAGAGAAGGAGTTTCTCTCAAAAGAAGTGAGTGGGAGGAAAGTAGAACTTGATGAGGTAATTGTACCTTCTCTCGAATTGGAAAGTAGCTCATCACAGAAACCGTTCCCGTGATGCCTACACCAACTAGTGAGGAAGCTAATGATAATGATCATGAAACTTCAGATCAAGTTGCTGCCGAACCTCGTAGGTCAACCGGAGCACGTTTTGCACTAGAGTGGTACATTAATCATGTTCTGGAAGTCATGTTACTGGACCATGACGAACTATGAACTATGAGGAAGCGATGATGAGCCCAGATTCCGCAAAATGGTTTGAGGCCATGAAATCTGAGATGGGATCCATGTATGAGAACAAAGTATGGACTTTGGTTGACTTGCCTGATGATCGACAAGCCATAGAGAACAAATGGATCTTCAAGAAGAAGACTAACGCTGATGGTAATGTTACTGTCTACAAAGCTCGACTTGTCGCGAAAGGTTTTCGACAAGTTCAAGGAGTTGACTACGATGAGACCTTCTCACCCGTAGCAATGCTTAAGTCTGTCCGAATCATGTTAGCAATTGCCGCATTTTACGATTATGAAATCTGGCAAATGGACGTCAAAACTGCATTCCTTAATGGATTTCTTAAATAAGAGTTGTATATGATGCAACCAGAAGGTTTTGTCGATCCTAAAGGTGCTAACAAAGTGTGCAAGCTCCAGCGATCCATTTATGGACTGGTGCAAGCATCTCGGAGTTGGAATATACGTTTTGATGAGGTGATCAAAGCATATGGTTTTATACAGACTTTTGGAGAAGTCTGTATTTACAAGAAAGTGAGTGGGAGCTCTGTAGCATTTCTAATATTATATGTGGATGACATATTGTTGATTGGAAATGATATAGAATTTCTGGATAGCATAAAAGGATACTTGAATAAAAGTTTTTCAATGAAAGACCTCGGTGAAGCTGCTTATATATTGGGCATCAAGATCTATAGAGATAAATCAAGACGCTTAATTGGACTTTCACAAAGCACACACCTTGATAAATTTTTGAAGAAGTTCAAAATGGATCAGTCAAAGAAAGGGTTCTTTCCTGTGTTCAAGGTGTGAAGTTGAGTCAGACTCAATGCCCGACCACAGCAGAAGATAGAGAGAAAATGAAAGTCATTCCATATGCCTCAGCCATAGGTTCTATCATGTATGCTATGCTGTGTACCAGACCTGATGTGTGCCTTGCTATAAGTCTAGCAGGGAGGTACCAAAGTAATCCGGGAGTGGATCACTGGACAGCGGTCAAGAACATCCTGAAGTACCTGAAAAGGACTAAGGACATGTTTCTCGTTTATGGAGGTGACAAAGAGCTCGTCGTAAATGGTTACGTCCATGCTAGCTTTCACACTGATCCGGATGACTCTAAGTCACAAACCGGATACGTATTTATATTGAATGGTGGAGCTGTCAGTTGGTGCAGTTCCAAGCAAAGCGTCGTGGTGGGATTCTACGTGTGAGCGGAGTACATAGCTGCTTTGGAAGCAGCGAATGAAGGAGTCTGGATGAAGGAGTTCATATCCGATCTAGGTGTCATACCTAGTGCATCGGGTCCAATGAAAATCTTTTGTGACAATACTGGAGCAATTGCCTTGGCGAAGGAATCCAGATTTCACAAAAGAACCAAACACATCAAGAGACGCTTCAACTCCATCCGTGATCAAGTCAAGGAGGGAGACATAGAGATTTGCAAAATACATACGGATCTGAATGTGGCAGACCCGTTGACTAAGCCTCTTCCACGAGCAAAACATGATCAGCACCACGACTCCAAGGGTGTTAGAATCATTACCTTGTAATCTAGATTATTGACTCTAGTGCAAGTGGGATACTGAAGGAAATATGCCCTAGAGGCAATAATAAAGTTGTTATTTATATTTCCTTATATCATGATAAATGTCTATTATTCATGCTAGAATTGTATTAACCGGAAACTTGATACATGTGTGGATACATGGATAAAACACAGTGTCCCTAGTAAGCCTCTACTAGACTAGCTCGTTAATCAAAGATAGTTAAGTTTCCTAACGATAGACATGTGTTGTCATTTGATGAACGGGATCACATCATTAGGAGAATGATGTGATGGACAAGACCCATCCGTTAGCTTAGCATAATGATCGTTAAGTTTTATTGCTATTGCTTTCTTCATGACTTATAGATATTCCTTTGACTATGAGATTATGCAACTCCTGGATACCGGAGGAATACCTTGTGTGCTATCAAACATCACAACGTAACTGGGTGATTATAAAGATGCTCTACAGGTATCTCCGAAGGTGTTTGTTGGGTTGGCATAGATCAAGATTAGAATTTGTCACTCCGAGTATCGGAGAGGTATCTCTGGGCCCTCTCAGTAATGCACATCATAATAAGCCTTGCAAGCAATGTGACTAATGAGTTAGTTGCGGGATGATGTATTACAGAACGAGTAAAGAGACTTGCCGGTAACGAGATTGAACTAGGTATGAAGATACCGACGATCGAATCTCGGGCAAGTAACATACCGATGACAAAGGGAATAACATATGTTGTCATAACGGTTCGACCGATAAAGATCTTCGTAGAATATGTGGGAACCAATATGAGCATCCAGGTTCCGCTATTGTTTATTGACCGGAGAAGAGTCTCGGTCATGTCTACATAGTTCTCGAACCCGTAGGGTCCGCACGCTTAACGTTCGATGATGATTTGTATTATATGAGTTATGTGATTTGGTGACCGAATGTTGTTCGGAGTCCCGGATGAGATCACGGACATGATGAGGAGTCTCGAAATGGCTGAGAGGTAAAGATTGATATATTGGATGATAGTATTCGGACACCGGAAGTGTTCCGCAATGTATCAGGTACATATTGGAGTACCAGGGGGTTACCGGAACCCCCCGGGCGAAGATATGGGCCATATGGGCCATAGGAGGGAGGCACACCAGCCCACAAGGGGTGCCCCCCCAAGGATGGAGGCCGAATACCTTGTGTGCTATCAAATGTCACAACGTAACTGGGTGATTATAAAGTTGCTATACATGTATCTCCGAATGTGTTTGTTGGGTTGGCATAGATCAAGATTAGGATTTGTCACTCCGAGTATCGGAGATGTATCTCTGGGCCCTCTCGGTAATGCACATCATAAGAAGCCTTGCAAGCAAAGTGACTAATGAGTTATAGTTGCAGGATGATGCATTACAGAACGAGTAAAGAGACTTGCCGGTAACGAGATTGAACTAGGTATGAAGATACCGATGATCGAATCTCGGGCCAGTAACATACCGATGACAAAGGGAATTACGTATGTTGTCATTGCGGTTCGACCGATAAAGATCTTCATAGAATATGTGGGAGCCAATATGAGCATCCAGGTTCCGCTATTGGTTATTGACCGGAGAGGAGTCACGGTCATGTCTACATAGTTCTCGAACACGTAGGGTCCGCATGCTTAACGTTCGATGACGATTTGTATTATATGAGTTATGTGATTTGGTGACCGAATGTTGTTCGGAGTCTCGAAATGGTCGAGAGGTAAATATTCATATATAGGACGATGATATTCGGACACCGGAAGTGTTCCAAGGGTACTGGGTACATATCGGGTCACCGGAAGGGGTTCTAGGCACCCCTCGGCAAAGATATCACTACTAGGGAAAACCCTAGTAGTAGCGCTGGTTTTAGAGCTGCTACTAGTAGCGCTTGTACTAGCGCTACCACTAAGGCGCTATAGCTAACTGGTAGCAGTAGCGCTGGTTGACCAACGCTACTGATACACCTAGTTAGCGGTAGCGCTCTTGTTGGAAAAGCGTCGCTGATAGAGGTAAGTAGCAGTAGCGTTTCTTCTGAAAAGCGCTACTGCTTAGTTTTTCTGTTTTTTTAATTGCAACTTATTTTCGCTGTATTTGTATATGTTTTATATACAGTACTTTCATCATAGGATTTTATGACCATGATTAGTTAGTATATACAACAGTGTGTGAAATGAAGGTGGATTAGATTCAAGTGGAGGCAACACGTGGTGCACCACAAGTTGCCTCCACTTGAATCTAATCCACCCACACAAGCTATTTAATCATCATCATAGTCATTACAACCAACACTAGCTATTTAATCATCATAGTCATAGTGTAGCACACATCATCGTCTTCAAACTCATTCTAGCTAGCTAATCACAACCAACACTAGCTACGGTAGCTATCTAATCACCACCAACACTAGCTAGTAATAATCATCATAGTCATTACCACCAACACTAGCTATTTAATCATCATAGTCATAGTGTAGCACATCATCATCTTCAAACTCATTCTAGCTAGCTAATCACTCCTGTTGCTCTCTCTCAGGTAAAATAGCATAGAACATGTGTAGCACTCCTGATTCATCATATTGGAGCAGGCAGATGAACCTGTCTCCTAATTGTGGGCTGCGCTTCTGTTGCTGCCCCCCCAGTACTTCTATGCGATCCTTCACAATTTTGCACCAGTCTTTGACTATTAAGACTTGCTCGCTTTTAGAAATCCTGAATGCACTCATGTGCATTGTAGGATGTCTTGGTCGTAAGCTAACCATTTCCATGCGACCTTTAGGCTCAATCCAATGAGGCACAACTATCATCGGGAGTCCCTGTTGAAGAACATCATAGTAACATACTTAGCAATGAAGTTAACTTAAAATAATGTATGCAAAAGACACTGAGGACAAATAGTAAAAATCTTACTATCTTTCCTAAATAGATGTGACCGTAGTTCAATACGCACACTAGTGGTCGCACGTTTTGAGTACTAAGATTATCAAGTCCAGGAAAATAATTTGTCTTGACAGTATGAAGATACTCAAGCCATGAAACATAATGACTTATCTCCTCGCAGTTTAGTTCAGCCCCGGGACAGTAGTAGGTCATGTCTACCAAGCGCCGGACATGTTTGCTTGAATGGAAATAAGCTGTCAATTGAAATTATTTGTCAACTATTTTTGAATAAACAATATCCAAGACAGAAATATGGTTGAGAAACTCACATAATGGTAGAACTGGAGGCGTCTGCACATCGACCCAGATGTCGATATTATCTTCAATATCATCTTCCGGACGAATATCAAAGGTGATAAGCATATCAGGCTCAAATGCATAAGCTTTGCATAGTGCTCTCCAATTTTTGCATTCAAAATAGGTGTAGGTGTCTGCATTGTATAATTTTGCGGCAAAAGTATAACCATGCTCGGTCCTCAAGTGAACTCTCTTTACCTCCATAGTTTCCATAGGATCGAAATCAATCTTATCCAAGACAAAAATTCTTGCATGGCAGGGGATACGCTAGTAGAATAATAAAAAATTAAAATTATAAGTTGAAGTGAAAGAAGCAGAAGTCATGCTTAATTATGAAAAAGACTTGTCGTTGTGACTTACTGTATCCACTTCGAAGGTCTCATCCAGCTTGATGCTGAAGCGTCTACCATCAACTAGGAAATTTCTGTCACACAGGTCACGCTCGTCTTCGCAGTATTCGCACATACAGAAATCCTTTTCATCGTCAGACATTTCCTATGTTCATAGTTGAAACATTAATTGATGTCACACATTTCCTTCGCAGATCACTATTACACAATATGCAACGGGTTGATTTTAGGTATGTCTAGTGTTCCTTCCTAAACTCTCATCTCACGTATATATATGGTCGCTTCTCTTTCTCTCATATATGGTGGACACTCCCTCACCGATTTTTCGACCGTCGATGATGGTCGCTACTCCTTCCCCTAGTGCATACAAAGGTCTAGCAGAAAGAGAAGAAGGAGAAGCGACCCCCACGACAACAGTCGGCATTCTTCTTCTGTCATATATGGTGGAGACTCTCCCTCACTGATTTTTTGACTGTCATGTATGGAGCCCCGACAGACTTAAAGTGAACTCGAAATGTCGTTTAATTCTCTTTCTAGCAAATCCGGGGCACTCGATATTTCCTACATATTCTAGAACAAGTCATGCTTAAATTCACGGAAAAATCCGGCATGACCTTTGCTAAAATAGGACATATCGAGCGCCTGAAATTTGCCGAAACGGAAATGAATCAACACTCTGGCAAAACATAGGCCACTGTGAGGTGTACCCTGCAAACATTGGCCACTTGGACAAGCACTATTACTACACAGAACACTACATATCACATGTCTAAATCTCCATCGTATTCCATCAAAATTATCACAGCTACTCATGTAGCTACTACTCTACTACAACTATCAAAACATCTACATCATCATCGACATGGGGATTTGGCTGGTCTCACCTCGAGGTTGGAGGTGGTCGGTGACGGGGACGACGACGGGGATGATGCAGGGGTTCCTTGATTTCTCCAAAACAAAATATATACAAAAACATTATTATCCTCATCTTAGGACTTAGTGAAAACCTAAATCAAAATATAAACAAATACCTACATTTACTAAAAATTTCCTATTCTATTCAAAAGACCTAAATTTGCCTATTCTTTTCAATTTCATATATTTTATTCTACTCCAATTTTCTTAAAATTTCCTATTCTATTCAAAATACCTACATTTACTTATTCTTTTCAATTTCATATTTTATTCTATTCAAATTACTTATTCAAATTTGAGGGGAGGAGGAGAGAGCAGGAGTGGGAGGAGGAGGGAGGAGGAGGGGGCCGCTGGAGAGAGAGCAGGAGGAGGGGGCCGCCGGCGGAGAGAGAGGAGGAGGGGGAGGAGGAGGGAGGGACCTTGGGGGGCAGGAGGATGACGACGACGGAGGAGGAGGGACGGAGGGAGGACGACGGCGGCGACAGCGGCCACGGCGACGGAGGCGACAGAGGCGATGAGAGAGTGTGAGTAGGAGGAGGGAGGAGGAGGGGGAGGAGGACGGCGGCGACGGAGGCGACAGAGGTGATGAGAGAGTGTGAGGGGGAGAGTGAGAGGACGCGCGCGGGCCGGTTTGGGTAAGGGCCCTTAGTGGTAGCGCTTGTCCGTAAAAAGCGCTACTGCTAAAATATATAGCAGTAACGCTCTCTGTAGAAATGCGCTACTAATAAGGCTAAGAATGTAAAAGAATTCAAAAATACATTGGTCATCAATGATCTTTTTGTGTAGAATCTAAATTGTCAATAGGAATGTTCTCCGGTTTAAGAACCGGCGAAGATTCCTATTGTGGCCACTGATCCTACACATAGAGTTCAATGAAGACCAAGTGGTTGTGATGGTTTGAGAAGCACATATTTAAGGTGGTAAAAATTCTGTTCGCGGAGCGAGGTGGGACTAAACTTTGGTCTTGTTAGGAGGGGACTGAATTTATCAGTAGCGCTGGTTAGGGTAAAAGCGCTATTGCTAAGATCTATTGTGGTAGCGCTTTCTACGAATGAGCGCTACTAGTATCCCTAGCATACCTGGAACGGTCTGTCAGTTTTAGTAGTAGCGCATTTTCCAGATTCAGCGCTACTGCTATGCTCATATTAGCAGTGCTTCCTACCAGTAGCGCTTCCTTTGTAAAAGCGCTACTGGTGAGCTCCTGTGTATAAGGTGGTTGGGAGGTGTCTGTTTCTCCAACTTTAGTTGAATCGAATTTGACTACGGCCGGTTCTTGTTGAAGGTTAAAACAGCAAACTTGACGAAACATCATTGTGGTTTTGATGCGTAGGTAAGAACGGTTCTTGCTAGAAGCCCGTAGCAGCCACGTAAAACTTGCAACAACAAAGTAGAGGACGTTAATATGTTTTTGCAGAGCATGTTGTGATGTGATATGGTCAAGACATGATGTGATATACGTTGTTGTATGAGATGATCATGTTTTGTAAAAGTTATCGGCAACTGGCAGGAGCCTTATGGTTGTCGCATTATTGTATGAAATGCAAACGCCATGTAATTGCTTTACCTTATCACTATGCGTTAGCGATAGTTGTAGAAGCAATAGTTGGTGAGACGACCACGACGCTATGATGGAGATCAAGGTTTCAAGCCGGTGACGATGGAGATCATGACGGTGCTTTGGAGATGGAGATCAAAGGCACAAGATGATGATGGCCATATCATGTCACATATTTTGATTGCATGTGATGTTTATCTTTTATGCATCTTATTTTGCTTAGTACGGTGGTAGCATTATAAGATGATCCCTTACCAAAATTTCAAGGTATAAGTGTTCTCCCTGAGTATGCACCGTTGTGAAAGTTCTTCGTGCTGAGACACCACGTGATGATCGGGTGTGATAGGCTCTACGTTCACATACAACGGGTGCAAGACAGTTTTGCACATGCGGAATACTCGGGTTAAACTTGACGAGCCTAGCATGTACAGACATGACCTCGGAACACTGGAGACCGAAAGGTCGAACTTGAATCATATAGTAGATATGATCAACATAGAGATGTTCACCATTGAAAACTACTCCATCTCACGTGATGATCGGACATGGTTTAGTTGATTTGGATCACATGATCATCTAGATGACTCGAGGGATGTCTATCTAAGTGGGAGTTCTTAAGTAATATGATTAATTGAACTTAATTTATCATGAACATAGTCCTGATAGTATTTGCATATCTATGTTGTAGATCAATAGCTCAGGTATAGCTCCCCTATTTTATTTTTTTGATATGTTCCTAGAGAAAACTAAGTTGAAATATGATAGTAGCAATGATACGGACTGGGTCCGTGATCTGAGGATTATCCTCATTGCTGCACAGAAGAATTATGTCCTTGATGCACCGCTAGGTGACAGACCTATTGCAGGAGCAGATGCAGACGTTATGAACGTTTGACAAGCTCGGTATGATGACTACTTGATAGTTTAGTGCACCATGCTTTACGGCTTAGAACCGGGACTTCAAAAATGTTTTGAACGCCATGGAGCATATGAGATGTTCCAAGAGCTGAAATTGGTATTTCAGACTCATGCCCGAATCGAGAGGTATGAGACCTCTGACAAGTACTTTGCCTACAAGATGGAGGAGAATAGCTCAACTAGTGAGCATGTGCTCAGAATGTCTGGGTACTACAATCGCTTGAATCAAGTGGGAGTTAATCTTCTAGATAAGATAGTGATTAACAAAGTTCTCTAGTCACTATCACCAAGCTACTAGAACTTCGTGATGAACTATAATATGCAAGGGATAACTAAAGTGATTCCCGAGCTCTTCGCGATGCTGAAATCGGCGAAGGTAGAAATCAAGAAAGAGCATCAAGTGTTGATGGTTAACAAACCACTAGTTTCAAGAAAAGGGCAAAGGAAAAGAAAGGGAACTTCAAGAAGAATGACAAGCAAGTTGTCACTCCCGTGAAGAAGCCCAAAGCTAGACCTAAGCCTGAAACTGAGTGCTTCTACTGCAAAGGGAATGGTCACTGGAAGCGGAACTACCCCAAATAATTGGCGGATAACAAGGATGGTAAAGTGAACAAAGGTATATTTGATATACATGTTATTTATGTGTACTTTACTAGTGTTCATAGTAAGCCCAGGGTATTTGATACCGCTTCACTTGCTAAGATTAGTCACTCGAAACAGGAGTTGCAAAATGAATAGAGACTAGTCAAGGGCGAGGCGACGATGTGTGTTGGAAGTGATTCCAAGGTTGATAAGATCACCATCGCACACTCCCTCTACCTTCGGGATTAGTGTTAGACCTAAATAAATGTTATTTGGTGTTTGCGTTGAGCATGAATATGATTCGATCATGTTTATTGCGATACGATTATTCATTTAAGTCAGAGAATAATTGTTGTTCTGTTTACATGAATAAAACCTTCTATGGTCATACACCCAATGTAAATGGTTTATTGAATCTCGATCGTAGTGATACACATATTCATAATATTGATGCCAAAAAATGCAAAGTTGATAATGATAGTGCAACATATTTGTGGCACAGCCGTTTAGGTCATATTGGTGTAAAGTGCATGAAGAAACTTCATATGGATTGATTTTTGGAATCACTTGATTATGAATCATTTGATGCTTGCGAACCATGCCTCATGGGCAAGATGACTAAAACTCCGTTCACCAGAACAATGGAGCGAGCCAATGACTTATTGGAAATAATACATACCGATGCATGTGGTCCGATGAGTGTTGAGGCACGCGGCGGGTATCGTTATTTTCTGACCTTGACGGATGATTTGAGCAAATATGGGTATATCTACTTAATGAAACACAAGTCTGAAACATTTGAAAAGTTCAAGGAATTTCAGAGTGAAGTGGAGAATCATCGTAACAAGAAAATAGAGTTTCTACGATCTGATCGCGAAGGTGAATAGTTGAGTTACGAGTTTGGCCTTCATTTAAAACAATGTGGAATAGTTTCACAACTCACGCCACCTAGAACACCACAACATAATGGTGTGTACGAACGTCGTAACCGTACTTTATTAGATATGGTGCGATCTATGATGTCTCTTACCGATTTACCATTATCGTTTTGGGGTTATGCATTAGAGACAACTATATTCACTTTAAATTGGGCACCGTCTAAATCCGATGAGACGACACCGTATGAACTGTGGTTTGGCAAGAAACCTAAGCTGTCATTTCTTAAAGTTTGGGGTTGAGGCACTTATGTCAAAAGGCTCTAGCCTGATAAGCTCGAACCCAAATCGGAGAAGTGCATCTTCATCGGATACCCTAAAGAAACAATTGGGTACAACTTCTACCACAGATCCGAAGGCAAGATCTTTGTTGCTAAGAATTGAACCTTTCTAGAGAAGGAGTTTCTCTCGAAAGAATTGAGTGGGAGGAAAGTAGAACTTGATGAGGTAATTGTACCTTTTCTTGAATTGGAAAGTAGCAGATCATTGAAATCCGTTCCCGTGATGCCTACACCAACTAGAGAGGAAGCTAATGATGATGATCATGAAACTTCAGATCAAGTTACTACCGAACCTCATAGGTCAACCAGAGCACGTTCCGCACCAAAGTGGTACGGTAATCCTGTCCTGGAAGTCATGTTACTAGACCCTGACGAACCTACAAACTATGAGGAAGCAACGATGAGCCCAGATTCCGATAAATGGCTAGAGGCCATGAAATATGAGATAGGATCCATATATAAGAACAAAGTGTGGACTTTGGTGGACTTGCCCGATGATTGGCAAGCCATTGAGAATAAATGGATCTTCAAGAGGAAGACGGATGCTGATGCTAGTGTTACTATCTTCAAAGCACGAATTGTCGCAAAAGGTTTTCGACAAGTTCAAGGTGTTGACTACGATGAGATTTTCTCACTCGTATCGATGCTTAAGTCTGTACGAATCATGTTAGCAATTGCCGCATTTTATGAAATCTGGCAAATGGATATCAAAACTGCACTCCTTGATGGATTTATTAAAGAAGAGTTGTATATGATGCAACCAGAAGGTTATGTCAATCCTAAAGGTGCTAACAAAATGTTCAAGCTCCAGCGATCCATCTATGGACTTGTGCAAGCATCTCGGAGTTGGAATATACGCTTTGATCAATTGATCAAAGCATATAGTTTTATACGGACTTGCGGTAAGCCTGTATTTACAAAAAAGTGAGTGGGAGCACTACAGCCTTTCTGATAAGTATATGTGAATGACATATTGTTGATCGGAAATGATGTAGAATTTTTTGGAAAGCATAAAGGAGTGTTTGAAAGGAGTTTTTCAAAGAAATACCTCGGTGAAGCTGCTTACATATTGGGCATCAAGATCTATAGAGATAGATCAAGACACTTGATAAGAAGTTTTTGAAGGAGTTCAAAATGGATCAGTCAAAGAAGGGAGTTCTTGCCTGAGTTGTAAGGTATGAAACTGAGTAAGACAAAACCCGACCACGGCAGAATATAGAGAGAGAGAATGAAAGTCATTCCCTATGCCTCAGCCATAGGTTCTATAAAGTATGCCATGTTGTATACCAGACCTATTGTGTACCTTGCCATGAGTTTGGCAAGGGGGTACAATAGTGATCCAGGAGTAGATCACTGGACAGCGGTCAAAATTATCCTTAAGTACCTAAAGAGGACTAAGGAAATGTTTCTTGGTTATGGAGGTGACAAAGAGTTCGTCGTAAAGGGTTACGTCGATGCAAGCTTTGACACTGATCCGGATGACTCTGAGTCTCAATCTGGATACATATTGAAAGTGGGAGCAATTAGCTAGAGTAGCTCCGTGCAGAGCATTGTAGACATAGAAATTTGCAAAATACATACGGATCTGAATGTGGCAGACCCGTTGACTAAACTTTTCTCACAAGCAAAACATGATCACACCTTAGTACTCTTTGGGTGTTAATCACATAGTGATGTGAACTGGATTATTGACTCTAGTAAACCCTTTGGGTGTTGGTCACATGGTGATGTGAACGATGGGTGTTAATCACATAAAGATGTGAACTATCGGTGGTAAATCACATGGCGATGTGAAATAGATTATTGACTCTAGTGAAGGTGGGAGACTGAAGGAAATATGCCCTAGAGGCAATAATAAAGTTGTAATTTATATTTCCTTATATCATGATAAATGTTTATTATTCATGCTAGAATTGTATTAACCGGAAACTTGATACATGTGTGGATACATAGACAAAACACAGTGTCCCTAGTAAGCCTCTACTAGACTAGCTCGTTAATCAAAGATGGTTAAGTTTCCTAACCATAGACATGTGTTGTCATTTGATGAAGGGGATCACATCATTAGGAGAATGATGTGATGGACAAGACCCATCCATTCGCTTAGCATAATGATCGTTAAGTTTTATTGCTATTGCTTTCTTCATGACATATACATATTCCTTTGACTATGAGATTATGCAACTCCCGGATACTGGAGGAATACCTTGTGTGCTATCAAACATCACAACATAACTGGGTGCTTATAAAGATGCTCTACAGGTATCTTCGAAGGTGTTTGTTGGGTTGGCATAGATCGAGATTAGGATTTGTCACTTCGAGTATCGGAGAGGTATCTCTGGGCCCTCTCGGTAATGCACATCATAAGAAGCCTTGCAAGCAAAGTGACTAATGATTTAGTTGCGGGATGATGCATTACAGAACGAGTAAAGAGACTTTCCGGTAACGAGATTGAACTAGGTATGATGATACCGACGATCGAATCTTGGGCAAGTAACATACCGATGACAAAGGGAATTACGTATGTTGTCATTGCGGTTCGACCGATAAAGATCTTCGTGGAATATGTGGGAGCCACTATGAGCATCCAAGTTCTGCTATTAGTTATTGACCGGAGAGGAGTCTCAGTCATGTCTACATAGTTCTCAAACCCGTAGGGTCCGCACGCTTAACTTTCGATGACGATTTGTATTATATGAGTTATGTGATTTGGTGACCGAATGTTGTTCGGAGTCCCGGATGAGATCACGGACATGACGAGGAGTCTCGAAATGGTCAAGAGGTAAAGATTCATATATAGGACGATGATATTTGGACACCGAAAGTGTTCCGGGGGTACCGGGTACATATCGGGTCACCGGAAGGGGTTCCGGGCACCCCCCGGCAAAGATATGGGCCTATTGGACCAAGAGGGGAAACGCAGCAGCCAGCATGGGCTGCTGCGCCCCCCTTGTTGGACGAATAGGAAGGGGAAGAGAAAAGGGGAATAGAGAAGGAAGGGGAGGCAATTCGGCCTCCCCTTTCCTTCCGTCCTCTCTCCCCCTTCCTTCCCTCTCCGGAAAATAAGGTAAGGGCGGGGGGCGAATTGGACAAGGCGCCCAAGTAGGATTCTCCTACTTGGGGTGCCCCATGGCTGTCCCCCTCCCCCTCCCACCTATATATATGTGGGGAGGGGGCGCTTAGAACACACACACCAACCATTGTTAGCCGTGTGCGGCTCCCCCCTCCATAGTTTACGCCTCCGGTCATATTCACGTAGTGCTTAGGCGAAGCCCTGCGCGGATCACTTCACCATCACTGTCAGCACACTGTCGTGCTGACGGAACTCTCCCTCGACACTTTGCAGGATCAAGAGTTCGAGGGACGTCATCGAGCTGAACGTGTGCAGAACTCGGAGGTGCCGTACGTTCGGTGCTTGATCGGTCGGAACGAGAAGAAGTTCGACTACATCAACCACGTTGTCAAACGCTTCCGCTTTCGGTCTACGAGGTTACGTGGACACACTCTCCCCCTCTCGTTGCTATGCATCTCCTAGATAGATCTTGCGTGAGCGTAGGAATTTTTTTGAAATTGCATTCTACGTTTCCCAACACATAAAAGGTTTGTTCTGATCGTTACCAACTTGTAGCGCAACTAAAGAAGAGTTGGTGAAGATCGTTGGGGCATATTCCTGCAGTTAGGATTTACAACCTCCCAACCATGAGAATTTTCTCCCACGAATAGTCCCTCAGACAGAATCTCGGACAGTCCATCGAACAGAAGATCGAACGTACAATCTCTCTACTGGGTTTCACACATACGGTGTCACTTATCCAGCGGCGCTTCCCGTCCAGAAGTAATCGCTACTGAAGACAAGGCAACCTTTCAGCGCTACGAAACTATTTCGTGCAGTAGTGAGCCCAAAGGCTCAAGTTGAAGTTAGTATGGTGGCTCTATTTATAGGAGGAGAAAGGGTGAAGGAGGCATGAAGGGGGGCAACAAACAAAGCTCCATAAAAGGGGGAGCCTGGCCACAAGGGGCCCCCTTCCACCTAGGCACCTCACCATCACCATCCATCATCCATTCTTCCTCATGTCCTGCTTCTTCATATGACATCCTATCCTCACCATGACCTGTCCATGTTGTATAACCGGGCATGAAACCAATCGCCAACAAGTGCTTACACAACTCGCCCGAGTCATATGTGTATATAGCATCATTGTCGCAATGAACCACGGACAACATATTTTCTCGGCACCTCTTTATCTCATATGTCTCTTTGCAAACTCTAATAACTCCATCAAACTATTAACAAAATCATTGGACGCCCGTGGTAAAGAGTTATACATCCAACTGCGATCCATCACTCGATACCACCTACAACATATATACATAATGTAATCGATTACTACGTGATCCAAGAATATGCAAAAATCAAAAATTTGGCATGAACTTTGCTAAAAAGGGACATATTGAGTGGCACCAAGTCGACGAGACAGAAATTAATCAACATTTCGACGAGATTTGGCACTCATTTGTATTCCCTAGAAAAAAGCAACAAAGCAGACGATCAACCGAATGTTGTCTCGCCTACACGTCCACCACAACACCAACAATCAACTACGCATGCATGCTCATACAATAACTACTCTAATTAAAGCGTATATATGGATCTTAGAACAAGAATTTTCTCACCTAAAACATATAACTTTGTTGTCATGTGCGATGATGAAATCAAAAGGAGAGATGTGGCAGTTGGAGGTGTTTAATTTGGAGGGCCTACCAAGAGAGGAGGGGTAAAGGTGGTGGGGTCTCTTATTTAATGGAGGGGTTAATTAGGGTTGGTCGGGGAGTAGTTATGCCATGGAAAAGTTGGTCCCATGAGGTTAATGAGGTGGTGAGATAGTGGATAGGATGAGCAATGGCAAGAGGAGTATGAGATAGAAGCAGAGGATCTTGTTCCAGAGGAAGAAGAAATTGGGGTGGAGGAGCTACTGTATCAGCCCTCCCCACTTATGCAATCTAATTAATGGTGGGCATCGCGTATGGCCCGTCACTGCTAAGTGTTGTCGGTTTCGTCTTGCACGGGAAAATATCTTGTGGGCGGCAGAAACAAGTACTCGCCACTGTTGTTTGTCCTACCAGTGGCGGGTAGAATCTGGAACCCGGCATGGCGAAAGATATCTTGTGGCGGGTGATAAATATTGCTCGCCACTGCTAAGGACCTGTGGCGGGCCCTTATTTTTGGCACTGAAGAGTTTTGCCAAGGACTCCGGTATGGAAGAATTTACGAGTGACACATGGCAAGAACTGCCCACCACTGCAGATCACGTAGCTGTGGCGTGTGGTAACAAATAACCACCACTGCAGATCACGTAACTGTGGCGGGCACAACTTCTTACCTGCCACTACAACTTTTCCAAAATAGTTGTGGCGGGTTCCTGGTCACGCCCACCACTAATTTGAGGCCACATATAAGCCTTTTCCCAGTAGTCCTTGTGGGGCAACAAATACTCGACGCACAAGCATACACCCACGGACCCAAAGAAGAATACTAGCCTCAAGATCCACCCTAGAGAAGCCAAGAAGAGTAGAGTTAGGAGTGCTCGGGCACTCTAACTAGGACCCCGGCCACCACTAATCTCACCCCGGCCACCTCTTTTGTAACACTCTAGCACTTGTACCCCCCTCCCCCCCACCTTGGTATCAATAAGAACATGACGTAGGGTTTTACACTACCATGACGGCCTGAACCTATATATAATCCTCGTGTCTTGTGTGGTTTGTCACTTTTGGAGAAACAAAGCGTTTTAGCCCCTGGCGGAACTCATAAATACTGGGTATCCTTGATCCATGGTGTCCTGAGTACACACTCTGACATCTGACGCATAGGGTAGAGGGCTAAGGCTTTGCTAGCAACTCCACGACGAGTCTCCTCCTCTTCACTTGCTATGGTGAGCGGACAGGAGCCCCCTGTGTAAGAGCATTCACGCACCGACTCCCGCCAGGAGTTGGGCAAGGAGGTTCAATCCAAAGGCGCTTAGCCGTCCGGGGACCGAACTCTAGAATGGGGCGCCGGCCCCGCATGCCGGTAACTCAGCTTTGAGATGTCACCCACGGTGGCCCTTAGGACGAAAAAATATTTAAGGCAAGGCAATCTTTAGCATAAAAAAGTTTGATGTAAAACCAAAAGTAGCCCGCACTAATATATTCTTCCATAGCATAAATGGTTTGATCCAAGCTTATTCACATTGAACCTCAAAACCAGTTTATCAAATCTGCAATTTACAACAGGAACATAAACTACACTACATTGTAGATTGCCAAGCAATTAAATTGTTACTCTCACCGTTTGTCAAAAAAAGCTACTCTGACCGAACATTTGTGTGAAGAATCTCACCTCAAGTCCTGTACACATCAGATCAGCCTCAGACTCCCAATTCATCGTATTTGCGATAATTATAAGTTCAAGAACAACAACACGTGACTTCGATGTGGATCAAACACAGGCAACTGAGGCAAGGCAACAGTGATTGTGAAGAGCATGTGCAAACCTCTCCCCTAATAGACATCTCTGTTAATCTTTCTCAGAAATGGACATCTCTATTAATCTTTCTCGGAGATGAGCCAACTTTATGATGAGAATTTACACACCGCAGCACCACAAACATGTGTAAAAAAATATAACTAATTTTTCTGATACTCTGTATAATCAATCATGTACTTCCAAATATGGTCAAGATAAGAGGTGCGCCTACATGACCAAGCAGACAAAACTTTCTCATTCAATCATGCTTACACGCCTACCCTTTTTTCGAGGGTTAAACTGTTGCCGCTTTATTAATTAAGAAAATGCTGGAATCTCGTCCGAAACAATATGCAAAATGCAGTCTGGCGGTGATGAGAGCCACACCGAGTTCAACTCATCTCCCATTCCCACCTTAGCTAATCTATCAGCGGCGGCGTTCGCACTACGGCTAACCCACGAAACTCTACACTCATCAAATTCCTTCAGTCTCAACTTGACGTCCTCGACAGTTGGTCCTGCGGCAGAGAGATTCTTCTCCTGGTTATTCAGCATGGACAACACTCCTGCCGAATCACACTCAAGGTGGAGCTTGCCAACCCCAACTCTTCTCGCCAGCTCGATCGCCTTCTTGCATGCCAGAAGTTCCACCATCCCCGGGTCGGTCGCTGTCAAAATGACATGACATGAAGCCGCTCGGAACGCCCCCGCGTGGTCACGCAGGATGACGCCAAGGCCTCCTTTCCCCATATGCTTCGACATCGCACCGTCCGTATTTGCTTTGATCCAGCCCATATCTGGTGTTTCCCACACACCCCTTTCTTTTGGCAGCTTCGGCGTCACTTCCTTTCTGTGTACCTCTTCCCGTTCTTTGACTAGTGCAGCAACTGTATGTGGTATTTCATGTGCTGCAGTAATTTTCCGCCCATCACGCGCTAACCACAGTCCATAAACAGCTTGAACCATAACAGATTTCTCATGATCCGGTGCTTGTGCAAACCACTCCAGCAACCAATTAGCCAACTTGCTCTGGGAATCGATATTGCATGGTGGTTTGGCCACCGAGACTCCCAACTCCGAGCTAAGTTGCTTCCAAAAACAAACAGAATCCGAGCACCCCCAAAACCGATGGTGGCCGGTTTCTTCACGTCCACAAGCAACACAAAATACTCCCGCCTTGATACGGCGCCGTACAGTTCAGCTCCCGTAGCCAGGCCATTCTTCATCAGCCGCCACATGTGAATTTTTGCTTTCCCCGGAGCCGATGTATCCCACAAGGACAGACAGCCAGCCCCGATGGGTCCCGGCTGGCTCCGTTTTGCAGCATTCAAGGCCATCCTCAGGTGATAGGCCGACCTGATAGTGAAGATACCTTTTTTGTATGATTCCATGCCATATAATCCTGAAACCCCGGCCCTCCAACTTCTATCTGCTTAATATCATGGGCATCATCCACGGAGAACATAGCTTGGAGTTTTGTATCATCCCATGTTTCACCCGTGTGGTTCAACAAGTCGGCCACCTTCTGCACACCCGGTATGAAATCTGCGCCCAGTGGTAGCAGACTCCCTTGTCGTGGGATCCATGGGTCATGGTGAATGTTCACCGTTGAGCCATTTCCAATGCGCCATATTACGCCCTCCCGAAGTAAGTCTCTCCCATGCAAGATACTCCTGAACGTGTAGGATCCGCCCGATGGGCACGTGGCACTCATGATTGAACTCCCGCTGAAATACCGAGCTCTAAGAATTCTGGCACATAAGGACATCGGCGTCTGCAAAATCCTCCATGCCTGTTTTGCTAGTAAGGCTTGGTTGAATGCCTCCGGATCACGGAAGCCCATACCGCCCGTCCATTTTGATTGGCACATCTCATCCCAAGCAATCCAATGCACTTTTCTCTCACCGTTCATTGCACCCCACCAGAATTTTGAAGAGATTGAAGTCAGGTTCTGGCACATCTTCTTCGAGAGGTGAAAACAACTCATTGTGAGAGTAGGTGTAGCCTGCAAAACAGATTTTACAAGCACTTCCCTTGCCTTCTTTGACAGCCCTTGTCCCTTCCATCCCGTTACTTTTCCTTTAGAGCATTCCGTCACATACTTAAAAGTGCCGTCCTTGGATCTCCCCACTACCGTTGGTAGACCCAAGTATCTCTCGCTAAGCGCTTCTTGTTCAATGCCAAACACTTGCTTTAGAACATCTTTTTGTTGTTGTCCACATCCTTTCTCGAAGAAGATGGATGACTTTTGGAGGTTGATTTTTTGCCCGGATGCTGCTTCATACCTAACCAAGATGTTCTTAAGCACATGGAAATTTTCTGGAGTACCCTGCAAGAACACAATGCTATCATCTGCAAATAAAAGGTGAGTGACTTGGGAGCCAGTGCTCCCGAATCCAACACCCTTAATGATGCCCTCTGCTTGTGCCTTCCTCAACATCGCTGAAAAACCTTCGACACAGAATAAAAATAAGTATGGGGAGAGTGGATCCCCTTGCCTGAGCCCCCGTGATGGCACAAAGCCTCTAGAGAGCCCTCCATTTAGCTTCACAGTGAAATGTGCAGAAGTCAGACATCTCATCACCATCTTGATCCACCCTTTCGCAAAGCCATACTTAGTCAGCATTTGTTCCAGAAACATCCATTCGACTCTGTCATAAGCCTTTGTCATATCCAATTTTACTGCACATAGAGGTTTTTTCCGTTTCCTGGTTCTTATTGCATGCACACACTCATATGCCACAATCACATTATCCGTAATGATCCGTCCCGGTACAAAAGCACTCTGTTCCTCTGAGATTAGAACCGGAAGGAAAACCGTAAGCCTGTTCACAAGTACCTTTGCAGCCAGCTTATAGAGGACGTTGCACAAGCTGATAGGACGAAACTGTGAAAGCAACTCCGGTGAGTTTACCTTCGGTATGATCACTATCGTAGTCGCATTAAACGAATCCGGGGCTGCTACACCCCCTCGGAAATCTTGGACCGCTCGGCAAACGTCTCCTTTCACCAACGGCCAGTGCCGCTGATAAAATAACGCAGGCAGGCCATCTGGGCCCGGGGCCTTCGTCGGTCCCATTTGAAAAAGCGCGACTTCAACTTCCTCATCTGAAACTCTAGCCGTAAGCTTGCTGTTCATCTCATCCGTCACCACGGGTTGTATGTTCTCCAAAAACTCGTTTACACCGGTCGAGGCTTCTGATGTGAAAAGTGACTTGTAGAATGCCGCTGCCATCTCCCACATCTCCTCATCTACCATACACCTCGAGCCATCTTCTCTCCTTAATGCTCGAACTGTATTCTTCCTCTTCCTGTGCGAGGCCCGGCCCTAGAAATATTTGGTGTTCTGGTCACTGGCCCTCAACCAGTCTACTCGAGAGCGTTGTCTGTAGTAAACCTCCTCCCGGACATAGATCTCTTTGAGTTGGCTTTCAAGATCGCGGACCTCCAGTGAGGAACCCAACCCCTGCGCCCTCTCCTTTGCCTCCTTTACTTTCGCTTTGAGCTTTGTAATTTGTTTACGAATCGACCCGAACACATCCCTACTCCATCTTTGCATATCCCTCGAAACTTGATGTATTTTGTCCCATACCTCAGCAATCCCAGATGCCCCATTAGACGCTTCAGCCCACGCAACCGAAACCATACGCTCGTAGTCGTCGTGCTTGGTCCATGCCTCTTCGAACCTGAAAGCAAACACCCCCTTCTGCCGTTGTGTTGGAGCCGTCTCCAGCACATGCACAAGGAGGGCCAAGTGATCGGACTCTTCCGTGATGAGGTTCTCAACACTAGTCTCCGGGAACATCTCCAGAAAGGCGTCGGTGCATGTTGCACGATCAAGCCGGACCTGCACATTAGCATCACCATCTCTCCTGTTATCCCATGTGTATCTGTACCTAGAGAATCCCAAGTCAGCCAAACCACACTCTGCCAAACAATCTCTGAAATCTTCCATTTGTGTAAAACTCCTCAGATTGCCTCCTTGTTGGTCGGACTGGAACATGGCCTCATTGAAGTCGCCCACACAAAGCTAAGGTAGGTTGTCTTGACTCCGTAAAAAACGTAAAGCATCCCATGACTTCTTTCTTTTCTCGGTGTCGGGTTGCCCATAGAATCCAGTGATTCTAAAGGTTTTACCATCCAACACCACTTCTGCATCCAGGAAATATTGGCACCAAGGCCTAATAGTCACATGTACATGTTCTCTCCACCACATCGCAAGGCCACCGCTTCTGCCTGCACAACTGACAGCCACACCACTCCTGAAACCCAAACTCCACTTCAGCTTCTCCATAGCCCTTGCACTCTTCTTCGTTTCGCTTAAGAAAACCACTGCTGGGTTGTGGGACCTAATCAGGTCGCGAAGTTCGCCAACTGTCGAGTCCAACCCCAAGCCTCGACAGTTCCAGGCAAGCATGTTCATTGCTCCCGGCGGACCCGAGAGTCGGGGTCCGCCGATCTACTCTTGTTGTTGTCAGAGATGCGGTCAAACACCGAGGTCGTTTTCTGCCTCATGTCGCGAATGAACACATCCGTATTGCCTCTCCTGCCAGGGTCACCCTTCGCCACCCAAACCTGTCTTGGTCTCCTCTTCCTTCCTTCCCCTTCGTGATCCTCACGAAATAGCTCCCTCTGTCTCCCCTCAAAATCCTGCCTCGGCTTTCTAACATAGCGCCCTCTTGGTCTTCCATGCATCCCATGCATATCGGGTTGACCCGGTGGACAAACCCGACCCTCCTGCATGAAGCGCTGCGTGTATTCCGGCAGTTTATCCTTCCCCTTCCTCTCACTTTCTGCTTCCCTGTGGTCATTCTCATTCCTTTGAGACTGCTGGTCCATAAACTTTGTTCGAAGATCATGCTCACGCCTAGATTCCAGCTCATCCCGAAGGTCCTGATCCCTTGACGTTCCATGGCTACGCCTGTCCTTACACGGGCTCACAACCTCCTCCCTCTAATTACCCTGCTTATCGCCAGTGCAATTTTCAGCAGAACGAGAGAACTCGGTGCCCAGGTTTCTTTTGGTAGGTAGATCCCTCACCTTGGGTTGCTAGTCTCTACCATCGGATGCATCCCCAACGCGAGAGCTGCCCATGGTATAGCCACTGCTCACAGCTGCGCTGGCCACTCCATCCTTGCTTGGCGCGTTTTTCCCCGAGTCATACCGCAGCCAACTGCCCCATTGAGCTGCCTGTTCTACCGGGGGTTCACATATACCATTCGCATGAACCAGCCTTCCACAATCGAAACAAAAATGAGGGATCTTCTCATAGGAAAACTCAAACCAAGTCCTCTCCTGATCATCATTCTTTTTCTTAAGATAGAAGCCCCTAACCAGTGAATCAAACACGGAAATCTTAGTACGGACTCGAAGTTGGTTTCCACGTGCAACGCCTTCCCTGTCCACATCGACTTTAATGGTTTCACCCAGCCAATTCCCTAGCGCCCTCCCAAACATTTCTGTCCTCTTTTCAGGTGGTAGATCGGACACCCTGACCCAGACGTCCACCTTGTCGAATATCATCTCCGAGGGCCTCTTGTCGCCTTCATAGTCCTTCATCACCAAAACAGCAAAGTCATATTGCCATGGACCATTATTGAGGACATGTCTCCAGTCAGCCTCGCTCCCGAATTGGACAGATATGATTTTAGGGCCAATCTCTCTGATCTTCGCTTCTCGGTGCAACCCCCAAGCCCTAGGCATCGTTTTCTCTAGCACAAACATCTTCAGTGGTCGTGGCGAGCAAACCTTCCCCACCGCCGCCCATCTGTGATGTTTCTGGGCGTTTGGGGTTGGATCTTCAAACACGAGTCCCGCCTCCTCTTTCTCCATTAGGGCCATCCCGCCCAGTTTCGCCGAAAGACTCGCCGACGGATTTGGTGTTTCGCTCTCCACAGGTGATGCAAACTCCCCTTGGCCCGCAGACCCGGCCTCCTTCCCCGCTGGCGTAGATGCCATCCGCCTGGCAGGGGCCGTCGTGGAGTTCCTCCGAGTAGCCGTCGGTGTCCTTCCTTCTACACCTCCCCCCATCAGCACCGCTGCAGGGCAGGCTTGCAGAATCACCAGCCCATGCCCAGGAGAGCGCCGTCGCTACCCTGGATCACCGCCAGAATCAAGCCACCCCCGTACGCAAAACCCTAACCCTAGCACAGCCGCACGGTCGCCTCGCGATCGCCAGCTATCGCCTTAGAGCGTCGATACGTGGTGGACCCTCCCGCCGGCCATTGTTTTTGAACGGTACCCCCTTACACGCCTACCCTGAGGCCTCAAGAAGAGCAACAAGTGTCAGCATGTTGCTAGACAAGATGGCAACCAAACAAATCAATTAGCTGCCATCGTCACACCGCAAACATGTGTACACACAAAAAAATATCACTAATTTATAATCACGTTCAGCAGCATAAGATAACAACAAGCTTTCATGCACCATGATGATCAAAACCGAATCTCCCCTTCCTCTAAATCTTCTTGGAAGCTTTGTTGCCGGTGCTGCTTCAGGTCGTCGTCGTCAACCTTGTCGTCCTTGCGGAAGAGTCCCATCCGTCGCAACAAGTTTTTCGGCCTCGCCGTGTTGTACTGATCAATGCCGAGGGCCTTCACGGCCTCGTCTAGGGTCTCGTTGAACATTGCCGTCCTCTCTGTCTCGAGCACTTCCTGACGGGCCTTCTCCCTCGCCCGGGATGTCTCCTCCTTCCGCCGCCTTTCCAAAATCTCGTTGGCACGGGCAATCAGGTCACGTGTTGGAGGCGTGTTGGCGGCCCGCTCTGCCGGAGCTGGACTGTAGACACTCTGCTGAGAAGAATTAGAATCCGAACAGCTGCTACCGCTGATGGTTGCATCTTCGCCAAGATTCATCACCGGCAAGGCGTCACCGCAGATGTCCACGTAGTCCTCATCCTCTTCGACTTGCTGCACTAGTGTCGGCCTGATCGTCAAAGGGGAGACGCCGCCGACGATGTCAACGTCCTCGTCCTCCTCTTGGGCCATCATGTTTTTGTGTTGATGCGTCGACGGATTCGCCCTCTCTCGAACCAACTTGTCCAGCTGCTTCTGCATCTCCACAAGGGCCGCGTCTTGGACGGCGTGCATCTCGATCTCGATGTAATCATCGCAGATGCCGCGGTGGCTGTGCTTCTTCAGCAGCTCCAAGATATGGGCAGGGAGTGCATGGGATTCAGATAGCTTCGCTAGCTTGGTGAGGTCCGCGTAGAGTTGGTTCCGCTCCTTGGACGCCATCTTCTTCACCAGAACGGGAGGGGACGCCTTCCTCTTCTTGGCTGGCGGCTCCTCGGCTGGACAGACGCGCACGTTGGGAGCCGACGGGGACGAGGCGGGAAGCACGGCGTGCGCCTCGTCTAGAAGGCGACGGACCGCAACCAGCTCTGACTGGAACCGCTGGCAAAGGATCTCCAGCGGGCGCTTCCGGCCGGACATGACGCTGAAGGACTCCCGGTGGGCAATCTCCATGGGAACAGTGGACGGCGATAGCTGGGTAAGGGCCGGCCGGAAAATGCGAGAGGATGCGGTGGAGGCGACAGGCGAGGAGACGATGCGAAAGATGGGGAGGGCGCTGGAGGAGACTCAGGCCATGGCCTTGTAACTAGTGAAGCTTTGTGATCCTTGATGGGAATCGAAGCCGTGTGTCTGCTGTGATCCGTGAAGAAATCGGAATACACTCCGAGTCAGTACAAGCTTGGGATTTGGTTGCGTGCATCTCCAGCTTGATTCACCGCCGCCATGGCTTCATTTCCCCCCTGTTCATCTTGTTCGCTATCACTCTCCGATACCTTCCGAGATGCGGAACCGAGTATTAGTAATTAGGAAGGGGTGGCTAGATCTCAGTCCACTGAGACTTAGTCAAGTGACAAAACATTAATAAAAAGAAAGAAAAATAAAAAAATAAAAAAATTTCACAGATCCCCATGTAAGATTCGACTTTGCTACACAACGGACAATTACGGAGGCTTTATGGACCTAGGCGCCCACCCCACCGGTTAAATCAAGGGTGCGCTGGTTAATTAGGAGAAGAAGGTTATTTAGCCCAATTAAAGAAGGACAAGTCAGCCGGTCTGTAAAGTTCCGTTGCTTTAGTCCGTGTGTGTAGCATTTTTGCGTAAGATTTCACAAATATAACATCGACTAAGACTTCGTTAAGTAGTCGACTGATATTTAGAGCATCTCCAGCCATTCAGCCCCCCAGGACGCCGAAAAAGAGCGGCCTGGGGGCGAACCGGCGCTAGATTGGCCCCTGGGGGCGACCTGCCTCCCAGCCACGCCCCCAGGCGCCGCCCCCCAGCCGCGGCAAATTCAAACGTAGTTCATTCCCGCTCACAAAACAGACACCACAAATCCGGTGATCAAGCGGCCACAAGTTCGACGATCGAATGAAAAGTTCGGCGTACAAAAAGCAGAAAGGACGCGCGTGCGCATCAGCCGGCGAGGTCGGCCTCCGGCGTCGGTGGAGTCGGCATGCGCGGGCTTGGCGGGGTCTCCGTGCTTGGCAGCGTCGGCGTGGCTTCTGTGCTGCGGGGAGTCTCGGCCGCATCATCGCTCGGGCTTGGCGGCGGCGGCGGCGTGGGCTTCGGCGTCGGAGGCGTCGTCGAGGGAAGCTGGTTCAGGATGAGGCCGCGCTCCACCAAGTACCACGCCTTGACCGCCTTGTCGGTGCTCTGGAGCATGTCCGCCCCGCCCAGTAGGAAAGCCAGGTCGGTGGTTCTCTTCTTCGCGACGACGATGGTCCGGAGTAGGTCGAGCTTGACGGCGCTGCTCGACATCAACGCCGACCACCGCGCCTCGGTCTTCTCTTCACGAAGGACGGCCCGGGCCTGCGCGTCGGCGAGGTAGTGCTCGATGAACTCCTGCACTCGAGCGGTGGCCGCGTCGGCGTGTTTCCCCTTCTTGGCACCTTTGTTGCTGTCCGACCGCCCTTCTGACGCGCCAGGAGTCGGCGCGTCCAGCTTGTAGGTCTCCTTGGCCTTGTCGAGGGTGCTCTGCCGGTACAGGGCGAACATGCGCAGCAACTGCGCGGAGGAACAAACAGTTGGCGGGCGCACACGGCAAAGAGAGGCGGGAGACCGGCGTGGCATACCTGATCCTCAACGCTGGCGCTGCTCTCCGGGCGAGCCGCGACCTCCTCGACGACCCCATGTCATTTGTTGCACGCCCCTGGATACGCCCCCACTGGTTCGCCATCGCCTTCGAGCCGCGCTGCATGTAGACGCCTTTGAAGTAGGGGTCGACGAGCTTGCGCTCGTCGAACTCGGCCTTGATGCGCTCCCAGTACGTCTCGATGCTCTAGTTCGTGCTGGTGGTCGGGTCGAGGCAGACGACTTTCCATGGTTCGGCGAGGCATTCCTCCTCCTTGGACGCCCACTTGATGCGCGGCTCGCCTGACCTGGCCGCCCGGTTCTTCTTCTTGCGCCTCTTCGCCGGAACAGTCGCTGGCTCCTCCTCCTCCTCCTCTTCGTCCTCCTCCTCCTGCTCCGGCTCCTCCTGCTCCTCCTTGCCGTAGACGTAGCCGAGCTTGTCGTCCATGCAGCCGCTGAGATCCACCGTCTCGTCCTGGTTGACGAACCCGGGAGACGCGGCGGCCGCGGCCGAACCTGCCGCGATGATGTCATCCATGTCGCCCTCGGTCTCGTCGGTGTTGCCAAGGTACGAGAAGGGCAGCGCGCAACGGTGGAGAGGAGGCGTCGGGGAGGACGCGTAGGCGGGCGGCGAGTAGTTGTATGGAGGGTACTGCACGCCGGCGAAGGTGGGCGAGGGCGTGCGCTGGGCCGGGTGTCCATGGGGGAAGGTGACGTTTGGGTTGAACCCACCGTGCGCGTCCCCGTCGGCGTAGCCCGGCGAAGGCGATCCCCATGGCTGCGGCGACGAAGAGCCGACGCTTTGCTGGCCCCAGGGAGCGTACTGGGCGTGGCAGTCGGGTGGATTCATCATCCCCGCGCGAGTCGCCTCGGCCTCGGCTTGGTCCGCCGAAGCGGCAGCGGCAGCCGCGCGTGCCGCGTTGTCACGGGCCTTCTTGGCGATGGCCCTGTTTCCGCCGGTCGGCGGTGATAGCCTCCCGTCGCTGAACTTCCGCCCTCCACTCGGCGTTTGGCATGCCCGGTGGCTTGGATGGCGGCGCCCTCGGCTTCCTCTGCTTTGGCTGGGCGATGGAGGCGGTCGCGGTTGCCGCGGCGCGGGGGACGACGTACTTCTTCGGTGGCATGGTGGCCGGCTGGGAGGCGAGCGGGAGGGAGATTGGCGCGAGGAAAGGAGAAAATGGGAGGGAAGTGGGGGAAAAGTGGGAAGAAACGGTGGGAAGAGGCGCTCGACTCGCCAACAAGGCAGACCCACGTGCCCTTTTCGCTTGTGTCGGCGCCCCAGGCGCCCCCCAGGGCGCCGGGTTCTGCCTGGGTCCGCCGGCACCAGTTTCGGCCCGAGCCGGCGAAAAACGGGCTTCTGGGGGGCGACTGGGCCGTTTTTTCAGTGCCGTCGCGGCAAAAACGCCTGGGGAGGGCCTGTTTGGGGCGCGGCTGGAGATGCTCTTAGGAGAGTAGTTGTATGATTCTGGAAAGAAAAAAAATAGACTAGTTGTACACTTCTCGTCCCGCGTAATTTTTAAAGCGTGTTCTGAAGACCCACAAGTATAGGGGATCTATCGTAGTCCTTTCGATAAGTAAGAGTGTCAAACCCAACGAGAGCAGAAGGAAATGATAAGCGGTTTTCAGTAAGGTATTCTCTCCAAGCACTGAAATAATAGGTAACAGATAGTTTTGTGATAGGATAATTTGTAACGAGCAACAAGTAACAAAAGTAAATAAAGTGCAGCAAGGTGGCCCAATCCTTTTTGTAGCAAAGGACAAGCCTGGACAAACTCTTATATAGAGAAAAGCGCTCCCGAGGACACATGGGAATTATCGGCAAGCTAGTTTTCATCACGTTCATATGATTCGCGTTCGGTACTTTGATAATTTGATATGTGGGTGGACCCATGCTTGGGTGCTGTCCTTACTTGGACAAGCATCCCACTTATGATTAACCTCTATTGCAAGCATCCGCAACTACAACAAAAGTATTAAGGTAAACCTAACCATAGCATGAAACATATGGATCCAAATCAGCCCCTTACGAAGCAACGCATAAACTAGGGTTTAAGCTTCTGTCACTCTAGCAACCCATCATCTACTTATTACTTCCCAATGCCTTCCTCTAGGCCCAAATAATGGTGAAGTGTTATGTAGTCGACGTTCACATAATACCACTAGAGGATAGACAACATACATCTCATCAAAATATCGAACGAATACCAAATTCACGTGACTACTAATAGCAAGACTTCTCCCATGTCCTCAGGAACAAACGTAACTACTCACAAAGCATATTCATGTTCATAATCAGAGGGGTATTAATATGCATATAGGATCTGAACATATGATCTTCCACCAAATAAACCAACTAGCATCAACTACAAGGAGTAATCAACACTACTAGCAACCTACAGGTACCAATCCCGGACTTAGAGACAAGAATTGGATACAAGAGATGAACTAGGGTTTGAGAGGAGATGGTGCTGGTGAAGATGTTGATGGAGATTGCCCTCTCCCGATGAGAGGAGCATTGGTGATGACGATGACGACGATTTCCCCCTCCCGGAGGGAAGTGTCCCCAGCAGAACAGCTCTGTCGGAGCCCTATATTGGTTCCGCCAAGGTTCCGCCTCGTGGCGGCGGAGTCTCGTCCCGAAAGCTTGCTTATGATTTTTCTTCGGACGAAAGACTTCATATAGTAGAAGATGGCCACCGGAGGGCCAACAGGGGGCCCACGAGGCAGGGGGCGCGCCCAGGGGGGTAGGGCGCGCCCCCACCCTCGTGGCCAGGTGGAGGCCCCCCTGATGTATTTCTTCCGCTCAATATTTTTTATTATTTCCAACAATAACTTTCGTGGTGTTTCAGGACTTTTGGAGTTGTTAAGAATAGGTCTCTAATATTTGCTCCTTTTCTAGCCCAGAATTCCAGCTGCATGCATTCTCCCTCCTTATGTAAACCTTGTAAAATAAGAGAGAATATGCCTAAGTATTGTGACATAATGTGTAATAACAGCCCATAATGCAATAAATATCGATATAAAAGCATGATGCAAAATGGACGTATCAACTCCCCCAAGCTTAGACCTCGCTTGTCCTCAAGCGAAAGCCGATAACGATAAATATGTCCACATGTTTAGAGGTTGAGGTGTCGATAAAAATAAAATACGGACATGAGGGCATCATGATTATTTTCATAATAGCAGCATATATGAATATTGTCATATGATTTCTTATGCTCAAGTAATAATCTATTCACAATGCAAAGTATAAATCAGAAACTTTATTGAGAACCAACAAACTATAATCTCAGTCATTGAAGCAATTGCAATTTATCATAACATCAGAAAGAGTCTATGTCAGAGCTTTCTAGCAAGTCCACATACTCAACTATCATTTAGTCTTTCATAATTGCTAACACTCACGAAATACTTGTGGTTACGGAGTTTTAATCGGACACAGAGAAAGATAGGGGCTTATAGTTTCGCCTCTCAACCTTTTACCTCAAGGGTAATGTCAACAATAATAGTTCATGCTAACCTACATCCAATTAGATATATCTATCAGGATCTTTCCAACACCATGTGCTTGCCAAAGGATAAAATAAAAAGGAAAGGTGAAGATCACCATGACTCTTGCATAAGGTAGAAGATAATAGTAAAAGATAGGTCCTTCGCAGAGGGAAGCAGAGGTTGCCATGCGCTTTCAGGGTTGGATGCACAAAATCTTAATGCGAAAGAACGTCACTTTATATTGCCAGTTGTGATATGAACCTTTATTATGCAGTCCGTCGCTTTTATTTCTTCCACATCACAAGATCGTATAAAGCTATTTCCTCCACACCAATCAATCATACATATTTAGAGAGCAATTTTTATTGCTTGCACCGATGACAACTTACTTGAAGGATCTTACTCAATCCATAGGTAGGTATGGTGGACTCTCATGGCAAAACTGGTTTAAGGGTGTTCGGAAGCACAAGTAGTATCTCTACTTGGTGCAAAGGATTTGGCTAGCATGAGGGGGAAAGGCAAGCTCAACATGTTGGATGATCCATGACAATATACTTTATCTCAGATATAAGAAAACATAACTCATTACGTTGTCTTCCTTGTCCAACATCAACTCTTTAGCATGTCATATTTTAATGAGTGCTCCCAATCATAAAACATGTCCAAGATAGTATATTTATATGTGAAACCTCTCTTTCTTTATTACTTCCTATTAATTGCAACGATGACCAAAGCTATTTTTGTCAACTCTCAACAACTTTTAATCATCATACTCTTTCTATGTGAAGTCATTACTCTCAATAAGATCAATATGATCTCCTTTTTTTATTCTTTTTATTCTTTTTCTCTTTTCATTTATTAACTCAAGATCATAGCCAGATAATCAAGCCCTTGACTCAACACTAATTTTATTATATAGCTCACGGACTCGATTACATAGAGGGATCATAAAGCAAAACTCAAAACTAGATCATACCAAAACTTTTATTCTACTAGATCAAGATACTACTAAAAGGACCGAACTAAGAAAAACGGTAAAGATAGGAGTGTGATGGTGATACGATACCGGGGCATCTCCCCCAAGCTTGGCAGTTGCCAAGGGGAGTGCCCATACCCATGTGATTATGTCTCCTTTGTTGAAGAAGAAGAAGATGGTTTAGTTGATGGAGTAGTCTTGTTCCTTAATTTGCGCTTGAGGACAGAATTTTGATCCCTCAAGTCATTAATCTCCTGCTCCAGGCTTAATATCTTTTTGCATAATTCCTGCTTGTTTTCCTGCAAGAGACGAAAAGGGATAAACTCGATCTTAAATTTCTTTGCTTTATCAAGGAGGCTTGACTTTTTGAACTCCACATGCATGTCCCTAGGTTGAGGTAATGGGACTTCATCTTCATCTGAGCTCGTCTCCTCCTTTCTCTTGGGCTCATAGTCCTCTTCTTCTTCCGTAGTCCAACCACAATGCTCCACATACCCATAGACCTTAGGATCTGCAAGGTAATCAGCCACATAGCTTTCTCCTTCCGAATCCTGGGACGACATGTTGCTCTAATTTGCAGCAGGACAGCTCGCAACAAAGACATGAGATATTTGCGTGATACGGTGGTCAAAACCTTCGGGAGATTACATAATGAATTTTTACCGACCAAAATACGTATCGTGCAAGAAAACGGAGTCCGGAGAGCACACGAGGTGCCCACGAGGTAGGGGGCGCGCCCAGTAGGGTAGGGCGCGCCCTCCACCCTCGTGGAGGCCTCGTGTCCTTCCCGGACTGCTTCTTATTTTTCTATTTTTCTAAATATTCCAAAACGGAGAAATATTGCCATAAAAACTGTTTTGGAGTCGGTTTACTTACCGAACCACATACCTATTCCTTTTCAGAGTCTGAAACGTTCCGGAAAGTGTCCCTTATGTATTCCTCCGGGGTTACGGTTTCAATAACATTGGTTTCAACATTTATGGGATTACCTGAGATATAATGTTTGATTCTTTGACCGTTCACCACCTTCGGATTTGTGCCTTCGAAGTTGTTGATTTTTATGGCACCGGAACGATAGACCTCCTCGATAACGTAAGGGCCTTCCCATTTAGAGAGAAGTTTTCCTGCAAAAAAATTTAAACGAGAGTTGTATAGCAATACATAATCACCTACATTAAACTCACGCTTTTGTATCCTTTTGTCATGCCATCTTTTAACTTTTTCTTTAAACAACTTGGCATTTTCGTAGGCTTGGGTTCTCCATTCATCAAGTGAGCTAATATCAAATAACCTCTTCTCACCAGCAAGTTTGAAATCATAACTGAGCTCTTTAATAGCCCAATAAGCCTTATGTTCTAATTCGAGAGGTAAGTGACATGCTTTTCCATAAACCATTTTATACAGAGACATACCCATAGGATTTTTATATGTAGTTCTATAGGCCCATAATGCATCATCAAGTTTCTTGGACCAATTCTTTCTAGATCTATTGACAGTCTTTTGCAAAATTAATTTGAGCTCTCTATTACTCAATTCTACTTGACCACTAGACTGCGGGTGATAAGGAGATGCAATTTTATGATTAACATCATACTTAGTAAGCATTTTACGGAAAGCACCATGAATAAAATGTGAACCACCATCAGTCATTAAATATCTAGGGACTCCAAACCTCGGAAAAATAACTTCCTTAAGCATTTTAATAGAAGTGTTATGATCAGCACTACTAGTTGGAATAGCTTCTACCCACTTAGTAACGTAATCAACAGCAACTAAAATATGTGTGTATCCATTAGAGGCAGGAAAAGGTCCCATATAATCAAAGCCCCAAACATCAAATGGTTCAATAACAAGTGAATAATTCATAGGCATTTCTTGACGTCTACTAATATTACCAATTCTTTGACATTCATCACAAGACAAGATAAAATTACGGGCATCCTTGAAGAGAGTAGGCCAATAAAAACCGGATTGCAATACCTTATGTGCAATTCTATCTCCAGCGTGGTGTCCTCCATAAGCCTCGGAGTGACACTTGCATAGGATCTGTTCCTGTTCATGCTCAGGTACACAACGTGTAATAACACCATCTACTCCTTCTTTATAAAGGTGTGGGTCATCCCAAAAGTAATGTCTCAAATCATAGAAAAACTTTTTCTTTTGCTGGTATGTGAAACTAGGTGGTATAAATTTAGCAACAATATAATTAGCATAATTAGCATACCATGGAGTAGTACGAGAAGCATTTATGACATTTAATTGCTCATCAGGAAAGCTATCATCAATAGGTAGTGGGTCATCAAGAACATTTTCTAACCTAGACAAGTTGTCTGCAACGGGGTTCTCAGCTCCCTTTCTATCAATGATATGCAAATCAAATTCTTGTAGCAAGAGAACCCATCTAATAAGTCTAGGTTTAGCATCTTTCTTTTCCATAAGACATTTAATAGCAGCATGATCCGTGTGAATAGTTACTTTAGAATCAACAATATAAGGTCTGAACTTATCACATGCAAATACAACTGCTAAGAATTCTTTTTCAGTAGTAGCATAATTTCTTTGAGCATTGTCTAGAGTTTTACTAGCATATTGAATAACATTTAATTTCTTATCAACTCTTTTCCCTAGAACAGCACCTACAGCATAATCACTAGCATCACACATAATTTCAAAGGGTAAATTCCAATCAGGTGGCTGAACAATGGGTGCAGAGATCAATGCTTTCTTAAGTATTTCAAATGCTTCTACACAATCATCATCAAAGACAAATGGTATATCTTTTTGTAATAAATTAGTCAGAGGCCGAGAAATTTTTGAGAAGTCCTTAATGAACCTCCTATAAAAACCGGCACGACCAAGGAAACTTCTTATACCTTTGATGTCCTTGGGACATGGAATCTTTTCAATAGCATCAACCTTGGCTTTATCAACCTCAATACCTCTTTCAGAAACTTTATGCCCCAAGACAATACCTTCATTAACCATAAAGTGGCACTTTCCCCAATTCAAGACAAGATTAGTTTCTTCACACCTCTGCAAAACTCGATCAAGGTTGCTTAAGCAATCATCAAAAGAGGATCCATAAACGGAGAAGTCGTCCATGAAAACCACACAAATCTTTTCACAAAAGTCAGAGAATATAGCCATCATGCATCTTTGAAAGGTAGCAGGTGCATTACATAAACCAAAAGGCATACGTCTATAAGCAAAAGTACCAAAAGGGCAAGTAAAAGTAGTCTTTGATTGATCATTGGCTGACACAGGTATTTGAGAGAAACTAGAATAACCATCTAGAAAGCAAAATTGTGTATGTTTGGATAATATTTCTAGCATTTGATCGATAAAAGGTAAGGGGTAATGATCTTTTTTAGTAGCCTTATTTAATTTGCGGAAATCAATTACCATCCTATAACCTGTAATAATTCTTTGCGGGATCAACTCATCTTTATCATTAGGAACGACAGTAATACCTCCCTTCTTAGGGACACAATGGACAGGACTTACCCACTGACTATCAGCAACGGGATAAATTATACCTGCCTCAAGGAGCTTTAGTATTTCTTTTCTTACCACTTCCTTCATCTTAGGATCCAGCCATCGTTGATGATCACGAACTGGTTTGGCATCTTCCTCCAAATTTATTTTATGTTGACATAGAGTGGGACTGATGCCCTTAAGATCATCAAGAGTATATCCAATAGCAGCACGGTGCTTCCTTAGAGTTTTCAATAATCTCTCTTCTTCATGCTCTGAAAGGTTAGCACTAATAATAACAGGATATATCTTTTTCTCATCAAGATAAGCATATTTAAGAGTATCAGCCAACGGTTTAAGCTCAAACACGGGATCACCCTTGGGTGGAGGAGGATCCCCTAGGATTTCAACAGGCAAATTGTGTTTCAGGATAGGTTCCTGTTTAAAGAATACTTCATCTATTTCCCTTCTTTCATTCATAAACATATCATTTTCATGGTCTAGCAAATATTGTTCTAAAGGATCACTAGGAGGTACGGCAATAGAAGCAAGACCAATTATTTCATCCTTACTAGGCAATTCCTCTTCACGGTGTTGTCTACTAAATTTAGAAAAGTTAAACTCATGGGACAAATCACCCAAACCAATAGTAACGACATCCTTTTTGCAGTCTATCTTAGCATTAACAGTGTTTAAGAAGGGTCTACCAAATATAATGGGACAAAAGCTATCTTGTGGGGAGCCAAGAACAAGAAAATCAGCAGGATATTTAGTTTTCCCACACAAGACTTTAACATCTCTAAAAATTCCCATTGGTGAAATAGTATCTCTACCAAATATAATGGGACAAAAGCTATCTTGTGGGGAGCCAAGAACAAGAAAATCAGCAGGATATTTAGTTTTCCCACACAAGACTTCAACATCTCTAACAATTCCCATTGGTGAAATAGTATCTCTATTGGCAAGTTTAATTGTAACATCAATATCTTCCATCTCGGCAGGTGCAATATCATGCATAATTTCTTTGTATAAGTCAAAAGGTGTTGCACTAGCACTAGCACCCATATCACATAAGCCATGATAACAATGATCTCCTATTTTAACAGAAATAACAGGCATGCCTACCACAGGTCTATGTTTATCTTTAGCACAAGGTTTGGCAATTCTAGCAGTTTCATCATAGAAATAAATAACATGCCCATCAATATTATCAGCCAAGAGATCTTTAACAATAGCAATATTAGGTTCAACTTTAATTTGCTCAGGAGGTGTATAAGTTCTAATATTGCTTTTACGAACCACAGTTGAAGCTTTAGCATGATCCTTTATTCTAACAGGGAAAGGTGGTTTCTAAACATAAGAAGTAGGAACAATAGGATCATTATAAGTGACAGTCTTTTCTTCAACTTTAACAGGTGCAGCTACTTTTACTTCTACAGGAGGATGATATTTAAACCACTTCTCCTTGGGGAGATCAAGGTAAGTAGCAAAAGATTCACAGAAAGAGGCTACTATCTCAGAGTCAAGTCCATATTTAGTGCTAAACTTACGGAAAACATCGGTATCCATAAAAGATTTAACACAATCAAACTTAGGTGTCATACCTGACTCCTTACCTTCATCGAGATCCCAATCTTCAGAATTGCGTTTAATGTTGGGGAACGTAGCAGAAATTCAAAATTTTCTACGCATCACCAAGATCAATCTATGGAGTAATCTAGCAACGAGGGGAAGGGGAGTGCTTTACATACCCTTGTAGATCGCGATGCGGAAGCGTTGCAAGAACACGGATGAGGGAGTCGTACTCGTAGCGATTCAGATCGCGGTTGATTCCAATCTAAGCGCCGAACCACGGCGCCTCCGCGTTCAACATACGTGCAGCCCGGTGACGTCTACCACGCCTTGATCCAGCAAGGTGAGAGGGAGAGGTTGGGGAAGACTCCATCCAGCAGCAGCACGACGGCGTGGTGGTGATGGAGGAGCGTGGCAATCCCGCAGGGCTTTGCCAAGCACCGCGGGAGAGGAGGAGGAAGGAGAGGGGTAGGGCTGCGCCGAAAGAGAGACGTTCTCATGTCTTGGGCAGCCCCAAAACCCCAATATATATAGGGGAGGGGAAGGGCTGCGCCCCCATCTAGGGTTCCCCCCCCCCAAGGGGTGCGGCCAGCCCTAGATGGGGCTTGGGGGGCGGCCAAAAGGGGGGAGAGAGGGGGCGCCCCACTAGATGGGCCTTAGGCCCATCTGAGCCTAGGGTTTCCCCCTTCCCCCCTTTCCTGCGCCCTGGGCCTCTTGTGGGGGGGCGCACCAGCCCACCTGGGGCTGGTCCCCTCCCACACTTGGCCCATGCAGCCCTCTGGGGCCGGTGGCCCCACTTGGTGGACCCCCGGGACCCTCCCGGTGGTCCCGGTACATTACCGATATCACCCGAAACTTTTCCGGTGACCAAAACAGGACTTCCCATATATAAATCTTTACCTCTGGACCATTCCGGAACTCCTCGTGACATCCGGGATCTCATCCGGGACTCCGAACAACATTCGGTAACCACGTACATACTTTCCCTATAACCCTAGCGTCATCGAACCTTAAGTGTGTAGACCCTATGGGTTCGGGAACCATGCAGACATGACCGAGACGTTCTCCGGTCAATAACCAACAGCGGGATCTGGATACCCATGTTGGCTCCCACATGTTCCACGATGATCTCATCGGATGAACCACGATGTCGGGGATTCAATCAATCCCGTATACAATTCCCTTTGTCTATCGGTATGTTACTTGCCCGAGATTCGATCGTCGGTATCCCTATACCTTGTTCAATCTCGTTACCGACAAGTCTCTTTACTCGTTCCGTAACTCACATCATCCCGTGATCAACTCCTTGGTCACATTGTGCACATTATGATGATGTCCTACCGAGTGGGCCCAGAGATACCTCTTCGTTTACACGGAGTGACAAATCCCAGTCTCGATTCGTGCCAACCCAACAGACACTTTCGGAGATACCTGTAGTGCACCTTTATAGCCACCCAGTTACGTTGTGACGTTTGATACACCCAAAGCATTCCTACGGTATCCGGGAGTTGCACAATCTCATGGTCTAAGGAAATGATACTTGACATTAGAAAAGCTCTGAGCAAACGAACTACACGATCTGGTGCTAGGCTTAGGATTGGGTCTTGTCCATCACATTATTCTCCTAATGATGTGATCCCATTATCAACGACATCCAATGTCCATGGTCAGGAAACCGTAACCATCTATTGATCAACGAGCTAGTCAACTAGAGGCTTACTAGGGACATGGTGTTGTCTATGTATCCACACATGTATCTGAGTTTCCTATCAATACAATTCTAGCATGGATAATAAACGATTATCATAAACAAGGAAATATAATAATAACCTATTTATTATTGCCTCTAGGGCATATTTCCAACAGTCTCCCACTTGCACTAGAGTCAATAATCTAGTCCACATCACCATGTGATTAACACTCATAGGTCACATCACCATGTGACCAACACCCAAAGAGTTCACTAGAGTCAACAATCTAGTTCACATCTCTATGTGATTAACACTCAATGAGTTCTGGTTTGATCATGTTATGCTTGTGAGAGAGGTTATTTAGTCAACGGGTCTGAACCTTTCAGATCCGTGCATGCTTTACGAATATCTATGTCATCTTGTGGTTGCTACCACGCGCTATTTGGAGCCATTTCAAATAATTGCTCTACTATACGAATCCGGTTTACTACTCAGAGTCATCCGGATTAGTGTCAAAGTTCGCATCGACGTAACCTTTACGACGAACTCCTTTTCACCTCCATAATCGAGAAAATTCCTTAGTCCTCTAGATACTAAGGATAAGTTCGACCGCTGTCATGTGATCCATTCCCGGATCACTATTGTACCCCTTGACCAACTCATGGCAAGGCACACTACATGTGCGGTACACAGCATAGCATACTATAGAGCCTACGTCTAAAGCATAGGGGACGACCTTCGTCCTTTCTCTATCTTCTGCTGTGGTCAAGTCTTGAGTCTTACTCAATACTCACACCTTGTAACACAGCCAAGAACTCCTTCTTTGCTGATCTATTTTGAACTCTTTCAAAATCATGTTAAGGTGTGCGTTCTTTGAAAGTATCATCGGACGTCTTGATCTATCTCTATAGATCTTGATGCCCAATATGTAAGCAGCTTTATCCAGGTCTTCCTTTGAAAAACTCCTTTCAAACAACCCTTTATGCTTTCCAGAAATATTACATCATTTCGGATCAACAATATGTCATTCACATATACTTATTAGAAATGTTGTAGCGCTCCCACTCACTTTATTGTAAATACAAGTTTCTAACAAACTTTGTATAAACCCAAAAACTTTGATCACTCCATCAAAGCGTATATTCTGACTCCGAGATGCTTGCTCTAGTCCTTGGAAGGATCGCTGGAGCTAGCATACCTTTTAGCATCCTTAGGATCGACAAAACCCTTCTGATTGTATCACATACAACCTTTCCTTACGAAAACTGGTAAGGAAACTTGTTTTGACATCCATCTGCAAGACTGCTAATACAATTCCAACAGACTCTTAGCATCGCTACGAGTGAGAAAGTCTCATCGTAGTCAACTCCTTGAACTTGTCGGAAAACATCTTAACGACAAGCCGAGCTTTCTTAATGGTGACACTTACCATTATTGTCTGTCTTCCTTTTAAAATCCATCTGCACCCAACAGCCTTACGACCATCAAGTACATGGATCCTCTCTTGGATTTTTATGGCCTCAAGCCATTCGTCGGAATATGGGCCCACCATCGCTTCTCCACAGCTCGTAGGTTCAGTATTGTCCAACAACATGATATCTCAGACAGGATCACGTACCACTCTGAAGTAGCACGCATCCTCGTCGTCCTACGAGGTTTGGTAGTGACTTGATCCGAAGTTTCATGATCACTATCATAAGCTTCCACTTCAATTGGTGTAGGTTCCACAGGAACAACTTCCTGTGCCCTGCTACACACTAGTTGAAGTTATGGTTCAATAACCTTATCAAGTCTCCACCATCCTCCCACTCAATTCTTTCGAGAGAAACTTTTCCTCGAGAAAGGACCCGTTTCTAGAAACAATCACTTTTGCTTCCAGATCTGAAATAGGAGGTATACCCAACTGTTTTGGGTATTCTATGAAGATGTATTTATCCGCTTTGGGTTTGAGCTTATAAGCCTGAATCTTTTTCACATAAGCATCGCAGCCCCAAACTTTTAAGAAACGACAACTTAGGTTTCTCTAAACGGTGTCGTCTCAATGGAATTGCGTGGTGCCCCTTTTAAAGTGAATGCGGTTGTCTCTAATGCCTAACCCATAAACGATAGTGGTAATTCGATAAGAGACATCATGGTGTGCACCATATCCAATAGGGTGCAGTTATGATGTTCGGACACACCATCACACTGTGATGTTCCAGGCGGTATTAATTGTGAAACACTTTCCACAATGTCTTAATTGTGTGCCAAACTCGTAACTCAGATACTCATCTCTATGATCAT
Organism: Aegilops tauschii subsp. strangulata; assembly: GCF_002575655.3. Classification (NCBI taxonomy): domain Eukaryota; kingdom Viridiplantae; phylum Streptophyta; class Magnoliopsida; order Poales; family Poaceae; genus Aegilops; species Aegilops tauschii. The sequence goes on along the minus strand of NC_053039.3, from coordinate 383,389,066 downwards.
ATCACAGACATTTTATCCTCTTGTCACGACGATCTTCAACTTCACTCTGAAATTACTTGAACCTTTCAATAATTCAGACTTGTGTTTCATCAAGTAAATACACTCAGCATCTACTCAAATCATCTGTGAAGTAAGAACATAACGATATCCACTGCATGCCTCAGCACTCATTGGACTGCATACATCAAAATGTATTACTTCCAATAAGTTGCTCTCTTGTTCCATCTTACTGAAAACGAGGCTTTTATAGTCATCTTGCCCATGTGGTATGATTTGCATGTCTCAAGTGATTCAAAATCAAGTGAGTCCAAACGATCCATCTTCATGGAGTTTCTTCATGCATATATACCAATAGACATGGTTCGCATGTCTCAATCTTTCAAAAACGAGTGAGTCCAAAGATCCATCTACATGGAGATTCTTCATGCGTTCTATACCAATATGACTCAAATGGCAGTGCCACAAGTATGTGGTACTATCATTACTATTTTATATCTTTTGGCACGAACATGTGTGTCACTACGATCGAGATTCATTTTAGGTGCAAGACCATTGAAGGTATTATTCAAATAAACAGAGTAACCATTATTCTCCTTAAATGAATAACCGTATTGCGATAAACATAATCCAATCATGCTCAACGCAAACACCAAATCTCGATGGTAGAGGGAGCATGCGATGCTTGATCACATCAACCTTGGAAACACTTCCAACACATATCGTCATCTCACCTTTAGCTAGTCTCTGTTTATTCCGCAGCTTTTATTTCGAGTTACTAACACTTAGCAACCGAACCGGTATCTAATACCCTGGTGCTGCTAGGAGTACTAGTAAAGTACACATTCATATAACGTATATCCAATATACTTTAGTCGACCTTGCCTGCCTTCTCATCTACCAAGTATCTAGGGTAGTACTGCTTCAGTGACCGTTCCTCTCATCACAGAAGCACTTAGTCTCGGGTTTGGGTTCAACCTTGGGATTCTTCACTAGAGCAGCAAATGACTTGCTGTTTCATGAAGTATCCCTTTTGCCCTTGCCCTTCTTAAACTAGTGGTTTTTACTAACCATCAACAATTGATGCTCCTTCTTGATTTCTACTTTCGCGGTGTCAAACATCGCGAGTTGCTCAAGGATCATCATTTCTATCCCTGATATGTCATAGTTCATCACGAAGCTCTAATAGCTTGGTGACAGTGACTGTGGAGAACCATCACTATCTCATCTGGAAGATTAACTCCCACTCGATTCAAGCGATTGTGGCACTCAGACAATCTGAGCACATGCTCAACGATTGAGCTTTTCTCCCTTAGTCTGCAGGCTTAAGAAACTTGTCAGAGGTCTCATACCTCTTGACGTGGGCACTAGTATGAAATCCCAATTTCAGTCTTCGGAACATCTCATATGTTCTGCGACGTTTCAAAACGTCTTTGGTGCCACAATTCTAAACCGTTAGCATTACGCACTGAACTATCACGTAGTTATCAAAACGTGTATGTTAGATGTTCCGCAACATCTACAGACGACGCTGAGGTTTAGCACACCGAGCGGTGCATTAAGGACATAAGCCTTCTGTGCAGCAATGAGGACAATCCTCAGTTTACGGACCCAGTCCGCATAATTGCTACTATCAACTTTCAACTAAATTTTCTCTAGGAACATATCTCAAACAGTAGAACTAAAGCGCAAGCTATGACATAATTTGCAAAGACCTTTTGACTATGTTCATGATAAATTAAGTTCATCTGATTAATGAACTCCCACTCAGATAGACATCCCTCTAGTCATCTAAGTGATACATGATCCGAGTCAAACTAGGCCGTGTCCGATCATCACGTGAGACGGACTAGTCATCATCGGTGAACATCTCCATGTTGATCGTATCTTCTATACGACTCATGCTCGACCTTTCGGTCTCTTGTGTTCCGAGGCCATGTCTGTACATGCTAGGCTCGTCAAGTCAACCTAAGTGTTTCGCATGTGTTCTGAGGCCATGTCTGTACATGCTAGGCTCGTCAACACCCGTTGTATTCGAACGTTAGAATCTATCACACCCGATCATCACGTGGTGCTTCGAAACAACGAACCTTCGCAACGGTGCACAGTTAGGGGGAACACGTCTCTTGAAATTTTAGTGAGGGATCATCTTACTTACTACCGTCGTTCTAAGCAAATAAGATGCAAAACATGATAAACATCACATGCAATCAAATAGTGACATGATATGGCCAATATCATTTTGCTCCTTTGATCTCCATCTTCGGGGCACCATGATCATCTTTGTCACTGGCATGACACCATGATCTCCATCATTGTGTCTTCATGAAGTTGTCACGCCAACGATTACTTCTACTTCTATGACTAACGCGCTTAGCAATAAAGTAAAGTAATTTACATGGCGTTATTCAATGACACGCAGGTCATACAAAAAATAAAGACAACTCCTATGGCTCCTGCCGGTTGTCATACTCATCGACATGCAAGTCGTGATTCCTATTACAAGAATATGATCAATCTCATACATCACATATATCATTCATCACATCTTCTGGCCATATCACATCACATAGCACATGCTGCAAAAACAAGTTAGACGTCCTCTAATTGTTGTTGCAAGTTTTTACGTGGCTTGTATAGGTTTCTAGCAAGAACGTTTCTTACCTACGTAAAACCACAACGTGATATGCCAATTTCTATTTACCCTTCATAAGGACCCTTTTCATCGAATCCGTTCTGACTAAAGTGGGAGAGACAGACACCCGCTAGCCACCTTATGCAACTAGTGCATGTCAGTCGGTGGAACCTGTCTCACGTAAGCGTACGTGTAAGGTCGGTCCGGGCCGCTTCATCCCACAATGCCGCCGAAACAAGATAAGACAAGTAGCGGCAAGAAGAATTGGCAACATCTACGCCCACAACTACTTTGTGTTCTACTCGTGCATAGAAACTACGCATAGACCTAGCTCATGATGCCACTGTTGGGGAACGTAGCAGAAATTCAAAATTTTCTACGCATCACCAAGATCAATCTATGGAGTAATCTAGCAACGAGGGGAAGGGGAGTGCATCTACATACCCTTGTAGATCGCGATGCGGAAGCGTTGCAAGAACGCGGATGAGGGAGTCGTACTCGTAGCGATTCAGATCGCGGTTGATTCCGATCTAAGCGCCGAACCACGGCGCCTCCGCGTTCAACACACGTGCAGCCCGGTGACGTCTCCCACGCCTTGATCCAGCAAGGTGAGAGGGAGAGGTTGGGGAAGACTCCATCCAGCAGCAGCACGACGGCGTGGTGGTGATGGAGGAGTGTGGCAATCCCGCAGGGCTTCGCCAAGCACCGCGGGAGAGGAGGAGGAAGGAGAGGGGTAGGGCTGCGCCGAAAGAGAGACGTTCTCATGTCTTGGGCAGCCCCAAAACCCCAATATATATAGGGGAGGGGAAGGGCTGCGCCCCCATCTAGGGTTTCCCCCCCCCCAAGGGGTGCGGCCAGCCTTAGATGGGGCTTGGGGGCGGCCAAAAGGGGGGAGAGAGGGGGCGCCCCACTAGATGGGCCTTAGGCCCATCTGAGCCTAGGGTTTCCCCCTTCCCCCCTTTCCTGCGCCCTGGGCCTCTTGTGGGGGGCGCACCAGCCCACCTGGGGCTGGTCCCCTCCCACACTTGGCCCATGCAGCCCTCTGGGGCCGGTGGCCCCACTTGGTGGACCCCCGGGACCCTCCCGGTGGTCCCGGTACATTACCGATATCACCCGAAACTTTTCCGGTGACCAAAACAGGACTTCCCATATATAAATCTTTACCTCCGGACCATTCCGGAACTCCTCGTGACGTCCGGGATCTCATCCGGGACTCCGAACAACATTCGGTAACCACGTACATACTTTCCCTATAACCCTAGCGTCATCGAACCTTAAGTGTGTAGACCCTACGGGTTCGGGAACCATGCAGACATGACTGAGACGTTCTCCGGTCAATAACCAACAGCGGGATCTGGATACCCATGTTGGCTCCCACATGTTCCACAATGATCTCATTGGATGAACCACGATGTCGGGGATTCAATCAATCCCGTATACAATTCCCTTTGTCTATCGGTATGTTACTTGCCCGAGATTCGATCGTCGGTATCCCTATACCTTGTTCAATCTCGTTACCGGCAAGTCTCTTTACTCGTTCCGTAACTCACATCATCCCGTGATCAACTCCTTGGTCACATTGTGCACATTATGATGGTGTCCTACCGAGTGGGCCCAGAGATACCTCTCCGTTTACACGGAGTGACAAATCCCAGTCTCGATTCGTGCCAACCCAACAGACACTTTCGGAGATACCTGTAGTGCACCTTTATAGCCACCCAGTTACGTTGTGACGTTTGATACACCCAAAGAATTCCTACGGTATCCGGGAGTTGCACAATCTCATGGTCTAAGGAAATGATACTTGACATTAGAAAAGCTCTGAGCAAACGAACTACACGATCTGGTGCTAGGCTTAGGATTGGGTCTTGTCCATCACATCATTCTCCTAATGATGTGATCCCGTTATCAACGACATCCAATGTCCATGGTCAGGAAACCGTAACCATCTATTGATCAACGAGCTAGTCAACTAGAGGCTTACTAGGGACATGGTGTTGTCTATGTATCCACACATGTATCTGAGTTTCCTATCAATACAATTCTAGCATGGATAATAAACGATTATCATAAACAAGGAAATATAATAATAACCTATTTATTATTGCCTCTAGGGCATATTTCCAACATTTAATTCTATCCAATAAATCCCATTTGAATTCAATAATCTTCATCATAAAAGAGCCAGCACAAGAAGTATCGAGCATGGTGCGATTGTTATCAGAAAGCCGAGCATAAAAACTTTGAATAATTATTTCTCTTGGAAGCTCATGATTGGGGCATGAATATAACATTGATTTAAGCCTCCCCCAAGCTTGAGCGATGCTTTCTCGTTCGCGAGGCCAAAAATTATATATATAATTGCGATCACGATGAACAAGATGCATAGGATAAATTTTTTGATGAAATTCCAATTTCAATCGTTTGTAGTTCCATGATCCCGTATCATCACATAGCCTATACCATGTCGATGCATCTCCCTTCAAAGTTAAAGGGAAGACGTTCTTCTTAATAAAATCACCGGGTATACCTGCAAGCTTAAATAATCCACAAACTTCATCCACATATATTAGGTGCTCATCAGGATGCTTTGTTCCATCTCCTGCAAAAGGATTAGCTAGCAGTTTTTCTAACATACCCGAAGGAATTTGAAAGTGGACATTTTCATCTTCAGTAGGTTCAGTAGGTTGAGGAGCAACTCTTTGCTCTACTGGTCGGGGTGAAGATACCCCGAACAAGCCCCTCAGAGGATTACTTTCCATAGTAACAAGTGACAGTAAATTTCAGCACACTATATAAATTTTTCCTTACCAAATTCCACCCACCAAAGGCGCTTCACTCCCCGACAACGGCGCCAGAAAAGAGTCTTGATGACCCACAAGTATAGGGTATCTATCGTAGTCCTTTCGATAAGTAAGAGTGTCGAACCCAACGAGGAGCAGAAGGAAATGATAAGCGGTTTTCAGTAAGGTATTCTCTGCAAGCACTAAAATAATAGGTAACAGATAGCTTTGTGATAGGATAATTTGTAACGAGCAACAAGTAACAAAAGTAAATAAAGTGCAGCAAGGTGGCCCAATCCTTTTTGTAGCAAAGGACAAGCCTGGACAAACTCTTATATAGAGAAAAGCGCTCCCGAGGACACATGGGAATTATCGTCAAGCTAGTTTTCATCACGTTCATATGATTCGCGTTCGGTACTTTGATAGTTTGATATGTGGGTGGACCGGTGCTTGGGTGCTGTCCTTACTTGGACAAGCATCCCACTTATGATTAACCTCTATTGCAAGCATCCGCAACTACAACAAAAGTATTAAGGTAAACCTAACCATAGCATGAAACATATGGATCCAAATCAGCCCCTTACGAAGCAACGCATAAACTAGGGTTTAAGCTTCTGTCACTCTAGCAACCCATCATCTACTTATTACTTCCCAATGCCTTCCTCTAGGCCCAAATAATGGTGAAGTGTTATGTAGTCGACGTTCACATAACACCACTAGAGGATAGACAACATACATCTCATCAAAATATCGAACGAATACCAAATTCACATGACTACTAATAGCAAGACTTCTCCCATGTCCTCAGGAACAAACGTAACTACTCACAAAGCATATTCATGTTCATAATCAGAGGGGTATTAATATGCATATAGGATCTGAACATATGATCTTCCACCAAATAAACCAACTAGCATCAACTACAAGGAGTAATCAACACTACTAGCAACCTACAGGTACCAATCCCGGACTTAGAGACAAGAATTGGATACAAGAGATGAACTAGGGTTTGAGAGGAGATGGTGCTGGTGAAGATGTTGATGGAGATTGCCCTCTCCCGATGAGAGGAGCGTTGGTGATGACGATGGCGATGATTTCCCCCTCCCGGAGGGAAGTGTCCCCAGCAGAACAGCTCTGCCGGAGCCCTGGATTGGTTCTGCCAAGGTTCCGCCTCGTGGCGGCGAAGTCTCGTCCCGAAAGCTTGCTTATGATTTTTCTTCGGACGAAAGACTTCATATAGCAGAAGATGGCCACCAGAGGGCCAACAGGGTGCCCACGAGGCAGGGGGCGCGCCCAGGGGGTAGGGCGCCCCCACCCTCGTGGCCAGGTGGAGGCCCCCCTGATGTATTTCTTCCGCTCAATATTTTTTATTATTTACAAAAATAACTTTCGTGGAGTTTCAGGACTTTTGGAGTTGTGCAGAATAGGTCTCTAATATTTGCTCCTTTTCCAGCCCAGAATTCCAGCTGCCGGCATTCTCCCTCCTTATGTAAACCTTGTAAAATAAGAGAGAATAGGCATAAGTATTGTGACATAATGTGTAATAACAGCCCATAATGCAATAAATATTGATATAAAAGCATGATGCAAAATGGACGTATCATGTTCTAAAACAAGCTGGTTAGCCTCCATATCTAAATGTTGGGGGCATTAGTATAGAGCAGCCTTCATTCGCAGCCGCTCGCGTCGGTAAAAGTTTCAGTCTGACCTCTTACTCCCATGTGCAGTCCAGTAAATGGTGTTGACATTTGTATGAGTGCAGCTTTTTTTTAGAACGAAGGCTCAAGTAGAGCTCGACTTTGAATTAACAAAGCCATCAACCGGCCAAGATTACAACTCCAAATTACACCATCACCAACAAAACAAAATAAGACAAATGGCAAAGATACAAGGGCGCCAGGGAGCAGCTCACAATACACATACAACAAGCTAGTAAGAAAGATTGGCGTAGAACATATAGCTTGGAGATGCCATTAACCTCTTGCACGCCGAAAACCAAGGCAAAAGCGAAATCCTGGTCAGGAAAGAGCACCGACGACGATGCAAGGCACACCGTTGCCAAAACATCTGGGCTTGAAGAAGACACATCCATCGTCAAAAAAGGCCCCTGCCTCCTCGCTTGGCTCGAAGGCGCCGCACCGTTGAACGATGGACATGCTACCCTAGAGCCTAGATGGATGGCATCGAAGAAACCACTTGGGCGGGACCAGGCGTTCCCGACATGCCGACGACGGCTCACCTAGAGCAGAGCAACACCATATGCCATAGTTCTGACTTGAAAGAGGGCGAGCGGACAGAATGCACGAATGGGCAACAGCAAGGGCCAAGACCAAATTGAAAGCTTCGGCTCGCTCGACGAGCTGAAGTGCAGCCACCGTAGGAGGGGAACCCTATCCCCTCCCGTCCTGGAAGATCCATGGGCACCGGAGGAATACACTGCAGCCTAGCACAAAGCACCAAAACAACTTGACCCAGCACCCAGGGAGACGCCGCCACCGCTGGACGCACGCTGTCGCCGCCGACACACTCCACCTAGACCACAGCAAAGCCCACAACTCATCTTTGTTCCCAAAACAGCGCCTTCAAGAAGGTTACAGCGCCAAGGGTGTCACCGCTGCCCAACAAAGTTGAGGATTTCTCCCAGGAGACAAAGGGGAAGGGGATGGGGGGCAAGACCTGAACGGCGCCTTCGGGAAGGTGCGCGGCGCCCGCGGGCATCGCCGCCGTCACAGTCGACATGGCTGCTGGGGTTTCCCCCGGTCCTGCATCCTTGACACCCACTCCCACCCGAATCAAACCGGGACCCCATGCCGAGGCAGGTCAGATCTGGGGGGGAGGAGCTCGCCGGAGAAGAAGGGTAGTGGGGGCGGCCAGATCTGACGCAGCCAGAGCTGACACTGCCGCCGCGCGCTGGCCCGCATTCTTCGGGGATCTCGCCGTCCACACGGCCGAGAACAGCTGACCTGCGCCCGCGCCGCCGGAAGCCGGAGCCGGCGACGCCACACCAACCGGGGCCGCCGCCCCCACGGGCGAGGCGAGGCGGCGAGGGCCCCGCCGCCACCTTCATCGACGGCGCGCCAAGCTTGCTCGGCGGCAGCTGCCTCGGGCGGCGGCGAGGGGAGGACGAGCAGGGGAGGGACACGGCGGGGTTAGGGTTTCGCCCCTCGTGTCGCCCGAGCGGGGCGACGCGGTGGGGGGGGGGCAATCCGTGTCATATGAGTGCAGCTTTCGCCTCTGCCAATATCACACCGCATATTCATCGGAAGAACGCCAATTGATGTCCACCGCCATGTTCTTAGACGCATGCGGTAAATCCGCCTTCCTCATGAAGAACCTTCCGTGAACTGTTTTTCCCTTTGTTTTTTGGTTTATTCTTTCTTTTATCTTTTTCTGTTTTTGTTTTTATTCAGTTTTATTTTCTTTTAAAAGTTTTCATTTATTCATTTCCCTTTTTTTCAAGTACATTTTTTCTTTTCTTTCTAATTTCAGTTTCCTTTTTTTCTTCTTTCTTTTGTTTTTCTATTTTCCTTTTTCTTTATTTTCTATTTTTCTTTTTCGCGAACATTTTACGAATACTCGAAAATTGTTTTAAAATCCTGAAAATATTCCAATTCACGAACATTTGTCATATTCATGAATATTTTTTGAATTCAGAAATACATTTTACAAATCTGTGATCTTTTTGGAAATTATGAACATTTTTTTTGAAACTCGTCAACATTTTTTGAAATTTGATATTTTTTATATTCATGAATTTTTTGTTTTGACAAACATTTTTTGAATTCATGAATTTTTTGCAATCAGCAAACACTTTTTCGCATGGATGAACTCTTTTAGAAATTTGGGAATGGAAATTGAAAATTACATGCACTTTTTGAATTTTGTGATCATTGTTTTTCAAAAATACATGATTGTTTTTTGAATTCATGAACATTTTATGAATCCCGAACATCTTTCAAATTAGTGAACTTTTTAAATTCATTAAAAAAATTCAAATCATGAACCTTTTTTGAAATTAAGAACTTTTTTTGAAATACGGATCATTTTTTTTTCAAGTCTGAGATTCATGAATAGTTGTCAAAGTAAGAAAGGAACAAAAACTAAAGAAACAAAAAAAATGAGAGAAGAAAACAAGAAAACAGGGGTTCCAGATGCCCGCACATGGGCCAGCTCATGAATCATTTGTGTTTTCAAATTTGAGATTCATGAACAGTTGATATGTTGGTCTTGGATCTTGAATCACTAAGTATCAACAGAGGGTTGTTGATTTTAGTGGGAGTAATATTCTTCTTAAAATATTTAATTTGAATTACTCTTCATGAATACATGTCTTATTGTTTTGCATATTTCTGTTGTAGATCAATGGCACCACCTGCTCAACCCAGTTTTAGAAAAAAATCATTGATTTTGAAGAAGTTTGCGTATTTGATGAAGTTCATAATTTTTTGAAAAAAGTTCATGAATTAAAAAAAACGCATTTATGAAAAAAATACAAAAAAGGAAACAGGAAAAAGAAAAACCGAATAAAACCATCCGAAAACTGACCAGCGAATCGGGAAAACCCGATTTGGGAAGCTTAAGCTTCCCAAAACCGGGGCTTCCGTGAACATGAAGAAAGAAAAAGGAAAAAAAAGTCTGTACAAAGTGAAGACTGCCTAGTGGTTACTGTGGTTCCCTCACAATGAAGAGGACGGGAGTTCAAACCTCGTCGCCACTCTTTTTTTTCGGTTAAACACAAGAAAAAGAATGTAAAATGTGCCGGCACATAGTTGAGCAGGGGTGTGCGCCGGTTTGCAGAATGAACAGCAACCGACACTTCGAGGTTGTTTGGCTACGGAGTGTTAGCAGCTGGTATATAGAAAATTAGTTTTTAGTCGATTTTTAGCAAAACCCATTTTACAATCTTTTTTGTGAATCACGGGTGTATGGAAAATTGTGGTTGGATTAGGAAAGTAATAAGTTGGCGTTGTATAATTTTTTTTGATAGGGATTAGCCTATCGTATGACCTTTTCATGCTTTCCCCATTTGACCATCATTGGCGAACCTTCCCAGCACCTGCCAGGACTCGTCCACTGTTGTTGCGTCCCCTTCGGCCACAACGATTCCATGCACGGCTGCCGATGGTGCTTCTCCTGGTCGTCGAGGTCGTCAGCCTGACATAGAGTCTGTCAGGCCTTCCATCTGGGCGACACGGTCGCACGTGCGGCCGCCGACAGGGCATTTCACCTAGTCGTGGATGTCGTCGTCCCTGCACAGATCTATCCGGGTTGTTGTACGTCGGTGCCGCGGTAGTACTCCGCCGTCATGGTGTCGTGCGTACCCATTGCAGTCAACCACACGGTGGCAGCCATGCTGGGACTACATGACGACCGTCGGGATGTCACACTCCAGGTTCTTGAGGAAAACGGGCAGCGTCGCTCCATTGAGGAGGACCACAAGGTCGTCGGCACCGTGGTCGTACATGGTCCGGTCCATCGGTGCTGCTGTTCGCCGCCCCGTCCATTTTGATTGCTGTTGTGTAAGTCTCTGGCGCTGGCGCCGACATCAGCCTTAGCCTCGTGATGGAAGACATTCTTCTCCATGGAGCTCCACGGCCACGTCACGCCACACACCACAACCCAGACCTGTTTTTCTAAAACGGCGTTTGCACAAAAACGTCTCGAAGTCGTTTTTTCTAAAGACTCAAATTTTGGATATTACGAGAACCAAGTTTTTCTTGTCCAAGAATTATTTAGGTTGGCCCAACAAAGTTTTAGTTGGTTAGAATCTAAAACACGTTTATAGCTAACTGGTTCTCTAAAAACTAGTTTTTTTTTAGCACCTGTAAAAACTGGGACCTCCTATAGGGTTATTTTAGCCTGGGCCGTAGCCCACGGATACATTCGGCCCGTTAATGCCCGAAGGCCCGCTCGGAGCTGCCCGCCGGTCTCCGACGTTGGATCGAGCCGACGGCTCCTATCGACCAATACCAGCGCCGGGTCAAACCCTAAGCACGCCGGCCATGGCGGTGCGGCAGCCCCGTTCGTCGGAGCAGCGTGCCTGGCCTCGAGGCCGCGCGCTCCTCTGCCGAACGGCGCTAGCCGTGTTGAGCACATGGCGAGATCGGAAGCCTGTTCGCGCCGGCGACGCGCACAGGCGCTCGGCGGCGAGGTGGGGAGGCGATCGCCGGCGCCTGTCGTTTGGTGGCGGCGACGTGCGCGGCTCAGGGGACACACAACATTCGCGTCCGACAGGCGGCGCCGCCAGTCATTTCTTCCCGCCGGCCATCAAGAGAGACGGCGGCGTAGTAGCGTCAGTAGGTAAGCCCCAAATCCCTTTCTCTTAATCTTCATTTCATAATTTTGGGCTTCAAACTTTGGGGATTTGAATTTGCAAATTGGGGAATTGCCATCCAGGGTTAGTGTTTCGGATTGGGGAAATATTTTGTGGATTTCCTTCAACATTCAATTCTAACTGAATAAATTAAATATCATAATTATCTTATCAGCACTGACCATTAGCAATTATAGCCTTAACCAAAACAATAAACGACTAAAACATGATCAATGGCTTTAATACTGTATTGACACATGTAGGGCTTAAACCTGCAGTTATCAGAACCGAGGGCAAAGAGGAACTTGATCATGATCATCAACTGAAAGCCAGTAACGTCTAAATGCTTTGAAGCCACTGGTGGACTTAGCCCTGCAGTATATGTTACTGCTGCTGCCAATGTAGCAGCAACCAGCAAGAAACTGTGGTTTCGCTCCAGTTCCTCCTCTTTATCATGGAGAGGAGCATCTGGATCATCTCTTATGTTGTGCCTTCTGCTGAAAATTTGTGCTATATAGAATCCCCCCAGAACCTTAGGTCTGAACTGTAAAGGCTACGCCGCCGGAGATATCTCCTGGAAGAAGCCAACTAGGAGCAAGGATCCAGCATGGAAATATGCTTATTGGCCTGATCTGCAGGACAAATTGATGCTCCAATGTACTTTGTATAGTAATATTACATATTAATACTAGGTTTTAGTAATTGATAACTGCAAGTTGTGTGCTACAGTACTATGTCTACTAATCCAGCAGTAGTCTAGACTAGACACGATTAGTCTGAGTCTCAACCTTCGAACGGCTCATTGACTTGTAAACGTTGGGCCAGAGACCACCCGGTTGTGCCAGCCCCGCCCCCGCCTGGTAGGTAATGGTGGCTGATAAAGTTGCCAGCAGGATCAAGTACTTCCTCAGCTTCCGTAGAAGCAGTGCTTCATCAGCGCCACTCGGTGTCAGGTCATCATACTGGTGTTGTTGCTGACTTGTGGTATTGTGAGGTTCGTGACCATTACCAGGCTGTGGCTCGGACTCCATGACCATGACCTCATAGAACCAATGCAAATCTCAACTAAGAATCTGAAGTCTGAAGATTGCCGCGCTCATTTGTCATTCTTCGGACTCTGTATATGCCCAGGTTCTGGTCCTCGTTATTATCTCCAGAAATTTAAGAGGGTGGGAAGAAAACAAACGGTGACATTAAATCCAGTGACAAATTTACCGCCAGAAAGAGTCAAAAGGATATTAGAAAATATCTTTGGATTTAGCCACTAAGAAATAAAACAAAGCAAACAAACTAATAGTGTTTCCATTCGGTTATTTCTAGTCAATGCCAAACTTTGTTTAACTTTTTCTTTTGCAATCATAGCTTTGTGTAACCGTTTCAGTTAAAGTATCTCTTGCAGTAGACCAGCATTTTATTTAGGACAGTAATACCGAGCTCCTTACCAGCCCTCTCACGCCTTGAGCAGTTTAGTCCATTTGATTTCGCATTCTCGCAATCCTTGGCCGTCCGATCACAATTTTATTCTCGCCTGGGCCATCTGTGCAATTTCGTAGGCTCTCTGTCCTAGAGGTCAGCTACTCTGGAGGAAAATTTGAAGCAAGCTGTTTGATCGGGCCTCACTTCACCGCAGCCAGCCCGTTTCTGTGGCAGCCCATTTAGCATGATGAAAATCTGTTCGGGCAGTGTACAGCCGACCGAGCAACTCTGCTCATCAGGTGGTCCTGCTCTGCTTGGGAGAGAAAAAAAACATCCAACCTTTACGAGCGAGCCGGCTCCTCTGATGTGCCTCATGGCACGGCAGAACTACCGTACATGCTCATATATGCCGCTAATAATTCCTTGCCCAGCCATCTAATGGGAGCTGCCCCGTCCGTTACTCTCGCACGCTGTGTCGCTGGTTTGGATGTTTAACTGAAAATCCAGACATCTATGAAAAGGCACAAGTGTATACTGAACAAGCAAAACAAGGGAAGGTACTCTGAATTTTCTGATCGATGCGGCAGTAGCAGCCATGAGCTAGGAAGACCTACTTCTCAAAGACAAAAGGGACCAGTCTAGGAGTACATTGGCCTTGGTAATTGGCAGTGGTGCCTCGTAATGCATCTGCTCCTTTTTCAGACCAGTCTGGTTCATCTACCTGCAGATTAATGCATTTAGAAAAGGAACCAACAATGTATATTGACTCCTGAAAAATGATGGACATGTTTCTGATTAAAAGGATGAGCTGACACTCTTGCACACCTATGACACTGGTTCAGGCGTAACTGAAAAGGAATAGCCAGGTACATACTTAACAAAGAAATTCAGACCATGTGTACATAATAATATCACCACTGCTCTAAGTCCCAAAATGCCCAAACACTGAAGCCACATGAAACGGATGTATACTTCAGAGAACTATATATAGGTACTATGCGGACTTCAGCACTGCATCTAAATCGTGAGCACTTCATTTGACAATGGTCAAAACAAGTCTTGATCATCCTACGGTATGATCAGATCAGCTTTCAGAAAGAAATCATACTCTTATACAAGTGTGAGACAGACACAGGTATACTACCATTGGATTAGCAGTGAGTGGGATATTTATTTTGCAGGACAAGCAAGGACGATAATCATAGACATCCCTGACAAAAGCTCCTTGGACATGGCCAACACTACCAGTGGGTTCAGCAATCAAATCTTGATGGGAACGAGCATGGATCCAACTTGTGCGCTCTCTGGAGCAACAACTCCTCCAGGTAACAACATATATACTCCATTTCTATAGCTAGCTTCCGTATTAGTACTCGCTTTGTATTCTGGTCGATGCATGCTCTAACACATGACATGAGAGAACAACACAGCACCTAATCCTACACTAATATAATTCCCTCAGTTTTCGGTGCACCGGTCATGAACGGTTTGAATTGATGTAACTCTAGCTTTGTTTTATTTTTGCGAGACACAAAGCTAGAGTGGCACAGGTAGCTATAAGTCAGAGAGGGGCGAGTCTAGTTATTTTTGTGAGTGAGACACAAAGCTAGAGTGATTGAGACACAAAGCTAGAGTGAGACACAAAGCTAGAGTGATTGAGACACAAAGCTAAAGTGAGACACAAAGCTAGAGTGGAACATATGCTGTAGTACGTAGTAGCACGCATGCATGTTTGGGCTCTTCATCGATTTCATGCATGATGATGTCTACAGATATTCGCCAAGAATAAAAAACTATCACACATTACATAATTAATTGATGGATTGTATATATTTAGAATGCGGGATATAAAGGATCTGACGAGGTGCTTTTAGCTAGGTTCAAACCAGTCTAGCTAGTGCCTGCTAATTTTTTACACAGCTTTTTACCTCCCATTAATCGGTCACTCTGATAAAGCTAGCTTGCTGCTTGTCATTGACAGCATCTTAACAGTGAAAAGTTGGAGTTATTAGAATTAAACACGACGTATGAGTCCGTGTTGGTTTCCATCAGCTAGCAGGATTGGAGGTCGTAGCCGTGTAGGTTAGATTACTAGTCCTAGCTACCATTTATACATGTGTATAGCCCCTTGTAAACACCAGATCGTTGAGAAGCAATAAAGAAAGCCATGAGTGATATGCCCCTGTGGCTAACCAAAAATCTCCCGATCAGTATTTCTGTTTGCCATCGCCAAGTTTACGAGGAGTTCTCATTGAGACGTTCCGTCGTGATCCAATCGCTAGAGAGGAAGCTTACCCAGGTCAGGTGCACGTACGCAAAGTGTGCTAGTGATACGACGTGTGCTATTGATAGAGAAATCAATTAATCTGCTTGCTTGCTAGCTTCCAAGCCAGCTTTGCACGTACGTTTGTTTGCTCTGGGTGATTTGATCTAGCGTTCTAAAGCAAAGAGGAGTTTGGCACTTTGTTCGCTATACCTTTTCTTTTCCCCCTCTCGATCTCCTGTGTTGCATGCCAAATGGACTCCGACTAAAGAAAAGATGTGTAGATGGATAGATAGGCCGGCATTTGATTCTTGAGTTGCGTGCTTTGTTCCCTATACCTTTTCCCCGGCCTCTCCCGTGTTTTCATACAGAAAAGAAGGTGATACTTCCTTCCTTTTGCTTGTGCAGCAGAGGGGCCTGGTCGTACCACGTACGGAAATTAAGATCAGATGCCAACCGGCCAGGCGGCATCAAATCCTTTGAGGTTCCTTTTTTTCCCCAAGGCGGCTGGGTGATCATCATTACTACCCCCAATACCTCGTCGACAATGCATGGCCATGATCATATGCTTTGTCGTAGTTAGTGCAGCAGTGATCATTCCTCCTTCCATTTCCCGCATGCATGTATCTTTTCGACGTACGGCTCCCTGTGTTTGTAAAGGTAACCGAACCTGGATTTCAACCTAGAACAAATGTAAAGCCGTACGTCGGCGATTTTTCAACCAGTCGGCAACAGAAGATATATGACCATCTAGAGATTAATCAGATGCATACTCGTGTGGCTCCCGCCCCATATGAACGTACGATCGAAGCGGAGGAGAGGGAACCAGAGCTAGAAGATGTGAAAGCAAAAGAGGCAGGCATGCGGCTGGGAAATTAAAGTAAGACGAAACCAGCATTGATGTAGTCTAGGCACAAAGTGCAAAAGGGGCCAGGGAGGTTGAGACAAAGCATATGAAAGTCAGATAGTACTCCCTTGGTAAAGAAATATAAGAGCGTTTAGATCACTAGAGTAGGTGATTTAAAGGCTCTTATATTTCTTTACTGAGGGAGTAATGGGTAGCGGGAAATTTTCTGTGAATGATATGTTTGCACTTTGGTAAAGCTGCACCAGGAGCAGGATATGAAAGGGAGAGACAAGGTGCGTGCGTGGTACAGAGAGAGATGGATAGCGAGATAGCTAAGTAGGCTTTATCAAAGAGGTAATAGCACCCCAGGTACCTTAACTTGCACCCAACGTGATGATTTAGTATCAAAGTTGCAAAACTTGACCAAACCATACCTCAACTTGCAACCAATGTGATGATTTAGTCCCAGGCCAATCAGAGCTCGCCAATTGGCTGCCAAGTGGCTGGACCGGTCAGCGCGCGCAGTTTTGCACAAAACCCCCTGCCGTTTCACTGAATCAACCCGCAGTATAGCACACCTGAATTAAATCTGTCGGAATCGAGTTCACGTCCGGGCGAGAGCTGGTCGCTGTCGGGCCGACAGAGCTCACGGGCTGGCGGGGCGATGGTGACGTCATCGACGGAGGCGTCGTCGCCGCCGTTCGCCGGCGGCGTGGAGACGCCGGCATCTGCTCATCTTGTCCGGCCGTTGGGTGCATTCCCTCCTGATTACTGTGAGCTCGATGCCCCGTCTCTGCTTTCTTTTTCTCCCTCTCCTCTCCTCTGCTCTGCTTTGCTCCGCTGGGCTCGTCGCCCCGCCGTTTGCAGCTCGAATCGCGTCCATTTGTGCTCGAATCGGGGTCTACTAGTGGTGTTTTCTGAGTAGGGTAATGTATGGCGAAGTGGAGCTAGGGTTTCGGCCTAGGAATTTAGGTTTGGGTTCGACACGATAGCTCGGGTTTATGGCGGACAAATTAGATGTTAATGCCTTTGTAGTTGACTTTTCGTTCTACTTTAGCATGTTCTGTACTCAAGCATCTGTTCGTGTTGTGAAATTTAACTCCTTTTTGCTAATGGTTTGTTTATTAAGCTTGAAGTTGTTTTGTACAGAATATAAACTTGGCTATTTTGTTACACCATTCAGTGATTGTTTTGGTAATGCTAATGGTATGTGCAGCTAAGTTTCAGTGAATTGAATGGTTTGTGTTAATGTTGTGCTAATCTTGTATTTCATTTATGGTTAGTTTACATAAGTTCACTAAATATGTTCAGTTATCTGTAGTTCAGTTAGTACAGTTACTGAAAACATTCAGTTAACTACAGTAACTGAATATGCTCAGTTAATGTTGCACTAGCTGTGATAATGTTCAGTTAGTGTAGTTAACTGAATATGTACAGTTAACTGAATGTTTTCAGTTACTGTAGTTAACCATGTTCAGTTACTGTAGTTAACTAAATATTTTCAGTTACTGTAGTTATCAGAATTCTGTCAAGTACTGTAGTTAACTGAATCTTCTTGAGCTTACTGTAAGTAACTGAAAGGTTCAGTTAACTGAACCTGAAGCTGTTGTTCAAGTATGTTAAATCTGATGCAATTGACTAATTTATTCAGTTAACTGAATATTAAGTTAACTGAATATTTGTTTCTCAACTGATGCATGTTTGTTTTGAATACAGTGTGTGATGCAGCAAATGGAGAAAGGGTGGACAGTCCATTTTTTACACTGGAACTTGAGCATGATGGAATTTTCTGTGGCCCAATCACAAACCTGGAGTACTGGAACCCTTCTGTTGAGGTGCTAGACTTTATTGACTCTGGCACTTTCTCTTATGCATTCCTTGAACAACACTTGGTTTGGTTGGGATATCCTGTGAGTGAGCACATCATTTACTTCAGCAAACCAAATAAACCAATCTCAGATGGTTTGATCAGAATTAGCAGTGATGATGATGTGCAGCATATTATCAGAGCTAGTGCTGAGCATAAGATGCTTGTAGTCATGGTTGACCATACAGATTTCATCAGCAACTTCAGGTCTGACTTGGTGTGCACATTGCCCCTATCTTCCATAACATCAACAAGTTTTGCAGCAGGAAGTGCATCCCCTTCCCATAGCCTAGTTTCAGTCTTTGTAGAAGATCCTTTGTCAGAGATTGCAGCAAATGCAACAGACCCAGAGAGTTTGCTTATTGAGGGTGCTGAGCAGAACATGCTAACTGAAGATCCCTTGTTAGAGATTGCACCAATTGGAACAGACCCACATAGTTTGCTTATTGAGGGTGCTGAGCAGAACATGCTAACTGAAGATGGAGAAACAGTTATTGAAGATGTAGTTGTTTCAGATTCTGATTTCAGTGACAGTGACTATGACATAGATGATGGTGATGATGATCTTTATGATGACAACATTGACTTTGATGTTGATGAAGAAGCTGATCAGGATGAGGATGATGTGGAGCTTGAATACTTGCTTGAGGATGAAGATCTCAACCTATCAACTGAGCAAGCAGATGAACTTAGGTACAAGTTTAAAGCTTTCAATGCAAAGGTGGACATGATTTCCCCTGTGTTTAAAGTAGGGATGCTATTTGCTGATGTGGTTGAGCTAAGACATGCACTGACTGCATATTCAGTTATAAACAGAGTGCAGATCAAGAAGATAAAGAATGACAAGAGGAGACTTGAAGCAGTTTGTGAAAATGGTTGCCCATGGTTTCTGTATGCTGGCAATGACAACAGGACAGGGGGGTTTGTCATCAAGACTTACTATGGAGAACATATATGTCAGAAGAAATGGAAGATAAGGTCACTGACAGCAAAATTCCTGTGCAAGTATTTCATAAATGAGTTCAGAGATGACCAGAAGATGTCACTAGGTACATTTTCAAGAAAGATCACCAATGAATTTCATGTCACCCCTAACAGATGGAAGCTAGCTAGGGCAAGAACTGCAGCACTTAAGGAGATCCATGGTGATGAAGAAGAGCAGTTCAGTAGGCTTAGGGACTATGGTCATGAATTGAGGAATACCAACCCTAGGTCTACATTTCTTCTGTCAACTGATGTTGTTAGAGACAAAGATTTCCCACAGGGCAGGAAATGTCTGAAAACTCTATATTGGTCTTATGATGCATGCAAAAGGGGTTGGCTCAAGGGATGCAGGCCTATTATTTTCATTGATGGTTGTCACATGAAAAATAGGTTTAAAGGAGTGTTGCTTAGTGCAGTGGGTATTGATCCTAATGACTGCATTTTCCCCATTGCAATGGGTTGGGTGGAAGTAGAGTGCACCAGTTCTTGGGAGTGGTTTCTCACTACATTGAGAGATGACCTTAACATCACAAATAGTGCTCCTTTCACTATTATGAGTGACAAGCAGAAAGGTTTGATCAATGCTGTGCAAAAAATCTGGCCAGATGCTGAGCATAGGTTTTGTGTTAGGCATATTTATCAGAATTTCAATGAGAAGCACAAAGGAGAGCAACTGAAGCAAGATCTATGGGCCATTGCAAGAGCACCAAACAGGGTTAAGTGGAGCCAAAACTGTGAGAAAATGGATGGACACAGTGCAGCTGCCTTCCACTGGACTGAAAGACTTGATCCAAAGACATGGTGTAAATCATTTTTTAGTCTTTCCCAAGTGTGATATTCTGCTGAACAATAACTTTGAAGTTTTTAACAGCTACATTCTGGAGGGCAGAGAGATGCCAGTGCTGTCCATGCTGGAATACATTTTTTACAAGATCATGCAAAGGCTAGTGAGTAAACAGAGAGAGGCCATAGAGGAGTGGGCAGGGCAGAGAATATGCCCAAAGATCAAGAAGAAACTAGACAAGAACACTGAGTTTGCTGCTAATTGCCATGTCTCTGAAGCTGGCCAACAATTGTTCAGAGTTCAGTCTGGTAACTCTAGTTATACAGTTGACTTGTGCTTGCACACTTGTGACTGCAGGAGATGGCAGCTCTCTGGAGTACCATGTGGCCATAGTATAGCATGCTGCAGGGAGGAGAGAATTGACCCAGTGACAATGGTTCATGACTGCTACAGTGTGGAGAATTATCTGAAAGCATATGGATACACTCTGGTTCCACTTAAAGATCCAAAGCATTGGGAGAAACAGAATGGAGACAAAGTATATCCACCAGTTTTCACTAAACAGTTGGGAAGGCCAAAGAAAAACAGGAAGAAAACACCAGAAGAGAAGAGAAGCAGGAATGGTGTTAGATATTTGAACAAAAAAGGTGTGACAATGCACTGCTCAATTTGTGGCAGAGCTGACCACAACAGGAAAGGGCACTACAGGTGGCAGGAAGCACTAGTTGCAGAAGGAGTAGAGCTTGTTGATGATAACTATGATGATCCAACATTTCTTCAGGTATGCTTCTGTTGCATCTCATTTTGCACAGTTGGCTCTAATGCATGAACTCCCAAAAATGAGCTTATCTGAACATCTTTCTTTGCAGAACATCTTTCCAAACAGGCCCGATCCTAGGTTGGATCCTACTGAGTCACCAACTAGTATGGTTTTTAACATGGCCAGCAGGGAAAGAGCAAGAAGACCTTCTCAAAGGGTCCATGGCCCACTGCCTGAGCTCTCTTCATTTGTTGCTGCTGGGGCTGAAATACCACAACCCAGGGTGACTACAGAAATGAATATTGCTAGGCAGACCAGGGCAAGAACTATAGCTGACATTGCAAGAGGAAAGAAAAGGAGAGGCAGAGGAGAGGTACATCCAAATGCAAGAAGAGGAAGGGGAGCAAGTGGAGTTTCAGCTCTAGGAAGAGGTGCCAGTGCAGATGTAGGGTCAGTGGAGGGAGCAAGTGCAGGTGCTGGGAGAGGGAGAGGAGCAAATGCAGGTGCTGAGAGAGGGAGAGGAGCAAATGCAGGTGCTGAGAGAGGGAGAGGAGCAAATGCAGGTGCTGGGAGAGGGAGAGGAGGTAGTAATGTGAATGCATGGAGAGGAGAAAATTCAGATGCAGGGAGAGGAAGAGGAGGCCAAGCAGGTGAGAGGGCATGGTGGCTGATGTTTGGAGATGACATTGCCAGTCATATTCCTGACCTAAATGCTCCTCCTGATGATTTTCCTGCTGCCTGATCTAGTGGCAGTTCTCAGGCACCATTTTTTGACAAGGCCTATACTTATGTAACTCATAAACTGGCCTTTTTTTGTTATGTCAAACTGTGGCATATATTGCCTCCTTGTTGATGGCAAAATGTGGCATATATTGCCTAATTTCTAGATGGCAAACCATGGCATACATTGCCCTTTTTGTAATTAAATATTATAATTAGGAGTTAACTGAATGCTGGAATACATTTTAATCTTGGAAGATAACTGAATGTTGCAACATATCTGAATTTTGTTGTTCACTGAATTTAACTGAATTCTGTGGTGTTAACTGAAGTGAATTTTGCTGCTATTGACTGAAAAAAAACTTTAAAAATTGTTTTGGAATCAATACTGTTGTTGTTAAGTGAGTACTGGAGTGAATATTGCTGTTGTTAATTAAAAATAATTTTTGAAAAAAATTGTTTGTCCTGGGTATCGAACCCAGGAATTGTGAATAGCAAACCTAACTGCATTGCCAGTGTGATAGTAGTAGTGATTTGTTTAGATAGTACCACACACTATAGTTAAGCACACCCACCGTTCCACTAGCTCGGTCGCTCCGCTGATTCGGTTTCCTAGGCCTTTAAAGCCAACCACCTCAACTCCACTAGCTCAACTCCACTCAACTCCACCTCGCTCCCAGTCCACCCACGTCGCAGCTCGCTCCTCGTTCTCCCCGCCACCCCGCTCCACCAAGAAAACCCTCCCGCCGAGCTCCACGCCGCCGCCGCCACCATGGACAACACCCCCGCATGGCAGAGGGCCATCGAGGATCTGGCCGGCGACGACGACGCGCTCCGCACGGACCTGAAGGAGATTGCGCGGTGGTTCCCCTCCGGCGAGATGCTCCTCCACCACGCGCGTGGCCTCGTAAAGGTCATGACTGACGACGAGAAGCGTCGCGCAATGCCCGCACCCGGCATAGCTCCGGTCCTGGTCTTGCGCTTTGCGATGGCCGAGACGCGGTCCGACGATCCGAGGTAGCGCGCGCGGTGGTGGATGTACCGCTCCGCCACCACGCCGTCGCCGCACCCGGATCCGTTCCGTGTTGCCTCCAGGATGCAGCGCGTCGACGACTTCGTCCTCGCCCTCCCCGCGCCTGTCAACACCGCCTACTGGGACCGCTTCAAGCCCGACATGCTAGTCCACGACGACGTCTCCGACGTCCAACCCTCCTCCGACGATGAATCCTACTCCGACGACTCCGACTCTGACTCTGGCTACAAGACGGATAGCGAGTCTTCAGGCGAGGAGGAGATAGAGGTGGTGGTGCTATCTGACGACGAGCCGGACGACGTCGTCATGCTGCCTCCCGTCGTCGCCGGCAACGAGGGCGATAGAGACCTCCCCATTGACGTGGACCTGCTGCCAGAGGTGCCTGACATTGTCAAGAAGGAGGTGCTGGAGGAGGTGGTGGACGGGCAAGCACGGGATGGCTCGAAGAAGAGGAAGAAGCCGACGAAGATTCAAGTTGCAGGGGAGGTGCGCCGCTCCCAGCGTCTGAAGGAGCTCAAGAACTGAAGAACTGAAGACTGCAGAATGTAGTTAGGTATGCTGAGTAGCATATAAGTTAGCATATCAGTATGGGTTGAACTTTTGGTATGTGTTGAACTACTGCTGCAACTGCCTATGGGTTGAACTTATGCTGCAACTACCTAAGTTATATGTATGTTGCCATCTGTTGCTTTCATATGTTGTTGGTGCTGTTGTTAGTTCTATATGCTGCTACAAAATGTTGCTGTTCAGTTAAAATGAGTTTACTGAAACAAATTCAGTTAAGCTTACTGAATACAAATACAAATTCAGTTAAAATGAGTTTACTGAAACAATTCAGTTAAGCTTACTAAATACAAATACAAATTAAGTTAAAATTAGTGTACTGAATACAAATTAAGTTATACTTACTGAATACAAATTAGCTAAATTTAGCCAGTAACTAATATTAGCCAGTAACTAAATTGGCTTGTTTTTAATTCCCTGCCTAATATTTACCTCTGCCTACCTACCACCCACCCCTCTTACTTCTATATAAAGCATACCCAATTGGCACAAACACCAGTCAAAGCCAAATCCCTCATTTCTCCTCCCCCCAGCCGCCAGAGAGAACCCTAGGAGGACATGGATCCTGGAGAGGTAGTAGATGCAGAAGAGGTACCCAGTGGAGCTAGGCGTAGAGAGGCAAGAAGGTTGCAAAGAAGGGAACTGGCAGAGAGGATCCTTGCAGCACGCAACCGCAAGGATGTACAGCAGTTCCTGGAGGCATTCCCACCTGGATCAAACCCTAGTGATGATGATATCATCTACTAGGCAAGGAGGAGGGCTAATCTCCATCCTTTTCAGGTCACTAGGATGAGGTGGACTAGGATTCTCTACCCAGATGATTGAGCTCTTAAACACCCGATTGCTCCTGGCTCTTCTATCTATGTATGAATGCACTGCATGTCAATGCAAGTCTATCTATGTATGAGTGAGTGTTTTATCTATGTATGAGTGAGTGTGTTTTATCTATGTATGAGTCAGAGTTTTATCTATATATGAGTCACTGTTCTATCCCTCTGTACTACTTATTCTCTGTTTAGTTCCAATTCTGCACATTTTCACTAGAGTTCAGTTAAACTCATGTTAACTGAAACAAATACAATTAAATAACTTATCTTCAGTTAAAGTCATGTTAACTCAAACAAATACAGTTAACTCTATAGTTAACTGATACAGTTAACTAGAATTCAGTTAGACTCATAATCCATTTAACTATAAATTCAGGAAACTGGACATGCAAACAGAGAGAGACAAATTGAGTTAACTAAAAGCAAATTCAGTCTAATAACACCTTGCAACAACATAACTTGGGCAGTCATACAAATTCAGTTAACTAAAAGCAGTCATACAAATTCAGTGCCTTAGATGATACTGGCATACAAATCAACCAAGTTCAATAAAGAAGTACAACTAATTAATAGCTCCAACTTAAGGTAGCATTGCACCAACAATGAATTACTCAAATTCATCTAAGATCTCCTTCAACCTCTTTATCTTGCTCTTGGTCTCCTCCTTGTGCCTGAATAGATCACCAATCATGTACTCTAGTTTCTTCTTCTCCTTCTTCAGCTCATCCCTCTGTGACACCACTTTGTCCAACTCTTCTTTCATGCTGTCCATCTGTTGCTTCATCTCATCCCTCTCTTTGTCTGCCTTAGCCCTCAGAACCTGATGAATGCTAGTGGTAGATTTACCAGACATCTTCTTCTTCTCAAGCTCTTCCTTTAGGTCAGAAAGAGCAAGTCTTGGATTGCCCAATTCAGTAATTGCCTGCTCCTTGTCACCCACCATCTTAGCAAAATCTAGTTTAAAAAACCTCAGATCATTTTCCATCTTTTCCTTCTCTTTCACAACCCTAAAATTTTCTTCAGCAAGAACTACACTTTCCCTGAGCCTTAGCTTGTTCTCATCATCATACATGCCCCAAACCCTGGCTAAACTCATCTTCAGAGTGGCAGGCCATTCAGGGTCAATCCACTCCACAAACTTGCATTTAGGTATTTCCTAACAGATAAGAATAGAATTCAGTTAGTTCATTTGAATTCAGTTAAGTTCAGTTAACTGAATTTAAATTCAGATAAGTTTAGCTATTTCATTCTAATTCAGTTAAGTTATGTTATTTCATTTAAATTCAGTTCAGTTCACTAACAAGATGCTGTTAACTCAAAGATTCAATTAAGTTCACAAACTATATGCTCTTAACTGAAAATGCACTCCTCCACATTTACATGGCACACTCTTATACAGATCAAAGTAAGATGACACATTGCAAGTTTGGTAGATCTACTGACCTTTTGTGCACAAGCAAGATACCTCCTTCCACTATCAACTGATTCAAAGCACACAAACTTCTCACACACACACTGGTGTTCACATCTAGCTGCAAGATCTGGAGCAAGGCCTGTCCACTCAGAGCAGAAAACGGTGGCAGGTGCAGGAGCCTACAACATTGTTTACAACATATTCTAGTCAGCAAGGAGGCAGGCATCATCTATGCTGAAATTCTGCTACTCAAGAACATACACCCTTCCCCATTTTTGCTTAATCCCTAACTGCCACAGAACTAACCTCACTTGTCACAGAGTAGCCGTCGGACGACGAGCTCAATCCTTCACTCCAAGATACCATAGGGGCGACCTGGACGACGGCGGTGAGCTGGACGGCGGCGGCGAGCTTGCTGGCGGCGTGGAGAAGCTGATGCTGGAGCTGAGGGGGCAAGGGGGTAGATGGGGAACGAGTGGAGCTGGATCTTGGCCGGACGTGAACTAGATTCCGACAGATTTAATTCAGGTGTGCTATACTGCGGGTTGATTCAGTGAAACGGCAGGGGGTTTTGTGCAAAACTGCGCGCGCTGACCGGTCCAGCCACTTGGCAGCCAATTGGCGAACTCTGATTTGCCTGGGACTAAATCATCACATTGGTTGCAAGTTGAGGTATGGTTTGGTCAAGTTTTGCAACTTTAGTACTAAATCATCACGTTGGGTGCAAGTTAGGGTACCTGAGGTGCTATTACCTCTTTATCAAAGGCTGGTAGGACAAGAGCATGCAAGCTACTCCCCCCGTCCCATAGTTAGTGCAGTAGCGATCATTCCTCTATGTGTCTGTAAAGGTAACCGAACCTGGATTTCACCCTAGGACGAATGTAAAGCCGTACGTAGGCGATTTGTCAACCGGTCGGCAACAGAAAATATATGACCATCTAGAGATTAATCAGATGCATACTCGTGTGGCTCCCGTCCCATGTGCACGTACGATTAAAGCGGAGGAGGAGAGGGAACCAGAGCTAGAAGATGAGAAAGCAAAAGAGGCAGACATGCGGTTGGGGAATTAAAGTAAGACGAAGCCACCGTTGATTTAGTCTAGGAACAAAGTGCGAAAGGGGCCAGGGAGGGAGAGACAAAGCATATCAAAGTCGGATAGCAATGGATAGCGGGAAATTTTCTGTGAACGATATGCTTGCACTTTGATAAAGCATGATGTGCACCAGGAGCATGATATCAAAGGAACAGACAAGGTGCGTGCAAGTGTGCATTCGTGGTACACAGAGAGATGGATAGCGATATAGCTATGTAGGCTTTATCAAAGGTAGGCAGGACAAGAGCATGCAAGCTACTCCCTTCTTCCCATAATATAAGATCGTTTTGCAAGCTAGACAAAGTGCGTGCGTGGTACAGAGAGAGATGGATAGGCAGATAGGCTTTATCAAAGGCAGGTAGGACAAAAGCATGCAAGCTACCCCTCAGTCCCATAATATAAGGCCCTGTTTGGTTCATAAGTCCTAGGACTTTTTTTAGTCCCAACTTATAAGTCCCATAATATAAGATCGATCTTATATTATGGGACGGAAGGAGTAGTTAGCTTGCCTGCCTCCCTAAAGGGCTTGCAGCTATATGCATGTGTGCCCATCGATCGCTTGCTTCTCGTGCACAACACACACGATCGAGCTTGAAGACTGTGTGTGTATGCGTACATGGCATTCTGCCTGATGAGACACCGGTAGATAATAGGCCTTTAGTCCCGGTTCGCAAAGGCCATTAATCCCGGCTGTGCAACCGGGACTAAATATGCGCGACTAAAGACCCCCCTTCTTTAGTCGCGCCTCTTATGAATCGCGACTAAAGGCCTGTCCACGTGGGCGCCAGGAGTCCGTCGGGGCGGAGGACCTTTAGTCCCGGTTCTCGTGGCTAACCGAGACTAAAGGCCTCCTCCGCAGGTTTAGGGTTTTAGCCCCCCTAAACCTGGTTTTTTGCGAATTTTTTTAATTTTTTTATTTTCAAATTTTTGAATTATTTTAACCTCTAATCTCTAATCACCACCCCTCATCACTGCTCAATTTATCCTCTAATCTCTAATCACCCCTCATCATTCCAAATCACCTAACTTCCCGGACGGTCACCCATCCTCTCACTACTCCAGCCTGAGCACGCTTAACTTCCGGGTTCTATTCTCCCTTGTTTTCAAGTCTGCACTTGTTGTTTTCCTGACAATAGTAGGATGTCAATTCTATTAACCCTCAGGAATTTAGCTTGAGCATGAAGTGACACATTTCACTGTTTGAGTTTGAAACTATTGTTTTAAAAAACAATAATTATTTAGTAACACTAATATTTCTGGAATAATTAGTTTGACCATTGTTTGACCACTGTTTGACCACAGTTTGACCAGATTTGACCAAAATTTTAAAAAAACTGAAATAATTATTTAGTAACACTAATATTCTAGAATAATTAGTTTGACCATTGTTTGACCACAGTTTGACCATAATTTGAAATTTTTTGAATTTTTTTGCCTCTCGAGATCTTAAAAGCCCCGTATCTTTTTTTCTGTTAGGTTTTTGAGGATTTTGAAAATGTTTAACAGGGTTCCCCCAGTTAATTCGGATGTAACTTTTCGAGTAGATGATTTTTCATATAAAAAACTTTTTCATCCGAGTTCGTATGCAAAAGTTATGCCCATTTTAAGAAATTTCAGAGAGATTTTGCAAATAAAGTCAAAATTCATATTTGTTAATTTTCCCAACAACTAGACCACATATCACATGAGAAACTTATTTTATTTTATTTTTTTGACATTTCCATCATTCTAAAACTGAAAAGGCGGTCCACGCAGGGGGGGGGGGTACTAATGCCTCAAATCCCATTAGTACCGGTTGGTGGCACCAACCGGGACTAAAGGACTAACCTTTAGTCCCGGTTGGTTTGGCCAACCGCGACTAAAGGCCTTTGGGCCAGCCTGAGGACCTTTAGTCCCGGTTGGCCAGGCCAACCGGGACTAAAGCCCCTCCCGTCCGCCAGCTGTCGACCGAGCGCGCTGGGCCCAGATAGTTGGTCGCGGGTCTGCTCCCGAACCGCGACTAAAGAACCCTTTTGTCGCGGTTCGATTATTTTGGGGACTAACGGGCGCGTATGGAAGCCTCTTTTTCTACTAGTGAAATAGAAAGAAAGGTCTCATCTTTTTGTTATGCCGGCCAAAAGAATTAAAGGTGTAAAGTTGAGATGCTTATGTTACATACATATATGCGTGCATGTCTACTGTATGTATGGACCATGCAAGCATGTATGATGGATCGACCACTCTTTCTCTCTGCTAGCTATATATCTCCTAGCTAGCTAGCTGCTAGGTTGGAATGATACCTTCCTGGTCTGGATATCGATCATTGGTGCAAATATACTGGCCGGGTAAAGCGAATCAGTAAAGGAATGTTATCAATCAACAAAAGGAGTGTTTGGAGTAGTATGTTTGATCATGTCTGCCAAGTTGACTGCACTATACTTTTCATGCTATATTGATGGATCAGTCAATAATAGAGTAAATTGCTGAAAGCCACCACATTTGTGGCTGGGGTACTGCAAAACTACCGTTTTTGTCAAAAATCACAAAAAACCACCAACTCTGAGGCAAGTGAGTAACAGATTGCACTAAACGAGCTGCAAGCCGCTACTAATAGGAAAACTTACAGGGTTGGCCCACCTGTCGAGTCCACTTGGCATATCTACATGGACAATACGCTGATGTGGCCAAGGGTCCCACATGACAGCTCCATGCCTCTTACATCTCTCTTCCCCTCCCTCTCTCCCCCGTTGACTCCGGCCTTGCCCCGACGGCGACAGCCTCGACTCCTGGTTCCTGGTTCCAGGCGAGGTAGGCAAGCAGC
Organism: Aegilops tauschii subsp. strangulata; assembly: GCF_002575655.3. Taxonomy (NCBI): domain Eukaryota; kingdom Viridiplantae; phylum Streptophyta; class Magnoliopsida; order Poales; family Poaceae; genus Aegilops; species Aegilops tauschii. Next base: position 383,359,966 of record NC_053039.3, on the reverse strand, counting down.
GCCGCTTCAGCTCCGGCGAGCACGCCTCCCGTCGAGGTAGCCATGCCGGTGGCGCACGAGCCCGGCGAGCCATGCCCGGAGTCCGAGCTGGCGAGCAGCGCCGCTCCAGCTCCGGCGAGTGTCCCTCCCGTTGAGGTAGCCATGCCGGCGGCGCACGTGCGCAGGGAGCCGTGCCGGGAGCCCGAGCTGCCGGAGGCAGTCCTGCCGCGACGCCGCCCAATCTGTTCCTGTCGTCTGGATCCCGCGCACGCACGGGGTGGTCTCGGTGCCCGCGGCCGAGATCCGGCTACAGCCGTCGGGATCCGCCGTCGGGCCCTCACGGCGGCTCCTCCCTTTCCTCCAGCCGCCTCCCATCAACGCGCTCGCCCAGCGGGAGAAGGCCGGGTCGGCTGCCTGTGTCCCAGCGAGAGAAGGCCGGGCCGAGTGCGCGTGCCCCAGCGGGAGCACCGCAGCCATGGCCGCACCTGAGATGCACCACCGCAGCCCGCCGCTTCCGCTGGAGCTCCATGGCCGCACCTGAGGAGGACGGGGAAGGAGAAGAGGATGGGGAAGAAGAAGAGAGGGAAAAGGAGGTGGGTGGATGACATGTGGGACCCACGTTCCACCTCAACAAAGTGTACACATAGACATTCCATGTTGGACCGACAAGTGGGTCCCACCAGTCAGTTTTGCTGTTTGTGCGAGCTAATCTGTGAATCGGTGTGATTTGTTACTCACTTGCCTCAGAGTTGGTGTTTTTTTTGTGATTTTTGGCAAAAGCGGTAGTTTTGCAGTACCCTAGCTACAAATGTGGTGGCTTTCAGCAATTTACTCTTAATAATACATAGTCCCTTCAACCCCGATGCATAAGCCATATTTTGATTGGTTAAGACAAACGTTATAACCAAAAATTACTCTATTGCAATCTCCAAGGACAAATCGCAGTTACTCTGTTATTGAATTAGTATACATGTACTATTGTAACACCGCCATACCTAAAACTTATATAATTGCTTGTCGTAAACAACCGAAAAAGGTTATACTCACACAAAGACAATATGATGCTTTCCGCAGTGTGTTAGCTTTGGTTTAGTTGCTCCAAGGTGCTGATGAATCCTAGTTAGTTGTGGTTTAGTTGCTTTCACCATAAATTTAATTGGCAAAATACAAGGGGTATATATATATGCCATAAGAATTATATTGTTGGTTCCTATTCAAAACAAGTTTTCAATGGTACAATTTTTGCTACATATAAATCACTTGTGAGATCGACCACTTGGCTCCTCCGTACGTCTAACCATCTGTTGGCTGGAGCATTGTTCTTTAGTATTGTTACTTGTGAGATCGGCCACTTGGCTCCTCCGTAGGTCTAACCAGATGGTATGGCTCGCTTCGCTGCGCCTGCTAAAGTTGCGTCTGCAACAGATAGCTACGCACGTATATATTCCGGGAGCACCTATGTGTCAGGTACCTGAAATTAAGTTTTGTTTTAGTCACTTTGCTTATGAGCCAACTATGTGTCAGATAATGAATCTAACTGTCAAGAAGAAAACTCGGAAGGAAAGTTCACTGAATTCTATTAGTATAAAGCCCGTAAAATAGATTTTCGACGGAATCAAAAAGACATATCTGGTAGAATCGTAACCATAGAATACGACCCTAATCGAAATGCATACATTTGTCTCATACACTATGGGGATGGTGAGAAGAGATATATTTTACATCCCAGAGGGGCTATAATTGGAGAATTTTGAGTCAAATCCGCTCGGGACCACTAAACCAAGTTGGCAAACCGAACCAGATTGGCAAACCGAATCCTTTAACCCGCTAACCCGTACCCCAGCACAGCCAGCACACTTTTCCCCCGCCTTCTTCCCCAACCCCAGATCGCAGTCATTTCCCACCTTCTTCTCCAAACCCCAGCCGCCGCCATTAACATAGAGGTAGACATGGAGGAAGGTGGAGAATAAAAGAAGAACAGAAAATTTAAATGGAAACAAATAGCAGAAGAGGAACCAGAAGTAAAGACATGGATGGCGCTGCTTACACAAGTCAGAATTCTCTAAAACGCTAGCTGGTAAAACCCTAGACGAGCCAACATCAACAAAATAAAAATTAATTTGAAAGATCCTAGATCATACATGCCGCTCAGCGCATCCACGCAAGATCAACATGCTCAAAGCATAAGCTAATCTGAAGAAAATTCTAAATTAAACATGATGATCACTACATCCAAACAAAAGTAACTAGGGGATAGTCAAGAACTATGATAATTTCACTAGGTTAACATCAATGTTTTATGGCGTAACACATTTTATGGCGACTGACCCCCTTCATAACATTATAACGCCTATGGCGTACGGGTGGCGACATTATAGACACAACCTAACTTTGTATGGCAAATTAAATCACAACTTCATAGACATAATCTAACTCTGTAATATGTATGCCAATAAACTGAAGCACCTAGCAGAGTCTGAGTCGCTGCCTTGTAGCTAGATGGAGCTCGCAGATCAGGAGGGGAAAGAGGGGTGGCGGAAGGAGTGGAGAGGCACGCAGGAATTTCACCCTGCCATGCCCTCTGGAAACTCTTTTCCCTCCCTATCACCTTTTCCTTCTCTCTCTCTCTGACTGCCTCTGGAAACCCTTTACCTCCTGATCTCCTTTCCTTCTCTCTCTGCTTTTCCCTCCCGATCTCCTTTTCCTTCTCTCTCTCCGCCTGCCTCTGGATACTCTTTTCCCTCCCAATCTCCTTTTTCTTCCCGCCGATGGCTGCTGGTCGCCGTGCACACCAACTCTCCTGCCCATGGCGTCCAGTTTCAGGCATGACGACCAAAACCGAGTCATGTAGATGATATGAGGACTGGACGCTTTAGGCTGGGACTGCGCCACACCTTTATATCATCGCCATAGCGATGAGATAAGGATGCCTTAAAAACACTGGTTAACATCATCAAGAAAATTACATACGACTAGAATAAAAGTTGCTGATGTGTTTAAGTTGCAAGTACTATATAAGACGTTGATATATAATAAGGAATGTCTAATTTATTTTCTATGCAGGAAATTAGGTCATAACAAAAAGAACTAAAATATCAACATCAGTAAAACACCATGCTGACAAAATAATGTATATACATAACAATTGACAAAATTGCAGATCACCAGCTCACAAGAATGAGAGAGCGCGTGGTGTCCACCTCCTGCTCGGACCACTGCCCTCTCATTATTCTCTCGAACTCCAAGTCTACACGTGCACCGTGAGATTCCGGTTCAAGAGCTTCTGACTGAAATTGCCGTGTGCCTCGAGACGGTGCAGTTAGTTTGGACACAGCAGCCTCATGACTCGTCGCTTGATTGATTTGGCTGGAACGTTAACACAACACGCACATAAGATATGTTTGCCTCAACCCGTGGGCTTGCATTTGTGTTGATTGATCAAGGGCTTTTAGTACATTTAGTTAGCGACTCCAGTTAATGCAAGTCTGATGTACCCATCCGCCTATGTTGGTGTGGGCTGGAACAAGTGGCTTTACTGCCGTGGTTTGTGTCTTTTGGAGTATATATGTTCTCTGGTAGATGAGAATCTGCAACACATAGCGCTATAGGTGAGCATCTAGACGATTCACTTTGCTCTCCTGTAGATGAGCATCTAGACGAATCACTTTGTTTTCGTTTCCTGTAGATGAGCATCTAGAAGATTCACTTTGTTCCCTAGACGGTTCACTTTGTTCTCCTGTAGACGAGCACCTAGACGGTTCACTTTGTTCTCCTGTAGATGAGCATCTAGACGATTCACTTTGTTCTCCTGTAGATGAGCATCTAAACGACTAGATAGTTGTGCGTGCTCACTTTGTTCTCCTGTAGATGAGCATCTAAACGACTAAATAGCTATGCGTGTGTACACTCCAACACGATGAGCATCTATACGGTTCGCTTTGTTCTCCTGTAGATGAGCATCTAAGCAACCAGATAGCTACGCGTGTGTATACTCCACGATGAGCATCTATACGATTTGTATCTACAACCGGTGGTAGGAGTAAGCGCCCTTGAGAGAGTGGTACGTATTGCTGTCCGTTTTACATGATCCCTCTCCCCGGCAATAGAAAAACTGATGATTTATTGAAGAGAAATACACAGCTTTACCAACACTACCTGGCCCATGATCACGCAAATCTGGCTATAAATGTTATTTAACCATGTCAAGACTCTATTATGTCAGGCAGAAAGTATCCACAGCGGCACTGCCCACTCCATTACACTATGATACGAAAAAGAAAAGCAAATGCGATTATTGATGCGCATTACTACAAGCCCAGACTCATCTAAGACATGGTCACGTGAGCCACACCATCGGGTTAGACGACGACAGACAGAGGCGCCAAGTGATCTCCAGCGGCAACATGATCCACCTGATTACAGTAAGAAAGCGACCAAATGTTAATTACTCCGTTCCTAAATATAGGCTTTTTAGAGATTTCAATATGGACTACATACGGAGCAAAGTGAGTGGATCTACATTCTTAATATGTCTATATATATCTGTATGTAGTCCGTATTGAAATCTCTAGAAAGGCGGAGAGCTGCTTTGCGACTTATAACATGAACAAAAATGACGAATGATACTAGGCAGTACAAGTGCGATAAATTAGTCCGGCTAGACAGCCAACTGACAAATTTGACTGCCTACAGCGACAACATTGAGTTCAATACGAGTGATATAAAGGTGACCGTACCTTAATTACTCTAGATCGACTGCTGGAGTTGCAGCAAAATGCAATAGAGTCGCACCAGAAGCCATACTGACTGCTGGAGGTGCCCCTCTCGGACGGGAGAGACTAGTATAAAAGGAGCACCTAGTGTGCAAGAATAGAGAACACATCCCACCCACCCATGCCGCTCACTCCTCTCCACACGGCAACAACAGATAAATCCCCTAGGTTCGCCGGCCAGCGCGACCGGCGAGAATCCAACAGCAGCGCCAACGGGGCGCGAACCGGCGATTGTGAGCACCACATCGAGGCTGGCTCTGCCACTCGATCCGCATCCTCGTCCATGAAGAACTGGTAACCTGAATCAAAAGGAACCCAACTTCAGAAACTAGCTGCAGCGTAGACATCAAGCAAGGGTACCACATCGCAGCGTAGAGATAGTCGCCTGGCTACCGGATCCATTCTGGGCTTGAGGTGAAGGCGATGCTTAATGACAGTCGTGGTGTCCTAGGTGAAGACGATGCTTAATGGCCAGCGTAGACAGTCGCCTGGCTCTTCTAGGATACCACGACTGTCATTAAGCATCATCTTCACTTCAAATAGATCCGAGGTTGAGCAGCAGGACATCCTCCACGCATGTAAGCTCCCAATACTTCAGAGACATAAGATTTTTGTGGATGGATGCGGGGGGAGACAGATTTTTATCGCCTGTTTTTGACATTTTTTTACGGTCGTTCTTGGTCTCTATGGCTCCACTAGGTTTGGAGAAGGAAGAAAGGCAGCATTAGTAGTGGGTGAGACATGGTGGTTGGGCTTTGAACTTCCTTTCCTTTTTGATCCGGGTTTTGACCTCTCCCATGTCGCGATTTTATATACAATTCTAGTTACTTATTGTAAATTCCCCAAAAAAATAACTAGTTGGCACGTAGTAGCCATATTATAAAATAAATTCAAGCCACTGGCCATCTCCTCTGATTTACTTGCTTTCCGGTTTGTAGTATTTATCATAATCCCTCCATTCTAAAAATACAGTGCATATTTTGTTTTCTAAAAGCCAAGAAAAATTTATCGACATCGACAATACAAATTAGTATCATTAAACTCATTATGAAGTGTACTTTATATTTTATTTATTCAGTACTTTAGATATAAATACGCTAAAAACTTGGTCAAACATAGAAACATTTGACTTTGAAAAAACAAAATATGCACTATATAGTTGAAGGGAGGGAGTACTGTTCTCAGTTGATTTTATTATCTGCTGTGTTTCGTATGCCCTTTATTTTGATCCATAATAATGCAGGTATTTGGCAGACTGGCACTGACACATTCCTCTGTTCTGTGAAGCAAACAGAGTTAAGATTATAATCAGCAGCGATTCTTCGTTCTTCAATCCAGAAAAAGCTGATATCAGCTTTTGGAAACAATGAAGCTAGCTTATGGATTAGTCTTCCTGGGGTTCTTACAGTCTGTTGCATATCAGATGTTTGATCAACAGGGTAAGACCTTTACACTGGGATTTTTACCTTCAGCACATAAAGTAACTGGACAAGTGAATTGCATATTCAGATTGAGAATTTTGACCAAAGATGTCACACATTAGTAGTGACGAAAAAAATTTGATGTAGAATAGATTTTTCTTTTCAAGGGGCTGCAGAATAGTCTCTTTCGAAAATAAAAACACTTAACTGGATTTTGGATCCCCGCACTTGTCGTTGTCAATTCTGTGAATTAGCAATGTCGAGAAAACAACCATAAGAAAAGACGAACGCATATCCTGTTTTTTGGGTGTGAAATCACGGCATTTTCATTGTAGTGCCCTGGTGCACATTCACTTCACGCAATGGGATAGTCTTTAAAAATGCAGACACTTATTTTGAGCTTCTGAGTGGTAGAACAAGCTTAAGCATGAGCTTCCCTTGGTTATCCTGAGGGCAAAGAATAAACATCTTAATCAGTTTCTTTATGGTTATTAATCAGTTTATTGCCTGGCCTGACCTTTTCATGCTATATGTTTTACGATTGTAGTAATATCGTTTTGCAAGCTCTGTGTCAGTTACGGTACATCCATATTAAACATGCAATAGATCTTAACCAGAACTATTCACCAAACTTAATAGTTCTCTTTGATTGAGTATTTACCTTTTATTTACTAATAAAACCTGCCTTTCTCCAGTCCAGGCTCTGTTTGAGGTGAAGATGGTGCTTAATGACAGTCGTGGTGTCCTAGAAGACTGGAATCGCTATATAGATACTGCATGTAGTACTATTGCTACTGTCATGTGTGATCCTGACGGCAACGTGGTCGAAATGTAAGTGAAGCCTAACCTAATCATCTCTTGCGTAACTCCACTAAACCAGTCCCTGCCAAAGGCAGTTACAGTATGTTTACATTCTATCCTTTGAACAGAGTAAAGAATCTCGCACATTTTGAGTAAAGTATATCCTTTGTGTTTGATACCAACTTTTCCTTGATTTCATTTGGACTGCACATTCCTCATCTTTTTTTTGTTGAGAAATTGCACATCCCTTACTGAAATTTTCGTTTTCGCTCTCAGGCTCATATGCTCCAGAAATCTGTACCGATCACTCTTGTTGAGATTAGCACTAGCTCTTGTATTCCGTCCGTATACGAAATTTCATATTGCTTTTGTGAGACACCGCAGGGCCCATGTTTGGCACTCAAATTGAATGCATTTTCCACATATGTGCTGACGGTAGGCACTAGACATAACGTTCTGTACCTATAGCCAGTATCCATCCCCTACCTTATAGGCCCACACAGCTCAAACCTTGTATTCGGCACCCCATAATCGCCATGGAATTTCTGCTTCTCCCTTGTTGCGGCAACGTGACAGTTAATTTAGTTGCTCGGCGAGGTGACAACATCAATAGCTGATTGACAGACGTAGTATATGTTTTGGCCAAACAAAGCTGTTCGTTTCAACTGGTCTGAGCTTTTCCACTTTGAGAAAAAGGGTTTCCCTCCGCTTTGTATTCCAAAGCAACCAACCGATACATCCAAGGATAGGTGCTGGAGCGGAAGCAGCACAATCACACCTAAGAGAAACGAAAGAGAAACAACAAGAGAAAAGAATGCTGACAACGGCGTATCGACGGAAACGAAGAAGCTTCACGACCACTGCGCCCACCGAAGATCTCCCACCAAGCTCCAAGGCTCTGAAGCACCGGTACCAATCAGCACCTCCAAGAAGGACCGCGAAGAAGACGACGTTGCTGCCAAGGGTTTCCCCCGGTACACGACGAGGCGAGAGGAAGGGTCGCCCCCGACGCCCTCCAGGAAGGTCCGGCGGCACCCACCAGCGTCGCCGCGTCGGTGTCGGACAGGCCGACAGGGGTTTCCCCCGATCCCAATCTTCACCTCGGGTGCTTCAGAGCCTACCACCAAACCGACCACCATCTTGCGCCACCATGGTCAAGAAGCCTCCACGCCGTCTCACCACGGCACCACGAGGTGAGGTCTGCACAACAAGGGATAGGAGCCGGGACTAGGGGCCGCAGCACCGTCAACACGCGGGAGGGCACAACCTCCACCGTCAACGACGGTAGCCGACCGGACACACTAGCAGGAGCCTACCAGGCCCGTGTGCCCACAGGCCCGGCCGGGAACTCCATTCCCGGAAAGCTCCCGCCATCGCGCTGCAGCAGGCACGCCATCGACATCGCCGCCCCCCATCTGAGCCGCTCCTCCTCCTCACCACACAGACGACGACGAAGCCATGCCAGGGACCGGCCCGCTAGGACCCAGATGGGGGCCGGGAGGGCCCAGATCTGGGCCGGGGACGCGCCGCCGGCCACCGCACGCCACCACGCCGCCCTGCTGCCAAGGGCAGCACCGCCACCGCGCCTACCGCCGGCGACCGCTGCCGGGTCGTCGGGCCGCCGCCCAGCCGAGCATCACCGCCGCCGTCACCAGTCCCGGGAGGGAGACGAACGCGCGGGTACAGAAGGGCCCGCCGCCGCCGGCAGCACCCGGGCCAGCGCCGGGGCACCCGCCGGCGGCGGCGGGGGAGAGCTCACGGGGGTGGCGGCCGAGGGAAGAGGAGGGGCGCGCCGCCCCGGCCACCTCCCGGGGAGGCGGCGCAGGGGCGGGAACGGGATGGGGAGGGGGAAGAGGGGGGGGGGGGGGGGGGCGGGGAGGGCCGGGGCGCGCAAGCCGGCGGCGGCGGAACCCTAGCGGGAGGGAGCGGACGGGAGCGGGAGGGGGCCTTTGCTTACTATCTCTTAGTATCAGCTTTTCCACTTTTATGTTCATGTTCAAATTTCAATCATACTTTGCCTAGTTTGTCAACAAAATCTAGTGAGCCTTGTACGCCTAGTTTGTGTTTTTTAGTTTTTTGTCTTTTTGCTGATAGAGTTTGTGCCTGTATTTTTTTTCTCGGAAAGGGCTCGTGCTTGTTTTGTTTTTTGATAACAAAATTAAAAAGGTTGTCCCTGTTGGTCATACTCATATCCAATAATCATGCGTGATGAATCCCTTCTAGGTTGATGTGAAGCGTGTAATTTGCACTAATTTATTAGTTAATTAACTTTCAAAAATCCAACTGAAAAATATTTTTAAAAAATCTCTGGTGCATTTGTCATCCTCTGGTCCCTAAGACCCAACGCTCCTCAGACATGCATTTTCATCTTCCAGTCAACGAATCCTGCTCTTTCTCTTGGATTCTCAACTCACCTTTTCTACCACCACGGTCTAAGAAGCCGGAATCATCAAGGGCACTCCTAATGCTTGGCTCTTATAGTAGGATGGTATCATAGGCAAAATGCCAAGGTGGCACTGTATTTAAAGAAAAGAGAGAGAGGGGAGTTGTATGTTAGTGGAGATATGGCTCTTGGATGGTTTTCCTATGCGGTGTAATATACTTTTGTGTGACATATCTCCGTATTTTTCACTCCTTACCTTCTCTTCCGAATTAGGCCACAAGATTGAGATATAAATATAACCCCTGAATTAATTAAATGCAATATCATTTAGATACAATATCTAAGATATAATGCATTGTGGTGTTTGTCTCTAAAATAATTCTACTACCCATAAGGTTGTGCGTAGTGTGCATAGTATCATAGATAACCTCATTTACTGTTTTGTACGACACATATTAACACGCCATTTATTATACTATGGTATCATATCACGATACCGAATCATTTCTTTCTTCATTTAATTTTATGACACCTCATCTAAATTGCCTAGTGTGCATGCATGATGCTTCATATGATACTCCCAACTATGGGAAGTCTAAAGCGTTAAGACCCAAATACATTGGGAGTGCCCTTATGGGACACACCCTCAACGGCCTGTACCCTGAAACATTTGCTTCCAGCAAACCATTAACCATGGGTAACGTTTGCCTTAAAAACGTACTGCAGACGTTACTCGTCCATGATATTCAACATCCCACGGCAGGGCCTCCCTGCATTAAATCTCCCTATAGTACGTCGGTTATATTGGTGTTCATGTGTGTGTATCCTCAACGAAATTGTGTATGGCATGCATTCCCAGTCCAAACATAATGGTACAAATATAAGGAGCATTTGTTATCGGTGCCAAAACATCATGCCCGTAATTATAGTCTCTAGTTTCATAAATTTTTTTGGTCACAAGGGTGTTTTCTTATCATCTATTACTATGTTTGTAATAGCATGTACATGTGTTCACAAGACTATTGGCTTGGCTTCTCATTTCTGAATTTGTAGAAGCTTGAGCTCGTCAGGGTTAAGTGGAATCTTGTCGCCCAACATTGCGAAGTTGACAACACTACAATGACTGTAAGATCAAGCATCAATTACTTATGAAATATATGATTTTTTCCTCATAAAAATGGTGTATTGATAGATATCCGTTAAAAATGGTTTACTATCGTTGTTGTCATATATCTCCGGTTCAGGTTTTTAGATGATAATAATACAACTGGAGGAATACCACAGGAGGTTGGGAATCTTTTAAGTCTGACAAGTCTTAAACTTGAAAATAATCAATTCAATGGCTCAATATCCGATTTTCTTGGGCGCATTTTGAAACTGCAAAATTTGTATGTCAGACCATGACTTGTGTTATCTCTTAGTATTATGGTTAATTAATAAACATAAGGGTGTGGTAACTTCAATAGGGTTCTGAGCCAAAATCCTCTAAGTGGAAATATTCCAATCTCTTTGTCAAATATATTCCATCATTGAATTCCATGCTGATACAAGAAGAAAAATGACTGAATGTTATTGTTGTCATTGCAATCCTTGTATTTATTTTAATAAGCAAATAACACCATATGAATTCAATTATCTAATGATCTACGTTTTGTGTTCTGCAACAATCTGTCGTACAACAATCTTAGTGGTGAAATACCTGAACAACTACATGCGTCCCTATACAAGTATGGCCTGCCTGAACTTTAATAATCCCTCTAATCCGAATTAGTTGACACAGCCTCTATACAATGTCCATATTACATTGTATAGAGGTTGCGTCAAATAATTCAGATCGAATGGAGTAGCTTATATTTGTATAAGCAATTTTATGCGCTCCTTCAATTAACATAATGAGTGTAATCATGTGGTTCTAGCTGAACCGTCAACCACTTAAATTGTGGTTCACACTTAATGTCATGCAGAGGAAACATTAACAATACAAGTAATCCAGAAACCTACATGACAATCCATATGGACATTCGGAATTAAAAACACGTGCTTGCATTTCATACTTAACATTTATTAACAGGTGGATCAAGAAAATCCACCATAAAAGTGGTTCTTGGATGCATTGGTGGAGCAATAGTTGTTGTTGCTATGTGTGTTCTAATCTTGCGAAGAATGCCTTGCCGATGTGATTTATTTTTTATGTTCCAGGTTAGTTAGGATTAAGGGATATTTTTGTTAATGCATGTTTACCATATTGAAATTTTCACCATGAAAATAATTTTCCATCTATTATAGTGGAATTCTACAAAGAAAGGTTTTTTTATCAACTAAGGACATGATAAACATGTAAATTAAATTCAACATGAGCATTGTCTCAGCCTAGATCTTGGGCCGGCATAATAATTATCGTTGCATCATTTCATGATTGCAGCAAGAAATTTGAGTAAAGAAAATTTTCTTGGCAAGGGCTCTTTAACTGAGGTTTACAAAGGAGTTCTTCCAGGCCGAGACAATAAGGCGATTGCCATCAAACGAATGGTTAAAGTAGAAAATTATAGACATGATAGGGCTTTGAAATAAGAAGCTGAAGTTATAAGTGTGGCTATCCATAGGAACTTACTAAAATTGATAGGGTATTGCATGGCACAAGGGAGCGCTGCTTGGTTTAGAAACTAATATCACATTACCAGTAGATTTTTTTCTTATATATTTTTCTATGCACATATCTTATTGATGGCTTTGCTCAGTTGAACTATTCAGTTCTATTAGTCTTTGGCAGACACAATGTCTTATTTCTGTGAATGATGAAATATAGATCTCTGACACCGTCAAAAGTAAAGATAATTGAATTATCTCTACTTGTATGAGACACAAATAATAACAAGAAAGTCATTCTTGGATAATATTATATCATTATAGTTTGCTTCGAACTATCGTCGAGAAAACTGATGAAATCACATAAATATGCGGGTATAAAACTAAATGAACCAACATTGGATTGGAAAGAAGAATGAAAATTGCTCTTGGCACTGCCCTTGGTTTGGAATACCTTCATGATAACTGTAACTCCCTGATTATCCATGGTGATATCAAGGTTGTCAATGTCCTGCTCGATGGAAATTTTGAAGTTGTGCTAGGAGACTTTGGACTGCCAATCCAAGGGAAGGAAATAATGATGATAGAGATCTAGGGAACATTGAGCTACATGGCTCCAGAGTACATGAGAGACATCAACGAAAACTGACATATATGGATATGTTGGCTTGGTGTTAGAGATTGTGACGGGAAAGGGTCCAGGCTTCCATGCTAATGTAAGATTCTCTATCCTATTTTTATTTACAAGTACTTGTGAAAACAAAAAAATGATATTAATTTAGCTCATGAAATCGGAGTAGTAGAAGCAATTTTATGCGAGTTTTTGCAGGGGCTAGCTATATAATATTAACGTTCATCAGTTATTACAGATGTAGTTCGACTTGAAGTTTTCAAAGAAAACAATGTATTAAATACTTTGTGATCTGACTAAAACGACAAACCAGGAGCCAAAAGTAAGAAAGAAGATTCACATGATTTAGTTTGCACAATTTTAATTGATTTCAGTAGAATAATATTATTAATTTGTCTGATAAAACTGAAAAAAAATGTCGACATGGACACATGAGATTAGGGATTAGCACGTCAGAAGTTTCTTTATGTGGAGAGTTTTGGGCTTTGTTATGATAGTGGTTTAGTCCCGTATAAGGTCACTCCGACTTTTATCTAAGAATGTTAAGAGTCCAAGTCTAGGAGTGCTTTTAAGAGTTTCTTACCTTTCAAGTCATTGTAAACTGTGGTTATATAATCATAGAGATTGTTATTTCGAATATCAAGTAATGAATTAAACCCAAAGTAATCTGAGTCACAGTCTGCTTGTTGTTGTTATCAATCCCTAACTTCGGGACGCCACACGATCTCCGATCGAGCACCATACAACCTGAGACCGGGGACGCAGGCTGTGTCATCCTCGAGTTCTAGCACTTTATTTGTTAGAATAATAGTATTATCTACTTAGGCGCCTTAGAGAACATGTGAAGTAGTGTTCTCTTTGTGGAAAAGGTCCCCTAGAAAAATGAGTGAGATATTTTGAAATTTGTAGAGGCTAAAGAAAACTCTTTTAAAATGATATGTTCATAGTTAAAATTTTGTCACACGCGTCCTAGATAATAAATTCTTAGTTTTTGCTCATAAGATAAATTGTTAGATATGTTCTATTTTTACTCTATACATTGGTGAATACACATAGTTTGCTAGACTGTCATGATCTCCAATACAGACTTTTGACGGCTTATTTTCAAATTTGTATGTTCGTACAAAATACTTAAAAAAATGGATTTAGTTTTTCAGATTTATCATTCAAATTAATAATTATTATCGTACTGAAATCAATTAAAATTGTGCAAGCTAAATCGTGTAAATTAATTCTTTCTTACTTTTGGCTCTTGTTTTGTCGTTTTGGTCAGATCGTAAAGTATTTAATACATTGTTTTCTTGGAAAAATTTGCTCGAACTACATCTGTAATAATTGATGAACTGTAATATTATATAACTAGCCTGTGTGGAAAAACTCAGCATGAAATTGCTTCTACTACTTGGATTTCACAAGCTAAATTAATATCATTTTCTCATGTTTACACAAGTACTTGTAAATAAAAATAGGATAGAGAAGCTCACATTAACATGGAATTCTAAACCCTTTCCCGTCACAATCTGAGCTAATATGGCATAAAAATAGGATAGAGAAGCTCACATTAAACCTGCATATTTATGTGTTTTCATCAGTTTCCTCGACAATAGTTCAAAGTAGACTAATATGGCATAATATTATCCTAGAATGACTTTGTTGTTATTATTTTGTGTCTCATACTAGTAAAAGATAATTCAATTATCTTTACTTTTGGTGGTGTCAGAGATTTATAATTCATCATTCATAGAAGTTAGACAATATTGTGTCTGCCAAAGACTATCAGAACTTAATAGTTCAACTGAGCAAAAGCCATCAACGAGATATGTGCATAGAAATATACATAGGAAAATCCACTGGCAATGTGATATTACCATCCAAACTAGAAGAAAGTCTCAAATTCTCCATGAAAGGATAAACCAAGAAGTGATCCCTTGGTGCCATGCAATATTCAATCAATTTTAGTAAGTTCCTGTGGACAGCCACACTTATAACTTAACCTTCTCATTTGACAGCCATATCATGTCCATGATTCTCTACTTTAGCCAATCGTTTGACGGCAATCGCTTTATTGTCTCGGCCTGGAAGAACTCCTCTGTAAACCTTAGTGAAAGAGCCCTTTCCAAGATTTTTTTTAACTCAAATTTTTTGTTGCAATCATGAGATGATGCAACGGGAATTATTGTGCCAACCCAAGATCTGGCTTAGAGCATGCTCATCTAAAATTTAATTTACATGTTTATCTTGTCCTTAGTTGGAAAAAAAGCCTCTCTTGTGGAATTCCACTACAATAGATGGGAAATTATTTCGTGGTGAAAATTTCAATACGGTAAACATGCATGAACAATTTTTTTACCCCTAATTCTAACTAACCTGGAACATCAAAAAACAAATCACTCCAGCAAGGCACTCTTCGCAAGATTAGAACACACATAGCAACAAGGAGAACTATTGCTCCACCAATGCTTTCGAGAAACCACCTTTATGGTGGATTTTCTTGATGCACCTGTTAATAAAATGTTAAATATAAAATGCAAGCAGGTGTTTTTCAATCCAAATGTTGGGTTCCGTATAGATTGTCATGTAGGTTTCTGGATTACTTGTATTGTTGATGTTTCCTTTGCATGACATTAAGTGTGAACCACAATTTAAGTGGTTGACGGTATATCTAGAACCACATGATTACACTCATTATGTTAATTGAAGGAGTGCATAAAATTCCTTATAAAGTGTAATATGGACATTGTATAGAGGTTGTGTCGACTAATTCGGATGGGAGGGATTATTAAAGTTCAGGTAGGCCATACTTTTATAGGGACGCATGTAGTTGTTCATGTATTTCACCACTAAGATTGTTCTATGCTAGATTGTTACAAAACACAAAACATAGATCATCACATAATTGAGTTCAAATGATCTTATTCGCTTATTAAAATGAATATAAGGCTTGCAATGACAACAATAACATTCAAACAGTTTTCTGCTTATATCAGCATGGAAAGGAAAACTTACATGGAATTCAAAAATGTAATATTTGACAAAGAGATTAGAATATTTCCACTTAGAAGATTTTGGCTCAGATCCCTATTGAAGTTACCACACCCTTATGTTTGTTAGTGTACCGTAATACTAAGAGATAACACAAGTCATAGTCTGACTTATATATTTTGTAGTTCTGAAAGGCGGCCAAGCGAATCGGATAATGAGCCACTGAATTGATTATTTTCAAGTTTAAAATTTGTCAGACTTGAAAGATTCTCAATCTCCTATGGTATTCCTTCGGTTATATTGTTATCATCTAAAAACCTGAAATGAAGATATGTGACAATAACGATAGCAGGACCATTTTTAATGGATATCTATATGTACACCATTTTCATGAGGAACAAATCATAGATTTCATAACTAACTAATGCTTAATCTTACAGCCATTATAGTGTTGTCAACTTCGCAATGCTGGGCGAGAAGACTTCACGTAACCCTACGAGCTCGAGCTTCTACAAGTTAAGAAACGAGAAGCTAAGCCAATAGTCTTGTGAACACACAGGTACGTGTTATTGCAAACTTGTCAAGTGATTACAGCATCTTGATTATTTTTGTCACGACTATTTGCTTTCTCAGATTGCTGATCCACGGTCCTCCTGCTGATTCCAATGCTGACTTGATCCTGTTAGAGTTGATCAAGATAATCCACGTGTTGTGATGCAATCACTGATTAATTGGTGTGGAATGTAGTGCTCTATTTGAGAGATCGAGATGTGACCATTTAAGTTTGAGAGATGCAAGAGAACGTGCTATGTACTGCTCTACATACACCAATAATGCATTCACTGTTCACGCTTATATGGTCAGCTCATATGTGGTTATCGAAGCAGGAAAAGTTCTTGA
This sequence comes from Aegilops tauschii subsp. strangulata, assembly GCF_002575655.3. Taxonomy (NCBI): domain Eukaryota; kingdom Viridiplantae; phylum Streptophyta; class Magnoliopsida; order Poales; family Poaceae; genus Aegilops; species Aegilops tauschii. The sequence continues at coordinate 383,343,511 of NC_053039.3, read as the reverse complement.
GAAGGACTCTAATTGCCATGGACCTCGAGATTTCTGATGCTTATTACTATTGTATATTGCCGTTGACATTGGACTTGCTATTTCTGTAACAGGGACATTGGAATCGCTGTTCATCTAGAGGAGTCAGTGCCAAATCTACGTCGGAATAATGCAATGTTAATGATTGGAGGTGCTGTTTTTCTCTTCCATGCCTAAATTGTCTTTTCGTATATGTCCATATAAATAAAATTGCAGTGTTCCAATTATTGAATCTTCGATATATAACTTTTCTATCTGAGAGTGGATATTTTTTGTGTGCTAGATGGATTGACTCCTACCAAAGACTGATCCCAAGCAGAACTACAACCTGTCCATGGATTACCTGCAGGCCTGCATTCTAACCAACAACATTGGGCAGTGAGCGGGAGGAGCGACCGGCGACCAGCGAACGGGCGGTGGCGAGCGGAGACTGCCAGTGGTGAGCGGGCGGTGGCGACCTCGAGCGGTCGGCACCAGTGGCGAGCAGGCAATCTCACCGCGACTGGCGAGCGGACAGGGCGAGTAGGTGCCACGAACTGCACCTCAATTGGAATACAGTAAAGAATGAGATCTTTTACAGTACTTCTAAATAATGTGAGCCGTTCATTTCCGGCCATTCAATGGTCTAGATCGACCAATACTACCAGACACAATCAGAAGTATTTTTTGTTCAAGGGGCAAAATTGGAAGACACACAAAACAAATACAAAACTCTACTTGCTGAAGCCGGCCCGTGTGTTTTCTTCTCCTGTTCACGACTGTACATAGTGGATCGACCCTTGCCGGACAGTATTTTAGGCCCCGAGGAAATCACCATGTACGAGGCCAGTACGATCAAAGGCACCCCGATCTAATTTCGCCGGAACACGTCAGATGATCCCGTTGTCACAAGCGACGCGCGTCCCAGTAGTGATGCTAAGTTGCCCATACAGGCAGCGAAGAACTACATGCCTAGGCGGAAAGCTCGACGTACAGCATACCCCGGCAAAGCTCACACATTGCCCATGACGAGAAGCATCAGCGGTGTCGCGGACCAAGCGGAACGTCGGCGCTGCGGCGCCGTCGCCGTTGCCGGCGGCCACAACGACGCCAGGTGTCCAGAACGATGGCAGCTACTTCGTCAACGCCAATAGGGCGAACGGATGCCATGAGCTCCGAAGTGTGATTGATTGTTGGCTAGGCGCAGCAGATGAGCGACGACGGCAACGATGAGGCCTGACGAGGGTGGTCTTAGGCAAGGGATTTTACATATTACGAAACAAATAAAATACCAAACTACCCATCTTATCAACGGCTGAGATAATTCAATACTACTCGGTCCCAGCGGTAGTATGATGTACTGCAAAAACTCTCTAAAGAATTGATATGAGTACGATGCATACGTGTGACCATCAACTGAATTTTTGTGTTCTGTGTGCTTGTGTTTGCAGCCAGCCAAATCAATCAGCCAAGGGCCATTATGTGCGTGAGTGTGTTAGTAATGGGTATCTCTGAAGATTATTTCTCAGGATGCCACCGTAGCATGGCAGACCTTGCAAGTGCCACAAACAGCATGATATTCTTCTTTCTACTTTAATTCCTTGATTCAAAAAATAATTTGCTCTGCACATTTAGGAACATAGCGGTCGGGCAAACGAAACTTCGGCATCTTGATCGATCAAGCGAAGCTTTTAAGCGTACATACAAGTAACTTTGCAGTCAAGTGCTGTTGTTGTTTTTTCAGTTTCACTAATTGCATCCAAGGCCTATAAGATCCCATGCGCTAGCCAACGTCAAGGTTCATATTCATTTTTATTGTATAGATGGAACGATATTGTCTATATATGGACACAAGACGGTACTCATGTAATACTCGGACACTTGCAACATGCCATTGCTAATTTAATCTCTACCATACTTCTCCATAACACCCACTGCGGTAAGGTTGTTTCAGTTTAATTTAGCAACATTTTGCATGGTCTAGATAGCTAAGGTTCTTAATAAGTTATTTCATCATTTCAAAATGATTTTGTGAAGCTTTTGTTCCCATCTATAAGTCAATCACCCTTTTCTCTTTATTTTTGCCTTTCCGAGGTCCAGTCGCCCCCGTGTCGCCAGAGAGGAGGGCATATTTGAGTAATTCATTGAACTCAAATATGCCCTCCTCTTTGGCGACACTGGGGGGCGACTCCCACGCGGCTTCCCCCCATCCCCCTTCTCGTCGCGCCGCCGCCGGCGAAGCCCGGTGGGCTCCAATGACGGCGACAGCGGGGCGGTTCCCTGGGCAGCCCCCGCCCGGTTCTCCCGGCCTCCATGGCATGGTGGCGACCCGGCGATGGGAGCTCCCGATCTGCGGGCTTTGGCGGCGGGGTGTGGTGGTTGTCCTTGGTGGGCGGCTGGCAAGGGCTGGCGATGCCGAGGGGCCCAGGCGCGGGGCGGGGCTGGCGGCCCAGATCTGGGCGCTGCGAGCATGTTGCTGCCTTCGTGGCCGTCTTTGCCGCGGGTGGTGCAGCAACTGCTGCTTCCGGCATGTGTAGCGGCGGTGGATGGCATGGTCTTCCGGTGGAGGCACCAGTCCGAGAGCAGGTCCGCTCCGTCCTCAAGCTATGTGTATGCAGGATGCCCAAAGGGCTGGACTTTTCCCAGCTTTGCCCGCTGTTGAGGGATGATCCGTTGGCAAGGGTGCCATGGCATCGTCCCTGCCTCCCATTTGGTGGCGGTGTGCTACCGGGGAGCTCGCATTTGCCCGGGAGGGGCATGGCGGGGCGATGGTCGCCAAATCTAGCCGACTCGGGGGTGGGTATGGACTTGGGGGCTGTGCAGGGGTGGGGAAGGAGGTCCCTTCCCTACCCTTTTGTCATCTTGGTTGTAAGCATGGGGCGAGGATGGCGGTGGAGCTATGGATAAAGGGGCGGATGGCCTTGGTGGTGGGAGCAGCAGTGCTCGGGGACGGAGCTCGCGGCTCGGGTGTTGCCTGGGTGCCATGGTCGTGCGGGCGACGTGGTGGCCAGAGTGCTATGGTTGGTGGTGTTGGCGCAGCGGGCATATGTGGCCTGTTGTACTACGTCTCGGAGGAGAAGTGCTTGTCGGGGGTAAACCTGGCCTGGCTCTGCCAGGCCGACGATAGCGGTGCCTGTGTGGGTGTCGTTTCCTTCTTGAAGGCGACGTTGTGGTTACTCTTCTTCCTCCATGTTGCTTCGAGAGAAACCTTGATCCTTGGATTAGGCGGTGGCGGCGCTCCGGTGTCGCTCCCTTCTTGAAGGCGCCGCCTTGGAGACCCGGCGCGTCGTACATGACTTCATTCAATGCAATCCCCTCCAGGAGCCTTCGTTCCTATCTGTCCATAAGGACCAAGCAAGAACAGTGAACACATTGTAGGCTAATTTGCAATTGCTGCCCCGAGTTCCCGTCACAAGACAGTGAAACGAGAGCAAGATCAAGAATTTGATGTGGATGGAGAGTTGAGCCCCCTCCCCCCCCTCGTCCCCCTCCTGAGTCACCCCGCGCGCGACCGGGAGGAAACCCTAGCCGCCACCGGTCCCCCCTCCTTCTTCCCCTCTCCCCTCGCTGCGCCAGAGGGCGCGGCTAGGCGAAGCCTGGTCGTCGCTGGCGGCGGTGGGGAGTCCCTGTCCCCTCACGCGTCGATCTCGGGGCGAGCCGGGGCTGGCGGGTCGTGGTGCACCGCTTGACGGCGGGCGCGGTAGCGCGGCGGCGCGCCGGTGCAGTGGCGGCGGCGTGGCGGCAGCGTGACGGGCGTGCTTGGGGGCGGGATGCGGTGGCGGCTCGGCCGGATCTGGCCCTCCGGGCGACGCGGGCCGTGGGCGGCGCGGCCGCCTCTGCCTTGGCCGTCCTGGCTGGGGGAGGTGGTGGCACAGGTGTGTGGTGGTGCGTGCGGCGGCGCAGGTAGCGCGGCCGGTGCGCTGGCTGATCTGGTGGCTGCGTGCCCGGCGGATTCAACGGCTGGAGTCCGGCGGGCAGCGCGGGATGGGCAGTGGTCTGGTGTGGCGGCTGCTCTGGCCGTGGAGGGATCTACGGTAGCTTGGCAAGTCGGCTGTGGCGGCGGCTGACATGTTTCGGCGTCGGTTCGTCTATAGGAGGCGTGCGGCGGCCTTCGATTCCTCTCCCCGTCGCCCGCGCACCACTTCCGTCGAAGGACCGGGCTTTTCCCAGCCGTGGTCCATCGCCCGTCTCACGCCCGGCAGCTGGACCGTGCTCGTCTCGCGCCCGGCAGCAGGACCGCGCCCGTCTCGCGCCCGGCAGCAGGACGGGCCGATGGCGGCCAGTTGGGGGCAGCTCAGGGGTGCGAAAGGCGGGGCCTGTCCACCCGTCTCTATAGGTGGCGTGGCGCTGGGTAACTAGTGAGGTGGCGTCGAGGTCTTGGATGCCGGGGCGGCGGCCCTGGTGGTGGTGTCGCAGTGCTCATGGGCAAAGCCCGTGCCTTGGTGCTGCCCAGTGACCATGGTCGTGTGGGCGGCATGGTCGCCGGGGTGTGGCGTTCGGTGGCGGTGAGTATTGGCCGGGGTGAAAACCTGCTCTATCTTCGGACGGACCGGCGGCGGCGAAGCTCGTCCCCTTCTTGAAGGCGTCGTCGCGGCCATCATTGCCCATCGTGTTGCTCTAGGCGAAACTCTGACTCTCGGGTCGGGCGGTGGCGGCGCTCCGGTGTCGTATCCTTCCTGAAGGCACCGCCTTGAAGCCCACGGTTCGTCATATGCGGCTTCATCTCTTCACGGTGGCGTGTTCATGGTCGAGGACCCGGCTGCTCTTGTAGTGCTTGGGGTGGTGTTGCTGCGCGCAGCACTTATGTATCTTGCCTTGAATGTGTGCGTGTGTTGTGATGGCATGCGTTTGTACCGGGTTGTTGTTGGTCGATGCTTTATATATAAAGCGGCGAAAGCCTTTTTGGGAAGAGAGTGAAACTCCACAAAGCTGGACGGTTTCCACGATGCCTCGATTGCTTCACGAACAACACTCCACACAAATTGTGCCACTACACACTGAATCAAGATGTGGTCACAGGTCTCATCCTGTCCGCACAACACAAATTTGCCATCGTCCGTCCTATGCTGTTTGAGGATCTGATCCCTGCTAGGGGCACGGTCTTGAGTGATCCGCCAAAGGAAAATCTTGATTTTAGCCGGAATACGCGCTTTCCAAATAACTATAGTGTCACATACTCCAAAATTCTTGAAGATTTCTTTGTATAATGAATTAATGATCCCATAGAGAAATGGCCCAACAACTCTAGGCGCCTGCTGGCGAAATCATGTCCGTTGAAGATGCGCCTCCCTACCAGCACGCCGACCAACCCGTCCCGTTCGGCCAGGTCTAACGAACCCAATGAGCGTTTAAAACGGGAAAGAATATCACATGCAGATCAAGTTTCGGTGGAAACCACATGGAATCAACGTTTTGAAGTTTCAAAAAATCTCAAAAAAAAAGGGATCTTAAGAGTGTGATGTTCTATTAGTACATGAAATTCATGAGTTCAAACAAATTACCATTTATGAGGGAGGAAAAAACAAAATAAATATTGAATAATGCCGAAGAGTAAACGTCACTATTCATCACTGAATTTCTTCTTTTCATAGCTCGTAAATGGTAATGTGTTTGAACTTAGCATAGAACATCACCCTCTTAACATCCTGAATTATTTTTCAGAATTTTTTGAAACTTTCAAACATGATTTTCATGAAGTTTTCTTTGAAACTTGGTTTTCATGTGATATTTTCTCTTGAAACAGGGGGCCCATCTCCACCAACCCAGGCGCGAGCAACTTTTGGCAATGGCAAAAAGGCGAGGGATCCTAGTAGCGAGAGGATCGTTCCCAATCCATACGTTGAGCTAAAAGGCAGTCATGTGGTCGTCGTGGACCTCAAAGCACGTGCCAAGATGTAGCAAATGTTGCACCTTGCCAATATTCTTGGAGAATTGGGATTTCCGAGTATAAGGCAACATTTCCGCTCTACCATCACAAACGTGTTTATTCCTAAAGATTTGAATCCAAACCCCGCCCTGGCCTTGTAGTAACTTAAGATCCCATATATTTTTTTGAGATTTTTTTAAACTTAAAATCCAAACACCTATGGATCTTGATGATGAATCTCGGCTTACACATGTTTCTTGGGCTGTTGCAAGGAGGCATTGCAGCTAGCTTGTCGTACACTTCTCAAATTCCTCACTGGTGCTCTAAAGCATCGACACACCAGTGAAGAATCCGATGTCGTTTGCTTCAAAGTGCATAAGACAAAGCAGAAAGCAAACCCAATGCGCTCCCTTTATTTCCCTTCTTTAACAAAGCAAAGCATATATCATTTTCTTAATCCGGAGTGCACGCAGCCGCTTTAATTGGCAAGAGCAAAATGCACACAGTGGAGACGCTCAGCAAGCGCCTCACTTCAGGTTCCTGAGCAATCCGTAGCCACAGAGGAGTCATCGCTGTAGCATGTCTTCAAGCTCGGCGAGGGATGGCGCAGGCGGGAGCTCACGGAACTACCGCAGCGGCTTCGCCAGGAACCTCGCGAGGTTCCCGTCCAGCATCGTCGAAGGGCTGTCGAGGTCGATAGCCCGCCGGGCTCCGAGGAGCCGCCCCGGGGGCATCCAGGTCCAGCACCACCAGCCGCCGCCGCAGGGGCCTCCTCTTCCAGCTTCTCCTCCGCCCTTCGTGCCGGAGGAGCTGTTCTTCTTCAGCGCGTTCGAGCAGCAGTACGGCGGCCACCACCCGTTCTTCTACGGGTGCCGGCTCAGCGAGGTCCTGGCGATCGCCCGGCGAGAGGGCAAGCATGTGTTCGTGTACCTCCACGACCCGGGCCACCCGTACACCGAGCCCTTCTGCCGGGGCACGCTCTGCTCGGACGTGGTGGTGGAGTTCCTCGACGCCAACTTCGTGTCCTGGGGCGCGGTCACCGGCAGAGGAGAAGGGTCGGGCATGGCCGCGTCGCTGCAGCCTGGTAGCTTCCCCTTCTGCGCCGTCGTCGCCCCGGTCTCCAGCGAAAGCATCACAGTCCTACAACGGGTACGAAGCCGATAGTATTGGAGTTCACAGTATCAAGAAACAGATGGAGCTTAGCGTCCCATCGTATGAGAATTAAGTACTCTCTCTCTAAACTAAGTAGTGATGTAACAAGTCTTATATTAGGTTACAGAGGGGGTACAAGTCAATAGTACAATTGAATTTCTCATCTTTTTATCGAGAACTACAACATATCTTGTCTCCTCGCAGGTAGAAGGGCCGGTTACGCCGTCGGAGCTCGTGGAGATGTTGCAGAGAACCATCGATGAGCAACGTGTTGCTTTTCGAGCCTCGTTGGCTGATGAGCAAGCTGCGGCGTTCAGAGCCTCTAGGGCTGAGGAGGAAGAGAGGAGGAGATCGGCTCTACGGCTGCGACAAGAGCAGGACGCAGCTTACCTCGAGTCACTTCGGAAGGATCAGGTCCAAGAGCAATTTTCCTTCTGTAGTGCTGTACAATGTACATGTCCTGTTCCTCAGACTCGGATGTCTCATTTAGCTGTGTCAGTGCAGGAAAAAGAAAGATTGGCAAAGAGTTTTCAGGAGGGAGCTGTGAAGCCAAAGGCAAAGGCAAAGCCAAGCACAAAATATCCTGGCCAGGCAGGTGGAGAAACTACCAGGACAACCCAGATCAGAGCACCCACGCATAAGGAAACTGCGCCTTCACACAGAACAGAAGCAAATACCAAGGTAAGAAAACTAACAGAAATCTGCGGTACAACCCGCGATAGATAGCGACAAAAAGATAGTATCAAAAGTTCAAAACTCATGAGCAGGGAAGTTTCAGATTCAATTTTTTTGCCTACATAGAAAGTGTTCCAATTATGCATAAAGGTCTGTTCAACACTGCTTTTATTTACGTCACATACTGTCAGAGCTTTTATTTTGCCAATTTTTGTGCAGATAATGATAAGATTTCCCAATGGCGAGAGAAGGCAGCAGAGCTTCCGTCACACGGACACAATAAGGGAAATCTACAAGTATGTTAACTCCTTGGGCATGCCTGGCATAGGACGGTATCAACTTGTAAGGAGCTACCCAAGGAAAACCTACGGGCATCAGCAGCTGGAGATGAATCTTGGAGATGCAGGTTTCCATCCGAGTGTGACACTGTACATTGAGCAGCTTCAATAAACATGCTGCAACTACGAAACTGAATGCAAACCATGTAATACAAACATGCCGAGCTATGAATGCATGCATGCAGCTAGTTTCATCACCATGTCTCATATACAAGTCTTAACAGCCACCATATATAGCAGGGTGTCATATACCACATAGGGGTCTTGCACATCCATCGGTTCACAACACAAGGGATCTGAGACTACAACAACATGAGTTCACGACGCCACGCCCGAGTCCCGAAATCTAAGCATCTTAGTCCAAAAGATACATGAATTCCAACAAGAACACAGGTTTTTGGTTGGATTGTAACCATTATTATTGATCCACAGAAACTGGTGCATGCATCCCATTATTTGGTTGGATGTCAGCTGCTGCATCCCATCCTCCAATTGCTTCATCTCCTGTGCCTCTCTCTGTTGCAGCGCCTTGTTCGAAACGAACACAGACCAACCAGAGTCTCCCGGCACAACATCGCCAGGAACTAGGGGCGCTGCTGCAGCTCCTCCACCTTCAGTTTGATCCATACTCGATGTTCAATCACCCGCCCGCGGAGCTTGTTCTTCGCGTCCCAAAATTTTGGTTGAGAAAGCCCACCCAGCTGGTGGCTGAGCGCAATCCGGAGGAGTGACAGCCAGGCACCTGACAACTCATCGTCGCTCATGAGTCATCGGCCTATTACATCAACAGCCGTGGTAAAAACATTGTCCTTTTCCTCTCTGGATGGGTTCTCTCCCCCTCCCATCTCCTCCCCGCTCCCCGCCCTCTTCCTCCCTTGGTCCCGCCTCCCCCCTATCCCCTCCACCGGCCACCTCGTCTCCTAGCTTGTTGGTGGATTTCCCTGGCTCTCCGACCACGGCGGGCCGCCCGGGGGCGTCGTCGGTGTTCTCTGGGTCCCGTTTCTAGGCTCCAGGGGATGAGGATGTGCTGTCCTCTGATTTGGAGGATGATGCCCCGTCCGTCGTGGTGTCGGCGGTGCCGGCCGTTCGGGCGCCAGCCCGGGTCCGGAAGTTTGCTCCGGGGGGTCGGGGCAGGCCGGTGGCGTCGCCGATTGGCTCTTCGGGGTGGCAGCGCGTCGGCCGTCGCCGACGCAAATCTGGTAAGTGTCCGCCCTCGTCTCCTGCTCGTGGCATCCTTGGCTCTTCTCCCTCTGTCGTTGCGGTGACTGACGCTGGCCCTGGGCTCTCCGTCTGCTGTCACCGCTCCGCCTTCGCCTCTCCGGTCGTGGCCGCTGCCGGCGGCGGCTGCCGCGCCGGTGGGTGGGGTGGTGGGCGTCGGGCAAACCCTAGATCCTGCTTGGTTGGTGGATGACGTGGGGACGCGGGCCTTGGTGGGCCTTTCTGTTCCTGGGATGGAACGGGCTGGGCCTGCTGGGCCGCCTGTGCTTTCCTCGTTCGTGGCATCTCCCCTCCGTGGCCCCGGGGCAGTTGGTTGTGGCCTACACTAGTAGAAAACTGGCCTTTGGTCACAGGGCAATATTCACATTAGTCCCGGTTCAGTCACGAACCGGGACTAATGTGAGCATTGGTCCCGGTTCGTGCGGCCAGGGGCCTGCCGGGCCTCATGGGGGCATTGGTCCCGGTTCGTCCGGACCCGTTGGTCCCGGTTGGTGGGACAAACCGGGACCAATGGGCCACGCTCCTGGCCCACCACCCTTTAGTCCCAGTTCCTACCACAAACCGGGACTAAAGGGCTGGTCCTAGTTGCGACCAGTGTTTAGTCCCACCTCGCCAACCGAAGGGCGCTCACACTAGTTTATAAGCCCGTCCCTCTATGCCTTGTTGAGCTTCTCTTAAAGTGAAAATAGATGCCCTTATACAGGGAATTTGACCTAAATTCACAGTAAATTTCATAGAAATTTACTATGAATTTAGGTTTAATTTTCTCTATAACCGCATCTATGTTCATTTTTTATATTTATAAAATAAATAAACCTTAATAAAATAAATAAAACTAAATAAACCTTAATAAAATAAACTATAGTAACTACAATAAATAAACCTTAATAAATTAAGTAAAAATAGCAGCAGTAAAATAAATAAATAAAAAATAATTAAAGTAAAATACATAAGTAATTAGAAATAAAATAAATAAGTTTTTTGTTGTAAGTAGAAACAAAACAAAACAAATAAAGCAAAAGAGAAAAAAAAACAGAGGAAAAAAAGTATGCCACCTACTGGGCCACAACGGCCTGAATACGACTAGAAACCCATCCATGGGCCAGGATTTAGGCCCGCAGAAGGCCCAGTAGGCCCCATAGGCAAAGAGAACAGTTAGGCCCGAAAACCTGCAGTTGAGAGGAGTTCGAGAGGGTGGGCGCAGCAGCGCTTATAAACCACTATCGAGCTCTCTCAACTAGCGAGGTGGGACTAAACTTTTGACGCGGGGCAGCACAAGGCCTTTGGTCCCAGTTGGTGCCACCAACCGGGACTAAAGGGGGCATTGGTCCCGGTTCGTGGCACCAATGGGGACCAAAGGCCTTTAGTCCCGGTTGGTGCCACGAACCGGGACCAAAGAGTTCCCTATATATACCCCATCGCCACAGTAGAGCACTCCACAGTGCTCTGTTTTTTCTGGCCGGCGAGGGGAGGGCATTTGGGTGCTCTAGCTCACCTCCTATGCACATGAGGTGTTCGATGAAATGTCTGAGCCACACTAGTTAATCTTTGTCCTCTCGAAACTCGACCTCCGAGCTCCATTTTCCCCGAGATTTGTCTAGGTTTAGCGGTTCGTCCCGTCCCGTCCCCGTCTTCACCGCCGTCGATCGCCCGCGCCGATCTCGTCGCCAGCACCACCGTGGTGAGCCTCTTGTTCTTATCTTCTTTCTGAAAGGAAAAAAATTCTTACTTTAGATAGTTACTTGTCTAATTTTGTTACTTTTATTATTCCTTCTTATTACATAGTGCGATGGTTTTGGTATCCGCCCCCGTCGGCCCTCGTCCTGTCTATGATTCGGATGTGGTATATATTATCTTTTTATAACTATTTGGTTCATTTATTGTTTATGACAAATATACCGACCAACGTGACATAGATTTTATTTATCTAGGAGGTGGTTGAACCGGAAATTCTAACCGACCCTATTGTCGAGAGGTTAAATTTAGTTGAAGAAGAAAACAATTACTTGAAGAAAAAATAAAAAAAATTGAGGAGGAGAAGATGATATTGGAGTTGCATGTTGCGGATGTCGTCGATGATCACAAGATCAAGATGGATGCAATGCGCTTGAAGATTAGAAAGATTAGAAAATATGCCATTCATACCGAGGCTTGGTATCATTATGCCGTTGGATCAATTGTTACCTTGGTTGCAATTATGATCGCATTTGTTTTCGCATTGAAATGTTTTACATAGTTTCAATGTATGGTTTAATTAATTAGATGCTCTGGAGAGCTATATATATGTTGTTAGATGAGAACTATGTATGTACTTTGGTTCTAATGTGATGATGAACTTCTATTAATTTGGTCACTTAATTATCTATTCATGATGTTCTGTAATGGTTTTTGACACACTTAATTATATATAATGCACGCAGATGAACCGGCAATGGATGTACGGTGACAGACACACCTCCGAGTACATTAAGGGCGTGCATGATTTTCTCGAAGTGGCTGAGGCAAACAAGCAGAATGGTTTTATGTGTTGTCCATGCCCTATATGTGGGAATACGAAGTCTTACTCTGACCGGAAAATCCTTCACACCCACCTGCTTTACAAGGGTTTCATGCCACACTATAATGTTTGGACGAGGCACGCAGAAATAGGGGTTATGATGGAAGACGGCGAAGAAGAAGAGGACGATGACAACTATGTGCCCCCTGAATACGGTGATGCTGCAACGGGGGAAGCTGCTGAAGATCAAGAGGAACCAGACGATGTGCCCAATGATGCTGCAAGGGGGGAAGCTACTGAAGATCAAGAGGAACCAGTGCCCGATGATGATGATCTCCGCCGGGTCATAGTCGATGCAAGGACGCAATGCGAAAGTCAAAAGGAGAAGCTGAAGTTCGATCGCATGTTAGAGGATCACAAAAAAGGGTTGTACCCCAATTGCGAAGATGGCAACACAAAGCTCGGTACCGTACTGGAATTGCTGCAGTGGAAGGCAGAGAATGCTGTGCCTGACAAAGGATTTGAGAAGCTATTGAAAATATTGAAGAAGAAGCTTCCAAAGGATAACGAATTGCCCGACAGTACATACGCAGCAAAGAAGGTCGTATGCCCTCTAGGATTGGAGGTGCAGAAGATACATGCATGCCCTAATGACTGCATCCTCTACCGCGGTGCGTACAAGGATCTGAACGCATGCCCGGTATGCGGTGCATTGCGGTATAAGATCAGACGAGATGACCCTGGTGATGTTGACGGCGAGCCCCCCAGGAAGAGGGTTCCTGCGAAGGTGATGTGGTATGCTCCTATAATACCACGGTTGAAACGTCTGTTCAGAAACAAAGAGCATGCCAAGTTGATGCGATGGCACAGTGAGGACCATAAGAAAGACGGGAAGTTGAGAGCACCCGCTGACGAGTCGCAGTGGAGAAAAATCGAGAGAAAGTACTGGGCTGAGTTTGCAGCTGACCCAAGGAACGTATGGTTTGGTTTAAGCACGGATGGCATTAATCCTTTCCGGGAGTAGAGCAGCAATCACAGCACCTGGCCCGTGACTCTATGTATGTATAACCTTCCTCCTTGGATGTGCATGAAGCGGAAGTTCATTATGATGCCAGTTCTCATCCAAGGCCCTAAGCAACCCGGCAACGACATTGATGTGTACCTAAGGCCATTAGTTGAAGAACTTTTACAGCTGTGGAATGGAAACGGTGTACGTACGTGGGATGAGCACAAACAGGAGGAATTTAACCTGCACGCGTTGCTGTTTGTAACCATCAACGATTGGCCCGCTCTCAGTAACCTTTCAGGATAGACAAACAAGGGATACCACGCATGCATGCACTGTTTAGATGACACTGAAAGTATATACCTGGACAAAAGCAGGAAGAATGTGTACCTGGGCCATCGTCGATTTCTTCCGACCAACCATCAATGTCGAAAGAAAGGCAAGCATTTCAAAGGCGAGGCAGATCACTGGAAGAAGCCCGCCATGCGTACCGGTGATCACGTACTTGCTATGGTCAATGATTTACACGTAATCTTTGGAAAGGGTCCCGACGGACTAGCTGTTCCGAATGACGCTGAGGGACACGCACCCATGTGGAAGAAGAAATCTATATTTTGGGACCTACCCTACTGGAAAGAGCTAGAGGTCCGCTCTTCAATCGACGTGATGCACGTGACGAAGAACCTTTGCGTGAACCTGCTAGGCTTCTTGGGCGTGTATGGCAAGACAAAAGATACACCTGAGGCACGGGAGGACCTGCAACGTTTGCACGAAAAAGACGGCATGCCTCCGAAGCAGTACGAAGGTCCTGCCAGCTACGCTCTTACGAAAGAAGAGAAAGAAATCTTCTTTGAATGCCTGCTCAGTATGAAGGTCCCGACTGGCTTCTCGTCGAATATAAAGGGAATAATAAATATGCCAGAGAAAAAGTTCCAGAACCTAAAGTCTCATGACTGCGACGTGATTATGACGCAACTGCTTCCGGTTGCATTGAGGGGGCTTCTACCGGAAAACGTCCGATTAGCCAGTGTGAAGCTATGTGCATTCCTCAATGCAATCTCTCAGAAGGTGATCGATCCAGAAATCATACCAAGGCTAAGGAGTGATGTGGCGCAATGTCTTGTCAGTTTCGAGCTGGTGTTCCCACCATCCTTCTTCAATATCATGACGCACGTCCTAGTTCATCTAGTCGACGAGATTGTCATTCTGGGGCCCGTATTTCTACACAATATGTTCCCCTTTGAGAGGTTCATGGGAGTCCTAGAGAAATATGTCCGTAACCGCGCTAGGCCAGAAGGAAGCATCTCCATGGGCCATCAAACAGAGGATGTCATTGGGTTTTGTGTTGACTTCATTCCTGGCCTTAAGAAGATAGGTCTCCATAAATCGCAGTATGAGGGGAGACTGACTGGAAAAGGCACGCTTGGAGGGGGGGACTCAATAATATGCAGGGACGGATATTCTTGGTCTCAAGCACACTACACAGTTCTACAGAACTCTACCTTGGTGACCCCGTATGTCGATGAACACAAGAACAGTCTGCGCTCCAAACACCCGAAGCAGTGTGACGACTGGATTACATGTGAACACATCAGGACTTTCAGCAGTTGGTTGGAAACACGTCTCAGAGGTGACACCACTGTTTGTGATGAGTTGTACTCGTTGTCCAGGGGACCATCTTCGACTGTATTGACTTACAAAGGATACGAGATAAATGGGAATACATTTTACACGATCGCCCAAGATCAAAAGAGCACCAACCAAAACAGCGGTGTCCGCTTTGATGCAGCAACCCAGAGGGGAAAGGACACATATTATGGTTACATAATGGACATATGGGAACTTGACTACGGACATGATTTTAAGGCCCCTTTGTTTAAGTGCAAATGGGTCAATCTGTTAGGAGGCGGGGTACAGGTAGACCCACAGTACGGAATGACAACAGTGGATCTGAACAATCTTGGGTACACTGACGAACCGTTCGTCCTAGCCAATGATGTGGCACAGGTTATCTATGTGAAGGACATGTCTACCAGACCGAGGAAAAGAAAAGATAAGGAAGCGAATACATCATACGATGAGCCAAAGCGCCACATAGTTCTTTCAGGAAAAAGGGACATTGTGGGAGTGGAGGGCAAGACAGACATGTCTGAAGATTATGAAAAGTTTCATGAAATTCCTCCCTTCAAAGTCAAGGCTGACCCAAGCATCGTGATAAACGATGAAGATTATCCATGGTTACGGCGCAATAAGCAAATGACACAAGCGAAGAAAAAGTGAAGACTTTCTCCCGGAACTATTATGATGATACCATGCCAACTTTGTAATAGACGAGTATGATACCATTGTCCATTTTGTACAAGAAGTGCATCTAGTTTTTGCCGTAACCCTCTCAACTTTCTTGCACGTGCTATGTGGATGAAATGATGATACCATGCCAACTTTCAACCTTTTCAGAGTTCATTTGAAATGTTTTTCAATTTTAGGGTCTTATAGCTAAAAATTATGCCACTTACTGGGCCACCACGGCCTGAATACGATTAGAAACCCATCCATGGGCCAGGATTCAGGCCCGCAGAAGGCCCAGTAGGCCCACGGGCATGTACAGAGACGTTAGGCCCGTAAGCCTGCTTTAGAGAGGAGCTCGACAGCTCAGGCGCACCGCACCTTATAAAATTTATGAAACTAAAATTAACAAAGTATTTTCTGTTCAAAACATTATAAGAAACCTCTATTATTATTGAAACAAAAATCATATAAAATTGATGCAACTAAAATTATCGAAGTATTTTCTGTTCAAAATCATTAAAAGCAAAAAGAATTTTCATAAAGAACTTTTTTTGATAGAAACTTTAATAGCAAAAAGAATTATCATAAAGTAAAATAAATAAGTAATTAGAAACAAAATAAAATAAAATAAATAAGTTTTTTGTTGTAAGTAGAAACAAAACAAAATAAATAAAGCAAAAAAAAACAAAAAAACTAAATACAGCAAAAAAAATTCATAAAGAACTTTTTTTGATAGAAACTTTAATAGCAAAAAGAATTATCATATAGTAAAATAAATAATTAATTAGAAACAAAATAAAATAAAATAAATAAGTTTTTTGTTGTAAGTAGAAACAAAAAAAAATAAATAAAAAAAAAAAAAAACTAAATACAGCAAAAAAAATTGTTGGGGCGCTGCCCGCTTGGCCTTCCAACCCTCAGGTCTGCAAATACAAGCCCAGAAGGGCTAGGAGGCTAAACGGGCAGCGCGCCAAAGTTAGGCCTAGAAGCCTGCTATAGAGAGGAGTTCGAAACAGCAGCCGCGCCGCGGCTTTTAAACTGGTGCGGGCGCCCTGTCGGGTGGTTGGTGCGACATATGCCAAGGGATGGCTTATCATTGTGGGAGCCAATAAAACGTCGCCGGTGCCCGGAAACGGGATGAGGCGAAGACATGCACGCCGGCGAATCTTACCCAGGTTTGGGGCTCTCCGAGGAGATAACACCCCTAGTCCTGCTCTGCGGGGTCTCTGCATGATCACTAGATCGATAAAGGGTAGCTACAATCGCTCCTAGAGCTGTTGAGATCAAGGGAGAAGAAGAACAAGGCTAGCTCTTGCTTCTCTCTATCTATGGTGTGTGCTATGCTTAGAAGGCAGCTCTATGCTCAGAGGCCAACTGTGCTTGGGTGCCAACCCTTTGCATGGGTGCTCCGGGGGGTTTATATAGGCCTACCCCCCGGGGGTACAATGGTAATCTGACTGGGAACTGGTCCCAGCCGTCAGTGTCTACGCTCGCCGGCTTCTCCGCCGGCTGCTGGGCCCCGCCGGCTGGTGGGTCCCGCCGGCTGCCGGCTACTTGGTCGACAGGCCGGCCCCACCGCCTAGGGTCTTGTCGGCGGCCGCTTACTGTAGCCTCGCCTATGATGACGAGGGCTTTGTCGAGGTAAGCGTGGCTACAGTGAGCCGTCTCGGGGGCTATCACCATAGCCTTACCTTGTCTTGTCTCCTTAATGGGGCTCCTGCTTCAAGGAAGGGAGTAGCCGGCTTCTGGAGGCCGGCTATGCTCTGGGCCGACTGGGAAAGGCCGGGCCGCCTTCACGCCTCTCTCTGGCTGAAGGGGCCCGCAGTCCTTGGGCCGTACAAGAGTGGGTCGTGGATGACGTCGAGGCTAGCATGGCTACAGTGTCGAGCCGCACGGGAGACGGCCATCCCGTACGGCCTCCTGTAGCCATGCCCGCCTCGGGCTTCATTGGTAGTGGGGCCGCACTGTGGCCACACCCCGTCGTGTCGCCGTTATGTGGGAACAACTTTGGTGGTTGTGGTCTCGGCCGGCTACTAGGAGCCGGCGTCCCTCTTGGCCGGCTTCTTGGAGTCGGCCACCCCGTAGTCGTCCGGGGGAGAGGTTGCTCGAGGCTGGGTCGCCTTCCGGGAGTCGGCTTCAGAGGTAGCCCGCCAGGGAAGGCGGCCCAAATGCTTGGAGTGCTTGAAGGCCCAAAGGCCTGATAATATTTCTGAAGAGCCAGGGGTAGTCGGTTCGGCTACCCGTGGCCAATTACTCCGACAGTAGTCCCCGAAGCTGATTGGGCTTCGAGGTGGAGCAGGGGTTGAGAAGCTCGATCAGCTTCCTATCTTGACAAGCCGGCAGCTGGGAGCCGGCCTTGGTCAGGTGCGCCGCCCGAGTCGAAATCTTCTGGAGTCGGAGGGCAGCAACCCGCAGGCACGTGCACCGGGCCGCGGGCCGTTGGCGAACCACGTGGCCGGAAAGCCTGCCAGCCCACGCGCGTGACGGGACGTCGCCGCAGGGCGGGGACCCGCCACGTCCGCGCCCCGGCCCAGGCGCGGATCCTTTGTATCCCGAAACCGTCCGCACGTTCCATGCGGCAGTTTCGGCTCGCATTTATGCGCTATAATCGCGAGACGTGGGGGGAGTGGGCGCAGTTAATCCCACGTCTTCCCCCCCACGTCCGGCCTCTTCGGCCTTGTGAGGCTATAAGTAGGGGGAGGTGGAGGGCGGCAGGCCCTCGCACGCTCCTCCTACTTCCACCGTCTTCTTTCCTCGCTCGTTCTCGCGACAGTGCCTCGCCGCCGCGCCCTTCCACCGCACGCTCCTCCGCCGCCGTGCTAGCTCTCGCCATGCCTCCCCTCGTAGAGCAGCTTGGCGGGGATTGGGACGGCTCCATCGTCCATGACGACCACGTCGACTTCCTCCGCGACACGCGGCGGCTGCCCGGCGCGGACAAAGTGGAGGTCCGCCTTGCGCCGGCGAAGGAAATCTCGCCGAGGCCGCAGGAGGGCGAGCGGGTGGTCTTCCGCTCGCACTTCTTGCGCGGCTTCGGCTTGCCAGTGAGCGCCTTCTTCCGCTCCTGGCTCGAATTCTATCAGCTCCAGCCGCACCATCTCACCCCCAACGCGGTGGTGCTGCTGTCTGCCTTCGTCACCCTGTGCGAGGGCTATCTCGGCGTCCTCCCCACCCTTGAGCTCTGGGGGGAGCTTTTCCAGTCGAAGCTGGGCAGGCGCAGCAGGGGCGTGCCGGCTCATACTGGCGCCTTCATCGCGTCGCGGAGATCGGGCGCCGACAACCCCTTCCCCGTCATCACGCTAATCCAATCGGTGAAGAAGTGGCAGAAGTCGTACTTCTACGTGCGGAACATCGCTCCGCGGGGCGACTACATCAACCTGCCGGCTTACGTAGCCGGCCCACCGGCGGGCAGGCTGCCCCAGTGGTCCTTCTGGGCCGTGACGCTGTCGCAGGCAGGAAACGCCGCCATCGCCCGATTGCGGGTGATGGTCCAGTCGGAGGGCCTGACGGGGCCCGACCTCCTTGCCGCGTTCGTCACGCGCCGGGTTCTTCCGCTCCAGAGCCGGCCTCATCTGATCTGTCAGATGAGCGGCCAGCTCGATCCGGGCCGAATGTGCACCAAGGAGATGCCGCGGCACGAGGTCGCCTACATGGTGAACTACCTCGCCAACTGCCAACTCTCTGAAGAGTGGCAATTCGGCAAGGAGCCATATAGCTGTGCCAATCCTCCGCCTACGGTACGCTCCCCTTGTCTCCTTTTCTCTCTCTCTCTCTCTCAGCCTTGTTGCCGAGTTCCTCTGGGCCGACTCTAACTTAGTCGGCTTGTTCTTCGACAGAGCCCTCTGCTTCGGCCGGCCAGCGGGTCAGACGCGGAGCATCGCTTCGTCCCCGACCGGACCGAACACGACCTGGAGGACCCCGACCTGGGGGCGGTCCATATGGACGACGCCGTCGAGCCGGCCGGCGGCGAAGCAGGCGGCTCCGGGTTCACTGCTACCTTCGACGACTGGCCGGACGAGGATGAAGCCGAAGCCGTCCCGCGCCGCCAGCCGGCATCCGGACGCGGCGCGGGCTCCTCCGGCGCGCAGCCTGCTCGGGGTGGAGGCCAGAAGCGTCGCGCCGCCCAGGGCTTGTTCGGCAGCCGAACGAAGAAGCCCAGGGGCGGGGCGGCAGCCACCAGGCGGGAAGAGGCGGCCGCGAAGGCGGCTCGCTTCCGCAAAGTGGTGAAGCAGCCGCAGACCGTGTTGGCGTAAGCTCTCTTTCTCTGTGTACTCTCTTTCTTTCTTTTCTTTCTTTCTTTGGTGGTTCTTGAACTCTCGTCCTTTTCTTCGACGATCAGAGCTCCGTTGTCACTTGAGCGGGCTGCTGCCGGCTCCGTCGTCGAGTCGCCAGGGGGCTCTGGGAGCACCACCCGCCGCGTAGATCCCCGTGCCGCCCTCCAGGAGGCGATAGAAAGGAACGCGCGGGAGGTGTGGGAGGAGCAGGAGGCGCGGGAGGCGGAGGCACGAAAGGCAGCCGCCGCCCAGGCGGCTCGGGAGGAAGAGGCAGCGAAGGCACTCGCCGAGGCTGCAGCCAAGGCCCAGGCAGAGGCTGAGGCCGCGGCGGCGGCAGGGGAGGCTTTGATGGTCACCCCCCTGCGCGCCATGGTGCCGGGGCTGGGAGGAAGCGGCGACGACATCGTCATTTTGGAGAAGGGGCTGGAGCCGACCCAGCCAACTGGGGCGGCCCAAGGCGGCCGGCCTGATTCGCCGCCTGCACAGTCGGCGGAGGGCGAACCGGCCGCGGGGGCTGAGGTGGCGGTCCGGGCTCCGCCAAGCCGGCGTGCGGGGAAGGCCGCGTCGGAGCCACAGCCGGCCGTGGGCTCCAGCTCGTCAGCCCGAGACGCGGAGGCGGCCAGCGCTACCTCGGGGTGGACGCCAGGCGGAGGGACAACCGTGGTGAACGTGGCTGCACAAGACGTCCGGACCCGGCTCCAAAGCCAAGCCGCGGCACTGAGGCAGTTCATCGACGAATTCCTCGCAACGCGGGCAGCCATCCGGGTTAGTATTCCCATCTTGTTTCTTCTTGAACTTGATTTCTCTTTTTGATCTTAATTTCTTCCGTGGGGGCGCGTCAGCGCACCCACTGGGTGTAGTCCCCGAGTTCCGAGTCGGCTGCTGAGCAGGCGGCTTGGAACTTGTTGGAGAATTTGCCTTTGCTGTTTTTGTTCTCACTTCGGTCTTCTGTCCATCTTGCAGGACTTCCACAACCTTCGAGCGGCCGCCTTTAACTTCCAGGCTCGGGAGCTGACTCAGAAGACCGCCGACCTTACTGAGAGCCGAGGTATGTGACTTGATCTTTATCTCATGTGAGGGCGCGTCAGCGCACCCACTGGGTGTAGTCCCCGAGATTCGGGCCGACTGCTGAGATGTCGGCTCGGATCTTCCTTGACGATTTCTTATTGTTCTTCTTCTTCTTCCGTTCCTGCAGCGGCCAACGCCGGTCTGAGGGCACAACTGGGGGAGTCGCAGACTGCTCTTCGTGCCAAGGATGCCGAGCTCGCCGCCTTGGTGCAGGAGCGCGACCGCCTGGTCAAGAAGCTGGCCGACCAGGAGGAGGGCCACAAGGCGGCGCTGAAGGCTGCGCAGGATCGCGAAGCCACCCTCCAGGCCGAGTTCGAGACGGAGGCGGCCGGCTGGGCAGAGGCCAGGTAGACTCCGATCTCCGGCTATGGCCAGATCGAGGATCTGGTTGACGGTAAGTCGTCTACCCCTTCGTCCTTTCTTGCCATCTGCCACTTTGGCTTGTTTTTCTGATTTTGGTGTTCTTCTCTTCCTTTCTTCTTCTTCGCGCAGAGTATTTCCCTTGCTACTCAACTGCCGCCAACCAGGCCATCGAGGCCCGTCGCCAAGCGAAGAGGCAAGCCGGCTTTGAGATTTCGCCGACCGCCGGCCGCTCGCTGGAGGAAGAGCTCCTGGCGATCCAGGCTCGCATCCAGCCGGCTCACCGGCTGCTCCGCCGGCTCCAGCGTGCCGGGTCACAGGTCTTAGCCGCCCTCTGGCCTGGCCAGGTGGTCCCTCGCACCCCCAGTCGGACCGCCGACTGGCTGGAGGTGGCCGTCGGCCGCTTCGAGGCTTGGAAGGCGTCGGCGGCTCGCTCCGGTGCCAGGCGGGCGCTGGAGTTCGTCAAGGCCTGGTATCCCGGCCTGAACCTAGACCAGCTGGCTACCTGGCGGCAGCAAGCCGACACGGAGCTGGAGCCGGCGCGGCCAGCCATCATTCGGCGGGCTTCGGCGATCGCCGACTACACCGACACCAACGTCTTCGCCCCCGAGGTGGACGACAATGGAGTCGCCCAGCCGGAAGAGTGGTTCGGGCTGGACCCGGCGCATGGTGAGGACTCGGCGGAGGAGATCGAATCCAGCGACGAGGGCGAAGAGGAGGAGGAGGAGGGTGAAGACGCTGAGCCGGCTGGTGGAGTAGCCGGCCAGCCTCAGCCTGACCGCACCTCCAGTACTACGTCGCGCGCGAGTGCGTCTCCTGCCGCAGGAGGTGGTCAAGCCGGGACCAGCTAGGCGGCCACTCCTTCAGCCGGCGAGGCCGCCTTCACCGACCAGCTCGGCCTTCATGTCGCGCCCTAGTCTTTTTTCTTTTGTTTTCCTGTCTTGTTACTTTTGAACAATGTTTGGTTAAGTCTGCACAATTCCACCCACTGGGTGTATTCAAATTTAAGTCTGTCGCCGGCCTGTTGGCGGCTTTCATGTATATAACTTATGCAGTTGGCCTTTCCTTGTACTTTTTGCTCTTTGTCCTTCTGCTTTTTCCTTTGCCGCCCTCCCTTGGTTGCCGCCTCCCCAGTCAAACAGTTGCTCTGCAATCTGTAGCCGGGGAGTGCCTGGCCAGTTGGGGAGGGGGAAGTACTTTAGCTCTGCTGAACTAAAGCTAAGTTTTTTAGGAAGCCGGCCAGCCGGCTGCTTTGACAACCGGCAGGCATATTTGGAGGCCGTCTCTTTGCTATATAGGTTAGTTGTTCCTTAGCCATTTTTCGTGTGGGCGTCCTTTCTGTCTTCTCTCTTTCTAGTCGGACAGTCAGTTCTTTGAGCTGCGACTTTCAACAAGAGAGGACTTGGGAGCCGGCACACTACTTTGCTGACTTGAGGAAGAACTTTCAATATAGCTCAAGGCGGCCAGTCCCCGGGCCGACTAGTCGAACCCGGTGCTGGAGAAGAATTCGAAATGTAATAATACATTCATGGATATGACACTCGTGATTCATAGATAAATAAAAGGCAGTCCCCGAGTACTGTTCGGGGGGCCTGTTGGTTTGTACTTAATACAAAAAAGGGTAGCGTGATACATACTGCTTTTCAGCTGTAAAATCGTCTTAGGAGGTTTGCGTTCCATGGTCGCTCCGACTCCTTGCCGGAGTCGTCTCTCTTGCGTGCTCTTGGTTTTTGCGCGTCGATCAAGTAGTAGGAGTCGTTGCCGAGTGCCTTGCTGACGACAAAGGGGCCTTCCCAAGGGGCCGAGAGCTTGTGCTGGCCGGCTGTTCGCTGGATAAGCCGGAGCACAAGGTCGCCCTCTTGGAAGGATCTTGGCTTGACCTTGCGGTTGTAGTAGCGGCGCAGGCCTTGCTGGTAGATGGCGGACCGGCTGAGGGTTAACAGCCGGCCTTCTTGCAGTAGGTCGACGCCGTCTTCTCTTGCTTCTTTGGCTTCCTCCTCCGTGTACATGGTGATCCGAGGCGAGTCGAACTCGATGTCTGTTGGGATGACAGCCTCGGCACCGTACACAAGGAAGAATGGAGTGAAGCCGGTTGACTTGTTGGGTGTAGTGCGCAGACTCCAGAGGACAGCCGGCAGCTCTTCGAGCTAGCAGCGGCCGATCGCTCCAGTGGTACAACCAGTCGGGGCTTGATGCCGGAGAGGATGAGTCCATTTGCTCGCTCGACTTGGCCGTTTGACTGCGGGTGGGCAACGAATGCTAAGTCCAGTCAGATGCCCTGCGTCGCGCAGAAACGTGCCAGTGCGCCTTTGGCGAAGTTCGTGCCGTTGTCGGTGATGATGTTGTGCGGCACGCCGTACCGAGTAGTGATGTCGGTGATGAATGTCACGGCAGTCGGCCCGTTCAGCTTCTTAATCGGCTTGGCTTCGATCCACTTGGTGAACTTGTCCACAGCAACGAGTAGATGTGTCATGCCACCGCCGGCTGTCTTGAAAGGGCCCACCATGTCCAGTCCCCAGACGGCAAAAGGCCAGGTGAGGGGAATGGTCTTGAGTGCAGAAGCCGGCAGGTGTTGCTTGGAACTAAAAACTTGGCATCCTCTGCAGCTCTTGACTATTTCTTTAGCATCCTCCAAGGCAGTCGGCCAGAAGAAACCGTGGCGGAAAGCCTTGGCCACAAGGGATCTTGAGGCTGCGTGGTGGCCGCATTCTCCTTGGTGGATGTCTTTGAGGATTGCCACTCCTTTTTCTGGCTCGACGCAACGCTGGAAGACTCCGGTGACGCTGCGCTTCACAAGCTCCCTGTTGATTATTGTGTATGCTGTGGCTCATCGTTGCACTAGTCTTGCTGAGATGTCATCAGCCGGCAGCTCTCTGCTGACTAGGAACTTGAGGATGGGCCGGGCCCATGAGGGAGCTGTGACTTCTTCTTCTGTTAATGTGGCCACCATGACTCGGGCGGGTGGGTTGGGTGTTGCATTGGAGTCGGCCACCGCTTCTTGTGTCGTTGCGGTCCTCGGGCCGACTGCTGCAGTCCCCGAGCCGGGTTTTGAAGTCCCCGGGCCGGGTGCGACTACAGCAGTCCCCGGGCCAGTCGTCATGCCGCCTGCGGGATTTCTCCAGTCGGATCCGGCTGTTTCTGGCGTAGGCGGTACGAAGATGGAATCCGACTCTGGAGACGGCTTGATGGATGGCTTGAGGAGGCGTTGGAGGGAGACGCCAGTCGGTATGGCTTGTCGGGTGGAGCCGATCCGTGCTAGGGCATCTGCTTGGTCGTTGTCGGCCCTTGGCATGTGAAGGAACTCGCACCCTTCGAAGTATCCGCTTATCTGCTGGATGAGGAAACGGTAGCTCGCCATGTTCGCGTCCTTGGCGTCCCAGTCGCCAGATGATTGCTGGACCACCAAGTCTGAGTCGCCGTAGCACAGGATCTGGCGTATGCCGAGTTCTTTGGCTAGCCGGAGCCCATGTACGAGCGCCTCGTACTCGGCCACGTTGTTGGAGGCGGCGAAGTGGATCTGCAGCGTGTACTTGAGCTTGTCGCCTTTGGGAGAGGTGAGGACGATGCCGGCTCCCAAGCCGGTGCGCATCTTGGACCCGTCAAAGTGCATCCGCCAATGGGTAGAGTCGGGAGCCGGCGGTAAGTACTGGGTCTCGGCCCAGTCGACGAGGAAGTCGGCCAATGCTTGCGACTTGATGGCGGTGCGGGGCTGATAGAAAATTGTGTAGGGCGCCAAGGCGATGGCCCATTTGGCCACCCGGCCGGATGCATCCCGGCTGCCTATGATCTCGGCGAGCGGGGCAGTGCACACAACCGTGATGGGGTGCTCTTGGAAGTAGGGCTTCAATTTCTTGGCAGCGAAGTACACCCCATAGCACATCTTCTGGTAGTGCGGGTAGTTTTGCTTTGAGCTGGACAGTACTTCGCTGAGATAGTAGACCGGCCTCTGGACTAGCTGGGCTCGGCCTTCCTCCGGGCGCTGGACCACAACAACAGTGCTGACGACTCGGCTAGTCGCGGCGATGTAGAGGAGCATGGGCTCCTTCTCAGTCGGCGCAGCCAGGACAGGTGGAGTGGTCAACATTTTCTTCAACTCATGGAAGGCTTGGTCGGCTTGATCATTCCACTCAAAGTGAGTGGACTTCTTCATGAGTCGGTACAGAGGGAGAGCCTTCTCTCCTAGTCGGCTGATAAAACGGTTCAGGGAGGCTAAGCAGCCAGTGAACTTCTGCACATCTCGCAGCTTGGTGGGAATCTCCATCCTCTCGATGGCCTTGATCTTGACAGGGTTGCACTCAATGCCGCGTTCGGAGACCAGGAAGCCTAGCAGCTGGCCGGCTGGCACTCTGAACACGCACTTCTCGGGGTTGAGCTTGGTCTGGAATCGGCGCAAGTTGGCAAATGTTTCTTTCAGGTCTTCCAGCAAGGTACCGCGCTTCTCTGTCTTCACCAGAATGTCGTCTACGTAGACGTGGGCATTTCTGCCGAGTTGTTTCAAGAGACATTTCTGCATGCAACGCTGAAAAGTGGCACCGACATTTCTCAAGCCGAATGTCATTGTCAGGTAGCAGAAAGCTCCAAAGGGTGTGATGAAGGCAGTCTTCAGGCGGTCAGCCGAGTCCAACTTGATCTTATGATACCCTAAGTATGCATCCAAAAAACTTAACAGCTCGCATCCGGCTGTGGAGTCTATCACTTGGTCAATCCGTGGCAAAGCAAACGGATCTTTTGGGCAGGCCTTGTTCAAACTCGTGTAGTCTATACACATACGCCACTTGTTATTCTTCTTCAGAACCAGAACTGGGTTGGCAAGCCATTCTGGAAAGAACACTTCCATGATAAAGCCGGCGGCAAGCAGCCAGGCTATCTCTTCTCCCACAATTCTTCGCTTCTCTTCTGATAGTCGGCGGAGGGGTTGCTTGACCGGCTTCGCATCAGCTCGGACATGTAGTTTGTGCTCGGCGAAATCCTTCGGGACACCCGGCATGTCCTTTGGGGACCATGCAAAGATGTCTCGATTCTCACGGAGGAAGTCGACGAGCTCGCCTTCCTATTTACTGTCCAAGTTCGCCCCAATCACGGCGAACCTCTCCGGGTGCTCCGGGTCTAGAGGTATCTTCTTCGTCTCTTTGGCAGGCTGGAAGGAGCCCTGCGCATCACAATCCTTGGGGTTGGGCGACAAGGCCGGCTGCTTGCCGGCCATGGCCACAACCCGTTCCAACATCTTCTTCTCTTCTGCCACCACGAGGGACTCGGCCAGCCGGCTGCTGGCCATGGCACACTCGATGGACTTCTTGTAGTCGCCGGCTACCGTGATGATCCCCTTCGAGCTCGGCATCTTCATCTTCAGGTAGGCGTAGTGGGGCAGAGCCATGAACTTGGCCAAAGCAGGTCGGCCAAGTAGTGCATGATAGGGGCTCTCCAAATCCACCACCTCGAACCATATTACTTCCCGGCGAAAATGATCTTTGTCTCCGAAGAGAACATCCATTTTGATCTTGCCGATTGGAGAGCAAGATAGGCCGGGTACGATACCATGGAAGACGGTGCGGCTCGGCATGAGCTGCTTCGCTTTGATGTTCAGCTTGTCCATGGTATCGCGGTACAGTATGTTGATACTGCTTCCGCCGTCTATCAGGACGCGGGAAAATCTGGCAGCTCGCCTCTCTGTCGCGAGGGTGACGTCCAAGACCAACGCATAGGAGCCAGGCAAAGGCATCACCTCTGGGTGGTCGGCCTGGCTCCAGCTGATTGGCTTTTCCGACCAGTGCATGAACTCGGCGGTGCTAGAGGCGACTGCATTCACTTCTTGGTGCTGTCGGCGTCGGCTGCGCTTGTCATCGGCTTGACGTGTGAAGACGACGTAGGCGGCGTGCTCTTCGGGGAATTCGTCTTGGATGGCGCCGATCGCCGGCCGAGCCGCCGGCTGCTGGGGAGCTGGAGGCGGCGGGCCGGGAGGCGGAGGCGGCACCATCCCTTCGCCCTTGGTGATGCGGGTGAGCCAGTGGCATTTCCGGGTTGTGTGGTTAGACGGCTTCGCGCCGCTGTGGAACTTGCAGGGAGCATCGAGTGCTTGTTCGTAGGAGAAAGACGGCTGCCAAGGCGGCCGGCCACCCTTTTTCTTGGGAGCGGGCCGCTCTTTGGGCTGCTCGTCTTCAACTGTGGCCACCTGCCGACTGGAGGAAGTCGGCATGGGGCCCTTGCGCTTGTGGTCGTTCTGGCAGGGGCGCCGGTTAGGGTCGCCAGCCGGCGTCTTGGGAGCCGGAGCAATTACTTTCCCTGAGGCGTCTACTCGCAGCTCGGTCTTCATCGAGGAGTCGGCGGTGGCGTATTTGTCGGCGATGACCAGCAACTCATCGAGGGTAGCCGGCTCGTCGCAGAGGAGTCGGTGCTTGAGGAGGGTGCCCTCTCGGCACCCGGCGGTGAAGTACTCGATGGCTTGGACCTCGTGCACTCCCTCGCAGGAGTTGCGGAGCTCGGCCCATCGCGTGAGGTAGTCGCGGGTCGACTCGTTGGGCCCCTGGATGCAGAGGGAGAGCTGGCGAGGCTTGGGAGGCCGCTTGTAGGTGCTGGTGAAGTTGCGGACGAAAACTTCGGTGAAGTCCAGCCAACTGTTGATGCTGTAGGGCTTGAGGCTGTTGAGCCATGTGCGCGCCGTGCCTTGCAGCATCAGGGGGACATACTTCACGGCGACGCGCCAATTGCCGTTGGCTACGCTGACGGCCATGGAGTAGTCGATGAGCCAATCTTCCGGCTTCACTGAGCCGTTATACTTGGGCGTGTCTCTGGGGAGCGAGAACCCTTTGGGGAAGGGCTCGTCGCGGATGCGGGGGCCAAAGCATGGCGGGCCGACATCGACTTCTTCTTCTAACGCCAAGGATCGGGCAAGGCGGTCGATCCTGTGGCGGGCGTCACTCTCGCCGACTCCTTCTCGGCGGCCGAGTCGGTCGCCGAGAGTCGGATGTGTGATGGGCGGCGGAGTGAGGCGTCTTTCTCTTCGAGGCGGGGGAGGAGGCAGGTTTCCTTGGTGCTCTACTGCTCGAGGGCGGCCCTCCGCGTCGCGCTCGATGGTGATGCGAGTCCGGCTGCGGCTGGCAGCCGGCTCCTTGTCTTTCTTCTGGCGCGCGCCGCTCGCAGTCGGCGAGCGGGACGTCGCGGCGTGTTCCCGGCGCGGGGGATGACTATCAGCACGGGCGCCGGCTTCGTGTCGTTCTGCAGCCGCATCGATCAGCTGCTAGATCCATCTTGTCATGTAGGGGAGCTCATCGGCTCCCAGCCCATGGAGCTCCTCTGCAGCCGCCTGAGCGGCTCGCAGATTCTCGAGCGGGGTGGCGTAGACGGGGCGATCTGCGCCCAGTATGCTGGCAACGGCCGCGCCGCGCTACTGGACGAAGCCGGCTCGGCTTGGGCCCCTAGGCGGCGGCGTGCCGAAGGAGGCGCGGTCGACTTCGCGCTGGTGGGCCTCGGTGAGGCGTCTCATCGAGGCTATCTTTTGGCCCTCCGCGATGAGAGCAAGGCGGCGTGCCTCCAGGGTCTCGGCGTCGGCATCGGCCGGGATGGGGGCGGAGAGGTCGTGCATTGCCGCTTGCAGGGCGTCGCGGGCATTCTCGCCCGAGTTGGAGACGTGGCTGATGACCAGCACTTCGGTGACAGCGCTACTGCCGCTGTCAGCTCGAGGGAGGGGTCGTCGAAGACCACCACGTCGGAGGGGTAGGCGTCAAGCGACGCGGTGTTGGAGTCGATGAGCATCGGGTCGGTGGAGCCGACCGACTCCATGTCCGTAGCAGGCTCGCTTGAGACGTGAAGTTGGTCGAGGCGGCTGACGAGGCGGCTCTCGGGGTAGTCGGTGCCTGCGTCGGACGCAGGCTCGTCGGAGAGGCGAGTCTCGCCGAGCAGATCGGCGAGGCGGCTCGCTGCGCAGGCGTCGTCGACGCCTTGCAGCGCGTCGAGGCAAACGCCATCGGGCGGGGCAGGCTGGCTGCGCTCGCGGGGGAGGAAGAGGGTTCCCGTCCAGAACAGGTCTCCGGACGACGGTGCACCTGGCCCCATGGTGGGCGCCAAATGCCGGGTGGTTGGTGCGACATATGCCAAGGGATGGCTTATCATTGTGGGAGCCAATAAAACGTCGCCGGTGCCCGGAAATGGGATGAGGCGAAGACATGCACGCCGGCGAATCTTACCCAGGTTCGGGGCTCTCCGAGGAGATAACACCCCTAGTCCTGCTCTGCGGGGTCTCCGCATGATCACTAGATCGATAAAGGGTAGCTACAATCGCTCCTAGAGTTGTTGAGATCAAGGGAGAAGAAGAACAAGGCTAGCTCTTGCTTCTCTCTATCTATGGTGTGTGTGCTATGCTTAGAAGGCAGCTCTATGCTCAGAGGCCAACTGTGCTTGGGTGCCAACCCTTTGCATGGGTGCTCCGGGGGGTTTATATAGGCCTACCCCCCGGGGGTACAATGGTAATCCGACTGGGAACTGGTCCCAGCCGTCAGTGTCTACGCTCGCCGGCTTCTCCGCCGGCTGCTGGGCCCCGCCGGCTGCCGGCTACTTGGTCGACAGGCCGGCCCCACCGCCTAGGGTCTTGTCGGCGGCCGTTTACTGTAGCCTCGCCTGTGATGACGAGGGCTTTGTCGAGGTAAGCGTGGCTACAGTGAGCCGTCTCGGGGGCTAGCACCGTAGCCTTACCTCGTCTTGTCTCTTTAATGGGGCTCCTGCTTCAAGGAAGGGAGTAGCCGGCTTCTGGAGGCCGGCTATGCTCTGGGCCGACTGGGAAAGGCCGGGCCGCCTTCACGCCTCTCTCTGGCTGAAGGGGCCCGCAGTCCTTGGGCCGTACAGGAGTGGGTCGTCGATGACGTCGAGGCTAGCATGGCTACAGTGCCGAGCCGCACGGGAGACGGCCGTCCCGTACGGCCTCCTGTAGCCATGCCCGCCTCGGGCTTCGGGGGTAGTGGGGCCGCACTGTGGCCACACCCCGTCGTGTCGCCGTTATGTGGGAACAGCTTTGGTGGTTGTGGTCTCGGCCGGCTACTAGGAGCCGGCGTCCCTCTTGGCCGGCTTCTTGGAGTCGGCCACCCCGTAGTCGTCCGGGGGAGAGGTTGCTCGAGGCTGGGTCGCCTTCCGGGAGTCGGCTTCAGAGGTAGCCCGCCAGGGAAGGCGGCCCAAATGCTTGGAGTGCTTGAAGGCCCAAAGGCCTGATAATTTTTCTGAAGAGCCAGGGGTACTCGGTTCGGCTACTTGTGGACAATTACTCCGACACGCCCCTCGGCTAGCGAGGTGGGACTAAACTTTTGGCCGCGATGCGGGCAGCAAGAGGCCTTTGGTCCCGGTTCGTGGCACCGACCGGGACCAATGCCCCCCCTTTAGTCCCGGTCGGTGCCACCAACCGGGACCAAAGGCCGCCGCTTCCCGCCCTTTGCGTTGCTGAAAAGGGACCTTTGGTCCCGGTTGGTGGCACCAACCGGGACTAAAGGGTGGCATTGGTCCCGGTTGGTGCCACGAACCGGGACCAATGCCCTTGCTATATAACCAGGACTTGTGAAAATTTCACATCTCCCTCGCCTCCCTCGCCAGTTGCCCCCGCCGCCAGGCTGCCCAAATCGCTCGCGCGCTCCTCGTCGCCGTCGCCGTCGCCGCCGCCGGCCGCCATCCCCGTCACCCCGTGCCCCTGCCCCGCGCCGGAGCCCACGCCGGCCGCCGCCCCGTGCCCCTGCCCCGTCCCCGAGCACGCACGGCCGCGCCCCTGCGCCCCGGCCCGCCCCCACCATTGTCGTCGTCGCCGGCGCCCGCCCCCACTGCCGCCCCTGCCTCGACGCCGCCCCTCCTCCCCGTTCGGTCCGGCTCCGGCGACCCCCTTTCCTCCCTGTCCCCTCGATCCGCTTCATATAATTTTTTTATATGCATATGTTGATTATATGGATGGATGGATGATGTATATCTTCATTATATGGATGGATGGATGATGTATGCTTTTTTCATATAACTTTTTAGGCAGATTTTTAGAATTTTTTAGGCAGATTTTGAGAATTTTTTGTGTATGTATGTCATGTTTATATGTATGTATGTATGTTTATATGCAAAGCATATGCAAAGAAAATGTATGAATGGTCATATGCAAAGAAAAATGTATGTATGGTCATATGCAAAGAAAATGTATGTATGTATGTTCATATGAAAGAAAAATGTATGTATGTATGTTCATATGCATATGCAAAGAAAATGTATGTTCATATGCATATGCAAAGAAAATGTATGTTCATATATATGATGATATGTTCATATAAAAAGGAAAATAAGAAGAGGAAGAAAGGAGAAGAAGAGGAGAGGAAGAAGAGGAGAAATAAATAAGAAGAGGAAAAAAGAAGAGGAGAAGAAGAAAGGAATAGAAGAGAAGAAGAAAAAATAGAAAAAATTCTATTTTTTCTTCTTCTCTCCTCTATTCCTTTCTTCTTCTCCTCTTTTTTTTTCTTCTTTTTTTCTTCGATCTTGTCCTCTATTCCTTTTCTTCTTCTCCTCTTTTTATTTCTTCTTCGTTTTCTTATGTTTTATCGGGTCTGTCGTCGTCGATATACCCCTCTCCCGATAACTTCAAGACGAGGGGGGTCGATATACCCCCTCCCCGCCGATAATATTATTTTCCCATGTACGTATGTCGTCGTTGTCGATATAACCCCCTCCCGATAACTTCAACACGTGGGGGGGGGTCGATATACCCTCTCCCCGATAACATTATTTTCCCATGTATGTCGTCGTTGTCGATATATATAACTCCCTCCCAGATAACTTCGACATGATGGACGGTCGATATTTATACCCCCTCTCGACCGTGATAACTTATACCACGGGAGCACCCCCCGGCCCTCTCGCTCGACCAAAACTCTCGAGGACACCCAAACCCTAGAAAAAAACGATGTCGGTCTCCTACCCCCTCCCGCCGCGCCCCTACCCTTGAAGCGTTGCCTAGGCCACCCCAAACCCGGAATAAGCTAGGTCTACGTTTGCACTAATATATCCACCTACTGTCATGTTTGTGTAATAATTGCCATGTTGTAATATTTGCAGAAACAATGGAGCACGGACGAGACGAGCAAGCAGAAGAGGTGTTGGGGGACATAATCTTAGCCGGAGGTGATATCTTGTCGTATCTTGACGACAATGATGGTCTGGAAGAACAGGGTGAAGAAGCAGGCTACGGTGATCAAGAGTGGAGGAGGAAAGACATGATTATGATGGCTCCGGTGACCCAATGCTGGTGCAAGAAGGAGCCCGTGGAGACGGCTCCGGTGACCGAACAGAGTCCGGCCAGGTAAATATATTAGTTAAGCCTGTGCTGACTAGCTAATTGATGCATTCATTGTTTTGGTATGTACACATATTAATTAACACTCGTCTTTCTTATTTTTTCTAGCCCTCCAGATCAAGCACAACTGCGGTAAAGAGACGAGGCCCAAAGAGAAAGTTGCGCTCGGATGAAAGGTTTGAGATCACAGCAATCGCGCGCGACGACCAACCGATTGAACCCATCCGGACAAAGGATGCATTTGCTGCTCAGTGCGGGGTTCTAGTTAGGGACAAGATCCCGATCAGCATCCACCAATGGTATAAGCCTAAGAAGGAAGACCCTGAGGTGTCTTATGTCAATGATATGCAGAAAGATGATCTTTGGACCGAGCTGAAGGCAAATTTCACCCTACCGCCAGAGGAGGATCCGGAGAAGCCAGTTATAGAGCAATTAATCAAGTCTCATGCTCTTAAGAAGATGGCAGACCTATTCAGGAGGTGGAAGAATGAGCTGAAAACGTTTGTCGACAAAGAAGAGACACCAGAATTCATTGGCCGGTATGAGAAGATCAGAGATCACTGGCCCGCATTTGTGGCCCACAAGACATCGGAAAAGAGTAAGGAGATGTCAGCGACAAACAAGAAGAATGCTGCAAAGAAGAAGCTTCACCATCGCACGGGGTCAGGTGGCTACCTCAAAGCCCGACCTAAGTGGGCCAAGGCTGAGAATGATCTGCTTGAAAAAGGGATCGAACCACAGACAATGAACTGGACAGACCGTTGCCGGACTTGGTTCTTTGGGGCTGGCGGAACCTTGGACCCTGTATCAGGGAGGTGCGTTTGGACGAACGAGCTTTTGAGAATACCGGTCAAGAAGATTCAACAATATATCGATGCAGCGCAGGAAGGGACGTTCGTTCCAGACAGAGAGAACGACGAGCTCACAATGGCCCTCGGGAATCCTGAGCACCCTGGACGGACGCGAGGCACGCCAGGCTCCGTTCCATGGAAGGCTGGTTTTCCGGACGCGGGCGGTTACAAAAGCCAAGAGAGGAGGAAAAAAGTGGAGCAGATCCAAATTCAGAAGCTGCACGAAAGGGTTCAAGCGCTAGAGGAACGAGACGGCAATCGACATGCCGAAACTGCCCCCGAAGCTACACCGCCATCTCAACGGAGAAGCAGCGTGGCTTCCACCGAGCTGCTTCAGCTGGAGCATGCGGCTCCTGCTAGCTACCCCGTGGATGCTATCACGGAGTCTCAACATTGCCACCTTATGGCGGAATGGCAGAACTTCAAAGTCAAGGCGGCTGTTGGCTCTGTTTTACCTCCTGAACCCGGCGCAACCTACCACTGCCGGCCGACTCCAGAAGGATATGCTAGGGTGATGGTGGATGAAATAACAGAGGGATTTGAGGAGCTCCAGGTTGACCACCCTACTGGTGAAGGGGAGACTCGGCTGGGTTCTGCTCTGAAGACTCCATGCCTATGGCGGAAGGAGCTCATCAAGCTTCCGAACTGGACGGCTCCGGCGAGTAAGGGCACTCCGCCTCCTCCTCCGCCTCCTCCTCCGGCGAGTGATCAGGGCACTCAGCCTCCTTCTCCGGCTCGTGGCGGCACTCCGCCTCCTTCTCCGCCAGCGCCGGCACGCAAGAGCAGCCAGCCTCCTCCTTCTCCGCCTCGTCAGCAAGGGCGGAAGAGACCCGCTGCCGCTGCGGCTGCTCCGGCGCGTCGTAGTCCTTCTCCTCCGCCTTGTAAGCAAGGAAAGAAGACAGCTGCAGCCGCTCCGTCTACTCTGCCGGCGTCTAGCAGTACAGCTGCCAGAGGCGGGAGGCAATACAGATTCGGTCCTTCTCTGAAGACTCCAGAGAAGTTACCATACGAGAGGACCGAGGAGGAAACCAGGAAGATCGTGCGAGCCGAAGTGACAAACTTCTTTGAAGGGGTGAAAGCAAAGAAACATCCACCTCCGGAGGAGAAGGTAGATCCGGTGAAAGCAAAGCGCACTCTGGCTGCCCTGACAAAACCACCAAAGTCTCCGCCGAGAGGCAACTATGAGCGCATTCTTGCAAAGACATATGCCGAACCGGAGCGGTCGGGAAGTACTGTCAGTGATCAAAGGTTAAAAGAACGACGAGCTGGGAACAAAATTGCCCAACTCGGCGAACAAGCGAACCAATCGTGCCCCCCGCTCAAGGTGTCAAAAGACATCGTCGCTAATGATCCGAGTATGGTGCCCGGTTATAGCAATCTTGGAGATTATCTGCCCGACAATGTACATTATGAAATCATGGAGGTGGACGAACACAAATACCATTACGGGAAGCCTCTCGTCAAAGATGAAAGATCTCTAACAACGATGATGCGAAGACTACATGATTGGTACATGAAAACCTGCAGAGAGTCTGATGGGATGGATACTTTGATGCTGAGAGTTAAACCGGAGCATGACCTCGTTGGAATTGATCTGCTGAATGTTCCATTTGAGGA
This sequence comes from Aegilops tauschii subsp. strangulata, assembly GCF_002575655.3. Lineage (NCBI taxonomy): Eukaryota > Viridiplantae > Streptophyta > Magnoliopsida > Poales > Poaceae > Aegilops > Aegilops tauschii. The sequence goes on along the minus strand of NC_053039.3, from coordinate 383,309,010 downwards.
TTTCTTCCAGTTTTACAATCAAAAGGCCCTCGATAAAACAACGATCACTTGCTACTGTCTGTAAGTAGTACTACTTCTGTCATTAAGTCTCTCTATATAGGTCAGCTCTTTCATTGCATGTATTTATAATTATCCTCACTATATTATGCAGATTGAAGATCGCCGAATTGAAGAAAAGACAAATCGGTGATATTGGGTTCTTTAACACAAATCTCATAGATGCATATACGGTTGAAAAACATCCCAAAGAAGCCGAGGCCAACTTGCTACAATCGTTGGTATTAAATCAAAACAAAGATATAATACTCTTTCCTTACAACTTCAAGTGAGTGTTACTGTCTTGTGCATATTCGGTTTCCCTTATTAGTCCAGGTTATGGTAATGTAATTGATGGCTTATGCATGCATGCGCAGCTTCCACTATATTCTCCTAGAGATTAAGCTTGAGCAGGGAGTAGTAACCGTCTTAGACTCGAGACGAAAAGATCCCCAGGACTATGCGAACATGACTCAAATGCTCGAGAAGTAAGTTAAATCGATCATTATCCACCATATCAGCAACCTTGTTCATTTCCTAATATCAAGTACTTGTTTTCTTTGTCTGGCAGGGTTTGGAGAAAATTCACCTCAAAAGCTCCGGGTCTGCCGAAGAAGCTGCAATTTAATCACCCGAAAGTAAGAACTATAGTAGCATGTTCCGCGCATCTCCTAGTGATTCAAGCGCTAGTTTCATCAATACCATTTAGCATGCTTGCTTATCAGTTTGATTGACCTCTATTTCTTGTAAAGTGGTTGTGGCAGGAACCCGGGAATAATTACTGTGGATACTACGTTTGCGAGTCCATCCGCTACACGACCTATGAGCGGGGCTACACTGAAGAACAATATGAAGTGCGTAAGCAATAATATTCACAATTTTATTTTATTACCATCATTTGTGTTGAGTTTCATTTATTCATATATATATGTATTGACCCCCTTCTTCAAATTAGATGTTTCGGAAGCGGGATGAACTCCTAGCACCAGATCGTATGCGAGGAATTCAAGAGGAATTGGCGGCATTCTTCCTTGACCACGTGATCGCTGAAAACGGAGAATACTATGTGGACCCTGTGTTCCTACAATTTAATTAGGAGATTGTATTGTAAGAGATAATTATTGTATATATGTAGCCGGTAGTGTCGGATAGATATACGAGAACTTGTTGTTCGACCAATATCTCGGAGAAGGAGAGGTGGTCGATATCACTTCTCTCCGTATGCATATGTTCATGACGATCTTCTGTTTCCTTCATTTGATTACTAGCTAGCGTGTCTACTCCTCTCCATACGTATATAGTACGTAGCGTCGACCAAGCACGGAGATAAGAGAGGACACTTCTCTCTATTAATTAGCTAGCTAACACAATATATGAAACACCTAAATTAACCCCCCAAAACCCCTAAACCACCCCCTTTCAAAAAAACAAAAACCTCAGCTCCTGCCAGCTGCTGACGTGTGGATGCCTATTGGTCCCAGTTGGTGACACCAACCGGGACAAAAGGCCCTACCTATTGGTCCCGGTTGGTGGCACCAACCGGGACCAAAGGCCCCCCTGCCTGGGCTGGCAGCAGCGGCCACGTGGAGGACCTTCTGTCCCGGTTCGTGTAAGAACCGGGACTAAAGGGTTAGGGCTTTAGTAATGACCCTTTAGTCCCGGTTCGAGAACCGGGACAAAAGGCCCTTACAAACCGGGGTAAAAGCCCCTTTTCCTACAAGTGTATGCCCCACCCTTCCCCTCCCCCCCGGCCCAGGTGCCTGGTCCGGCCCAGTTGGGCTTGGCCAGCGTTGGATATTTATGGGTGCGGTGTGGCTCCCTTCCCACCTTCCTAGGGTTCCCTGCTTCCGCCACTGACATTCGCAAAGTGCGTCGTCCCATCACTACTAGGAAAAGGGCTGCTAGTGACGCACCTGTTTTGCCTACTAATGGCGCACTACAGGTGCGCCACTAGCACCAGACCATTAGATTTTATTACTAATGGCGCACCATAGGTGCGCCATTAGTATACCAGATACTAATGGTGCACCATGTAGTGCGCCATTAGTACACCCTATGGTGCGCCATTAGAATGCCTCCAAGGGGGCCATATTTAACCATGTCTCTGGCTTACTAATGGCGCACTGCTTGCTGATGCGCCACTAGTATGCATTTTGCAGTGCGCCACTAAAGTTCTGGGTGGTGCGCCACTACTATGAATATTAGGGATTATTATTTTTTCTTTTCTGATATTTGCACAGGTTACAAAACATATTACTGCACAGAATATAGACAGCACAACATATAAACAACAGAGTTATCGAATACAATAGAAGATTAGTCTCCGAATACAATTCATCGTATTAGTCTCCGAATTCAAAAGACCGAACAAAGTTAGAACATTACAAGTCTCGAAACCGCGAGTAGCGAGTTTGTCTTCACATTACAAGTCGATATCGATCATCTAAACTACCATCACATAGAAGAGAGCTGCGGTCATCACGATTAGCATCATCGCGATGAAACTGGTCTTCATCTGGTTCCTCCTCCGCTCCCTCCTCTCTCCCGCTAGATAGCGCGCGTATCTGGCTTCCGCCTCCGCTCTAGTGGTGTACCCTTTGTAACTGTTACCGCTGAAATGGTGAACCTGTCTCCGACACTCCTCCCAGTCGTCGTAGACTCCGGGAACCTTACCCTTGTACACGACATACGATGGCATCTCTATGCACTAGCCAAACAAAATGTTAGTAGCAATTCACAGACAATACATGAGCAATATATGAGTATGCAACAAAAGGATCGGAAGAGAAAAGCAACACATTAATAGCACGATTCATGGTCCTACTAATAAATAGCATCGATTACATATAAGTTGAATGACTGTCCAAACCAAAGAGACATACAAGTTCATTAAAGTTTAATATTACAACATGAGCCAATCGACATTTCAGAACTACATAGCATCACTACTTTCGACTCGACTCAGGGACCGGAGCGTGGATGAAGCCGCCGTCTTTCGTGATGGTCATGAAATCGCGGGCGTTGTCAGCCTGCATTTGTAGCGTTGTTTCTATCTCACTGTTGGATGGTTGACGTCTGAGATAGAATTGCCCTGAGGTACGAAGGACATCTTGATGGATGATTTCCGCAAACTCCGATTGGATGCGAAAGAATTCTTGTCTGATGTCCGCGTCCAGGATTGCCGACAAGCGTGCGGCCCAATCTTTGAGATTATTTAGTAGCAGTAGGTGATGGTCCCGTACGATCGCCCGCATGTGATGGAGGGCGTAGTAGGCATCCTTCTGACCGCCAGGCGGCTGCTTGACGCAGGAGAACGTCGTATTCTGGCTGAAGATGTGCTTGCCGTACTTACGAACTGGCCTGCTGAAGGTGCCTCCAGATCTGGCGTAGCCGGGGAGAACATCATCAAGAACTTTCTTGATATTTGTGTAGTCTATCTTCGACTGACGGTCCGGGTCGAAATACGTGGCCATGGAATATTTCGGGCTTAAGAGGATGAGTGTGCAATGTGTGTCACTGCACAAAACATGGAATGTTAGAAAAAAAAGAACGATCGAAATCTAAGAAATCATATGTTACGAGGCGGTGAGGGGATGACTTACTCGGGAAAGTAAGGCACGAGGAAGTTATCCTTATCTGGGTTTGCTAGAATGACGCCTTCGAGGTATGAACTCGCGACTTGCCAGTCCCCAGCGCTGCCCAAGATCTTGGCACGCATGTAGAAGGGGTTGACTATAACGATGTCCGGGGTCTTGTCTCTAATGATCTGCATCTCCATACTCAGCGAAAATAGCCGAACGAAGGTGTAGTGCAGCGGATGAAGGTTAAACATAGCGAAGATGTCATCAACCCGCAGGACGATCGTACCCCCGATGGCGCTATCCACAAAGCCCTTGCCCTCTGGCACCTTGGCCACGAAAACCGGGTATGCCACATCATTCTCGGAGAGACGCCGCTTCTCCAAAGAAAGAACACTGTCATGCAGACTCCGCATAGCACCGGTTGCAGCATTGAGCAGATTAGTCGGTAGCATCGGCCTACCCGCCACATGCACCCTCCTCGAGATATCCTTAGGTGAAGGTGGCCCGTCCTGATCACGGATCGTACTCGGTGCCGGCTGGCTCGCACCGCCCTTGTTATTCTTTCGTTTCCGTCCCTTCTTCCTCATCTCCTGTAATGGGATCGAGTTCTGCTCAGAGACCGCCTTCTTGAGTGTGGTGGGGCTGATAATATTCCGCACCTCGGCTATCTGAGGCTCGGTGAAGGCGGCAGCTGGAGGCGTCTCCTGAGAACTGAACGCCAGACGACGCCTATTGCAATTGGGTTTCTCCGCGGTACCAGCTAGATCGCGGTCGTCTTTTTCAGGGTTGGGTTCTTGAGAAGGAGGCCCGAAGAATTCGTCACCGTACCCATGTTCGGCAAAGTACTTATCGACGTTGGCAAATGTACCGTCGTCGTTGTCGTCGTCATCCGGATCCTGTGCCATATGCATGTCCGGATCCTGTGCCATAGGGATGTCCGGCATGTCCGGTAGCGTTGCGGCGGTCTTGCCATGGCTTGGCGCCGGCACGACTGGCGGTGTTGTCTGTGGGGTGGTGTCCCCCGCCCCAAACGAATCTGGCTCTTCGGCCAAAGCAGGGGCCAGCTTACGCAAGCGCTGAGGGTCATCACATAATCTTCGTCGGCCCCAGCGGGTCGAATCGGAGGTAACAACTCGTCGCGGCCTGGCAGCACCCGAACCAGTTCAACCCTATACACGGTGGGTGGCATCGGATTACCGTGGAACACGGGGTTGCCCGGTTGAACGATTTTGCCCTTGGCGACATCGATCAACTCGCCGCCCACGAAGTGCAGGAGAGTGCATGGAACGTCAGCGGCGCCCTGCGAAAACATGTAGGGCGTCAGGGATGCCCAGTCAAAGGCAAGGAGATGAAGTCATCGGCCGAGAGGCTTAGTTACCGTGATGGCGTCGAGCTCGGCTAATGTCGAGGCACCGCCAACGGCGGGCGTGCAACTGACGGAGGGGCCGCTTGCAGCCGAGGTGCCGGCCGGCGTACACCCGGGTGCATTAAGCTCCAATGCCCGTGCCGGCGCCGGAGACACCAATACCGCCTCCGCCGGAGACACCAATGGCGCCGCCTGCGCGTTGTGCGAGTTGCTGGCCGTGAAGCTGGGAACCTGGGGCGGCCCCTGTTGGCCGCCCGCAATCCACGTCTGCAGCCCCTCAATCAAGCTAGGCACAATGGCGGTGAGCGTCGTTCCCAGTTGTTGTTGCACTTGCTCTTGGACAATCTCCGGAATCCGCGCCACTTGTGCCTTGAGTTCTTGAACCTTGCGCGACTGGCTTTCCGAGCTGGTCTTTTTCTCCTTTCGCCCACCAGCGTTATAGTATGACGACCATTTTGTGGACAAGCCTTTGCCGGCCACACAACCAGCTGACGACGGCTTACTGAGCTTATCCTTGTTTTTCATTATGTTCAACGCCCTATTTAGAGTGCTGTCCCAAGCTGGGGAGCTCTGAGACGACCCCGCGCTACTGCTTTCAGTCTCCTGTGGAAGGAATGTGAACCATTTAGAAATTTGGCTTCATTAATTAGAATGCAACCATATGGAGCTAATTACGCGGGGGTGTATTCCTTACCAGAACTTTCTCAAGCGCCTTGGTCTTCGGATCCGTGGTAAGCTCCTTTGTTACCGGGTCCTCCTTGTACCGGGCCCTGACATAGTTCCTGGTCTGCTTCTCATGGTAGTTCTCGAAGCGGGGCGGTAGGCCTTGCTCGGCACGCTCCGCGTCCTCCTTGTCCCATATAGGTTCCGCCACTCTGTAACCGTCGGGACCGAGTTTGTGGACCCCTAAGTTCAAGTCCCGCATCTCTTTCCCCCACTGACTTGATTCCTTGGATGCGCCGCTCTCGCACTTGATCTTGAACTCCTTGTAGTCATCTTCGCTGATCGAAGGATTTTTCGCCTTGATCTTCTTATAACTATCACCTTTGTTAATCATTCTCTTCACCGCTCTTCTCCAAGTGGACAGGGTTGTGCTCATGTTCGTGAGGGCGGCACTGTTCACTTTATTCCCTAAGAGGCGTGTGTTTGCAAAGTCAGCGGGGAACTTGTATCGTTCGTGCAGCTTCGTGAAGAGGAGGTTACGCAAATTCCCTCGGTCCTTATGCCTTAGGTTCTCGGTGTTGATCGAGACGGTGCTCCGGAGAATGCACCCGAGCTGAACCGAGTACCCCTTGACTAATTCTTTGGGCGCCATTGGATCCCCGTCGCAGTTCACTTCAGTAACCCTTGACTAATTTTCTTCACCTCCTCGAAACTGGTCGGGCACTTCTTCCCCTTGGGAAGACGTTCGTGCCAGAATGACATGTTCTCGTCGAAGCATGCGTCGGTCATTTTGTGTTTTACCTTCATCTCCAGAGCCATGAGCGTTACTTTCAGGCGGGTATCCTCGGGCCTGCATCCTTCATACAATGGAGTAACCGCGTCTATCTCTAGTTGATCCAGCTTGGCTTTCTCTCGGGCGGCAGCTCTTGCGTTATCCGTCTGCTTGAGAAGCAGCTCTTGAATATGAGGGTCCTGCACCCAGCCCATCGATGGTCCATCGTCGTCTGCTCTGGCATCTTCATCTTCATGATCATGCCCTTCGTCTGCTCCGGCATCTTCCTCATCATCATGTCTACATGATGACTATGTAGTGCATCTACTTCGTGATCATGTCCTGGAGATTCTACGTCTTCTCGCCCGCCCTCACCGCGGTTGTCTTGCTGCCCTTCCTCATTTCTTGCCGGCCGCCCCCCATGGACGACTTCATAATCATCTTCATCACCTTGCCACTGATAGCCATCCATGAAACCACGCAAGAGCAGGTGGTCCCGCACCTGTACGGAATCTGGGTCCATAAGGCTCCTCAGCTTGCATCTGCGACACGGACATCTTATCTCCGTCTCGTTCTTTTGAAGCATCTCGGCCTTCGCGGAGCTCAAAAACCTATTCACGATGCCTTCGATCATCGTGCGGACCATGGTCGCCTGCGGGGTAGAGCAAAACGATTTTAGAACCAAGAAAAAATTTGGCATGACTTTGCCTAAAAATAGGACCAAAAAGAATGCACAGTGCCAAAATTCTCGCCGAAACGGAAATGAATCAACATTCCGGCAAAATATTGGCAACTATCGCATTTCAAATACCGGTACCTGCAAAAACAAACATATATGCAACACCACAAACATATGAAACACCACAAACATACATAGATCTAGCTAGGCCATAAAAAGTGCATGTGCACGTTGTTGGAGGGAGAAAAAAGTAGATCTACAACATAAAGAAAGCTTTCCCCTTACTTACCTATCAAAAAAAGGTAATTTAACCACTTAATTTGGATGAATCTATGGTGCAAATGAGGTGAGGAGGAGGAGGCAGCCGAGACAAGCTTGGAGGAGGAGGTGGAGAGAATGAAGTGGGGAATGTGAGTGTATAGGTGGCTGTCCAAAATATCTAGCTGGTCCCAGGTTACTAATGGCGCACCACCAACAAATGCGCCATTAGTAACCCTGGTTACTAATGGCGCACCAGCTGGCGGTGCGCCATTAGTAGTTTTGCAAAAAAAATAGTAGTGGCGCACGGGGTGACTGGTGCGCCATTACTAGTTAAAACTAGTAATGGCGCACTGTGCCAAGGTGCGCCATTAGTATTTTTAGAAAAAAGGAAAAAAATTAGTAGTGGAGCACCATGGTTGCGGTGCGCCATTAGTGTCTAGTGTGATAGACACTAATGGCGCACCAGCACACGGTGCGCCATTAGTATTTTTGAAAAAAAGAAAAAAATTGTTAGTAGTGGCGCACCATGGTTGTGGTGCGCCATTAGTGTCTATCACACTAATGGCGCACCAGCACACGGTGCGCCACTGCTATATAGTAGTGGCGCACCGCATGTCTGGTGCGCCATTAGTGTGCATATTGTCTATAGCCCTTTTCCTAGTAGTGCATCCGCCACTTCCTCAGATCCACCACCCCTCCCCTCCTTCTGTCCTTCGCGGAGGTCCTATCCATGGAGAAATCTAGGGGATCCTCCAGGGAGGCCCTCTCGGGCAGCAAGCGCCCTCGTGAGGAATCGCCGGGATCCAGGGTGGATCTGGCGTACGAGGCCGTGCTTCGCTCCAAGCTGGAGGCCGGTCGCGTGGCGCGCGAGGTGGAGCGCAAGCGTGAGGAGTGGGCGGCTGGCCCGGAGTGGCTCCAGCGCGACGAGCAGGCGCGGTCGACCGCTGGATCTGGGGCGGCTCCTCCCGGATCGGGTGGCGCGTCTGTGGCGGTTCCGGATCCATGGGAGGTTGCCGCCGCTTCGACTGGTGGTGGTTCCTCCTCGTCGGTGCCGCGCTAGGCTCAGGCCCAGGGCCCGGTGACTCCGCCACGGCAGCCTCCTCGGTCCTTTGCTACTGGTGTCGCTTCTCGCCCTTCCCAGCGCTTCGGTTCTGGCTCCTCCTCTTCGCAGGTCAGGGATCGCCGTGGTCCGCCCTCTGGTCCGGGCTCTACCCCCGCCAGCCTTGGGGATGGCCTTCTCCCTCCTCCCCCGCCCCCCTCCCCGTCATCACTCAGTTGCTCCGAACCCCTCTCCTTCCCTTACATGCTTCGCATGCCACCGACCGGACCATTTCCAATCCAGATGCACCAACCCTCCTTTTTGTCTGATCTGCCGTTCTGATGGACATTTGACTGTTGAATGTCGCAATCGCACCAAGACTCCCTCCTTCGTGCATTTTGGGACCGGTCTTCCTGGCTGTTCGTTCTTTGCCCTTGACTGTGATGTGCTTGTGGTGGTGGCTGCTCCGTCGCTCTCTAATGCGGCTATCATCTCCGTCCACGATCAAAAGATCTCTCCGCATACCTTGTTGGATGGTTTGAGGATCTGGGATGAAGGCGGTTGGGATTGGCAAATGCGCCAGCTTTCGGAGTCTGAGTTTGCGGTGGTGTTCACCTCAAAGGAGTGTCTACGGATGATTTCGTCGTGCACGAGCTTCACTGTGCCTCTCAACCAGCTGGTTGTTTCTGTTAAGACGGCCACTTGTGCTGTGAAGGCTGTTGGCGCTCTGTCCAAGACATGGGTGCTAGTTGATGATGTGCCGGTGGGTTTGCGGTCGGCTGAAGTCATGATGGCGTTTGGGACCCTCATTGGCAAACCCGTGGAGGTTGATTCTGAATCTTTGGGGAAAGTTGGCCCGGTGCGTCTCAATATCTGGTGTGTCGATCCTGTTTGCGTGCGTGGTTCTGTGCACGTGTTCCCGTCTTCTGAGGGTGTTCGACTGCGGGTTCGGGCCGAAGGTGTTGATGCTTTCCAGGCCCCACCTCCGCCTCCTCCTTCCAATTTGGTTGATCCTTATGATGATAAGCAGGGAGATGGATCTGTTGGTGGGCAGAACCCATGTGGTGGTACTGATCCATGATTCACCCAGTCTGAGTGGGATGGTCTGGAACCTGAGGTGAAGGAACCATTTAAGGACAATGCCCCGGTTGATAAAGCTCAAAAAGATGTGTGTGCCAATCAGATGATGGATGAAGCCCCTCTCGGGAACCCCGATTTCTGCTGTATGTTCCAACCTTCCTGCTCACCCACAGTCGCCTTCATTTTCTGGGATTGAAGATCTCCGTGTGTCTCCTCCACGGTCCAACGGGCCTGCATCTAAGAAGAAGAAAACCTCGGTCAGAAAGTTTTCAGCTAAGAGCAGGGCTTCCTCTGGTTGCAAGCAATCCATGACGAGCCTGGCTCGCTGTCTGGATAAGGATTTGGGGGCTGCTTCGGGATCCGGCCAGGGTACGGCCTCGCCTACTACTTGCTCTCCGGTGCTGCGGTTGCTTGCGTCCACGGCGCGCAAGGGGCATCGCGTGCGTGACTCGGGTGTGTCGGTGGCGGTGCGGGCTGAGAGGCGTGCTGCGGCCAGGGATCTTCCTGCTTCAGGTACACCAGCCCATTCCCCTCCTCCTCCTTCCTCGATTCGTCTTGTTTTACCTGTTCTTTCGGATGACCATTTGCTACACATCTTGTCGGACGTTGGTGTTTCCGTCGACCCTGGGTTTGGTTCTCCGTCTCGTTTTCTCTCTGTCATTAGGGCGAATGAAGTCGCCCAAGCGGCTATTGCCAAGGCCAAGGTGTAGCGTAACGCAGCAGAAAACAAAAAAATTCCGACCTACGCACCAGCCCAGGACCACTATGGAGACTGCATACATGGTTTGATCTTTTTCGTTACCGACTCGTAGCGCAGCGGGAAGTAGAGTCAATGACGATCGGCGGTGCAGATCCCCGCAGCTAGGATTTACAACCTCCCAACTGCAAGGATGTATGCCCTCATCTGCTCCTCAGACAACCCTCCGGGAGGCACTCGAACAGCCCCCCCGGACGGTGTCGCGTACAGCCCTCCGGGAGGACCTTCGAAACTCGAACGGTCACTCGGACAGCCCTTCGGGAGGACCTTCGAAACTCGGACGGTCACACGGACAGCCCTTCAGGAGGCACTCACGAACTAAGACCGAAACTACGATCTCTCTACATAGTTGCACACATACGGTGTCATCTATCCGGCAGGGCTTCGCCGTCCAGAACTAGTTCCTGCCGGAACCCAGACAGCCTCTACGAAACTCTTTTCGTGGGAGGGAGAGAAGAAGCCAGATAGCATGGAATGTGTATGAGAGCAAGGGATGAGTGTGGAGGGCTGCCCCTCCACCTCTATTTATAGGAAATCCCAAGGGGGTAGGGTAGTTTCACAAAAAACCCAAAATGCACATGAATGAAGTCCTTCCACAAGGACCTAGGAGTGAAACCAATGAACAAGAGGGTCCCCAAGGGGGGATACCACATGTGGCCGGCCACACCCCCATGAGGGGCCCAAAAAATGGCTCCTATCCATCCATGTCATCCCCAAGATCTTTTGGAGCAAAGCCCCAAAAGGTGGCTTTCCATAAAGTAACCATAAAGCTGATTTTCACTATTCACGATGACATTTTTCAGCGTCTGATCGAACTGAAAATATTTATGTGGGCTAAGAACATTTCCAGTACCCACTAAAATGGTTTTCAATGCGTTCCGAAATAATTCCGGTTTTAGTGATTATCATCTGCGAAACACATCTGAAGTGGCTCCGGCAGCTCCGGAACATTTCCGGTTTTTATCTCAGAAAATTCCAAAAAGCTTCCAGAATGATTCTGGCATCCTCCAAGAATTATCAGGCATGTGCCGAAACCAATTTGACTTAATGGTGTATCCCGAAACAACTTTTCGGTATCATCGAAACTTATCCGATGACCTCTCTCTGCGGTACGATTCCGCTGTCCGAAACTTTTCGGTGTCCGAAACTTTTTCGGTGATTTTCTCTCAGTCCCTGTCTAGTATTCAGCAGATAGATGACCCTTAAGCGTGTGACCCTATAGGTTCGGTGAAGTATAGACATGACCCGGAACCCCTTCCGATCAATGATCAACATCGGAGCCGTGGACACCCATATTGACCCCTATACCCACACGAATAAATATTTGAGTGAACCTCCAGTTGCCGTGTGCTATTCCTGTTGCTTCGCGATATGTTACAAATACCCGAGGTGAGACATGTTGGCATTCCCGTGGATCAACAACTTGTCCACTATGCTAGTTACCTCGTTACCGGTTTTGTTCTCTTTTCTCGTTTCCGTGTTCCGGCATCCCAGTGATCAAATCACACTGTGTCTGGCCAGACGATGATGGATACCGTAATACCGAGAGGGCCCGAGAATATCTCTCCATCGTTGGAGGAGCAAATCCCAATCTTGAGCTATCAAGTTACTTGACACACTTTTCCATGAACCCGTAAGCCGCCGTAATAGCCACCCATTTACGGATGACGTTTAACAAACCCCAAAGTTCATGAAGCAAGCATGAAGAAACTCGATACTCTCATGGTCTAAGGAATCATGCAAACGTTGACCATCTCTATGTTATGCACCATTAACTTGTGACGAATGAATCTCTTAGCATAACATCAATCCGGGTCGATTCAACACAAATGTTCTCTTAACATTGTGCCCTCAAAATTGCTGGCATAGACATGCCCATGATCAGGAAAACAGAACCATCATGCAAGACTTGAGCTAGTCTTAGAGGCCAGACTAGGAATACTTCTGAGCGTTTATTATTCCACACGTGCATATGAGTCTTCCTCCGAGCCTCGTGGATATTGCAGACTCGAGAATCATTGCAGTTATAGCATGGAACATAAACATAATTATGAACTCGGAGATAAATAATATCATTTATTATTGCCTCTAGGGCATATCTCCTACAGACTCCCACTTGCACTAGAGTCAATAATCCAGTTAATGCTAATGCACTTCACACCTATGGTATACTGGTGTAAAAAATGCTTCACATGTGGTATAGCCTGATGTCCATCGGATCTGACAACTTCAGCTCCGTGTCTATCTCTGCATATCCTCGAATTTTCACGCTTTCACAAAATTCATATTTTGTGCGGACTTGGCTTTTATGTATATGAATCACAGGTTGAACCTGGATTCCTCAGACTGAGTTATGGAGAAACTACCTGCAGTAGTGTCCCATTGACAAAAGCCATCTTGGAACCATAGTAAGTTCATGAATGAACTATATGTTCAACATCTTGTTTGTCGCTTCTAAAGCATCAACATACTTAGTCATTTGTTATAGAATTCGCCACAGTATCCTGTTGGGAACAATTTCCAACTACCGTGCCACCATATTGTGTATTACACAAAACCCTTAACTTAAATCAAAAATCGCATGGAGAAAAGATGAAGACTGTATCGATGTAACATTTTACAACGAACTCTTCATGATCTCCGCTTGCGAGAAAACATATCATCAGTACTTACTCTAGTACTCAATGACATCTTTCACTGTTGTCCCATGATCAGTACTTTGATCACTTTGGTATCCATACTCGCAACACCTTGGGAGTATCAAACATATCTGGTTGTTTTACATACCATGGAATACATGATTAATCCAAACACAAAAGTGTGTGGAATCTGCATCATGTATTTTGCTCATCAGTGTTTTGGGACACCGAGTCTTGCAAAAAACTCTTCCATGTGACTCCGGCAAAAATCACTCCCTGGCGGTTTTAAATGCTAAAAGGTTTTAGCACCTTGTCAATATGTATTCATTGCTTAGCCCTATTAGGTAAATCTATCTCCATAGATCATTATGCCTAATATTGATGCTATTTAGCCTAAGCACTTCATCAAAAAACTATTTTCAAATGAAGTCCTAATTCGTGTCAAGAAATTTATTTCCAATTAACAATGTGTCAAGCACACAAGGTTTTTAGAAATATTATTACGCTCCCACTTACTTTCTTGAATTACAAGCATCTTCGTTACCCATTGATGAAGTCAAACCCCTTTGGCCATTTCATCAAAGCACGAAGATTCCAACTCCATTTTGCTCTCTTCTGTCCATCGCTGGAACTCTGAAGTTTGCACCCTTACTAGCATCCTCTCGATAGACAAAATGCTTTGGACTGTAACACATGCAAGTCCTTGGTTTCATTTCCATCAGATGGAAATCCTATTGTCATCCATGTTTCATATCTCATGATTGAAATATGTATTAATTGCTAGTTCAACCCGTACCGACTTTAAGCATCGCTGTGATGAAAACAACCTCATCGTAGTCAACTCTTGAACTTGTTATTTCAACAAGTCGAGCTTTATGGATAAAACATTTTTATCCGTATCAGTTTTAAGTTCCATAAATATTCGTTAGACTCTAAGTCTTCTGAAAGGTGTATCAAGGTTTAAATCTTGAATCACTTATATGGAAACTAACTCGGGTTGTATTGGCATTTAGCCAATTCCGGAGTCAGGGCCCATCAACGCTTCCTTGTGTATCGTAGGTATAATGTTGTCTAACAACAATATCTCGTTTGCGCACCTGAGAGGTTTGCACGAGCCTTGCCTACGTGGTTCAGCTGCAAGTTCGACCGAAGTTCATACATTTTATTGTAGAGACTTCCATATCAGTCGCAGTAGGAAACTCTGGAATTACTTCCAAGGTCTCTTTCCTTTGATCTGATGATGTAGATACTGTTTATCTCATCGAGTTGCACTATTCTCCCACTCACCTTTTTGAAAGAACCATTCTCTTTAAAAGCACACCGTTTCGCGGCAAAACTATTTGCCTCGGTATAGTGAGGGAGGAATACCCAACATTTTGGTATAACCTACAAAGTAGCACTTGTCTGATTTGGAATAGGTTTGTAACCTTTTACACAAGCCCCATATTCCAAATGTTAAGAAAAGATATAACATGGTTGGGCGTACCATACCATGGCTTCATTTCAACAGACCCGATGTAGCTCTTTTCAGTGTAAAAGCCGCAGTCTCTAAAGCATCACTTTAAAAGGGATAATGGCAAATTTATTTATGTCATCTTTGAACTTAGCATGTCATAAATGGTTTGATTACATCTCCACAGACTTTCCACTTGCAGTGGTGTTCCGGGAGGTGCAAGTTATGAAACCCCTTTCACAACTCATCAGACATTCGCTAAACATGTAACTCAAATATTCCTTTGTGCAATCAAATTGCAGAAACATAATTTTCTTGTTACAATAACTTCTACTTCATTTTTGAAAACCTTTCGAATGATTTCAAAAGATCCAGACTTACTTCTCATCAAGTAAATATCCATATATCTACTTGAGTCTGAAGATAAATAAATCCACCACTAACAACACTTATCGGACTACACACATCAAATGTATGATCACTAATAAGTTTGTTGTTCGTTCCTTATGGCCTGTGAACGGTATTTTAGTCACTTCACTTTTCGTAGGAAAGTTGCAAGTGTCAGATGATTCAAAATCAAAAAGACTTCAAAATCCATCATAATGGAATTTTCCATGCGGGTTTCTCCAATGTGACCAAATGTAGTGCCACACTTGTGTGGTATTCTTTTAGTCTTGCGACATTTAGCGTCAGTGTTATGGATGTATCATATTACCATCAATATTCATAACATACATGCCATCTTGGATGGAAGCATGGCCCTTCATGTTATTCATAATACTTAACAACAATTGTTGTTTTTATGAACAACTCTTTTGCAACAAACATTGTGCAATGGGCTAGAGTGTATGAAACTCTAAAATGAATTATGAAAGTAAACCCAGAGGTATTGTATTATTATCAATATTCATAACATACATCTCATTCATAATGAAAGTATGGCCCTTGTGTTATTCATAACACCGAACATAAAAAGTTCTCTTATGAACAACCTTCTTGCAAGATACCTTATGCAATGGGCTAGAGTTTGTAAAACTCTAAATGAATTATGAAAATAAATACAGACGGCAATACACCGATGGAAGGTATAGTAACATTTACTATGTTCCCTGTGTATACCTTAACCTCATTTCAGGCTAGTCTTTTTAGGCCATAGTAGCTCTTACATTGATTCGTAACAGAATGCAATCGAGCGGGTATCTTTGTGATTAACTCACAATACCCAAGAATTAGTGATTAACATGTTTAACCATAATTCCCAAGAACTATATCTTTGACCAGCCTACTATACATCAAAAACTTGTATGACATTCATACATGAGCTGGATATTCCAGTCATCTTTCTTTCTGCCTTTATACTTCTAACAGTTTAACTTTTAGTATTTCTCCTACTCGCAAAAGAAGCACCAACTTAAGAGTGGCGTTAGCCCCGGACTTCCTAGGCGTGTAAGTCATACTAACACCCTTTGGACACTTCCTTTCTCTTTAAGTTGTTGTTTTATTCACCTTTCATTATATGACAGGCGTTCTTCTGGATCCCTTTCCCAACAGTCAAATGCATAGTAAACACTTTTACTAATACTTGCAAACAAACATTGCTTTGTTTGTATCTGAAAATAATTTTCAGTTCCATGAATATCATATAACTATCCCAACTTTCGAAGTTTGTCATGGAAGCAAACATATTCCACTTGACCGTAACAGAATTCTAGCTTTTGGATCGAAGGACGAGAGTCACATGATCCATAACATTAGCGGGAGGATACGGAAAGCATGCGATAGGACAAAGTCCTTCTCGGCACTTTTGAGGACAATCCTCATATTACGTTACCAATCATAAAGTTTTAACCAGATTTAACAGCTATTCAATTTTAACAGGGAAAGTGGAATCGCGAGCCATTATTCTACAACTATTTTGCAAGAAACACTTAGACAGTGTTCATAATTAATTGCACTGAGAATTAAACATGTTAATTCAACAGTGCGCTCCCAGTCAAATCAATATCTCTCATAATTGATTTAGAGTGATTCAAGATCCATATTTCTATTCGATGCCATTGATGGGTTCATCACTGATGACACGAATTTCAATCGGTAGGCCAACTTGCCGATCACATCTCTATGTGATTCTTGTTCATCTTTCGATGGGCGTGTTCCGAGCTCAGGACTCTCCTGCCTGAACGTCAAAGACAACCAAGTGATCTTGCTGCGAGGTCTGACCTCACCCGCCTCATTCCTCTCGATTCGTTCGTGCTCATGTGTATATGGCGCACCCCGAAAAGATACGAATTTCAGACGGTGCTACACTTGGGTGAACACTAACTACTTTGATATTTTAAGTGAGAGATCACCCTAATAAAAAGCGACTACCGCGCAATCAAGAAGGGTGCATCATAAGGGATAAACATCTCAGGCAATTCATAATAGCATGATATGGTATATCCCTTTCTGACGGAGAAGTCTTTTATTTCTTCGTCTTCGGCATTCGCGTCGGTGTTCACCTTTGCGAAGATTGCCACCACCTTGTCGATGCACCAGATAATATTGCTATCTCTATAGCTAATAAAATAAGTGCATTACTTAAGGTTGACACGCAGGTCATTAAAGTGACAATCATATGGCTCCAGCCATCATGCCGAATCATGACACGCAGGTCAAGTTAATTACATCATATAGTCATCTCATACATAATCAAATTGAATATGAGCATTGCTATACCACATCACATGCACATCCTGCAAAACCAAGTTAGACGCCTCTAATCGGTTTATGTAAAAATTTATTTTACGTGGCTTCTAAGGTTTTGACTTAAACCGCAGCTACCAACGTTTTATCATCAAGTATGATTATTCAAGTTGCTAGATTAACATCTCGGGGTGTATGAAACATGAGATAATTAAATCTCGAGCCCCATACTAAACTTCGTCATACGCATGACCCCCGTGCAGATCATATCTGCAATGCCCTTTCATCTGCGAATTTCATCTTTCTTTTGACTACGGCGGAACCCAAAGAACTGATAGCACTTCCATGATCAATCAGGATCACGGATTGCCAGAACTTTGTCAAATTCCACCATGCTGTCTCGAGATTGAGCAAACGCAAATTCTAGGGAAGCAACAAGAACCTCGGGTAACAGATTTCATCTGTCACCCGCATAAATAATTTTCAGCAATAGATCTCATCTACTACCTAATTATATTATGCAATACCCATACATCTCCATGTATTCTAGATCGAAACCTGCATCTACGCATAGCACGGCTCTTGATGCCACTGTAGGGTAACACAGCAGAAAACAAAAAAATTCCGACCTACGCACCAGACCAGGACCACTATGGAGACTGCATACATGGTTTGATCTTTTTCGTTACCGACTCGTAGCGCAGCGGGAAGTAGAGTCGATGACGATCGGCGGTGCAGATCCCCGCAGCTAGGATTTACAACCTCCCAACCGCGAGAATGTATACCATCATCTGCTCCTCAGACAACCCTCCGGGAGTCGGTCGAACAGCCCCCCCGGACGGTGTCGCGGACAGCCCTTCAGGAGGACCTTCGAAACTCGAACGGTCACTCGGACAGCCCTTCGGGAGGACCTTCGAAACTCGGACGGTCACACGGACAGCCCTTCGGGAGGCACTCACGAACTAAGACCGAAACTACGATCTCTCTATAGAGTTGCACACATACGGTGTCATCTATCCGGCAGGGCTTCGCCGTCCAGAACCAGTTCCTGCCGGAACCCAGACAGCCTTACGGCTCTACGAAACTCTTTTCGTGGGAGGGAGAGAAGAAGCCAGATAATGCATGGCATGTGTATGAGAGCAAGGGATGAGTGTGGAGGGCTGCCCCTCCACCTCTACTTATAGGAAATCCCAAGGGGGTAGGGTAGTTTCACAAAAAACCCAAAATGCACATGAATGAAGTCCTTCCACAAGGACCTAGGAGTGAAACCAATGAACAAGAGGGTCCCCAAGGGGGGATACCCCATGTGGCCGGCCACACCCCCATGAGGGGCCCAAAAAATGGCTCCTATCCATCCATGTCATCCCCAAGATCTTTTGGAGCAAAGCCCCAAAAGGTGGCTTTCCATAAAGTAACCATAAAGCTGATTTTCACTATTCACGACGACATTTTTCAGCGTCTGATCGAACTGAAAATATTTATGTGAGCTAAGAACATTTCCAGTACCCACTAAAATGATTTTCAACGCGTTCCGAAACAATTCCTGTTTTAGTGATTTTCATCTGCGAAACGCATCTGAAGTGGCTCCGGCAGCTCCGGAACATTTCCGGTTTTTATCTCAGAAAATTCCAAAAAGCTTCCAGAATGATTCTGGCATCCTCCAAGAATTATCAGGCATGTGCCGAAACCAATTTGACTTAATGGTGTATCCCAAAACAACTTTTTGGTATCATCGAAACTTATCCGATGACCTCTCTCTGCGGTACGATTCCGCTGTCCGAAACTTTTCGGTGTCCGAAACTTTTTCGGTGATTTTCTCTCAGTCCTTGTCTAGTATTCAGCAGATAGATGACCCTTAAGCGTGTGACCCTATAGGTTCGGTGAAGTATAGACATGACCCGGAACCCCTTCCGATCAATGATCAACATCGGAGCCGTGGACACCCATATTGACCCCTATACCCACACGAATAAATATTTGAGTGAACCTCCAGTTGCCGTGTGCTATTCCTGTTGCTTCGCGATATGTTACAAATACCCGAGGTGAGACATGTTGGCATTCCCGTGGATCAACAACTGGTCCACTATGCTAGTTACCTCGTTACCGGTTTTGTTCTCTTTTCTCGTTTCCGTGTTCCGGCATCCCAGTGATCAAATCACGCTGTGTCTGGCCAGACGATGATGGATACCGTAATACCGAGAGGGCCCGAGAATATCTCTCCATCATCGGAGGACAAATCCCAATCTTGAGCTATCAAGTTACTTGACACACTTTTCCATGAACCCGTAAGCCGCCGTAATAGCCACCCATTTACGGATGACGTTTAACAAACCCCAAAGTACATGAAGCAAGCATGAAGAAACTCGATACTCTCATGGTCTAAGGAATCATGCAAACGTTAACCATCTCTGTGTTATGCACCATTAACTTGTGACGAATGAATCTCTTAGCATAACATCAATCCGGGTCGATTCAACACAAATGTTCTCTTAACATTGTGCCCTCAAAATTGCTGGCATAGACATGCCCATGATCAGGAAAACAGAACCATCATGCAACACTTGAGCTAGTCTTAGAGGCCAGACTAGGAATACTTCTTACCATTTATTATTCCACACGTGCATATGAGTCTTCCTCCGAGCCTCGTGGATATTGCAGACTCGAGAATCATTGCAGTTATAGCATGGAACATCAACATAATTATGAACTCGGAGATAAATAATATCATTTATTATTGCCTCTAGGGCATATCTCCTACGCAAGGAGGCCGCGGCCTCTGTTGGCGCTGTTGCTACCCAGGGGTCGGTGGGGGATAATGGAGTGGCAGAAGGTTGTGGCCAGTCGCCTCCCCCCTACCCAAGCGAAGAGGGGTCCGGCCAAGCGATCTAAAACCTGTTTAGCCCCGTGCAGGTCTAGCCTCCGCATTAAAAATCTTTCTTATAAATGAAAGCCCTGTTGTGGAACGTTAGTGGTTTCGCCGCTAGGGGGTGTCGAGACCAGATTCATGATTTGGTTTGCGGGGATAACATTGACATTGTAGGATTAGTGGAAACTTTTAAAGAATCCTTCTCTCCTTCTGAATTGTCTGCGGTTGCAGGCATGGACAAATTTGACTGGCATTTTCTTCCTGCCTCGGCCACTCTGGGGGTATTCTGATTGGGTCTAAACGGGACGTGTTTGACTTCATTACTTTTGATCATGGGATATTTTGGGCTAGTGTGGTGGTTCATCACCAACAGCTAAATACGTTATGGGAATGTCTAGTGGTCTATGGCCCCGCTGATCATTCACTTGCGTCTATTTTTCTTGATGAGCTTTATTATAAGATCGAGTCTTGCAATAATCCCTTATTGATTGGTGGTGACTTCAATCTATTGCGATCTCCGGCTGACAAAAATAATCTCAATTTCTCTTGGCCCCTTGTCGATGCCTTTAATGAGTTAATTAGCAATTGTGCGATTCGTGAACTCCCTAGGGTGGGGGCCCGGTTCACTTGGTCCAATCATCAGACTAATCCTGTCTGGTCGGTGCTGGACCGGGTTTTTGTCTGCGACAGATGGGATTCCCTTTTCCCCCGTGCCTCGTTGAAAGCTAGACCTGCGGTTGGGTCTGATCATGTTCCTTTGATTGTTGACGCGGGCCTTAATTCTACTCTGACCTCTTCCTGTTTTCAATTTGATGCCTCATGGCTCCTTGTGGAAGGGTTTAGTGATATGCTGGCCACCAAGATCTCTACTTTTCTTAATACTCCCCGCCGGTCCTTTGGCCCCATGGATTATTGGCACAAGTGCTCATATGAGCTGCGCAAGTTCTTAAGAGGCTGGTCTCGTAATAGGGCAGCTGAGCAGTGCAAAGAGAAAGATGCCCTTGAATCTCAACTCCGGGCCTTGGACCATTCTACGGATTTATCTGGGCTTACTGCTTCTCAATGGTTCGTTCGTTATTCCTTGGAAGATGCCTTGATGCAGTTGCATCAGCAGGCGGAAATCTATTGGCGCCAGCGCGGTTCCCTTAACTGGACCTTGAAAGGTGATGCTATGACGGCCTATTTCTTTGCGATTGCTAATGGCAGAAGACGGAGGTGCTTCATTGATAGCCTTATCATTGATGGTGTCAGGACTACGGATCAATCCCTCATCACGAACCATATAGTTGGGTTTTTCTCTTCTCTTCTAGGGGCCAAACAAGACTTTGGCCTTTCCTTCTCCTCTGATTTTTGGGATAATGATAGTAAGATTTCATCCGCTGAAAACACGGACTTAATGGTCCCTTTATCTGATGTGGAAATTTGGAACGTGATTAGCTCGGCCAACATGAACGCTGCCTCGGGGCCTGATGGTTTTTCTATCCCCTTCTTCAAAAAATTCTGGCCACAGCTGTGGGGGCTCGTCTGTAAGATCATCCAAGGGTTTTGTCTGGGGACGGTGGACATTTCTCGATTTAACTATGCTGTCATTACTCTCATTCCTAAAGTCAAAGGAGTTGATTTGATCTCGCAATTTCGACCTATTGCTCTCATTAATAATTTCGCTAAATTCCCTGCTAAAGGGTTCACCACTCGCCTTTCCCCCATTGCTCATCGTACCATCAGCCCTTTTCAATCCGCTTTTATTAAAGGTTGATTCATTTGGATGGCATCCTTTGTTTACATGAAATAGTGCATGACCTCAAAATTCGTAATTCTAAAGCCGTGATCCTAATACTTGATTTTGAGAAGGCATACGACTCGGTGAGCTGGCCCTTTTTGAGAAAGGTTCTTCTGGCTAAAGGGTTTGATGGACCCTTTGTCCACAGAATCATGCAGATGGTCTCGGGGGCCACACTGCCATTTCTGTGAATGGCCAGATTAGTAAGTTTTTTGTCAATGGTAGGGTCCTAAGGCAAGGGGACCCTGCTTCTCCCATCTTGTTTAATTTTGTAGCAGACGCCTTATCTCGTATTCTATCCAGAGCAGCTAATCATGGGCATATCTCCCCGATCATCTCCCATCTTATTCCTGAAGGGGTTACTCATTTACAGTATGCGGATGACACCATCATAATGGTTGATTTAAATGACTCTTGCCTTGCTAATCTCAAATTCATCCTCCTATGCATCGAAGCCATGTCAAGCCTTAAAATCAATTTTGTGAAGAGTGAGGTTATTGTCACCAGTGTGGATTATAATGAAGCCTTAAGGGTGTCCCGTCTTCTTAACTGTAAGCTAGGGTCCTTTCCTTTCAAGTATTTGGGTCTCCCCACCTCCCCGGATGTCCTTCATGTGAAGGAGTTTGCCTCGGTGGTAACCAAGGTGGGCAACAGGGTCTTGCCCTGGCGTGGCAGATACAATACCAATGCGGGTAAAGTGGCATTGATTAATGCATGTTTGACTTCCCTTCCCATGTTCTTGATGGGCTTTTACCTACTCTCGGGAGGGACTCATGCAGGCTTTGATAAGCACCGTGGGGCTTTTTATTGGAACGCTGCTAATAATCGTCGCAAATATCGCTTCGTTAAATGGAAGCTAATGTGTCGACCCAAAAACCTTGGAGGGTTGGGTATTATTAACACTACCTTCATGAACCAATGCCTTATGATTAAATGGTGGTGGAAAATTATGAGTGGTGGGTCTCAGTCCTTATGGTTCTCTATTCTTAAGGCTAAATATTTTCCCCTTTCTAGCCCGATGTTTGCCATTTCGCGTGGTGGTTCTCAATTTTGGAAGGCCTTGGTGAAAGTGAGGCCCCTTTTCCAGGCTCACGTTAAGTTTGTAGTGGGGGATGGCTCCTCCATTAGATTTTGGCTTGATTGGTGGTGTGGAGATTCACCTCTATCCATGACCTTCCCCACCTTATTCTCGTATTGTCCTGATCCGGATATCTCTATTGCGGAGCTGGCTGCTAATGGGTGGGACCTGGCCTTTCGCCACTCCCTTTCGCCTGAAGAGTTCGAAGATTGGCAACATCTTACTGCCTTCTTCCCCACGCTCTCGACGAACTTGGATTCGGTGATCTGGCCGCACACTGCTTCTGGTCGTTTCTCAGTTAAATCGCTTTATTCTAAGCTTATTGGTGGCACTCCTACTATTTAATTCTCCTAGGTCTGGAAGGCTCGGATCCCTCCTAAAGTTAAAATTTTCTTATGGCAAGCCTTTAGGGGCAGGCTGCCTTCGGCTGATCAAATTCGTAAGAGGAATGGTCCGGGGTCTCAATTCTATGCTTTGTGTGGTGACTTGGAGGATATGACTCATATCTTCTTCCATTGTGTCCTGGCTAAGCTAATTTGGAGTTGCGTCAGAGAGTGGCTTCATGTAGCCTGGGACCCTGCTTCTTTCTCTGAGCTCTGGGCCCTTGCTAATAATCTGTTGGGCGTTACCAGACGTATCTTTTGGGTGGTCCTGGGAGCAATTTGTTGGTCCCTCTGGACGACTAGGAACAAATTTACTATTGAACATGTGCTTCCGGCTAAACCTGCTGATTGCTTATTTAAATCGTGTGCTCTCTTGCAGCAGCGGAAATCATTGACTAAGGTGGACGACCAAGATGCGCTGTCTGAGTTGATCTCCAAAGTTCGGGCCTCGGCGTCTAATCTATGCAGACAAGAGGAGGATGCTTAGTGGGTTTGAGCTTCGTTGGCTAGTCTCTTTTGGGCAGTAAACTTTCCGGCCTGCGCGCCGTGTACTGGCTAGGGAGCCATGTACCCCTTTTAACTCTCCTTCGTGTGACCCTGGTTGGGTTCTTGCTGGTTGTGTGTTTTGAACCTCTTTGTGTTTGCTACCTGCCTTATGGCTTTATTTATAAAGTCGGGTGCATGCCTTTTCTCTAAAAAAATGTCATCGGCCTATTCCCTGCAGCCAGGAAATGATCGGATCAGCGTTTATGCATGATACGTCTCCAACGTATCTATCATTTTTGATTGCTCCATGCTATATTATCTACTGTTTTGGACATTATTGGGCTTTACTCACTTTTATATTACTATTGGGACTAACCTATTAACCGGAGGCCCAGCCCAGAATTGCTGTTTTTTTGCCTATTTCAGAGTTTCGCAGAAAAGGAATATCAAACGGAGTCCAAACGGAATGAAACCTTCGGGAACGTGATTTTTAGGAAGAATATGATCCAGGAGACTTGGAACCTACGTCAAGAAACAAAAGAGGAGGCCACGAGGTAGGGGGCGCGCCTACCCCCCAGGGCGCGCCCTCCACCCTCGTGGGGCCCCTGTTGCTCCACCGACGTACTCCTTCCTCCTATATATACCTACGTACCCCCAAACGATCAGATACGGAGCCAAAAACCTAATTCCACCGCCGCAACCTTCTGTACCCACGAGATCCCATCTTGGGGCCTGTTCCGGAGCTCCGCCGGAGGGGGCATCCAGCACGGAGGGCTTCTACATTAACACCATAGCCTCTCCGATGAAGTGTGAGTAGTTTACCTCAGACCTTCGGGTCCATAGTTATTAGCTAGATGGCTTCTTCTCTCTTTTTGGATCTCAATACAATGTTCTCCCCCTCTCTCGTGGAGATCTATTCGATGTAATCTTCTTTTTGCGGTGTGTTTGTTGAGACCGATGAATTGTGGGTTTATGATCAAGATTATCTATGAACAATATTTTAATCTTCTCTGAATTATTTTATGTATGATTGGTTATCTTTGCAAGTCTCTTCGAATTATCAGTTTGGTTTGGCCTACAAGATTGATCTTTCTTGCAATAGGAGAAGTGCTTAGCTTTGGGTTGAATCTTGCGGTGTCCTTTCCCAGTGACAGTAGGGGCAGCAAGGCACGTATTGTATTGTTGCCATCGAGGATAACAAGATGGGGTTTTTATCATATTGCATGAATTTATCCCTCTACATCATGTCATCTTGCTTAAGGCGTTACTCTATTTCCAAGAACTTAATACTCTAGATGCATGCTGGATAGCGGTCGATGAGTGGAGTAATAGTAGTAGATGCAGGCAGGAGTCGGTCTACTTGTCTCGGACGTGATGCCTATATACATGATCATACCTTGATATTCTCATAACTATGCTCAATTCTGTCAATTGATCAACATTAATTCGTTCACCGACCGTATAATACTTATGCTCTTGAGAGAAGCCACTAGTGAAACCTATGGCCTCCGGGTCTATCTTCATCATATTAATCTTCCAACACTTCGTTATTTCCTTTGCTTTTTTACTTTGCTTTTATTTTACTTTGCATCTTTATCATAAAAATACCAAAAATATTATCCTATCATATCTATCAGATCTCACTCTCGTAAGTGACCGTGAAGGGATTGACAACCCCTTATCGCGTCGGTTGCGAGGATTTATTTGTTTTGCATAGGTGCGAGGGACTCGCGCGTAGCCTCCTACTGGATTGATACCTTGGTTCTCAAAAACTGAGGGAAATACTTACGCTACTTTGCTGCATCACCCTTTCCACTTCAAGGGAAAACCAACGCAGTGCTCAAGAGGTAGCAAGAAGGATTTTTGGCGCCGTTGCCAGGGAGGTCTACGCAAAAGTCAACATACCAAGTACCCATCACAATCCCTTATCTCCCGCATTACATTATTTGCCATTTGCCTCTCGTTTTCCTCTCCCCCACTTCACCCTTGCCGTTTTATTCGCCCTCTCTTTTTCGTTCGCCTCTTTTTCGCTTGCTTTTTGTTTGCTCGTGTGTTGGATTTCTTGTTTGTCACGATGGCTCAAGATAATACCAAATTATGTGACTTTACCAATAGCAACAATAATGATTTCCTTAGCACTCCGATTGCTCCTCTTACCGATACTGAATCTTGTGAAATCAATGCTGCTTTGTTGAATCTTGTTATGAAAGATCAATTCGCCGGCTTTCCTAGTGAAGATGCCGCTACTCATCTAAATAGCTTCGTTGATTTGTGTGATATGCAAAAAAAGAAAGATGTTGATAATGATATTGTTAAGTTGAAGCTATTTCCTTTTTTGCTTAGAGATCGTGCTAAAGCTTGGTTTTCGTCTTTGCCTAAAAATAGTATTGATTCTTGGAACAAGTGCAAAGATGCTTTTATCTCTATGTATTTTCCTCCCGCTAAGATCATCTCTCTTAGAAACGATATTATGAATTTTAAGCAACTTGATCATGAACATGTTGCACAAGCTTGGGAGAGGATGAAATTAATGATACGTAATTACCCTACGTACTCATGGTTTGAATTTGTGGATGATTATACAAAAAATTTATGCCGGATTGAATTTTGCTTCTAGAAATCTTTTAGATTCGGCCGTGGGAGGCACTTTTATGGAAATCACTTTAACTAGGAGAAGCTACTAAACTCCTAGATAATATTATGGTTAATTATTCTCAATGGCACACTGAAAGATCTACTAATAAAAAAGTGCATGCGATAGAAGAAATTAATGTTTTGAGTGGAAAGATGGATGAACTTATGAAATTATTTGCTACTAAGAGTGTTTCTTTCGATCCTAATGATATGCCTTTGTCTACTTTGATTGAGAATAATAATGAATCTATGGATGTGAATTTTGTTGGTAGGAATAATTTTGGTAACAACGCGTATAGAGGAAACTTTAATCCTAGGCCTTATCCTAGTAATTCCTCTAATAATTATGGAAATTCCTACAACAACTCTTATGGAAATTTTAATAAGATGCCCTCTGAATTTGAGACTAGTGTTAAAGAGTTTATGAATTCGCAAAAGAATTTCAATGCTTTGCTTGAAGAGAAATTGCTTTAAGTTGATGAATAGGCTAGGAACATTGATAGAATTTCTCTTGACGTTGATTCTTTAAAGCTTAGATCTATTCCTCCTAAGCATGATATCAATCAGTCTCTCAAAGCCATGAGAATTTCCATTGATGAGTGCAAAGAAAGAACCGCTAGGATGCGTGCTAAGAAAGATTGCTTTATGAAAGCGTGTTCTTCAAATTTCTATGACAATAAAGATGAAGATCTAAAAGTTACTGATGTGTCCCCTATTAAATCTTTGTTTTGCAATATGAATCTTGATAATGATGGGACTGAATATGATCCACCTTTTGTTGATAGTCAAATTTGGCAGATGAAAAATATGGATCGTGATGCTAATGTGCTAAGCTGAAGATTGTTTTTTAATTGAAGATATACACACGCTGATGGAGTTGGGGAGGTAAGAGTACAGGAAGTTGAAGCTTTAGACTCCAGTTTTGTTCACGTACAACCACCATCAGGTATAACATGAAGACGGGGCTACGGTTGAGATATGCTTGACTATTTGGAGCATGGAGAGGAGCGGACGTCACTGGTTATACAGTTTTTATTATCAAGGAAACGAGGTTCCTGTTCAAAATGTACAGATAAGGACCAAATCTTGTAAAACAGAGTTGTAACCAGATCGGTCTCCTGGTCGATCAAAGGATCAAAGTCCAGATCGCCCTATATATACGTAGGGTCAGAGGCCAGTAGAGGGACACCCAACATCGACAAAAACAAGTCTATTATTTCTACACATAGTTTTTCTTTCGTTCGTTCGTTTTTCCCCTTTGACTTCTCTGTTCTTGCCTGCAAGTTCAGAGATCGCCGTGGCAGTAGGTCGATCCTACGCTGCTGCACCCAGAAAACGGGACCTAGACGTCGCTTAGGTTCCGTTTGCCGTTGATCCGTTGAGGATTCGTCCAGAAGAATCAAGTTTTCTTTGAGATCGGTAAGAACAAGGCCGTTCTGTTCCTCATACAGCAAAAGACAGCAAAAGAAAAGACCAGCTAGATTGTTGATCTGTTGTGTTGCCGTGCAAACGATTTTGCCATCAACACAATTTGGCGACTCCGCTGGGGAATCGAGTCAATCGGCTATCATGTCTGACGACAAGGCCGAACTCAACTCCGGCAACATCATCAAACCCACATTAGATGAGTTGTCATAAGAATATCGTCAGAAGTATGAGCAACGTTTGCAAGAATTTGAAGACGCTCAGCGTCGGCGCAAGCAAGAGATTGAAGATACAATGCTTTCCTGCTTCCAGAAGACTCGGCAAGGTGTCATCATGAAGGGACCTGATCTGCCATCCGTCACCGAAGCATCGAAGGTAGGACCGGTAAGTGAAATTACACATGGTCTCAAGGAAGAGATGGCTATTATGATTGATCAATCAGTAGGTGCATCTGTTCATAATACGCATGAAAATTATGTTAGAAACCTAGACAGCATGATCGCTGGTCATGTTAAAAATCTGTTTGAAAAGATGCAAGTTAGTAACTCTGTGATGCCATCAGTGTCGTATTCTGACAGAGAAAGAGATAGGCAGCCCTTAGCAACCGAGGCTTCAACTTCAAATAATAATGCTGTTAATATGCAGCACGGTGCTATACCTTTCGATTCATCGGCGCTCTTCACACCCCCTGGAGTACCACAATATGGTTTGCCGATGAATTTGTATGCTAACCACAATAGTAGTGGTCCGGCTGTTAGTGTTTCACCAAGTGTTGCTAGATCAGGGCATGCATATGCACCTCCTGCATTTTCTTCGTCAGGTCCTACAGCTAGCCCTTACAACTCGGTTCCATCTATGATCAATAATCAAAGCCGAGTAGATGTTATTCCAACAAGCATTCCTGTGTCTTCATACCAGCCTATGATACATTATATGCCCACAATGCCACCTCCGAATTTAATCAGTACACATGGTCAATTACCATCTAGTAATTTTAATAATTCTTTCAGAAATTTTCCACCTGCACAACCGAACCAAGCACTGCAGCATGACCATAGTATTCCACAACCTAGTACTGTAGGGCGACAACAGCAGATGGCACGAGATCGGCCTATGGCCGAGCCTCACACAGGGGCTGATAATCTGAAGGAACAGTTGGCTACTGTCTTGAAGGATTCATTTGGGCGGGAACCAAAGGGGAATGCACGAGCTTATAGAAAGCCGTATCCTGATTATTATGATACTTTTCAGTATCCTAGGGGGTTCAGGTTACCGGAGTTTGTTAAATTTACGGGAGAAGATGGTAGAACAACACTGGATCATATTGCTCAATTTATTGTACAGTGCGGCGAGGCTAGTGCTAGTGAAGTGCTAAAGCTGAGATTATTTCCGTTGTCCTTATCTGGCATAGCTTTTTCTTGGTTTTGTTCGCTTGCACCCAATTCTATTCATACATGGTCTCAGTTGGAACAGAAGTTTCATGAATATTTTTATACTGGAGATAATGAACTCAGATTGTCACATTTAACATCGGTTAAACAGAAGCATACGGAATCTGTTGCTGAATATATTAGAAGGTTTAGAGATACATGAAACCGATGTTTTAATTTGGTAATTTCTGATAGGGATCTTGCTGATCTAGCTTATTCAGGTTTGCTTGTACATCTTAAAAAAAAGCTAGAAGGACATGATTTTGTGGATGTTAGCCAAGTTTTGCAAAAGGCTCTGGCTCAAGAAAGCCGGGCAAAAGAATCTAGAAATTAGGTCTAGTGATAAAACTAGTAAAAATGATCGGCCTGGTATGAACATGGTTGAGTATGATTCTCAGTCATCAGATGATGAGGGTACAGATATGTGCGTGGCTGAATGAGATTGGGCTTCTAAGTCTAAACCATTTGTTTGCTCTGCACTGAAGCCAATTTCACATAAGAGGGAAGAAATAAAATATACATTTGATGTTTCCAAGTGTGATAAGATCTTTGATTATTTGTTACAATGGAAACAAATTAAACTGAATAATGGCCATGTTATACCGTCACCAGAAGAACTAAAAAGGCGTGCTTATTGCAAATGGCATAATTCTTATTCTCATGCTACTAATGACTGCAATGTTTTCCGTCGACAGGTTCAATCGGCCATTAATGAAGGACGTTTGAAGTTTGATGAGCGGATGCAATTAGATGCTAATCCTTTCCCTGTCAACACGATTGATTTTGAGAATAAGAAAGTTCTTGTTCGGCCATCTCAGGCCGAATCAGCAAGAGGGAAAAATATGGTGGTGGCTGAGAGTAGCTCAAAGTCTCTGGAAGAGACCAGGGACGTGGCCAGAAAAGTGTAGATTGAGAAAAATTCTAGGGGTGGTGAATCAATTAAAATTGCAGTGCCAGTATTAGGCTCTGATGCTATGCAAAGTGCCAGGCCAAGAATGATCAAACCAAAGAGCCCCAAAGTTGACCGTTGGAAAATTAATGAGGGAAAGAGTAAGGCAATAAAAAAGAAAGAGAAGCCAAAGGTTACTTTTGATAAGCTTCTGGGTAAGTATGAACATGGCAAGGCAGGTCAAAAATATTTTGATCGGCCGAGAAACTTTAAGCGGCCGAGATCACCAGAATAGGGATTTACTGGGCCAGAATATCGACGTGGAGATTTTCATGCAGCAGCCCCATATCCATTTAACGGGCCGCCAATGCCTATGCCATGGGGATTCGATTTTGCTCCTTGTCCGCCGTGGGGTTGGTGCGGACCATGGATGCCGCCTCCTCCGGTAATGCCTTTTGGACAGTTTCATCCAGGTTGGGCTCCTCACAGAAGGCCGGTTTTTGATAGATTGTCACATCCAAATCATAACCGTTATGGTCAAAGGGATTGGTCTTATGGTAGAGGTGAGCTTAATCGAAAAGTATACCGTGTGAAGGAGACTAAGCATGTGAATGAGGAACCAAGCTCAGTTACAGGTGAGAGACAACCAGGTTGCAAATTTGCAGGTGCCAACAATGGAGTATAGTGTACCACAACAACACATGAAAAGGATGAGGCTACAGGAACAACAAACAGTGCGGAAGCCACAATACCATCCATGAATAGTGATTCTGCTACAGTAGAAACTGGTTTGATTACCTCCTGTGTTGATTCTGGAGCACCAAAAATATCAAATTGTGCCAACCTGAGCAACGGTTCAGAAATACAGAAGGTTCATAGGAATGTGCCTTTGCCGCCTGGGACAACGCCGCAACCACATTGGTGCCCCAAGGGTCTTTCCGATTCACAAAAACGACGATTACAGAGGCTACGCACGGAGAAATTGAGGGAGGAGGAAGCCGAAAAATTGAGGGACAAGTTGTTCAATGAGTGGAAGCCTATGGTTCCCGTCCTAAAGGAGTGGAGAGTAAAACAAGTCAATGTACCCGATCCAACGCCTAGTGATGATGAAGATGATCTGCTGGATGATGAAGGGTCTCCGATGATTAAAAATGGCTCTCCAACTTGCGATGGTATGGATATTAATATGGTATTTGTATTGCCTTCAGAATTCCGGGCTGTGGAAGAAAGTGAAGCGGCACAATTGTGTCTTGGTCCCAAGGAAGCTATTTTTGAAAAGCTAGATGAATCAAGCCGTCATTTGAGGCCACTGTATGTTAAGGGGCATATTAATGGGAAACCAATATCTAGAATGTTAGTTGATGGCGGAGCAGCTGTAAACTTTATGCCATACTCACTGTTTAAGAAATTGGGACGAGAGGACAGCGAGCTTATGAAGACCAATTTGACACTTAATGGATTTGGGGGAGAGCCTACAGAAGCAAAAGGGGTTATCACTATGGAACTTACTATTGGAAGCAAGACCATACCTACGGCTTTCTTCGTCGCTGATAAGCAAGGTAATTATAGTGTCTTATTGGGTCGTGATTGGATACACGCAAACCGGTGTGTTCCTTCTACTTTGCACCAATTTTTGATACAGTGGGTCGATGATGATGTGGAAATTGTTCATGCGGATACGTCGACCTATATTGCTATGGCTGATGCTTCAGCTAATTGGCAACATGGTGATGCCCAATGTTTGTCAGGGCTAGATCTTTCAGATTTTGATTTTCTTAGTGTAACCAAAGATGGGTTTGTACCCGTAGTTGTAAAGCCGGTTGTTGCAGCTCGGCTCAAGAATATGATGTTATAGATGGGTAAAGAAGATAACTTAGATTGGTTACAAAAACGTGTGGAACAATATCGGTCTGATAAGAACGATATTTGTGAGGCTATTGATGATTTTGATGAAGTGCAAAAGTTAGGACAAGGTTTTTCGTCGGCTGATCCATTAGAAGAGATTGATATAGGTGATGGTACTATTCCTAGGCCGACTTCTATTAATAGGAATATGACAGCCGATTACAAGGTGAAAGTGATCGAGTTACTTCAACAATATGTTGATTGCTTCGCTTGGGAGTATTATGAAATGCCGGGTCTTAGCCGAGAGCTAGTAGAGCATCGGTTGCCTATTAAATCTGGGTTTAGGCCTCACAAACAGCCACCTAGAAAGTTTAATCCTAGTATTTATGATGGGATTAAAGAAGAAATAGGGAGATTATTGAAAGCTAGTTTTATAAGGCCTTGTAGGTATGCCGAATGGATTTCTAATATTGTCCCGGTTGAGAAGAAAAATACTGGTAAGTTGAGAATATGTATCGACTTCAGAGATTTAAATAGGGCTACACCTAAAGATGAATATCCTATGCCTATAGCCGACATGTTAATTAATGATGCTTCAGGACATAGAGTTATTAGTTTCTTAGATGGTAATGCTGGTTACAATCAAATTTTTATGGCCAAAGAGGATACTTCTAAAACGGCCTTTAGGTGTCCCGGTTTTGTTGGTTTATTCGAATGGGTTGTTATGACATTTGGTCTGAAGAATGCCGGC
The DNA here is from genome assembly GCF_002575655.3 of Aegilops tauschii subsp. strangulata. Lineage (NCBI taxonomy): Eukaryota > Viridiplantae > Streptophyta > Magnoliopsida > Poales > Poaceae > Aegilops > Aegilops tauschii. Next base: position 383,276,432 of record NC_053039.3, on the reverse strand, counting down.
GCGACTTATCAAAGAGCTATGAACCTAATCTTTCATGATTTACTTGGTATAGTAGTAGAAATATATATTGATGATATAGTTGTCAAATCAGATAGTGTGGATCATCATTTAGCCGATTTACGCTTAGCCTTTGAGAGAATGCGTCGGTATGGTTTAAAGATGAACCCACTTAAATGTGCTTTTGGTGTGTCGGCTGGTAAATTTCTAGGATTTATAGTACATGAGAGAGGCATTGAGATAGATCCTAGTAAAATAGAAGCTATTAAGAAAATAGAGGCGCCGCAATGTAAGAGGGACATGCAGAAATTTTTAGGCAAAGTTAACTATTTGAGAAGGTTCATATCTAACTTGTCTGGAAAGGTTAGTGCATTTACACCTATACTTCGGTTGAAGAGCAACAACATGCATTTGATGAGATCAAAAAATATTTGTCTACGCCTCCTGTGTTGAGGGCACCTAAAGCCGGAACACCGTTTCGGATGTATGTTGCTGCGAAAGATAATGTTATTGGTGTTGTCCTAACACAAAAAATTGATGAAAAGGAGTATGTGATAACATATTTGAGCCGACATCTATTGGAAACAGAACAAAGGTATGTGTTTATTGAGAAGTTATGTTTATCCTTATATCATGCTTGCACAAGATTGAGACACTATTTGCTATCTAGTACTTGTGAAATAGCATGCCAGACCGATGTTATCAAATATATGCTACAAAGACCGATTTTGAGTGGCAGAATCGGTAAGTGGGCATATGCGTTGATAGAATATGATTTGGCTTATAAGTCTTTAAAGTCCATGAAAGGCCAAATTGTAGCTAACTTTATTGTTGATCATCGGGTTAGTGATGAAAATGATATAGAGGTCGGCTATTTTGAGATATATCCATGGGAATTATATTTTGATGGCTCGGCTTGTAGAGAAGGACAAGGTGTTGGTATTGTTTTAGTCTCACCAAGGGGTGCTGTTTTTGAAACATCAGTACGCTTAGAATATTTGTGTACCAATAACCAGGCCGAGTATGAAGCTCTTTTGTTAGGTTTGCAAATTTTAGAATCCATGGGTGTGAGGAGTGTACGAGCTTTTGGTGATTCACTATTAGTCGTATAGCAAATTCGTGGGAATTATCAATGCTTTGATGGGTTACTAAATAACTATTTGGAGAAGTGTTTGGAAATCATAGCAGTCCTGGATGATTTTGCCATTAGCCATATATCTAGAGAAGAGAATGTTAAAGCTAATGATCTAGCACAGCAAGCATCAGGTTATCAAGTTAGTAGAGGAAAATTATATGTCCTGGGACAGCCGGTGTTACAATGTGCTGAAATTTCTATGGCTGAACCTAATGATTGGAGAAGACTCATAATTAGATATTTAGAAGATCCTAGCCAATCAGTAGACAGAAAGGTTCGACGCCAAGCATTGAAATATGCATTATTAGATGGTGAATTATATCGCCAGACACCAGAAGGATTGCTTTTAAAATGCCTAGGTCCAGACCAGTCCAAAGTTGCTATGGGTGAAGTACATGAGGGGATGTGTGGTACACATCAGTCGGCTCATAAGATGAAGTGGTTGTTAAGAAGAGCTGGGTTTTATTGGCCGACTATGTTAGAAGATAGTTTTAGATACTATAAAGGGTGTGATTCATGCCAAAAATTTGGGGATATACAGTTAGCACCTGCTTCTATGTTGCATCCTATAATTAAGCCATGGCCGTTTCGTGGATGGGGTTTGGATTTTATTGGCCAAATACACCCTAAGTCATCCAAAGGTCACCGTTTTGTTTTGGTTGCTACTGATTATTTTACAAAGTGGACAGAGGTTGTTCCTCTTAAAAATATGACTCATAAGGAGGTTATTAAATTTATTTTAGAGCATATTGTTTATCGATTCGGCATACCACAAACTTTAACCACAGATCAAGGTTCATCTTTTATATCGCATCAAGTACGCAAATTTGCTGAATCACTTAAGATCAAGCTCTTGAATTCATCACCATATTATGCTCAGGCCAATGGTCAGGCCGAGTCCAGTAACAAGATTTTGATTAAGCTTATCAAAAAGAAAATAGAGGAACATCCAAAAAAGTGGCATGAGGTGTTGCATGAAGCATTATGGGCTCACCGAATATCTCAACATGGTGCTACGAAAGTGACACCGTTTGAATTAGTATATGGGCAAGAGGCCGTTTTACCTATTGAGGTAAATCTGGACGCACTTAGGTTGGCCAAACAAAATGATTTGTCGGCTGTAGATTATCATAACCTCATGATGGATAGAATAGATGAAGTGTCAGATGAGAGGATGAAAGCTTTAAGAGAGATTGAGAGAGATAAATTGAGAGTAGCCAAGGCTTATAATAAGAAAGTAAAAGAAAAATCGTTTCAGATTGGGGACTTGGTTTGGAAAACGATTTTGCCTGTTGGGTCCAAAGATAATAGGTTTGGAAAGTGGTCAACAAATTGGGAAGGACCATATAAAATTTTAGAAGTCGTCCCTGGAAATTCCTATTTAGTGCAAGGTTTGCAAGGAGAAAAATTGCCCAGAGCTCTTAATGGGAAGTACTTGAAAAACTATTATCCAAGCGTTTGGCAAGATGCCTGAATGATAGTATTATGCGGCCGGTGCATAATTACCATCGTCCTGAGGAAAATGAATTCAAATGGCCGATGCTAGTCATCGCCCAAAGTCAGAGCTAAATGATTAACGTGTTGATTAATGATTATGATGCGAGGTACAGATGATTTTTGGTAAGCAAGCTTTACCAAAAAACAGGGGGCATGTGTTGATAGTCAAATTTGGCAGATGAAAAATATGGATCGTGATGCTAATGTGCTAAGCTGAAGATTGTTTTTTAACTGAAGATATACACACGCTGATGGAGTTGGGGAGGTAAGAGTACAGGAAGTTGAAGCTTTAGACTCCAGTTTTGTTCACGTACAACCACCATCAGGTATAACATGAAGACGGGGCTACGGTTGAGATATGCTTGACTATTTGGAGCAGGGAGAGGAGCGGACGTCGCTGGTTATACTGTTTTTATTATCAAGGAAACCAGGTTCCTGTTCAAAATGTACAGATAAGGACCAAATCTTGTAAAACAGAGTTGTAACCAGATCGGTCTCCTGATCGATCAAAGGATCAAAGTCCAGATCGCCCTATATATACGTAGGGTCAGAGGCCGGTAGAGGGACACCCAACATCGACAAAAACAAGTCTATTATTTCTACACATAGTTTTTCTTTTTTTCGTTCGTTTTTCCCCTTCGACTTCTCTGTTCTTGCCTGCAAGTTCAGAGATCGCCATGGCAGTAGGTCGATCCTACGCTACTGCACCCAGAAAACGGGACCTAGACGTCGCTTAGGTTCCGTTTGCCGTTGATCCGTTGAGGATTCGTCCAAAAGAATCAAGTTTTCTTTGAGATCGGTAAGAACAAGGCCGTTCTGTTCCTCATACAGCAAAAGACAGCAAAAGAAAAGACCAGCTAGATTGTTGATCTGTTGTGTTGCCGTGCAAACGATTTTGCCATCAACACCTTTACCTAGAAGGCGTTCCAAAAATTCGGAGTTTTTAGATCTTGATGCTAAAATTGATAAAAGTGGGATTGAAGAAATCAAAACCCTAGATGTTGCTAAACCCACTATTTTGGATTTCAAGGAATTTAATTATGAAAATTGCTCTTTGATAGATTGTATTTCCTTGTTGCAATCCGTGCTAAATTCTCCTCATGCTTATAGTCAAAATAAAGCATTCACTAAACATATCGTTGATGCTTTGATGCAATCTTATGAAGAAAAGCTTGAGTTGGAAGTTTCTATCCCTAGAAAACTTTATGATGAGTGGGAACCTACTATTAAAATTAAGATCAAGGATCATGAGTTCTATGCTTTATGTGATTTGGGTGCTAGTGTTTCCACTATTCCCAAAACTTTGTGCGATTTGCTAGATTTCCGCAATTTTGATGATTGCTCTCTAAACTTGCACCTTGCGGATTCCACTATTAAGAAACCTATGGGAAGAATTAATGATGTTCTTATTGTTGCAAATAGGAATTATGTGCCCGTAGATTTTATCGTTCTTGATATAGATTGCAATCCTTCATGTCCTATTATTCTTGGTAGACCTTTCCTTAGAACAATTGGTGCAATTATTGATATGAAGGAAGGGAATATTAGATTCCAATTTCCATTAAAGAAAGGCATGGAACACTTCCCTAGGAAGAAAATAAAATTACCATATGAATCTATCATGAGAGCCACTTATGGATTTCCTACCAAAGATGGCAATACCTAGATCTATCCTTGCTTTTATGCCTAGCTAGGGGCGTTAAACGATAGCGCTTGTTGGGAGGCAACCCAATTTTATTTTTAGTTTTTTTTTTTGCTTTTTGCTTCTGTTTAGGAATAAATATTTGATCTAGCCTCTGTTTAGATGTGTTTTTATGTTTTAGTTAGAGTTTATGCCAAGTTAAACCTATAGGATCTTCTTGGATGATAGTTATTTGATCTTGCTGTAATTTCCAGAAACTTTCTGTTCACGAAAACAATTGTTAAAAATCACCAGAACGTCATAAAATACTGATTCCAATTGCTTCTGATCAATAAACAAATTGCCTAGGTCGTCCTATTTTGGCTGATTTTTTGGAGTTCCAGAAGTTTGCGTTAGTTACAGATTACTACAGACTGTTCTGTTTTTGATAGATTCTGTTTTTCGTGTGTTGTTTTCTTATTTTGATGAATCTATGGCTAGTAAAATAGTTTATAAACCATAGAGAAGTTGGAATACAGTAGGTTTAACACCAATATAAATAAATAATGAGTTCATTACAGTACCTTGAAGTGGTCTTTTGTTTTCTTTCGCTAAGGGAGCTCACGAGATTTTCTGTTGAGTTTTGTGTTGTGAAGTTTTCAAGTTTTGGGTGAAAGATTTTGATGGATTATGGAACAAGGAGTGGCAAAAGCCTAAGCTTGGGGATGCCCATGGCACCCCAAGATAATCTAAGGACACCATAAAGCCAAAGCTTGGGGATGCCTCGGAAGGCATCCCCTCTTTCGTCTACTTCCATCGGTAACTTTACTTGGAGCTATATTTTTATTCACCACATGCTATGTGTTTTGCTTGGAGTGTCTTGTATGATTTGAGTCTTCGCTTTTTAGTTTAGCACAATCATCCTTGCTGTACACACCTTTTGAGATAGCCATACATGATTTGGAATTTGTTAGAATACTCTATGTGCTTCGCTTATATCTTTTGAGTTATATAGTTTTGCTCTAGTACTTCACTTATATCTTTTAGAGCACGGTGGTGGATTTGTTTTATAGAAACTATTGATCTCTCATGATTCACTTAGATTATTTTGAGAGTCTTAAATAGCATGGTAATTTGCTTAAATAATCCTAATATTCTTGGTATTCAAGGTTAGTAAAAACTTTCTTATGAGTGTGTTGAATACTATGAGAAGTTTGATGCTTGATAATTGTTTTGAGATATAAAGATGGTGATATTAGAGTCATGCTAGTTGAGTAGTTGTGAATTTGAGAAATACTTGTGTTAAAGTTTGTGATTCCCGTAGCATGCACGTATGGTGAACCGTTATGTGATGAAGTCGGAGCATGATTTATTTATTGATTGTCTTCCTTATGAGTGGCGGTCGGGGACGAGCGGTGGTCTTTTCCTACCAATCTATCCCCCTAGGAGCATGCGCGTAATACTTTGCTTTGATAACTTGTAGATTTTTGCAATAAGTATATGAGTTCTTTATGACTAATGTTGAGTCCATGGATTATACGCACCCTTCTTCCTTCCACCATTGCTAGCCTCTCTAATACCGCACACTTTTCGCCGGTATCGTACACCCACCATAAACCTTCCTCAAAACATCCACCATACCTACCTATCATGGCATTTCCATAGCCATTCCGAGATATATTTCCATGCAACTTTCCACCGTTCCGTTTATTATGACACGCTCCATCATTGTCATATTGCTTTGCATGATCATGTAGTTGACATCGTATTTGTGGCAAAGCCACCGTTCATAATTCTTTCATACATGTCACTCTTGATTCATTGCATATCCCAGTACACCGCCGGAGGCATTCATATAGAGTCATATTTTGTTCTAAGTATCGAGTTGTAATTGTTGAGTTGTAAGAAAATAAAAGTGTGATGATCTTCATTTTTAGAGCATTGTCCCAAGTGACGAAAAGGACGATGGAGACTATGATTCCCCCACAAGTCGGGATGAGACTCCGGACGAAAAAAAAGAGGCCATAAAAAGAGAAAAGGCCCAAATAAAAAAATGAGAGAAAAAGAGAGAAGGGACAATGTTACTATCCTTTTACCACACTTGTGCTTCAAAGTAGCACCATGATCTTCATGATAGAGAGTCTCTCATTTTGTCACTTTCATATACTAGTGGGAATTTTTCATTATAGAACTTGGCTTGTATATTCCAATGATGGGCTTCCTCAAAATGCCCTAGGTCTTCGTGAGCAAGCGAGTTGGATGCACACCCACTTAGTTTCTTTTGTTGAGCTTTCATATGCTTATAGCTCTGGTGCATCCGTTGCATGGCAATCCCTACTCACTCACATTGATATCTATTGATGGGCATCTCCATAGCCTGTTGATACACCTAGTTGATGTGAGACTATCTTCCCCCTTTTTTGTCTTCTCCACAACCACCATTCTATTCCACATATAGTGCTATGTCCATGGCTCACGCTCATGTATTGCGTGAAGATTGAAAAATTTTGAGAACGTCAAAAGTATGAAACAATTGCTTGGCTTGTCATCGGGGTTGTGCATGATTTAAATACTTTGTGTGGTGAAGATAGAGCATAGCCAGACTATATGATTTTGTAGGGATAACTTTCTTTGGCCATGTTATTTTAAGAAGACATGATTGCTTTGTTAGTATGCTTGAAGTATTATTATTTTTATGTCAATATTAAACTTTTGTCTTGAATCTTTCGGATCTGAATATTCATACCACAACTAAGAAGAATTACATTGAAATTATGCCAAGTAGCACTCCGCATCAAAAATTCTGTTTTTATCATTTACCTACTCGTGGACGAGCAGGAATTAAGCTTGGGGATGCTTGCTACGTCTCCAACGTATCTATAATTTTTCATTGCTCCATGCTATATTATCTACTATTTTGGACATTATTGGGCTTTATTATTCACTTTTATATTACTTTTGGGACTAACCTATTAACCGGAGGCCCAGCCCAGAATTGCTGTTTTTTGCCTATTTCGGAGTTTCGCGGAAAAGGAATATCAAACGGAGTCCAAACGGAATGAAACCTTCGGGAACGTGATTTTTAGGAAGAATATGATCCAGGAGACTTGGACCCTACGTCAAGAAACAAAAGAGGAGGCCACGAGGTAGGGGGCGCGCCCTCCACCCTCGTGGGCCCCCTGTTGCTCCACCGACGTACTCCTTCCTCCTATATATACCTACGTACCCCCAAACGATCAGATACGGAGCCAAAAACCTAATTCCACCGCCGCAACCTTTTGTACCCACGAGATCCCATCTTGGGGCCTGTTCCGGAGCTCCGCCGGAGGGGGCATCCATCACGGAGGGCTTCTACATCAAAACCATAGCCTCTCCGATGAAAGTGTGAGTAGTTTACCTCAGACCTTCGGGTCCATAGTTATTAGCTAGATGGCTTCTTCTCTCTTTTTGGATCTCAATACAATGTTCTCCCCCTCTCTCGTGGAGATCTATTTGATGTAATCTTCTTTTTGCGGTGTGTTTGTTGAGACCGATGAATTGTGGGTTTATGATCAAGATTATCTATGAACAATATTTGAATCTTCTCTGAATTCTTTTATGTATGATTGGTTATCTTTGCAAGTCTCTTCGAATTATCAGTTTGGTTTGGCCTACTAGATTGATCTTTCTTGCAATGGGAGAAGTGCTTAGCTTTGGGTTCCATCTTGCGGTGTCCTTTCCCAGTGACAGTAGGGGCAGCAAGACAAATATTGTATTGTTGCCATTGAGGATAACAAGATGGGGTTTTTACCATATTGCATGAATTTATCCCTCTACATCATGTCATCTTGCTTAAGGCGTTACTCTGTTTCCATGAACTTAATACTCTAGATGCATGCTGGATAGCGGTCGATGAGTGGAGTAATAGTAGTCGATGCAGGCAGGAGTCGGTCTACTTGTCTCGAACGTGATGCCTATATACATGATCATACCTAGATATTCTCATAACTGTGCTCAATTCTGTCAATTGCTCAACAGTAATTCGTTCACCCACCGTAAAATACTTATGCTCTTGAGAGAAGCCACTAGTGAAACCTATGGCCCCCGGGTCTATCTTCATCATATTAATGTTCCAACACTTAGTTATTTCCTTTGCTTTTTACTTTGCTTTTATTTTACTTTGCATCTTTATCATAAAAATACCAAAAATATTATCCTATCATATCTATCAGATCTCACTCTCATAAGTGACCGTGAAGGGATTGACAACCCCTTATCGCGTTGGTTGCGAGGATTTTTTTGTTTTGTGTAGGTGCGAGGGACTCGCGCGTAGCCTCCTACTGGATTGATACCTTGGTTCTCAAAAACTGAGGGAAATACTTACGCTACTTTGCTGCATCACCCTTTCCTCTTCAAGGGAAAACCAACGCAGTGCTCAAGAGGTAGCAATGCCAAGTAGTAGTCATCTCAGCAATATCAGATAAATAAGGTATTATTTCAATTATGGCCTATTACTAAGTCAATTTCTGCCCTGTAAGAGAATGGTCACATTTAGCAAGCACACAATGGTGAAAGCATGCTTCCACATTGGATATAACATTAAACAGTTGGACCAACTTGAGGACCATACCAATAAACATTGTGTGATTAACCCTCTCATATGCATATAAATCATAAGAACTAGCGCCATCTCGGTGCTTCTTCTAATATAAAATGACGCACATTCTGACGCTGTTCGAGAAGAAAAAAAGAAAAGCTGTACCCAGATCACGTCCAACAATTTACAGGAAATAACGAGGTAAGGTAACACAAAGGATACTACCCCTTGCCCTCTGCTCTTCATACAGATATCACCAATTGTATAGATCAGATGCATAAGACAAGAACATTAGCATGCAATAGTTAGAACTCTATATATGCAATGTTGATTCCAAGAAAAGCTCCAAGACAATGGACTCTAACTGAAGGAGACCAACAACAAAGGAGATTAGGTCCAAGACTAATGTCGTCAGCATTATCAAGTGATCATGCATCTAATTTTCTTGTTAGGGGGTGGCCAGCCCTAACAACCGGTATAACCGGGTGAGTCACCGTGGATTCCGTGGTGGGAGAGGAGGGGGCGCCTGCCTCCACCGCGGCTGCCGCCACCGCCTGCTGCTACGGCTGCGGTGGCTCAAGCCGAGCCCGCCGCTACGATGCAGACGGCCTCACCTCCCCTTCCCGAGGTGGCTGTCGAGACTGTCCGGGCTTTGGCAGCGGTTAGCATTCCGGTGACGAGCACTGGGGATGGTAAGGTCGGTGACGGAGGTTCTGAGAAGGTTTCGGACAAGCGGGATGGTGAAAAACTATCAAGTGGGCTATTAAGAAGAAGAAACTACCATGCTATAGATGTGGTGAGACGGGACATTTTGTGGCAAGTGTACCACAGAGTTATGTGACTATTGTTGTAGATCGCAGCATGTGTCCGGTGAGTGCCCGCTTCTTTCAGGCCCCAAGCCGGTGGTTAACATTTATGGGGTTTGCTGTCAGGAGCTAATGTTTTTTTAGTCACCTGATGTGGCACCTATGACGCATGTGATGGACAGCTCCTTCCCCGCAGTTGCCCAAGTTATTAATGGGGTTTTGACAGAGGCACAGATTGTGCGACAGTTGCGGGAACTGGTACCAGGCAACTACCAGTGGGACCTTGTCAAGTTGGAGAACTAGACTTACAAGGTTGACTTTCCCACTAAAGAGGACCAGTTACATATCCTTAAGTTTGGCATGTGCAGAGTACAGAGTACGAATATTATCATGGCTTTTGATGAGTGGAAGGAGAAGGAGCCCGAAGGTACACCTTTAGAGAAGATCTGGGTACGATTCTAGGGTGCACCACGCAAATATATTAGTCACTTCTTGGTTGCTTGGAGCTTGGGTTCGCTCATTGGTAAGACGAAACAGGTTGACATGCCTTTCACACGTGCACACGTGAAAGAACATGCAGTGCCCCCATGTTTGGTTTTGGTAATTAATGACAATCTCTATGGACTAATGGTTGCTTTGAGTTATATTTGAAGGATTTGTCCATAGGCTTTTCTTGGAGTCCATTTGTTGGTTTCAAGGAGAGTTTGTGATGACCAAGGTGCTATTCAAGGAATTACCTAAAGATTGGTCATGTGAGAGGTTGATCAAGACTAAGTCAAAGAATAAATCAAAGTGATCAACTCACAAAGTGTACAAGATGTACCAAGGGATCAAGTGATCCCATGGTATGGTAAGCATTGTCCATTACGCTTTGTATGCTAACCCATGGTATTCGTGAGAGTTCTTTGTGGGGTTAGGTTGTGGTGTGCAAGTTCAAGTGGAGCATCATGAAGAGATCAAATGCTTGAAGCTTGCCGTCCATTGTGGTAACAATGGATTTGTGAAGATGTGCGGAAGAGTGGCTCACCCATAGTGGAGTATGGGGGAGCAATCAACTAGTCTTCATCGAGCCAACACAATCAAGAAAGGTGGTCCAACTTGAGGGAGTCAAGATCGTCATCATCTAGCTCAAGTGGACCATGTGCAAGGCAAAGGTTTTCCCTTGATAGGTTTTCTATTTTACCGGTCTCATAGTGGTAGTTGGGAGACCGGGTTATAGGATCGATTGCCGTACTATCAAGGGGGGCTCTCGATGAGTAGCCTGATCGTATTGTTCGTAGATAGCTCAAACCATTGCATCCTTGCATCATCTTTCTTGGTTCTTGTTTGGTTCTCTTTGTGAGTTTTGGAGCTTATGGTCATCTTGATGACAAGCTCGAGTTCATCGAAAACGGAGTTCACATGCATCTTCTATGATGTTTTCGATGTTGGAGGTTCTGCCGGTTCTTCTCTGTTGGAGGTTTCTCTCCTCTTTTCTCTCCTCTGTTGGTCGCTGTTTTGATACTACTCGTTGTCTTGTATCTAACAAGCTTGAGTTTGCTCAATTCGGAGCTCATTTGCAGAAGTTATGGCAGTTCTGGTTTTATTGGATCCGTCTGTTGTCTTTAGCTGCATTTTGAAGGCATCCAGGTGCTAAAGCCTCTGTGGCGTGTGGTAGTACTGCTCAAGGGAGCGGTAGTACCGCAGGGGCCAGCGGTAGTACCGCTCCTGGTGAGCGGTAGTACCGCTGCCTCTAGCCCAGAACGCAAGCGCGCACGAAAGTAATTTTTTACTTCCGCGCCTTACGCGGTAGTACCGCTCCTGGTGAGCGGTAGTACCGCTGCCTCTAGCCCAGAACGCTGGCGCGCACGGAAGTAGGCGCGGAAGTAATTTTTTACTTCCGCGCCCTACGCGGTAGTACCGCTCCTGGTGAGCGGTAGTACCGCTGCCTCGTGTCATGGCACTGTTGCGTGCGGTAGTAGGCGCGGATGTAATTTTTTACATCCGCCCTTACGTGGTAGTACCGCTCCCTGTGAGCGGTAGTACCGTGCCGACTTTTTCTCGTAGCTAGCTCCAGCGGTTGTAGGCGCGGCCGTTATTTTTTACATCTGTGGTCGCGCGGTAGTACCGCAAGGGCAGGTGGTAGTACCGCTCGTGCAGTAGTACCACCTTGTTGCCCCTTTGCAGTGTTGTTTCATTGGGCTTCTGCCGCCCTAGCGGTAGTACCGCTCGTAGGAGCGGTAGTACCGCTCTATGCGGGCTGTGAGCATAACGGTTGGATTTTCCCCCTCCAATAAAAGGGGGTCTTCTTCCCCAATGAACCTTATCCTTTGAGCTCGTGTTCTTCCCCCATTGTTGACCTTCTTCGAGCTTGCTAACTCTCAATCCCTCCATGGATTATTGCTAGTTTTTGAGGGAAAGGAGAGAGGAGATCTAGATCCACATTTCCACCAATCACTTTCTCCTCTATGTGAGGGGAACCCCTTGGATCTAGATCTTGGAGTTCTTGGTGTTCTCCTTCTTGTTCTTCCTCTCATTTTCCTCCCTAGCATTAGTTGCTTTGGTAGGATTTGCGAGAGAAGGACTTGGGCACTCCGTGTGCCCTTGCCATTGCATTTGGTGCAATGGTTTGAGTTCTCTACGGTGATACGTGGAAGTTACAAGTTGAGAAGCTTATTACTCTTGGGTGCTTGGTGCCCTTGAGCTTGTTCCTCTTGGGTGCTTGGGCGCCCTAGACGGTTTGTGGTGTTCGGAGCTCAATCATTGTGGTGTAAAGCTCCGGGCAAGCGTCGGGGTCTCCAATTAGGTCGTGGAGATCGCCCCGAGCAATTTGACGGGTACCGGTGACCGCCCCCAAGGGTTGCCAAAGTGTACGGGTTCAGTGACCGCCCCCAAGGGTTGCCATTTGTACGGGTTTGGTGACCGCCCTCAAGGGTCCCTTAGTGGAATCACGACATCTTGCATTGTGCGAGGGCGTGAGGAGATTACGGTGGGCCTAGTGGCTTATTGGGGAGCATTGTGCCTCCACACCGCTCCAAACGGAGATTAGCATCCGCAAGGGTGTGAACTTCGGGATACATCGTCGTCTCCGCGTGCCTCGGTTATCTCTTACCCGAGCCCTTTACTTATGCACTTTACTTTGTGATAGCCATATTGTTTCTTGTCATATATCTTGCTATCACATAGTTGTTTATCTTGCTTAGCATAAGTTGTTGGTGCACATAGGTGAGCCTAGCCGTTTTAGGTTTTGTGCTTGACAAATTAACCGCTAGGTTTATTCCGCATTTGTTCAAGCCTAAACCGTAATTATTTTAAAACGCCTATTCACCCCCCCCCCTCTAGGTGACATCCACGATCTTCCAACACGGAGCTGCGAGGTTACTTGTCAGTGTGGTCAGTCTGGAGTTCGTGCCGGATGTGGTCAAGTGGACGCATGCCAGGATCACATATGTGCTCGAGATTGAGATTGTGGATACACCGATACCGCAGGAGGGAGATGAGCTTCAGGATATGGATACAACTGAGGAGATGGAGCCCCCGGGAATCAGGACAAGGGGCCTAAGAGCACTCCACGGGAATCGGCGAAGGGGCCGAAGTCACACTCGGATAAGGCGGATACTGCCAAGGAGGCGTCATCTTCCACGACACCGATGAACACACTTCGGTTTGGTTCTTTTGGAGTGCAGTCTGCACCTAGACGGTTATGGAGTAACCGAGTTGAGGCGGACGATCCACAGGAGCTCGAGTTGCCGCCAGTGGTGCCCCCTGCTGTTGGTTCGCCTAAGGTTCTTTTGTCTCAGAGGGTTGATTTCGGGCAACTACCAGTGGGACCTTTTCAAGTTGGAGAAGCAGAGCGGACTTCTGAAATAATTCGGAACCTCGCATCAGTTAAACCTATGAATGACGATGACATGAACAATTTAGGAATTGTAGCCCTTGAAAACATTTGCAATAATATCTTGCCTAGTGAGGAGGCTGAAGATGAGGAGGGGTCGGAGACTACGGACACTGTAGAGCCTCTAATGATGGAGGGCACTGTCTCGTGTTTTGCCGATCCTACGTTCCCAAAGGGTGATGGGGAGAAGCCCAAGTGACCCTGGAAACGGAAAATTAATCCTACTTCGGCGGTTCGTAGAAGTGATAGGGTTAAGCTTAAGAAAAAATTCCATGATGACTTATGAAAGGAATCTTTTGGAATAGCAGAGGTCTAGCTGACTTGGCTAAACGAAGGTTCTTGACTGAGACAACGATAGAGCAACAATTAGATTTTATTGCGCTTTTGGAAACACGACGAGATAACTTTACCTCACAGTTCCTTGGAACTCTATCCGGAGGAATTGATTTTGATTGGCACGTCTTACCTCCTAGAGGAAGATCTGGTGGTATATTACTAGGGGTTCGGTGTGAAACACTTGAGGTGCTTAACGTGGTTCGGGGAGATTTTGCGATCAAGTTTCGGGTGAGATCAAAATTGGATGGTTTCCGATGGTCTCTCGTGGCTGTATATGGGGCAGCACAACCTGAACTTAAACTAGATTTTTTTAGCCGACATGGTGCAGATCTGTGGAGATGAAACTCTGCCAATCCTAGTCGGTGGGGACTTTAATATAATCCGAACGAGAGATGAAAAGAACAATGACAATTTTGATGGACGTTGGTCTATGATGTTTAACATGATTATCGACAGTCTTAATTTGAGAGGATTGAGCTCACCGGTAGACAATTTACATGGGCCAATTCGTTGCCCACTCCGACTTATGAGAAATTGGATAGGGTACTCGCTAGTGTGGAATGGGAACAAAAGTACCCATTGGTGTCGGTTCATGCGATGCAGAGAGCGATCTCAAACCACACACCACTTCTTGTAGACTCGGGAGAGGCTACACACGTTGTGAACAAGAATGCTTTCTCTTTCGAACTAGGTTGGTTCGAGAAATAAAACTTTTTGGAGATCATTGCACGCGAATGGGCAAAGCTTGTTAGTGGAAGAACTGGTATTGAGATATGGCAAAATAAAATCAGACATCTGAGACAGTTTTTGCGAGGTTGGGCCAGAAACGAGAGTGGAATTTACAAACAAGAAAAAGAACTACTCACTCAATTAATTGAAGCGCTAGATTTAAAAGCCGAAAGTAATCTCCTTACGGTTAATGAGCAAAGCTCCGAGTCCGAAGTTGTGCAAGGCTTACGAGCTCTTCTTAGAGAAGAGGAGCTCAAGTGGGCATTGCGTGCTAAAGTGCTTAAGGTTGTCTAAGGGGATGACAATACACAATTCTTCCATATGATTGTGAATGATAAACATAGGAAGAAGAAAATCATACAGCTTGAATAGGACGAGGGGACAATTGTGGGGCATGAGAATCTGAAAGCTTATATTTCTAATTACTATAGACAACTTTTTGGGCATCCGGAAGCAAGCACGGTGGCCCTAGATGAATCTGTTATTGGAGATATCCCTCAGCTCCAGGTAGAGGAGAATGATATTCTATCTGCACCGTTTACTGAGAATGAGGTTCGGGATGCAATCTCACAAATGAAACTGAATAAAGCACCGGGACCAGATGGGTTTCTAGCTGAATTCTATAAGAAATGTTGGCATATTATTAAGGATGATCTTATGCCTATGTTTCATGATTTCTTTAACGGTCATCTAGAGCTGTTTCATCTTAACTTTGGCATGATTACGCTGTTGCCAAAGAAAGAAGAAGCAGTTCGGATCGAACAATTCAGGCCCATATGTCTTCTAATGTGAGTTTCAAAATTTTCACAAAGGTGGGTGCCAACAGATTGACACAGATTGCTCATTCAGTGGTACAACCGAGCCAGACAGCGTTCATGCCAGGGCGACACATACTTGAAGGGGTGGTCGTTTTGCATGAAACGCTACATGAAATCCATTCGAAGAAGCTAGATGGGGTTATCTTCAATGTGGATTTTGAGAAGGCATATGATAAAGTTAAGTGGCCTTTCCTTCAGCAGGCAATGCGCATGAAAGGATTTAGTGAGGCCTGGCGGAACCAAGTGGGTTCTCAAGTCCAGAAGGGTAGCGTCGGAATCAAGGTTAACGATGATATGGTCATTACTTTCAGACCCACAAGGGTTTGAGACAAGGAGATTCCATGTCTCCTCTCTTGTTTAATATAGTGGTCGATATGTTGGCCATTCTTATTGGCAGAGCCAAGCAGCATGGTCAAGTGGAGGGGTTAGTTCCTCATCTGGTCGATGGAGGAGTATCCATCTTACAGTATGCTGACGACACTATCTTATTCATGGAACATGACATTGCTAAAGCGCGCAATATGAAACTTATATTATGTCTCTTCGAACAATTGTCTGGTTTAAAGATAAACTTTCACAAGAGTGAGTTGTTCTGCTTTGGGAAGGCCAAAGACGAGCAAGACACCTATAGACAACTGTCCGGGTGTGAATTAGGTCCTTTACCATTTAGTTATTTGGGCATACCGATTCACCACCGTAAGTTATCTAATAAAGAATGGAAGTGTATCGAAGATCGAGTTGAGAAAAAGTTGAGCTGCTGGAAGGGCAAGCTATGTCTTATGGAGGTCGGTTAGTGCTGATTAATTTGGTATTGACTAGTATGCCGATGTTCCTACTATCGTTCTTCGAAATTCTGAAAGGGGTACGGAAGCGACTTGGTTTCTTTAGATCTCGGTTCTTCTGGTAGTCAGATAAGGCCAAGTGGAAATACCGACTCACGCGATGGGATATCCTTTCCCGACCAAAATACCAGGGGGGTCTCGGTATTGAGAACTTAGAAATCAAGAATAAATGCCTTATGAGCAAATGGCTCTACAGGTTGGAGACAGAGCCGGAGGACATGTGGGCACAGATTTTGCGCAATAAATATTTACAGTCGAAAACGCTCGCCCAGGTTACTATGAGACCAACTGACTCGCCATTCTGGAAAGGGCTTATGAGAACGAGGGACTTGTTCTTTCGTAGGGTCAAATTCTTGGTTGGCAATGGGATGTCAACAAGATTTTGGGAGGATACGTGGTTAGGAGAGACACCCCTGGCCGTACAATATCCCACCCTTTATAACACTGTGCAACGTAAGGAGGATTACGTAGACACAATTTTCCAAACGATTCCGTTGAATATTCAGTTCAGACGTGCGTTAGTTGGTGAGCGATGGACTGCCTGGATGCACTTGGTTCGTAGATTGATATATGTTCAACTCTTCGACCAGCCGGATTCGACGCAATGGAAATTAGCTCAAAATGGGGTTTTTACGGTGAAATCTTTCTATATGGATTTGATTAATTCTGGCCCAATCTTAAGATCATTGCATATTTGGAAGATTAAGGTTCCCTTGCGTATTAAAATTTTTATGTGGTTTGTCCACAAGCAAGTAATACTCAACAAGGACAACTTAATCAAGAGGCAATGGGTAAGTAATTCACGTTGTTGTTTTTGTGATCATGATGAAACAATACAACATTTATTCCTTGAATGCCCACTCGCCAAATTGCTTTGGAGAACGATTCATATAGCCTTCAACATTAATCCTCCTGTTGACATTGAGTCGTTGTTTGGAGCATGGTTAGCTGGGGTTGAACATACTACTGCGGCTCGTATTCGGATTGGAATATGTGCGCTTCTGTGGGCTATATGGAACTGTAAAAATGATTTGATTTTTAACAGACAACACACTTTAACTTTTTTGCATGTCATCTTCAGAGCTACTGCATGGATCCGTACGTGGTCCTTACTCACTCCTATGGACTCCAGGGAGCCTTTGGTTACTCGGTGCAACCAGTGGGAGATGATAGCACGGGCTATATTCAACCGGTTCGGATGACGGTCGCATAACAGGATAGGAGTCTAGGAAGCTTATCCTTCATATTGCCGTACCGGTTGTGATTGGCAGCATGTATTTTCCTTTTATTCATTTGTTTCGCTCCACTTGCGAGCTGTAATACTTTTATGACTTTGTGCTACTTCGTGGATTTTTTAATAAGATGATTACATGCATCATTATGATGCAGAGGCCGGGGGTACGCCTCCATTTTCAAAAAAAATCTAATTTTCTTGAAAAATATATAACTTTGCAGCCCTTGTCAAATGACAACTCGGATTGGATACATTAAAAATTACCGAACGACAGTATTATTTCCAACTTAGAACTGGGTTAACTTGAATAAGGTGCCAACTGCAGTTTAGAAGGCACTGACTTGTTCAAACTCAAGGGGCCAGTACTCGTACAGTTCTGAATTTGTTATGGTCCGAGGGGTTCCCATTTCATTATCATATATGGCATCGATATGGTCCAACGATTCTTTATCCTCCTGGCACAAATAAACTAAACATTAAGTGCTTCATGCAGATGATAGGAGGATCAATGCTTGAATGCTAATCACTTAGAAAGAGAAACTGGTTAGGCTTCTACCCTCATGTTTCCAGATAATCTTCAAACATAGAGATGAGAAACTAAAGCTAACCTTTGCTTCTAAACATATTCCAGATGGATCATCCAATACACTGTATGGTAGGAATGAGCTTCGAGGTACAAGAGGGGGAGCATCCTTCTCTGGTGGACCTGTAACAAATGCATCAGCAGGGTTAACTCATGGTGTATTCAGTCCATTGGAAACCATACGGTATAATCCTTTTGTACACTATGCACACAATTTCTTAGTGGGCAATTTTTTTAAGTAAATGGCGATGCATCAATTGATCCATTAATCAAGGAACAAAAGCTGTAAGCCTCAAGGTGCCTGTTAGCCTTCTGTATTCACGAAGTATCTTCGAAGTTACTTAGCAAGTTAGCATATGGTGGAAAGAAGGAACATAGAAAAGGGAATCCAGTTCACCCATATAAGGCAACATGCTACTGATGATGATATATGGAAAGGCACATGACCGAGTAAACCACGATGCAGAGTCATCAGTTTAACTGAATTATTGGATGTGTCGGTTTTATGGCATGAATTGAGATAACTACTAATATTTAGAATCACATCGGTTTGAAACTTGCTGTTGAATTTGGGCTTGAAATTCATACCATTAGCGGTATCAATTTTCTACGACTCTTCTTGGTGAGGCTCGATCACTCTGAGTTCAGCACAGAAAAGGTTGAGGCTTGAAATTTGTCACCACAAGGGTCTCCATGACCCCCATTAATGAAGTCAGTGCTCTGCCAATGTTCGACTTGAATTAGGAAACATCACAAATACACATAGGATAGTTAGGTCCCAGATCTAGCTTCATCTCGTCCTCGAAGCCTGGAATTGTTGATAAAGGAACGGTCAGAATCAAAAGAAGTTCCTGAAAGTTCCTTTATCTGCTGCAAAAGAAGAATTAGATAGTTGCGTTCACATGATCATCATCAACCTAAATTGCTTGAAAAAAATCATCAACGTAATCAATGTAAGTTAATCATAAATTCGTACTGGCCTTGCCAACACTGACCACACTGAAGTAAAATAATATGCAAACTAAAATAGAAGCTGAGAAAGCTTTCAAGTAAAATAAAATGAGCAAAGGAATCATATGGTCGACGGTGTCGTCGACTGTGTTCTCCAGCTTGCATGTGTGTCCATTAGCACGTGCGCAACTAAAACTCAAAATGGAACAAATTACCGGAAACTCTCCCATCCCGTGTAGCCCTCCCCCCCCCCCCCCCCCCCCGGCGGCGGCCGGCGGGTGACCGGGAGGGAACCCTAGCACTCGCCGCGGAGGAGGCAAGCGCACGACCGGCAGGGCTGTTCTTTTTTGGAGCAACGAACTAATTGGGTTTCTGTTTGGTGGGTTCTACATGTCCAATTAGACCATAAATTCCATCAGAATTAAGCCCTGATTGATTCCTTATTAATCAAGATTTATTTTGAGTTTAAGAGGCTTACTTATTTGAGTTGTGAGACATCGCAAGGACACCCAAACACTATTTCGTAACTAGGACTTTCAGACAACTTTGTGTTAAGGCTCGATGGCAAGCATGCCCAAACACTATTTCGTAATTAGGGTTTTTGGACAACTTGGTGTTAAGGCTCTAGACGATCATTGCATGTGATTTTCCTTCCCGAAAAAATGAGCCAAGCCATCTTTTACGTTAGCAAACCACTTCACCTCATGTGACATGTCCGCGTCTATTCCAAAAACAACCTTCTACTAATTGAATGAGCGTTACCGTTATTTGGTATTAATTTTTTGTTTTGTATGGAATGATAGGTAAGGTAATAACACCGATGCAAGCCACATAACTACGAAAGGCTTCATCACCACATGACTTACGTCAAATCGGGGCATAGACACCACCACTCTCTGAGTGGGAACCGATGATGGCGGGTATTGATGTTGTGTCGCTCACTACAGGATTGCGTAGTGTTGATCTACTAATTCGGTTGATGGTGGTTTCATACGTCTTGGACTTTGCCTTGCGTCAGAATCCATGCGCATTCCTTTCTCAGGGTTGGCGGGGTACCTGTTCGGGATACTTGCTCGCCCAGGTGTAGACCCTCGGTGTCGGTGGGACGTGATCGTGGGCCTGGAAGGCTTCCTCTAAGTGTTTGCGCAGACGGATATGAGTCTGATCCCACTTTGTTTTTGGACGGAGGGTCTGATCCCACATTCCCACTTAGCGTTGACATCTACTTTCACATAGGCAACTATAAGATGGTATGGACCATTTAACATTATATATGCTGGTTTTTGTGCAGATAATGGTAAGGTTTCCCAACAGCGAGAGAAGGCAGCAGAGCTTCCGTCACACGGACACGATAAGAGAAATCTACAAGTATGTTAGTTCCTTGGGCATACCTGGCACAGGACAGTATCAACAATGCTAAGGAGTTAACTAAGGAAAACCTATACGGGCATCAGCAGCCGGAGATGACTTTGATATTCAGGTTTCCATCGAGTGTGACGATGTACATGCCCCCCCCCCCCCCCCCCAGCCTAGATTAAATCACGTGAAGATTTTTTTTTTTTGAGGGAGGTCAGATTAGGAAAAGCATAAGCTTTTGCCCCCCCCACCCACCCCAAACATCCCTATTTTATGTTTGCCCCCCCCCCCCCCCCCCCCCCCCCCCCCAAGACTTCTTGCCTAGCTCCGCCAGTGATGGTGTAACTAGAAAACTGAATGCGTAATACAGACATGCCAGACATATACATGATTACATGTAGACAAATTATCTTATGCGTTTGAATGCAAGCGGCTAATTATCATCACCATTTGCCATATATGTCTCAACAACCACCATATATTGTAGGGTGTCACAGACAGCCCATTTAGGTCTTGCACTTACATGGTTTACAACACAAGCAAGGGTCTGAGATTACAACAACAACGTCTGAGATTACAATAACAACATGAGTTCACGGCGCCACGTCCGAGAGTCCCAAAATCAAACCATCCAAGTCCAAAAGCAGTACATGAATTACAACAACACAGGTTGGTTTGATTGTAACCATCATTAATTGATGAATCTAAACTGGTGCAATGCATGCATATCACTCACAGCCTGGCCCTGACCGATACTGCTGGGGAGCTTGCAACCTCATTCCCATCGTCCGATGGCTTCATCTCCTGCTGCGCCTCGTTTGTGACGAACACAAACCAACCGATGCATCCTTTGACAGCATGGGCATGAAGTCGATGCATCTCTCCGGCCATCTTTTTTAGCTCCTCAATTCTTCGATCCAACTCCTGTGTTTGGGTTGGGGAACCATCGAGCTCTTCCACCATCTTCTCTATCTCCGTGATCAGGAGCCGCTCCTTCAACGCGTGCTCCTTCAAACGTTGCAAAGACTTGGAACGCTCATGGAAAAGGGACATGAAGCCGACCGCGAGAAGACCTTGGACATCATCGTGATTGATCCCCATAAAAGCAGAAGCCACAGCACCGCCGCGGATGACCGCGGCACCGTCGTCTAGCCGCCTGCTCCTCTGCCTAGGTGCCACAGGCAGAACTTCAAACGGAGTGCCTCCGAACTCGCAAGGGAAATGCTGCCTCATGGTAATAACGGCCAGCATCGCCGCGTCCTGCAGGGCGTCGAAGAGGTGGTGGCGCGTAGCTTCCAATTTAACCGACCAGCCAGAGCGTTGCTGTAGCTTGATCCATACTCGATGCCCAGTAACCTGATCCTGACAGGTGATCAGCTCTTCCAGAAACCTTGGTTGGGAAAATCCACCCAGGTGGCTGATGGCAATCCGCAGGAATGACAACCAGCCATCACCTGCCAGCTCGTCGTCGCTCATGACTCGAGGATGTATTCCCTGCAGCCAGCAAATGATGGGATCAGCGTCGTCAATAGTCAACTCAGCACTCAGAGGCATAGAAGAGGAAAAGAAGTCATTATTTCAATAGTTGTATATATAATCTTATAAACCCAGGCATATTGTCCACAAATATTGCATGAAGGAACCCCAAATTCCCTGCAACCACCGCAAAGCGCAAACATAACACCTTATTACAATAACTAAGGGCATTTCTAACAAGTGATGTAAAACAACAGCAGTGCAAAAAACTGTCTTTTGGGGCATTTGGGGCCAAAAAACAATTACAACAGATGACTCATCTCTATTTTGTGATGAAATTTTTTTGGTCAACCTCAAATTTTAGCTCCTGCTGCAAATTTCCAGCGCCATTAGCGGCTGCCTGAAAAATTGTACAGCTGTGGCGGGTCACCTCGGGTATAAAAAATGAAGACCCAAAACCGAACCCGAAAAGACGGAATAAAAACCGGTTTGCAAAACTACAGGACCGAACTAAGTACGTTCAAATTGGTCCTCTACTATGCAGGACCGAATAGTCCATATAGACCGATTTAAAAGCCCACACGCACAGCACAATATCAAGGTCATCTGGTCATGTTTATCTAACCTTTTGAAAAATAATCTGACTTGAAAAGGTGACTGCAGTTTAGAAGGCACTGACCTGTTCAAACGCAGACAGCCAACTATCGACTTCGGTGCTTATGTTTCCAGAGGATCTCATTTCATCATCATAAAGACCATCTATATGATCCAGCAATCCATCCTGGCACGAATAAACTAAGCATTAGGTGTTTCAGGCACAAGACATGAGGTTAATGCTTGAAGGCCAATCACTTAGAAGCGAAGTTGGTTAGCACAAAAGTGTCTTTCTTCAGTGCCCTCTGGCCTCATTTTCCAGATAATCTTCAAACACAGAGATGAGAAACTAAGCTAACCTTTCCTCCTGAATATTCTTCTGGTCCATTTTCCGGTATACTGTATGGTTCAAATGAACTTTGAGGCAAGAAAGCTTGAGCAGCCATCTCTGGTGGACCTGAAACAAATGTCTCATCAGGGTTAACTCACAGTGTATTTAGTCCCATTGGAAATAGGCATGCAGTTCAACCATACCTAAACATGCTACTGATAATGATATGTGAAAACTGAAAAGGAACATGACCGAGCAAAAATCGATAAAGAGTTATCAGCTTAATTGAATTATTAGATGTGTGAGTTTTATACCATGCATTGACATAATTACTAATATCTACAATCACATTAGTTTGGAACTTGCCTTCAAATTTGGGCTTGAAATGCAGGCGAGTAGCGCTATCAACTTGCTCTGGCTCTCCAAGGTGAGGCTCGACCACTATGTGTTCAGGAACAGAAGGGATTGAGGCTTGAAAATTATCGCCACAGGCGTCTCCATGACACCCATTAATGAAGTCGGTGCCCTGCCAATGTTCAACTGGAATTAGTAAACATCACAAATACACATAAATATCTAGGATACTGAGGAATAGGGAAAATAACCTTCATGCTTCTAATAGGTCCCTGACCTAGCTTGATCTCATCCTCGGAGCCTGGAAGTGTTGATAAAGGAATGGGCATCGAATCAAAAGAAGCTTTCCCGCGAACTGCTGATCCTGAAAGTTCCTTTATCTGCTGCTGCAAAAAAAAAATGTTTCAGAAAATCATCAACCTAAAACATGAATAGATTAATAATAAAGTTCTCTGCGCTACTAAGTTTCGTCAAAAAACTTTAGGTTGATGTTCATTTCTCGCGAATGGTACTGATACAAAAAGAAAAAACATAAATTCCACACTTTCTTTTTCCGGAACACATAAGAGCTTTGCATGTTGATTCATTAAGGAATGGAGGAAAAACAGTACAAAGTAGAGTTTACAAATAAGCAGGCAGAGCCGCTGATCCACCAGCACTGCCACTAATAGCTGCTGATCACTAGTTTCTCTGTTGCCTACCCTTTGCCTACTCCTACTGTATTGATCCCACGCATGGACCCAGAGGTTCCACTCACCCAAAATCCTAGAAACCACAGCAGGTTCAATGGCGGCAATGTTATTCACTTAGTGTCCCTTTTTTTCTTCTACGAGGCACTCCACTGTGAACCTGCTCCCACCAGTCCACTAAAGCTGAATTAGCTTGCGGCACGGCACCACCAAATCAAGTTGTCTAAACACCTGAAACAAAACTGCCCTCGAGAATGGGCATTGGATAAGAAGGTGGTTTATCGTCTCCGGCGCTTGATCACAGAGGGTGCAGGCAGTAGGGTGGGGGAGCCCTCTGTCAATTAAGCGATCAGCTGTCCAACACCCATTATGAATGGCGAGCCAACCAAAAAATTTCAGACGCAATGGTGCAGAGGAATTTTACAGCTGCTTCGCGCCCGGCAGCAGCGAAAAATGCCCTGTATCCTGTTTTGGCCGGAGTAAACACCACTCTCCGTCCAGATCCAGCGAAAACTATCCTTAATATTAGTCATCGACTGACGTTGGCGGCTCGTCAATATCCAGAATTCGCAGAATTGAATGATCATCACAGCCGAGAAATCTCCCTTGATGCCTGCGATCCGTGCAATCATCCGGCCGGCCGGCCCTCTCCCCCTTCGGTTAGCTCGCTCGTCCCCCACAGGTGACGAGCAAACCCTAGCCCCCCTCCCCATCCCTCTCCCCTGCCACCGCTGCCGGCGTGGAGAGTGGCGCGGGAGCTCTTGACGGCGGCGGTGCAGCTCGGACGGCGTCGGCCGGCTCAGGTGGTCATCGATGCGGCGGCGCGGCCCTTGGCTGCGGGGCAGTGTGGTGGTGCGGGTGTGGCCGGTGGCGCCTGCTCGGCCCAGATCGAGGCCCCATCTGGGTCAGGGCGGGCCGGCTGTTTGTTGCAAAGCTGCAATGCTCCCCGGAGGTGGAGGTGGTGTGTCGGCGGTCTTCGGGTGGTGGCGGCGCTGTCAGCTGTCGTGTTGCAGCGTGGCGGCGGGGGCTTTGTGGGCCCCGACTGGGCCCGGCCAGTCCAGTAGGGGCCTGGTGTGTCCCCGTTGCCACGTCTGGTCGGCGACCACGAGGGCAGTGGAGGTTGTTCCCTCCCACACGGTTGCGTTGCTGTTGTCCTCGATTTCGCTGTCCCCTCCTCTTTCCTCTAGGTTTCATATCCGGTGACCACAGTGAGACGACGAGGAGGGTGCCATGATCATGGCGGCGCATGCTGGTGGGGGCAAGTTGGGTGGAGCACTCCAGATCGCCCGGCAACGACGCAGTGACACCTGCAGGTGCTGCCGTTCCTTCTTGAAGGGCCTCGGGTATACCCCTTCCCCACTGCCCTCCGTGTATCGAGGGAAACCCTAGGACTAGTCCGGGCAGCAGCGGCGTCGTCGTCGCTTTCTTTCTTGAAGGTCATGCTCGGTACGCGATGATTTGGAGTGCTAGGAGCACGGTGGGACTTCTCCAGAGGGAGCAGTGGTTCCGGTCATCTTCATTTTGTTGATCTGCCGGTGTTGGCATTTGTTTCTCTCTTCTTCCTCTCGTTTTTCTTTTGGGCTTGGTTGTGCTACGCCCCAGCAAGCTTATTGTATCGTGTAGTTGGCCGTTGCTTTATAATATAAAGCAGGGGAACCCTTTATCGCCTGATGCCTATGATCCATGCATTCTGGAGAAGATCCGCCTTACCAGATAGCTTCCTCGATGCAATGGATGATGAATCAAAAAGATCTGGTTCCAGCTCCTTGAGAGCAGAGCCATGCAACCATATGTCTGTCCAGAACTTTGCAGCGTTATCGTTCCCCAACGTACATATAGTTGAGGCGTGGAGCATTCTCGTAGCCTCCGACGAGACATTAACGGTAAAACCTTGCCACGACCTAGCATCGTCAATCCTGGCCTACCACAGCCACCTGATTCTGAGAGCAACATTCAGAAGCCGCAGGTTATGAATTCCGAGGCCCCCATATTCGATCGGCCAATAAACCATTTCCCATGCAATCTTGCAGTGTCCACGCTTTTCTTCCTCTAGTCTTCTCCAAAGGAAGTCACAACAGATTTTCTCAATTTTCTTGATAACCCATGGGGGTAGATCAAATGATAGCATATGGTAAACTGATGTTGCTGTGAGAACATATTTGATCAAGATGATGTTGAATAGTAGGTTGCCCTTCCATGCTGGCATGTGGTTTGCCACACAGTCAGCCAGTTTCATGAGCTCCTCTTTCCTCAATGGTCCCGTGCTCAAGGGTAGGCCTAAGTAAGTGCAAGGGAACAAACCAATTGTACATGGCAAATCCACCGGGAGGTCCTTGTTCACCTCCGGGCCACATCTGATAGGGATGAATGAGCTCTTGGCGAAATTGACAAAAAGATCAGAGGCATCACCAAAGATGCCCAACATATCAGCCACAACTCTTAGCTCGAACCGGTCTGGTCTAACGAACATCACCCTGCTTTCGATGCAAAGTTTTTACAGCGTGGTGGACCAAGGCGAAGTTGTCTTGAATGCGCCGCCTCCCAAAGAATGCACTTTGATTGCGTGGGATAAGCTGATCAAGTTTCAGTGCTAACTTGTTGGCGAAAGCCTTAACGATGATTTTTGTAGCACTGTGGATGAGACTGATTGGCCTGAAATCAGTGATATCCACCGCTCCCTCCCACTGCGATGGCTGACAGGAGGGTGGAGCGTAGCACTTGCGCCTGTCTCGGCCACGGCCACGGCGACGGATCTGCTGAACTGAACATCAGGAAGGGGGTGGAGGGGAGATGCCAAGTGGCGCCTGAGCTGTCCAACCGCAGCCATGAGAAAGGCACGATCCTCGTCCAAGTCTGCAACAAGCGCCTGGTTGGGGTCAGCATTCGGGGTTAGGGGTGTGGTCTCTGTCCGCCAAGCTTCTGACAGGAGATTGTGAGCACAATGGAGAAGACATCGCCAGTGCCCCTCTACCAGGTGAGCGAACGGGAGTGGAGGTTGATGAGCATCTGTTGTCGCCCACGACCTCAGCGTTCGGCGCCACAATTGCCTGCACAGGCGAACACCGAACGGAGACCACCGGAGCGCCCTGCAGCTCCTCGGGATCCGATGTACCAACAGCCACCTCAACCGATTGAATTGGGCAGTGGCGTCTCCTCTGCAGAAGGATCAGCCAGCGAGAAACGAACAACAAATCCCCGGGAAGGATCCACCCGACCCAACCCTAGCCCTAGGGATCCATGCCCGCTGGAGGTCGGCGGCGCCCCGATTTCGCTCGAGATGGGGGTTAAGTCGGACGACGCACGCACCTCAGATTTGGAGGAGCCGAGCACGGCGTCGGCGAGGGCGGTGAGGGGGTTGGCCGACGAGGACGATCCCGCCGCCGCACAGCCGGCCCGACCGGCCACCAGATCGCGCATGCTCATCCCCGCCTGCCGCCGACCACGCCGGCCGCGTGTCCACACCAGTAACGGACGGCGGGGTCGGGGCGCTGCTGGGTTGGGAAAAGGCGGCTCGATCGGGGCTGGGGTTTTTGACTTTTGAGTCGATCGGCCCTTGTCTCGGGCCCTGTCTACGGCTATTTGTATCATCGGCGATTAGGGCTTCCCCCTTGTCTGATGCCACCACCGCGTGGGAAAATTGGGATGGCCCATTTTATTTCATTTTTGAGATGGTTGTTGTGTGATGGCCCATTTGAATTGCACGAATTTCGTGCCAAATTTTATGAGAAGTTTTTTTTAGTTGAAGATTTTATGAAAGCTTTGACACTAAAAGAACCGAAGAGGGCAATTGCCTGCACATTGTTAATTTTCAAACGAAACAACAACCTGCCTGAAAATTAACCATGATTTCAACTACTTTATACCATTGTCCAAACTCAAATACATGTCTCAGGACTTAAAAATGCATGTCTACTCTTCCTACCAAGTGAAATAGGTCTAATTTTTTATTTGTTTTCTCGAAACAACAATTCTTTATCCAATCTTCCACAAATTATCCTAACCAGGCCACTTATTAGTGTTAATTTATGTGTGCAAGTACGTAGACAAGGTGCTAAGATGGATATAGGAAAAAGACCACCATGAACATGCATCATTTTATAGATCGCCACAATTTAAGCAACTTGCGTGTTTGGGTTTGAAAATTGCGAGAACCTTACAAGCATATGCTATTTCATGATTAGGTCTTTCGGACGTCGACCTGGTATCAAGGCTCGAGATGTTGATTGCATGTAGTTTTCGTTTAAAAAATCTCTATTATCCGTCAAGCCATGTGTAAACGTTATCAAATCACTCCACTTTATGTGATACGCCGGCGTCTACCGCAAACAACCCCTAGAGGTTAAATGCACATAAGCTTTTGGTTATTAATGTTTTGCTCTGTATGAGGTGTTAGGCAACACCAATGCAAGCCACATATCTACGCAAAGGCCGAGCACTGTGAGGACTTTCATTAAATAGGTCATAGACATTGCATGTCAACAAAAACAACCTCCAAGAAATTGAATGCACGTGTTGGATGTTAATTTTTGATTTTGTATGAGGCATTAGGTGAACCATGCAAGCCGCATAACTATTTAAAAGGCCAAGCACTACGAGGACAATAAATGTATTTATATGACTGACAACCACACAATGAGCAATATAGAGGAAAGAAGTAAATAAAAAATTCAATACAACACTTGACTGAGCCACACGGGTCCACCTACCTCCTTGATAAGGAAATTGGATTGGCTTATACCAAAGCTCAAAAGATCATGTAGTTTTATCCCCACAAACTCCCCAAGATGTATAGGATAACTTCGTCAAATGAGTGTCAATCTTTTGGAATGGTATCTCACGAGGATAAGCACCAGCCTTACAAAGAAATGGATCCTAAACTCCAGTGAAGGATCGATAAACGTGTCCGTGATCACAGGCCTCTAAACCTATTTCGCATAACTACAACCTTGGAATATGTGCGCAGACGTCTCATGTGTCATGATTAGCACAAAGAGGGCAGGCGACATTATCCGCTGATACCGGGTTTCAAATTGTATTTAAGAAGGAATTTTTTTTTGAAAGAAGGTCGAGACAAGCCCGGTTTTGAATCGACAATGTCATCAACCGGCAAATATTATTTTGACTACCCGGGTCGCTCCCCGCCCGGGCGACTCGGTTCGCTCCCCAATCCTAGCCGCCGCCGGGGCCTAGCCCATCTTCCTCCCCTCCTCCCGCCGCCGCCGGAGGACGCCGCCGGCTTGCGCCCGGAGGCCGACGGCGGTGGCGGGGGCTCTTCCTCCCTCCCACGTCTCAGGGGTGGCGGGGCCCCAACATAAGTGGAGGTGCGGCCGATCTAGAAGCGACGGCGTTGGCTTCGACGGCGGCGGCGGTCGGCCCTGCCTCAGGCCACGGGCGGCTGCTGCGGCGGCTGGCCTGGATCGGGCGGCGGCGCGATGCGGTCTTCGGCGGCATGTCTTCTGGCTTTAGATCGGCGGTGGCGTCGAGGGCCTGGTGGACTGCTTGGCGGCACCCATGGCAGATCTGTTCTGGCCGGTGTAGCCAGTGGTGGTGGTCATCTTCTTTGTCGGCGGTGGCCGGCCAGAAGCTGGGTGATCGGATCTCGAGATCCATCATCTAGTCCCGGCTGCGAGTTGGGAAGACATGGTTGCCGGTGAAAACCGAGCCGCGGCAGGCGATGGCGGCGTTCTACGCCGTTACCTTGATGAAGGCATCATCGTGTAACTACTGTCGACACATTCGTGCTGCTCTGAGGGAAACCCTAGGATCTGGTGTTCCAGATCGGACGATGGCGGCACTGCGGTGTCGTTTCTCTCTTGTGAGCATCGTTTGTGGAGCAGCGCTGGAAGTCAGAGGCAGGAGGTGGAGCGGCTTCGTCTTGCACGGAGTTTCGGTGGAGATGTCAAGTCATGCGTGACCGACAGGTGCTACGCTTTGTCATGCCTGGTCGGCAGGTGCTACGCACGACAGATCTTCCAAGGACTTCAAGCTGTGTCGGGTGGTGGTACTTGGCGGCATGGCGCTGAGGTGTATCAGTGGCGACAGCGATGTGCTCAGCTGTTTGCGCGCAGGGAGGAGGTGCCGTTGGGCGCCGTGGTGGCGTCGACGATAGCTAGACCGAGCAAGGTTGATGCTGAAGGATATATGCCCTAGAGGCAATAATAATGTTATTATTTATTTCCTTATTTCATGATAAATGTTTATTATTCATGCTAGAATTGTATTAACCGGAAATTGAGTACATCTGTGAATACATAGAGAAACAGAGTGTCACTAGTATGCCTCTACTTGACTAGCTCGTTGATCAAAGATGGTTAAGTTTCCTAGCCATTGACATGAGTTGTCATTTGATGAACGGGATCACATCATTAGAGAATGATGTGATTGACATGACCCATCCGTTAGCTTAGAACTATGATCGTTTAGTTTGTTGCTATTGCTTTCTTCATAACTTATACATGTTCCTATGACTATGAGATTATGCAACTCCCGAATAACGGAGGGACACTTTGTGTGCTACCAAACGTCACAACATAACTGGGTGATCATAAAGATGCTCTACAGGTGTCTCCAATGATACTTGTTGAGTTTGTTGGAAATATACCCTAGAGGCAATAATAAATTGGTTATTATTATATTTCCTTGTTCATGATAATCGTTTATTGTCCATGCTAGAATTGTATTGATAGGAAACTCAGATACATGTGTGGATACATAGACAACACCATGTCCCTAGTAAGCCTCTAGTTGACTAGCTCGTTGATCAATAGATGGTTACGGTTTCCTGACCATGGACATTGGATGTCGTTGATAACGGGATCACATCATTAGGAGAATGATGTGATGGACAAGACCCAATCCTAAGCATAGCATAAAAGATCGTGTAGTTCGTTTGCTAGAGCTTTTCCAATGTCAAGTATCATTTCCTTAGACCATGTGATCGTGCAACTCCCGGATACCGTAGGAGTGCTTTGGGTGTACCAAACGTCACAACGTAACTGGGTGACTATAAAGGTGCATTACGGGTATCTCCGAAAGTGTCTGTTGGGTTGGCACGGATCGAGACTGGGATTTGTCATTCCGTATGACGGAGAGGTATCTCTGGGCCCACTCGGTAATGCATCATCATAATGAGCTCAATGTGACTAAGGAGTTAGCCACGGGATCATGCATTACGGTACGAGTAAAGTGACTTGCCGGTAACGAGATTGAACAAGGTATTGGGATACCGACGATCGAATCTCGGGCAAGTAACGTACCGATTGACAAAGGAAATTGTATACGGGATTGATTGAATCCTCGACATCGTGGTTCATCCGATGAGATCATCATGGAACATGTGGGAGCCAACATGGGTATCCAGATCCCGCTGTTGGTTATTGACCGGAGAGGCGTCTCGGTCATGTCTGCATGTCTCCCGAACCCGTAGGGTCTACACACTTAAGGATCGGTGACGCTAGGGTTGTAGAGATATGAGTATGCGGAAACCCGAAAGTTGTTCGGAGTCCTGGATGAGATCCCGGACGTCACGAGGAGTTCCAGAATGGTCCGGAGGTGAAGAATTATATATAGGAAGTCTAGTTTTGGCCACCGGGAAAGTTTCGGGGGTTATCGGTATTGTACCGGGACCACCGGAAGGGTCCCGGGGGTCCACCGGGTGGGGCCACCTATCCCGGAGGGCCCCATGGGCTGAAGTGGGAAGGGAACCAGCCCTTAGTGGGCTGGGGCGCCCCCCATGGGCCTCCCCCTGCGCCTAGGGTTGGAAACCCTAGGGTGGGGGGCGCCCCACTTGGCTTGGGGGGGGAAGCCAATCCCCCTTTCCCCTTGGCCGCCCCCCCCCCCCCCATGTAGATGGGTTCTAGGCCGACGCCCCCCTCCCAGGGGGCCTATATATAGTGGGGGGAGGGAGGGCAGCAACATGACAGCCCCTGGCGCCTCCCTCTCCCCCTGCAACACCTCTCCCTCTCGTAGAAGCTTGGCGAAGCCCTGCCGAGACCCCGCTACTTCCACCACCACGCCGTCGTGCTGCTGGATCTCCATCAACCTCTCCTTCCCCCTTGCTGGATCAAGAAGGAGGAGACGTCGCTGCTCCGTACGTGTGTTGAACGCGGAGGTGCCGTCCGTTCGGCACTCGGTCATCGGTGATTTGGATCACGGAGAGTACGACTCCATCAACCCTGTTCATTGGAACGCTTCCGCTCGCGATCTACAAGGGTATGTAGATGCACTCCTTTCCCCTCGTTGCTAGTATACTCCATAGATGGATCTTGGTGATGCGTAGAAATTTTTTAAATTCTGCTACGATCCCCAAAAGTGGCATCATGAGCCAGCCCTATGCGTAGTTACTATGCACGAGTAGAACACATAGCAGTTGTGGGCGTTGATGTTGCCAATTCTTCCTGCCGTTACTAGTCTTATCTTGATTCGGCGGCATCGTGGGATGAAGCGGCCCGGACCGACCTTACACGTACTCTTACGTGAGACAGGTTCCACCGACTGACATGCACTAGTTGCATAAGGTGGCTAGCGGGTGTCTGTGTCTCCCACTTTAGTCGGATCGGATTCGATGAAAAGGGTCCTTATGAAGGGTAAATAGAAATTGGCATATCACATTGTGGCTTTTGCGTAGGTAAGAAACGTTCTTGCTAGAAACCCATAGCAGCCACGTAAAACATGCAACAACAATTAGAGGACGTCTAACTTGTTTTTGCAGGGTATGCTATGTGATGTGATATGGCCAAAAGGATGTGATGAATGATATATGTGATGTATGAGATTGATCATGTTATTGTAATAGGAATCACGACTTGCATGTCGATGAGTATGACAACCGGCAGGAGCCATAGGAGTTGTCTTAATTTATTGTATGACCTGCGTGTCAATGAAAACGCCATGTAATTACTTTACTTCATTGCTAACCGTTAGCCATAGTAGTAGAAGTAATAGTTGGCGAGACAACTTCATGAAGACACGATGATGGAGATCATGATGATGGAGATCATGGTGTCATGCCGGTGACGAAGGTGATCATGTCGCGCCTCGAAGATGGAGATCAAAGGCGCAAGATGATATTGGCCATATCACGTCACTTTATGATTTGCATGTGATGTTTATCATGTTTACATCTTATTTGCTTAGAACGACGGTAGCATAAATAAGATGATCCCTCACTAAAATTTCAAGAGACGTGTTCCCCCTAACTGTCCACCGTTGCGGAGGTTCGTTGTTTCGAAGCACCACGTGATGATCGGGTGTGATAGATTCTAACGTTCGAATACAACGGGTGTTGACGAGCCTAGCATGTACAGACATGGCCTCGGAACACATGCGAAACACTTAGGTTGACTTGACGAGCCTAGCATGTACAGACATGGCCTCGGAACACATGCGAAACACTTAGGTTGACTTGACGAGCCTAGCATGTACAGACATGGCCTCGGAACACAAGAGATCGAAAGGTCGAACATGAGTCGTATAGTAGATACGATCAACATGGAGATGTTCACCGATGATGACTAGTCCGTCTCACGTGATGATCGGACACGGCCTAGTTTGACTCGGATCATGTATCACTTAGATGACTAGAGGGATGTCTATCTGAGTGGGAGTTCATTAATCAGATGAACTTAATTATCATGAACATAGTCAGAAGGTCTTTGCAAATTATGTCATAGCTTGCGCTTTAGTTCTACTGGTTAAGATATGTTCCTAGAGAAAATTTAGTTGAAAGTTGGTAGTAGCAATTATGCGGATTGGGTCCTCATTGCTGCACAGAAGGCTTATGTCCTTAATGCACCGCTCGGTGTGCTGAACCTCAGCGTCGTCTGTAGATGTTGCGAAACATCTGACATACACGTTTTGATGACTACGTAATAGTTCAGTGCGTAATGCTAACGGTTTAGAATTGTGGCACCAAAGACGGTTTTTGAAACGTCGCAGAACATATGAGATGTTCCGAAGACTGAAATTGGGATTTCGGACTAGTGCCCACGTCAAGAGGTATGAGACCTCTGCCAAGTTTCTTAAGCTTGCAAACTGAGGGAGAAAAGCTCAATCGTTGAGCATGTGCTCAGATTGTCTGAGTACCACAATCGCTTGAATCGAGTGGGAGTTAATCTTCCAGATGAGATAGTGATGGTTCTCCATAGTCACTGCCACCAAGCTATTAGAGCTTCGTGATGAACTATAACATATCAGGGATAGATATGATGATCCTTGAGCAACTCGCGATGTTTGACACCGCGAAAGTAGAAATCAAGAAGGAGCATCAATTGTTGATGGTTAGTAAAACCACTAGTTTCTAGAAGGGCAAGGGCAAGAAGGGATACTTCATGAAACAGCAAATCATTTGCTGCTCTAGCGAAGAATCCCAAAGTTAAACCCAAACCCGAGACTAAGTGCTCCTGTAATGAGGGGAACTGTCACTGAAGCAGAACTACCCTAGATACTTGGTAGATGAGAAGGCAGGCAAGGTCGACAGAAGTATATTGGATATACATTAAATGAATGTGTACTTTGCTAGTACTCCTAGCAGCACCAGGGTATTAGATACCGGTTCGGTTGCTAAGTGTTAGTAACTCGAAATAAAAGCTGCGGAATAAACGGAGACTAGCTAAAGGTGAGATGACGATATGTGTTGGAAGTGTTTCCAAGGTTGATGTGATCAAGCATCGCATGCTCCCTCTACCATCGAGATTTGGTGTTTGCGTTGAGCATGATTGGATTATGTTTATCGCAATACGGTTATTCATTTAAGGAGAATAATGGTTACTCTGTTTATTTGAATAATACCTTCAATGGTCTTGCACCTAAAATGAATCTCGATCGTAGTGATACACATGTTCGTGCCAAAAGATATAAAATAGTAATGATAGTTCCACATACTTGTGGCACTGCCATTTGAGTCATATTGGTATAGAACGCATGAAGAAGCTCCATGTACATGGATCTTTGGACTCACTCGTTTTTGAAAAGATTGAGACATGCGAACCATGTCTATTGGTATATATGCATGAAGAAACTCCATGCAAATGGATCGTTTGTACTCACTTGATTTTGAATCACTTGAGACATGCAAATCATACCACATGGGCAAGATGACTGAAAGGCCTCGTTTTCAGTAAGATGGAACAAGAGAACAACTTATTGGAAGTAATACATTTTGATGTATGCAGTCCAATGAGTGC
Source organism: Aegilops tauschii subsp. strangulata (assembly GCF_002575655.3). Taxonomy (NCBI): domain Eukaryota; kingdom Viridiplantae; phylum Streptophyta; class Magnoliopsida; order Poales; family Poaceae; genus Aegilops; species Aegilops tauschii. The sequence goes on along the minus strand of NC_053039.3, from coordinate 383,241,450 downwards.
TGAGGCATGCAGTGGATATCGTTATGTTCTTACTTCACAGATGATTTGAGTAGATGCTGAGAATATTTACTTGATGAAACACAAGTCTGAATTATTGAAAGGTTCAAGTAATTTCAGAGTGAAGTTGAAGATCGTCGTGACAAGAGGATAAAATGTCTACGATATGATCATAGAGATATCTGAGTTACGAGTTTGGCACACAATTAAGACATTGTGGAAAGTGTTTCACAATTAATACCGCCTGGAACACCACAGTGTGATGGTGTGTCCGAACATCATAACTGCACCCTATTGGATATGGTGCATACCATGATGTCTCTTATCAAATTACAACTATCGTTTATGGGTTAGGAATTAGAGATAACCGCATTCACTTTAAAAGGGGCACCACGCAATTCCGTTGAGACGACACCGTTTAGAGAAACCTAAGTTTTCGTTTCTTAAAAGATTGGGGCTGCGATGCTTATGTGAAAGAGTTTCAAGCTGATAAGCTCGAACCCAAAGCGGATAAATGCATCTTCATAGAAAACCCAAAACAGTTGGGTATACCTCCTATTTCAGATCTGGAAGCAAAAGTAATTGCTTCTAGAAACGAGTCCTTTCTCGAGGAAAAGTTTCTCTCGAAAGAATTGAGTGGGAGGATGGTGGAGACTTGATGAGGTTATTGAACCATAACTTCAACTAGTGTGTAGCAGGGCACAGGAAGTTGTTCCTGTGGCACCTACACCAATTGAAGTGGAAGCTTATGATAGTGATCATGAAACTTCGGATCAAGTCACTACCAAACCTCGTAGGTCGATAAGGATATGTACTACTCCTGAGTGGTACGGTAATCCTGTCTTAGATATCATGTTGTTAGACAACAATGAACCTACGAGCTATGGAGAAGCGATGGTGGGCCCATATTCCGACAAATGGTTAGAAACCATGAAATCCGAGATAGAATCCATGTATCAGAACAAAGCATGGACTTTGGTGAACTTGCCCGATGATCGGCAAGCCATTGAGATAAATGGATCTTTAAGAAGAAGACTGACATGGACGGTAATGTTACCGTCTATGAAGCTCGACTTGTGGCAAAGAGTATTTTCACAAGTTCAAGGAGTTGACTACGATGAGATTTTCTCATCCGTAGCGATGCTTAAGTCCGTCGGAATCATGTTAGCATTAGCTGCATTTATGAAATCTGGCAGATGGATGTCAAAAACAAGTTTCCTTACCAGTTTTCGTAAGGAAAGGTTGTATGTGATACAATCAGAAAGGTTTTGTCGATCCTAAGGATGCTAAAAGGTATGCTAGCTCCAGCGATCCTTCCATGGACTAGAGCAAGCATCTCGGAGTCAGAATATACGCTTTGATGGAGTGATCAAAGTTTTTGGGTTTGTACAAAGTTTGTTAGAAACTTGTATCTACAATAAAGTGAGTGGGAGCACTACAACATTTCTGATAAGTAATGTGAATGACATATTGTTGATCCGAAATGATGTAAAATTTCTGGAAAGCATAAAGGGTTGTTTGAAAAGAGTTTTTCAAAGGAAGACCTGGATAGAGCTGCTTACATATTGGGCATCAAGATCTATAGAGATAGATCAAGACGTCTGATGATACTTTCAAAGAACGCACACCTTGACATGATTTTGAAAGAGTTCAAAATAGATCAGCAAAGAAGGAGTTCTTGGCTGTGTTGCAAGGTGTGAGTATTGAGTAAGACTCAAGACTTGACCACAGCAGAAGAGAGAGAAAGGACGAAGGTCGTCCCCTATGCTTTAGACGTAGGCTCTACAGTATGCTATGCTATGTACCGCACATGAAGTGTGCCTTGCCATGAGTTGGTCAAGGGGTACAATAGTGATCCGGGAACGGATCACATGACAGCGGTCGAACTTGTCCTTAGTATCTAGTGGACTAAGGAATTTTCTCGATTATGGAGGTGAAAAGGAGTTCGTCGTAAAGGGTTACGTCGATGCGAACTTTGACACTAATCCGGATGACTCTGAGTAGTAAACCGGATTCGTATAGTAGAGCAGTTATTTGAAATGGCTCCAAGTAGCGCGTGGTAGCATCCACAAGATGACATAGATATTCGTAAAGCACACACGGATCTGAAAGGTTCAGACCCGTTGACTAATAACCTCTCTCACAAGCATGACATGATCAAACCAGAACTCATTGAGTGTTAATCACATAATGATGTGAACTAGATTGTTGACTCTAGTGAACTCTTTGGATGTTGGTCACATGGTGATGTGACCTGTGAGTGTTAATCGAATGGTTTTGTAACTAGATTATTGACTCTAGTGCAAGTGGGAGACTGTTGGAAATATGCCCTAGAGGCAATAATAAATTGGTTATTATTATATTTCCTTGTTCATGATAATCGTTTATTGTCCATGCTAGAATTGTATTGATAGGAAACTCAGATACATGTGTGGATACATAGACAACACCATGTCCCTAGTAAGCCTCTAGTTGACTAGCTCGTTGATCAATAGATGGTTACAGTTTCCTGACCATGGACATTGGATGTCGTTTATAACGGGATCACATCATTAGGAGAATGATGTGATGGACAAGACCCAATCCTAAGCATAGCATAAAAGATCGTGTAGTTCGTTTGCTAGAGCTTTTCCAATGTCAAGTATCATTTCCTTAGACCATGAGATCGTGCAACTCCCGGATACCGTAGGAGTTCTTTGGGTGTACCAAACGTCACAACGTAACTGGGTGACTATAAAGGTGCATTACGGGTATCTCCGAAAGTGTCTGTTGGGTTGGCACGGATCGATGGGATTTGTCACTCCGTATGACGGAGAGGTATCTCTGGGCCCACTCGGTAATGCATCATCATAATGAGCTCAATATGACTAAGGAGTTAGCCACGGGATCATGCATTACGGTACGAGTAAAGTGACTTGCCGGTAACGAGATTGAACAAGGTATTGGGATACCGACGATCGAATCTCGGGCAAGTAACGTACCGATTGACAAAGGGAATTGTATACGGGATTGATTGAATCCTCGACATCGTGGTTCATCCGATGAGATCATCGTGGAACATGTGGGAGCCAACAGGGTATACAGATCCCGCTGTTGGTTATTGACCGGAGAGGCGTCTCGGTCATGTCTGCATGTCTCCAAAACCCGTAGGGTCTACACACTTAAGGATCGGTGACGCTAGGGTTGTAGAGATATGAGTATGCGGAAACCCGAAAGTTGTTCGGAGTCCCGGATGAGATCTCGGACGTCACGAGGAGTTCCAGAATGGTCCGGAGGTGAAGAATTATATATAGGAAGTCTAGTTTTGGCCACCGGGAAAGTTTTGGGGGTTATCGGTATTGTACCGGGACCACCGGAAGGGTCCCGGGGGTCCACCGGGTGGGGCCACCTATCCCGGAGGGCCCCATGGGCTGAAGTGGGAAGGGAACCAGCCCTTAGTGGGCTGGGGCGCCCCCCATGGGCCTCCCCCTGCGCCTAGGGTTCGAAACCCTAGGGTGGGGGGGGGGCGCCCCACTTGGCTTGGGGGGGAAGCCAACCCCCTTTCCCCTTGGCCGCCCCCCCCCATGTAGATGGGTTCTAGGCCGGCGCCCCCCCTCCCAGGGGGCCTATATATAGTGGGGGGAGGGAGGGTAGCAACATGACAGCCCCTGGCGCCTCCCTCTCCCCCTGCAACACTTCTCCCTCTCGCAGAAGCTTGGCGAAGCCCTGCCGAGACCCCGCTACTTCCACCACCACGCCGTCGTGCTGCTGGATCTCCATCAACCTCTCCTTCCCCCTTGCTGGATCAAGAAGGAGGAGACGTCGCTGCTCCGTACGTGTGTTGAACGCGGAGGTGCCGTCCGTTCGGCACTCGGTCATCGGTGATTTGGATCACGGAGAGTACGACTCCATCAACCCCGTTCATTGGAACGCTTCCGCTCGCGATCTACAAGGGTATGTAGATGCACTCCTTTCCCCTCGTTGCTAGTATACTCCATAGATGGATCTTGGTGATGCGTAGAAAAATTTTAAATTCTGCTACGATCCCCAACAGAGTTGGCATAGATCGAGATTAGGATTTGTCACTTCGATTGTCGGAAAGGTATCTCTGGGCCCTCTCGGTAATGCACATCACTATAAGCCTTGCAAGCAATGTGACTAATGAGTTAGTTGCGGGATGATGTATTACGGAACGAGTAAAGAGACTTGCCGGTAACGAGATTGAACTAGGTATTGAGATACCGACGGTCAAATCTCGGGCAAGTAACATACCGATGACAAAGGGAACAACGTATGTTGTTATGCGGTTTGACCGATAAAGATCTTCGTAGAATATGTGGGAGCCAATATGAGCATCCAGGTTCCTCTATTGGTTATTGACTCGAGATGTGTCTCGGTCATGTCTACATAGTTCTCGAACCCGTAGGGTCCGCACGCTTAATGTTAGATGACGATTTGTAATATGAGTTATGTGATTTGATGACCGAAGTTTGTTCGGAGTCCCGGATGAGATCGGGGACATGACGAGGAGTCTCGAAATGGTCGAGAGGTAAAGATCGATATATTGGAAGGCTATATTCGGACATCGGAAAGGTTCCGAGTGATTCGGGTATTTTTCGGAGTACCGGAGAGTTACGGGAATTCGCCGGGAGAAGTATTGGGCCTTATTGGGCCATACGAGAATAGAGGAGGCAGGCCAAAGGGAAGGAGGCGCCCCCCCCCCCATGGGTCCGAATTGGACTAGGGGAAAGGGGGCGGCGCCCCCCTGCCCTTTCCTACTCCCTCTCTCTTTCCCTCTTTCTTCTCTCCTACTCCGGAAAGGAAAAGGGGAATCCTACTAGGACTTGGGAGTCCTAGTAGGACTCCCCACACTTGGCGCGCCCCCTCTAGGGCCGGCCTCCTCGTCCTCCCTCCTTTATATACGTGGGTAAGGGACACCCCAAAGGCACAACAAAGTTTCTCTTAGCCGTGTGCGGTGCCCCCCTCCACAGTTACACACCTCGGTCATATCGTCGTAGTGCTTAGGCGAAGCCCTGCGCCGGTAACTTCATCATCACCGTCACCACGCCATCGTGCTGACGGAACTCTCCCTCGGCCTCAACTGGATCAAGAGTACAAGGGACGTCATCGAGCTGAACGTCTGCTGAACTCGGAGGTGTCGTGCGTTCGGTACTTGGATCGGTCGGACCGTGAAGACGTACGACTACATCAACCGCGTTGTCATAACGCTTCCGCTTATGGTCTACAAGGGTACGTAGACAACACTCTCCCGCTCGTTTCTATGCATCACCATGATCTTGCGTGTGCGTAGGAATTTTTTTGAAATTACTGTGTTCCCCAACAGTGGTATCAGAGCCAGGTTTATGCGTAGATGTTATATGCACGAGTAGAACACAAGTGAGTTGTGGGCGTTAATAGTCATACTGCTTACCAGCATGTCATACTTTGATTCGGCGGTATTGTTGGATGAAGCGGCCTGGACCAACATTACGCATACGCTTATGCAAGACTGGTTCTACCGACGTGCTTCGCACACTGGTGGCTGGCGGGTGTCAGTTTCTCCAACTTTAGCTGAATCGAGTGTGGCTACGCCCGGTCCTTGTTGAAGGTTAAAACAGCACATACTTGACGAAAAATCGTTGTGGTTTTGATGCGTAGGTAAGAACGGTTCTTGCTCAGCCCGTAGCAGCCACGTAAAACTTGCAACAACAAAGTAGAGGACGTCTAACTTGTTTTTGCAGGGCATGTTGTGATGTGATATGGTCAAGACGTGATGAGATATAAATTGTTGTATGAGATGATCATGTTTTGTTGAACTTATCGGCAACTGACAGGAGCCTTATGGTTGTCTCTTTATTGCATAAGATGCAAGTGCCATGTAATTGCTTTACTTTATCGCTATGCGATAGCAATAGTTGCAAAAGCAGTAGCTGGTGAGACGACCATGTGACGACACGTTGATAAAAGATCAAGATGATGGAGATCATCGTGTCATGCCGGTAACAATGGAGATCATGACAGTACTTTAGAGATGGAGATCAAAAGCACAAGATGATGATGGCCATATCATGTCACATATTTTGATTGCATGTGATGTTTATCTTTTATACATCTTATTTCGCTTAGTTCGACAGTAGCTTTATAAGATGATCCCTTACTAAAAAAATTTCAAGGTATAAGTGTTCTCCCTGAGCATGCACCGTTGCGACAGTTCTTCGTGCCGAGACACCCCATGATGATCGGGTGTGATAAGCTCTACGTTCACATACAACGGGTGCAAGCCAGTTTTGCACACGCATAATACTCGGGTTAAACTTGACGAGCCTAGCATATGCAGATATGGCCTCGGAACACTGAGACCGAAAGGTCGAGCGTGAATCATATAGTAGATATGATCAACATAGAGATGTTCACCATTGAAGACTACTCCATCTCACGTGATGATCGGACATGGTTTAGTTGATTTGGATCATGTGATCATTTAGATGACTCGAGGGATGTCTATCTAACTGGGGGTTCTTAAGTAATATGATTAATTGAACTTTAATTTATCATGAATTTAGTCCTAATAGTATTTGCGTATCTATGTTGTAGATCAATAGCTCGCGATGTTGTTCCCCGTTTATTTTTATATGTTCCTAGAGAAATATAAGTTGAAAGATGAAAGTAGCAATGATGCGGACTTGGTCCGTGATCTGAGGATTTTCCTCATTGCTGCACAGAAGGATTATGTCCTTGCTGCACCGCTAGGTGACAGACCTATTGCAGGACCAGATGCAGGCGTTATGAACGTTTGACAAAGCTCGGTATGATGACTACTTGATAGTTTAAGTGCACCATGCTTCACGGCTCAGAACCGGAACTTTAAAAATGTTTTGAACGCCACAGAGCATATAAGATGTTCCAAGAGTTGAAATTGGTATTTCATACTCATGCCCGTGTCGAGAGGTATGAGACCTCCGACAGTACTTTGCCTACAAGATGGAGGAGAATAGCTCAACCAGTGAGCATGTGCTCAGATTGTCTGGGTACTACAATTGCTTGAATCAAGTGGGAGTTAATCTTTCGGATAAGATAGTAATTGACAAAGTTCTCTAGTCACTATCCCCAAGTTACTAGAACTTCGTGATGAACTATAATATGCAAGGGATGACGAAAACAATTCCCAAGCTCTTCGCGATGCTAAAATCGGCGAAGGTAGAAATCAAGAAAAACATCAAGTGTTGATGGTTGACAAGACCACTAGTTTCAAGAAAAAGGGAAAAGGGAAGAAGGGGAACTTCAAGAAGAACGGCAAGCAAGTTGCTGCTCAAGTGAAGAAGCCCAAGTCTGGACCTAAGCCTGAGACTAAGTGCTTCTACTCCAAAGGGACTGGTCACTGGAAGCGGAACTACCCAAAGTATTTGGCGGATAAGAAGGATGGCAAAGTGAACAAAGGTATATTTGATATACATGTTATTGATGTGTACTTTACTAGTGTTTATAGCAACCCCTCGGTATTTGATACTAGTTCAGTTGCTAAGAGTAGTAACTCGAAACAAGAGTTGCAAAATAAACAGAGACTAGTTAAGGGCGAGGTGACGATGTGTGTTGGAAATGATTCCAAGGATGTTAAGTTCACCATCGCACACTCCCTTTACCTTCGGGATCAGTGTTGAACCTAAAATAAATGTTATTTGGTGTTTGCGTTGAGCATGAATATGATTAGATCATGTTTATTGCAATACGGTTATTCATTTAAGTCAAAGAATAATTGTTGTTTTGTTTACATGAATAAAACCTTCTATGGTCATACACTCAAAATAAATGGTTTATTGAATCTCGATCGTGTTGATACACATATTCATAATATTGATGCCAAAAGATGCAAAGTTGATAATGATAGTGCAACATATTTGTGACACTGCCGTTTAGGTCATATTGGTGTAAAGCGCATGAAGAAACTCCATGTTGATGGGCTTTTGGAATCAATTGATTATGAATCACTTGATGCTTGCGAACCATGCCTCATGGGCAAGATGACTAAGACTCCGTTCTCCGGAACAATGGAGCGAGCCGCTGACTTATTGGAAATAATACATACCGATGTATGCGGTCCAATGAGTGTTGAGGCTCACAGCGGGTATCATTGTTTTGACCTCAGGGGGGAATTGTTTCTGGCCTCCACTGTTCGGCATGCGAGGTTCCTCATCGTCCTCGCCGCGGGGGCTTTTGCCCGTGTCCTCGGTTGTGAGTTTGCCGGCCTGCTTAATTACCCAACAATTACAGTTGGTGTGGTTAGCGGGCTTGTCCGAGGTGCCATGGATCTGGCAAGGCCTATCCAGGATGGCATCCAACTTGGTGGGTCCGTCCTGGTTTCCTTTAGAGGGCTTTTTCCGTGGCCCTGACTTGGAATTGCAGAATCCGACGTTTACTGCCGTGTCGTCGGCCTCGGCGCCACTGTGTCGACGCTTATTTTTATTGTGTCGTGGCTTTCTGTTGCCAGCCCGGACTTCCGAAGTGCCGGAATCTTCTGGGTCGGTACTTCTACGAGCCAACCAGCTATCTTTGCCCTCACAAAAGCGGGTCATGAGGGAGGTGAGAGCTGCCATTGACCTCGACTTATCTTGGCTGAGCTGGTAAAGATTGATATATTGAAAGGCTATATTCGGACATCAGAAAGGTTCCGAGTGATTCGGGTATTTTTCGGAGTACCGGAGAGTTACGGGAATTCGCCGGGAGAAGTATTGGGCCTTATTGGGCCATACGAGAGTAGAGGAGGCAGGCCAAAGGGAAGGAGGCGCCCCCCCATGGGTCCGAATTGGACTAGGGGAAAGGGGGCGGCGCCCCCCCCTTGCCCTTTCCTACTCCCTCTCTCTTTCCCTCTTTCTTCTCTCCTACTCCGAAAAGGAAAAGGGGAATCCTACTAGGACTTGGGAGTCCTAGTAGGACTCCCCACACTTGGCGCGCCCCCTCTAGGGCCGGCCTCCTCGTCCTCCCTCCTTTATATTCGTGGGCAAGGGACACCCCAAAGGCACAACAAAGTTTCTCTTAGCCGTGTGCGGTGCCCCCTTCACAGTTACACACCTCGGTCATATCGTCGTAGTGCTTAGGCGAAGCCCTGCACCGGTAACTTCATCATCACCGTCACCACGCCGTCGTGCTGACGGAACTCTCCCTCGGCCTCAACTGGATCAAGAGTACGAGGGACGTCATCGAGCTGAACGTGTGCTGAACTCGGAGGTGCCGTGCGTTCGGTACTTGGATCGGTCGGATCGTGAAGACGTACGACTACATCAACCGCGTTGTCATAACGCTTCCGCTTACGGTCTACAAGGATACGTAGACAACACTCTCCCGCTCGTTGCTATGCATCACCATGATCTTGCGTGTGCGTAGGAAATTTTTTGAAATTACTGTTGGGAATCGTAGAATAATTTTAAAATTTTCCTACGCTCACCAAGATGCATCTATGGAGTCTACAAGCAACGAGGGGACAGGAGTGGATCTACATACCCTTGTAGATCGCGAGCGGAAGCGTTCCAATGAACGTGGATGACGGAGTCGTACTCGCCGTGATCCAAATCACCGATGATCGAGTGCCGAACGGACGGCACCTCCGCGTTCAACACACGTACGGTGCAGCGACATCTCCTCCTTCTTGATCCAGCAAGGGGGAAGGAGAGGTTGATGGAGATCCAGCAGCACGACGGCGTGGTGGTGGATGTAGCGGGTCTCCGGCAGGGCTTCGCCGAGCTTCTGCGAGAGAGAGAGAGAGGTGTTGCAGGGGAGGAGGGAGGCGCCCAAGGCTGTAGGTTGCTGCCCTCCCTCCCCCCCTTTATATAGGCCCCTGGGGGGTGCGCCAGCCCTGGGAGATGGGATCTCCAAGGGGGGCGGCGGCCAAGGGGGGAAGGGGTTGCCTTGCCCCCCAAGGCAAGGGGGAAGCTCCCCCCCTATATATAATTCTTCACCTCCGGACCATTCTGGAACTCCTCGTGACGTCCGGGATCTCATCCAGGACTCCGAACAACATTCGGGTTTCCGCATACATATATCTCTAGAACCCTAGCGTCACCGGACCTTAAGTGTGTAGACCCTACGGGTTCGGGAGACATGCAGACATGACCGAGACGCCTCTCCGGTCAATAACCAACAGCGGGATCTGGATACCCATGTTGGCTCCCACATGTTCCACGATGATCTCATCGGATGAACCACGGTGTCGAGGATTCAACCAATCCGTATGCAATTCCCTTTGTCAATCGGTATGTTACTTGCCCGAGATTCGATCGTCGGTATCCCAATACCTTGTTCAATCTCGTTAGCGGCAAGTCTCTTTACTCGTACCACAATGCATGATCCCGTGACTAACGCCTTAGTCACATTGAGCTCATTATGATGATGCATTACCGAGTGGGCCCAGAGATACCTCTCCGTCACACGGAGTGACAAATCCCAGTCTCGATCCGTGCCAACCCAACAGACACTTTCGGAGATACCCGTAATGCACCTTTATAGTCACCCAGTTACGTTGTGACGTTTGGCACACCCAAAGCACTCCTACGGTATCCGGGAGTTGCACGATCTCATGGTCTAAGGAAAAGATACTTGACATTGGAAAAGCTCTAGCAAACGAAACTACACGATCTTTTATGCTATGCTTAGGATTGGGTCTTGTCCATCACATCATTCTCCTAATGATGTGATCCCGTTATCAATGACATCCAATGTCCATAGTCAGGAAACCATGACTATTTGTTGATCAACGAGCTAGTCAACTAGAGGCTTACTAGGGACAGGTTGTGGTCTATGTATTCACACATGTATTACGATTTCCGGACAATACAATTATAGCATGAATAATAGACAATTACCATGAACAAAGAAATATAATAATAACCATTTATTATTGCCTCTAGGGCATATTTCCAACAGTCTCCCACTTGCACTAGAGTCAATAATCTAGTTACATTGTGATGATTTGAACACCCATTGCGTCCTGGTGTTGATCATGTTTTTCCCTAGGGAGAGGTTTAGTCAACGGATCTGCTACATTCAGGTCCGTATGTACTTTACAAATATCTATGTCTCCATTTTGAACACTTTCACGAATGGAGTTGAAGCGACGCTTGATATGCCTGGTCTTCTTGTGAAACCTGGGCTCCTTCGCAAGGGCAATAGCTCCAGTGTTGTCACAGAAGAGAGTCATTGGGCCCGACGCATTGGGAATCACCCCTAGGTCGGTAATGAACTCCTTCATCCAGACTGCTTCCTGTGCTGCCTCCGAGGCTGCCATGTACTCCGCTTCACATGTAGATCCCGCCACGACGCTTTGCTTGCAACTGCACCAGCTTACTGCTCCTCCATTCAAAATATACACGTATCCAGTCTGTGACTTCGAGTCATCCAGATCTGTGTCGAAGCTAGCGTCGACGTAACCCTTTATGACGAGCTCTTCGTCACCTCCATAAACGAGAAACATATCCTTAGTCCTCTTCAGGTACTTCAGGATATTCTTGACTGCTGTCCAGTGTTCCTTACCGGGATTACTTTGGTACCTTCCTACCAAACTTACGGCAAGGTTTACATCAGGTCTGGTACACAGCATGGCATACATAATAGACCCTATGGCCGAGGCATAGGGGATGACACTCATCTCTTCTATATCTTCTGCCGTGGTCGGGCATTGAGCCGTGCTCAATTGGACACCTTGCAATACAGGCAAGAACCCCTTCTTGGACTGATCCATACTGAACTTCTTCAATATCTTGTCAAGGTATGTACTCTGTGAAAGACCAATGAGGCGTCTTGATCTATCTCTATAGATCTTGATGCCTAATATATAAGCAGCTTCTCCAAGGTCCTTCATTGAAAAACACTTATTCAAATAGGCCTTAATACTTTCCAAGAATTCTATATCATTTCCCATCAATAGTATGTCATCCACATATAATATGAGAAATGCTACGGAGCTCCCACTCACTTTCTTGTAAACACAGGCTTCTCCATAAGTCTGTGTAAACCCAAACGCTTTGATCATCTCATCAAAGCGAATGTTCCAACTCCGAGATGCTTGCACCAGCCCATAGATTGAGCGCTGGAGCTTGCACACTTTGTTAGCATTCTTAGGATCGACAAATCCTTCCGGCTGCATCATATACAACTCTTCCTTAAGGAAGCCGTTAAGGAATGCCGTTTTGACGTCCATCTGCCATATCTCATAATCATAGTATGCGGCAATTGCTAACATGATTCGGACGGACTTCAGCTTTGCTATGGGTGAGAAAGTCTCATCGTAGTCAACCCCTTGAACTTGTCGATAACCCTTAGCGACAAGTCGAGCTTTGTAGATGGTCACATTACCATCCGCGTCCGTCTTCTTCTTAATGATCCATTTGTTTTCTATGGCTCGCCGCTCATCGGGCAAGTCAGTCAAAGTCCATACTTTGTTTTCATACATGGATTCTATCTCGGATTTCATGGCTTCTAGCCATTTGTCGGAATCCGGGCCCGCCATCGCTTCTTCATAGTTCGAAGGTTCACCGTTGTCTAACAACATGATTTCCAGGACAGGGTTGCCGTACCACTCTGGTGCGGAACGTGTCCTTGTGGACCTACGACGTTCAGTGACTTGATCCGAAGCTTCATGATCATCATCATTAACTTCCTCCCCAGTCGGTGTAGGCACCACAGGAACACTTTCCCGCGCTGCGCTACTTTCCGGTTCGGAAGGGGTGACTATCACCTCATCAAGTTCCACTTTCCTCCCACTCAATTCTTTCGAGAGAAACTCCTTCTCCAGAAAGGACCCGTTCTTGGCAACGAAGATCTTGCCTTCGGATCTGAGGTAGAAGGTATACCCAATAGTTTCCTTAGGGTATCCTATGAAGACGCATTTTTCCGATTTGGGTTCGAGCTTTTCAGGTTGAATTTTCTTGACATAAGCATCGCATCCCCAAACTTTTAGAAACGACAGCTTAGGTTTCTTCCCAAACCATAATTCATACGGTGTCGTCTCAACGGATTTCGATGGAGCCCTATTTAAAGTGAATGCGGCAGTCTCTAAAGCATAACCCCAAAATGAGAGCGGTAAATCGGTAAGAGACATCATAGATCGCACCATATCCAATAGAGTGTGATTACGACGTTCGGACACACCATTTCTCTGAGGTGTTCCAAGCAGCGTGAGTTGTGAAACTATTCCACATTTCCTTAAGTGTGCACCAAACTCGTGACTTAAATATTCTCCACCACGATCTGATCGTAGGAATTTTATTCTCCTGTCACGTTGATTCTCAACCTCACTCTGAAATTCTTTGAACTTTTCAAAGGTTTTAGACTTGTGTTTCATCAGGTAGACATATCCATATCTACTTAAATCATCAGTGAGAGTGAGAACGTAACGATATCCTCCGCGAGCCTCAACACTCATTGGACCACACACATCGGTATGTATGATTTCCAATAAGTTGGTTGCTCGCTCCATTGTTCCGAAGAACGGAGTCTTGGTCATCTTACCCATGAGGCATGGTTCGCACGTGTCAAATGATTCGTAATCAAGAGACTCCAAAAGTCCATCTGCATGGAGCTTCTTCATGCGCTTGACACCAATGTGACCAAGGCGGCAGTGCCACAAGTATGTGGGACTATCGTTATCAACTTTACATCTTTTGGTATTCACACTATGAACATGTGTAACATCACGTTCGAGATTCATCAAAAATAAACCATTGACCAGCAGGGCATGACCATAAAACATATCTCTCAAATAAATAGAACAACCATTATTCTTGGATTTAAATGAGTAGCCATCTCGAATTAAACGAGATCCAGACACAATGTTCATGCTCAAAGCTGGCACTAAATAACAATTATTGAGGTTTAAAACTAATCCCGTGGGTAGATGCAAAGGTAGCGTGCCGACGGCGATCACATCGACCTTGGAACCATTCCCGACGCGCATCGTCACCTCGTCCTTTGCCAGTCTCCGTTTATTCCGTAGTTCCTGCTTTGAGTTACAAATATGAGCAACCGCACCGGTATCAAATACCCAGGAGCTACTACGAGTACTGGTAAGGTACACATCAATTACTTGTATATCACATATACCTTGGGTGTTGCCGGCCTTCTTCTTGTCCGCTAAATATTTGGGGCAGTTCCGCTTCCAGTGACCACTTCCCTTGCAATAAAAGCACTCAGTCCCGGGCTTGGGTCCATTCTTTGACTTCTTCCCAGTAACTGGTTTACCGGGCGCGGCAACTCCCTTGCCGTCCTTCTTGAAGTTCTTCTTACCCTTGCCCTTCTTGAACTTGGTGGTTTTATTCACCATCAACACTTGATGTTCTTTTCTGATCTCCCCTTCCGCTGATTTCAGCATTGAATATACCTCAGGAATGGTCTTTTCCATCCACTGCATATTGTAGTTCATCACAAAGCTCTTGTAGCTTGGTGGAAGCGACTGGAGGATTCTGTCAATGACCGCGTCATCCGGGAGATTAACTCCCAGCTGAGACAAGCGGTTGTGCAACCCAGACATTCTGAGTATGTGCTCACTAACAGAACTGTTCTCCTCCATCTTACAGCTGAAGAACTTGTCAGAGACATCATATCTCTCGACCTGGGCATGAGCTTGAAAAACTAGTTTCAGCTCCTCGAACATCTCATATGCTCCATGTTTCTCAAAACGCTTTTGGAGACCCGGTTCTAAGCTGTAAAGCATGCCGCACTGAACGAGGGAGTAATCATCAGCACGTGATTGCCAAGCATTCATAACGTCTTGGTTCTGTGGGATTGGTGCATCACCTAGCGGTGCTTCTAAGACATAATCTTTCTTGGCTACTATAAGGATGAGCCTCAGGTTCCAGACCCAGTCCGTATAGTTGCTGCCATCATCTTTCAGCTTGGTTTTCTCTAGGAACGCGTTGAAATTGAGGACAACGTTGGCCATTTGATCTACAAGACATAGTGTAAAGATTTTAGACTAAGTTCATGATAATTGAGTTCATCTAATCAAATTATTTAATGAACTCCCACTCAGATAGACATCCCTCTCGTCATCTAAGTGAAACATGATCCGTGTTTAACTAGGCCGTGTCCGATCATCACGTGAGACGGACTAGTCAAGATCGGTGAACATCTCCATGTTGATCGTATCTTCTATACGACTCATGCTCGACCTTTCGGTCCTCCGTGTTCCGAGGCCATGTCTGTACATGCTAGGCTCGTCAAGTCAACCTAAGTGTATTGCGTGTGTTCCGAGGCCATGTCTGTACATGCTAGGCTCGTCAACACCCGTTGTATTCGAACGTTAGAATCTATCACACCCGATCATCACGTGGTGCTTCGAAACAACGAACCTTCGCAACGGTGCATAGTTAGGGTGAACACTTTCTTGAAATTATTATAAGGGATCATCCTACTTGCTACCGTCGTTCTAAGCAAATAAGATGCAAAAACATGATAAACATCACATGCAATCAAATAGTGACATGATACGGCCAATATCATCATGCTCCTTTGATCTCCATCTTCGGGGCACCATGATCATCTTTGTCACCGGCATGACACCATGATCTCCATCATCATGATCTCCATCATTGTGTCTTCATGAAGTCGTCACGCCAACGATTACTTCTACTTCTATGGCTAACCCGTTTAGCAACAAAGTAAAGTAATTTACATGGCGTTATTCAATGACACGCAGGTCATGCAAAATAATAAAGACAACTCCTATGGCTCCTGCCGGTTGTCATACTCATCGACATGCAAGTCGTGATTCCTATTACAAGAATATGATCAATCTCATACATCACATATATCATTCATCATATCTTCTGGCCATATCACATCACATAGCACTTGCTGCAAAAACAAGTTAGACGTCCTCTAATTGTTGTTGCAAGTTTTTACGTGGTTTGTAGGTTTCTAGCAAGAATGTTTCTTACCTACGTATGACCACAACGTGATTTGCCAATTTCTATTTACCCTTCATAAGGACCCTTTTCATCGAATCCGTTCCGACTAAAGTAGGAGAGACAGACACCCGCTAGCCACCTTATGCAACTAGTGCATGTCAGTCGGTGGAACCTGTCTCACGTAAGAGTACGTGTAAGGTCGGTCCGGGCCGCTTCATCCTACAATGCTGCCGAAACAAGAAAAGACTAGTAGCGGCAAGAAGAATTGGCAAACTCAACGCCCACAACTACTTTGTGTTCTACTCGTGCATAGTAACTACGCATAGACCTGGCTCATGATGCCACTGTTGGGAATCGTAGCATAATTTTAAAATTTTCCTACGCTCACCAAGATGCATCTATGGAGTCTACTAGCAACGAGGGGAAAGGAGTGGATCTACATACCCTTGTAGATCACGAGCGGAAGCGTTCCAATGAACGTGGATGACGGAGTCGTACTCGCCGTGATCCAAATCACCGATGATCGAGTGCCGAACGGACGGCACCTCCGCGTTCAACACACGTACGGTGCAGCGACGTCTCCTCCTTCTTGATCCAGCAAGGGGGAAGGAGAGGTTGATGGAGATCCAGCAGCACGACGGCGTGGTGGTGGATGTAGCGGGTCTCCGGCAGGGCTTCGCCGAGCTTCTGCGAGAGAGAGAGAGAGGTGTTGCAGGGGAGGAGGGAGGCGCCCAAGGCTGTAGGTTGCTGCCCTCCCTCCCCCCTTTATATAGGCCCCTGGGGGGGTGCGCCAGCCCTGGGAGATGGGATCTCCAAGGGGGGGCGGCGGCCAAGGGGGGGAGGGGTTGCCTTGCCCCCCAAGGCAAGGGGGAAGCTCCCCCCCAGGGTTCCCAACCCTAGGCGCATGGGGGGAGGCCCAAGGGGGGCGCCCCAGCCCACTAAGGGCTGGTTCCCTTCCACTTTCAGCCCACGGGGCCCTCCGGGACAGGTGGCCCCACCGGTGGACCCCCGGGACCCTTCCGGTGGTCCCGGTACAATACCGGTAACCCCCGAAACTTTCCCGGTGGCCGAAACTGGACTTCCTATATATAATTCCTCACCTCCGGACCATTTCGGAACCTCTCGTGACGTCCGGGATCTCATCCAGGACTCCGAACAACTTTCGGGTTTCCGCATACATATATCTCTACAACCCTAGCGTCACCGGACCTTAAGTGTGTAGACCCTACGGGTTCGGGAGACATGCAGACATGACCGAGACGCCTCTCCGGTCAATAACCAACAGCGGGATCTGGATACCCATGTTGGCTCCCACATGTTCCACGATGATCTCATCGGATGAACCACGGTGTCGAGGATTCAATCAATCCCGTATGCAATTCCCTTTGTCAATCGGTATGTTACTTGCCCGAGATTCGATCGTCGGTATCCCAATACCTTGTTCAATCTCGTTACCGGCAAGTCTCTTTACTCGTACCGCAATGCATGATCCCGTGACTAACGCCTTAGTCACATTGAGCTCATTATGATGATGCATTACCGAGTGGGCCCAGAGATACCTCTCCGTCACACGGAGTGACAAATCCCAGTCTCGATCCGTGCCAACCCAACAGACACTTTCGGAGATACCCGTAATGCACCTTTATAGTCACCCAGTTACGTTGTGACGTTTGGCACACCCAAAGCACTCCTACGGTATCCGGGAGTTGCACGATCTCATGGTCTAAGGAAAAGATACTTGACATTGGAAAAGCTCTAGCAAACGAAACTACACGATCTTTTATGCTATGCTTAGGATTGGGTCTTGTCCATCACATCATTCTCCTAATGATGTGATCCCGTTATCAATGACATCCAATGTCCATAGTCAGGAAACCATGACTATCTGTTGATCAACGAGCTAGTCAACTAGAGGCTTACTAGGGACAGGTTGTGGTCTATGTATTCACACATGTATTACGATTTCCGGACAATACAATTATAGCATGAATAATAGACAATTACCATGAACAAAGAAATATAATAATAACCATTTATTATTGCCTCTAGGGCATATTTCCAAGAATTACTGCGTTCCCCAACAGATGCATCAGTACAGTTCTGAAGATGAAGCGGTGGCAGTTGGCGGCGGCGGCCTCTGAGAGCACGCCGGACCAGTGTGTGCCCCAGACCCGGCAAGTGGCTAGGTTGGGGTCTCAGGTCTTAGATGTTAGGCTTGGCCGCGATGTCTGTTTGGTATTAGGCCCAGGCTATCTGCGCCCCTTCATCAACTGGATAGGTGTAGCCACAGTTTGTTGCTTAGACGGCGGCTTTAGTCTTAATCTTGTATGACTATATATATATATATATATATATATGTGTGTGTGTGTGTGTGTGTGTGTGTGTGTGTGTGTGTGTGTGTGTATAGGACAACAGTTTGGGACACCTAGGTGCCCAGGCTCCTTGCCTAGATGCCGTTGGATCATACTAGATTTTGTTGATAAGATGTGTTTAAATTTTGCATGCATACCTGCATTACTACTTTCCTATTTGTTTGCATGGCGTTATCGTTATGGGAAGTAATAATGGTTGTCTAATTAATACGTGTCATTATTTGTCCCTTCTTGATTGGAAATTGTAATTATTTATTTATCATAATTTTTCGCATGAATGGTAGACGCAAGATAAATTTATTAGAAAAATAATACCCAACATTTTTAGCACGTACACCAACGCGTACACATTTTGATCGAGTATAACACCAACACGTATATATATTCTCATTGGGTATAACACCAACACGTACATATTTTCATGGGGTATAACACCAACATGTGCATATTTTTATTAGGTATAATACTCGCTAACCGGTATCACGGTCTAATAAAATGTATATGTGGATTTCTCGGGTACATGTACCACTTATTAAAAGGTGTGAAATTTATGGGTATATAAAAATAAAATTTTCATTGGATATAACACCAACGCGTACATATTCATGTGTATATTAACATCGAGGTATGTATATTCATGTGTATATTCACATTAAGGTATCTATATGTATGTGTATATTTCCATTGAATATAACACCAACACGTACTTATTAAAATTTATGACATTTATGTGTATATTTTTATTGAGTATAAAACAACACGTACATATTTTCATTAGGTATAATACCCATTAACTGGTGTCATGGTCAAATAACATGTACACGTGGTTATCTCTTTGTTACATGTACGTGTATACGCACCCAGGTATGAGTGTTCAGATTATTTTTGTTTTGGAAAGAAATCATTGACTATTTAGGTTACTAGTGCATGCAAAAGAAATGGAAAGCCATTAATTATCAATTGTATGCCATGCGCTAATGAATATGAGTTACCATAACAGCCCTAGGTGCCCAGGCACCTAGGTGTCCCAAATATTATTTGCCCAAACTCTAATGCATGTCTTAGGACTTAAACTTGCCTACTCTTCCCACAAAGTGAATTAGGTTTAATTTTTATATTACTTTCTCAAAACAACATTATTTTATCCAATCTTTCAAAAATTATCCTAATAAAGCCACTTGATAGTGTTTATTTGTGCGACTACGTAAACATTGTATGATCGACGCAGACACCACCAATAGGAGAACGGACACTAAGTAAGTGTGACATTGGATGAGCTTGCCATAATATATACAACCTGCTTGTTTGAGTTTTAGTTACGAGAATGTTACAACTTACAAACACACACTATTTTTTAATTAGGGTTGTTGGACGTCGACTTGCTGTTAAGTCTCGAGACATTAACTGCATGTATTTTCATTTCAAAAATCTCTATTATCAATCAAGCCATGTGTAAACGTTATCAAACCACTCCAGTTTATGTGATATGTCGGCATCTATCAACCCACTCCAGTTCGTTTAAAAAATCTCTATTATCCGCCAAGCCATGTGTAAACGTTATCAAATCACTCCACTTCATGTGATAGGCCAGCGTCTACCCCAAACAACCCCTAGAGATTAAATGCACATAAACTTTTGATTATTGATATTTTGCTTTATATGAGGTGTTAGGAAACACCAATGCAAGCCACATAACAATGTAAAAACCAAGCACTATGAGGACGTCCATTAAATAGGTCATAGACATTGCATGTCAACAAAAACAACCTCCGAGAAATTGAATATATGTAACTTGTTGGTTGTTAATTTTTGATTTTGTATGAGGTGTTAGGTGAACCATGCAAGCCACGTAACTATCTAAAAGCCCAACACTACAAGGACAATAAATGTATTTATATGACCGACAACCACACAATGAGCAATATAAAAGGAAGAAGTAAAGAAATACTTCAATACAACACTCAACTGAGCCACCGGGGTTCACCTACTCCTTGATAAGGAAATTGGATTGGCTTATACCAAATCTCAAAAGATCATGTAGTTTTGTTCCCACAAACTCCCCAAGATGTATAGGATAACTCCATCAAATGAGTGTCGATTATCTTTTGGAATGGTATCTCATGAGGAAAAGCACCATCCTTACAAAGAAATAGGGCCTAAACTCCGGCAAAGGATCGAACGTGCCCATGATCATAGGCCTCCGAAAGTATTTCGCAAAACTGCAACCTAAACATATGTGCTCATACCTCTCATGCGTCATGATTAGCACAAAGAGGCAGGCAACATTATTCGTTGATCCTAGGTTTCAGGTTGTGTTTAAGAAGGATTCTTTTTTAAAAGAAGGCTCGAGACAAGCCCGGCTTTGAATTAATAAAGTCATCAACCGGCAGCTATGATTTTGACATTTTATATCATTGCTCCAAAGTCCAAACTCAAATGCATGTCTTAGGACTTAAACTTGCCTACTCTTCCTACAAAATGAACCGGGTTTAATTATTTGATCAATTTTTCAAAACCACATTATTTTATCCAATCTTTCAAAAATTATCCTAATCAAGCCACTTGTTCGTGTTTATTTGTGGGACTACGTAAACTTTGTTCTGTGATCGACACAGACACCACCAATAGGAGAAAGGACACTAAGAAAGTGTGACATTTGATGAGCTTGCCACAATATATACAACCTGCTTGTTTGAGTTTGAGTTTGAGTTGCAAGAATGTTACAACTTACAAACACATACTTTTGTAATTAGGGTTCTCGAACGTCGACTTGGTCTTAAGTCTCGAGACGTTGGTTGCATGTATTTTCATTTCAAAAATATCTATTATCCATCAAGCCATGTGTAAACGTTGTCAAACCACTCTAGTTCATGTGATATGTCGGCATCTATCCCAAAATTACCTTCTACAGATTAAATGCATCTAAGTTTTTGGTTATTAGATTTTTAGTTTTGTATGGGGTGTCAGGCAACAACGATGAAAGCCACATAACGTAAAAGCCCAACACTGCAAGGACTTCCATCAAATAGGTCATACACATCACCTCTTAATAACAACATCCGAGATATTGAATGTAGAAACCTTTTTTGTGTAATAAGTTTATGGTTTTATATGGGGTGTTAGCTAACACTGATGCAAGCTATGTAACTATGTAAAATGCCGAGTACTACGAGGACTTCCATCAAATAGGTCATAGACGCAACCTTGACTTTAATTAAAGGGGCCACTTTAGAAGTTAACGTGTATGTGATATAACGAGGCTACTGCAAGATAATACATCGTTTCTACTAGGTTGCAGAGGGAAACATTTAATTGTGTTAAACAAACTTGCAACAACAAATTTGTTATGAGGGTTTTGTATGAACCTGATCAAGACGTTTGCTGATGGTGTAATACACAGGGGTGGTGTGTCTCCGTGGGGAACTCAACAATAGGCAAGCCACGAGGACTAGAGACCCACTAAGAAGCTAGCGCCAAGAAGGAGCCTGGGGGATCGAATAAGACAGTAGAGACCATCTTGGCCCCCAAATCTACATGAAGGCAAGCAGGTTGGATCTATCCATTGTAAAACCCTAGTCGCTTTTTCCATATAAGGAGGGGCTACGAGGCTCTTATTCCCGTCTACTTTTGTATACCTAAACTCTCGGTAGCAAAACACAAATCCCCCATTGTAATCCCTTGCACGAGATATCTCACCATGAATACAAGGACAAAACAGGACGTAGGGTATTACTCCTCACCGTAGGACCAAACCTGGATAAACTCTCTCTGCCGTCTGCGACCTTCATTCTAGTACTTCCGTCTACGCTCGCTACCGAGGGCACTGACGGATTTATGCACCGTTAGTTGCATATACATTTCTTTGGGAAAATTATATGAATCGAGTTTTCTGTTATTAGATTTTTTTGAAGGGGAATTAGATTTTGGTTTTGTAGTGTGTTTTAGGGCAAGATAAACAGTTGCATGTGCAAATCTCCATGTGTTCAAGGAAAATGTATAATTTTACTACGCAATCTTGCATGCACAACCAAAAAAATATTACATAGCTTGGTTTTTAGGATGACATTGTGCCAGTGATCAAGGTGTTGGTTGCATATAGCGAAAATGTATTATCTGCCATACCATATGTAACATTAACAAATCACTCTACTCCATGTGATACACTCCTATCCAAACAATGTCCTGTGTGTTAGGCAACTCAGGTCATGCAAGGCCATATTCCATGAGAATGTGATCAAGCACGCGCTTGGGGGTGGGGGTAAGAGTAACATCATAGGGAGATAGTACATGTAAATAAGGTCGTGTGAGGCAATCTAAAGGACAAAAGCAATGAGAAATTTTTAAGAAATATATGTATCCAATTTAGCCAACGTCAACCGTTGTCACCATTTACTATCACATGAAGCTCACACGAAGACTAGATGTCATGAGTTCACTGACTCCTTGTTAAGGAAGGAAATCAATTGGACTAACTTATAATAAAGCTCAAAAAATCATGTAGTTATGTTCCCACAAATTCATCAATATGCATAGGAAATAACTCCATCAAATGAGCATGGATCAACTTTTTGGAATGGAAATGAAAGCTCTCTAGGAAAACAACCAGTCCTTACAAGGAATGGGATCTGAACTCCCGCAAATGATCGGCTCACAATGCCACAGACTTTTGAATTTGTTTCACAAAGCTACAACCTAAAAAGATGTGTGTGGTTGCCTTGTCATGGTTACCACCCTTAGTTTCAAATTGTGTTCGCGAAGGATTAGGAATATAGAAGCAGAGAATTTTTAGTATTTTCTTCAGGGTTTGGTTTTTCTTTAGTTTCCGTTCGGTTTTTTTCTTTTTTCCAATATACGGAGAAAAAGTTAATACACCTGGACATTTACTGAGTATACGATGAACTTTTTTCCAATATATGTTGGACATTTTATAAATACACACTAAAAGTTTTATTAGTATACGATGAACTTTTTTATATGCCGTGAACTTTTAAAAAATGATATTGAACTTGTCTCTAATATACATTGATATTTCAATATAATCTGGGATTTTAAAAACACATAATGTGTAGTTTTTATAATATACTTTTCCGGTTTTTTAATATTAGTTTTAAATTCTTTGAGCTCTATCAAAAAAGTCAGCAATTTTAGAAGAAAAACAAATGCCATGAATACTGCAGAGAATAAACAAAGAAAACCCGCTCAAATGAGCTCGCCGACATGGGCTGGCCCATTTCAGCATCGCTTCAAACGTCGGATTGTTTATTTGACACTAACGCGCGTCAAATAGGAGCATTCACAAACACCAGGAATGAAACTATCTCCTAGCTAATATATTGCCCGTGTGCTGCAACGAGGACATACATATTCTCTAATGGTAAGACATCAATCTTGTCTGACATATACTTTATGTCCATCGTATTCTATATTTTGGTAAGATTTAATTTCATTTGGGTATGGGTAGAGAAAGGCAAGAAAAGTTTTGATTTAGTTCAGGTTTTCATAAGATTTGATGTGATTTGTGTATGGATAAGGAAACGTAAGGAAAATTTGACTTAGTTGAGATTTTGTTAAAATTTAATTAAATTTGATTGAGTTAATGTAGGATGTGTTCTAGAAAAAAGTGTTGATTTTGTTTAAATTATTCCATGTTACTCTATTTACGTCGTTTTTTTGTGTTGCATCGGTTGACATTACTGAAACACTTAATTGAAACAAAAGGAAAAGAAGGCATGGAAAAGAGAAAACCAAAGAAGCTAAGACAAACCTACTGAAATAAAAAATTAAGGAGTACTGTTTGTAAAGGTCACTCCCACCTCCCCGGTTGCGACAAGTGGCACACTGCATGTGCGCCACTTGTTGCAACCAGGAGTTTTCCCTTTTTTCATACATTCGTTTATTCAAAAAAAATTGATCTCTTAAACTGTGCATGTAAATCCCGACTCATTTTCACCGTTGGATTCCTCATGTTGAGATCTTTGAAACTATATCCCATATTGATAGATTTTGACAAACTTTTTATATGAAAAAACCAACAAAAAACCAAATCATGAGCATGGTTTTTTTACTTATTTTTCCTTTTTCGAAGAGACACAACTGTGCCTCTCGTGAAAGCAAATATGTGCCTCCATGAGAAGCAAAAATGTGCCTCTCACGGAAGAAGAAAAAAGTGTAACTTTGCCTCTCGCGGAAGCAAGTCTGTGCCTCCACGCAAAGTTTGTGCCTCTAGCGGAAGAAAAATAAAAGAAACACGTTTTTTGTTCTTTTTCTATCCCTCTTACGGAAGCAAATCTGTGCCTCCCGCGGAAGCAAAAGAAAAACAGAACACTTTTTTTCCGAGGGGTACAGTTGTGCCTCTCGCCGGAGCAACTCTGTGTCACTACGAGAACTAAATCGGTGCCTCTCGCGAAAGAAAAAAACACATTTTTCGCGCATAAAAAATATCAAAAACATTTTTTTCCAAAAACCTAAGGAAACCGGATAAATACCGAAAAGCCAAGAAAACAAAAAGAATCATCTAAAACCCGATAACACGTACAGAAAATAAAAAAAATAAAATCCTGGAGTAGCGCCCAGAATGCGACACGTGTTGGTGGTGGTGCACTCTCATCCCACCAAAAGTGACCTTTGCGGGAGCCGCAACGAGTACTTAGCTAGTTGCTTCCCCAAACCTGCCAATTGCTTTTTTAAAGTATGGAGAATCTTTTTTTGTGACAAAAATACAGACATACAGATGGGCAGTTTTTTTTATGTGTTCATACCGGTTGTGTTTTTTTCTTTTTTTAGAGAAAACCACCTCACCTATCATTTATTAATCTCAAGCTGTACATAGTCTCTCTTTTTTTAGTTTTTTTAGACAATCAGCAAAGCTTTATTGATCCGTCACACAGTTTACATGGGCGAAATGAAGATCCCCGGGGTGGCCCAACCAAACATGGCGACCAAGCCCCGGTTTTAGTGCATGCTTTGCTAGATTGTGAGCTTCAACATTCGAGCTCCTTAATTCATGAACAAAATTACACGAAGTAAAACTAGTAGAGTATTCTAGTATTTCATGTATGATGGCCCCATAGCAATCCCCGCTTCTCCTCTTGATATCATCTATCACCACTGAGCAATCTGTAGCCACATGTATAGCTTGTAGGTAGATCCTCCGCCAATGCCATGGCCTCCCTCACCGCTAGAGCTTCCAGAGTTGTGGGATCACTTATACCTCTGAATACCACCGATGAAGCACCTAGATAGAATCCTTCCCTGTTTCTGCATATCGCTGCACTGAGCCTACACCTCGTCGTCCCAACACCGCAGCATCTACATTCACCTTCATCAAGTGCTCCGGCGGTTGGATCCAATGGGACGGCCTCGCCGGCCTGGGCTGTGAATACTGGATGTATGGTTTCTTTAAAACTTGGAGATCAGTCCAATAGGACTGAATATATAAGTGTGTTGACATAGGGCTTTGAAAGATGTCCTCGTAAACTGCTTTCCTTCTCGCTCCCCATATAGCCCATAGCGTGATCACCATACGAACTAGCTGATCATGCGATAGTTTGCTGTTCATTTGGAAGATCCAGTCCTTAGCGTTCTCGCTTTCATTTTGACACATCAATTCCACAATTTCTTCATCCGCTAAAGCCCACACACTCCGTGCCATCGAGCGGTTTATAAGCGCATGTCGCCAAGAATCTCTAGCGCCGCATAACCTGCATGCCGCCGAGGTAGCCATGTTCCGATGCTGAAGAAGATCCGCCGTTGGCATAGATGATCTAGCCAGCTGCCATAAGAACATTTTCAGTTTTGATGGAACATCAATCTTCCAGAGTTTCGACCAGTCGTTTGCTTCTCTGTTATCGGCCGACGCGCCCTCGGCCTCCTCTATCCAATTTTCCCTTGAGATTTTCGTGTGAAGTATCATCTTGTAGGCTGATTTGACAATGAATATGCCTGTTTGTCAGCACTCCACAACCAGAAATCATCAATGTTTCTGGTACACAGGGGGATCGACAAAATTGCCTCAACATCTATAGGCAAGAATACCTGACGCACCAACGGCTCATTCTAGGATGCAGTTGCTGGGATTATCAGATCAGACACAAGGTCTGGTGGGTTATCAATCAAAGACGCGATCGGTCTCAACATACCCGGGCGCGGTAGCCAGTTGTGTCTCCATATCTCTTTTTTTAGTGCTAGTTGTACATAGTTACCGAAAAAGGCTTTCGCCCCGCTTTATATTATAAAGCCAACCGCACAACAAGCATCCAACAAGGTCCAACACACACACACGCGCACACATATGGAGGTCCACAGGGACAAATAGTACACGAAAGGGTCAATGCTGAGGGCATGGCACAACAAGCCCTAAACCCAAAACACACACGCCACAAACCACATAACCGCCAGGCAGTCTAGTCAGGCTCAGGTGGAGGAGGCGGCAGCGGGGGAGCCACGCAGAGCGCCATCGAGCGAAGATCTTAGAGGAGGGAGGTGATGGCGTCTCGGTCCTGGGGGCGGCTAAGCGGCCGCCAAAGCTGCAGGTAACC
The DNA here is from genome assembly GCF_002575655.3 of Aegilops tauschii subsp. strangulata. Classification (NCBI taxonomy): domain Eukaryota; kingdom Viridiplantae; phylum Streptophyta; class Magnoliopsida; order Poales; family Poaceae; genus Aegilops; species Aegilops tauschii. The sequence continues at coordinate 383,214,672 of NC_053039.3, read as the reverse complement.
ACACAATTTGAAGATTGCGTCAGTCGCACGACGGAGGGGCACCTTCTGAATAACAAGCTTATTTCGAATGTTCCAAAGCGTCCAGGCGAGAACCCCAACGCACAGCCATCTAATATGGCGGTAGCGAGTAGGGCAGGCGTTAATCTCGGCAAGCAGGTCGGGAAAGTTGGTATTACACCACTGTCCGCCAACCGTTTCGCGGAAGCAGGCCCAAAGGAACTGGGCAGAGTGGCACGAGATAAAGATGTGGTTAGCATCCTCAATCGTGCCACAAATGGGGCACATCCCATCACCCGGGCCATTACGCTTGAGGACTTCAACCCCAGAGGGGAGGCGTCCACGGATCCATTGCCACAGGAAGATCCTGATCTTCAGCGGGAGACGGATGTCCCAGATCAGGCTAAAAGGTTCCGGGGCCGTCGAGGGAGCAATGGCGTCGTACAGGGACTTCGTGGAGAAACGTCCAGAGGGCTCGAGGCGCCAGGACAGAACATCCCGGTCCTCCGCCACGTCCATCGGCATAAGTGCGATGTCTTGGAGGAGAGAGTCCCAGGCGGCCACCTCGAGGGGGCCAAAGGGGCGCCGGAAGGCGAGACGCCCTAAGTCAATAAGGGCCGTCTCGACAGAGACCCGAGGGTTAGCCGTAATGGCAAAAAGTTCTGGGAAACGCGCCGCTAGGGGGGCGTCCCCAAGCCAGCGGTCGAACCAAAACAAAGTCGAGGCTCCGGAGCCAACTCAGATGGATGTGCCGATGGGTAGTACGGGCAGAAGCTGGATCACGGACTGCCAGAACTGGGAACCACCCGTACGTTGGCAAAAGGCAAGAGGTTGGCCACGGAGGTACTTATTACGGATGATGGAGAGCCAGAGGCCTCCCTCCCCATTGGCAATACGCCACAGCCATCGGGTCAGGAGGGCAATGTTCATGCGTCGGGAGGACAGGATCCCAAGGCCCCCCTGTGTTGGAAATATGCCCTAGAGGCAATAATAAAATGGTTATTATTATATTTCCTTGTTCATGATAATTGTCTATTGTTCATGCTTTAATTGTGTTATCCGGAAATCGTAATACATATGTCAATACATAGACCATAACATGTCCCTAGTGAGCCTCTAGTTGACTAGCTCGTTGATCAATAGATGGTTACGGTTTCCTGACCATGGACATTGGATGTCATTGATAACGGGATCACATCATTAGGAGAATGATGTGATGGACAAGACCTAATCCTAAGCATAGCACTAGATCGTGTAGTTCGTTTGCTAAAGCTTTTCTAATGTCAAGTATCATTTCCTTAGACCATGAGATCGTGCAACTCCCGGATACCGTCGGAATGCTTTGGGTGTACCAAACGTCACAACGTAACTGGGTGGCTATAAAGGTGCACTACAGGTATCTCCGAAAGTGTCTGTTGGGTTGGCTCGGAGACTGGGATTTGTCACTCCGTATGACGGAGAGGTATCTCTGGGCCCACTCGGTATTGCATCATCATAATGAGCTCAATGTGACTAAGTAGTTAGTCACGGGATCATGCATTACGGAACGAGTAAAGTGACTTGCCGGTAACGAGATTGAACGAGGTATTGGGATACCGACGATCGAATCTCGGGCAAGTAACGTACCGATTGACAAAGGGAATTGTATACGGGATTGCTTGAATCCTCGACATCGTGGTTCATCCGATGAGATCATCGTGGAACATGTGGGAGCCAACATGGGTATCCAGATCCCATTGTTGGTTATTGGCTAGAGAGGTGTCTCGGTCATGTCCGCATGATTCCCGAACCCGTAGGGTCTACGCACTTAAGGTTCAATGACGCTAGGGTTATAAGGAAGGTTTGTATGTGATTATCGAATGTTGTTCGGAGTCCCGGATGAGATCCCGGACGTCACGAGGAGTTCCGGAATGGTCCGGAGGTAAAGATTTATATATGGGAAGTCACCATACGGTCACCGGAAATATTCGCGGGTATACCGGTATTGCACGGGGACCACCGGAGGGGTTTCGGGGGTCCACCGGGAGGGTCCACTTACCCTGGAGGGCCTTATGGGCTGTAGGTGGAAGGGAACTAGCCCTTAGTGGGCTGGGCGCCAACCCCCCTAGGGCCCATGCGCCTAGGGTTTGGGGGAAACCCTAAAGGGGGGCGCCCCTCTTTGCTTGGGGGGCAAGCCACCTCCCCTGGCCGCCGCCCCTCCCAACAGATGGGATCTGAGGGGGCCGGCCCCCCTCTCCCTTGCCCCTATATATAGTAGAGGGGTGGGAGGGCAGCCATACCTTTCCCAAGGCGCAGCCCCTCCCCTCCCCAACACCTCTCCTCCTCCGCGTTTGCTTGGCGAAGCCCTGCCGGAGAACTGTCACTCCACCACCACCACACCGTCGTGCTGCTGTTGGAGCCTTCTTCCTCAACCTCTCCCTCCTCCTTGCTGGATCAAGGCGTGGGAGACATCACCGCTCCGTACGTGTGTTGAACGCGGAGGTGCCGTCCGTTCGGCGCTTGGATCATCGGTGATTTGGATCACGACGAGTACGACTCCATCAACCCTGTTCTCTTGAACGCTTCCGCTCGCGATCTACAAGGGTATGTAGATGCACTCCTCCCCTCTCATTTCTAGTAAACTCCATAGATTGATCTTGGTGATGCGTAGAAAATTTTAATTTCTGCTATGATCCCCAACAGTGGTATCAGAGCCAGGTTTATGCGTAGTTTCTATGCACGAGTAGAACACAAGTTGTTGTGGGCGTCGATTTTGTCAATTTACTTGCCGTTACTAGTCTTATCTTGATTCGGCGGCATCGTGGGATGAAGCGGCCCGGACCGACCTTACACGTACGCTTACATGAGACAGGTTCCACCGACTGACATGCACTAGTTGCATAAGGTGGCTAGCGGGTGTCTGTCTCCCCCACTTTAGTCGGATCGGATTCGATGAAAAGGGTCCTTTTGAAGGGAAAATAGAAATTGACATATCACGTTGTGGTTTTGGCGTAGGTAAGAATCGTTCTTGCTAGAAACCTATAGCAGCCCCGTAAAAGTTTGCAACAATAATTAGAGGACGTCTAACTTGTTTTTGCAGCAAGTGTCATGTGATGTGATATGGCCAGAAGGATGTGATGAATGATATATGTGATGTATGAGATTGATCATGTTCTTGTAATAGGAATCACGACTTGCATGTCGATGAGTATGACAACCGGCAGGAGCCATAGGAGTTGTCTTAATTTATTTATGACCTGCGTGTCAACTGGAACGTCATGTAATTACTTTACTTTATTGCTAACTGTTAGCCATAGCAGTAGAAGTAATAGTTGGCGAGACAACTTCATGAAGACACGATGATGGAGATCATGGTGTCATGCCGGTGACGATGATGAACATGGCGCCCCGAAGATGGAGATCAAAAGGAGCAAAATGATATTGGCCATATCATGTCACTATTTGATTGCATGTGATGTTTATCATGTTTTACATCTTATTTGCTTAGAACGCCGGTAGCATAAATAAGATGATCCCTCGCTAAAATTTAAAGAAAGTGTTCCCCCTAACTGTGCACCGTTGCGAAGGTTCGTTGTTCCGAAGCACCACGTGATGATCGGGTGTGATAGGTTCTAACGTTCGCATACAACGGGTGTAAGCCAGATTTACACACGCAATACACTTAGGTTGACTTGACGAGCCTAGCATGTACAGACATGGCCTCGGAACACAAGAGACCGAAAGGTCGAACATGAGTCGTATAGCAGATACGATCAACATGAAGATGTTCACCGATGATGACTAGTCCATCTCACGTGATGATCGGACATGGCCTAGTTGACTTGGATCATGTATCACTTAGATGACTAGAGGGATGTCTGTCTGAGTGGGAGTTCGTTGATAATTTGATTAGATGAACTTCATTATCATAAACTTAGTCTAAAAAACCTTTACAATATGTCTTGTAGATCAAATGGCCCACGCTAATGTTGCCCTCAACTTCAACGCGTTCCTAGAGAAAACCAAGCTGAAAGATGATGGTAGCAACTACACGGACTGGGTCCGTAACCTGAGGATTATCCTCATAGATGCCAAGAAAGCATATGTCCTTGAAGCACCGCTAGGTGATGCACCTGTTTTCCCAGCAACTCAAGACGTTCTGAACGCCTGGCAGTCACGTAGTGATGATTACTCCCTGGTTCAGTGCGGCATGCTTTACAGCTTAGAACCGGGGCTCCAAAAGCGTTTTGAGATGTTCCAAGAGCTGAAAATTGTTTTCCAAGCTCATGCCCGGGTCGAGAGATATGAAGTCTCCGACAAGTTCTACAGTTGTAAGATGGAGGAGAATAGTTCCGTCAGCGAACACATACTCAAAATGTCTGGGTTGCACAACCGCTTGTCTCAGCTGGGAGTTAATCTCCCGGATGACGCGGTCGTTGACAGAATCCTTCAGTCGCTCCCACCTAGCTACAAGAGCTTTGTGATGAACTTCAATATGCAGGGGATGGAAAAGACCATACCTGAGGTATATTCAATGCTGAAATCAGCGGAGGTGGAGATCAAAAAGGAACATCAAGTGTTGATGGTGAATAAAACCACTAAGTTCAAGAAAGGCAAGGGTAAGAAGAACTTCAAGAAAGACGGCAAGGGAGTTGCCGCGCCCGGTAAGCAAGCTGCCGGGAAGAAGACAAAGAATGGACCCAAGCCTGAGATTGAGTGCTTTTATTGCAAGGGAAACGGTCACTGGAAGCGGAACTGCCCCAAGTACTTAGCGGATAAGAAGGCCGGCAATACCAAAGGTATATGTGATATACATGTTATAGATGTGTACCTAACCAGCACTCGTAGTAGCTCCTAGGTATTTGATACCGGTGCGGTTGCTCATATTTGTAACTCAAAGCAGGAGCTGCGGAATAAGAGGAGACTGGCGAAGGACGAGGTGACGATGCGCGTCGGGAATGGTTCCAAGGTCGATGTGATCGCCGTCGGCACGCTACCTCTATATTTACCTATGGGACTAGTTTTAAACCTCAATAATTGTTATTTAGTGCCAGCTTTGAGCATGAACATTGTATCTAGATCTCGTTTAATGCGAGATGGCTACTCATTTAAATCCGAGAATAATGGTTGTTCTATTTATATGAGAGATATGTTTTATGGTCATGCCCCGCTGGTCAATGGTTTATTCTTAATGAATCTCGAACGTGATGTTACACATATTCATAGTGTGAATGCCAAGAAATGTAAGGTTGATAATGATAGTCCCACATACTTGTGGCACTGCCGCCTTGGTCACATTGGTGTCAAACACATGAAGAAACTCCATGCAGATGGACTTTTGGAGTCTCTTGATTATGAATCATTTGACACAAGCGAACCATGCCTCATGGGCAAAATGACCAAGACTCCGTTCTCCGGAACAGTGGAGCGAGCAACCAACTTATTGGAAATCATACATACTGATGTGTGCGGTCCAATGAGCATTGAGGCTCGCGGTGGCTATCGTTATGTTCTCACCCTCACTGATGACTTGAGTAGATATGGTTATGTCTACTTAATGAAACACAAGTCTGAGACCTTTGAAAAGTTCAAGGAATTTCAGAGTGAGGTTGAGAATCAACGTGACAGGAAAATAAAGTTCTTACGATCAGATCGTGGAGGGGAATATTTGAGTCACGAATTTGGCACACACTTAAGGAAATGTGGAATGGTTTCACAACTCACGCCGCCTGGAACACCTCAGCGTAATGGTGTGTCCAAATGTTGTAATCGCACTCTATTGGATATGGTGCGATCTATGATGTCTCTTACCGATCTACTGCCATCATTCTGGGGTTATGCTTTAGAGACTGCCGCATGCATTCACTTTAAATAGGGCTCCGTCGAAATCCGTTGAGACGACACCGTATGAATTATGGTTTGGAAAGAAACCTAAGCTGTTGTTTCTTAAAGTTTGGGGATGCGATGCTTATGTCAAGAAACTTCAACCTGAAAAGCTCGAACCCAAGTCGGAAAAATGCATCTTCGTAGGATACCCTAAGGAAACCATTGGGTATACCTTCTACCTCAGATCCGAAGGCAAGATCTTCGTTGCCAAGAACGGGTCCTTTCTGGAGAAAGAGTTTCTCTCGAAAGAAGTAAGTGGGAGGAAAGTGGAACTTGATGAGATGACCCCTCTCGAACCAGAAAGTAGCACAGCACAAGAAAATCTTTCTGTGGTGCCTGCACCGACTAGAGAGGAATTTAATGATGGCGATCATGATCAAGTTACCACTGAACTTCGTAGGTCCACAAGGACACGCTCCGCACCAGAGTGGTACGGCAACCCTGTCCTGGAAATCATGTTGTTGGACAACGGTGAACCTTCGAACTATGAAGAAGCGATGGCGGGCCCAGATTCCAACAAATGGCTTGAAGCCATGCAATCTAAGATAGGATCCATGTATGAAAACAAAGTATGGACTTTGGCAGACTTGCCCGATGATCGGCGAGCGATAGAAAATAAATGGATCTTTAAGAAGAAGACGGACGCGGATGGAAATGTTACCATCTATAAAGCTCGACTTGTCGCTAAGGGTTATCGACAAGTTCAAGGAGTTGACTACGATGAGACCTTCTCACCCGTAGCGAAGCTGAAGTCCGTCCGAATCATGTTAGCAATTGCCGCATTCTACGATTATGAAATATGGCAAATGGACGTCAAAACGGCATTCCTTAACGGCTTCCTTAAGGAAGAATTGTATATGATGCAGCCAGAAGGTTTTGTCGATCCTAAGAATGCTGACAAAGTATGCAAGCTCCAGCGCTCAATCTATGGGCTGGTGCAAGCATCTCGGAGTTGGAACATTTGCTTTGATGAGATGATCAAAGCGTTTGGGTTTACGCAGACTTATGGAGAAGCCTGTGTTTACAAGAAAGTGAGTGGGAGCTCTGTAGCATTTCTCTTATTATATGTGGATGACATACTATTGATGGGAAATGATATAGAATTCTTGGAAAGTATAAAGGCCTACTTGAATAAGTGTTTTTCAATTAAGGACCTTGGAGAAGCTGCTTACATATTAGGCATCAAGATCTATAGAGATAGATCGAGACGCCTCATAGGTCTTTCACAAAGCACATACCTTGACAAGATATTGAAGAAGTTCAATATGGATCAGTCCAAGAAGGGGTTCTTGCTTGTATTGCAAGGTGTGAGATTGAGCACGGCTCAATGCCCAACCACGGCAGAAGATAGAGAAAAGATGAGTGTCGTCCCCTATGCCTCGGCCATAGGGTCTATTATGTATGCCATGTTGTGTACCAGACCTGATGTAAACCTTGCCGTAAGTTTGGTAGGAAGGTACCAAAGTAATCCCGGCATGGAACACTGGACAGCGGTCAAGAACATCCTGAAGTACCTGAAAAGGACTAAGGATATGTTTCTCGTTTATGGAGGTGACGAAGAGCTCGTCGCAAAGGGTTACGTCGATGCTAGCTTCGACACAGATCTGGATGACTCTAAGTCACAAACCGGATACGTGTATATTTTGAATGGTAGGGCAGTCAGCTGGTGCAGTTGCAAGCAAAGCGTCGTGGCGGGATCTACATGTGAAGCGGAGTACATAGCAGCCTCGGAGGCAGCACATGAAGCAATCTGGATGAAGGAGTTCATTGTCGACCTAGGAGTTATTCCCAATGCATCGGGGCCGATGACTCTCTTCTGTGACAACACTGGAGCTATTGCCCTTGCCAAGGAGCCCAGGTTTCACAAGAACACCAGGCACATCAAGCGTCGCTTCAACTCCATTCGTGAAAATGTTTAAAATGGAGACATAGATACTTGTAAAGTACATACGGATTTGAATGTCGCAGATGTTGGGGAACGTAGTAATTTCAAAAAAATTCCTACGCACACGCAAGATCATGGTGATGCATAGCAACGAGAGGGGAGAGTGTTGTCCACGTACCCTCGTAGACCGACAGCGGAAGCGTTATCACAACGCGGTTGATGTAGTCGTACGTCTTCACGATCCGACCGATCAAGTACCGAACGTACGGCACCTCCGAGTTCTACACACGTTCAGCTCGATGACGTCCCTCGAACTCCGATCCAGCCGAGTGTTGAGGGAGAGTTTCGTCAGCACGACGGCGTGGTGACGATGATGATGTTCCACCGACGCAAGGCTTCGCCTAAGCTCCGCAACGGTATTATCGAGGTGTAATATGGTGGAGTGGGGCACCGCACACGGCTAAGAGATCTCAAGGATCAATTGTTGTGTCTCTGGGGTGCCCCTCTGCCCCCGTATATAAAGGAGCAAGGGAGGAGGAGGCCGGCCCTAGGAGGGGGCGCACCAAATGTGGAGTCCTACTAGGACTCCCTAGTCCTAGTAGGATTCCACCTCCCATATGGAATAGGAAAAGAGGAAGGGAAAAAGAGAAGAAAGGAAGGGGGCGCCCCCCTTCCCTAGTACAATTCGGACCAGACCAAGGGGAGGGGTGCGGCCACCCTTGAGGCCCTTTTTCTTCTTTCCTGTATGGCCCAATAAGGCCCAATACGTATTCCCGTAATCTCCGGTACTCCGAAAAATACCCGAATCACTCGGAACCTTTCCGAAGTCCGAATATAGTCGTCCAATATATCGATCTTTACGTCTCGACCATTTCGAGACTCCTCGTCATGTCCCCGATCTCATCCGGGACTCCGAACTCCTTCGGTACATCAACATACATAAACTCATAATAAAACTGTCATCGTAACTTTAAGCGTGCGGACCCTACGGGTTCGAGAACTATGTAGACATGACCGAGACACGTCTCCGGTCAATAAGCAATAGCGGGACCTGGATGCCCATATTGGCTCCCACATATTCTACGAAGATCTTTATCGGTCAGACCGCATAACAACATACGTTGTTCCCTTTGTCATCAGTATGTTACTTGCCCGAGATTCGATCGTCGGTATCTCGATACCTAGTTCAATCTCGTTACCGGCAAGTCTCTTTACTCGTTCCGTAACACATCATCCTGCAACTAACTTATTAGTCACAATGCTTGCAAGGCTTATAGTGATGTGCATTACCGAGTGGGCCCAGAGATACCTCTCCGACAATCGGAGTGACAAATCCTAATCTCGAAATACGCCAACCCAACAAGTACCTTTGGAGACACCTGTAGAGCACCTTTATAATCACCCATTTACGTTGTGACGTTTGGTAGCACACAAAGTGTTCCTCCGGTAAACAGGAGTTGCATAATCTCATAGTCAGAGGAACATGTATAAGTCATGAAGAAAGCAATAGCAACATACTAAACGATCGGGTGCTAAGCTAACGGAATGGGTCAAGTCAATCACGTCATTCTCCTAATGAGGTGATCTCGTTAATCAAATGACAACTTATGTCTATGGCTAGGAAACATAACCATCTTTGATTAACGAGCTAGTCAAGTAGAGTCATACTAGTGACACTCTGTTTGTCTATGTATTCACACATGTATTATGTTTCCGGTTAATACAATTCTAGCATGAATAATAAACATTTATCATGATATAAGGAAATAAATAATAACTTTATTATTGCCTCTAGGGCATATTTCCTTCAGTCTCCCACTTGCACTACAGTCAATAATCTAGTACACATCGCGATGTGATTTAACATGAATAGTTCACATCACCATGTGATTAACACCCATAGTTCACATCATCCTGTGACCATCACCCAAAGGGTTTACTAGAGTCAGTAATCTAGTTCACATTGCTATGTGATTAACACCCAAAGAGTACTAAGGTGTGATCATGTTTTGATTGTGAGATCATTTTAGTCAACGGGTCTGTCACATTCAGATCCGTAAGTATTTTGCAAATTTCTATGTCTACAATGCTCTGCATGGAGCTACTCTAGCTAATTGCTCCCACTTTCAATATGTATCTAGACCGAGATTTAGAGTCATCTAGATTAGTGTAAAAACTTGCATCGACGTAACCTTTTACGACGAGCCTTTTGTCACTTCCATAATCGAGAAACATATCCTTATTCCAGTAAGGATAATTTTGACCGCTGTCCAGTGATCTACTCCTAGATCACTATTGTACTCCCTTGCCAAAATCAGTGTAGGCTATATAATAGATCTGGTACACAGCATGGCATACTTTATAGAACCTATGGCCGAGGCATAGGGAATGACTTTCATTCTTTTTCTATCTTCTGCCGTGTTCGGGTTTTGAGTCTTACTCAATTTCACACTAACATAGGCAAGAAACTCTTCCTTTGACTATTCCATTTTGAACCACTTCAAAATCTTGTTAAGGTATGTACTCATTGAAAAAAAACTTATCAAGCGTCTTGATCTATCTCTATTGATCTTGATGCTCAATATGTAAGCAGCTTCACCGAGGTCTTTCTTTGAAAAACTCCTTTATGCTTTGCAGAATAATTCTACATTATTTCCGATCAACAATATGTCACTTACATATACTTATCAGAAATGTTGTAGTGCTCCCACTCACTTTCTTGTAAATACAGGCTTCATCGCAAGTCTGTATAAAACTATATCCTTTGATCAACTTATCAAAGCGTATATTCCTACTCCGAGATGCTTGCACCAGTCCATAGATGGATCGCTGGAGCTTGCATATTTTGTTAGCACCTTTAGGATTGACAAAACCTTCTGGTTGCATCATATACAACTCTTCTTTAATAAATCCATTAAGGAATGCAGTTTTGTTTATCCATTTGCCAGATTTCATAAAATGCGACAATTGCTAACAAGGTTCGGACAGACTTAAGCATCGCTGCGAGTGAGAAAATCTCATCGTAGTCAACACCTTGAACTTTGTCAAAAACCTTTTTCCGACAAGTCTAGCTTTGTAGATAGTAACACTACTATCAGCGTCCGTCTTCCTCTTGAAGATCCATTTATTTTCTATGGCTTGCCAATCATCGGGCAAGTCAACCAAAGTCCACACTTTGTTCTCATACATGGATCTCATCTCAGATTTCATGGCCTCAAGCCATTTTGCGGAATCTGGGCTCACCATCGCTTCTTCATAGTTCGTAGGTTTGTCATGGTCTAGTAACATAACCTCCAGAACAGGATTACCGTACCACTCTGGTGCGGATCTTACTCTGGTTGACCTACAAGGTTTAGTAACAACTTGATCTAAAGTTTCATGATCATCATCATTAACTTCCTCACTCATTGGTATAGACGTCACAGGAACCGTTTCTTGTGATGAACTACTTTCCAATAAGGGAGCAGGTACAGTTACCTCATCAAGTTCTACTTTCCTCCCACTCACTTCTTTCGAGAGAAACTCCTTCTCTAGAAAGGATCCATTCTTAGCAACGAATGTCTTGCCTTCGGATCTGTGATAGAAGGTGTACCTAACTGTCTCCTTTGGGTATCCTATGAAGACACATTTCTCCGATTTGGGTTTGAGCTTATCAGGATGAAACTTTTTCACATAAGCATCGCAACCCCAAACTTTAAGAAACGACAACTTTGGTTTCTTGCTAAACATCAGTTCATAAGGCGTCGTCTCAACGGATTTTGATGGTGCCCTATTTAACGTGAATGCAGCTGTCTCTAATGCATAACCCCAAAACGATAGTGGTAAATTGGTAAGAGACATCATAGATTGCACTATATCCAATAAAGTACGGTTATGACGTTCGGACACACCATTATGTTGTGGTGTTCCAGGTGGCGTGAGTAGCGAAACTATTTCACATTGTTTTAACTGAAGGCCAAACTCGTAACTCAAATACTCTTCTCCACGATCAGATCGTAGAGACTTTATTTTCTTGTTACGATGATTTTCCGCTTCACTCTGAAATTATATGAACTTTTCAAATGTTTCAGACTTCTGTTTCATTAAGGAGATATACCCATATCTGCTCAAATCATCTGTGAAGGTCAGAAAATAATGATACCTGCTACGAGCCTCAATATTCATCGGACCACATACATCTGTATGTATGATTTCCAATAAATCTGTTGCTCTCTCCATAGTTCCGGAGAACGGCGTTTTAGTCATCTTGCCCATGAGGCACGGTTCACAAGCATCAAGTGATTCCAAAATCCCATCAGTATGGAGTTTCTTCATGCGCTTTACACCAATATGACCTAAACGGCAGTGCCACAAATAAGTTGCACTATCATTATTAACTTTGCATCTTTTGGCTTCAATATTATGAATATGTGTATCACTACGATCGAGATCCAACAAACCATTTTCGTTGGTGTGTATGACCATAGAAGGTTTTTATTCACGTAAACAGAACAACAATTGTTCTCTAACTTAGATGAATAACTGTATTGCAATAAACATGATCAAATCATATTCATGCTCAACGCAAACACCAAATAACACTTATTTAGTTTCAACACTAATCCCGAAAGTACAGGGAGTGTGCGATGATGATCATATCAATCTTGGAACTACTTCCAACACACATCGTCACCTCGCCTTTTACTAGTCTCTGTTTATTCTGCAACTCCCGTTTTCGAGTTACTACTCTTTAGCAACTGAACCAGTATCAATTACCGAGGGGTTGCTATAAACACTAGTAAAGTACACATCAATAATCTGTATATCAAATATATCTTTGTTCACTTTTACTAGTCTCTGTTTATTCTGCAACTCCCGTTTCGAGTTACTACTCTTAGCAACTGAACCAGTATCAATTACCGAGGGATTGCTATAAACACTAGTAAAGTACACATCAATAATCTGTATATCAAATATACCTTTGTTCACTTTGCCATCCTTCTTATCCACCAAATAGTTGGGGTAGTTCCGCTTCCAGTGACCAGTCCCTTTGCAGTAGAAGCACTTAGTCTCAAGCTTAGGACCAGACTTAGGCTTCTTCACTTGAGCAGCAACTTGCTTGCCGTTCTTTTTGAAGTTCCCCTTTTTCCTTTTGCCCTTTTCTTGAAACTAGCGGTCTCGTCAACCATCAACACTTGATGTTTTTCTTGATTTCTACCTTCGTCGATTTCAGCATCACGAAGAGCTCGGGAATTACTTTCGTCATCCCTTGCATACCATAGTTCATCATGAAGTTCTACTAACTTGGTGATGGTGACTAGAGAATTCTGTCAATCACTATTTTATCTGGAAGATAAATTCCCACTTGATTCAAGCGATTGTAGTACCTAGACAATCTAAGCACATGCTCACTAGTTGAGCGATTCTCCTCCATCTTTTTTGCTATAGAACTTGTTGGAGATTTCATATCTCTCAACTCGGTTATTTTCTTGAAATATTAACTTCAACTCCTGGAACATCTCATATGGTCCATGACGTTCAAAACGTCTTTGAAGTCCCGATTCTAAGCCGTTAAGCATGGTGCACTAAACTATCAAGTAGTCATCATATTGAGCTAGCCAAACGTTCATAACGTCTGCATCTGCTCCTGCAATAGGTCTGTCACCTAGCGGTGCATCAAGGACATAATTTTTCTGTGCAGCAATGAGGATAATCCTCAGATCACGGATCCAATCCGCATCTTTGCTACTAACATCTTTCAACATAATTTTTCCCTAGGAACAAAAAATAAACACAGGGAAGCAACAACGCGAGCTATTGATCTACAACATAATTTGCAAAATACAATCAGGACTAAGTTCATGATAAATTTAAGTTCAATTAATCATATTACTTAAGAACTCCCACTTAGATAGACATCTCTCTAATCATCTAAGTGATTACGTGATCCAAAGCAACTAAACCATGTCCGATTAACACGTGAGATGGAGTAGTTTCAATGGTGAACATCACTATGTTGATCATATCTACTATATGATTCACGCTCGACCTTTCGGTCTCTGTGTTCCGAGGCCATATCTGTATATGCTAGGCTCGTCAAGTTTAACCTGAGTATTCCGCGTGTGCAACTGTTTTGCACCCGTTGTATTTGAATGTAGAACCTATCACACCCGATTAACACGTGGTGTCTCAGCACGAAGAACTTTTGCAACGGTGCATACTCAGGGAGAACACTTTTATCTTGAAATTTTAGTGAGAGATCATCTTATAATGCTACCGTCAATCAAAGCAAGATAAGATGCATAAAGGATTAACATCACATGCAATCAATATAAGTGATATGATATGGCCATCATCATCTTGTGCTTGTGATCTCCATCTCCGAAGCACCGTGCTTGTGATCTCCATCTCCGAAGCACCGTCATGATCACCATCGTCACCGGCGCGACACCTTGATCTCCATCGTAGCATCGTTGTCGTCTCGCCAACTTATTGCTTTTACGACTATCGCTACCGCTTAGTGATAAAGTAAAACTATTACATGGCGATTGCATCTCATACAATAAAGCGACAACCATATGGCTCCTACCAGTTGCCGATAACTCGGTTACAAAACATGATCATCTCATACAACACATTATATCACATCATGTCTTGACCATATCACATCACAACATGCCCTGCAAAAACAAGTTAGACGTCCTCTACTTTGTTGTTGCAAGTTTTACGTGGCTGCTACGGGCTTAGCAAGAACCGTTCTTACCTACGCATCAAAACCACAACGATAGTTTGTCAAGTTGGTGCTGTTTTAACCTTCGCAAGGACCGGGCGTAGCCACACTCGGTTCAACTAAAGTGAGAGAGACAGACACCCGCCAGTCACCTTTAAGCAACGAGTGCTCCGAACGGTGAAACCAGTCTCGCGAAAGCGTACGCGTAATGTCGGTCCGGGCCGCTTCATCTCACAATACCGCTGAACCAAAGTATGACATGCTGGTAAGCAGTATGACTTATATCGCCCACAACTCACTTGTGTTCTACTCGTGCATAGCATCAACGCATAAAACCAGGCTCGGATGCCACTGTTGGGGAACGTAGTAATTTCAAAAAAATTCCTACGCACACACAAGATCATGGTGATGCATAGCAAAGAGAGGGGAGAGTGTTGTCCACGTACCCTCGTAGACCGACAGCGGAAGCGTTATCACAACGCGGTTGATGTATTCGTACGTCTTCACGATCCGACCGATCAAGTACCGAACGTACGGCACCTCCGAGTTCTACACACGTTCAGCTCGATGACGTCCCTCGAACT